>NC_091282.1:147105293-149525293 GCF_032444005.1 Ranitomeya imitator | reverse complement strand
TCTTCACAGAGCAGCTCGTCATCCCGCCCCATTCTCCAGAGCCCCTCATCATCCCTCCCCCTTCTCCTGAGCCCCTCATCATCCCTCCCTTTTCCAGAGACCCTCGTCATCCCTCCCCCTTCTCCAGAGCCCCTCGTCATCCCTCCCCCTTCTCCAGAGCCCCTCGTCATCCCTCCCCCTTTTTTAGAACAGCTCGTCATCCCTCCCTCACTCATCTCCAGAGCCCCCCATCATCATCCTTCCCCTTCACCTCAGAGCCCCTCATCATCCCTCCCCCTTCTCCACAGAGCCCCTTATCATCCCTCCCCCTTCTCCAGAGCCCCTCGTCATCCCTCCCTTCTCCAGAGCCCCTTGTCATCCCTTCCCCTACTCCAGAGCCCCTCGTCATCCCTTCCCCTACTCCAGAGCCCCTCGTCATCCCTCCCCCTTCTCCAGAGCCCCTCGTCATCCCTCCCCCTTATTTAGAACAGCTTGTCATCCCTCCCCCTTCTTTAGAGCCCCTCATCATCCCTCCCCCTTCTCCACAGAGCCCCTCATCATCCCTCCCCTTCTCCACAGAGCCCCTTATCATCCCTCCCCTTCTCCACAGAGCCCCTCATCATCTCTCCCTTCTCTGCACAGCCCTCACCCTTCTCCTCAGAGCCACTCATCATTCCTCCCCCTTCTCCATAGAGCCCCTTATCATCCCTCCCCCTTCTCCACAGAGCCCATCGTCATCCCTCCCCCTTCTCCAGAGCCCCCCGTCATCCCTCCCCCTTGTTAAGAGCAGCTCGTCATCCCTCCCCATTCTCCAGAGCCCATCATCCCACCCTTCTCCACAGAGCCCCTTATCATCCCTCCCCCTTCTCCAGAGCCCCTCATCATCCCTCCCCTTCTCCACAGAGCCCCTTATCATCCCTCCCCCTTCTCCACAGAGCCCCTCATCATCTCTCCCTTCTCTGCACAGCCCTCACCCTTCTCCTCAGAGCCGCTCATCATCGCTCCCCCTTCTCCACAGAGCCCCTCATCATCCCTCCTTCTCCACAGTCGCTCCTCATCCCTCCCTTCTCCAGAGTCCCTCATCATCCCTCCCCCATCTCCACAGAGCCCCCCCATCATCATCCCTCCCCTTCACCAGAGCCCCTCATCATCCCTCCCCCTTCTCCACGGAGCCCCTTATCATTCCTCCACAGAGCCCCTCATCATGCCTCTCCCTTTTCCACAGAGCCCCTCATCATCCCTCCCCCACAGAGCCCCTCATCCCTCCCCCTTCTCCACAGAGCCCCTCATCATCCCTCCCCCTTCTCCACAGAGCCCCTCATCATCCCTCCTTCTCCAGAGCCCCTCATCATCCCTCCTTCTCCACAGAGCCCCTCATCATCACTCCTTCTCCAGAGTCCCTCATCATCCCTCCCCATCTCCACAGAGCCCCCCCATCATCCCTCCCCCTTCACCACAGAGCCCCTCATCATCCCTCACCCTTCTCCACAGAGCCCCTTATCATCCCTCCCCCTTCTCCAGAGCCCCTCGTCATCCCTCCCTTCTCCAGAGCCCCTCATCATCCCTCCCTTCTCCAGAGCCCCTCGTCATCCCTCCCCCTTCTCCAGAGTCCCTCGTCATCCCTCCCCCTTCTTTAGAACAGCTCGTCATCCCTCCCCCTTCTTTAGAGCCCCTCATCATCCTTCCCACTTCTCCACAGAGCCCATCATCCCTCCTCCTTCTCCACAGAGCCCCTCATCATCCCTTCCCCTTCTCCATAGAGCCCCTCATCATCCCTCCCCCTTCTCCACAGAGCTCCTCATCTCTCCCTTCTCTGCACAGCCCTCACCCTTCTCATCCCTCCCCCTTCTCCACAGAGCCGCTCATCATCCCTCCCCCTTCTCCACAGAGCCCCTTATCATCCCTCCCCCTTCTCCACAGAGCCCATCATCATCCCTCCCCCTTCTCCAGAGCCCCTCGTCATCCCTCCCCCTTCTTAAGAGCAGCTCGTCATCCCTCCCCATTCTCCAGAGCCCATCATCCCACCCTTCTCCACAGAGCCTATTATCCCTCCCCCTTCTCCAGAGTCCCTCATCATCCCTTTCCCTTCTCCACAGAGCCTCTCATCACCCCTATCTCATCTCCGCACAGCCCTCACCTTCTCCTCAGAGCCGCTCATCATCACGCCCCCTTCTCCACAGAGCCCCTCATCATCCCTCCCCCTTCTCCAGTCGCTCCTCATCCCTCCCTTCTCCAGAGTCCCGCATCATCCCTCTCCCATCTCCACAGAGCCCCCCCATCATCATCCCTCCCCCTTCACCACAGAGCCCCTCATCATCCCTCCCTTCTCCACAGAGCCCCTCATCATGCCTCCCCTTCTCCAGAGCCCCTCATCATCCCTCCCCCACAGAGCCCCTCATCCCTCCCCCTTCTCTGCAGAGCTCCTCATCATCCCTCCCTTTTCTCCACAGAGCCCCTCATCATCCCACCTTCTCCACAGAGCCCCTCATCATCCCTCCTTCTCCACAGAGCCCCTCATGCCTCCCCCTCCTCCAGAGCCCCTCATCATCCCTCCCCCTTCTCCACAGAGCCGCTCATCATCCCACCCCCTTTCTCCACACAGCCCCTCATCATCTCTCCCCTTTCTCCACAGAGCACCTCATCATCCCTCCCCCTTTCTCCACACAGCCCCTCAACATCCCTTTCCCTTCTCCACAGAGTCCATCATCACCTTCCTCATGCAGCCCCCTCAAGTAATAACCATTTCCTGTAAAAACCAAGGCTGTGGAGTCGGCAAGCAAACCTCCCAATTTGACATTTCCATGACAAAGTGCAGCACAAATTCATCTCAAATAATTGCCGAGCTCAGGAAAAGAACAGATATTTATAGGACCTCTCAGAACTTTCCCAAAATCTCAGGAAAATATTTACACCTCATCCTGCATTGTACTGCTGAACACAATTTAGTATATATTTTAGGAGTCAGTCCAATTTAACCCCTTAACGTCCCATGATGGACAGTCTGTCATTGGATGCCTCCCTCTGTTAAGTGCAGTCTCTAGCGATGAGCCCGCACCTTTTCTGGCATGACAGCTGATATGTGCCAGGAACAGCCACGGGTGGAATAGCGATTCACCCGCGGCTGTTAACATGTTAAATGCCGCTGTCAAACCCTGACAGCAGCATTTAACATGCACGCACATGAAGCAAGTCATTATCTCCTCCCATCGGCGCCCGTGTCACACACAGGTCGCCGATGGGTTGGCATGACAACCTGGGGTCAGCAGGAGACCCCTGTGGTTGTCATTGCTGGATCAATATGAGCGACGCCTGGTGATCGGCACTCATAGCAAGTGAGCAAATCTGCTACATAGAGCAGGAACGCAGCTCTGCTCTATGTAGCACAAGTGATCGGATGATTGCAGCTTCTAGTCTCCCATGGAGACCACTGAAGCAAGTAAAAAAAAATGTTTTTAAAAATATGAAAAAAATTTAATATAAAAGCTCGAATCACCTCCCTTTTGCCCCATTCAAAATAAAAAAAGTTTAAATATAATATATTTGGTGTTGTTAGGCTCAGAATTGCCCGATCTATCAATATAAAAAAAAATCCAATTGGTAAATGGCATAGCGAGAAAAAAAATCAAAATGCCAGAATTACATTTGCAATAAATTGCATGGGCGATTAAAAGAACGTATCTGCACCAAAATGGTATCAATAAAAACGTCAGCTCGGTGCACAAAAAATAAGCCCTCATCCAACCTGAGATCACAAACAATGGAGTCGCTAGGGGTAATGGAAAATGGCAACTTTTTTTTCTACAAAGTTTGGAATCTTTTTTCACCACTTAGATAAAAAAAAAACAATGGTGTCGTTCAAAAGCACAACTCGTCCCACATAAAATAAGCAGTCACATGGCCATATTGACGGAAAAATAAAAAAGTTATGGCTCTGGAAAGAAGGGGAGCAAAAAACTAAAATGCAAAGTCAAAAATACCTCTGGTCATAAATGGGGTTTAGCCCCCCAATAAGCAGTCCCATACAAGTAGCAGAAGCCATTTCTCTGTACAACTCATCAACATGCAGCCCCATATAGTAACATCATCCATGTTTCTTTGCCCCCAAAATACATCCTCGTGCAGCTCGCACCTCAGCCCTCTCCTCACTTTGCTACATAGTGCAGTGTTGTGAATTCTGCTCTTGGGCTCCCTCCAGTGGTTATGAGTGGTAGTGCTGCTGTCTGTGGATCGCAGCATTTATCAGGTGTGTTCAATTTGGACTCAGCTATTTAGTCCTGCTTGATTCTTTAGTCAGTGCCAGTTGTCCATTGTTTTTGGAGGATTCACATCCATACCTGGTCTCTCCTGTTCTGCTGTTCATTTCAACAAAGATAAGTTCTGGCTTTGTTTTTGCTGTCCACCTGCTGTGGACCTTATAGTTCTGTGCATTTTCATGTTTTGTCTTGTCCAGCTTTGTCTGTGAAGGAATTTTTGCAGCCAAGCTGTGTCTCTGGAGATGCAGATATACCCTCCATGTCTTTAGTCAGATGCGGTGATTTGTATTTTCTGTGGTGGATATTTTCTAGTGTTTTAATACTGACCGCATAGTACTCTGTCCTTTTCTTTCATTTTAGCTAGTATGGCCTCCTATTCCAAATCCTGATTTCATGCCTGCGTATGTTATTTCCCTCTCCTCTCACAATATTTGTGGGGGGCTGTCTATCCTTTGGGGATTTTCTCTGAGGCAAGATAGTTTTCCCGTTTCTGTCTTTAGGGGAAGTTTGTTCTTAGGCTGTGTCGAGGGGTCTAGGGAGTGTTAGGTACCCCCCACGGCTACTTCTAGTTGCGCTGCTAGGTTCAGGGTTTGCGGTCAGTACAGGTACCACCTTCTCCAAAGTACGTCTCATGCTGCTCCTAGGCCACCAATTCATAATAGTGAGCTCCTCAGCCCTCTCCTCACACTGCTCCATGTTGCAGCTCCTCTCCTCACTTTGCTCCATAGTGCAGCTCCACAGCCCTGTCCTCACACTCCTCCATGGTGCAGCTCCTCAGCCCTGTCCTCACACTGCTCCATAGTGCAGCTCCACAGCCCTCTCCTCACACTGCTCCATGGTGCAGCTCCTCAGCCGTCCTCTCACTGCTCCATAGTGCAGCTCCACAGCCCTCTCCTCACACTGCTCCATGGTGCAGCTCCACAGCCCTCTCCTCACACTGCTCCATGGTGCAGCTCCTCAGCCCTCTCCTCACACTGCTCCATGGTGCAGCTCCACAGCCCTCTCCTCACACTGCTCCATGGTGCAGCTCCTCAGCACTCTCCTCACACTGCTCCATGGTGCAGCTCCACAGCCCTCTCTTCACACTGCTCCATGGTGCAGCTCCTCAGCCCTGTCCTCACAGTGCTCCATGGTGCAGCTCCACAGCCCTCTCCTCACACTGCTCCATGGTGCAGCTCCACAGCCCTCTCCTCACACTGCTCCATGGTACAGCTCCTCAGCCCTCTCCTCACACTGCTCCATGGTGCAGCTCCACAGCCCTCTCCTCACACTGCTCCATGGTGCAGCTCCACAGCCCTCTCCTCACACTGCTCCATGGTGCAGCTCCTCATCCCTCTCCTCACACTGCTCCATGGTGCAGCTCCACAGCCCTCTCCTCACACTGCTCCATGGTGCAGCTCCTCAGCCCTCTCCTCACACTGCTCCATGGTGCAGCTCCTCTCCTCACACTGCTCCATGGTGCAGCTCCACAGCCCTCTCCTCACACTGCTCCATGGTGCAGCTCCACAGCCCTCTCCTCATACTGCTCCATGGTGCAGCTCCTCAGCCCTCTCCTCACACTACTCCTTGGTGCAGCTCCTCAGCCCTCTCCACACACTGCTCCATGGTGCAGCTCCACAGCCCTGTCCTCACACTGCTCCATGGTGCAGCTCCACAGCCCTCTCCTCACACTGCTCCATGGTGCAGCTCCACAGCCCTCTCCTCATACTGCTCCATGGTGCAGCTCCTCAGCCCTCTCCTCACACTACTCCTAGGTGCAGCTCCACAGCCCTCTCCTCACACTGCTCCATGGTGCAGCTCCACAGCCCTCTCCTCACACTGCTCTATGGTGCAGCTCCTCAGCCCTCTCCTCACACTGCTCCATGGTGCAGCTCCAAAGCCCACTCCTCACACTGCTCCATGGTGCAGCTCCTCAGCACTCTCCTCACACTGCTCCGTGGTGCAGCTCCACAGCCCTCTCCTCACACTGCTCCATGGTGCAGCTCCTCAGCCCTCTCCTCACTTTGCTCCATAGTGCAGCTCCTCAGCCCTCTCCTCACTTTGCTCCATAGTGCAGCTCCTCAGCCCTCTCCTCACACTGCTCCATTGTGCAGCTCCTCAGCCCTCTCCTCACACTGCTCCATGGTGCAGCTCCTCTACTCACACTGCTCCATGGTGCAGCTCCACAGCCCTCTCCTCACACTGCTCCATGGTGCAGCTCCTCAGCCCTCTCCTCACACTGCTCCATGGTGCAGCTCCACAGCCCTCTCCTCACACTGCTCCATGGTGCATGTTATGACCTGGTGGTGAGGACAATAATGGACCTGGTGGTTAAGAGCACACGGAATGACCTGATAGTTACTAATAATACAGGACAAGCTCTGAGACGTGGGAACTCTGCTGACCGCAATCCCTAAACCTATCACACACACTAGAAATAGCCGTGGAGCGCTCCTGATGCTCCCTAGGCGCCTCGTCACAGCCTAAGGAACTAGCTAGCCCTAAAGATAGAAAAATAAAGCCTACCTTGCCTCAGAGAAATTCCCCAAAGGAACAGGCAGCCCCCCACATATAATGACTGTGAGCTAAGATGAAAATTACAAACACAGAGATTAAATAGATTTAGCAAAGTGAGGCCCGACTTACTGAACAGACAGAGGATAGGAAAGGTAACTTTGCGGTCAGCACAAAAACTACAAAAAGACCACGCAGAGGGCGCAAAAAGACCCTCCGCACCGACTCACGGTGCGGAGGCGCTCCCTCTGCGTCCCAGAGCTTCCAGCAAGCAAGACAAAAATCAAAATAGCAAGCTGGACAGAAAAAATAGCAAACAGAGAAAAACAAGCAGGAACTTAGCTTCTGCTGGGAAGACAGGTCACAAGAACGATCCAGGAGCGAACTAGACCAATACTGGAACATTGACAGGTGGCATGGAGCAATGATCTAGGTGGAGTTAAATAGAGCAGCCAGCTAACGAATTAACCTCGTCACGTGTGGAAGGAACCTCAGAAGCCGCAGCTCCACTCACAACCACCAGAGGAAGCCCATGGACAGAACCAGCCGAAGTACCATTCATGACCACAGGAGGGAGCTTAACAACAGAATTCACAACAGTACCCCCCCCTTGAGGAGGGGTCACCGAACCCTCACCAGAGCCCCCAGGCCGACCAGGACGAGCCAAATGAAAGGAAAGAACCAGATCGGCAGCATGAACATCAGAGGCAAAGACCCAGGAATTATCTTCCTGACCATAACCCTTCCACTTGACCAGGTACTGGAGTTTCCGTCTCGAAATACGAGAATCCAAAATCTTCTCCACCACATACTCCAACTCCCCCTCAACCAACACCGGGGCAGGAGGATCAACGGATGGAACCACAGGCGCCACGTATCTCCGCAACAACGACCTATGGAATACATTATGGATGGCAAAAGAAGCTGGAAGGGTCAAACGAAATGCCACAGGATTGAGAACCTCAGAAATCTTATACGGACCAATGAAACGAGGCTTAAACTTAGGAGAGGAAACCTTCATAGGAACATAACGAGACGACAACCAAACCAAATCCCCAACACGAAGTCGGGGACCCACACAGCGCCGGCGGTTAGCGAAACGTTGAGCCTTCTCCTGGGACAATGTCAAATTGTCCACCACATGAGTCCAAATCTGCTGCAACCTATCCACCACAGTATCCACACCAGGACAGTCCGAAGACTCAACCTGCCCTGAAGAGAAACGAGGATGGAAACCAGAATTGAAAAAAAACAGCGAAACCAAAGTAGCCGAGCTGGCCCGATTATTAAGGGCGAACTCAGCCAAAGGCAAAAAGGACACCCAATCATCCTGATCAGCAGAAACAAAGTATCTCAGATATGTTTCCAAAGTCTGATTAGTACGTTCGGTTTGGCCATTATTCTGAGGATGGAAAGCCGAGGAAAAAGACAAATCAATGCCCATCCTAGCACAAAAGGATCGCCAAAACCTCGAAACAAACTGGGAACCTCTGTCCGAAACGATGTTCTCCGGAATGCCATGTAAACGAACCACATGCTGGAAAAACAACGGCACCAAATCAGAAAAGGAAGGCAATTTAGACAAGGGTACCAAATGGACCATCTTAGAGAAGCGATCACAAACCACCCAAATGACCAACATCTTTTAAGAGACGGGGAGATCCGAAATAAAATCCATAGAGATATGCGTCCAGGGCCTCTTTGGGACCGACAAGGGCAAAAGCAACCCACTGGCACGAGAACAGCAGGGCTTAGCCCGAGAACAAGTCCCACAGGACTGCACAAAAGAACGCACATCCCGTGACAAAGAAGGCCACCAAAAGGATCTAGCCACCAAATCTCTGGTACAAAAGATTCCAGGATGACCAGCCAACACCGAACAATGAACCTCAGAGATAACTCTACTAGTCCATTTATCAGGGACAAACAGTTTCTCTGCTGGGCAACGGTCAGGTCTATCAGCCTGAAATTTTTGCAGCACCCGCCGCAAATCAGGGGAGATGGCAGACAAAATTACCCCCTCTTTGAGAATATCCGCCGGCTCAGGAACACCCGGAGAGTCGGGCACAAAACTCCTTGACAGGGCATCAGCCTTCACATTCTTAGAGCCCGGAAGGTACGAAACCACAAAATCAAAACGGGAGAAAAATAGCGACCAACGAGCCTGTCTAGGATTCAACCGTTTGGCAGACTCGAGATAAGTCAAATTCTTGTGATCCGTCAAGACCACCACGCGATGCTTGGCTCCTTCAAGCCAATGACGCCACTCCTCGAATGCCCACTTCATGGCCAACAACTCTCGATTGCCAACATCATAATTGCGCTCAGCAGGCGAAAACTTTCTAGAAAAGAAGGCACATGGTTTCATCACCGAGCCATCAGAACTTCTTTGCGACAAAACAGCTCCTGCTCCAATCTCAGAAGCATCAACCTCGACCTGAAACGGGAGCGAAACATCTGGCTGGCACAACACAGGGGCAGAAGAAAAACGATGCTTCAACTCCTGAAAAGCTTCCACAGCCGCAGAAGACCAATTGACCACATCAGCACCCTTCTTGGTCAAATCAGTCAACGGTTTAGCAACACTAGAAAAATTACTGATGAAGCGACGATAAAAATTAGCAAAGCCCAGGAACTTTTGCAGACTCTTCACAGATGTCGGCTGAGTCCAATCATAAATGGCCTGGACTTTAACAGGGTCCATCTCGATAGTAGAAGGGGAAAAAATGAAACCCAAAAATGAAACCTTCTGAACTCCAAAGAGACACTTAGACCCCTTCACAAACAAAGAATTTGCACGAAGGACCTGGAACACCATTCTGACCTGCTTCACGTGAGACTCCCAATCATCCGAGAAGACCAAAATATCATCCAAATATACAATCAGGAATTTATCCAGGTACTCTCAGAAGATGTCATGCATAAAGGACTGAAATACTGATGGAGCATTGGAAAGCCCGAATGGCATAACCAGGTATTCAAAATGGCCCTCGGGCGTATTAAATGCTGTTTTCCATTCATCGCCCTGTTTAATACGCACAAGATTATACGCACCACGAAGATCTATCTTGGTGAACCAACTAGCCCCCTTAATCCGAGCAAATAAATCAGACAGCAGCGGCAAAGGGTACTGAAATTTGACCGTGATCTTATTAAGAAGGCAGTAATCAATACAAGGTCTCAAAGAACCATCCTTCTTGGCCACAAAAAAGAACCCTGCTCCCAATGGTGACGACGACGGGCGAATATGACCCTTCTCCAAGGATTCCTTTATATATCTCCGCATAGCGGCGTGTTCTGGCACAGATAAATTGAACAGTCGGCCCTTAGGAAACTTACTACCAGGAATCAAATTGATAGCACAATCGCAATCCCTATGAGGAGGTAGGGCACTGGATTTGGGCTCATCAAATACATGCCGGTAATCCGACAAAAACTCCGGGACTTCAGAAGGGGTGGATGACAAAATAGACAAAAATGGAACATCACCATGTACCCCCTGACAACCCCAGCTGGACACAGACATAGATTTCCAATCCAATACTGGATTATGGACCTGTAGCCATGGCAACCCCAAAACGACCATATCATGCAGATTATGCAACACCAAAAAGCGAATATCCTCCTGATGTGCAGGAGCCATGCACATGGTCAATTGGGTCCAGTACTGGGGCTGATTCTTGGCCAAAGGCGTAGCATCAATTCCTCTCAATGGAATAGGATACTGCAAGGGCTCCAAGAAAAAACCACAGCACCTGAATCCACAAATGCCATAACAGAATAGGATGACAAAGAGCAAATCAGAGTAACGGACAAAAGAAATTTCGACTGTACCGTACCAATGGTGGCAGACCTAGCGAAACGCTTAGTGTGCTTAGGACAATCGGAGATAGCATGAGTGGAATCACCACAGTAAAAACACAGCCCATTCCGACGTCTGTGTTCTTGCCGTTCAGCTCTGGTCAAAGTCCTATCACATTGCATAGGCTCAGGTCTATGCTCAGATAATACCGCCAAATGGTGCACAACTTTACGCTCACGCAAGCGTCGATCGATCTGAATGGCCAAAGACATAGACTCATTCAGACCAGCAGGCATGGGAAATCCCACCATGACATCCTTAAGGGCTTCAGAGAGACCCTTTCTGAAAATTGCTGCCAGCGCACATTCATTCCACTGAGTGAGTACAGACCACTTCCTAAACTTCTGACAATATATCTCTACCTCATCCTGACCCTGACACAGAGCCAGCAAGATTTTCTCTGCCTGATCCACTGAATTTGGTTCATCATAAAGCAATCCAAGCGCCAGAAAAAACGCATCAACATCACGCAATGCCGGATCTCCTGGCGCAAGGGAAAATGCCCAGTCTTGAGGGTCGCCACGTAACAAAGAAATAATGATTTTCACTTGTTGAACAGGGTCACCTGAGGAGCGAGGTTTCAAAGCAAGAAACAATTTACAATTATTTTTGAAATTCAGAAACTTAGATCTATCCCCAAAAAACAAATCAGGAATTGGAATCCTAGGCTCTGACATCGGATTCTGAACCACAAAATCTTGAATGTTTTGTACCCTTGCAGTGAGATTATCCATACAAGAGGACAGACCTTGAATGTCCATATCTACACCTGTATCCTGAACCACCCAGAGGTAAAGGGGAAAAGAGAGACAAAACACACTGCAAAGAAAAAAAAATGGTCTCAGAACTTCTCTTATCCCTCTATTGAGATGCATTAATACTTTTGGCCACCTGTACTGTTATGACCTGGTGGTGAGGACAATAATGGACCTGGTGGTTAAGAGCACACGGAATGACCTGATAGTTACTAATAATACAGGACAAGCTCTAAGACGCGGGAACTCTGCTGACCGCAATCCCTAAACCTATCACACACACTAGAAATAGCCGTGGAGCGCTCCTGACGCTCCCTAGGCGCCTCGTCACAGCCTAAGGAACTAGCTAGCCCTAAAGATAGAAAAATAAAGCCTACCTTGCCTCAGAGAAATTCCCCAAAGGAACAGGCAGCCCCCCACATATAATGACTGTGAGCTAAGATGAAAATAACAAACACAGAGATGAAATAGATTTAGCAAAGTGAGGCCCGACTTACTGAACAGACAGAGGATAGGAAAGGTAACTTTGCAGTCAGCACAAAAACTACAAAAAGACCACGCAGAGGGCGTAAAAAGACCCTCCGCACCGACTCACGGTGCGGAGGCGCTCCCTCTGCGTCCCAGAGCTTCCAGCAAGCAAGACAAAAATCAAAATAGCAAGCTGGACAGAAAAAATAGCAAACAGAGAAAAACAAGCAGGAACTTAGCTTCTGCTGGGAAGACAGGTCACAAGAACGATCCAGGAGCGAACTAGACCAATACTGGAACATTGACAGGTGGCATGGAGCAATGATCTAGGTGGAGTTAAATAGAGCAGCCAGCTAACGAATTAACCTCGTCACCTGTGGAAGGAACCTCAGAAGTCGCAGCTCCACTCACAACCACCAGAGGAAGCCCATGGACAGAACCAGCCGAAGTACCATTCATGACCACAGGAGGGAGCTTAAAGGGACACTGTCACCTGAATTTGGATGGAACAATCTTCAGCCATGGAGGCGTGGTTTTTGGGTGTTTGATACACCCTTTCCTTACCCGCTGGCTGCATGCTGGCTGCAATATTGGATTGAAGTTCATTCTCTGTCCTCCGTAGTACATGCCTGCTCAAGGCAATCTTGCCTTGCGCAGGCGTGTACTATGGAGTACAGAGAATGAACTTCATTCTAATATTGCAGCCAGCATGCAGCCAGCGGGTAAGGAAAGGGTGAATCAAACACCCAAAAACCCCGCCTCCATGGCTGAAGATTGTTCCCTCCAAATTCAGGTGACTGTGTCCCTTTAACAACAGAATTCACAACAGGTGCAGCTCCTGAGCACTCTCCTCACACTGCTCCACGGTGCAGCTCCACAGCCCTCTCCTCACACTGCTCCATGGTGCAGCTCCTCAGCCCTCTTCTCACACTGATCCATGGTGCAGCTCCTCTCCTCACACTGCTCCATGGTGCAGCTCCACAGCCCTCTCCTCACACTGCTCCATGGTGCAGCTCCACAACCCTCTCCTCACACTGCTCCATGGTGCAGCTCCACAGCCCTCTCCTCACACTGCTCCATGGTGCAGCTCCACAGCCCTCCTTACATTGCTCCATGGTGCAGCTCCACAGGCCTCTCCTCACACTGCTCCATGGTGCAGCTCCACAGCCCTCTCCTCACACTGCTCCATGGTGCAGCTCAACAGCCCTCTCCTCACACTGCTCCATGGTGCAGCTCCTCAGCCCTCTCCTCACACTGCTTCATGGTGCAGCTCCTCAGCCCTCTCCTCACACTGCCCCATGGTGCAGCTCCACAGCCCTCTCCTCACACTGCTCCATGGTGCAGCTCCTCAGCCCTCTCCTCACACTGCTCCATGGTGCAGCCCCACAGCCCTGTCCTCACACTGCTCCATGGTGCAGCTCCACAGCCCTCTCCTCACACTGCTCCATAGTGCAGCTCCTCAGCCCTCTCCTCACACTGCTCCATGGTGCAGCTCCACAGCCCTCTCCTCACACTGCTCCATGGTGCAGCTCCTCTCCTCACTTTGCTCCAAAGTGCAGCTCCTCAGCCCTCTCCTCACACTGCTCCATTGTGCAGCTCCTCAGCCCTCTTCTCACACTGCTCCATGGTGCAGCTCCTCTCCTCACACTGCTCCATGGTGCAGCTCCACAGCCCTCTCCTCACACTGCTCCATGGTTCAGCTCCACAGCCCTCTCCTTACACTGCTCCATGGTGCAGCTTCTCAGCCCTCTCCTCAAACTGCTCCATGGTGCAGCTCCACAGCCCTCTCCTCACACGGTTCCATGGTGCAGCTCCTCAGCCCTCTCCTCACATTGCTCCATGGTGCAGCTCCTCAGCCCTCTCCTCACACTGCTCCATAGTGCAGCTTCTCAGCCCTCTCCTCACACTGCTCCATGGTGCAGCTCCACAGCACTCTCCTCACACTGCTCCATGGTGCAGCTCCTCTCCTCACTTTGCTCCATAGTGCAGCTCCTCAGCCCTCTCCTCACTTTGCTCCATAGTGCAGCTCCTCAGCCCTTTCCTCACACTGCTCCATGGTGCAGCTCCTCAGCCCTCTCTCCTCACACTCCTCCATGGTGCAGCTCCTCTCCTCATATTGCTCAATAGTGCAGCTCCTCAGCCCTCTCCTCACTTTGCTGCATAGTGCAGCTCCTCAGCCCTCTCCTCACACTGCTCCATGGTGCAGCTCCTCTCCTCACATTGCTCCATAGTGCAGCTCCTCAGCCCTCTCCTCACACTGCTCCATGGTGCAGCTCCTCTTCTCACTTTGCTCCATAGTGCAGCTCCACACACCTCTCCTCACAGTGCTCCATGGTGCAGCTCCTCAGCCCTCTCCTCACACTGCTCCATGGTGCAGCTCCTCAGCCCTCTCCTCACACTGCTTCATGGTGCAGCTCCTCAGCCCTCTCCTCACACTGCTCCATGGTGAGGCTCCACAGCCCTCTCCTCACACTGCTCAATGGTGCAGCTCCTCAGCCCTCTCCTCACACTGCTCGATGGTGCAGCTCCACAGCCCTCTCCTCACACTGCTCCATGGTGCAGCTCCTCTCCTCACTTTGCTCCATAGTGCAGCTCCTCAGCCCTCTCCTTACACTGCTCCATTGTGCAGCTCCTCAGCCCTCTTCTCACACTGCTCCATGGTGCAGCTCCTCTCCTCACACTGCTCCATGGTGCAGCTCCACAGCTCTCTCCTCACACTGCTCCATGGTTCAGCTCCACAGCCCTCTCCTTACACTGCTCCATGGTGCAGCTCCAAAGGCCTCTCCTCACACTGCTCCATGGTGCAGCTCCACAGCCCTCTCCTCACACTGCTCCATGGTGCAGCTCCTCAGCCCTCTCCTCACACTGCTCCATGGTGCAGCTCCACAGCCCTCTCCTCACACTGCTCCATGGTGCAGCTCCTCAGCCCTCTCCTCACATTGCTCCATGGTGCAGCTCCTCAGCCCTTTCCTCACACTGCTCCATGGTACAGTTTCTCAGCCCTCTCTCCTCACACTCCTCCATGGTGCAGCTCCTCTCCTCATATTGCTCCATAGTGCAGCTCCTCAGCCCTCTCCTCACTTTGCTGCATAGTGCAGCTCCTCAGCCCTCTCCTCACACTGCTCCATGGTGCAGCTCCACAGCCCTGTCCTCACACTGCTCCATGGTGCAGCTCCTCTCCTCACATTGCTCCATAGTGCAGCTCCTCAGCCCTCTCCTCACACTGCTCCACGGTGCAGCTCCACAGCCCTGTCCTCACACTGCTCCATGGTGCAGATCCACAGCCCTTTCCTCACACTGCTCCATAGTGCAGCTCCTCAGCCCTCTCCTCACACTGCTCCATGGTGCAGCTCCACAGCCCTCTCCTCACACTGCTCCATGGTGCAGCTCCTCTCACTTTGCTCCATAGTGCAGCTCCTCAGCCCTCTCCTCACACTGCTCCATTGTGCAGCTCCTCAGCCCTCTCCTCACACTGCTCCATGGTTCAGCTCCACAGCCCTCTCCTCACACTGCTCCATGGTTCAGCTCCACAGCCCTCTCCTCACACTGCTCCATGGTGCAGCTCCTCTCCTCACTTTGCTCCATAGTGCAGCTCCTCAGCCCTCTCCTCACACTGCTCCATTGTGCAGCCCCTCAGCCCTCTCCTCACACTGCTCCATGGTTCAGCTCCACAGCCCTCTCCTCACACTGCTCCATGGTTCAGCTCCACAGCCCTATCCTTGCACTGCTCCATGGTGCAGCTCCACAGGCCTCTCCTCACACTGCACCATGGTGCAGCTCCTCAGCCCTCTCCTCACACTACTTCATGGTGCAGCTCCTCAGCCCTCTCCTCACACTGCTCCATGGTGCAGCTCCACAGCCCTCTCCTCACACTGCTCCATGGTGCAGCTCCTCAGCCCTCTCCTCACACTGCTCGATGGTGCAGCTCCACAGCCCTCTCCTCACACTGCTCCATGGTGCAGCTCCTCTCCTCACTTTGCTCCATAGTGCAGCTCCTCAGCCCTCTCCTTACACTGCTCCATTGTGCAGCTCCTCAGCCCTCTTCTCACACTGCTCCATGGTGCAGCTCCTCTCCTCACACTGCTCCATGGTGCAGCTCCACAGCTCTCTCCTCACACTGCGCCATGGTTCAGCTCCACAGCCCTCTCCTCACACTGCTCCATGGTGCAGCTCCACAGGCCTCTCCTCACACTGCTCCATGGTGCAGCTCCACAGCCCTCTGCTCACACTGCTCAATGGTGCAGCTCCTCAGCCATCTCCTCACACTGCTCCATGGTGCAGCTCCACAGCCCTCTCCTCACACTGCTCCATGGTGCGGCTCCTCAGCCCTCTCCTCACATTGCTCCATGGTGCAGCTCCTCAGCCCTTTCCTCACACTGCTCCAAGGTGCAGCTCCTCAGCCCTCTCCTCACACTGCTTCATGGTGCAGCTCCTCAGCCCTCTCCTCACACTGCTCCATGGTGCAGCTCCACAGCCCTCTCCTCACACTGCTGCATGGTGCAGCTCCTCAGCTTTCTCCTCACACTGCTCGATGGTGCAGCTCCACAGCCCTCTCCTCACACTGCTCCATGGTGCAGCTCCTCTCCTCACTTTGCTCCATAGTGCAGCTCCTCAGCCCTCTCCTTACACTGCTCCATTGTGCAGCTCCTCAGCCCTCTCCTCACACTGCTCCATGGTGCAGCTCCACAGCTCTCTCCTCACACTGCACCATGGTTCAGCTCCACAGCCCTCTCCTTACACTGCTCCATGGTGCAGCTCCACAGGCCTCTCCTCACACTGCTCCATGGTGCAGCTCCACAGCCCTCTCCTCACACTGCTCCCTGGTGCAGCTCCTCAGCCCCCTCCTCACACTGCTCCATGGTGCAGCTCCACAGCCCTCTCCTCACACTGCTCCATGGTGCAGCTCCTCAGCCCTCTCCTCACATTGCTCCATGGTGCAGCTCCTCAGCCCTTTCCTCACACTGCTCCATGGTGCAGTTTCTCAGCCCTCTCTCCTCACACTCCTCCATGGTGCAGCTCCTCTCCTCATATTGCTCCATAGTGCAGCTCCTCAGCCCTTTCCTCACTTTGCTGCATAGTGCAGCTCCTCAGCCCTCTCCTCACACTGCTCCATGGTGCAGCTCCTCAGCCCTCTCCTCACACTGCTCCATGGTGCAGCTCCTCTCCTTACATTGCTCCATAGTGCAGCTCCTCAGCCCTCTCCTCACACTGCTCCATGGTGCAGCTCCACAGCCCTGTCCTCACACTGCTCCATAGTGCAGTTCCTCAGCCCTCTCCTCACACTGCTCCATGGTGCAGCTCCACAGCCCTCTCCTCACACTGCTCCATGGTGCAGCTCCTCTCCTCACTTTGCTCCATAGTGCAGCTCCTCAGCCCTCTCCTCACACTGCTCCATTGTGCAGCTCCTCAGCCCTCTCCTCACACTGCTCCATGGTGCAGCTCCACAGCCCTCTCCTCACACTGCTCCATGGTTCAGCTCCACAGCCCTCTCCTCACACTGCTCCATGGTGCAGCTCCTCTCCTCACTTTGCTCCATAGTGCAGCTCCTCAGCCCTCTCCTCACACTGCTCCATGGTGCAGCTCCTCAGCCCTCTCCTCACACTGCTCCATGGTGCAACTCCTCTCTTCACATTGCTCCATAGTGCAGCTCCTCAGCCCTCTCCTCACACTGCTCCATGGTGCAGCTCCACAGCCCTGTCCTCACACTGCTCCATGGTGCAGCTCCACAGCCCTCTCCTCACACTGCTCCATAGTGCAGCTCCTCAGCCCTCTCCTCACACTGCTCCATGGTGCAGCTCCACAGCCCTCTCCTCACACTGCTCCATGGTGCAGCTCCTCTCCTCACTTTGCTCCATAGTGCAGCTCCTCAGCCCTCTCCTCACACTGCTCCATTGTGCAGCTCCTCAGCCCTCTCCTCACACTGCTCCATGATGCAGCTCCACAGCCCTCTCCTCACACTGCTCCATGGTGCAGCTCCTCTCCTCACTTTGCTCCATAGTGCAGCTCCTCAGCCCTCTCCTCACACTGCTCCATTGTGCAGCTCCTCAGCCCTCTCCTCACACTGCTCCATGGTGCAGCTCCACAGCCCTCTCCTCACACTGCTCCATGGTTCAGCTCCACAGCCCTATCCTTGCACTGCTCCATGGTGCAGCTCCACAGGCCTCTCCTCACACTGCTCCATGGTGCAGCTCCTCAGCCCTCTCCTCACACTGCTCAATGGTGCAGCTCCTCTCCTCACTTTGCTCCATAGTGCAGCTCCACAGCCCTCTCCTCACACTGCTCCATGGTGCAGCTCCACAGCCCTCTCCTCACACTGCTCCATGGTGCAGCTCCACAGCCCTCTCCTCACATTGCTCCATGGGGCAGCTCCACAGCCTTCTCCTCACATTGCTCCATAGTGCAGCTCCTCGGCCCTCTCTTCACACTGCTCCATGGTGCAGCTCCTCTCCTCACTTTGCTCCATAGTGCAGCTCCACAGCTCTCTCCTCACACTGCTCCATGGTGCAGCTCCTCAGCCCTCTCTCCTCACACTGCTCCATGATGCAGCTCCACAGCCATCTCCTCACACTGCTCCAAAGTGCAGCTCCACAGCCCTCTCCTCACACTGTTCCATGGCGCAGCTCCTCAGCCCTTTCCTCACACTGGTCCATGGTGCAGCTCCTCAGCCCTCTCCTCACACTGCTCCATGGTGCAGCTCCTCTCATTGCTCCATAGTGCAGTTCCACAGCCCTCTCCTCACACTGCTCCATGGTGCAGCTCCTCAGCCCTCTCTCCTCACACTGCTCCATGATGCAGCTCCACAGCCCTCCTCACACTGCTCCATAGTGCAGCTCCACAGCCCTCTCCTCACACTGTTCCATGGCGCAGCTCCTCAGCCCTTTCCTCACACTGCTCCATGGTGCAGCTCCTCAGCCCTCTCCTCACACTGCTCCATGGTGCAGCTCCTCTCCTCACTTTGCTCCATAGTGCAGCTCCTCAGCCCTTTCCTCACACTGCTCCATGGTGCAGCTCCTCAGCCCTCTCCTCACACTGCTCCATGGTGCAGCTCCTCTCCTCACTTTGCTCCATAGTGCAGCTCCTCAGCCCTCTCCTCACACTGCTCCATTGTGCAGCTCCTCAGCCCTCTCCTCACACTGCTCCATGGTGCAGCTCCTCTCCTCACACTGCTCCATGGTGCAGCTCCACAGCCCTCTCATCACACTGCTCCATGGTGCAGCTCCTCAGCCCTCTCCTCACACTGCTCCATGGTGCAGCTCCACAGCCCTCTCATCACACTGCTCCATGGTGCAGCTCCTGAGCACTCTCCTCACACTGCTCCACGGTGCAGCTCCACAGCCCTCTCCTCACACTGCTCCATGGTGCAGCTCCTCAGCCCTCTTCTCACACTGCTCCATGGTGCAGCTCCTCTCCTCACACTGCTCCATGGTGCAGCTCCACATCCCTCGCCTCACACTGCTCCATGGTGCAGCTCCACAGCCCTCTCCTTACACTGCTCCGTGGTGCAGCTCCACAGGCCTTTCCTCACACTGCTCCATGGTGCAGCTCCACAGCCCTCTCCTCACACTGCTCCATGGTGCAGCTCCACAGACCTCTCCTCACACTGCTCCATGGTGCAGCTCCTGAGCCCTCTCCTCACACTGCTCCATGGTGCAGCTCCACAGCCCTCTCCTCACACTGCTCCATGGTGCAGCTCCTCAGCCCTCTCCTCACATTGCTCCATGGTGCAGCTCCTCAGCCCTTTCCTCACACTGCTCCATGGTGCAGTTTCTCAGCCCTCTCTCCTCACACTCCTCCATGGTGCAGCTCCTCTCCTCATATTGCTCCATAGTGCAGCTCCTCAGCCCTCTCCTCACACTGCTCCATGGTGCAGCTCCACAGCCCTCTCCTCACACTGCTCCATAGTGCAGCTCCTCAGCCCTCTCCTCACACTGCTCCATGGTGCAGCTCCACAGCCCTGTCCTCACACTGCTCCATGGTGCAGCTCCACAGCCCTCTCCTCCCACTGCTCCATAGTGCAGCTCCTCAGCCCTCTCCTCACACTGCTCCATGGTGTAGCTCCACAGCCCTCTCCTCACACTGCTCCATGGTGCAGCTCCACAGGCCTTTCCTCACACTGCTCCATGGTGCAGCTCCACAGCCCTCTCCACACACTGCTCCATGGTTCAGCTCCACAGCCCTCTCCTTACACTGCTCCATGGTGCAGCTCCACAGGCCTCTCCTCACACTGCTCCATGGTGCAGCTCCACAGCCCTCTCCTCACACTGCTCCATGGTGCAGCTTCTCAGCCCTCTCCTCACACTGCTCCATGGTGCAGCTCCACAGCCCTTTCCTCACACTGCTCCATGGTGCAGCTCCTCAGCCCTCTCCTCACATTGCTCCATGGTGCAGTTCCTCAGCCCTCTCCTCACACTGCTCCATACTGCAGCTTCTCAGCCCTCTCCCCACACTGCTCCATGGTGCAGCTCCACAGCCCTCTCCTCACACTGCTCCATGGTGCAGCTCCTCTCCTCACTTTGCTCCATAGTGCAGCTCCTCAGCCCTCTCCTCACTTTGCTCCATAGTGCAGCTCCTCAGACCTTTCCTCACACTGCTCCAAGGTGCAGCTCCTCAGCCCTCTTTCCTCCATGGTGCAGCTCCTCTCCTCATATTGCTCCATAGTGCAGCTCCTCAGCCCTCTCCTCACTTTGCTGCATAGTGCAGCTCCTCAGCCCTCTCCTCACACTGCTCCATGGTGCAGCTCCTCAGCCCTCTCCTCACACTGCTCCATGGTGCAGCTCCTCTCCTCACATTGCTCCATAGTGCAGCTCCTCAGCCCTCTCCTCACACTGCTCCATGGTGCAGCTCCTCAGCCCTCTCCTCACACTGCTCCATGGTGCAGCTCCTCTCCTCACACTGCGCCATGGTTCAGCTCCACAGCCCTCTCCTCACACTGCTCCATGGTGCAGCTCCACAGGCCTCTCCTCACACTGCTCCATGGTGCAGCTCCACAGCCCTCTGCTCACACTGCTCAATGGTGCAGCTCCTCAGCCATCTCCTCACACTGCTCCATGGTGCAGCTCCACAGCCCTCTCCTCACACTGCTCCATGGTGCGGCTCCTCAGCCCTCTCCTCACATTGCTCCATGGTGCAGCTCCTCAGCCCTTTCCTCACACTGCTCCAAGGTGCAGCTCCTCAGCCCTCTCCTCACACTGCTTCATGGTGCAGCTCCTCAGCCCTCTCCTCACACTGCTCCATGGTGCAGCTCCACAGCCCTCTCCTCACACTGCTGCATGGTGCAGCTCCTCAGCTTTCTCCTCACACTGCTCGATGGTGCAGCTCCACAGCCCTCTCCTCACACTGCTCCATGGTGCAGCTCCTCTCCTCACTTTGCTCCATAGTGCAGCTCCTCAGCCCTCTCCTTACACTGCTCCATTGTGCAGCTCCTCAGCCCTCTCCTCACACTGCTCCATGGTGCAGCTCCACAGCTCTCTCCTCACACTGCACCATGGTTCAGCTCCACAGCCCTCTCCTTACACTGCTCCATGGTGCAGCTCCACAGGCCTCTCCTCACACTGCTCCATGGTGCAGCTCCACAGCCCTCTCCTCACACTGCTCCCTGGTGCAGCTCCTCAGCCCCCTCCTCACACTGCTCCATGGTGCAGCTCCACAGCCCTCTCCTCACACTGCTCCATGGTGCAGCTCCTCAGCCCTCTCCTCACATTGCTCCATGGTGCAGCTCCTCAGCCCTTTCCTCACACTGCTCCATGGTGCAGTTTCTCAGCCCTCTCTCCTCACATTCCTCCATGGTGCAGCTCCTCTCCTCATATTGCTCCATAGTGCAGCTCCTCAGCCCTTTCCTCACTTTGCTGCATAGTGCAGCTCCTCAGCCCTCTCCTCACACTGCTCCATGGTGCAGCTCCTCAGCCCTCTCCTCACACTGCTCCATGGTGCAGCTCCTCTCCTTACATTGCTCCATAGTGCAGCTCCTCAGCCCTCTCCTCACACTGCTCCATGGTGCAGCTCCACAGCCCTGTCCTCACACTGCTCCATAGTGCAGTTCCTCAGCCCTCTCCTCACACTGCTCCATGGTGCAGCTCCACAGCCGTCTCCTCACACTGCTCCATGGTGCAGCTCCTCTCCTCACTTTGCTCCATAGTGCAGCTCCTCAGCCCTCTCCTCACACTGCTCCATTGTGCAGCTCCTCAGCCCTCTCCTCACACTGCTCCATGGTGCAGCTCCACAGCCCTCTCCTCACACTGCTCCATGGTTCAGCTCCACAGCCCTCTCCTCACACTGCTCCATGGTGCAGCTCCTCTCCTCACTTTGCTCCATAGTGCAGCTCCTCAGCCCTCTCCTCACACTGCTCCATGGTGCAGCTCCTCAGCCCTCTCCTCACACTGCTCCATGGTGCAACTCCTCTCTTCACATTGCTCCATAGTGCAGCTCCTCAGCCCTCTCCTCACACTGCTCCATGGTGCAGCTCCACAGCCCTGTCCTCACACTGCTCCATGGTGCAGCTCCACAGCCCTCTCCTCACACTGCTCCATAGTGCAGCTCCTCAGCCCTCTCCTCACACTGCTCCATGGTGCAGCTCCACAGCCCTCTCCTCACACTGCTCCATGGTGCAGCTCCTCTCCTCACTTTGCTCCATAGTGCAGCTCCTCAGCCCTCTCCTCACACTGCTCCATTGTGCAGCTCCTCAGCCCTCTCCTCACACTGCTCCATGATGCAGCTCCACAGCCCTCTCCTCACACTGCTCCATGGTGCAGCTCCTCTCCTCACTTTGCTCCATAGTGCAGCTCCTCAGCCCTCTCCTCACACTGCTCCATTGTGCAGCTCCTCAGCCCTCTCCTCACACTGCTCCATGGTGCAGCTCCACAGCCCTCTCCTCACACTGCTCCATGGTTCAGCTCCACAGCCCTATCCTTGCACTGCTCCATGGTGCAGCTCCACAGGCCTCTCCTCACACTGCTCCATGGTGCAGCTCCTCAGCCCTCTCCTCACACTGCTCAATGGTGCAGCTCCTCTCCTCACTTTGCTCCATAGTGCAGCTCCACAGCCCTCTCCTCACACTGCTCCATGGTGCAGCTCCACAGCCCTCTCCTCACACTGCTCCATGGTGCAGCTCCACAGCCCTCTCCTCACATTGCTCCATGGGGCAGCTCCACAGCCCTCTCCTCACATTGCTCCATAGTGCAGCTCCTCGGCCCTCTCTTCACACTGCTCCATGGTGCAGCTCCTCTCCTCACTTTGCTCCATAGTGCAGCTCCACAGCCCTCTCCTCACACTGCTCCATGGTGCAGCTCCTCAGCCCTCTCTCCTCACACTGCTCCATGATGCAGCTCCACAGCCATCTCCTCACACTGCTCCAAAGTGCAGCTCCACAGCCCTCTCCTCACACTGTTCCATGGCGCAGCTCCTCAGCCCTTTCCTCACACTGGTCCATGGTGCAGCTCCTCAGCCCTCTCCTCACACTGCTCCATGGTGCAGCTCCTCTCATTGCTCCATAGTGCAGTTCCACAGCCCTCTCCTCACACTGCTCCATGGTGCAGCTCCTCAGCCCTCTCTCCTCACACTGCTCCATGATGCAGCTCCACAGCCCTCCTCACACTGCTCCATAGTGCAGCTCCACAGCCCTCTCCTCACACTGTTCCATGGCGCAGCTCCTCAGCCCTTTCCTCACACTGCTCCATGGTGCAGCTCCTCAGCCCTCTCCTCACACTGCTCCATGGTGCAGCTCCTCTCCTCACTTTGCTCCATAGTGCAGCTCCTCAGCCCTTTCCTCACACTGCTCCATGGTGCAGCTCCTCAGCCCTCTCCTCACACTGCTCCATGGTGCAGCTCCTCTCCTCACTTTGCTCCATAGTGCAGCTCCTCAGCCCTCTCCTCACACTGCTCCATTGTGCAGCTCCTCAGCCCTCTCCTCACACTGCTCCATGGTGCAGCTCCTCTCCTCACACTGCTCCATGGTGCAGCTCCACAGCCCTCTCATCACACTGCTCCATGGTGCAGCTCCTCAGCCCTCTCCTCACACTGCTCCATGGTGCAGCTCCACAGCCCTCTCATCACACTGCTCCATGGTGCAGCTCCTGAGCACTCTCCTCACACTGCTCCACGGTGCAGCTCCACAGCCCTCTCCTCACACTGCTCCATGGTGCAGCTCCTCAGCCCTCTTCTCACACTGCTCCATGGTGCAGCTCCTCTCCTCACACTGCTCCATGGTGCAGCTCCACATCCCTCGCCTCACACTGCTCCATGGTGCAGCTCCACAGCCCTCTCCTTACACTGCTCCGTGGTGCAGCTCCACAGGCCTTTCCTCACACTGCTCCATGGTGCAGCTCCACAGCCCTCTCCTCACACTGCTCCATGGTGCAGCTCCACAGACCTCTCCTCACACTGCTCCATGGTGCAGCTCCTGAGCCCTCTCCTCACACTGCTCCATGGTGCAGCTCCACAGCCCTCTCCTCACACTGCTCCATGGTGCAGCTCCTCAGCCCTCTCCTCACATTGCTCCATGGTGCAGCTCCTCAGCCCTTTCCTCACACTGCTCCATGGTGCAGTTTCTCAGCCCTCTCTCCTCACACTCCTCCATGGTGCAGCTCCTCTCCTCATATTGCTCCATAGTGCAGCTCCTCAGCCCTCTCCTCACACTGCTCCATGGTGCAGCTCCACAGCCCTCTCCTCACACTGCTCCATAGTGCAGCTCCTCAGCCCTCTCCTCACACTGCTCCATGGTGCAGCTCCACAGCCCTGTCCTCACACTGCTCCATGGTGCAGCTCCACAGCCCTCTCCTCCCACTGCTCCATAGTGCAGCTCCTCAGCCCTCTCCTCACACTGCTCCATGGTGTAGCTCCACAGCCCTCTCCTCACACTGCTCCATGGTGCAGCTCCACAGGCCTTTCCTCACACTGCTCCATGGTGCAGCTCCACAGCCCTCTCCACACACTGCTCCATGGTTCAGCTCCACAGCCCTCTCCTTACACTGCTCCATGGTGCAGCTCCACAGGCCTCTCCTCACACTGCTCCATGGTGCAGCTCCACAGCCCTCTCCTCACACTGCTCCATGGTGCAGCTTCTCAGCCCTCTCCTCACACTGCTCCATGGTGCAGCTCCACAGCCCTTTCCTCACACTGCTCCATGGTGCAGCTCCTCAGCCCTCTCCTCACATTGCTCCATGGTGCAGTTCCTCAGCCCTCTCCTCACACTGCTCCATACTGCAGCTTCTCAGCCCTCTCCCCACACTGCTCCATGGTGCAGCTCCACAGCCCTCTCCTCACACTGCTCCATGGTGCAGCTCCTCTCCTCACTTTGCTCCATAGTGCAGCTCCTCAGCCCTCTCCTCACATTGCTCCATAGTGCAGCTCCTCAGACCTTTCCTCACACTGCTCCAAGGTGCAGCTCCTCAGCCCTCTTTCCTCCATGGTGCAGCTCCTCTCCTCATATTGCTCCATAGTGCAGCTCCTCAGCCCTCTCCTCACTTTGCTGCATAGTGCAGCTCCTCAGCCCTCTCCTCACACTGCTCCATGGTGCAGCTCCTCAGCCCTCTCCTCACACTGCTCCATGGTGCAGCTCCTCTCCTCACATTGCTCCATAGTGCAGCTCCTCAGCCCTCTCCTCACACTGCTCCATGGTGCAGCTCCTCTCCTCACTTTGCTCCATAGTGCAGCTCCACAACCCTCTCCTCACACTTCTCCATGGTGCAGCTCCTCAGCCCTCTCCTCACACTGCTCCATGGTGCAGCTCCACAGCCCTCTCCTCACACTGTTCCATGGTGCAGCTCCTCAGCCCTTTCCTCACACTGCTCCATGGTGCAGCTCCTCTCACATTGCTCCATAGTGCAGCTCCTCAGCCCTCTCCTCACACTGCTCCATGGTGCAGCTCCTCTCCTCACTTTGCTCCATAGTGCAGCTCCACAGCCCTCTCCTCACACTTCTCCATGGTGCAGCTCCTCAGCCCTCTCCTCACACTGCTCCATGGTGCAGCTCCTCAGCCCTCTCCTCACACTGCTCCATGGTGCAGCTCCTCTCACATTGCTCCATAGTGCAGCTCCTCAGCCCTCTCCTCACACTGCTCAATGGTGCAGCTCCTCTCCTCACTTTGCTCCATAGTGCAGCTCCACAGCCCTCTCCTCACACTGCTCCATGGTGCAGCTCCACAGCCCTCTCCTCACACTGCTCCATGGTGCAGCTCCACAGCCCTCTCCTCACATTGCTCCATGGTGCAGCTCCACAGCCCTCTCCTCACATTGCTCCATAGTGCAGCTCCTCAGCCCTCTCTTCACACTGCTCCATGGTGCAGCTCCTCTCCTCACTTTGCTCCATAGTGCAGCTCCACAGCCCTCTCCTCACACTGCTCCATGGTGCAGCTCCTCAGCCCTCTCTCCTCACACTGCTCCATGATGCAGCTCCACAGCCCTCTCCTCACACTGCTCCATAGTGCAGCTCCACAGACCTCTCCTCACACTGTTCCATGGCGCAGCTCCTCAGCCCTTTCCTCACACTGCTCCATGGTGCAGCTCCTCAGCCCTCTCCTCACACTGCTCCATGGTGCAGCTCCTCTCATTGCTCCATAGTGCAGTTCCACAGCCCTCTCCTCACACTGCTCCATGATGCAGCTCCCCAGCCCTCTCCTCACACTGCTCCATAGTGCAGCTCCACAGCCCTCTCCTCACACTGTTCCATGGCGCAGCTCCTCAGCCCTTTCCTCACACTGCTCCATGGTGCAGCACTTCAGCCCTCTCCTCACACTGCTCCATGGTGCAGCTCCTCTCCTAACTTTGCTCCATAGTGCAGCTCCTTAGCCCTTTCCTCACACTGCTCCATGGTGCAGCTCCTCAGCCCTCTCCTCACACTGCTCCATGGTGCAGCTCCTCTCCTCACTTTGCTCCATAGTGCAGCTCCTCAGCCCTCTCCTCACACTGCTCCATTGTGCAGCTCCTCAGCCCTCTCCTCACACTGCTCCATGGTGCAGCTCCTCTCCTCACAGTGCTCCATGGTGCAGCTTCTGAGCACTCTCCTCACACTGCTCCACGGTGCAGCTCCACAGCCCTCTCCTCACACTGCTCCATTGTGCAGCTCCTCAGCCCTCTTCTCACACTGCTCCATGGTGCAGCTCCTCTCCTAACTTTGCTCCATAGTGCAGCTCCTTAGCCCTTTCCTCACACTGCTCCATGGTGCAGCTCCTCAGCCCTCTCCTCACACTGCTCCATGGTGCAGCTCCTCTCCTCACTTTGCTCCATAGTGCAGCTCCTCAGCCCTCTCCTCACACTGCTCCATTGTGCAGCTCCTCAGCCCTCTCCTCACACTGCTCCATGGTGCAGCTCCTCTCCTCACAGTGCTCCATGGTGCAGCTTCTGAGCACTCTCCTCACACTGCTCCATGGTGCAGCTCCACAGCCCTCTCCTCACACTGCTCAATGGTTCAGCTCCACAGCCCTCTCCTTACACTGCTCCATGGTGCAGCTTCTCAGCCCTCTCCTCAAACTGCTCCATGGTGCAGCTCCACAGCCCTCTCCTCACACTGTTCCATGGTGCAGCTCCTCAGCCCTCTCCTCACATTGCTCCATGGTGCAGCTCCTCAGCCCTCTCCTCACACTGCTCCATAGTGCAGCTTCTCAGCCCTCTCCTCACACTGCTCCATGGTGCAGCTCCACAGCACTCTCCTCACACTGCTCCATGGTGCAGCTCCTCTCCTCACTTTGCTCCATAGTGCAGCTCCTCAGCCCTCTCCTCACTTTGCTCCATAGTGCAGCTCCTCAGCCCTTTCCTCACACTGCTCCATGGTGCAGCTCCTCAGCCCTCTCTCCTCACACTCCTCCATGGTGCAGCTCCTCTCCTCATATTGCTCCATAGTGCAGCTCCTCAGCCCTCTCCTCACTTTGCTGCATAGTGCAGCTCCTCAGCCCTCTCCTCACACTGCTCCATGGTGCAGCTCCTCTCCTCACATTGCTCCATAGTGCAGCTCCTCAGCCCTCTCCTCACACTGCTCCATGGTGCAGCTCCTCTCCTCACTTTGCTCCATAGTGCAGCTCCACAGCCCTCTCCTCACAGTGCTCCATGGTGCAGCTCCTCAGCCCTCTCCTCACACTGCTCCATGGTGCAGCTCCTCAGCCCTCTCCTCACACTGCTTCATGGTGCAGCTCCTCAGCCCTCTCCTCACACTGCTCCATGGTGAGGCTCCACAGCCCTCTCCTCACACTGCTCAATATTGCAGCTCCTCAGCCCTCTCCTCACACTGCTCCATGGTGCAGCTCCACAGCCCTCTCCTCACACTGCTCCATGGTGCAGCTCCTCTCCTCACTTTGCTCCATAGTGCAGCTCCTCAGCCCTCTCCTTACACTGCTCCATTGTGCAGCTCCTCAGCCCTCTTTTCACACTGCTCCATGGTGCAGCTCCTCTCCTCACACTGCTCCATGGTGCAGCTCCACAGCTCTCTCCTCACACTGCTCCATGGTTCAGCTCCACAGCCCTCTCCTTACACTGCTCCATGGTGCAGCTCCACAGGCCTCTCCTCACACTGCTCCATGGTGCAGCTCCACAGCCCTCTCCTCATACTGCTCCATGGTGCAGCTCCTCAGCCCTCTCCTCACACTGCTCCATGGTGCAGCTCCACAGCCCTCTCCTCACACTGCTCCATGGTACAGTTTCTCAGCCCTCTCTCCTCACACTCCTCCATGGTGCAGCTCCTCTCCTCATATTGCTCCATAGTGCAGCTCCTCAGCCCTCTCCTCACTTTGCTGCATAGTGCAGCTCCTCAGCCCTCTCCTCACACTGCTCCATGGTGCAGCTCCTCAGCCCTCTCCTCACACTGCTCCATGGTGCAGCTCCTCTCCTCACATTGCTCCATAGTGCAGCTCGTCAGCCCTCTCCTCACACTGCTCCACGGTGCAGCTCCACAGCCCTGTCCTCACACTGCTCCATTGTGCAGCTCCTCAGCCCTCTCCTCACACTGCTCCATGGTTCAGCTCCACAGCCCTCTCCTCACACTGCTCCATGGTGCAGCTCCTCAGCCCTCTCCTCACACTGCTCCATGGTGCAGCTCCTCTCCTCACATTGCTCCATAGTGCAGCTCGTCAGCCCTCTCCTCACACTGCTCCACGGTGCAGCTCCTCAGCCCTCTCCTCACACTGCTCCATTGTGCAGCTCCTCAGCCCTCTCCTCACACTGCTCCATGGTTCAGCTCCACAGCCCTCTCCTCACACTGCTCCATGGTTCAGCTCCACAGCCCTCTCCTCACACTGCTCCATGGTGCAGCTCCTCAGCCCTCTCCTCACACTGCTCCATGGTGCAGCTCCTCTCCTCACATTGCTCCATAGTGCAGCTCGTCAGCCCTCTCCTCACACTGCTCCACGGTGCAGCTCCACAGCCCTGTCCTCACACTGCTCCATGGTGCAGATCCACAGCCCTCTCCTCACACTGCTCCATAGTGCAGCTCCTCAGCCCTCTCCTCACACTGCTCCATGGTGCAGCTCCACAGCCCTCTCCTCACACTGCTCCATGGTGCAGCTCCTCTCACTTTGCTCCATAGTGCAGCTCCTCAGCCCTCTCCTCACACTGCTCCATTGTGCATCTCCTCAGCCCTCTCCTCACACTGCTCCATGGTTCAGCTCCACAGCCCTCTCCTCACACTGCTCCATGGTTCAGCTCCACAGCCCTCTCCTCACACTGCTCCATAGTGCAGCTCCACAGCCCTCTCCTCACACTGTTCCATGGCGCAGCTCCTCAGCCCTTTCCTCACACTGCTCCATGGTGCAGCTCCTCAGCCCTCTCCTCACACTGCTCCATGGTGCAGCTCCTCTCATTGCTCCATAGTGCAGTTCCACAGCCCTCTCCTCACACTGCTCCATGGTGCAGCTCCTCAGCCCTCTCTCCTCACACTGCTCCATGATGCAGCTCCCCAGCCCTCTCCTCACACTGCTCCATAGTGCAGCTCCACAGCCCTCTCCTCACACTGTTCCATGGCGCAGCTCCTCAGCCCTTTCCTCACACTGCTCCATGGTGCAGCTCCTCAGCCCTCTCCTCACACTGCTCCATGGTGCAGCTCCTCTCCTCACTTTGCTCCATAGTGCAGCTCCTCAGCCCTTTCCTCACACTGCTCCATGGTGCAGCTCCTCAGCCCTCTCCTCACAGTGCTCCATGGTGCAGCTCCTCTCCTCACTTTGCTCCATAGTGCAGCTCCTCAGCCCTCTCCTCACACTGCTCCATTGTGCAGCTCCTCAGCCCTCTCCTCACACTGCTCCATGGTGCAGCTCCTCTCCTCACACTGCTCCATGGTGCAGCTCCACAGCCCTCTCATCACACTGCTCCATGGTGCAGCTCCTCAGCCCTCTCCTCACACTGCTCCATGGTGCAGCTCCACAGCCCTCTCATCACACTGCTCCATGGTGCAGCTCCTGAGCACTCTCCTCACACTGCTCCACGGTGCAGCTCCACAGCCCTCTCCTCACACTGCTCCATGGTGCAGCTCCTCAGCCCTCTTCTCACACTGCTCCATGGTGCAGCTCCTCTCCTCACACTGCTCCATGGTGCAGCTCCACATCCCTCTCCTCACACTGCTCCATGGTGCAGCTCCACAGCCCTCTCCTCACACTGCTCCATGGTGCAGCTCCACAGCCCTCTGCTTACACTGCTCCGTGGTGCAGCTCCACAGGCCTTTCCTCACACTGCTCCATGGTGCAGCTCCACAGCCCTCTCCTCACACTGCTCCATGGTGCAGCTCCACAGCCTTCTCCTCACACTGCTCCATGGTGCAGCTCCTCAGCCCTCTCCATGGTGCAGCTCCTCAGCCCTCTCCTCACACTGCTCCATGGTGCAGCTCCTCTCCTCACTTTGCTCCATAGTGCAGCTCCTCAGCCCTTTCCTCTTACTGCTCCATGGTGCAGCTCCTCAGCCCTCTCCTCACACTGCTCCATGGTGCAGCTCCTCAGCCCTCTCCTCACACTGCTCCATGGTGCAGCTCCTCTCCTCACACTGCTCCATGGTGCAGCTTCTGAGCGCTCTCCTCACACTGCTCCACGGTGCAGCTCCACAGCCCTCTCCTCACACTGCTCCATTGTGCAGCTCCTCAGCCCTCTTCTCACACTGCTCCATGGTGCAGCTCCTCTCCTCACACTGCTCCATGGTGCAGCTCCACAGCCCTCTCCTCACACTGCTCCATGGTTCAGCTCCACAGCCCTCTCCTTACACTGCTCCATGGTGCAGCTTCTCAGCCCTCTCCTCAAACTGCTCCATGGTGCAGCTCCACAGCCCTCTCCTCACACTGTTCCATGGTGCAGCTCCTCAGCCCTCTCCTCACATTGCTCCATGGTGCAGCTCCTCAGCCCTCTCCTCACACTGCTCCATAGTGCAGCTTCTCAGCCCTCTCCTCACACTGCTCCATGGTGCAGCTCCACAGCACTCTCCTCACACTGCTCCATGGTGCAGCTCCTCTCCTCACTTTGCTCCATAGTGCAGCTCCTCAGCCCTCTCCTCACTTTGCTCCATAGTGCGGCTCCTCAGCCCTTTCCTCACACTGCTCCATGGTGCAGCTCCTCAGCCCTCTCTCCTCACACTCCTCCATGGTGCAGCTCCTCTCCTCATATTGCTCCATAGTGCAGCTCCTCAGCCCTCTCCTCACTTTGCTGCATAGTGCAGCTCCTCAGCCCTCTCCTCACACTGCTCCATGGTGCAGCTCCTCTCCTCACATTGCTCCATAGTGCAGCTCCTCAGCCCTCTCCTCACACTGCTCCATGGTGCAGCTCCTCTCCTCACTTTGCTCCATAGTGCAGCTCCACAGCCCTCTCCTCACAGTGCTCCATGGTGCAGCTCCTCAGCCCTCTCCTCACACTGCTCCATGGTGCAGCTCCTCAGCCCTCTCCTCACACTGCTTCATGGTGCAGCTCCTCAGCCCTCTCCTCACACTGCTCCATGGTGAGGCTCCACAGCCCTCTCCTCACACTGCTCAATGGTGCAGCTCCTCAGCCCTCTCCTCACATTGCTCGATGGTGCAGCTCCACAGCCCTCTCCTCACACTGCTCCATGGTGCAGCTCCTCTCCTCACTTTGCTCCATAGTGCAGCTCCTCAGCCCTCTCCTTACACTGCTCCATTGTGCAGCTCCTCAGCCCTCTTCTCACACTGCTCCATGGTGCAGCTCCTCTCCTCACACTGCTCCATGGTGCAGCTCCACAGCCCTCTCCTCACACTGCTCCATGGTTCAGCTCCACAGCCCTCTCCTTACACTGCTCCATGGTGCAGCTCCACAGGCCTCTCCTCACACTGCTCCATGGTGCAGCTCCACAGCCCTCTCCTCACACTGCTCCATGGTGCAGCTCCTCAGCCCTCTCCTCACACTGCTCCATGGTGCAGCTCCACAGCCCTCTCCTCACACTGCTCCATGGTGCAGCTCCTCAGCCCTCTCCTCACATTGCTCCATGGTGCAGCTCCTCAGCCCTTTCCTCACACTGCTCCATGGTACAGTTTCTCAGCCCTCTCTCCTCACACTCCTCCATGGTGCAGCTCCTCTCCTCATATTGCTCCACAGTGCAGCTCCTCAGCCCTCTCCTCACTTTGCTGCATAGTGCAGCTCCTCAGCCCTCTCCTCACACTGCTCCATGGTGCAGCTCCTCAGCCCTCTCCTCACACTGCTCCATGGTGCAGCTCCTCTCCTCACATTGCTCCATAGTGCAGCTCGTCAGCCCTCTCCTCACACTGCTCCACGGTGCAGCTCCACAGCCCTGTCCTCACACTGCTCCATGGTGCAGATCCACAGCCCTCTCCTCACACTGCTACATAGTGCAGCTCCTCAGCCCTCTCCTCACACTGCTCCATGGTGCAGCTCCACAGCCCTCTCCTCACACTGCTCCATGGTGCAGCTCCTCTCACTTTGCTCCATAGTGCAGCTCCTCAGCCCTCTCCTCACACTGCTCCATTGTGCAGCTCCTCAGCCCTCTCCTCACACTGCTCCATGGTTCAGCTCCACAGCCCTCTCCTCACACTGCTCCATGGTTCAGCTCCACAGCCCTCTCCTCACACTGCTCCATGGTGCAGCTCCTCTCCTCACTTTGCTCCATAGTGCAGCTCCTCAGCCCTCTCCTCACACTGCTCCATTGTGCAGCCCCTCAGCCCTCTCCTCACACTGCTCCATGGTGCAGCTCCACAGCCCTCTCCTCACACTGCTCCATGGTTCAGCTCCACAGCCCTATCCTTGCACTGCTCCATGGTGCAGCTCCACAGGCCTCTCCTCACACTGCATCATGGTGCAGCTCCTCAGCCCTCTCCTCACACTGCTTCATGGTGCAGCTCCTCAGCCCTCTCCTCACACTGCTCCATGATGCAGCTCCACAGCCCTCTCCTCACACTGCTCCATGGTGCAGCTCCTCAGCCCTCTCCTCACACTGCTCGATGGTGCAGCTCCACAGCCCTCTCCTCACACTGCTCCATGGTGCAGCTCCTCTCCTCACTTTGCTCCATAGTGCAGCTCCTCAGCCCTCTCCTTACACTGCTCCATTGTGCAGCTCCTCAGCCCTCTTCTCACACTGCTCCATGGTGCAGCTCCTCTCCTCACACTGCTCCATGGTGCAGCTCCACAGCTCTCTCCTCACACTGCGCCATGGTTCAGCTCCACAGCCCTCTCCTCACACTGCTCCATGGTGCAGCTCCACAGGCCTCTCCTCACCCTGCTCCATGGTGCAGCTCCACAGCCCTCTGCTCACACTGCTCCATGGTGCAGCTCCTCAGCCATCTCCTCACACTGCTCCATGGTGCAGCTCCACAGCCCTCTCCTCACACTGCTCCATGGTGCGGCTCCTCAGCCCTCTCCTCACATTGCTCCATGGTGCAGCTCCTCAGCCCTTTCCTCACACTGCTCCAAGGTGCAGCTCCTCAGCCCTCTCCTCACACTGCTTCATGGTGCAGCTCCTCAGCCCTCTCCTCACACTGCTCCATGGTGCAGCTCCACAGCCCTCTCCTCACACTGCTGCATGGTGCAGCTCCTCAGCCCTCTCCTCACATTGCTCCATGGTGCAGCTCCTCAGCCCTTTCCTCACACTGCTCCATGGTGCAGTTTCTCAGCCCTCTCTCCTCACACTCCTCCATGGTGCAGCTCCTCTCCTCATATTGCTCCATAGTGCAGCTCCTCAGCCCTCTCCTCACTTTGCTGCATAGTGCAGCTCCTCAGCCCTCTCCTCACACTGCTCCATGGTGCAGCTCCACAGCCCTGTCCTCACACTGCTCCATAGTGCAGTTCCTCAGCCCTCTCCTCACACTGCTCCATGGTGCAGCTCCACAGCCCTCTCCTCACACTGCTCCATGGTGCAGCTCCTCTCCTCACTTTGCTCCATAGTGCAGCTCCTCAGCCCTCTCATCACACTGCTCCATTGTGCAGCTCCTCAGCCCTCTCCTCACACTGCTCCATGGTGCAGCTCCACAGCCCTCTCCTCAAACTGCTCCATGGTTCAGCTCCACAGCCCTCTCCTCACACTGCTCCATGGTGCAGCTCCTCTCCTCACTTTGCTCCATAGTGCAGCTCCTCAGCCCTCTCCTCACACTGCTCCATTGTGCAGCTCCACAGCCCTCTCCTCACACTGCTCCATGGTGCAGCTCCACAGGCCTCTCCTCACACTGCTCCATGGTGCAGCTCCACAGCCCTCCCCTCACACTGCTCCATTGTGCAGCTCCTCAGCCCTCTTCTCACACTGCTCCATGGTGCAGCTCCTCTCCTCACACTGCTCCATGGTGCAGCTCCACAGCCCTCTCCTCACACTGCTCCATGGTGCAGCTCCACAGCCCTCTCCTCACACTGCTCCATGGTGCAGCTCCACAGGCCTCTCCTCACACTGCTCCATGGTGCAGCTCCACAGCCCTCTCCTCACACTGCTCCATTGTGCAGCTCCTCAGCCCTCTTCTCACACTGCTCCATGGTGCAGCTCCTATCCTCACACTGCTCCATGGTGCAGCTCCACAGCCCTCTCCTCACACTGCTCCATGGTGCAGCTCCACAGCCCTCTCCTCACACTGCTCCATGGTGCAGCTCCACAGGCCTCTCCTCACACTGCTCCATGGTGCAGCTCCACAGCCCTCTCCTCACACTGCTCCATGGTGCAGCTCCTCAGCCTTCTCCTCACACTGCTCCATGGTGCAGCTCCTCTCATTGCTCCATAGTGCAGTTCCACAGCCCTCTCCTCACACTGCTCCATGGTGCAGCTCCTCAGCCCTCTCTCCTCACACTGCTCCATGATGCAGCTCCACAGCCCTCTCCTCACACTGCTCCATAGTGCAGCTCCACAGCCCTCTCCTCACACTGTTCCATGGCGCAGCTCCTCAGCCCTTTCCTCACACTGCTCCATGGTGCAGCTCCTCAGCCCTCTCCTCACACTGCTCCATGGTGCAGCTCCTCTCCTCACTTTGCTCCATAGTGCAGCTCCTCAGCCCTTTCCTCACACTGCTCCATGGTGCAGCTCCTCAGCCCTCTCCTCACACTGCTCCATGGTGCAGCTCCTCTCCTCACTTTGCTCCATAGTGCAGCTCCTCAGCCCTCTCCTCACACTGCTCCATTGTGCAGCTCCTCAGCCCTCTCCTCACACTGCTCCATGGTGCAGCTCCTCTCCTCACTTTGCTCCATAGTGCAGCTCCTCAGCCCTCTCCTCACACTGCTCCATTGTGCAGCTCCTCAGCCCTCTCCTCACACTGCTCCATGGTGCAGCTCCTCAGCCCTCTCCTCACACTGCTCCATGGTGCAGCTCCACAGCCCTCTCACCACACTGCTCCATGGTGCAGCTCCTGAGCACTCTCCTCACACTGCTCCACGGTGCAGCTCCACAGCCCTCTCCTCACACTGCTCCATGGTGCAGCTCCTCAGCCGTCTTCTCACACTGCTCCATGGTGCAGCTCCTCTCCTCACACTGCTCCATGGTGCAACTCCACAGCCCTCTCCTCACACTGCTCCATGGTGCAGCTCCACAGCCCTCTCCTCACACTGCTCCATGGTGCAGCTCCACAGCCCTCTCCTTACACTGCTCCATGGTGCAGCTCCACAGGCCTTTCCTCACACTGCTCCATGGTGCAGCTCCACAGCCCTCTCCTCACACTGCTCCATGGTGCAGCTCCACAGCCCTCTCCTCACACTGCTCCATGGTGCAGCTCCTCAGCCCTCTCCATGGTGCAGCTCCTCAGCTCTCTCCTCACACTAATCCATGGTGCAGCTCCACAGCCCTCTCCTCACACTGCTCCATGGTGCAGCTCCTCAGCCCTCTCCTCACACTGCTCCATGGTGCAGCTCCACAGCCCTGTCCTCACACTGCTCCATGGTGCAGCTCCACAGCCCTCTCCTCACACTGCTCCATGGTGCAGCTCCTCAGCCCTTTCCTCACACTGCTCCAAGGTGCAGCTCCTCAGCCCTCTCCTCACACTGCTTCATGGTGCAGCTCCTCAGCCCTCTCCTCACACTGCTCCATGGTGCAGCTCCACAGCCCTCTCCTCACACTGCTGCATGGTGCAGCTCCTCAGCTTTCTCCTCACACTGCTCCATGGTGCAGCTCCTCAGCCATCTCCTCACACTGCTCCATGGTGCAGCTCCTCAGCCCTCTCCTCACATTGCTCCATGGTGCAGCTCCTCAGCCCTTTCCTCACACTGCTCCATGGTGCAGTTTCTCAGCCCTCTCTCCTCACACTCCTCCATGGTGCAGCTCCTCTCCTCATATTGCTCCATAGTGCAGCTCCTCAGCCCTCTCCTCACTTTGCTGCATAGTGCAGCTCCTCAGCCCTCTCCTCACACTGCTCCATGGTGCAGCTCCACAGCCCTGTCCTCACACTGCTCCATAGTGCAGTTCCTCAGCCCTCTCCTCACACTGCTCCATGGTGCAGCTCCACAGCCCTCTCCTCACACTGCTCCATGGTGCAGCTCCTCTCCTCACTTTGCTCCATAGTGCAGCTCCTCAGCCCTCTCCTCACACTGCTCCATTGTGCAGCTCCTCAGCCCTCTCCTCACACTGCTCCATGGTGCAGCTCCACAGCCCTCTCCTCAAACTGCTCCATGGTTCAGCTCCACAGCCCTCTCCTCACACTGCTCCATGGTGCAGCTCCTCTCCTCACTTTGCTCCATAGTGCAGCTCCTCAGCCCTCTCCTCACACTGCTCCATTGTGCAGCTCCACAGCCCTCTCCTCACACTGCTCCATGGTGCAGCTCCACAGGCCTCTCCTCACACTGCTCCATGGTGCAGCTCCACAGCCCTCCCCTCACACTGCTCCATTGTGCAGCTCCTCAGCCCTCTTCTCACACTGCTCCATGGTGCAGCTCCTCTCCTCACACTGCTCCATGGTGCAGCTCCACAGCCCTCTCCTCACACTGCTCCATGGTGCAGCTCCACAGCCCTCTCCTCACACTGCTCCATGGTGCAGCTCCACAGGCCTCTCCTCACACTGCTCCATGGTGCAGCTCCACAGCCCTCTCCTCACACTGCTCCATTGTGCAGCTCCTCAGCCCTCTTCTCACACTGCTCCATGGTGCAGCTCCTATCCTCACACTGCTCCATGGTGCAGCTCCACAGCCCTCTCCTCACACTGCTCCATGGTGCAGCTCCACAGCCCTCTCCTCACACTGCTCCATGGTGCAGCTCCACAGGCCTCTCCTCACACTGCTCCATGGTGCAGCTCCACAGCCCTCTCCTCACACTGCTCCATGGTGCAGCTCCTCAGCCTTCTCCTCACACTGCTCCATGGTGCAGCTCCTCTCATTGCTCCATAGTGCAGTTCCACAGCCCTCTCCTCACACTGCTCCATGGTGCAGCTCCTCAGCCCTCTCTCCTCACACTGCTCCATGATGCAGCTCCACAGCCCTCTCCTCACACTGCTCCATAGTGCAGCTCCACAGCCCTCTCCTCACACTGTTCCATGGCGCAGCTCCTCAGCCCTTTCCTCACACTGCTCCATGGTGCAGCTCCTCAGCCCTCTCCTCACACTGCTCCATGGTGCAGCTCCTCTCCTCACTTTGCTCCATAGTGCAGCTCCTCAGCCCTTTCCTCACACTGCTCCATGGTGCAGCTCCTCAGCCCTCTCCTCACACTGCTCCATGGTGCAGCTCCTCTCCTCACTTTGCTCCATAGTGCAGCTCCTCAGCCCTCTCCTCACACTGCTCCATTGTGCAGCTCCTCAGCCCTCTCCTCACATTGCTCCATGGTGCAGCTCCTCTCCTCACACTGCTCCATGGTGCAGCTCCACAGCCCTCTCCTCACACTGCTCCATGGTGCAGCTCCTCAGCCCTCTCCTCACACTGCTCCATGGTTCAGCTCCACAGCCCTCTCACCACACTGCTCCATGGTGCAGCTCCTGAGCACTCTCCTCACACTGCTCCACGGTGCAGCTCCACAGCCCTCTCCTCACACTGCTCCATGGTGCAGCTCCTCAGCCGTCTTCTCACACTGCTCCATGGTGCAGCTCCTCTCCTCACACTGCTCCATGGTGCAACTCCACAGCCCTCTCCTCACACTGCTCCATGGTGCAGCTCCACAGCCCTCTCCTCACACTGCTCCATGGTGCAGCTCCACAGCCCTCTCCTTACACTGCTCCATGGTGCAGCTCCACAGGCCTTTCCTCACACTGCTCCATGGTGCAGCTCCACAGCCCTCTCCTCACACTGCTCCATGGTGCAGCTCCACAGCCCTCTCCTCACACTGCTCCATGGTGCAGCTCCTCAGCCCTCTCCATGGTGCAGCTCCTCAGCTCTCTCCTCACACTAATCCATGGTGCAGCTCCACAGCCCTCTCCTCACACTGCTCCATGGTGCAGCTCCTCAGCCCTCTCCTCACACTGCTCCATGGTGCAGCTCCACAGCCCTGTCCTCACACTGCTCCATGGTGCAGCTCCACAGCCCTCTCCTCACACTGCTCCATAGTGCAGCTTCTCAGCCCTCTCCTCACACTGCTCCTTGGTGCAGCTCCTCTCACTTTGCTCCATAGTGCAGCTCCTCAGCCCTCTCCTCACACTGCTCCATTGTGCAGCTCCTCAGCCCTCTCCTCACACTGCTCCATGGTTCAGCTCCACAGCCCTCTCCTCACACTGCTCCATGGTTCAGCTCCACAGCCCTCTCCTCACACTGCTCCATAGTGCAGCTCCACAGCCCTCTCCTCACACTGTTCCATGGCGCAGCTCCTCAGCCCTTTCCTCACACTGCTCCATGGTGCAGCTCCTCAGCCCTCTCCTCACACTGCTCCATGGTGCAGCTCCTCTCATTGCTCCATAGTGCAGTTCCACAGCCCTCTCCTCACACTGCTCCATGGTGCAGCTCCTCAGCCCTCTCTCCTCACACTGCTCCATGATGCAGCTCCCCAGCCCTCTCCTCACACTGCTCCATAGTGCAGCTCCACAGCCCTCTCCTCACACTGTTCCATGGCGCAGCTCCTCAGCCCTTTCCTCACACTGCTCCATGGTGCAGCTCCTCAGCCCTCTCCTCACACTGCTCCATGGTGCAGCTCCTCTCCTCACTTTGCTCCATAGTGCAGCTCCTCAGCCCTTTCCTCACACTGCTCCATGGTGCAGCTCCTCAGCCCTCTCCTCACACTGCTCCATGGTGCAGCTCCTCTCCTCACTTTGCTCCATAGTGCAGCTCCTCAGCCCTCTCCTCACACTGCTCCATTGTGCAGCTCCTCAGCCCTCTCCTAACACTGCTCCATGGTGCAGCTCCTCTCCTCACACTGCTCCATGGTGCAGCTCCACAGCCCTCTCATCACACTGCTCCATGGTGCAGCTCCTCAGCCCTCTCCTCACACTGCTGCATGGTGCAGCTCCACAGCCCTCTCATCACACTGCTCCATGGTGCAGCTCCTGAGCACTCTCCTCACACTGCTCCACGGTGCAGCTCCACAGCCCACTCCTCACACTGCTCCATGGTGCAGCTCCTCAGCCCTCTTCTCACACTGCTCCATGGTGCAGCTCCTCTCCTCACACTGCTCCATGGTGCAGCTCCACATCCCTCTCCTCACACTGCTCCATGGTGCAGCTCCACAGCCCTCTCCTCACACTGCTCCATGGTGCAGCTCCACAGCCCTCTCCTTACACTGCTCCGTGGTGCAGCTCCACAGGCCTTTCCTCACACTGCTCCATGGTGCAGCTCCACAGCCCTCTCCTCACACTGCTCCATGGTGCAGCTCCACAGCCTTCTCCTCACACTGCTCCATGGTGCAGCTCCTCAGCCCTCTCCATGGTGCAGCTCCTCAGCCCTCTCCTCACACTGCTCCATGGTGCAGCTCCTCTCCTCACTTTGCTCCATAGTGCAGCTCCTCAGCCCTTTCCTCATACTGCTCCATGGTGCAGCTCCTCAGCCCTCTCCTCACACTGCTCCATTGTGCAGCTCCTCAGCCCTCTCCTCACACTGCTCCATGGTGCAGCTCCTCTCCTCACACTGCTCCATGGTGCAGCTTCTGAGCACTCTCCTCACACTGCTCCACGGTGCAGCTCCACAGCCCTCTCCTCACACTGCTCCATTGTGCAGCTCCTCAGCCCTCTTCTCACACTGCTCCATGGTGCAGCTCCTCTCCTCACACTGCTCCATGGTGCAGCTCCTCTCCTCACTTTGCTCCATAGTGCAGCTCCTAAGCCCTCTCCTCACTTTGCTCCATAGTGCGGCTCCTCAGCCCTTTCCTCACACTGCTCCATGGTGCAGCTCCTCAGCCCTCTCTCCTCACACTCCTCCATGGTGCAGCTCCTCTCCTCATATTGCTCCATAGTGCAGCTCCTCGGCCCTCTCCTCACTTTGCTGCATAGTGCAGCTCCTCAGCCCTCTCCTCACACTGCTCCATGGTGCAGCTCCTCTCCTCACATTGCTCCATAGTGCAGCTCCTCAGCCCTCTCCTCACACTGCTCCATGGTGCAGCTCCTCTCCTCACTTTGCTCCATAGTGCAGCTCCACAGCCCTCTCCTCACAGTGCTCCATGGTGCAGCTCCTCAGCCCTCTCCTCACACTGCTCCATGGTGCAGCTCCTCAGCCCTCTCCTCACACTGCTTCATGGTGCAGCTCCTCAGCCCTCTCCTCACACTGCTCCATGGTGAGGCTCCACAGCCCTCTCCTCACACTGCTCAATGGTGCAGCTCCTCAGCCCTCTCCTCACACTGCTCGACGGTGCAGCTCCACAGCCCTCTCCTCACACTGCTCCATGGTGCAGCTCCTCTCCTCACTTTGCTCCATAGTGCAGCTCCTCAGCCCTCTCCTTACACTGCTCCATTGTGCAGCTCCTCAGCCCTCTTCTCACACTGCTCCATGGTGCAGCTCCTCTCCTCACACTGCTCCATGGTGCAGCTCCACAGCCCTCTCCTCACACTGCTCCATGGTTCAGCTCCACAGCCCTCTCCTTACACTGCTCCATGGTGCAGCTCCACAGGCCTCTCCTCACACTGCTCCATGGTGCAGCTCCACAGCCCTCTCCTCACACTGCTCCATGGTGCAGCTCCTCAGCCCTCTCCTCACACTGCTCCATGGTGCAGCTCCACAGCCCTCTCCTCACACTGCTCCATGGTGCAGCTCCTCAGCCCTTTCCTCACACTGCTCCATGGTACAGTTTCTCAGCCCTCTCTCCTCACACTCCTCCATGGTGCAGCTCCTCTCCTCATATTGCTCCACAGTGCAGCTCCTCAGCCCTCTCCTCACTTTGCTGCATAGTGCAGCTCCTCAGCCCTCTCCTCACACTGCTCCATGGTGCAGCTCCTCAGCCCTCTCCTCACACTGCTCCATGGTGCAGCTCCTCTCCTCACATTGCTCCATAGTGCAGCTCGTCAGCCCTCTCCTCACACTGCTCCACAGCCCTGTCCTCACACTGCTCCATGGTGCAGATCCACAGCCCTCTCCTCACACTGCTCCATAGTGCAGCTCCTCAGCCCTCTCCTCACACTGCTCCATGGTGCAGCTCCACAGCCCTCTCCTCACACTGCTCCATGGTGCAGCTCCTCTCACTTTGCTCCATAGTGCAGCTCCTCAGCCCTCTCCTCACACTGCTCCATGGTTCAGCTCCACAGCCCTCTCCTCACACTGCTCCATGGTTCAGCTCCACAGCCCTCTCCTCACACTGCTCCATGGTGCAGCTCCTCTCCTCACTTTGCTCCATAGTGCAGCTCCTCAGCCCTCTCCTCACACTGCTCCATTGTGCAGCCCCTCAGCCCTCTCCTCACACTGCTCCATGGTGCAGCTCCACAGCCCTCTCCTCACACTGCTCCATGGTTCAGCTCCACAGCCCTATCCTTGCACTGCTCCATGGTGCAGCTCCACAGGCCTCTCCTCACACTGCATCATGGTGCAGCTCCTCAGCCCTCTCCTCACACTGCTTCATGGTGCAGCTCCTCAGCCCTCTCCTCACACTGCTCCATGGTGCAGCTCCACAGCCCTCTCCTCACACTGCTCCATGGTGCAGCTCCTCAGCCCTCTCCTCACACTGCTCGATGGTGCAGCTCCACAGCCCTCTCCTCACACTGCTCCATGGTGCAGCTCCTCTCCTCACTTTGCTCCATAGTGCAGCTCCTCAGCCCTCTCCTTACACTGCTCCATTGTGCAGCTCCTCAGCCCTCTTCTCACACTGCTCCATGGTGCAGCTCCTCTCCTCACACTGCTCCATGGTTCAGCTCCACAGCCCTCTCCTCACACTGCTCCATGGTGCAGCTCCACAGGCCTCTCCTCACACTGCTCCATGGTGCAGCTCCACAGCCCTCTGCTCACACTGCTCCATGGTGCAGCTCCTCAGCCATCTCCTCACACTGCTCCATGGTGCAGCTCCACAGCCCTCTCCTCACACTGCTCCATGGTGCGGCTCCTCAGCCCTCTCCTCACATTGCTCCATGGTGCAGCTCCTCAGCCCTTTCCTCACACTGCTCCAAGGTGCAGCTCCTCAGCCCTCTCCTCACACTGCTTCATGGTGCAGCTCCTCAGCCCTCTCCTCACACTGCTCCATGGTGCAGCTCCACAGCCCTCTCCTCACACTGCTGCATGGTGCAGCTCCTCAGCTTTCTCCTCACACTGCTCGATGGTGCAGCTCCACAGCCCTCTCCTCACACTGCTCCATGGTGCAGCTCCTCTCCTCACTTTGCTCCATAGTGCAGCTCCTCAGCCCTCTCCTTACACTGCTCCATTGTGCAGCTCCTCAGCCCTCTTCTCACACTGCTCCATGGTGCAGCTCCTCTCCTCACACTGCTCCATGGTGCAGCTCCACAGCTCTCTCCTCACACTGCTCCATGGTTCAGCTCCACAGCCATCTCCTTACACTGCTCCATGGTGCAGCTCCACAGGCCTCTCCTCACACTGCTCCATGGTGCAGCTCCACAGCCCTCTCCTCACACTGCTCCATGGTGCAGCTCCTCAGCCCCCTCCTCACACTGCTCCATGGTGCAGCTCCACAGCCCTCTCCTCACACTGCTCCATGGTGCAGCTCCTCAGCCCTCTCCTCACATTGCTCCATGGTGCAGCTCCACAGCCCTCTCCTCACACTGCTGCATGGTGCAGCTCCTCAGCTTTCTCCTCACACTGCTCGATGGTGCAGCTCCACAGCCCTCTCCTCACACTGCTCCATGGTGCAGCTCCTCTCCTCACTTTGCTCCATAGTGCAGCTCCTCAGCCCTCTCCTTACACTGCTCCATTGTGCAGCTCCTCAGCCCTCTTCTCACACTGCTCCATGGTGCAGCTCCTCTCCTCACACTGCTCCATGGTGCAGCTCCACAGCTCTCTCCTCACACTGCTCCATGGTTCAGCTCCACAGCCATCTCCTTACACTGCTCCATGGTGCAGCTCCACAGGCCTCTCCTCACACTGCTCCATGGTGCAGCTCCACAGCCCTCTCCTCACACTGCTCCATGGTGCAGCTCCTCAGCCCCCTCCTCACACTGCTCCATGGTGCAGCTCCACAGCCCTCTCCTCACACTGCTCCATGGTGCAGCTCCTCAGCCCTCTCCTCACATTGCTCCATGGTGCAGCTCCTCAGCCCTTTCCTCACACTGCTCCATGGTGCAGTTTCTCAGCCCTCTCTCCTCACACTCCTCCATGGTGCAGCTCCTCTCCTCATATTGCTCCATAGTGCAGCTCCTCAGCCCTCTCCTCACTTTGCTGCATAGTGCAACTCCTCAGCCCTCTCCTCACACTGCTCCATGGTGCAGCTCCACAGCCCTGTCCTCACACTGCTCCATAGTGCAGTTCCTCAGCCCTCTCCTCACACTGCTCCATGGTGCAGCTCCACAGCCCTCTCCTCACACTGCTCCATGGTGCAGCTCCTCTCCTCACTTTGCTCCATAGTGCAGCTCCTCAGCCCTCTCCTCACACTGCTCCATTGTGCAGCTCCTCAGCCCTCTACTCACACTGCTCCATGGTGCAGCTCCACAGCCCTCTCCTCACACTGCTCCATGGTTCAGCTCCACAGCCCTCTCCTCACACTGCTCCATGGTGCAGCTCCTCTCCTCACTTTGCTCCATAGTGCAGCTCCTCAGCCCTCTCCTCACACTGCTCCATTGTGCAGCTCCACAGCCCTCTCCTCACACTGCTCCATGGTGCAGCTCCACAGGCCTCTCCTCACACTGCTCCATGGTGCAGCTCCACAGCCCTCTCCTCACACTGCTTCATTGTGCAGCTCCTCAGCCCTCTTCTCACACTGCTCCATGGTGCAGCTCCTCTCCTCACACTGCTCCATGGTGCAGCTCCACAGCCCTCTCCTCACACTGCTCCATGGTACAGCTCCACAGCCCTCTCCTCACACTGCTCCATGGTGCAGCTCCACAGGCCTCTCCTCACACTGCTCCATGGTGCAGCTCCACAGCCCTCTCCTCACACTGCTCCATGGTGCAGCTCCTCAGCCTTCTCCTCACACTGCTCCATGGTGCAGCTCCTCAGCCCTCTCTCCTCACACTGCTCCATGATGCAGCTCCACAGCCCTCTCCTCACACTGCTCCATAGTGCAGCTCCACAGCCCTCTCCTCACACTGTTCCATGGCGCAGCTCCTCAGCCCTTTCCTCACACTGCTCCATGGTGCAGCTCCTCATCCCTCTCCTCACACTGCTCCATGGTGCAGCTCCTCTCCTCACTTTGCTCCATAGTGCAGCTCCTCAGCCCTTTCCTCACACTGCTCCATGGTGCAGCTCCTCAGCCCTCTACTCACACTGCTCCATGGTGCAGCTCCTCTCCTCACTTTGCTCCATAGTGCAGCTCCTCAGCCCTCTCCTCACACTGCTCCATTGTGCAGCTCCTCAGCCCTCTCCTCACACTGCTCCATGGTGCAGCTCCTCTCCTCACACTGCTCCATGGTGCAGCTCCACAGCCCTCTCCTCACACTGCTCCATGGTGCAGCTCCTCAGCCCTCTCCTCACACTGCTCCATGGTGCAGCTCCACAGCCCTCTCACCACACTGCTCCATGGTGCAGCTCCTGAGCACTCTCCTCACACTGCTCCACGGTGCAGCTCCACAGCCCTCTCCTCACACTGCTCCATGGTGCAGCTCCTCAGCCCTCTTCTCACACTGCTCCATGGTGCAGCTCCTCTCCTCACACTGCTCCATGGTGCAGCTCCACAGCCCTCTCCTCACACTGCTCAATGGTGCAGCTCCACAGCCCTCTCCTCACACTGCTCCATGGTGCAGCTCCACAGCCCTCTCCTTACACTGCTCCATGGTGCAGCTCCAAAGGCCTTTCCTCACACTGCTCCATGGTGCAGCTCCACAGCCCTCTCCTCACACTGCTCCATGGTGCAGCTCCACAGCCCTCTCCTCACACTGCTCCATGGTGCAGCTCCTCAGCCCTTTCCATGGTGCAGCTCCTCAGCCCTCTCCTCACACTAATCCATGGTGCAGCTCCACAGCCCTGTCCTCACACTGCTCCATGGTGCAGCTCCTCAGCCCTCTCCTCACACTGCTCCATGGTGCAGCTCCACAGCCCTGTCCTCACACTGCTCCATGGTGCAGCTCCACAGCCCTCTCCTCACACTGCTCCATAGTGCAGCTTCTCAGCCCTCTCCTCACTTTGCTCCATAGTGCAGATCCTCAGCCCTCTCCTCACACTGCTCCATGGTGCAGCTCCACAGCCCTCACCTCACACTGCTCCATGGTGCAGCTCCTTTCACTTTGCTCCATAGTGCAGCTCCTCAGCCCTCTTCTCACATTGCTCCATGGTGCAGCTCCTCTCCTCACACTGCTCCATGGTGCAGCTCCACAGCCCTCTCCTCACACTGCTCCATGGTGCAGCTCCACAGCCCTCTCCTCACACTGCTCCATGGTGCAGCTCCACAGCCCTCTCCTCACACTGCTCCATGGTGCAGCTCCACAGGCCTCTCCTCACACTGCTCCATGGTGCAGCTCCACAGCCCTCTCCTCACACTGCTCCATTGTGCAGCTCCTCAGCCCTCTTCTCACACTGCTCCATGGTGCAGCTCCTCTCCTCACACTGCTCCATGGTGCAACTCCACAGCCCTCTCCTCACACTGCTCCATGGTGCAGCTCCACAGCCCTCTCCTCACACTGCTCCATGGTGCAGCTCCACAGGCCTATCCTCACACTGCTCCATGGTGCAGCTCCACAGCCCTCTCCTCACACTGCTCCATGGTGCAGCTCCTCAGCCTTCTCCTCACACTGCTCCATGGTGCAGCTCCACAGCCCTCTCCTCACACTGCTCCATGGTGCAGCTCCTCAGCCCTCTCCTCACATTGCTCCATGGTGCAGCTCCACAGCCCTCTCCTCACACTGCTCCATGGTGCAGCTCCTCAGCCCTCTCCTCACACTGCTCCATAGTGCAGCTTCTCAGCCCTCTCCTCACACTGCTCCATGGTGCAGCTCCACAGCCCTCTCCTCACACTGCTCCATGGTGCAGCTCCTCTCACTTTGCTCCATAGTGCAGCTCCTCAGCCCTCTCCTTACACTGCTCCATTGTGCAGCTCCTCAGCCCACTTCTCACACTGCTCCATGATGCAGCTCCTCTCTTCACACTGCTCCATGGTGCAGCTCCACAGCCCTCTCCTCACACTGCTCCATGGTGCAGCTCCACAGCCCTCTCCTCACACTGCTCCATGGTGAAGCTCCACAGGCCTCTCCTCACACTGCTCCATGGTGCAGCTCCACAGCCCTCTCCTCACACTGCTCCATGGTGTAGCTCGTCAGCCTTCTCCTCACACTGCTCCATGGTGCAGCTCCACAGCCCTCTCCTCACACTGCTCCATGGTGCAGCTCCTCAGCCCTCTCCTCACACTGCTCCATAGTGCAGCTTCTCAGCCCTCTCCTCACACTGCTCCATGGTGCAGCTCCACAGCCCTCTCCTCACACTGCTCCATGGTTCAGCTCCACAGCCCTCTCCTTACACTGCTCCATGGTGCAGCTCCACAGGCCTCTCCTCACACTGCTCCATGGTGCAGCTCCACAGCCCTCTCCTCACACTGCTCCATGGTGCAGCTTCTCAGCCCTCTCCTCACACTGCTCCATGGTGCAGCTCCACAGCCCTTTCCTCACACTGCTCCATGGTGCAGCTCCTCAGCCCTCTCCTCACATTGCTCCATGGTGCAGCTCCTCAGCCCTCTCCTCACACTGCTCCATAGTGCAGCTTCTCAGCCCTCTCCCCACACTGCTCCATGGTGCAGCTCCACAGCCCTCTCCTCACACTGCTCCATGGTGCAGCTCCTCTCCTCACTTTGCTCCATAGTGCAGCTCCTCAGCCCTTTCCTCACTTTGCTCCATAGTGCAGCTCCTCAGACCTTTCCTCACACTGCTCCATGGTGCAGCTCCTCAGCCCTCTCTCCTCCATGGTGCAGCTCCTCTCCTCATATTGCTCCATAGTGCAGCTCCTCAGCCCTCTCCTCACTTTGCTGCATAGTGCAGCTCCTCAGCCCTCTCCTCACACTGCTCCATGGTGCAGCTCCTCAGCCCTCTCCTCACACTGCTCCATGGTGCAGCTCCTCTCCTCACATTGCTCCATAGTGCAGCTCCTCAGCCCTCTCCTCACACTGCTCCATGGTGCAGCTCCTCTCCTCACTTTGCTCCATAGTGCAGCTCCACAGCCCTCTCCTCACACTTCTCCATGGTGCAGCTCCTCAGCCCTCTCCTCACACTGCTCCATGATGCAGCTCCACAGCCCTCTCCTCACACTGCTCCATGGTGCAGCTCCACAGCCCTCTCCTCACACTGCTCCATAGTGCAGCTTCTCAGCCCTCTCCTCACTTTGCTCCATAGTGCAGCTCCTCAGCCCTCTCCTCACACTGCTCCATGGTGCAGCTCCACAGCCCTCTCCTCACACTGCTCCATGGTGCAGCTCCTCTCACTTTGCTCCATAGTGCAGCTCCTCAGCCCTCTTCTCACATTGCTCCATGGTGCAGCTCCTCTCCTCACACTGCTCCATGGTGCAGCTCCACAGCCCTCTCCTCACACTGCTCCATGGTGCAGCTCCACAGCCCTCTCCTCACACTGCTCCATGGTGCAGCTCCACAGGCCTCTCCTCACACTGCTCCATGGTGCAGCTCCACAGCCCTCTCCTCACACTGCTCCATTGTGCAGCTCCTCAGCCCTCTTCTCACACTGCTCCATGGTGCAGCTCCTATCCTCACACTGCTCCATGGTGCAGCTCCACAGCCTTCTCCTCACACTGCTCCATGGTGCAGCTCCACAGCCCTCTCCTCACACTGCTCCATGGTGCAGCTCCACAGGCCTCTCCTCACACTGCTCCATGGTGCAGCTCCACAGCCCTCTCCTCACACTGCTCCATGGTGCAGCTCCTCAGCCTTCTCCTCACACTGCTCCATGGTGCAGCTCCTCTCATTGCTCCATAGTGCAGTTCCACAGCCCTCTCCTCACACTGCTCCATGGTGCAGCTCCTCAGCCCTCTCTCCTCACACTGCTCCATGATGCAGCTCCACAGCCCTCTCCTCACACTGCTCCATAGTGCAGCTCCACAGCCCTCTCCTCACACTGTTCCATGGCGCAGCTCCTCAGCCCTTTCCTCACACTGCTCCATGGTGCAGCTCCACAGCCCTCTCCTCACACTGCTCCATGGTGCAGCTCCTCAGCCTTCTCCTCACACTGCTCCATGGTGCAGCTCCACAGCCCTCTCCTCACACTGCTCCATGGTGCAGCTCCTCAGCCCTCTCCTCACATTGCTCCATGGTGCAGCTCCACAGCCCTCTCCTCACACTGCTCCGTGGTGCAGCTCCTCAGCCCTCTTCTCACACTGCTCCATGGTGCAGCTCCTCCTCACACTGCTCCATGGTGCAGCTCCACAGTCCTCTCCTCACACTGCTCCATGGTGCAGCTCCACAGCCCTCTCCTCACACTGCTCCATGGTGCAGCTCCACAGCCCTCTCCTCACACTGCTCCATGGTGCAGCTCCTCAGCCCTCTTCTCACATTGCTCCATGGTGCAGCTCCTCTCCTCACACTGCTCCATGGTGCAGCTCCACAGCCCTCTCCTCACACTGCTCCATGGTGCAGCTCCTCTCCTCACACTGCTCCATGGTGCAGCTCCACAGCCCTCTCCTCACACTGCTCCATGGTGCAGCTCCACAGCCCTCTCCTCACACTGCTCCATGGTGCAGCTCCACAGGCCTCTCCTCACACTGCTCCATGGTGCGGCTACACAGCCCTCTCCTCACACTGCTCCATGGTGCAGCTCCTCAGCCTTCTCCTCACACTGCTCCATAGTGCAGCTCCTCAGCCCTCTCCTCACATTGCTCCATGGTGCAGCTCCACAGCCCTCTCCTCACACTGCTCCATGGTTCAGCTCCACAGCCCTCTCCTTACACTGCTCCATGGTGCAGCTCCACAGGCCTCTCCTCACACTGCTCCATAGTGCAGCTCCACAGGCCTCTCCTCACACTGTTCCATGGCGCAGCTCCTCAGCCCTTTCCTCACACTGCTCCATGGTGCAGCTCCTCAGCCCTCTCCTCACACTGCTCCATGGTGCAGCTCCTCTCCTCACTTTGCTCCATAGTGCAGCTCCTCAGCCCTTTCCTCACACTGCTCCATGGTGCAGCTCCTCAGCCCTCTACTCACACTGCTCCATGGTGCAGCTCCTCTCCTCACTTTGCTCCATAGTGCAGCTCCTCAGCCCTCTCCTCACACTGCTCCATTGTGCAGCTCCTCAGCCCTCTCCTCACACTGCTCCATGTTGCAGCTCCTCTCCTCACACTGCTCCATGGTGCAGCTCCACAGCCCTCTCCTCACACTGCTCCATGGTGCAGCTCCTCAGCCCTCTCTTCACACTGCTCCATGGTGCAGCTCCACAGCCCTCTCACCACACTGCTCCATGGTGCAGCTCCTGAGCACTCTCCTCACACTGCTCCACGGTGCAGCTCCACAGCCCTCTCCTCACACTGCTCCATGGTGCAGCTCCTCAGCCCTCTTCTCACACTGCTCCATGGTGCAGCTCCTCCTCACACTGCTCCATGGTGCAGCTCCACAGTCCTCTCCTCACACTGCTCCATGGTGCAGCTCCACAGCCCTCTCCTCACACTGCTCCATGGTGCAGCTCCACAGCCCTCTCATCACACTGCTCCATGGTGCAGCTCCTCAGCCCTCTTCTCACATTGCTCCATGGTGCAGCTCCTCTCCTCACACTGCTCCATGGTGCAGCTCCACAGCCCTCTCCTCACACTGCTCCATGGTGCAGCTCCTATCCTCACACTGCTCCATGGTGCAGCTCCACAGCCCTCTCCTCACACTGCTCCATGGTGCAGCTCTACAGCCCTCTCCTCACACTGCTCCATGGTGCAGCTCCACAGGCCTCTCCTCACACTGCTCCATGGTGCAGCTCCACAGCCCTCTCCTCACACTGCTCCATGGTGCAGCTCCTCAGCCCTCTCCTCACACTGCTCCATAGTGCAGCTTCTCAGCCCTCTCCTCACACTGCTCCATGGTGCAGCTCCACAGCCCTCTCCTCACACTGCCCCATGTTGCAGCTCCTCTCACTTTGCTCCATAGTGCAGCTCCTCAGCCCTCTCCTCACACTGCTCTATTGTGCAGCTCCTCAGCCCTCTTCTCACACTGCTCCATGATGCAGCTCCTCTCCTCACACTGCTCCATGGTGCAGCTCCACAGCCCTCTCCTCACACTGCTCCATGGTGCAGCTCCACAGCCCTCTCCTCACACTGCTCCATGGTGAAGCTCCACAGGCCTCTCCTCACACTGCTCCATGGTGCAGCTCCACAGCCCTCTCCTCACACTGCTCCATGGTGCAGCTCCTCAGCCCTCTCCTCACACTGCTCCATGGTGCAGCTCCTCAGCCCTCTTTCCTCCATGGTGCAGCTCCTCTCCTCATATTGCTCCATAGTGCAGCTCCTCAGCCCTCTCCTCACTTTGCTGCATAGTGCAGCTCCTCAGCCCTCTCCTCACATTGCTCCATGGTGCAGCTCCTCAGCCCTCTCCTCACACTGCTCCATGGTGCAGCTCCACAGCCCTCTCCTCACACTGCTCCATGGTGCAGCTCCTCAGCCTTCTCCTCACACTGCTCCATGGTGCAGCTCCACAGCCCTCTCCTCACACTGCTCCATGGTGCAGCTCCTCAGCCCTCTCCTCACATTGCTCCATGGTGCAGCTCCACAGCCCTCTCCTCACACTGCTCCATGGTGCAGCTCCTCTCCTCACTTTGCTCCATAGTGCAGCTCCTCAGCCCTCTCCTCACTTTGCTCCATAGTGCAGCTCCTCAGACCTTTCCTCACACTGCTCCATGGTGCAGCTCCTCAGCCCTCGCTCCTTCATGGTGCAGCTCCTCTCCTCATATTGCTCCATAGTGCAGCTCCTCAGCCCTCTCCTCACTTTGCTGCATAGTGCAGCTCCTCAGCCCTCTCCTCACACTGCTCCATGGTGCAGCTCCTCAGCCCTCTCCTCACACTGCTCCATGGTGCAGCTCCTCTTCTCACATTGCTCCATAGTGCAGCTCCTCAGCTCTCTCCTCACACTGCTCCATGGTGCAGCTCCTCTCCTCACTTTGCTCCATAGTACAGCTCCACAGCCCTCTCCTCACACTTCTCCATGGTGCAGCTCCTCAGCCCTCTCTCCTCACACTGCTCCATGTTGCAGCTCCACAGCCCTCTCCTCACACTGCTCCATGGTGCAGCTCCTCAGCCCTCTCCTCACACTGTTCCATGGTGCAGCTCCTCAGCCCTCTCCTCACACTGTTCCATGGTGCAGCTCCTCAGCCCTCTCCTCACACTGCTCCATGGTGCAGCTCCTCTCACATTGCTCCATGGTGCAGCTCCTCTCACATTGCTCCATAGTGCAGCTCCTCAGCCCTCTCCTCACACTGCTCAATGGTGCAGCTCCTCTCCTCACTTTGCTCCATAGTGCAGCTCCACAGCCCTCTCCTCACACTGCTCCATGGTGCAGCTCCACAGCCCTCTCCTCACACTGCTCCATGGTGCAGCTCCACAGCCCTCTCCTCACATTGCTCCATGGTGCAGCTCCACAGCCCTCTCCTCACATTGCTCCATAGTGCAGCTCCTCAGCCCTCTCTTCACACTGCTCCATGGTGCAGCTCCTATCCTCACTTTGCTCCATAGTGCAGCTCCACAGCCCTCTCCTCACACTGCTCCATGGTGCAACTCCTCAGCCCTCTCTCCTCACACTGCTCCATGATGCAGCTCCACAGCCCTCTCCTCACACTGCTCCATAGTGCAGCTCCACAGCCCTCTCCTCACACTGTCCCATGGCGCAGCTCCTCAGCCCTTTCCTCACACTGCTCCATGGTGCAGCTCCTCAGCCCTCTCCTCACACTGCTCCAAGGTGCAGCTCCTCTCATTGCTCCATAGTGCAGTTCCACAGCCCTCTCCTCACACTGCTCCATGGTGCAGCTCCTCAGCCCTCTCCTCACATTGCTCCATGGTGCAGCTCCTCAGCCCTTTCCTCACACTGCTCCATGGTGCAGTTTCTCAGCCCTCTCTCCTCACACTCCTCCATGGTGCAGCTCCTCTCCTCATATTGCTCCATAGTGCAGCTCCTCAGCCCTCTCCTCACACTGCTCCATGGTGCAGCTCCACAGCCCTGTCCTCACACTGCTCCATGGTGCAGCTCCACAGCCCTCTCCTCACACTGCTCCATAGTGCAGCTCCTCAGCCCTCTCCTCACACTGCTCCATGGTGCAGCTCCACAGCCCTGTCCTCACACTGCTCCATGGTGCAGCTCCACAGCCCTCTCCTCCCACTGCTCCATAGTGCAGCTCCTCAGCCCTCTCCTCACACTGCTCCATGGTGTAGCTCCACAGCCCTCTCCTCACACTGCTCCATGGTGCAGCTCCACAGGCCTTTCCTCACACTGCTCCATGGTTCAGCTCCACAGCCCTCTCCTTACACTGCTCCATGGTGCAGCTCCACAGGCCTCTCCTCACACTGCTCCATGGTGCAGCTCCACAGCCCTCTCCTCACACTGCTCCATGGTGCAGCTTCTCAGCCCTCTCCTCACACTGCTCCATGGTGCAGCTCCACAGCCCTTTCCTCACACTGCTCCATGGTGCAGCTCCTCAGCCCTCTCCTCACATTGCTCCATGGTGCAGCTCCTCAGCCCTCTCCTCACACTGCTCCATACTGCAGCTTCTCAGCCCTCTCCCCACACTGCTCCATGGTGCAGCTCCACAGCCCTCTCCTCACACTGCTCCATGGTGCAGCTCCTCTCCTCACTTTGCTCCATAGTGCAGCTCCTCAGCCCTCTCCTCACTTTGCTCCATAGTGCAGCTCCTCAGACCTTTCCTCACACTGCTCCAAGGTGCAGCTCCTCAGCCCTCTTTCCTCCATGGTGCAGCTCCTCTCCTCATATTGCTCCATAGTGCAGCTCCTCAGCCCTCTCCTCACTTTGCTGCATAGTGCAGCTCCTCAGCCCTCTCCTCACATTGCTCCATGGTGCAGCTCCTCAGCCCTCTCCTCACACTGCTCCATGGTGCAGCTCCTCTCCTCACATTGCTCCATAGTGCAGCTCCTCAGCCCTCTCCTCACACTGCTCCATGGTGCAGCTCCTCTCCTCACTTTGCTCCATAGTGCAGCTCCACAGCCCTCTCCTCACACTTCTCAATGGTGCAGCTCCTCAGCCCTCTCCTCACACTGCTCCATGGTGCAGCTCCACAGCCCTCTCCTCACACTGCTCCATGGTTCAGCTCCTCAGCCCTCTCCTCACACTGCTCCATGGTGCAGCTCCTCTCACATTGCTCCATAGTGCAGCTCCTCAGCCCTCTCCTTACACTGCTCAATGGTGCAGCTCCTCTCCTCACTTTGCTCCATAGTGCAGCTCCACAGCCCTCTCCTCACACTGCTCCATGGTGCAGCTCCACAGCCCTCTCCCCACACTGCTCCATGGTGCAGCTCCACAGCCCTCTCCTCACATTGCTCCATGGTGCAGCTCCAGAGCCCTCTCCTCACATTGCTCCATAGTGCAGCTCCTCAGCCCTCTCTTCACACTGCTCCATGGTGCAGCTCCTCTCCTCACTTTGCTCCATAGTGCAGCTCCACAGCCCTCTCCTCACACTGCTCCATGGTGCAGCTCCTCAGCCCTCTCTCCTCACACTGCTCCATGATGCAGCTCCACAGCCCTCTCCTCACACTGCTCCATAGTGCAGCTCCACAGCCCTCTCCTCACACTGTTCCATGGCGCAGCTCCTCAGCCCTTTCCTCACACTGCTCCATGGTGCAGCTCCTCAGCCCTCTCCTCACACTGCTCCATGGTGCAGCTCCTCTCATTGCTCCATAGTGCAGTTCCACAGCCCTCTCCTCACACTGCTCCATGATGCAGCTCCCCAGCCCTCTCCTCACACTGCTCCATAGTGCAGCTCCACAGCCCTCTCCTCACACTGTTCCATGGCGCAGCTCCTCAGCCCTTTCCTCACACTGCTCCATGGTGCAGCACTTCAGCCCTCTCCTCACACTGCTCCATGGTGCAGCTCCTCTCCTAACTTTGCTCCATAGTGCAGCTCCTTAGCCCTTTCCTCACACTGCTCCATGGTGCAGCTCCTCAGCCCTCTCCTCACACTGCTCCATGGTGCAGCTCCTCTCCTCACTTTGCTCCATAGTGCAGCTCCTCAGCCCTCTCCTCACACTGCTCCATTGTGCAGCTCCTCAGCCCTCTCCTCACACTGCTCCATGGTGCAGCTCCTCTCCTCACACTGCTCCATGGTGCAGCTTCTGAGCACTCTCCTCACACTGCTCCACGGTGCAGCTCCACAGCCCTCTCCTCACACTGCTCCATTGTGCAGCTCCTCAGCCCTCTTCTCACACTGCTCCATGGTGCAGCTCCTCTCCTCACACTGCTCCATGGTGCAGCTCCACAGCCCTCTCCTCACACTGCTCCATGGTTCAGCTCCACAGCCCTCTCCTTACACTGCTCCATGGTGCAGCTTCTCAGCCCTCTCCTCAAACTGCTCCATGGTGCAGCTCCACAGCCCTCTCCTCACACTGTTCCATGGTGCAGCTCCTCAGCCCTCTCCTCACATTGCTCCATGGTGCAGCTCCTCAGCCCTCTCCTCACACTGCTCCATAGTGCAGCTTCTCAGCCCTCTCCTCACACTGCTCCATGGTGCAGCTCCACAGCACTCTCCTCACACTGCTCCATGGTGCAGCTCCTCTCCTCACTTTGCTCCATAGTGCAGCTCCTCAGCCCTCTCCTCACTTTGCTCCATAGTGCAGCTCCTCAGCCCTTTCCTCACACTGCTCCATGGTGCAGCTCCTCAGCCCTCTCTCCTCACACTCCTCCATGGTGCAGCTCCTCTCCTCATATTGCTCCATAGTGCAGCTCCTCAGCCCTCTCCTCACTTTGCTGCATAGTGCAGCTCCTCAGCCCTCTCCTCACACTGCTCCGTGGTGCAGCTCCTCTCCTCACATTGCTCCATAGTGCAGCTCCTCAGCCCTCTACTCACACTGCTCCATGGTGCAGCTCCTCTCCTCACTTTGCTCCATAGTGCAGCTCCACAGCCCTCTCCTCACAGTGCTCCATGGTGCAGTTCCTCAGCCCTCTCCTCACACTGCTCCATGGTGCAGCTCCTCAGCCCTCTCCTCACACTGCTTCATGGTGCAGCTCCTCAGCCCTCTCCTCACACTGCTCCATGGTGAGGCTCCACAGCCCTCTCCTCACACTGCTCAATATTGCAGCTCCTCAGCCCTCTCCTCACACTGCTCCATGGTGCAGCTCCACAGCCCTCTCCTCACACTGCTCCATGGTGCAGCTCCTCTCCTCACTTTGCTCCATAGTGCAGCTCCTCAGCCCTCTCCTTACACTGCTCCATTGTGCAGCTCCTCAGCCCTCTTCTCACACTGCTCCATGGTGCAGCTCGTCTCCTCACACTGCTCCATGGTGCAGCTCCACAGCTCTCTCCTCACACTGCTCCATGGTTCAGCTCCACAGCCCTCTCCTTACACTGCTCCATGGTGCAGCTCCACAGGCCTCTCCTCACACTGCTCCATGGTGCAGCTCCACAGCCCTCTCCTCACACTGCTCCATGGTGCAGCTCCTCAGCCCTCTCCTCACACTGCTCCATGGTGCAGCTCCACAGCCCTCTCCTCACACTGCTCCATGGTACAGTTTCTCATCCCTCTCTCCTCACACTCCTCCATGGTGCAGCTCCTCTCCTCATATTGCTCCATAGTGCAGCTCCTCAGCCCTCTCCTCACTTTGCTGCATAGTGCAGCTCCTCAGCCCTCTCCTCACACTGCTCCATGGTGCAGCTCCTCAGCCCTCTCCTCACACTGCTCCATGGTGCAGCTCCTCTCCTCACATTGCTCCATAGTGCAGCTCGTCAGCCCTCTCCTCACACTGCTCCACGGTGCAGCTCCACAGCCCTGTCCTCACACTGCTCCATGGTGCAGATCCACAGCCCTCTCCTCACACTGCTCCATAGTGCAGCTCCTCAGCCCTCTCCTCACACTGCTCCATGGTGCAGCTCCACAGCCCTCTCCTCACACTGCTCCATGGTGCAGCTCCTCTCACATTGCTCCATAGTGCAGCTCCTCAGCCCTCTCCTCACACTGCTCCATTGTGCAGCTCCTCAGCCCTCTCCTCACACTGCTCCATGGTTCAGCTCCACAGCCCTCTCCTCACACTGCTCCATGGTTCAGCTCCACAGCCCTCTCCTCACACTGCTCCATGGTGCAGCTCCTCTCACTTTGCTCCATAGTGCAGCTCCTCAGCCCTCTTCTCACATTGCTCCATGGTGCAGCTCCTCTCCTCACACTGCTCCATGGTGCAGCTCCACAGCCCTCTCCTCACACTGCTCCATGGTGCAGCTCCACAGCCCTCTCCTCACACTGCTCCATGGTGCAGCTCCACAGGCCTCTCCTCACACTGCTCCATAGTGCAGCTCCACAGCCCTCTCCTCACACTGTTCCATGGCGCAGCTCCTCAGCCCTTTCCTCACACTGCTCCATGGTGCAGCTCCTCAGCCCATTCCTCACACTGCTCCATGGTGCAGCTCCTCTCCTCACTTTGCTCCATAGTGCAGCTCCTCAGCCCTTTCCTCACACTGCTCCATGGTGCAGCTCCTCAGCCCTCTACTCACACTGCTCCATGGTGCAGCTCCTCTCCTCACTTTGCTCCATAGTGCAGCTCCTCAGCCCTCTCCTCACACTGCTCCATTGTGCAGCTCCTCAGCCCTCTCCTCACACTGCTCCATGTTGCAGCTCCTCTCCTCACACTGCTCCATGGTGCAGCTCCACAGCCCTCTCCTCACACTGCTCCATGGTGCAGCTCCTCAGCCCTCTCTTCACACTGCTCCATGGTGCAGCTCCACAGCCCTCTCACCACACTGCTCCATGGTGCAGCTCCTGAGCACTCTCCTCACACTGCTCCACGGTGCAGCTCCACAGCCCTCTCCTCACACTGCTCCATGGTGCAGCTCCTCAGCCCTCTTCTCACACTGCTCCATGGTGCAGCTCCTCCTCACACTGCTCCATGGTGCAGCTCCACAGTCCTCTCCTCACACTGCTCCATGGTGCAGTTCCACAGCCCTCTCCTCACACTGCTCCATGGTGCAGCTCCACAGCCCTCTCCTCACACTGCTCCATGGTGCAGCTCCTCAGCCCTCTTCTCACATTGCTCCATGGTGCAGCTCCTCTCCTCACACTGCTCCATGGTGCAGCTCCACAGCCCTCTCCTCACACTGCTCCATGGTGCAGCTCCTCTCCTCACACTGCTCCATGGTGCAGCTCCACAGCCCTCTCCTCACACTGCTCCATGGTGCAGCTCCACAGCCCTCTCCTCACACTGCTCCATGGTGCAGCTCCACAGGCCTCTCCTCACACTGCTCCATGGTGCAGCTACACAGCCCTCTCCTCACACTGCTCCATGGTGCAGCTCCTCAGCCTTCTCCTCACACTGCTCCATAGTGCAGCTCCTCAGCCCTCTCCTCACATTGCTCCATGGTGCAGCTCCACAGCCCTCTCCTCACACTGCTCCATGGTTCAGCTCCACAGCCCTCTCCTTACACTGCTCCATGGTGCAGCTCCACAGGCCTCTCCTCACACTGCTCCATAGTGCAGCTCCACAGGCCTCTCCTCACACTGTTCCATGGCGCAGCTCCTCAGCCCTTTCCTCACACTGCTCCATGGTGCAGCTCCTCAGCCCTCTCCTCACACTGCTCCATGGTGCAGCTCCTCTCCTCACTTTGCTCCATAGTGCAGCTCCTCAGCCCTTTCCTCACACTGCTCCATGGTGCAGCTCCTCAGCCCTCTACTCACACTGCTCCATGGTGCAGCTCCTCTCCTCACTTTGCTCCATAGTGCAGCTCCTCAGCCCTCTCCTCACACTGCTCCATTGTGCAGCTCCTCAGCCCTCTCCTCACACTGCTCCATGTTGCAGCTCCTCTCCTCACACTGCTCCATGGTGCAGCTCCACAGCCCTCTCCTCACACTGCTCCATGGTGCAGCTCCTCAGCCCTCTCTTCACACTGCTCCATGGTGCAGCTCCACAGCCCTCTCACCACACTGCTCCATGGTGCAGCTCCTGAGCACTCTCCTCACACTGCTCCACGGTGCAGCTCCACAGCCCTCTCCTCACACTGCTCCATGGTGCAGCTCCTCAGCCCTCTTCTCACACTGCTCCATGGTGCAGCTCCTCCTCACACAGCTCCATGGTGCAGCTCCACAGTCCTCTCCTCACACTGCTCCATGGTGCAGCTCCACAGCCCTCTCCTCACACTGCTCCATGGTGCAGCTCCACAGCCCTCTCATCACACTGCTCCATGGTGCAGCTCCTCAGCCCTCTTCTCACATTGCTCCATGGTGCAGCTCCTCTCCTCACACTGCTCCATGGTGCAGCTCCACAGCCCTCTCCTCACACTGCTCCATGGTGCAGCTCCTATCCTCACACTGCTCCATGGTGCAGCTCCACAGCCCTCTCCTCACACTGCTCCATGGTGCAGCTCTACAGCCCTCTCCTCACACTGCTCCATGGTGCAGCTCCACAGGCCTCTCCTCACACTGCTCCATGGTGCAGCTCCACAGCCCTCTCCTCACACTGCTCCATGGTGCAGCTCCTCAGCCCTCTCCTCACACTGCTCCATAGTGCAGCTTCTCAGCCCTCTCCTCACACTGCTCCATGGTGCAGCTCCACAGCCCTCTCCTCACACTGCTCCATGTTGCAGCTCCTCTCACTTTGCTCCATAGTGCAGCTCCTCAGCCCTCTCCTCACACTGCTCTATTGTGCAGCTCCTCAGCCCTCTTCTCACACTGCTCCATGATGCAGCTCCTCTCCTCACACTGCTCCATGGTGCAGCTCCACAGCCCTCTCCTCACACTGCTCCATGGTGCAGCTCCACAGCCCTCTCCTCACACTGCTCCATGGTGAAGCTCCACAGGCCTCTCCTCACACTGCTCCATGGTGCAGCTCCACAGCCCTCTCCTCACACTGCTCCATGGTGCAGCTCCTCAGCCCTCTCCTCACACTGCTCCATGGTGCAGCTCCTCAGCCCTCTTTCCTCCATGGTGCAGCTCCTCTCCTCATATTGCTCCATAGTGCAGCTCCTCAGCCCTCTCCTCACTTTGCTGCATAGTGCAGCTCCTCAGCCCTCTCCTCACATTGCTCCATGGTGCAGCTCCTCAGCCCTCTCCTCACACTGCTCCATGGTGCAGCTCCACAGCCCTCTCCTCACACTGCTAAATGGGGCAGCTCCTCAGCCTTCTCCTCACACTGCTCCATGGTGCAGCTCCACAGCCCTCTCCTCACACTGCTCCATGGTGCAGCTCCTCAGCCCTCTCCTCACATTGCTCCATGGTGCAGCTCCACAGCCCTCTCCTCACACTGCTCCATGGTGCAGCTCCTCTCCTCACTTTGCTCCATAGTGCAGCTCCTCAGCCCTCTCCTCACTTTGCTCCATAGTGCAGCTCCTCAGACCTTTCCTCACACTGCTCCATGGTGCAGCTCCTCAGCCCTCGCTCCTTCATGGTGCAGCTCCTCTCCTCATATTGCTCCATAGTGCAGCTCCTCAGCCCTCTCCTCACTTTGCTGCATAGTGCAGCTCCTCAGCCCTCTCCTCACACTGCTCCATGGTGCAGCTCCTCAGCCCTCTCCTCACACTGCTCCATGGTGCAGCTCCTCTCCTCACATTGCTCCATAGTGCAGCTCCTCAGCTCTCTCCTCACACTGCTCCATGGTGCAGCTCCTCTCCTCACTTTGCTCCATAGTACAGCTCCACAGCCCTCTCCTCACACTTCTCCATGGTGCAGCTCCTCAGCCCTCTCTCCTCACACTGCTCCATGTTGCAGCTCCACAGCCCTCTCCTCACACTGCTCCATGGTGCAGCTCCTCAGCCCTCTCCTCACACTGTTCCATGGTGCAGCTCCTCAGCCCTCTCCTCACACTGTTCCATGGTGCAGCTCCTCAGCCCTCTCCTCACACTGCTCCATGGTGCAGCTCCTCTCACATTGCTCCATGGTGCAGCTCCTCTCACATTGCTCCATAGTGCAGCTCCTCAGCCCTCTCCTCACACTGCTCAATGGTGCAGCTCCTCTCCTCACTTTGCTCCATAGTGCAGCTCCACAGCCCTCTCCTCACACTGCTCCATGGTGCAGCTCCACAGCCCTCTCCTCACACTGCTCCATGGTGCAGCTCCACAGCCCTCTCCTCACATTGCTCCATGGTGCAGCTCCACAGCCCTCTCCTCACATTGCTCCATAGTGCAGCTCCTCAGCCCTCTCTTCACACTGCTCCATGGTGCAGCTCCTATCCTCACTTTGCTCCATAGTGCAGCTCCACAGCCCTCTCCTCACACTGCTCCATGGTGCAACTCCTCAGCCCTCTCTCCTCACACTGCTCCATGAAGCAGCTCCACAGCCCTCTCCTCACACTGCTCCATAGTGCAGCTCCACAGCCCTCTCCTCACACTGTCCCATGGCGCAGCTCCTCAGCCCTTTCCTCACACTGCTCCATGGTGCAGCTCCTCAGCCCTCTCCTCACACTGCTCCAAGGTGCAGCTCCTCTCATTGCTCCATAGTGCAGTTCCACAGCCCTCTCCTCACACTGCTCCATGGTGCAGCTCCTCAGCCCTCTCCTCACATTGCTCCATGGTGCAGCTCCTCAGCCCTTTCCTCACACTGCTCCATGGTGCAGTTTCTCAGCCCTCTCTCCTCACACTCCTCCATGGTGCAGCTCCTCTCCTCATATTGCTCCATAGTGCAGCTCCTCAGCCCTCTCCTCACACTGCTCCATGGTGCAGCTCCACAGCCCTGTCCTCACACTGCTCCATGGTGCAGCTCCACAGCCCTCTCCTCACACTGCTCCATAGTGCAGCTCCTCAGCCCTCTCCTCACACTGCTCCATGGTGCAGCTCCACAGCCCTGTCCTCACACTGCTCCATGGTGCAGCTCCACAGCCCTCTCCTCCCACTGCTCCATAGTGCAGCTCCTCAGCCCTCTCCTCACACTGCTCCATGGTGTTGCTCCACAGCCCTCTCCTCACACTGCTCCATGGTGCAGCTCCACAGGCCTTTCCTCACACTGCTCCATGGTTCAGCTCCACAGCCCTCTCCTTACACTGCTCCATGGTGCAGCTCCACAGGCCTCTCCTCACACTGCTCCATGGTGCAGCTCCACAGCCCTCTCCTCACACTGCTCCATGGTGCAGCTTCTCAGCCCTCTCCTCACACTGCTCCATGGTGCAGCTCCACAGCCCTTTCCTCACACTGCTCCATGGTGCAGCTCCTCAGCCCTCTCCTCACATTGCTCCATGGTGCAGCTCCTCAGCCCTCTCCTCACACTGCTCCATACTGCAGCTTCTCAGCCCTCTCCCCACACTGCTCCATGGTGCAGCTCCACAGCCCTCTCCTCACACTGCTCCATGGTGCAGCTCCTCTCCTCACTTTGCTCCATAGTGCAGCTCCTCAGCCCTCTCCTCACTTTGCTCCATAGTGCAGCTCCTCAGACCTTTCCTCACACTGCTCCAAGGTGCAGCTCCTCAGCCCTCTTTCCTCCATGGTGCAGCTCCTCTCCTCATATTGCTCCATAGTGCAGCTCCTCAGCCCTCTCCTCACTTTGCTGCATAGTGCAGCTCCTCAGCCCTCTCCTCACATTGCTCCATGGTGCAGCTCCTCAGCCCTCTCCTCACACTGCTCCATGGTGCAGCTCCTCTCCTCACATTGCTCCATAGTGCAGCTCCTCAGCCCTCTCCTCACACTGCTCCATGGTGCAGCTCCTCTCCTCACTTTGCTCCATAGTGCAGCTCCACAGCCCTCTCCTCACACTTCTCAATGGTGCAGCTCCTCAGCCCTCTCCTCACACTGCTCCATGGTGCAGCTCCACAGCCCTCTCCTCACACTGTTCCATGGTGCAGCTCCTCAGCCCTTTCCTCACACTGCTCCATGGTTCAGCTCCTCAGCCCTCTCCTCACACTGCTCCATGGTGCAGCTCCTCTCACATTGCTCCATAGTGCAGCTCCTCAGCCCTCTCCTTACACTGCTCAATGGTGCAGCTCCTCTCCTCACTTTGCTCCATAGTGCAGCTCCACAGCCCTCTCCTCACACTGCTCCATGGTGCAGCTCCACAGCCCTCTCCCCACACTGCTCCATGGTGCAGCTCCACAGCCCTCTCCTCACATTGCTCCATGGTGCAGCTCCACAGCCCTCTCCTCACATTGCTCCATAGTGCAGCTCCTCAGCCCTCTCTTCACACTGCTCCATGGTGCAGCTCCTCTCCTCACTTTGCTCCATAGTGCAGCTCCACAGCCCTCTCCTCACACTGCTCCATGGTGCAGCTCCTCAGCCCTCTCTCCTCACACTGCTCCATGATGCAGCTCCACAGCCCTCTCCTCACACTGCTCCATAGTGCAGCTCCACAGCCCTCTCCTCACACTGTTCCATGGCGCAGCTCCTCAGCCCTTTCCTCACACTGCTCCATGGTGCAGCTCCTCAGCCCTCTCCTCACACTGCTCCATGGTGCAGCTCCTCTCATTGCTCCATAGTGCAGTTCCACAGCCCTCTCCTCACACTGCTCCATGATGCAGCTCCCCAGCCCTCTCCTCACACTGCTCCATAGTGCAGCTCCACAGCCCTCTCCTCACACTGTTCCATGGCGCAGCTCCTCAGCCCTTTCCTCACACTGCTCCATGGTGCAGCACTTCAGCCCTCTCCTCACACTGCTCCATGGTGCAGCTCCTCTCCTAACTTTGCTCCATAGTGCAGCTCCTTAGCCCTTTCCTCACACTGCTCCATGGTGCAGCTCCTCAGCCCTCTCCTCACACTGCTCCATGGTGCAGCTCCTCTCCTCACTTTGCTCCATAGTGCAGCTCCTCAGCCCTCTCCTCACACTGCTCCATTGTGCAGCTCCTCAGCCCTCTCCTCACACTGCTCCATGGTGCAGCTCCTCTCCTCACACTGCTCCATGGTGCAGCTTCTGAGCACTCTCCTCACACTGCTCCACGGTGCAGCTCCACAGCCCTCTCCTCACACTGCTCCATTGTGCAGCTCCTCAGCCCTCTTCTCACACTGCTCCATGGTGCAGCTCCTCTCCTCACACTGCTCCATGGTGCAGCTCCACAGCCCTCTCCTCACACTGCTCCATGGTTCAGCTCCACAGCCCTCTCCTTACACTGCTCCATGGTGCAGCTTCTCAGCCCTCTCCTCAAACTGCTCCATGGTGCAGCTCCACAGCCCTCTCCTCACACTGTTCCATGGTGCAGCTCCTCAGCCCTCTCCTCACATTGCTCCATGGTGCAGCTCCTCAGCCCTCTCCTCACACTGCTCCATAGTGCAGCTTCTCAGCCCTCTCCTCACACTGCTCCATGGTGCAGCTCCACAGCACTCTCCTCACACTGCTCCATGGTGCAGCTCCTCTCCTCACTTTGCTCCATAGTGCAGCTCCTCAGCCCTCTCCTCACTTTGCTCCATAGTGCAGCTCCTCAGCCCTTTCCTCACACTGCTCCATGGTGCAGCTCCTCAGCCCTCTCTCCTCACACTCCTCCATGGTGCAGCTCCTCTCCTCATATTGCTCCATAGTGCAGCTCCTCAGCCCTCTCCTCACTTTGCTGCATAGTGCAGCTCCTCAGCCCTCTCCTCACACTGCTCCGTGGTGCAGCTCCTCTCCTCACATTGCTCCATAGTGCAGCTCCTCAGCCCTCTCCTCACACTGCTCCATGGTGCAGCTCCTCTCCTCACTTTGCTCCATAGTGCAGCTCCACAGCCCTCTCCTCACAGTGCTCCATGGTGCAGTTCCTCAGCCCTCTCCTCACACTGCTCCATGGTGCAGCTCCTCAGCCCTCTCCTCACACTGCTTCATGGTGCAGCTCCTCAGCCCTCTCCTCACACTGCTCCATGGTGAGGCTCCACAGCCCTCTCCTCACACTGCTCAATATTGCAGCTCCTCAGCCCTCTCCTCACACTGCTCCATGGTGCAGCTCCACAGCCCTCTCCTCACACTGCTCCATGGTGCAGCTCCTCTCCTCACTTTGCTCCATAGTGCAGCTCCTCAGCCCTCTCCTTACACTGCTCCATTGTGCAGCTCCTCAGCCCTCTTCTCACACTGCTCCATGGTGCAGCTCCTCTCCTCACACTGCTCCATGGTGCAGCTCCACAGCTCTCTCCTCACACTGCTCCATGGTTCAGCTCCACAGCCCTCTCCTTACACTGCTCCATGGTGCAGCTCCACAGGCCTCTCCTCACACTGCTCCATGGTGCAGCTCCACAGCCCTCTCCTCACACTGCTCCATGGTGCAGCTCCTCAGCCCTCTCCTCACACTGCTCCATGGTGCAGCTCCACAGCCCTCTCCTCACACTGCTCCATGGTACAGTTTCTCAGCCCTCTCTCCTCACACTCCTCCATGGTGCAGCTCCTCTCCTCATATTGCTCCATAGTGCAGCTCCTCAGCCCTCTCCTCACTTTGCTGCATAGTGCAGCTCCTCAGCCCTCTCCTCACACTGCTCCATGGTGCAGCTCCTCAGCCCTCTCCTCACACTGCTCCATGGTGCAGCTCCTCTCCTCACATTGCTCCATAGTGCAGCTCGTCAGCCCTCTCCTCACACTGCTCCACGGTGCAGCTCCACAGCCCTGTCCTCACACTGCTCCATGGTGCAGATCCACAGCCCTCTCCTCACACTGCTCCATAGTGCAGCTCCTCAGCCCTCTCCTCACACTGCTCCATGGTGCAGCTCCACAGCCCTCTCCTCACACTGCTCCATGGTGCAGCTCCTCTCACTTTGCTCCATAGTGCAGCTCCTCAGCCCTCTCCTCACACTGCTCCATTGTGCAGCTCCTCAGCCCTCTCCTCACACTGCTCCATGGTTCAGCTCCACAGCCCTCTCCTCACACTGCTCCATGGTTCAGCTCCACAGCCCTCTCCTCACACTGCTCCATGGTGCAGCTCCTCAGCCCTCTCCTCACACTGCTCCATGGTGCAGCTCCTCTCCTCACATTGCTCCATAGTGCAGCTCGTCAGCCCTCTCCTCACACTGCTCCACGGTGCAGCTCCACAGCCCTGTCCTCACACTGCTCCATGGTGCAGATCCACAGCCCTCTCCTCACACTGCTCCATAGTGCAGCTCCTCAGCCCTCTCCTCACACTGCTCCATGGTGCAGCTCCACAGCCCTCTCCTCACACTGCTCCATGGTGCAGCTCCTCTCACTTTGCTCCATAGTGCAGCTCCTCAGCCCTCTCCTCACACTGCTCCATTGTGCAGCTCCTCAGCCCTCTCCTCACACTGCTCCATGGTTCAGCTCCACAGCCCTCTCCTCACACTGCTCCATGGTTCAGCTCCACAGCCCTCTCCTCACACTGCTCCATAGTGCAGCTCCACAGCCCTCTCCTCACACTGTTCCATGGCGCAGCTCCTCAGCCCTTTCCTCACACTGCTCCATGGTGCAGCTCCTCAGCCCTCTCCTCACACTGCTCCATGGTGCAGCTCCTCTCATTGCTCCATAGTGCAGTTCCACAGCCCTCTCCTCACACTGCTCCATGGTGCAGCTCCTCAGCCCTCTCTCCTCACACTGCTCCATGATGCAGCTCCCCAGCCCTCTCCTCACACTGCTCCATAGTGCAGCTCCACAGCCCTCTCCTCACACTGTTCCATGGCGCAGCTCCTCAGCCCTTTCCTCACACTGCTCCATGGTGCAGCTCCTCAGCCCTCTCCTCACACTGCTCCATGGTGCAGCTCCTCTCCTCACTTTGCTCCATAGTGCAGCTCCTCAGCCCTTTCCTCACACTGCTCCATGGTGCAGCTCCTCAGCCCTCTCCTCACAGTGCTCCATGGTGCAGCTCCTCTCCTCACTTTGCTCCATAGTGCAGCTCCTCAGCCCTCTCCTCACACTGCTCCATTGTGCAGCTCCTCAGCCCTCTCCTCACACTGCTCCATGGTGCAGCTCCTCTCCTCACACTGCTCCATGGTGCAGCTCCACAGCCCTCTCATCACACTGCTCCATGGTGCAGCTCCTCAGCCCTCTCCTCACACTGCTCCATGGTGCAGCTCCACAGCCCTCTCATCACACTGCTCCATGGTGCAGCTCCTGAGCACTCTCCTCACACTGCTCCATAGTGCAGCTCCACAGCCCTCTCCTCACACTGCTCCATGGTGCAGCTCCTCAGCCCTCTTCTCACACTGCTCCATGGTGCAGCTCCTCTCCTCACACTGCTCCATGGTGCAGCTCCACATCCCTCTCCTCACACTGCTCCATGGTGCAGCTCCACAGCCCTCTCCTCACACTGCTCCATGGTGCAGCTCCACAGCCCTCTCCTTACACTGCTCCGTGGTGCAGCTCCACAGGCCTTTTCTCACACTGCTCCATGGTGCAGCTCCACAGCCCTCTCCTCACACTGCTCCATGGTGCAGCTCCACAGCCTTCTCCTCACACTGCTCCATGGTGCAGCTCCTCAGCCCTCTCCATGGTGCAGCTCCTCAGCCCTCTCCTCACACTGCTCCATGGTGCAGCTCCTCTCCTCACCTTGCTCCATAGTGCAGCTCCTCAGCCCTTTCCTCATACTGCTCCATGGTGCAGCTCCTCAGCCCTCTCCTCACACTGCTCCATGGTGCAGCTCCTCAGCCCTCTCCTCACACTGCTCCATGGTGCAGCTCCTCTCCTCACACTGCTCCATGGTGCAGCTTCTGAGCACTCTCCTCACACTGCTCCACGGTGCAGCTCCACAGCCCTCTCCTCACACTGCTCCATTGTGCAGCTCCTCAGCCCTCTTCTCACACTGCTCCATGGTGCAGCTCCTCTCCTCACACTGCTCCATGGTGCAGCTCCACAGCCCTCTCCTCACACTGCTCCATGGTTCAGCTCCACAGCCCTCTCCTTACACTGCTCCATGGTGCAGCTTCTCAGCCCTCTCCTCAAACTGCTCCATGGTGCAGCTCCACAGCCCTCTCCTCACACTGTTCCATGGTGCAGCTCCTCAGCCCTCTCCTCACATTGCTCCATGGTGCAGCTCCTCAGCCCTCTCCTCACACTGCTCCATAGTGCAGCTTCTCAGCCCTCTCCTCACACTGCTCCATGGTGCAGCTCCACAGCACTCTCCTCACACTGCTCCATGGTGCAGCTCCTCTCCTCACTTTGCTCCATAGTGCAGCTCCTCAGCCCTCTCCTCACTTTGCTCCATAGTGCGGCTCCTCAGCCCTTTCCTCACACTGCTCCATGGTGCAGCTCCTCAGCCCTCTCTCCTCACACTCCTCCATGGTGCAGCTCCTCTCCTCATATTGCTCCATAGTGCAGCTCCTCAGCCCTCTCCTCACTTTGCTGCATAGTGCAGCTCCTCAGCCCTCTCCTCACACTGCTCCATGGTGCAGCTCCTCTCCTCACATTGCTCCATAGTGCAGCTCCTCAGCCCTCTCCTCACACTGCTCCATGGTGCAGCTCCTCTCCTCACTTTGCTCCATAGTGCAGCTCCACAGCCCTCTCCTCACAGTGCTCCATGGTGCAGCTCCTCAGCCCTCTCCTCACACTGCTCCATGGTGCAGCTCCTCAGCCCTCTCCTCACACTGCTTCATGGTGCAGCTCCTCAGCCCTCTCCTCACACTGCTCCATGGTGAGGCTCCACAGCCCTCTCCTCACACTGCTCAATGGTGCAGCTCCTCAGCCCTCTCCTCACACTGCTCGATGGTGCAGCTCCACAGCCCTCTCCTCACACTGCTCCATGGTGCAGCTCCTCTCCTCACTTTGCTCCATAGTGCAGCTCCTCAGCCCTCTCCTTACACTGCTCCATTGTGCAGCTCCTCAGCCCTCTTCTCACACTGCTCCATGGTGCAGCTCCTCTCCTCACACTGCTCCATGGTGCAGCTCCTCAGCCCTCTCCTCACACTGCTCCATGGTTCAGCTCCACAGCCCTCTCCTTACACTGCTCCATGGTGCAGCTCCACAGGCCTCTCCTCACACTGCTCCATGGTGCAGCTCCACAGCCCTCTCCTCACACTGCTCCATGGTGCAGCTCCTCAGCCCTCTCCTCACACTGCTCCATGGTGCAGCTCCACAGCCCTCTCCTCACACTGCTCCATGGTGCAGCTCCTCAGCCCTCTCCTCACATTGCTCCATGGTGCAGCTCCTCAGCCCTTTCCTCACACTGCTCCATGGTACAGTTTCTCAGCCCTCTCTCCTCACACTCCTCCATGGTGCAGCTCCTCTCCTCATATTGCTCCACAGTGCTGCTCCTCAGCCCTCTTCTCACTTTGCTGCATAGTGCAGCTCCTCAGCCCTCTCCTCACACTGCTCCATGGTGCAGCTCCTCAGCCCTCTCCTCACACTGCTCCATGGTGCAGCTCCTCTCCTCACATTGCTCCATAGTGCAGCTCGTCAGCCCTCTCCTCACACTGCTCCACGGTGCAGCTCCACAGCCCTGTCCTCACACTGCTCCATGGTGCAGATCCACAGCCCTCTCCTCACACTGCTCCATAGTGCAGCTCCTCAGCCCTCTCCTCACACTGCTCCATGGTGCAGCTCCACAGCCCTCTCCTCACACTGCTCCATGTTGCAGCTCCTCTCACTTTGCTCCATAGTGCAGCTCCTCAGCCCTCTCCTCACAATGCTCCATTGTGCAGCTCCTCAGCCCTCTCCTCACACTGCTCCATGGTTCAGCTCCACAGCCCTCTCCTCACACTGCTCCATGGTTCAGCTCCACAGCCCTCTCCTCACACTGCTCCATGGTGCAGCTCCTCTCCTCACTTTGCTCCATAGTGCAGCTCCTCAGCCCTCTCCTCACACTGCTCCATTGTGCAGCCCCTCAGCCCTCTCCTCACACTGCTCCATGGTGCAGCTCCACAGCCCTCTCCTCACACTGCTCCATGGTTCAGCTCCACAGCCCTATCCTTGCACTGCTCCATGGTGCAGCTCCACAGGCCTCTCCTCACACTGCATCATGGTGCAGCTCCTCAGCCCTCTCCTCACACTGCTTCATGGTGCAGCTCCTCAGCCCTCTCCTCACACTGCTCCATGGTGCAGCTCCACAGCCCTCTCCTCACACTGCTCCATGGTGCAGCTCCTCAGCCCTCTCCTCACACTGCTCGATGGTGCAGCTCCACAGCCCTCTCCTCACACTGCTCCATGGTGCAGCTCCTCTCCTCACTTTGCTCCATAGTGCAGCTCCTCAGCCCTCTCCTTACACTGCTCCATTGTGCAGCTCCTCAGCCCTCTTCTCACACTGCTCCATGGTGCAGCTCCTCTCCTCACACTGCTCCATGGTGCAGCTCCACAGCTCTCTCCTCACACTGCGCCATGGTTCAGCTCCACAGCCCTCTCCTCACACTGCTCCATGGTGCAGCTCCACAGGCCTCTCCTCACACTGCTCCATGGTGCAGCTCCACAGCCCTCTGCTCACACTGCTCCATGGTGCAGCTCCTCAGCCATCTCCTCACACTGCTCCATGGTGCAGCTCCACAGCCCTCTCCTCACACTGCTCCATGGTGCGGCTCCTTAGCCCTCTCCTCACATTGCTCCATGGTGCAGCTCCTCAGCCCTTTCCTCACACTGCTCCAAGGTGCAGCTCCTCAGCCCTCTCCTCACACTGCTTCATGGTGCAGCTCCTCAGCCCTCTCCTCACACTGCTCCATGGTGCAGCTCCACAGCCCTCTCCTCACACTGCTGCATGGTGCAGCTCCTCAGCTTTCTCCTCACACTGCTCCATGGTGCAGCTCCTCAGCCATCTCCTCACACTGCTCCATGGTGCAGCTCCTCAGCCCTCTCCTCACATTGCTCCATGGTGCAGCTCCTCAGCCCTTTCCTCACACTGCTCCATGGTGCAGTTTCTCAGCCCTCTCTCCTCACACTCCTCCATGGTGCAGCTCCTCTCCTCATATTGCTCCATAGTGCAGCTCCTCAGCCCTCTCCTCACTTTGCTGCATAGTGCAGCTCCTCAGCCCTCTCCTCACACTGCTCCATGGTGCAGCTCCACAGCCCTGTCCTCACACTGCTCCATAGTGCAGTTCCTCAGCCCTCTCCTCACACTGCTCCATGGTGCAGCTCCACAGCCCTCTCCTCACACTGCTCCATGGTGCAGCTCCTCTCCTCACTTTGCTCCATAGTGCAGCTCCTCAGCCCTCTCCTCACACTGCTCCATTGTGCAGCTCCTCAGCCCTCTCCTCACACTGCTCCATGGTGCAGCTCCACAGCCCTCTCCTCACACTGCTCCATGGTTCAGCTCCACAGCCCTCTCCTCACACTGCTCCATGGTGCAGCTCCTCTCCTCACTTTGCTCCATAGTGCAGCTCCTCAGCCCTCTCCTCACACTGCTCCATTGTGCAGCTCCACAGCCCTCTCCTCACACTGCTCCATGGTGCAGCTCCACAGGCCTCTCCTCACACTGCTCCATGGTGCAGCTCCACAGCCCTCTCCTCACACTGCTCCATTGTGCAGCTCCTCAGCCCTCTTCTCACACTGCTCCATGGTGCAGCTCCTCTCCTCACACTGCTCCATGGTGCAGCTCCACAGCCCTCTCCTCACACTGCTCCATGGTGCAGCTCCACAGCCCTCTCCTCACACTGCTCCATGGTGCAGCTCCACAGGCCTCTCCTCACACTGCTCCATGGTGCAGCTCCACAGCGCTCTCCTCACACTGCTCCATTGTGCAGCTCCTGAGCCCTCTTCTCACACTGCTCCATGGTGCAGCTCCTATCCTCACACTGCTCCATGGTGCAGCTCCACAGCCCTCTCCTCACACTGCTCCATGGTGCAGCTCCACAGGCCTCTCCTCACACTGCTCCATGGTGCAGCTCCACAGCCCTCTCCTCACACTGCTCCATGGTGCAGCTCCTCAGCCTTCTCCTCACACTGCTCCATGGTGCAGCTCCTCTCATTGCTCCATAGTGCAGTTCCACAGCCCTCTCCTCACACTGCTCCATGGTGCAGCTCCTCAGCCCTCTCTCCTCACACTGCTCCATGATGCAGCTCCACAGCCCTCTCCTCACACTGCTCCATAGTGCAGCTCCACAGCCCTCTCCTCACACTGTTCCATGGCGCAGCTCCTCAGCCCTTTCCTCACACTGCTCCATGGTGCAGCTCCTCAGCCCTCTCCTCACACTGCTCCATGGTGCAGCTCCTCTCCTCACTTTGCTCCATAGTGCAGCTCCTCAGCCCTTTCCTCACACTGCTCCATGGTGCAGCTCCTCAGCCCTCTCCTCACACTGCTCCATGGTGCAGCTCCTCTCCTCACTTTGCTCCATAGTGCAGCTCCTCAGCCCTCTCCTCACACTGCTCCATTGTGCAGCTCCTCAGCCCTCTCCTCACACTGCTCCATGGTGCAGCTCCTCTCCTCACACTGCTCCATGGTGCAGCTCCACAGCCCTCTCCTCACACTGCTCCATGGTGCAGCTCCTCAGCCCTCTCCTCACACTGCTCCATGGTGCAGCTCCACAGCCCTCTCACCACACTGCTCCATGGTGCAGCTCCTGAGCACTCTCCTCACACTGCTCCACGGTGCAGCTCCACAGCCCTCTCCTCACACTGCTCCATGGTGCAGCTCCTCAGCCGTCTTCTCACACTGCTCCATGGTGCAGCTCCTCTCCTCACACTGCTCCATGGTGCAACTCCACAGCCCTCTCCTCACACTGCTCCATGGTGCAGCTCCACAGCCCTCTCCTCACACTGCTCCATGGTGCAGCTCCACAGCCCTCTCCTTACACTGCTCCATGGTGCAGCTCCACAGGCCTTTCCTCACACTGCTCCATGGTGCAGCTCCACAGCCCTCTCCTCACACTGCTCCATGGTGCAGCTCCACAGCCCTCTCCTCACACTGCTCCATGGTGCAGCTCCTCAGCCCTCTCCATGGTGCAGCTCCTCAGCCCTCTCCTCACACTAATCCATGGTGCAGCTCCACAGCCCTCTCCTCACACTGCTCCATGGTGCAGCTCCTCAGCCCTCTCCTCACACTGCTCCATGGTGCAGCTCCACAGCCCTGTCCTCACACTGCTCCATGGTGCAGCTCCACAGCCCTCTCCTCACACTGCTCCATAGTGCAGCTTCTCAGCCCTCTCCTCACACTGCTCCATGGTGCAGCTCCTCTCACTTTGCTCCATAGTGCAGTTCCTCAGCCCTCTCCTCACACTGCTCCATTGTGCAGCTCCTCAGCCCTCTCCTCACACTGCTCCATGGTTCAGCTCCACAGCCCTCTCCTCACACTGCTCCATGGTTCAGCTCCACAGCCCTCTCCTCACACTGCTCCATAGTGCAGCTCCACCGCCCTCTCCTCACACTGTTCCATGGCGCAGCTCCTCAGCCCTTTCCTCACACTGCTCCATGGTGCAGCTCCTCAGCCCTCTCCTCACACTGCTCCATGGTGCAGCTCCTCTCATTGCTCCATAGTGCAGTTCCACAGCCCTCTCCTCACACTGCTCCATGGCGCAGCTCCTCAGCCCTCTCTCCTCACACTGCTCCATGATGCAGCTCCCCAGCCCTCTCCTCACACTGCTCCATAGTGCAGCTCCACAGCCCTCTCCTCACACTGTTCCATGGCGCAGCTCCTCAGCCCTTTCCTCACACTGCTCCATGGTGCAGCTCCTCAGCCCTCTCCTCACACTGCTCCATGGTGCAGCTCCTCTCCTCACTTTGCTCCATAGTGCAGCTCCTCAGCCCTTTCCTCACACTGCTCCATGGTGCAGCTCCTCAGCCCTCTCCTCACACTGCTCCATGGTGCAGCTCCTCTCCTCACTTTGCTCCATAGTGCAGCTCCTCAGCCCTCTCCTCATACTGCTCCATTGTGCAGCTCCTCAGCCCTCTCCTCACACTGCTCCATGGTGCAGCTCCTCTCCTCACACTGCTCCATGGTGCAGCTCCACAGACCTCTCATCACACTGCTCCATGGTGCAGCTCCTCAGCCCTCTCCTCACAATGCTCCATGGTGCAGCTCCACAGCCCTCTCATCACACTGCTCCATGGTGCAGCTCCTGAGCACTCTCCTCACACTGCTCCACGGTGCAGCTCCACAGCCCTCTCCTCACACTGCTCCATGGTGCAGCTCCTCAGCCCTCTTCTCACACTGCTCCATGGTGCAGCTCCTCTCCTCACACTGCTCCATGGTGCAGCTCCACATCCCTCTCCTCACACTGCTCCATGGTGCAGCTCCACAGCCCTCTCCTCACACTGCTCCATGGTGCAGCTCCACAGCCCTCTCCTTACACTGCTCCGTGGTGCAGCTCCACAGGCCTTTCCTCACACTGCTCCATGGTGCAGCTCCACAGCCCTCTCCTCACACTGCTCCATGGTGCAGCTCCACAGCCTTCTCCTCACACTGCTCCATGGTGCAGCTCCTCAGCCCTCTTCATGGTGCAGCTCCTCAGCCCTCTCCTCACACTGCTCCATGGTGCAGCTCCTCTCCTCACTTTGCTCCATAGTGCAGCTCCTCAGCCCTTTCCTCATACTGCTCCATGGTGCAGCTCCTCAGCCCTCTCCTCACACTGCTCCATTGTGCAGCTCCTCAGCCCTCTCCTCACACTGCTCCATGGTGCAGCTCCTCTCCTCACACTGCTCCATGGTGCAGCTTCTGAGCACTCTCCTCACACTGCTCCACGGTGCAGCTCCACAGCCCTCTCCTCACACTGCTCCATTGTGCAGCTCCTCAGCCCTCTTCTCACACTGCTCCATGGTGCAGCTCCTCTCCTCACACTGCTCCATGGTGCAGCTCCACAGCCCTCTCCTCACACTGCTCCATGGTTCAGCTCCACAGCCCTCTCCTTACACTGCTCCATGGTGCAGCTTCTCAGCCCTCTCCTCACACTGCTCCATGGTGCAGCTCCACATCCCTCTCCTCACACTGCTCCATGGTGCAGCTCCACAGCCCTCTCCTCACACTGCTCCATGGTGCAGCTCCACAGCCCTCTCCTTACACTGCTCCGTGGTGCAGCTCCACAGGCCTTTCCTCACACTGCTCCATGGTGCAGCTCCACAGCCCTCTCCTCACACTGCTCCATGGTGCAGCTCCACAGCCTTCTCCTCACACTGCTCCATGGTGCAGCTCCTCAGCCCTCTCCTCACACTGCTCCATGGTGCAGCTCCTCTCATTGCTCCATAGTGCAGTTCCACAGCCCTCTCCTCACACTGCTCCATGGCGCAGCTCCTCAGCCCTCTCTCCTCACACTGCTCCATGATGCAGCTCCCCAGCCCTCTCCTCACACTGCTCCATAGTGCAGCTCCACAGCCCTCTCCTCACACTGTTCCATGGCGCAGCTCCTCAGCCCTTTCCTCACACTGCTCCATGGTGCAGCTCCTCAGCCCTCTCCTCACACTGCTCCATGGTGCAGCTCCTCTCCTCACTTTGCTCCATAGTGCAGCTCCTCAGCCCTTTCCTCACACTGCTCCATGGTGCAGCTCCTCAGCCCTCTCCTCACACTGCTCCATGGTGCAGCTCCTCTCCTCACTTTGCTCCATAGTGCAGCTCCTCAGCCCTCTCCTCACACTGCTCCATTGTGCAGCTCCTCAGCCCTCTCCTCACACTGCTCCATGGTGCAGCTCCTCTCCTCACACTGCTCCATGGTGCAGCTCCACAGCCCTCTCATCACACTGCTCCATGGTGCAGCTCCTCAGCCCTCTCCTCACACTGCTCCATGGTGCAGCTCCACAGCCCTCTCATCACACTGCTCCATGGTGCAGCTCCTGAGCACTCTCCTCACACTGCTCCACGGTGCAGCTCCACAGCCCTCTCCTCACACTGCTCCATGGTGCAGCTCCTCAGCCCTCTTCTCACACTGCTCCATGGTGCAGCTCCTCTCCTCACACTGCTCCATGGTGCAGCTCCACATCCCTCTCCTCACACTGCTCCATGGTGCAGCTCCACAGCCCTCTCCTCACACTGCTCCATGGTGCAGCTCCACAGCCCTCTCCTTACACTGCTCCGTGGTGCAGCTCCACAGGCCTTTCCTCACACTGCTCCATGGTGCAGCTCCACAGCCCTCTCCTCACACTGCTCCATGGTGCAGCTCCACAGCCTTCTCCTCACACTGCTCCATGGTGCAGCTCCTCAGCCCTCTTCATGGTGCAGCTCCTCAGCCCTCTCCTCACACTGCTCCATGGTGCAGCTCCTCTCCTCACTTTGCTCCATAGTGCAGCTCCTCAGCCCTTTCCTCATACTGCTCCATGGTGCAGCTCCTCAGCCCTCTCCTCACACTGCTCCATTGTGCAGCTCCTCAGCCCTCTCCTCACACTGCTCCATGGTGCAGCTCCTCTCCTCACACTGCTCCATGGTGCAGCTTCTGAGCACTCTCCTCACACTGCTCCACGGTGCAGCTCCACAGCCCTCTCCTCACACTGCTCCATTGTGCAGCTCCTCAGCCCTCTTCCCACACTGCTCCATGGTGCAGCTCCTCTCCTCACACTGCTCCATGGTGCAGCTCCACAGCCCTCTCCTCACACTGCTCCATGGTTCAGCTCCACAGCCCTCTCCTTACACTGCTCCATGGTGCAGCTTCTCAGCCCTCTCCTCACACTGCTCCATGGTGCAGCTCCACATCCCTCTCCTCACACTGCTCCATGGTGCAGCTCCACAGCCCTCTCCTCACACTGCTCCATGGTGCAGCTCCACAGCCCTCTCCTTACACTGCTCCGTGGTGCAGCTCCACAGGCCTTTCCTCACACTGCTCCATGGTGCAGCTCCACAGCCCTCTCCTCACACTGCTCCATGGTGCAGCTCCACAGCCTTCTCCTCACACTGCTCCATGGTGCAGCTCCTCAGCCCTCTTCATGGTGCAGCTCCTCAGCCCTCTCCTCACACTGCTCCATGGTGCAGCTCCTCTCCTCACTTTGCTCCATAGTGCAGCTCCTCAGCCCTTTCCTCATACTGCTCCATGGTGCAGCTCCTCAGCCCTCTCCTCACACTGCTCCATTGTGCAGCTCCTCAGCCCTCTCCTCACACTGCTCCATGGTGCAGCTCCTCTCCTCACACTGCTCCATGGTGCAGCTTCTGAGCACTCTCCTCACACTGCTCCACGGTGCAGCTCCACAGCCCTCTCCTCACACTGCTCCATAGTGCAGCTTCTCAGCCCTCTCCTCACTTTGCTCCATAGTGCAGCTCCTCAGCCCTCTCCTCACACTGCTCCATGGTGCAGCTCCACAGCCCTCTCCTCACACTGCTCCATGGTGCAGCTCCTCTCACTTTGCTCCATAGTGCAGCTCCTCAGCCCTCTTCTCACATTGCTCCATGGTGCAGCTCCTCTCCTCACACTGCTCCATGGTGCAGCTCCACAGCCCTCTCCTCACACTGCTCCATGGTGCAGCTCCACAGGCCTCTCCTCACACTGCTCCATGGTGCAGCTCCACAGCCCTCTCCTCACACTGCTCCATTGTGCAGCTCCTCAGCCCTCTTCTCACACTGCTCCATGGTGCAGCTCCTATCCTCACACTGCTCCATGGTGCAGCTCCACAGCCCTCTCCTCACACTGCTCCATGGTGCAGCTCCACAGCCCTCTCCTCACACTGCTCCATGGTGCAGCTCCACAGGCCTCTCCTCACACTGCTCCATGGTGCAGCTCCACAGCCCTGTCCTCACACTGCTCCATGGTGCAGCTCCTCAGCCTTCTCCTCACACTGCTCCATGGTGCAGCTCCTCTCATTGCTCCATAGTGCAGTTCCACAGCCCTCTCCTCACACTGCTCCATGGTGCAGCTCCTCAGCCCTCTCTCCTCACACTGCTCCATGATGCAGCCCCACAGCCCTCTCCTCACACTGCTCCATAGTGCAGCTCCACAGCCCTCTCCTCACACTGTTCCATGGCGCAGCTCCTCAGCCCTTTCCTCACACTGCTCCATGGTGCAGCTCCACAGCCCTCTCCTCACACTGCTCCATGGTGCAGCTCCTCAGCCTTCTCCTCACACTGCTCCATGGTGCAGCTCCACAGCCCTCTCCTCACACTGCTCCATGGTGCAGCTCCTCAGCCCTCTCCTCACATTGCTCCATGGTGCAGCTCCACAGCCCTCTCCTCACACTGCTCCGTGGTGCAGCTCCTCAGCCCTCTCCTCACACTGCTCCATATTGCAGCTTCTCAGCCCTCTCCTCACACTGCTCCATGGTGCAGCTCCACAGCCCTCTCCTCACACTGCTCCATGGTTCAGCTCCACAGCCCTCTCCTTACACTGCTCCATGGTGCAGCTCCACAGGCCTCTCCTCACACTGCTCCATAGTGCAGCTCCACAGCCCTCTCCTCACACTGTTCCATGGCGCAGCTCCTCAGCCCTTTCCTCACACTGCTCCATGGTGCAGCTCCTCAGCCCTCTCCTCACACTGCTCCATGGTGCAGCTCCTCTCCTCACTTTGCTCCATAGTGCAGCTCCTCAGCCCTTTCCTCACACTGCTCCATGGTGCAGCTCCTCAGCCCTCTACTCACACTGCTCCATGGTGCAGCTCCTCTCCTCACTTTGCTCCATAGTGCAGCTCCTCAGCCCTCTCCTCACACTGCTCCATTGTGCAGCTCCTCAGCCCTCTCCTCACACTGCTCCATGTTGCAGCTCCTCTCCTCACACTGCTCCATGGTGCAGCTCCACAGCCCTCTCCTCACACTGCTCCATGGTGCAGCTCCTCAGCCCTCTCTTCACACTGCTCCATGGTGCAGCTCCACAGCCCTCTCACCACACTGCTCCATGGTGCAGCTCCTGAGCACTCTCCTCACACTGCTCCACGGTGCAGCTCCACAGCCCTCTCCTCACACTGCTCCATGGTGCAGCTCCTCAGCCCTCTTCTCACACTGCTCCATGGTGCAGCTCCTCCTCACACTGCTCCATGGTGCAGCTCCACAGTCCTCTCCTCACACTGCTCCATGGTGCAGCTCCACAGCCCTCTCCTCACACTGCTCCATGGTGCAGCTCCACAGCCCTCTCCTCACACTGCTCCATGGTGCAGCTCCTCAGCCCTCTTCTCACATTGCTCCATGGTGCAGCTCCTCTCCTCACACTGCTCCATGGTGCAGCTCCACAGCCCTCTCCTCACACTGCTCCATGGTGCAGCTCCTCTCCTCACACTGCTCCATGGTGCAGCTCCACAGCCCTCTCCTCACACTGCTCCATGGTGCAGCTCCACAGCCCTCTCCTCACACTGCTCCATGGAGCAGCTCCACAGGCCTCTCCTCACACTGCTCCATGGTGCAGCTACACAGCCCTCTCCTCACACTGCTCCATGGTGCAGCTCCTCAGCCTTCTCCTCACACTGCTCCATAGTGCAGCTCCTCAGCCCTCTCCTCACATTGCTCCATGGTGCAGCTCCACAGCCCTCTCCTCACACTGCTCCATGGTTCAGCTCCACAGCCCTCTCCTTACACTGCTCCATGGTGCAGCTCCACAGGCCTCTCCTCACACTGCTCCATAGTGCAGCTCCACAGCCCTCTCCTCACACTGTTCCATGGCGCAGCTCCTCAGCCCTTTCCTCACACTGCTCCATGGTGCAGCTCCTCAGCCCTCTCCTCACACTGCTCCATGGTGCAGCTCCTCCCCTCACTTTGCTCCATAGTGCAGCTCCTCAGCCCTTTCCTCACACTGCTCCATGGTGCAGCTCCTCAGCCCTCTACTCACACTGCTCCATGGTGCAGCTCCTCTCCTCACTTTGCTCCATAGTGCAGCTCCTCAGCCCTCTCCTCACACTGCTCCATTGTGCAGCTCCTCAGCCCTCTCCTCACACTGCTCCATGTTGCAGCTCCTCTCCTCACACTGCTCCATGGTGCAGCTCCACAGCCCTCTCCTCACACTGCTCCATGGTGCAGCTCCTCAGCCCTCTCTTCACACTGCTCCATGGTGCAGCTCCACAGCCCTCTCACCACACTGCTCCATGGTGCAGCTCCTGAGCACTCTCCTCACACTGCTCCACGGTGCAGCTCCACAGCCCTCTCCTCACACTGCTCCATGGTGCAGCTCCTCAGCCCTCTTCTCACACTGCTCCATGGTGCAGCTCCTCCTCACACTGCCCCATGGTGCAGCTCCACAGTCCTCTCCTCACACTGCTCCATGGTGCAGCTCCACAGCCCTCTCCTCACACTGCTCCATGGTGCAGCTCCACAGCCCTCTCCTCACACTGCTCCATGGTGCAGCTCCTCAGCCCTCTTCTCACATTGCTCCATGGTGCAGCTCCTCTCCTCACACTGCTCCATGGTGCAGCTCCACAGCCCTCTCCTCACACTGCTCCATGGTGCAGCTCCTCTCCTCACACTGCTCCATGGTGCAGCTCCACAGCCCTCTCCTCACACTGCTCCATGGTGCAGCTCCACAGCCCTCTCCTCACACTGCTCCATGGTGCAGCTCCACAGGCCTCTCCTCACACTGCTCCATGGTGCAGCTCCACAGCCCTCTCCTCACACTGCTCCATGGTGCAGCTCCTCAGCCTTCTCCTCACACTGCTCCATGGTGCAGCTCCTCAGCCCTCTCCTCACATTGCTCCATGGTGCAGCTCCACAGCCCTCTCCTCACACTGCTCCATGGTGCAGCTCCTCAGCCCTCTCCTCACACTGCTCCATAGTGCAGCTTCTCAGCCCTCTCCTCACACTGCTCCATGGTGCAGCTCCACAGCCCTCTCCTCACACTGCTCCATGGTGCAGCTCCTCTCACTTTGCTCCATAGTGCAGCTCCTCAGCCCTCTCCTCACACTGCTCTATTGTGCAGCTCCTCAGCCCTCTTCTCACACTGCTCCATGATGCAGCTCCTCTCCTCACACTGCTCCATGGTGCAGCTCCACAGCCCTCTCCTCACACTGCTCCATGGTGCAGCTCCACAGCCCTCTCCTCACACTGCTCCATGGTGAAGCTCCACAGGCCTCTCCTCACACTGCTCCATGGTGCAGCTCCACAGCCCTCTCCTCACACTGCTCCATGGTGCAGCTCCTCAGCCTTCTCCTCACACTGCTCCATGGTGCAGCTCCACAGCCCTCTCCTCACACTGCTCCATGGTGCAGCTCCTCAGCCCTCTCCTCACATTGCTCCATGGTGCAGCTCCACAGCCCTCTCCTCACACTGCTCCATGGAGCAGCTCCTCTCCTCACTTTGCTCCATAGTGCAGCTCCTCAGCCCTCTCCTCACTTTGCTCCATAGTGCAGCTCCTCAGACCTTTCCTCACACTGCTCCATGGTGCAGCTCCTCAGCCCTTTCTCCTTCATGGTGCAGCTCCTCTCCTCATATTGCTCCATAGTGCAGCTCCTCAGCCCTCTCCTCACTTTGCTGCATAGTGCAGCTCCTCAGCCCTCTCCTCACACTGCTCCATGGTGCAGCTCCTCAGCCCTCTCCTCACACTGCTCCATAGTGCAGCTCCTCTCCTCACATTGCTCCATAGTGCAGCTCCTCAGCTCTCTCCTCACACTGCTCCATGGTGCAGCTCCTCTCCTCACTTTGCTCCATAGTACAGCTCCACAGCCCTCTCCTCACAATTCTCCATGGTGCAGCTCCTCAACCCTCTCTCCTCACACTGCTCCATGATGCAGCTCCACAGCCCTCTCCTCACACTGCTCCATGGTGCAGCTCCACAGCCCTCTCCTCACACTGTTCCATGGTGCAGCTCCTCAGCCCTCTCCTCACACTGTTCCATGGTGCAGCTCCTCAGCCCTCTCCTCACACTGCTCCATGGTGCAGCTCCTCTCACATTGCTCCATGGTGCAGCTCCTCTCACATTGCTCCATAGTGCAGCTCCTCAGCCCTCTCCTCACACTGCTCAATGGTGCAGCTCCTCTCCTCACTTTGCTCCATAGTGCAGCTCCACAGCCCTCTCCTCACACTGCTCCATGGTGCAGCTCCACAGCCCTCTCCTCACACTGCTCCATGGTGCAGCTCCACAGCCCTCTCCTCACATTGCTCCATGGTGCAGCTCCACAGCCCTCTCCTCACATTGCTCCATAGTGCAGCTCCTCAGCCCTCTCTTCACACTGCTCCATGGTGCAGCTCCTATCCTCACTTTGCTCCATAGTGCAGCTCCACAGCCCTCTCCTCACACTGCTCCATGGTGCAGCTCCTCAGCCCTCTCTCCTCACACTGCTCCATGATGCAGCTCCACAGCCCTCTCCTCACACTGCTCCATAGTGCAGCTCCACAGCCCTCTCCTCACACTGTCCCATGGCGCAGCTCCTCAGCCCTTTCCTCACACTGCTCCATGGTGCAGCTCCTCAGCCCTCTCCTCACACTGCTCCAAGGTGCAGCTCCTCTCATTGCTCCATAGTGCAGTTCCACAGCCCTCTCCTCACACTGCTCCATGGTGCAGCTCCTCAGCCCTCTCTCCTCACACTGCTCCATGATGCAGCTCCACAGCCCTCTCCTCACACTGCTCCATAGTGCAGCTCCACAGCCCTCTCCTCACACTGTTCCATGGCGCAACTCCTCAGCCCTTTCCTCACACTGCTCCATGGTGCAGCTCCTCAGCCCTCTCCTCACACTGCTCCATGGTGCAGCTCCTCTCCTCACTTTGCTCCATAGTGCAGCTCCTCAGCCCTTTCCTCACACTGCTCCATGGTGCAGCTCCTCAGCCCTCTCCTCACACTGCTCCATGGTGCAGCTCCTCTCCTCACTTTGCTCCATAGTGCAGCTCCTCAGCCCTTTCCTCACACTGCTCCATGGTGCAGCTCCTCAGCCCTCTCCTCACACTGCTCCATGGTGCAGCTCCTCTCCTCACTTTGCTCCATAGTGCAGCTCCTCAGCCCTTTCCTCACACTGCTCCATGGTGCAGCTCCTCAGCCCTCTCCTCACACTGCTCCATGGTGCAGCTCCACAGCCCTCTCATCACACTGCTCCATGGTGCAGCTTCTGAGCACTCTCCTCACACTGCTCCACGGTGCAGCTCCACAGCCCTCTCCTCACACTGCTCCATGGTGCAGCTCCTCAGCCCTCTTCTCACACTGCTCCATGGTGCAGCTCCTCTCCTCACACTGCTCCATGGTGCAGCTCCACATCCCTCTCCTCACACTGCTCCATGGTGCAGCTCCACAGCCCTCTCCTTACACTGCTCCGTGGTGCAGCTCCACAGGCCTTTCCTCACACTGCTCCATGGTGCAGCTCCACAGCCCTCTCCTCACACTGCTCCATGGTGCAGGTCCACAGCCCTCTCCTGACACTGCTCCATGGTGCAGCTTCTCAGCCCTCTCCATGGTGCAGCTCCTCAGCCCTCTCCTCACACTGCTCCATGGAGCAGCTCCTCTCCTCACTTTGCTCCATAGTGCAGCTCCTTAGCCCTTTCCTCACACTGCTCCATGGTGCAGCTCCTCAGCCCTCTCCTCACACTGCTCCATGGTGCAGCTCCTCTCCTCACTTTGCTCCATAGTGCAGCTCCTCAGCCCTCTCCTCACACTGCTCCATTGTGCAGCTCCTCAGCCCTCTCCTCACACTGCTCCATGGTGCAGCTCCTCTCCTCACACTGCTCCATGGTGCAGCTCCACAGCCCTCTCATCACACTGTTCCATGGTGCAGCTCCTCAGCCCTCTCCTCACACTGCTCCATGGTGCAGCTCCACAGCCCTCTCATCACACTGCTCCATGGTGCAGCTCCTGAGCACTCTCCTCACACTGCTCCACGGTGCAGCTCCACAGCCCTCTCCTCACACTGCTCCATGGTGCAGCTCCTCAGCCCTCTCCTCACACTGCTCCATGGTGCAGCTCCTCTCCTCACACTGCTCCATGGTGCAGCTCCACATCCCTCTCCTCACACTGCTCCATGGTGCAGCTCCACAGCCCTCTCCTCACACTGCTCCATGGTGCAGCTCCACAGCCCTCTCCTTACACTGCTCCGTGGTGCAGCTCCACAGGCCTTTCCTCACACTGCTCCATGGTGCAGCTCCACAGCCCTCTCCTCACACTGCTCCATGGTGCAGCTCCACAGCCCTCTCCTCACACTGCTCCATGGTGCAGCTCCTCAGCCCTCTCCTCACACTGCTCCATGGTGCAGCTCCACAGCCCTCTCCTCACACTGCTCCATGGTGCAGCTCCTCAGCCCTCTCCTCACACTGCTCCATGGTGCAGCTCCACAGCCCTGTCCTCACACTGCTCCATGGTGCAGCTCCACAGCCCTCTCCTCACACTGCTCCATAGTGCAGCTTCTCAGCCCTCTCCTCACTTTGCTCCATAGTGCAGCTCCTCAGCCCTCTCCTCACACTGCTCCATGGTGCAGCTCCACAGCCCTCTCCTCACACTGTTCCATGGTGCAGCTCCTCTCACTTTGCTCCATAGTGCAGCTCCTCAGCCCTCTTCTCACATTGCTCCATGGTGCAGCTCCTCTCCTCACACTGCTCCATGGTGCAGCTCCACAGCCCTCTCCTCACACTGCTCCATGGTGCAGCTCCACAGCCCTCTCCTCACACTGCTCCATGCTGCAGCTCCACAGGCCTCTCCTCACACTGCTCCATGGTGCAGCTCCACAGCCCTCTCCTCACACTGCTCCATTGTGCAGCTCCTCAGCCCTCATCTCACACTGCTCCATGGTGCAGCTCCTCTCCTCACACTGCTCCATGGTGCAGCTCCACAGCCCTCTCCTCACACTGCTCCATGGTGCAGCTCCACAGCCCTCTCCTCACACTGCTCCATGGTGCAGCTCCACAGGCCTCTCCTCACACTGCTCCATGGTGCAGCTCCACAGGCCTCTCCTCACACTGCTCCATGGTGCAGCTCCTCAGCCTTCTCCTCACACTGCTCCATGGTGCAGCTCCTCTCATTGCTCCATAGTGCAGTTCCACAGCCCTCTCCTCACACTGCTCCATGGTGCAGCTCCTCAGCCCTCTCTCCTCACACTGCTCCATGATGCAGCTCCACAGCCCTCTCCTCACACTGCTCCATAGTGCAGCTCCACAGCCCTCTCCTCACACTGTTCCATGGTGCAGCTCCTCAGCCCTTTCCTCACACTGCTCCATGGTGCAGCTCCTCAGCCCTCTCCTCACACTGCTCCATGGTGCAGCTCCTCTCCTCACTTTGCTCCATAGTGCAGCTCCTCAGCCCTCTCCTCACACTGCTCCATGGTGCAGCTCCTCAGCCCTCTCCTCACACTGCTCCATGGTGCAGCTCCTCTCCTCACTTTGCTCCATAGTGCAGCTCCTCAGCCCTCTCCTCACACTGCTCCATTGTGCAGCTCCTCAGCCCTCTCCTCACACTGCTCAATGGTGCAGCTCCTCTCGTCACACTGCTCCATGGTGCAGCTCCACAGCCCTCTCCTCACACTGCTCCATGGTGCAGCTCCTCAGCCCTCTCCTCACACTGCTCCATGGTGCAGCTCCACAGCCCTCTCACCACACTGCTCCATGATGCATCTCCTGAGCACTCTCCTCACACTGCTCCACGGTGCAGCTCCACAGCCCTCTCCTCACACTGCTCCATGGTGCAGCTCCTCAGCCCTCTTCTCATACTGCTCCATGGTGCAGCTCCTCTCCTCACACTGCTCCATGGTGCAGCTCCACAGCCCTCTCCTCACACTGCTCCATGGTGCAGCTCCACAGCCCTCTCCTCACACTGCTCCATGGTGCAGCTCCACAGCCCTCTCCTTACACTGCTCCATGGTGCAGCTCCACAGGCCTTTCCTCACACTGCTCCATGGTGCAGCTCCACAGCCCTCTCCTCACACTGCTCCATGGTGCAGCTCCACAGCCCTCTCCTTACACTGCTCCATGGTGCAGCTCCTCAGCCCTCTCCATGGTGCAGCTCCTCAGCCCTCTCCTCACACTAATCCATGGTGCAGCTCCACAGCCCTCTCCTCACACTGCTCCATGGTGCAGCTCCTCAGCCCTCTCCTCACACTGCTCCATGGTGCAGCTCCACAGCCCTCTCCTCACACTGCTCCATGGTGCAGCTCCTCTCACTTTGCTCCATAGTGCAGCTCCTCAGCCCTCTTCTCACATTGCTCCATGGTGCAGCTCCTCTCCTCACACTGCTCCATGGTGCAGCTCCACAGCCCTCTCCTCACACTGCTCCATGGTGCAGCTCCACAGCCCTCTCCTCACACTGCTCCATGGTGCAGCTCCACAGGCCTCTCCTCACACTGCTCCATGGTGCAGCTCCACAGCCCTCTCCTCACACTGCTCCATTGTGCAGCTCCTCAGCCCTCTTCTCACACTGCTCCATGGTGCAGCTCCTCTCCTCACACTGCTCCATGGTGCAGCTCCACAGCCCTCTCCTCACACTGCTCCATTGTGCAGCTCCTCAGCCCTCAACTCACACTGTTCCATGGTGCAGCTCCTCTCCTCACACTGCTCCATGGTGCAGCTCCACAGCCCTCTCCTCACACTGCTCCATGGTGCAGCTCCACAGCCCTCTCCTCACACTGCTCCATGGTGCAGCTCCACAGGCCTCTCCTCACACTGCTCCATGGTGCAGCTCCACAGGCCTCTCCTCACACTGCTCCATGGTGCAGCTCCTCAGCCTTCTCCTCACACTGCTCCATGGTGTAGCTCCTCTCATTGCTCCATAGTGCAGTTCCACAGCCCTCTCCTCACACTGCTCCATGGTGCAGCTCCTCAGCCCTCTCTCCTCACACTGCTCCATGATGCAGCTCCACAGCCCTCTCCTCACACTGCTCCATAGTGCAGCTCCACAGCCCTCTCCTCACACTGTTCCATGGTGCAGCTCCTCAGCCCTTTCCTCACACTGCTCCATGGTGCAGCTCCTCAGCCCTCTCCTCACACTGCTCCATGGTGCAGCTCCTCTCCTCACTTTGCTCCATAGTGCAGCTCCTCAGCCCTCTCCTCACACTGCTCCATGGTGCAGCTCCTCAGTCCTCTCCTCACACTGCTCCATGGTGCAGCTCCTCTCCTCACTTTGCTCCATAGTGCAGCTCCTCAGCCCTCTCCTCACACTGCTCCATTGTGCAGCTCCTCAGCCCTCTCCTCACACTGCTCAATGGTGCAGCTCCTCTCGTCACACTGCTCCATGGTGCAGCTCCACAGCCCTCTCCTCACACTGCTCCATGGTGCAGCTCCTCAGCCCTCTCCTCACACTGCTCCATGGTGCAGCTCCACAGCCCTCTCACCACACTGCTCCATGATGCATCTCCTGAGCACTCTCCTCACACTGCTCCACGGTGCAGCTCCACAGCCCTCTCCTCACACTGCTCCATGGTGCAGCTCCTCAGCCCTCTTCTCATACTGCTCCATGGTGCAGCTCCTCTCCTCACACTGCTCCATGGTGCAGCTCCACAGCCCTCTCCTCACACTGCTCCATGGTGCAGCTCCACAGCCCTCTCCTCACACTGCTCCATGGTGCAGCTCCACAGCCCTCTCCTTACACTGCTCCATGGTGCAGATCCACAGGCCTTTCCTCACACTGCTCCATGGTGCAGCTCCACAGCCCTCTCCTCACACTGCTCCATGGTGCAGCTCCACAGCCCTCTCCTCACACTGCTCCATGGTGCAGCTCCTCAGCCCTCTCCATGGTGCAGCTCCTCAGCCCTCTCCTCACACTAATCCATGGTGCAGCTCCACAGCCCTCTCCTCACACTGCTCCATGGTGCAGCTCCTCAGCCCTCTCCTCACACTGCTCCATGGTGCAGCTCCACAGCCCTGTCCTCACACTGCTCCATGGTGCAGCTCCACAGCCCTCTCCTCACACTGCTCAATAGTGCAGCTTCTCAGCCCTCTCCTCACTTTGCTCCATAGTGCAGCTCCTCAGCCCTCTCCTCACACTGCTCCATGGTGCAGCTCCACAGCCCTCTCCTCACACTGCTCCATGGTGCAGCTCCTCTCACTTTGCTCCATAGTGCAGCTCCTCAGCCCTCTTCTCACATTGCTCCATGGTGCAGCTCCTCTCCTCACACTGCTCCATGGTGCAGCTCCACAGCCCTCTCCTCACACTGCTCCATGGTGCAGCTCCACAGCCCTCTCCTCACACTGCTCCATGGTGCAGCTCCACAGGCCTCTCCTCACACTGCTCCATGGTGCAGCTCCACAGCCCTCTCCTCACACTGCTCCATTGTGCAGCTCCTCAGCCCTCTTCTCACACTGCTCCATGGTGCAGCTCCTCTCCTCACACTGCTCCATGGTGCAGCTCCACAGCCCTCTCCTCACACTGCTCCATGGTGCAGCTCCACAGCCCTCTCCTCACACTGCTCCATGGTGCAGCTCCACAGCCCTCTCCTCACACTGCTCCATGGTGCAGCTTCACAGGCCTCTCCTCACACTGCTCCATGGTGCAGCTCCACAGCCCTCTCCTCACACTGCTCCATGGTGCAGCTCCTCAGCCTTCTCCTCACACTGCTCCATGGTGCAGCTCCACAGCCCTCTCCTCACACTGCTCCATGGTGCAGCTCCTCAGCCCTCTCCTCACATTGCTCCATGGTGCAGCTCCACAGCCCTCTCCTCACACTGCTCCATGGCGCAGCTCCTCAGCCCTCTCCTCACACTGCTCCATAGTGCAGCTTCTCAGCCCTCTCCTCACACTGCTCCATGGTGCAGCTCCACAGCCCTCTCCTCACACTGCTCCATGGTGCAGCTCCTCTCACTTTGCTCCATAGTGCAGCTCCTCAGCCCTCTCCTCACACTGCTCCATTGTGCAGCTCCTCAGCCCTCTTCTCACACTGCTCCATGATGCAGCTCCTCTCCTCACACTGCTCCATGGTGCAGCTCCACAGCCCTCTCCTCACACTGCTCCATGGTGCAGCTCCACAGCCCTCTCCTCACACTGCTCCATGGTGAAGCTCCACAGGCCTCTCCTCACACTGCTCCATGGTGCAGCTCCACAGCCCTCTCCTCACACTGCTCCATGGTGCAGCTCCTCAGCCTTCTCCTCACACTGCTCCATGGTGCAGCTCCACAGCCCTCTCCTCACACTGCTCCATGGTGCATCTCCTCAGCCCTCTCCTCACATTGCTCCATGGTGCAGCTCCACAGCCCTCTCCTCACACTGCTCCATGGTGCAGCTCCTCAGCCCTCTCCTCACACTGCTCCATAGTGCAGCTTCTCAGCCCTCTCCTCACACTGCTCCATGGTGCAGCTCCACAGCCCTCTCCTCACACTGCTCCATGGTGCAGCTCCTCTCCTCACTTTGCTCCATAGTGCAGCTCCTCAGCCCTCTCCTCACTTGGCTCCATAGTGCAGCTCATCAGCCCTTTCCTCACACTGCTCCATGGTGCAGCTCCTCAGCCCTCTCTCCTCACACTCCTCCATGGTGCAGCTCCTCTCCTGATATTGCTCCATAGTGCAGCTCCTCAGCCCTCTCCTCACTTTGCTGCATAGTGCAGCTCCTCAGCCCTCTCCTCACACTGCTCCATTGTGCAGCTCCTCAGCCCTCTCCTCACACTGCTTTATGGTGCAGCTCCTCTCCTCACATTGCTCCATAGTGCAGCTCCTCAGTCCTCTCCTCACACTGCTCCATGGTGCAGCTCCTCTCCTCACTTTGCTCCATAGTGCAGCTCCACAGCCCTCTCCTCACACTGCTCCATGGTGCAGCTCCTCAGCCCTCTCTCCTCACACTGCTCCATGATGCAGCTCCACAGCCCTTTCCTCACACTGCTCCATAGTGCAACTCCACAGCCCTCTCCTCACACTGTTCCATGGTGCAGCTCCTCAGCCCTTTCCTCACACTGCTCCGAGGTGCAGCTCCTCAGTCCTCTCCTCACACTGCTCCATGGTGCAGCTCCTCTCCTCACATTGCTCCATAGTGCAGCTCCTCAGCCCTCTCCTCACACTGCTCCATGGTGCACCTCCTCTCCTCACTTTGCTCCATTGTGCAGCTCCACAGCCCTCTCCTCACACTGCTCCATGGTGCAGCTTCACAGCCCTCTCCTCACACTGCTCCATGGTGCAGCTCCACAGCCCTCTCCTCACACTGCTCCATGGTGCAGCTCCACAGCCCTCTCCTCACACTGCTCCATGGTGCAGCTCCACAGCCCTCTCCTCACATTGCTCCATGGTGCAGCTCCTCAGCCCTCTCCTCACACTGCTCCATAGTGCAGCTTCTCAGCCCTCTCCTCACACTGCTCCATGGTGCAGCTCCACAGCCCTCTCCTCACAGTGCTCCATGGTGCAGCTCCTCTCCTCATTTTGCTCCATAGTGCAGCTCCTCAGCCCTTTCCTCACACTGCTCCATGGTGCAGCTCCTCAGCCCTCTCTCCTCACACTCCTCCATGGTGCAGCTCCTCTCCTCATATTGCAGCTCCTCAGCCCTCTCCTCACTTTGCTGCATAGTGCAGCTCCTCAGCCCTTTCCTCACACTGCTCCATGGTGCAGCTCTTCTCCTCACATTGCTCCATAGTGCAGCTCCTCAGCCCTCTCCTCACACTGCTCCATGGTGCAGCTCCTCTCCTCACGTTGCTCCATAGTGCAGCTCCACAGCCCTCTCCTCACACTGCTCCATGGTGCAGCTCCTCAGCCCTCTCTCCTCACATTGCTCCATGATGCAGCTCCACAGCCCTCTCCTCACACTGCTCCATAGTGCAGGTCCACAGCCCTCTCCTCACACTGTTCCATGGTGCAGCTCCTCAGCCCTTTCCTCACACTGCTCCATGGTGCAGCTCCTCAGCCCTCTCCTCACACTGCTCCATGGTGCAGCTCCTCTCCTCACTTTGCTCCATAGTGCAGCTCCACAGCCCTCTCCTCACACTGCTCCATGGTGCAGCTCCACAGCCTTCTCCTCACACTGCTCCATGGTGCAGCTCCACAGCCCTCTCCTCACACTGCTCCACGGTGCAGCTCCTCAGCCCTCTCCTCACACTGCTCCATGGTGCAGCTCCTCTCCTCACATTGCTCCATAGTGCAGCTCCTCAGCCCTTTCCTCATACTGCTCCATGGTGCAGCTCCTCAGCCCTCTCTCCTCACACTCCTCCATGGTGCAGCTCCTCTCCTCATATTGCTCCATAGTGCAGCTCCTCAGCCCTCTCCTCACTTTGCTGCATAGCGCAGCTCCTCAGCCCTCTCCTCACACTGCTCCATGGTGCAGCTCCTCTCCTCACATTGCTCCATAGTGCAGCTCCTCAGCCCTCTCCTCACACTGCTCCATGGTGCAGCTCCTCTCCTCACTTTGCTCCATAGTGCAGCTCCACAGCCCTCTCCTCACACTGCTCCATGGTGCAGCTCCTCAGCCCTCTCTCCTCACATTGCTCCATGATGCAGCTCCAAAGCCCTCTCCTCACACTGCTCCATAGTGCAGCTCCACAGCCCTCTCCTCACACTGTTCCATGGTGCAGCTCCTCAGCCCTCTCCTCACACTGCTCCATGGTGCAGCTCCTCTCCTCACTTTTCTCCATAGTGCAGCTCCACAGCCCTCTCCTCACACTGTTCCATGGTGCAGCTCCTCAGCCCTTTCCTCACACTGCTCCATGGTGCAGCTCCTCAGCCCTCTCCTCACACTGCTCCATGGTGCAGCTCCTCTCCTCACTTTGCTCCATGGTGCAGCTCCTCAGCCCTCTCTCCTCACATTGCTCCATGATGCAGCTCCACAGCCCTCTCCTCACACTGCTCCATAGTGCAGGTCCACAGCCCTCTCCTCACACTGTTCCATGGTGCAGCTCCTCAGCCCTTTCCTCACACTGCTCCATGGTGCAGCTCCTCAGCCCTCTCCTCACACTGCTCCATGGTGCAGCTCCTCTCCTCACTTTGCTCCATAGTGCAGCTCCACAGCCCTCTCCTCACACTGCTCCATGGTGCAGCTCCACAGCCTTCTCCTCACACTGCTCCATGGTGCAGCTCCACAGCCCTCTCCTCACACTGCTCCACGGTGCAGCTCCTCAGCCCTCTCCTCACACTGCTCCATGGTGCAGCTCCTCTCCTCACATTGCTCCATAGTGCAGCTCCTCAGCCCTTTCCTCATACTGCTCCATGGTGCAGCTCCTCAGCCCTTTCCTCACACTGCTCCATGGTGCAGCTCCTCAGCCCTCTCCTCACACTGCTCCATAGTGCAGCTTCTCAGCCCTCTCCTCACACTGCTCCATGGTGCAGCTCCACAGCCCTCTCCTCACACTGCTCCATGGTGCAGCTCCTCAGCCCTCTCCTCACTTTGCTCCATAGTGCAGCTCCTCAGCCCTTTCCTCACACTGCTCCATGGTGCAGCTCCTCTCCTCACATTGCTCCATAGTGCAGCTCCTCAGCCCTCTCCTCACACTGCTCCATGGTGCAGCTCCTCTCCTCACTTTGCTCCATAGTGCAGCTCCACAGCCCTCTCCTCACACTGCTCCATGGTGCAGCTCCTCAGCCCTCTCTCCTCACATTGCTCCATGATGCAGCTCCACAGCCCTCTCCTCACACTGCTCCATAGTGCAGTTCCACAGCCCTCTCCTCACACTGTTCCATGGTGCAGCTCCTCAGCCCTCTCCTCACACTGCTCCATGGTGCAGCTCCTCTCCTCACTTTTCTCCATAGTGCAGCTCCACAGCCCTCTCCTCACACTGTTCCATGGTGCAGCTCCTCAGCCCTTTCCTCACACTGCTCCATGGTGCAGCTCCTCAGCCCTCTCCTCACACTGCTCCATGGTGCAGCTCCTCTCCTCACTTTGCTCCATGGTGCAGCTCCTCAGCCCTCTCTCCTCACATTGCTCCATGATGCAGCTCCACAGCCCTCTCCTCACACTGCTCCATAGTGCAGCTCCACAGCCCTCTCCTCACACTGTTCCATGGTGCAGCTCCTCAGCCCTTTCCTCACACTGCTCCATGGTGCAGCTCCTCAGCCCTCTCCTCACACTGCTCCATGGTGCAGCTCCTCTCCTCACTTTGCTCCATAGTGCAGCTCCACAGCCCTCTCCTCACACTGCTCCATGGTGCAGCTCCACAGCCTTCTCCTCACACTGCTCCATGGTGCAGCTCCACAGCCCTCTCCTCACACTGCTCCACGGTGCAGCTCCTCAGCCCTCTCCTCACACTGCTCCATGGTGCAGCTCCTCTCCTCACATTGCTCCATAGTGCAGCTCCTCAGCCCTTTCCTCATACTGCTCCATGGTGCAGCTCCTCAGCCCTTTCCTCACACTGCTCCATGGTGCAGCTCCTCAGCCCTCTCCTCACACTGCTCCATAGTGCAGCTTCTCAGCCCTCTCCTCACACTGCTCCATGGTGCAGCTCCACAGCCCTCTCCTCACACTGCTCCATGGTGCAGCTCCTCTCCTCACTTTGCTCCATAGTGCAGCTCCTCAGCCCTCTCCTCACTTTGCTCCATAGTGCAGCTCCTCAGCCCTTTCCTCATACTGCTCCATGGTGCAGCTCCTCAGCCCTCTCTCCTCACACTCCTCCATGGTGCAGCTCCTCTCCTCATATTGCTCCATAGTGCAGCTCCTCAGCCCTCTCCTCACTTTGCTGCATAGCGCAGCTCCTCAGCCCTCTCCTCACACTGCTCCATGGTGCAGCTCCTCTCCTCACATTGCTCCATAGTGCAGCTCCTCAGCCCTCTCCTCACACTGCTCCATGGTGCAGCTCCTCTCCTCACATTGCTCCATGGTGCAGCTCCTCAGCCCTCTCCTCACACTGCTCCATGGTGCAGCTCCTCTCCTCACTTTGCTCCATAGTGCAGCTCCACAGCCCTCTCCTCACACTGCTCCATGGTGCAGCTCCTCAGCCCTCTCTCCTCACATTGCTCCATGATGCAGCTCCACAGCCCTCTCCTCACACTGCTCCATAGTGCAGCTCCACAGCCCTCTCCTCACACTGTTCCATGGTGCAGCTCCTCAGCCCTCTCCTCACACTGCTCCATGGTGCAGCTCCTCTCCTCACTTTTCTCCATAGTGCAGCTCCACAGCCCTCTCCTCACACTGTTCCATGGTGCAGCTCCTCAGCCCTTTCCTCACACTGCTCCATGGTGCAGCTCCTCAGCCCTCTCCTCACACTGCTCCATAGTGCAGCTCCTCTCCTCACTTTTCTCCATAGTGCAGCTCCACAGCCCTCTCCTCACACTGTTCCATGGTGCAGCTCCTCAGCCCTTTCCTCACACTGCTCCATGGTGCAGCTCCTCAGCCCTCTCCTCACACTGCTCCATGGTGCAGCTCCTCTCCTCACTTTTCTCCATAGTGCAGCTCCACAGCCCTCTCCTCACACTGTTCCATGGTGCAGCTCCACAGCCCTCTCCTCACACTGCTCCATGGTGCAGCTCCTCAGCCCTCTCCTCACAATGCTCCATAGTGCAGCTTCTCAGCCCTCTCCTCACACTGCTCCATGGTGCAGCTCCACAGCCCTCTCCTCACACTGCTCCATGGTGCAGCTCCTCTCCTCACTTTGCTCCATAGTGCAGCTCCTCAGCCCTCTCCTCACTTGGCTCCATAGTGCAGCTCATCAGCCCTTTCCTCACACTGCTCCATGGTGCAGCTCCTCAGCCCTCTCTCCTCACACTCCTCCATGGTGCAGCTCCTCTCCTGATATTGCTCCATAGTGCAGCTCCTCAGCCCTCTCCTCACTTTGCTGCATAGTGCAGCTCCTCAGCCCTCTCCTCACACTGCTCCATTGTGCAGCTCCTCAGCCCTCTCCTCACACTGCTTTATGGTGCAGCTCCTCTCCTCACATTGCTCCATAGTGCAGCTCCTCAGTCCTCTCCTCACACTGCTCCATGGTGCAGCTCCTCTCCTCACTTTGCTCCATAGTGCAGCTCCACAGCCCTCTCCTCACACTGCTCCATGGTGCAGCTCCTCAGCCCTCTCTCCTCACACTGCTCCATGATGCAGCTCCACAGCCCTTTCCTCACACTGCTCCATAGTGCAGCTCCACAGCCCTCTCCTCACACTGTTCCATGGTGCAGCTCCTCAGCCCTTTCCTCACACTGCTCCGAGGTGCAGCTCCTCAGTCCTCTCCTCACACTGCTCCATGGTGCAGCTCCTCTCCTCACATTGCTCCATAGTGCAGCTCCTCAGCCCTCTCCTCACACTGCTCCATGGTGCACCTCCTCTCCTCACTTTGCTCCATTGTGCAGCTCCACAGCCCTCTCCTCACACTGCTCCATGGTGCAGCTTCACAGCCCTCTCCTCACACTGCTCCATGGTGCAGCTCCACAGCCCTCTCCTCACACTGCTCCATGGTGCAGCTCCACAGCCCTCTCCTCACACTGCTCCATGGTGCAGCTCCACAGCCCTCTCCTCACATTGCTCCATGGTGCAGCTCCTCAGCCCTCTCCTCACACTGCTCCATAGTGCAGCTTCTCAGCCCTCTCCTCACACTGCTCCATGGTGCAGCTCCACAGCCCTCTCCTCACAGTGCTCCATGGTGCAGCTCCTCTCCTCACTTTGCTCCATAGTGCAGCTCCTCAGCCCTCTCCTCACTTTGCTCCATAGTGCAGCTCCTCAGCCCTTTCCTCACACTGCTCCATGGTGCAGCTCCTCAGCCCTCTCTCCTCACACTCCTCCATGGTGCAGCTCCTCTCCTCATATTGCAGCTCCTCAGCCCTCTCCTCACTTTGCTGCATAGTGCAGCTCCTCAGCCCTTTCCTCACACTGCTCCATGGTGCAGCTCTTCTCCTCACATTGCTCCATAGTGCAGCTCCTCAGCCCTCTCCTCACACTGCTCCATGGTGCAGCTCCTCTCCTCACGTTGCTCCATAGTGCAGCTCCACAGCCCTCTCCTCACACTGCTCCATGGTGCAGCTCCTCAGCCCTCTCTCCTCACATTGCTCCATGATGCAGCTCCACAGCCCTCTCCTCACACTGCTCCATAGTGCAGGTCCACAGCCCTCTCCTCACACTGTTCCATGGTGCAGCTCCTCAGCCCTTTCCTCACACTGCTCCATGGTGCAGCTCCTCAGCCCTCTCCTCACACTGCTCCATGGTGCAGCTCCTCTCCTCACTTTGCTCCATAGTGCAGCTCCACAGCCCTCTCCTCACACTGCTCCATGGTGCAGCTCCACAGCCTTCTCCTCACACTGCTCCATGGTGCAGCTCCACAGCCCTCTCCTCACACTGCTCCACGGTGCAGCTCCTCAACCCTCTCCTCACACTGCTCCATGGTGCAGCTCCTCTCCTCACATTGCTCCATAGTGCAGCTCCTCAGCCCTTTCCTCATACTGCTCCATGTTGCAGCTCCTCAGCCCTCTCTCCTCACACTCCTCCATGGTGCAGCTCCTCTCCTCATATTGCTCCATAGTGCAGCTCCTCAGCCCTCTCCTCACTTTGCTGCATAGCGCAGCTCCTCAGCCCTCTCCTCACACTGCTCCATGGTGCAGCTCCTCTCCTCACATTGCTCCATAGTGCAGCTCCTCAGCCCTCTCCTCACACTGCTCCATGGTGCAGCTCCTCTCCTCACTTTGCTCCATAGTGCAGCTCCACAGCCCTCTCCTCACACTGCTCCATGGTGCAGCTCCTCAGCCCTCTCTCCTCACATTGCTCCATGATGCAGCTCCAAAGCCCTCTCCTCACACTGCTCCATAGTGCAGCTCCACAGCCCTCTCCTCACACTGTTCCATGGTGCAGCTCCTCAGCCCTCTCCTCACACTGCTCCATGGTGCAGCTCCTCTCCTCACTTTTCTCCATAGTGCAGCTCCACAGCCCTCTCCTCACACTGTTCCATGGTGCAGCTCCTCAGCCCTTTCCTCACACTGCTCCATGGTGCAGCTCCTCAGCCCTCTCCTCACACTGCTCCATGGTGCAGCTCCTCTCCTCACTTTGCTCCATGGTGCAGCTCCTCAGCCCTCTCTCCTCACATTGCTCCATGATGCAGCTCCACAGCCCTCTCCTCACACTGCTCCATAGTGCAGGTCCACAGCCCTCTCCTCACACTGTTCCATGGTGCAGCTCCTCAGCCCTTTCCTCACACTGCTCCATGGTGCAGCTCCTCAGCCCTCTCCTCACACTGCTCCATGGTGCAGCTCCTCTCCTCACTTTGCTCCATAGTGCAGCTCCACAGCCCTCTCCTCACACTGCTCCATGGTGCAGCTCCACAGCCTTCTCCTCACACTGCTCCATGGTGCAGCTCCACAGCCCTCTCCTCACACTGCTCCACGGTGCAGCTCCTCAGCCCTCTCCTCACACTGCTCCATGGTGCAGCTCCTCTCCTCACATTGCTCCATAGTGCAGCTCCTCAGCCCTTTCCTCATACTGCTCCATGGTGCAGCTCCTCAGCCCTTTCCTCACACTGCTCCATGGTGCAGCTCCTCAGCCCTCTCCTCACACTGCTCCATAGTGCAGCTTCTCAGCCCTCTCCTCACACTGCTCCATGGTGCAGCTCCACAGCCCTCTCCTCACACTGCTCCATGGTGCAGCTCCTCAGCCCTCTCCTCACACTGCTCCATGGTGCAGCTCCTCAGCCCTCTCCTCACTTTGCTCCATAGTGCAGCTCCTCAGCCCTTTCCTCACACTGCTCCATGGTGCAGCTCCTCTCCTCACATTGCTCCATAGTGCAGCTCCTCAGCCCTCTCCTCACACTGCTCCATGGTGCAGCTCCTCAGCCCTCTCTCCTCACATTGCTCCATGATGCAGCTCCACAGCCCTCTCCTCACACTGCTCCATAGTGCAGTTCCACAGCCCTCTCCTCACACTGTTCCATGGTGCAGCTCCTCAGCCCTCTCCTCACACTGCTCCATGGTGCAGCTCCTCTCCTCACTTTTCTCCATAGTGCAGCTCCACAGCCCTCTCCTCACACTGTTCCATGGTGCAGCTCCTCAGCCCTTTCCTCACACTGCTCCATGGTGCAGCTCCTCAGCCCTCTCCTCACACTGCTCCATGGTGCAGCTCCTCTCCTCACTTTGCTCCATGGTGCAGCTCCTCAGCCCTCTCTCCTCACATTGCTCCATGATGCAGCTCCACAGCCCTCTCCTCACACTGCTCCATAGTGCAGCTCCACAGCCCTCTCCTCACACTGTTCCATGGTGCAGCTCCTCAGCCCTTTCCTCACACTGCTCCATGGTGCAGCTCCTCAGCCCTCTCCTCACACTGCTCCATGGTGCAGCTCCTCTCCTCACTTTGCTCCATAGTGCAGCTCCACAGCCCTCTCCTCACACTGCTCCATGGTGCAGCTCCACAGCCTTCTCCTCACACTGCTCCATGGTGCAGCTCCACAGCCCTCTCCTCACACTGCTCCACGGTGCAGCTCCTCAGCCCTCTCCTCACACTGCTCCATGGTGCAGCTCCTCTCCTCACATTGCTCCATAGTGCAGCTCCTCAGCCCTTTCCTCATACTGCTCCATGGTGCAGCTCCTCAGCCCTTTCCTCACACTGCTCCATGGTGCAGCTCCTCAGCCCTCTCCTCACACTGCTCCATAGTGCAGCTTCTCAGCCCTCTCCTCACACTGCTCCATGGTGCAGCTCCACAGCCCTCTCCTCACACTGCTCCATGGTGCAGCTCCTCTCCTCACTTTGCTCCATAGTGCAGCTCCTCAGCCCTCTCCTCACTTTGCTCCATAGTGCAGCTCCTCAGCCCTTTCCTCATACTGCTCCATGGTGCAGCTCCTCAGCCCTCTCTCCTCACACTCCTCCATGGTGCAGCTCCTCTCCTCATATTGCTCCATAGTGCAGCTCCTCAGCCCTCTCCTCACTTTGCTGCATAGCGCAGCTCCTCAGCCCTCTCCTCACACTGCTCCATGGTGCAGCTCCTCTCCTCACATTGCTCCATAGTGCAGCTCCTCAGCCCTCTCCTCACACTGCTCCATGGTGCAGCTCCTCTCCTCACATTGCTCCATGGTGCAGCTCCTCAGCCCTCTCCTCACACTGCTCCATGGTGCAGCTCCTCTCCTCACTTTGCTCCATAGTGCAGCTCCACAGCCCTCTCCTCACACTGCTCCATGGTGCAGCTCCTCAGCCCTCTCTCCTCACATTGCTCCATGATGCAGCTCCACAGCCCTCTCCTCACACTGCTCCATAGTGCAGCTCCACAGCCCTCTCCTCACACTGTTCCATGGTGCAGCTCCTCAGCCCTCTCCTCACACTGCTCCATGGTGCAGCTCCTCTCCTCACTTTTCTCCATAGTGCAGCTCCACAGCCCTCTCCTCACACTGTTCCATGGTGCAGCTCCTCAGCCCTTTCCTCACACTGCTCCATGGTGCAGCTCCTCAGCCCTCTCCTCACACTGCTCCATAGTGCAGCTCCTCTCCTCACTTTTCTCCATAGTGCAGCTCCACAGCCCTCTCCTCACACTGTTCCATGGTGCAGCTCCTCAGCCCTTTCCTCACACTGCTCCATGGTGCAGCTCCTCAGCCCTCTCCTCACACTGCTCCATGGTGCAGCTCCTCTCCTCACTTTTCTCCATAGTGCAGCTCCACAGCCCTCTCCTCACACTGTTCCATGGTGCAGCTCCACAGCCCTCTCCTCACACTGCTCCATGGTGCAGCTCCTCAGCCCTCTCCTCACACTGCTCCATAGTGCAGCTTCTCAGCCCTCTCCTCACACTGCTCCATGGTGCAGCTCCACAGCCCTCTCCTCACACTGCTCCATGGTGCAGCTCCTCTCCTCACTTTGCTCCATAGTGCAGCTCCTCAGCCCTCTCCTCACTTGGCTCCATAGTGCAGCTCATCAGCCCTTTCCTCACACTGCTCCATGGTGCAGCTCCTCAGCCCTCTCTCCTCACACTCCTCCATGGTGCAGCTCCTCTCCTGATATTGCTCCATAGTGCAGCTCCTCAGCCCTCTCCTCACTTTGCTGCATAGTGCAGCTCCTCAGCCCTCTCCTCACACTGCTCCATTGTGCAGCTCCTCAGCCCTCTCCTCACACTGCTTTATGGTGCAGCTCCTCTCCTCACATTGCTCCATAGTGCAGCTCCTCAGTCCTCTCCTCACACTGCTCCATGGTGCAGCTCCTCTCCTCACTTTGCTCCATAGTGCAGCTCCACAGCCCTCTCCTCACACTGCTCCATGGTGCAGCTCCTCAGCCCTCTCTCCTCACACTGCTCCATGATGCAGCTCCACAGCCCTTTCCTCACACTGCTCCATAGTGCAGCTCCACAGCCCTCTCCTCACACTGTTCCATGGTGCAGCTCCTCAGCCCTTTCCTCACACTGCTCCGAGGTGCAGCTCCTCAGTCCTCTCCTCACACTGCTCCATGGTGCAGCTCCTCTCCTCACATTGCTCCATAGTGCAGCTCCTCAGCCCTCTCCTCACACTGCTCCATGGTGCACCTCCTCTCCTCACTTTGCTCCATTGTGCAGCTCCACAGCCCTCTCCTCACACTGCTCCATGGTGCAGCTTCACAGCCCTCTCCTCACACTGCTCCATGGTGCAGCTCCACAGCCCTCTCCTCACACTGCTCCATGGTGCAGCTCCACAGCCCTCTCCTCACACTGCTCCATGGTGCAGCTCCACAGCCCTCTCCTCACATTGCTCCATGGTGCAGCTCCTCAGCCCTCTCCTCACACTGCTCCATAGTGCAGCTTCTCAGCCCTCTCCTCACACTGCTCCATGGTGCAGCTCCACAGCCCTCTCCTCACAGTGCTCCATGGTGCAGCTCCTCTCCTCACTTTGCTCCATAGTGCAGCTCCTCAGCCCTCTCCTCACTTTGCTCCATAGTGCAGCTCCTCAGCCCTTTCCTCACACTGCTCCATGGTGCAGCTCCTCAGCCCTCTCTCCTCACACTCCTCCATGGTGCAGCTCCTCTCCTCATATTGCAGCTCCTCAGCCCTCTCCTCACTTTGCTGCATAGTGCAGCTCCTCAGCCCTTTCCTCACACTGCTCCATGGTGCAGCTCTTCTCCTCACATTGCTCCATAGTGCAGCTCCTCAGCCCTCTCCTCACACTGCTCCATGGTGCAGCTCCTCTCCTCACGTTGCTCCATAGTGCAGCTCCACAGCCCTCTCCTCACACTGCTCCATGGTGCAGCTCCTCAGCCCTCTCTCCTCACATTGCTCCATGATGCAGCTCCACAGCCCTCTCCTCACACTGCTCCATAGTGCAGGTCCACAGCCCTCTCCTCACACTGTTCCATGGTGCAGCTCCTCAGCCCTTTCCTCACACTGCTCCATGGTGCAGCTCCTCAGCCCTCTCCTCACACTGCTCCATGGTGCAGCTCCTCTCCTCACTTTGCTCCATAGTGCAGCTCCACAGCCCTCTCCTCACACTGCTCCATGGTGCAGCTCCACAGCCTTCTCCTCACACTGCTCCATGGTGCAGCTCCACAGCCCTCTCCTCACACTGCTCCACGGTGCAGCTCCTCAGCCCTCTCCTCACACTGCTCCATGGTGCAGCTCCTCTCCTCACATTGCTCCATAGTGCAGCTCCTCAGCCCTTTCCTCATACTGCTCCATGGTGCAGCTCCTCAGCCCTCTCTCCTCACACTCCTCCATGGTGCAGCTCCTCTCCTCATATTGCTCCATAGTGCAGCTCCTCAGCCCTCTCCTCACTTTGCTGCATAGCGCAGCTCCTCAGCCCTCTCCTCACACTGCTCCATGGTGCAGCTCCTCTCCTCACATTGCTCCATAGTGCAGCTCCTCAGCCCTCTCCTCACACTGCTCCATGGTGCAGCTCCTCTCCTCACTTTGCTCCATAGTGCAGCTCCACAGCCCTCTCCTCACACTGCTCCATGGTGCAGCTCCTCAGCCCTCTCTCCTCACATTGCTCCATGATGCAGCTCCAAAGCCCTCTCCTCACACTGCTCCATAGTGCAGCTCCACAGCCCTCTCCTCACACTGTTCCATGGTGCAGCTCCTCAGCCCTCTCCTCACACTGCTCCATGGTGCAGCTCCTCTCCTCACTTTTCTCCATAGTGCAGCTCCTCAGCCCTCTCCTCACACTGTTCCATGGTGCAGCTCCACAGCCCTCTCCTCACACTGCTCCATGGTGCAGCTCCTCAGCCCTCTCCTCACACTGCTCCATAGTGCAGCTTCTCAGCCCTCTCCTCACACTGCTCCATGGTGCAGCTCCACAGCCCTCTCCTCACACTGCTCCATGGTGCAGCTCCTCTCCTCACTTTGCTCCATAGTGCAGCTCCTCAGCCCTCTCCTCACTTGGCTCCATAGTGCAGCTCATCAGCCCTTTCCTCACACTGCTCCATGGTGCAGCTCCTCAGCCCTCTCTCCTCACACTCCTCCATGGTGCAGCTCCTCTCCTGATAATGCTCCATAGTGCAGCTCCTCAGCCCTCTCCTCACTTTGCTGCATAGTGCAGCTCCTCAGCCCTCTCCTCACACTGCTCCATTGTGCAGCTCCTCAGCCCTCTCCTCACACTGCTTTATGGTGCAGCTCCTCTCCTCACATTGCTCCATAGTGCAGCTCCTCAGTCCTCTCCTCACACTGCTCCATGGTGCAGCTCCTCTCCTCACTTTGCTCCATAGTGCAGCTCCACAGCCCTCTCCTCACACTGCTCCATGGTGCAGCTCCTCAGCCCTCTCTCCTCACACTGCTCCATGATGCAGCTCCACAGCCCTTTCCTCACACTGCTCCATAGTGCAGCTCCACAGCCCTCTCCTCACACTGTTCCATGGTGCAGCTCCTCAGCCCTTTCCTCACACTGCTCCGAGGTGCAGCTCCTCAGTCCTCTCCTCACACTGCTCCATGGTGCAGCTCCTCTCCTCACATTGCTCCATAGTGCAGCTCCTCAGCCCTCTCCTCACACTGCTCCATGGTGCACCTCCTCTCCTCACTTTGCTCCATTGTGCAGCTCCACAGCCCTCTCCTCACACTGCTCCATGGTGCAGCTTCACAGCCCTCTCCTCACACTGCTCCATGGTGCAGCTCCACAGCCCTCTCCTCACACTGCTCCATGGTGCAGCTCCACAGCCCTCTCCTCACACTGCTCCATGGTGCAGCTCCACAGCCCTCTCCTCACATTGCTCCATGGTGCAGCTCCTCAGCCCTCTCCTCACACTGCTCCATAGTGCAGCTTCTCAGCCCTCTCCTCACACTGCTCCATGGTGCAGCTCCACAGCCCTCTCCTCACAGTGCTCCATGGTGCAGCTCCTCTCCTCACTTTGCTCCATAGTGCAGCTCCTCAGCCCTCTCCTCACTTTGCTCCATAGTGCAGCTCCTCAGCCCTTTCCTCACACTGCTCCATGGTGCAGCTCCTCAGCCCTCTCTCCTCACACTCCTCCATGGTGCAGCTCCTCTCCTCATATTGCAGCTCCTCAGCCCTCTCCTCACTTTGCTGCATAGTGCAGCTCCTCAGCCCTTTCCTCACACTGCTCCATGGTGCAGCTCTTCTCCTCACATTGCTCCATAGTGCAGCTCCTCAGCCCTCTCCTCACACTGCTCCATGGTGCAGCTCCTCTCCTCACGTTGCTCCATAGTGCAGCTCCACAGCCCTCTCCTCACACTGCTCCATGGTGCAGCTCCTCAGCCCTCTCTCCTCACATTGCTCCATGATGCAGCTCCACAGCCCTCTCCTCACACTGCTCCATAGTGCAGGTCCACAGCCCTCTCCTCACACTGTTCCATGGTGCAGCTCCTCAGCCCTTTCCTCACACTGCTCCATGGTGCAGCTCCTCAGCCCTCTCCTCACACTGCTCCATGGTGCAGCTCCTCTCCTCACTTTGCTCCATAGTGCAGCTCCACAGCCCTCTCCTCACACTGCTCCATGGTGCAGCTCCACAGCCTTCTCCTCACACTGCTCCATGGTGCAGCTCCACAGCCCTCTCCTCACACTGCTCCACGGTGCAGCTCCTCAACCCTCTCCTCACACTGCTCCATGGTGCAGCTCCTCTCCTCACATTGCTCCATAGTGCAGCTCCTCAGCCCTTTCCTCATACTGCTCCATGGTGCAGCTCCTCAGCCCTCTCTCCTCACACTCCTCCATGGTGCAGCTCCTCTCCTCATATTGCTCCATAGTGCAGCTCCTCAGCCCTCTCCTCACTTTGCTGCATAGCGCAGCTCCTCAGCCCTCTCCTCACACTGCTCCATGGTGCAGCTCCTCTCCTCACATTGCTCCATAGTGCAGCTCCTCAGCCCTCTCCTCACACTGCTCCATGGTGCAGCTCCTCTCCTCACTTTGCTCCATAGTGCAGCTCCACAGCCCTCTCCTCACACTGCTCCATGGTGCAGCTCCTCAGCCCTCTCTCCTCACATTGCTCCATGATGCAGCTCCAAAGCCCTCTCCTCACACTGCTCCATAGTGCAGCTCCACAGCCCTCTCCTCACACTGTTCCATGGTGCAGCTCCTCAGCCCTCTCCTCACACTGCTCCATGGTGCAGCTCCTCTCCTCACTTTTCTCCATAGTGCAGCTCCACAGCCCTCTCCTCACACTGTTCCATGGTGCAGCTCCTCAGCCCTTTCCTCACACTGCTCCATGGTGCAGCTCCTCAGCCCTCTCCTCACACTGCTCCATGGTGCAGCTCCTCTCCTCACTTTGCTCCATGGTGCAGCTCCTCAGCCCTCTCTCCTCACATTGCTCCATGATGCAGCTCCACAGCCCTCTCCTCACACTGCTCCATAGTGCAGGTCCACAGCCCTCTCCTCACACTGTTCCATGGTGCAGCTCCTCAGCCCTTTCCTCACACTGCTCCATGGTGCAGCTCCTCAGCCCTCTCCTCACACTGCTCCATGGTGCAGCTCCTCTCCTCACTTTGCTCCATAGTGCAGCTCCACAGCCCTCTCCTCACACTGCTCCATGGTGCAGCTCCACAGCCTTCTCCTCACACTGCTCCATGGTGCAGCTCCACAGCCCTCTCCTCACACTGCTCCACGGTGCAGCTCCTCAGCCCTCTCCTCACACTGCTCCATGGTGCAGCTCCTCTCCTCACATTGCTCCATAGTGCAGCTCCTCAGCCCTTTCCTCATACTGCTCCATGGTGCAGCTCCTCAGCCCTTTCCTCACACTGCTCCATGGTGCAGCTCCTCAGCCCTCTCCTCACACTGCTCCATAGTGCAGCTTCTCAGCCCTCTCCTCACACTGCTCCATGGTGCAGCTCCACAGCCCTCTCCTCACACTGCTCCATGGTGCAGCTCCTCAGCCCTCTCCTCACACTGCTCCATGGTGCAGCTCCTCAGCCCTCTCCTCACTTTGCTCCATAGTGCAGCTCCTCAGCCCTTTCCTCACACTGCTCCATGGTGCAGCTCCTCTCCTCACATTGCTCCATAGTGCAGCTCCTCAGCCCTCTCCTCACACTGCTCCATGGTGCAGCTCCTCTCCTCACTTTGCTCCATAGTGCAGCTCCACAGCCCTCTCCTCACACTGCTCCATGGTGCAGCTCCTCAGCCCTCTCTCCTCACATTGCTCCATGATGCAGCTCCACAGCCCTCTCCTCACACTGCTCCATAGTGCAGTTCCACAGCCCTCTCCTCACACTGTTCCATGGTGCAGCTCCTCAGCCCTCTCCTCACACTGCTCCATGGTGCAGCTCCTCTCCTCACTTTTCTCCATAGTGCAGCTCCACAGCCCTCTCCTCACACTGTTCCATGGTGCAGCTCCTCAGCCCTTTCCTCACACTGCTCCATGGTGCAGCTCCTCAGCCCTCTCCTCACACTGCTCCATGGTGCAGCTCCTCTCCTCACTTTGCTCCATGGTGCAGCTCCTCAGCCCTCTCTCCTCACATTGCTCCATGATGCAGCTCCACAGCCCTCTCCTCACACTGCTCCATAGTGCAGCTCCACAGCCCTCTCCTCACACTGTTCCATGGTGCAGCTCCTCAGCCCTTTCCTCACACTGCTCCATGGTGCAGCTCCTCAGCCCTCTCCTCACACTGCTCCATGGTGCAGCTCCTCTCCTCACTTTGCTCCATAGTGCAGCTCCACAGCCCTCTCCTCACACTGCTCCATGGTGCAGCTCCACAGCCTTCTCCTCACACTGCTCCATGGTGCAGCTCCACAGCCCTCTCCTCACACTGCTCCACGGTGCAGCTCCTCAGCCCTCTCCTCACACTGCTCCATGGTGCAGCTCCTCTCCTCACATTGCTCCATAGTGCAGCTCCTCAGCCCTTTCCTCATACTGCTCCATGGTGCAGCTCCTCAGCCCTTTCCTCACACTGCTCCATGGTGCAGCTCCTCAGCCCTCTCCTCACACTGCTCCATAGTGCAGCTTCTCAGCCCTCTCCTCACACTGCTCCATGGTGCAGCTCCACAGCCCTCTCCTCACACTGCTCCATGGTGCAGCTCCTCTCCTCACTTTGCTCCATAGTGCAGCTCCTCAGCCCTCTCCTCACTTTGCTCCATAGTGCAGCTCCTCAGCCCTTTCCTCATACTGCTCCATGGTGCAGCTCCTCAGCCCTCTCTCCTCACACTCCTCCATGGTGCAGCTCCTCTCCTCATATTGCTCCATAGTGCAGCTCCTCAGCCCTCTCCTCACTTTGCTGCATAGCGCAGCTCCTCAGCCCTCTCCTCACACTGCTCCATGGTGCAGCTCCTCTCCTCACATTGCTCCATAGTGCAGCTCCTCAGCCCTCTCCTCACACTGCTCCATGGTGCAGCTCCTCTCCTCACATTGCTCCATGGTGCAGCTCCTCAGCCCTCTCCTCACACTGCTCCATGGTGCAGCTCCTCTCCTCACTTTGCTCCATAGTGCAGCTCCACAGCCCTCTCCTCACACTGCTCCATGGTGCAGCTCCTCAGCCCTCTCTCCTCACATTGCTCCATGATGCAGCTCCACAGCCCTCTCCTCACACTGCTCCATAGTGCAGCTCCACAGCCCTCTCCTCACACTGTTCCATGGTGCAGCTCCTCAGCCCTCTCCTCACACTGCTCCATGGTGCAGCTCCTCTCCTCACTTTTCTCCATAGTGCAGCTCCACAGCCCTCTCCTCACACTGTTCCATGGTGCAGCTCCTCAGCCCTTTCCTCACACTGCTCCATGGTGCAGCTCCTCAGCCCTCTCCTCACACTGCTCCATAGTGCAGCTCCTCTCCTCACTTTTCTCCATAGTGCAGCTCCACAGCCCTCTCCTCACACTGTTCCATGGTGCAGCTCCTCAGCCCTTTCCTCACACTGCTCCATGGTGCAGCTCCTCAGCCCTCTCCTCACACTGCTCCATGGTGCAGCTCCTCTCCTCACTTTTCTCCATAGTGCAGCTCCACAGCCCTCTCCTCACACTGTTCCATGGTGCAGCTCCACAGCCCTCTCCTCACACTGCTCCATGGTGCAGCTCCTCAGCCCTCTCCTCACACTGCTCCATAGTGCAGCTTCTCAGCCCTCTCCTCACACTGCTCCATGGTGCAGCTCCACAGCCCTCTCCTCACACTGCTCCATGGTGCAGCTCCTCTCCTCACTTTGCTCCATAGTGCAGCTCCTCAGCCCTCTCCTCACTTGGCTCCATAGTGCAGCTCATCAGCCCTTTCCTCACACTGCTCCATGGTGCAGCTCCTCAGCCCTCTCTCCTCACACTCCTCCATGGTGCAGCTCCTCTCCTGATATTGCTCCATAGTGCAGCTCCTCAGCCCTCTCCTCACTTTGCTGCATAGTGCAGCTCCTCAGCCCTCTCCTCACACTGCTCCATTGTGCAGCTCCTCAGCCCTCTCCTCACACTGCTTTATGGTGCAGCTCCTCTCCTCACATTGCTCCATAGTGCAGCTCCTCAGTCCTCTCCTCACACTGCTCCATGGTGCAGCTCCTCTCCTCACTTTGCTCCATAGTGCAGCTCCACAGCCCTCTCCTCACACTGCTCCATGGTGCAGCTCCTCAGCCCTCTCTCCTCACACTGCTCCATGATGCAGCTCCACAGCCCTTTCCTCACACTGCTCCATAGTGCAGCTCCACAGCCCTCTCCTCACACTGTTCCATGGTGCAGCTCCTCAGCCCTTTCCTCACACTGCTCCGAGGTGCAGCTCCTCAGTCCTCTCCTCACACTGCTCCATGGTGCAGCTCCTCTCCTCACATTGCTCCATAGTGCAGCTCCTCAGCCCTCTCCTCACACTGCTCCATGGTGCACCTCCTCTCCTCACTTTGCTCCATTGTGCAGCTCCACAGCCCTCTCCTCACACTGCTCCATGGTGCAGCTTCACAGCCCTCTCCTCACACTGCTCCATGGTGCAGCTCCACAGCCCTCTCCTCACACTGCTCCATGGTGCAGCTCCACAGCCCTCTCCTCACACTGCTCCATGGTGCAGCTCCACAGCCCTCTCCTCACATTGCTCCATGGTGCAGCTCCTCAGCCCTCTCCTCACACTGCTCCATAGTGCAGCTTCTCAGCCCTCTCCTCACACTGCTCCATGGTGCAGCTCCACAGCCCTCTCCTCACAGTGCTCCATGGTGCAGCTCCTCTCCTCACTTTGCTCCATAGTGCAGCTCCTCAGCCCTCTCCTCACTTTGCTCCATAGTGCAGCTCCTCAGCCCTTTCCTCACACTGCTCCATGGTGCAGCTCCTCAGCCCTCTCTCCTCACACTCCTCCATGGTGCAGCTCCTCTCCTCATATTGCAGCTCCTCAGCCCTCTCCTCACTTTGCTGCATAGTGCAGCTCCTCAGCCCTTTCCTCACACTGCTCCATGGTGCAGCTCTTCTCCTCACATTGCTCCATAGTGCAGCTCCTCAGCCCTCTCCTCACACTGCTCCATGGTGCAGCTCCTCTCCTCACGTTGCTCCATAGTGCAGCTCCACAGCCCTCTCCTCACACTGCTCCATGGTGCAGCTCCTCAGCCCTCTCTCCTCACATTGCTCCATGATGCAGCTCCACAGCCCTCTCCTCACACTGCTCCATAGTGCAGGTCCACAGCCCTCTCCTCACACTGTTCCATGGTGCAGCTCCTCAGCCCTTTCCTCACACTGCTCCATGGTGCAGCTCCTCAGCCCTCTCCTCACACTGCTCCATGGTGCAGCTCCTCTCCTCACTTTGCTCCATAGTGCAGCTCCACAGCCCTCTCCTCACACTGCTCCATGGTGCAGCTCCACAGCCTTCTCCTCACACTGCTCCATGGTGCAGCTCCACAGCCCTCTCCTCACACTGCTCCACGGTGCAGCTCCTCAGCCCTCTCCTCACACTGCTCCATGGTGCAGCTCCTCTCCTCACATTGCTCCATAGTGCAGCTCCTCAGCCCTTTCCTCATACTGCTCCATGGTGCAGCTCCTCAGCCCTCTCTCCTCACACTCCTCCATGGTGCAGCTCCTCTCCTCATATTGCTCCATAGTGCAGCTCCTCAGCCCTCTCCTCACTTTGCTGCATAGCGCAGCTCCTCAGCCCTCTCCTCACACTGCTCCATGGTGCAGCTCCTCTCCTCACATTGCTCCATAGTGCAGCTCCTCAGCCCTCTCCTCACACTGCTCCATGGTGCAGCTCCTCTCCTCACTTTGCTCCATAGTGCAGCTCCACAGCCCTCTCCTCACACTGCTCCATGGTGCAGCTCCTCAGCCCTCTCTCCTCACATTGCTCCATGATGCAGCTCCAAAGCCCTCTCCTCACACTGCTCCATAGTGCAGCTCCACAGCCCTCTCCTCACACTGTTCCATGGTGCAGCTCCTCAGCCCTCTCCTCACACTGCTCCATGGTGCAGCTCCTCTCCTCACTTTTCTCCATAGTGCAGCTCCACAGCCCTCTCCTCACACTGTTCCATGGTGCAGCTCCTCAGCCCTTTCCTCACACTGCTCCATGGTGCAGCTCCTCAGCCCTCTCCTCACACTGCTCCATGGTGCAGCTCCTCTCCTCACTTTGCTCCATGGTGCAGCTCCTCAGCCCTCTCTCCTCACATTGCTCCATGATGCAGCTCCACAGCCCTCTCCTCACACTGCTCCATAGTGCAGGTCCACAGCCCTCTCCTCACACTGTTCCATGGTGCAGCTCCTCAGCCCTTTCCTCACACTGCTCCATGGTGCAGCTCCTCAGCCCTCTCCTCACACTCCTCCATGGTGCAGCTCCTCTCCTCATATTGCTCCATAGTGCAGCTCCTCAGCCCTCTCCTCACTTTGCTGCATAGCGCAGCTCCTCAGCCCTCTCCTCACACTGCTCCATGGTGCAGCTCCTCTCCTCACATTGCTCCATAGTGCAGCTCCTCAGCCCTCTCCTCACACTGCTCCATGGTGCAGCTCCTCTCCTCACATTGCTCCATGGTGCAGCTCCTCAGCCCTCTCCTCACACTGCTCCATGGTGCAGCTCCTCTCCTCACTTTGCTCCATAGTGCAGCTCCACAGCCCTCTCCTCACACTGCTCCATGGTGCAGCTCCTCAGCCCTCTCTCCTCACATTGCTCCATGATGCAGCTCCACAGCCCTCTCCTCACACTGCTCCATAGTGCAGCTCCACAGCCCTCTCCTCACACTGTTCCATGGTGCAGCTCCTCAGCCCTCTCCTCACACTGCTCCATGGTGCAGCTCCTCTCCTCACTTTTCTCCATAGTGCAGCTCCACAGCCCTCTCCTCACACTGTTCCATGGTGCAGCTCCTCAGCCCTTTCCTCACACTGCTCCATGGTGCAGCTCCTCAGCCCTCTCCTCACACTGCTCCATAGTGCAGCTCCTCTCCTCACTTTTCTCCATAGTGCAGCTCCACAGCCCTCTCCTCACACTGTTCCATGGTGCAGCTCCTCAGCCCTTTCCTCACACTGCTCCATGGTGCAGCTCCTCAGCCCTCTCCTCACACTGCTCCATGGTGCAGCTCCTCTCCTCACTTTTCTCCATAGTGCAGCTCCACAGCCCTCTCCTCACACTGTTCCATGGTGCAGCTCCACAGCCCTCTCCTCACACTGCTCCATGGTGCAGCTCCTCAGCCCTCTCCTCACACTGCTCCATAGTGCAGCTTCTCAGCCCTCTCCTCACACTGCTCCATGGTGCAGCTCCACAGCCCTCTCCTCACACTGCTCCATGGTGCAGCTCCTCTCCTCACTTTGCTCCATAGTGCAGCTCCTCAGCCCTCTCCTCACTTGGCTCCATAGTGCAACTCATCAGCCCTTTCCTCACACTGCTCCATGGTGCAGCTCCTCAGCCCTCTCTCCTCACACTCCTCCATGGTGCAGCTCCTCTCCTGATATTGCTCCATAGTGCAGCTCCTCAGCCCTCTCCTCACTTTGCTGCATAGTGCAGCTCCTCAGCCCTCTCCTCACACTGCTCCATTGTGCAGCTCCTCAGCCCTCTCCTCACACTGCTTTATGGTGCAGCTCCTCTCCTCACATTGCTCCATAGTGCAGCTCCTCAGTCCTCTCCTCACACTGCTCCATGGTGCAGCTCCTCTCCTCACTTTGCTCCATAGTGCAGCTCCACAGCCCTCTCCTCACACTGCTCCATGGTGCAGCTCCTCAGCCCTCTCTCCTCACACTGCTCCATGATGCAGCTCCACAGCCCTTTCCTCACACTGCTCCATAGTGCAGCTCCACAGCCCTCTCCTCACACTGTTCCATGGTGCAGCTCCTCAGCCCTTTCCTCACACTGCTCCGAGGTGCAGCTCCTCAGTCCTCTCCTCACACTGCTCCATGGTGCAGCTCCTCTCCTCACATTGCTCCATAGTGCAGCTCCTCAGCCCTCTCCTCACACTGCTCCATGGTGCACCTCCTCTCCTCACTTTGCTCCATTGTGCAGCTCCACAGCCCTCTCCTCACACTGCTCCATGGTGCAGCTTCACAGCCCTCTCCTCACACTGCTCCATGGTGCAGCTCCACAGCCCTCTCCTCACACTGCTCCATGGTGCAGCTCCACAGCCCTCTCCTCACACTGCTCCATGGTGCAGCTCCACAGCCCTCTCCTCACATTGCTCCATGGTGCAGCTCCTCAGCCCTCTCCTCACACTGCTCCATAGTGCAGCTTCTCAGCCCTCTCCTCACACTGCTCCATGGTGCAGCTCCACAGCCCTCTCCTCACAGTGCTCCATGGTGCAGCTCCTCTCCTCACTTTGCTCCATAGTGCAGCTCCTCAGCCCTCTCCTCACACTGCTCCATGGTGCAGCTCCTCAGCCCTCTCTCCTCACACTCCTCCATGGTGCAGCTCCTCTCCTCATATTGCAGCTCCTCAGCCCTCTCCTCACTTTGCTGCATAGTGCAGCTCCTCAGCCCTTTCCTCACACTGCTCCATGGTGCAGCTCTTCTCCTCACATTGCTCCATAGTGCAGCTCCTCAGCCCTCTCCTCACACTGCTCCATGGTGCAGCTCCTCTCCTCACGTTGCTCCATAGTGCAGCTCCACAGCCCTCTCCTCACACTGCTCCATGGTGCAGCTCCTCAGCCCTCTCTCCTCACATTGCTCCATGATGCAGCTCCACAGCCCTCTCCTCACACTGCTCCATAGTGCAGGTCCACAGCCCTCTCCTCACACTGTTCCATGGTGCAGCTCCTCAGCCCTTTCCTCACACTGCTCCATGGTGCAGCTCCTCAGCCCTCTCCTCACACTGCTCCATGGTGCAGCTCCTCTCCTCACTTTGCTCCATAGTGCAGCTCCACAGCCCTCTCCTCACACTGCTCCATGGTGCAGCTCCACAGCCTTCTCCTCACACTGCTCCATGGTGCAGCTCCACAGCCCTCTCCTCACACTGCTCCACGGTGCAGCTCCTCAGCCCTCTCCTCACACTGCTCCATGGTGCAGCTCCTCTCCTCACATTGCTCCATAGTGCAGCTCCTCAGCCCTTTCCTCATACTGCTCCATGGTGCAGCTCCTCAGCCCTCTCTCCTCACACTCCTCCATGGTGCAGCTCCTCTCCTCATATTGCTCCATAGTGCAGCTCCTCAGCCCTCTCCTCACTTTGCTGCATAGCGCAGCTCCTCAGCCCTCTCCTCACACTGCTCCATGGTGCAGCTCCTCTCCTCACATTGCTCCATAATGCAGCTCCTCAGCCCTCTCCTCACACTGCTCCATGGTGCAGCTCCTCTCCTCACTTTGCTCCATAGTGCAGCTCCACAGCCCTCTCCTCACACTGCTCCATGGTGCAGCTCCTCAGCCCTCTCTCCTCACATTGCTCCATGATGCAGCTCCAAAGCCCTCTCCTCACACTGCTCCATAGTGCAGCTCCACAGCCCTCTCCTCACACTGTTCCATGGTGCAGCTCCTCAGCCCTCTCCTCACACTGCTCCATGGTGCAGCTCCTCTCCTCACTTTTCTCCATAGTGCAGCTCCACAGCCCTCTCCTCACACTGTTCCATGGTGCAGCTCCTCAGCCCTTTCCTCACACTGCTCCATGGTGCAGCTCCTCAGCCCTCTCCTCACACTGCTCCATGGTGCAGCTCCTCTCCTCACTTTGCTCCATGGTGCAGCTCCTCAGCCCTCTCTCCTCACATTGCTCCATGATGCAGCTCCACAGCCCTCTCCTCACACTGCTCCATAGTGCAGGTCCACAGCCCTCTCCTCACACTGTTCCATGGTGCAGCTCCTCAGCCCTTTCCTCACACTGCTCCATGGTGCAGCTCCTCAGCCCTCTCCTCACACTGCTCCATGGTGCAGCTCCTCTCCTCACTTTGCTCCATAGTGCAGCTCCACAGCCCTCTCCTCACACTGCTCCATGGTGCAGCTCCACAGCCTTCTCCTCACACTGCTCCATGGTGCAGCTCCACAGCCCTCTCCTCACACTGCTCCACGGTGCAGCTCCTCAGCCCTCTCCTCACACTGCTCCATGGTGCAGCTCCTCTCCTCACATTGCTCCATAGTGCAGCTCCTCAGCCCTTTCCTCATACTGCTCCATGGTGCAGCTCCTCAGCCCTTTCCTCACACTGCTCCATGGTGCAGCTCCTCAGCCCTCTCCTCACACTGCTCCATAGTGCAGCTTCTCAGCCCTCTCCTCACACTGCTCCATGGTGCAGCTCCACAGCCCTCTCCTCACACTGCTCCATGGTGCAGCTCCTCAGCCCTCTCCTCACTTTGCTCCATAGTGCAGCTCCTCAGCCCTTTCCTCACACTGCTCCATGGTGCAGCTCCTCTCCTCACATTGCTCCATAGTGCAGCTCCTCAGCCCTCTCCTCACACTGCTCCATGGTGCAGCTCCTCTCCTCACTTTGCTCCATAGTGCAGCTCCACAGCCCTCTCCTCACACTGCTCCATGGTGCAGCTCCTCAGCCCTCTCTCCTCAAATTGCTCCATGATGCAGCTCCACAGCCCTCTCCTCACACTGCTCCATAGTGCAGTTCCACAGCCCTCTCCTCACACTGTTCCATGGTGCAGCTCCTCAGCCCTCTCCTCACACTGCTCCATGGTGCAGCTCCTCTCCTCACTTTTCTCCATAGTGCAGCTCCACAGCCCTCTCCTCACACTGTTCCATGGTGCAGCTCCTCAGCCCTTTCCTCACACTGCTCCATGGTGCAGCTCCTCAGCCCTCTCCTCACACTGCTCCATGGTGCAGCTCCTCTCCTCACTTTGCTCCATGGTGCAGCTCCTCAGCCCTCTCTCCTCACATTGCTCCATGATGCAGCTCCACAGCCCTCTCCTCACACTGCTCCATAGTGCAGCTCCACAGCCCTCTCCTCACACTGTTCCATGGTGCAGCTCCTCAGCCCTTTCCTCACACTGCTCCATGGTGCAGCTCCTCAGCCCTCTCCTCACACTGCTCCATGGTGCAGCTCCTCTCCTCACTTTGCTCCATAGTGCAGCTCCACAGCCCTCTCCTCACACTGCTCCATGGTGCAGCTCCACAGCCTTCTCCTCACACTGCTCCATGGTGCAGCTCCACAGCCCTCTCCTCACACTGCTCCACGGTGCAGCTCCTCAGCCCTCTCCTCACACTGCTCCATGGTGCAGCTCCTCTCCTCACATTGCTCCATAGTGCAGCTCCTCAGCCCTTTCCTCATACTGCTCCATGGTGCAGCTCCTCAGCCCTTTCCTCACACTGCTCCATGGTGCAGCTCCTCAGCCCTCTCCTCACACTGCTCCATAGTGCAGCTTCTCAGCCCTCTCCTCACACTGCTCCATGGTGCAGCTCCACAGCCCTCTCCTCACACTGCTCCATGGTGCAGCTCCTCTCCTCACTTTGCTCCATAGTGCAGCTCCTCAGCCCTCTCCTCACTTTGCTCCATAGTGCAGCTCCTCAGCCCTTTCCTCATACTGCTCCATGGTGCAGCTCCTCAGCCCTCTCTCCTCACACTCCTCCATGGTGCAGCTCCTCTCCTCATATTGCTCCATAGTGCAGCTCCTCAGCCCTCTCCTCACTTTGCTGCATAGCGCAGCTCCTCAGCCCTCTCCTCACACTGCTCCATGGTGCAGCTCCTCTCCTCACATTGCTCCATAGTGCAGCTCCTCAGCCCTCTCCTCACACTGCTCCATGGTGCAGCTCCTCTCCTCACTTTGCTCCATAGTGCAGCTCCACAGCCCTCTCCTCACACTGCTCCATGGTGCAGCTCCTCAGCCCTCTCTCCTCACATTGCTCCATGATGCAGCTCCAAAGCCCTCTCCTCACACTGCTCCATAGTGCAGCTCCACAGCCCTCTCCTCACACTGTTCCATGGTGCAGCTCCTCAGCCCTCTCCTCACACTGCTCCATGGTGCAGCTCCTCTCCTCACTTTTCTCCATATTGCAGCTCCACAGCCCTCTCCTCACACTGTTCCATGGTGCAGCTCCTCAGCCCTTTCCTCACACTGCTCCATGGTGCAGCTCCTCAGCCCTCTCCTCACACTGCTCCATGGTGCAGCTCCTCTCCTCACTTTGCTCCATGGTGCAGCTCCTCAGCCCTCTCTCCTCACATTGCTCCATGATGCAGCTCCACAGCCCTCTCCTCACACTGCTCCATAGTGCAGGTCCACAGCCCTCTCCTCACACTGTTCCATGGTGCAGCTCCTCAGCCCTTTCCTCACACTGCTCCATGGTGCAGCTCCTCAGCCCTCTCCTCACACTGCTCCATGGTGCAGCTCCTCTCCTCACTTTGCTCCATAGTGCAGCTCCACAGCCCTCTCCTCACACTGCTCCATGGTGCAGCTCCACAGCCTTCTCCTCACACTGCTCCATGGTGCAGCTCCACAGCCCTCTCCTCACACTGCTCCACGGTGCAGCTCCTCAGCCCTCTCCTCACACTGCTCCATGGTGCAGCTCCTCTCCTCACATTGCTCCATAGTGCAGCTCCTCAGCCCTTTCCTCATACTGCTCCATGGTGCAGCTCCTCAGCCCTTTCCTCACACTGCTCCATGGTGCAGCTCCTCAGCCCTCTCCTCACACTGCTCCATAGTGCAGCTTCTCAGCCCTCTCCTCACACTGCTCCATGGTGCAGCTCCACAGCCCTCTCCTCACACTGCTCCATGGTGCAGCTCCTCAGCCCTCTCCTCACTTTGCTCCATAGTGCAGCTCCTCAGCCCTTTCCTCACACTGCTCCATGGTGCAGCTCCTCTCCTCACATTGCTCCATAGTGCAGCTCCTCAGCCCTCTCCTCACACTGCTCCATGGTGCAGCTCCTCTCCTCACTTTGCTCCATAGTGCAGCTCCACAGCCCTCTCCTCACACTGCTCCATGGTGCAGCTCCTCAGCCCTCTCTCCTCACATTGCTCCATGATGCAGCTCCACAGCCCTCTCCTCACACTGCTCCATAGTGCAGTTCCACAGCCCTCTCCTCACACTGTTCCATGGTGCAGCTCCTCAGCCCTCTCCTCACACTGCTCCATGGTGCAGCTCCTCTCCTCACTTTTCTCCATAGTGCAGCTCCACAGCCCTCTCCTCACACTGTTCCATGGTGCAGCTCCTCAGCCCTTTCCTCACACTGCTCCATGGTGCAGCTCCTCAGCCCTCTCCTCACACTGCTCCATGGTGCAGCTCCTCTCCTCACTTTGCTCCATGGTGCAGCTCCTCAGCCCTCTCTCCTCACATTGCTCCATGATGCAGCTCCACAGCCCTCTCCTCACACTGCTCCATAGTGCAGCTCCACAGCCCTCTCCTCACACTGTTCCATGGTGCAGCTCCTCAGCCCTTTCCTCACACTGCTCCATGGTGCAGCTCCTCAGCCCTCTCCTCACACTGCTCCATGGTGCAGCTCCTCTCCTCACTTTGCTCCATAGTGCAGCTCCACAGCCCTCTCCTCACACTGCTCCATGGTGCAGCTCCACAGCCTTCTCCTCACACTGCTCCATGGTGCAGCTCCACAGCCCTCTCCTCACACTGCTCCACGGTGCAGCTCCTCAGCCCTCTCCTCACACTGCTCCATGGTGCAGCTCCTCTCCTCACATTGCTCCATAGTGCAGCTCCTCAGCCCTTTCCTCATACTGCTCCATGGTGCAGCTCCTCAGCCCTTTCCTCACACTGCTCCATGGTGCAGCTCCTCAGCCCTCTCCTCACACTGCTCCATAGTGCAGCTTCTCAGCCCTCTCCTCACACTGCTCCATGGTGCAGCTCCACAGCCCTCTCCTCACACTGCTCCATGGTGCAGCTCCTCTCCTCACTTTGCTCCATAGTGCAGCTCCTCAGCCCTCTCCTCACTTTGCTCCATAGTGCAGCTCCTCAGCCCTTTCCTCATACTGCTCCATGGTGCAGCTCCTCAGCCCTCTCTCCTCACACTCCTCCATGGTGCAGCTCCTCTCCTCATATTGCTCCATAGTGCAGCTCCTCAGCCCTCTCCTCACTTTGCTGCATAGCGCAGCTCCTCAGCCCTCTCCTCACACTGCTCCATGGTGCAGCTCCTCTCCTCACATTGCTCCATAGTGCAGCTCCTCAGCCCTCTCCTCACACTGCTCCATGGTGCAGCTCCTCTCCTCACTTTGCTCCATAGTGCAGCTCCACAGCCCTCTCCTCACACTGCTCCATGGTGCAGCTCCTCAGCCCTCTCTCCTCACATTGCTCCATGATGCAGCTCCACAGCCCTCTCCTCACACTGCTCCATAGTGCAGCTCCACAGCCCTCTCCTCACACTGTTCCATGGTGCAGCTCCTCAGCCCTCTCCTCACACTGCTCCATGGTGCAGCTCCTCTCCTCACTTTTCTCCATAGTGCAGCTCCACAGCCCTCTCCTCACACTGTTCCATGGTGCAGCTCCTCAGCCCTTTCCTCACACTGCTCCATGGTGCAGCTCCTCAGCCCTCTCCTCACACTGCTCCATGGTGCAGCTCCTCTCCTCACTTTGCTCCATGGTGCAGCTCCTCAGCCCTCTCTCCTCACATTGCTCCATGATGCAGCTCCACAGCCCTCTCCTCACACTGCTCCATAGTGCAGCTCCACAGCCCTCTCCTCACACTGTTCCATGGTGCAGCTCCTCAGCCCTTTCCTCACACTGCTCCATGGTGCAGCTCCTCAGCCCTCTCCTCACACTGCTCCATGGTGCAGCTCCTCTCCTCACTTTGCTCCATAGTGCAGCTCCACAGCCCTCTCCTCACACTGCTCCATGGTGCAGCTCCACAGCCTTCTCCTCACACTGCTCCATGGTGCAGCTCCACAGCCCTCTCCTCACACTGCTCCACGGTGCAGCTCCTCAGCCCTCTCCTCACACTGCTCCATGGTGCAGCTCCTCTCCTCACATTGCTCCATAGTGCAGCTCCTCAGCCCTTTCCTCATACTGCTCCATGGTGCAGCTCCTCAGCCCTTTCCTCACACTGCTCCATGGTGCAGCTCCTCAGCCCTCTCCTCACACTGCTCCATAGTGCAGCTTCTCAGCCCTCTCCTCACACTGCTCCATGGTGCAGCTCCACAGCCCTCTCCTCACACTGCTCCATGGTGCAGCTCCTCTCCTCACTTTGCTCCATAGTGCAGCTCCTCAGCCCTCTCCTCACTTTGCTCCATAGTGCAGCTCCTCAGCCCTTTCCTCACACTGCTCCATGGTGCAGCTCCTCAGCCCTCTCTCCTCACACTCCTCCATGGTGCAGCTCCTCTCCTCATATTGCTCCATAGTGCAGCTCCTCAGCCCTCTCCTCACTTTGCTGCATAGCACAGCTCCTCAGCCCTCTCCTCACACTGCTCCATGGTGCAGCTCCTCTCCTCACATTGCTCCATAGTGCAGCTTCTCAGCCCTCTCCTCACACTGCTCCATGGTGCAGCTCCTCTCCTCACTTTGCTCCATAGTGCAGCTCCACAGCCCTCTCCTCACACTGCTCCATGGTGCAGCTCCTCAGCCCTCTCTCCTCACATTGCTCCATGATGCAGCTCCACAGCCCTCTCCTCACACTGCTCCATAGTGCAGCTCCACAGCCCTCTCCTCACACTGTTCCATGGTGCAGCTCCTCAGCCCTCTCCTCACACTGCTCCATGGTGCAGCTCCTCTCCTCACTTTTCTCCATAGTGCAGCTCCACAGCCCTCTCCTCACACTGCTCCATGGTGCAGCTCCACAGCCCTCTCCTCACACTGCTCCATGGTGCAGCTCCACAGCCCTCTCCTCACACTGCTCCATGGTGCAGCTCCACAGCCCTCTCCTCACACTGCTCCATAGTGCAGCTCCTCAGCCCTCTCCTCACACTGCTCCATGGTGCAGCTCCACAGCCCTCTCCTCACACTGCTCCATGGTGCAGCTCCTCTCCTCACTTTTCTCCATGGTGCAGCTCCTCAGCCCTCTCCTCACACTGCTCCATGGTGCAGCTCCTCTCTTCACTTTGCTCCATGGTGCAGCTCCTCAGCCCTCTCCTCACTTTGCTCCATAGTGCAGCTCCTCAGCCCTCTCCTCACACTGCTCCATGGTGCAGCTCCTCAGCCCTCTCCTCACACTGCTCCATGGTGCAGCTCCTCAGCCCTGTCTCCACACTAGCAGCCTGAGACTCTGCAGTCTGCACTGACTGACTGAACGAGGCTCCGCCCCTTTCCGGTGACATCTTTCCCTCAAAAAATCAACTCCATTCTAGACGCTACTTTCTAGTTACTTCGCTTTCTCTCCATCCTTGGAGAATACGTTACGAGGCGTGCTGTTTTTCGGCCAATCAAATTATTCTTTTTAGATTGACACATATTACAGCCAATTAAAATACTGTCTTGTTTAGAAGCCGCTCTGGTTACTAAGGGGAAGTGATAAGGTTTCCACCAATCACGTATCGGATACCTTGTGTACTGGGCGGGCTTAGAGCTTAGGGCCTTCCTTGCTGTTGCTGTCTGCTCTGCTGTGTGTCCAGGTCTGTGCAGAGAGTGGACATGAGCCTAGTTGTGAGGTAAGGACCTACCCTGGGAGCGTGACCGCACATTGCGTGTTATCTATGGCGGGAGGTGACTGAGCTACGTTAGTTCCAGGGGGTCTCCAGGAGCCTGCACTGCGGAGCTCTCTGGGATGTGGGGGTGCAGCTGTAGGAATTCGGGGGTCTCCAGGAGCCTGCACTGCGGAGCTTTCTGGGATGCGGGGGTACAGCTGCAGGAATCCGGGGGTCTCCAGGAGCCTGCACTGCGGCGCTCTCTGGGATGTGGGAGTGCAGCTACAGGAATCCGGGGGTCTCCAGGAGCCTGCACTGCGGAGCTTTCTGGGATGCGGGGGTACAGCTGCAGGAATCCGGGGGTCTCCAGGAGCCTGCACTGCGGCGCTCTCTGGGATGTGGGAGTGCAGCTACAGGAATCCGGGGGTCTCCAGGAGCCTGCACTGCGGAGCTTTCTGGGATGTGGGAGTGCAGCTACAGGAATCCGGGGGTCTCCAGGAGCCTGCACTGCGGAGCTTTCTGGGATGTGGGGGTGCAGCTGCAGGAATCTGGGGGTCTCCAGCAGCCTGCACTGTGGAGCTTTCTGGGATGTGGGGGTGCAGCTGCAGGAATCTGGGGGTCTCCAGCAGCCTGCACTGTGGAGCTCTCTGGGATGTGGGAGTGCAGCTACAGGAATCCGGGGGTCTCCAGCAGCCTGCACTGCGGAGCTTTCTGGGATGTGGGGGTGCAGCTGCAGGAATCTGGGGGTCTCCAGCAGCCTGCACTGCGGAGCTTTCTGGGATGTGGGGGTGCAGCTACAGGAATCCGGGGGTCTCCAGGAGCCTGCACTGCGGAGCTTTCTGGGATGTGGGGGTGCAGCTACAGGAATCCGGGGGTCTCCAGGAGCCTGCACTGCGGAGCTTTCTGGGATGTGGGAGTGCAGCTACAGGAATCCGGGGGTCTCCAGGAGCCTGCACTGCGGAGCTTTCTGGGATGTGGGGGTGCAGCTGCAGGAATCTGGGGGTCTCCAGCAGCCTGCACTGTGGAGCTTTCTGGGATGTGGGGGTGCAGCTGCAGGAATCTGGGGGTCTCCAGCAGCCTGCACTGTGGAGCTCTCTGGGATGTGGGAGTGCAGCTACAGGAATCCGGGGGTCTCCAGCAGCCTGCACTGCGGAGCTTTCTGGGATGTGGGGGTGCAGCTGCAGGAATCTGGGGGTCTCCAGCAGCCTGCACTGCGGAGCTTTCTGGGATGTGGGGGTGCAGCTGCAGGAATCTGGGGGTCTCCAGCAGCCTGCACTGTGGAGCTCTCTGGGATGTGGGAGTGCAGCTACAGGAATCCGGGGGTCTCCAGCAGCCTGCACTGCGGAGCTTTCTGGGATGTGGGGGTGCAGCTACAGGAATCCGGGGGTCTCCAGCAGCCTGCACTGCGGAGCTTTCTGGGATGTGGGGGTGCAGCTACAGGAATCCGGGGGTCTCCAGGAGCCTGCACTGCGGAGCTCTCTGGGATGTGGGAGTGCAGCTACAGGAATCCGGGGGTCTCCAGCAGCCTGCACTGTGGAGCTTTCTGGGATGTGGGGGTGCAGCTGCAGGAATCTGGGGGTCTCCAGCAGCCTGCACTGTGGAGCTTTCTGGGATGTGGGGGTGCAGCTGCAGGAATCTGGGGGTCTCCAGCAGCCTGCACTGCGGAGCTTTCTGGGATGTGGGGGTGCAGCTGCAGGAATCTGGGGGTCTCCAGCAGCCTGCACTGTGGAGATCTCTGGGATGTGGGGGTGTAGCTGCTGGAATCTGGGGGTCTCCAGGAGCCTGCACTGCGGAGCTTTCTGGGATGTGGGGTACAACTGCAGGAATCCGGCGGTCTCCAGGAGCCTGCACTGCGGAGCTTTCTGGGATGTGGGGGTGCAGCTACAGGAATCCGGGGGTCTCCAGGAGCCTGCACTGTAAGGATCTAGTTCTGGATTTTCTTGTCATTGTTACTCTCTGCATCAGTTCTCCATGTTTTCAGCACCTCTGCTTGCTGTCATGATGTCTTCCCGTGTCATGTGCCGGACCCCTGGGTATGTATCTTGTGACGAGCCGTGCACCTATGTGTCCGTTACATGACCGGGACAGAAATGGAAAGTTCTTATGAAAGCAGATTTCTTAGCCAATTCACGACCTTGGGATTTTCCGTATTGGCATTTTAGTTTTTTGCTCCCTACCTTCCTAGTACCATAACGTTTTTTTTACCATGTTCACTAAATGCTAGAGCTGACCTGCCATTATGATTCTCCAGGTCATTACGAGTTCATAGACACCAAACATGTCTAGGTTCTTTTTTTATTTATGTAGTGAAAAAAAATCTTAAGTTTGTAAAGAAAGAATATATATATATATATATATATATATATCTCTATATCTATAGAGGAAAAAAACAAATCAGCACCCCCAATGTGAACACGTGCAAGCTGCAAACTGCAACACACAGATAAAAAAGACCACAGCAGCACATGCACATGAATCGGCCATGTGAAAACACAGACAAATATACATTTCACAAAAATATTTTTTCATAAAAATTTCTACGTCGGCGGAATTTCTACGTCGATACTGTGCCCGTCGCTGATTGTGCCTGGCGGCCTCGACCAATCAGAGACGCGGGATTTCTACGTCGATACTGTGCCCGTCGCTGATTGGTCGAGGTCTGGCGGCCTCGACCAATCAGAGACGCGGGATTTCCAGGACAGACAGACAGACAGACAGACAGACGGAAAAACCCTTAGACAATTATATATATAGTCACCTTTTTCCGAGACCCGTAATGTTTCCATTTTATCTGGGACTGGGTGAGGGATTATTATTTTTGCGTACAGAGCTGATGTTTTTATTGATCCCACTTTCTTGTAAGTACAATGTTTTTATTGCTTGTTGTTGCATTTTATTGCATTGTTGCGGCAGCCAAAAAAAGTAATCCTGGTGTTTTGATTTGTCTTCCCATTATGCCATTTACTGATCGGATTAATTGTTTTTATTTTTTGATAGATCGGGCGTTCCTGAACTGAGTGATACCAGATACCACATTTTTCGGATTAGAAGACACACTTTTTTTCTCCCAAACTTGATGATGAAAATGGGGGGTGCATATTATAATTCGAATATACCTTACTAGCTGCGTAGGGTCCCAGATTTGCTGCTGGCAGAGGCACAAGTGGAGCGATGCTGCTTGCCTCATGCTGGGAGGAGGGGGTATTCGGAGGTGCAGGGGCTCCGCCGACATTTTAAAGCCTGGAACCACCGCACGTCCATAGTTTACATTGCAGTGTACTCAAGGAAAATGGCCACCGGTGCGGAGCATGAGCAGATGGAGATCTGATGAGCTCTGAGATGTCTAAAGGTACCTTCACACATAACGATTTCGTTAACGATATCGTTGCAACGTCACGCTTTTTGTGACGTAGCAACGATCCCGCTAACGATCTCGTTATGTGTGACAGCGACCAACGATCAGGCCCCTGCTGGGAGATCGTTGGTCGTGGGGAATGATCAGGACATTTTTTTGGTCGCTGATCACCTGCTGTCATCGCTGGATCGGCATGTGTGACGCCGATCCAGCGATGTGTTCACTTGTAACCAGGGTAAATATCGGGTTACTAAGTGCAGCGCCGCGCTTAGTAACCCGATATTTACCCTGGTTACCATTGTAAAAGTTAAAAAAAACAAAACACTACATACTCACATTCCGATGTCTGTCACGTCCCCCGCTGTCAGCTTCCCGCACTCTGACTGTCAGCGCCTCCCGTAAAGCAGAGCACAGCGGTGACGTCACCTCTGTGCTCTGCTTTACGGCCAGCGCTGACACAGTCAGTGCGGGAAGCTGACGGCGGGGGACGTGACAGGCATTGGAATGTGAGTATGTAGTGTTTTTTTTTTACTTTTACAATGGTAACCAGGATAAATATTAGGTTACTAAGCGTGGCCCTGCACTTAGTAACCCGATGTTTACCCTGGTTACCCGGGTGCTGCAGGGGGACTTCGGCATCGTTGAAGACAGTTTCAACGATGCTGAAGTCGTTCCCCTGATCGTTGGTCACTGGAGAGAGCTGTCTGTGTGACAGCTCCCCAGCGACCACACAACGACTTACCAACGATCACGGCCAGGTCGTATCGCTGGTCATGATCGTTGGTAAGTCGTTTAGTGTAACGGTACCTTAAGATGTATTTTTGTTACAGGAGACGTTGGCTTCAGTGGATTGGGTTTTTAGAGAGGATGGTTTAATGTAGATTCAATAATGGAGTCAGTGTCATTATTTCCAATAAAGGACTTTATTTTGGGGGGGTGTTTTTTATAATATCACTATGGGGTCAGTAATGGGGGTGTCTTATAGACACCTCTGGGCTTGATGTCCCCTGACAAAACAAAGGTGATATCATCCCCCAACCATTACCCTATTTGCCACCGCCTCAGGGCAAGTGGGAAGAGCGAGGGTAATTGCCAGATTTGGTGCAACTTAGAGTTAATGTTTTTAGTCTGGGAAGTACCGATATCCATGGCCCTTTCCAAAGCTATTAAGATCAGCCTACAGCTGTCTGCCTAGCCTTTGCTGGTTAGATTTTATAAGGGGACACAAACGTCAATTTTTTTCTGGATCACCCTGTAAAGGCTAAGCAAACAGCTGTGAGCTGATATTAATAGCCTGGGAGCAGTTATTTTTCCATGTTGTTGTTTTTTTTTATTTTTATTTTTTTACAGTTGCTGTTAAGTTACATGTGCATGTTCGTTCTGTTAATGCTCCTACTTACAGGTTTAGTAGTGAAGATGTCTGGCTGACACCTCTTCATTACTAAACCTAGGGCTTGGTGTCAATGACAGCTGCTGACCCTCACCCCTAATCCTATTACCGTGATGCTACTGCATAAAAATGAAAAAGATGTTAAACCACGAAATTACATCACAAACATTTTTAAATATCTTTTTGTTAAGCTAAAAAAAAACATTCATTGCTGTAGAAAAATACTTGCCAAAAAAGCATGCAAAAACGCACCAAAACCCGTGGCAAAACGCTCATTTTTTTGCTGCCAAAAGATGCAGAAACCTTGTAGAATTATCTGCAAGCAAATACTTTCTCCCGGCAGCTCAGCGCTATACACTGTGGGAGCTATTACCTACTGTCAGTGTAACGCCGGCAGCCCGTTAGAGCAGTCACATCTCTAGATGTGACTATTCTACAAGTAAGATCACTGTGGATTATGTGGACTATATTTACATTTTTTTTTATAGGAGACAAGGGCATCGGGGATTTGGTGTTAGGTGAGTATAATGTGTTTTTTTTATTTTGTGTTTTTTTAATGTTATTTTTAGTTGAATATGTATTTACCGGTAATTATTTTACCTTTCAGCTTGAGCACTGGTGTCGGCTGACGACTACTTCTCCCATGAGCAGCACCTGCTATCACTGTTATCAGTGACAGCAGACATAGCCTGATGGGAGTAGTAGTCTCTCATTAGCCGACACCTGCGGTAAGCTTTTTACAGCGGATCACAGTACCTCTGAGGAGTCACGCTGACATCTGACAGCGTGACCCTGCAGCGCTCTGACCGAGGGTCTTACCAGTGGTAGCGTTACCGCTGTTGAGAGCAACCACGCCAGTGTTTCCCACACTGTTACACAGGTGACTGTGTGGGAAATTCCATAGGAAGCCCGTAAAAACACAAACAAAAACTCAGCAAATCCGCAAACATTTTTATACCTGCATTTTGCTGTGGATTTGTCTGACTCAATTGAAGTCAATGGGTGAAAAAAGCTGAAAATCTGCAAAGAGATTTGACAAGCTGCAGAAAAAAACGCACTGCGAATACTCAAGGAAAATGAATGATTAACCCCTTTCTACCATTGGACATACTATTCCGTCCATGTGGGTTGGGCCCTACTTCCCAAGGACGGAATAGTACATCCAGAGCGATCAGCCGCGCTCATGGGGGGAGTGCGGCCGGGTGTCAGCTGACTATCGCAGCTGACATCCGGCACTATGTGCCAGGAGCTGTCACGGACTGCCCCCGGCACATAACCCTCGGCACACTGAGATCAAGCATGATCGCAGTGTTCTGGCGGTATAGGGAAGCATCGTGCAGGGAGGGGGCTCTCTGCGTGCTTCCCGGAGACCCTCGGAGCAACGCAATGTGATCGCGTTGCTCCGTGGGTCTCTTACCACCTCCCCCCTGCAGGCCCGGATCCAAGCCTCCCTGCTGTGCATGTCAGATAGATCGCTGATCTGACACAGTGCACAGCAAAGTGTCAGATCAGCGATCTGTCACTTTACTGTGATGTCCCCCCCTGGGGCAAAGAAAAAAAAGTTTAAAAAAATTAAAAAAAAAACCTAAATAAATAATAATAAAAAAAATATATTGTTCCAATAAATACATTCCTTAATAAAAAAAAAAGATAAAAAACAATAAAAGTACACATATTTAGTATCGCCGCGTCCGTAACGACCTGACCTATAAAATTGTCCCACTAGTTAACCCCTTGAGTGATCACCGTAAAAAAAACAAGGCAATAAACAACGCTTTATCATACCGCCGAACAAAAAGTGGAATAACACGTGATCAAAAAGATGGATATAAATAACCATGGTACCGCTAAAAACGTCATCTTGTCCCGCAAAAAACGAGCTGCGACACAGCATCATCAGTGAAAAAATAAAAAAGTTTTTCTCCTCAGAATAAAGCGATACAAAAATAATTATTTTTTCTATAAAATAGTTTTTATCGTATAAAAGCGCCAAAACATAAAAAATGATATAAATGAGGTATCGCTGTAATCGTACTGACCCGAAGAATAAAACAGCTTTATCCATTTTACCAAACGCGGAACGGTATAAACGCCCCCCTCCTTCTCCACCCCCCCCCCCAAAAAAAAATAAATTCATGAATACCTGGTTTTTGGTCATTCTGCCTCACAAAAATTGGAATAAAAAGCGATCAAAAAAATGTCACGTGCCCAAAAATGTTACTAATAAAAACGTCAACTCGTCCAGCAAAAAACAAGACCTCACATGACTCTGTGGACAAAAATATGGAAAAATTATAGCTCTCAAAATGTGTTAACGCAAAAAATATTTTTTGCAATAAAAAGCGTCTTTTAGTGTGTGATGGCTGCCAATCATAAAAATCCCACTATAAAAGTAAATCAAAACCCCCTTCATCACCCCCTTAGTTAGGGAAAAATTAAAAAAATGTATTTATTTCCATTTTCCCGTTAGGGCTAGGGTTAGGGTTGGGGCTAAAGTTAGGGTTTGGATTACATTTACGGTTGGGAATAGGGTTGGGATTAGGGTTAGGGGTGTGTCAGGGTTAGGGGTGTGGTTAGGGTTACCGTTGAGATTAGGGTTAGGGGTGTGTTTGGATTAGGGTTTCAGTTATAATTGGGGGTTTCCACTGTTTAGGCACATCAGGGTCTCTCCAAACGCGACATGGCGTCCGATCACAATTCCAGCCAATTCTGCGTTGAAAAAGTAAAACGGTGCTCCTTCCCTAAACAGGGGTTTACCTCAACATATGAGGTATCGGCGTACCCGGGACACATTGGACAACAACTTTTGGTGTCCAATTTCTCCTGTTACCCTTGGGAAAATACAAAACTGGGGGCTAAAAAATAATTTTTGTGGAAAAAAAAAAAGATTTTTTATTTTCCCGGCTCTGCGTTATAAACTGTAGTGAAACACTTGGGGGTTCAAAGTTCTCACAACACATCTAGATAAGTTCCTTGGGGGGTTTAGTTTCCAATATTGGGTCTCTTGTTGGGGGTTTCTACTGTTTAGGTACATGAGGGGCTCTGCAAATGCAACGTGACGCCTATAGACCATTCCATCTAAGTCTGCATTTCAAATGACGCTCCTTCCCTTCCGAGCTCTGCCATGCGCCCAAACGGTGGTTCCTCCCACATATTGGGTATCGGTGTACTCAGGACAAATAGGACAACAACTTTTGGGGTTCAATTTCAACTGTTACCCTTGGAAAAATACAAAACTGGGGGCTAAAAAATATTTTTTGTGGAAAAAAAAAAGGATTTTTTATTTTCACGGCTCTGCGTTATAAACTGTAGTGAAACACTTGGGTTCAAAGTTCTCACAACACATCTAGATAAGTTCCTTGGGGGTCTAGTTTCCAATATGGGGTCACTTGTGGGGGGTTTCATTGTTTAGACACATCAGTGGCTCTCCAAACGCAACATGGCGTCCCATCTCAATTCTTGTCAATTTTGCATTGAAAAGTCAAAAGGCGCTCCTTCCCTTCCGAGCTCTCCCTTGCGCCCAAACAGTGGTTTACCTCCACATATGGGGTATCAGTGTACTCAGGACAAATTGTTCAAAAACTTTTGGTGTCCAATTTCTTCTCTTACCCTTGAGAAAATAAAAAACTGCGGGCGAAAAGATCATTTTTGTGAAAAAATGATTTTTTATTTTTACGGCTCTGCATTATAAACTTCTGTGAATCACTTAATGGGTCAAAGTGCTCGCCTTACATCTAGATAAGTTCCTTAGGGGGTCTACTTTCCAAAATGGTGTCACATGGAGGTTTAAATTTTTAGGCACATCAGGGGCTCTCCAAACGCAACATGACGTCCCATCTCAATTCCAGTCAATTATGCATTGAAAAGTCAAATGGCGCTCCTTCGCTTCCGAGCTCTGCCATGCGCCCAAACAGTAGTTTACCCCCACATATGGGGTAACAGCATACTCAGGACAAATTGTACAACAACTTTTGGGGTGCATTTTCTCCTGTTACCCTTGGTAAAATAAAACAAATTGGAGCTGAAGTAAATTTTTTTGTGAAAAAAAGTTAAATGTTTATTTTTATTTAAACATTCCAAAAATTCCTGTAAAATACCTGAAGGGTTAATAAACTTCTTGAATGTGGTTTTGAGCAGCTTGAGGGGTGCAGTTTTTAGAATGGTGTCACACTTGGTTATTTTCTATCATATAGACTTCTCAAAATGACTTCAAATGAGATGTGGTCCCTAAAAAAAAAAAAATGGTGCTGTAAAAATGGGAAATTGCTGGTCAACTTTTAACCCTTATAACTCCCTAACAGAAAAAAATGTTGGTTCCAAAATTGTGCTGATGTAAAGTAGACACATGGGAAATGTTACTTATTAAGTATTTTGTGTGACATATATCTGTGATTTAAGGGAATGAAAATTCAAAGTTGGAAAATTGCGAAATTTTCAAAATTTCCATTTTTTTCACAAATGAACGCAGGTAATATCAAATAAATTTTACCACTATCATGAAGTACAATATGTCACGAGAAAACAGTGTCAGAATCACCGGGATCCATGGAAGCGTTCCAGAGTTATAACCTCATAAAGGGACAGTGGTCAGAAATGTAAAAATTGGCCCGGTCATTAACGTGCAAACCACCCTTGGTGGTAAAGGGGTTAAGTGCACAGCACTTCAGGATTGTCATTGTCATAAGGATTCCATAGCGTTTCTGGCCCATTTCCGTGCGGAAAAACTGCAGCGAAAACACACCAAAAATGCACTTTTTTATATTTGCTGCCGGAGTAGGGGATGTATCCATAGACGTAGATAAATAAATCATCATGTCTTTTCTCCGTCAGTGTAAATGTACTGACTTTCAGATTCCGCTTCTCTCATCTGTGTGTCTCTCCTTCTTGTCTTCTCCACCAGATCGGAGTTAGCAGTCGACAAGACAAAAAAGAAGAAAAAAAGAGAGTTGAGCGAGGAACAGAAGCAAGAAATTAAAGATGCATTTGATCTGTTTGATACCGACAAAGACAAAGCAATAGATTATCATGAATTAAAGGTAATGGCCAGGAAACCCCTGTGACTGGCTACAACATTTTACTTAGAGGTGTAGACCTCTAACCACTACAGCTAGTGATTGGTCATTGTTGGTGCCCAGTAAAGAGTGATTGACAGCATTGACACAAAATCAGCAGGGGATTGTTTTAGGTTAGTATTACTTGATTCATTGTCAGCGCTCTAATTTCTGTTATTGGGTTGGACGCTGTCTATCGGCTGATCTGTTTCCATAGCTTTGCCCATCATTGATCGTTGTCCAGAGACCGATTTTTCTTTTCTTGTAAAAGTGTGGTACGGATTCCGATGAGTTGTCTTCTGTTTGGCAGGTGGCCATGCGTGCTCTGGGGTTTGACGTTAAGAAGGCAGATGTTTTACGAATCCTGAAAGATTACGATAGTGAAGCAACAGGAAGGATTAGTTTTGAAGACTTTAAGGAAGTTGGTAAGTTTTCTTTTCTTACCTGCCATTTCTCCATATTTACAAGGAGTACTTGAGCCTTCTTTGCCTTTCCAGCTTGATGCTTGACATCACGAGAACCTTTTCATTCCAAGGTTGCTGAGCTAATGTTGTGTTTTTTCTTTTTTGTGTTTTTTTTCTTTTTTTGTGCTGATGGTACACAGCAGAATGCATTAACCCCTTAGCACAATCCGCTGTTCATTTACTGAGCTGGTGTCCTAGCGTCAAGTGACATAAATGTACGGCGCAGGGAAAAGTGTTGTCTGCACCATCCACAGTAGGTGACAGTCGTATATTACAGCCAGCACTGCTGCAATTACTGCAGTATGAGAACACTCGGGTCCTCGTTCAGATGCGGGGAGCAAAGAATAAATCTGGAATTGTAGTGTGAATGTAAATTTGTTCCCCAAAAAGTAATATAAGTTTGCAAAGCATGATTCCCCGATTCCTCAAGACCAGGTTTTTTTTCACATTAGCCTTGCTGAAGGATTGGAGTACGAGGTACCTGATTTCTTAAAGGAGTTCCCTTTCTTACTCAAAATGTTTGGCCCACATTAAATAATAAAGTTTATACTTGCCACCTGTGCTGGCTTCCGTGTGGTTGTTGTGACATGTGACACTGGCGCTCAATCAGCGCTGGTGTCACTGTCTCCATTTTCCGACAAATCGAACATGAAGCGGAAGTCAAATCTGCAGATGATGTCTTATTTTTCCGTCAATATGGCCATGTTAGGGCTTGTTTTTTGCAGGATGAGTTGTACTTTTGAACGACATCATTGGTTTTACCATGTACTAGAAAACGGGAAAAAGATTCCAAGTGCGGTGAAATTACAAAAAAAACTTCAAACTTACACTTGTTTTTTAGTTTGGCTTTTTTGCTAGGTTTACTAAATTTTAAAACAGACCTGTCACTATGATTCTCCAGGTCATTACGAGTTTATAGAAACCAAACATGTCTAGGTTCTTTTTTGTCTAAGTGGTGAAATTTTTTTCCAAACTTTGTTAAAAAAATGCACCATTTTCCGATACCTGTAGCGTCTCCATTTTTCGTGATCTGGGGTCGGGTGAGGGCTTATTTTTTATGTGCCAAGCTGATGTTTTTAATGATACCATTTTGGTTCAGATACATCAACGGATGAGAGAGGATCTTGGTGCAATTAACTGGGACGATATCCTGAGACACAAAAATACACAGAGAAAATGGGAGACGTTTATTAGCATCCTGGATAGGACCTGTGCACAGTATATACCGTATGGGAATAAACATATTAGAAATAGGAGGAAACCAATATGGCTAAATAGAGCTGTAAGGGGCGCAATAAGGGACAAAAAGAAAGCATTTAGAGAATTAAAGGAAGTAGGTAGCGAGGAGGCATTAAATAAATACAGAAAATTAAATAAATTCTGTAAAAAGCAAATCAAGGCAGGAAAGATTGAGACAGAGAGACTCATTGCCAGAGAGAGTAAAAATAATCCTAAAATATTCTTTAACTACATAAATAGTAAGAAACTAAAAAATGATAGTGTTGGCCCCCTTAAAAATAGTCTGGGTGAGATGGTGGATGAGGATGAGGAAAAAGCCAATATGCTAAATGACTTTTTTTCATCAGTATTTACACAAGAAAATCCCATGGCAGACAAAATGTCTAGTGATAAAAATTCCCAATTAAATGTCACCTGCTTAACCCAGCAGGAAGTGCGGCGGCGTCTAAAAATCACTAAAATTGACAAATCTCCGGGCCCGGATGGGATACACCCTCGAGTACTGCAGGAATTAAGTACAGTAATTGATAGACCATTATTTTTAATCTTTAAAGACTCCATAATAACAGGGTTTGTGCCACAGGACTGGCGTATAGCAAATGTGGTGCCAATATTCAAAAAGGGAACAAAAACTGAACTCGGAAACTATAGGCCAGTAAGCTTAACCTCTACTGTGGGTAAAATCCTGGAGGGCATTCTAAGGGACGCTATACTGGAGTATCTGAAGAGGAATAACCTCATGACCCAGTATCAGCACGGGTTTACTAGGGACCGTTCATGTCAGACTAATTTGATCAGTTTCTATGAAGAGGTAAGTTCCGGATTGGACCAAGGGAACCCAGTGGATGTAGTGTATATGGACTTTTCAAAAGCTTTTGATACGGTGCCACACAAAAGGTTGATACATAAAATGAGAATAATGGGGATAGGGGAAAATATGTGCAAGTGGGTTGAGAGCTGGCTCAGGGATAGGAAACAAAGGGTGGTTATTAATGGAGCACACTCGGACTGGGTAGCGGTTAGCAGTGGGGTACCACAGGGGTCAGTATTGGGCCCTCTTCTTTTTAACATATTTATTAATGACCTTGTAGGGGGCATTCAGAGTAGAATTTCAATATTTGCAGATGACACTAAACTCTGCAGGGTAATCAATACAGAGGAGGACAATTTTCTATTACAGGATGATTTATGTAAACTAGAAGCTTGGGCTGATAAATGGCAAATGAGCTTTAATGGGGATAAATGTAAGGTCATGCACTTGGGTAGAAGTAATAAGATGTATAATTATGTGCTTAATTCTAAAACTCTGGGCAAAACCGTCAATGAAAAAGACCTGGGTGTATGGGTGGATGACAAACTTAAATTCAGTGGCCAGTGTCAGGCAGCTGCTACAAAGGCAAATAAAATAATGGGATGCATTAAAAGAGGCATAGATGCTCATGAGGAGAATATAATTTTACCTCTATACAAGTCACTAGTTCGACCACACTTAGAATACTGTGCACAGTTCTGGTCTCCGGTGTATAGGAAAGACATAGCTGAACTAGAGCGGGTGCAGAGAAGAGCGACCAAGGTTATTAGAGGACTGGGGGGTCTGCAATACCAAGACAGGTTATTACACTTGGGGCTATTTAGTTTGGAAAAACGAAGACTAAGGGGTGATCTCATTTTAATGTATAAATATATGAGGGGACAGTACAAAGACCTTTCTGATGATCTTTTTAATCATAGACCTGAAACAGGGACAAGGGGGCATCCTCTGCGGTTGGAGGAAAAAAGGTTTAAGCATAATAACAGACACGGATTCTTTACTGTAAGAGCAGTGAGACTATGGAACTCTCTGCCATGTGATGTTGTAATGAGTGATTCGTTACTTAAATTTAAGAGGGGACTGGATACCTTTCTGGAAAAGTATAATGTTACAGGGTATATACACTAGATTCCTTGATAGGGCGTTGATCCAGGGAACTAGTCTGATTGCCGTATGTGGAGTCGGGAAGGAATTTTTTTCCCCAATGTGGAGCTTACTCTTTGCACATGGGTTTTTTTTGCCTTCCTCTGGATCAACATGTTAGGGCATGTTAGGTTAGGCTATGGGTTGAACTAGATGGACATATAGTCTTCCTTCAACCTTAATAACTATGTAACTATGTAACTATACCATTTTGGTTCAGATACATTCTTTTGATCGCCTGTTATTGCATTTTAATGCAATGTCGCAGCGAGCAAAAAAACGTAATTCTGTCGTTTTTGACTTTTTTTTTCTCGTTACGCCGTTTATCAGGTTAATCCTTTTTTTAATTAATCGGGTGATTCTGAACTTTTATTTTTATTGTTTTATTTTGAATGGGGCGAAAGGAGGGTGATTTTAACATATATATATATTCTATAATATTTTTATTATATAATATATAATATTTTTTTTTCCTTTTGCCATGCTTCAGTAGTCTCCATGGGAGGCTAGACGCTGCCACAACCCGATCGGCTCATCTATATATAGGCGATGTTCAGATCGCCTCTATATAGCAGAATTGCTCACTTGCTATGAGCGCCGACCACTGGGTGGCACTCACAGCAAGCCGGCACTGACAACCATAGAGGTCTCCAGGAGATCTCTGGTTTTCATGCCAATACATCGGTAACCCGTGATCACGTGACGGAGGTCAGAGGTGCGCGTATTTCTGGCCCAAAGGCTGGAAGCGCGATTTAAAGGGAACCTGTCACCCCCAAAATCGATGGTGAGGTAAGCTCACCGTCATCAGGGGCTTATCTACAGCATTCTGTAATGCTGTAGATAAGCCGCCGATGTTACCTGAAAGAGGAGAAAAAGAGGTTAGATTATACTCACCCAGGGGCGGTCCTGCTCCGATGGGTGTCTCAGGTCCGGAACAGCGCCTCCCATCTTCATTCCATGACGTCCTCTTCTAGTCTTCATGCCGCGGCTCCGGCGCAGGCGTACTTTGTCTGCCCTGTTAAGGGCAGAGCAAAGTACTGCAGTGCGCAGGCGCCGGAAAGGTCAGAGAGACCCAGCGCCTGCGCACTGCAGCACTTTGCTCTGCCCTCAACAGGGCAGACAAAGTACGCCTGCGCCGGAGCCGCGGTGTGAAGACCAGAAGAGGACGTCATGGAATGAAGATAGGAGGCGCCGGAGCGGACCTGAGACACCCATTTGACCAGACCGCAGTGGGACTGCCCCTGGGTGAGTATAATCTAACCTCTTTTTCTCCTCTTTCAGGTCACATCGGCGTCTTATCTACAGGATTACAGAATGCTTACCTCACCATCAATTTTGGGGGTGACAGGTTCCCTTTAAATGCCGCTGTAGAGTTTTACAGCGGAATTTAACTGGTTAAAGGGAGTCTGTCACCCTAAAAATCATATCTGAGCTAAGCCCACCGGCATCAGGGATTCTGGAATGCTGTAGATAAGCCCCCGATGTAGCCTTAAAGATGAGAAATAAAGGTTATATTATACTCACCCAGGGGCGGTCCCGGTGTGGTCTGGTCCGAGGGGCATCGCGGTCCGGTCCAGCGCCTCCTATCTTAATTTGATGTCGTTGTCTTCTTGCAGCGGCTCTGGCGCAGGCGTACTTTGTCTGCCCTGTTGAGGGCAGAGCAAAGTACGCCTGCGCAGGAGCCGCGACAGGAAGCAAGGAAGAGGACATCATGGTAAGAAGATAGGAGGCGCTGGACCCGTATCGCGACTCTCATCAGACCAGACTGCAGCGGGAACACCCCTGGGTGAGTATAATCTAACCTTTATTTCTCATGTTTCAGGTTACATTGGGGCTTATCTACAGCATTACAGAATGCTGTAGATAAGCCCCTGATGCCGGTGGGCTTAGCTCAGATACGATTTTTGGGGTGACAGATTCCCTTTAATAGTTGCGGGTGGATCGCGATTCCACCCGTGGCTATTGCGGGCACATGTCAGCTATTCAAAACAGCTGACATGTCCCGGAAAAGATGTGGGCTCACCGCCGGAGCCTACATCAAAGGGAGGGACCCCGACTTAGGTGTAAATGTATGCCTGATGTCGGTAAGGGGTTAAGAGGCACACTCCTCTAATGAATCTATCAAGGCGCGACGTGTCATGTGCCTATGTGTGCGCCTCACCAGAAATCTTAATTCAGCCAAAGGCTTCTGTAAAATCTGTGGTATAAGGAATGCTGCCGCTGATCGTGAGTTTGGCAAGCGGTCACCACACCCCAATCCTGCCACAGCCCTGCCCATTTTTGTCGGAGCTGTGTGAAAATGGCTTCAAAATGCTAAAAACCACATTTTTGTGCAGCCTCTCATTGCATAAAATGTTTGTTACTTTTCAAAGCTTTTTGGGCCAGAATTAAGCTGTAAAGGCTTTCATGAATCGGGGCCTGTGTGTGACCCAAAATGGTTTCACTAAAATACAACTAATCCAGCATAAGAACTATCCCTCATTTGGCGAAATTGGTGAGATCACTAAAAAGTCTTGTCTCTCGCAAAGCATTGTCTCAATGCCCAAAATAGCTGCACCCAGAAAATTGTTAAGGATAAGAGTGGTTTTGCTTTAACCCCTTAATGACTGCCAAAATGCATTAACACGGCAGTTGTTATGGGACCTTTATTCCCTCACTGCTGTTTTAAAATGGCGATCTGGAATAAGGGTGTAGCGCCCCCCAGAGTCACAAACTCTCCGGGGTTTCCACTCAGCTACCCGGGGGTAGCTGCGAACCTGGAGATCATGATCAGAGCCGTTTTTTCGGTCTCTGATCATGTGATTGTAGCATATTATTATTCACGGAAAAATAAACTGTGATATGGTTAAAAAATAGATTCTCTCTCCTCTCATATGCCCTAACATGTCAGAGAGAAATGATGTTCCCTATCTCCCCCTGGTACCTTTGTATTGGATCAGACCCCCCCCCCCCCCACGGCCCCCCTCCCTCTTTTGCTGAAAGAAAATGGCTGGCGCCCGTGCAGTTCATCCGCCAAGATCGGCCTCCCTGCACCTGGCAAGGGTCAGAGAAAAAAATCACAAAAATCCGATGTGTCTAGCTCCAGTTCTGTAAATCCATCCGCAATCTCCTAATCGCCCCCTTGGTCCCCCCCATGTCAGATTACATTTTTTTTTTCTAGTTTTTAATATTTTTTCATTCTTTACAGTTAAGGTTACAGTTTTTTCAAAAGTAAAAAGAAAAATGATACTAGTGTTAGATTAAGTTTAGGCTTTTTGAACTTAGAAAACTGCGCCCCTCTAGGTGCCCAAAACCACATTCAAGACTTTTATTAACCCTTCAGGTGCTTCACTGGAAATTTTTGAATGTAGAAAGTAAAATTAACATTTAACTGTTGTTTCTCACAAAAAAATTACTTTAGACCCAAAGTTTTTTTTTCCCTTCACCATGACAGCACCGTACGTGAGAGATGGCATCCGCCCCCAGGAACAGGAAACCTGTAGCAGAGATATAAGAATGGGGCGGCCCCTCTCTCCTCAGTTTGGTTTCCTGTTCCTGCAGGTGGACGCCTGTTGCAGAGCTCCTACCTCCGGAGGGATACCCCCTCTGATGAGTCCGGTCCGGAGGCCGAGGTCCGCGGGGGGGCAGCCATGCTCGGCGGCGCTGCGTGCGGTGCTGCCCGGGTGAAGGGGCTTCTGTGCGCGCCTGTTTTCTCCCCTCGCCGGACTCCCCGGCGACCGCTCTGGGCAGGAGGCAGGTCCGGGGGGCGTGTCCTTCACTGACGCCGGCCGCCGAAGTGAAGAAGGACGACTTCCGGTCGCGCCGGAAGTAGCGTCACACGCCGAAAGGAGCCGGTGTGCTGGACACTTCCGGATGGAAGCTGCTCCAGAGGCGCGCACACCGCTCCTTCTACTATATATAATAGAAGCGGCAAGAGGGATCGCTGGTTCTACACCTCAAGCAATCGCCTGAAGATGACCGAACCAGCGATGGATCCAGAGACGCTGCTGATGCCTGCGCCCAGAATGTCTGAGGAGACTCACGCTACCGCGGTATCTGGGGTCCTGGAGGGGTGAGTGCCTTTGTAAGGCAAACCACACACTGATACCCTCTACACTGTGTTTTTTAGGGAAAGAAAACCACTTCCAAACAGAAAAATAGGGCCTGTCCACTATGTAAGGACACTCTCCCCAAGCTATACAGCAAGAAAATCTGCCAGCCCTGTATCGATAAAATAGTTGCGGAGGAATCATCTTCCTTATTACAAAATATTAAATCGATTATACGAGAGGAAGTTAAGTCCACGGTTAAGGAGCAGCTGAAACATCACACAAAGGGAACCCCCCCCTCCCCCAACAAGTGAGCAAGGGTCAGACGTAAATTCAGGGGAAGAGCCGGGAGCCTTAACCCCCTCTGATGCCTCAGATTTAGACTCCTCAGATGAGGAGTATGGTCACCCTTATTTTCAATCAGAAGATATTGGAAAGCTGCTCAAACTAGTCAGAACGACTATGGGAGTAGAGACTCCTAAGGAACCGCGGACAGTCCAAGATACTATGTTTAGTAATTTGGAGGAGAAAAAGAAGAAATTTTTTCCCTTCCGTGATAACATAGTCAATTTAATAAAACGGGAGTGGAAAAAGCCTAATAAAAAGATGTCCATCCCTCAGGCTTTGAAACGCAAATACCCCTTTAACGAGGAGGTCTGTGAGAAGTGGGACAAGGCGCCTAAGTTAGATGCAGCCATCGCCAGCACCTCTAAGGGGGTTGCTTTACCATTTGAGGACATGGGAGCCCTAAAAGACCCCCTCGACAAAAAAGCAGATGCTTTTCTAAAGTCGGCCTGGGAAGCAGCAACATGGTCATTTAAACCCGGGGTTGCTGCCACTTGCACGGCACGGGCTATGGTCAAGTGGTTGGAGGAGTTAAGTGACCAAATCAGAAACAAATGCCCGAGAGAGAGACTACTGGAAGCATTGCCCTCTCTTCAGGGCGCCGCGAGGTTCCTGGCGGATGCCTCAATAGACTCCGTGAGGAGTGCCGCACGTGCATGTGCTTTATCCAATTCAGGACGTAGAGCATTGTGGCTGAAGAATTGGACAGCTGACTTTCAGTCGAAGGTCAAACTCTGCGGAGTACCCTGTGAAGGGCAATACCTTTTTGGCAAGGCTCTGGACGAGATCCTTGAGAAAGCGTCGGACAAGAAAAAGCGGTTTCCACCTCCTTCCTTTCCCAGACGCCGGTGGGAAACCTCTCGTTCGTCCTTTCGTGGATCTGGATATAGAGGAACCCGCGGCCGATCAGATGACAGGTCTAGTCGAGGCAGACCTTGGAGAGACCGGAAAGAAAAAGGATTTCTTTTCAACAAGCCTCCTCCCAAGTCTGATCCCAGACCTCAATGACGCCAGCTTTCCGGTGGGGGGAAGACTCCGGCGGTTTGTCCATCACTGGGCAGCACTGCCGGCTTCTCAATGGGTAACCAACTTATTGTCAGAGGGTCTAAAACTCAAGTTCTCCATCCTCCCACCAAATTGGGTAAAAATGACCCAAGTGGCGGGGAAAAATCAGGCCACACTAGAGAGAGAAATTCATCTCCTCATCCAAAAAGAGGTATTAATAAAAGTACCTCATCAGGAGATAGGGAAAGGGTTCTACAGCACCTTATTTTTAACACCAAAACCAGACGGCTCGCTGAGGGTAATATTCAACCTGAAGGCCCTGAACCATTATATTCAAATAGAAAAATTCAAGATGGAGACCTTAAAAACCGCAGTGAAAGTACTCAACCCATACTGTTACATGGCAGTGATCGATCTCACAGATGCTTACTACCATGTGCCAATCGCTGTCCAACACCAACAATATCTAAGATTAGTGTTAAACCTTGCAAAGACCCCCGTCCATCTACAGTATCAGTGTCTTCCCTTTGGGGTAGCCATAGCGCCCCGCATATTCACAAAATTTTTTTCCGAGGTGGCATCTTTCATCAGGAAAGAAGACATAATGTTGGTACCATATTTGGACGATTTTTTGGTAATAGCAAACAGCAAAGAAAATTGCGAGAAAGCAGTCGCAAGAGTACTGGAAGTACTAACCAGATTGGGATGGATGATAAACCTGAAAAAATCAAGACTCGTCCCAACACAGACTCAAGAATTCCTCGGAATCTTATTGGATTCAGTCAAGCAAGAGTGTGTCCTCCCACAGAGAAAAATTCAATCTATTCGGCAGAAGATACAATTGTTTCAACTACAACGGACTATCTTCCTGAGAAATGCAATGTCGCTCTTAGGAGTCCTGACGGCAACGATTCCAGCAACTCGGTGGGCACAAAGCCACACACGAGAGTTACAATGGCAGATTCTGGCCGAACAGGACAGGAGTCCGTACAATCTAAATCGGAAGATTCTTCTATCTCCAACAGTTCAGGACTCACTAGAATGGTGGCTGAAAACAGAAAATTTAAGCAACGCAGTGCCATGGTCAGTACAAGATCCATTAGTCGTTACTACCGATGCGAGTCCATGGGGGTGGGGAGCACACTTGGAGGATCAGGTCCTACAGGGTCAATGGGGGATCCCAATGACCTCAGCATCCTCCAATCTGAAGGAATTGTCTGCAGTACGGCTGGCACTTCTTCATATAGGAGAAAGGATTCGGGGAAGACATGTTGTAGTGCTCTCCGACAACAACACGACGATAGCCTATATAAATCACCAAGGGGGCACAAGGTCACCATCCCTTATGGCAGAGGCCAAAGAACTTTTTACATGGGCCGAGAACAACCTTCTTTCACTAACCGGAACATACTTAAGAGGGTCAGAGAATCAGGTAGCCGACTTCTTGAGCCGTCACACGCTATGTCAAGGGGAGTGGTCCCTGAACCAGCGAGTGTTTGGCGAAATATGTGCCAGCTGGGGCGTTCCAGAGATAGACCTATTCGCCACAAAAGAAAATCGGAAGGTGAAGAAGTTCTATTCTCTGAACCCAAGAGAACACCCGGAGGGAGTAGACGCGTTTCTATATCGGTGGGACTTCCATCTAGCATACGCGTTTCCCCCAATACCATTAATCCCGACAGTCCTCAGGAAAATTCGGGAAGACAAGGCACGAGTGATCCTCATAGCTCCGTTTTGGCCGAAAAGGGCATGGTTCACGTGGCTCAGACGCATGTCTATCTCGGACCCATGGATCTTTCCGGATGCCCCGGATCTCCTGCACCAGGGACCAGTTCAACATCCCCAAGTACACAGGCTACATCTCACCGCCTGGAACTTGAGAGGGGACTTCTGTTAGCAAAAGGATTCTCAAACCCTTTGGTAACCACGTTGCTAGCCAGCAGGAAAAAGGTCACCTCAGAGAAATACCAAAACATCTGGCAAAAGTTCCTAGATTTCTCGGGGCGACAATTGTCCGAAACAAGTCAGCAAGTCCCGGTAAAAGAAATTCTTGAATTTCTCCAAAAAGGGTTGGAAAGGGGTCTGTCTACTAGCACCTTAAAAGTGCAAGTCTCTGCCCTGGGTGCGCTGTTTGATCATAAACTTGCTGATCACCCTTGGGTCTATAGGTTCATACGAGCCTCTTTTACATCCAGACCCTCAAAATTATTACCTAAAGTGGCTCCCTGGGATTTAAATTTAGTGTTAAATGCTCTAACCGTTTCCCCCTTTGAGCCTCTTGATTCTATATCAATAAAATCCTTGACCCTAAAAACGGTCCTTCTGGTTGCTCTAACTTCTGCCCATCGTACTTGTGAATTACAGGCTATGTCGGTGAACCCTCCTTACACCACCTTTCATGATGACAAAGTGGTTATCAAAACCGATCCTGCCTTCCTTCCGAAGGTCAATTCAAAATTTCATAGAGACCAGGAAATTATTCTTCCCTCATTTTGTCCCCAACCAAAATCCCAGGGGGAGCAAACCTTCCATTGTCTCGATGTCAGACGTTGCCTGCTTCAATACATAGAAGCCTCAAAATCTTGGCGTCAGTCATCAGCCCTTTTTGTCACCTTCCAGGGGACAAACAGGGGAAAAAAGGCCTCAAAGGCGACTATTGCACGGTGGTTGCGTACAGCTATCTCACTTTCATATTCCTCTTCTGGTCAAGTTCCCCCACAAGGTGTCACGGCTCACTCCAACCGTGCTATTGCCACTTCCTGGGCGGAAAGGGCATGCGCCCCGGTGGAACAGATTTGTAAAGCAGCGGTATGGTCTTCACCATCTACCTTCTTCCGGCATTATAGACTAGACTTAGGTCTTTCAGACTTGTCTTTTGGGAGAAAGGTGTTATCTGCTGTTGTCCCACCCTAGGAGTCTTCTATTTCTTCCTCTCACGTACGGTGCTGTCATGGTGAAGGGAAAAAATGATAATTACTTACGGGTAATTTGATTTTTCAGAACCATGACAGCACCGCATTAATTCCCGCCCTATCTTGGTGATGGTTGTGTGATTCACAAAAAAAAAAACAAAAAAAAAACTTATTATATATAAGTAAATAAGTGTAAGGAAATATGTATATAGATAAAAAACTAATAGAAACTTGTACAATGTAAATAGAATACATAACTGTGTACTAACAAAGCGGTCATCTTCCATACTCTGAAACAAACTGAGGAGAGAGGGGCCGCCCCATTCTTATATCTCTGCTACAGGTTTCCTGTTCCTTGGGGCGGATGCCATCTCTCACGTACGGTGCTGTCATGGTTCTGGAAAATCAAATTACCCGTAAGTAATTATCATTTTTTTTTTTATTTTCACAAAGGTAACAGGAAAAATGGACCCCAAAATTTGTTGTGCTCCTGATATGCGTAAACAGTGGAAACCCCCCACAAGTGATCCCATTTTGGAAAGTAGACCCCTCAAGGAATGTATGTAGATGTGTGGTGAGCACCTTGAACCCTAAGGTGCTTCACAGAAGTTTATAACGTTCAGCTGTAAAAAAAATCATTTTCCCCACAAAAATATTATTTTAACACCATTTTTCTTATTTTCACAAGGGTAACAGGTGAAAATGCATCATACAATTTGTTGTGCAATTTCTCCACTACCCCATATGTAGGTGAATACTACTGTTGAGGCACAGTGCAAAGCTCAGAAGGAAAGAGGCGCCATATTGGAGATCAGATTTTGCTGGGATGGTTTCAGGATGCCATGTCACATTGGCAGAGCCCCTGAGGTGCCAGAACTACAGAAACCTCCTATATGTGACCTCATTTTACAAACTATACTCCCCAATTAATTAATCTAGTGGTGCAGTGATCATAACACCACATGTGCCTCACAGGATTTTATACCACTGAGCGGTGTAGAAAGAATAAATTACATTTTTACCACTAAAATGTTTAGCCCCAAGTTTTTAATTTTTCTCAGGACTAATAAGTAATTTTTTTTTTTTTTTTTACAACAAACTGAGGTTCACTTATTCCTGAGTGCGCCAATACCCTATATGTAATCAGGAAATATTTTTCAGACACAGTGCAAAGCTCAGAAGGCAAGGACCGCCAGATATTACTGTTATAATTTGCAGGTGTCATGACCCACTGGGAGAGCCCATGAGGAGCCAGAACAGCAGAACTCCCCATAAGTGACCCCATTGTACAAACTACACCTCTCAATTAACTCATGTAGGAGTGCTGTGATCACCTTGACACCACGGGGTTGTCATAGAATTTTATACCATTGGCAGTGAAGAAAAAATAACTACATTTTTACCTCCAAAATTTTGTTGTAGCCCCAGATTTTACATTTTCACACAAGAAGTAGGTGACAATGGCACCAAAATTTGTCCCACAACGTCTATTGAATGTGGCATTACCCCATATGTAGCTGCACAGTACTGCTTAGCTATATGGCGAGACTCGGGAGGGATGGAACGCTATTTGCCTCCTGGAGCGCAGAGTTTCCTAGAATAGTTTGCGGATTCCATATACAGAGCCCCTAAGGCTTCTTTCACACTAGCGTCGGAATCTCCGCGTCGCAATGCGTCGGGGAGAGATTCCGACGCTAGCGTTTGCTGCATTGCACAATGGAGGCAGCGGATGCATTTTTCCGGCGCATCCGCTGCCCCATTGTAAGGTGCGGGGAGGTGGGGGCGGAGTTCCGGCCACGCATGTGCGGTAGGAAAAAGCGGTCCGTCGGGAGAAAAAGACGTTACATGTAGGGTTTTTTTCTCCCGACGGTCCGCCAAAGCACGACGCATTCGTCGCAAGACGGATGCGAAGTGTGCAAATCCGTCGCAAATGCGGCGTCAATAGAAGTGTGTGGGGAAAAAACGCATCCTGCAAGCACTTTTTGCAGGATGCGTTTTTTCTGCAAAACAACGCATTGTGACGGATTTAAAAAAACGTTAGTGTGAAAGTAGCCTAATTGCTAGAAAAGCAAAATCCCCCCTCTAAAGTGACCCCATTTTGGAAATTATACCCCTTTTGGAATTTATAGTTTTAGTGACGATTTTGACTGGGTGTTTTCCAGAAACAAGCAGCAATGAATGTTGCAGAGTGAAAATTGCAAACTGCCGTTGTAGTGACCAATACGCTGTAGTGACCAGTGCTTTGCAGTCACCAGTACGTTATGCCCATCTCATGCTTCTGGAAACATGCACCCGTAATTTAGGCGGGCTCTAATCGCTCGAGAAATGCCAAGCGTGTGAACGCTATATTGTTGTTTAGGTACACTGTGGGGCTCAGAAGGGAGGGGAAGGGGCATTTGAATTTAGGAGCTCAGAATTTGCTGAATTTCTTTTGAGGGGGTGAGGAGCCATTTATTTATGTCAGAGCCATTGTACACCAGTAACGTGGAAGCCCCCTATATTTAACATATGACAGACCTGAGTGGGGACTTGCTTTTTTTTGTGGATTGACTTGAAACTTTTATTGGGAACATTCTACATAACGTTTGGGATCACGTTTTTATCCGGTGCTCTATGCTGAGCACTTTCTTTGGGCTTTCCATCTAAATCTACGAGTGATGTGGTTCACTATAATGAGGTAGCGGAGTTACTGTGGCAGACTGCACTTTTATGCAGTCCTAAAAAGACGGACACCGCCGTATCACAGGTCTTATGGTGACCACAGCGCCATCTTTCTCATAGGGAATCTTGCGCCGGGGGTTCCGTCTGAATCGCGCATTTCAGAGATTTACAGGGAAACCCTGTTTTAAGCGCTCAACGTAGAGCACAGGATAAATGTGCACCGAGCCTTACTACGTTCTTTGGGAGGCAGAATGAACAAAACAGCAGGTGAAGAATTGGTTTTATTTTTTACACCATTCCTCATGCAGTATAAGGGTATGTTCACACGTTCCTGATTTCCCTCCTTTTTTTTTTCAGGACTGAAACCGCAGCTCTTTGCAGAAAACGCAGGTGCGTTTTTTGATGCGGTTTTTAGTGCGTATTTTGATGCAGTTTTCTCTGCAGATTGTCTGTGTTTGACACAAATAAAGCTTACTGCAGTGGGGAAAAAAAAATGATGTCATTTCCTTGTCCAACCCTTTTCTTCTTCCATCCTCCATTTTGGAACTTACACATCAAAATGAGTGGACGTGCTGAGCGTAGGCCAGATGACAGCCCGCGGATCCAGCTCCGCACGCCACACCGGATTGCAATCCTGGGGTTGATTCTTCTAATCCTGAATCGTCATACACGTCAGGTAAGCAGATGTCTGTTTGTTTTATATATTGGGTTATGGGTACATATCCACGTTCTGGAAACGCTGTGTGTTTGACGCTGCGTGGGGCCGCAGCGCCAAACATGCAGCGTCCACATGTAACAGCATAGTGGAGGTGATTTCATGAAATCACGTGTCCACTGTGTGTCATCCGTCAGCGCTGCGACTCCGGACATGCTGCGTGTCTTTTATGATCACAGCATGTCCGTGTTCCTTGTTGAGAAGCTGCGGCTCCGCAAGGAATAAAACAGGGCCCTATGCTTGGGGTGCGATGATGCTGGATTTGTACAATGAACACATCTGGCATCATTGCGTCCCAGAAGGGGGTGGGGCTTTGCACATAGCGGCTTTGGCGCTCCAACGATAACGATGGCCATCCTGAATGTGGACATGTACCCTTACATAATCCGCATTGCTTTCCAGGCATGTTTGATATTTTTTTCTCATTGTTGTGTTTTACAAAATATATATATTTTTTTTACTTTAGAGGCAGCGGCGGCAGAGAAGACGTGCGCAGAAAAGGATGTGGGTGCACCCGCTTGTAGCAGACTGAACAGAGAAGGGGCACTTTTATGTGCTGTACAATGATTTGAGGAGGTAAGTAGAAATATATTGAATGACAAAGTTACCTTTTTTTGCTAACAATACTTGTGAAGTAACCCTTTTTGTGTTTCTTTTTCAATTTTCAGATATCCGGAAAAATTTATCTCTTTTTGTCGGCTACCAATTCTGGCATTCGACAGACTGCTTACCATCCTGGCACCCCATTTGACACTGCAAGACACGGTGATGAGGAAGTCCATCTCTGCAGAGGAAAGGCTGCTCATCACCTTGCGGTAAGTAACAATTTTTTTGGGGGAATGTCGTTAGGTCTCTATTTTACACGTCTCTGTGTCCAGTATGTGTGATTAAACCCACCCAGTCCTCCTGTTGGACGGGGGGCACACATACACACACACACACACACACGTGAGATACGGCCGAGTGTTGCATGGTAAACCCCGGCCCTGCCGCCTGCAGTCTGGAGCGGAGTGTGCACCCACATACCAATACATAGAGCCGCACGCTCCACAACGGAGTGCATGCAGCAGGTCCGGGGATTACCATGCAACACTCGGTCATATCTCGCATGCGTGTGTGCACAAGTCCCATCAGGCCTTTTATTAATGTTTTTTACACCCTTTGTGTTGTGCTGGGTGTTAATGCCATCATTATTGAATGGTGCTGGACGCATATTATAGCGGCCTTAACTTGTGACATGTTGTAATTACCTTTTTGTGTGACATTTCTAATTTTCTTTTTTGTTTCTTTCCAGATTTTTGGCCACAGGAGAGAGCTATACATCCCTGCACCTCCAATTTAGAGTTGGTAAATCTACCATCTCTAACATTGTGAGGTGTACATGTACCGTCATCTGGCAGAAGTTGCAGCCTATAGTGATGCCTTCCCCAACCGAGGAGACTTGGCTGCAGGTTGCAGCAGGCTTTCAGTCTGTGGCCAATTTCCCAAACTGCATAGGTGCAGTCGATGGTAAACATGTTAGGGTTCAGCAGCCCCCACGATCAGGATCACGCTTCTTTAATTATAAGAAGTATTTTTCAGTGGTCCTGATGGCGGTGGCTGATGCCCATTACAAATTTGTTGCCATTGATGTTGGTGCCTATGGTAGTACTGGGGATTCTCGGGTGTTGCGAACGTCACAGATTGGGATGCAAATTCTTCGAGATGGCGCCACGCTCCCAGCCCCAAGACCTTTGCCAGGTTCCACACATCCAGTACCCTTTGTCATGGTATCGGATGAGGCGTTTCCCTTAACGACAACCCTGCTGCGCCCATACCCAAGAATGGGACTGGATGCCCGACGGAGGATTTTTAATTATCGGCTGAGTCGTGCACGCAGATATGTGGAATGCACCTTTGGGATCATGACTAGTCAGTTGGACACAGACACCGTTGATGCTGTGATAAAGGCTTGCTGTGTACTCCACAACTACGCTCGTGAGTACAACACTGACGTAGATGTGGAGTACCAGCAGCCAGTATTTAATCCAGTTGTCAACGGGGGTCTGCGCAAGGCCGTCCAACTCTGGTGTGCGTGTAAGAGAATCCTTCACTGACTACTTTATGAGTCCTGAAGGTGCCGTGCACTGGCAATACTCCTGTGCTGGTGTTGAGCAGCCTGACCAGCAGAGAAGGATGCATCTACACTGACCGTCCCCAAAAAGTTGCCGACATCGCTGCTAACAGTTTTGAAAACATCCCGAAGAATGATAAACGACAGCAATCAACACAAAATTTTTTTTTTTAAATTTTTTTGTTCATGTTACCCAAAAAAAAAAAAAAAAATTGGGTTGTAATATAAATAAAAAATTTATTTTGGTTAAATTTGTTTTGTTTTTTTTGTATGTCAAAAAAATGGTTGGTGTTTTCATAAATTAACAGCAGTATGAGATATACAATAGTTAACACATCAACCCCTAAACCACTAATCGATAGCCCATAAACCCAGGACAGCGGCCTTGTCCCCATTGTCTAAAAAGAAGAGAATATTTTGTGAAAAATAAAATTTACTGTAGAGAACACAAATTAGTAGTAATTTTTACAAATGATTTTTCAATTTGAAAAAAAAAATATAAACAGCCCCTTTCAAATCCAACAGGCAACTGGAGCTAAATAGCTAAAAAAGCTCAGGTCCGGACACCATAGTCATAGAAAAAAACACAAGAAAACCACAAGAAAAAAGAAGTACATTATATCTCGGATAATCATTAAAATTGTCAGTTTTTTGTTGAATATTAAAAATGACCAAAATATGACAGAAAAACCGTATTAATACAGAGATATTCGAATATTAGGGAACGGGTGCACCACAACATCCACTATCACATAACAGGAGGGGAGAAGGGCAGGAGTTGTCAAAGGAGTTATGTGTCCCTGTACATCTCTATTGAGACCTCCAGTGCCAGTACTCAGTTATATTTTTTACTCCTTTGACAACTCATGTCCTTCTCCACTCCTGTTATGTGATAGTGGATGTTGTGGTGCACCTGTTCCCTATTATTTGAATACCAATCCGGTTTTTATTATATTATGTTTTGTTCATTTTTATTATTTTCAATAAACTGATAAGTTTAACGATTATCACATATGATGTACTTCGTTTTTCTTGTGGTTTTCTGTGCAACTGAAAACTTTTGCCCAATTCACGTTCAATTAAGAAAGGTGTACTCTGGAGAATAGAGGAAATTTGTTCCCTCAGTTTGATACGTTGCTCCCCGCAGCTGCTGCGAACTGCCTCTATCTCCATAACTTCCTTGGATGCCTCTATCTCCAGAACTTCCTTGGCTGTTGGACAAATACAGGGGTCTTGTAGCAGGTGTTTCAGGTGTTCTGTGTCGGGGCCTGAAAAGTCCCAACACCCCCATCAGAACCTCATTGTATGGAGAAATAGGAGCAGGGTCCTCCAGAGCAGTGAGGGACATCTGGACCATAGACATAAAAAGAGATTGTCTATCCGGTGGCAGGGAGCGTGTTTTTCTGGCGACAGTTAGTGCAAAGGAGTCGCAATGGTCATCGGTAGTTGATTTTTTTTAATAAATCCAATGTGTCACAGGCAATTTGAACCGTTTGGTCCTCTTGGTTCTTCTTTGTTTTTTTTTTTTTTTTCTCTGCTGCCACCGGATAGACAGCTCTCTTCTCCACTCTCACAGCTTCTACGGAATCAGATGCTTCAGCAGCTGCTGAAGCAGATGTTGATGCAGCAGATGCTGAAGTGGATGCTGATTCAGCAGAAGCTGTGGGAATGGAGGGAGAGATGGTCCCTCCCACTCCAGAGGAACTGCCTGCTCCATCCTCTGTGTCGCTGTCCTCTAAATCAGCAGCAGACATGTTTCCTTCCGTCCTGTGGGGGGAAAAAAAAGATCATTAATACAATTGCACAACATATTATATATAAATAATCTTGTGGAGTGGATTTTAACTTACTTTCTCAATGTCCTGCTGGTCACAATAAACTGTAGCTCTTCACTGAAGGGGAATTTTGTTTTGCTTGGCGAAGAGCCACTCTTTGAGCAATCATTTAGAAATTTTGTGAATCGGTCTCTGATGGAGCGCCAACGCTGCCTCACATCTTTACCAAAAAAAGGTTCCAAAAAACAACAACAATTTTTTAGAGATCTAAACAAATTATATTTTTAATATACTCAAGGTTTACTAAATAAATGTAATTATAATTACCTATTTTCTGCTGTGTTGCCCCAGGATATTTGTCCCAATCCGGGAACAAGTCGCAAACTATTTTGGTCCACGCAAGTTCCCTGAAGTACTTATCCTTATAGGATTCATCGGAAGGGTCCCACAGGGCCGGATAATCACGAACCTACAATTAATACAATAGTGTCATCTCATAATCTATAGCACGACCAAGTAATGTTACACAAATGCTTTTAAAAAGTTGAAATATATCAAAGTAACCCCTAATAAATGAACACAAGCACAAACTGAAAACACAAACACCAATAAAAACGTTCGTGTGCAGTTGTTTTACTACTAGCTCTGGCGCCGTCAATCCTGAGCGGTGCGTGCGCCAATCAAAAACATTAAGTAAAAAACACACTATAAACTGAAATAGTTAGGGTAGGGTTAGGGCTCATAACCCTAAGGACCCTAACCCTAAAGGGATCCTAACCCGAAAGGGATCCTAACCCTACCCCTAACCCAACCCCTAACCTTGAAGGTATCCTAACCCCTAACTCTACCCCTAACCCTAAAGGGATCCTAACCCTACCCCAAACCCTAACCCTACCCCTAACCCTAAAGGGATCCTAACCCGAAAGGGATCCTAACCCTACCCCTAACCCTAAAGGGATCCTAACCCGAAAGGGATCCTAACCCTACCCCTAACCCTAAAGGGATCCTAACCCTACCCCAAACCCTAACCCTACCCCTAACCCTAAAGGGATCCTAACCCTACCCCTAACCCTAACCCTAAAGGGATCCTAACCCGAAAGGGATCCTAACCATAACCCTACCCCTAACCCTAAAGGGATCCTAACCGTACCCCTAACCCTACCCCTAACCCTAAAGGGATCCTAACCCTAACCCTACCCCTAACCCTAAAGGGATCCTAGGGTTAATGATAGGGTTGCTAATGTAAGGTGGCATTAAGCACGGTTAATAATTGAGAGGCGTCAATATATACCGCACCCTCATATGTACCTGATGTCCTGATGGATGTAATTTTCATCTTTCTCCATTAAAGATCACAATCTTCACAGCAAATTCGGGGTGAGTGCCGCATTAGTTTCTTCTCTTTTACTGCATACCGATTACTCTCTGGACATTCATGCAGAGCACCATTACCCTTTACGATTGTGACGCCTGAATACACAGCTGTCCATTAACAGTCCTGCATGCTTGGAAACATTCTGCTCTAGTGCCGTTCTGCTCCCTATACTATTATAATATATGTGGATCCCCTAAAAAAAAAATACATAGGGTCCACCTATATTTTTAGTCCAGAAAGGCTAGGCAGACAGCCGTGGGCCAATATTTGAGGCCCGGGAAGGGGTTAAAATACCCATGGCTGTTCCCAGGCTATGAATATTAACCCACAGCTGTCTGCACAGCCTTTCTGGCACTAAAATATAGGGGGCCCAGAAAAAAAAAAAGTGTTGGGGTCCCCCTATATTTTTAGTCCAGAAAGGCTAGGCAGACAGCCGTGGGCCAATATTTGAGGCCCGGGAAGGGGTTAAAATACCCCTGGCTGTTCCCAGGCCATGAATATAAGCCCACAGCTGTCTGCGTAACCGTTCTGGCACTAAAATATAGGGGGCCCCGAAGAAAAAAAAGTGTTGGGGTCCCCCTATATTTTTAGGCCAGAAAGGCTACGCAGACAGCCGTGGGCTTATATTCATAGCCTAGGAAAGGGGCCATGGATATTTGCCCCCCCCCCTGGCTACAAATATAAGCCCGCAGCCGCCCCGGAAAAGGCGCATCAAAAAGATGCGCCAATTCCGGCACTTAGCCCCTCTCTTCCCACTCCCGTGTAGCGGTGGGATATGGGGTAATGAGGGGTTAATGCCACCTTGCTATTGTAAGGTGGCATTAAGCCCGGTTAATAATGGAGAGGCGTCAATAAGACGCCTATCCATTATTAAGCCAATGAAAGGGTTAAAAAAAAAACACAAAAGACTAGAAAAAAATATTTTAATGAAATAAAGACACACACTTTTTGACCATATTTTATTCTTCGCTCAATCCACCTGAAGACCCTCGACCTGAAAAAGAGGCAAAATAAAAAAACAAATTCATACTCCCTGGCCCTGTCCGCAGAAATCCATCGAGGGTCCCACGAAGATCTTCCATGGAGAACAGACACATCCAGAGATGTGTCTGCTCTCCACGGCTGCAGCAACACACTGACAGGAGCCATAGTTCCTGTCGGTGTGGTACTGCGCATGCGCGAGCGAGTTTACCGGCGGTCATTGACCCCGGCATTCTAGCTTAACGGCAGTGCTGCGTGGGAAAGTTCAACGCAGCTGTACTGCCGTTAACCGAGACGCCGGAGCCATTGAACTCCGGGACAGTACGCGATACACGGCTAGGAGCTTCGCTCCTGGCAGTGTATCGCCGGAGAGCAGCCGATCGGCGTGGGACACTCGTTTTATGGATTCTGCGGACAGGGAGTATGAATTTTATTTTTTATTTTGGGATTTTTCCTGGAGGATCGAGGGCTTCGCCTACAAGTGTGCTGTTGGTGAGTATACTCTCTGTGTTATATGTTGTATGTACTGTACTGTGTGTCATGTATGTGTATTGTGTGTAGGTGTTTTGTGTAACTTTACAATTGTGCTAAGTCGCCGGACACAGGGACAACTCTCCCATCCTAATACCGGATGGGAGTAGTAGTCCCATACGGCGACTTAGCACAATGGAGGCACTATCGTCGCATGGGGACACACACACAGACAGACACACACACAGACACACACACAGACACACACACACACACATACCAAATCAATCAGACGCCTGACATCGATCCCCATGCGACGGTATGCCTCCATGACAGTCTCTTCGGGAACGACACTCCGCCCACACACTTCCGCCCACGGACTTCCTCCCGCTTCCCCGCACTTCCTGTAGCAGCGGTTCTGCACCACAAACCGCAATAAAACCCGCAGATATATTTTTGATCTGCGGGTTTTACTGCGGGTTTGACCTCACAATGGAGGTCTATGGGTGCAGAACCGCTGCTGTTTCGGAAAAAGAAGTGACATGCTCCTTCTTTTTTCCCGCAGCTATTCAGCGCGGCTTTTTATGGGAAATTCAGGATCATGTGCACAGCGGTTCCTGTTTTCCATAGGGTTACATTGTAATGTACCCTGCATGGAAAACAGCTGCGGAACCGCAGCGGCAAAACCGCTGCGGTTCCGCAGTAAAAAACGCACTGTGTGAACATGGCCTAAGTGATTAACCGATTTTTTTCTTCTGGTCGGTGTGTTTACAGCGATACCAGATTTATTGAAAAATAGCAAAGAAAAGATATTTGATATCTGTGACATGCCTGTCTTAGGTGATTTTGGGATGCTGTGAACATTTTAGCTTTTTTAGCCCTATTTGACCCTTTTCCCTGTTTTGTTACCAATAAAGATTTACTATTAGTTATTTCTGATGGGATTTATGACAGTTTTTCTTTTTTTGGATATTTTTCAATGTTGTTTTTTGCAGTTTGCCTTTATTATAGTCCAACAAACTATTTGTGGAATTATTATTTAAATTATTCTATGTATGGTACTGGTGGAGGGTTGCTTTCCACTTTAGTATGCTTGTCTGTTTTATTATTTGATTCCAGATTTATATCGTGTTTTTAGGTTTGGCTGCTGTCACACACTAAAAGACCCTTTTATTGCAAAAACTGCATCATATTTTGAGAGCTATAATTTTTCCATATTACTGCCCACAGAGTAATGTGAGGGCTTTTTTTTTGCGGAGCGATTTGAGGTTTTTATTGGAACCATTTTCAGACTCATGACATTTTTTGATCGTTTTTTATTCCGATTTTTGGGAGGCAGAATAAACAAAAAACAGCAATTCACAATTTTTTCTATGGGGGTTGTTATATTGTTCCACTTGTGGTAACATTGATAAGGCAACTTTATTCTTTGGGTCATTACCATTACTGGGATACCACAGATTATATATATATATATATATATATATATATATATATATATATATATATATATATATATATATATATATATATATATATATATATATATATATATATATATATATATATATAATCTTTTTATTTTATTTTTTTGACATTGTAACACATAATAGCTATTTTATAGAAAAATCAATTTTTTTATTATATTTTTTTAAAATATTTGTACAAATGTTTTTAATTTTTTTTTTGTTAACTCTTTTAATTTTTTTTTTTACTTTGTCCCACTATAGGACTTTCATTTTTTGCAGGCTGATCGCTTGTGTAGCATGGGGATGCAGCAGCATGCCTATGCTATGCAAACTGTCATAGCTGCACTGACAGGGTTAGTTGCTGAACATGTTCTGAGCATGATCAAGCATCTTTCCTTGCTCTGGTGACTTGGATGTTGTCATGACAACATCGGGTCACCACGGCAACGATCGGGACTCCATGTGACGTTGCGAGGTCTCCGATCCAAGGGAAGAGGGGCTGTCATCCCTCTGCCTTCTCCTAAAATGCCAGGACTTCTGACACTTAATGCCGGGAGTCAGCTGTCAGAATCAGCTGACACCCGGCAGCGATCGCTGGTGCACAGTTTGTGTACGCGCAAAATCGTCGAGATGTATCCATACGTCCCAGATCATAGGGATATATGGATATATCTCAGGTGGGAAAGGGGTTAATAGTAGTGTTAAGCAGAATTAATTTCAGCCTATTGTTTTGACCCTCCACAAGAGTCACGGACTCTCATGTGGCCCCTCGGGAAAATTAATTGCCAACCCCTGTCGTATACTATACTTTGAGAATTTGCTGTATGCATCACATAAGAGATATTAAGACTGCTGTATGTACATTACATAGGATACAATGAGACTGCTGTATGTACATTACATAGGATACAATGAGACTGCTGTATGTACATTACATAGGATACAATGAGACTGCTGTATGTACATTACATAGGATACAATGAGACTGCTGTATGTACATTACATAGGATACAATGAGACTGCTGTATGTACATTACATAGGATACAATGAGACTGCTGTATGTACATTACATAGGATACAATGAGACTGCTGTATGTACATTACATAGGATACAATGAGACTGCTGTATGTACATTACATAGGATACAATGAGACTGCTGTATGTACATTACATAGGATACAATGAGACTGCTGTATGCACATCAGGAAAAAGCAGTTCTCTGTCTGCCATTAGACAGGAGCAATATAATGAGACTTTTGCATCATGGAAGTTGCAGTCTATATTAGGTGAACTGTATCAGAGGAGAAGAATGAACATGTTTGTAGCTTGGGGAGAAGGGCATGGGGCGAGAGACACAGTGGTAGTTGCCTTGTGTGCCATAGTTGGTTGCTCCCACTGCCGCTGCTTATTGGTACTACGCAGTGGTGCAGTAAGTGCCTGCCTGGCAGCCAGCACGGTGGATCAGTAATGCAGCCAGGGGCTGTATTGACATCTTGGACATAGCTGCTGCGCCGATGTTTCCTATGCAGCCGAGTTTGCCATCATCTGCTGCACTCTGCATAAGCAGCAACCGAGATGACAAAGGTTTCCGTATGACGTGACCTTTGTCATCCCAGTTTTTGTCTTTGCAGAACATGTCAGCTGATTACAAACGCCTCTTGGCTACTGCCCTCTGCATAGGCAGAAACCGTTATTACAGACTGTACGGTGTTCTCCCACAGCTCAATTACTCTTTCTAACCCTATCCAAGGTTAGGGCTAGGACTTGGGTTAGGGCAATAATATTGTTACATAGGAAAAAAACATGAAAGTGTCATAAATACATAATGGAAAGCAAATATAACCTTGTATAACTTTATGGTTTTAATCTTTTATATATTGGATTATAGCAAACAGCAGAAAATACGATGTCAAAGGGCAAACTAATTACAGCAATATTTCCTTAAAATACAACACCTATGCTTGGGGGATCAGGGTTTAATACTGGACTGAGGAAAGTGATTCAGGGAGCGCTAACTGTCCACTGTTTAGGGGAGCACAAAATACTGGCAGCACCCGCTATAGCTCTGAGAAGGAACCAAGGAGACGGACATCGCAGACACGGGACTTCCAGTAATATACACAAAACATACTCTGAACCCCCACATAATTCTGTAATAATGGCCTATGCTGCTCTGTATAGGTACAAATGCAGAGGGCTTCTGTGTTTAGTCTGTTAAGCAATTTCTCCTCCTATTCTGCTCTAGTAACAGACTTGATATTGGACCGCGATCCCCAGGAGGAGATGATGAAAGCCTTTAAGCTGTTTGATGATGATGATTCAGGAAGAATAAGCATGAGAAACCTCCGACGAGTTGCTAGAGAACTTGGTGAGAACATGTCGGATGAAGAACTACGAGCTATGATTGAGGAGTTTGACAAGGATGGTGATGGTGAAAGTAAGTGTCATGGAAGTTGCACTCTTTGTCAGTAATACTGCTCATTGTTGGGGAATGGCTCCACAGGAGGGAGAAGAGCGGCTGCCAGAAACGTCCTGGGCGGTTTATCTCCAACGCAGGCAAGGAGAAGCTAAACCAGGAATCTCAGCTATCGGATCCTCCAACATTTCAGATTGTTGTCAGCAGATCTGTCTGAGTCTGTGACAGGTGAATCCACTATGGCAGCCATCACAATGCTTGTAGTAGGACATGGCATAGTTAGCGCTTTTTCCTATCTCTGTGTGTTCCCACGTATCACAGTTATCCTGGCGGGATGACTTCTCCCGAGGCTACGAGCCCACAGTGTGTGCATAGTCTGTGCTCACAAAGCTAAACAATAACAAGAGATTAGCCTGAGTTTGTTTTAGACCTCCTTAACGACCGCCGATACGCCTTTTAACGGCGGTAATTAAGGGTACTTAAACCACAGCGCCGTTAATTAACGGCTGTGGAAAAAGTATATAGCCCCCCAGAGCCAGATTTTCTTCATGGTCTCGGCTGCCAGGGGTAGCCGAGACCCCAGAGAACATGAATCGGGTTGGTTTTTACTGACCCCGGGGTTGCGATCGCCGTTCTTAACCGTATAACGGCGACCGCAAAAAAAAAAAAAAAAAAAAGCGATTTGCCATTTCATTTCTCTCTCCTCTGATGTGATCTCACATCAGAGGAGAGAGAAATAGGGGCCCGGTACCTCCGTTGTCCCTCCATGGCCCCCTGAAGTCCCCCCGTGCCTCCGTCTTCTTCTTCCGGGATAAAATGGCTGGCGCATGCATAGTGCGCCCGCCGAGATCTGCCGACCGGCACCCGGCAACAATAGAGAAATTTTTCCTATTGGTTCATTTTGGTCACTGTGATATACCCTGTCACAGTGATCAAAATAAAAAATAGTAAATAAACCCCCCCCCCTTTATCACCCCCTTAGTTAGGGTAAAATAAAGAAAATATATTTATTTCCATTTTCCCATTAGGGCTAGAGTTGGGCTAAAGTTGGGGTTAGGGTTAGGGTTTGGATTAGGGTTTGGGTTAGGGTTAGGTTTGTGGTTAGGGTTGGGGTTAGAGTTATGGTTAGGGTTGGGATTAAGGTTAGGGGTATGTTAAGGTTAGGATTGTGATTAGGGTTATGGCTAGGGTTGGGATAAGGGTTAGGAGTGTGTTGGGGTTAGGGTTGGAGCTATATTTGGGGGGTTTCCACTGTTTAGACACATCAGGGGTCTCCAAACGCGACATGGCGTCCGATCTCAATTCCAGCCAATTCTGCATTGAAAAAGTCAAACGGCGCTCCTTCACTTCCAAGCTCTGCGGTGCGCCCAAACAGTGGTTTACTCACACATATGGGGTATTGGCGTATTCAGGAGAAATTGCACAAAAATGTTGTGGTTAATTTTCTCTTTAATGTAAATTTTTTCCTTCCACATTGCTTCAGTTCCTGTGAAGCACGTAAAGGGTTAATAAACTTCTTGAATGTGGTTTTGAGCAGCTTGAGGGGTGCAGTTTTTAGAATGTTGTCACTTTTGTGTATTTTCTGTCATGTACACCCTTCAGAGTGACTTTAAGGCTGTGTTCACACTTTCCGGTTTTTTCGCGGTTTTTCCCGATAAAAACGCTATAAAACCGCAAAAAAAAACGCATACAATAAGCATCCCATCATTTAGAATGAATTACGCATGTTTTGTGCACATGATGCGTTTTTTTCCGCAAAAAAAACGCATCAGGCACAAAATCCGGACATGCTCCATCTTTTTGCGGTTTTTCTGCGGATTTAACACTCCAAAATGCATTGGGAAGTGTCCGGAAAAAACCGCGGCAAAAACGCGTCAAAACCGCGGCAAAAACGCGGCAAAACCGCGGCAAAAAACGCATGCGGTTTTCTTGCGGATTTCATGCAGAAAATGTCCGGTTTTTCACAGAAATTTTCTGCATGAATTCCTGAACGTGTGCACATAGCCTAAATGTGAGATGGTCTCCAAAAAAATGGTTTTGTAAATTTTGTTGTAAAAATGGGAAATCACTTTTAACCCTTATAACTTCCTAACAAAAAAAAATTTGTTTCCAAAATTGTGCTGATGTAAAGTAGACATGTGGGTAATGTTATTTATTAACTATATTGTGTGACATAACTCTCTGATTTAGGGTATGTGCACACGTTGCGGATTCTCTGCGGATCCGCAGTGTTTTTTGCGGTGCAGAAACGCTGCAGATCCACAAATGATTTACAGTACAATGTAAATCAATGAGAAAAAAAAATGCTGTGCACACGTTGCGGAAAATCCGGTGCGGAAACGCTGCGAATTAAAAGAAGTAGCATGTCACTTCTTTTTTTGCGGATCTGCAGCGTTTTTGTTCCCATTCCATTACAGAAATCCGCAGGGGTAAAAAACGCAGTAAATCCGCAAAAAAAGCAGCAAAAACGCACAAAAAACGCTGCGGAACCGCACAAAAAAAAGCGACAAATCTGCAGCTGCGTTTTCTGCCAGGAGAGGCAGAATCCGCACCAGAAATTCCTAAGGCTAATCCGCAACGTGTGCACATAGCCTTAAGGGCATAAAAACTAAAAGTTTGAAAATTGCTAAATTTTAAACTTTTCGCTATTTTTCCATTATTTTTTTTTTTGCATAAATAAACGCAAGTAATATTGAAGAAATGTTACCGCTAACATGAAGTACAATATGTCTCGAAAAAGCTTTCTCAGAATCAGCGGGATCCGTTAAAGCGTTCCAGAGCTATAACTTCATAAAGGGACAGTGGTCAGAATTGTAAAAAGTTGGCCCGGTCATTAAGCTGCAAATTGGCTCTGTCACTAAGGGGTTAATGTACCGTAGGTTGTTTTTGGTAAAGGCAGGTGCGGACCACTGTAGTCATCATCTGAGAACAATGGTGCTGATCGCACTCCGATCAGAGTCTGCCATCAGTGCAGGCCGAGGTTTCCCACAGACTCGGACATGAATTCATCCAGTTATCAGAGGCAAAAAGTTTATCTGAGGATCCCAAGGTTGAGACTGTTCGTTACCAACTGGACTTTGACAAAATATTTTTGTCACCGTTTTTAGTCACTTTTTTATTTGTTGAGCTATATATAAACAGAGGTTATTTTTTTTTTTTTTTTCTTCAATTGAGACTTTTGATGATTTTTTTATATACAATATACTGTATGCTCAGTCTACAGTAAAACAAAAATAAATTTGTATAAAAGTGCATTTTGCAGACCCTTCATTGGAAGACACAGAATCCTCTATTGCGGTCTCTGTCTCTTAGTTGGTGAAACAGAGTCCCCCCCCCCCCAACTGCTCTGTTACCCAGCCTAAATAAGGAGCAAACCGTAGGCAAAAAACAGGTGTGAAACTGCGATCTGTGCCTGCCCCTTATATGCCATAAGCTAAACGATAGGTGGGTGTCGGCAGGCCAAGAGGAGCTTGTCGGAGTGGAGCAGATTTTTTATTTTTTTTCCAAGATGTATTCTTAGTATCAGCCTCCAGGTGGCAGCATAGCATATCACTTATGGTTTCTGTCTCCTAATGAAGGCTATGAGAAAGAGATCTTACGGTGACTAACACAAATCCTCTCAGTTCTTCCACCCTTTCGGTGCAGAGTATTATGAATAGATGATATCTTATTATGGTAAATTGATTCCATAATGACTAGATCTCAATGTATCTAGTATTGTTTGTTAGTGTTTGTATGGTGTTTGTCACATTTTTACAGTAAAAATGCTGTGGCCAGATATCGATCATGAGTAGAGATGGGCAGACCCCTGCCTGTGATGAGCGGTAAAGTCATTACTGCCGGTCAGAGCCGCGGTTCCCACGCTGTCAAATGACAGTGTGAGCCCACTGCTGTGATTAGAGGTAAAAAGTTTCTCTGGTTACTGGCGTTTACCGGAAGTAAACTTTTTACTCTGATCACAGCTGCAGGCTCATGCTGTCATTTGACCGCATGGGAACCAAGGCTCTGACCGGCAGTAATGACTTTACCGCTGATCAGAGGCAGTGTTTGTCGCTCTGTCATGCAGATAACAGCGCGAGAAACACCCAGTGTTTGGGGGGCCGAACCCAAAAACTAACACAGACTTACTTGTGAAGTCCGTGTTTGGTGTCCGTGCCCGAACAGTATGTGTTCGGTACGGACGCTGAACTTTACTGCTCGGGTTCGCCCATCTCTATTCATGAGTCAATAGGAAAATATGAAAAGCACCATAAATTGTTTATTTATGCAAGATATGGGGGCAGCACGGTGGCTCAGTGGTAAGCACTGGTGCTTTGCAGCGCTGGGGTCCTGGGTTCAAATCCAACCAAGGACAACAGCTGCAAGGAGTTTGTATGTTATCCCCGTGTTTGCGTGGGTTTCCTCCGGGTTCTCCGGTTTCCTCCCACATTCCAAAGACATACTGATAGGGAATCTAGATTGTGAGCCCCATCGGGGACAGTGATGATGATGTCTCTAAAGCGCTGTGGAATTTATGGCGCCATATAAGTGAGTAAAGTAAATACAAATAAATGAATAAATATGGGTTTTTTGCGCAGGCCCAATATTGGTTTACTCCTTCAGAGGTAAAATACATCATATTTAATCTGGTAAATCTCAGATTGATACAATTTCTTTAACTACTAGAATTTACTTTAACCAAATTCTCAGAAAACCTGTATATTATAACCATAGCAATATTATGAGCCGGACAGGGGTGTGTGTTTTCCTGCCAGAATGTGTCTCTCTAAATAAGCTGGTTCTGTACACTCACGTATTCCTTTTTTTTTCTCTTCAGTAAATCTGCAAGAATTTATTTCCATAATGACCGGTGACGAATAATCAGAAGTCAAGATCTGGATTACTTCAAAGCAGCCTGGCGCTTGCAGGGACGACGGACCTAAGGACCAATATCACTGCTAGAGGCACGTTCACATTCTGTCAGGGGGTTCTGCGCCCCTCTATGTATCCATTCACTTTAATGAGGCAAACTCTGTTCACAACTGACCCCGAGGCCGCTGTTTGATCTGTAACCCTCTGAAGACCACCACAGCAGAGCGTTCACATAAGGTGACCCCAGAGTCAGTGTTTGTAGTATGTTATGTTACATAGAATTTTTTTTGACAATGTTGGGTGTAGTATATTTGTTTTTGTAAGACATTTTTTATGCAGCTTTAGAATTAAAGTTTACTGCACTTTGTAATTATTTTATGTCTCTTTACTTCACAATTAGACAAATGTTCTATTAAATTCATGATTCAAAGGTTTCTATAAGCGTCACACACTCTGAATGGCATCAACAGGGTTTATCTGTTTTACACATTCAACCAACATAAACAGAACCATTTACAATCTTACTAATACTGGAAACGGTTTGAACTAAAAGGACATTGTTCCCAGGACTCCTATAATACAACCTTTATACATGTTCTGATGAGCAGAGGAGGTTGACGCCTTGTTACTCCACTTATGAGCCACCTCTCCACTGACCATCCTAAATTTTCACCACTTAAAACTGCTCATTTAATCTTAAAACCTGTTACAGCCCACCTTAAGAGGCAAGTCAGACTTAGGGTATGTGTCCACGTTCAGGATTGCATCAGGATTTGGTCAGGATTTTCCATCAGTTTTTGTAAGCCAAAACCAGGAGTGGATGATAAATACAGAAGTGGTGCATATGTTTCTATTATACTTTTCCGCTAATTGTTCCACTCCTGGTTTTGGCTTACAAATACTGATGAAAACTCCTGACCAAATCCTGATGCAATCCTGAACGTGGACACATACCCTTAGGGTATGTGCACACGATGCAGATTTAGTGCAGAATTGGTGCAGAACTGCACTGTGATTTACAGTACAATGTAAATCAATGTGAAAAGAAAAAGGCTGTGCACATGGTGCACAAAAATCTGCGCAGAAACGCTGCAGATTTCAAAGAAGTGCACGTCGCTTCTTTTGTGCAGTTCTGCAGCGTTTCTGCGCAGATTTTTCTGCACCATGTGCACAGCCTTTTTCTTTTCACATTGATTTACATTGTACTGCGCAGAAACTGCATCAAATCTGCAGATGCAGATTAAATTCTGCACCACATTTCCTACGTGCGCACATAGCCTTGTTTATTGAAGTATCCGGCTACATGCTGCTCATAGGACTCAATGGAAAAGGAAAGAAAAGACAGTTATACAGTGAGTGAGAAGCATAGAAGCATAAAAACAAGATAGAAAGCAGCACTGTCTCACCTCTGGGCTGGATTCACTGCTGCACTGCTTAGTACTTCTGTATAACATCCTCTATGCCTCTGAGGGTGTGCTACAAAGAGATAGAGGAGCAGAATCTCCTTTTTCTGTGAGTGTGCATGTATGGAAGTTATTATAAGGCCGTGTTCTCAATATTTGACATCATTATTTGTGAGCCAAAATCAGGAGTGGGACAATCGGAAGAAGGGTATAATAGAAACACGTCACCACTTCTGCAATTTTCACCTTCTCCTGGTTTTGGCTTACATATACTGAACGTGTGAACATGGCCTAATAGCTAGTCTCTACCCACTCCCTCAGGGAATATGGACAGTTCAAGAGCCGGCAGAGGAGGAAACTCTTGAAATTTTAAGGTTTTCAAGTTGTAATGGCCAGAAAGATGTATTCCTCCCATCACAATTTATTGGCAGGTATGCTTTACCTTTTTATTACACCAAAATACTGGTACTAAATAATAGAAAATGAGTAACCCTGAGTGTCAGATAAGGCAGTGTAGGATATGTGATGATCAGTTTTGGAATGAAAGATGCTCTATGCCAGATAAAGAGGAGATTATAATTATGTCTTCTGAATGTGTATAATAATAATAATTTTTATTTATATAGTGCCAACATATTCCGCAGCACTTTACAATTAAGCGGGGAGTGTGTATGTATAATTGTGCTGCTGTCATTCATAGTGTGTACACGTGAAGCAGGATGCTGATAGATTGTTCTTGTTCCTATCTATGCATAGTTACTATGTATTTTTTATGTAAAATCTTTCGTTTCACCCATTGCATGTAGTCTGTGGGAATATTGACTTTTTATTCATTTGGGGGTCTGTGAGTCCCTACATAAGGCCTCGCTCACACTAGCGTATAATCACTGCATTCTGCAAGTGCATCTGCTAGTCGAACCATGCGTACCTATACAAGTCTATGCGTGCGTGTAAAACATCAGACTGCACTCTGATGTCATCTGAGTGCAGTCCGATTTACATAAAACAGAGACCATGGAAAAATGATGCTCTCCATCCTCTCCGCACCTGTACTGTGATTCTCTCATGCGAGAGAATCTGATCACACTCAGCTCAAACTTGTCACACTTTGAGACGGGTGTCATTAGCATTGTTGGCCCGATTCTCTTAAATGAGAGAACATAAACAGCCGTCTGACTGCAGCCTTCATCACACAAACATGTTCAATTTTTACCATCAATTTAAATGAAAATTACCCCCAAGAAGTCTAAAGATCTTTGAAAATCATGTGCAGCACATGGATGGCATCAGAGTGCAGTGCATGTGCTGTCCATGATTAACATTGTAATGGATAGGAGAAGCTTTGTAATTTATTCACTGATGAAACTAATGGTTAAATTTGACACTGATGAAGCTGACCATTTTTCTTGAATTTGTGAAAAAGCATGGACTTCTGAATGAGGCCTGAGAGATGCAGTTAGTATTGTGAAATCTGCTGATAGACCCCTTGAAGGCTGGAGTCGTACTAGCGTATAAAAATTGGTCTGATTTTGATCCAGAAAAGTAGGACGAGTGTCATGTCATAATGTAAAGCGCTGCGGAATATGTTGGCGCTATATAAATAAACGTATTATTATTATTACAATGCAATTTTTCTCAACTAGCATCCGTATGACATGCCTTTTTTAATATCATCTTCTACATGCTGGAATACTCTATGTAATTTAAAGCTACCGGTAGTTTTCTAACTAATAAAGCAATTTTATATACAGATAGAATAGATAATGTCCTGTAGATATATAATGTCACAATCCCCTATATCTAATAAACTTTCATCCTTTCATGCGGCACTAAAGGGTGATTAGCCTTATTAATCCTATTAAATAAATAACTAATTTGAAAAACTGACATGGGGTACCCCTATTTTTATAATCAGCCAAGGTAAAGCAGACAGCTGGGGGCTTGTATTATCAGTCTGTGAATGTCCCTGGTTATTGGGCCTTTCTCAGCCTAAAAATACCGGCCCACAGCCTCCCTAGAATTAGGACATCTCATGAGATGCGCCAACTGACATGGTAAAGATGGTCAGAATTAATATTTGGCCACAATACTGCCATCCTAGCAGGACAAAGCCAAAGACATGGCCAGTTCAATGCAGAAACATTGTGATGGACATAAGAATCTTGCCTTGGATCCAAAGGAATATTCTGGTTGAGATGGACCCTGTCACCTAAAAAAAACTCCACTTTACCTGCCGATGATTACAATGCTGCCCCACCACCTTACTAAAAGTGCAGCTTTCTCCCAGGAATCACTTTCGTTCAGCCATGGGGTTATGCATGAAGCAGCTACAATCTCCGCTCACTGTCTACGCCTGAAGAAGAGACCTGAGTAGTCTCGAAAGCTTGCAATTTGTTACCATCTTTTCAGTTAGCCATTAAAAGGTATCAACCACTGAGGACTCTGAATTCTAAATATTTTTCTATCCACTGGCTAACACAGTACCAAGATATATATCTTTCCTGCTCACTATACTGCGAGCGACTGCTGTAAGCACACTTTGACAGCCAACTGTGCGCCAATACACCGCAGAGGCAGCCGTCAGTCAAGTGCTTACTCAATAGGTCCGGGTCAGCATGTAAATCTGTGCTATGCAGTCCGATGGATACCTCCAGACTGCATTCGGTGACACCTCTCCCCGCAACTGCTGCCCCTCTGCCTTTGGTAGATGACACCTCCACACCTCCATACTATGTCAAGCTGAATGAAACATGGAGGGGCAGTGATTGAAGGCACAAAGGTGACGCTGACCACTGTCCAGAGCTACCCTGCGACTGGGCTTCATTGGAAAGACTTCTTCAATTTAACTACACTCCTCATTATTGAAAATGCAATATCACGAAAAAAGTCATGAAATTATGAAAATCATGTTATCTATACACGCGGTGATGATCTGCAAATAAATGTAAACAATTTTCAATAAAGTTACTTACACGCCTTCGCGTCCTTTCAATAAGGTTGATAAAACACCACTCCAGCGTGTTTTTTAATTTTATTTTAATTAGAGCCCTGGAGTGCTTCTTCTAAGGTTCTGCACCTAGCGTTCTACTTGGCTGCCTTCGCCTTCTATCTCCGCCACTCCATATGGTCTCCAGCAGTTTGGTTTTTCAAATAATTTTTATTGATTTTATAAATTTAGTAGAGGTGAAGGGTAAATGGTAAGGGAAAACAGGGTGGAAGGGACAAAAGGAAAAGACAGGCATACATATATATACTACTGTAGCTTACGCAAACAGATTAAATGTAGCTCAATATTAAACCTAATACAACTGTCGCTTCTTAATAAAAAAAAAAAGTAAGTATGTATATAAGGGCCTGTCCTGTCTGGAATCGCCTAAGGTGACCCTAGGGCTTTGTGGGGGCAAAGTACGGTTCATATACAAGCTACAATTGAGGAATAAGTGGAAAACAGCTGTTTTTGGATAATAAAGTTACTATTTTCGGTAAAATGTTGATTTGTAGAACTATTTCACTTGGGATTAAAGTTTGATTTGGACTTAGAAAGGAGTCCGGGAGAACCCATGGATGATTTTATACCGGCACGTTTTAGGAAACTGGAGAAGAAATATTAATCAATTTAGATGCGAATTTAATTTGTAGCGTAGCGAACTGAGTCCAATTGTAAGGTATTCTGGCCTTTTGAAGCTCACGAGTAGTGGATTGAAATAATTTCCATTTATGCAAGGTTTCCTTAGACAGGTCTTTAAAAAAGGTTAAATGAATAAACGGAGAAGAGAGGAATCTTGGCTCTTCTGAAATACCGAGTAGTGTATTTCTGACCCAGTTGGGGTAAAAAGAGACGATAATATCAGTCGCAACATCAGACAGAAGAGTAGATGGCCTGCGAATTCTAAAGACCTTCTCAATTAAGTTTTTCTCATGGGCGTTAGGAATTAAATGAGAAACTAAGGAAGAGATGTAATCCCTTCGGAAAGACTGAACCGTTTTTGTAATCCCTCTGATCTTCACATTGTTTTTCCGTTTAAGGTCTTCAAGATTAGACTTTTTCTGAAGGTAGTAATATCTTTTTGAATGTTTTTAAATGAATCTGAGATTGTAGTAATGTTCTGATCTTTAGTAGGATACGAGGACTCGTGAATTTTGAATGAGGAGACAATTCTCTTTGAATTACATAAGGAGCCATCAGAAGCCCCCTAGGATTTTGAAAGTGAGACATCCGCTATGCGCGATAGCATATCTTTGAAGAGCTCTTTGATGAAACTCTCGGAAGCTTTGACTTTAAGTGTATAGAATCATCAGATTCCATTTCGATTTCAGACGATATTTTTGAGTTATCGTCATTATTAGCATTTTTCCCTGAAATATCTACTGAAATTAGGAGGGCCGTACATATGTTGATCATAAATTTTTCTGTTTATCAATGAATTATTGTAATTACATTGCCCTTGTAATTTTCTCTGATTTAGTTTGACTGATTTAGTTTTTTGTTTAAAGTTTTCAAAAATTTCAGAATTTTCACAACTGGTTGGAAGAATATGAACATGAAGAAAAAATGTCATCGGGAACCATGTCCTCAGAAAAATAGTTACCTCTATAACCAAAAGAATCTGTATCGTTACAAAACTCCTCAGAGTGACTATTCTCCAACTGTCCCGATGAGTCGAGGGATTCATCTGATTGATCAGATTTGTTTTCTATATCTTTGTGAGAAGAAACAAATTTGTCTGTGGAGAAGATACTTGTTGTTTCCTTTACAAATTTTGCAGAGTAAGGAGCTACATAGGAACCTCCCCTTTATTGTAGTCTCTGTGGATTTAGAAGGGGTACTCTCTTCAGGTAATTCTCCAGCAGTTTGTGATCTTCCAGATCATGTTTGCTGGAGCGAGGCGGAGGTCACTTTTCAATGCAATTCTGAGCGCCTCATTTTAGCTCTCTCAGACTTGCATTAAGAGATTGTGACCCTTACTACTGACTTCCGGGCAGTCAGAAATTGAGGTCACAAGAAGATGGTACCGCTGATAGAAGGTGAAGACAGCGGCGGGTAAGTATAAGGGCATGAACCTTAGATTAGAAGCATAATCCAAGTAAATAGCCGGCACTCGCATCTTCATAAACTTTATTAAAGCCAAAATATAAAAGCAGCAATGTACAAGACACCGAAAAGCTAAATGGCTAGTGGATAACACATCCAAGCATCCAGGCAACGTGTTTCTGACCTACATGGTCCTTTGTCCAATTTTGAATGAGTATGAACGAACGGCAAAGGATATGAAAACACAGCTTAATTAAATCAACGAACAAGTGAGTACAAATACATAAATCACATACTGAAAAACAAAATAAAAGAAACGTGTATAAAGATGTATTATAAAAGTGTATAGTTCATGGAAATACTGCAGGCCTGCAAGAGTAAAATTGCTTGAAAAGTAACAGGTCATTTTTTATATACCGTATTTTTTGGATTATAAACCACACTTTTTCCCCAAAAAAATTTGGGTGGAAAATGGTGGTGCATCTTAAAATTACAAGGTTGCTTACCGGGGAGAAGTGGTGGAGCATGGTCACAGGAGGCAAGGTTGGTGCTTCCGGAGGCCAGCGATGGCAGGAGTGGGGCGATGCTCCGGGCTGGGAGAAAGGAGTTCCCCGGCGATGCAAGGCTGCAGGCCCTGGGCTTTCATAAAATGTCGGCTGGGAGCGGAGTCCCCTTCCCCTTGATTTCCTTGCGGCTTGGGGAAAAATGGATGCTTGAGGCGGTACATGCTCAGATTGAGATCTTGGGAGCCGTCACTGACCAAATGAAATTATTTAGTCAGTGACTTCGACATTCCTAAATATTCTGCAGAACTTTTGGGCTCTAGACTAAAGGAAAAGTACCTTCTAGCTCCTGGTACCTGTTTTTCATGATATAGGAGCACAGAAAGTAATTCCATATATTTCTCAAGACGGTGCTCTAGTATATTGCAGTGATGTTACTGGGCTGATGTTAAATTTTTCCATTGATTAGAATGTGAGTGAGTGGAGACTCTTTATTGATTCATCCAAAAAAAAGTCTGAAAGATGTGATGCTGCATAATGGCAGCAAGTATGCTTCCCTTAGTGTAGGGCATTTTGTGCACTTGAGGATTTAGACTTCATTCTCAAGAAACTTAACTACGAGGATCAAGGATGGTCAGTGTATGGTGATCTGAAAGTTCCCTCTTAGCTCCTTCAGCAACAAGGAGGATACACAAAGTACCCATGCTTTTTATGTGAATGGGGCAGCTGGGATAGGACTCATCACTGGAGACAAAAAACAAGAACATCTTTGCAACCCAGACCCAAGAACATACAGGTGCTTCTCACAAAATTAGAATATCATCAAAAAGTTAATTTATTTCAGTTCTTCAATACAGAAAGTGAAACTCATATATAGAGTCACTACAAACAGAGTGATCTATTTCAAGTGTTTATTTCTGTTAATGTTGATGATTATGGCTTACAGCCAATTAAAACTCAAGTCATTATCTCAGTAAATTAGAATAATTAACAAAGAACACCTGCAAAGGATTCCAAAGCGTTTAAAAAGGTCCCTTAGTCTGTTTCAGTAGGCTTCACAATCATGGGGAAGACTGCTGACATGACAGATGTCCAGAAGGCCGTCATTGACACACTCCACAAAGAGGGAAAAGCATCTTTCACACATCAGGTTTTCGCCATCAGGCGCAATCTGGCGAATTGTGAAAAAAACGGATCCGGTACATGATGCCGCCTGATCCGTCTTTCTCCCATAGACTTGTATTAGTGCCGGATTGCCCCTGATGGCCTTCCGTTCTGCCCATTTTTCGCCGGATCCGGAAAAATTTGTTGGTCCGGCGGCCGGAGAAAACGTACAGAGGAACTTTTTTTGTTCCGCCGAAAAACCTGCCGGCGCCATCAGGCTTTTCTTACAATGGACGCCTATGAGCACCGGATGCGCCACATGACGATATCCGGCGCTGGAGTCAAACCTCCAAACTGTGCATGCCCTGTTCTCTATCTCTCTCTCTCTCTCTCTCTCTCTCGTTCTCTCTCTCTTTTTACTATTGATGCTGCTTAGTAAAAATATATAATGTAGAAAATAATAAATCTACTTCTGCTACATCATCACAAGTCATTACTGCAAGGCATTACTGGGAATGGGAGCATCGCAAGGAGCGGGAAGGCTGCCGGGGCCGCCGGAAGGTGAGAATATCACGATTTATTTATTTTTTAAATTATTTTTTACATTATATCTATCCCAGATCTGGAAGAAAAGCTGATCCGGCGCATCAGTTTTTACACTAATTGCGTCAGATCCAGAAATCCATCCCACGCCGTCCGGCATAATGTGTGAAAGTAGCCTTAGCCACAAAAGGTCATGGTTAAAGAAGCTGGCTGTTCAGAGTGCTGTGTCCAGGCATATTAATGTAAAGTTGAGTGGAATGAAAAAGTGTGGTACAAAAAGGTGCACAAGCAGCCGGATAACCGCAGCCTTGAAAGGACTGTTAAAAAAAAGCCATTTAACATTTTTTGGGAGATTCACAAGGCGTGGACTGCTGCTGGAGTCATTGCTTCAATAGTCACCACACAGAGACATATCCAGGACATGGGCTACAAATGTTGAATTCCCTGTGTCAAGCCACTCATGACCAATAGACCACGCCAGAAGCGTCTTACCTGGGCCAAGGAGAAAAAAAACTGGACTGATGCTCAGTGGTCCAAGGGGTTGTTTTCAGATGAAAGTAAATTTTGCATTTCATTTGGAAGTCAAGGTCCCACAGTCTGGAGGAAGAGCGGAGAGGCCACAATCCAAGCTGCTTGAGGTCTAGTGTGAAGTTTCCACAATCAGTGATTGTTTGGGGAGCCATTTCATCTGCTGGTGTAGGTCCACTGTGTTTTTCAAGACCAAAGTCCGCGCAGCCGTCTACCAGGAAATTTTAGAGCACTTCATGCTTCCCTCTACCGACAAGCTTATTGGAAATGGAAATTTCATTCTCCAGCAGGACTTGGCACCTGTCCGCACTGCCATATGTACCAATACCTGCTTTAAAAACAACAGTATCACTGTGCTTGATTGCCCAGCAGACTCGCCTGACCTTAACCCCATAGAGCAGACCTGGGCAAGATGCGGGCCGCATCTGGCCCGCCTGCTGATTTTAAGCAGCCCATCAGCTAGCTGTCACTTCTGACAGCAGCCCCCGGCACCGCTCGGCCAGCCGCTTCTGAGGAGGACCGCTGGCGGCTAGAGTGAAAGCCAGGTTGATTACCTGTTTATCGGTGGCGGCGGCCATCTTCCCGAGGCCGCGCGTGCACAGATGGAGTGCTCTGCTTCACGGGGCTTCAGGAAAATTGCCGCGGGAGGCCACGCATGCGCAGATGGAGATCACAGTGGCCATTTTCCTGAAGCCGAGTTTGCAGATTTAGATCTCGGCTTCAGGAAAATGGCCGCCACGATCTCCATCTGCGCATGCGCGGCCTCCCGCGGCCATTTTCCTGAAGCCCCGTGAAGCAGAACACTCCATCTGCGCACGCGCGGCCTCGGGAAGATGGCCTCCGCCACCGATATTCAACCCGGCTCTGCTGCTCACATTGCATTCCGGGCCGCTGCGTCACCTCACCGGTGGAAGGGACCCTGCGCACGCCATACCGCACCTCTGCCACCACACCACTGCTGCAACACCCCCATGGACACCAAGCTGTGGCGTCGTCCGCCCAAGTAGGAAGGGACCCTGCTCAGGTGCACGCCACACCGCATCACCCCACCTCTGCCGACACCATGCCTCCTGTGACCCTGCTCTGCCACCACCAGCCCTCAGGTAAGAATCTTACCGTAAGATACTGTAAATTCGGACAATAAGATGGACCCCCATCTTATAGAAAATCTTTTTTTCTGCAATTTTCACCCCAAATTTGGGGTGCGCCTTATGGTCCGGTGTGTCTTATAGTCCGAAAAATACGGTAATTATATTAGTTCGGTCCTCTAAAACCATCCCACTTTCTCATGTGGTACCATGGCAAAATTAATTGCCCACCCCTGCCATAGAGAATCTATTGGGTATTGTCAAGAGGAAGATGAGAGACACCAGACCCAACAATGCAGGCAAGCTGAAGGCTGCTATCAAAGCAACCTGGGCTTCCATATCACCTCAGCAGTGCCACAGGCTGATTGCCTCCATGCCACGCCGCATTGATGCAGTAATTGAGCAAAAGGAGCCCCGACCAAGTATTTAGTGCATTTACTGAACATGTATTTCAGTAGGCCAACATTTCAGATTTTAAAATAATTTTTCAAGCTGATCCTATAAAGTATTCTACTTTACTGAGACAATGACTTTTGGGTTTTCATTGGCTGTAAACCATAATCATCAACATTAACAGAAATAAACACTTGAAATGCATCTCTCTGTTTGTAATGACTATATAATGAGTTTCACTTTTTGTTTTGAAGAACTGAAATAAATTAACTTTTTAATGATATCTTAGTGAGAAGCACCTGTAGCTGCGGTAAGTTTAGTTGATCCCACTAAAGTTCTCCTGCCCCAACTCCGCATTAACCCCTTTCTGCCCTCAGACAGAATAGTACGTCCGATGGCAGAGCCCCGTTTTGATGCGGGCTCCGGCGGTGAGCCCGCATCAAAGCCAGGACGTGTCAGCTGTTTTGAACAGCAGACATGTGCCCGCAATAGGCACGGGCGGAATCGCGATCCGCCAGCGCCTATTAACTAGTTAAATGCCGCTGTTAAACTCTGACAGTGGCATTTAGTAAGCGCTTCCGGATGGAAATGCACGCACCAGTGACATGATCGGGGGTCATCGGTGCGTCGGCATAACAACCAGAGGTCTCCTTGATGGTTGTTGATGCCGGATTGCTATGAGCGCCACCCAGTGGTCGGCGCTCATAGCAATGCTGTAATTCTACTACATAGGGGAGATCTGAGCATCGCCTCTATGTAGCAGAGGCGATCGAATTGTGGCAGCTTCTAGCCTCCCAATAAAAAAAGTTCTTAAAAATATGAAAAAAATAAAAAATATATAAAATTTTAAATCATGCCCCATTAAAAATAAATCGCCGCGTTCAGAATTGCCCAATCTATCAATAAAAAAAGGATTAACCTGATTGCTAAATGGCGTAGCGATAAAAAAAGGTCAAAACTCCAGAATTACTTTTTTTTGGTCACTGCGACCAAATATTTATTAAAATGCAATAACGGCTGATCAAAAGAATGTATCTGCACCAAAATGGTATTATTAAAAACATCAGCTCGGCATGCAAAAAATAAGCCTTCACCCAACCCCAGATCACGAAAAATGGAGATGCTACGATTATCGGAAAATGGCGCATTTTTTTTCCGCAAGCGTTGGAATTTTTTTTCACCACTTAGATAAAAAAAGAACCTATACATGTTTGGTGTCTATGAACTCGTAATGACCTGGAAAATCATAATGGCAGGTCATTTTTAGCATTTAGTGAACCTAGCAAAAAAGCCAAACAAAAAAGTGTGAGATTGCACTTTTTTTGCAATTTCACCGCACCTGAAATTTTTCTCCCATTTTTGAGTACATGACATGGTAAAACAAATGGTGTTGTTCAAAAGTACAACTCATCCTGACAAAAATAAGCCCTCAAATGGCCATATTGATGGAAAAATAAAAAAAGTTATGGCTTTGGGAAGACGGGAAGTGAAAAATGAAAACGCAAAACCGAAAAAAGCTGGGGTCATGAAGGGGTTAAACTTCGACTGATGAAGCAGTTTGTGAAAGCTCTACCGAACTGAAGGAAGGCATTTTTCTGGGTCCGAATATTCTGAAATTCATGAACAACGACGTGTTTGAAACAAAAATGAAGGGTGTTCAGAAAAGGGCATGGGATTTTTTTTTTAAAGAAGTTGTGAAGAAATTTCTAGGTAACGCCAATAATCCAAAATTTAAGTCCATTGTGGAGAACATGCTGAAACGTTTTAAAGACTTGGTGGTCTGATGAATTTTACATTTCCATGAAAAATTCTATGAAATTTGAAGTTACTTTTCTTACATTCCCATGTGGACTACTTTCCTGAAAATCTTGATGTTGTTAGCTAGGTGCAAGGAAAACGACTTAAGCCCCTTTCGCACATCAGTTTTTTGCCATCAGTCACAATCCGTTGGCTCAACGGATCGACGGATCCGTCGCAGGTTGTGAAAAACTGATGCGACAGATCCGACTAGCGGATCCGGCGAAAAAAATGGATTTGTTGCATCAGTTTTTTCATCAGTTTCTTGTTTTTCGATGAATCCGTTTTTTAAAAACACCCAATGGGAGGCTTCCAATCGTTATTGGCTACTGAAAACCTATGTATACAGTGTTTCTACACCCCATATTTGACAGGTTGTAGAGCAAGTGGCAAAAATGGAAGGTGTGATTGCGAACATTGTGAAGATCTTTGTGGATTTTACTTTTGAGGTGAATCATTTGGCAGTGATCGTTCTTGAAAAGGAGCGAGAAAGACAGCGCATCATGCGTCTGCGCCGGCATCGTTTTTGGATCCACCCAATCACTGCATTGAGAGTGTGCGAGTGAGTCTCCACTGTGAGCCTCAGTGACGTCAGCGGTAGTCGTTCCCGCATGACCTGAGGTGAACTTGACAACATGAGAAAATGTTCAGAAACTTTCCCACACTACAGAGTTCATTTCTGTAACAAATGGAAACGGAGGCACAGAAGTTGAAGTTCACATTCGTTTTTATTTAGGTTTAATGTGGAACCTCAGGACCACGGTCCGGGGGGCTCCGAAGGGGGCGTGACTACGTGAGCCCCAGACACCCGTGGTAAGTCCCCTCGAACTGGGACAGAGTGGGAAGCCTGGGGGACATGGGTGCTTGATCCAAAACACACCAGCAAGTCCACCTCTGAATGGCTTAAGAAAAACAAAATTAAGACTTTGGAGTGGCCTAGTCAAAGTCCTGACCCTAATCCAATTGAGAAGCTGTGGCATGACCTTAAAAAGGCGGTTCATTCTCTGAAAACCTCCAATGTTTCTGAATTGCAACAATTCTGTACAGATGAGTTGGCCAAAATTCCTCCAGAGCAATGTAAAAGACTCATTGTCAGTTATTGCCAATGCTTGATTGCAGTTGTTGTTGCTAAGGGTGACCCAACCAGTTATTAGGTTTAGAGGGCAATCACTTTTTCACACAGAACCCTGTAGGTTTGGATTTCTTTTTACCTTAATAATAATTATTCAAAAACTTATTTTTTTGTGTTTACTTTTTTGTCTAATATTTAATTTTGTGTGGTTATCTGAAACATTTAAGTGTGACAAACATATAAAAGTTTAGGACATCAGGAAGGGGACAAACACTTTTTTCACACAACTGTGTATATATGTAAACTCTCCTAACATGTTCAGTACAGTATATTGGAATGGAATGTGCTTCAAGATCAATAGTAATAATAGATTGTTGTAATTTGCACTAAAGGCCACAAGATGTCCCTGATCCCACAAGAATAAACCTACAGCTACGGAGTCCTAATCTGAGACTATATTTACACAATTCAGTTTTTGTCGCCACTTGTAATTTAGTGCAACAGCAAATATCCTATGTTTCTAGTAAGGCTACTTTCACACATCAGGTTTTCGCTGTCAGGCTAAATCCGGCTAAATAAAAAAAAAACGGATCTGGCGAATGTTGCCGCCGGATCCAGTTTTTTCCCCATAGACTTGCATTAGTGCCAGATGACATTGCGTTTCGTCCGGTTTTCGCCGGATCCGGCAAATCTGCCGTTTCCGGTTTCTGGAGAAAACGTCCATAGCAAAGTTTTTTGTCTCCGGCGAAAAAGCCGGAAGCGCCGGATCCAGCGCTTCCATCTGTTTGCTAGAATGGAAGCCTATGGGAGCCGGAAGGTGCTGGATCCAGAAAATGACGGATTCCGGCGACGGATTCCGTTTTTTTAAACTGAGCATGCTCCAAAAATTTTTTATATAAAAATCTAGATATGCTAGCCGGATCCGCCGAAAAAACGGATCCGTCGCATTAGTTTTTCACAATCTGCGCCGGATTTGGTTTTCGGAACATTTGCCGGATTGTGCTAGATGCAAAAAGCCTGATGTGTGAAAATGGCCTAACATAGATACAACTGACAAGTATTTATTAGACTTCAGAAACGTGAGAGGTTTAAAACATAACTTTTATTTCAATTTTAAAAAGTAAATATATAAATATCCCAATCAGAACAGGAAAGGATCCTATATATTTCCACTTGAACAAATACCATCCCCCTTAATTATACAATGGCTCTAGACAAAACGTCACACCGATGCAAAACACACAAATAAATGTTAACATTTCAATCCTGTTTGGATATGTGTCAATTAATCCATAAATACAATTACAATAAATCAAAAGAGAAGATACAGACAATGGTTATCTATTATCAATAAAATGGGGATCAATAGGGAGATTATTACAATGACAGCACAGCCAGGGATTCATGGGGCTTAGGCTACGTTCACATTTGCGTTGCGTCGGGCGCAACCGCGGCGACGCATGCGTCATGCGCCCCTATATTTAACATGGGGGGCGCATGGACATGCGTTGTGCTGCGTTTTGTGACGCATGCGTTTTTTCTGCCGCAAGCGTAGGGCGCAGAGGACGCAGCAAGTTGCATTTTTTTGCGTCCAAAATTCAGCAAAAAAGGACGCATGCGTCGCAAAACGCTGCGTTTTAGCATGCGTTTTGGTGCGTTTTTGTTTGCGTTGTGCGTTGCGTCTCCGACGCAACATCGCACAACGCAAATGTGAACGTAGCCTTATTGTGGATGGTTCCCTGTAGGAACAGGATCCCACACATCCCATCACCTGGGCATATAAATGGGTGAGACTGCACCTTCTTCTACATGATTACCAGTACGTATAATACGTGACTAAAGTCACAATTTCTATTGATAATACTATTTACTATCCACTTGTAGCTTACTAGTCATAGACATTCCTAAGTATTCATTTACTTACTCTTAATATCTACAGTGGGTACAGAAAGTATTCAGACCCCTTTACATTTTTTCACTCTTTGTTTCATTGCAGTCATTTGGTAAATTCAAAAAAAGTTCATTTTTTTCTCATTAATGTACACTCTGCACCCCATCTTGACTGAAAAAAAAACAGAAATCTGGTAATTTTTGCAAATTTAATAAAAAAGAAAAACTGAAATATCACATGATATTTGCTCAGTATTGAGTAGAAGCGCCCTTTTGAGCTAGTACAGCCATGAGTCTTCTTGGGAATGATGTATAACTAGTTTAAGATGTTTTGAGTAAAAATAAGATATATTGAGAAACAACCTATCTACATTACAATCAATGTTATTCTTTAGCTAGCAGATAAGATGATACAAATAGTAAAAAAAAAATGTTTTTAAAAATGTAAAAAAATATAAAAGTTCAAATCACCCCCCATAAACCCCATTCAAAATAAAACAATAAAGAGAAAAAAAATACACATATTTGGTACTGCTGCGTTCAGAATCGCCTGATCTATCAATAGATGAAAATAATTAATTTGATCAGTAAATAGCGTATGAGAAAAAAAGTAAAAACGCCAGAATTAGGTTTTTTTAGTCACTGCAACATTGCATTAAAATGCAATAACGGGAGATGAAAAGATCGTATCTACACCAAAATTGTATCAATAAAAACGTCACCTCGGCACGCCAAAAATAAGCCCTCACCCATCCCCAGATCACCAAAAATGGAGACGCAACGGGTCTCGGAAAATTCTGTTGTTTTTTTTTGTTTTTTTAAATGTTGGATTTTTTTTTCACCACAGCAGCTCATTCACCATTGGTTCTCAGCCTGGACAGTCGCATCTTGGCACCATCCAGGTTGAAAGCTATTTCTCTCCCTGACATGGATTACAGCGTGGGACAGAACAACGGATAGATGAGGGATATTGTTGTTTTTTTATTTTTGTTTTATTACAGGAGAACGAGAGCTTTGGTGGAATAGGTGATAGGTGAGTGTTTTTTTATTTTTAAATAAAAAGGAAAAGTGTTTTGTTTTATTACTAATAAAATACTTTATTCTGGCTCTGTCTTTATTTACAATACGACTATAGGATTAGTAATGGATAGGTGTCTTACAGACGTCTCTCCGTTACTAAGCTGTGGGCTTGATGTCACCTGACAATACAAAGGTTACATCAACCCCAAAAATATGAACCCCACTTGCTACTGCTACAGGGCAAGTAGGAAGAGCCGGGCAAAGCACCAGAATTGGTGCATCTAATAGATGCGCCTTTTCTGGGCAGCTGTGGGCTGCTATTTTTAGGCTGGTGGGGCCTATATCAACGGCCCCTTACCATCCTGAGAATACCAGCCCCCAGCTGTGAGCTTTAGCAAGGCTGGTTGTCAAAAATGGGGGAGACCCCACGCCAGTTTATTTTAAGTATTTATAATTTAAAAAAAACAGTGTGGGGACCCCTCTATTGTTGATAACTATACATACAAGGAGAAACAGGAGCAACCAGGTACAATTTATCAAAGTATTATTTATTAATAGTAAGATCAAGACCAGTAGATCCAATAACCATAGACCATCAAAAAAATCCATCAAATATTAAGACAAATACAGGAAGAAAACACAGAAACAGTGTAGAAACATAGTGGAGGCTACATATTGCCGCTGCCCGATTGTGCAAACATGTTCATAAGGTTCTACGGTGCTTATGTAGTACCATGAGCCATTATTGGTAAAGAAGCCGCCCCTTACAATTGAAGTCTCAGAAAATCATTGCCAACAATAAATATTTTTCCTAAGGGAGAAGGCTTACTATAGGCAGAAGTCAATACGCCCCAAGTAGGATGTTGGATGACCCCAAAGAAACACCCCGACGCGCGTTTTGCATGCTCCCAGCAACGCTTTATCAAGGGGAGTGCCGAGATGTGCCTGCAAGGACCTTTTATGGTCACATGGTGGGTCAGGTGGTGTGGGTAGAGCCAATCACGGTGGCTATATAGATGGCGCATGCGCACCGCATCACACAGGTCCTGTTGTGAATTCTGTGGCTGAGTTCACTTCTGTGGTCACAAGTGGTATTGCAGTCTCTGGGCTTCCTCCCTCAGGTGTTTTGGTGAGCTCGTTGGCTGCCTTGCTATTTAGCTCCACCTGAGTCTGTCTTCCTTGCTCCTTGTCAATGTTCCAGTGTTGGATCTGAGCTACTGCATCTTTCCTTGGGCCTGCTGCTCTGCTAGATAAGTGCTTCTAGTTTGTTTTCTGTTTTTTCTGTCCAGCTTGCTATTAACTTTTGCTGGAAGCTCTGAGAAGCAAAGGGGTGCACCGCCGTGCTGTTAGTTCGGCACGGTGGGTCTTTTTGCCCCTTTGCGTGGTTTTCGTTTTAGGGTTTTTTGTAGACTGCATAGTTCTCTTTGCTATCCTCGCTCTGTCTAGAATATCGGGCCTCACTTTGCTGAATCTATTTCATTCCTACGTTTGTCTTTTCATCTTGCTAACAGTCATTATATGTGGGGGGCTGCCTATTCCTTTGGGGTATTTCTCTGAGGTAAGTCAGGCTTGTATTTCTATCTTCAGGCTAGTCAGCTCCTCAGGCAGTGCCGAGTTGCATAGGTAGTTGATAGGCGCAATCCACTGCTGCTTATAGTTGTGTGAGGATAGATCAGGTACTGCAGTCTACAGAGATTCCACGTCTCAGAGCTCGTCCTATTATTTTTGGTTATTGCCAGATCTCTGTATGTGCGCTGATTACTGCACGCTGTGTTGCCTGATTGCCTGCCATAACAGAACAAGGAGCCAACCAATGATTTCCAATAGAGGGAAAAAAGAAATCCTGACATCATTTTTTTTTCTTAGCTCTGTCTTCAGTCTTTTTTTTCCCCTAGACATTAGAGTGCTTCAGGACACAGCTGTGGACATGGATATTCAGGCTCTGTGCTCCTCAATGGATAATCTCGTTGTAAATGTACAAAAGATTCAAGATACTATTGATCAGAAATCGATGCTAGAACCAAGAATTCCGATTCCTGATTTGTTTTTTGGTGACAGAACTAAGTTCCTGAGCTTCAGAAATAATTGTAAGCTATTTTTGGCCTTGAAACCTCATTCTTCTGGTAATCCTATTCAACAGGTTTTGATTATTATTTCTTTTTTGCGCGGCGACCCACAGGACTGGGCGTTTTCTCTTGCACCAGGAGATTCTGCATTGAGTAATGTTGATGCATTTTTCCAGGCGCTGGGATTGCTTTACGATGAGCCTAATTCAGTGGATCAAGCTGAGAAAAATCTGCTGGCGTTATGCCAGGGTCAGGATGATGTAGAAGTATATTGTCAGAAATTTAGGAAATGGTCAGTACTCACTCTGTGGAATGAATCTGCACTAGCGGCTTTGTTCAGAAAGGGTCTCTCTGAAGCTCTTAAGGATGTAATGGTGGGATTTCCTATGCCTGCTGGTTTGAATGAGTCTATGTCCTTGGCCATTCAGATCGGTCGTCGCTTGCGCGAGCGTAAATCTGTGCACCATCTGGCGGTATTGTCTGAGAGTAAGCCTGAGCCTATGCAGTGCGACAGGACTATGACTAAAGTAGAACGGCACGAACACAGACGTCTGAACAGACTGTGTTTCTATTGTGGTGATTCTACTCATGCTATTTCTAATTGTCCTAAACGCACTAGGCGGTTCGATAGCTCTGCCGTTATTGGTACTGTACAGTCCAAATTCCTTTTGTCCATTACCTTAATGTGCTCTTTGTCATCATATTCTGTCATGGCGTTTGTGGATTCAGGCGCTGCCCTGAATCTGATGGATTTGGATTATGCTAAACGTTGTGGATTTTTCTTGGAGCCTTTGCGGTGTCCTATTCCGTTGAGAGGAATTGATGCTACACCTTTGGCCAAGAATAAGCCTCAGTACTGGGCCCAGCTGACCATGTGCATGGCTCCTGCACATCAGGAAGTTATTCGCTTTTTGGTACTGCATAATTTGCATGATGTGGTCGTGTTGGGGTTGCCATGGCTACAAACCCATAATCCAGTATTGGATTGGAACTCTATGTCGGTAACCAGCTGGGGTTGTCAGGGAGTACATGGTGATGTTCCATTTTTGTCTATTTCGTCATCCATTCCTTCTGACATCCCAGAGTTCTTGTCGGACTTTCAGGATGTATTTGAAGAGTCCAAGTCTGATGCCCTACCTCCGCATAGGAATTGTGATTGTGCTATCGATTTGATTCCTGGTAGTAAATTCCCTAAGGGTCGTTTATTTAATTTGTCCGTACCTGAACACACCGCTATGCGCAGTTATGTGAAGGAGTCCCTGGAGAAGGGACATATTCGCCCATCGTCGTCACCATTGGGAGCAGGGTTCTTTTTTGTAGCCAAGAAGGATGGTTCGCTAAGACCGTGTATTGATTACCGCCTTCTTAATAAGATCACTGTTAAGTTTCAGTATCCCTTGCCATTGATTTCTGACTTGTTTGCTCGGATTAAGGGGGCTAGTTGGTTTACTAAGATTGATCTTCGTGGTGCGTATAATCTGGTGAGAATCAGGCAGGGAGATGAATGGAAAACGGCATTTAATACGCCCGAGGGTCATTTTGAGTATCTGGTGATGCCGTTCGGACTTGCCAATGCTCCATCTGTTTTTCAGTCTTTTATGCATGACATTTTCCGTGAGTATCTGGATAAATTCTTGATTGTTTACTTGGATGACATTTTGATCTTCTCAGATGATTGGGAGTCTCATGTGAAGCAAGTCAGAATGGTTTTCCAGGTACTGCGTGCTAATTCCTTGTTCGTGAAGGGATCAAAGTGTATCTTCGGTGTGCAGAAAGTTTCATTTTTGGGGTTCATCTTTTCCCCTTCTACTATCGAGATGGATCCGGTTAAGGTTCAGGCCATCCAGGATTGGACTCAGCCGACATCTCTATAAAGTCTGCAGAAATTCCTGGGCTTTGCTAATTTTTATCGTCGCTTCATCTGTAATTTTTCTAGCATTGCCAGACCATTGACCGATTTGACCAAGAAGGGTGCTGATTTGGTTAATTGGTCTTCTGCTGCCGTGGAAGCTTTTCAGGAGTTGAAGCGTCGTTTTTGCTGTGCCCCTGTGTTGTGTCAACCTGATGTTTCTCTTCCGTTCCAGGTCGAGGTTGATGCTTCTGAGATTGGTGCAGGGGCGGTTTTGTCACAGAGAGGTTCTGGTTGCTCAGTGTTCAAACCATGTGCTTTCTTTTCCAGGAAATTTTCTGCTGCTGAGCGTAATTATGATGTGGGCAACCGAGAGTTGCTGGCCATGAAGTGGGCATTCGAGGAGTGGCGTCATTGGCTTGAGGGTGCTAAGCATCGCGTGGTGGTTTTGACTGATCATAAGAACCTTACTTATCTTGAGTCTGCCAAGCGCTTGAATCCTAGACAGGCCCGTTGGTCGTTATTTTTTGCTCGTTTTGATTTTGTGATTTCATACCTTCCGGGCTCTAAAAATGTGAAGGCGGATGCTCTGTCTAGGAGTTTTGTGCCCGACTCTCCGGGTTTATCTGAGCCGGCGAGTATCCTCAAGGAAGGAGTCATTGTGTCTGCCATCTCCCCTGATTTGCGGAGAGTGTTGCAGAAATTTCAGGCTAATAAACCTGATCGTTGTCCGGCCGAGAAACTGTTCGTCCCTGATAGGTGGACTAGTAAAGTTATCTCTGAACTTCATTGTTCGGTGCTGGCCGGTCATCCAGGAATCTTTGGTACCAGGGAGTTGGTTGCTAGATCCTTCTGGTGGCCATCTCTGTCACGGGATGTGCGTGCTTTTGTGCAGTCCTGTGGAATTTGTGCTAGGGCTAAGCCCTGCTGTTCACGTGCCAGTGGGTTGCTTTTGCCCTTGCCGGTCCCGAAGAGGCCTTGGACACATATTTCGATGGATTTCATTTCTGACCTTCCCGTTTCTCAAAAAATGTCGGTCATTTGGGTGGTCTGTGATCGCTTTTCTAAAATGGTCCATCTGGTGCCCTTGGTTAAATTGCCTTCCTCCTCTGATTTGGTGCCTTTGTTCTTCCAGCATGTGGTTCGTTTACATGGCATTCCTGAGAATATTGTTTCTGACAGAGGTTCCCAGTTTGTCTCGAGGTTCTGGCGAGCCTTTTGTGGTAGGATGGGCATTGACCTATCTTTTTCCTCGGCCTTCCATCCTCAGACTAATGGCCAGACCGAACGAACCAATCAGACCTTGGAAACATATCTGAGATGTTTTGTTTCCGCTGACCAGGATGATTGGGTGTCATTTTTGCCGTTGGCTGAGTTCGCCCTTAATAATCGGGCCGGCTCGGCTACCTTGGTCTCTCCATTTTTCTGCAATTCTGGGTTCCATCCTCGTTTCTCTTCAGGACAGGTTGAGTCTTCGGACTGTCCTGGTGTGGATTATGTGGTGGACAGGTTGCAGCAGATCTGGACTCAGGTAGTGGACAATTTGACCTTGTCCCAGGAGAAGGCTCAGCTTTTCGCTAATCGCAGACGCCGTGTGGGACCCCGACTTCGTGTTGGGGATCTGGTTTGGTTATCTTCTCGTCATATTCCTATGAAGGTTTCCTCTCCTAAATTTAAACCTCGTTTTATTGGTCCGTATAGGATTTCTGAGATTCTCAATCCGGTGTCTTTTCGTCTGACCCTCCCAGACTCCTTTTCCATACATAATGTATTCCATAGGTCGTTGTTGAGGAGATACGTGGCACCTATGGTTCCATCTGTGGAGCCTCCTGCCCCTGTTTTGGTGGAGGGGGAATTGGAGTATATTGTGGAGAAGATTTTGGATTCTCGTGTCTCTAGACGGAAACTCCAGTATCTGGTCAAATGGAAGGGTTATGCTCAGGAAGATAATTCCTGGGTTTTTGCCTCTGATGTCCATGCCCCAGATCTTGTTCGTGCCTTTCATGTGGCTCATCCTGGTCGGCCTGGGGGTTCTGGTGAGGGTTCGGTGACCCCTCCTCAAGGGGGGGGTACTGTTGTGAATTCTGTGGCTGAGTTCACTTCTGTGGTCACAAGTGGTATTGCAGTCTCTGGGCTTCCTCCCTCAGGTGTTTTGGTGAGCTCGTTGGCTGCCTTGCTATTTAGCTCCACCTGAGTCTGTCTTCCTTGCTCCTTGTCAATGTTCCAGTGTTGGATCTGAGCTACTGCATCTTTCCTTGGGCCTGCTGCTCTGCTAGATAAGTGCTTCTAGTTTGTTTTCTGTTTTTTCTGTCCAGCTTGCTATTAACTTTTGCTGGAAGCTCTGAGAAGCAAAGGGGTGCACCGCCGTGCTGTTAGTTCGGCACGGTGGGTCTTTTTGCCCCTTTGCGTGGTTTTCGTTTTAGGGTTTTTTGTAGACTGCATAGTTCTCTTTGCTATCCTCGCTCTGTCTAGAATATCGGGCCTCACTTTGCTGAATCTATTTCATTCCTACGTTTGTCTTTTCATCTTGCTAACAGTCATTATATGTGGGGGGCTGCCTATTCCTTTGGGGTATTTCTCTGAGGTAAGTCAGGCTTGTATTTCTATCTTCAGGCTAGTCAGCTCCTCAGGCAGTGCCGAGTTGCATAGGTAGTTGATAGGCGCAATCCACTGCTGCTTATAGTTGTGTGAGGATAGATCAGGTACTGCAGTCTACAGAGATTCCACGTCTCAGAGCTCGTCCTATTATTTTTGGTTATTGCCAGATCTCTGTATGTGCGCTGATTACTGCACGCTGTGTTGCCTGATTGCCTGCCATAACAGGTCCTGGAAAAATATTCATTGTTGGCAATGATTTTCTGAGACTTCTCATGTAAGGGGCGGCTTCTTTACCAATAATGGCTCATGGTACTACATAAGCACCTTAGAGCCTTATGAACATGTTTGCACAATCGGGCAGCGGCAATATGTAGCCTCCACTATGTTTCTACACTGTTTCTGTGTGTTTTCTTCCTGTATTTGTCTTAATATTTGATGGATTTTTGTGATGGTCTATGGTTATTGGATTTACTGGTCTTGATCTTACTATTAATAAATAATACTTTGATAAATTGTACCTGGTTGCTCCTGTTTCTCCTTGTATGTATACTGACTTTCGAGTGGGTACGCAGTTTTTTGGTTTTAATGGGCTACTCTTAGCCCAATTTATGACACTATGGTGTCACTGAGGTATATGTGCATACTATTGTTGATAACTAGCTTTGCTGAAGCCGACATCTGAGTGTTGTGTTTTGCCTGGCTGGTTATAGAAAATACGAGGGAACCCTTGCCGGGTTTTTCTTTCATTTATTTAGTTATAGCGCAGGCAACGAGTGAGAAATACCCCCATCATCCGCTCCTGCTGTCACTGTTATTAGTGGCAGCAGGTGCAGGTTGATGGGAGTAATAGTCCCAAAAAAGGCCCCAACTGCTGTAATTGTTCTGACTTTAATATAACTTTCATCATTCTCCTCTGATCGCCGGCAGTGCAGGGGAGATTGATGAGAGCCTTCTTCAGCACCCGGTGCCGGGGAACAGCATTTACTGTAGCGCTTCTTCCCCGACGCCGATGCGTGTCACATGGATGGTGTGCTCCGTGTGCAGGACGTGTTGTGGCCCATGCTGACGTTAAAAAATGGACATGTCTACGTGTGGGACACACAGTCTGTGGAAACACACTGACATGTGCACAGACCCATTCAAATATGGGTCTACGTGTGTCAGTGTCTCCGGCATGTGTGAAAACTGTCACCACACGTACAGGAGACACGGACGTGTGAATGAGGCTTAACTGCGATCAGAGTGCTAAAAGTCAAAATCCTATGGTGAGACTAAGTAAAAAAGTTAAAAAACTAACAAAAAAGTTACAAAATAATAATAAAAAAAATTATATTGTACCCATAAATAAATATTTTCATGAAAAAAAATTGTACGCATAATTGGTATCCCCAGGTCTGGAACGACTCGTCCTATAAAAATCTCACACTAGTTAACCCCTAGTGAACACCGTAAAAGAAAAAAAAAAACGAGGCAAAAAATTATGCTTTATCATCATACCGCAGAACAAAAAGTGGAATAAAATGCGACAATCAAAAAGACGAATGTAAATCGAAAGGGTAGCACTGAAAACGTCATCTTGTACTCGAAAAACAAATCGCCATACAGCTGCATCAGCAGAAAAATAAACAAGTTATAGCTCTCAGAATATAGCAAGGCAAAATTATTTTTTCTATAACAGTTTTATTGTGTAAAATTGCCAAAATATAAAAAAAGTTATAAATGTGGCATTGCTGTAAACGTTCTGACCTGAAGAATAAGATTTCCAAAATGGGGTCGCTTGAGGGGAATACTTCTCTTATAGCACTTAGGAGCTCTGTATATGGAATCCACAAGCTATTTTAGGAAAATCTGCGTTCCAGAAGGCAAATAGCGCTCCATCCTTCCTGAGTTTTGCCGTATGGCTAAGCAGTACTCTACAGCCACATATGGGGTATTTCCACGTTCAGTAGAAATTGTGGGACACATTTTGGTGCCATTTTTACCCACTTCCCATGTGAAAATGTAAAATAGGGGACTAAAACAAAATTTTGATGGTAAAAATTATATATATTTTTTTCACTGCCCAATGGTATAAAATTCTGTGACACACCTGTGGTGTCAATATGATCACTGCACCCCTAGATGAACTCAGAGGTGAGGTTTGTAAAATCGGGTCACTTATGAGGGGTTCTGCTATTCTGGCACCTCAGGGTCTCTCCCAGTGAGTCATGGCACCCGCAAACCATAACAGTAAAATCTGAAGTATACTATGGCGCTCCTTGCCTTTTCAGCTTTGCAATGTGCCTGAAAAGTATTTCAAGTTTACATGTAGGATATTGGCGCACTCAGTAGACATTTTTACAACAAATCGAGGTGTTGATTTTTTCCTATTCGCTCTTAGAAAAATTAAAAACTTTGAGCTAAAACAACATTTTAGTTGTAAAAATTAAATTCTGTGAGGCACATGTGGTGTCAATATAATCACTGCAACCCTAGATGAATTCATTGGGGGTGTAGTTTGCAAAATGAGGTCACATATTTTTTTTATTTATTTATTTTACTCATTTATATAGTGCCATTAATTCCACAGCGCTTTACATGCATTATTGGCACTGTCCCCATTGGGGCTCACAATCTAGAATCCCTATCAGTATGTCTTTGGGATTGGCTCTGCCAATGTAACATGGCACCCTCATATCATTCCAGCAAAATCTGAACTCCAATATAGCGCTTCTTCCCTTCTGAGCTTTGACTGTGCCTCAAAAGTAGTTTTCGAGCCCATTTAGGGAATCGGTGTACTCAGGAGAAATTGCACAAGAAGTTTGGGGTCCATTTTCTCTTGCTATCCTTGTTAAAATGAAAAAAATTGGGGCTTAAACAATATTTTTGTGGGAAAAATATATATTTTTTCATTTTCACAGATCAACGTTGTAAACTTCTGTGCTCACCACATGTCTAGATAAATTTCTTGAAGGGTCTAGTTTCAATAATGGGATCACTTGTGGGGGAGTTCCACTGTTTAGGCATATCATGTGCTCTCAAAACACGACATGACCCCCACAGACCATTTCATCAAAGTCTGCATTTACAAAACGTCACTCCTTCCATTTTGAGCCCTGCCATGTGCCTAAATGTTAGTTTTCACCCACACATATAAAGTATCTGCGTACTCAAGAGAAATTGCACAACAAATTTTGGGGTCCATTTTCTCCTGCTGTATTTGTGAAACCTGGGAGGTCAGCATGCTCACCACATGTCTAGATACATTCCTTGAGGGGTCAAGTTTCCAAAACGGGGTCAATTGTAGAGAAAGTCCACTGTTTAGGCACATCAGGGGCTCTCCAAATGGGACATGGCATCTGCTAATGATTACAGCAAATTTTGTGTTCCAAAAGTCAAATGGTGCTTTTTTCCTTCCAAGCCCTGCTGTGCGCCCAAACAGTAGTTTCCCCCCACATATGGGGTTCTGAGGAGAAATTGCCCAACAATTGTATGTTACAATTTCTCCTGTTACCCTTCTAAAAATGAAAAAAATTGGGGCTGAAATAACATTTTTGTGGGAATAATGTGATTTTTTTTATTTTCACAGCTCAACATTATAAACTGTTAGGTGTTGAGTTCCCACCACTGCACAGGGGGAACCTTGAACCATGTCCCCTGTGGTCTCTCATTCTTCCCCAGCCACAGTGGAGTCTGCTCAGCAGAGACGTCGGTCCCAGCGTCTGGCTCAAGCTGATACTGTGCGTCTGGTTACAGCTGCCACTCCAGGTTCAGCATTTGTAACCAGCATTGATCAGCGGCAAGCAGACGTTCCATGGACTAAGTCCTGCTACTGAGCATGCCCGTGGGACGACCTCTCATAGGAGGTCGGAGGTCACATTCTCAGGTCCTGTAGCGGCTCCGATTGGACCACTAGGAAGGTCCCGGAAGGCTACATATATAAAAGGCTCGCATGGCCGCTCGGCCATGTGCTAGTATAGAATTGTACTCGTGTGTGTGTATGTGTGACTGAATCTGGTGAAAGCTCCTAATCATACCCATCCCTAGCGTTGTTGCATGTTCTTGGGTGAGTGAGCTATCTAGCACCAGAATGTGCCATCCAGCTCTAGGCATGATCTTACTGCGTCTTTCAGCAGCGACCGCCAGTGTGGCGCCGTGCTCAACTAGTGCGCTTTTCTGGCCCTAGCTAGGGTAGTTAGTGGCGTCCGCCAGAGCGGCGCTGTACGCACATATTGTGGTTAATCTTTAGTGAGAATTTTCCCTTGCACCGCAGTTGTGGCACCAAACGCTAGTAGGTCTAGAGGGACTCTAACCCCGTGTCCTTGGGGCAGGGTCCTGTGACCAGAACATTAGTGTTCACTCTGCGGTATTGTGGCTCTGTGACGCAACAGAGGTTCGCCTTCTACATACCGGGTGAAGTTAACCTGTGTATGTTCACATTATATCGCCATATAGTCTGTCATTACTTAACAGCAGGTTCCATCTCTGCACAGTGGACCCTGGGCTGCGAACGCACCTCATATTTCTCATATTATTTGGTGTTCCGCCAGCCCTAACAATAAACGTCTGCGACGCACCTGAGTGTTCAAGGTGCTCACCACACATCTAGATACATTCCTTAAGGGGCCTAGTTTGCAAAATAGGGTCATATGTGGTGGGTTTCCACTGTTTAGGCCAGTGTTTCCCAAACTCCAGTCCTCACGGACCCCATGGGTCATGTTTTCAGGATTTACTTAGTATTGCGCAAGCAGTGGAAGTATCATCAAGGCATCAGGAGTTGTCTCACCTGTGCAACACTATGAAAATCCTGAAAACATGACCCGTGGGGTCCGTGAGGACTGGAGTTTGGGAAATAATGGTTTAGGCACATCAGGGGCTCTCCAAACAATACATGGTGTCCACTAATGATATCAGCAAATTTTGAGTTCGAAAAGTCAAATGGCACTCTTCCTCTTCCGAGTCTGTCCGTGCTCCCAAACAGTAGTTTTCACGCACATATGGGGTATTGGCGTACTAAGTAGAAATTGAACAACAATTGTATGGTGCAATTTCTCCTGATACCCTTCTTAAAATAAAAAAATTGGGGCTAAAATAAAATTTTTGTGGGAATAATGTGATTTTTTTTATTTTCACAGCTCAACATTATAAACTTCTGCTACACACCTGGGTGTTCAAGGTGCTCACCACACATCTAGATACATTCCTTGAGGGGACTCATTTAAAAAATGGGGTAATTTGTGTTTTTTTTTTCACTGTTTAGGCACATCAGGGGCTCTACAAACGCAACATGACACCTGCAGAACATTCCATCAGTCTTAAACTGTAAAGCGCTGCGGAATATGTTGGCGCTATATAAATAAAGATTATTATTATTATTCCATCAAAATCAGTTTTCCAAAACATTGTCCTTTTTGGGCACTGCAGTTTACCCACACCTATGAGGTATCTGCGTACTCACGAGAAATTGCACAACTAAGTTTGGGGTCCATTTTCTTCTGCAACCCTTGTGAAAATAAAAAAAAATTGGGGCTAAAATAACATTTTTGTGGAAATAATGTGATTTTTTATTTTCACAGCTCAACATTATCAACTTCTGCGACGCACCTGGATCACCCCCCCTTTGGGCAGTGGGGTACTCGGTACCGGGTCCTTCGGTTCTAAGTGGGGATGTCACGGTGGCTGACCCAGTCCGTGGCCCTAGGGGACGTCCGTTAATAAATTGGGGAAAGGTCTTTAAAGGGGAAATGTTTGTGACGCCACCTGTGGTATTCGCTGCTTAGGGGTCCGCTGGGGTTATGTTATGGCAGCTAGATGGTATACCTTCCCACAGGTGAAGAATGTAAGAATGTCCCCAGGGCTTCCCAGAGTGTAGATGATGGATAGTGTGAGGCGCAGTAAAGAATGAGGACACAAGATTGCAGTCTCTTTACCTTTACTGAAGGCTTCAGTGTCCACAGTCCAGAGCACCAGACCACAGGGCAGGTCGAGTCCGGCCAGTCTGAAGGCAAATCCAGAGTCCCCCTTATCCAGGTGGAAATCAGTAGCCTTCCTCTAGTGCCTGAGTGTTGTAGTTCCTCCCTGCTGAGCTTCTCGGTGAGGTCCTCACAGCTATCGTAGATGTAATGTCTCTATCTCTCTGTCCCCCTGATGGATAGGATAGGACAAACCCGTATGACTGATGGCCTGAGGCTTTTTACAGGGACCCTACGACGCCCCAGCCCCCACAAGTTGCCACCGTGCCTCCTGGGTATAAGGTCGGGCAGCCAACGTGGAATTAACTGTCCTGCCAGTCTCTGAAGTAAAGCATAGAGATCCTTACTCCCTCGGTGTTCTGGCTACCGGCTTCTGCGCCTCAGAGGGAGGCAGCCTATTGCAGGGCAGAACTCCCTCTGGATTCCTCTCCTTGTGCTATGACTTCGTTTCTCACTCTCAGCAACGCAATTCCCTTCGTGTCCTTTCTTAGGATGCTGCCGCATCCTCGTTCTCCACAGACCTCAGTCTGCATCTGGCTCCCTCTCACTCCAGCCAGCTTCTCTCTCTGACTTCCTATCCAGACTACCAGTCCTAATTGTGAGGAGTGCCCTAATAGATAGAAGCATGGCTCCCCCTGGCGGCCTGGAGTGTGAAGTGTGTTGTGTGGTTTGTGATACCTGGTAAGGTGATCTCCTTTATTGCCTTCAGACGTGGAAGAATGACATTACTGCAACGACCAGGACCCTGGGGCGCTGCACACCTGGGTGATCAAGGTGCTCACCACACATTTAGATACATTCCTTGAGGGGACTAATTTAAAAAATGGGGTCACTTGTGGGGTCTTCCCACTGTTTATGCACATCAAAGGCTCTCCAAATGAGGCATGGTGTCCGCTAATGATTCCAGACAATTTTGCATCAAAAAGTCAAAAGGGGCTACTTCCCTTCTGAGCCCCTCCGTGCGCCCAAACAGTAATTTTTACCCACATATGAGGTATCAGCGTGCTCAGGAGAAATTGTACAACAAACTATTTTGTTCTTTTTTTTCTTCTTTTACTATTGTGAAAATAAAGAAATGTGTGTCTAAATTAAACTTTTTGTTTTCTCTGTGTCCCAGGCAGTGCAGCGGCAGCCGCCGAGACAGTAGCAGGGAGCAGCGTGGGCACGAGAAGAGGTTAGGAATGTGTTTTTTTTTACTGGACTGTGGGGCCATTCTCGGAGGGGGAGGGAGGGGGGAGAGATGTGGGCTGTGCTGTATACTACTGTGTGAGCTGTGCTGTATACTACTGTGTGGGCTGTGCTGTATACTACTGTGTGGGCTGTGCTCTATACTACTGTGTGGGCTGTGCTCTATACTACTGTGTGGGCTGTGCTGTATACTACTGTCTGGGCTGTGTTGTATACTACTGTGTGGGCTGTGTTATCTACTACGCGACCAGATATAGCTATATTCCGTATATGTTCATGTAGCTGCACAGCCTATATGTGTATGTATATATCTATATATAATCATCTAAGGGTCTACGCGTCTGTGTTTCTGTAATGGAAATCCCGCGCCGCTGATTGGTTGCGCCCGGTCGGCTGCGACCAATTAGCAACAGTCCGGCCATGAATTGGCCCCTCCCTACTCCCCTCCAGTCAGTGCCCCCTCCTGTCAGCGCCCCCTGGTAAGGCAATGTGTCGCCCCCATCCCGGACCCCTGCACCCTCGGTTACCCCCAGTTCAGGTTCACGTCGGCGTACACATGGGCTCTGCTCCCGGTCTGCGGTCCAGGCATGGCGGCTGGGGGTCTGCAGGGCGACGTACATACATATATACATACATATATACATATTCTAGAATACCCGATGCGTTATAATCGGGCCACCATCTAGTTTTAACATAACTTTTTACATTTCCTTTATATTTTAGTTCAAATTCTTCAGTGGTATTATAATAGTCCTGAATAGGGTTGAGCGACTTTTCTTTTTATAGGATCGGGTCGGGTTTCACGAAACCCGACTTTTTCAAAAGTCGGGTCAAGTGAAATCGGCCGATCCTATAGAAAAGTCGGGGTCGGCCGAAACACGAAACCCAATTCAGTGCATTGGGTTTCTAATGGTTCCCAGGGTCTGAAGGAGAGGAAACTCTCCTTCAGGCCCTGGGATCCATATTTAAGTGTAAAATAAAGAATCAAAATAAAAAATATTGATATACTTACCCTCAGACGCGCCCTGGTTCTCACCGGCAGCCTTCCTTCCTAAGAATGAGCGCCTGAAGGACATTCGATGACGTCGCGGCTTGTGATTGGTCGCGTGAGCGGTCACATGGGCATCACGCGACCAATCACAAGCCGCGACGTCATCTAAGGTCCTTCAAGTAGAGGAGCTGCGGAGACACCATCACGTGTTTCTCAACGCAGGCAGTGAATAGCCAGGCCTTTCACCGGGAAGGAACAACCAAGGGAAGGGCAGCATCCAATAAAGGAAAACATCCAATAAAGGAAAACCACCTATGCCAAGCATGGTATCCATCCACAGACAGCTGTTTCGGGGTTTTTGCCCCTCATCAGTGTGGAGTAGGAAACTGGCTATCAGGAGCAGTGCCTACTAAAAAGTCTATAAAGGCACGGATGATTGACCTCGTGGAGACCAAAACATCCAACACCGCAGAGACACCATCACGTGTTTCTCAACGCAGTGATCCAGAACACTGCCCCCAAATATGCAAATGCAAGTAGAGGAGCTGCGGAGACAACATCACGTGTTTCTCAACGCAGGCAGTGAATAGCCAGGCTTTTCACCGGGAAGGAACAACCAAGGGAAGGGCAGCATCCAATAAAGGAAAACATCCAATAAAGGAAAACCACCTATGCCAAGCATGGTGTCCATCCACAGACAGCTGTTTCGGGGTTTTTGCCCCTCATCAGTGTGGAGTAGGATGATTGACCTCAGCGTTGAGAAACACGTGATGGTGTCTCCGCGGTGTTGGATGTTTTGGTCTCCACGAGGTCAATCATCCGTGCCTTTATAGACTTTTTAGTAGGCACTGCTCCTGATAGCCAGTTTCCTACTCCACACTGATGAGGGGCAAAAACCCCGAAACAGCTGTCTGTGGATGGATACCATGCTTGGCATAGGTGGTTTTCCTTTATTGGATGTTTTCCTTTATTGGATGCTGCCCTTCCCTTGGTTGTTCCTTCCCGGTGAAAGGCCTGGCTATTCACTGCCTGCGTTGAGAAACACGTGATGGTGTCTCCGCAGCTCCTCTACTTGCATTTGCATATTTGGGGGCAGTGTTCTGGATCACTGCATTGAGAAACACGTGATGGTGTCTCCGCGGTGTTGGATGTTTTGGTCTCCACGAGGTCAATCATCCGTGCCTTTATATATCTAAGGTCCTTCAGGCGCTGATTCTTAGGAAGGAAGGCTGCGGGTTAGAACCAGGGCGCGTCCGAGGGTGAGTATATACCTATTAGGAATATACTCACCCTCGGACGCGCCCTCGGACGCTTCCTTCCTAAGAATTAGCGCCTGAAGGACCTTAGATGACATCGCGGCTTGTGATTGGTCGCGTGACCGCCCATGTGACCGCTCACGCGGCCAATCACAAGCCGCGACGTCATCGAAGGCCCTTCAGGTGCTGATTCTTAGGAAGGAAGGCTGCTGGTGAGAACCAGGGCACGTCCGAGGGTGAGTATATCAATATTTTTTTATTTTTATTCTTTATTTTACACTTAAATATGAATTCAATACCGATTCCCGATATCTTAAACATATCGGAACTCGGTATCGGAATTCCGATTCCAGATTCAGAAGATCACCGACCTCATGGCCGACCCCACACAGGGGTCGGGTCGGGTTTCATGAAAACCGACTTGGCCAAAAGTCGTCGACTTCTGAATCTGGCCGACCCGTTTCGCTCAACCCTAGTCCTGAACGAACTTCTGTATTTTGCACTGGATTCACGTTTTATTAAATGGCATTTTATTATTTTCTTGTTAGATGTAAATCTGTTATGTAGGAGATAAACATGGAAAAAATTAAACCAGCAAAATTATGAAGTATTGTAAGCAACTCTTTATTATATGTAAATAAAAGCATGTAATAATTTGAAATTGTAATGAAAAGGGTAATCAAATAATTTACAAAGTAGCAATTCTTTCACATTTCTGTTTACTTTAACTTTTTGTTTTGCAATGACATATATCACTAGCAGCCAGCAAGAGTTAGATTGACAAGTGATATATACATAATATATATGTTGTCATGTATGTCATGTACATCCAGGAACAAAGTTAATAATTTTAGGATGAAAATTTGAACTGAGCTTGTGATGGTCTATGACTGTCAGAATTAACATCAGTATTAATAGGTGATACTTCCCAGATTTCACAGACATACTTGTGGGTAGTGTAAGGAGGCAGCTGGACAGGTCTAGGATGGGAGGTATGTGTCCCAGAGGTGCCAAACCTCAGTGATATAGGACATGGAGAAGCAGGCTCCAGCACACATAGTGCTGAGAGGTGTTTAATGGGCCTGGATTATGGGTCCGAGTTTTACGAGCAACTTAAAGAGCAGGGGGGGATAAGTTGCTAATTTACCTCCAGTCTGGGTCTTGGAGTGTCTGATTTCAGGTAGCTGGTGTTGTCTCACTTGGTCTCTGTGTGTGTACAAGGTGAGGGGGTCTGGTGGAGTCTGAGAGGAAACGACTGACTGAAATGGGTGAGCCAGTGCTTTATTTTGTTAAACTTGATGGTTTTTGAACTGTTAGTAAACCACATATTTGTTTTTGCATTGATCTGAATCCTGTGTGTGAACCCGCGCCTACCAGAGAGTCAATCCTTTACAGTAGTAATGCTATCCAATATGTGCCCATTTTTAGAAGAGCTAAATAAAATAAACATTTTCAAAAAAATGCACAAAAAAAATCAATAAGCAATTTCCAAAATAGGTGGGTTTTAGTTTTTAGAGGCAAAAATTATTAAAGCACATCTGTCTTTTCAAAGTATGCTTTCTTATCTATATACTTGAGGAATAACACTATTTCTGTCTATTATACTGCTTACATTATCACCAGTTTTACCAATGTAAGCTGTATCTCAAAATAATTTTTTTTTTCTAACTTTAATTTTCAGTTGTCTCTGAGCTGGTGGGTGGCTGCTGTGATTTCTACTGTACAAATCAAGCAAAGGCATCAGGAATTCCTGCTTTGTTTTCCTTTGTATATTTCACAAATTGAAGCAGCAGCAACATGGAGGACGCTATACAGCACTATTACTGACTTATGTGGCTGTGAATCCAGTACTGTAGAGAAGTAAAACAGTTGGTGGAAGCTGCAGCGCCAACTCTGTCTCTCCATGTACTTAGTGCACCATATTCCTCCTCTGCTTCCCCTCTCCATAGAGTATAATAGGCTGTGTAACTTGACATTACAGTGAGCTGGCAGTTTGTTTGCATTGACCGAGATGGATTTCAGCAGTTTTTTTCAGAGTGAATTGTGAGATTAGGAGGCAGGAGGAGGGAGGAAGTGGCTCATAAGTGGAGAAAGGAGCATATTTCTCAGATAAAATATATTACAGAGTTTCTTATATTCATTTGCACTATTGATTTATACAGTTTGTTGAACTGACAGTGTGATAGTGACAATATTGCGTTTTTGTACCTTTTTTATTTTTCTACCCTGAAAATTTGTTTTGTGATCAAATATATTGGCAATGAAATAGTCCTAGACAATACAGTATGTCTATGAAAATATACAGTTAGTAGAGAAAATTATTGTGATTTCCTGAAGGGCTGTAATTATAGCAGAATAGTGCAGGTCATCAGAGGATAGCATGATTTAGTAAATTTCTCCAGGGATAAACCATATTGCAAGACTTATTTTTATTCAACTTTGTTTCCAAGAGACTTTTTGACTTATACACACAAACATAATGTTTTTAACATTATTCATATGTCTATAATGGCTACCAGGGTTATATTCATTTCAATTGGTGTTTAGATGTAACATTACGTACAGTTAGGGCCAGAAATATTTGGACAGTGACACAAGTTTTGTTATTTTAGCTGTTTACAAAAACATGTTCAGAAATACAATTATATATATAATATGGGCTGAAAGTGCACACTCCCAGCTGCAATATGATAGTTTCCACATCCAAATCGGAGAAAGGGTTTAGGAATCATAGCTCTGTAATGCATAGCGTCCTCTTTTTCAAGGGACCAAAAGTAATTGGACAATGGACTCTAAGGGCTGCAATTAACTCTGAATGCGTCTCCCTCGTTAACCTGTAATCAATGAAGTAGTTAAAAGGTCAGGGGTGGATTCCAGGTGTGTGGTTTTGCATTTGGAAGCTGTTGCTGTGAGCAGACAACATGCGGTCAAAGGAACTCTCAATTGAGGTGAAGCAGAACATCCTGAGGCTGAAAAAAAAGAAAAAATCCATCAGAGAGATAGCAGACATGCTTGGAGTAGCAAAATCAACAGTTGGGTACATTCTGAGAAAAAAGGAATTGACTGGTGAGCTTGGGAACTCAAAAAGGCCTGGGCGTCCACGGATGACAACAGTGGTGGATGATCGCCGCATACTTAATTTGGTGAAGAAGAACCCGTTCACAACATCAACTGAAGTCCAGAACACTCTCAGTGAAGTAGGTGTATCTGTCTCTAAGTCAACAGTAAAGAGAAGACTCCATGACAGTAAATACAAAGGGTTCACATCTAGATGCAAACCATTCATCAATACCAAAAATAGACAGGCCAGAGTTAAATTTGCAGAAAAACACCTCAAGAAGCCAGCTCAGTTCTGGAAAAGTATTCTATGGACAGATGAGACAAAGATCAACCTGTACCAGAATGATGGGAAGAAAAAAGTTTGGAGAAGAAAGGGAACGGCACATGATCCAAGGCACACCACATCCTCTGTAAAACATGGTGGAGGCAACGTGATGGCATGGGCATGCATGGCTTTCAATGGCACTGGGTCACTTGTGTTTATTGATGACATAAGAGCAGACAAGAGTAGCCGGATGAATTCTGAAGTGTACCGGGATATACTTTCAGCCCAGATTCAGCCAAATGCTGCAAAGTTGATTGGACGGCGCTTCATAGTACAGATGGACAATGACCCCAAGCATACAGCCAAAGCTACCCAGGAGTTCATGAGTGCCAAAAAGTGGAACATTCTGCAATGGCCAAGTCAATCTCCAGATCTAAACCCAATTGAGCATGCATTTCACTTGCTCAAATCCAGACTTAAGACGGAAAGACCCACAAACAAGCAAGACCTGAAGGCTGCGGCTGTAAAGGCCTGGCAAAGCATTAAGAAGGAGGAAACCCAGCGTTTGGTGATGTCCATGGGTTCCAGACTTAAGGCAGTGATTGCCTCCAAAGGATTTGCAACAAAATATTGAAAATAAAAATATTTTGTTTGGGTTATGTTTATTTGTCCAATTACTTTTGACCTCCTAAAATGTGGAGTGTTTGTAAAGAAATGTGTACAATTCCTACATTTTCTATCAGATATTTTTGTTCAACCCTTCAAATTAAACGTTACAATCTGCACTTGAATTCTGTTGTAGAGGTTTCATTTCAAATCCAATGTGGTGGGATGCAGAGCCCAACTCGCGAAAATTGTGTCACTGTCCAAATATTTCTGGCCCTAACTGTATGTTAACTATACCATAATGCATAAAAATATCCTGGTGCATAAAACTGTAACCAAGTTAGGAGTGGAATTATAGTTTTCTGCATCAAAATATCGTCATGCATAGTGGTATGTATCGTTAAAGAGTCGATATTGACTTTTAACATTGCTACTTCCAATAGGTGGCACTAGAGTTCTAGTCCTCTTATTCTCTGAAGAAGCAATATGCATATTTAATTTCCCAGAGGAGCATTGCAAGGCTTAAAATTATTCTTACATTGGCAACCCAGGCATGGCATGTCACTCTCCACAAAGACAAATGTTACCCCTTGGTTCACGGTCAGATGCCTCTCACCTAGCCAAACTAGATTGTTATTATTATTTATTATTATAGCACCATTTATTCCATGGCACTTTACATGGGAAAAGGAGTTTAAGAATACTGTACTTGTTTTTCATTATGTAAACAGTACATGTCACCAACTGATCCAGGAGGAGTGAGGACCCTGCCCGCGAAGGCTCACAATCTACAAGGGATGGGTGAGGATACAGTAGGTGAGGATAGAGCTGGTCGTGCAGTGGTTTGGTGGAAAGGTGATTGCTGCAGGTTGTAGGCTTGTCGGAAGAGGTGGGTCTTCAGGTCCTTTTTGAAGGTTTCCATGGTAGGTGAGAGTCTGATATGTTGTGGTAGAGAGTTCCAGAGTAGGGGTGATGCGCGGGAGAAATCTTGTATGGGGTTGTGGGAAGAGGTGATAAGAGGGGAGTAGAGAAGGAGATCTTGTGAGGATCGGAGGTTGCGTGCAGGAAAGTACCGGGAGACGAGGTCACAGATGTATGGAAGACACAGGCTGTAGATGGCTTTGTATGTCATGGTTAGGATTCTGAACTAAAGTCTCTGGGCAATAGGGAGCTAGTGAAGGGACTGACAGAGGGGAGAGGCCGTAGAATAGCGGGGGAGGGACAAGTGGAACAGTCGGGCATCAGAGTTTAGGAAAGATTAGAGGGGTGAGAGAGTGTTAGAGGGGAGGCCACAGAGCAGGAGGTTACAGGAGTCATGGTAGGAGATAATGAGTGCAGTCACAAGTGTTTTTCAAGATTCTTGATTAAGGAATGTGCGGATCCACAAAAATGTTTTTGAGTTGGCAGGAAGTGGAAAGGGCATGGGTATGTGGTTTGAAGGAGAGATCAGAGTCAAGGATTAATCTGAGGCATCGAGCCTATGGGTCTGGGGAGAGTGAGCAGCCATTCACTTTGATAGGTCTGCTGGGGGGGGGTGAGTGAAATGGGGGAAAAATATTTTTTATCCATGTTAAGTTTTAGAAATCTAGCAGAGATGATAACAGACAGACATTGTGGGATTCTGGTTATTACGGAAGATTTCAGATCTCATTTCAAATGAGGGGCAGAACCCTGAAAGACCATGTCTGTAAATTGAGATTCTGGTTTGGCATTGCAACTGAGCAGTTCTGATCGATCCACTGAGAACAGCTGGTTGTTGGGGATGACCATGTCACACCCTTACCACGGCTCAAACATTGATGACTTATTCTAAAGATAGGTCCTGGACGACCCCTTAAATACAGTTAGGGCCAGAAATATTTGGACAGTGACACAATTTTCGCGAGTTCGGCTCTGCATGCCACCACATTGGATTTGAAATGAAACCTCTACAACAGAATTCAAGTGCAGATTGTAACGTTTAATTTGAAGGGTTGAACAAAAATATCTGATAGAAAATGTAGGAATTGTACACATTTCTTTACAAACACTCCACATTTTAGGAGGTCAAAAGTAATTGGACAAATAAACATAACCCAAACAAAATATTTTTATTTTCAATATTTTGTTGCAAATCCTTTGGAGGCAATCACTGCCTTAAGTCTGGAACCCATGGACATCACCAAACGCTGGGTTTCCTCCTTAATGCTTTGCCAGGCCTTTACAGCCGCAGCCTTCAGGTCTTGCTTGTTTGTGGGTCTTTCCGTCCTAAGTCTGGATTTGAGCAAGTGAAATGCATGCTCAATTGGGTTTAGATCTGGAGATTGACTTGGCCATTGCAGAATGTTCCACTTTTTGGCACTCATGAACTCCTGGGTAGCTTTGGCTGTATGCTTGGGGTCATTGTCCATCTGTACTATGAAGCGCCGTCCAATCAACTTTGCAGCATTTGGCTGAATCTGGGCGGAAAGTATATCCCGGTACACTTCAGAATTCATCCGGCTACTCTTGTCTGCTCTTATGTCATCAATAAACACAAGTGACCCAGTGCCATTGAAAGCCATGCATGCCCATGCCATCACGTTGCCTCCACCATGTTTTACAGAGGATGTGGTGTGCCTTGGATCATGTGCCATTCCCTTTCTTCTCCAAACTTTTTTCTTCCCATCATTCTGGTACAGGTTGATCTTTGTCTCATCTGTCCATAGAATACTTTTCCAGAACTGAGCTGGCTTCTTGAGGTGTTTTTCTGCAAATTTAACTCTGGCCTGTCTATTTTTGGTATTGATGAATGGTTTGCATCTAGATGTGAACCCTTTGTATTTACTGTCATGGAGTCTTCTATTTACTGTTGACTTAGAGACAGATACACCTACTTCACTGAGAGTGTTCTGGACTTCAGTTGATGTTGTGAATGGGTTCTTCTTCACCAAATTAAGTATGCGGCGATCATCCACCACTGTTGTCATCCGTGGACGCCCAGGCCTTTTTGAGTTCCCAAGCTCACCAGTCAATTCCTTTTTTCTCAGAATGTACCCAACTGTTGATTTTGCCACTCCAAGCATGTCTGCTATCTCTCTGATGGATTTTTTCTTTTTTTTCAGCCTCAGGATGTTCTGCTTCACCTCAATTGAGAGTTCCTTTGACCGCATGTTGTCTGCTCACAGCAACAGCTTCCAAATGCAAAACCACACACCTGGAATCCACCCCTGACCTTTTAACTACTTCATTGATTACAGGTTAACGAGGGAGACGCCTTCAGAGTTAATTGCAGCCCTTAGAGTCCATTGTCCAATTACTTTTGGTCCCTTGAAAAAGAGGACGCTATGCATTACAGAGCTATGATTCCTAAACCCTTTCTCCGATTTGGATGTGGAAACTATCATATTGCAGCTGGGAGTGTGCACATTCAGCCCATATTATATATATAATTGTATTTCTGAACATGTTTTTGTAAACAGCTAAAATAACAAAACTTGTGTCACTGTCCAAATATTTCTGGCCCTAACTGTATATATTTGTTAGGGGTATGACCTCTAGCACCTCCAAAACCTCTAGCACCTAGTTCATCCAAAACAATACTTAGATTATATTCTGTGCCTAAACTGATGATCCGGGGTCCTGGAAATCTGACCCATACTGATCAGCCATTGGTAGCCTATTCTAAAGGGAAAAGGGAAATTTGTCAGTATGTTTTTGGACTTTAAACTATTGTCATCTATGTAAAGGATCTACACTGATGATTACATGAATACCTTTGTATTAAGTACATTTCTCTATTTTCTCATGCAAATGAGCTTGCGAGTGCAGGGGGCTTAACCTGCACTTACAGCTCTCCGGTCTCTCCCTCTTTTTGTCTTTCCACCTTCAACCTCCTGTCCATGATTGACAGGTCACTCTTCTCTGTGACCTGCTCCCCTACCCGACATCTTGCACTGGTGTCATCATCAGGACCTTACTGCACTTGCGCCACTCCTCGGCAGGGAAGCAGGACACAGAAGAGGGACCTGTCAGACACTGAAAAGAGGTCGGCGTCAGGAGGAGAAAAAGAGTAAGACTGGAGAGCTGTAGGTGCAGGCCAAGACAGGGCAGCGTTATGAAGTTATAATCCAAAGAAATGGACATAATCAAGATTTCCTATGCTTTACATAGATGAGATTAGTTTAGGGTCTAAAAACCTACTGACAGGATTCCTTTAAGGCAGTTGTCTTGAGGGTAAAATTTTTGAACTAAATGCAACCCCTGTGATGTGCAGCCATTCACTGGTTAGAACTGATCACTACTGATGCCAGTGATTGCAATGGTCACATGTTCTTCACTGCAGAAACTGGCTGGGAACAGGCAGCATCACAATAGGAGCTGGACATGATCAGTGAGGTCAATATTGATTCTTTAATTTTTTTTATAAAAAAAAACCTTCTGAGTAGAGTTGAGCGACCTTGACCTTTTTAGAGTCGAGCCGTGTTTCGCGAAACCCGACTATCTCAAAACTCGAGTCGAGTGGAATCGGACGATTATCGCGAAAAGTCGGGGATCGACCGAAACACGAAACCCAATGCAAGTCAATGGGGGAGCATAGTCGGCAGTGAGTAGAGGCCAGGAAAACATGTTCAGAGCCCATTGTATTGGCAAAAACATCCATTCTTGCTACTGAAGCTTGTCAATCGTAATTTAGCTTATAATAATTGGAAGGCATTTGAAATTGGGGGTCATTTGGCTAAAGTTGTGGGGGGTAGGGCTGGTTCAAGTAATTAGTGTGCCCAGTAAATCTGGACCACGTCACGGCAGTGGAGCAGGGAGAGGTAAGTATTTCAACTTTGCAAGTGCTGTGATCCTGAGCAAGCAGGGGGGGCCCACTCGTTGGCATTGGCACTGGCACAGGGCCCCTCAAAGTACAGCGGTGTGTTTGCACGACGGGGGCGCCTCCCACCGGCAGCAACACTTTTGCGTACTGTGAGGGGCCCTGTACCAGTGACGTCGCCAACGAGTATTCCTCCCAATCTGATGAAGGAACCTGCACCTTCATCTGCACCTTCCTCTTTGTCCCCGTGTAAGGTGGTATGGTATGCGGGAAGGGGGACCTGACTTTCAGCAGGGTCACAATCTTGCAGTGTAGCGTGCATGGGGAATGTTGCATTATGGGTCAATGTACCAGCAGACTCATCTATGACTGGCTGGGCAATGGGCAGGATGAGGGGGAAACAGATATGGGCCCAAAGAATAAAGTGGGCTAAATGCAGTTCAAAATTGGTAACAGGACTAACCAGGGGGCATTGTTTTGTTCAGTGGAGGACAACTGGAATGAGAGGCTGCACTGGAGGAGAACAGCAAGGAGCGGCAGACACAGATAGAAGGCCCCAACCCAACTAGTAGGCCTAATGCAGTGTTGTTTTCAACAACTACTAAACGAGAGCCAGAAGATCGAAGCAATGGAGAGGAAACCTGGGGAACACCTTGGAGTGGAAGACACCGTCTCTACACCCCAGACCCAACTTGTAGGCCAAATGCAGTGTTGTTTTCAACAACTACTAAACAAGAGCTTTAAGATTGAAGCAATGGAGAGGAAACCTGGAGAACACCTTGGAGCGGAAGACACCGTCTCTACAACCCAGACCCAACTTGTAGGCCGAATGCAGTGTAGTTTTCAACAACTACAAAACGAGAGTCGGAAGACCGAAGCAATGGAGAGAAAACCTGGGGAACACCTTGGAGTGGAGCACACCGTCTCTACACCCCATACCCAATTTGCAGGCCTAATGCAGTGTAGTTTTCAACAACTACTAAACGAGAGTCGGACGACCGAAGCAATGTAGACGAAACCTGGGGAACACCTTGGAGTGGAACACACCGTCTCTACACCCCATACCCAATTTGTAGGCCTAATGCAGTGTAGTTTTCAATAACTACTAAACGAGAGTCGGAAGACCGAAGCAATGGGGAGGAAACCTGGGGAACACCTTGGAGTGGAACACACCGTCTCTACACCCCATACCCAATTTGTAGGCCTAATGCAGTGTAGTTTTCAACAACTACTAAATGAGAGTCGGAAGACCCAAGCAATGGAGAGGAAACCTGGGGCACACCTTGGAGCGGCAGACACCGTTAGTAGGCCCTACCGAAGTAGTAGCCCCAATGCAGTTTTCAAATTCCTAGAGGCTGAAAACAAGACTATTGACGCTCTGCTTTTTTCAAAGGAGGACAGCTGTATTGAGTGGCGCAGACAGACACAGGTAGTAGGCCTTAAACCAAAAATGTGGCTCACTGCAGTTTAAAAAAGGTTACAGGGGTACACAGGCAGCATTGCTCTGGTCAGTGGAGCACAATTTCAATAGTGGACCGCAGACAGACTTTGTACGCCTACTATTAAAAAAAGGATGCTCTATGCAATTAAAAATAGGTTCCAGGGGTCAACGGGCAGCAGTGGTGTGGTCAGTGGAGGAGTATTGGAAGGAGGGACCGCAGACAGGCGTAGTAGGCCTAACATAACAAAATTAGGTTGTAGGCACTTTAAAATTGGTTCCAGGGGTACACGGGCAGCAGTGGTGTGGTCAACGGAGGACAATTTGAATTAGGGACTGCAGACAGACTTTGTAGGCTGTCCCCTGTGGACCATGCATCCAACACATTAACCCAGTGCGCCGTAATGGACACGTAACTTTTTGTGGACATGACTACTGGTCCATGCGTCTCTTGTCAGGTGCACCTTTCTACTGTTTGATTGCCTGAGTGCTATGACAATGCAGACTTTTTCATGCCGGTGGAGGGCTGGGATGGCTTTTCTCGCAAAAGAAATGTCGACTGGGTAGCTTGAACCGTGGTACAGCGTAGTTCATCTGGGCTTTCTAAATATACAACAAAGAAAAAAAGGAGGCTCCATGCACTTTCAGCTGGGTTCCAGGGTTACACGGCCAGCATTGGTCTGGTCAGTGGAGAACTATTGGAAGGAGGGACCGCAGACAGGCTTCGAAGGCCTAACATAATAAAATTGGGCTGTAGGCACTTTATAATTGGTTCCAGGGGTACACGGGCAGCAATAGACAGGTCAGTGGAGGCCTAGTGGAAGGCGGGACGGCAGACAGGCTTCGAAGGCCTAACATATTAAAATTGGGCTGTAGGCACTTTAAAATTGGTTCCAGGGGAACATGGGCAGCAGTAGACAGGTCAGTGGAGGACTAGTGGAAGGAGGGACCGCAGACAGGCTTCGAAGGCCTAACATAATAAATTAGGGCTGTAGGCACTTTAAAATTGGTTCCAGGGGTACACGGGCAGCAGTAGACAGGTCAGTGGAGGCCTAGTGGAAGGAGGGACCGCAGACAGGCTTTGAAGGCCTAACATAATAAAATTGGGCTGTAGGTACTTTAACATTGGTTCCAGGGGTACACTGGCAGCAGTAGACAGGTCACTGGAGGCCTAGTGGAAGGAGGGGCCGCAGACAGGCTTTGAAGGCCTAACATAATAAATTAGGGCTGTAGGCACTTTAACATTGGTTCCAGGGGTACACGGGCAGCAGTAGACAGGTCAGTGGAGGACTAGTGGAAGGAGGGACCGCAGACAGGCTTCGAAGGCCTAACATAATAAATTAGGGCTGTAGGCACTTTAAAATTGGTTCCAGGGGTACACGGGCAGCAGTAGACAGGTCAGTGGAGGCCTAGTGGAAGGAGGGACCGCAGACAGGCTTCGAAGGCCTAACATAATAAATTTGGGCTGTAGGCACTTTGAATTCTCTTGCAGGGGTACACAGGCAGTGGGCACCATTGGTGTTGTCAGCGGCGGCCAATTGTAATGAGTGTCTGCCAGTTAGTAGTCCCAAAAAATAAATACATGTTAATGTCTCGCATTACAACAAAAAGAAAAACCAAAAGGGTGCAATCATTAGGTACAGGGGTGGGCTCCTCTGCGTAGTTTCAGACCTAGTAATTTGGCACAAAGTATTTACTTGGGTAAATATAGGACACTGCCCCTGACTATGTTAAGTACCAACATACATGTCAACACAATGGTATTGTCAGTGGCAGGAATTTATGGATGTCAGCGCATAGACTAAACATAGGTGGAACTGTGAGAGATAATTGTGCAAGTGGTAGAGCAATGTTTGAGCTGGGGGTGGGGGAACTCTCTTGTGGCCGGCGGTACATGCCCAGGGCCCCTCATGTTACAACAGTGTGTCTGACGTTGGGTGCGCACCACCACTGCCAGAGACACTTTATTGTACTATGAGGGACCCAGTGGCAGTGCCGTAGACCAAATGCGGGCACACCCACCTCTTCAGACAAACAGCACTCTCACGGGTGCTTGCGCCAAGTGGCGATACCACGGCCCCGTGTGGGGAATCTGGCCATTTAGGGAGGTGTAAACATGTCGTATGCTGGACAATCAGGTGCAGAAAATTACGAGATTGGTAAAGTCATTCAGAGTAGTCCACAGGCAATACCTTTTCATAGGAAAGCTAGGTGTCGGCCGGGCAAGGTGGGGCAAAAGAATTCGAAATCCAGTTGTGGTTCATTTTAATGAAGGTTAGATCATCAACATTTTGGGTAGCCAGACGAGTCCTTTTTTCGGTTAATATTGAACCTGCAGCACTGAATACTTTCTGATAGGACACTAGCTGCCGGGCAAGCAAGCTCCTGCAATGCATATTCTGCCAATTCTGGCCAGGTGTCTAATTTGGATGCCCAGTAATCAAATGGGAATGACGGTTGAGGTAGAACATCGATAAGGGATGAAAAATAGTTAGTAACCATACTGGACAAATGTTGCCTCCTGTCACTTTGAATTGATGCAGCAGTACCTGTCCTGTCTGCGGTCATAGCAAAATCACTCCACAACCTGGTCAGAAAACCCCTCTGTCCAACGCCACTTCAGATTTCTGCACCTCTAACACTTCTGGTCTGCTGTCCCCTGCTGCTCGTGTGAGAACGTTCATGGGCGCTGTGTGCCGGGAATGCCTGAAGCAAACGGTCAACAAGAGTTGATTGTTTGGTTGCTAATATTAGTTCCAAGTTGTCATGTGGCATAATATTTTGCAATTTGCCTTCATAGCGAGGATCAAGGAGGCAGGCCAACCAGTAATCGTCATCGTTCATCATTTTCGTAATGCGTGTGTCCCTTTTGAGGATACGTAAGGCATAATCCGCCATGTGTGCCAAAGTTCCAGTTGTCAAATCTGCGGTTGTGCTTGGTTGAGGGGCAGTTTCAGGCAAATCTACGTCACTTGTGTCCCTCAGAAACCCAGAACCCGGCCTTGCCACGCCACCAATTTCCAGTGGCCCCGGAGAAGCTTCCTCATTAAAAAAATACTCATCCCCATCATCCTCCTCGTCCTCCTCCTCCTGTTCGCCCGCTACCTCGTCCTGTACACTGCCCTGACCAGACAATGGCTGACTGTCATCAAGGCTTTCCTCTTCCTCGGCTGCAGATGCCTGCTCCTTTATGTGCGTCAAACTTTGCATCAGCAGACGCATTAGGGGGATGCTCATGCTTATTATGGCGTTGTCTGCACTAACCAGCCGTGTGCATTCCTCAAAACACTGAAGGACTTGACACATGTCTTGTATCTTCGACCACTGCACACCTGACAACTCCATGTCTGCCATCCTACTGCCTGCCCGTGTATGTGTATCCTCCCACAAAAACATAACAGCCCGCCTCTGTTCGCACAGTCTCTGACGCATGTGCAGTGTTGAGTTCCACCTTGTTGCAACGTCTATGATTAGGCGATGCTGGGGAAGGTTCAAAGACCGCTGATAGGTCTGCATACGGCTGGAGTGTACGGGCGAACGGCGGATATGTGAGCAAAGCTTGCGCACTTTGAGGAGCAGGTCGGATAACCCCGGATAACTTTTCAGGAAGCACTGCACCACCAGGTTTAAGGTGTGAGCCAGGCAAGGAATGTGTTTCAGTTGGGAAAGGGAGATGGCAGCCATGAAATTCCTTCCGTTATCACTCACTACCTTGCCTGCCTCAAGATCTACTGTGCCCAGCCACGACTGCGTTTCTCTCTGCAAGAACTCGGACAGAACTTCCGCGGTGTGTCTGTTGTCGCCCAAACACTTCATAGCCAATACAGCCTGCTGACGCTTGCCAGTAGCTGCCCCATAATGGGACAACTGGTGTGCAACAGTGCCAGCTGCGGAAGGAGTGGTTTGGCGACTGCGGTCTGTGGACGAGCTCTCGCTTCTGCAGAAGGACGAAAAGGAGGAGGAGGAGGGGGTGCGAACACCTACAGCCAACTGTTTCCTAGACCGTGGGCTAGGCAGAACTGTCCCGAAATTGATGTCCCCTGTGGACCCTGCATCCACCACATTCACCCAGTGTGCCGTGATGGACACGTAACGTCCCTGGCCATGCCTACTGGTCCATGCATCTGTTGTCAGGTGCACCTTTGTACTCACAGATTGCCTGAGTGCATGGACGATGCGCTCTTTAACATGCTGGTGGAGGGCTGGGATGGCTTTTCTCGAAAAGAAGTGTCGACTGGGTAGCTCGTAGCGTGGTACAGCGTAGTCCATCAGGGCTTTGAAAGCTTCACTTTCAACTAACCGGTAGGGCATCATCTCTAACGAGATTAGTCTAGCTATGTGGGCGTTCAAACCCTGTGTACGCGGATGCGAGGATAAGTACTTCCTTTTTCTAACCAGAGTCTCATGTAGGGTGAGCTGGACTGGAGAGCTGGAGATCGTGGAACTAGCGGGTGTGCCGGTGGACATGGCAGACTGAGAGACGGTTGGAGACGGTATTGTTTCCGCCTGTGCCTTAGATGCAGTGTTTCCTACTACGAAACTGGTGATTCCCTGACCCTGACTGCTTTGGCCTGGCAAAGAAACCTGCACAGATACTGCAGGTGGTGCGGAAAATGGTGGCCTTACAGTGACGGCAGGGATGTAGCGTTGCTGACTAGCTTCATTGGCCGAGGGTGCTACAACCTTAAGGGACGTTTGGTAGTTGGTCCAGGCTTGCAAATGCATGGTGGTTAAATGTCTATGTATGCAACTTGTATTGAGACTTTTCAGATTCTGACCTCTGCTTAAGGTAGTTGAACATTTTTGACAGATGACTTTTCGCTGATCAATTGGATGTTGTTTAAAAAAATGCCAGACTGCACTCTTTCGGGCCTCGGATCCCTTTTCAGGCATTGCAGACTGAGCTTTAACCTGATGGCCACGCTGTCCTCCAACAGGTTTTGGCTTTGCCACGCGTTTTGTCCCATCTACGGGCCCGGCAGATGGAACCTGTTGCGATGTTGATGCCTGCTGCGGCCCCTCCTCCTCCGCTTCAGAACTACTGCCGCCTGCACCCTGTTCCCCCAATGGCTGCCAATCGGGGTCAACAACTGGGTCATCTATAACCTCCTCTTCTACCTCGTGCGCAACTTCGTCTGTGTCACCGTGAAAAGTCGGTGGTAGAGCGTTCGTGACGGGGCAACATAGTCTCATCAGGGTCTGATTCTGGATCAGTACCCTGCGAGGGCAATGTTGTGGTCTCAGTCAAAGGACCAGCATAGTAGTCTGGCTGTGGCTGTGCATCAGTGCACTCCATGTCAGATTCAACTTGTAATGGGCATGGCCTGTTAACTGCTTCACTTTCTAAGCCAGGGACGGTATGTGTAAAGAGCTCCATGGAGTAACCCGTTGTGTCGCCTGCTGCATCCTTCTCTGTTGTTGTTTTCGTTGAAGAGGACAAGGAAGCGACTTGTCCCTGACCGTGAACATCCACTAACGACGCGCTGCTTTTACATTTACCAGTTTCAAAAGAGGAGGCAAAAGAGCTAGAGGCTGAGTCTGCAAGGTAAGCCAAAACTTGCTCTTGCTGCTCCGGCTTTAAAAGCGGTTTTCCTACTCCCAGAAAAGGGTGCGTTCGAGGCCTTCTGTAGCCAGACGACGAACCTGGCTCCACAGCTCCAGACGTAGGTGCAATATTTTTTTTCCCACGACCACCTGATGCTCCACTACCACTACCATCATTACCAGCTGACAATTAACGCCCACGGCCACGACCTCTTCCACCAGACTTCCTCATTGTTTTAAAAACTTAACCAAAGTAACGGTATTTGTTGCTGTAAAACAACTTACACGGTGAGCTATAACTTCAGTATGATTTAGATATCCCTTTACAGGTGGGTGAGACCGCAAGGAAAATCAGGCACAATGTTACACACTCTGTTTTCGGTGGCACCAAATGAGAGAGATGCCACACACGCAGGACTGTCACTCAAGCACAAATGTCAATATTGATCTCCCACTTTTTTTTTAAATTTTTTCAGGGAGACTTTAGAAACCAAATAAAAAAAAATAGGCTTTCTATGGCCCACTATTTGAGAGAGAGAGATGGCACACCCAGGAGTCAGGAGTGGCACACAAGCAGAAAGGGCAATATTAATCTCCCACTGATTTTTTTTTTTTTTTTTTTTTCAGGGAGAATTTAGAAACCAAAAAAAAAAAAAAATTAATAGGCTTTCTATGGCCCACTATTTGAGAGAGAGATGGCACACTCAGGACTGGCACACAAGCCCAAAGGCCAATATTAATCTCCCACTGTTTTTTTTTTCAGGGAGAATTTATAAACCCCACAAAAAAAAAAAAACAGAAAAATAAAAAGGCTTTCTATGGCCCACTATGTGAGAGAGATGGCACACACAGGGATGGCACTCTAGCAGAAATGCCAATCTTAATCTCCCACAACTTATTTTTTTAGGGAGAAAAAAAAAAAAAAAAACAGGGACTGTCCTACAATTACTATCTCCCTGCAGTAATCTCAGCCAGGTATGGCAGGCAGCAATAAGGAATGGACTGATGCACAAATTAAATAAAAAGTGTGGACAAACAAACAAGATAGCTGTGCAGAAAGGAAGGAACAAGAGGATTTGTGCTTTGAAAAAAGCAGTTGGTTTGCACAGCGGCGTACACACAGCAATGCAGCTATCAGGGAGCCTTCTAGGGCAGCCCAATGAGCTACAGCGCTGAGAAAAAAAATGTAGCTTCCACTGTCCCTGCACACCGAAGGTGGTGTTGGACAGTGGAAATCGCAACAGCACAAGCGGTTTGGTGGTTAATGGATCCTGCCTAACGCTATCCCTTCTTCTGACGAAGCGGCAGCAACCTCTCCCTAGGCTCAGATCAGCAGCAGTAAGATGGCGGTCGGCGGGAACGCCTCTTTATAACCCCTGTGACGCCGCAGACAGCAAGCCAATCACTGCAATGCCCTTCTCTAAGATGGTGGGGACCAGGACCTATGTAATCACGCTGCCCACACTCTGCGTTCACCTTCATTGGCTGAGAAATGGCGCTTTTAGCGTAATTGAAACGTGACTTTGGCGTGAAAGTCGCGTACCGCATGGCCGACCCCACACAGGGGTCGGGTTTCATGAAACCCGACTTTGCCAAAAGTCGGCGACTTTTAAAAATGAACGATCTGTTTCGCTCAACCCTACTTCTGAGTATTCTGGTGCGTATTTCTATTTGCAGACAACTGCATTATGTCACTTAGGACTTGTCATAGTCATTATCTCCCAGGTTTAACAACTCTGCCCTCTATTGCCTGTGCTTCTCTTGTCAGGGTAGCCATTATTAGATATGTAGTACAGTACAGTAGTACATGAAGAGTAACAAACCGCAGCCCTGTCACATCCCTACCATACCTCTTCTGAAAGACAAAACACAGCAGCGTCCAAGACAGCTGAAAAGTGCCTCAACCCTTAGAGTTAAAATGGACTTAAGGTCACTTTTAGGCTAAGTGCACGCGCTGCGGATTCCATTGCGGAAATTTCCGCAGCGGATTTGCAAAATCCACAGTGAAAAACCGCTGCAGTTTTTACTGCGGATTTACCGCGGTTTCTTTTGCGATTTCCTCAGCGGTTTTTCACCTGCAGCTTTCTATTGGAGCAGGGGCAAACCCGCAGTGGAATCCGCAGAAAGAATTGACATGCTGCGGAAAATAAACCGCTGCGTTTCCGCGTGCTTTTTTCTGCTGCATGTGCACTGCGAATTTCATTTCCCATTGCTTTACATGGAACTGTAAATACATGGGAAACTGCTGCGGATCCGCTGCTGCAGAAACGCTGCAGATCTGCAGCAAAATCCTCAGCGTGTGCACAGACCCTTACTCTTGTAGTGACAACACTTTCGCCTGTGCCGCTGATTATCTCATTTTTTCCATAGTGTGCTACTGCCAAACCAGCTTGTGATATAACAGCGGAGGATCCAAATACGAGACATGGTGAGGTACTGTAGTCAGTATTGGGGAACAGTCATAGGGGAAATTACATCAACCATGTGGAACCACATAATGCTTGGCTCTTTCTCTGAACCCACCATAGATTAGAGTTGTGTTGTGTTATGTTTTGGATGTCCTGCATAACTGATTCAAAGGGAATCTGTTACCAGGTTTCTGCTATCCCGTCTGTCAGCAATGATATTAGAACATAGACCCTGATTCCAGCAATGTGTCACTTACTCTGCTGCTTGCTGCAGTTTTAATAACATCCATGTTTTATCTGTTGCAGAGCTGTCAATTTTCTGAATGCTGAGCTCTGTATAACCATACCCACACCACTGATTGACAGGTTATTGTGTACACTGCGCAGTGGTAGAAAGCTGCCAATCAGTGATGAGGGTGAAGTTTTATAAAGCTCCTGAATATGGAGGACTACATGGCAGCTGGTTTACGAGTCCTTTAGTGATAATCTCCTGCTGATAAAACAGCTGGAAACAGGGTCTCTGTATCTATATTATGCTACATTAAGATCAGGTGGAAAAACCTGGTGAGAGATTCCATTTAAGCAGGCCTGAACACATAACAGAGATACACTTAATAGTGCTTAGTATCTGCATTAATTCATTTACACCATTTCACTGCATATAAAGAATTATTTTTTACATTTAAGCATTACAAAGCACTTCATACAAGGTGGCAAAGATTAAAGAGAACCTGTCATCAATATTATCTGTGCTAAACTATAAGGAATTATGGTGGTCATCATGAGAGGTTTTGGATTCCTAAACTCTTTGTGTATCGGGGCAGGACTGTGGGTAGGTTCTTTGACTCTACCATAGATCCTCAGCTTCCTCTGGTATCTTTATCCTCTGTATCAGTTAAATTTCGCGTTGGTGTCGTCCAAGTTGCGGTCGGTGTTTGTGCAGATTGATCTGGCGGCGGGCTTCAGGAAAATGATGCTGTGGCAGCGCATGCACGAATCGCCCTCTGGCTGTCTTTAGTGAAATGGTGCCAGTGGCTGTGCATGCGCAGAGTGATATTGGAGCGCTCCCAGACACAGGGCCACAGGTTACTCGATACCAGTCCTCTCTGTCTCAGTTCTGGGGTTGTCACGGTGGCTGGACCCGGTCCGTGACCCTGCTAAGGGGCGTCCAATAAAAGGGGTGATGGTAGTTTGTCAAGGTTTCGTGACGCCATTTGTGGTATTCAGTCGGGGCGACCGACGTTGCTTGGGGTCCACTGGGGTGATGTGATGGCAGCTAGATGGTATACCTTCCCACAGGTGAAGTATGTCCCCAGGGCTTCCCAGTAGTGCAGATGGTGATGGTGTGAGGTGCAGTCAATAACGAGGACACAAGGTTGCAGTCTCTTTACCTCGTTACTGAAGACTTCAGGATCCACAATCCAGAGCACGGTTAACAGGGCTATCTGAGACCGGCCGGTCCGATGGGCACATCCAGAGTTCCCTTTACAGGTGGAAATCGTGGCCTACCACTAGCGCCTGTGTGTTGTAGTGCTACCCTGCTGAGCATTCGGAATAGTCCTCACAACTTCTGTTGTCGTTCGTTCCAGTTCTTTCTAGTTCTTTCTCGTTCTTTCTATTCTCCGTCCCCCAAGTTTGTTATGGCTAGGACGCACCCGTTTGACGGGAAGGCTCGGAGCTCTTCCGGGACCCTAGAGATGCCCCTCTCCACGCGTTGCCCCCTATGTCTGCTTAGGTGATGTAAGGTAGACAGCCAACCTATAATTAACTGTCCTGCGGTATTTGAAGTAAGGCATAAAGTCAGTTACTTCCTCGGTGTTCCGGGCACCGGCTACGCGCCTCAGTAGGATGTTGCCGTTCTCCAGGCACGACTCCTACTGGCTCTCCTTTGTGCTTTGATCACGTTTCTCACTGTCCACAATATCTTTCACTTCGTGTCTCTTTCTTAGGATACCGCCGCGGGTGGTGCAGGCGCGGTTCCGTAACGTTCTGTTCTAGTCGCTAGGCACTTGCCAGGTTCCCACGCCTGACAGGGACCCCCCTGAATCTTCCCCGCAACACCCCCTGCCACGGGATGTTGCCTGGACAAAACCCAGTCAGCTTCTGTCTAACTTCCTATCCAACCCCTAGTTTTACCAGTGTGAGGAGGGGCCTAATAAATAACCTTTTGCTCCCCCTAGTGGCAGGAGTGTGAAGTGTAATGTATGCTGGTGATACCTGGTCAGAAGAACTCCTTTAGTGCCATCAGACGTACCATCACTCCCCTTAGTGGCAGAGCGTCATAGTGCAGCGCCCCAGAGACCTGGTCGTTGCAGTATATCGGCTCCTTATTGAGCGAGGATCTAAATATGCATATGTGCAGCCACAGGCGCCATTTTCCTGAAGCCCACCACCAGATCAATCTGTGCAAGTGGGAAATTTAAATGAAGCAGAAGATAAAGACAACAGAGAGAGAGTTTAGGAATCTGAAAATTCTAATGATTACTTAATCCCTTCACCCCAAGTCTGTTTTCACCTTCCTGACCAGGCCAAATTTTACAATTCTGACCATTGTCATTTTATGTGGTAATAACTCTGGAACGCTTCAACGGATCCCATTGATTCTGAGATTGCTTTATTGTGAAACATTGTAATTCATGATAATGGTAAAATTTGTTCGATATAACTTACATTTATTTGTGAAAATATCAGAAATTTGACAAACATTTAGAAAATTTAGCAATTTTCAAACTTTTAATTTTTATGCCCTTATACCAGAGAGTTATGTCACATAAATTAGTTAATTAATAACATTTCCTACTTGTCTACTTTACATCACTACAATTTTTTAAACATGTTTTTTTTCATTAGGAAGTTATAAGGCCATGTTCACACAGTGCGTTTTTTACCGCGGAACCGCGGCGGTTTTGCCGCTGCGGTTCCGCAGCTGTTTTCCATGCAGGGTACAGTACACTGTACCCTATGGAAAACAGGACACACTGTGCACATGGTCCGGAAATTGTAAAAAAAAAGACGCGCTGAATAGCTCCCGGAAAAAAGAAGGAGCATGTCAATTCTTCTTCCTGAACTGCAGCGGTTCTGCACCCATAGACCTCCATTGTGAGGTCAAAATCGCAGTAAAACCCGCAGATCAAAAATATATCTGCGGGTTTTACTGCGATTTGATGTGCAGAACCGCTGCAGCAGGAAGTGCGGGGGAGCGGGCGGAAGTGCGTGGGCGGAGTGTGGCTGCCCCCCCGTGCTCCGATCCCGCCCCCCGTGCTCCGATGCCCCCCCCCGTGCTCCGATGCCCCCCCCAGTGCTCCGATGCCCCCCCCGTGCCCTAATCTCCCCCCCTTATACTTACCCGGCGTCCCGGTGTCCGTCCGGCCGTCTTCTCCCTGGGCGCCGCCATCTTGCAAAATGGCGGGCGCATGCGCAGTGCGCCCGCCGAATCTGCCGGCCGGCAGATTCGCTCCAAAGTGCATTTTGATCACTGAGATATAACCTATCTCAGTGATCAAAATAAAAAAATAGTAAATGACACCCCCCCACTTTGTCACCCCCATTGGTAGGGACAATAAAAAAAATTAAGAATTTTTTTTTTTTTTCACTAAGGTTAGAATAGGGGTAGGGTTAGGGGTAGGGTTAGGGGTAGGGTTAGGGGTAGGGTTAGGGTTAGGGTTAGGGGTAGGGTTAGGGGTAGGGTTAGGGGTAGGGTTAGGGTTAGGGGTAGGGTTAGGGGTAGGGTTAGGGGTAGGGGTAGGGTTAGGGTTAGGGGTAGGGTTAGGGGTAGGGTTAGGTATTTTCAGCCATTTTAGCCCTAAAAAGCTTCCTAGGAAACACACAGTAAAAAAAGGATAAAAAAACGCATCAAAAAACGCATCAAAAAACGCATCAAAAACGCATCAAAAACGGACAAAAAAAGGACCTGCGTTTTCTGCCAAGAGCTGCAGTTTTTTAAAAAAACTGTCCTGAAAAAAAAAGGATGGAAATCCTGAACGTGTGAACATACCCTTAGGGTTTAAATTTGTCCAGCAGTTTCTAATTTTTCCCACTAAATTTAGAAAATGATTATTTTTAGGGGCCACAACACATTTGAAGTCACTTTGAGGGGCCTATATAACAGAAAATACCCAAAACTGACACCATTCTAAAAACTGAACTGTTTAAGGCAGTGATCCCCAACTCCAGGCCTCGAGGGCTTCCAACAGTGCAGGTTGTCAGGATTTCCTTAGTATTGCACAGGGGTTGGAATCATCACCTGTGCAGATGATCACATTACCACCGATGCAATATTAAAGAAATCCTGAAAACCTGCACTGTTGGCGGCCTCGAGGCCTGGAGTTGGGGACCCCTGGTTTAAGGTGTTCAAAACCACATTCAAGAAGTTTGTTAACCCTCCAGGTGTTTCACAGGAATTAATGGAATGTGGAAGAAAAGAAAATGAACATTCAATGTCTTTTCACAAAAATTTTATTTTGACCACAATTTTTTTTATTTTTGAAAGGGTAACAGGAAAAAATGGATGACAAAATTTGTTGTGCAATTTCTCCTGAGTACGCTGATACCCCAAATACGGGAGAAAACTATTGTTGTGGCACATGGCAGGGCTCAGAAGGGAAGGAGTGCCATTTGACTTTTTAAATATAAAATGTTGATTAATCAGCAGACGCCATGTCCAATTTAGAAAGCCCCTGATGCGCCTCAACAGTGGAAACTGTTCACAAGTGACATAATTTTGGAAACTGGACCCCTCAGTAAACTTATGTAGATGTGTGGTGAGCACCTTGAACCCACAGGTGCTTCACAGAAGTTTATAACTTTCAGCCTTGAAAATAACCACAAAAAAATTTTTCATTCAAAAATGATTTTATCCCAAATATTGCATTTTCACAAGGGTAACAGGAGAAATTGCACCATACAATTTGATGTGCAATTTCTCCTGAGTATGCCGATACCCCATATGCGGGGGAAAACTAGAGTTGGGGCGCACAGCGGGGCTCAGAAGGAAAGGAGCATCATTTGGCTTTTTGAATGCAATATTTGCTGGAATCATTAGCAGAGTCCATGTCACATTTGCAGAGCCCTTGATGTGCCTAAACAATAAACCCCCCCACAAGTGACCTCATCTTAGAAACTAGAACAATCAGGGAACTTATCTAGATGTGTGGTGAGCACATTGAACCCCAAGGTGCTTCAGCGAAGCTTATTATGTTGAGCCATAAAAAGAAAAAATCTAATTTTTCCCACAAAAATGTTCCTTTAACCCAATTTTTTTTTTATTTTCACAAGGGTAGCGGCAGAAAATGGACCCCAAATGTTGTGCAATTTCTCCTGAGTACGCAGATACCTCATATGTACCGTATATACTCGAGTATAAGCCGACCCGAGTATAAGCCGACCCCCCTAATTTTGCCACAAAAAACTGGGAAAACTTATTGACTCGAGTATAAGCCTAGGGTGGAAATGCAGCAACTACCGGTGAATTTCAAAAATAAAAATAGATCATTATTTCCCCATAGCTGTGCCATATAGTGCTCTACACCATTCATATTTCCCCATAGCTGTGCCCCATATAGTGCTCTGCACCGTTCACTGTGCCCCCTAGCTGTGCCATATACAGTGCTCTGCACCGTTCACTGTGCCCCCTAGCTGTGCCATATACAGTGCTCTGCACCGTTCACTGTGCCCCATAGCTGTGCCATATACAGTGCTCTGCACCGTTCACTGTGCCCCATAGCTGTGCCATATACAGTGCTCTGCACCGTTCACTGTGCCCCATAGCTGTGCCATATACAGTTCTCTGCACCGTTCATTGTGCCCCCTAGCTGTGCCATATACGGTGCTCTGCACCGTTCACTGTGCCCCCTAGCTGTGCCATATACGGTGCTCTGCACCGTTCACTGTGCCCCCTAGCTGTGCCTTATACGGTGCTCCGCACCGTTCATTGTGCCCCCTAGCTGTGCCTTATACGGTGCTCTGCACCGTTCACTGTGCCCCCTAGCTGTGCCTTATACGGTGCTCCGCACCGTTCATTGTGCCCCCTAGCTGTGCCATATACGGTGCTCTGCACCGTTCACTGTGCCCCCTAGCTGTGCCATATAGTGCTCTGCACCGTTCATTGTGCCCCCTAGCTGTGCCTTATACGGTGCTCTGCACCGTTCATTGTGCCCCCTAGCTGTGCCTTATACGGTGCTCTGCACCGTTCACTGTGCCCCATAGCTGTGCCATATACGGTGCTCTGCACCGTTCATTGTGCCCCATTGCTGTGCCTTATATGGTGCTCTGCACCGTTCACTGTGCCCCCTAGCTGTGCCATATACGGTGCTCTGCACCGTTCACTGTGCCCCCTAGCTGTGCCATATACGGTGCTCTGCACCGTTCATTGTGCCCCCTAGCTGTGCCATATACGGTGCTCTGCACCGTTCACTTTGCCCCATAGCTGTGCCTTATACGGTGCTCTGCACCGTTCATTGTGCCCCCTAGCTGTGCCTTATACGGTGCTCTGCACCGTTCATTGTGCCCCCTAGCTGTGCCATATACGGTGCTCTGCACCGTTCACTGTGCCCCATAGCTGTGCCTTATACGGTGCTCTGCACCGTTCATTGTGCCCCCTAGCTGTGCCTTATACGGTGCTCTGCACCGTTCATTGTGCCCCCTAGCTGTGCCTTATACGGTGCTCTGCACCGTTCACTGTGCCCCATAGATGCTCCACATTAATCTGTGCTGCCGCTGCTGCTGCTGCAATAAAAAAAAAAAACCACATACTCACCTCCCTTGATTGCAGCTCCCAGCGTCTCGTTCCGGCGCCTCCATCTTCCCGGCGTCTCTGCTCTGACTGATCAGGCAGAGGGCGCCGCGCACACTATATGCGTCATCGCGCCCTCTGCCTGATCAGTCAGAGCGCAGACGCCGGGAAGATGGAGGCGCCGGCCGGGAAGATGGATCGACGCCCGGCGGCTGGAACGAGGACAGGTGAATATAACATACTCACCTAGTCCTGGCGATCCTCGCGCTGTCCCCTCCTGTCTTCGGCGCTGCAGCTTCTTTCTCTATCAGCAATCACCGGCACCGCTGATTAGAGAAATGAATAAGCGGCTCCGCCCCTATGGGAGGTGGAGCCGCTTATTCATTTCTGTAATGAGCGGTCCCACGTGACCGCTGAAGAGGGGAAGAAGCTGCAGCGCCGAAGCCCGTGGGACGGCAGGGACAGCGCGAGGATCGCTGGGACTAGGTAAGTATACCTCAGCGCCCTCACCCGCCGACCCTACCGCTACCGTGACTCGAGTATAAGCCGAGGGGGGCACTTTCAGCCCTAAAATTTGGGCTGAAAATCTCGGCTTATACTCGAGTATATACGGTAGATGTTTTGGATAGCTGATTTTGATGGAATGTTCTGCGGGTGTCATGTTGCGTTTGCAGAGCCCCTGATCTGCCTAAACAGTGGAAAATCCCCACAAGTGACCCCATTTTGGAAACTAGACCCCCCAAGGAATTTATCTAGATGTGTGGTGAGCACCTTGAACCACCAGTTGCTTCACAGAAGTTTATAATTTGAGCCATGAGAATGAAAAAAAAAATCACATTGTTTTCTACAAAAATGTACTTTTAGCCTAATTTTTTTTATTTTCATAAAGTTAACAGGGGGTAATGGACCCAAAATTTGTTTTGCATTTTCTCCTGAGTACACCAGTACCCTATATGTGGTCAAAAACTACTTTTGAGGCACAGTGCAAAGCTAAGAAGGGAAGAAGCACCATATTGGAGTTCAGATCTTGCTGGACTGGCTTGAGAGTGCCATGTCACATTGATTGATGTCACGCGATTTCGTTGTCACTATTTACAGCAGCATCATAGGGCTTAAATGCCCGTGATTGGTTCTAGCACAGAGCATGGGCGTTGCTGCAGAGTGTCAGCTATCATATAGAGCTGACACCTGCATTTGATCGCGACTGCATTCAGCGTGAGGCCGCGCGATCATGGCACCGTATATATATGTCGGTTTGCAAGAACGTAGCTCCTGTGGCTCCGTATATGAACGGTGCATGTTGCTAAGAGGTTAACAAAAAACAGGCTGCAAATTTCTAAACTGAAGGTATCTATTAAATCAATATGACAGCACAACTATGGCCATACCTTCAGAAGCATAGCTAGGGTTTTGGTTCGGGGGGGGGGTGGGCGAAACTTCTCAGTGGGCCCCTAACCAGGTAACCTTGATTACAACTCCGTGACACCCCTAATAGTGGAGGAGAATCTCATCAGATGACCGCGCTGCTACTGAAAATAATCTCTAAATAAAGACCAACATAGATATTATCTCCATATGCTCAGTGGTAGATACCAGTCCTACAGAACATATAAGAGTTCACAGTACATTTACAGATAATGACTTATCGCTGACGTTCTTTCTGATGGAATCGTTCACTTTTCAAATCTTTTCCATCTGGCCCAGACCGACATGACAACTTCTTCCAGCCATGCCTCGGCTGCAGGAAATACAATAAAGACACATTTCACTTCTCTTATTCCAGCTGTAGAATTCGCAGGAACGCGGGATGTTGCCATGGACAGGAGGCAGACCAAGAGTTAAGGTATTTATTTAACAAAGAGCAATACTCCTCACACGGAGTAGGGGGCATGAAGGGCGAAGGTAAAGAATGGGGCAGAACTGGGAGGATGGCAGGGTAAGATAGGGACGAACGGAAGTTCAGTAATAAAGAGGTTAAACTTATTTGACTATAGACTTCTGATGTGAGGAAGATTAAGGTTCCAATGGTGGCACTGGCAACAGCGGCATGGGTCATCTTGACGGAGTCTCTGGGAGGTAGGAAGATTTCCCGTGCTCAAAACATATCTGTTGTGAATTCTGCTCTTGGGCTCCCTCCGGTGGTTATGAGTGGTAGTGCTGCTGTCTGTGGATTGCAGCATTTATCAGGTGTGTTCACTTTTTGCAATTTGGACTCAGCTATTTAGTCCTGCTTGATCCTTTAGTCAGTGCCAGTTGTCCATTGTTTTTGGAGGATTCACATCCCTTTCTGGTCTCTCCTGTTTGCTGTGCTTTTCAACAAAGATAAGTTCTGGCTTTGTTTTTGCTGTCCACATGCTGTGGGCCTTATAGTTCAGTGCATTTACATGTTTTGTCTTGTCCAGCTTGTCTGTGTAAGGATTTTTTGCAGCCAAGCGGTATCTCTGGAGATGCAGATTTACCCTCCATGTCTTTAGTCAGATGTGGAGTTTTGTATTTTCTGTGGTGGATATTTTCTAGTGTTTTAATACTGACCGCATAGTTCTCTGTCCTATTCTTTCTTTTTAGCAAGTAAGGCCTCCTTTCTTATCCTGATTTCAGTCTGCGTTTGTCATTTCCCTCTCCTCTCACAGTCAATATTTGTGGGGGGCTGTCTATCCTTTGGGGATTTTCTCTGAGGCAAGATAGTTTTCCCATTTCTATCTTTAGGGGAAGTTAGTCCTTAGGCTGTGTCGAGGTGTCTAGGGAGTGTTAGGTACATCCCACGGCTATTTCTAGTTGCGCTGCTAAGTTCAGGGTTTGCGGTCAGTACAGGTACCACCTTCTCCAGAGTACGTCACATGCTGCTCCAAAGCCACCAGATCATAACACATATCTAGCACGGTACGGAGTCCAGTATGGGGAACTGCCGTAACGGGACTTCAGTCTGTGGTGTACACAAGTCCTTGGTAGAGAGCTCTGGCCTAGCCGTCTGTCTCTCTCTCTCTCTTCAACGCACACTCAGTGTAGTCTCTGCCTTCAACTAGGGTCACCTCCTAGCGTGGAGGGTAGCGGGGAGCTGACAGTCGGTCATCCACAAACGGTGGACCTGTTTACAGGGGTCTGTCAAGTATGCGGTCACTCTTGGGCAGATTGTGTGCAGTAATCACTATCATGCTTGGTACGGCACCTGGCTTAGCTCCGCACAGCTCCGTTCTGCTGACACGGCTCTGCTGGCACAGCTTTGCTCTGCTGGTTCGGCTCTTCACTGCTGGCACGGCTCTGGTAGCATGGCTAATCCCCCCAGCACTAAAGCTCCTATCCTGGACAGCAGTAGCACGGCCTGTCACAGGCCCAGCATTTTCAGGTGGGGGGTGCAGAGCGCTCCACTCACCACTTTGCGCGTTGCACTTACTTGGCATTAACCCTGCTGCAGCGCACGCTTTTCCTACTGATACTCCTGTTGCTGCGTTCTCTTTCTAGGCTCTCCCCGCCCCCTCCTGTCAGCAGGAAACTCAATTTCTCTCCTCCACCCCTCCTGCAGAAGGGGAAGGTCCGCCTCTCTCAGGCTTCTCCCCGGAAACAGAGGATGCAGCCTTTTTATTTCCGGACGCGGCATGCAGTTACCCACAGTCCGGTCCACGTCCTTACACAGCCATCACCACCTATTTCCAACCTGCACAAACTCCACATCCTGCTGATACCCCAATGCTGAGCTGCTGCCGTATGTGTCCCTATTACTGCACCTACTATGTAGTTCACTGTGCCTTCTAAATTCTAAAGGAACCCTCTAGAATATAGTAATGCCGGGTGCAAGTGCGCTAGAAAACAGTGCCCATATTTTGCCCCCTAGAAAGTAATATTGCCCTCTGTGTGCCCCTTTAATAGTCACAGTAACCTGAGTTCCCCTATAACAATAAGGGCCCACTTTACATTTAATAATGTCCCGAGTCTCCCCCGTACAGTTCCTCTATTCACAGTATGATGCTCTTATACGCAGTATAATGCCTCCTCTCTGTATAGTACCACCCATACAGTATACTGACCTCTTAGTGGCCCCCAAACTGTTTGATGGCTCCAACACTGTATGATGACCCCCTCACTGTAATCTCCACACTGTATGATGGCCCCCTAGATAGCCTTCACTTAGTATAATGCCCCAGATAGTCCTCAATATATTATAATGCACTCCCCATAGGTCTCCATATAGTATAATACACTCCCCATAGGCAAACTCTATATTGTATAATACACCCCCATAGGCCTCCATATAGTATAATGCACTCCCCATAGGCAGACTCTATATTGTATAGCGCACCCCCATAGACAGACTCTGTAGCATAAGGCACCCCCCATAGGCAGACTCTGGCATAAGGCAGCTCCCATAGGCAGACTCTATATTGTATAATGCACCCCCATAGGCAGACTCTATAGCATGAGGCAGCCCCCATAGGCAGACTCTATAGCATAAGGCAGCCCCCCTAGGCATACTCTATAGCATAAGACAGTCCCTGTATTAAGATAAGGCAGCCCCCATAGATGGACTCTATAGCATAAGGTAGTCCCACATAGCAGACTCTGAAGCATAAGGCAGCCCACATAGGCAGACTCTGTAGCATACGGCAGCCCCCATAGGTAGACTCTATATTGTATAATACACCCCCATAGGCAGACTCAATAACATAAGGCAGCCCTCATAGGCAGACTGTATAGCATAAGGGAGCCCCATAGGCAGACTCTGTAGTATAAGGAAGCCCCCATAGGCAGACTCTGTTATAAGGAATCCCCCCATAGGGAGACTCTGTAGCATAAGGCAGCCCCATAAAAAAATAAATACTCACCTCTCTTCTTCCTGGTTCCTCTGCTGCTCTGAGCACTCGCACACCTCTGGACAGCGGGCACCAAGCAGTGACGTCATCGTGATCTCTGTCAGTGTCAGCGACGTCAGACAATGACAGGGGGATGATTGGGAGAAGGAGCATAACACTCCCTCTCTCATCAATGCGGTCAGCTGTAGCGGCATCTAGCCAATACAGCTGAACCTGCAATGTCATGCGGGGGGGCTACTGCTGGCTAGGGCACCCCCACCTGCTGAGGGGCCCTGTAGTGGCTGGCGGCAGAGCAGGGAGATCGATTGTGCATGCTCTGTGGCAAAATGTAACTGAATCAACGCCATGTGCATGCCAATACAGTTACAGTAGTGCAGCTCCAGGTGGGCCCCCTCAGAGCGTGGAGCCTGGGGCACCCGCACCCTCTGCCCCCTGGTAGCTATGCTACTGCCTTTAGTTTAATATGGATAATCCTGATGACGGGTTCTTTGAAGATGCTTCTGATCATTTTGACATGGAAAAAATATACATTTACATGTTAGTCTTTACCTTTCGTTAATACACTCTAATTATTCAGTCTTCTAACTTCATCCCTTCATTCATTTTCAGACCACTGGTATGCAAATTGTAGTCTGATACAAATTTCTGATTTTTCTCCTGTGTACTGGCTGAAGATGAGCTTTGTGTGTCAAGTGGACTGCTTTCTTCACTTGCTTTCATATACAGTATTAGCTGAGCTCGAACATTGTACTCATGGCCGCCATCAGGTCATTACTGCCCTTAATACTGTGTGGGGCCCGGTGAGTAGCAGTATAGAGGGGGGCACAGAGGTCCAGGGTCCCGCTCTTGTGCTTCTGCTCACAGGGCCTCATCATGCACTAAAGTGCTGTGCGCTGCGGCGCACACGTTGGCTCTGAGGCCTGAGAGCTTTTCTTGGAGCTGTGCATGGTCATCTAACCTTTACGGCTGTGGAGGTCACCAGGGCTGCCACTAGAAATTTCGGGGCCCCATACTGGCAAAATTTTCGGGGCCCCCTTTAGACTCCGCCCAGGCTCCACCCCAGCCCGCCTCCACGCTCCACCCCTCGAACTGTCCACAGTCCCACCGCTCTCTCTTGGAAAAACTCCACTTCTCACCTATCACACATTAACAGTTCACATCACCAGATCACACATATAGCCAGCAGCTTTTGTTTTGGCCAAAAGATTTTTTAAGCCGCCACCATTACATGGTAGATACTTTTGGCCGGCCCTACTCTACTGTAACCTATTAAACATTTGTTAAAATATGCAATACAATTTAGGTATATTTTTATTTATTTTTCAATTTTTAAAATGACCAATAATATCACATACAAGGAACAAATACCGCTACACCATGACCAGACCACATATTACCACCACATAGTGACTGAATACTACAATTCTGATCAGTAATTAAAAAAAAAAGCACCATACTATCACCATAAGTGCCATTATACACAGGAGATCTGTACTTAGTATGCAGTGTCTGTGTACAGATAATACAGTGATCACTAGTGAAATTATACACAGGAGCTCTGTATATAGTATACAGTGTATAGTGTCAGTGTATAGGTAACACACTGACTCACCAGTGACGTCTCTAGGTGAAGTCCTTCATCTTTCATCCAGCACAGACCGCCATCATTTCATCCAGCCAGGACTTGTCTCTGCAGGAAATAACACAGTTATCTCGAGCTCCGCTTGTAGAATACATTACTTAATTTTTCACAACTTCTACATTACCCCACATGAAGAAAAAGAGGCAACATAGTATCACTCTATACAGTAACAGGACCGTCCCCTCATTTAAAACAGTATACTCAAAAAATAAAATAAATACATCATTGCAGTAATAATATCCCTAATGGTAATAATATTCCCCATCCTGGCCACCGTGTGTCTCATTCCTGGTGTCAGCCATATGTTCTCCCATCCTGCCCTCATGAGTATCCATTCTGCCCCATATGATCTCCCCATCCTGCCCCATATGATCGCCCCATGTGATCTCTCCATCCGGCCCCATCTGTCTCCATCATATCCATCCTGCCCCATGATCCTGCACGATCTGTCTCCAATTCTGCCCCCAGTGTCTCCAATCATGCTCCATGTCTCCATTCTGCCCCCTATGTCTCCAACCATGCCCCCGTGTCTGCAATCCTGCCACTTGTCTCCAATTATGCCCCCTGTGTCTCCAATCCTCCCCCATCTGTCTCCAGTCATGCCCCCATGTCTTTCATCATGCCCCGTATCTCCATTCTGCCCCGTGTCTCGCATTCTGCCCCAATGTCCAGCATTCTGCCCCTGTCACTGTGTGTCCAGCATTCTGCCCCTGTCACTGTGTGTCCAGCATTCTGCCCCTGTCACTGTGTGTCCAGCATTCTGCCCCTGTCACTGTGTGTCCAGCATTCTGCCCCTGTCACTGTGTGTCCAGCATTCTGCCCCTGTCACTGTGTGTCCAGCATTCTGACCCTGTCACTGTGTGTCCAGCATTCTGACCCTGTCACTGTGTGTCCAGCATTCTGACCCTGTCACTGTGTGTCCAGCATTCTGACCCTGTCACTGTGTGTCCAGCATTCTGACCCTGTCACTGTGTGTCCAGCATCCTGCCCCCCAGTTCCCCTAGATCGCCGCTCTCAAAGAAAAAAAAAACACGAGTTCTTACCTGGCCATGCTCCTGCGCCGGGCGAAGATCCCTCCAGGCTCCACACAGACGCACTCGCCGGGCCCGGCGGCTGACAATGACGTCAGACGCCGGCGAGTGCGCACTGCGGCCCTATTCAGCTGCCAGCCTCAGACTGGCTGGCGGCTGTTAACTATTGACGTGCGGGCGCGGGCCCGCACGTCAATAGTGTGCCACAGCGCCTGCAGGGGGGGCCCGGTGAGCAGATGAGACGGGGCCCGATGCGGGCCCCCTCTGCTCACTGGGCCCCATGCGCCAGTCACGGCTGTAATGCCCTGATGGTGGCCCTGCAGGTCACACTCCCTCTGCCTTCTCTACACTTTTGGTCAGGTGATGGTACGTACGCAATGACATCGTCGCGTACACGCCGACATGTACCAGACCCTAGAAGCAGAGATGTGCCTGCAGGGGATCGTCTGTGAGGTAAGTATGAAAAATGTTTTTGTTTTCTTTATAAAATGAATTGAATGGGTGAGGGGGGAGGACTGCACATTATGAAGTGTGTTTGAAGGGGAGACTGCTCATGATGAAGTGGGGGGGAGGGGAACTGCACATGATGAAGTGTGTCTGAGGGGGGACTGCAAATGATGAAATGAGGGTGAATTGCAAATGATGAAGTGTTTTTGAGGGGTGGACGGCACATGATGAAGTTAGGTCAGGGGGACGCACATGATAAAGAGTGTCTGAGAGGTGACTGCACATGAAGTGTGTCTGAGGGGGACTACAAATGATGAAGTGGTGGGATGGGGGACTGCAAATGATGAAGTGAGGGGGATTGGGGACTGCAAATTATGAAGTGTGTCTGAGGGGGGATTGCACATGATGAAGTGGGGGAGACGGGGAATGCGCATGATGAAGTGGGGGAAGGAGGACTGCACATAAAGTTGCTGGTTATGAATGTGATCTGGTGTTTGATGGGAGCTGTTAATATCTAATTGGTGAGGACATGGTGGTGAAGTTGAGTTTTTCCAAGAGTGGGCGGTGGGACTGTTGAAGGCTTGAAGGGTTGAGGTGGAACAGGGTTGGAGTCTCAAGGGGGCCTGAAAATTTTGCCAGTTTGGGGCCCTGAAATTCCTAGTGGCAGCCCTGACTGTAATTACCTGTCCATGTACTTCCTCCATTTCTATATTCTTTTTATTATGTCTTCCAGGATATTTTCCATTTTCTCCACTGTCGATCTGTGTACAGCCCCAATCACCTCCATCTAACACTGAGAGAAGGATGGAGGGACCAGAGAGAGCTGTCAGAAACAGGACACTAATGAATTTGTAACATTTTTGCAAAAGCACTTAGCTAGAAACAGGACTTACAGGAGTTACAGAGGCTTTACAGAAACAAAATAGGAGAAAGTTTTAATGAAGATTATTTACAAAGTTGCCTCACTTTGCATTTTAGATGCAAATAAACAATAAAACAAAATCCTGTACAAAGATGTATATATCATTTAACCTTTTTGGGCTAGCCAATTTTTAATTTATTCCTCCCCTTCTTCCAAGAGCTATAATTTTTTTTTTACTTTTTGTCGATAGCCGTATTAAGGTTGGTTTTTTGAGGGACGAGTTATAGTTTTGAATTACACTATTTATTTTATCGTATCATGACCTGAAAACTGGAAAAAATTCCAGGTGGGGTGAAATTGTGAAAAAACTGTAATTCCTTCATTATTTTATTTTCACAGCGTTCATTAATCAGTAAAAATGAACTACGAAGATGATTCTCCAGAGCATAACAATTACGGTGATAACAATCTTATATAGTTTTTTCATATTTTAGAAGTGACATTTTTTTAAATTTGTGGAAAAAAGTGATTTTGTCACCATTTTCTGAGACTCGTAACTTTTAGATTTTTCTGTCGATATAGCTGTATGAGGGTTATTATTTTTGCACGCTAAGTTGTAGTTTTTAATGATACCACGACTTATTCATAATTTTTTTTTGCATTTTTTTGTAGAGCTGTCATATCTGAAAACTGACAATCTAGCATTTTGATTTTTTTTTCGGCGTTCAAATCCCAATGTTTTAAATAATTTTATATTTTGATAGACTTAAATTATAGATGTGGTGCTACTAGATATGTTTATTTTTTTTATTTTGGTATTTTAAAGTCGGTAAAAGGGGAGTGACATAATGACGGCTTATGTTATATAATGTAATAACATAGTATTATAGCATCTTGTGTAAATTGTCATTTCCTTTGCAGGTCAGCCTATAGTTGAGCTTCAGGGATGACCAAGATGACCTTGACAGGGGCCTTCATCATGCATATCGCTGATTATGTTGTGGGGCAGGTGGGTACTGGTGAGCATACGCACTGTCAGTTGTGTTATTTAAAGGGAACGTGCCATCCCCAAAAAATTTTTTTCCAGCAATTGAAAAAATGTAAAGAATGAATGTTTAAATTTTCGTAAAAAATATTATCATTTGTTTATAAATTAGTAAAATATGAAAAATAATTTTAAAAGGTTTGGCATTTCCACCTTTAAACACTAGAGGAAGCAGCTAATGAAATTTGACAAAAACCTAGTGTACAACTAGCTCACATTATTGCACTGCAGTAATTATGGGCGGAGTCTGCTGACATGGCTGTGAACACAGTGAGAAGCCATTTTGTTGGTGACTGCAAAGTTGTACTGACAAGTAGACAGTCACCGAGGATGGCAGGCAGCAAGGATTCTGGGAGATATATGGTGGAGGGAGCAGGGTGACAGCAGCACAGAGTATTTCAAGATAGCAGTATGCTGGTCTATGGGGGGACACCCTGTTCGGTGCACGGAGCAGCCAGAAATTGTACATAGAGCATTGTCTTTTATACACATGGATAGACCGTCTGCTTGTCTGCTCCACAGAAATCCAGGAAACATTTCTGCGGATTGATGGCCTGTTCTGATCAAGACTTTGCATGCAAAGACCCCATTCCCCTCCTCAGATCCTGTCTTCCCCATCCTGTCCTGGCAATGTGTGAAAGCGAGGCGACAGGAGCAGTATGGGGTGACGCTGGGAAGGAAATGAATGTAGCCATATAGTAACGATAAAAATGAGACCCCTCTCTTCAGTTACCTCACCAGCCTTCCCCTGACTGCACCTAACTGGAGGTCATGCTGCCCTCTCTATTACCCCAGACCCACGTGCAGGTGCTCAGCCAGAACCACCCTAGAATGGGTCCCTTTTCTGAAGATAATACTGCCATACAGATCACACATAATACTGTTTTATAGTTCTCACATAATACCATCATAAAGAGCGCAAATAACTACGCCATAGTGTTCTCACATAATACCGCCATATAGATCACACATAATGCCGCCATATACTTCACACATAACGACGCCATATATATATATATCTCACATACCACCAGGGGGAAGAGGAATGCATAGGAGAGGATTAGATACACGGCCCAGCAGTTAGTAGCAAACATAGGAGGATTAGATACCCAGCTCAGTCAGTATCACACAGGATAGGATTAGATACACGGCTCAGCAGTCAGGATCACACAGGGGAGGATTAGATACACGTCTCAGCAAAGTATCACACAGGAGAGGATTAGATACATGGCTCAGCATACAGTAACACACAGAATAGGATTAGATACACGGCTCAGCACACAGTATCCCACAGGAGAGGATTAGATACACGTCTCAGCACAGTATCACACAGGGTAGGATTAGATACACAGCTCAGTCAGTATCACATAGGGTAGGATTAGATACATGGCTCAGCATACAGTAACACACAGAATAGGATTAGATACGCGGCTCAGCACACAGTATCCCACAGGAGAGGATTAGATACACGTCTCAGCACAGTATCACACAGGGTAGGATTAGATACATTGCTCAGCAGACAGCATCACACAGGAAAGGATTAGATACACAGCTCTGTCAGTATCACACAGGATAGGATTAGATACACAGCACAGTAACACTGCTCAGAGTCAGCATCACAAAGGATAGGATTAGATTACCTCTCCCCCTCCCCCACCGATATTACTTCACTGCTGCTAACGCTGCTCCTTTCTCCCTCCTGTGCCGTCCTTGGTCTCCTCCTCCTATAACAGCAGGGCTCTCAAGTGGAGCTCCCAGATGCACTGTGAGCTCCAGAAAGATGGCGCCGATCTCCTGCCTCTGCTGTGATGTGGATGGCCCAGGGGGCATGGCCAGATCACAGCAGGGTGCAGCTCAATGCAAAGTATAGGGTCGGATGCCGACCGCAGATCTCTATGCCCATGGCTGCCGAATTTGCAGAGTGTAAGTGTCGTGCAGCTACACTTACACTCCTGCAAAGCAAAATGACGGCGCCCAGTGACTGAAAAAATAATTAATAATGAAAAAATTTTAAAGTAAAAAAATGTAAATTTGTATTAAAAATAATTGTTTATATAAACAATCATTTTTAATACAAAAAATAAAATGCGGCACCTTCCCTTTAAATCCTGTTTTCTATAATTGAGAGCACCTTTTAAATAAACAGCCACAATCACAACTAGCATCTACTGATGCTGTTACGGGCAGATGCTGGATGTGTATTACACCTGGCATCCGTCCAGTATGGAGCATATTTGACATTGTTATGCACAATCGCAGAGACACCCAGTAAGACTGGCATTAAACCGGCAAAAGCGCAGCCACAGACATACTTAGCGCAAGCTGCCCCAGCTAAGTGAGCCTTCAAGAACGGGAATGCTCTTCATCCAGCACCCAGTAAATGGGAACTTTAGCAGAGCCCTTCCCAGGCCCGCTGTCGCCGCGGAGCTGGCTTCTGGTGACATGACTGGAGCCTAGTCGATAATAGGTAGATTCCTCTGCGAGAAACTCTGGAGATGTAGCACAAAGAGAAAGGGAAATTGACCTAAACCAACCATAAAAGAGCAACCAAGACTGCAAGCACCACTTCCCACCACAACACATCGGAACTACAATAAGCAGCAAAGACCTGACAGGGTTAAATAGCCCACCTGATGCTGAGGAAAATGATCATGGATGAATACCTCCCAAGCATCCCCAGACAACCACTCCCTGCGGACTTGCACAGGAGATTGGACACAATCCCACCTCTACCTACTATAATACCAGGCACAGCAGCGTCCAGCATTGCTTGGCAACAGGGGAACACAGCGTCCAATGTTCCCCGGGCAGTGAAATCCATGGGAGATATGTCGTCCCCACATCCTACTACTCAAGAACCCAACACTCCATAAGATTGACAAGTTTTCATTGTGCGTGTGGTAGCTCTGCCTCCAGGGTCAGGACAATGCTTGCGATTGTGACTGGAGTAGCGTAGCACGGAACCCAATCCTTTCCCTGGTGGGAATGTCATGACTCTGTTGTTGGGTGTCCTGGGACCAGGGGCTCCTTCCCTGTCCCTAACTCTAGGGGAGGCCTAGCTCAACCTGTTCCCTGGATTACTTCTGATGTAGAAGATGCCTGGGTCATGTACCTTGCTTTAGCTTCCGAATCTGCCCTCAGTTTGTACCCTTCCCCACCCAGGGAAGATGAGAGTAGCAGTGTACCATAATGCACAAACCAGACTAACAAAGTAATACGAGCAGGGATAAAGGAAAATACCACTCACACAAATATCTATATATATAATTGCCTAAGGGTTTTTCCGTCTGTCTGTCTGTCTTTCTGTCTGTCTGTCTGTCTGTCCTGGAAATCCCGTGTCTCTGATTGGTCGAGGCCGCCAGGCCTCGACCAATCAGAGACCGGCACAGCATCGACGTAGAAATCCCGCGTCTCTGATTGGTCGAGGCCGCCAGGCCTCGACCAATCAGCAACGGGCACAGCGACGATGATGTCATAAAGGACGTAGAAATCCCGCGTCTGATTGGTCGAGGCCTGGTCGAGTGTCTCTGATTGACACTTCTATATTGATCAGTCCTCCTGACACTTCTGTATTGATCAGTCCTCCTGACACTTCTATATTGATCAGTCCTCCTGACACTTCTATATTGATCAGTCCTCCTGATACCTCTATATTGATCAGTCCTCCTGACATTCTATATTGATCAGTCCTCCTGACACCTCTATATTGATAAATCCTCCTGACACTTCTATATTGATCATTCCTCCTGACACTTCTATATTGATCAGTCCTCCTGACACTTCGATATTGATCAGTCCTCCTGACACTTCTATATTGATCAGTCCTCCTGACACTTCTATATTGATCAGTCCTCCTAACACTTCTATATTGATCAGTCCTCCTGACACTTCTATATTGATCAGTCCTCCTAACACTTCTATATTGATCAGTCCTCCTGACACTTCTATATTGATCAGTCCTCCTGACACTTCTATATTGATCAGTCCTCCTGATACCTCTATATTGATCAGTGCTCCTGACATTCTATATTGATCAGTCCTCCTGACACCTCTATATTGATCAGTCCTCCTGACACTTCTATATTGATCAGTCCTCCTGACACTTCTATATTGATCAGTCCTCCTGACACCTCTATATTGATCAGTCCTCCTGACACTTCTATATTGATCAGTCCTCCTGACACCTCTGTATTGATCAGTCCTCCTGACACTTCTATATTGATCAGTCCTCCTGACACTTCTATATTGATCAGTCCTCCTGACACCTCTATATTGATCAGTCCTTCTGACACTTCTATATTGATCAGTCCTCCTGACATTCTATATTGATCAGTCCTCCTGACACTTCTATATTGATCAGTCCTCCTGACACCTCTATATTGATCAGTCCTCCTGACATTCTATATTGATCAGTCCTCCTGACACTTCTATATTGATCAGTCCTCCTGACACTTCTATATTGATCAGTCCTCCTGACACTTCAATATTGATCAGTCCTCCTGACACTTCTATATTGATCAGTCCTCCTGACACTTCTATATTGATCAGTCCTCCTGACACTTCTATATTGATCAGTCCTCCTGACACTTCTATATTGATCAGTCCTCCTGACACTTCAATATTGATCAGTCCTCCTGACACTTCTATATTGATCAGTCCTCCTGACACTTCTATATTGATCAGTCCTCCTGACACTTCTATATTGATCAGTCCTCCTGACACCTCTATATTGATCAGTCCTCCTGACATTCTATATTGATCAGTCCTCCTGACACTTCTATATTGATCAGTCCTCCTGATACCTCTATATTGATCAGTCCTCCTGATACCTCTATATTGATCAGTCCTCCTGATACCTCTATATTGATCAGTCCTCCTGATACCTCTATATTGATCAGTCCTCCGTCCTCCTGACTCTTCTATATTGATCAGTCCTCCTGACACTTCTATATTGATCAGTCTTCCTGACACTTCTGTATTGATCAGTCCTCCTGACACTTCTATATTGATCAGTCCTCCTGATCTCTATATATAATTGTCTAAGGGTTTTTCCGTCTGTCTGTCTGTCTGTCTGTCTGTCTGTCCAGGAAATCCCGCGTCTCTGATTGAATCAGCGACGGGCACAGCGACGATGATGTCATAAAGGACGTAGACATCCCGCGTCTCTGATTGGTCGAGGCCTGGCCTGTCAGTGAGACATATCTATATATATAATTGCCTAAGGGTTTTTCCGTCTGTCTGTCTGTCTGTCTGTACTGGAAATCCCGCATCTCTGATTGGTCGAGGCCTAGCGGCCTCGACCAATCAGCGACGGGCACAGTATCGACCAATCAGCGACGGGCACAGCGACGATGATGTCATAAAGGACGTAGAAATCCCGCGTTTCTGATTCAGGTACGGGCACAGTATCGACGTAGATGTCATAATGGTTGCCATGGCGACGATGATGTCATAAAGGTTGCCTCGACCAATCAGCAACGGGCACAGTCTGCCGCGAATTCTGGAATCATCATTGTCCATATACTAAGGGGACATGCATATTCTAGAATACCCGATGCGTTAGAATCGGGCCACAATCTAGTACACACATAAACACCAAGGAGTGGGGGATGGAAAAGAAATAGAATTATCACACACTCAAAACCTAGCAACAGGATAAATCCACCAAACGCCTTCTCCATTATCAAGCACCAACAACCTCCAGCCATGCAGCATAAGCTACTCTGACAATGCGAGGTAGCCAGGACTCAGATTATATAGGAGATGGGAGAGTCTAACAGTGCACAGCTGAGAGCCTTAACGCAGAAAAACTGAGCAGATTAACCCCTGCACTGCTAAAAGAAATTTGCACCGTTTAATATGAAGGTGAATTGCATCTAATCATTGCAGGAGTAGAAGAAATCAGACGCTGCGGTCTTCTGGCTCCTCTCTGTTGCGTAGAACAAGTGACAGGGAGCACAGAACCACAATTCCTAACAATAATACCCATTTATTATGTAAAATTGTAGGTGCACCATATGGATAACAAGATTTCAATCATACTTTATTCCATTGACAAAATAAATGCAAAACCGCTCACGTGTCAGTGAGTTCAGGAGCTCCTACGCAATGTGAATAGAACATCTGATCTGAGACCTATGACCACAGACAGCATTTTTTAATGTATAGACTCTAACTTATGTGAGAATCCAGCTGCTTTGTGTCCCACGGGCACAAAGTCTAGTTTGCGGTTTCTTTTTGTCTTTTAGCAAATAAAAGATATATTTATCTGTGTTAAACTAGAAGCTGCATGATTAAACATCGCTACATGTGAAGATTTATATGGATGTTGGGGAAAGGTGTGAAGACATTATTATAACTCTAACTTTGCGGGCTTGAAATGAATCCAATGATTCTCTAGTTCACTTCTACTGGCATCATCTGTGAAGATAAACCTTTATAAAACATGCGTTTGAATAATTCGTATGGTTGGTTTTTTTTAAAATTTACTGGGAATATCAGTTTTTGCAACCACTGTCTAGCTGGGCCTGTTCACACCACACTTTTGCTCCATGTTTAGTGTTAGTTGGAAAAGCTCCAGACAAACACTCTAAATGTGTCCATATGGCTCCATTGTCCGACGGAGGCCTAAAAATTGTAATAGACTATGGTCTATCACCCCCAGATTCATCAAACTGGTTTTGATGGGGGGACATGTTCTGATTCATTAAGTGGAGCACACCTCTCCAAAAATCTTACTCTAGTCTGGGACTGGAATAAGATTTCTCATGTAAGTCTGTAGACTACTGGAACACATAGGATATGTTAAACAGAGGCAAAAAAAGCTGACACGAACAGGACCTTATTCAGTGTTTCCTAAGTACAGTGACATTTAGGCACTCAATGGTATTATTGTATATAGACTATATTGTACATAAAAAGAAAGTGTCATTGAAAGTTACTACACAGGGCATCACCCATCTGTCTAATGTCCACTGATTAATGATGGCAGTCTGCTGCCAAGAGAGATCTCTGTAACCTATTTCCTAGTGGGATAGTGTGGGTTTACATAATAAATACATATATAAAAAGAGCTGCTAATATACGGTAGTTTAAATGGGTTAAAAGGGATGACCTACCGAAAGTATAGGTCATGAAAATGAGATCGGTAGGAGTACAATGCCCAGCATTCAAGTGAATGTAATACTCAATTGTGTATGGCTACTAGTGTTGAGCATTCTGATACTGCAAATATTGGGTATCGGCCGATATTCGCTGTATCGGAATTTCGATACTGAGTTCCGATATTTTTGCGATACCGGAATATTATTTTACGTTTTTTGCATGCGCTGAAGTATGGTAAGTATGGTTAAATGAAGAATATTAAAATATTAAAGTCCGCACAGAGCCCCGGCAGGCTGCATAGATCCCCGGCAGGCACGCACAGACCCCCGGCAGCCCGCACAGAACCCCGGCAAGCCCGCACAGAGCCCCAGCAGCCCGCACAGAGCCCCGGCAGGCATGCACAGAGCCCCGGCAGGCATGCACAGAGCCCCGGCAGGCATGCACAGAGCCCCGGCAGGCACGCACAGAGCCCCGGCAGGCCACACAGAGCCCCGGCAGGCACGCACAGACCCGCGGCAGCCCACACAGAGCCCCGGCAGGCCGCACAGAGCCTCGGCAGGCACGCACAGGCCCCCGGCAGCCCACACAGACCCCTGAGATGCCTGTACAGATCCCTGGCAGGCCCGCACAGACCCCGCTTGCACACACAGACACGCACAGTGTCTGCCCAAGCACCGCCCACACTCTTCCCCCCTCCGGAACAGGATGTAGAAGGACAGAAAGGGCTTATTTACATTCCGATATTTGTATCCCATTGACTTGCATTGGTATCAGGTATCGGTATCAGTGATATCCGATATTTTCTCTTCGCCACGACAGCACCCACTTGAGAGAGGGGATCCGCCCCTAGGAACAGGAAACCCTATGGAGAGAATAAAAGGGGCGGTCCCCCTCGCTCCCACAGTTGGTTTCCTGTTCCTACAGGAGACCTGGAGAGAAGAGGATGCCCAGCCTGGATGCCGCTTGCGCAGTTTACCTGTGTAGGGACGGCAAGGGCTCCAGAGCTGGAAGCAGCGTCGGGGGTCCTATGGTAGCTTCCCCCCTCTGCTGGCAGGTACCGTGCGTGAGGCCAGGATCGGGGAGTCGCCTGGCTCACGGAGGTACATCCAGCTGACCTGCAGGGCCGGACCGCTGGGGTAAGAGATCCTGTGACGCCATCTTCGGTGGTGTACAGGCAGCGTGTGGCCCAGTGTTTGTCCCCCGGAAGTATTACTACAACTTCCGGGGTGATGCAGGAGGAGGACGGCGCCTGCGCGATCGCTGGATGCAGGCGCGCACAGCAGAGCCGCAACCCGGATGTACTGGTCACTTCCGGGTGTGGCAGGAAGAAGATGGCGGCCCCCATTACAAAAGGACGCCGGCGCTGATACCCGGCGTCCACCATGGCATCTCCCCAGGACACAGCGTTGCCTTCACCCGAAGTCACCGCTATTACACCTGGAAGCCGGACTAGCAGCAGCCGCAGATCATCTTCCAAGAGCGCCAGAGAAAAGAGATCGGACCGGTCGGCTCCTCCATCTGTGCCTCCGTCTCCTCCTCTTCAGCCGGTATTCTGACAACAGCTTCAGGGGTGAGTGTTTGTCTACCCTATTTAAGCTGATTATACTCCCCTCTTTTATCTAATTCCCTAGGTTAAAAGAACAGGGAAATCTAAACATAAGCAATGTGCCTTATGCTCTCAGCCGCTCCAGGATACTTATTTAAAAAAGCTGTGCCAGTCATGCATCGAATCCACCTTACGTGAGGAGTCTTCAGTAAGGTTGGAAGATATACGTAGCATGATCAGAGAAGAATTACGAGCCTTTCGAAGCTCGGATAAAGTTCCTGAGAGTAGGAAGAAATTTAGCTCTCCTAGATCTGAACAATCCTCTGATGTGGAGGATAAGGATTCGGACGGTTCCCAAGAGGTTATATCCTCAGATGGTGAGCAGGATACATGCTTTCCTACAGACAGTATTGACAATCTAATCAAATCAGTACGTAACACCATGGGTATGGAAGATACTAAAACCCTTAAGACACCACAGGACGTGATGTTTGCTGGCTTGTCCGAGAGAAAGAGACCTTCTTTTCCTGTTATTCCAGCGATAAAGGATTTAGTCAGAAAGGAGTGGGAAAGCCAGGGGCAAAGAGGGTTGCCGTCTTCCTCAAAACGTCGCTATCCCTTTAATGACGAGGATTTTTCCAAATGGTCGAAAGCCCCGGAAGTAGATGCGGCAGTGGCATCCACTTCTAGGAAATCTTTACTGCCTGTAGAAGATTCAGGATCTTTGCAAGACCCGCTTGACCGGAAAGCTGATTCCCTTTTAAAAAGAGCATGGAAATCTTGTACAGGAGCTTTCAGAGCGGCTATTTCGGCCACATGCACTGCTAGGTCCATGCTGGTCTGGTTGAATGATCTAGAAGAAGGTTTGAAAGGTGGCCTTTCCCGCAATAAGCTCATGTCCTCTTATTCCGTTAATTAGAGGAGCTACTGGCTTTTTAGCTGATTCTTCAGCTGATTCCATCCGATTAGCAGCCAAAATCGGCAGGTCTGACCAACGCGGCTCGCCGCGCCTTGTGGCTGAAAGGATGGAAAGGAGATCCCCAGACGAAGTCTAAGTTATGTGGGTTGCCATGCCAGGGTGAGTACCTATTTGGTACTCAGTTGGATGAGATTATCACCAAAGCGGGTGAGAGGAAGAAAAGGGTTCCCCAATAACACTTATCTTCCATCTTATAGGAGAGCGTTCCGAAAGCCCATGTTCAACAGAAGACGGGACTATAAAAACCAGGACCGTTGGGCTAATAAAGACTTTAAGCAAAAAATAGCCTTTTTCGGAAAACGCCCTTTCAAACCTGAGGATAAACCCCTTTAGGACAGATCTACCCGTTGGTGGTAGGTTGTCCTTCTTTTCTACGCAATGGCTGGCAATAACTTCTAATCCATGGGCAACTAGCCTTATAACTACGGGTCTAAAATTAAGATTTTCCCAAGTCCCCCCGGACTCATTTTTTCTGACTTCCTTAGGGTCACAATCAGAACAAGAGGCCTTGGAACAGGAAATAACTCTCCTGTCCAAAGGAGTATTGGTGGAAGTCCCTTTTCATCAAAAAGGAAGGGGGTTTTATTCCCCTTTATTTTTTATTTCAAAACCAGACGGATCATATAGAACAATAATTAACCTTAAGAGACTAAACGTCTTCTTAGAGAACCAAACTTTTAAAATGGAATCTATTCGGTCAACTATTAAGCTTCTGTTTCCCCATTGCTTCATGGCAGTCCTTAACCTAAAGGATGCATATTATCATCTTCCAATCTTCAGTGAGCATCAACAATATCTACGGGTGGCAGTTATGATCAAAGGTCAAATTCGGCATTATCAATACACAGCAATGCCGTTTGGACTATCAATAGCCCCTAGAGTTTTCACAAAACTAATGTCAGAGGTAATGTCATATCTGAGGTTAAAACACACCCTCATAATACCATATTTAGATGACCTATTGATAGTCGGGAATTCCCTTTCTCAATGTCATCAGCGTTTATCTGATTCAATTTCGTCCCTACAGGGGTTAGCGTGGTTAGTAAATTGGGAAAAATCTAGATTGTCCCCCACAACTAATCAAAAATATTTAGGAATTATTCTAGACTCTACAAATCAAATGTGATTTCTTCCCGAGTCGAAACAAATAGCAATCATAAACAAGGTACAATCGGTGATTAACAACCCCCTAATTTCCCTAAGAGAAGGTATGTCCCTTCTTGGTTCCTTCACATCTTGTATTCCAGCTGTTCTGTGGGCCCAATTCCATAGCAGGAAATTACAGTGTACAATACTTCGTGAGGAAGAAAAATTACAGGGCCGATTAGATAGTCTTATTTCTTTTCCAACAGACGTGATACAATCTCTCACTTGGTGGTTAAATCCGGATCATTTTTCCAGTGGGGTTCCCTGGGTGGTTAAACCTTCAAAAACTATCTTCACTGATGCCAGTCCTAGTGGTTGGGGAGCACACTTAGGAGATCAAATAGTGCAAGGTCTGTGGTCTCTTAGAGAATCAGATGATTCTTCTAATAAAAAAGAGCTGAAGGCTATCTATCATGCCTTATCTAAATTTCTTCCGCAGCTACACGGAACGCATACAAGAATTCTTTCAGACAACATGACAGCAGTAGCATATATAAACCACCAAGGAGGAACAAGATCAAAAGCACTCATGTCTATAGCCAACGACATTCTAGCCATAGCAGAGGAGCACCTTCTATCCCTATCAGCGCTACATGTGAGAGGAATCGACAATTCGAGAGCAGATTTCCTCAGTCGCCACACTCTCCACCAAGGAGAATGGGTTCTAAGTCGTCGTATCTTTTGCATGATGGTAAAAAAATGGGGCACTCCCGAGATAGATCTCTTTGCGACAAAACAAAACAGGCAAGTCAAAAAGTTTGCATCATTGTTCCGATCCGACAATCCAGATATCTTTGACGCCCTACAAGTGCCATGGGTATTCAAGAAGGCATATGCCTTTCTCCCGCTGATACTACTTCTGACAGTAATCAGGAAGATAAGGGAGGACAGAGCAAACGTGATCTTAATCGCTCCCTTCTGGCCCAAGAGGCCATGGTTTTCCTGGCTGAGAGCCATGTCGATCTCAGACCCATGGATCCTCCCGGAGGATCGGGATCTTCTTTTCCAGGGCCCCTTCAACCACCCTCATGTGAAGGGTCTACGGTTAACAGCCTGGAACTTGAGAGGCAGCTGCTAAAGATGAGAGGGTTCTCAAACAAAGTGATTGACACTCTGCTGCTAAGTAGAAAAAAGTCCACTACCTCCATCTATGCAAGAGTGTGGAAAAAATTTCTAAACCTCTACCCATCGGCCCTGTCAAACGAAATTCATATTCCTATGATTCTAGAATTTCTTCAAAAAGGGCGCGATTTAGGCCTGGCGGTCAGTACCTTAAAAGTACACATTTCTGCGCTGGGGGCTTTATATGGTCACGATATCGCAGGTAATAAGTGGGTAGCCAGGTTTGTTGCAGCATGCCAGAGGTCAGAGACAGTTCGAATTCCCCATGTACCACCTTGGGATGTTAATTTAGTACTTGAAGCTCTAACAGACCACCCTTTTGAGCCACTACATTCAGCTCACATAAAACATGTCTCCCTCAAGACAGCTCTTTTTGTCGCCTTAGTATCAGCGAGAAGAGTAAGTGACATACAGGCGCTATCGATAGATCCTCCCTTTATGTCAATATTCCCAGATAGAGTTGTCCTAAAGACAGACCCTTCATACTTACCCATAGTATGCACTAAATTTCACAGGTCACAAGAAATTTTCCTTCCCTCCTTCTATGATAACCCTACAAGTCAGGAAGAACAAAAATACCACACATTAGATGTGAGGAGAGCCATATTAGCCTATTTAGATAGGACTAGTGCCTGTAGGAAGAGCAGGGCTCTCTGTGTTTCCTTCCAGGGTCATAGGAAAGGAGCTGGAATCACGAAAGGTACTCTATCTCGGTGGATTCGTGATGCAATATGTCTGACCTATTCATCCAAAGGGGAGAATCCGCCTGAGACCGTAAAGGCACATTCCACCCGGGCGATTGCATCATCCTGGGCTGAAAGAGCGGAGGTTCCGATAGAACTGATATGTAAGGCCGCAACCTGGTCTTCTCCTACTACCTTCTATAATCACTATAGATTGGACTTATCTTCTTCATCTGACTTGTCCTTTGGTAGATCAGTTCTTAACACGGTAATCCCTCCCAAATGACTATCTCTGAAAGTCTTTCAAGTGGGTGCTGTCGTGGCGAAGAGAAAACACCAGATTACGTACTGGTAATGCTCTTTTATAGAGCCACGACAGCACCCCTTCACTTCCCACCCTTATAGGTTTATTTTGTTTAGGAGCACGGTTAAGGGTGTTCGGTTCTTGTAGTTAGCCATACTTAAGTTAACTAATATTAAATTATAATATTGAATGTCCTACTAAAATCTGGTGGGCGGTTCCTTGCAATCTCTGTAATCCAACTGTGGGAGCGAGGGGGACCGCCCCTTTTATTCTCTCCATAGGGTTTCCTGTTCCTAGGGGCGGATCCCCTCTCTCAAGTGGGTGCTGTCGTGGCTCTATAAAGCATTAAGCTACTTACTGGTAGCGGCATTTTTCGGAGGCCCATGACAGCACTACGAGAGAGGGGATCCGCCCTTCAGGAACAGGAAACCTACAGATACAAAAGGGCGGTACCTCTCCCCATGCATCAGTTGTATATTAGAGCCTGAGAGGACTACCGCGGTTAGTAGCACACAAATATACATTATATACAGTTACTGTACAAAAAATAACCAATCATAATGAACTATATACCACACGAGAGACGTGTCTATCTCATTATATACATTATAGGAAGTGCAACCCCCACGTGAATAGGGAGGGAACTAAGGGTGCTGTCATGGGCCTCCAAAAAATGCCGCTACCAGTAAGTAGCTTAATGCTTTATTCGGACTCCCATGACAGCACTATGAGAGAATTACAGAGATGTAAACTACCTTAGGGAGGGACTATAGCCTGTAGCACCCTTAACCCGAAGGTGAGATCAGAAGAGAACCCCAAATCCAACCTATAGTGCTTGAAAAAGGTGGAAGGGGATGACCACGTAGCTGCCTTACATATCTGGTCGATCGACACTCCAGATCTTTCAGCCCAGGATGTAGCCATGGCGCGGGTGGAATGTGCCCTCAGATTCTGCGGAGCTGGACCTCCACCTGCAGTATAAGCCAGAGAGATAGCCTCCCTAATCCACTTCGCTACGTGCATTTTGACACTCTAAGACCTTTCCTGGGACCTTGGAAGGATAGAAACAACGCCTCCTCTCTCTTCCAAGCATCAGTGACTGATATATATTCTAAGAGACATCTCCTAACATCTAACGTATGGAGTAACTCCTCTTTGGAATTAGAAGGATTAGGGAGAAATGATGGTAGAACTATCTCCTGAGATCTATGAAAATCTGAGGCCACTTTAGGTAAATAAGCTGGATCTGGTCTGAGGACTACTCTGTCCTGTAGAAACTCTGTATAGGGGGAGAGCCTAGAAAGAGCCTGTATGTCTCCTACCCTACGAGCAGATGTAATTGCCACCAAAAATGCTGTTTTGAGGGATAGTAATTTAAGTGAGGCTGAATGTAAAGGCTCAAACGGTTCTTTAGTCAAGGCTGAGAGGACTTGGTTGAGATCCCAAGGCATTGACCTATTCCTGTGTATAGGTCTGGATCTACTAGCTGCTTTGATGAACCTTGATACCCAATAATTACCAGCAATGTTACAAGAAAATAGGGCCCCTAGGGCTGAGACTTGTACTTTTAGCGTACTCGTGGATAGATTTAGCTCTAGCCCCCTCTGCAGGAATTCTAGAATCTGGTTAATTGGTAAACCCTCTTCGATATTAAAATTTGAAGAGGCCAGAAACTTCCTCCAAGTTCTAGAGTAGATCTTAGTTGTTATGAGTTTTCTACTCTTCATAAGGGTATCAATGAGATTTGGAGAAAATCCTCTGTTTTTTAACAGTGACCTCTCAAAGACCATGCCGTCAAATGAAGACCCTTCACTTGTGGATGGTTGATCGGACCTTGATGAAGTAGGCCCGGGATGTCCGGCAGTACCCAGGGGTCTTCCACCGACATGGTCCTGAGCCAGGAGAACCAAGCCCTTCGGGGCCAGAACGGAGCGATCAGTATGATTCTCGCTTGATCCTCCCTTATCTTTCTGACCACCAGAGGCAACAGGTTTAGCGGAGGAAAAGCATAAGCCAACCGGAAATCCCATCTGATCAGGAAGGCATCCACTGCCAGCGGATATTCCCTGGGATTCAAGGAACAGAATTTTTTCGCTTTTCTGTTGTCCTTGTTGGCAAATAAGTCCACCTCTGGATGACCCCACCTGCGAACAATCTGGTTGAAGATTTTTGTGTTCAGAGACCATTCTCCTTGTCTTAAGGTGTTTCGACTTAGAAAGTCCGCCCTTATATTTTCCTTCCCTTTTATATGTACTGCTGTTAAAGATAGAAAATGGTTTTCCGCTATCTGGAGCAGGCGGTCCGCTATTTCCATCAGGGAGTCGGAGCGAGTTCCACCTTGGTGATTCACGTAGGCCACTGCCACCTGATTGTCGGAGAGGATTTTGACATGGTGACCCTGTAGATACACGAGGAGTTCCTTAATTGAGGATTCAATTGCCATCAACTCCTTCTGATTGGAAGAGGCAGATGTTTGGGGGTCCCATAGACCCTGGACTACAACGTCACCCATGTGTGCCCCCCACCCCGTGGGGCTGGCGTCTGTTGTGATTACCTGAGTCACCCAGGGAACTCCAGCTGACAGATTGTCTTCCTCTAGCCACCATCTAAGAGATGCCAGAACCCCTGAACTCAATGTCATCTGACCCTGCAAGGAACCCTGTAAGACTCTATCATAATGTAGTACGTCAAACTGTAAAGGCCTGGAGTGGAATTGGGCCCAACGGACGGCGGGGATACAGGAAGTTAGGGAACCTAACAAAGACATAGCCTGTCTAAGGGTCATGGATGGTTTATTAATTGCTTTTAACACCTGTTGTTGGATATGAAGTAATTTATCAGGCGGAAGACAGCATTGTTGGGACTCGGAATTTAACAGCAGCCCTAGGAACCTCTGGGTCTTTAGGGGTTGCAAACGGGATTTATCGTAATTTATGATCCAGCCCAGATTTTCCAGTTTAAATATAGCTGTTTTAACCTGAGCTAGGCAATGGTCTACTGAGTTCCCCACTATTAGGAAATCATCCAGATACGGGACAATGAGGATATCGGATTCACGTAAGTGCGCCATAACCTCCGCAACTACTTTAGTAAATACCCGGGGAGACGCTGAGAGGCCGAAGGGAAGGGCTCTAAATTGAAAATGGCGAACAAAACCTCCCATAGACACCGCCACACGTAGAAACCTCTGGAAGTTTTCGTGGATAGGAACATGATAGTATGCATCCTTTAAGTCCACAACTACCATGAAGCAGTGTTTAAACAACATCTTTATTGCAGAACTGATTGACTCCATTTTAAACGTGGTATTAACCAGGTATTCATTAAGGGATTTAAGATTGATAATAGTCCTGAACGACTTGTCTGGTTTTTGAATCAGAAAAAGAGGAGAGTAGAATCCTCTTCCTCTCTCTGACTCCGGAACCTCAATCAGTACATTTTTACGGCATAAAGTCATGACCTCTGACTCTAGGGCCGTCTGTTCCATAGTGGAGGAACGCAAGGGGGTTAGCATAAACTTATCCCGAGGCCAGTGAACAAATTCCAATTTTAGACCTTCTGATATAATACCTCGGACCCAGTCACTATTCGTGATGTTAGTCCATGCGGAAGAGAAGGTTGACAATCTCCCTCCCACAGGGATCGCTAGTCATTGGTCTGGTTTCTTACGTTCTTTTGAGGAACGGCGAAACATGTAACCCGTACCTCTCCTGCGTCTATCCTCCCATCTAAAATTTTCTCTAGAGGGTGAGGACGCACGCTTCCTTCCACGACCAAATCTCCTCCTGTTGAATGGACGCCGGTAAGAAGCTGATGACAAATTAGGGAATTTTTTCTTATCATCCCCAGCCTTTTCGAGCAGCTCATCCAAAGTTGGTCCAAAGAGATATTCCCCTTTACATGGGATAGCGCATAACTTGGATCTTGACTGGATATCCCCCGACCAACACTTCAACCATAAGGCTCTACGAGCCGCGTTGGAGAGTCCTGCTGCTCTGGCTGCCATTCTGACCGAGTCCACCGACGCATCCGACAGGAAAGCCGCAGCATCCTGAATCACTGGAAGCGCACCTAGAATAGAATTCCTGGAAGCGCCTTCTTTAAGCTGGGATTCCAACTGTTCCAGCCAGACCATTAGGGATCTGGCTGTACAAGTCGCAGCCACTGCTGGCCTCAAGGATCCGGCTGCCATCTCCCAGGTACCTTTAAGGAAGGTATCCGCCTTCCTGTCAAAGGGGTCTTTAAGGGAACCCATGTCCTCGAAAGGTAATGCTGCTTTCTTAGATGCCTTCGCCACCGCAGCATCTAATTTAGGGGCCTTGTCCCAGGTATCCACAGCCGCATCTTCAAAGGGATACCTGCGCTTTAAAGCCGGTGGCAAAGAACCTTTCTTCTCCGGTTTTTTCCATTCCCGGAGAATCAGGTCTTGAATTTTATCATTCACCGGGAAGGATCTGCGTTTCTTGTGTTCCAAGCCGCTGAACATTAGCTCCTGACGGGAAGGCTGAGTCTTAGGCTCTTCTAGGCCCATCGTACCTCTGACCGACTTGACTAGTTTATCCACCCGGTCTAGAGGCAGACAGAATCGGCCAGAGTCCTCTTCTGATGACGAGGAAGAGAGAATTGAGCCATAAGAACCCTCCTCTTTATCTTCCTCCGAAGAATCTGAGATCACCGAAGCTCTTTGTTTTGAACTTCCCGCCTGGGACAAAGACCGCAGGGATTCCTTAACTTCCATATGGATCATCTCCTTTAGACTAGCCGTAGAAGCAGATTCTTCCGCTACCTAGGGGAGGACAATAAGGGAGATACCATCTATCTAGCCTGATGTCACTCAACCCCTCCACTCCTGTAGACCTCACCGTCTGATGTATACAGGAGGCACACAATTTTTTAGGGTAGGAATCTGGTAAAGGGACTTCACATAGGGCACACTCCTTATGTTTCGACTTTGCACTTCTCTTCCCCTAGAATGACAAAGTATAAGGGGCCCGCGTCACTGAGTGAACATTCACGTAGATCACTTACCAGTGTACGCCAAAGAAAAAAGGTACCGGAACACGAGGGGGCTCCTTGTCAGTCGAAGCTCTAGATCCTTGCCTGGACGAGCTTTTACGGCTGGACTGGTCACTTCTGATATGCTCCTTTCCCACGGCTTCCTGCCGCACTTTATCCAGAAGCTGAGGCTGCTGCTCACCATCATCTGCCATGATGAGACTGTGGCCAAAAGCAGGGTTCTATCGCCAACACCTGCTTATATCCCCTGTATTCCGGTCAGCAGGCCACCTGGCGTGTTCCCCATTGGTTCCTGATGATCAGGCTGCAGCTGGGATGTTAGCGGTGGTAATACAGAAGAACCGGCGACCGGACCATGGGCGCCGCCATTTTGGAAAAGACCGCGCATGCGCAGCCCACCGCAAACCGGAAGCGCCTGCCGGCTCCACCCCCCGGCACCCCAGCGTTCCGGAAACGCTCAGTGAGCGATGCAGGACACCGGGAATGCCCAGCAGTGCTCCGGACGGCGCTCCACTTCCGACGCCGCAACCGCACCACCGCACCTCACCGCCGCCGCCTGACCCAGGGGGGGGAAATGAAACATACCAACGCCGGCTTCCGGAGACAAGGAATCCTCCGGACCCTGCTCCCTGCTGCCAACGCCACTGACGTGCAGTCCAGCCTGGACCACCGTGGCGTCTCCAGGACTTTCTGCACCGGTCGAGGTAGGAGACCCCCCCGCTACCAGATTCGACCGGCCGGCCTGGGCTCCTTACGAGATGAAATCTGTAGGATCCTGTCCCTCCAGGAACAGGAAACCAACTGATGCATGGGGAGAGGTACCGCCCTTTTGTATCTGTAGGTTTCCTGTTCCTGAAGGGCGGATCCCCTCTCTCGTAGTGCTGTCATGGGAGTCCGAATAAAAGAGCATTACCGGTACGTAATCCGGTGTTTTTTGGATATCGGCCGATCCAATCCGATACCGATACTTCTTGATATTGGAAGGTATCGCTCAACACTAATGGCTACCAATCAAATAGGTGTGACATACTCAAGGTAGAAGTATAAATAAAATATAACCTTTAATATAAATCTTGAGACCAATGACAGTACAAGACAAACAATCACAAAATCATATAGAGGTCATCACGAGGGTATAGTGACACATATCTAGGAAGAAATTGTCCACCTGCACAAAACAATTTTTTTCCATGAAAATAGGTTCCTTTAAGAGTGGATATATAGATTGAGTTTGCTTTTTCCGGATTTAGTCCATAAAGATCAAGTTGGTTTTGTGGCAAATAGGCAAGCGGGTGATAACACTAGACGTACTATAGATCTTGTTGATGTCCTTGAAAGAAAAGGGCAATCTGGTCTTCTGCTCAGTTTAGATGCTGAGAAGGTATTCGACCGACTGAGTTGGCCTTTTTTATTTGCGTCTTAAGGCAGGTATGGCCTATCGGGTCCATTTCTTCAGGCTATACAAGCTTTATATTCCTTGCCCAATGCTGTGATTAACTCCCCCATGCATCTTCCTCTCGTATCAATATCTCAAATGGATCTAGACAAGGGTGTCCTCTCTCTCCCCTGCTGTTTGTCCTCTGTATAGAGCCCTTGGCTTCCAAAATAAGGAATAATCCAGATATCCAGGGCATTAAGGTACAGGAGAGAGAGTTCAAGTTGTCTCTATTTGCAGATGATATTCTCCTAACCCTCACCAACCCACACATTTCCCTCCCTAATCTCCAATCTACCTTGACAGAATATGGACTACTCTCAGGGTACAAGGTAAATACAACAAAGACTGAAACTCTCCCAATTAACTTACCGTGCGCAATGGTGGACGCTTTGAAATCAAAGTTCAAATTTGCTTGGAAGGAAACCAAAATTAAATATTTGGGTCTGGCTCTTACGACTCCCTTCATAGACATAATTTCCCGGCCTTCTTTCAAGAGATTAATGGGTTACTTTCTAGATGGTCTAAACTTCCTCTCTCACTTTTTGGCAGAGCAAATGCGATAAAGATGTCTATTATACCTAAGTTCTTGTACATGGTGGAGGTTTTGCCGGTTCCGATCGCACGAGCGGTGTTGAGGAGGTTTCAGACTGTGCTTCTTAATTTTTGGGGGTCAGAGACGACATTGAATATCTAAATCAGTCCTCACATCTCCAAAAACGCAAAGGGGTATTGCATTTCCAGACATCTGGAGATATTACTTGGCCGTGCACCTTAGAAGGAAACCAGCTTGGGCCTCCTTGTGGGCTTATAGCAAATGGGTAGAAATTGAGAAACTTTGGATGGCTCCAGCGCATCCCAATTCATTGCTATGGGGAGATGGGAGTACATGCCCCTCAATGCCTCTGCTGGGCTCTATGGCATTTACAATGAAAATTTGGAGGCTAAGCAGCAAGGCCTTTCCATTGATCTCCCCCAAGTCGCCTATGACCTCCTTCCTTTTTACACCCTCCATACCTGATAGTCTTACTGCAGCTATGACAGAACCATGGCTTCAAGCACAATTATTTTATTACACGGATATTGTAGACCCCTTTAATTGAAATATACTTCCTTTTCAGACTCTTAGAGAGCGGTTTAAACTCCCACTTAGGACCTACGTCTCATACTTACAAATCCGCCACCTGGCCTTAACTTTATATAAAAACACACCCCCACTCCCTTTGAGCGACTCTGTAAAGGGAATCCCTCTACAAAGGGTTTGATCACAGACATTTATTGTATACTGTTCACTCCGCCATCAGACCCCCCCTCCTAAACATGCTTACATGATAAAGTGGGAGAGATACCTGGGGAGGGAACTTCCGCTTCCTATCTGGCAGGCCATATGGTCTAAGGCAGCTAAATCGTCACCATGCATAACACAAAAGGAAAATCAGTACAAGATACTGATGCATTGGTATCATACGCCGGAGGTTTTACATAATATTTACCCTGCCACATCGGATAAATGCAGGCTAACCAACTGATGTTACGTGCCTTTTTTCTTTCTTTGTGTCTTTTCCCCTCCCTGACTTTTTCCCTATCCCTTCCCTGTACCCCACCTACTCTTAGATGATGCATTAGATGTTTGCCCTAAGTTTAGTAGGAGCAGTAGTGCTGTGCACTGTACCACTGGAAGAAAAATCTAAAATGTTTTGCTTAATTTAGCTACAACTATACTTATGTGTATGATGTTATTTGAATGAGAAAATGGAAAATTTTTCAAAAATAAAGTTTAAAAAAAAATCAAACAAAATCTTTATCAATTATCTGTTCATTTAAAGCATCATTCAAAATACTTTTAATCTCTCTTGCAATTTCAAATTTAGGATCATATGTAAGTCTCTCGTATGCCTCCAGGTCCCCCAATTGTCTTTCAATCTCTTCAATATACAGTTATATGAAAAAGTTTGGGCGCCCCTATTAATCTTAAGCTTAATGTTTTATAAAAATAGTTTTTTTTGCAATAGCTATTTCAGTTTCATATATCTAATAACTGTTGGACACAGTAATGTTTCTGCCTTGAAATGAGGTTTATTGTACTAACAGAAAATGTGCAATCTGCATTCAAACAAAATTTGAATGCAGATTGCACATCTGCACATCTGGAATGCAGATTCCACTGCTGATTTGTTTCTCCTTTTGTTTTTTCTCTTTTTTGTTGTCTCTGGTGTTTCTTTCCTCCCCTTTTCCTGATGTTTTCTGTTTGTCTTTTTGAGGACCCGTATCTGGAGAAATCAAAGTTAGTCACAGCATAGTCAATATCATTGTTAGTGCGGGCTATTTTCTTTTTAAGACATGGACCTTTCTTTCTCCAGTTTCCTGGACCTTCCCTTTGCCAGTTATAAATATTGCCTGATTTATAATCATCCATATCACGGTTCAATTTCTTCCGTTTCACATCCTCCAACTCCAGTCGCAATTTATCAATCTTATTATCAACCAATAATTTGAAATTAATCCATTCATCTTCTTTTAAAAGCCTCTTAATTTCCAGTTCCACAGGAAGCAATTCCAATTTATATTTTTTCAGCTCTTGTTGTAAATTTTCAATATTCAACAATATCAAATACTTGTTGGAAATCATGCAAAAATGTATACAAAATGATGAGTCACCACTGTCAAAAGGTTAGGGCGAATATTAGAGTGTAATCCCCTAGGAATCTCCTTTGCTCTAAAATACTCGCTTAGGCTCCTTTCACACTAGCGTCGGAATCTCCCCGTCGCAATGCGTCGGGGAGAGATTCCGACGCTAGCGTTTGCTGCATTGCACAATGGAGGCAGCGGATGCATTTTTCCGGCGCATCCGCTGCCCCATTGTAAGGTGCGGGGAGGTGGGGGCGGAGTTCCGGCCACGCATGCGCGGTCGGAAAAAGCGGTCCGTCGGGAGAAAAAAACGTTACATGTAGGGTTTTTTTCTCCCGACGGTCCGCCAAAGCACGACGCATCCGTCGCAAGACGGATGCGAAGTGTGCCAATCCGTCGCAAATGCGTCGTCAATAGAAGTCTATGGGGAATAAACACATCCTGCAAGCACTTTTGCAGGATGCGTTTTTTCTGCAAAACGACGCATTGTGACGGATTTAAAAAAACGCTAGTGTGAAAGTAGCCTAAGAGTTGTCAAATGCAAACATTATGTCAATGATTTTTTTCAAGTTATTTTCATATTTAGTTTTTAGATCAAATAATGATGGCATCCACTTCCACATTCCCAAGTATTCTTTCCTCATCTTCATTAGTAAATGCAAAAACGCCGGGCTCAAAATTATTATCCATAGTCCAAAAAATGCCAAAAATATGGCTAAATAGTAGTGCAAATTTCCACAGAAAAAAATTAAGAGAAAAAATTTGAAACCGCACTAAACACAGTACCTCAACAGAGTGCACGCATCCCCAGCCAGCAAGCTCAGAAGGCTCCTTACAACAGTGGAAAAAAGGGGGAAACAGCACAGAAGACTTCCAGAAGAAAAGTGATGTTTATTGCCCAAATGGTGTGGCGACATTTCGGATACAATCCTTTCTCTTTTTAGGAAAAAGGATTGTATCCGAAATGTCGCCAAGCCATTTGCGCAATAAACATCACTTTTTTTCTGGAAGTCTGCTGTGCTGTTTCCCCCTTTTTTCTAATATATATATATATATATATATATATATATATATATATATATATATATACAGTACAGACCAAAAGTTTGGACACATCTTCTCATTTAAAGATTTTTCTGTATTTTCATGACTATGAAAATTGTGCATTCACACTGAAGGCATCAAAACTATGAATTAACACATGTGGAATTACCGTATATACTCGAGTATAAGCTGAGATTTTCAGCCCAAATTTTAGGGCTGAAAGTGCCCCTCTCGGCTTATACTCGAGTCAAGGTGGGTGGCAGGGTCGGCGGGTGAGGGCGCTGAGGCATACTTACCTGCTTCCAGCGATCCTGACGCTCCCCCTGCCTGTCCTACGGTCTTCGGTGCTGCAGCTCTTCCCCTGTTCAGCGGTCACGTGGGACCGCTCATTAGAGAAATGAATAAGCGGCTCCACCTCCCATAGGGGTGGAGCCGCATATTCATTTCTCTAATCAGCGGTAACGGTGACCGCTGATAGAAGAAGATGCTGCAGCACCGAAGACAGCTGTCCGGGGGAAGGAGCCGGACGCCGGGACCAGGTAAGTATGTCATATTTACCTGTCCCCGTTCCAGCCGCCGGGCGCCGCTCCATCTTCCCGGCGTTGCTCCATCTTCCCGGCGTCTCTCCGCTCTGACTGTGCAGGTCAGAGGGCGCGATGATGCATATAGTGTGCACGGCGCCCTCTGCCTGATCAGTCAGAGCGGAGAGACGCCGGGACCGGACGCCGGGAGCTGCAAGCAAGAGAGGTGAGTATGTGTGTGTTTTTTTTTTTTTATTGCAGCAGCAGCAGCAATGGCACAGATTTATGTGGAGCATCTATGGGGAAATATGAACGATGCAGAGCACTATATGGGGCACAGCTATGGGGAAATATGAACGGTGCAGAGCACTATATGGCAGAGCTATAGGGCAATATGAACGGTGCAGAGCACTATATGGCACAGCTATGGGGCAATAATGAACGGTGCAGAGCACTATATGGCACAGCTATGGGGCAATAATGAACATGCAGAGCACTATATGGCACAGCTATGGGGCAAGAATGATCTATTTTTATTTTTGAAATTCACCGGTAAATGCTGCATTTCCACCCTAGGCTTATACTCGAGTCAATAAGTTTTCCCATTTTTTGTGGCAAAATTAGGGGGGTCGGCTTATACTCGGGTCGGCTTATACTCGAGTATATACTTTTTATTGCAGCAGCAGCAGCAGCTATGGCACAGATTTATGTGGAGCATCTATGGGGAAATATGAACGGTGCAGAGCACTATATGGGGCACAGTTATGGGGAAATATGAACGGTGCAGAGCACTATATGGCAGAGCTATGGGGCAATATGAATGGTGCAGAGCACTATATGGCACAGCTATGGGGAAATATAAACGGTGCAGAGCACTATATGGCAGAGTTATGGGGAAATATGAACGGTGCAGAGCACTATATGGCAGAGATATGGGGAAATATGAACGGTGCAGAGCGCTATATGGCACAGCTATGGGGCAATATGAACGGTGCAGAGCACTATATGGCACAGCTATGGGGAAATATGAACGGTGCAGAGCACTATATGGCAGAGCTATGGGGAAATATGAACGGTGCAGAGCACTATATGGCACAGCTATGGAGAAATATGAATGGTGCAGAGCACTATATGGCACAGCTATGGGGCAATAATGAACGGTGCAGAGCACTATATGGCACAGCTATGGGGCAATAATGAACATGCAGAGCACTATATGGCACAGCTATGGGGCAAGAATGATCTATTTTTATTTTTGAAATTCACCGGTAAATGCTGCATTTCCACCCTAGGCTTATACTCGAGTCAATAAGTTTTCCCATTTTTTTTGTGGCAAAATTAGGGGGGGTCGGCTTATACTCAAGTATATACGGTATATACTTAACAAAAAAGTGTGAAACAACTGAAATTATGTCTTATATTCTAGGTTATTCAAAGTAGCCACCTTTTGCTTTGATGACTGCTTTGCACACTCTTGGCATTCTCTTCATGAGCTTCAAGAGGTAGTCACCGGAAATGGTCTTCCAACAATCTTGAAGGAGTTCCCAGAGATGCTTAGCACTTGTTGGCCCTTTTGCCTTCATTCTGTCAAGACCCCTGGAAGCGCAACTCCGCGAATTGGCCGTCGTCTTTGGAAGCCCGTTTTTTCCTGCCTTTCCTGCATTTGACATGATGTCAGAATAAAGTTTGGATTTTATCTAGATGGTCAATGCCCGCTTTTCTTCTTTGCATCCAGCAATGTACAGAGCTGCTGTATCCTGTAAAAAAAGAAAGTTAGCGGCACTCACCAATATCCATAAAAAGTTTTTATTTATTTAAAATCTTCCTTAAAACCATCTCTGTGGCAGAGGGAGTGGGGAGATGGGTAGGATGGCAGGTGCAGTAGACGACGGGCGACCCATGGAAGCACATTCCAGCTTGAAACGGCCGTTGCGAAATGGCCGTAGGAGTGGTTAGCTGAGCACTTCCATATATTTTGGGCTTTGGATATCAGGCCAAGTTCACACCGGAGCTTACAAAGGAGTTTCTCAGTTTGATTACATGATAGTGTCACGCCAATTCAGCTGATCGTTGAGAGTCTTGAATGTTAGACCTCCATTGATCTTATATTGAAGAGCTAACCTATAAGTAGGTCATTAGGTTTTATTCTCAAGAAAGTTATTTTTTTATTAAATATTTTTTTCTTTTTCATTTTTGTCACATAAAAAATTCCAAATGTGTTACTAATTCACAAGTTGTTTTTTTTAGACATACAATGCATTAGAATGCTAATACGGTACATAATGTTCTTTAAATCAGAATTCTATTAGGACAACCATTAAGTTTCACCTAACGGCAGGTTTACTCAACAGACAGCCCCGAGGTCCTTCAGAGGTCCCCAGAGATGACAGTGGATGGGTCACAAGTGAGGGTGAGGCTCCTCAGAGTCACTAACCACAGAAAGGGGTTAGCAGATGGGATTGAAGCTGTTTCTATCTATAGACCTGGATCCTTCTCTAAGAACCTGAACCTGTTAGTTATAACTCATTCAGCGATATCCAGTGGTCAAATAGCGCCAAAAAGGGTGCTACTGCAGACTGTGGACTTGCAATGCCAGATTTTAGGACATCCTATTAAAATGTTTCATAGTGTAGTCTCTTGGTCTGTGAAATATTCTCCCCTACCTTGTTAATCAATATCAATTTGACTAATCAGCAATAAACATAAATAAAAGTGGATAGAAGCACATAAAACTGTGTAGAAAATGATGTCAATAAATTATAGTGAATATCACACTGTAGGCTAGCACAATAACACGTGTATTACTTTTAGTTGTTACAACAACAAAAATAACAATAATAGTAATATTAGTAATGATTAATTGTGAGTTATTCAATGAACAGGGACAGAATATTTCGATTTGCGGTGTATTTCCAGGGCTCTCAATGACATTAATTACAGTCAGCTCGGTGAACTACAATTAGCAGAATATATCTTCACTCTCTGCTAATGAAATTATATTTATGAGTAAAAAAAAGTGCATAGAAAAACATTTCAGGTATAGACAGTTGAGCTTTGTGTCACAAGGGAATTTAATGAGTGACAAGTGACATTTTGTACTTTAACCTACGCCGATCTTCACACATTTTTCATCTTCCCATGAGCCTGCCAGATCTGAGCTGTCAATTAATAGCTAATGTGAGAACGCTTGGAAGTCATGTAATGCTGTTATCCATGTGGAAATACATCAAATGCAAGTCCACTCTCAAGGCTATCATGCCTAGTAAAAGTCATGTCCCAGGGGAAGGCTAGACTTAACAAAAGCTTGAGGATTAGCTATTGAAAAACTAGCTTTGTGATACTAAATGATCAGTCACTGACTTTTTCCTAAACGTCTCTATGGATTGTATGTTATACATATGTAATATTCTAACAAAAAGACGTCTGTATTCACTATACACAGTCACCATGAGATAACGCGGAGTGTGGTGGAAACATAGAAAGATGACTGTGATGTAATTGCTTTATATCTTATTAACCACCAGATACCAATATAATTAATGTTAATGAGAATTTGTCATCAGAAAATAACCTATTGTTTAAATTAATGTTTTTGTTTTACATGCATTTTTTAAATTTGGCATTTTTTTTTGTTTAGGGCTATTTTTCTTTCATATCACAAACTGTATTAAAATATAATATTTTTAATATTATAAATTTTACGGTGGTCACTGGAGCCATTTTAAACTCTAACTTTCTGTTCTTTCAGGAAGAATTTACAGCAGTTTCCTTAAGACAAGAGACAGGATTACAATGGCAGGTAACACCTCATACACAGCGGATAAGGCCGGCGTCACACTCGGCGTAAGACAATACGGTCCGCAATTTACGGCCGTAATACGCAGAAAAGTCCCCAAAATAGTGGTCCGTATCTCCTCCGTAGGCAGGGTGTGTCAGCGTATTTTGCGCATGGCATCCTCCGTATGTAATCCGTATGGCATCCGTACTGCGAGATTTTCTCACAGACCTCGAGCGTGGGAACTTTTCAGAATATTTTCCCAGCCTCGAGGTCATATGAGGACAACCAGCAGAGGGCGCATCACCGCGAATGAAGGTAACTACAGGTCATTGACCTACTTTCCATTCATTCGCTGGGGTTTTACAGGCAGGAGCACAGCTGCATTATAGCAGAGCTCCTGCCTGTAAAATAAATTAACCCCTTCAGATGGATTTACATCGTGGGACGTGACAGATCATCGGAAGGTATGATATATTGTTGTTTTTTTATTTTTCCTTTGTTACAGAGCGAGGGTCTTCAGGTGGATTAAGAGTCTAATAAAATATTACAACAACCTGTGTCTTTATTTCATTAATAAAAACTTTGTAATAATGTGTGTGTGTGTTTTAGCAAACTGCTGAGCCTTCTCCTGGGACAACTTCAAATTGTCCACCACATGACTCCAAATCTGATGCAACCTATCCACCACCATGTCCACTCCAGGACAAACAGAAGGCTCCACCTGACCAGAGGAAAAACGAGGATGAAACCCCGAATTACAAAAGAAAGGAGAAACCAAGGTAGCAGAACTAGCCCGATTATTAAGGGCAAACTCGGCCAGCGGCAAAAAGGTAACCCAGTCATCCTGATCAGCAGAAACAAAACACCTCAAATAAGTTTCCAAGGTCTGATTAGTTCGCTCCGTCTGGCCATTAGTCTGAGGGCGGAATGCAGACGAAAAGGACAAATCAATGCCCATCTTAGCACAGAACGTCCGCCAAAATCTAGACACAAACTGGGATCCCCTGTCAGAAACGATGTTCTCCGGAATCCCATGCAAACGAACCACGTTCTGGAAAAACAGAGGGACCAACTCAGAGGAGGAAGGCAACTTAGGCAAGGGTACAAGATGAACCATTTTAGAAAAGCGGTCACACACAACCCAGATGACGGACATTTTTTGAGAGACAGGGAGATCCGAAATAAAGTCCATGGAAATGTGCGTCCAAGGCCTCTTTGGGATAGGCAAAGGTGACAACAATCCACTGGCTCGAGAACAGCAAGGCTTAGCCCGAGCACAAACCTCACAAGACTGCACAAAAGAACGCACATCCCTAGACAAGGAAGGCCACCAAAAAGACCTGGCCACCAAGTCTCTAGCACCAAATATTCCAGGATGACCTGCCAACGCAGAAGAATGGACCTCAGAGATGACTCTACTGGTCCAGCTATCCGGAACAAACAGTCTCTCAGGCGGACAACGATCAGGTTTACCCGCCTGAAACTCCTGCAAAGCACGTCGCAAGTCTGGGAATACGGCCGACAAAATCACCCCATCCCTAAGGATACCAGTGGGCTCAGAATTTCCAGGGGAGTCAGGCACAAAACTCCTAGAAAGAGCATCCGCCTTCACATTCTTTGAACCTGGCAGGTATGAAACCACAAAATTGAAACGAGAGAAAAACAGTGACCAACGAGCCTGTCTAGGATTCAGACGCCTGGCAGACTCAAGGTAAATCAGATTTTTGTGATCAGTCAAGACCACCACACGATGTCTAGCACCCTCCAGCCAATGACGCCACTCCTCAAATGCCCACTTCATGGCCAAAAGTTCTCGATTACCCACATCATAATTCCGCTCAGCGGGCGAAAATTTTCTAGAAAAGAACGCACATGGCTTCATCACCGAGCAATCGGAGCTTCTCTGTGACAAAACCGCCCCCGCTCCAATCTCGGAAGCATCAACCTCAACTTGGAAAGGAAGCGAAACATCAGGCTGACGCAACACAGGAGCAGAAGAAAACCGGCGTTTAAGTTCCTGAAAGGCCTCCACAGCCGCAGGAGACCAATCAGCAACATCAGCACCCTTCTTAGTCAAATCCGTCAAAGGCTTAACAACACTAAAAAAATTAGTTATAAAACGACGATAGAAATTAGCAAAGCCCAAGAACTTCTGCAAACTCTTAAGAGATGCAGGCTGCGTCCAGTCACAAATAGCCCGAACCTTGACGGGATCCATCTCAATAGTAGAAGGGGAAAAAATATACCCCAAGAAAGAAATCTTCTGGACTCCAAAGAGACACTTTGAGCCCTTTACAAACAAGGAATTAGCCCGCAGGACCTGAAACACCTTCCTGACCTGCTGAACATAAGACTCCCAGTCATCAGAAAAAACCAAAATATCATCCAAATACACAATCATAAATTTATCCAGATATTCACGGAAAATATTGTGCATAAAGGACTGGAAGACTAAAGGAGCATTAGAAAGTCCGAAAGGCATTACCAAATACTCAAAATGGCCCTCAGGCGTATTAAATGCGTTTTTCTACTCATCACCTTGCTTTATTCGTATAAGATTATACGCACCCCGGAGATCAATCTTAGTGAACCATTTAGCCCCCTTAATGCGAGCAAACAAATCAGTCAACAAAGGCAAAGGATACTGATATTTTACGGTAATCTTATTCAAAAGACGATAATCTATACAAGGTCTCAAGGACCCATCTTTCTTGGCCACGAAAAAAAAACCTGCTCCCAAAGGGGACGAAGATGGACGGATATGTCCCTTTTCCAAGGACTCCTTAACATAATCCCGCACAGCAGTATGCTCTGGCACTGACAGATTGAACAAACGACCTTTAGGAAATTTACTACCAGGAATTAAATCTATAGCACAATCGCAATCCCTGTGAGGAGGAAGCAAACTGAGCTTAGGCTCCTCAAAAACATCCCGATAATCCGACAAAAATACAGGAACCTCAGAAGGAGTAGATGAAGCGATAGAGATCGGAGGTGCATCATCATGAACCCCCTGACATCCCCAGCTTAACACAGACATTGTTTTCCAGTCAAGGACTGGATTATGAGTTTGTAACCATGGCAGACCAAGTACTAGAACATCATGTAAATTATACAACACCAGGAAGCGAATCACCTCCTGATGAACGGGAGTCATACGCATGGTCACTTGTGTCCAGTACTGAGGTTTATTCATAGCTAAAGGTGTAGAGTCAATTCCCTTCAAAGGAATAGGGACTTCCAGAGGCTCAAGACTAAACCCACATCGCTTGGCAAATGACCAATCCATAAGACTCAGGGCAGCGCCTGAATCTACATAGGCATCGACGGAAATGGATGATAATGAGCAAATCAGAGTCACAGACAGAATGAACTTAGACTGTAACGTACTAATGGCAACAGACTTATCAACCTTTTTTGTGCGTCTAGAGCATGTTGATATAACATGAGCTGAATCACCACAATAAAAGCACAACCCATTTTTCCGCCTATAGTTTTGCCGTTCACTTCTAGACTGAACTCTATCACATTGCATTGTCTCAAGTGCCTGTTCAGAAGACACCGCCAAATGGTGCACAGGTTTGCGCTCCCGTAAACGCCGATCAATCTGAATAGCCATAGTCATAGACTCATTCAGACCCGTAGGCGCAGGGAACCCCACCATAACATCTTTAATGGCCTCAGAAAGGCCATCTCTGAACTTTGCAGCCAGGGCGCACTCATTCCACTGAGTAATCACTGACCATTTCCGAAATTTTTGACAATATATTTCTGCTTCATCTTGCCCCTGAGAGAGAGCTAATAAAGCTTTTTCAGCCTGAATCTCTTGGTTAGGTTCCTCATAGAGCAAACCCAATGCCAGAAAAAACGCATCCACATTAAGCAACGCAGGATCCCCTGGTGCCAATGCAAATGCCCAATTTTGAGGGTCACCCCGCAGGAAAGATATAATAATCTTAACCTGCTGAGCAGGGTCTCCAGAAGAGCGAGATTTCAAAGAAAGGAACAGCTTGCAATTGTTCCTAAAATTCAGAAAACTAGATCTATCTCCAGCAAAGAACTCTGGAATAGGAATTCTAGGTTCAGACATAGGAGCATGTACAACAAAATCTTGTATATTTTGAACCTTAGCAGCAAGATTATTCAAGCTGGAAGCTAAACTCTGGACGTCCATGATAAACAGCTAAGGTCAGAGCCATTCAAGGATTAAGAGGAGGAAAAAAAAAAAAAAAAAAAATCAGCCAGGCTGCAATTAGGGCTAGGCAGCAACCTCAGAGGAGAAAAAAAAAAAAAAACTTCCTCAGACTACTTTTCCTCCTACTTCAGCCCAAACATTTTGTGGCCGGCTATACTGTCATGATTCCAATGGCAGGAAATTACAAAAGGACAAGCACCAACGAGCTCTAGGGTGATGGAACCTGAGCTGACCGCGACCCTAAACCTGAACACACAAATAACAATAGCCGGGGAACGTGCCTACGTTGATCCTAGACGTCTCGCACCAGCCGAAGATCTAACTTCCCCTATTAGAAGAAACACAGACCTCTCTTGCCTCCAGAGAAATACCCCACAGAAATAGCAGCCCCCCACATATAATGACGGTGAAATGAGAAGAAGGCACATACACAGTATGAAATCAGATTCAGCAAAATGAGGCCCGCTAAAACTAGATAGCAGAGGATACAAAAGTAAACTGCGCGGTCAGCAAAAAACCCTTCAAAAAACCATCCTGTAATTACTTGAACTCATGTTCCAACTCATGGAACATGAGGAGCAATTACAGCCCGCTAGAGCAACCAGCAGCAAAGAAACAATTATATGCAAGCTGGACAAGACAAAAATAAATCAAAACGTGGAACAAGAAAATCAAAAACTTAGCTTGTCCTGAAGATTACTGAAGTCAGAAGCTGAGGTAACAAAACACTCTGATAACCTTGATAGCCGGCGGGGAAATGACAAGAAAGCCCGGTTAAATAGGAAACTCCCAAATCCTAATAGAACAGGTGGACACCAGAGACAGCAGAACACAAATCACCCAGTACCATCAGTAACCACCAGAGGGAGCCCAAAAACAGAACTCACAACATGTGACGCCGGCCTAACACAGGATCCACCAATCATAATAGGCAATGTCACAGCTGACCCATACTGTTTATAGCAGGATGTGGGGCATCATAATGTGTGTAGAGGGCTGTGGGGCTGTAATACTGTATATAGGAGGCTGTGTGACATCATATTGTATATAAGGAGCTGTGGGGCATCATATTGTATGCAGGGGAGATATGGGGCCATTACACTTTAAAAAGGGGAGCAATGGGGCCATTATACTGCTTATAGTGGAGCTCCTGGGGTCATCATAAGGTATGCATCGGGGTGTGGCCATCATTCTGTATATAGGGTAGCTGTGGGGCCACCAGACTGTTTTTTACAGGGGTTACATTAAACTATATATCAGGGGCTGTTGGGCCATCATACTGTATGTAGGGCACTGAGGGGTGGAGCCATCATTCTGTATGTAGAGGTACTGTTAGGACTTCATGCTATATATAATGGAGCTCTGGTGCCATCATACTGTATGTAGAGGAGCTGTGGGGCCATTTACTGTATATACAGTGGTGAAAATAATAATTTGATACACTGCTAATTTTGAACGTTTTCCCACTTAAATATTTTTATTTTTTATTATATTATATATAATTATATATTAGGTACACTTCCACTGTGAGAGACAGAATCTTAATAAAAAATACAGAAAATCACATTGTATTATTTTTACATAATTAATTTGCATTTTATTGCATGAAATAAGTATTTGATACAATAGAAAAAAAACTTAATATTCGGTACAAAAGCCTTTATTTTCAATTACAGAGGTCAGACCTTTCCTGTAGTGCTTGACCAAGTTTGCACACACTGCAGCAGAGATTTTGCCCCACTCCTCCATACAAATCTTATCCAGATCTTTCAGGTTTCGGGGCTGTCGCTAGACAACATTGAGTTTGAGGTCTCTCCAAAGATTTTTTATTGGGTTCGAGTCTAGAGACTGGCTAGGCCACTCCAGAACCTTGAAATGCTTCTTACGGAGCCACTCCTTAGTTGCCCTGTCTGTGTGTTTTGGGTCATTGTCATGCTGGAAGACCCAGCCATGACCCATCTTCAATGCTCTGTGAGGCAGCGACTAGTGTGACTTGCGATGGTCATTATGTGTCCCCTAGGATGCGCTCAGAAGCATATTAGACCGCTGGAGAGCCTTGTGGTAACAGCAGGATGCCTGTGAGTCACAAGACAGAATAAAAGTAAGTTGAACCTTGTCAAGTTATTTGGCCAAGGGTTTATTCAGGAAATCCGAGCGTGCTTGGGAAAACCCGAGCAACGAGTATACTCGCGCATCACTAGTACCTGTGATAAAAATTACAGAACTTGCCATTCTTTGTAGGTGGGAAAACTTGCTAAATTGGCAGTGTATCAAATGTTTCCCCATTGTAGGCGAGCCGTAGGGCCAAAATAGGGGACCTGTGGGTCCATTATATTGGATATAGGGGAGCTGTGGGTCCATTTTACTGTGTAGACGTTTGTTGAGGGCCATCATACTATATGTATGGAAGCTCTGAGGACATCATACGGTGCATATTGGAACTGTGGGGCCGTAAAACTGTATATAGGGAGCTGTGTGGCCATTATACTGTGTATAGGAGCTGTGGAATCATCACAATGTAGGGTAATCATATTGTATGAAAGGGAACTTTGGAGCCATCACACTGTACACTGGGGAGCTACAGGGCCATTATACTGTGCACAGTGGATTGTGGGGCCATTAAACTGTATATAAGGGGGCTGTGGGATCATTATGCTCTATAGGTGAGTAGTGGGGCCTTCATACTGTTTATAGGTAGCTGAAAGGCATCGTACTGTATGTAGGGCAGATGTGGGCTATTACATGTACATTACGTAGGGAAGCTATGGGACCATTATACTGTATAAAGGGCAGCTCCTAGGGCCATCTCTCTGTATTTTTATAGGCCCTGGGACCATGATTCTGTACCTAGGGCTGTTGTAGGGACATCATAGTGTATATAGGGGCTGTAGGCCATCATAATGTATATAGAGGTGGCTATGGGGCAATCATACTGTTCATAGGGGAGCTGTGGGTCGTCCTACTGTGTATAATGAGGCTATGTGGCCATCACACTGTATATAGAGCAGCTGTGGGGCAATCATACTGTACATAGGGGAGCTGTGGGTCATCCTACTGTGTATAATGAGGCTATGTGACCATCACACTGTATATAGAGCAGCTGTGGGGCTTTGTAGCAGCTGCACAGTGCACTTTGGCAAATCCACAAATAGGATAAAAATTGACATATCTCCATTTAGATCAGTACTATGTACTACATGATCTCCTCCTAGCTGGCCATAACACCGTGTGGACTTTGCAGTCAGGAAGGAGCTCAGGATCAACAAAGTAAGCAGAAGTTTTATTAAAAATGTATTATGGAACGTAGCAGTAGTGTATTCTCAGTGGCCAGTGCAAAAATAATGCTTAATCTCAGATAGTCCTTGCAATGGAACATAAACTTCAAGTTAAAACATTGTGAACATTTCATGTTCATTTTTTACTGGATTTAGGAATGTGCTTTCTATGAAAGAGAAAAAAAGGTATACACTTCAATGACAGTGTTGCAGCTTTAGTGGTATATTTAGAATTGTTAGAGCTTTGATTTCATGCCACATTGGAGGGAAGAACTTAAATTAAAGGATGTTGACCTAAAGGACACTATTTCTGTGAAAAGAAAGGTTCTTGAATGATATGGTGCACATACAGTAACTGAGATTGAAACTGGACAAACTTTGTACATGAACCACATCACTTTGTAGGCAGCTCACAATACACTTTATATATCTCAGCAGTGAGAGAAAGTGTATATATAAGAAGAGAAGATAGAAATAGATGAGCTCTATGCTTGTTTGAAGAGGATGTGGGCAAACATTTTTAGTTTCCAAAGGGTTGTGCCATGGATATCCGCCAACGATGGACTTTTCCATTCAAGGAAGAGAAGCCTGCCACAGAATGAGAAGAGCTTTTGTCAGAGGAATGGAGGCTCAGTTAGGGCTCATGCACTTAAGAGTCCTATGGGCGGAGCCTGTAAATTGCTGTGCATATATTAAAATGGAAGTATACAATATAGTAACATAGTAAGGCCGAAAAAAGACATTTGTCCATCCAGTTCAGCCTATATTCCATCATAATAAATCCCCAGATCTACGTCCTTCTACAGAACCTAATAATTGTATGATACAATATTGTTCTGCTCCAGGAAGACATCCAGGCCTCTCTTGAACCCCTCGACTGAGTTCGCCATCACCACCTCCTCAGGCAAGCAATTCCAGATTCTCACTGCAATGGTACTATCTTTTGTGCAAACTCGTTTCATTCACAGTTGCACAGGTCCTTGATGGCTAGTAAACTGGCACAAGTTCAAACAGGTGCCATTACTATAGGTAATGAGTGGAGGACAGAGGAGCCTCTTAAAGAAGTTACAGGTCTGTGAGAGCCAGAAATCTTGCATGTTTTTAGGTGACCAAATACTTATTTTCCACCATAATTTGCAAAATAAATGTTGCCAAATCAGACAAGGTGATTTTCTGGATTTGTTTTCTCATTTTGACTCTCATAGTTGTGGTCTACCCATGATGTCAATTACAGGCCTCTCTCATCTTTTTAAGTGGGAGAACTTGCACAATTGGTGGCTGACCAAATACTTTTCCCCCCGCAGTATCAGGTGTGTGTTAGTGAGTATACCTTTATATACCACTTTCTATTTTTGTATTGATCCTTAATGCTAACTCTGTATCTTATGTTTAGTTCCCACAGTGAGATTTTTGTCAGTTTTTGATGCTACGTATTTTCGCTTCCCAAAAAACGTAGTGTCTAACAGTACCAGCAATGTGGATTAGATTCATAGAAACCTCCTGCCCATTGTGCTTTTTTCTTTCAAGCTATGTGAAAATTTTGATCTGTGACTCATGATGTGTCTCCATGATTTATTTGTGGTCATATGGTCTGCAAACAAAATGGACATGTGAACAACCTCATATGTTATAATGGGTAGGCTTCCATCTGTGAAATGCATGGATAGAACACGTCTGAATGAGGCCCGATGGTTGCTGCACGTCATTGCTCCATGTATGTGATGTCATCTACATTGGTCACTGCTTCCTGTGTTAAATTTATCTAGCAGCATTTTTATGGTTGATTCGTCCTCCATATGTTTTTTTGGGTTTCTGCATTTGTCTTGGTTTTTTTTATTGATATTTGAAGCAATCTTTTTATTCTTAAGTTGATAGCTTATGCAGACATGCATGCAAGCATGGACCGCAATGCACAGACTGGCAGTGGGACTGGCGACCTGAGCGTGACAGACGCAGTTAATTTCGTGAAGCTACCTCGTTTAGGTCAGGAGACACATGAACGTCCACAAGAGCCCTAAGGCAGCATATATTTTTATGTATTTGGTTTTGTGTTCTGATGTAGTTTGCTTTTTTTTGTCTTTGCATATTTGTGCAGAGTGATATATTCTGAATGTTGCTGTCATTGGTAATATTATGTTTTTCTACATTAAATAACAGTAAATCAGAGACTTATGGATTCTCATTTCTTTCATATATTTTTTTTGCTTGTCCACAACAGCTATAACCTTGTTCAAACGTAATATATTTCTTCCTAATAAAGCATAAAATACATGATGATCACGATGACTGATGAATCTATCCAGAAGGGGGGAGTATTAGTCCATGCTAATGAGCACCAACATGTAATATTTCAGGCACAGTTAGAGCATAGCAGTAATCTGTGGGAAAGTGTATGTCTCACTGGGAAGATGCTGTGTGCTCGGCACATATAAAGTCTTGGATTGTCATTAGCGAAGTGAAAGGAAAGCGAAGAATAGAAAATGAGGTATATTCACAAAAAGTACAAAAGAAAATCTGTCCAATTATCCAGCAGCTTAATAAACTAAAGTAAGTTTAAAATAACTCGATAAATGTTTCAAAATTATATATAATATTACAATTGACAATCTTTAAAATTATGAATTGCATTTTGAGATAATAGCCCCCTCCAGACATATTTTTGGAATAAGATAATGAGAATATTGCTATCTTAAATTCTTCTTCTATGTGAGTCTATGAAAACATACTCCAAAAAAACTAAATTCTCTGCATCATATCATCTATCCACAGAAAAAGAGTTTTTATAATGTACCAGTCTGCAGAGGTTTACGTTGGCTCTAGAATGAAAACCGTTCGAAGGTTAACAATCTTTTATTCTGGACAACAAATCAGCCAAAACTGTCTACAGGTAAAATGGAAGACCATGGTTTGGATTATAAGTAATACGCTTAGGCTATGTTCACACATTGTGTTTTTTCTGCGTTTTGCCCTGCAGGCAAAACCTGCTCTCTTGGCAGCAAGAAACTTGCTTCAAAAAAGCAGGTTTTGCTTAGTTTTCATTGCTTATTTTTGCTGCGTTTTTATCCCGCGTTTTTTGTAAGGTTACATTTGTCCCCTTATGCATGCTGATAAAGCTTAGTCCATGAAAAAATAAAATGATTCTATGTCATCAGGTTTTAGCACCAAAAATGGATTCCTGTGTTTTTTCAGAGTTTTTTGCACCTACGAAAAATGCTGGAAAGACGCTGAAAGAAGTGACATGCTGCATTTTGCAAAAATCAAGATATTGCACAAAATACTGAGGACATAAAAGCCAAGCAGTGTGAATGAGATTTCTGAAATCTCCTCAACTTTGCTGGCACTGTAAGACGCAGCTGACAATTACCAAAAAGACTCATAAAAAAAACGCAAGATTCTGACCGTGAAATACAGATTATTAGGATCACAATATCCTTCATAAGTATTCACTACCCCCAAAAATTCTGACACATCCATTTTTTAATTATTAGGATTGGCTAGAAATTTCTTCTGTACAAACAGTTCACAATCCTGGTTATCTCCAAATGGGGAACATTGCAACTCCTCACTCAAATTGAACCATTGACAATGCTGGGGGGCTCATATATGGAGAAGTCTCAGGAGCTAAACGTTCTTCACACGTGGTACTAGCCGTCTATATTACATGGCTGGCATCACGGTCTAGCAGTAATGACTGGAGCTGAGCTCTGATCACTGCTTTTAACCCATTACCGACATCGAGGATAATGGTATGCCAACGTCGGACTCCCTCCCTTTGATGTGGGCTCCGTCGGACATATCAGCTGTTTTGAACAGCTGACATGTGCCTGCAATAACCGCCGGTGGAATCGCAATCCACCCGCGGCTATTAACACGTTAAATGCCACTTTCAAACTCTGACAGTGGCATTTAAATCTCGCTTCAGGCAATCGTGGGGGAGATACGCACACCGGTAACCCTCATCACGTGATCGCGGGTCACCGGTGTGTTGGCATGACAACCTGACGTCTCTTGGTGACCTCTATGGTTGTCAGTGCCGGCTTGCTGTGAGCACCACCCAGTGGTCGGTGCTCATAGCAAGTGATCAATTCTGCTATATAGAGGCAATTTGAACATCACCTTTATGTAGCAGAGCCGATCGGGTTGTGGCAGCTTCTAGTCTCCTATGGAGACTATTGAAGCATGCCAAAAGTTCAAATCACCCCCCTTTTGCCCCATTCAAAATAAAACAATTAAAATAAAATCAAACATACACAATATTTGGTATTGCCGCGTTCAGTATTGCCTGATCAGTTAAAAAAAGGATTCACCTGATTGCTAAACGGCGTAGTGAGAAAAAAAGTAAAAACGCCAGAATTATGTGTTTTTTTTGGTCGACGTGACATTGCATTAAAATGCAATAACAGGCAATCAAAAGATCACATCTGCACCAAAATGATATCATTAAAAACGTCAGCTCAGCATGCAAAAAATAAGCCCTCACCCAACCCCAGATCACGAAAAATGGAGACGCTACGGATTTCGGAAAATTGTGCAATTTTTTTTAATAAAGTTTGGAATGTTTTTCATCACTTACATAAAAAAGAACCTAGACATATTTGGTGTCTATGAACTCGTAATGACCTGAAGAATTATAATGGCAGGCTAGTTTTAGCATTTAATGAACCTAGCAAAAAAGCCAAACAAAAAAACAATGTGGGATTGCACTTTTTTTCAATTTCACCGCACTTGGAATTGTTTCCCATTTTCTAGTACACAACATGGTAAAACCAATGGTGTCATTGAAAAGTGCAACTCATCCCGCAACAGACAAGCCCTCACGTGGCCATATTGACTGAAAAATAAAAAAGTTATGGCTCTCGGAAAAAGGGGAGGGAAAAAAGAAAACACAAAACTGAAGAAAGCTTCGGGGTTAAGGGATTAACCAGTTAATTGACATTGTCAATCTCTGACAGTGGCATTTACATGGAGCGGTTGACGATGTTTGCTTGCACTAGCTCCCCTCGGCCACCCAATGAAGGCTCCTATTGCTGCCATCTTAGTACTCCTGTGAAGCGCTAGCATAACTGAGCTCCATAGGTAACAGTGATTTTCTCTGTATACTGCAATGCGATCATATAAGTTATGAGATTCATGTCCGTTTTTGATCAAAGTCACAGAAATTACCCATACAGGTCTATGAGTCTGTGAAAATCACAGACCACAATCACAGCTGCTTCTCAAAAAATGAGAATATCACCAAAATGTTAATTTATTTCAGCTCTTAAATACAAAAAGGAATCTCATATATTATAAAGAGTCATTTCAAACAGAGTGATGTCTTTCAAGTGTTTATTTCTGTTAATGTTGAATATTATGGCTTACAGCCAATGAAAACTCAAAAGTCATTGTCTCAGTAAATTAGAATACTTTATAACACCATCAGGAAAAATGATTTTAAAATCCAAAATGTTGGCCACTAAAATGTATGTTAAGTAAATGCACCCAATACTTGGTCAGGGCACCTTTTGCATCAATTACTGCAGCAATGCGGCGTGGCATGGTGGCGATCAGCCTGTGGCGCTGCTGAGGTGTTATGGAAGCCCAGGTTGCTTTGATAGCAGCCTTCAGCTCATCTGCATTGTTGGGTCTGGTGTCTCATCTTCCTCTTGACAATACCCCATAAGGGTTAAGGTCAGGTGAGTTTGCTGGCCAATCAAGCACAGTGATACTGTTGTTTTATAAACCAGGTATTATTACATTTGGCAGTGTGGACAGGTGCCAAGTCCTGCTGTATAATGAAATTTCCATCTCCAAAAAGCTTGTTGGCAGAGGGAAGTATGAAGTGCTCTAAAATTTCCTGGTAGATGACTGCGCTGATTTTGGTCTTGATAAAACACAGTGGACCTACACCAGCAGATGACATGGCTCCCCAAACCATCACTGATGGTGGAAACTTTACACTAGACCTCCAGCAGCTTGGATTGTGTGCCTCTCCGCTCTTCCTCCAGACTCTGGGACCTTGATTTCCAAATGAAATGCAAAATTTACTTTCGTCTGAAAACAACACCTTGGACCACAGAGCAACAGTCCAGTTCTTTTTCTCCTTGGCCCAGGTAAGATGCTTTTGGTGTTGTCTGCTGGTCATGAGTGACTTGACACAAGGAATGCGACACTTGTAGCCCATATCCTGGTTACGTCTGTGTGTGGTGGCTCTTGAAGCAATGACTCCAGCAACAGTCCACTCCTTGTGAATCTCCCCCAAATTTTTGAATGACCTTTTCTTAACAAGCTTAACAAGCCATTCAAGGCTTGTGGCGTGTGTCAATGACTGCCTTCTGGACATCTGTCAAGTCACCAGTCTTCCCCATGATTGTGGAACCTGCTGAAACAGACTAAGGGACCTTTTTAAGGGCAGTCCCATACGTCCAGATAATTCCGGTACCGGAAAAATCGGTACCGGAATTATTCGTGTCTGTGTGCCCGTGCGTTTCTGTGGCACATCAGTGTGGCACACGTGTGCCGACAGGGTACCACACGCACCGTGCAGGAGACAGCGCTAGAGATAAGCGCTGTCTCCTGCATCTGGTGCTGAAGCCGCCATTCATATCTTCTCTACAGCAGCGTTTGCTGTAGAGAAGATATGAAAAATCCTTTTTTTTTGTTTCTCGTGTTCAACATAAAGATCCCTGTCCTCACCCCCCTCCCACCCCCTGTGCGCCCGCTTGCTGTTATTAAAATACTCACCTGGCTCCCTCGCAGTGGGAGGATGGGGACAGGGATCTTTATTTTAAACACGAGAAACAAAAAAAAAGGATTTTTCATATCTTCTCTACAGCAAACGCTGCTGCAGAGAAGATATGAATCGCGGTTTCAGCACCATGTGGGGGGGACAGCGCTTACTGTAGCGCTGTCTCCTGCACGGCACACGGACTGCACACGGACAACGTCCGTGTGCGGTACGTGTTTTACACGGACCCATTGACTTTAATGGGTCCGTGTAATCCGTGCGCTCCCACGAACACTGACATGTCTCCCTGTTTTGCACACGGACACACGGTCCGTGAAAACACGCTGACATGTGCAGAGACACATTGATTTCAATGTGTCTCCGGTACGTGAGGAAACTGTGACCTCACGTACCGGAGCCACTGACGTGTGAAACCGGCCTAAATGCTTAGGAAGCCTTTGCAGGTGTTTTTTTGCTAATTATTCTCATTTACTGAGATAATACCTTTTGGGTTTTCATTGGACGTAAGCCATAATCATCAACATTAACAGAAATAAACACATGAAATATGTAGACCAAAAAAGAGAAGGTATATAGAATGAACGGCACCAGAGGAGTACACAATCAGGACTTGGATACACGTGAATCCAATTTAGCAGCCTGCACGAAATCCCAGCATTTATAGCATATCGGGCAGCACGGTGGTGCAGTGGATAGCACAGCAGCCTTGCAGCGCTGGAGTCCTGGGTTCAAGCCCCACTAAGGACAATATCTGCAAAGAGTTTGTATGTTCTCCCCTTGTTTGCATGAGTTTCCACTGGGCACTCTGGTTTCCCCCCACATTCCAAAGACATTCTGATAGGGAATTTAGATTGTGAGCCCCAACAGGAACAGCAACGATAATGTGTGCAACCTGTAAGGTGCTGCAGAATATGTTAGCGCTATATAAAAAAAGAAAGAAAGAATGAACAAAAAGCCTGCTGAAAAAATGCCTTTTTATTGGACCGACATGAAAAAGTTGTTACATGTCCAAGTAATCATGGACATGTAACAACTTTTTCATGTTGGTCCAATAAAAAGAGCATGATTCCACAAGGACACAAGGGTGAGTGCCGCATTTCTTTCTACTTTTTGTTCATTAAACACATGAAATACATTACTCTATTTGTAATGACTATATATAATATATGAGTTTCACTTTTTGTATTGAAAAACTGAAATAAATTACTTTTTTGATGATATTCTAATTTTGTGATAAGCACTAGGGTTGAGCGAAACGGGTCGTTCATTTTCAAAAGTCGCCGACTTTTGGCAAAGTCGGGTTTCATGAAACCCGATCCGACCCCTGTGCGGGGTCGGCCATGCGGTACGCGACTTTCGCGCCAAAGTCGCGTTTCAATGACGCGAAAAGCGCCATTTCTCAGCCAATGAAGGTAAACGCAGAGTGTGGGCAGCGTGATGACATAGGTCCTGGTCCCCACCATCTTAGAGAAGGGCATTGCAGTGATTGGCTTGCTGTCTGCGGCGTCACAGGGGCTATAAAGGGGCGTTCCCGCCGACCGCCATGTTACTGCTGCTGATCTGAGCTTAGGGAGAGGTTGCTGCCGCTTCGTCAGAAGCAGGGATAGCGTTAGGCAGGGTCCATTAACCACCAAACCGCTTGTGCTGTAGCGATTTCCACTGCCCAACACCACCTTCGGTGTGCAGGGACAGTGGAAGCTACATTTTTTTTTTTTTTTCCCTCAGCGCTGTAGCTCATTGGGCTGCCCTAGAAGGCTCCCTGATAGCTGCATTGCTGTGTGTACGCCGCTGTGCAAACCAACTGCTTTTTTCAAAGCACAAATCCTCTTGTTCCTTCCTTTCTGCACAGCTATCTTTTTTGTTTGTACACACTTTTTATTTAATTTGTGCATCAGTCCACTCCTTATTGCTGCCTGCCATACCTGGCTGAGATTACTGCAGGGAGATAGTAATTGAAGGACAGTCCCTGTTTTTTTTTTTTTTTTTGTGGGAGATTAAGATTGACATTTCTGCTAGAGTGCCATCCCTGTGTGTGCCATCTCTCACTCAGTGGGCCATAGAAAGCCTATTTATTTTTTTGCTTGATTTGGGTTATAAAATCTACCTGAAAAAATCACTACATCAATCAGTGGGAGAAAAATATTGGCCTCAGGGCTTGTGTGCCACTCTTGACTCCTGTGTGCATCATCACTCACTCAGTGGGCCATAGAAAGCCCAATTTTTTTTTTTTTTTCTTTATTTGGGTTCTAAATTCTACCTGAAAAAATCAATAAATCAATTAGTGGGAGATTAATATTGGCCTTTGGGCTTGTGTGCCAGTCCTAAGCGTGCCATCTCTCTCTCTCAGATAGTGGGCCATAGAAAGCCTATTTATTATTTTTTTATTGGGTTTATAAATTTTCCCTGGAACAAAAAAAAAAAAAGTGGGAGATTAATATTGGCCTCTGGGCTTGTGTGCCAGTCCTGAGCGTGCCATCTCTCTCACAAATAGTGGGCCATAGAAAGCCTATTTATTTTTTTTTTTTTGGTTTTATAAATTCTCCCTGAAAAAAAAAAGGGAGATTAATATTGGCCTTTGGGCTTGTGTGCCAGTCCTAAGCGTGCCATCTCTCTCTCTCTCTCAGATAGTGGGCCATAGAAAGCCTATTTATTATTTTTTTTATTGGGTTTATAAATTTTCCCTGGAACAAAAAAAAAAAAGTGGGAGATAAATATTGGCCTCTGGGCTTGTGTGCCACTCCTGACTCCTGTGTGCGTCATCTCTCACTCAGTGGGCCATAGAAAGCCTTTTTTTGTTTTGTTTTCTAAATTCTCCCTGAAAAAATCATTTTATTTTATTTGGTTTCTAAATTGTTCCTGAAAAAATCATTTTATTCTATTATTTTTTTTCCTAAAGTCTCCCTGAAAAAAAAAAAAAACAAATCAGTGGGAGATTAATATTGCCCTTTCTGCTTGTGTGCCAGTCTTGACTCCTGGGTGTGCCATCTCTCTCTCTCCAATTGTGGGCCATAGAAAGCCTATTATTTTTTTAGCTTGATTTGGGTTCCAAAATCTACCTGAAAAAATCACTACATCAATCAGTGGGAGATAAATATTGGCCTCTGGGCTTGTGTGCCACTCCTGACTCCTGTGTGCGTCATCTCTCACTCAGTGGGCCATAGAAAGCCTTTTTTTGTTTTATTTGTTTTCTAAATTCTCCCTGAAAAAATCATTTTATTTTATTTGGTTTCTAAATTCTTCCTGAAAAAATCATTTTATTCTATTATTTTTTTTTCCTAAAGTCTCCCTGAAAAAAAAAAAAAAATCAAATCAGTGGGAGATTAATATTTACATTTGTGCTTCAGTGACAGTCCTGCGTGTGTGGCATCTCTCTCATTTGTTGCCACCAACAACAGAGTGTGTAACATTGTGCCTGATTTTCGTTGTGGTCTCACTCACCTGTAAAGGGGTAGCTAAATCATACTGAAGTTATAGCTCACCGTGTAATTTGTGTGACAGCAACAAATACCGTTAGTTTGTTTACGTTTTTAAAACAATGAGGAAGTCTGGTGGAAGAGGTCGTGGCCGGGGGCGTTCATTGTCAGCTGGTAATGAGGGTAGTGGTAGTGGTGGAGCATCAGCTGGTCGTGGGAAAAAAAATATTGCACCTAAGTCTGGAGCTGTGGAGCCAGGTTCGTCGTCTGGCTACACAAGGCCTCGAACGCTCCCTTTTCTGGGAGTAGGAAAACCGCTTTTAAAGCCGGAGCAGCAAGAGCAAGTTTTGGCTTATCTTGCTGACTCAGCCTCTAGCTCTTTTGCCTCCTCTCGTGAAACTGGTAAATGTCAAAGCAGCGCGTCGTTAGTGGATGTTCACGGTCAGGGACAAGTCGCTTCCTTGTCCTCTTCAGCAAAAACAACAACAGAGAAGAATGCAGCAGGCGACACAACGGGTTACTCCATGGAGCTCTTTACACATACCGTCCCTGGCTTAGAAAGTGAAGCAGTTAACAGTCCATGCCCATTACAAGTTGAATCTGACATGGAGTGCACTGATGCACAGCCACAGCCAGACTACTATGCTGGTCCTTTGACTCAGACCACAACATTGCCCTCGCAGGGTAATGTTCAAGAATCAGACCCTGATGAGACTATGTTGCCCCATCACGAACGCTATACCACCGACCGACACGGTGACACAGACGAAGTTGCACACGAGCTACAAGAAGAGGTAATAGATGACCCAGTTCTTGACCCCGATTGGCAGCCATTGGGGGAACAGGGTGCAGGCGGCAGCAGTTCTGAAGCGGAGGAGGAGGGGCCGCAGCAGGCATCAACATCGCAACAGGTTCCATCTGCCGGGCCCGTATCTTGCCCAAAACGCGTGGCAAAGCCAAAACCTGTTGGAGGACAACGTGGCCATCCGGTTAAAGCTCAGTCTGCAATGCCTGAAAAGGTATCCGATGCTAGAAAGAGTGCAGTCTGGCATTTTTTTTAGTATAAATCATTTTATTGGTCACAGCAATAAAAATTAAAGGTAAACATTACAAACTGGTAAATCTGTGCAATGGTAGGCGGTAATTACAAGTCGAACAAGAAGAGCATTGTTGTAACAATTAAATCTTATACTTTAACTGTCTGGTTAATAATGCTATTGGCTGACCCGAGAATATGAGATAATAATAATAGAAAACATCCGGGATAGCTGGTAACCGTTGATATGTTCTTTTGTATTCATTTAAAATACTATATATATATAATCAAACTGGATATGGGGAAGACAAACATAGAAAGTCAGAAAAGGGGAAAGGAAGAAGGACAAGAAGAAGGGAGGAATGGAAGAGGGTGGGGGAAATTCGGGGAAGGAGTGTGGCTGCCTCCGTATCCTAGCGGACAGAACACACGTCAAGAAACGGCCCGGATGTACACGAGAACAAGCTATACAATGTGTCGGGTTCTGGAAACCCAGAGATCCAGTTCAGGAGTTTTCCTAAAAGCGATCCAGGGGGCCCAAATGTTGTAGGTTTTTTTTGTGTTACCTGGTGACTGGTTTATCAGCTGCTCCATTCTATAGATGTTATTAAGTTCTGCCACAAATTCTGTACGGGAAGGAAATTTTTCTTGTTTCCAAAACCGAGGAATTAGATTTCTGACTGCAGTAAGAAAGTGTCTAAGGATACCCTTCTTGAACCTAGATATTGACAAGTCGCATAGAGACAACAATGCTATACTTGGTGAAGGTTGGATCTGTATGATAGACAGCTTGTTATGAAGTTCAAAAACAGCCAACCACAAATCCTTTATGGGGGGGCAGTCCCACCAGATATGCATGTAAGAGCCTATCTCCTTTAGACATCTCCAGCAGGTGTCAGGGGTCGTGGGGAACAACGCATGCACCATGGAGGGGCATCTGTACCATCTTGCTAGAATCTTATAGCTCCTCTCCTGTGATACCGCGCATAATGACGATCTAGATGAGAAGAGAAGAATTTTTCCCCTATCTTCAGATGACAAGGACCTTCCCAGATCGTCCTCCCACTTCGAGAAAAACAATGGCCAACCCTGCAGTGGAGCCCTCCCCTCTTGGAAGATTTTATACAGCAGCGAGACAGTATTATCCGGGGGATTTGCTGATATACAAAGCTTCTCAAAGGGAGTTAGCGGTCTGCTGATATTGGCTTGTTTAGAGATTGAGTGGATATAACTTTTTAGTTGTTCATAGAAGAACCAATCAACAGAGTGTGATTCCTCCTCTGGGAATAATTCCCGAAGGGTCTTCATACCAGTTTCTTTTAAGTAGTCATGGATGATGGGATTGGAATCTTTTCTCTTATGTAGAAATGTCTCTCTATTCAGCCCCGCCGGAAAAGCAGAATTGTCATAAATTGGAATTAAGGGGCCCGGGAGAGTTGTGATCTGAAGGTCTTTGTTTCGGTTTTTAATAAGAAGCAGTATGTTTCGTGTGAGGAAGGGTATGTAAGTGCCTGGTCCTGGCCCCCTGTCTCCTGTCCAAAGAACAACTCGGGAGTCGCATCCGTTAAGATCGTTTTCTAGGTTTACCCATGATAAAGGTCTAGAATACAAGTTCCCATTGATGCGTAGCTATAAATTGCGAGATCCGGGAGACCCAATCCACCCGTCAGTTTAGATCTACTTAATGTTGTATATGAAATACGCGCCCGGTTATGAGACCAAATAAAACGAGTAATCATTTGTTTGAGGCGGGAAAAGAAAGAAGCTGGTAGGTATAGGGGGATTGTTTGGAAAAAATATAAGAGGCGAGGCAGGAGGTCCATCTTAACTGCGTTGATCCTACCCAGCCAGGACAATTGGAGCCTGTGCCATTTCTCTAATTCTGAGTTTGTTTTCTGTAGGGTTGGTGCTAGGTTGGTTTCGAACAACTTAGATGTTTTGCTTGTAATTTTAATACCTAAATAAGTAAGGGAATCAAAGCACCATTTAAATGGGAAGGTCTTCCTAAGATGATTTACCAAAGGGAGTTGGAGTGAAATGTTTAGGATTTCGGATTTATGGGAATTTATTTTGAAGTTGCTTAGAAATCCGAATTTATGTAGCTCCGAAATGATGTTTGGTAGACTCGTAGAGGGGGCCGTAATATATAACAGGATGTCATCTGCAAAAAGCGCTAGCTTATGTTCTTCGGAACGAAGTTTTATACCAGTGATTGATGGGTTGTTTCTCAAGGCCACAGCTAAATGCTCCATTGTTAGAATATATAAGAGGGGAGAGAGAGGGCACCCCTGTCTTGTACCATTCCTGATCGGGAACATTTCCGATAGTGTGCCATTTACCTTGACCTGAGCACTAGGGGAAGAATACAGGGCGGAGATCCTACGCAGCATGTTCTCTTTTAGGCCAATTTCCTCTAGAGTCTGAGAAATAAATTCCCAATGGACCCGGTCAAAGGCCTTTTCAGCGTCAATTGACATGATACACAGGGGGTCCCCCTCTCTGCCCGCTCTGTCAATTAGAGAGATGGTTCGGATTGTATTATCCCTCGCCTCTCGCCCTGGGACGAAGCCCACCTGATCCTGGTTTATTAATTTCGGTAAAAGGGGACATAGTCTATTGGCTAACATTTTTGCATATATTTCAATGTCTAGGTTTATTAAGGAAATCGGACGGTAATTGTCGCAAGTAGAAGGATCCTTGCCCGGCTTAGGGAGAACTGTTATGTGAGCGATGAGTGCCTGTGTAGGGAACGAGCCCCCAAGAGAGACATAATTACATGCCTTCAGGAATATTGGGCTAAGCAGTGAGTTGAATGACTTGTAAAAGCCTGCTGAGTACCCATCAGGGCCCGGGCTCTTGCCCTGTTTCAGGGCGCTGATGATTTCAGACACCTCCTCCACTGAGAATTCCTTTTCAAGATCAAGTAGATCACCTTCAGGCAGAGTGGGTAGTTTATGTTCCTGTAAATATGATTTGATTTTATTACGGAGAGAATGTAATGGAGCCTCTTTATAGTGTCCTGCTATGTTATATAGAGATTTGTAGTATTCGCTGAAGTTGGAGAGAATATCTCTGGTATTAAAAACTTTCTTCCCCTCTTTGTTTTTAATAAAAGGGATGTAAGTGTTGGGATTGCGTTGATTGAGAGCTCTGGCCAAGAGTCTACCACTTTTATTGCCGAGCTGGTAGAAGCGGCTCTTAAGTCTTTCTCTGAGGCATTTGGATTTTTGGTCTATTATAGATAGCAGTTTTTGTCTGGCCGAGGAGAGCCTAGCAAATGTGCTAGCCTCAAGATCTCGTTTGTAGGTTTGTTTTCTAATTGGTGTATTTGTTCTGTTAAGCTAAGTATTTCCGCCGCTCTTTCTTTTTTTAGCCTAGCGCCATGAGAAATGAGGACGCCTCTTATTACACTTTTCAACGCCTCCCATTTTACAGTGGGGGACGTGGTGTCTTCCTCGTGGTCAGTCAGGAAATCTATGATTGTTTGATCAATCTTGGATTTACATATGGGATCTTGTAACAGATTTTCATTCAAGCGCCAAGAGAAACCTGGTCTTGAGGCAGAATGAAGTGAGATTGTTAAGTAAATAGGAGCATGATCTGACCACAGTATCGACCCCACATCCGCCTTTACCTGCATGTCAAGCAACCTATGAGAAACAAAAAAGTAATCTATTCTACTGTAGGTGTTATGTATTTTTGAGAAGAAGCTATAGTCCTTGGTTGTTGGATTAAGAACCCTCCAGACATCTACCAGTCTCATGCTGCGCAGCTGGGATCTTATTTTTTTAATAGAAGATGCAGGATATGAAGACTTACCCGAAGAGACATCCACCGCAGGGTTCATAGGAATATTAAAGTCGCCCCCAAGTATCACAGGAGAGGAACCGGCAAACTCCTCAAGGTGTCTTTTGCATTCGGCTCCAAACTTCTGTTGCCCTTGGTTTGGAAAATAAACGTTAGCGATTACAAGTTTATGAGCTGCCCATGTGATGAGTAGGAAGATATATCTGCCATTTTTGTCAATTTGTGAATCTAAGATCTCAGGCACAAAGGATTTGTGGAAGGCTATTGAGACACCTTTTGACTTTGAAAATGGATTTGGGCAGTGATACCATTTAGGGTAATTTTTCGTAATACAGTGTGGCACCACACCAGTTTTGAAATGTGTCTCTTGGAGCAGTAATACAGATACCCCCTGTTTGTGACTATCAAATAGGACCTGTCTTCTTTTTTCCGGTATGTTTAGCCCCTTAACGTTGAAGGAGCAAAATTTAATTTCATCCATTATCAAATACCTTTACGTCATTCCGTAATACCATGCGCCCCATCCGCCAGAACACGCGACAGCCAGGGGTAGTAGGGAAGAAACAATAGGAAGGAAGGGAAATAGGCGGGGTAGAGAAGAAATAATAGAACATGGAAAGTATAAAAGAAGGTGCGTTGGGATTGACGCACCGGGTCATACTTTACATCTGTGTAGTTAGGGCAAAAGAATGGAGGAGAGGTCTCCACCCCTCCCTTCACCCGCGCACCTTAGGTGAGTAAGGGAAGCCAAGGGAAACACTGACCCCCCCAGCCCCCCCGAACCTGGTAGGTCCCATAAACGAGAACTTATAAACACATAACATTTGGTTAAACATGGTAATAGTCCCTGCACCGGCGAAATGTCCCGCATACCATCAGCGAATACAAAAAAAAAAAAAGGGGGGGTAAGGGGGAGGGAGGGAAGGGGTGGGAATTTAGGGGGGAGGGAAGAAGGACAAATTCACCGATGACAGGCAGGACACCACGTGCCCAGGTGCTTAAAAAATAGAATCAAACCTCCAAGGCGGGCCCATGGTAAGACAGGCCGCCCCACCAGGAGACTCATCTGTTTAACAATAAGTGTTCATGAGACTACTCAACTGCAGTAGAGTATCTAAATGCATTGCAGCAATGAATAAAAACTACTTGGAACTAAGAAGAGACTGAAACAAGAAAAGAGAAAAAAAAAAAAAACTTCATGGAGGCTCTGAGGAGCCTTCGGTAGTATGGCGATTCTTGGAACGGGGAACCTTGAGCCACTTTGGAGGAGCATCTGGGAGTGTCGGAGCCAGAGGCCAATCCGGAAGATTTATTAATGGAAGTTCAAACGTGCCCAGGAAGTTAGCCAGGTCCCCAATCCGGCGGAAATATGCGCTTTTGCCACCTTTGGATGCTGATAGTTGGAATGGGAACCCCCACCTATATGGGATGTCTCTTTCCTTGAGAACCTCCAGCAAGGGCTTCAGAGCTTTGCGCAAAAATAGAGTGCGCCTGGATAGATCTGATAGGAGTAGGATTGGCTGACCTTCAAACTGGAGGGATCCCTTTTTCCTAGAAGCCATCATGATGGCCTCCTTAACTCTGAAGTAATGTACCCTACAGATGACGTCTCTGGGGCGTGACTCAGACGTGGGTTTAGGACCAAGGGATCTATGAATCCTATCGAACTCGATGGTGTTGTCCTCGTGGTCGCCGAGAATGTCCAGAAATATTCTCTGGACTGTACGATCTAGGTCCTGAGGACTGACAGATTCTGGTAGGCCACGTATACGGATATTGTTACGCCTATTGCGATTTTCCAGGTCCTCAAGACCAGATGACATTTCCTCCAATTTCATGGTGTGGTCCATTAAGATTTCTCTGTGGGCCTGAAGTTCCTGTGAGATATTCTCCTGGGTCTTTTCCACATCTTCTATACGCGATGTGAATTCTGTCTGCAAATTATGTATCTCCTTTTTGTACGAGTTCTCAAGCCTACACGCAAAACTTTCCAGGTCCGTTTTGGTTGGAAGAGCTTTAATGTATTTACTCAATTCAGCTATATTCATGTCCTCCGGCATGTCTTCATCTCCGCCACTGTTGTCTGTTGATTTTTTAGGGGAGATATGTGCGGTCTGTGGCTCTTTTGAGGAGGAACTATTTTTATGCGGTGTTTGCGACATTGCTGATCTGGTGTTCCTTGTTTGGAGTGGCTGGTTTAAGAACCGTTCCATGTCCTCAATAGGAGGCTCCTTGTGTAAGCTTATGGGTTGCCCAGAAGTCTTCTTAGTTTTACCCATATATGTCTGCTGCTATTAATCGCCTGTGGTAGAGTTCAGGGGAACATGGGGGTGCAGCGATCACCGCATCAGGCAGAGCCCCCCATTAGCAAGCCCCCTCCGAGGTGCATTTAATTATAATCTTTAAATTAGTGGGGCATATACAATGTCCTGAGCCAGAAAAAGGAACCTCTAGATGTGATAAACAGTTCCAACACTAGGTGTCACCAGAGGTCTAAGTTTGTAAATTATAAGCTTGTTAGGTAGAGTGCTGAGGCTCTGCTTTCTGATGTAATGTAGATAAGGCACGATGACAGCCCAGTAAGGGGCTATGGTAGAGTGACTGCTCTGCTTCTACAGCAAGGATGGGAGTGCCTGCCCTGATATGGTGCTTCTCTATGAGGTGCTCCGTCCCCAAGATGGCGTCTATCCCTCCAGTGGCGGGAAAACAGTCAGCACCGATGGAGCAAAGGCGCACTCACGGCAATCTCACCGATGGAGCCCCAGGGGATCAAAGGATGAGACCGTCTCTCCCTCAACACCTCCGTGGCTCGGCGGGGGGTCTGCAGACTCCTCACTGCCGCCGCTCTCCTCACCACGTGCTGCCTGCCTGCAGGGGTTCCGGGTAAGCACGCCTGCGATGCTCTCTCCGTGGGTGTCGCGGGGAATACAGGGGCGGGATGGTCTCCCCTTCACTACCTCCTTAGCTTGGCGGGGGATCCGCGGGCTTTTTGCTGCCGCCGCTCTCCTCACCATGCGCCGCCTGCCTGCAGGGGATCCGGGTGTGCACGCTCGCGGTGCTCTCTCTGCGGGTGTCGCGGGGAATACAGGGGCGGGAGGGTCTCCTCTTCACTACCCCCTTAGCTCAGCGGGGGTCCGCAAGCTTCTTGCTGCCGCTGCTCACCTTGTCACACGCCGCCTGCCGGGCCTCCCTGTGCCGGTAGCTGTGCCTGAGAAGTCTTCTTTGTGCCGGCCTATGCTCGATGCGCTGTGCTGCAGAGCCTCTCTGTGCCTACGCATCCGATATAACTTCTCCGGGGCACAGCTGGGGGTCTCCCTTAATCCAGGCTCGCTGCTAGGGAATTTCGGGTGGTCTGTGATGGTTTAAGGTCTAGGGGAAGACCTTTTATCTCCTATTTACTGGAGGAGCTCTCCACCATGCGTCCTTCTTCTCCGGCTGCTAGACACGCCCCCCCAGTCTGGCATTTTTTTAAACAACATCCAATTGATCAGCGCAAAGTCATCTGTCAAAAATGTTCAACTACCTTAAGCAGAGGACAGAATCTGAAAAGTCTCAATACAAGTTGCATGCATAGACATTTAACCACCATGCATTTGCAAGCCTGGACTAACTACCAAACGTCCCTTAAGGTTGTAGCACCCTCGGCCAATGAAGCTAGTCAGCAACGCAACATCCCTTCCGGCAGTGTAGGGCCACCATTTTCCGCACCACCTGCAGTATCTGTGCAGGTTTCTTTGCCAGGCCAAAGCAGTCAGGGTCAGGGAATCACCAGTTTCGTAGTAGGAAACACTGCATCTAGGGCACCGGCGGCAACAATACCATCTCCCACCGTCTCTCAGTCTGCCATGTCCACCGGCACCCCCGCTAGTTCCACGATCTCCAGCTCTCCAGTCCAGCTCACCCTACATGAGACTATGGTTAGAAAAAGGAAGTACTTAGCCTCGCATCCGCGTACACAGGGTTTGAACGCACACATAGCTAGACTAATCTCGTTAGAGATGATGCCCTACCGGTTAGTTGAAAGCGAAGCTTTCAAAGCCCTGATGGACTACGCTGTACCACGCTACGAGCTACCCAGTCGACACTTTTTTTCCAGAAAAGCCATCCCAGCCCTCCACCAGCATGTTAAAGAGCGCATCGTCCATGCACTCAGGCAATCTGTGAGCACAAAGGTGCACCTGACAACAGATGCATGGACCAGTAGGCATGGCCAGGGACGTTACGTGTCCATCACGGCACACTGGGTAAATGTGGTGGATGCAGGGTCCACAGGGGACAGCAAGTTTGGGACAGTTCTGCCTAGCCCACGGTCTAGGAAACAGTTGGCTGTAGCCGTTCGCACCCCCTCCTCCTCCTCTTCGTCCTCCTGCAAAAGCGAGAGCTCGTCCACAGACCGCAGTCGCACAACCACTCCATCCGCAGCTGCCACTGTTGCACACCAGGTCTCCCATTATGGGGCAGCTACTGGCAAACGTCAGCAGGCTGTATTGGCTATGAAGTGTTTGGGCGACAACAGACACACCGCGGAAGTTCTGTCCGAGTTCTTGCAGAAAGAAACGCAGTCGTGGCTGGGCACTGTAGATCTTGAGGCAGGCAAGGTAGTGAGTGATAACGGAAGGAATTTCATGGCTGCCATCTCCCTTTCCCAACTGAAACACATTCCTTGCCTGGCTCACACCTTAAACCTGGTGGTGCAGTGCTTCCTGAAAAGTTATCCGGGGTTATCCGACCTGCTCCTCAAAGTGCGTGGACTTTGCTCACATATCCGCCGTTCGCCCGTACACTACAGCCGTATGCAGACCTATCAGCGTTCTTTGAACCTTCCCCAGCATCGCCTAATCATAGACGTTGCAACAAGGTGGAACTCAACACTGCACATGCTTCAGAGACTGTGCGAACAGAGGCGGGCTGTTATGTTTTTGTGGGAGGATACACATACACGGGCAGGCAGTAGGATGGCAGACATGGAGTTGTCAGGTGTGCAGTGGTCGAAGATTCAAGACATGTGTCAAGTCCTTCAGTGTTTTGAGGAATGCACACGGCTGGTTAGTGCAGACAACGCCATAATAAGCATGAGCATCCCCCTAATGCGTCTGCTGATGCAAAGTTTGACGCACATAAAGGATCAGGCGTCTGCAGCTGAGGAAGAGGAAAGCCTTGATGACAGTCAGCCATTGTCTGGCCAGGGCAGTGTACAGGACGAGTTAGCGGGCGAAGAGGAGGAGGAGGACGAGGAGGATGATGGGGATGATTATATTTTTAATGAGGAAGCTTTTCCGGGGCCACTGGAAATTGGTGGCGCGGCAAGGCCGGGTTCTGGTTTTTGGAGGGACACAAGTGACGTGGATTTGCCTGAAACTGCCCCTCAACCAAGCACAACCGCAGATTTGAGAACTGGAACTTTGGGCCACATGGCGGATTATGCCTTACGTATCCTCAAAAGGGACACACGCATAACTAAAATGATGAACGATGACGATTACTGGTTGGCCTGCCTCCTTGATCCTCGCTATAAAGGCAAATTGCAAAATATAATGCCACATGAGAACTTGGAACTAATATTAGCAACCAAACAATCAACTCTTGTTGACCGTTTGCTTCTGGCATTCCCTGCACACAGCGCCCGTGATCGTTCTCACACGAGCTGCAGGGGCCAGCAGACCAGAGGAGTTAGAGGGGCAGAAATCAGAAGTGGCGTTGGCCAGAGGGGTTTTCTGACCAGGTTGTGGAGTGATTTTGCTATGACCGCAGACAGGACAGGTACTGCAGCATCAATTCAAAGTGACAGGAGACAACATTTGTCCAGTATGGTTACAAACTATTTTTCATCCCTTATCGATGTTCTACCTCAACCGTCATTCCCATTTGATTACTGGGCATCCAAATTAGACACCTGGCCAGAATTGGCAGAATATGCATTGCAGGAGCTTGCTTGCCCGGCAGCTAGTGTCCTATCAGAAAGAGTATTCAGTGCTGCAGGTTCAATACTAACAGAAAAAAGGACTCGTCTGGCTACCCAAAATGTAGATGATCTAACCTTCATTAAAATGAACCACAACTGGATTTCGAAATCTTTTGCCCCACCTTGCCCGGCTGACACCTAGCTTTCCTATGAAAAGGTCTTGCCTGTGGACTATTCTGAATGCCTTTTCCAATCTTGTAATTTTCTGCACCTGATTGTCCAGCATACGACATGTTTACACCTCACTAAATGGCCAAACTCCCCACACGGGGCCGTGGTATCGACACTTGGCGACAGCACCCGTGAGAGTGCTGTTTGTCTGAAGAGGTGGGTGTGCCCGCTTTTGGTCGACGGCACTGCCACTGGGTCCCTCCTAGTACAATAAAGTGTCTCTGGCGGTGGTGGTGCGCACCCAACGTCAGACACACCGTTGTAATATGAGGGGCCCTGGGCCTGTACCGCCGGCCACAAGACAGTTCCCCCCCCCCAGCTCAAACAGTGCTCTACCACTTGCAAAATTATCTCACAGCTCCACCAATGTTTAGTCTATGCGCTGACATCCTTCAATGCCTGCCACTGACAATACCATTGTATTGACATTTTTGTTATGATAGGCCTTCGAAGCCTGTCTGCGGTCACTCCTTCCACTATGCCTCCACTGACCACACCACTGCTGCCCGTGTACCCCTGGAACCAATTTAAAATTGCCTACAGCCAGCCCAATTTTTTTATTTTAGGCCTTCGATGCCTGTCTGCGGTCCGTTCTTTCTACTACTACTACACTGACCAGGCCACTGCTGCCCGTGTACCCCTGGAACCAATTTAAAATTGCCAACAGCCATGTGTTATTATTTTAGGCCTTCGATGCCTGTCTGCGGTCACTCCTTCCACTAGGCCTCCACTGACCACACCACTGCTGCCCGTGTACCCCTGGAACCAATTTAAAATTGCCTACAGCCAGCCCAATTTTTTTACTTTAGGCCTTCGATGCCTGTCTGCGGTCACTCCTTCCACTAGGCCTCCACTGACCACACCACTGCTGCCCGTGTACCCCTGGAACCAATTTAAAATTGCCTACAGCCATGTGTTATTATTTTAGGCCTTCGATGCCTGTCTGCGGTCACTCCTTCCACTAGGCCTCCACTGACCACACCACTGCTGCCCGTGTACCCCTGGAACCAATTTAAAATTGCCTACAGCCATGTGTTATTATTTTAGGCCTTCGATGCCTGTCTGCGGTCACTCCTTACAATATGCCTCCACTGACCACACCACTGCTGCCCGTGTACCCCTGGAACCAATTTAAAATTGCCTACAGCCATGTGTTATTATTTTAGGCCTTCGATGCCTGTCTGCGGTCACTCCTTCCACTAGGCCTCCACTGACCACACCACTGCTGCCCGTGTACCCCTGGAACCAATTTAAAATTGCCTACAGCCATGTTATTATTTTAGGCCTTCGATGCCCGTCTGTGGTCACTCCTTCCACTAGGCCTCCACTGACCACACCACTGCTGCCCGTGTACCCCTGGAACCAATTTAAAATTGCCTACAGCCATGTGTTATTATTTTAGGCCTTCGATGCCTGTCTGCGGTCACTCCTTACAATATGCCTCCACTGACCACACCACTGCTGCCCGTGTACCCCTGGAACCAATTTAAAATTGCCTACAGCCAGCCCAATTTTTTTATTTTAGGCCTTCGATGCCTGTCTGCGGTCCATTCTTTCTACTACTACTGCACTGACCAGGCCGCTGCTGCCCTTGTACCCCTGGAACCAATTTAAAATTGCCTACAGCCATGTGTTATTATTTTAGGCCTTCGATGCCTGTCTGCGGTCACTCCTTCCACTAGGCCTCCACTGACCACACCACTGCTGCCCGTGTACCCCTGGAACCAATTTAAAATTGCCTACAGCCATGTGTTATTATTTTAGGCCTTCGATGCCTGTCTGCGGTCACTCCTTCCACTAGGCCTCCAATGACCACACCACTGCTGCCCGTGTACCCCTGGAACCAATTTAAAATTGCCTACAGCCATGTGTTATTATTTTAGGCCTTCGATGCCTGTCTGCGGTCACTCCTTACAATATGCCTCCACTGACCACACCACTGCTGCCCGTGTACCCCTGGAACCAATTTAAAATTGCCTACAGCCAGCCCAATTTTTTTTATTTTAGGCCTTCGATGCCTGTCTGCGGTCCGTTCTTTCTACTACTACTACACTGACCAGGCCACTGCTGCCCGTGTACTCCTGGAACCAATTTAAAATTGCCTACAGCCATGTGTTATTATTTTAGGCCTTCGATGCCTGTCTGCGGTCACTCCTTCCACTAGGCCTCCACTGACCACACCACTGCTGCCCGTGTACCCCTGGAACCAATTTAAAATTGCCTACAGCCAGCCCAATTTTTTTACTTTAGGCCTTTGATGCCTGTCTTCGGTCACTCCTTCATCTATGCCTCCACTGACCACACCACTGCTGCCCGTGTACCCCTGGAACCAATTTAAAATTGCCTACAGCCATGTGTTATTATTTTAGGCCTTCGATGCCTGTCTGCGGTCACTCCTTCCACTAGGCCTCCACTGACCACACCACTGCTGCCCGTGTACCCCTGGAACCAACATCAGAAAATATAAAAATAAGTATTTTGCTTATAAAAAAGAAAATACTGGAGAGATATCAAATGCAGACATTTTAACATTAAAAACAAACACATACAACAAAAATCTGGTACAGTACTAAAAATGGCCACCAGCTACAATAACTTTCTCCTGCAAGTAGTTAACTGAAAGTTTTTTTCAATTTAAAACACAGATATGGCATCCACCGAGTGTTGTCCTGTCGCATCTTCTTTATATTATTGCCAAGAAGATGCAAAACAATGAAAATAATAAAATCATTATTTACTAAAAAAATAGAGTAAGTCAAAACCACAATGCAAATAAACATTCATTACAAATAAAGAAGCAGGGCGCGTCCGAGGGTGAGTATATACCTAATTAGAATATAATCACCCTCGGACGCGCCCTGCTTCTTTCCGACAGCCTTCCTTCCTAAGAATCAGCCCTTCCGTGGTGTAGAGAGAGGGTTTGTTACACTCCAAGGTGTTCCCCAGGTTGCCTTTCCTGAGCTTTGATCTTCATGCTCTCGTTTAGTAGTTGTCGGAAAGTAGGCTGCATTAGGCCTACAAATTGGGTATGGGGTGGAGAGAGATGGTGTGTTACACTCCAAGGTGTTCCCCAGGTTTCCTTGCCATTGCTTCGGTCTTCCGACTCTCGTTTAGTAGTTGTAGAAAACTACACTGCATTAGGCCTACAAAATGGGTATCGGGTGGAGAGAGATGGTGTGTTCCACTCCAAGGTGTTCCCCAGGTTTCCTCGCCAATGCTTCGATCTTCATGCTCTCGTTTAGTAGTTGTTGGAAACTACGCTGCATTAGGCCTACAAATTGGGTATGGGGTGTTGAGAGATGGTGTGTTCCACTCCAAGGTGTTCTCCAGATTGCCTTTCCTGAGCTTCGATCTTCCGGCTCTCGTTTAGTAGTTGTTGGAAACTACGCTGCATTAGGCCTACAAATTGGCTATGGGGTGTAGAGAGATGGTGTGTTCCACTCCAAGGTGTTCTCCAGGTTGCCTTTCCTGAGCTTCGATCTTCCGGCTCTCGTTTAGTAGTTGTTGGAAACTACGCTGCATTAGGCCTACAAATTGGCTATGGGGTGTAGAGAGATGGTGTGTTCCACTCCAAGGTGTTCTCCAGGTTGCCTTTCCTGAGCTTCGATCTTCCGGCTCTCGTTTAGTAGTTGTTGGAAACTACGCTGCATTAGGCCTACAAATTGGGTATGGGGTGTAGAGAGATGGTGTGTTCCACTCCAAGGTGTTCCCCAGGTTTCCTCGCCAATGCTTCGATCTTCATGCTCTCGTTTAGTAGTTGTTGGAAACTACGCTGCATTAGGCCTACAAATTGGGTATGGGGTGTAGAGAGATGGTGTGTTCCACTCCAAGGTGTTCCCCAGGTTTCCTCGCCAATGCTTTGATCTTCATGCTCTCGTTTAGTAGTTGTTGGAAACTACGCTGCATTAGGCCTACAAATTGGGTATGGGGTGTTGAGAGATGGTGTGTTCCACTCCAAGGTGTTCTCCAGGTTGCCTTTCCTGAGCTTCGATCTTCCGGCTCTCGTTTAGTAGTTGTTGGAAACTACACTGCATTAGGCCTACAAATTGGGTATGGGGTGTAGAGAGATGGTGTGTTCCACTCCAAGGTGTTCTCCAGGTTGCCTTTCCTGAGCTTCGATCTTCCGGCTCTCGTTTAGTAGTTCTTGGAAACTACACTGCATTAGGCCTACAAATTGGGTATGGGGTGTAGAGAGATGGTGTGTTCCACTCCAAGGTGTTCTCCAGGTTGCCTTTCCTGAACTTCTATCTTCAGGCTCTCATTAAATTGTGGTTAAACGGAACAACTGCATTTGGCGTACTAGTTGGTTTGGGGCCTACTATCGGTGTCTGCCACTCCTTGCTGTTCTCCTGGTTTCCTGTCCTGAAATTCCGTTTTCAGGCGCTCGTTAAGTAGTTGTTAATGTTAGACTGCATTTGGCCTACTAGTTGGGTTGGGGCCTACTATCGGTGTCTGCCACTCCTTGCTGTTCTCCACTGAACAAAGCTGTGCCGCCTGTTTACTACGGTTGCCAATTTTGAACTGCATTTCGACTACTTACTGATTTGGGCCTACTCTCTGTGTCAGCCTCTCATTCCAGTTGTCCTCCACTGCAATGTTCCTGTGTTACCAATTTTGAACTGCATTTAGCCCACTTTATTCTTTGGGCCTATATCTGTGTTTCCTCCTCATCCTGCCCATTGCCCAGCCAGTGATAGATGAGTCTGCTGGTACATTGACCCATAACGCAACATTCCCCGTGCACGCTACACAACAACATTGTGACCCTGCTGAAAGTCAGGTTGCTCTTCCCGCATACCATACCACCTTACACGGGGACAAAGAGGAAGGTGCAGATGAAAGTGCAGGTTCCTTCATCAGGTAGGGGGAGGAATACTAGTTGGCGACGTCACTGGCACAGGGCCTCTCATAGTACGCAAAAGTGTTGCTGCCGGTGGGAGGCGCCCCCGCCGTGCAAACACACCGCTGTACTTTGAGGGGCCCTGTGCCAGTGCCAATGCCAACGAGTGGGCCCCCCTTCTTGCTCAGGTTCACAGCACTTGCAAAGTTGAAATACTTACCTCTCCCTGCTCCACTGCCGTGATGTGGTCCAGATTTCCTGGGCCCACTAATTACTTGAACCAGCCCTACCCACCACAACTTTAGCCAAATGACCCCCAATTTCAAATGCCTTCCAATTATTATAAGGTAAATTACGCTTGACAAGCTTCATTAAGAAGAATGGATGGTTTTGACATTAAAATGGGCACTCTAGGTGTTTTCCTGGCCCCCACTCACTGCCGACTATGCTGCCCCATTGACTTGCATTGGGTTTCGTGTTTCGGTCGATCCCGACTTTACGTCATAATCGGCCGATTTCACTCGACCCGACTTTTGAGATAGTCGGGTTTCGCGAAACCCGGCTCGACTCTAAAAAGGTCAAGGTCGCTCAACTCTAATAAGCACCGGTAGATGGCATTTATGAGGCTGGTGGTTCAAGTCAGGAGACCCACAATCAGGCAGGGAGTGGCAGTTATAAAACGGACTGTAAAATACTGCAACTCTACGGACATGTGAATATGCTCTAAAAAAATGCTGTGTTGTATTTCATCCCCTCTTCCAAAAAATGTATACAAGTTTAACAAAAAGTCATATCTACCCAAACATAGTGACAATAAAATCTACAACTCTTCTTGAAAAAAAATCCATTCTTCCTAAATAAAGGTACTGTCACACTAGACGATATCGCTAGCGATCCGTGACGTTGCAGCGTCCTCGCTAGCGATATCGTCCAGTGTGACAGGCAGCAGCGATCAGGCCCCTGCTGGGAGATCGCTGGTCGGGGAAGAAAGTCCAGAACTTTATTTCGTCGCTGGACTCCCCGTAGACATCGCTGAATCGGCGTGTGTGACACCGATTCAGCGATGTCTTCACTGGTAACCAGGGTAAACATCGGGTAACTAAGCGCAGGGCCGCGCTTAGTAACCCGCTGTTTACCCTGGTTTCCAGCGTAAAAAAACAAACAGTACATACTTACATTCAGCTGTCTGTCCCTTGCTGTCTGGTTCCTGCCTTGACTGCTGGCCGTAGTGAAAGCAGAGCACAGCCACAGCAGTGAGTCACCGCTGTGTGACTCACCGCTGTGCTGTGCTTTCACTTTCACTTTGCGGCCAGCAGTCAGTGCAGGGACCAGACGGCAAGGGACAGACAGCTGAATGTAAGTATGTACTGTTTGTTTTTTTACGCTGGTAACCAGGGTAAACATCGGGTTACTAAGCGCGGCCCTGCGCTTAGTTACCCGATGTTTACCCTGGTTACTGGGGACCTCGGGATCGTTGGTCGCTGGAGAGCGGTCTGTGTGACAGCTCTCCAGCGACCAAACAGCGACGCTGCAGCGATCCGGATCGTTGTCGGTATCGCTGCAGCGTCGCTAAGTGTGACGGTACCTTTAGTCACCAGGCTTTTGCTGCCCCATCTGAGAGTAGTATGAATAAGGGGTAAAATCCCGGATGTCTGCAGTGTGTCACTCACTGGGCTATTGCTGCAGTTTTGATAAAATCCTTGTTTTATCTGGTGCAGATGCATTAGCTATACGAATGCTGAGCTCTTTGTAACCTGCACACACCACTGATTGGCAGCTTTCTGCGTACAATGTGCATAGGCAGAAACTGACAATCAGTGGTGGGCTGTGGTTCTAATACATGGCAGCATATTTAGTAGTCCTATTATGATAACGTGTTGCTGATAAAACAGTGAGTTTATCAAAACTACAGCAAGCAGCATAGCAAGGGACACATTACAGGAATCAGTCACTACATTATGGTGCTCTCAGATTAGGTGGCAAAAACGTGGTGACAGATTCCTTTTAAAACTACATTGTAAAAAAAGTAATTGCGTTTGGAATGCAGCATCAAAATATTTTAAGGATACAGTAAATACAGTTTTCACTGTACGTGGATAACAATTAAGAAAAAAACTGTAAATAAATGTATTTTGCTATCTACTATATAATTGTCTAAGGGTCACTTCCATCTGTCTGTCTCTCTGTCCTTCTGTCACGGTTATTCATTTGCTGATTGGTCTTGCCAGCTGCCTGTCATGGCTGCCGCGACCAATCAGCGACGGGCACAGTCCGGAAGAAAATGGCCGCTCCTTACTCCCTGCAGTCAGTGTCCCCGGCGCTCCGCTCCATGCTCCCCGTAGTGTCCCCGGCGCTCCGCTCCATGCTCCTCGCAGTGTCCCTGGCGCTCTGCTCCATGCTCCCCAAAGTGTCCCCGGCGCTCCGCTCCATGCTCCCCGTAGTGTCCCCGGCGCTCCGCTCCATGCTCCTCGCAGTGTCCCTGGCGCTCTGTTCCATGCTCCCCGCAGTGTCCCCGGCGCTCCACTCCATGCTCCCCGCATTGTCCCCGGCGCTCCATGCTCCCCGCAGTGTCCCTGGCGCTCCACTCCATGCTCCCCGCAGTCACTGTCCCCAGCACCTGCTCCATACTCTCCTCCGGTCACTGCTAACACAGGGTTAATGCCGGCGGTAACGGACCGCGTTATGCCACGGGTAACGCACTCCGTTACCGCCGCTATTAACACTGTGTCCCCAACCTTTTACTATTGATGCTGCCTATGCGGCATCAATAGTAAAAAAATTAATGTTAAAAATAGTAAAAAAAAAAAAACCTGCTGTACTCGTTGTCCGCTCGCGCCTGCCGCCATCTTCCTTTCCCAGCGATGCATTGTGAAATTACCCAGAAGATCTAGCGGTCTCGCGAGACCGCTAAGTCATCTGGGTGTTGTGAATTCTGTTGTCGAACTCCCTCCTGTGGTCGTGAATGGTACTTCGGCGAGTTCTGTCTATGGGCTCCCTCTGGTGGCTATGAGTGAAGCTGCTGCTTCTGAGGTTCCTTACACAGGTGACGTGGTTTATCCTTTGGTAGGCTTCTCTATTTAACTCCACTCAGATCGTTACTCCATGCCAGCTGTCAATGTTTTAGCATTTGTTCAGTTCGCTCCTGGATCTGCCTGGTGACCTGTCTTCTCCTGCAGAAGCTAAGTTCCTTATTGTTATTTTTGCTCATTGTTTCTTTGTCCAGCTGGTTATCCTGATTTTGTCTTGCTAGCTGGAAGCTCTGGGATGCAGAGTGGCACCCCCCGCACCGTGAGTCGGTGTGGAGGACCCTTTTGCACACTCTGCGTGGTCTTTTGTAGGTTTTTGTGCTGACCGCAAAGATTCCTTTCCTATCCTCTGTCTATTTAGTAAGTCTGGCCTCACCTTGGCTGAAACCTATTTCATTTCTGCGTTTGTGACTTTCATCATTACTCACAGTCATTATATGTGGGGGGCTGCTTATTCCTTTGGGGAATTTCTCTGAGGCAAGGTAGGCTTTATTTTCTATCTCTAGGGCTAGCTAGCTCTGAGGCTGTGACGAGGCGCCTAGGGAGCGTCAGGAGCGCTCCACGGCTATTTTTAGTGTGTGCGATAGGATTAGGGCTTGCGGTCAGCAGAGCTCCCACATCCCAGAGCTCGTCCTGTATGAGTTTAACTATCAGGTCGGGTGCTCCTAACCACCAGGTCATAACATCTGGGTAATTTTGCAATACATCCTGGCAATGGAAGATGGCAGCAGGCGTGTGCCCATCAGCTCAGCGATGTTGGATCCCAGGAGGCGGACAGATGGGACGCTGAGGAGCAGCGACCAGAATCGTGAATATGTTAAACTACAAGGGGCCCTCAGATCGTTAGGTGAGTATGTTTATTTTTTATTTTTTAACCTGTGACATACGTGGCTGGGTAATATACTACGTGGCTCTGTGCTGTATACTACGTCACTGGGCAATATACTACGTCACTGGGCAATATACTATGTGGCTCTGTGATGTATACTACGTCGCTGTGCAATATACTATGTGGCTCTGTGCTGTATACTACGTAACTTGGCAATATACTACGTCACTGGGCAATATACTACGTGGCTGGACAATATACTACGTGGCTGGGCAATATACTACGTGGTTGGGCAATATACTACGTGACTGCAATATACTACGTGGCTGGACAATATACTACGTGGCTGGGCAATATACTACGTGGCTGGGCAATATACTACGTCACTGGGCAATATACTTCGTGGCTGGACAATATACTATGTGGCAGGGCAATATGCTACGTCACTGGGCAATACACTACGTGGCTGGACAATATACTACGTGGCTGGGCAATATACTACCTCACTTGGCAATATACTACGTGGTTGGCCAATATACTACGTGGCTGGGCAATATACCATGTGGCTGGGCAATATGCTACGTGACTGGGCAATATACTACGTCACTGGGCAATATACTATGTCACTGGGCAATATACTACATGGCTGGACAATATACTACGTGGCTGGGCAATATACTACATCACTGGGCAATATACTACGTCGCTGGGCAATATACTACGTCGCTGTGCAATATATTACGTGGGCTGGGCAATATACTACGTGGGTGGGCAATATATATTATGTGGGCATGCATATTCTAGAAGAATACCCAATGCATTAGAATCGGGCCACCATCTAGTCTACTATATAATTGTCTAAGGGTCACTTCCGTCTTTCTGTCTGTCTGTCACGGATATTCATTGGTCGTGGCCTCTGTCTGTCATGGAAAACCAAGTCGCTGATTGGTCGTGGCAAAACGCCAATGACCATTGCCATGACCAATCAGCGACGGCCATAGTCTGTCAACGCAATGGCCGCTGCTTTACTGCCCTGCAGTCAGCGCTAAGCGCTCACACAGGGTTAATGCCAGCGTTAACGGACCGCGGTGTAACGCACTCCGTTAATGCAGCTATTAACCCTGTGTGACCAACTTTTTACTATTGATGCTGCTCATGCTCAATAGTAAAAAGATGTAATGTTACAAATAATATTAATAAAAAAAAAGTTATTCTCACCTTCCGACGTCGCGCGCTGTCCTCGGCAGTGCAAGCAGCAGGTTCCGGTGCCAAGGATGCTATGCGAGAAGGACCTGCCATGACATCACGGTCATGTGACCGCAACGTCATCACAGGTCCTGCGCTCATACCAACCCTGGGACCGGAAGCTGCCGCGTGCACCGCACACAGGCGCCAGGACTTCAAGGGGCCTTCGGAAGGTGAGTATATGTTTATTTTTTATTTTAAGTCTTTTTTTAACCACGCATATGGTGCCCACATTGCAATATACAACGTGACTGTCCAATATACTACGTGGCTGTGCAATATACTACGTAGCTATGCAATACACTACGTGCCTCTACAATATACAACGTGACTGTCCAATATACTACGTGGCTCTGCTATATACTACGTCGCTGACCAATATACTACATAGCTGTGCAATAGACTATGTAGCTGTGCAATACACTACGTGACTGTGTTATATACTACGTGCCTGTGCAATATACTATGTGGCTCTACAATATACTACATGGCTATGTTATATACTACGTGGCTCTGCTATATACTACGTGGCTCTGCTATATACTACGTGGCTGACCACTATACTACATACCTGTACAATACCCTACGTGGTTATGTTACATACTACGTGGCTATGTTATATACTATGTAGCTCTGCTATATACTACGTACGCTGTGTTACATACTATGTAACTCTGTTATATACTACGACGGTTATGTTATGTTATATACTACGTGGCTCTGCTATATACTACGTGGCTCTGCTATATACTACGTGGCTGACCACTATACTACATACCTGTACAATACCCTACGTGGTTATGTTATATACTACGTGGCTATGTTATATACTATGTAGCTCTGCTATATACTACGTACGCTGTGTTACATACTATGTAACTCTGTTATATACTACGACGGTTGTGTTATATACTACGTCACTGTGCAATATAGTACATAGCCTGTGCTATATACTACCTACATATTCTAGAATACCCGATACGTTAGATTCGGGCCACCATCTAGTGTGTATATATATATATATATATACAGTATATATATATATATATATATATATATATATATATATATATATATATATAATATACAGTATATGAAACACCAAGGCCTTATTGCTTGCCTGAAACATTGAAGGAGATAGTGTATTGGCCATTTCAATCAATGTGAAATATTTGACTATTTTTGCACTTTTTGGTTTGATGATCATCAGAGATACAATCATTTAATATATGTAGTCATATTCCAAGAATTGAGAACAGTTACAAATTCACGTCTGAAATGTTTCTACATCTAACAAAATCAATTAACATGTAAGAATAAAAAATCTTCAGCAGAGGTTACACTGATGCAAAGTTTAAAAGTTCAGCAGAGCGGCATCACGTGAAACTCCAGCTTTTATATGTTCTTTTATCTGTTTTATTGTCTGCTCTCTCGCAGACAGCAGACTAATACAGTCCAATGCCATTAAATAAAGTTGAAATATAGGGAATATTTCAGTTAAACTAATTAGCAGGATGTGTTTTACACGCTGGTCTGGAGAGGGTGCTAATAATTTCATTGACACATATGTCAACATATCGGCAACCTCGCCTATGAAATTGTGTGCACACTTTATAATCAAGAAAAATTCTCCCTTCTTTGAAATAAAGAAAATAAGACGTTCAGTATCGGGATGTGTTCTTGTTTTGTGGTCAGAATGTGCAATTTGTTGCAAAAAATTCTTTTGAATTGAACATTGAAGAACAAAGAAAAATTCTTATATATTTGGCTTTTTGAGTCAACTTTCTGTTCATCTCAGTACTCCCTTGACATCACTCCGAAGGCTACAGGGCCACTTCACAGGGAGTAGCTTCACAAAGACACAGAAAACAGCTACTATACATCAGCAGTTTTAGATCACAGAAAAGACATTTTTACTATTCTTGAAATATCTTTGATTTGAACGTGCTTTTGTGCAGATGGGGCCAGGTCAGCAAAGATTTTTTGTGTGCTGCTCGCAGGCGGTGAGGATTTTCATTTATGTGCTTCTGACTTGTGTTTGCTTTGGATGAGAATGGTATTAGTAGATGGCACTTATTAGAGATATGAGCAGGAATTTTTAATAAATGGGGACTTATATGTTTTACTAGATGGTTGCCCGATTCTAACGCATCAGGTATTCTAGAATATGCATGTCCACATAGTATATTGCTCAGCCACGTAGTATATTGCCCAGCCATGTAGTATATTGCCCAGCCATGTAGTATATTGCCCAGCCACGTAGTATATTGCCAAACCATGTAGTATAATGCACAGCCATGTAGTATATTGCCCAGCCACGTAGTATATTGCACAGCCCACGTAGTATATTGCCCAGTCACGTAGTATATTGCCCAGCCACATAGTATATTTCCCAGTCACGTAGTATATTGCCCAGCCACGTAGTATATTTCCCAGCCATGTAGTATATTGCCCAGTGACGTAGTATATTGCCCAGCCACATAGTATATTGCCCAGCCACGTAGTATATTGCCCAGCCACGTAGTATATTGCCCAGTCACGTAGTATATTGCCCAGCCACATAGTATACTGCCCAGTCACGTATATTGCCCAGTCACATAGTATATTGCCCAGCCACGTAGTACATTGCCCAGCCACGTACTATATTGCACAGCGACGGAGTATACAGCACAAAGCCATGTAGTATACAGACTTAAAATAAAAAATAAACATATACTCACCCTCCTTTGAAGCCCTGGCCCTGTGTGCGGTGCACGCGGCAGCTTCCGGTCCCAGGGTTGGTATGGGCGCAGGACCTGTGATGACGTCGCGGTCACATGACTGTGACATCATGGCAGGTCCTTGTCGCATACCATCGTTGCCACCGGAACCTGGGGGTTGCATGGAGCGGTTACCAGAGCGTCGCAAGGAGCGGGAAAGGCACCGAAATGTGAGTATATGATGGTTTTTTATTTTTTTTTTCATTATTTTTAACATTAGATCTTTTTACTATTGAGGCTGCATAGGCAGCATCAATAGTAAAAAAGTTGGTCACACAGGGTTAATAGCAGCATTAATGGAGTGCGTTAAACCGTGGCATAATGCAGTCCATTAGCGCTGCCATTAACCCTGTGTGAGCGCTGACTGGAGGGGAGTACGGAGCGGGCACTGACTGCGGGGAGGAAGGAGCGGCCATGTTGCCACCGGACTGCGCCCGTCGCTGATTGGTCGTGGCAATGGTCGTGGGCGTTTTGCCACGACCAATCAGCGACTTGGATTCCATTACAGACAGAGGCCGCGACCAATGAATATCCGTGACAGAAAGAAAGACAGAAGGACAGACAGAAAGACAGAAGTGACCCTTAGACAATTATATAGTAGATACACACACAAATTTTCTTCAGATCTTGAATTAAGTGTTGGAAAATGATCACAAATCTCAAAGAAGAATTTCTGCAGCCATCCACATGTATGAAGAGGAACATTTATGGGAGAATATACATTAAATTGGGGCTGGATTTTTCTGGACTTACTGTCACTAACCTCATGAAATTATGATTCAGACTTTTATCCAACCTGATATATCTGCTTAGAGGCAATAGATTACATTTATTTGTTCAGTACACGGGGGCAAAATACAGTATACAGCATGTCAGTACCATAGGAATCCTGTGAAGTGAACTACATATGAATAGACATTTATTATTATTTTTCTTTTAAAAAAAAATCTGTAGGAAATTATTCAGTATTACCAGTAGGGTATTCATTCAAAATGGGGTTTCAATTTAAACAGAAAAAAACAAGTATATTTTTCACCATTCTGCAGTGTCACACAAAAAAACAAATCACCATCTGTGATTCTTTTTCTTTACCAGAGTGAATGCTGCGCTTATGGTGACGTGGCCTGTACATACACACTGACGATCAGAGTCAAACTGATGGCCGGAGACTCACAAAGAGGGGAGTAGGAGGAGACATAGTGGTTGACAGTCCATGAGGGACAGACTTTTTTCACAAGTTAAAACCTTATGCTCCAGTCACATCCAGAGCAGCAGTCACTATTCTGCTGTACATAATGTCTTATTCTCAAGTCACATCCAGAGCTGCAATCACTATCCTGCTTTTATATCTTGGCTTATTCTCAAGTCACATCCAGAGCTGCAATCACTATCCTGCTTTTATACTTTGTCTTATTCTCCAGTCACATCGAGCGCTGCAGTCACTATCCTAATGTTATATCTTGTAGTATTCTGAATTCACATCCAGAGCTGCAATCACTATCCTTCTTTTACATCTTGTCTTATTTTGAGTTCACATCCAGCGCTGCAATCACTATCCTGCTGTTACATCACACTTTAGAATTCAGTCACATCCGGAGCTGCATTCATAATTCTGCTGTTACATCAGGTCTTATGCTTCAGTCACATCCGGAGCTGCATTCACAATGCTTGTATACAGCTTCACAGTATATCTCACAGTGAATGTATTGTCCTAACACTGTTTACACTCTATATAATCTACATCTTTTTAATTCAGTTTTTTTTTGTGGGGGATTCTTGGGCATCATGTTGAGACTGTGACATAAAGGAGTTTTTTTTTACAAGGTGCGTGGTTTATGTCCGTAAAATTTCAGGACTGTCCGTGAGTTTTGATTCAGTTGTTCAAAGAATAATTAAATAGTGGATCAGCTTACAAAAAATTCTACACTAGTAATTAAGTATAACCACTATATTGTTAGCACGGTAGCCTTGCAGCACTGGGGTCCTGGGTTCAGCAGCTGCAAGGAGTTTGTATGTTCTCCCTGTTTCCTTCGGGTTCTCCGGTTTCCTCCCATACTCCACATACTGATAGGGAATTCAGATTGTGAGCCCCATTGGGGACAGTGATGATAATGTATGTAAAGCACTGCAGAATAAGATAGCGCTATATAGGCAAAGCATAATAATAATAATAATAAATACTGAATATCCAATGGCGTACATAATATGAATATATGATTATACCCAATCAGGAAGAAAGGAGGGGAATCAAAAAATATAAGTGAAATAAATAATCAAGTTTATTGAATGATAAGTTATAGGCCAGTAAGTCTAACCTCTATTGTTGGTAAAATATTTGAAGGGTTTCTGAGGGATGTTATTCTGGATTATCTCAATGAGAATAACTGTTTAACTCCATATCAGCATGGGTTTATGAGAAATCGCTCCTGTCAAACCAATCTAATCAGTTTTTATGAAGAGGTAAGCTATAAGCTGGACCACGGTGAGTCATTGGACGTGGTATATCTCGATTTTTCCAAAGCGTTGATACCGTGCCGCACAAGAGGTTGGTACACAAAATGAGAATGCTTGGTCTGGGGGAAAATGTGTGTAAATGGGTTAGTAACTGGCTTAGTGATAGAAAGCAAAGGGTGGTTATAAATGGTATAGTCTCTAACTGGGTCGCTGTGACCAGTGGGGTACCGCAGGGGTCAGTATTGGGACCTGTTCTCTTCAACATATTCATTAATGATCTGGTAGAAGGTTTACACAGTAAAATATCGATATTTGCAGATGATACAAAACTATGTAAAGCAGTTAATACAAGAGAAGATAGTATTCTGCTACAGATGGATCTGGATAAGTTGGAAACTTGGGCTGAAAGGTGGCAGATGAGGTTTAACAATGATAAATGTAAGGTTATACACATGGGAAGAAGGAATCAATATCACCATTACACACTGAACGGGAAACCACTGGGTAAATCTGACAGGGAGAAGGACTTGGGGATCCTAGTTAATGATAAACTTACCTGGAGCAGCCAGTGCCAGGCAGCAGCTGCCAAGGCAAACAGGATCATGGGGTGCATTAAAAGAGGTCTGGATACACATGATGAGAGCATTATACTGCCTCTGTACAAATCCCTAGTTAGACCGCACATGGAGTACTGTGTCCAGTTTTGGGCACCGGTGCTCAGGAAGGATATAATGGAACTAGAGAGAGTACAAAGGAGGGCAACAAAATTAATAAAGGGGATGGGAGAACTACAATACCCAGATAGATTAGTGAAATTAGGATTATTTAGTCTAGAAAAAAGACGACTGAGGGGCGATCTAATAACCATGTATAAGTATATAAGGGGACAATACAAATATCTCGCTGAGGATCTGTTTATACCAAGGAAGGTGACGGGCACAAGGGGGCATTCTTCGCGTCTGGAGGAGAGAAGGTTTTTCCACCAACATAGAAGAGGATTCTTTACTGTTAGGGCAGTGAGAATCTGGAATTGCTTGCCTGAGGAGGTGGTGATGGCGAACTCAATCGAGGGGTTCAAGAGAGGCCTGGATGTCTTCCTGGAGCAGAACAATATTGTATCATACAATTATTAGGTTCTGTAGAAGGACGTAGATCTGGGGATTTATTATGATGGAATATAGGCTGAACTGGATGGACAAATGTCTTTTTTTGGCCTTACTAACTATGTTACTATGTTACTATGTAATAACAATAAATGCAAAAAAATGGGCAGAGAGAGGCTAAAAACACATATAGAAAAAGTTGGATATAGATCTACCACAGGGATCAAACAAATTCCTAATGTGAGAGGCAATGGAGTCTGTGTGGTTTATATCTGTAAAATTTCAGGGTCGTCCATGAGTTCAGTTGTTTCTCTCGGCTGTTCAAAGAAAAATGAAAGGGTAGGTTGGAAACTCTGACTTAAACTTCATTCTGTGATAAGGAGTCCAGAAAGTTGTCATATTTAATGATTTACAACCTTCACTGTATAAGTGTGCATAGAGACAATTGTCAAACATTGAATTGGACCACCCACCGGACTCCTAACCACAGAATGGGCAGGGGTCTAAATAAATGACTACTTAGGCTTACAGTCTTTTTCAGAGCTTTATAAAAGTCTGCTCAGCTCATTTTTCTCTGAAACATGGTACCTGTAGATTAGAACAAATTTTCAATATGATGGGTTCCCTTTAAAATATGAGGGGCTGTTCAAGGAACCTTAATTGATTATCACCAGCAAAAAGTGTGCATTGTGTATTGGGATCACAAAGGGCCTGTAATTTATAATAATGGATAGAATTAATTACAGATGTAAAGAAATTTCTGTCTATCTATTTATCATCTGTATCTATTTATCTATATCTATTTATCTATCATCTTTTTAAATATGTTTAGTTTTAGATTTATATAGCATGTCATAGGTCTAGGACCTAATACCTGAAGCGCATATAAATAATGGTATTTTTCTTTTATTTTTCTAAACCCTTGTTTTCTAAATTTACTAAAGTATTTTCTAAAGTATCTTTGTTTATTTAGTTTCATGTCAATGTTAGATCTTCTGATGAATTACCTACAAAAATTTCAATTACACTTAAATCAGACAGGCAGTTTATAAAGCTCTACCTAATCTAAAGCAGGCTTGAATGCCGTGGTTAGGCCCTTGACTGCCATAGCAACGCACCGTCACCTCATAATCCTGTTTGTGATGCTGGCTGTTAGTGTGGGGTGTCAGCTGTATACTGTGCAATGATGGTACATCAGCCTCTATAAATGGCTCTCTCCTTTCACTTCTACAATGTCTTGTCTAGCTTAGGAACTCAAATGGAAGTAATAATAATTAAATAATAATAATTTGTATTTATATAGCGCCAACATATTCCGCAGCACTTTACAATAAGCGGGGACATGTACAGACAATAAATTCAGTACAAGTTAAGACAATTTAAACAGTGACATTAGGGGTGAGGTCCCTGCTCGCAAGCTTACAATCTACAAGGAAATGGGGGGACACAATAGGTGAAAAGTGCTTGTTATTTCAGGTCTAGAAAGTCAGCAGAGACAACCATCCAACGTGGTCACCTCTACAATCTGAGCAAAAATAGACTTTCATTGAAATTGGTGCAGGTCCTAGAGTTGATTGACATTTATATAATACTCCACAGAAGCATCATGTCTCTAAACCTGGACATCCAGATTAGGTGACAAGAACTCTTTAACGTTTTAGCGCAATATCACGTACATGTTCATGATTGCAGAAGTTTGTGTTCGAAGATGGCTCAGAAACTAAGCTCTCGCCATCCATGGGAGATACCGATTATATACATAGCTGGCATCTGTGTCTAAAGGCCCCTTCACATTAAGCGACGCTGCAGCGATACCGACAACGATCCAGATCGCTGCAGCGTCGCTGTTTGGCTGCTGGAGAGCTGTCACACAGATAACTCTCCAGCGACCAACGATGCCGGTAACCAGGGTAACCCGATGTTTACCCTGGTTACCAGCGTAAAAGTAAAAAAACAAACACTACATACTTACCTACCGCTGTCTGTCCCCGGCGCTGTGCTTCTCTGCACTCCTCCTGCACTGGCTGTGAGCACAGCGGCCGGAAAGCAGAGCGGTGACGTCACCGCTCTGCTTTCCGGCTGACTGACGCTCACAGCCAGTTCAGGAGGAGTGCAGAGCACAGCGCCGGGGACAGACAGCGGTAGGTAAGTATGTAGTGTTTTTTTTTTTTTACTTTTACGCTGGTAACCAGGGTAAACATCGGTTTACTAAGCGCGGCCCTGCGCTTAGTAACCCGATGTTTACCCTGGTTACCAGTGAAGACATCGCTGGATCGGTGTCACACACGCCGATCCAGCGATGTCCATGGAAGATCCAGCGACGAAATAAAGTTCTGGACTTTGTTCAGCGACCAACGATCTCCCAGCAGGGGCCTGATCGTTGGTCGCTGTCACACATAACGATTTCCTTAACGATATCGTTGCTACGTCACAAAAAGCAACGATATCGTTAACGATATCGTTATGTGTGAAGGTACCTTTACAGCCTCAGCTGGAGCTGAGCTTCACCCACGGCTGTTAACCATTTAAACATTGCTGTCAGTCTCTGACTGCGGCATTTAAATAGAGCATGCATCGGTGCTCACGGCCCCCCGACTCCCACTGATACCCCATTATGTGGTCGCAGAGTACTAATTAGTTACAATGGCAGCCTGAGGCCTGCTGAAGCGCATACCGGTTTGGTTTTGTTCTGAAGGTCAGCTATATGCTGAGCTTCAAAGGAGACTGAAATTTTCACTATTTACTACAATATTATGGTATAGAATATAAGTGATAAGACTATCACAGGTTTAACTCCCCTAAGGAAACTAAAAAATAAAGTTATTTTTTTTCTAATGTAGAAAATAAAAGTCTGAATTATTATTATTATTATTTATTTCTACAGCACCATTAATTCCATGGTGCTGTACATGAGAAAGGGGTTACATACAGGGTTATAGATATCGTTTACAGTAAACAGGTTTACAGTGACAGACGGGTACAGAGGGAAGAGGACCCTGTCCTTGCGGACTTACATCAAACTATAAAAGTAATTAACCCATTCGGTAAACACATTATTTGGTCATATCTCACTCTTCCTTAAAAAATGCAATAAATACTGATCAAAATGTTATATCTACTCAAAATTGGTATCAATAAAAACGTCATATACTTATTCAAAAGGCATGTCTTTACCCAGAAAATGGTAGCTCAGACCCCAATTTATTTGTTAATTTTTTTTTACAAACTACTGTGTATTTTTTCATTACTAAAATGAAAAAAAAAAGTCTATGTAAATTTGGTATGGCTGCAATTGTACTGACCTGGAGAATCATGATTCAGAGCAATTTTTATAACAGAATGTACATCGTGAAAACAAAAAAAAGAACAAAAAAGCATGGCAAAATTTGCATTTTTTCCCACAACTTTACTGCACTTGGAATTTTTATTTTCTTGTTTTCCAGTAAACTATATGATAAAATGAATGGTGTCATTCAAAACTACTACATGCTCTGCAAAAAAATAAGCTCTCTTATGTTTATGTCGACACAAAAATTAAAAAAAAGTATGGCACCTTGAAGAAGAAGTGGAGGAAAAAATGAAAGGGGAGGAAAAGGGTTACAGGGCAAAATCAAGGTTTCTGTTAGCTATGAGTGGATAACATTGATGAAGTATGTAACCTTAGACTGCACTGATTTTGGGAATGAAGGGTTTCTGTGGATTCCCTTACAAAGCTGAAACCTTTACCACTACTAGGAACTTTCTGTTACTGAAAAGCTTTATTTATCACTAGATGGCAGCCCGATTCTAAAGAATCGGGAGTCTAGAATCCATATATACTTTATTTATTCAAATGTAAGAGTAATACAATTAATAAATAATAGTAAGAAAGAACAAAAATAATAGGCAGTATATGGAGAAAACACCAAACAAAAGTTCAAAATTGGTGTGAAAATGTCACTTAACCACTTCACAACTAAATATATATAGTTTTGGTAAATGGTATTATCATTTTTTTGACGAAATTCGGCAGGAGCTTGAAGAGCAACCTCACTGGGCCCGCCTCCACGCAGTAGAAACTTGCTGTGAGGTAAAAATTCAAAAATCACACCAAAATGGCGGGCGGAGTGTGTCACAGTACGGCACGTTTCTGATTGGTCGCTCGCAGCAGGCGGCAACCAATCAGACACTGGACACTGTTGACGTCACTTATCTCCGGACATTATCTCCGGACATTATCTCCGGACATTAGCTCCGGACATTAGCTCCGGACAGGAAGTTGGCACAAATTGCAGGAAGTAGTATTCTAGGCAATTATATATTAGATTACAGCTAAACTATCAATAATTGCAACAGATTTTGCCTTTAGTGTTTTGTTAGATCATCCTGCTATGGCTTATCTCACCTCCAAACAAAAGGATGAGGCAAGTGAATTCCATATGATCATTATGTCTCGTTTGGGTGACCCCCATAGACATTAGATAGTTAGCTGATACCACCAATACTGACAGCTTTGGCTGAGTTTTATGCAATATGTATGGCACCCTTTAGAAATGTTAATTTTGAGGAGGTTTTGTAAAATTCCGCTTTAGTAAATATACCCTTCTTTGTGAGCAGGAGTAGATCTCTATCAGTTTTCAACCTCTGAATGTTCCCATTAATTAAAAACAAACAGAGACAATTAAAATTGTAAAATATTCAAATGGTGGTTCAACATACAAGTTAATTTTCTATTTTCTAATTACTGCCATAGTCTAAGCACTTGCGTGGTCGACGCTGGTCTCTGAACCCTGAGTATTGTGACAGTGCGCACTGACAGTGTGCTCTGTTGCTGTCTCGTTACTGCTGATCTGAATCTGCACATCACACAGCACACATCGCAGGTTGATTAGCCCAGCCTCTGAAATGAGCGTCACTGATGAAGCTTCGTTTCCAGGCAGGAGCAGAGGCTGTGGCAGTGACTGCCGCCTCTGCCCCTGATGATGCTTTGTCTGTGTATCCCAGCATGGCTAACTAAAAAAAAACCTTTCTAAAATATAACTTTTATTAAATTTTGAATAAAACAACCTAAATACCCCTTGCATAAAGGTGAAAAGGGTGTGCACAACAAAAGAAAAATTCTTAAAAATGATTTAGTGGAGATAGATACCGCCATAGGGAGTAATACAAAATAATTTACTTTTTTGGACTATCAGTCTTTGCCAGTGTACTATTTTCCAGGCTGATGAGCAAATCTCTGTCTAAAAAATATATCATGCAGAGCATAGCCCCCACAACACCTCAATCTGGCCCCACACCCCTGGGTACCTGATAATGAACCCCTTCTCAATATGATCAGTACATCATGATGGTGACTAGAGTTGAGCGACCTTGACCTTTTTAGAGTCGAGCCGGGTTTCGCGAAACCCGACTATCTCAAAAGTCGGGTCGAGTGAAATCGGCCGATTATGACGTAAAGTCGGGATCGACCGAAACACGAAACCCAATGCAAGTCAATGGGGCAGCATAGTCGGCAGTGAGTGGGGGCCAGGAAAACACCTAGAGTGCCCATTTTAATGTCAAAACCATCCATTCTTCTTAATGAAGCTTGTCAAGCGCAATTTACCTTATAATAATTGGAAGGCATTTGAAATTGGGGTTCATTTGGCTAAAGTTGTGGTGGGTAGGGCTGGTTCAAGTAATTAGTGGGCCCAGGAAATCTGGACCACGTCACGGCAGTGGAGCAGGGAGAGGTAAGTATTTCAACTTTGCAAGTGCTGTGAACCTGAGCAAGCAGGGGGGGCCCACTCGTTGGCATTGGCACTGGCACAGGGCCCCTCAAAGTACAGCGGTGTGTTTGCACGGCGGTGGCGCCTCCCACCGGCAGCAACACTTTTGCGTACCATGAGAGGCCCTGTGCCAGTGACGTCGCCAACTAGTATTCCTCCCCCCACCTGATGAAGGAACCTGCACTTTCATCTGCACCTTCCTGTTTGTCCCCGTGTAAGGTGGTATTGTATGCGGGAAGGGGGACCTGACTTTCAGCAGGGTCACAATCTTGCAGTGTAGCGTGCACGGGAAATGTTGCGTTATGGGTCAATGTACCAGCAGACTCATCTATCACTGGCTGGGCAATGGGCAGGATGAGGAGGAAACACAGATATAGGCCCAAAGAATAAAGTGGGCTAAATGCAGTTCAAAATTGGTAACACAGGACTAATCAGGGGGCATTGCAGTGGAGGACAACTGGAATGAGAGGCTGACACAGAGAGTAGGCCCAAATCAGTAAGTAGTCGAAATGCAGTTCAAAATTGGCAACAGTAGTAAACAGGCGGCACAGCTTTGTTCAGTGGAGGAGAACAGCAAGGAGTGGCAGACACCGATAGTAGGCCCCAACCCAACTAGTAGGCCAAATGCAGTCTAACATTAACAACTACTTAACGAGCGCCTGAAAACGGAATTTCAGGACAGGAAACCAGGAGAACAGCAAGGAGCGGCAGACACCGATAGTAGGCAACAAACCAACTAGTACGCCAAATGCAGTTGTTCCGTTTAACCACAATTTAATGAGAGCCTGAAGATAGAAGTTCAGGAAAGGCAACCTGGAGAACACCTTGGAGTGGAACACACCATCTCTCTACACCCCATACCCAATTTGTAGGTCTAATGCAGCGTAGTTTCCAACAACTACTAAACGAGAGCATGATGATCGAAGCATTGGCGAGGAAACCTGGGGAACACCTTGGAGTGGAACACACCATCTCTCTACAGTGCAACACACCATCTCTCTACACCCCATACCCAATTTGTAGGCCTAATGCAGCGTAGTTTCCAACAACTACTAAACGAGAGCCGGAAGATCGAAGCAATGGAGAGGAAACCTGGGGAACACCTTGGAGTGTAACACACCATCTCTCTACACCCCATACCCAATTTGTAGGCCTAATGCAGCGTAGTTTCCAACAACTACTAAACGAGAGCCGGAAGATCGAAGCAATGGAGAGGAAACCTGGGGAACACCTTGGAGTGTAACACACCATCTCTCTACACCCCATACCCAATTTGTAGGCCTAATGCAGCGTAGTTTCCAACAACTACTAAACGAGAGCCGGAAGATCGAAGCAATGGAGAGGAAACCTGGGGAACACCTTGGAGTGTAACACACCATCTCTCTACACCCCATACCCAATTTGTAGGCCTAATGCAGCATAGTTTCCAACAACTACTAAACGAGAGCATGAAGATCGAAGCAATGGAGAGGAAACCTGGGGAACACCTTGGAGTGGAACACACCATCTCTCTACACCCCATACCCAATTTGTAGGCCTAATGCAGCGTAGTTTCCAACAACTACTAAACGAGAGCATGATGATCGAAGCATTGGCGAGGAAACCTGGGGAACACCTTGGAGTGGAACACACCATCTCTCTACAGTGGAACACACCATCTCTCTACACCCCATACCCAATTTGTAGGCCTAATGCAGCGTAGTTTCCAACAACTACTAAACGAGAGCCGGAAGATCAAAGCTCAGGAAAGGCAACCTGGGGAACACCTTGGAGTGGAACACACCATCTCTCTACACCCCATACCCAATTTGTAGGCCCAATGCAGCGTAGTTTCCAACAACTACTAAACGAGAGCCGGAAGATCGAAGCTCAGGAAAGGCAACCTGGGGAACACCTTGGAGTGTAACAAACCCTCTCTCTCCACCACGGAAGGGCTGATTCTTAGGAAGGAAGGCTGTCGGAAAGAAGCAGGGCGCGTCCGAGGGTGATTATATTCTTATTAGGTATATACTCACCCTCGGACGCGCCCTGCTTCTTTATTTGTAATGAATGTTTATTTGCAATGTGGTTTTGACTTACTCTATTTTTTTGGTAAATAATGATTTTATTATTTTCATTGTTTTGCATCTTCTTGGCAATAATATATTGAAGACGCGACAGGACAACACTCGGTGGATGCCATATCTGTGTTTAAAATTGAAAAAACCTTTCAGTTAACTACTTGCAGGAGAAAGTTATTGTAGCTGGTGGCCATTTTTAGTACTGTACCAGATTTTTGTTGTATGTGTTTGTTTTTAATGTTAAAATGTCTGCATTTGATATCTCTCCAGTATTTTCTTTTTTATAAGCAAAATACTTATTTTTATATTTTCTGATGTTGGTTCCAGGGGTACACGGGCAGCAGTGATGTGGTCAGTGGAGGACTAGTGGAAGGAGTGACCGCAGACAGGCATCGAAGGCCTAAAATAATAACACATGGCTGTAGGCAATTTTAAATTGGTTCCAGGGGTACACGGGCAGCAGTGGTGTGGTCAGTGGAGGCCTAGTGGAAGGAGTGACCGCAGACAGGCATCGAAGGCCTAAAATAATAACACATGGCTGTAGGCAATTTTAAATTGGTTCCAGGGGTACACGGGCAGCAGTGGTGTGGTCAGTGGAGGCCTAGTGGAAGGAGTGACCGCAGACAGGCATCGAAGGCCTAAAATAATAACACATGGCTGTAGGCAATTTTAAATTGGTTCCAGGGGTACACGGGCAGCAGTGGTGTGGTCAGTGGAGGCCTAGTGGAGGGAGTGACCGCAGACAGGCATCGAAGGCCTAAAATAATAACACATGGCTGTAGGCAATTTTAAATTGGTTCCAGGGGTACACGGGCAGCAGTGGTGTGGTCAGTGGAGGCCTAGTGGAAGGAGTGACCGCAGACAGGCATCGAAGGCCTAAAATAATAACACATGGCTGTAGGCAATTTTAAATTGGTTCCAGGGGTACACGGGCAGCAGTGGTGTGGTCAGTGGAGGCCTAGTGGAAGGAGTGACCGCAGACAGGCATCGAAGGCCTAAAATAATAACACATGGCTGTAGGCAATTTTAAATTGGTTCCAGGGGTACACGGGCAGCAGTGGTGTGGTCAGTGGAGGCCTAGTGGAAGGAGTGACCGCAGACAGGCATCGAAGGCCTAAAATAATAACACATGGCTGTAGGCAATTTTAAATTGGTTCCAGGGGTACACGGGCAGCAGTGGTGTGGTCAGTGGAGGCCTAGTGGAAGGAGTGACCGCAGACAGGCATCGAAGGCCTAAAATAATAACACATGGCTGTAGGCAATTTTAAATTGGTTCCAGGGGTACACGGGCAGCAGTGGTGTGGTCAGTGGAGGCCTAGTGGAGGGAGTGACCGCAGACAGGCATCGAAGGCCTAAAATAATAACACATGGCTGTAGGCAATTTTAAATTGGTTCCAGGGGTACACGGGCAGCAGTGGTGTGGTCAGTGGAGGCCTAGTGGAAGGAGTGACCGCAGACAGGCATCGAAGGCCTAAAATAATAACACATGGCTGTAGGCAATTTTAAATTGGTTCCAGGGGTACACGGGCAGCAGTGGTGTGGTCAGTGGAGGCCTAGTGGAAGGAGTGACCGCAGACAGGCATCGAAGGCCTAAAATAATAACACATGGCTGTAGGCAATTTTAAATTGGTTCCAGGGGTACACGGGCAGCAGTGGTGTGGTCAGTGGAGGCCTAGTGGAAGGAGTGACCGCAGACAGGCATCGAAGGCCTAAAATAATAACACATGGCTGTAGGCAATTTTAAATTGGTTCCAGGGGTACACGGGCAGCAGTGGTGTGGTCAGTGGAGGCCTAGTGGAAGGAGTGACCGCAGACAGGCATCGAAGGCCTAAAATAATAACACATGGCTGTAGGCAATTTTAAATTGGTTCCAGGGGTACACGGGCAGCAGTGGTGTGGTCAGTGGAGGCCTAGTGGAAGGAGTGACCGCAGACAGGCATCGAAGGCCTAAAATAATAACACATGGCTGTAGGCAATTTTAAATTGGTTCCAGGGGTACACGGGCAGCAGTGGTGTGGTCAGTGGAGGCCTAGTGGAAGGAGTGACCGCAGACAGGCATCGAAGGCCTAAAATAATAACACATGGCTGTAGGCAATTTTAAATTGGTTCCAGGGGTACACGGGCAGCAGTGGTGTGGTCAGTGGAGGCCTAGTGGAAGGAGTGACCGCAGACAGGCATCGAAGGCCTAAAATAATAACACATGGCTGTAGGCAATTTTAAATTGGTTCCAGGGGTACACGGGCAGCAGTGGTGTGGTCAGTGGAGGCCTAGTGGAAGGAGTGACCGCAGACAGGCATCGAAGGCCTAAAATAATAACACATGGCTGTAGGCAATTTTAAATTGGTTCCAGGGGTACACGGGCAGCAGTGGTGTGGTCAGTGGAGGCCTAGGGGAAGGAGGGACCGCAGACAGGCATCGAAGCCCTAACATAATAAATTGGGCTGGCTGTAGGCAATTTTAAATTGGTTCCAGGGGTACACGGGCAGCAGTGGTGTGGTCAGTGGAGGCCTAGTGGAAGGAGTGACCACAGACAGGCATCGAAGGCCTAACATAACAAAAATGTCAATACAATGGTATTGTCAGTGGCAGGCATTGAAGGATGTCAGCGCATAGACTAAACATTGGTGGAGCTGTGAGATAATTTTGCAAGTGGTAGAGCACTGTTTGAGCTGGGGGGGGGGGAACTATCTTGTGGCCGGCGGTACAGGCCCAGGGCCACTCATATTACAACGGTGTGTCTGACGTTGGGTGCGCACCACCACCGCCAGAGACACTTTATTGTACTAGGAGGGACCGAGTGGCAGTGCCGTCGACCAAAAGCGGGCTCACCCACCTCTTCAGACAAACTGCACTCTCACGGGTGCTGTCGCCAAGTGTCGATACCACGGCCCCGTGTGGGGAGTTTGGCCATTTAGTGAGGTGTAAACATGTCGTATGCTGGACAATCAGGTGCAGAAAATTACGAGATTGGAAAAGGCATTCAGAATAGTCCACAGGCAAGACCTTTTCATAGGAAAGCTAGGTGTCAGCCGGGCAAGGTGGGGCAAAAGATTTCGAAATCCAGTTGTGGTTCATTTTAATGAAGGTTAGATCATCTACATTTTGGGTAGCCAGACGAGTCCTTTTTTCTGTTAGTATTGAACCTGCAGCACTGAATACTCTTTCTGATAGGACACTAGCTGCCGGGCAAGCAAGCTCCTGCAATGCATATTCTGCCAATTCTGGCCAGGTGTCTAATTTTGATGCCCAGTAATCAAATGGGAATGACGGTTGAGGGAGAACATCGATAAGGGATGAAAAATAGTTTGTAACCATACTGGACAAATGTTGTCTCCTGTCACTTTGAATTGATGCTGCAGTACCTGTCCTGTCTGCGGTCATAGCAAAATCACTCCACAACCTGGTCAGAAAACCCCTCTGGCCAACGCCACTTCTGATTTCTGCCCCTCTAACTCCTCTGGTCTGCTGGCCCCTGCAGCTCGTGTGAGAACGATCACGGGCGCTGTGTGCAGGGAATGCCAGAAGCAAACGGTCAACAAGAGTTGATTGTTTGGTTGCTAATATTAGTTCCAAGTTCTCATGTGGCATTATATTTTGCAATTTGCCTTTATAGCGAGGATCAAGGAGGCAGGCCAACCAGTAATCGTCATCATTCATCATTTTAGTTATGCGTGTGTCCCTTTTGAGGATACGTAAGGCATAATCCGCCATGTGGGCCAAAGTTCCAGTTCTCAAATCTGCGGTTGTGCTTGGTTGAGGGGCAGTTTCAGGCAAATCCACGTCACTTGTGTCCCTCAAAAAACCAGAACCCGGCCTTGCCGCGCCACCAATTTCCAGTGGCCCCGGAAAAGCTTCCTCATTAAAAATATAATCATCCCCATCATCCTCCTCGTCCTCCTCCTCCTCTTCGCCCGCTACCTCGTCCTGTACACTGCCCTGGCCAGACAATGGCTGACTGTCATCAAGGCTTTCCTCTTCCTCAGCTGCAGACGCCTGATCCTTTATGTGCGTCAAACTTTGCATCAGCAGACGCATTAGGGGGATGCTCATGCTTATTATGGCGTTGTCTGCACTAACCAGCCGTGTGCATTCCTCAAAACACTGAAGGACTTGACACATGTCTTGAATCTTCGACCACTGCACACCTGACAACTCCATGTCTGCCATCCTACTGCCTGCCCGTGTATGTGTATCCTCCCACAAAAACATAACAGCCCGCCTCTGTTCACACAGTCTCTGAAGCATGTGCAGTGTTGAGTTCCACCTTGTTGCAACGTCTATGATTAGGCGATGCTGGGGAAGGTTCAAAGAACGCTGATAGGTCTGCATACGGCTGGAGTCTACGGGCGAACGGCGGATATGTGAGCAAAGTCCACGCACTTTGAGGAGCAGGTCGGATAACCCCGGATAACTTTTCAGGAAGCACTGCACCACCAGGTTTAAGGTGTGAGCCAGGCAAGGAATGTGTTTCAGTTGGGAAAGGGAGATGGCAGCCATGAAATTCCTTCCGTTATCACTCACTACCTTGCCTGCCTCAAGATCTACAGTGCCCAGCCACAACTGCGTTTCTTTCTGTAAGAACTCGGACAGAACTTCCGCGGTGTGTCTGTTGTCGCCCAAACACTTCATAGCCAATACAGCCTGCTGACGTTTGCCAGTAGCTGCCCCATAATGGGAGACCTGGTGTGCAACAGTGGCAGCTGCGGATGGAGTGGTTGTGCGACTGCGGTCTGTGGACGAGCTCTCGCTTCTGCAGGAGGACGAAGAGGAGGAGGAGGGGGTGCGAACGGCTACAGCCAATTGTTTCCTAGACCGTGGGCTAGGCAGAACTGTCCCAAACTTGCTGTCCCCTGTGGACCCTGCATCCACCACATTTACCCAGTGTGCCGTGATGGACACGTAACGTCCCTGTCCATGCCTACTGGTCCATGCATCTGTTGTCAAGTGCACCTTTGTGCTCACAGATTGCCTGAGTGCATGGACGATGCGCTCTTTAACATGCTGGTGGAGGGCTGGGATGGCTTTTCTGGAAAAAAAGTGTCGACTGGGTAGCTCGTAGCGTGGTACAGCGTAGTCCATCAGGGCTTTGAAAGCTTCGCTTTCAACTAACCGGTAGGGCATCATCTCTAACGAGATTAGTCTAGCTATGTGTGCGTTCAAACCCTGTGTACGCGGATGCGAGGCTAAGTACTTCCTTTTTCTAACCATAGTCTCATGTAGGGTGAGCTGGACTGGAGAGCTGGAGATCGTGGAACTAGCGGGGGTGCCGGTGGACATGGCAGACTGAGAGACAGTGGGAGATGGTATTGTTGCCGCCGGTGCCCTAGATGCAGTGTTTCCTACTACGAAACTGGTGATTCCCTGACCCTGACTGCTTTGGCCTGGCAAAGAAACCTGCACAGATACTGCAGGTGGTGCGGAAAATGGTGGCCCTACACTGCCGGAAGGGATGTTGCGTTGCTGATTAGCTTCATTGGCCGAGGGTGCTACAACCTTAAGGGACGTTTGGTAGTTAGTCCAGGCTTGCAAATGCATGGTGGTTAAATGTCTATGCAACTTGTATTGAGACTTTTCAGATTCTGTCCTCTGCTTAAGGTAGTTGAACATTTTTGACAGATGACTTTGCGCTGATCAATTGGATGTTGTTTAAAAAAATGCCAGACTGCACTCTTTCTAGCATCGGATACCTTTTCAGGCATTGCAGACTGAGCTTTAACCGGATGGCCACGCTGTCCTCCAACAGGTTTTGGCTTTGCCACGCGTTTTGGGCAAGATACGGGCCCGGCAGATGGAACCTGTTGCGATGTTGATGCCTGCTGCGGCCCCTCCTCCTCCGCTTCAGAACTGCTGCCGCCTGCACCCTGTTCCCCCAATGGCTGCCAATCGGGGTCAAGAACTGGGTCATCTATTACCTCTTCTTGTAGCTCGTGTGCAACTTCGTCTGTGTCACCGTGTCGGTCGGTGGTATAGCGTTCGTGATGGGGCAACATAGTCTCATCAGGGTCTGATTCTTGATCAGCACCCTGCGAGGGCAATGTTGTGGTCTGAGTCAAAGGACCAGCATAGTAGTCTGGCTGTGGCTGTGCATCAGTGCACTCCATGTCAGATTCAACTTGTAATGGGCATGGACTGTTAACTGCTTCACTTTCTAAGCCAGGGACGGTATGTGTAAAGAGCTCCATGGAGTAACCCGTTGTGTCGCCTGCTGCATTCTTCTCTGTTGTTGTTTTTGCTGAAGAGGACAAGGAAGCGACTTGTCCCTGACCGTGAACATCCACTAACGACGCGCTGCTTTGACATTTACCAGTTTCACGAGAGGAGGCAAAAGAGCTAGAGGCTGAGTCAGCAAGATAAGCAAAAACTTGCTCTTGCTGCTCCGGCTTTAAAAGCGGTTTTCCTACTCCCAGAAAAGGGAGCGTTCGAGGCCTTGTGTAGCCTGACGACGAACCTGGCTCCACAGCTCCAGACTTAGGTGCAATATTTTTTTTCCCACGACCAGCTGATGCTCCACCACTACCACTACCCTCATTACCAGCTGACAATGAACGCCCCCGGCCACGACCTCTTCCACCATACTTCCTCATTGTTTTAAAAACGTAAACAAACTAACGGTATTTGTTGCTGTCACACAAATTACACGGTGAGCTATAACTTCAGTATGATTTAGCTACCCCTTTACAGGTGAGTGAGACCACAACGAAAATCAGGCACAATGTTACACACTCTGTTGTTGGTGGCAACAAATGAGAGAGATGCCACACACGCAGGACTGTCACTGAAGCACAAATGTAAATATTAATCTCCCACTGATTTGATTTTTTTTTTTTTTTTTTCCAGGGAGACTTTAGGAAAAAAAAAATAGAATAAAATGATTTTTTCAGGAAGAATTTAGAAACCAAATAAAATAAAATGATTTTTTCAGGGAGAATTTAGAAAACAAATAAAACAAAAAAAGGCTTTCTATGGCCCACTGAGTGAGAGATGACGCACACAGGAGTCAGGAGTGGCACACAAGCCCAGAGGCCAATATTTATCTCCCACTGATTGATGTAGTGATTTTTTCAGGTAGATTTTGGAACCCAAATCAAGCTAAAAAAATAATAGGCTTTCTATGGCCCACAATTGGAGAGAGAGAGAGAGATGGCACACCCAGGAGTCAAGACTGGCACACAAGCAGAAAGGGCAATATTAATCTCCCACTGATTTGTTTTTTTTTTTTTTTTTTTCAGGGAGACTTTAGGAAAAAAAAAATAGAATAAAATGATTTTTTCAGGAAGAATTTAGAAACCAAATAAAATAAAATGATTTTTTCAGGGAGAATTTAGAAAACAAATAAAACAAAAAAAGGCTTTCTATGGCCCACTGAGTGAGAGAGGACGCACACAGGAGTCAGGAGTGGCACACAAGCCCAGAGGCCAATATTTATCTCCCACTGATTGATGTAGTGATTTTTTCAGGTAGATTTTGGAACCCAAATCAAGCTAAAAAAATAATAGGCTTTCTATGGCCCACAATTGGAGAGAGAGAGAGAGATGGCACACCCAGGAGTCAAGACTGGCACACAAGCAGAAAGGGCAATATTAATCTCCCACTGATTTGTTTTTGTTTTTTTTTTTTTTTCTGGGAGACTTTAGGAAAAAAAAAAATAGAATAAAATGATTTTTTTCAGGAAGAATTTAGAAACCAAAGAAAATAAAATGATTTTTTTCAGGGAGAATTTAGAAAACAAATAAAACAAAAAAAGGCTTTCTATGGCCCACTGAGTGAGAGATGACGCACACAGGAGTCAGGAGTGGCACACAAGCCCAGAGGCCAATATTTATCTCCCACTGATTGATGTAGTGATTTTTTCAGGTAGATTTTGGAACCCAAATCAAGCTAAAAAAATAATAGGCTTTCTATGGCCCACAATTGGAGAGAGAGAGAGAGATGGCACACCCAGGAGTCAAGACTGGCACACAAGCAGAAAGGGCAATATTAATCTCCCACTGATTTGTTTTTGTTTTTTTTTTTTTTTCTGGGAGACTTTAGGAAAAAAAAAAATAGAATAAAATGATTTTTTTCAGGAAGAATTTAGAAACCAAAGAAAATAAAATGATTTTTTTCAGGGAGAATTTAGAAAACAAATAAAACAAAAAAAGGCTTTCTATGGCCCACTGAGTGAGAGATGACGCACACAGGAGTCAGGAGTGGCACACAAGCCCAGAGGCCAATATTTATCTCCCACTTTTTTTTTTTTGTTCCAGGGAAAATTTATAAACCCAATAAAAAAAATAATAAATAGGCTTTCTATGGCCCACTATCTGAGAGACAGAGAGAGATGGCACGCTTAGGACTGGCACACAAGCCCAAAGGCCAATATTAATCTCCCTTTTTTTTTAAGGGAGAATTTATAAAACCAAAAAAAAATAAATAAATAGGCTTTCTATGGCCCACTATTTGTGAGAGAGATGGCACGCTCAGGACTGGCACACAAGCCCAGAGGCCAATATTAATCTCCCACTTTTTTTTTTTTTTTCCAGGGAAAATTTATAAACCCAATAAAAAAAAAAATAAATAAATAGGCTTTCTATGGCCCACTATCTGAGAGAGAGAGATGGCACGCTTAGGACTGGCACACAAGCCCAAAGGCCAATATTAATCTCCCACTGATTGATTTATTGATTTTTTCAGGTAGAATTTAGAACCCAAATAAAGCAAAAAAAAAAAAAAATGGGCTTTCTATGGCCCACTGAGTGAGTGATGATGCACACAGGAGTCAGGAGTGGCACACAAGCCCTGAGGCCAATATTTTTCTCCCACTGATTGATGTAGTGATTTTTTCAGGTACATTTTAGAACCCAAATCAAGCAAAAAAATAAATAGGCTTTCTATGGCCCACTATTTGTGAGAGAGATGGCACGCTCAGGACTGGCACACAAGCCCAGAGGCCAATATTAATCTCCCACTTTTTTTTTTTTGGTTCCAGGGAAAATTTATAAACCCAATAAAAAAAAAAAATAGGCTTTCTATGGCCCACTATCTGAGAGAGAGAGATGGCACGCTTAGGACTGACACACAAGCCCAAAGGCCAATATTAATCTCCCACTGATTGATTTATTGATTTTTTCAGGTAGAATTTAGAACCCAAATAAAGCAAAAAAAAAAAAAAAATGGGCTTTCTATGGCCCACTGAGTGAGTGATGATGCACACAGGAGTCAGGAGTGGCACACAAGCCCTGAGGCCAATATTTTTCTCCCACTGATTGATGTAGTGATTTTTTCAGGTAGATTTTAGAACCAAAATCAAGCAAAAAAATAAATAGGCTTTCTATGGCCCACTGAGTGAGTGATGATGCACACAGGAGTCAAGAGTGGCACACAAGCCCTGAGGCCAATATTTTTCTCCCACTGATTGATGTAGTGATTTTTTCAGGTAGATTTTATAACCCAAATCAAGCAAAAAAATAAATAGGCTTTCTATGGCCCACTGAGTGAGAGATGACACAGACAGGAATGGCACTCTAGCAGAAATGTCAATCTTAATCTCCCACAAAAAAAAAAAAAAAAACAGGGAGTGTCCTTCAATTACTATCTCCCTGCAGTAATCTCAGCAAGGTATGGCAGGCAGCAATAAGGAGTGGACTGATGCACAAATTAAATAAAAAGTGTGTACAAACAAAAAAGATAGCTGTGCAGAAAGGAAGGAACAAGAGGATTTGTGCTTTGAAAAAAGCAGTTGGTTTGCACAGCGGCGTACACACAGCAATGCAGCTATCAGGGAGCCTTCTAGGGCAGCCCAATGAGCTACAGCGCTGAGGGGAAAAAAAAAAAAATGTAGCTTCCACTGTCCCTGCACACCGAAGGTGGTGTTGGGCAGTGGAAATCGCTACAGCACAAGCGGTTTGGTGGTTAATGGACCCTGCCTAACGCTATCCCTGCTTCTGACGAAGCGGCAGCAACCTCTCCCTAAGCTCAGATCAGCAGCAGTAACATGGCGGTCGGCGGGAACTCCCCATTATAGCCCCTGTGACGCCGCAGACAGCAAGCCAATCACTGCAATGCCCTTCTCTAAGATGGTGGGGACCAGGACCTATGTCATCACGCTGCCCACACTCTGCGTTTACCTTCATTGGCTGAGAAATGGCGCTTTTCGCGTCATTGAAACGCGACTTTGGCGCGAAAGTCGCGTACCGCATGGCCGACCCCGCACAGGGGTCGGATCGGGTTTCATGAAACCCGACTTTGCCAAAAGTCGGCGACTTTTGAAAATGAACGACCCGTTTCGCTCAACCCTAATGGTGACATTTGATTGTGCTCTGACCACCACATTCTCACTCAGTCGATGTGCAGAAATGAGTGATCCAACCCTATAAGTGCACCTGTCTGAACCTCTACCTAGGTGCGGAGGTTGGCACCCTAAGATATCGAGAACTGGCGCCCCCGCTCGTACATTGGCTGTCCCTCCGCTCCTATTTCACCCTATAAGACATACAGTCAGAGATAGATGGCCAGACAGCCTGTGTCTAATTTGTATTCACAGTACGTCAGTATAGATGAAATACCAAAAAATTCAAAAAAATCATGTAAAAAAGGAAATAGTTCAGACAGCTGCACAACCTTCATACCATATGCAGATGATGACTGCCAACATATTGATAGAGTACCCCAGGGTATTAATTAGGGACACAAGGTAGTCTGCTAATATCTCTGTACTACTATGGCACCACATAAATGTATAACAAAAATTAAATATTATACATGATGGACATAAACTTATCAAATAGTTTTCAAATGGTACTAATCAGAATAGTTTTCTCTCACATAAATAAATGACAGATATTCCATAATGGAAATGATGCTGACTAGGGTTGAGCGAAACGGGTCGAACATTTTCAAAAGTCGCCGACTTTTGGCGAAGTCGAGTTTCATGAAACCCGATCCGACCCCTGTGCGTGGTCGGCCATGCGGTACGCGACTTTCGCGCCAAAGTCGCATTTCAATGACGCGAAAAGCGCCATTTCTCAGCCAATGAAGGTAAACGCAGAGTGTGGGCAGCGTGATGACAGGTCCTGGTCCCCACCATCTTAGAGAAGGGCATTGCAGTGATTGGCTTGCTGTCTGCGGCGTCACAGGGGCTATAAAGGGGCGTTCCCGCCGACCGCCATGTTACTGCTGCTGATCTGAGCTTAGGGAGAGGTTGCTGCCGCTTCGTCAGAAGCAGGGATAGCGTTAGGCAGGGTCCATTAACCACAAAACCGCTTGTGCTGTAGCGATTTCCACTGCCCAACACCACCTTCGGTGTGCAGGGACAGTGGAAGCTCCTTTTTTTTTTTTTTTCCTCAGCGCTGTAGCTCATTGGGCTGCCCTAGAAGGCTCCCTGATAGCTGCATTGCTGTGTGTACGCCGCTGTGCAAACCAACTGCTTTTTTCAAAGCACAAATCCTCTTGTTCCTTCCTTTCTGCACAGCTATCTTGTTTGTTTGTCCACACTTTTTATTTAATTTGTGCATCAGTCCACTCCTTATTGCTGCCTGCCATACCTGGCTGAGATTACTGCAGGGAGATAGTAATTGAAGGACAGTTCCTTTTTTTTTTTTTTTTTTTTTTTTGTGGGAGATTAAGATTGACATTTCTGCTAGAGTGCCATCTCTGTCTGTGTCATCTCTCACTCAGTGGGCCATAGAAAGCCTATTTATTTTTTTGCTTGATTTGGGTTCCAAAATCTACCAGAAAAAATCACAACATCAATCAGTGGGAGAAAAATATTGGCCTCAGGGCTTGTGTGCCACTCCTTACTCCTGTGTGTGCCATCTCTCACTCAGTGAGCCATAGAAAGCCTATTAATTTTTTTGCTTGATTTGGGTTCTAAATTCTACCTGAAAAAATCAATAAATCAATCAGTGGGAGATTAATATTGGCCTCAGGGCTTGTGTGCCACTCCTCACTCCTGTGTGCGTCCTCTCTCATTCAGTGGGCCCTACAAAGCCTTTTTTTTTTTTTTTTTCCTAAATTCTCCCTGAAACAATCATTTCATTTTATTTGTTTTATAAATTCTTCTGTAAAAAATAATTTTTTTTAAATTTTTTTTTTTTCTGAAGTCTCCCTTTTAAAAAAAACAAACACAAATCAGTGGGAGATAAATATTTACATTTGCGCTTCAGTGACAGTCCTGCGTGTGTGCCATCTCATTTGTTGCCAACAACAACAGAGTGTGTAACATTGTGGCTGATTTTCGTTGTGGTCTCACCCACCTGTAAAGGGGTAGCTAAATCATACTGAAGTTATAGCTCACCGTGTAAGTTGTGTGACAGCAACAAATACCGTTCGTTTGGTAACGTTTTTAAAACAATGAGGAAGTCTGGTGGAAGAGGTCGTGGCCGGGGGTGTTCATTGTCAGCTGGTAATGAGGGTAGTGGTAGTGGTGGAGCATCCGGTGGTCGTGGGAAAAAAAATATTGCACCTAAGTCTGGAGCTGTGGAGCCAGGTTCGTCGTCTGGCTACACAAGGCCTCGAACCCTCCCTTTTCTGGGAGTAGGAAAACCGCTTTTAAAGCCGGAGCATCAAGAGCAAGTTTTGGCTTATCTTGCTGACTCAGCCTCTAGCTCTTTTGCCTCCTCTCGTGAAACTGGTAAAAGTAAAAGCAGCGCGTCGTTAGTGGATGTTCACGGTCAGGGACAAGTCGCTTCCTTGTCCTCTTCAGCAAAAACAACAACAGAGAAGAATGCAGCAGGCGACACAACGGGTTACTCCATGGAGCTCTTTACACATACCGTCCCTGGCTTAGAAAGTGAAGCAGTTAACAGTCCATGCCCATTACAAGTTGAATCTGACATGGAGTGCACTGATGCACAGCCACAGCCAGACTACTATGCTGGTCCTTTGACTCAGACCACAACATTGCCCTCGCAGGGTGCTGATCAAGAATCAGACCCTGATGAGACTATGTTGCCCCATCACGAACGCTATACCACCGACCGACACGGTGACACAGACGAAGTTGCACACGAGCTACAAGAAGAGGTAATAGATGACCCAGTTCTTGACCCCGATTGGCAGCCATTGGGGGAACAGGGTGCAGGCGGCAGCAGTTCTGAAGCGGAGGAGGAGGGGCCGCAGCAGGCATCAACATCGCAACAGGTTCCATCTGCCGGGCCCGTATCTTGGCCAAAACGCGTGGCAAAGTCAAAACCTGTTGGAGGACAGCGTGGCCATCCGGTTAAAGCTCAGTCTGCAATGCCTGAAAAGGTATCCGATGCTAGAAAGAGTGCAGTCTGGCATTTTTTTAAACAACATCCAATTGATCAGCACAAAGTAATCTGTCAAAAATGTTCAACTACCTTAAGCAGAGGGCAGAATCTGAAAAGTCTCAATACAAGTTGCATGCATAGACATTTAACCACCATGCATTTGCAAGCTTGGACTAACTACCAAACGTCCCTTAAGGTTGTAGCACCCTCGGCCAATGAAGCTACTCATCAACGCAACATCCCTTCCGGCAGTGTAGGGCCACCATTTTCTGCACCACCTGCAGTATCTGTGCAGGTTTCTTTGCCAGGCCAAAGCAGTCAGGGTCAGGGAATCTCCAGTTTCGTAGTAGGAAACACTGCATCTAGGGCACCGGCGGCAACAATACCATCTCCCACCGTCTCTCAGTCTGCCATGTCCACCGGCACCCCCGCTAGTTCCACGATCTCCAGCTCTCCAGTCCAGCTCACCCTACATGAGACTATGGTTAGAAAAAGGAAGTACTTAGCCTCGCATCCGCGTACACAGGGTTTGAACGCCCACATAGCTAGACTAATCTCGTTAGAGATGATGCCCTACCGGTTAGTTGAAAGCGAAGCTTTCAAAGACCTGATGGACTACGCTGTATCACGCTACGAGCTACCCAGTCGACACTTTTTTTCCAGAAAAGCCATCCCAGCCCTCCACCAGAATGTTAAAGAGCGCATCGTCCATGCACTCAGGCAATCTGTGAGCACAAAGGTGCACCTGACAACAGATGCATGGACCAGTAGGCATGGCCAGGGACGTTATGTGTCCATCACGGCACACTGGGCAAATGTGGTGGATTCAGGGTCCACAGGGGACAGCAAGTATGGGACAGTTCTGCCTAGCCCACGGTCTAGGAAACAGTTGGCTGTAGCCGTTCGCACCCCCTCCTCCTCCTCCTCCTCCTCGTCCTCCTGCAGAAGCGAGAGCTCGTCCACAGACCGCAGTCGCACAACCACTCCATCCGCAGCTGCCACTGTTGCACACCAGGTCTCCCATTATGGGGCAGCTACTGGCAAACGTCAGCAGGCTGTATTGGCTATGAAGTGTTTGGGCGACAACAGACACACCGCGGAAGTTCTGTCTGAGTTCTTGCAGCAAGAAACGCAGTTGTGGCTGGGCACTGTAGATCTTGAGGCAGGCAAGGTAGTGAGTGATAACGGAAGGAATTTCATGGCTGCCATCTCCCTTTCCCAACTGAAACACATTCCTTGCCTGGCTCACACCTTAAACCTGGTGGTGCAGTGCTTCCTGAAAAGTTATCCGGGGTTATCCGACCTGCTCCTCAAAGTGCGTGGACTTTGCGCACATATCCGCCGTTCGCCTGTACACTCCAGCCGTATGCAGACCTATCAGCGTTCTTTGAACCTTCCCCAGCATCGCCTAATCATAGACGTTGTTACAAGGTGGAACTCAACACTGCACATGCTTCAGAGACTGTGCGAACAGAGGCGGGCTGTTATGTTTTTGTGGGAGGATACACATACACGGGCAGGCAGTAGGATGGCAGACATGGAGTTGTCAGGTGTGCAGTGGTCGAAGATTCAAGACATGTGTCAAGTCCTTCAGTGTTTTGAGGAATGCACACGGCTGGTTAGTGCAGACAACGCCATAATAAGCATGAGCATCCCCCTAATGTGTCTGCTGATGCAAAGTTTGGCGCACATAAAGGATCAGGCGTCTGCACCAGAGGAAGAGGAAAGCCTTGATGACAGTCAGCCATTGTCTGGCCAGGGCAGTGTACAGGACGAGGTAGCGGGCGAAGAGGAGGTGGAGGATGAGGAGGATGATGGGGATGAGTATATTTTTAATGAGGAAGCTTTCCCGGGGTCATTGGAAAGTGGTGGCGTGGCAAGGGCGGGTTCTGGTTTTTTGAGGGACACAAGTGACGTAGATTTGCCTGCAACTGCCCCTCAACCAAGCACAACCGCAGATTTGACAACTGGAACTTTGGCCCACATGGCGGATTATGCCTTGCGTATCCTCAAAAGGGACACACGCATTACAAAAATGATGAACGATGACGATTACTGGTTGGCCTGCCTCCTTGATCCTCGCTATAAAGGCAAATTGCAAAATATTATGCCACATGAGAACTTGGAACTAATATTAGCAACAAAACAATCAACTCTTGTTGACCGTTTGCTTCTGGCATTCCCTGCACACAGCGCCCGTGATCGTTCTCACACGAGCTCCAGGGACCAGCAGACCAGAGGTGTTAGAGGGGCAGAAATCAGAAGTGGCGTTGGCCAGAGGGGTTTTCTGACCAGGTTGTGGAGTGATTTTGCTATGACCGCAGACAGGACAGGTACTGCAGCATCAATTCAAAGTGACAGGAGACAACATTTGTCCAGTATGGTTACAAACTATTTTTCATCCCTTATCGACGTTCTCCCTCAACCGTCATTCCCATTTGATTACTGGGCATCCAAATTAGACACCTGGCCAGAATTGGCAGAATATGCATTGCAGGAGCTTGCTTGCCCGGCAGCTAGTGTCCTATCAGAAAGAGTATTCAGTGCTGCAGGTTCAATACTAACTGAAAAAAGGACTCGTCTGGCTACCCAAAATGTAGATGATCTAACCTTCATTAAAATGAACCACAACTGGATTTCGAAATCTTTTGCCCCACCTTGCCCGGCTGACACCTAACTTTCCTATGAAAAGGTCTTGCCTGTGGACTCTTCTGAATGACTTTTCCAATCTCGTAATTTTCTGCACCTGATTGTCCAGCATACGACATGTTTACTCCTAACAAAATGGCCAAACTCCCCACACGGGGCCGTGGTATCGCCACTTTGCGCCAGCACCCGTGAGAGTGCTGTTTGTCTGAAGAGGTGGGTGTGCCCGCTTTTGGTCGACGGCACTGCCACTGGGTCCCTCATAGTACAATAAAGTGTCTCTGGCAGTGGTGGTGCGCACCCAACGTCAGACACACCATTGTAATATGAGGGGCCCTGGGCCTGTACCGCCGGCCACAAGACAGTTCCCCCCCCCAGCTCAAACAGTGCTCTACCACTAGCAAAATTATCTCTCACAGCTTCACCAATGTTTAGTCTATGCGCTGACATCCTTCAATGCCTGGCACTGACAATACCATTGTTTTGACATTTTTGTTATGTTAGGCCTTCGAAGCCTGTCTGCGGTCCGTTCTTTCTACAACTACTACACTGACCAGGCCACTGCTGGCCGTGTTCCCCTGGAACCAATTTAAACTTGCCTACAGCCAGCCCAATTTTGTTATGTTAGGCCTTCTTAGCCTGTCTGCCGTCACTCCTTCCACTAGACTTCCACTGACCAGACCACTGTTGCCCGTGTACCCCTGGAACCAATTTTAAATTGCCAACAGCCCAATGTTATGATGTTAGGCCTTTGATGCCTGTCTGCCGTCACTCCTTCCACTAGGCCTCCACTGACGTGTCTACTGCTGCCCGTGTTCCCATGGAACCAATTGTAAATTGCCTACAGCCAGCCCATTTTATTACGTTAGGCCTTCGAAGCCTGTCTGCGGTCCCTCCTTCCACTAGGCCTCCACTTACCTGTCTACTGCTGCCCGTGTTCCCCTGGAACCAATTTTAAATTGCCTACAGGCAGCCCAATTTATTATGTTAGGCCTTCGAAGCCTGTCTGCGGTCCCTCCTTCCACTAGGCCTCCACTTACCTGTCTACTGCTGCCCGTGTTCCCCTGGAACCAATTTTAAATTGCCTACAGCCAGCCCATTTTATTATGTTAGGCCTTCGAAGCCTGTCTGCGGTCCCTCCTTCCACTAGGCCTCCACTGACCTGTCTACTGCTGCCCGTGTTCCCCTGGAACCAATTTTAAATTGCCTACAGCCAGCCCATTTTATTATGTTAGGCCTTCGAAGCCTGTCTGCGGTCCCTCCTTCCACTAGGCCTCCACTTACCTGTTTACTGCTGCCCGTGTTCCCCTGGAACCAATTTTAAATTGCCTACAGGCAGCCCAATTTATTATGTTAGGGCTTCGAAGCCTGTCTGCGGTCCCTCCTTCCACTAGGCCTCCACTGACCTGTCTACTGCTGCCCGTGTACCCCTTGAACCAACATCATAAAATAAAAAAAAAAGTAATTTGCTTATAAAAAAGAAAATACTGGTGAGATATCAAATGCAGACATTTTAACATTAAAAACAAACACACAACAAAAATCTGGTACAGTACTAAAAATGACCACCAGCTACAATTACTTTCTCCTGCAAGTAGTTAACTGAAAGGTTTTTTAAATTGAAAACACAGATATGGCATCCACCGAGTGTTGTCCTGTCGCGTCTTCTTTATATTATTGCCGAGAAGATGCAAAACAATGAAAATAATAAAATCATTAATTACCAAAATAATAGAGAAAGTCAACACCACATTGCAAATAAACATTCATTCCAAATAAAGAAGCAGGGCGCGTCCGAGGGTGAGTATATACCTAATAAGAATATAATCACCCTCGGACGCGCAATGCTTATTTCCAACAGCCTTCCTTCCTAAGAATCAGCCCTTCCGTGGTGTAGAGAGACGTTGTGTTACACTCCAAGGTGTTCCCCAGGTTGCCTTTCCTGAGCTTCGATCTTCCGGCTCTCGTTTAGTAGTTTTTGGAAACTACGCTGCATTAGGCCTTCAAATTGGGTATGGGGTGTAGAGAGATGGTGTGTTCCACTCCAAGGTGTTCCCCAGGTTGCCTTTCCTGAGCTTCGATCTTCCGGCTCTCGTTTAGTAGTTCTTGGAAACTACACTGCATTAGGCCTTCAAATTGGGTATGGGGTGTAGAGAGAGGGTGTGTTACACTCCAAGGTGTTCCCCAGGTTGCCTTTCCTGAGCTTCGATCTTCATGCTCTCGTTTAGTAGTTGTCGGAAACTACGCTGCATTAGGCCTACAAATTGGGTATGGGGTGTAGAGAGAGGGTTTGTTACACTCCAAGGTGTTCCCCAGGTTGCCTTTCCTGAGCTTCGATCTTCCGGCTCTCGTTTAGTAGTTCTTGGAAACTACACTGCATTAGGCCTTCAAATTGGGTATGGGGTTTAGAGAGAGGGTGTGTTACACTCCAAGGTGTTCCCCAGGTTGCCTTTCCTGAGCTTCGATCTTCCGGCTCTCGTTTAGTAGTTCTTGGAAACTACACTGCATTAGGCCTACAAATTGGGTATGGGGTGGAGAGAGATGGTGTGTTACACTCCAAGGTGTTCCCCAGGTTTCCTCGCCATTGCTTCGGTCTTCCGACTCTCGTTTAGTAGTTGTAGAAAAGTACACTGCATTAGGCCTACAAAATGGGTATGGGGTGGAGAGAGATGGTGTGTTACACTCCAAGGTGTTCCCCAGGTTGCCTTTCCTGAGCTTCTATCTTCAGGCTCTCATTAAATTGTGGTTAAATGGAACAACTGCATTTGGCGTACTAGTTGGTTTGGGGCCTACTATCGGTGTCTGCCACTCCTTGCTGTTCTCCTGGTTTCCTGTCCTGAAATTCCATTTCAGGCTCTCGTTAAGTAGTTGTTAATGTTAGACTGCATTTGGCCTACTAGTTGGGTTGGGGCCTACTATCGGTGTCTGCCACTCCTTGCTGTTCTCCTCCACTGAACAAAGCTGTGCCGTCTGTTTACTACGGTTGCCAATTTTGAACTGCATTTCGACTACTTACTGATTTGGCCCTACTCTCTGTGTCAGCCTCTCATTCCAGTTGTCCTCCACTGCAATGCCCCCTGGTTATTCCTGTGTTACCAATTTTGAACTGCATTTAGCCCACTTTATTCTTTGGGCCTATATCTGTGTTTCCACTTCATCGTGCCCATTGCCCAGCCAGTGATAGATGAGCCTGCTGGTACATTGACCCATAACGCAACATTCCCCGTGCATGCTACACAACAACATTGTGACCCTGCTGAAAGTCAGGTTGCTCTTCCCGCATACCATACCACCTTACACGGGGACAAAGAGGAAGGTGCAGATGAAAGTGCAGGTTCCTTCATCAGGTGGGGGGAGGAATACTAGTTGGCGACGTCACTGGCACAGGGCCTCTCATAGTACGCAAAAGTGTTGCTGCCGGTGGGAGGCGCCCCCGCCGTGCAAACACACCAGTGTACTTTGAGGGGCCCTGTGCCAGTGCCAATGCCAACAAGTGGGCCCCCCCTGCTTGCTCAGGATCACAGCACTTGCAAAGTTGAAATACTTACCTCTCCCTGCTCCACTGCCGTGACGTGGTCCAGATTTCCTGGGCCCACTAATTACTTGAACCAGCCCTACCCCACACAACTTTAGCCAAATGACCCCCAATTTCAAATGCCTTCCAATTATTATAAGGTAAATTACGCTTGACAAGCTTCATTAAGAAGAATGGATGGTTTTGACATTAAAATGGGCACTCTAGGTGTTTTCCTGGCCCCCACTCACTGCCGACTATGCTGCCCCATTGACTTGCATTGGGTTTCGTGTTTCGGTCGATCCCGACTTTTCGCCATAATTGGCCGATTTCACTCGACCCGACTTTTGAGATAGTCGGGTTTCGCGAAACCCGGCTCGACTCTAAAAAGGTCAAGGTCGCTCAACTCTAATGCTGACCACGCAGGGATACCACAGTATTGATTCAAAAGTTATGTATAGTAGATAGTATCACCAAGACTAAAAAGTCCTAAAGCATTTTCTACTTATCTGTCTGATTTTGGTCCATCACCCAAGCGACTTGAGCTCATGATGATCTATATTAATTTCATATCATATAAGCTCTCGACGCGTTTCCCCCATAAACGGGTTCATCAAGAGAGAATTATGCAATAGTATTCTCAAAAGAAGCATCATCAAAAAGGAAGTAGGGAAAGAAAGAAAAGTAGACAGTGTAGTTAAGGAGAGATAGGGAATTTTATTTTTATTAAAGTATATTAGAGAATACTTTAGATTATGGCAATAAATAGATCAGGATTTAGGATGAAAGTTAATTTGTATGTAAGACCACCCCTTTAAAACATAAAGTATAGTAGAAATCAACAGAAGTTTTAAATTATCAAAACACTTCAACATAAAATGGAAGAGGAACCTCTTGCCATAAGCTTGAGAGAGAGGTGAATGTTGTCTTCTCTGCTGTCAAGATAATTCAACACATACATGGTAATTCTCAAGCCATCTGCTACATGATATGGTTAGGTCAGAAACAGGGATGTTGTTTAGTGGTTTGTAATAAGCATTAGTGCAATGATAATCTAGTACAGGACCGTCCAAATAGTGGCTAGAGAGCCAATGCACTCCTCTAATGCTTCTTTCAGGGCCCTGCCATTTCTTACAAACTCCATAGACCATATGGTATGAGAATTTTTAACAGTCCTCTGCCAGTGAGTATATAGTTGCGACATGTGGCCCTGTTCTTGAAAACACTTGGACAGAACTGATTTACTGATAGAACTGTATCAAGGCTCTATAACAGGATGAAGCAGAAAGATTAAGTCCTATACCATTTTCACGCTGCCATCTGTGCTTCATCTGGAGCCACATTAAATTTAAATATAGAGATTTTGCTCATTTGATGGCCCATGGATCAGTATATACAAATTAGTTTATTCAAAGTATTATATTTAGCAACTACAAAATCAAATATGTGAAGCTGCTTTGTTTCTTAAAACTTTTTTATAGGATACAATTTAGTCAAACTAATCTCCTGATATGTCATGGATACCACTTGTAAGACCTCATTTGTGAAGTCTGTGATTTCAGACAACTACTGATTTTGAGAAAGAAAGTGACACAGTGATACATATTGACAGAGCCTATAAATTTCTGTTACTGAAAATCCGACAAACCAGATTTTTATTGAATCAAATGGTGTTTTGATTAGCAATGTTTGTACAGTCCTGAATGTTTGAAACATTTTACTATCAAAATGGGGATAGAGAAGGGAAGAAAAGAACTAAAAAACTCAAACCATATACCATTATCTCCAGTATAATTTTTAAACTCCTTTCTCCATCCTTGAGACCGAGAAAAGAAGACATATTCAACCTTGGAATCTGCTGATGTCCCGGCAGTCTCTATCGGACTGGAAGTTATGACGTTACAACCACCAGTGACCTGATGCTAGATGTCAACATTTTCGATATGATGGAAAAAAGACATTTGAGAGAGAATGCAGAACTCATATTTAAAATTTTCTGCCTTCATTTTTGAGTGTCTGGGTTTTTTGGATCCAACTTGTGCCTGAAGATCCTCTACTGTGTTTTTATGGCACTGCACAATAAAGCCTCTTAATAGTATAAGTGGTCATTTAGTATTGAATCAAATATTGGAAATTAATAAATGCTTGAATTTCTATGTGATACATCCTGGCACACATCTGTCACCATGTAAGGCCGGTTTCACACGTCAGTGGCTCCGGTACGTGAGGTGACAGGTTCCTCATGTACCGGAGACACTGACACACGTAGACACATTGAAATCAATGCTTCTGTGCAAATGTCATTGATTTTTTGCGGACCGTGTGTCCGTGTGCCAAACACGGAGACATGTCAGTGTTCGTGGGAGCGCACGGATCACACGGAACCATTAAAGTCAATGTGTCCGTGTAAACACGTACCGCACACGGATGTTGTCCGTGTGCCATCCGTGTGCTGTCCGTGTGCGTTTTTCCTGCCGTAGGGTTAAAATTGTAAAAATTGTTGCAATACACGGACATGGACACACGGACAGCACACTGACAGCACACTGACAGCACACGGACAGCATACGGACCCTAAAAACGTACTCACGGACATCACACGGATCCCACACGGATGGCCTACGTGAGCACACGGACACACGGACACGGATAACTCCGGTACCGTTTTCTCGGGTACCGGAATTATCTGGACGTGTGAGACTGGCCTAATAGTGTTTCCCTTACATTTGATGAGACAACGCCTTTAATCCCCGTTACTCCCCAAGGCTATTTGCACCTTCATGACCAGGCAAAATTTTACATGTCTGACCAGTGTCAATTTATGTGGTAATAACTGTGGAACGCTTCAATGGATCCCACTGGTTTTGAGACCATTATTTCTTGACATATTGTACTTCATGATAGTGGTACAATTTCTTCGATTGACTTGCGTTTATTTGTAAAAAAACAGACATTTGGTGAAAATTTTGAAAATTTTGCAATTTTCAAACTTAATTTGCATGCCCTTAAATCAGAGAGTTATGTCACAAAATAGTTAATAAATACCATTTCCCACATCTCTACCTAACATCAGCACAATTTTGAAACATAATTATTTTTTGTTATGAAGTTATAAGGGCTAAAAGTTGACCAGCGATTTCTCTTTTTTTTGTCAACAAAAATGCAACACCATTTTTTTTAGGGACCACATTACATTTGAAGAGACCTTGAGGGGTCTTTATGACATATGACAGAAAATACCCAAAAGAGACACCATTCTAAAAACTGCATGCCTTAAGGTGCTGAAAACCACATTCAATAAGTTTATTAACCCTTCAGGTGCTTCACAGAAATTTTTAGAGTATGAAAGAAAAAAATGAACATTTCATTTTTGTTCACAAAAATGTTACTTTTGACCCCAAATTTTTAGTTTCCCAAGGGTAACAGGAGAAATTGGACACCAAAATTAGCTGTGCAATTTCTCGTAAGCATGCCGATACCCCATATGTGGAGGAAAACCACTGGTTGGGCGCATAGCAGGGATCGGAAGGGAAGGAGCACCATTTAACTTTTTGAATGCAAAATTTGCTGGAATAATTAGCAGACGCCATGCTGCATTTGAAAAGCCCCTGATGTGCCTAAACAGTGATAACCCCCACGAGTGACACCATTTTGGAAACTAGACCCCTCACGGAACTTTTCTACATGTGTGGTGAGCAACTTGAACCCACTGGTGCTTCTTAGAAATTTAATGCACCGAGCCGCGAAAATAAAAAAAAAATCAAATTTTTTCCACAGAAATGTTTTTTTTAGCCTCAAATTTTGCATTTTATAAGGGTAACAGGAGAAATTGCACCATACAATTTGTTGTGAAATTTCTCCTGAGTTCACTGATACCCCATATTGTTTGGGCACATGGCACAATTCAGAAAGAAAGGTATGACGTTTTGGAATGCAGGCTTTGATGGAATTGTGTGCAGGTGTCATATCATATTTGGAGAGCCCCTGGTGTGCTTAAACAGTGGAAACCCCCACAAGTGACCCCATTTTGTAAACTAGACCACCAAGGCATTTATCTAGACATGTGGTGAGTACCTTGAACTCCCAGGTGCTTTACAGAATATTTCAACGTTATTGCAAAAATGATTTTTTTTAGCCCCAACTTTTTCATTTTCTCAAGGATAGCAGGAGAAAATGAACCCCATAAATTTGTTGTGCAATTTCTACTGAGTACAACAATACCCCATATGTGGTCGAAAACTACTTTTGAGGCAGAGTGCAACATTCAGAAGGGAAGAAGCGCCATACTGGAGTTCAGATTTTGCTGGAATCGTTTGAGGGTGCCATGTTACATTGACATAACCCCTGAGGTGCCAGAACAGAAGAAACCCCCCATATTTGACATCATTTTACAAACTACACTCCCCAATCAATTCATCTAGGGGTGCAGTGATCATATTGACTGCACCTGTGCCTCACAGATTTCTATACTATTGGGCGGTGAAGAAAGAATAATTACATTTTTACCACTAAAATGTTGTTTTAGTCCCAAGTTTAAATTTTTCTAAGGGTTAATAGGGAAAAATGGACCCTAGTTTGTTATAAAAATTTCACCTGAGTGCGCCAATACATTGTAAATAGTGATGAGCGAGTGCACTCGTTGCTCAGGTTTCCCCGAGCACGCTTGGGTGACATCCGAGTATTTGTTAGTGCTCAGAGATTTAGTTTTCATCACGGCAGCTGAATGATTTACACCTACTAGCTAGGCTAAGTACATGTGGGGGTTGCTTGGTTGCTAGGGAATCCCAACATGTAATCAAGCAGGCTAGTAGCTGTAAATCATTCAGCTGCCGCGATGAAAACTAAATTTCCAAGCAGTCATAAATACTCGGAGGTCACCCGAGCGTTCTCGGGAAAACCCGAGCAACGAGTACACTCGCTCATCACTAATTGTAAGCTGTAAATATTTTTCAGGCACAGTATAAAGCTCAGAAGAGAAGGAGCACCATATCATTATGCAGAATTTGCTGTTATGGTTTGTGGGTGCCATGATCCACAGGGAGAGCCCTTTATGTGCCAGAACAGAGCAGAAAGTGTGTCACAAAATTTTATACCATTGGGCTGTGAAGAAAAAATAATTATATTCTTACCACAAAACATTTGTTTGAGTCCAAGATTTTACATTTTCACAAGGATAAGTGGGTAAAAATGGTACCAAAATTTGTCCCACAATTTCTGCTAAATGTAGAAATACCTTATGTGGCTGTACAGTACTGCTTAGCCATACGGAGAGTCTCGGGAGTGATGGAGTGCTATTTGCCTCCTGCAGAGCAGATTTTCTTAGAATACAGTAGTTTGTGGATTCCATATGCAGAGTCCCTAAGTGCTAGAAGAGAAGAATCCCCCTCAAGTGATCCCACTTTGGAAATTATACCCTTTTGGGAATTTAACTACGGGTGTAGTGATGATTTTTACTCCATGGGTGTTTTCCAGGGACAAGAAGCAGCAGATGTTACTGAGTAAATTACAAATTGCCATTGTAGTGACCACCAGTATTCTGTAGTAATCAGTACGTTATGGTGCCCTGCTTATGCTTCTGTAGACACGCACCACAATTAGGTGGGCAGTCATCGCTACGGAAATGCCAAACATGTGGATGCTAAATGTGGTTTAGCCACACTGTGGGGCTCAGGAGGAAGGGGGGGGGGCATTTGGATTTTAGTGTGCAGAATTTGCTGGGTTTCTTTTGGGATGTGAGGAGCCATAGCGCTTTTCCAGAGCCTAGCCTTTGTGCTATTAGTAACTTGGTAGCACTCTATATTTCCATTGATAGATGATGAACATGAGTGGGGACCTGCTATTTCTGTGGATTGAGTTGAAGCTTTTATTAGTAAAATTGTACATAATGTTTGGGATCACATTTAGCCGGCGCTCTACGTTGACCACTTACTTTGGGGTTTCCATCTAAATCTCTCAGTGATGTGATTCTTATGAAGCCCCGAGGGAGCCACTCACTATAATGAGGCAGCAGAGTAACTTTGAACTCCGTCTGGTCTCTGTCTTTTTCCTTCTTTTCAAAAGGAATTTATAAATCGGGTCCGCAGCACCCTGCAGTGCATTTGGTTGGAGGCTTCAGCAGGTAAACATCTCTGCTTTTTTCTCTGTGACTTTTTTCAATTTTTTGGAGGATTTCTAAGTCCTCTTTTTGTGTCGGTGAGCTTTTACTCTAGGTTTAGCGTTAGGACTGGCAAGATGTAAGGACCCTTGAAATGGGTTGCCAGCTTACGTATTGAGGCCCCAATATAAACTAATACCTTATATACATTGATATGTGTTTTTTTTTGCACTTTATCTTGCAGGGTGCTGTTGGACCAAGATGGCTCTGTAAACTGTTGGCCTCTATTCACATAGCATGCATTTTGCGGCCCGCATATATGTGCGTCAGTAATAGGCTATAAACCAGATGCTTTGCATTGCCTGTGTGAACAACGCCACATACAGACTATTATCGTTTATCTTTTTGTGCACTAATGCCAAACAGCCAACACTGGATTGAAAGTGGTTGTTTCATCGGTATTTTTTGCACCTGTGTTTTTGCCATCATAAATCGTGTCTGCCGCACCCTGCTAGTGCATTCAGTTGGAGGCTTCAGCAGGTAAACATCTCTGCATTTTTCTCTGTGACTTTTTTTCAATTTTTTGGAGGACTTCTAAGTCCTCTTTTTGTGTCGGACCGTGGTTTTTTATGCACACCTACAAAGATGGTCACCACCGGATCATAGGATAGACAGTGTCCACAGTGACTCCATCTGCCTCATTATAGGGAATCTTCCACTGGGGGTTACGTCTGAATTACGTATTTCAGAAAATTACACGGAAATCCGGTGAAAGCGTAGATCGCAGGAAAAGTGTGCCCCAAGCCTTACTGCAATCTTTGGGAGGCAGAATGACAAAATCAACAGCAGGTGAAGAATTGGTTTTATTTATTTTTTACGCCAATTCTTCTGCAGTATAAGTGATTAGGCAACTTTATTCTTTGGGTTATATTGGGTTTTTCTGTTTGGCTGCTATCACACACTTTTTATTGCTAAATTTCGTTTTTGCATCCCCATATTTTGAGAGCTATAATTTTTTTCATAGTTTGTCCGACACAGCTATGTGAGGTCTTATTTTTTTGTGGGATGAGATGACATTTTCATTGGTACTACTTTAAGTCACATAACATATTTTGATCACTTTCAATTTCGATTTTTGGGATACAGAATGAACAAAGAGCATCAATTTAAGAACTGTTTTTTATGCCATTCAGCATGTGGTAAAATTGATAAGGCAGCTTTATACTTCGGATCAGTACGATTATAGTGCTACCACATTAATATTTTTCTTATTTTTTGGCGCTTTAAAGGGAACCTGTCACCTGAATTTGGCGGGACTGGTTTTGGGTCATATGGGCGGAGTTTTTGGGTGTTTGATTCACCCTTTCCTTACCCGCTGGCTGCATGCTGGCCGAAATATTGGATTGAAGTTCATTGTTTGTCCTCCGTAGTACATGCCTGCGCAAGGCAAGATTGCCTTGCGCAGGCGTGTACTACGGAGGACAGAGAATGAACTTCAATCCAATATTGCGGCCAGCATGCAGCCAGCGGGTAAGGAAAGAGTGAATCAAACACCCGAAAACTCCGCCCATATGACCCAAAACCAGTCCCGCCAAATTCAGGTGACAGGTTCCCTTTAACATAGTAAAAACTATTTTATAGAAAAAAATATTCTGGGAGCTATAACTTTTTTACTTTTCCACTGATGGAGTTTTATGGCTCTGAGCTGAAGCTTGCAGGCCATCATCCCTCTGCATCTTTACAAATCCCTGGTTAGACCGCACATGGAGTACTGTGTACAGTTTTGGGCACCGGTGCTCAGGAATGATATAATGGAACTAGAGCGAATACAATGGAGGGCAACAAAATTAATAAACGGGATGGGGAGCTACAATACCCAGGGAGATTATCAAAATTAGGATTATTTAGTCTAGAAAAAAGAGGACTGAGGGGCGATCTAGTAACCATGTATAAGTATATAAGGGGACAATACAAATATCTCTCCGAGGATCTGTTTATACCAAGGAAGGTGACAGTCACAAGGGGGCATTCTCTGGGTCTGGAGGAGAGGTTTTTCCACCAACATAGAAGAGGATTCTTTACTGTTAGGGCAGTGAGAATCTGGAATTGCTTGCCTGAGGAGGTGGTGATGGCGAACTCAGTCGAGGGGTTCAAGAGAGGCCTGGATGTCTTCCTGGAGCGTAACAATATTGTTTCTTACAGTTGTTAAGTTCTTTAGAAGGACGTAGATCTGGGGATTTATTCTGAAAGAATATAGGCTGAACTGGATGGACAAATGTCTTTTTTTGGCCTTACTAACTTTGTTACTCTGTTACTATGGCAGTCAAATATTTGTTTCTATATTTCTATCTACATAAGCCTGCAGCATAATTACATAACTGTAAAATAATATTCCATCAAGTTCAATCACTTGAGCTAAATTCACACAAACGTGTGAACAGGGCTCTATTTGGCATTCATAGGCTTTTAAGTGGTATCTCCCACTGGTAAGTCAGACTAAGGCCTTACGCAGAGGTCTGTGTTACACACACATGTTGTTTCTGTGTTTTTCATGGAGACAACAGGTACCTATTATAGTCTATGGGGAAGTTAATTTATCCATTGAGGTAGATTGGCTCACTTAGACACAGGAACGATGTCTCTTTAAATTGTCCACTGGTTTATTAAAAATACTGCATAAACCAGTGCAGCGTTAGCAGCGCAAACCCACCCTTTCTGGACTAACGGGAAAACAAAAACATAACATATGGCACAGTTCGTGTTGCTGTGGTAAGCTGCCAGATTTGGAACAAACAACAAAAGGATCAGCTTTCCTTATCATGAAAAAACAGCTCTGGAATTGCACCTCCAGACACTCCAACACTGAATGAGCCCAGATAGCTGTGTATTTATCCTCTGGACTCCACCAACTCTACAGTTGTTCACTCAACGTAGCCCTAAACATGGCAGATTAACCCCTCTCAGCACTTAGTGTGCTGAAGCATTTTCCTAGGTTCATATCATTGAAGCTAACAAGCGCAGTGGTACCTATCTCCCCTCTGGTACTTTGTCACACTGTGTTTTTCCACAGACTATGTGTCCTTGCAAAACGCATGCAGACATGTCTGCTTTTTAATGGTGCAATGGATTAAAAGGGCCAATACAAGTATATGATGTTCGTGATTAGCATTGCAAAGTATAGAAGCTTTGTCACTTATTTATCATTTATGAAAACCATTGATGACTGATGGTAATAATGGGCACATGCACCGTACAGTGATAACTGATGATAAAAACAGGCACACGGACCGTACGCTGATGACTGATGGTTAAAACGAGCACACAGACCGTACAATCTTGATGATAAAAACGGGCAATGCAACTAACGCTGATGATTGATGGTAAAAACGGGCACATGGTCCGTACACTGATGATTGATGGTAAAAAAGGTCACACTGACTATACACTGATGACTGCAGAACCATTTTTACCTGTATGTATTTAAACACAGACGTGTGAATGAGGCTTCAAATTTCCCATTCCCTTCAGAAAGTAGCTAAGGTCCCCATACACATTAGACTAAGGTCGGTCAAACCTGCCGATGTCACCGGGTTCAGACAGTCTGATGCTAGATTCACACATCCGTCTGTTACAATTCATGAGAAACTGTTTTTTTCTTAATATGCAAATTGCCTCTTCTGAGAAAAAGAGGACTTAAACTCTATAACGCCACCTGTTGGAAGTAGCGATCCTACAAGTCACAATCAACTCTTTAACGAGTCATGCAATATGACTTAGGATAAAAGCCAAATTAGTAGCTCAATTCGCAGACACGGTGTTTCGGGCTGTTGACCCTCGTCAGTGCGAAGCATGAGAACTAATTTGGCTAGGTGAGAGGCTCTGGACTGGGGTATAAGGGGTATCGTTTCTCCTTATGGAGAGTGACATACCATCTCTGGCTTGTCAAGGTAAGGAGGCTTATTTGCCGTGCAATGCTCCTCTGGGAAATATAATATGTGTTTTTTTCTTAGCTGTTATCCTAGTTGCTTCAATTTTTTTCACGTTCATTTTTTCACTGAAGAGGTGCTCGCTTCCAGCCAATACAAAACCCTGGAAGGTCATGTTTTTATTCAAGATTTTCCCTAAGCAACTGATCCATAAGAAACAGACACAAAACAGAAACCTTCTGATTTGCATTGTGTCTCAAGGATCCCCGTAGACTTGAATGTCCATATCTAATCTGCAAATCGGATCAGAATAGGAACAGCTCTGAGTCACAAGAATCCTTAATGTAACAGATGTGTGAAAATGCCTGCTCTACTCTGTGGGACTTAAGGTACTGTCACACTAGACGATATCGCTAGCGATCCGTGACGTTGCAGCGTCCTCGCTAGCGATATCGTCCAGTGTGACAGGCAGCAGCGATCAGGCCCCTGCTGTGCTGTCGCTGGTCGGGGAAGAAAGTCCAGAACTTTATTTCGTCGCTGGACTCCCCGTAGACATCGCTGAATCGGCGTGTGTGACACCGATTCAGCGATGTCTTTGCTGGTAACCAGGGTAAACATCGGGTAACTAAGCGCAGGGCCGCGCTTAGTAACCCGATGTTTACCCTGGTTACCATCCTAAAAGTAAAAAAACAAACACTACATACTTACCTACAGCCGTCTGTCCTCCAGCGCTGTGCTCTGCTCTCCTCCTGCTCTGGCTGTGAGCGTCGGTCAACCGGAAAGCAGAGCGGTGACGTCACCGCTCTGCTTTCTGGCTGCCCGGCGCTCACAGCCAGACCAGAGAAGCAGAGCGCCGAGGACAGACAGCAGAAGGTAAGTATGTAGCGTTTGTTTTTTTACTTTTTAGGATGGTAACCAGGGTAAACATCGGGTTACTAAGCGCGGCCCTGCGCTTAGTTACCCGATGTTTACCCTGGTTACCGGGGACCTCGGGATCGTTGGTCGCTGGAGAGCGGTCTGTGTGACAGCTCTCCAGCGACCAAACAGCGACACTGGATCGTTGTCGGTATCGCTGCAGCGTCGCTATGTGTGACGGTACCTTTAATGCTGGCCAAGAAAAGAAAATCAGAACATCACCCAGAGGTGTCACTTGGATGTGCGAATGCAGCCCAAGTCTACAATCCTACAATGAGAATTTGGTGAATTTTAATGCAGATTTTATGCAACATATCTGCACCAATTATCTAAATTAGGTTAGTTGACCCCTCATTTTTCATTTCATCTTTAGTGCATTTTTACATATGTTTTTTCAGCTTCAGTTTTGTCTATTTTTGGTGTCATTTTTCAAATAAATCTGTTTGTTCTCAAAACTTCCTGTTACTTGACTTTGCCAAAACAAGGCTCGTTGAAGGGTCGACATTGACTTGTAGGATTGCTACCTTCCAATAGGTGGCACTAGAGTTCTAGTTCTCTTCCTCTCTGAAGAGACAATTTGCATAATTAGCATATTTCCCAGAGGAGAATTGCGGCTTTAAGTCTCCTCATCTCAGCATGCTTAGCATGTCAATCTCCGCAAGGAAAAATGATACTTCTTGGGTAAAACTTTGATAAAACTTCCCTGATACAGTCATGTGCATTTATATGCTGATATCCCTCATATCATTCAGTCTTCATGGAAAAATCCACAAATAAAATGTAAAATTCATGTTTACCACGAGAGAGATAGTCATGTTGCGGCTCTCTAAGTCGCACCACAGATTAGTTTAGAAAGCGTAAAAAGAAAGCACAGTTATATAAATCCTATAAAAAAATACGGGAACTGGAAGATGCTGCAGTTTTTACGAACAAAAATACAAAGCGGAAAAAAATGAGCCAAATTCTCATCATGGGGACTTAGCCTAGTGTGTATGGGCCCCTGACAGATGATTGTCATGGGCATATAAGGATCTCCTATGTCAGATTTTGATTGTGCAGGATTTTGTTCTCTAAAGAAACATTTACACCACAAGATAATTGTGAATGAGTGCTGTTAAAAACTCTTTTTTCATGAATATCTTGAAAACCGGCTGTTGATTATGTGTTGAACAAGCAAAACACTCAGTGATCTGGTGAAATCATCTCCTGTGTATCACAAATATCATCGTTCTTGGCAGAGCATCATCCTGTGTGAGGGCTTTCTTTTTGTGGGATGAGTTGTACTTTTGAATGACATCATTCATTTTATCATAGGATGCACTGGAAAATGGGGAAAAATCCAAGTGCATTGAAATTGCAAAAAAAAAAGTGCAATTTCGCAATAGATTTTTTATTTTTATTTACCATGTTCACCATGTGGTAAAAATGACCAGGTAATATGATTCCCCATGTCAGTGCTAGGAAGCAGATATCAAACCTGTATAGTTTTATTTATTTAAATGGTGAATTTTTTTTAAACATTTGTTAAAAAAAATAAAACCACAACATTTTGCTTTTCTCGTCATTTCCCGAGACAAGTAATGTTTTCATTTTTCAGAATCTGGGGCTGATTGAGTGCTTTTTTTTGCGTCCTGAGCTGATGTTTTTACTGATACCATTTTGGGGTAGATACAATGTTTTGGTTCCCTCTTATTTCATTTTATTGCAATTTTGCAGCAGCCCCCAAAAAAACGTAAATCTGGTAATTCAATTTTTTCCTTGTTACACCTTTTACCAATTAGATTAATTTATTTTTCATTTGGATAGATTGGACATTTCTGAATGCAGCGATACCAAATATGTGTTCCATTATTTTTTTTATTATTGTTTTAATTTAACCCCTTAGCGACCGCCGATACGCCTTTTAACGGCGGCCGCTAAGGGTACTTAAACCACAGCGCCGTTAATTAACGGCGCTGTGGAAAAAGTCCATAGCGCCCCCCAGAGTCGGATTTTCTCCGGGGTCTCGGCTGCCAGGGGTAGCCGAGACCCCAGAGAACATGATTCGGGGGGGTTTTAACCCACCCCGCATTTGCGATCGCCGGTAATTAACCGTTTACCGGCGATCGCAAAAAAAAAAAAAAAAAAAGCGATCTCTTTTTAATTTCTCTGTCCTCCGATGTGATCGCACATCGGAGGACAGAGAAAAGGGGTCCCAGGTGGCCCCCCAATACTCACCTAGCTCCCCCGATGCTCCTCGTGTCTCTTCAAAATGGCGGGCTCATGCGCAGTGCGCCCGCCGGCCGGCACCGGGAGAATCTTTGGGGTCTCGGCTGCCGGGGGTAGCCGAGACCCCAAAGAGCACGATCGGGGTCGGTATTACCGACCCCTGTTTTGCGATCGCCGGTAATTAACTGTTTACCGGCGACCGCAAAAAAAAAAAAGCAAAAAAAAAAAGTAAAGTGTAATTCTCTGTCCTCTGATGTGATCGCACATCAGAGGACAGAGAAATAGGGGGATTCGGGGACCCTAGCATACTCACCTAGGTCCCTGGATCCTCTTGCTGCTCCTCCTGGCCGCCGGCAGCAGAACATGGCGGACGCAGTGCGCCCGCCATCTGTCTCCATCTGCCGGCCGGCAGGAGAACAGCAGTTGGGGCTAAAATTAGGGTTAGGGGTAGGGGTAGGGTTAGGGGTAGGGTTAGGGTTAGGGGTAGGGTTAGAGTTAGGGGTAGGGTTAGGGGTAGGGGTAGGGGTAGGGTTAGGGGTAGGGTTAGGGGAAGGGTTAGGAGTAGGGTTAGGGTAGGGTTAGGGGTAGGGTTAGGGGTAGGGCTAGGGTTAGGGCTAGGGTTGGGGCTAAATTTAGGGTTAGGGTTGGGGCTAAATTTAGGGTTAGGGTTGGGGCTAAACTTAGGGTTAGGCTTCTTTCACACTTACGTCGGTACGGGGCCGTCGCAATGCGTCGGCCCGACATACCGACGCACGTTGTGAAAATTGTGCACAACGTGGGCAGCAGCTGTAGTTTTTCAACGCATCCGCTGCCCAATCTATGTCCTGGGGAGGAGGGGGCGGAGTTACGGCCACGCATGCGCGGTCAGAAATGGCGGATGCGACGTACAAAAAAACGTTTCATTGAACGTTTTTTTGTGCCGACGCTCCGCCAAAACACAACTGATCCAGTGCACGACGGACGCGACGTGTGGCCATCCGTCACGATCCGTCGGCAATACAAGTCTATGGGCAAAAAACGCATCCTGCGGGCACATTTGCAGGATCCGTTTCTTGTCCAAAACGACGGATTGCGACGGAATGCCAAACTACGCAAGTGTGAAAGTAGCCTTAGGGTTAGGGCTAAAGTTAGGGCTAGGGTTGGGGCTAAAGTTAGGGTTAGAGCTGGGATTAGGGTTAGGGTTTGGATTAGGGTTGGTATTAGGGTTAGGGTTGGCATTAGGGTTACGCTTGGGATTAGGGTTAGGTTTGGGATTAGGGTTAAGGTTAGGGTTGTGATTAGGGGTGTATTGGGATTAGGGTTAGGTTTGAGGTTAGGGTTGAGATTAGGATTAGGGGTGTGTTGGATTTAGGGTTTTGATTAGGGTTATGGTTAGGGTTGACATTAGGGTTGTTTTGGGGTAAGGGTTGTGATTATGGTTAGGGTTAGTGATTAGGATTATGGATGAGGTTGGGATTAGGGTTAGGGGTGTGTTGGAGTTAGGGTTGGAGCTAGATTTGGGGGGTTTCCACTGTTTAGGTACATCAGGGGGTCTCCAAACACGACAGCCAATTTTGCGCTCAAAAAGTCAAATGGTGCTCCCTCCCTTCTGAGCTCTGCCGTGCGCCCAAACAGTGGGTTACCCCCACATATGGGGCATCAGCGTACTCGGGATAAATTGGACAACAACTTCGGGGGTCCAATTTCTCTTGTTACCCTTGTGAAAATAAAAACTTGGGGGCTACAAAATCTTTTCTGTGAAAAAAAAATATTTTTTATTTTCACGACTCTGGATTCTAAACTTCTGTGAAGCACTTGGGCATTCAAAGTTCTCACCACACATCTAGATAAGTTCCTTGGGGGGTCTAGTTTCCAAAATGGGGTCACTTGTGGGGGGTTACTACCGTTAAGGTACATCAGGGGCTCTGCAATCGCAACATAATGCCCACAGACCATTCTATCAAAGTCTGCATTCCAAAACGGCGCTCCTTCCCTTCCGAGCTCTGCCGTGCGCCCAAACAGTGGTTTACCCCCACATATGGGGTACCAGCATACTCAGGACAAATTGGACAACAACTTTTGGGGTCCAATTTCTCTTGTTACCCTTGTGAAAATAAAAATTTGGTGGCTAAAAAATCTTTTTTGTGGAAAAAAAAAATATTTTTTATTTTCACGGCTCTGCATTATAAACTTCTGTGAAGCACATGGGGGTTCAAAGTGCTCGCCACACATCTAGATAAGTTCCTTAAGGGGTCTAGTTTCCAAAATGGTGTCACTTGTGGGGGGTTTCCACTGTTTAGGCACATCAGGGGCTCTCCAAACGCGACATGGCGTCCAATCTCAATTCCAGCCAATTCTACATTGAAAAAGTAAAACGGCACTCCTTCTCTTCCAAGCTCTGCGGTGCGCCCTAACAGTTGTTTACCCCCACATATTGGGTATCAGCGTACTCAGGAGAAATTGCACAACAACTTTTGTGGTCTAATTTCTCCTGTTACCCTTGTGAAAATAAGAATTTGTGGGCGAAAAGATCATTTTTGTGTAAACAAAAGCGATTTTTTATTTTCACGGCTCTACGTTATAAACTTATGTGAAGCACTTGGGGGTTCAAAGTGCTCACCACACATCTAGATAAGTTTCTTAAGGGGTCTAGTTTCCAAAATGGTGTCACTTGTGGGGAGTTTCCACTGTTTAGGTACATCAGGGGCTCTCTAAATGTGACATGGTGTCCGATCTCAATTCCAGCCAATTCTGCATTGAAAAAGTCAAACGGCGCTCCTTCAATTCTAAGTTCTGCGGTGCGCCCTAACAGTGGTTTACCCCCACATATGGGGTATTGGCGTATTCAGAAGAAATTGCATAACAAAATTTATGGTTACATTTCTGTTTTTACACTTGTGAAAATAAAAAAAATGGTTCTGAATTAAGAGGTTTGCAAAAAAAAGTTAAATGTTCATTTTTTCCTTCCACATTGTTTCAGTTCCTGTGAAGCACGTAAAGGGTTAATAAACTTCTTGAATGTGGTTTTGAGAACCTTGAGGGGTGTAGTTTTTAGAATGGTGTCACACTTCATTATTTTCTATCATATATACCCCTCAAAATGACTTCAAATGTGATGTGGTCCCTAAAAAAAAATGGTGTTGTAAAAATGAGAAATTGCTGGTCAACTTTTAACCCTTATAACTCCCTAACAAAAAAAAATTTTGTTTCCAAAATTGTGCTGATGTAAAGTAGACATGTGGGAAATGTTATTTATTAACTATTTTTCATGACATATGTCTCTGATTTAAGGGCATAAAAATACAAATTTTGAAAATTGCAAAATTTTAAAAATTTTCGCCATATTTCCGTTTTTTTCATAAATAATCGCAAGTAATATCGAAGAAATGTTACCACTATCATGAAGTACAATATGTCACGAAAAAAAAGTCTCAGAATCAGCGGGATCCGTTGAAGCGTTCCAGAGTTATAACCTCATAAAGTGACAGTGGTCAGAATTGCAAAAATTGGCCTGGTCATTAAGTACCAAATTGGCTCTGTCACTAAGGGGTTAAGTAGGACAATGAGGGTGATTTGAACATGTGTTTTGTTTTTATTTTTTTTTAACTTTTTTTTGCATTTAATAGTCCCCTTAGGAGGCTTAAAGCTGCAATCATCTGATTACTTGTGCTACACATACCAGGACTTCAGCACTGCTATGTATAGCTGAAATAACGGTCACAGTCTGCACCCCTCTATCCTACACGTCCTGTACCCCCACACAACCCTAATGTAGAAACACTTGGCACTCTTTTTGTTGAGTTCAACAAGAAAATGTATTAATTGTAGTAAATCCAGAAACAAAAATCAGAGACGTTTCGGTCAATACAAGACCTTCATCAGGAATACAAACAAATGTAAAATAAAAGTAAATCAAGAAAGAACACCATTTATCAATTATGTCATCAAATACAAGATCAAACAATACATTTATATAGAAAGTTCCTTCCTTACTGGTTCCTTACTACATTTTAGTTGACAATTTTGGTATCATACATTTGCACGAGTTTTTCTAGAAGTACCTTGTCTTTTTTTCCCACACAACCCTGTCAAAGTCTGCACCCCTTTATCCCACATAGCCTATATACCCAACACTCCCTGTCACAGTCTGCACCCATCTATCCCAAACAGCCTGTACCCCACACACCCCTCTGACAGTCTGCACCCCTCTATCACATATAGCCTGTACCTCCACACACCCCTCTGTCAGTCTGCACACCTCTATCCCACAGCCTATACCCCACACAACCATGTCACAGTCTGCACTCCTCTATCCCATAGCCTGTACCCCAGCACCACTGTGAGTCTGCACCCCTCTATCCCACGTTGCTTTTACCCCAACACCCCTCTGTCACAATCTGCACCTCACTATCCCACACAGCCTATGTCCTAACACCCCTCAGTCACAGTCTGCACCCCTATACTCCACACAGCCTGTACCCCAACACCCCTGTCACAGTCTGCACCCCACTGTCCCACATGGCGTTTACCCCCACACACTCCCACAGGCACAATCTGCATCACTCTATCCCACAATAACTGTATCCAAAACATCCCTCTTTCACAGTCTGCATTCCTCTTTTGCACATGGCCTGTACCCCCATATACCCTTCTGACACAATCTGCACCCCTCTTTACAGCCTGTACCCCCATTTAGCCCTCTCTCACAGTCTGCACCCCTCTATCACACACAACCTGTACTCGAACACCCCTCTGTCACAGTCTGAACCCCTCTATCCTACATGGCCTGTACTCCAACACCTCCCTTTCACATACTGCACCCCTCTATCTCACACAGCCTTTACCCCAACACCCCTCTGTCACAGTCTGCACCCCTCTATCGTACATGGCCTGTACCCCCACACACCCCTTTGTCACAGTCTGCACTCCTCTATCCCCTGGCCTGTACCCCTGCACCACTGTCAGTCTACCAAGTCTATCCCACTTGACTTGTACCCCAACACCCCTCTGTCACAATCTGCACCCCACTATTCCACACAGCCTATACCTAACACCCCTCTGTCACAGTCTGCACCCCCCTATCCCACAGCCTGTAACCCCAAACACCCCTCTGTCTCAGTCTGCACCCCTCTATTCCACATGGTCTGTATCCCAATGCACCTCTGTCACAGTCTGCACCCCTCTATCCCACACGGCATGTACCGCTATGCACCCCTCTGTCACAGTCTGCATCCCTCTATTCCACACAGCCTGTATCCCAACATCCCTGTCACAGTCTGCACCCCTCTATCCCACAGCCTGTAACCCTATACACCCCTCTGTCTCAGTCTGCACCCCTCTATCCTACATGGTTTGTACCCCAATGCACCTCTGTCACAGTCTGCACCCCTCTATCCCACCCGACCTGTACTCCCATACACCCCTCTGTCTCAGTCTGCACCCCTCTATCCCACATGGTCTTTACCCCAATGCACCTCTGTCACAGTCTGCACCCCTCTATCCCACACAGCATGTACCCCTATACACCCCTCTGTCACAGTCTGCACCCCTCTATCCCACTCGACCTGTACCCCCATACACCCCTCTGTCTCAGTCTGCACCCCTCTATCCCACATGGTCGTAACTCCAATGCACCTCTGTCATAGTCTGCACCCCTTCTATCCCACACGGCCTGTACCCCCACACACCCCTTTGTCACAGTCTGCACTCCTCTATCCCATGGCCTGTACCCCTGCACCACTGTCAGTCTGCCCCTTCTATCCCACTTGACTTGTACCCCAACATCCCTCTGTCACAATCTGCACCCCACTATCCCACACAGCCTATACCTAACACCCCTCTGTAACCCTATACACCCCTCTGTCTCAGTCTGCACCCCTCTATCCTACATGGTTTGTACCCCAATGCACCTCTGTCACAGTCTTCACCCCTCTATCCCACATGGCATGTACCCCTATACACCCCTGTCACAGTCTGCACCCCTCTATCCCACCCGACCTGTACCCCCATACTTCCCTCTGTCAAAGTCTGCACCCCTCTATCCCACCCGACCTGTACCCCCATACACCCCTCTGTCACAGTCTGCATCCCTCTATTGCGCACGGCGTTTGCCCCCATACACCCCTGTTACAGTCTGCACCCCTCTATCCCACACGGCCTTTGCCCCCATACACCCCTGTCACAGTCTGCACCCCTCTATCCCACACGGCCTGTACCCCCATACACCCCTCTATCACATACTACCTGCATCCACCATGTAGTCTTGTACCTCTCATGAGTGCCCCCACCTCCTTCAGCTTCTCCATTAACATACTCCTGCATCCAGCGGGCAAATCTCATAAGAAGTTGGACCAACCAACTAACACAACAAGTTATCGGAATGATTTTTAACGGGACAATTACATATTTATAAAAAGATAGTTTTCTATATCATGATGCCCCTTATGTCTCTCTAGGGTAAATAAAATCAGTTTTGATAACCTTTGGAAACCTTTGCTCCATTACTGTGATCTTCCTTGCTTCATGCTAATTTTGTTGGCCTTGTGCTAATCATATATTCCGCTGCACTAGATACGATAGATCATATTAGATATCTGATGTGTTGCTATGAGGCAAATCAAACATGTTCCTAGTGAATCCTTTATGAAAATTCGTCCTCAGGTCATATGATGACATTTTGTGTTTTATATAAGAGGTGAGAGATGTGCGGCGCTATATTTATGAAGTCATGGAAATGGGATTTTCTTGTGGCGGTGAAACGCATCTCTTCTAAATGGAATTTTTTTCTTATCTTATTGTAGTCGAGAATCCTTCATGATCAAACTGATCAGATGTCATGTCAAGCTCTGTTCTCTTCTCTTTTTCAACTAGGCAGATAAAATGCTCTTCTCCTGATGTTGCTGCAATCTTTTAAGTACTAACAAGTGTTCTGTGGTTACAACATCATTCTTTTTTTCTTTCTTAGCTCTGGGGTTACCACCCTGGTAGGTGTATGAAATCTCTCTCACTTCTGTCTGACAGATATTTCCTTTTCTGCTATAAAGCTCGTTTTAGCTAACATAAAGAAGCGCATAAAATGCTGCGTGTGACCGACCACCTCTTCTAAACCGCACTTCACACACTTTCAGACACTTTAATGTTCAATTCCAGACCTCCCTTTGACCAATCATGAACACTTTTGGTTTTATCAGATTCGGCAAAGTATTGATGTATGATCTTCTCACCAAAGATGTGCATTTATCTCACAGGCAAAGGTGGCGTAAAATAATAATCAACAGTCGGAGATTTCTAAAAGATTTCTAATGTACACCCAGATAAATAGAGAATGAGGTTAAGAACTAAACAACACGGCATTTTACAGCATAATATAACAGGATGGAATGATGGCGGTGTTTACTATAGAACCTTTACTTCTTCTATTAGCGGAAGTCAAGTGAAAAAATACAATTGGAGGCAATAGGAAAAATTAACAAAGGAAGATGCACCAAAGAAGGTGAGCATGGTGTGGTTATATGTTTTTGTGTACATTTTTTTTAGTGTCTTTATCTACATTGACATTTTTTAAAATCAAATTCAGTATGTGAAAAATATATCAGCGTAAATGTCAATTATTTGGTAATACGATGAAGAAAAACTGCCTTTGGTACAATTAGTTATTTTTTACCACCTGATAAATTTGTACCGAATTTGATAGATTTCTCCATTGTGTTACAAACACAACACATTTTTGACAATTAAAAACGATATTGTTAATTTTTAACAAGGAATAAAATGTATTTATAAAATGCGTTTTTATTACGTTTTTTTTAATCAAATCAAAATAAATCTTACAGATAAATGGAAGTGTTAAGTGCATATAATGACTGCAAATCTATTGACCTCTCATGCTTAGAACAAGGGTTCATGTTTGAAAATACTTTCATAATTTAGACAGCATAAATATAGATTAGACAGGACAAAATGTGCCAAATTTGTCACAAGGGTCATGCTTTATGATAGGTTTACTGCATCTTTAGACACTTTGACCTAATTTACACCAACGTCTATATTAGAGTTACATCTGTGTTAGTGCCTGCTTCTATCTCTTGGCTTCCGTTGCTGGGTGTTGACAGGTGACACAGAGCGAAAACATAATGAGTAATTTCCTGGGACTTGTGGTGCTGTCCTGTCCCGGAGTTTGGTGGTAAACTTCTGTTTGGGTTTCCTGCTTGAAACCCAGGACGGGTTCCTGAATTCCTGTTTGCTATGACCAGTTATAGATCTTCTAGACCTGGACCATATGTGCCTTTCTGCTTCTTACCTGCTAGTAGTTTCCTGCTGTTGGTCATCCACCTGCTGACATTTGTGTTCCTGACTAGACCCCTTGATTTTGATGCGACTTTCCACCCACCCATGGTCAGTTAGTTCACCAGCCAGGCCACCACACACACTGCCCCAGTGACAGCTAACCTATTTTTAGGCAAATATTTGTGCCAAATTTTGGAGGCCACCAGTAGACATTAAGCCATGTGTCTTTTCTGATAAACTACACCCATCCCTACAAAGTTGTGTCCCCTTTTAGGGAGACATGCAAACTAAACTATGTCTCAAACACAAAATAAATAGGTCTGAAACTAAGACATTTTTGCTCTAATATGTTTAATGGCACACGTCTCTTTAGTATTAAGCCAATCCATAAGTCAAAGCAATGTTTTTCATCTATACAAGTATATATTTAATGGCATTATAAAAAATTATATTACAACATAAGGTACAGTTTTTGGCAGATCTATTGGACCATATGAAATCTCTGACCTGTCACCAATGGCCTGCTAAAATAACATGCAGTTTTTGCTTGCATAGCAGTAGATCAACCATTGCTTGGAAATTTCCCTTTATTGTATGCAGTGGTATTTTTAGAATATGTATGTTATACTCAGCTTATTCACGTCTTTTTTTTTTTCTTTACATTCATATGTATGTATTTATATGGACGCAGTATATCATGTCTGTTATCCCTTACATTGACTATAAAGTGTCTATATTAGCTAATTTTCCTTTGTAAAACATGATGATTTTTACCATCTATATTTTGTATACCTCCTCCCCTCATCCCCTTTTTCTCATCCTTAAAACATCTTATACAAATTATATCACTATTTTTGTTGAATAAAGGTTAATTTTTTAATTATTGTTATTATTGTTAATGATATAGAAAACAAAATGCATATTTAAGAATAAAAAGGAACAGAATATGACATTAGTGAACCCATAATAATCAAGCAACAGTTTGTTCTTAATTCAGGGCATCAGTGGGCCATATCAGCATTTACATTGCTTTTGATTACGTACCATCTGTTATTATTCTTTTATTCACATGATAGATAATGTACTACAGTCTCATATTAAAGGGAAACTATCACCAGGCTTTTGCTACCCCATCAACCTTTTGCTACTGGATGGCCCCCCCTTTGGGCAGTGGGGTACTCGGTACCAGGCCCTTTGGTTCTCGATGGGGATGTCACGGTGGCTGATCCGGTCTGTGGCCCTAGGGGACGTCCGTTGATAAATGAGGGGAAAGGTCTTTAAAGGGATAATGTTCGTGACGCCACCTGTGGTATTCGGTCAGGGTGACCGACGCTGCTTAGGGGTCCGCTGGGGTGATGTTATGGCAGCTAGATGGTATACCTTCCCACAGGTGAAGTGTATCCCCAGGGCTTCCCAGAGTGTAGATGGTGGATGGTAGATGATGTAAGGTGCAGTGAATAACGAGCACACAAGGTTGCAGTCTCTTTACCTTTACTGAAGGCTTCAGCATCCACAGTCCAGAGCACCAAATCACGTGGCAGGCAGAGTCCGGCCGGTCTGAAGGCAAATCCATAGTCCCCTTATCCAGGTGGAATTCAATAGCCTTCCTCTAGCGCCTGAGTGTTGTAGTTCCTCCCTGCTGAGCAACTCGGTGAGGTCCTCACAACTATTGTAGGTGTTAAATCTCTTCCTCTCTGTCCCCCTGACGGATAGGACAAACCCGTATGACTGGTGGCCTGATGCTTTTTATAGGGACCCTAGAGACGCCCCGGCCCCCACAAGTTGCCACCGTGCCTCCTGGGTATATGAACATAAGGATGAATGACCTCGGGGAGATCAAAACATCCAACACGGAGACACCATCACGTGTTTCTCAACGCAGTGATCCAGAACACTGCCCCCATCCCTTATGGGAAATATGCAAATGCATGTAGAAAAGCCGCAGAGACACCATCACATGTTTCTCAAGGCAAGCAATAAATAGCCAGGTCTTTCACCGGGAAGGAACAACCACGGGAAGGGCAGCATCCAAAAAGGAAAACCAGCTATGCCAAAACATGGTATCCATCCACAGACAGCTGTTTCGGGGTATTTGCCCCTCATCAGTGTGGAGTAGGAAACTGGCTATTAGGAGCAGTGCCTAGCAAAAGGACTATAAACATAAGGATGAATGACCCCGGGGAGATCAAAACATCCAACACCGCGGAGACACCATCACGTCACCATCACCATTTCCTTTTTGGATGCTGCCCTTTCCTTGGTTGTTCCTTCCCGGTGAAAGACCTGGCTATTTATTGCATGCGTTGAGAAACACGTGATGGTGTCTCCACGGCTTTTCTACATGCCTCCTGGGTATATGGTCGGGCAGCCAACGTGGAATCAACTGTCCTGCCAGTCTCTGAAGTAAAGCATAGAGATCCTTACTCCCTCGGTGTTCTGGCTACCGGTACTGCGCTTCAGAAGGAGGCAGCCTGCTTCTAGTTGGTCTCCCTCTGATATTCCTCTCCTTTTGCTATGACTTTGTTTCTCACTCAAGGCAACACAATTCCTTTCAATGTCTCTTTCTTGGGATGCTGCCGCATGGGATGCAGGCGCAGCTCCGTGTACCCTCGCCTTCTGTAGGCTGCAGTTTGGAGCTGGCTGGAACGCACTCCAACCAGCCTCTGCCAAACTCGGTCAGGGCTGACTGACTAACTTCCTAACCAACCCACCAGTTTTACCCAAGTGTGAGGAGTGCCCTAGTAGATAGAAGCATGGCTGGAGTGTGAAGTGTGTTTTGTGGTAGTGATACCTGGAGAGAAGATCTCCTTCATTGCCTTCAGATGTAACATCACTCTCCTCTGGTGGAAGAATAACATTACTGCAACGACCAGGACTCTGGGGCGCTGCACCTCCCCCCCCCCATTAAATCCAGTACTCCCGGGCTGGGAAAAAGAAAACAACAATACATCAGCAAAAGACATGCAAAATTTTTGAAATGCCATAAAACAAGTTAATATATACTAAGCTTCCCTTTATGGGAGGTGAGAACACTTGAACGTTGCAAACACTAACATATTTTCAGTGTGCGCGCGACTTTCAAAGGCAAATGGAAAACCATTACTATCGATCTATGAAACACAATTACCCATACAGGTATTCTATCTACTAAGTGCAAGTACCCTCTAAGGGTATACTATCATTAACCCTTAAAGTACAAATCAACATTTTCTTTATCTCTCTTCTACACATGCAGGACTATCTGTCTACCCCCACGGGCCTACTGCATTTCCTTTCCTAAAACTTCAATTTTATCTAAAGTACATCATTTAACAGTTTATTCTCAATATTACATTTTATCACTATCTAACTTTCTAGCTACATACTATCGGCTATGCAAACATTATTACTATCTACTTTCTCTTTGTTGCATTAACTCACTATATTAACTAAATATATTAACTTTTTAGCACAGTGCAACTAGTAAACAATCCCTTTAAGGGCAAAGTCAAGTCTTTCTCTGAGGTAGTGCAAAGTATCAATACACAAGTCACTTATTAACTTTAAAACAGCAAAAACTTTCACGATGTCATCAGGAACAGTCTCTTCGAAAAGCTCTTCTTGTAAATCCAGTAGAGAGCACCTTTAGCAAACTATGTACAGTGGACAGTTTGTGATCATGCACAGTTCATGATTCTGCAGTTCTTTTGAAACAATGATGATACTTTGTGCAAAACTGAGGATCCCTTTAACGCGGGACCCCTTTAAGGAATAACTGTTGTGCATTCCGCTCTTGGGCTCCTGTAGTGAATTCTGTTGTCAAGCTCCCTCCTGTGGTCATGAATGGTACTTCGGCTGGTTCTGTCCATGGGCTTCCTCTGGTGGCTGTGAGTGGAGCTGCTGCTTCTGAGTTTCCTTCCACAGGTGACGAGGTTAATTCTTTAGCTGGCTGCTCTATTTAACTCCACTTAGATCATTGCTCCATGCCACCTGTCAATGTTCCAGTATTGGTCTAGTTCACTCCTGGATCGTTCTTGTGACCTGTCTTCCCAGCAGAAGCTAAGTTCCTGCTTGTTTTTCTTTGGTTTGCTATTTTTCTGTCCAGCTTGCTATTTTGATTGTTGTCTTGCTTGCTGGAAGCTCTGGGACGCAGAGGGAGCGCCTCCGCACCGTGAGTCGGTGCGGAGGGTCTTTTTGCGCCCTCTGTGTGGTCTTTTTGTAGTTTTTGTGCTGACCGCAAAGCTGCCTTTCCTATCCTCTGTCTGTTCAGTAAGTCGGGCCTCACTTTGCTAAATCTATTTCATCTCTGTGTTTGTAATTTTCATCTTTACTCACAGTCATTATATGTGGGGGCTGCCAGTTCCTTTGGGGAATTTCTCTGAGGCAAGGTAGGCTTTATTTTTCTATCTTTAGGGCTAGCTAGTTCCTTAGGCTGTGACGAGGCGCCTAGGGAGCGTCAGGAGCGCTCCACGGCTATTTCTAGCGTGTGTGATAGGATTAGGGATTGCGGTCAGCAGAGTTCCCACGTCTCAGAGCTCGTCCTATATTATTAGTAACTATCAGGTCATTCCGTGTGCTCTTAACCACCAGGTCCATTATTGTCCTGACCACCAGGTCATAACACGCTCCCTCCGGTGGTTGTAAGTGGCACTTTTGTGAGTTCTGCTCTTCGGCTCCGTCTTGTGGTTTCTAGTGGTATGGCTGCTCCTTGGAGTTAGCTGTCATCAGCTGCCTCCACTTATCGTCTCTTCTGCTCGGCTATTTAGGTCTGGCTCTTTCTTCAGCCAGTGCCATTTGTAAATGGTTCCTGGTTGGATTCACATCTCTTTGGAGTTCCCTGTTATCCTGACCAGTTCAGCTAAGCTAAGTTTTTGCTTGCTCTTTTCTGTCCATAGATTGTGGACTTATCCATTCTGTGCTTTCTATGTTTGTCCAGCTTATCAGTGTGAATTAATTCTGTCTTGCTGGAAGCTCTGGGAGACAGATTTTCCCTCCACACCTTTAGTCAGGTGTGGAGATTTTTTGTAAACTCTGCATGGATTTTTGTAGTGTTTTATACTGACCGCACAGTATTCCATCCTGTCCTATCTATTTAGCTAGACTGGCCTCCTGTGCTCATCCTGGTTTCATTCTGTGTATGTCTTTTCCCTCTCCACTCACAGTCATTATTTGTGGGGGGCTAATCTATCCTTTGGGGATTTTCTCTGAGGCAAGATAGTTTTCCTGCTTCTATCTTTAGGGGTAGTTAGCTCTTAGGCTGTGACGAGATGCCTAGGGAGAGTTAGGAGCATTCCACGGCTACTTCTAGTGTTGTGTTGAGCTTAGGGACTGCGGTCAGTACAGTTACCACTTCCTTCAGAGCTTGTCCCATGTTGCTCCTAAACCACCGTATCATAACAGTACAAGTGGCCAAAAATGAATTAAATGCATCTCAAAAGAAGGAAAAGAAAGTTCTGAACCATTTTTTTTTTCTGTGCTCTGGTTTGTCGTTTTTTTCCTCTTGATATCTGGGTGGTTCAGGATATATGCTTTGGCATGGATGTTCAGGGTTTGTTTTCTCTTGTGGATCAACTTGCTGCAAGAGTACAGAGTATCCAGGACTATGCTGTCCAGACTCCGGCTTTAGAGCCCAGAATTCCTACTCCTGATTTGTTTTTTGGGGACAGATCCAAGTTTTAGAACTTTAAAAATAATTGCAAATTGTTTTTTGCTTTGAAACACCATTCTTCTGGTGATCCCATTCAGCAAGTAAAAATCATCATATCCTTGCTGCGTGGTGACCCTCAAGACTGGGCTTTTTCTCTTGAAACAGGGGATCCGGCATTATTGAATGTAGATGCATTTTTTGAAGCGCTCGGATTATTGTATGACGAACCTAATTCTGTGGATCATGCAGAAAAAACCCTGTTGGCCTTGTGTCAAGGTCAGGAAGCGGCAGAGTTATACTGCCAGAAATTTAGAAAATGGTCTGTGCTCACTGAATGGAATGAAGAGGCTCTGGCTGCTATTTTCAGAAAAGTTCTTTCTGAAACCCTTAAAGGGAAGGTGCCGCAATTTTGTTTTTGTATTAAAAATAATTGTTTATATAAACAATTATTTTTAATACAAAATTATTTTTTTTAACTTTAATATATTTTTTATTATTAATTATTTTTGCAGCCACTGGGTGCCGCCATTTTGCTTTGCAGCAGTGTAAGAGTCCCAGCACGACATTTACACTGTGCAAAATACGGCAGCCCTGGACATAGGAGGCTGCAGTCGGGAGCCGACCCCATAGCTATCCTTGTGCTGTGATGTGGCCACGCCCCCTGGGCTGTCTCCACATCACAGCAGAGGCAGGAGATCGGCACCATCTTGCTTCAGCCTACAGTGGAGTGTACCTGTGAGCTCCACTGTGACTGAGAGCCGTGCTGTTGGAGGGGCAGCTCCTGTCTCCCCTCACACTGTCAGCGGCCGTTCCCTGTCCTCTGCTGCCTGGTGTGTGGCTGTGATCTCTAGAATCCCTAGAGAGGGTGAAGGAGTGCTGCCGTCTGATGTCCTCTATCAGGAGCTGCAGAGAGGTAATAGAGGGGGATGGGGGAGGCTCTGTGCTGCATGACCTCTCACTGCAGCTCCTCACAGGACATCAGACCGTGCATCTCTCACTATACTGTGCTGAGCCATGTATCTAATCCTCTCCTGTGTAATACTGTCTGCTGGCCCCTGTATCTAATCCTCTCATGTGTGATACTATGCTGAGCCATGCATCTAATCCTCTCCTGTGTGATACTGTCTGCTGAGCCATGCATCTAATCCTATACTGTGTGATATTATGCTGAGCCGTGTATCTAATCTTCTCCTGTGTGATACTGTCTGCTGAGCCGTGTATCTAATCCTCCCCTGTGTGATACTGTCTGCTGAGCCGTGTATCTAATCCTCTCCTGTGTGATACTGTCTGCTGAGCCGTGTATCTAATCCTCTCCTGTGTGATATTATGCTGAGCCGTGTATCTAATCCTCTCCTGTGTGATACTGTCTGCTGAGCCGTGTATCTAATCCTCTCCTGTGTGATATTATGCTGAGCCGTGTATCTAATCCTCTCCTGTGTGATACTGTCTGCTGAGCCGTGTATCTAATCCTCTCCTGTGTGATACTGTCTGCTGAGCCGTGTATCTAATCCTCTCCTGTGTGATATTATGCTGAGCCGTGTATCTAATCCTCTCCTGTGTGATACTGTCTGCTGAGCCGTGTATCTAATCCTCTCCTGTGTGATATTATGCTGAGCCGTGTATCTAATCCTCTCCTGTGTGATACTGTCTGCTGAGCCGTGTATCTAATTCTATACTGTGTGATATTATGCTGAGCCGTGTATCTAATCCTCTCTTGTGTGATACTGTCTGGTGAACCGTGTATCTAATCCTCTCCTATGCACTCCTCTCCCCCCTGCATATCTTTCCCCATTGCACACACAACTCAATGCGTGCGATAACAGGAGCTGCGGGCGTCATGCTGTATTATGGCATTATGTGAGATCTATATGACGGTATTATGTGATCTGTATGGTGGTATTATGCTTGATAAGTATTGTGAGAATTATATGGTGGTATTGTGTGTGATCTATATGGCAGTATTATGTGAAAACACTGGCAGTATTATGTGTGATCTATATGGCGGTATGTGAACACTGGTGGTATTATGTGTGATCTATATGGCGGTATGTGAGAACACTGGTGGTATTGTGTGATCTATATGGCGGTATTATGTGAGAACACTATGTCAGTATTATGTGTGATCTATATGGCGGTATTATGTGAGAACACTGGCAGTATTATGTGTGATCTATATGGCGGTATGTGAGAACACTGGTGGTATTGTGTGATCTATATGGCGGTATTATGTGAGAACACTATGGCAGTATTATGTGTGATCTATATGGCGGTATTATGTGAGAACACTGGCAGTATTATGTGTGATCTATATGGCGGTATGTGAGAACACTGGTGGTATTATGTGTGATCTATATGGCGGTATGTGAGAACACTGGTGGTATTATGTGTGATCTATATGGCGGTATTATGTGAGAACACTATGGCAGTAATATCTTCAGAAAGTGGACCCATTCTATGGTGGTTGTGGCTGAGCACCTGCACGTGGGTCTGGGGTAATAGAGGGGGCAGCATGACCTCCACTTAGGTGTAGTCAGGGGAAGGCTGGTGAGGTAGCTGAAGAGAGGGGTCTCATTTTTATCGTTACTATATGGCTACATTTCCTTCCCAGCATCACCCCGACTGCGCCTGTCGCCTCGCTTTCACATATTGCCAGGACAGGATGGAGAAGACAGGATCTGAGGAGGGGAATGGGGTCTGCATGCAAAGTCTGGATCAGATCAGGCCATCAATCCGCAGAAATGTTTCCTGGATTTCTGTGAAGCAGACGGTCCATTCATGTGTATAAAAGACAGCGCTCTATGTACAATCCCTGGCTGCTCCGCACACCGAACAGGGGGCCCCTATAGACCAGCACACTGCTCTCCTGAAATACTCTGTGCTGCTGTCACCCTGCTCCCTCCACCACATATCTCCCAGAATCCTTGCTGCCTGCCATCCTCGGTGACCGTCTACTTGTCAGTATAAGGGCTCATTTCCACTTGTGTGAGAAAAAAATGGTCTGATTTACGGACCGAAAAAACGGATGTAACGTCTGCGAGTGCCATGCGAGTGTCATGCGAGTGTGATGCGAGTTTTTTATCGCAACATCCGTATGACATCCGTATTGCTGTCCGATTTTTTACGCACCCGTGTCCTTAGAAAAGCCGGCAATTCAGCGCAGAGTACAGTAAAATCACACTGACAGGTTAGATTAGAGTAGATATATACACATAGAATAGGTATATATACATATATATATGTCAGGGAGACACCTATATATATATATATATTAATATTTCTTCCAGCGCGAGATAGCTTTAAAGCTGGTAATTCAATTACCGGCTTTTCCTATCTCCTTCACAAACCCGACATGATATGTGACCTGGTTTACATACAGTAAACCATCTCATATCACCGTCACAAGAGGTCACTGGACCCGTTGAAGCGATTGTTCGCGAAACGGCCGTCGTCTGTCTCGTCTCTGCACCCTCCCTCACCGCTCCCTCCTCATGTTGTAACCTGCCTTGTTCCTAGCTGGGAATGTTGAGCCACGGTCAATAAAGGACTATATTATCATTGAAGATCACGGGTGAGTGCTGCTTTCATTCATCATCTCATATCACCATTTTTTTGCATATTCCACACTACTAATGTTAGTAGTGTGTATGTGCAAAATTTGGCCGTTCTAGCTAGTAAAATAAGGGGTTAAATGACGGAAAAAATTGGCGTGGGCTCCCGCACAATTTTCTCCGCCAGAGTAGTAAAGCCAGTGACTGAGGGCAGATATTAATAGCCTGGAGAGGGTCCATGGTTATTGGCCCCCCCTGGCTAAAAACACCTGCCCCCAGCCACCCCAGAAAAGGCACATCTGGAAGATGCGCCTATTCTGGCACTTGGCCACTCTCTTCCCATTCCCGTGTAGCGGTGGGATATGGGGTAATGAAGGGTTAATGCCACCTTGCTATTGTAAGGTGACATTAAGCCTAATTAATAATGGACAGGCGTCAATTATGACACCTATCCATTATTAATCAAATACTAGTAAAGGGTTAAAAAAAAACACACACACACACACACATTATTAAAAATTAATTTATTGAAAAAATCACAAAGGCTGTTGTATTAATTTATTCTACTCTCAATCCACTCACTGAAGACCCTCGATCTGTAAATGAAAAAAAAATAATAAACCAACAATATACATACCTTCCGAGGATCTGGCAAGTCCAACGATGTAGATCCATCTGAAGGGGTTAAAATATTTTGCAGACACGAGCTCCGCTAATGCAGGATGCTCATTTCTGCAAAACCCCGGCGAATGAAGCTAAATATAGGTCAATGACCTATATTTAGCTTCATTTGCGGTGAGGCGCCCTCTGCTGGCTGTTCCTAGATCGTGGGAACTTTCCTAGAAAGCTCCCTGGCTCGAGTTCATATGAGGACAACCAGCAGAGGGCGCCTCACCGCAAATGAAGCTAAATATAGGTCATTGACCTATATTTAGCTTCATTCGCCGGGGTTTTGCAGAAATGAGCATCCTGCATTAGCGGAGCTCGTGTCTGCAAAATATTTTAACCCCTTCAGATGGATCTACATCGTTGGACGTGCCAGATCCTCGGAAGGTATGTATATTGTTGGTTTATTATTTTTTTTTAATTTACAGATCGAGGGTCTTCAGTGAGTGGATTGAGAGTAGAATAAATTAATACAACAGCCTTTGTGATTTTTTCAATAAATTAATTTTTAATAATGTGTGTGTGTGTTTTTTTTAACCCTTTACTAGTATTTGATTAATAATGGATAGGTGTCATAATTGACGCCTCTCCATTATTAATTAGGCTTAATGTCACCTTACAATAGCAAGGTGGCATTAACCCTTCATTACCCCATATCCCACCGCTACACGGGAATGGGAAGAGAGTGGCCAAGTGCCAGAATAGGCGCATCTTCCAGATGTGCCTGTTCTGGGGTGGCTGGGGGCAGGAGTTTTTAGCCGGGGGGGGGGGGGGGCAATAACCGTGGACCCTCTCCAGGCTATTAATATCTGCCCTCAGTCACTGGCTTTACTACTCTGGCGGAGAAAATTGTGCGGGAGCCCACGCCAATTTTTTCCGTCATTTAACCCCTTATTTTACTAGCTAGAACGGCCAAATTTTGCATATACACACTACTAACATTAGTAGTGTGGAATATGCAAAAAAAATGGTGATATGAGATGGTTTACTGTATGTAAACCAGGTCTCATATCATGTCGGGTTTGTGAAGGAGATAGCAAAAGCCGGTAATTGAATTACCAGCTTTAAAGCTATCTCACGCTGGAAGAAATATTAATATATATATATATATATATATATATATATATATATATATATATATATATATAGGTGTCTCCCTGACATAGAATAGGTATATATACATATATATATATATACATATATATATATATATATGTGTATATATCTACTCTAATCTAACCTGTCAGTGTGATTTTACTGTACTCTACGCTGAATTGCTGGCTTTTCTAAGGACACGGGTGCGTAAAAATCGGACAGCACTCGCATGGTGCGAGTGCTGTGCGTTTTTTTTCTCGCACCCATTGACTTGCATTGGCGAGTCTCGTCCGAGAATCGCAGCAATACGCAGCATGCTGCGATTTTTTTCTCAGCCGACACAGATTTTTCTCAGTCCGATTTCGGCTGAGAAAAAAATCGCAAATGGAATGTCACCTATTGATTAACATTGGTCCGAGTGCAATCCGATTTTTTATCGGATTGCACTCGTCCGTTTATCTCACAAGTGGAGATGAGCCCTAAGGCTGCTTTCACACTAGCGTCGGTATGGGCCCATCGCAGTGTGTCGGGCCGATGTACCGACGTATGCTGTGAAAGAAATGCACGACGTGGGCAGCGGAAGCAGTCTTACGACGCTTCCGCTGCCCCATTGTAAGGTCTGGGCATTATGTGAGAACACTATGTCAGTATTATGTGTGATCTATATGGCGGTATTATGTGAGAACACTGGCAGTATTATGTGTGATCTATATGGCGGTATGTGAGAACACTGGTGGTATTGTGTGATCTATATGGCGGTATTATGTGAGAACACTATGGCAGTATTATGTGTGATCTATATGGCGGTATTATGTGAGAACACTGGCAGTATTATGTGTGATCTATATGGCGGTATGTGAGAACATGGTGGTATTATGTGTGATCTATATGGCGGTATGTGAGAACACTGGTGGTATTTGGTCAGTATAAGGCTGCTTTCACACTAGCGTCGGTACGGGCCCATCGCAGTGTGTCGGGCCGATGTACCGACGTATGCTGTGAAAGAAATGCCCGACGTGGGCAGCGAAAGCAGTCTTACGACGCTTCCGCTGCCCCATTGTAAGGTCTGGGCATGAGGGGGCGGAGTTTCTGCCGTGCATGCGCGGTCGAAAATGGCGGACTCGACGCACAAACAAACGTTACATGTAACTTTTTTTGTGGCGGAGGTTCACCAAAACATGACGCAACCGTCGCACGACAGTTGCGACGTGTGGCAATACGTCGATAATGTTAGTCTATGGGGAAAAAACAAAGACAACTTTGCAGGATGTATTTTTTCTCCTGAACGACGCATTGCAACGTACAGCCAACAACACTAGTGTGAAAGTAGCCTAAGGCTGCCGTCCACTATCAGTATTTGGTCAGTATTTTACCTCAGTATTTGTAGCTAAAACCAGGAGTGTGTGATAAATGCAGAAGTGGTGCACATGTTTCTATTATACTTTTCCTCTAATTGTTCCACTCCTGGTTTTGGCTTACAAATACTGAGGTAAAATACTGACCAAATACGGCTAGTGTGACGGCAGCCATACTCTGCAGTCACCAACAAAATGGCTGCTCACTGGGTTCCTGAATATCATCCTCTCTAATCCCTTAGCAAACACCCAGAAGGGGAGGAGAGGAGTGACATCACACATGTCAGCAGACTCCGCCCATAATTACTGCAGTGCAGTAATGTGAGCTAGTTGTACACTAGGTTTTTCTGAAATTTCAGCAGCTGCTCCCCCTAGTGTTTAAGTGGAAATTCCAGAGCTTTTCAAATTATTTTTCATATTTTACTAAATTATAAACAAATGATAATATTTTTTAAGAAAATGTAATCATTAATTCTTTACATTTTTACAATTTCTGAAAAAAATTTTTTTGATGGCACCTTCCCTTTAAAGATGTTATGGTGGGCTTTCCTACGCCTGCCGGTTTGAGCGAATCTATGTCTCTAGCCATTCAGATTGATCGGCGTCTGCGCGAGCGCAAAGCTGTGCACCATATGGCAGTGTCCTCTGAGCAGAGTCCTGAACCTATGCAATGTGATAGGATTTTGACTAGAATAGAACGGCAGGAATTCAGACGTCAGAATAGGCTGTGTTTTTACTGTGGTGATTCTGCTCATGTTATCTCTGATTGCCCTAAGCGTACTAAGAGAGTCGCTAGGTCTGTTACCATTAGTACTATACAGCCTAAATTTCTCTTATCTGTGACCCTGATTTGCTCATTGTCGTCCTTTTCTGTCATGGCATTTGTGGATTCAGGCGCTGCCCTGAACTTAATGGACTTAGAATTCGCCAGGCGCTGTGGTTTTTCCTTGCAGCCTTTGCAGAGCCCTATTCCTTTGAGGGGCATTGATGCTACACCCTTGGCCAAGGATAAACCTCAGTACTGGACACAGATAACTATGTACATGGCTCCTGCACATCAGGAAGATTGCCGTTTTCTGGTGTTGCATAATCTGCATGATGTTGTTGTACTGGGATTTCCATGGTTACAGGAACATAATCCGGTGCTGGATTGGAAAACTATGTCGGTGACTAGTTGCGGTTGTCGAGGAGTACATAGTGACGTTCCTTTGATGTAAATTTCCTCTTCCCCCTCTTCTGAGGTCCCTGAGTTTTTGTCGGATTTCCAGGATGTATTTGATGAGCCCAAGTCCAGTTCCCTTCCTCCACATAGGGACTGTGATTGTGCTATTAACTTGATTCCTGGTTGTAAGTTCCCTAAGGGCCGACTTTTCAATCTGTCTGTGCCAGAGCATGCCGCCATGCGGAGTTATGTTAAGGAATCTTTGGAGAAAGGGCATATTCGGCCCTCTTCGTCACCATTGGGAGCGGGTTTCTTTTTTGTTGCTAAGAAGGATGGCTCCTTGAGACCCTGTATTGATTATCGTCTTCTTAATAAGATCACGGTCAAATTCCAATACCCCTTGCCTTTGCTTACTGATTTATTTGCTCAGATTAAGGGGGCTAGTTGGTTTACTAAGATTGACCTCCGAGGGGCATATAATCTTGTTCGTATTAAACAGGGTGACGAATGGAAAACTGCATTTAATACGCCCGAAGGCCATTTTGAATACCTTGTGATGCCATTTGGGCTCTCTAATGCTCCATCTGTGTTCCAGTCTTTCATGCATGATATTTTCCGCAATTTTCTTGATAAATTCATGGTCGTATATTTGGATGATATTTTGATTTTTTCCGATGATTGGGAGTCTCATGTGAAGCAGGTCAGGATGGTGTTCCAGATCCTTCGTGATAATGCTTTATTTGTGAAGGGGTCTAAGTGCCTATTCGGAGTTCAGAAGGTCTCTTTTTTGGGTTTTATTTTTTCTCCCTCGTCTATAGAAATGGATCCTGTTAAGGTCCAAGCTATTCATGACTGGATCCAACCCACATCTGTGAAGGGTCTTCAAAAATTTTTGGGCTTTGCTAATTTCTATCGCCGTTTCATTGCCAACTTTTCCAGTGTGGTTAAGCCCCTTACAGATTTGACGAAGAAAGGCGCTGATGTGACGAATTGGTCCTCTGAGGCTGTTGAGGCCTTTCAGGAGCTTAAACGCCGATTTACTTCTGCCCCTGTGTTGCGTCAACCGGATGTTTCTCTTCCTTTTCAGATTGAGGTCGACGCTTCTGAGATTGGGGCAGGGGCCGTTTTGTCTCAGAGGGAGTCTGATGGTTCTTTGATGAAACCGTGTGCTTTTTTTTCCAGAAAGTTTTCACCTGCGGAACGCAATTATGATGTCGGCAATCGGGAGTTGTTGGCTATGAAGTGGGCGTTTGAGGAGTGGCGACATTGGATTGAGGGAGCTAAACACCGTGTTGTGGTCCTGACTGATCATAAGAATCTGATTTACCTCAAGTCGGCCAAGCGGCTGAATCCTAGACAGGCTCGATGGTCCCTGTTTTTCTCCCGTTTTGATTTTGTGGTCTCGTATCTTCCGGGATCTAAGAATGTTAAGGCTGATGCCCTCTCTAGGAGTTTTTCGCCTGATTCTCCTGGAGTCCTTGAGCCGGTTGGCATTCTTAAGGAGGGGGTGATTCTTTCTGCTATCTCCCCTGATTTGTGGCGGGTGCTTCAGGAATTTCAGGCTGATAGGCCTGACCGCTGTCCAGTGGGGAAGCTGTTTGTTCCTGATAGATGGACAAGTAAGGTAATTTCTGAGGTTCATTGTTCAGTGTTGGCTGGTCATCCTGGGATTTTTGGTACCAGAGATTTGGTTGCTAGGTCCTTTTGGTGGCCTTCCTTGTCGCGCGATGTGCGTGCTTTTGTGCAGTCCTGTGGGACTTGCGCCACGGCCAAGCCTTGCTGTTCCCGCGCTAGTGGGTTGCTTTTGCCTTTGCCGGTCCCTGAGAGGCCCTGGACGCATATTTCCGTGGATTTTATTTCGGATCTTCTTGTTTCCCAGATGATGTCTGTTATCTGGGTTGTTTGAGACCGGTTCTCTAAAATGGTCCACCTGGTACCTTTGCCTAAGTTGCCTTCCTCCTCAGATCTGGTTCCATTATTTTTTCAGCATGTGGTTCGTTTGCATGGCATTCCGGAGAATATTGTGTCTGACAGAGGTTCTCAGTTTGTCTCTAGATTTTGGCGGGCCTTTTGTGCTAGAATGGGCATTGATTTGTCTTTTTGTCTGCGTTTCATCCTCAGACTAATGGCCAAACTGAGCGAACTAATCAGACCTTGGAGACCTATTTGAGATGCTTTGTGTCTGCTGATTAGGATGATTGGGTGTCTTTCTTGCCATTGGCCGAGTTTGCCCTTAATAATCGGGCTAGTTCGGCTACTTTGGTTTCACCTTTCTTTTGTAATTTTGGTTTTCATCCTCGTTTTTCTTCTGGGCAGGTTGAGCCTTCTGATTGTCCTGGTGTTGATTCTGTGGTGGACAGGCTGCAGCAGATTTGGACTCATGTGGTGGACAATTTGACGTTGTATCAGGAAAGGGCTCAACGTTTTGCTAACCGCTGTCGGTGTGTTGGTCCCCGGCTTCGTGTGGGGGATTTGGTTTGGTTGTCTTCTCGTCATGTTCCTATGAAGGTTTCTTCTCCTAAGTTTAAGCCTCGGTTTATTGGTCCTTATAAAATTTCTGAAATTATTAATCCGGTGTCTTTTTGTTTGGCTCTTCCTGCCTCTTTTGCCATTCATAATGTTTTCCATAGATCTTTGTTGTGGAGATATGTGGTGCCCGTTGTTCCCTCGGTTGACCCTCCTGCCCCGGTGTTGGTTGAGGGAGAGTTGGAATATGAGGTTGAGAAGATTTTGGATTCTCGTTTTTCGAGGCGGAGGCTTCAGTATCTTGTCAAGTGGAAGGGTTATGGCCAGAAGGATAATTCTTGGGTTGTTGCCTTCGATGTCCATGCCACCGATTTGGTTTGTGCTTTTCACTTGGCTCGTCCTGATCGGCCTGGGGGCTTTGGTGAGGGTTCGGTGACCCCTCCTCAAGGGGGGGTACTGAATTCCGCTCTTGGGCTCCCTCCGGTGGTTGTAAGTGGCACTTTTGTGAGTTCTGCTCTTGGGCTCCCTCTTGTGGTTTCTAGTGGTATGGCTGCTCCTTGGAGTTAGCTGTCATCAGCTGCCTCCACTTATCGTCTCTTCTGCTCGGCTATTTAGGTCTGGCTCTTTCTTCAGCCAGTGCCACTTGTAAATGGTTCCTGGTTGGATTCACATCTCTTTGGAGTTCCCTGTTATCCTGACCAGTTCAGCTAAGCTAAGTTTTTGCTTGCTCTTTTCTGTCCATAGGTTGTGGACTTATCAATTCTGTACTTTCTATGTTTGTCCAGCTTATCAGTATGAATTAATTCTGTCTTGCTGGAAGCTCTGGGAGGCAGATTTGCCCTCCACACCTTTAGTCAGGTGTGGAGATTTTTTGTAAACTCTGCGTGGATTTTTGTAGTGTTTTATACTGACCACACAGTATTCCATCCCGTCCTATCTATTTAGCTAGACTGGCCTCCTGTGCTCATCCTGGTTTCATTCTGTGTATGTCTTTTCCCTCTCCACTCACAGTCATTATTTGTGGGGGGCTAATCTATCCTTTGGGGATTTTCTCTGAGGCAAGATAGTTTTCCTGCTTCTTTCTTTAGGGGTAGTTAGCTCTTAGGCTGTGACGAGGTGCCTAGGGAGAGTTAGGAGCATTCCACGGCTACTTCTAGTGTTGTGTTGAGCTTAGGGACTGCGGTCAGTACAGGTACTACCTCCTTCAGAGCTCGTCCCATGTTGATCCTAAACCACCGTATCATAACAAATAACCCTGGAAGAGTTTTAAAGCATCAAAAGAGGAAATGTCTTTAAGAACTATATACATTTATCAGGTTTTCGAGGTTTACTGCAGTTCTGGAGGTAGCACTGTTGGAGGTAGCCCGGTTGGATACTGGCGGCTACCAGGTGCTACATAAGGGGCTCCCTCACTCCAGATGGGGGTCTGCATACCCACAATGTTCCGCTCAAGGGCAGCCGAAGCACGAGCCACCATGGGAGTTAGTTCTGTAGCCACAACAGTGGTAGTTGGATACACAATAGGGGTGATGTTAACCTGCAGGACCCTCGGTGGTTCAACAGCTGTAGTGGTCGAGGTCGTTTCCATGACACTAGGTGGCGCTGTTAATGGCGCACACCTCTTAATGTTTTGAGCGTACCAACCTTTATCCCCCAGTGATGGGTGTAAGTCACCGGATCTCCGGGGCGCAAGCTTCGGTCCAAATACCCCCTTCCAGGGTGAGACTCCACTTCACTTCTGTCAACCTGAACCTTTTGTACTATCCCAGATTCCTGAATGAAACCCCTCCCTCTTTGGAGATGGTAGGTCACCACTATGCCATATATCACCGGGAGACTTGTTGTGAATTCTGCTTTTGGTGTTGTGAATTCTGCTCTTGGGTTCCCTCCAGTGGTTGTAGGTGGGAATGCAGTTGTCTCTGAGTCGCAGTCCTGGCCAGGTGTATCTGCTGATTGCAGTTCTGACTGGGATATTTAGGTGTGCAGGATTCATTAGTCCTTGCCAGTTGTCAATGTTTCTTGTGAAGTGTTGGATCACTTTCTGGCTTCTCCTGCTTAGCTGCCAATTCAGCAAAGAAAAGTGTCTATTTCTTTTTCTGTGGCACACATACAGTGTGCTTATTTTCTGTGCTATTCATTTGTTTTCTCTTGTCCAGCTTAGACTGTGTCAGTGTTTTCTCAGTCTTGTTGGATTCTCTGGAGTTGCAGATATACGCTCCACATCTTTAGTTAGATGGTGGAGTTTTTGTATTTTCTGCTGTGGATATTTTTGGAAGGATTTTAATACTGACCGCTTAGTATTCTGTCCTATCCTTTCCTATTTAGCTAGTGTGTGCCTCATTTGCTAAATCCTGTTTCTTGCCTGCGTGTGTCTTTTCCTCTGCTACTCACAGTCAATATTTGTGGGGGGCTGCCTATCCTTTGGGGTTCTGCTCTGAGGCAAGGTAGAAATTCCTATTTCCATCTATAGGGGTATTTAGTCCTCCGGCTATGTCGAGGTGTCTAGGTTTTGTTAGGCACACCCCACGGCTACTTCTAGTTGCACTGTTAAGATCAGGGTTTGCGGTCAGTATAGTAACCACCTACTCCAGTGAAAGTTTTCATGCTGCTCCAAGGTCACCTGATCATAACATTTTGGGCTCCCTCTGGTGGTTGTAGGTGGTAATGCAGTTGTCCCTGAGTTGCAGTCCTGGTCAGGTGTATCTGCTGATTGCAGTTCTGACTGGGGTATTTAGGTGTGCAGGATTCATTAGTCCTTGCCAGTTGTCCATGGTTGTTGGAAGGTGTTGGACCTCTGTCTGGTTCCTCCTGCCTTACTGCCAAATCAGCAAAGATAAGTGTCTGGTTTTGTTTCTGTGGCACACATGCAGTGTGCTTATTTTCTGTGCTATTCATTTGTTTTCTCTTGTCCAGCTTAGACTGTGTCAGTGTTTTCTCAGTCTTGTTGGATTCTCTGGAGTTGCAGATATACGCTCCACATCTTTAGTTAGATGGTGGAGTTTTTGTATTTTCTGCTGTGGATATTTTTGGAAGGATTTTAATACTGACCGCTTAGTATTCTGTCCTATCCTTTCCTATTTAGCTAGAGTGGCCTCTTTTGCTAAATCCTGTTTTCTGCCTGCGTGTGTCTTTCCTCTCCTTCTCACAGTCAATATTCGTGGGGGGCTGCCTATCCTTTGGGGTTCTGCTATGAGGCAAGGTAGAATTCCTATTTCCATCTATAGGGGTATTTAGTCCTCCGGCTGTGTCGAGGTGTCTAGGGTTTGTTAGGCACACCCCACGGCTACTTCTAGTTGCGGTGTTAGTTCAGGATTTGCGGTCAGTACAGTTACCACCTACTCCAGAGAAAGTTTCATGTGGCTCTAAGGTCACCGGATCATAACAGAGACTGTCGTCTCGCTGAGTTTTAGCGGTCGATGTGTCACGTCGAGTGTTCCGTTTATTCCGCTCCTTCCATTGCAACATTAGGCATTGTTTATATTCTTCCCAAGTGAGGATCACAATATAGGAACCCTCTTGTTTGGACTCATCCGGTCTGGTCTTTGGAGCGTCCCATTTAAAGATCACCCCCTCAGGGCTCACGTCTAGCGGTAGGCCCATGGATGTTGGTAGCGGGGGCAACGTCTTGTCGGACGTGTTGGGAGTGGTTAGGACCGGAACGGTGGCTGATGGTTGGTCATAGTCCAGACGGGGAGCGGTCACTGGAGTGGGATCGGCCGGTGGGGCAGGGGCGCTTTCTGTACCTGCGTCGGATGTGGTGCCACCGATGACGATCCGTTCCGCTGACAAGGACGCTGGAGCTTGCTGCTGCTTGGACCACGGTTCTTCTAGTGCGACTTCCGGCACAGCTTCGACTTCCATTTCTTCACTGCTGTCGGCTCTGCGTCCGGGAGGGGATGGCTCGGCTCCTCCACATACGGATCCAAGAAGTCCGGATCCTCCGGCAGCGGCGAGTTCGGGCTTGCCTCCTGTCGCCTGAGATGGTCCTGGGTCACTTCGTCGTTCAGGTACCTGCTGGTCGCCATCTCTGCTCCTGGACCTTCGGTAGCACACGCATGCTGCTCCCCCATTTCCTTGGGTCTGAGCTCCTTGATCCCTGAGCTCATCATCATCCCGCAGCAGTAGTCGGAGGGGGCGGTCGTCACTCTTGGCGCCGCTTTGGCAGTCCCCTCCATGTTGGCACGCCCTTCTTCTTCTCCAGCGCTCCTCGTGGCGCAGTAATGGCCGCAGTTTTGGCTCAAATTTTGGCGGTGAATGGCAATACAGTCTTTAAGCAATTCACAGTTCAAATCCGATTCTGGCACAGTTCTTAGGCGCACATGACCCGATTTTTCAGGCTTAAGTAGATCCTGTTCATGACGCCAAAATGGATCGCCCCCCCCCCATTGTAGGGCAATGAGGTACTCGGTACCGGGCCCTTCGGTTCTCGTCGGGGATGTCACGTTGGCTGACCCGGTCCGTGGCCCTAGGGGACGTCCGTTGGTAAATGAGGGGAAAGGTCTTTAAAGGGATAATGTTCGTGACGCCACCTGTGGTATTCGGTCAGGGTGACCGATGCTGCTTAGGGGTCCGCTGGGGTGATGTTATGGCAGCTAGATGGTATACCTTCCCACAGGTGAAGTGTATCCCCAGGGCTTCCCAGGGTGTAGATGGTGGATGGTGGATGATGTAAGGCGCAGTGAATAACAAGGACACAAGGTTGCAGTCTCTTTACCTTTACTGAAAGCTTCAGCATCCACAGTCCAGAGCACCAGATCATGGGGCAGGCAGAGTCCGGCCGGTCTGAAGGCAAATCCAGAGTCCCCTTATCCAGGTGGAATTCAATAGCCTTCCTCTAGCGCCTGAGTGTTGTAAGTCCTCCCTGCTGAGCAACTCGGTGAGGTCCTCACAACTATTGTAGGTGTTAAATCTCTTCCTCTCTGTCCCCCTGACGGATAGGACAAACCCGTATGACTGATGGCCTGAGGCTTTTTATAGGGACCCTAGAGATGCCCCGGCCCCCACAAGTTGCCACCGTGCCTCTTGGGTATATGGTCGGGCAGCCAACGTGGAATTAACTGTCCTGCCAGTCTCTGAAGTAAAGCATAGAGATCCTTACTCCCTCGGTGTTCTGGCTACCGGTACTGCGCTTCAGAAGGAGGCAGCCTGCTTCTAGCTGGTCTCCCTCTGATATTCCTCTCATTTTGCTATGACTTCCATTTCTCACTCACGGCAACACAATTCCTTTCAATGTCTCTTTCTTGGGATGCTTCCGCATGGGATGCAGGCGCAGCTCCGTGTACCCTCGCCTTCCGCAGGCCGCAGTCTGGAGCTGGCTGGAACCCACTCCAACCAACCTCTGCCAAACTCGATTGGGGCTGACTGACTAACTTCCTAACCAACCCACCAGTTTTACCCAAGTGTGAGGAGTGCCCTAGTAGATAGAAGCATGGCTCCCCCTGGCGGCCTGGAGTGTGAAGTGTGTTTTGTGGTTGTGATACCTGGACAGAAGATCTCCTTCATTGCCTTCAGATGTAACATCACTCCCCCTGGTGGAAGAATAACATTACTGCAATGACCAGGACTCTGGGGCGCTGCACTACCCCTGATATCCTTATTCCAGCAATTTGTCATTTACTGAGGTGCTTAATGTCATTTTGATATAATCAGTGTTTTATCTGCTGCAGATCTAGCGGTTCTCTAAATGCTGAGCTCTGTATAACCCCACCCACACCACTGATTGGCATCTTTCTGTAGTGAGGTGGAGTTATACAGAGCTCATGACAATGGAGGACAGGTTTACTAGTCCTCTAGTGATAATGTCTTGTTGATAAAACAATGATTTTATCAAAACTACAGCAAGCAGTCCATTAAGTGACACATCATTGGAATCAGGGTCTCTGTCTTTACATTATGCTGCTTTCAGATTAGGTAGCAAAAACCTGGTGACAGAGTCCCTTTAAGTGAGATCCAACGTGCTTAACAACTCAAAGAATACTCACCAGCAAAAATGAACAAAGACTTGAAGCCTACCACTGCATATATACAGCAAGCACTTTAAAATATGGTGCCCACATACGTAGCATTTGTGAAGCAGGGCCAGGATCCGTGTGGCAGAGACCATAATAGTGTATCACAGGTACCATGGTTGTCAGATGCAGTCTTTGGCCACGTTCACACGTTCAGTATTTGGTCAGTATTTTACCTCAGTATTTGTAGCCAAAACCAGGAGTGGGTGAGAAATACAGAAGTGGTGACGTGTTTCTATTATACTTTTCCTCTGATTGTTGCACTCCTGGTTTTGGCTACAAATACTGAGGTAAAATAATGACCAAATACTGAACTTGTGAACATGGCCTAAGTCTGCGCAACAAGAATATAAAAACCATGTACTTCATCTGTGCCAAGGGTGTAATAATCAAAGGCAGTAGCGTAGCTACCGGGGGTTGGGGCAGAGGGTTCGGGCACCCCAGGCCCGGTGCTCTAAGGGGGCCCACCCGGAGCTACGCTACTGTAACTGTATTGGCTCGGCGCGCACAGCTACAGTTACTTTCTGCGGCAGAGCAGGGAGAGTCGATCACCCTGCTGTGCTGCCCAGCCGCTGTGCAGCCCCTGAGCAGGCGGGGGGGGGGGGGGGGGGCGGTGCAGCAGTGGGCCCCGCGCCATCATCGGAAGATTAGATGTACCGGCATTTAGCCGATACAGCTGATCGCATTGATGGGAGAAGGAGCGCTACACTCCTTCTCCCATCATCCCCCTGTCAGTGTCGGCGTCTGACGTCGCTGACACTGACAGCGGGCGCGATGACGTCACTGCCCTGTCACTGCACTGCCCTGTCAGGAGATCAGCGGGAGCAGCGCAGGAACCAGGAAGAAGAGAGGTGAGTATTTATTGATTTATTTTTAATGTGTGCTGCTTCCTTATTACAGGGTCTGCCTATAGGGGTGCTGCCTTATTACAGGGTCTGACTATGGGGGCTGCCTTATTACAGGGTCTGACTATGGGGGTGCTGCCTTATTACAGGGTCTGCCTATAGGGGTACAGCCTCATTACAGGGTCTTACTATAGGGGTACTGCCTCATTACATGGTCTGACTATGGGGGTGCTGCCTTATTACAGGGGCTACCTTTTTACAGGGTCTGACAATGGGGGTGCTGCCTTATTACAGGGTCTGACTATGGGGGTGCTGCCTTATTACAGGGGCTGCCTTTTTACAGGGTCTGACTATATGGGTGCTGCCTCATTACAGGGTCTGACTATGGGGGTGCTGCCATATTACAGGGTCTGACTATGGGGGTGCTGCCATATTACAGGGTCTGCCTATAGGAGTGCTGCCTTATTACAGGGTCTGCCTATAGGGGTGCTGCCTTATTACAGGGTCTGACTATGGGGGCAGCCTCATTACAGGGTCTTACTATAGGGGTACTGCCTCATTACATGGTCTGACTATGGGGGTGCTGCCTTATTACAGGGGCTACCTTTTTACAGGGTCTGACAATGGGGGTGCTACCTTATTACAGGGTCTGACTATGGGGGTGCTGCCTTATTACAGGGGCTGCCTTTTTACAGGGTCTGACTATATGGGTGCTGCCTCATTACAGGGTCTGACTATGGGGGTGCTGCCGTATTACAGGGTCTGCCTATAGGAGTGCTGCCTTATTACAGGGTCTGCCTATAGGGGTGCTGCCTTATTACAGGGTCTGACTATGGGGGTCCTGTCTTATTACAGGGTCTGCCTATATGGGGGTGCTGCCTTATTACAATGACTGCATATGGGGGCTGCCATATGCTATAGAGTCTGCCTATGGGGAGTGCATTATACTATATTGTGGACTATTTGGTGCATTATGCTACTGTATATGGAGGCTATCTAGGGGGCCATCATACAGTATGGAGATTACAGTGTGGCGGTCATTATACATTGTTGGAGCTATCAAACAGTTTGGGGGCTACTAAGGGGTCAGTATACTGTGTGGGTACATTATACTGTGTATAAGAGAGCATCATGCTGTGTATAAGGGAGCTGTACAGGAGGAGACTCGGGACTTTACTAAATGTAAAGTGGACACTTATTGTTATAGGGGAACTCAGGTTACTGTGGCTATCAAAGGGGCACACAGGGCATTATTACTTTCTAGGGGCAAAATATGGCCACTGTTTTCTAGGGCACTTGCACCCGGCATTACTGTATTATAGATGGGTGCTTTAGAATTTAGAGGGCATAGAGAACCACACAGCAGGTGCAGTAATAGGGACACATACGGCAGCAGCTCAGTATTGGGGGTATCAGGGGCAGTAATAGGGACACATACAACAGCAGCGGCTCAGTATTGGGGTATCAGCGGCAGTAATAGGGACACATACGGCAGCAGCGGCTCAGTATTGGGGTATCAGGGGCAGTAATAGGAACATGTAGAAAAAAGAACCTTTGGCACTCAAAAAAATCAATTTATTTCACAAAAAAATGACTTTGAAGAAATCTTTATTCATTCTCAACACCAAGCTGGTATTTCAAGAACAGCAGACATCAAAGTAATCCAATGTTTCGGCGTAATTTAGCCTTTCTCAAGGAAGTCTACATTATTATTATTATTAAAAAATTACAAAAAACAATAATATAATGGAAGGTATTCAACATCAAAGGCTGAAAAAGAGGAAAAAACTAAAAGGATAGTCCAAAGACAAAAGACAAAATGCTGCAGGTATGTCACCAGAGTCTGGTTGGCCCTTTCTACCAACCGATTCCTCTCGGGATGGTATGCGGAAGAGAGATTCAGCTCTATGCTGAGTAAACGACAGAGCTCTCTCCAAAGCCGAGACGCAAACTGGGGACCCCAGTCACTGACAATTTTGTCAGGCATGCCGTGTAGATGGAAAATATGCTTAATGAACAATGCCTCCAGGGCCAGTGCAGAAGTTAACTGTGGAAGCGGCACAAAGTGCACCATTTAAAAAAAATGATCGGTGACTATCCAGATAACGGTGCAGCTACGAAACGTAGGTAAGCCCATCACGAAATCCATCTCGACCATCTTCCAGGGCCTGTCTGCCACCGGCAGGGGGTAAAGTAGCCCAGCAGGCCGTTGCCGAGGGGACCGTTTCTTGGCATAGGAGACACACACTCGAATATAATCCCCGACATCACAAGCCATATGCGGCCACCAGTATGTCCTTGCCAGAAGTTCTAATGTCCTCTTGGTCCCAAAATGTCCACCTACCCTTGACAAATGAGCCCAAGAGAGAACCTCCTGTCGCAAATTTGATGGTACAAAAGTCTTGCCTGGGGGCACAGACTCTAGCAAAACCGGAGCCACGGTTCTCAGGCTCTCAGAAGGGACAATAAGCCGAGGCTCCTCCTCCTCTGATGACACGATGGAGCGAGAGAGAGAGCGTCGACACGAATGTTCTTCTCCCCGGAAAGAAATTGGAGGGTGAAATGAAATTGGGAGAAGAACAGGGACCATCTGGCCTGGTGAGAATTTAGCCGCTGGGCTGTCTGTAAGTATACCAAATTCTTGTGGTCTGTGAAAACTTGAAAGGGAAAGCGAGCCCCCTCCAAGAGATGTCTCCACTCTGAAAAAGCCAACTTCATGGCTAGCAACTCCCTGTCCCCGATGGAATAATTCCTCTCCGTTGGTGAGAAGGTCTTGGAAAAGAAGAAGCAAGGATGCTTCTGACCTTGAGCGTCCTTTTGGAAGAGGACTGCTCCAGCACCAACAGATGAGGCATCCACCTCCACTATAAACGGCTTATCTACATCAGGGCAATGTAGGCTGGGAGCGCTAGCGAAGTGTGACTTAATGGAGTGAAAGGCCTTGGAGACCTCCTCCGACCACAATTTGGGATTGGCTCCCTTCCTGGTGAGGGCTACCAAGGGAGCTACCAAAGTTCAGAAGTGTGGAATGAACTGGCGATAGTAATTAATGAACCCCATAAAGCGCTGCACCGCTTTAAGAGAATGGGGTTCCTGCCAGTCCATCACAGCCTGTAGTTTGGCAGGATCCATAGCCAATCCCTGGGCAGAGATGATATAGCCAAGGAAAGGCAAGGACTCCTGCTCAAACACACACTTCTCCAATTTGGCGTAGAGCGAATTTGCCCATAAGAGGTCAAATACTCTGCAAATATTTCTCCGGTGGGAGTCAATATCTGGAGAGTAGATGAGAATATCATCCAGATAGACTACGACCGAGGTAGTGAGCATATCCCGGAAGATGTCATTCACCAAGTCTTGGAAAATGGCTGGGGCATTACAGAGCCCGAAGGGCATCACCAGATATTCATAGTGCCCATCCCTGGTGTTAAAAGCCGTCTTCCATTCGTCCCCCTCACGGATGCTAATCAGGTTGTAAGCACCCCGCAGATCTAATTTAGTAAATACCCTTGCTCCCCGTAACCTATCAAGGAGCTCAGATATCAGGGGTAGTAAGTACTTATTCTTAACGGTGATGGTGTTAAGACCCCTGTAGTCTATGCATGGACGTAGTTCTCCATTCTTCTTCTGCACGAAGAAGAACCCAGCCCCTGCAGATGACACTGACTTCCTAATGAATCCTCTTGCCAGATTCTCTCGGATATACTGGGACATTGCCTCCATCTCCGGAAGAGACAACAGATAGACTCGACCCCGGGGAGGCTCTGCCCCAGGCAAGAGGTCAATAGGACAGTCATAGGGATGGTGAGGCGGAAGGGTCTCCACAGCCCTTTTGAAGAACACATCCGTATAGGGCCAATAGTGCTTGGGGGGAGAGGAAAGATCTGTGGGTACCTCTGTTGTGGCAACCTGAACGCACTCCCTCTGACATCTATCCTCACAGGATTTACTCCATCCCAGAATTCTCCCTCAGGACCACTCTATATGAGGAGAGTGGTAGTGTAGCCATGGTATCCCCAACAGGACCTCATCAATTCCCTCAGGAATAACTAATAGGGAAATAGTCTCCTGATGAGATGGAGACATGGAAAGAGTGAATGGAATGGTTTGGTGTGTAATCTGTGAGAGTAGTGTCCACCCATTTAGCACTCAAACGGTCACAGGCTTGGCGAGCATCACCAGGGGTATTGCGTGTCGTTGGGCGAAAGCAGGAGACATAAAATTGCCCTCTGCCACAGAAACCACGCAAAGCTCTACCATAAGAGTGGATGGGCCTATGGTAATTGTCCCCTTGTCGCCGTGTCTAGTGTACCTCCTCCAACTACCACTAGACGCTGACATTTTCCCAACTGCTGAGAACACTTGGAGGCAAGGTGTCCTGACTACCGGCAAACATGACAGACCTTAAGTGCACGAGCGGTCCGGGACTTAGATCCCGCTTGTGACACCTCCATGGCCTCATGTGATTCGAACGCCTGGACCGGAGATTCCAGAGGTTTCGCGAAGGTGTGAGCCAGCGGGAAACCTCTGCCTACACTGGACTCGCTCCAACCTTCGCTCGGCAAAATGAAGGTCAATGCGAGTTGATACAGCTATGAGCTCATCCAGTGTGGCGGCAATCCCTCTAGTGGCCAAAGCGTCCTTCACATGGTCAGTCAGCCCCCTCCAAAATACCGGGATGAGGGCTTTATCCGGCCACTCCAGCTCAGATGCTAAACTGGCTGACCATGGACGAACACTGAGTCAATGCCACCAGTTGGAGCGCCGTATCATGGGTGACTCGAGGTCCTAAAAAGACCTGTTTCAGAGTGCTAAAAAACTGAGGAGCACTCTGCACCACATGATCATCGCGCTCCCACAGCAGCGTAGCCCACTCCAATGCCCTGTCCGACAGAAGAGAAATTATGAATCCCACCTTTGCCCGCTCTGTGGTAAAACGTGCAGCCAGGAGCTTGAGGTGTATACTGCGCTGGCTCACGAAACCCCTACAGGATTTGCTGTCATGAGAGTATTTCTCTGGCAGCAGGAAGTGGGATAAGGTCGGAACAGAGGTGGCAGTAGGTAAAGCTGCTGCAGCCACACTAGCAGCCTGAAGAGCTATTGCGGTAACATCCACAGCTGAGCTTGCACACTCGAGAGCCGCTAACCTGCCCTCCAGCTGCTGGATGTACCGCTGTAGTCGCTGTTCCTCCGCCATTACTTAGCAAGACCCGGACCCTAGTATACTGTTAGGGCTAGCGGAACGCACTGAGTGTATATAGGTAGCTACAAGGTGCATTCGCAGCCCGGGGTCCACCGTGCAGGGACACCTGCTGCAAAGTAATGTCGGATAGACTATAAGCTCACAAGAGGGTTAAGCTTCACCCCGTGTGAACTGGAAGCGATCTGTTACCTCACAGAGTCGCGTTGCACACAATCTATTACCCTGACTAGGGTTGCGCTTGCTCTGAGACCAGATGCAAAGCCAACAGCTAATTGCCCCCACTGACGCTAGCCGCCTGCCTGAATGTACAGCCCCAGAACTAAACAGACTCACACCACATATGACTGAGTGGTATAGTATCCAATGGCATTAGCCAAACACATTTGATACTAGCGCATGGCCATGCAGCCATGCAAACGTTTTATAGTTGCAGCTCTTCAGGACCTTCCTGGTGGACCAATAGGAGCTGCTACAGGACATGAGCATGTAACCCTGACCTCCAATGAGAGGTCCTCCTGTGAGCAGACTCCACTGCGGCTGGAGGAGAATGGGAGACCGCAACAGACATGGTTTGAGATTCCCCCTGTGCAGCGACGGGAACCTACACCTAACAGACATCATGTATTTCTATGCAGCTGTGATGTTTGACCAGTCCGAGCATTGCGTTGCAATCCTCAGCCAACTTATACAGCCATCTGACTCTTCCCTTAAAGGCATTTTTTCGGGCAAAAATTATAATATAAACTAAGCCCACTGGCTTGCATAAGATATACTGTATCACCTAAACAAATCTCCCCTTTAGTGCTTAAAGGGACACTGTCACCTGAATTTGGAGGGAACAATCTTCAGCCATAGAGGCGGGGTTTTCGAGTGTTTGATCCACACTTTCCTTACCCGCTGGCTGCATGCTGGCTGCAATATTGGATTGAAGTTCATTCTCTGTCCTCCATAGTACACGCCTGCGCAAGGCAAGATTGTGCAGGCATGTACTAGGAAGGACAGAGAATGAACTTCAATCCAATATTGCAGCCAGCATGCAGCCAGCGGGTAAGGAAAGGGTGGATCAAACACTCGAAAACCCCGCCTCTATGGCTGAAGATTGTTCCCTCCAAATTCAGGTGACAGTGTCCCTTTAAAATGCTGTCTCCATTCTGCAGAAACTGAAATGTAATCTAATATGCTAACAGGGGTGGTTGGTGAACTTGGAGGTTGTACAAGAGGCCGAGGGCACAGTTTCACCCTCTGCTTTTTCATGTCCATCCTACGCCCCTGGTGATTTACAGCATTGGCTTACCTGGAGGAAGATCTGTCGGCAGAGAAAACTCAGGCAATACAGCGCTGTCAGTCACAAGGAAATACAGTTATATGAAAAAGTTTGGGCACCCCTATTAATCTTAAGCTTAATGTTTTATAAAAATTGTTTTTTTTGCAGCAGCTATTTCAGTTTCATATATCTAATAACTGTTGGACACAGTAATGTTTCTGCCTTGAAATGAGGTTTATTGTACTAACAGAAAATGTGCAATCTGCATTCCAACAAAATTTGACAGGTGCATAAGTATGGGCACCCTTATCATTTTCTTGTTTTAAATACTCCTACCTACTTTTTACTGACTTACTAAAGCACTTTTTTTGGTTTTCTAACCTCATTGAGCTTTGAACTTCATAGCCAGGTGTATGCAATCATGAGAAAAGCTACTTAAAGTGGCCACTTGCAAGTTGTTCTCCTGTTTGAATCTCCTCTGAAGAGTGGCATCATGGGCTCCTCAAAACAACTGTCTAATGATCTGAAAACAAAGATTATTCAACATAGTTGTTCAGGGGAAGGATACAAAAAACTGTCTCAGAGATTTAACATGTCAATTTCCACTGTGAGGAACATAGTAAGGAAATGGAAGAACACAGGTACAGTTCTTCTTAAGGCCAAAAGTGGCAGGTCAAGAAAAGCATCAGAAAGGCAGAGAAGAATGGTGAGATCAGTCAAGGACAATCCTCAGACCACCTCCAGAGAGCTGCAGCGTCAACTTGCTGCAGATGGTGTCACTGTTAGTGTTGAGCATTCCGATACCGCAAGTATCGGGTATCGGCCGATATTTGTGGTATCGGAATTCCGATACCGAGTTCCGATATTTTTGTGATATCGGGAATCGGTATCGGGATTAAGATTAATGTGTAAAATAAAGAATAAAAATATTGATATACTTACCCTCTGACGCGCCCTGGTCGTCACCGCTGCAGCCGCCTTGCTTTCGTTCTGAAGAATGAGCGCGTAAAGGGCCTTCGATGACGTCGCGGCTTGTGATTGGTCGCTGAGCGGTCATGTGACTGCTCACGCGACCAATCACAAGCCGCGACGTCATCGAAGGTCATTAACGCGCTCATTCCTAAGATTTTACACATGAATATGGATCCCAAGGCCTGAAGGAGAGTTTCCTCTCCTTCAGACCCTGGGATCCATTACAGGATACCTTCCGATATTTGTGTCCCATTGACTTGTATTGGTATCGGATATCGGTATCGGCGATATCCGATATTTTTCGGATATCGGCCGATACCATCCGATACCGATACTTTCAAATATCGGACGGTATCGCTCAACACTAGTCACTGTGCATCGGTCAACTATACAACGCACTTTGCACAAGGAGAAGCTGTATGGGAGATTGATGCGAAAGAAGCCATTTCTGCAAGCACGCCACAAACGGAGTCGGCTGAGGTATGCAAAAGCACATTTGGAGATGCCAATTTCGTTTTGGAAGAAGGTCCTATGGACTGATGAAACCAAGATTGAGTTATTTGGTCATACAAAAAGGCGTTATGCATGGCGGCCAAAAAACACAGCATTCCAAGAAAAACTCTTGCTACCCACAGTAAAATTTGGTGGAGGTTCCATCATGCTTTGGGGCTGTGTGGCCAATGCCGGCACCGGGAATCTTGTTAAAGTTGAGGGACGCATGGATTCCTCTCAGTATCAGCAGATTCTTGACAATAATGTTCATGAATCAGTGACAAAGTTGAAGTTACGCAGGGGATGGATCTTTCAGCAAGACAATGATCCAAAACACCGCTCCAAATCTACTCAGGCATTCATGCAGAGGAACAATTACACTGTTCTGGAATGGCCATCCCAGTCCCCAGACCTGAATATCATTGAACATCTGTGGGATCATTTGAAGAGGGCTGTCCATGCTCGGCGACCACCAAACTTTACAAAACCATTCCAGTTCAGTTAAGAGGAATGGTTAAAAATACCTTCATCCAGGATCCAGGAACTCATTAAAAGCTACAGGAAGAGACTAGAGGCTGTTAATTTTTGCAAAAGGAGGATCTACTAAATATTAATGTCACTTTTCTGGTGGGGTGCCCATACTTATGCACCTGTCAAATTTTGTTTGAATGCAGATTGCACATTTTCTGTTAGTACAATAAACCTCATTTCAAGGCAGAAACATTACTGTGTCTAACAGTTATTAGATATATGAAACTGAAATAGCTGCTGCAAAAAAACCCAATTTTTATAAAACATTAAGCTTAAGATTAATAGGGGTGCCCAAACTTTTTCATATAACTGTACATGGAGCATAGAAAACCAGTGAGCTGAACAGTGCACTGAGCCTATTGCCCAACTCCAGGGTGCACCAAGCACCTATCTAGCTTATATGATCAATTTTGGTAGTCATTAGAAAACTTTGAAAAGCTCCTAAATGTTCACACAATACGAGGCTGCACAAAAACTTTGAAGTTTTCACATAATTTTTGCCAAGCTCTTAGGCCGCCATCACACTTGCAAGTTTTACGGACGTATGAGCGCAGAAAATACGTCCGTAAAACTCGCAAAACAAACGTCCCAATTATTCTCTATGCCCCTGCTCCTATCTGCCGTATTTTACTGATCAGTATTATACGGCTTTCTACGGCCGTAGAAAATCACAGCATGCTGCGTTTGTCACCGTACTGCGCAAATAAAACGGCAATGAAAGTCTATGGAAGGCCCAAAAATACGGATTACACACGGACCAGCAGTGTGACTTGCGAGAATGCAGCGCTTGTTAGAGAGAAAAGCCGGCAATTCAGTGCGGTGTACAGTAAAATCACACTGACAGCTTACAGTAGAATATGTAGAATAAATGTGTACACCTAGAATAGGTATATATATAATGTCAGTAGACACATATATATATATATATATATATATATATATTAATATTTCATCCAGCGCGATATAGCAGAAAGCCGGTAATTCAATTGCCGCCTTTTGCTATCTCCTTCCTAAACCTGACATGATATGAGACATGGTTTACATACAGTAAACCATCTGATATCCCCATTTTTTTTTGCATATTCCACACTACTAATGTTAGTAGTGTGTATGTGCAAAATTTGGCCGTTCTAGCTATTAAATTAAAGGGTTAAATGGCGGAAAAAATTGGCGTGGGCTCCCGCGCAATTTTCTCCGCCAGAGTAGTAAAGCCAGTGACTGAGGGCAGATATTAATAGCCTGGAGAGGGTCCACGGTTATTGGCCCCCCCGGCTAAAAACACCTGCTCCCAGCCACGCCAGAAAAGGCACATCTGGAAGATGCGCCTATTCTGGCACTTGGCCACTCTCTTCCCATTCCCGTGTAGCGGTGGGATATGGGGTAATGTCCTGTAATGGGGGTAATGTTCCTGGAGCGTGGGAACTTTCCTAGAAAGCTCCCAGGCTCGAGTTCATATGAGGACAACCAGCAGAGGGTGCCCTCTTATGAACTCGAGCCTGGGAGCTTTCTAGGAAAGTTCCCACGCTCCAGGAACAGCCAGCAGAGGGCGCCTCACCGCAAATGCAGGTAAATATAGGTCATTGACCTACTTTACCTTCATTCTCCGGGGTTTTACAGCAAGGAGCATCGCTGCATTAGCAGAACTCCTGGCTGCAAAATTTTTTAACCCCTTCAAATGGATTTACATCGTGGGACTTTACAGATCTTCGGAAGGTATGTATATTGTTGGTTTATTATTTTTACTTTGTTACAGATCGAGGGTCTTCAGTGAGTGGATTGAGCGTAGAATAAATTATTACAACATCCTTTGTGATTTTTTTCATTAAAATAATTTTTAATAATGTGTGTGTGTGTTTTTTAACCCTTTAAAAGTATTGGATTAATAATGGATAGGTGTCATAATTGACGGCTCTCCATTATTAATTTGGCTTAGTGTCACCTTACAATAGCAAGGAGGCATTAACCCTTCATTACCCCATATCCCACCGCTACACGGGAATGGGAAGAGAGTGGCCAAGTGCCAGAATAGGCGCATCTTCCAGATGTGCCTTTTCTGGGGTGGCTGGGGGCGGGTGTTTTTAGCCGGGGGGGGCCAATAACCGTGGACCCTCTCCAGGCTATTAATATCTGCCCCCAGTCACTGGCTTTACTACTCTGGCGGAGAAAATTGCGCGGGAGCCCACGCCAATTTTTTCCGCCATTTAACCCTTTAATTTAATAGCTAGAACGGCCAAATTTTGCACATACACACTACTAACATTAGTAGTGTGGAATATGCAAAAAAAATGGGGATATGAGATGGTTTACTGTATGTAAACCATGTCTCATATCATGTCGGGTTTAGGAAGGAGATAGCAAAAGCCGGTAATTGAATTACCGGCTTTAAAGCTATCTAGCGCTGTATGAAGTAATAATATATATACATATATGTGTCTACTGACATATATATATATATATATATATATATATATATATATATATATATATACAGTTAGGGCCAGAAATATTTGGACAGTGACACAAGTTTTGTTATTTTAGCTGTTTACAAAAACATGTTCAGAAATAAAATTATATATGTAATATGGGCTGAAAGTGCACACTCCCAGCTGCAATATGATAGTTTCCACATCCAAATCGGAGAAAGGGTTTAGGAATCATAGCTCTTTAATGCATAGCGTCCTCTTTTTCAAGGGACCAAAAGTAATTGGACAATGGACTCTAAGGGCTGCAATTAACTCTGAAGGCGTCTCCCTCGTTAACCTGTAATCAATGAAGTAGTTAAAAGGTCAGGGGTGGATTCCAGGTGTGTGGTTTTGCATTTGGAAGCTGTTGCTGTGAGCAGACAACATGCGGTCAAAGGAACTCTCAATTGAGGTGAAGCAGAACATCCTGAGGCTGAAAAAAAACAAAAAATCCATCAGAGAGATAGCAGACATGCTTGGAGTAGCAAAATCAACAGTTGGGTACATTCTGAGAAAAAAGGAATTGACTGGTGAGCTTGGGAACTCAAAAAGGCCTGGGCGTCCACGGATGACAACAGTGGTGGATGATCGCCGCATACTTAATTTGGTGAAGAAGAACCCGTTCACAACATCAACTGAAGTCCAGAACACTCTCAGTGAAGTAGGTGTATCTGTCTCTAATTCAACAGTAAAGAGAAAACTCCATGACAGTAAATACAAAGGGTTCACATCTAGATGCAAACCATTCATCAATACCAAAAATAGACAGGCCAGAGTTAAATTTGCAGAAAAACACCTCAAGAAGCCAGCTCAGTTCTGGAAAAGTATTCTATGGACAGATGAGACAAAGATCAACCTGTACCAGAATGATGGGAAGAAAAAAGTTTGGAGAAGAAAGGGAACGGCACATGATCCAAGGCACACCATATCCTCTGTAAAACATGGTGGAGTGTTGTGAATTCTGTGGCTGAATTCACTCCTGTGGTCACAAGTGGTACTGCAGCTTCTGAGCTTCCTCCCTCAGGTGTTCTGGTGAGCTCGTTAACTGCTTCATTACTTAACTCCGCCTGATGCTGCTATCCTTGCTCCTTGTCAATGTTTCAGTGTTGGATCTGAGCTTCTCCTGATTGTTCCTGTGACCTGCTGCTCTGTATAGCTAAGTGCTTTTTGCTTTTTTGTTGCTTTTTTTCTGTCCAGCTTGTCTTTTGTTTTGCTGGAAGCTCTGAGACGCAAAGGGTGTACCGCCGTGCCGTTAGTTCGGCACGGTGGGTTTTTTTTGCCCCCTTTGCGTGGTTTTGCTTTAGGGTTTTTTGTAGACTGCAAAGTTCGCTTTACTGTCCTCGCTCTGTCCTAGAATATCGGGCCCCACTTTGCTGAATCTATTTCATCCCTACGTTTTGTCTTTTCATCTTACTCACAGTCATTATATGTGGGGGGCTGCCTTTTCCTTTGGGGAATTTCTCTGGGGCAAGTCAGGCCTATTTTTCTATCTTCAGGCTAGCTAGTTTCTTAGGCTGTGCCGAGTTGCCTAGGTAGTTGTTAGGCGCAATCCACAGCCGCTTTTAGTTGTGTTTAGGATAGGATCAGGTGTGCAGTTTACAGAGTTTCCACGTCTCAGAGCTCGTTCTTGTATTTTTGGGTATTTGTCAGATCACTGTGTGCGCTCTGATCGCTAAGCACACTGTGTTTCTGGATTGCCTTCATAACACCTGTCATTAGCAAACATAACAGTACAAGGAGCCACACTAATGATTCTCAATAGAGGGAAAGAAAAAGTTCTGACATCATTTTTTTTTTTTTTTTTCCTGCTCTGTGTTCACTTTTTTTTTTTCCCCTAGACATTTGGGTGATTCTGGACACAGGTGTGGACATGGATATTCAGGGTCTGTGCTCTTCAATGGATAATCTCGTTATAAATGTACAAAAGATTCAAGATACTATTGATCAGAAATCTATGTTAGAACCAAGAATTCCTATTCCTGATTTGTTTTTTGGAGATAGAACCAAGTTTCTAAGTTTCAAAAATAATTGTAAGCTATTTCTGGCCTTGAAACCTCATTCTTCTGGTAATCCTATTCAACAGGTTTTGATTATTATTTCTTTTTTGCGCGGCGACCCTCAAGACTGGGCATTTTCTCTTGCGCCAGGAGACCCTGCATTGAGTAGTGTCGATGCGTTTTTCCTGGCGCTCGGATTGCTGTACGATGAGCCTAATTCAGTGGATCAGGCTGAGAAAAATTTGCTGGCTTTGTGTCAGGGTCAGGATGAGATAGAAGCATATTGTCAGAAATTTAGGAAATGGTCAGTACTCACTCAGTGGAATGAATCTGCGCTGGCAGCTTTGTTCAGAAAGGGTCTCTCTGAGGCTCTTAAGGATGTCATGGTGGGATTTCCTATGCCTGCTGGTTTGAATGAGTCTTTGTCTTTGGCCATTCAGATCGGTCGACGCTTGCGCGAGCGTAAATCTGTGCACCATTTGGCGGTACTGCCTGAGGTTAAACCTGAGCCTATGCAGTGCGATAGGACTATGACTAGAGTTGAACGGCAGGAATACAGACGTCTGAATGGTCTGTGTTTCTACTGTGGTGATTCCACTCATGCTATTTCTGATTGTCCTAAGCGCACTAAGCGGTCCGCTAGGTCTGCTGTCATTGGTACTGTACAGTCCAAATTCCTTCTGTCCATTACCTTGATATGCTCTTTGTCGTCGTTTTCTGTCATGGCGTTTGTGGATTCGGGCGCTGCCCTGAATCTGATGGATTTGGATTATGCTAAACGTTGTGGGTTTTTCTTGGAGCCTTTGCGGTGTCCTATTCCATTGAGAGGAATTGATGCTACACCTTTGGCCAAGAATAAACCTCAATACTGGGCCCAGCTGACCATGTGCATGGCTCCTGCACATCAGGAAGTTATTCGCTTTCTGGTGTTGCATAATCTGCATGATGTGGTCGTGTTGGGGTTGCCATGGCTACAAACCCATAATCCAGTATTGGATTGGAATTCCATGTCGGTATCCAGCTGGGGTTGTCAGGGGGTACATGGTGATGTTCCATTTTTGTCGATTTCGTCATCCACCCCTTCTGAGGTCCCAGAGTTCTTGTCTGATTATCAGGATGTATTTGAAGAGCCCAAGTCCGATGCTCTACCTCCGCATAGGGATTGTGATTGTGCTATCAATTTGATTCCTGGTAGTAAATTCCCTAAAGGTCGATTATTTAATTTATCCGTGCCCGAACACGCCGCTATGCGCAGTTATGTGAAGGAATCCCTGGAGAAGGGACATATTCGCCCATCGTCATCACCACTGGGAGCAGGGTTCTTCTTTGTAGCCAAGAAGGATGGTGCGCTGAGACCGTGTATTGATTACCGCCTTCTTAATAAGATCACTGTTAAATTTCAGTATCCCTTGCCATTGTTATCTGACTTGTTTGCTCGGATTAAGGGGGCTAGTTGGTTCACTAAGATAGATCTTCGTGGTGCGTATAATCTGGTGAGAATCAGGCAAGGAGATGAATGGAAAACTGCATTCAATACGCCCGAGGGTCATTTTGAGTATCTAGTGATGCCGTTCGGACTTGCCAATGCTCCATCTGTGTTTCAGTCTTTTATGCATGATATCTTCTGTGAGTATCTGGATAAATTCCTGATTGTTCCCAAGATAATTCCTGGGTTTTTGCCTCTGATGTTCATGCTTCCGATCTTGTTCGTGCCTTTCATGCGGCTCATCCTGGTCGGCCTGGGGGCTCTGGTGAAGGTTCGGTGACCCCTCCTCAAGGGGGGGGTACTGTTGTGAATTCTGTGGCTGAATTCACTCCTGTGGTCACAAGTGGTACTGCAGCTTCTGAGCTTCCTCCCTCAGGTGTTCTGGTGAGCTCGTTAACTGCTTCATTACTTAACTCCGCCTGATGCTGCTATCCTTGCTCCTTGTCAATGTTTCAGTGTTGGATCTGAGCTTCTCCTGATTGTTCCTGTGACCTGCTGCTCTGTATAGCTAAGTGCTTTTTGCTTTTTTGTTGCTTTTTTTCTGTCCAGCTTGTATTTTGTTTTGCTGGAAGCTCTGAGACGTAAAGGGTGTACCGCCCTGCCGTTAGTTCGGCACGGTGGTTTTTTTTTGCCCCCTTTGCGTGGTTTTGCTTTAGGGTTTTTTGTAGACTGCAAAGTTTGCTTTACTGTCCTCGCTCTGTCCTAGAATATCGGGCCCCACTTTGCTGAATCTATTTCATCCCTACGTTTTGTCTTTTCATCTTACTCACAGTCATTATATGTGGGGGGCTGCCTTTTCCTTTGGGGAATTTCTCTGGGGCAAGTCAGGCCTATTTTTCTATCTTCAGGCTAGCTAGTTTCTTAGGCTGTGCCGAGTTGCCTAGGTAGTTGTTAGGCGCAATCCACAGCCGCTATTAGTTGTGTTTAGGATAGGATCAGGTGTGCAGTCTACAGAGTTTCCACGTCTCAGAGCTCGTTCTTGTATTTTTGGGTATTTGTCAGATCACTGTGTGCGCTCTGATCGCTAAGCACACTGTGTTTCTGGATTGCCTTCATAACACCTGTCATTAGCAAACATAACAGTGGAGGCAACGTGATGGCATGGGCATGCATGGCTTTCAATGGCACTGGGTCACTTGTGTTTATTGATGACATAAGAGCAGACAAGAGTAGCCGGATGAATTCTGAAGTGTACCGGGATATACTTTCAGCCCAGATTCAGCCAAATGCTGCAAAGTTGATTGGACGGCGCTTCATAGTACAGATGGACAATGACCCCAAGCATACAGCCAAAGCTACCCAGGAGTTCATGAGTGCCAAAAAGTGGAACATTCTGCAATGGACAAGTCAATCTCCAGATCTAAACCCAATTGAGCATGCATTTCACTTGCTCAAATCCAGACTTAAGACGCAAAGACCCACAAACAAGCAAGATCTGAAGGCTGCGGCTGTAAAGGCCTGGCAAAGCATTAAGAAGGCGGAAACCCAGCGTTTGGTGATGTCCATTGGTTCCAGACTTAAGGCAGTGATTGCCTCCAAAGGATTTGCAACAAAATATTGAAAATAAAAATATTTTGTTTGGGTTATGTTTATTTGTCCAATTACTTTTGACCTCCTAAAATGTGGAGTGTTTGTAAAGAAATGTGTACAATTTCTACATTTCTATCAGATTTTTTTGTTCAACCCTTCAAATTAAACGTTACAATCTGCACTTGAATTCTGTTGTAGAGGTTTCATTTCAAATCCAATGTGGTGGCATGCAGAGCCCAACTCGCGAAAATTGTGTCACTGTCCAAATATTTCTGGCCCTAACTGTATATATAGACAGTATATATGTTTTTTTTTTTTTTTTTTTTTACACATGGATCCCTTGTATAGGCGTATGTCGGTTTGGCAAGCCTGCGAGAAAAACACGCAGTACGGATGTCATACGGATTACATACGGAGGATGCCATGCGCAAAAAACGCTGACACACCCTGCCTACGGAGGAGCTACGGACCACTATTTTGGGGACTTTTCAGCATATTTCGGCCGTAATATACGGACCGTATTGTCTTACGCTGAGTGTGACGCCGGCCTCACAAAGAGGGCAAGGGTGTGTAAACACCCGCTCATCAAGCTCATGACAAGCGATGATGTTCGTTACATCACAAATCTTACCCAATCCCTGATACATGGAGGCACACATCACTTCTTGCCTTGCCGGGTTCATTAAAAGGAGTGCATCTCGTAATGAATCAATGCTTCACATTCTACTTCACGTCTTCATCATGACCGATGAGAAAACTGCTGGTCTTGGTGAATCTTGTCTAAAGGTTCAATTTTTATAGGTGCTCTATCACCTACAAGACTATATACTGAGTTACTAACAGACTGACAGGTATGGACAAACTCGTTTTAAATACTGTATATACCAACAGATGTCTTATAATGATGTAAAGTAGAAATTCTTTCACTCATAAAAGTTATGGGATGTAAATAGTTAAATGCAATGAATTATGGAGTATTTCATAGCTGCGTTGGCATCATTCTTTGTAAGGAAATAAATTGGATGAAATTATAAAGTCTCACTCTGCAGTTCTGGGCATATACAGTACCCAGCTTCAGAAACATTCACATGAGAAAAATGTCTGAAAGTATTTCATCTGTCTGAGAGATTTCCCAGCTTAATTGACTTTGCTTAGTGTTCCCATCACAGGATCTAACTTGTTCCGTGGAATTACAAAGACTAAAAATCTGGAAACCTCTGAAGATAAAAATGAGCCAGAAACGAATTGTGAAATATAGATGACATGCCTGCCACATAACTAATAGAGCTGGCATGTAATGAAGAAAGAGGCGAGTGAACAAACATACTCCATAAACATGTACCATAACTAATTCATTCATACACTATATCCAGAGGTCTCAAGAAGAAACTCTGAGGGCACGATCTGTAAAATATAGCTTTCAGAAATGCTTCAAATAATGGACAATGTAGAATATAAAAAGCTTAACCCCTTCATGACCTTGGGATTTTCCGTTTTCCGTGTTCTTTTTTTGCTTCCCTTCTTGCCATAATTTTTTTTATTTTTCCATCAATATGGCAATGTGAGAGCTTATTTTTTGCAAAACAAGTTGTACTTTTGAACGACATCATTGGTTTTACCATGTCGTGTACTAGAAAACGGGAAAGAAATTCCAAGCGCGGTAAAATTGCAAAAAAGTGCAATCCCACACTTGTTTTTTGATTGGCTTTTTTACTAGGTTCACTAAATGCTAAAACTGACCTGCCACTTTGATTCTACAGGTCAGTACGAGTTCATAGACACCAAACATGGCTAGGTTCTCTTTTATCTAAGTGGTGAAAAAAAATTCCAAACTTTGCTTAAAAAAAAAAATTGCGCCATTTTCCAATACCTGTAGCGTCTCCATTTTTCATGATATGGGGTCGGGTGAGAGCTTATTTTTTGCGTGCTGAGCTGGCGTTTTTAATGATAGCATTTTGGTGCAGATACATTCTTTTGATCGCCCGTTATTGCATTTTAATGCAATGTCATGGCGACCAAATAAACGTAAATCTGGCGTTTCAGTTTTTTTTCTCGCTACGCCGTTTAGCGATCAGGTTAATCCTTTTTTTATTTATAGATTGGGCGATTCTGAATGCGGCAATACCAAATATGTGTAGGTTTGATTTTTTTTTTTATTGATTTATTTTGAATGGGGCGAAAGGGGGTGATTTAAACTTTTATATTTTTTTTATTTTTTTCAATTTTTTTCACTTATTTTTTTACTTTGGCCATGCTTCAATAGCCTCCATAGGAGGCTAGAAGCTGGCACAACGCGATTGGCTCTATGCAGCAGAAATGCAGGTGTGCTATGAGCGCTGACCACAGGGTGGCGCTCACAGCAGGCCGGCATCACTAACCATAGAGGTCTCAAGGACCTCTATGGTTACAATGCAGAAGCATCGCTGACCCTCGATCATGTGACAGGGTTGGCGATGCGCTCATTTCCGGCCGCCCGGCCGGAAGTGCCGGTTAAATGCCGTTGTCAGCGTTTGACAGCTGCATTTAACTAGTTAATAGCGGTGGGTGAATCGCGATTTCACCCGCCGCTATTGCGGGCACATGCCAGCTGTTCAAAACAGCTGACATGTCCCGGCTTTGGTGCGGGCTCACCGCCGGAGCCCTGCATCAAAACGCGGTAGCATTCTGTAATGCTGTAGATAAGCCCTCGATGTGACCTGAATGGTAAGAAACGCAGGTTATATTATACTCACCGAGGGGCGGTCCCGCTGCGGTCCAGTCCGATGGGCGTCGCGGTCCGGGTCTGGGGCCTCCCATCTTCATACGATGACGTCCTCTTCTTGTCTTCACGCCACGGCTCCTGTGCAGGCGTACTTTGCCCTGTTGAGGGCAGAGTAAAGTACTGCAGTGGTGCAGGCACTGAGAAATGTCAGAGAGGCCCGGCGCCTGCACACTGCAGTACTTTGCTCTGCCCTCCACACTGATGCCGGTGGCCTTAGCTTATAGGCGAATTTTGGGGTGACAGATCCCCTTTAATAATTTATTGGTTAATTCAAACACTATATATATATGGTATATATATATGTTATGGGAACTTAACATAAGGTAGAATTAGCAATTTGATGATACTCCCTGCTGTTTTCCTTGTGAAAATTTTTGCATCAATTTAGTTGAGTTTTGCATTGGAAAATTTTGTAAACAGGTTGTCCGCCTTATACAACAAGTGTACAATCATGCTATGTGACTGCAGACTTGTGAATCCTGAGGACTGAGAACACTATACGTGTTTGAAATGCGTTAAGTGATACAGCAGCATTTTTCCTCCGGCAAACACCGGTTAATGCCCAGCAGCTAACCTTTCTCCTTATTATTGTGAAATAAAGATTTTTGATTTTACCTCCGGAGCTGGATACCTTTTACCTCCCTCCACCAGACTTGTGAATCCACACTGCGTGCACGTTCCAGCCACATTCCAACTAGACGTGTCCAGCCTTTCTCAACACACTTGCATTGAGCGAGACCATGTACATCTAGTTGGCCAATGACTGCATGTATGCAAATCACATACTTGTAGACTCACCCCAGTTGCCGGCACCAGATATTCCTCACAGCGAGCAGTGCACAAAATGTAATGATTCACAAGTCTGCAGTCACATAGAGTGACTGAAGACATGTACCCTAAGGCTGAGCAACCCCTTTAAAGCTGGGGCAACACTACAATGTTGGCCATGACCCAGGTTATATGGTCAAAGATCGCTCTGTACCACTACTACATTGCAGCATAAAGCAGGTGAACGGGATCACATTGTGACTGTTGTAACAGACTGCTCCAAGCAAGTTGCAAAACGTTGGAACCAGTTTAATTCTTTGCAACTTGCTTGTATAACTGCAACCCCAGTCACCTGCATTACAATGTAATGAAGCACAGGACAGGGCAATCTTTGACCACATAACTGATGTCATGGCCAAAGTCGCCAGTTGAAACTTCGCATCTGAAAATCCAACAGTATTGATAACTTGGCAACAATTTTCTACAAAGAGTCTATTTTTACCTAAGTTAATCTGACGTTCTTCTTCACTTCGTATAAAAAATGAACTTTTATAAGGAACATTTTAAAATTTTTTACACAAAATCTAAACTTTGAAAGTTTGATTTTTTAGAAAACAACAGATGCTTCATGATAAGGTCAATGGGCAGATATTACTCACAAGCTGAACGCCACAGAACAGGATGAAAGGTCCGGTTATTATAGCACTTAGAGTATTTGGTAAAATCAAAGTTACTTATGTTCTTTGCACAGCTTGGGGCTTGTAGGGTTGTTATCAATATTGAGCAAACATTGCTCTTACTTCTTACTAAACAGGAAGCTGTAAGTAAATTGTAATTAATATTGCAAAAGAAAGGCACTGTGATTCTGTCCCACTCACAGCATGGATACTTATGCATCTTAAAGCTTTTTAATTCATAATCCTAGTTGTATGTGATTTTTTTGGGAATATTATTCAGAAATAACAGCTTTGTTGAAGTGAATAGGAGCTGAGCTGCAGTACTTGAGAACATCCATTATACAGTGTACGGAGATTAGCTTTTCCGGCTTTGAACACTTTGTACATGTAGCCACCACAGGAGCAACAAACAGCTGATCGGTAGCCGCTGCCTGATATTGGTCCAACTGATCTGACACTGGTGAGCTATCCAAAGCATAAGCCATCGGTAGCCGAAAACCATAATGAAAAATCTTGTGTTTGTAACAATATTCAAAGCCTTTACAACATTCGCCAAAAATTCATCTACATTAAAATCCTGGAAAACTCATTTAAGAGGGTTTTCTTATTAAGAAAGCACCTTTCCATGTGCCTCATTTGGAATATGAATGTCAAAGAGGGATTTTTTTCTGACTACTTTCTACTGACCAAAGCTCAGAGCTGCAAATAAATATGTTACATGTTTGGTAATTTCATTTAATGCCCATCATGAATTCCTACGTTGCACTCTGATATAATTGCTGCAGACACTACCTCCAATTACAGATTCACGAATACTTCAGAAATCAGATAATCAACTGGCCAGCTTCAATTGATAAAGCGCTTGTGACATCTTTTTATGGGGATGCATACAAATGTAAATCATAGTTCCAAACAATACCATGCACACTTTAAAGGCAGCTGTAGTGGAGCGCCTGAATTGAGGGGTCCCAATTTGTTTGATCCCACTCCTACTGGAAGTCAAGAACATGTGCTGGACTCCCATTTCCACAAGAATCACATTGATAATAAGGCTGAGTGACTGGCCCTCTACACGTACATCTTAATTCAACTCTTTTACATCTACACTTCATAATATAGTATTCTATTTGTGGTCTTTGCCTTTTTGGGATAACAACAGAACAGATGCAGATTGAACATTGTTGAAGAAAACAACAATAGTAGCTATATGCTCATGCATGCAGCCATATACCACTACACATAAAGAACTCGTTCCTTTTCAGACTTGTAAGTGCCGATGAGCCCTTAGAAATGACAAGGTAAAATTTTGTTCAAAACTAATTCTCACCTCGAGAAATCCATTAACTTGATCTTACTTAAAAGACAAAGTTTCTAAAGCGCAAAAGAAACTTTTTCCTTTCTTAAAATTAAGTTTTCAGTTTCCGCATTTTATAATATATAGTGTGAAGTGTAAGAAAGTTTATAGTATCTCCTAATTTCTCATTACTTACAGTGATTTTGCCTTTGAAAACAATGCATACGTTTGATATGTTAGTAGAAATCAAACTCCTTATATTATCAATGAGCACCATATTTGTTCTTTAGTAGTTTGATTGCTATTGCTCGATACTCAATTGAGCATCGGGGTGCTTGGGCACACTCGGTATTCGATCAAGTATCCCTGGTGCTTGGGCACATGCACGAGTCCCTGCCTCGCATGTTTTGCGGCTTTTTTTTTTAAACATACGGGGATTACCTGCTAATCATGGTAATACCGTAGCTATGTTGGCTACTGGCATTACGATGATTAGCCAGCCGCATCACGTCATCAGGTCTATATAAGACCCAGTGACACAATGCTCACCACATGGTATCCCGGAAAAGAGTAGAAAGAGTTGCTGGAAAAGGAAAAGTTTGCATTACATGCATCTAGGCAGGGTTTATATTACTTCTTTGACTAGGTCAGATGGCACTTACACAGCAAAACCAGATCTCACACTTTGCACTGACGAGGGGCAGTATCCCCAAACACAGAGTCTGCAAATTGAGATTCTGGTTTTGGCTTTTATCCCAAGTCATGTAACAAGGCTAATGAAAGGGTTGACATTGACTTCTAGAATTGCTACTTCCTATAAGTGGGACTAGAGTTCTAGTCCTCTTCCTCTCTGAAGAGACAATTTGCATATTTCCCCAAGGAGCATTGTGGCTTTAAGTCTCCTCATCTCGGCATGTTTAACATGTTACTCTACGCAAGGAGAAACGTTACTTCTTGAGTCCTTGCTGCTGAAACCTATATCCAAATGCTTCTTTTCAGGACTACATCTATTCTATTCAATATAAGTACTGCTGTTAGCTGCATTTAGTGTACGGATATAGCTGCTGAAGAAGGGATAGTGGTGCATTACAGGCATCTAGGCAGGGTTTATGGCCTTACAGTCCTTGCTGTGGAAAATAAAAACAACAGTCCTTATAAGGTCTACATCTATTCTATTCTAGTCCCTATTAATATCTCTCTTAGCTGCATACCTAATTTAATATGTATAAGGCGTGCGGTAAGCAAAGGGATAGTGGACATGCTGCTGATGGTGCACGCAGAGGCCAAGACATTGGCCCAGGTGACCCTGAGCCTGCTGTGGGAGCACAAGAAACACGTTTCTCCATGAGACCTAGCTCCCTGTCTCACTTTGCGGTGGGGCACGGGACAACATTCTTGAAGCCAGAAAAGTGCGAGCGGGTGGTAAATTGGATAGCAGATAACACTTCCAGTATGATTCCCAGCTCCATCCTGTTTACCTCACGGGCCAGTCTCACTAGCCAAAAGTCTGAACCACATAATCCTCACCCTGATCCTCCTTCCTCACACTATGATGACTCCCAGGAGACAAGTGATCCCACACTCGAACACTCCGAGGAGCTCTTTACATTTACATTTATTGATTCTGGCCTCTCGCCCTGCACGTTTTAAAAGGGATATGAATAGTATTACCTAAATATTTGAGCAGCCACGGTCAGTACAAGACAATGGTGGAGAATGGCAATTAATGTCTCAACACACTGCATGCATACCAACTTGTACTCCAGTTCTTTTTTTCAGTTTAGCTTCAGGTTTCTGCAATTAGTGAAGGTGAGGGTGCAGTCCCCCTTTCTTTGAGCTGAATATTACATCTAAAAGGGTCCCCACTAGCTGTGGGTCCATGTTTTGGACCCAGTACTGCTCAGCCCTTATTCACACAGGACGTCACTTTGATGCATGGTAAGGTTTTAATATTAGAGGTTAGGACCATCTTGTCGAACTTGGGTACACCTTGACATTGTTGGGATGGTTTTTAAGATTTTTTCTAATAAAAAATGGTGTTTACTAAGAACCCAATGTTATTTATATGCACTATTGCTTTTACTTATTTACATTCAGCAGGTTATTTGTTGATTTTGTTTCTGTCTTGGGTGTTGTAGTGTCCCAAGAGTTAGCTGATGATAAGACACAGTTGCCAACAAGTGATGTTGTTAATTCAGGAGGACCAGAGTGGTTCAAGATGATGAAGTCTCTCAATCAATCTCGTAAGGTGCCATGCAGAGCGAGGACAGCATCGCAGAGGGGGAAGGATCCACAGTACCAGAACAGCCAGGAAGAGGTAGTGGGGTGGCTAGAGTGAGAATGTGGGCAACTGTTCCCCAGAGTACTCACAGGTGACGAGATTCAAGGCCAAGGGTGAGGTGTTCCCAAGTCTGGCGCATTTATACAGAAAGTGTGGAATACAAGAAAAAGGTAATTTACAACCTGTGCCATACCAAGATCAAAAGGGGCCTGACTACTGCCAGCCTGACCATCACCAGCATGCTTAAGCACATGTCATCAAAGCATCCGACTAAGTAGGCTGACCGCCTGGGTCCACAATTAGTGTCTGTGGGTGACACCATTGCCTCTACGCCTGTGCTAACTGCGTGCTAATCTCCTGTCCAGGATGAAGGTGCTGATGCCTCCTGCCCTGCACCTGTCATTGGACATTTGGAAGCACCCTCAACATCAGCAACCGAGTCGACTTCTTTGTCTCAGTGGAGCATTCAGCCTCCCACCTATTGGCTCAAACACTAAATGGCCACATTTCCAGACTGCTTTCCCTGGAAATGTTGCCATTTTGACTTCTGGACACTGAGGCTTTCCACGACATAATGTAGTGGCCATCTCTGTTGTGAATTCTGTGGCTGAATTCACTTCTGTGGTCACAAGTGGTATTGCAGTCTCTGGGCTTCCTCCCTCAGGTGTTTTGGTGAGCTCGTTGGCTGCCTTGCTATTTAGCTCCACCTGAGTCTGTCTTCCTTGCTCCTTGTCAATGTTCCAGTGTTGGATCTGAGCTACTGCATCTTTCCTTGGGCTTGCTGCTCTGCTAGATAAGTGCTTCTAGTTTGTTTTCTGTTTTTTCTGTCCAGCTTGCTATTAACTTTTGCTGGTAGCTCTGAGAAGCAAAGGGGTGCACCGCCGTGCTGTTAGTTCGGCACGGTGGGTCTTTTTGCCCCTTTGCGTGGTTTTCGTTTTAGGGTTTTTTGTAGACTGCATAGTTCTCTTTGCTATCCTCGCTCTGTCTAGAATATCGGGCCTCACTTTGCTGAATCTATTTCATTCCTACGTTTGTCTTTTCATCTTGCTAACAGTCATTATATGTGGGGGGCTGCCTATTCCTTTGGGGTATTTCTCTGAGGTAAGTCAGGCTTGTATTTCTATCTTCAGGCTAGTCAGCTCCTCAGGCAGTGCCGAGTTGCATAGGTAGTGATAGGCGCAATCCACTGCTGCTTATAGTTGTGTGAGGATAGATCAGGTACTGCAGTCTACAGAGATTCCACGTCTCAGAGCTCGTCTTATTGTTTTTGGTTATTGCCAGATCTCTGTATGTGCGCTGATTACTGCACGCTGTGTTGCCTGATTGCCAGCCATAACACATCTCTCTGTACTCGATCCCCAGCCACTACTACTTCTCCTGTTGTGCATCCCCACCTTACACAAGCACATGTCCCTGGGAGAGCATTTTCCCTTTAGGATTGACACAACTCTGGTCCCACTGGGTTGGAACCCTGGATCAAAGAGTCCAAGTTCTTAACAAAAAAATGCTTCAATTCGGTTGGGACATCGGGTCTCCATCCACCCTCCATCCAACACAGCCAACAATAGTCCTCTGGCAAGAACACAGTCCATGAGGGTCAAAGTCTGCGGTACATGGGGCAAAGTCCATAAAGGGATTGGGCAAAGTCTATAAGGGGAGATTGAGCAAAGCCTATAGTGTAACGACCCGGTCAGCGGGAGATCAGGCTCCATCTAACCGCAGGCATTCCCACAATCTTACTTACCCTGTCCGCACTCCCACGATGTTCAATTGGGCTGCTGCGTCTTCCCGATGTGTCTCCTCCACCTCCTCACTTCTGGGTGGTGGGGGAGCGAGCATAGGTCGCGTGTGTGTGGCTGTCAAATGATTTAAAGCAGGGGTGTCAAACTGCATTCCTTGAGGGCCTCAAACCATGCGTGTTTTCAAGATTTCCTTAGCATTGCACAAGGTGCTGGAATCATGTTGTGCAGGTGATTAAATTATCGCCTGTGCAACACAAGGAAATCCAGAAAACATGACCTGTTTGCATCCCTCGATGAATGCAGTTTGACACCACTGATTTAAAGGACCTGTGTTTCCTTTTCCTGTAATCACCTCTCAGCAAATCACTGAGAGGCCTGTCTATACTTAAGATCCTCACTTCCTTTGGTGATGCCTGGGCAATTTTGTGCTTTGTTCTATGCTGCTGTTCTCAGGTCCCAGACCAGCAACTGTTTGTTCTGCCTTGTCTCGCTTTATACTAATGTACAGTGTTTTCCTCTATTGCAAGGGTTCTGCCTACCTACGATCTACCTGCAGACTCTGATGGTACCCTCTGGATCTTCCAGTTCACCTTCTCTGGCTCCCTGGATCTCTCACTCATCTCCTCTCAGTTCTACTGTTCCTCTTGGGTCTTATCCTCTGGTCTTGGAGCTGTTACACTTGAGCCTCCCTGGTTGTTCTGGGTCAATCCCTGTTATATAGGATTGCTTGCTTGAGCTCCCTCGGGGGAATTTGGTGTTTCGGTCCAGAGGGTTCTCCCTTGTAGGCTCTCCTGTCTAAGAGTCTAAATAAAGCCTTGCTATTCATCTGACATCCTTGTCCAGGTGGTTCATAGGGTTCAGCTTCCACAGCGTCCTCTCTTAACAAATGGATTCACTATCCTGGCTACGCCTGTCTTGGCGTGACACATAACGAAGGGTATAGAACCCTCCTGTGGCTTGAAGTCCCTAAATTCAGCAGGGGAATAATAAGCAAGGGTAAGGGTGAAACTAAACAGTCGGCCATCTGTGGCCAACAACAATGAGTCCCGGATTCCATGGCAATCAGGGTACAACTGGAGGAGCTTTAAGTATCTGATGCAAGAGATGCATTTGGGCCTTTCGTCCATTCGATTAGTGCAGTTTTATTTTGATGGTCCATGGACTTGAGCCAAATCTGAGTCTTGCAGGCCTCCCTCCCTCTTTAAGTTGATTCTGTTGGCAGCCTGGCCTCAGAAGAGGGCAAGATGTATGACCCACAGATACACACCGATTGTTTCTAACCACACAACAGTTGTCATCTTTAATGTAGCCAATGCCTTCCCTGCAACCCTTAGATCTTCTGACGGCAAGGCTTGATCCTGCCAACTTCACCACAATGATCATGAGGTCCTTGTTTCAAATTTTTATAGGGTTACCATGCACCCCTTGTTACATATTTTTAGAGAGTAATCATGCGGTCATTGCTCCAAATTTTTAAAGGGCAATCATGTGGCCTTTGTTCCAAATTTTTAGAGGGTCATCATGTGGTCCTCGCTCCATATTTTTAAAGGATCATCAGGTAATCCTCGCTCTTAATTTTTCTAGGGTGTGTAAGATGCCCTCTGTACTAATTTTTGCAGGATGTGTATGTGACCTTTTTCTACAATTCTCTTATATACAGTGGGTATGGAAAGTATTCAGACCCCCCTTAAACTTTTCACTATTTGTTTCATTGCAGCCATTTGGTAAATTCAAAAAAGATCTTTTTTTTTCACTTTAATGTACACTCTGCACCCAATCTTGACTGAAAAAAACAGAAATGTAGAAATTTTTGCAAATTTCATAAAAAACAAAAACTGAAATATCACAATCACATGGTCATGACTCATTAGTATTCAGACCCTTTGCTCAGACACTCATATTTAAGTCACATGCTGTCCATTTCCTTGTGTTCCTCCTTGAGATGGTTCTACTCCTTCATTTGAGTCCAGCTGTGTTTAATTAAACTGATAGGACTTGATTTGGAAAGGCACACACCTGTCTATATAAGACCTCACAGCTCACAGAGCATGTCAGACTAAATGAGAATCATGAGGCCAAAGGAACTGGCCAAGGAGCTCAGATACAGAATTGTGGCAAGGCACAGATCTGGCTAAGGTTACAACAGAATGTCTGCAGTACTCAAGGCTCCTAAGAGCACAGTGGCCTCCATAATCCTTAAATGGAAGAAGTTTGGACCACGTCTTCCTTGACCCAGCGGTCCAGCCAAACTGAGCAATCGTGGGAGAAGAGCCTTGGTGAGAGAGGTAAAGAAGAACCCCAAGATCACTGTGGCTGAGCTCCAGAGATGCAGTAGGGAGATGGGAGAAAGTTCCACAAAGTCAACTATCACTGCAGCCCTCCTCCAGTTGGGCCTTTATGGCATAGTGGCCAGACGGAAGCCTCTCCTCAGTGCAAGACATGTGAAAGCCCACAAAGAGTTTGCTAAAAAACACATAAAGGACTCCCTGACAATGAGAAATAAGATTCTCTGGTTTGATGAGACAAATATAGACCTTGTTGGTGATAATTCTAAGTGGTATATGTGGAGAAAACCAGGCACTGCTCATCATCTGCCCAATACAATCCCAACAGTGAAACATTGTGGTGGTGGCAGCATCATGCTATGTGGGTGTTTTTCAGGTGCAAGGACAGGATGACTGGTTGTCATTGAAGGAAACATGAATGCGGCCAAGTACAGAGATATTCTGAATGAAAATCTCTTCCAGAGTGCTCTGGACCTCAGACTTGGCCGAAGGCTCACCTTTCAACAACACAATGGCCCTAAGCACACAGCTAAAATAACAAAGAAGTGGCTTCAGAACAACTCTGTGACCATTCTTGACTGGCCCAGCCAGAGCCCTGACCTAAACCCAATCGAGCATCCCTGGAGAGACCTTAAAATGGCTGTCCACCAACGTTCACCTTCCAACCTAGCGGAACTGGTGAGGATCAGCAAGGGTGCTTCTACTCAATACTGAGCAAAGCGTCTAAATATTTATGACCATGTGATATTTCAGCTTTTCTTTCTTAATAAATTTGCAAAAATTACTACATTTCTGCTTTTTTTTCTTTCAAGATGGGGTACAAAAAAATGCATTGCTTGCAGACCTTAAATAACGCAAGTAAAAAAAACAAGTTCATAATCATTTAGAAACAACAATACTAATGCTTTAACTCAGGAAGAGTTCAGAGATCAATATTTTGCGGAATAACCATGATTTTTAATCACAGCATTCACGCGTCTTGGCATGCTTTCCATAAGTCTTTCACACTGCTTGGGTGACCTTATGCCACTCCTGGTACAAAAATGTAAGCAGTTCTTCTTTGTTTGACTATCCTTCTTCCTCTTGATTACATTCCAGAGGTTTTCAATGGGGTTCAGTTCTGGAGATTGGGCTGCCCATGATAGGGATTTGATGTGGTGGTCCTTCATCTACACCTTGATTGACCTAGCTGTGTGGCATGGTGTATTGTCCGGCTGGAAAAACCAATCCTCAGAGTTGGGGAACATTGCCTGAGCAAAAGGACTCAACTGTTTTTCCAGGATAACCTTGTATGCAGCTTGATTCACAGGTCCTTCGCAAAGATTAACTTGCCCAATCCCAGCCTTGCTGAAGCATCTCCAGATAAACACCTGGATGTCTAATGGTTAGACAGAGACCTGTAGAGGTGTACAAGCCACAGTGTCTTGCACACACTGTGAAATTTGGTGAAGGATCGGTGATGATCTGGGGATGCTTCAGCATGGCTGGAATTGGGCAGGTTAATCTTTGCGAAGGACGTATTAATCAAACCACATACAAGGTTATCCTGGAAAAACAGCTGATGCAACTTCTTCGGTAAATGCTACAGCTTTCCGAATAAGAAGGGAGCCGAAGATATTCGCTCATCTTTATTCCTCACCATTACCCGTCTGGTCTTCTTTGCATCTCCTGATTGTCACTGCGAGCGCTGAAATTCCCAGAAGAGTAAGATCATGGCACACGTCATGACCTTTTGCAATGGCAAAGTTAGTATAAGGATTTTTATAACTTCTCTGCGAATCAAATTTTGGAGGAAAATCTGCACAAAAAGACGAATTAAAATTAGCCGATCTGCTCACCTCCACTTGGCATACCTGCTTATCCTATAAGTACAGGTAAATCAATTCCCCCATTCACCTATGTGAGTGCTATATTAAGGCTAGGTACAACACAGAACCATAATGCTGTCATGTGCATAAAATCTAGCACAAACTTTCCTGAAATATCCAGTAAAAAGTATGACCATAGTGGTCCTTTGGTGCTGTAACTTGGTATAGGCTAAATATCAAATGATTTGAGAGGAACCTTCTCCCTTTCCCATATTTACCAAATATATTTTTGGCACAAAGATTTCAATCAATACTGTCTGAGCTCAACTAAAGAAACACACATTTAGTCTTCCAAACAAACGAGATGATTAACTTTGAAACATGAAGGGAAAATGAAGCCATTTTTATTTTTAGTAGTTCTAAAAATCATTTTACTGCCATTTTTTAGATAAAGAAACAGGCTGCATACAGTGTTATTTATAGGGCCTAATTGTTCTTTATAGTCGTGGCTTGCGAATGAAGAAGCAGTTAGTTTGCTAGTTAGTGCATTTAACAGAAGTTAACAATAATTTATCATCTTAATGTTCAGGCAAAATGTTTGTTTCTTCTGCAAGATTGCTTCCTTAAACGGAAATGATTTTTTCTTTCTTTGGAAAACATATACAAGCTTATAATATGAGCCAAATTAGTACTTTTTGACATAATTCTTATTTTTGCTTTTAAATATTTCACATCTGTTTTCTGATGTGATAATAATTGCATGAACATTGCATTTCACAATATTTAAGACATGAATGGTGAATGGGTTAATGTTATACTAATATACGGTATATACAGTCCTGCTCACCATTATTGGCACACCTTCATTTTTTCATGGACTGTACAATATCTTCAGAAATAAATTATTAATATTGGTATTTATTATTTTAGCACCATTTATTCCATGGCACTTTACATGTGAGAAGGGGTATACATAATATAAAGCAAGTACAATAATCTTAACAATACAAGTCACAACTGGAACAGGAGAGAGGACCCTGCCCGCGAGGGCTCACAATCTACAAGGGATGGGTGAGGATACAGTAGGTGAGGGTAGAGCTGGTCGAGCAGCGGTTTGGTGGATCGGAATTTACTGCAGGTGTAGGCTTGCCGGAAGAGGTAGGTCTTCAGGTTCTTTTTGAAGGTTTCCATGTTAGGCGAGAGTCTGATATGTTGTGGTAGAGAGTTCCAGAGTATGGCAGATGCGCGGGAGAAATCCTGTATGCAATTGTGGGAAGAGGCGATAATAGAGGAGTAGAGAAGGAGATCTGGTGAGGATCGGAGGTTGTATGCAGGTAAGTACCGGGAGACGAGGTCACAGATGTATGGAGGACACAGGCAGTGGATGGCTTTGTATGTCATGGTTACGTTTTAAAATGGAGTTTCTGGGTAATGGGGAGCCAGTGCAAGGTTTTTTAAATGTAAATATACCAAAGTTATCTCCTCAGGATTTTTTTAATTAGTGATCCAAAGTAATACAATAAAACATTGTTTTTCAACTTACATGTTGCAATTTCAAAGAAGAAATAAGAATAGAATAGAATGTGCTGCAATAAAAGCATCCCTCATTAATAACTGGTTGCACACCCTTTGGCATTGATGACAGCCTCCAAATGTTTTTTGTAGCCATCTGTAAGCTTCTTGCACTTCTTAGCTGGCATTTTATCCCACTCTTCCTTTACAATTTGCTCAAGCTCTTGAATGTTTGCAGGGTTCTTTGTTCCTTTTAATGTCTTTTCTTCAGCAATTGTTTTTCCTTGTCCTTTGCCCATAAAGCTCTGCTTGGTTTAGTGAGTGGTATATGGTACTTGTTGAAACCATAATCCTAGACTGTTCCAGGTTGACCTTCAGGTCTTTGAATGTTTGAAGTGGTGTTTTTTTCACCATTCACACCAACCTTCAAAGACATCACTTGTCAATTTTTCTCTTTCCCCCACGTCCAGGGAGGTTCTTGACTATTCCATGCTTGGCAAACTTCTTAAAAACATTGCGCTCTCTTAAAACTGGGATGCCAAGGTCTTTGGAGATGGCCTTACACCCGTTGGAAGTCTTGTGTTTGCTAATAATAGCAGTTCTGATGTCCTCAGACAGCTCCTTTGTCTTCACAATTGTGATAAAGGAACAGGGTCATGTGGCTTTTTAAAAACACTGATGTCATCATTCATTGGCTAATTCATGTAACATGGGTACCGACAATTAATCACAGATTATTCTCATTTGTGACAGATTATTCTCATTTGTGATTTACCACAGGCAAGTCAAAATGTGTTTCCATACTAATTTAATGTTAAGGGTGCCAATAATAGTGTCACAGTAAGCTTTAGGTTTTTCTACTTTTCCCTCCCATTGTTATTTGTTCTAAATTATTGTCTAGAATTTACTCTTTTGTATTTAACACAAGTGCTTCATTTTTTCTGGAGATATGTACTTTAACTTCATGGGTGCCAATAACAATGAGCATATATATACAGTGTATATATATATATATATATATATATATATACCTTATATACTCGAGTATAAGCTCAGATTTTCAGCCCAAATTTTGGGCGGGTGAGGGGGAGAGAGGTCTGTCGCATACTTATCTGCTTCCGGCGCTCCTGACGCTGTCCCTGCCCGTCCCATGGTCTTTGGGTGCCGCAGCTCTTCCCCTGTTCAGCGGTCACGTGGTACCGCTCATTAAAGTTATGAATATGGACTCCACTCCCATAGGGGTGGAGCCGCATATTCATTCCTCCAATGAGCGGTAATGGTGACTGCTGACAGAGGAAGAGGCTGCAGTGCCCGGAGACCATCTGTCCGGGATAAGGAGCCAGAGACGCCGGGAGCAGGTAAGTATGTCATATTTACCTGTCCGCATTCCACACGCCGGGCGCCGCTCAGTCTTCCCGTCCTCTTGCTCTGACTGTTCAGGTCAGAGGGCGCGATGACGTACTAGTGTGCGCACCGCCCTCTGTCTGACCAGTCAGTGCGGAGAGACGCGGGACGCTGAGGAGCTGTGGGCAGCAAGAGAGGTGAGTATGTTGTTTTTTTTTATAGCAGCAGCAGCATTATATATGGGGCACAGCTTTATATGGCACATCTATGGGTCAATAATGAACGGTACAGAGCATTATATATGGGGCACAGCTTTATATGGAGCATCTTATGGGGCAATAATGAACGATACAGAGCATTGTATATGGCACAGATTTATATGGAGCATCTTATGGGGCAATAATGAACGGTACAGAGCATTGTATATGGCACAGCTTTAAATGGAGCATCTACGGGGCAATAATGAACAGTATGGAGCATTATATATGGCACAATTGATGTCTCAATTAATTTTACTTTTATTGGTATCTATTTTTATTTTTGAAATTGTCCGGTAGCTGCTGCATTTCCTACCCTAGGCTTATACTTGAGTCAATAAGTTTTACCAGTGTTTTGTGGCAAAATTAGGGGGGTCGGCTTATACTCGGGTCGGCTATATATATATACACAGTACAAACCAAAAGTTTAGACACACCTTCTCATTTAAAGATTTTTCTGTATTTTCATGACTATGAAAATTGTACATTCACACTGAAGGCATCAAAACTATGAATTAACATGTGGAATTATATACTTAACAAAAAAGTGTGAAACAACTAAAAATATGTCTTAAATTCTAGGTTCTTCAAAGTAGCGACTGTGACGGGGTGTACGGCAGAGCAAGAAGGGACAACAGGCCGAAGGATGATTCAACAGATTTATTATCAAGAACGCTGGAACAACACATGCAGGTAGATCTACAGAGTCCACAATTAGTCCAATGGAACAGGTTCGGGGGCACCTCCTGATAATCCTTGTGCCAGGTAACAAAGCAATAGTCCACAATTAGTCCAACGGAACATATTCTGGGGCACCTCCCGATAATCCTTGCGCCAGGTAACAAAGCAATAGTCCACAATTAGTCCAAGGGATCCCAAAACAATCTCACGAACGACGAGATATGTCCTCAGCTCAAGTCTCGCCCCGTTCACTTCCGCAGTTCCAGATGGACATGGGGTCTTGCCTCAGCTAAGAATCCCCACTCCTTCTCCTTCAAGGATCATCTCACATCTGATCTCAAAATAAGAATGGATTGTCTGAGCTCCTGGGATCCGCCCATGAAATGGGGGGTAGGGGTCACACCTTCTATTCAATGGTTGGGTCCAGCAGAAGATTCTAGACTGGTTGGCTCCACTTAGTCTATTCACTATGTGCATTTGACTAGCCACCTGCTGTGAGGAAGAATGGCTATTCCTTCCCTAGTGGTGTGGACAAAGCTTAATTACATTATAGCTCAGGGCTGCAAGTATTGGGGGAAGGAGACAGGTTAGTTACATACACCCCATGACATTGCAAAATGAACAGTAAATACAACAAAAGAGAAGTCGCATCACATCATGACATATTATACAAAATACAGGACAGGGAAAAAAGTACAGATCATGACAATCCCTTCCCCTCCCAATTTGTGTACGTACTAGCGACCTCTACAGGTCGCTGGTTAAGTACACACAGGCAGAGCGTAACTTACATGTGGTTTCATGCAGCCACGAATTGGCATCATAGCTCTCCCACATCATTGCCCAGGAGAACATCTGCAGGCAGACCACCCATCACCCCAACCACACATCGCCTGACCCCAAAACCAAAGTTCAGATCCACAGTGGCTGTGGGAATAGTCCTCCATTGTCCACCAGCCAGTTCAATGACAATCCCAGGTCCTCGATGGATTGCCTCAGGCCGAACCACTCGGGGATCAGCCAGTGTGAGGAAAGCCCCTGAGTCACAAAATCCAATAAGTCTCTGTCCATCCAGCATGACCTCCTGCAAGTGCTTACCTCGATGAGCAGAAGTCGTCATAGCTGCGGGTCGCACACCATAAACTCCTAGTGGTGCTACATAGGTGGGTGAGGCACTAGGCCAGTCCTCACGTAGTGGTGACACGTCATCCTCCATGGCACTTGGCTGTACATAATTAATAATACGACTGGGTACAGGATCAATCCTCATTTGAACAGCTGGGCAGGAGGCTTGCAGATGCCCCGGCTGTCCACATCGATAGCATCTGTGCTGGGTCTCACTCCATCCAAGGCGTCCTCTTGGGCGAGGGGTAAGGGAACCTGGAGGCCGGCTCCCACCTGAAGGTGCTGTAGGGGTTTGAGGACGACTTCTCCATGAGCTGGCTGGGCATGAGGCCTGCAGATGCCCCGGATGCCCACAACCATAACACCTGCGCTCTGCTACTTCCTCTCCTCGTCGTATTCCAGAGAACGCAGTAGAAGCAACTGGAGGCACATTTACACGGGTATCAGCATGAGGTGGTGGCTTAGAGGAACGGGGAACAATGGGGACAGAAGAACAGGGGGCCACCGGTGTTGTGGAGCTGGTAGGCCTCTCTCCATCCTCCAACAGAACCCTCCACTGAGGCTTGATGGTGAGAGCCTCATCAGCTAGAGCTGCAGCTTCCTCCACAGTGGCTGGTCTCCTCTCACGCACCCATTCCCGGATCTCAGCAGGGCACTTGAAGTAAAACTGCTCTTTTAGGATAACCTGGAGGAAGGTCTCCCAGGTTAAGGCCTCATCTGCCTCCAGCCAGCGAAGACATATCTGTTTGAGTCTGTGGGCATACATCTTGAAAGACACTTCCTCATCACAGGCTAAAGTACGGAACTGAGTCCTGTAAGTGTCTGGGGTAACAGCATAATGTTCTAGAATAGTCCGTTTAATCTCCGCATACTCACAGTTCCCCTGAGGGTCCATAGCTCTATAGGCTGCGGTAGCTCCACCCTCTAAGAGCCCCACCAGATGTCGGACTCGGTCCCTTTCCGGGACTTCCATTAATCGACACTGATGCTCAAAGTCCTGGAAGAAGCCCTCAATGTCGCCTGCAGCCTCATTAAAGGGCTTGAAGTCATTGCGGGACACTCTGGGGAGTTCCCTCATGGTGGGTGCTGGGGTTAGTCTGTCTGGAGCTTCTAGCTGCTTCCAAAGCGATCTGCCTCTCCAGCAATGCCATCTCCTGAGCTCTGTCCTCGGCTCTGTGAATGGCCTCCCTCTCCTGAGCTCTGTGAATGCCTGAGGAGGTGGTGAAGGCGAACTCAGTCGAGGGGTTCAAGAGAGGCCTGGATGTCTTCCTGGAGCAGAACAATATTGTATCATACAATTATTAGGTTCTGTAGAAGGACGTAGATCTGGGGATTTATTATGATGGAATATAGGCTGAACTGGATGGACAAATGTCTTTTTTCGGCCTTACTAACTATGTTACTATGTTACTATGTTACTATGAATGGCCTCCATCTTATAGTCTATGGTGGCCTCTTCTCCCAGCAATGCCAACTCCTCCTCGTAAAACACAACCCACTGACTTTTTTGGGTATTTACCTCCGGCTGCCTTCTTTCCTCCATTTGCTGTGAGGATCCTTCCTCAGCGTCATCTTGCAGGCGAACTCCTTCCAAAGCCTCAATAAGCTGCTCCTTGGAGAGTCCTTTAAAACGGACTCCTACTTCCCGGGCCTTTGATTGTAGGCTCCCCAAGCTCCAGTTCTTGTACTCTGTGGTGCTGGTTCTCGATGTTGATGGGCCGTTGTCCTCCATTCCTTCTGCTCTGATCCCACTGCTTGCCACCAGTTTGTGACGGGGTGTACGGCAGAGCAAGAAGGGACAACAGGCCGAGGGATGATTCAACAGATTTATTATCAAGAACGCTGGAACAACACATGCAGGTAGATCTACAGAGTCCACAATTAGTCCAATGGAACAGGTTCGGGGGCACCTCCCGATAATCCTTGTGCCAGGTAACAAAGCAATAGTCCACAATTAGTCCAAGGGATCCCAAAACAATCTCACGAACGACGAGATATGTCCTCAGCTCAAGTCTCGCCCCGTTCGCTTCCGCAGTCCCAGATGGACATGGGGTCTTGCCTCAGCTAAGAATCCCCACTCCTTCTCCTTCAAGGATCAACTCACATCTGATCTCAAATTAAGAATGGATTGTCTGAGCTCCTGGGATCCGCCCAAGAAGGGGGGGTAGGGGTCACACCTTCTATTCAATGGTTGGGTCCAGCAGAAGATTCTAGACTGGTTGGCTCCACTTAGTCTATTCATTATGTGCATTTGACTAGCCACCTGCTGTGAGGAAGAATGGCTATTCCTTCCCTAGTGGTGTGGACAAAGCTTAATTACATTATAGCTCAGGGCTGCAAGTATTGGGGGAAGGAGACAGGTTAGTTACATACACCCCATGACATTGCAAAATGTACAGTAAATACAACGAAAGAGAAGTCGCATCACATCATGACATATTATACAAAATACAGGACAGGGAAAAAAGTACAGATCATGACAGCGACCTTTTGCTTTGATGACTGCTTTGCACACTCTTGGCATTCTCTTGATGAGCTTCAACAGGTAGTCACTGGGAATGGTCTTCCAACAATCAAAAACAAGGCAAAAGGGCCAACAAGTGCTAAGCATCTCTGGGAACTCCTTCAAGATTGTTGGAAGACCATTCCCGGTGACTACCTCTTGAAGCTCATCAAGAGAATGCCAAGATTGCGTAAAGCAGTCAAAGCAAAAGGTGGCTACTTTGAAGAACCTAGAATATAAGACATATTTTCAGTTGTTACACACTTTTTTGTTAAGTATTGTGACACAATACTCCGGGATTGCCTTTGCTGGGGTCAAAGGCCACGTGGTTTGTGCATTGAATCTGAGGCGTACAGCAGGTTTTCTGAGCAGGCTGACCTCAGGTCAGATTTATTAACGTGAAAGCAACATAGATAAAACAAAACATAAAAATAAATCCTAGCCTGTCCGGCGCTAACTAAACCAACACGTTGCTATCTCAACAACTGGGGGGCTTCCCCCACCCAGCTAACATTACACAATTCTTGAGCACAGCTCTCACTCACATTTGTCTCACACAGACAGGCAATCTGTGTGCCCCAGGCTGACGCTGGAAACCCCCAGCTGGTCATCCTTTATTCCTGCACTTGTTAACCCATTCGCATCCTGAAGATACTGAGCAGTCTAATTCACATAGGACAAATACCTGGGCGAGATATACCTGCCCCCAACTACCACACCGACATGAGTCTTACATATCCCCCCCCTTGCTCAGACCACTCCGGTCGAGCAAGAACACTCTTGAAACAGTGTACTCGGGACAGGGCATCGGCGTTCCCCATCTGTACCCCAGGTCGGTGCTCCACCGTAAAAGAGTAAGCCTGCAGGGCAAGGAACCACCGGGTTACCCGACTATTATGGTCCTTGTGGAGGTGCATCCACTTGAGAGGGGCATGGTCCGTGACCAGCCTAAATTTCCTACCTGCCAGGTAATACTTGAGGGAGTCGAGAGCCCATTTAATGGCTAGGCACTCTTTTTCAACCACTGCATACCTCTGCTCATGTACATTCAGTTTCCGGCTGAGGTAGAGGACCGGGTGTTCGACTCCGTCCCTCACCTGGGAAAGTACAGCTCCGACACCAGTATCAGAGGCATCAGTTTGCACCACAAACTCGCTGCTGAAATCAGGAGTCACTAGTACGGGCTGAGAGCACAAAGCCCGTTTCAGGCTGTGGAAGGCCTCCTCAGCAGCTGAGGTCCATTTTACCATGACGGAACCCCTCCCTTTGGTAAGATCCGTCAAGGGGTAGCCATGGCTGCAAAATTGGGTATGAACCGGCGATAATAGCCGGCAATCCCCAGGAAAGCTTGTACTTGTTTCTTGTTCACTGGTTGTGGCCAGCCCTGGATTGCCTGTATTTTGTCGATCTGGGGTTTAACCACTCCTCTGCCAATCACGTAGCCCAAGTATCTGGCTTCTTCAAGCCCGATGTGACATTACTTGGGGTTTGCCGTTAAGCCTGCATCTCGCAGGTCATCAATCACCGCTTGTACCTTCCGGAGGTGAGTTTCCCAGTCCAGGCTGTAAATTACGATGTCATCCAGGTAGGCAGAAGCGTACTGTCGGTGGGGCCTCAAGAATCGATCCATCAACCTCTGGAACGTTGCGGGAGCTCCGTGAAGTCCAAATGGCATGTAGACATACTGGAACAGACCTTCCGGTGTAGCAAATGCCGTCTTCTCTCTGGCCGCCTCGCTCGGCCAGAGGGATCTGCCAGTACCCCTTTGTTAGATCCAGGGTCGTAATGTATCGGGCTTTACCAAGCCGGTCGATCAACTCATCGACCCAGGGCATAGGGTACGCATCAAATTTAGAAACCGCATTCAGTTTCCTAAAGTCATTACAAAACCGTATGGAGCCATCCGGTTTAGGTATCAACACGATTGGACTGGACCATGCGCTGTGCGACTCCTCAATGACTCCTAAGTCCAACATTGCCATCACTTCCTGGGAGACGGCTTCACGGCGTGCTTCCGGAATCCGGTAGGGCTTCACATGAACTGTGACACCAGGCTCTGTGACAATCTCATGTTTCACTAGCTTAGTCCGGCCAGGTTTTTCCGAAAAAAACTGTCGGTTCTGTAATAAAAACTTCTTAACCTCAGATTTTTGTCGTTCCGAGAGAGTCTCGGCAATTTGCACCTCCGGTACGGTAGGTGAACAAACCGGAAGGGGCAGATCCGCCGTTAGGGCAGAGCGGTCTTTCCAGGGTTTTATCAGATTCACATGATAAATCTGTTCTGGTTTTCTCTTACCAGGCTGGTACACTTTATAGTTCACTTCACCAACTCTTTCCAGGACCTCAAAGGGGTCTTTGTCTATCGCCTTCCGGAGCATCTGTTTTAAGGTTTTGTTGAACCGCTCAACCAGGCCATCTGTTTGAGGGTGATAGACAGACGTATGCAACGGTTCTATTTGTAAGAGTCTGCAGAGCTCCTTCATTACCCTCGACATAAAGGGAGTCCCCTGGTCGGTGAGTATCTGTTTTGGAATTCCCACCTGACTAAACACTTGTACCAGTTCCTTGGTGATCGTCTTGGTAGCTGTGTTACGCAAAGTGATGGCTTCCGGGTAACGAGTGGCATAGTCCATGATGACGAGGATATGTTGGTGCCCACGTGCGGATCGGGGAAGGGGCCCAACCAAATCCATTCCAATTCTCTCAAAAGGGACTCCAATGATAGGAAGGGGTACCAAAGGGCTACAGAACCGAGGTTTAGGTGCCGAGATTTGGCACTCTGGACAGGACTCACAATAGTTACACACATCATTATGTATTCCAGGCCACACAAAACAATGCGATATTCTTTCTGTGGTTTTCTGTCCCCCCTGATGTCCCCCCATTATATGTCCGTGGGCCAAGTCCAGTACCTTCCGCCGATAAGGTTTGGGTACCACTAACCGTTGCACAGTGTCTTCCCCTTTTTTTTCTACCTGGTAGAGCAAATCATTTTCAAGAACCATATACGGGTACACTAGCCTAGTGTCAGGTTCTACAGGTACCCCATCTATCATTTTTACATTTTTCCTAGCCGGAGTCAGGGTAGGATCTTTCATTTGCTCGCTGTGGAAGTCATCCAACTGGACTCCCAAATCTGGCAGGCAGGGTGCCGGATGGCTGTCTGCCTCCGCCTCTCGCTGAGGTTCCTCAGTTTCCTCAGTTTCCCCCGCCATGACGGAGAAGGGGTACTGAAGGTTAGATTCACTAACCTCCCCAGCAACACCTTCCTGTGGGGTCTCCTCTAGGGACTCGGGACCTCCAGATGGCATGGGAGAAGATTCACGGGTACAGCTACCATGAAGGAGCAACTGATTCTCCCACAACGGCCAGAAATGGGGAAAATCCCTGCCCAGGATTACGGGAACAAGTCCCACTTTGTGTTGCACCGACCCATAGGGAGTGGAAATCCATATGACCGCTGTTAGGTATGAGCAGGTGTCACCATGCACACACGTTACAGAAAACTTGTCAGACGGACCAGATGGAAGTGCCACCAGACTAGCTTTCACCAGAGTCACCACACTTCCAGAGTCTAGTAATGCCACAACATTTTTCCCATCAACAGATAATTCACACAGGTGTTTCGCTGTATCATTTTGACCCGCATTCACACTCACTAGCCGTGTTACCAAAGACATGCGTTTTTTAGAGTCAATAACATAGTAACATAGTAACATAGTAACATAGTTAGTAAGGCCGAAAAAAGACATTTGTCCATCCAGTTCAGCCTATATTCCATCATAATAAATACCCAGATCTACGTCCTTCTACAGAACCTAATAATTGTATGATACAATATTGTTCTGCTCCAGGAAGACATCCAGGTCTCTCTTGAACCCCTCGACTGAGTTCGCCATCACCACCTCCTCAGGCAAGCAATTCCAGATTCTCACTGCCCTAACAGTAAAGAATCCTCTTCTATGTTGGTGGAAAAACCTTCTCTCCTCCAGACACAAAGAATGCCCCCTTGTGCCCGTCACCTTCCTTGGTATAAACAGATCCTCAGCGAGATATTTGTATTGTCCCCTTATATACTTATACATGGTTATTAGATCGCCCCTCAGTCGTCTTTTTTCTAGACTAAATAATCCTAATTTCGCTAATCTATCTGGGTACTGTAGTTCTCCCATCCCCTTTATTAATTTTGTTGCCCTCCTTTGTACTCTCTCTAGTTCCATTATATCCTTCCTGAGCACCGGTGCCCAAAACTGGACACAGTTTTAACGTCGCACTGCATGGGTTCAGCGGTAACAGGACAGTTCGCAGAAACATGGCCCTTCTCATGGCAGCAGAAACACCTAACAGGTCCCCTACTGAGACCACCGTCCAATACTCTCGGTCTCGGAGTGCGAGCAGTCCCGGGTTCCTCCCCCACAGTTTTAAGCGATTTTCCTTCACCCGTAGTCCCTGGAACAGTCTTACCGGCTCCACGAGGGGGAGGCACAGACCGGGGCCTGGCGGTGTCGTCGGGAAGTCCTTCTGCCAAGGAGTAACGCTCGACCAACTCCACAAGTTGATCCGCTGTCATGGGATTTCCTTGGCTTACCCACCTTTTCAGCGTTGGTGGTAGTACTCTCAGGTACTTTTCCAGGACAACCCGCTGGATTATTTCGGGTATTGTCAGTACCTCGAGTTGCAGCCATTTCTTTGTCAAGTAGATCAGGTCGAACATCTGAGACCGCGCCGGTTTATCTTGCTGGTATGTCCACTGATGTACCCTCTGTGCACGGACAGCCATCGTCACACCCAGCCAGGCCAGGATCTCATCTTTCAGCTTCTCAAAGTCCTGAGCGACCTCCGGGTCCAAATCATGGTAAGCTTTTTGGGCCTCGCCGGAGAGAAACTGGGCAATCAAATCGGCCCATCGTGCCTTTGGCCACTTCTCTCTCAATGCCGTCCGTTCAAACGTTGTCAGGTATGCCTCGACGTCATCTTCTGCAGTCAGCTTTTGCTAGTATCGACTCACATGGATCCTTCTGGACTCTGCTTCTGGGTCAGCGTCAGGCATGCTCACCAGGTGCTGCGCCACCTGTTGGAGAAGTTGGCGGTCTGCAACCGTCATGTCCACTAACTCCTTCAGCTGTGCGGCCATCAAGCGATTAGCTTCGTGCTGTGCGGCAGTGGCCTGCTGCTGTACAGCAGTGGACTGTACTAGGGCTTTCACCACGTCTTCCATACTGTCGCCTGTGCCACGTTATGCCCGCGTTCTCCACCACAATGTGACACAATTCTCCGGGATCGCCTTTGCTGGGGTCAAAGGCCACGTGGTTTGTGCATTGAATCTGAGGCGTACAGCAGGTTTTCTGAGCAGGCTGACCTCAGGTCAGATTTTATTAACGTGAAAGCAACATAGATAAAACAAAACATAAAAATAAATCCTAGCCTGTCCGGTGCTAACTAAACCAACACGTTGCTATCTCAACAACTGGGGGGCTTCCCCCACCCAGCTAACATTACACAATTCTTGAGCACAGCTCTCACTCACGTTTGTCTCACACAGACAGGCAATCTGTGTGCCCCAGGCTGACGCTGGAAACCCCCAGCTGGTCATCCTTTATTCTTGCACTTGTTAACCCATTCGCATCCTGAAGATACTGAGCAGCCTAATTCACATAGGACAAATACCTGGGCGAGATATACCTGCCCCCAACTACCACACCGACATGAGTCTTACAGTATATAATTCCACATCTGCTAGTTCATAGTTTTGATGCCTTCAGTGTAACAGTGTAAATGTACAATTTTCAAAGTCATGAAAATAGAGAAAATCTTTAAATGAGAAGGTGTGTCCAAACTTTTGGTCTGCACTGTATGTATATATATATATATATATATATATATGTGTGTGTGTATATATATATATATATATATATATATATATATATATATATATATATACATACACACAGTGGGGAATAAAAGTATTTAGTCAGCCACCAATTGTGAAGCTCTCCCACTTAAAAAGATGAGAGAGGCCTGTAATTGACATCATAGGTAGACCACAACTATGAGAGTCAAAATGAGAAAACAAATCCAGAAACTCACCTTGTCTGATTTGGCAAGATGTGCAAATTATGGTGAAAAATCAGTATCCAATGATGTTTTCTCTCATAGCACTCGTCTGTATTCTACGTTAGTGTGACACCGGCCTTATACTCAATTACTTTACAGACCACACCGATGCCTCTACCCTGTGCCAGTCATTACACTGGTTACCCATCCACTCCAGAATCCAGTACAAAACTATTACCCTCATCCTCAAAGCGCTCCATGGCTCAGCACCACCCTACATCTCCTCTCTGGTCTCAGCCTACCACCCTACCCGTGCCCTCTGTTCTGCTAATGACCTGAGGTTAGCATCCTCAATAATCAGAACCTCCCACTCTCATCTCCAAGACTTTTCATGTGCTTCACCAATTCTGTGGAATGTACTAACCAGGTTAATACGATTAATCCCCAATCCACACAGTTTTAAGCATGCACTAAAAACGCATTTGTTCAGACTGGCCTACCGCCGCAACACATTAACCTAATTATCCCTGTGTGGCCCATTCAAAAAACTTAAACCATAATCAGGTTCCTCGCATCATGTTCTCATACACTTTATGCAGTTAATAGCCCTCTGTGTCTGTACTGTTACATACTTAGGCAGTTAACTGGTTCATGCAGCTTTACATGAACACCCGAGCCTTACACTATGGCTGGTCCAAACAACAAAAGCAATTGAGACCATCCACCTCTCCCCTTTTTCCTCATAGTTTGTAAGCTTGCGAGCAGGGCCCTCACTCCTCTTGGTATCTATTTTGAACTGATTTCTGTTATGCTGTAATGTCTATTGTCTTGTAAAGCGCTGCAGAATATGTTGGCGCTATATAAATAAAATTATTATTATTATTTAGACCATATAAATACCTGTTCAAAGCTCAATGAGGTTAGAAAACCAAAAAAAGTGCTTTAGTAAGTCAGTAAAAAGTAGGTAGGAGTATTTAAAACAAGAAAATGATAAGGGTGGCCATACTTATGCACCTGTCAAATTTAGTTTGAATGCAGATTGCACATTTTCTGTTAGTACAATAAACCTCATTTCAAGGCAGAAACATTACTGTGTCCAACAGTTATTAGATATATGAAACTGAAATAGCTGTTGCAAAAAAAACAATTTTTATAAAACATTAAGCTTAAGATTAATAGGGGTGCCCAAACGTTTTCATATAACCGTATATGATCTACTGGAAAGTGTGAAAAAATTCCAAGTGTGACAAAATATAAAAAAAAGTGCAATGCCGCAATTTTTTTTTTATTTACAGCATTCATTTTGCAGTAAATGATGTGGCACTATGATTGTCCAGGTCAGTACGATCAGATGTGTATGTAGGTTTTCTGGAACCCGGGGCAAGAATTCAGTTTGGCGCCCCCCAAGGACATATGCGATTTGCACACTTAGTCATGTACCAACGAGCTTCTTTCTCCAATGTGCTCAATGATCAGTGAAAAACTGAGAGAAGCAGGAAGAGAAGCTCGTTGTCACAGGACGAGGATGATAAGTATGAAAATCGCATATGAGGGAAGTGTCCATGTGACGACTACTGGAACCTGCAGAGCTGAATCCTGACATTGCACGCTTCTGAATTCTCACAACGAATGCACTGCACACTTTTAGGCTATATGCACACGTTGCAGTTTTGACTGTGGAATTTTCTGTGCAGATTCTGCATTTCTTGGCAGAAAACGCAGGTCAGAATCTGCGCCTTTTTGGTATGTGCACACATTGCAGATTTTTGTGCGGATTTCTTCCTTTTTTTACCCCTGCAGATTTCTATTGTGGAATGGGTGCAGAAACGCAGCAGATCTGCAAAAAGAATTGACATGGTCCTTTTTTGAATCTGCTGTGTTTTCCGTGCAGATTTTTCTGCACCATTAGCACAGCATTTCTTTTGCCATTGATTTACATTGTACTGTAAATCACTTGCGGATCTGCAGAGTTTCTGCGTGGAAAAAAAAGCTGCAGATCTGCAGGAAATCTGCAACGTGTGCACATACCCTTAGGATTCTCCCTTGCTGGTGGACAGTCTTGTCAGCACAAGCATGTGATTTGTATACTTCTGACCACATTCCGACTAGACGTGCACAGCCTCGCTCTGTCCATTTTCATTGAGTGAGGCCACACATGTCTAGTCAGTACGTGACCGCATATATGTGCAAAAACTGTAAAGCGCTGCGGAATATGTTAGTGCTATATAAAAATAAAGATTATTATTATTATTATGTATGCTATTCACCAGCCCGAGAGAATCCTGACAATGCAGTGTGCACTGTGAGAATTCAGAAGTCTGCAGTCACAAAGAATGACTGCAGACTCATCACAAACCTGGACATTCCCTTTAATGCTCCTAACATAAATAAAAACAAGAGAGATAGTTAGTATCACAAATAACATTTACATCCAGGTACCTTATAGATGACGTCGTCTATGGAGTCGTTCACCTTCTTTTCTTCATCTTGTCCAGACCCCATGATGAGTTTTCTCATCCACAGCTTGTCTCTGCAGACTTCAATCTTCTGCACTCTTTTGCAGAAAATCTCCACATGATGCCCTTAAATATAGAAGTGTCATTATAATGCTCCTGAATAATTAATTGCCCCTCACTATATTGTCTGCACAACATATAACCCCCACACTGTCCCTCTTATGGTACATGTTCTTTACACTGACCTTTCCTTTCCATACCGGCCCCCTCTTCACACTGTCCTCTCATACCATGTCCCCCCTATAGGGTCCAGTATTTATACTGTACTTTCTCATCACACTCCCCCCTCCTTGGTATACTGTCCCCTCTTGGATGTGCCCTTACACTGTCCCTCCATGCTACGCCCTCACTACTCAGTTTCTATTCTGTGCCCACTCACTTTTCTCTCCCCCATACTGTCTCCTCACACTATTCCCCTCCCTCCTCATACTGTCTCCTCTCAGATCCCCCTATTCACGATACTGTCTCTTCATATATTTACCCTCTCACTTTCTATACTGCCTGCTCACCTGACTCCCCATACTGTGTCTGCACACATCCCATCACCCTCACTCCCCGTACTCTGTCCACATACATTTTTCACATCGCTACTGATACAGTGTCCACATAAATTCCCCATTCGCTCCCCATACTGTCTGCACCCATCCCCCACACTGTTTCTTCATATATGCCCCCCATTCCCACATACTGTTTCCTCATACATGCCCCCCATTCCTCTGTACTGTTTCCTCACACATGCCCTCATTCCCCCATACTGTTTCCTCATGCATACCCCTCATTCTCCCGTACTGTTTCCTCATACATGCCCCCCATCTCCACTTTGCTCTTCTTTTTGTGTCCTCAAATCTCCCCACACATTAAATCCCCCCATCCCCACTCCAAATCTCCCCACACACAATAAATAACCTGTTGTGAATTCTGTGGCCAAGCTCCCTCCTGTGGTCGAGAGTGGTACTGCGGCTTCTGAGTTTCCTTCCTCAGGTGATGAGGTTAAGTCGTTAGGTGCTGCTCTATTTAACTCCACCTGGTGCTTTGATCCTGGCCTCCAGTCAATGTTCTAGTATTGGTCTTGCTTCCTCCTGGATCGTTCCTGTGGCCTGTCTATCCTGCATAAGCTAAGTTTTGCTTGTGTTATTTTTTGTTTGCTATTTTTTCTGTCCAGCTTGCTATATTGGTTTTTCTTGCTTGCTGGAAGCTCTGAGACGCAGAGGGAGCACCTCCGTACCGTTAGTCGGTGCGGAGGGTCTTTTTGCCCCTCTGCGTGGTTGTTTGTAGGTTTTTGTGTTGACCGCAAAGCTATCTTTCCTATCCTTGGTCTATTCAGTAAGTCGGGCCTCACTTTGCTAAATCTATTTAATCTCTGTGTTTGTATTTTCATCTTACTCACAGTCATTATATGTGGGGGGCTGCCTTTTCCTTTGGGGGATTTCTCTGAGGCAAGGTAGGCTTATTTTTCTATCTTCAGGGCTAGTTAGTTTCTCAGGCTGTGCCGAGTTGCATAGGGAGCGTTAGGCGCAATCCACGGCTACCTCTAGTGTGGTGTGTTAGGATTAGGGATTGCGGTCAGCAGAGTTCCCACGTCTCAGAGCTCGTCCTTTGTTTTTGGTAATTGTCAGGTCACTTTGTGTGCTCTGTACTTCTATGTCCATTGTGGTTCTGAATTACCTGTTCATAACAATCACCCCATCCCACTCCAAATCTCCCCACACATAATAAATCCCCCCATCCCCACTCAAATTCTCCCCACACACATTAAACACACCTATCCCCACTCCAATTCTACCCATACATAATAAATCCCCCTATCACCACGCCAATTCTTCCCACACAAAATAAATCCCCCTATCCCAACTCCAATTCTCCCCAAACACATTAAAAAACCCCATCCCCACTCCAATTTTCCCCACACACAATAAATCCCCCTATCCCCACTCCAATTCTCCCCACACATAATAAATCCCCCATCCCCACTTCAATTCTCCCCACATATAATAAATCCACCCATCCCCATTCCAATTCTCCCAACACATAATAAATCCCCCATCTCCACTCCAATTCTCCTCACACAAAATAAATTCCCCCATCCCCACTCCAATTCTCCCCACACATAATAAATCCCCCATCCCCACTCCAATTCTCCCCAAACACATTAAAAAACCCCATCCCCACTCCAATTTTCCCCACACACAATAAATCCCCCATCAACACTCCAATTCTCCCCACACAGAATAAATTCTCCCATCCCCACGCCAATTCTTCCCACACAAAGTAAATCCCCCTATCCCCACTCCAATTCTCCCCAAACACATTAAAAACCCCCATCCCCTCTCCAATTTTCCCCACACACAATAAATCCCCCCATCCCCACTCCAATTCTCCCCACACATAATAAATCCCCCATCCCCACTTCAATTCTCCCCACATATAATAAATCCACCCATCCCCACTCCAATTCTCCAAACACATAATAAATCCCCCATCCCCACTCCAATTCTCCCCACACAAAATAAATTCCCCCATCCCCACTTCAATTCTCCCCACACATAATAAATCCCCCATCCCCACTCCAATTCTCCCCACACATACTAAATCCCCAATCCCCACTCCAATTCTCCCCACCCCCCACTCCACTTCTCCCCACCCATAATAATTCCCCCCCATCCCCACTCCAATTCTCTCCACACATATTAAACACCCACACCCCACTCCAATTCTCCCCACACATAATAAATCCCCCTATCCCCACTCCAATTCTCCCCACACATAATAAATTCCCCCCTCCCCACTCCAGTTCTCCCCACACATAATAAATCCCCCATCCCCACTCGAATTCTCCCCACACATAATAAATCCCCAATCCCCACTCCAATTCTCCCCACACATAATAAATCCCCCATCCCAACTCCAATTCTCCCCACCCCCACTCCACTTCTCCCCACCATTAATAAATCCCCTCATCCCCACTCCAGTTCTCGACCCACACAATAAAACCCATCCCCACTTCAATTATCCCCACACATAATAAATTCCCCATTCCCCACTCAAATTCTCCCCACACATAATCCTTCCATCCCCACTCAAATTGTCCCCTCCATGCACTTAATCTTCAGTGTCTTCAGCTCCACTGGAGCACTTACCCCCAGTGTTCGCCTCTGCAGCGCGGGTGTGTAATGTCAGCAGCGTGATCACATGATCTGATCACGCTGCTGGCATCGCTCTGACCCAGCAGTCAGATACTCAATTGTACTCCCCTCTGTAAGATGAGAGTACAATTGATCCCTGGGAGCCTGCGCGCTGCAGCTTCTTTGTACTGGCTGTCAGCTTGACAGTCGGCACAGAGAACAGCTGACCCCCAGTCCAGGGGGCAGCAGAATGCAGTCACCAGGGGAGGCACTGTAGACTGCTGCATTAGGGGGCCTAACTGTGCCCAAATGCCCCGGCTGCCCCCCTAGATACGCCTCTGAGTACGATTACATAGATACCAAACATGCATAATTTTTGTTTTGTTTAAATGGTAAAAAAATTCTGAAATTTGTGAAAAAAAAAGTATGCCACATATATATGATATAAACAAATTTATTTGAGCAGAATTGAAATCTCCTTGAATTTTACAAAAATTCTTTCACAAGTCCCCTGTACATAAACTTTCATGTACCTACAGGGTACACCTACAGGGTGTTTGGCCTGGTTTAACCTATTAAATAAATGCATAAATCATTTTAAAAAAATTGGTGAACAAGGGACAGTGTCTTGTTTTTATTTCTCTTTTTTATTTCTCTCTTATGTCTTTCAAGTTTACATTTGTGGACTACGTCAGATCCCCTGGACTACAGCGAACCTGCATGGGTTTTTGTTGTTTGTTTTTAATAAATTGGTGGACAATGGGAAGTATCAGGGAGTATTTATTCAAATAAAGTCCTTCACTGTATCTTTTGCTGGTTCCTCCTCCTCTCACCTTCCCCTTACTGTTGGGGTTCCTCAAGGATCAGTCCCAGGCCCCCTCCTCTTCTCTTTGTATACTACCCCTATTGGACAAACAATCAGTAGATTTGGTTTCCAGTACCATCTCTATGCTGATGACAACCAATTACACACTTCTTCTCCTGATATCACACTGGCCTTTTTAGAAAACACCAGTGATTGTCTTACCGCTGTCTCTAACATCATGTCCTCCCTCTATCTGAAACTGAGCCTGTCAAAAACTGAACTCCTAGTGTTCTCTCCCTCTCTAACCTACCTTTGCCTGACATTGTCATCTCCATGTGGGGTTCCACCATTACACCAAAGCAACATGCCCGCTGCCTTGGAGTTATACTTGATTCCAAACTTTCATTCACCCCCCACATCTGATCACTGGCACGCTCTTCTTATCTGCATCTCAAAAACATTTCTAGAATTCGCCCTTTTCTTACTTTCAACTCTGCAAAAACTCTTGCTGTTTCAATTATTCATTCTCGTCTGGACTATTGTAACTCTCTCCTAAACGGCCTCCCTCTTACCAAACTCTCCCCGCTCCAATCTGTCCTGAATGCTGCAGCCAGGATCATATTCCTCACCAACCGTTACACCGATGCCTCTACCTTGTGCCAGTCATTACACTGGTTACCCATCCACTCCAGAATCCAGTACAAAACTACTACCCTCATCCACAAAGCACTCCATGGCTCAGCACCACCCTACATCTCCTCTCTGGTCTCAGTCTACCACCCGACCCGTGCCCTCCATTCTGCTAATGACCTGAGGTTAGCATCCTCAATAATCAGAACCTCCCACTCCCGTCTTCAAGACTTTACACGTGCTGCGCCGATTCTATGGAATGCACTACCTAGGTTAATACGATTAATCCCCAATCCCCACAGTTTTAAGCGTGCCCTAAAAACTAATTTGTTCAGATTGGCCTACCGCCTCTACGCATTAAACTAACTGTCCCTGTGTGGCCCATTCCAAAAAAAAAAACATAATCAGGTTCCTCGCATCATGTTCTCATACACTTTATAGAGTTAATAGCCCTCTGTGTCTGTGCTGCTACATATTTAGGCAGTTAACTGCTTTTTGCAGCTTTGCATGAACACCCGATCCTTACACTATGGCTGGTCCGAATAACTAAAGCAATTTGTTACCATCCACCTCTCGTGTCTCCCCTTTTCCTCATAGTTTGTAAGCTTGCGAGCAGGGCCTTCACTCCTCTTGGTATCTACAGTGCCTACAAGTAGTATTCAACCCCCTGCAGATTTAGCAAGTTTACACATTTGGAATTAACTTGGCATTGTGACATTTGGACTGTAGATCAGCCTGGAAGTGTGATATGCACTGCAGCAAAAAAGAATGTTATTTCTTTGTTTATTTTTTATTTAAATTGTGAAAAGTCTTTTCAGAGGGTCATTTATTATTCAACCCCTCAACCCACCAGAATTCTGTTTGGTTCCCCTGAAGTATTAAGAAGTAGTTCAGGCACAAAGAACAATGAGCTTCACATGTTTGGATTAATTATCTCTTTTTCCAGCCTTTTCTGACTATTTAAGACCCTCCCCAAACTTGTGAACAGCACTCATACATGGTCAACATGGGAAAGACAAAGGAGCATTCCAAAGCCATCAGAGACAAGATCGTGGAGGGTCACAAGGCTGGCAAGGGGTACAAAACCCTTTCCAAGGAGTTGGGCCTTCTTGTTTCCACTGTTGGGAGCATCATCTGGAAGTGGAAGGCTTATGGGACTACTGTTAGCCTTCCACGGCCTGGACAGCCTTTGAAAGTTTCCTCCCGTGCCGAGGCCAGGCTTGTCTGAAGAGTCAAGGCTAACCCAAGGACAACAAGGAAGGAGCTCCGGGAAGATCTCATGGCAGTGGGGACATTGGTTTCAGTCAATACCATAAGTAACGTACTCCACCGCAATCGTCTCCGTTCCAGACGAGCCCGTAAGGTACCTTTACTTTCAAAGCGTCATGTCAAGGCTCGTCTACAGTTTGCTCATGATCACTTGGAGGACTCTGAGACTGACTGGTTCAAGGTTCTCTGGTCTGATGAGACCAAGATCGAGATCTTTGGTGCCAACCACACACGTGATGTTTGGAGACTGGATGGCACTGCATACGACCCCAAGAATACCATCCCTACAGTCAAGCATGGTGGTGGCAGCATCATGCTGTGGGGCTGTTTCTCAGCCAAGGGGCCTGGCTATCTGGTCCACATCCATGGGAAGATGGATAGCATGGCCTACCTGGAGATTTTGGCCAAGAACCTCCGCTCCTCCATCAAGGATCTTAAGATGGGTCGTCATTTCATCTTCCAACAAGACAACGACCCAAAGCACACAGCCAAGAAAAACCAAGGCCTGGTTCAAAAGGCAAAAAATCAAGGTGTTGCAGTGGCCTAGTCAGTCTCCTGACCTTAACCCAATTGAAAACTTGTGGAAGGAGCTCAAGATTAAAGTCCACATGAGACACCCAAAGAACCTAGATAACTTGGAGAAGATCTGCATGGAGGAGTGGGCCAAGATAACTCCAGAGACCTGTGCCGGCCTGATCAGGTCTTATAAAAGACGATTATTAGCTGTAATTGCAAACAAAGGTTATTCCACAAAATATTAAACCTAGGGGTTGAATAATAATTGACCCACACTTTTATGTTTAAAATTTATAAAAATTTAACTGAGCAACAAAACTTTCTGGTTTGTAAGATTTATGCATCTGTTAATAAATCCTGCTCTTGTTTGAAGTTTGAAGGCTCTAACTTATTTGCATCTTATTAAACCTGCTAAATCTGCAGGGGGTTGAATACTACTTGTTGGCATTGTATTTTGAACTGTGATTTCTATTATGCTGTAACGTCTATTGTCTGTACAAGTCCCCTCTATAATTTGCAAAGCACTGCAGAATATGTTGGCGCTATATAAATAAAATTAATATTTTTGTGTGTGTTTTTATATTTGATAATTGACTTACAATAGACACCTCTCCATTACTAACATAAGGGCTTGATGCCAGTTATGATGTTTGCCAAATCACAGCTGACATAAACCCCAAACCCCATTACCCTGAATGCCAACGCACCAGGGTAATCGGGAAGAGCAAATTCAAAGCGCCAGTATTAGTGCATCTAATGTGATGTGCAACTTGTGTGGTAGCTGAGGGCTGGTAATTTTAGGTTGGTAAAAGCCTAATATCTATAGACACTCTCAGCCTGATAAGAATAGCTCACAGCTGTCTGCTTTCCCCTTGCTAGTTATAAAAATAGGAGTGAGGGCACATTATTATTTTAAATTATTTATTTATTAGATTACACAATTCTAAACACCCTTTAGTGCCGCATGAAAGGCACTAAAGGGTGCAAGTTTATTATATGTAGTGGGCTTATAAAATTATACATCTCCACAATATCTATCTATGGTGGAATAGAAAATGGTGCAGCACAAGTAAGCTAAAGGAGATGGCACGTGCAGGGCCTCACAGGCATAACCAAACCTTGATGTATATCCAAAAAAGATAAAGGCAGAACTCCAAAATCCAAAAAAGACTATGTGATTTATTGCCACAAAGTCATGATAGTGACGTTTCGTTCCAAATGTGGAACTTTCTCAAGCAGCGCAATGATCATCAAGGGAATTATAAATAGGTGCATCAATTACAGCTTCAATTATTAAAAATACAATGATTTAATACAAAATTCCATATATGTAATACATGATTCTCCAACAATTCATCCAAGTACATTAAGTGTATCATATCAATTCAATAATGTTGTGCAAATTAGTGCCTATAGTGCTAATATTTTCATAAATGTTCTAATTATCAATTCATCCCACATGTGGAAAATGTAAGTATTGTAATGACTCACATCGCTGACAACTTCATTAGATCTATAACCTTGCTGAGTTTGGCGTCTCTACATTACTACTGCACATGTTCGCAATCAGTGTAAAACAAGAGACTGACTGTCCTGTCTATTGTGCATGCGTGTAGGCATATTGAAGCCTTATTGCCATATTGCCGAGGATTTAGTTAGTGCGCATGCACTTACTGAGCCAATTGATGTCAGCTTAACGCCATTTTACTAAAGTATATCACAATATCCCAGTATATCAATATTACATCTTCAATCACTCAATACTATAAAGCGTTACATCTTAAATAGTTACTAAATAAGTTGACAACTATGCATGTAATAGAAAAATACTCTTTGTCATCTGGCAGATCAACTCATTATTTAAAGGGACACTGTCACCTAAATTTGGAGGGAACAATCTTCAGCCATGGAGGCGGGGTTTTTGGGTTTTTGATTCACCCTTTCCTCACCCGCTGGCTGCATGCTGGCTGCAATATTGGATTGAAGTTCATTCTTTGTCCTCCATAGTACACGTCTGCGTAAGGCAAGATTGAATTGTGCAGGCATGTACTACAGAGGACAGAGAATGAACTTCAATCCAATATTGCAGCCAGCATGCAGCCAGCGGGTAAGGAAAGGGTGAATCAAAAACCCCAAAACCCCGCCTCCTTGGCTGAAGATTGTTCCCTCCAAATTCAGGTGACAGTGTCTCTTTAAAAGAGCAGTACATATTTAATCCATATATAATCACAACAATTAATAGTAGAATGGATCTAAAGATATAACAAAGAAATATTAATATTGAAGTCAGATATTCAAGAATACATCTATAACAATGATGTTGACATGCTTATATATTACTCGTTAATAGTTCTACTTGGCAAAGTCCGTTGAATGTTGGGGTGAGTCATGTTATCCAACACTCATCTGTGAAAATAAAAATAATAATGTGAAAATAGTGAAAAAATAAAAAGGATTTTATATTATACAACTAAATTAAAAGAAAGTAAATTCTAGTGGAGTATATTTGATTATATTTAATGTATACTATGCAATTTGAAATCATAGAGAGTTATACAACTAAATTAAAAGAAAGTACATTCTAGTGGAGTATATTTGATTATATTTAATGTATACTATGCAATTTGAAATCATAGAGAGTTTGATCAATTATGCAAAACCTGAGATCTCTTTCTTTGTGCCCCATTTCCGTAAAATGCTTACAGATTGGCACATTCATTTTCTTTTTCCTTATTGTGTATCAATCGTAATTAATAATTGTTTTGAAATCTGAAGTACGGTAGCTTCCCCCACATAGATTATTTTACATGGGCACTGTAAAACATAAACAACATATTCAGTGTCGCATGTCATGTAAAATTTAATATCAGAATGTTTTTGGGAAATAGGGTGTTTACAAGATTCACCTTTCTACATAAGGGTAGAATTTACGCATCCCAAGAAAGAAAAACTGCCTGTACGCTGCTATCCAGTTAAAGTATTCTGTGTTGAGGATCTAAAAGATCTAATGTCTGAATGTACCAATTTGTCTTTCAAGTTCGCTTTTGTATAGGAAAATATCGGTAAAGTGCAAAATTCCTTAATCTACAGTAAGCATTTTCCTAGCATTGGCCAGCCCTTCTTTTAAATGTTTGTGATCTCATTGCTCTCTTCATTATATGTTGTTACAATGGGAATTCTTCTAGCATTCGCAGTGTTGCGAATATTCCCATCTATTTTTTTGGCTCTGTTCTCATATCTTTCTAATACACACTTAGGATAACTATCTAAATGTGTGCGTCAATTTGTCAAATTCTGGTTATATTTTAGATTCATCACTAATTATTTTCCTAAGTCTCAAGTACTGGCTATAAGGTAGAGATTCTACCAATCGCCTTGGATGGTCTCACTCTCAAATTAAAAATGTTGTTTCTATCCATCAGTTTAGTATATCTAATATATAATTGCCTAGAATACTACTTCCTGCAATTTGTGCCAACTTCCGTGGCTTTGTCCGGAGCTAATGTCCGGAGCTAATGTCCGGAGATAAGTGACGTCAACAGTGTCCAGTGTCTGATTGGTTGCCGCCTGCTGCGAGCGACCAATCAGAAACGTGCCGTACTGTGACACACTCCGCCCGCCATTTTGGTGTGATTTTTGAATTTTTACCTCACAGCAAGTTTCTACTGCGTGGAGGCGGGCCCAGTGACGTTGCTCTTCAAGCTCCTGACGAATTTCGTCAAAAAAATGATAATACCATTTACCAAAACTATATATATTTAGTTGTGAAGTGGTTCAGTGACATTTTCACACCAATTTTGAACTTTTGTTTGGTGTTTTCTCCATATACTGCCTATTATTTTTGTTCTTTCTTACTATTATTTATTAATTGTATTATTCTTACATTTGAATAAATAAAGTATATATGGATTCTAGACTCCCGATTCTTTAGAATCGGGCTGCCATCTAGTAATATAATATATAGATAATTTGTTGTCCCTTTGTTGGACTGAAATATCCAGGAACTAAATTTCAGATTTTGAGCGCACAAGAGTGAATTTGATATACTTGTCCATACCATTAAATAGAAAACTTCACAGTCCAATAGATCAAGTAGTAATCCCGTCCACAGGAGGAAGACATTGTCTATGTCTCTCCATCACCTCAAAACATGTCCAAAGTGGTGGGACACATAGACGAGATCCTCCTCCAGTGACATCATCACCAAATTTGCATAGGCGGCGCCAGATTGGCACCCATAGCTGTCTTACATTCTTGTTTGTAAAAAAACGTCACCAAATAGAAAACAATTGTTTTTAAATACCTGGTCAAGAAATAACATTATGGATTTCTTACAATCAATGAAAAGTATCTCTAGAGGGTTAATGAATAATTCTTTCTTTGGTGAAAAGTTTACCTCGTTATCTAACAAATAGGCAATGGACTTAATGTTGTTGAATATGGACTGTTTACAGCAGGAGATACAATCTCTTACCCAGAGTATCTTGGAGACTGAATCCAAATTAACGGAGTTACTGAAACCCGATGATTGGGAAAAATTCAAGAAGTCTGTGAGTAATCGTCTACTGAAAATACATGGTGAATTAGAAGATATTAAGCAATGAAAAATGGAACATTGATGCTGACGATTATCAAAATGGTTTTATCTATAACTGGCAAAAAGACAAAATATAACATTTCTCCACAACAAAACCATTAATATGAGGCATTCAGGTAGGACAAGCTTAATATTTCTATGACCTGTATGCCCATATTAATAGGTTATATATGTCTCGAGGGGTGACAGATTCCCAATGAGGCATAAACACACATATATTAAGTCTTATCTATCTAATAGGATGACAACAGCTGTCCAGGCCTGCATCCCACCACAAGAAACACTCCGGAGTAATCACGGGAGAATGCTAAAATCCTCAGTGACATAGTGAGGGGTTGCGCACCCTCTTCTTCTCTGAGGCTATTTACACATGTAAGAGTGCTACTCAAACTGATGGGCTGCAGCTGTGGGACCCTATTTTCAGAGATGATGTCCTCCACCCAAGTCTCAAAAAGCTGGAAGGGTCTTCAGGAGAGGTGAGTAGTCGAGCTAGGCTATCAGACGGTCACCTTTGTAGCTGTAGTGTCATCTTTCCTATGGTTACATTCAGGGGTGGACAGAGGCAGACATGTTACTGGTGGAATTGTGCAACTCCACATTTGCCAAGAAGTAAGGGGACCCATTTCTACCTTCAAATCATATGAAATTGTGCTTTATGATGAGTTATTGGTCTGATCATTAGCATAAAGACAGAATATAACATTTCTCCACAACAAAACCATTAATATGAGGCATACAAGTAGAACAAGCTTAACATTTCTATTACCTGTATGCCAATATTAATAGGTTATATATGTCTCGGGGGGCGACAGATTCCCAATGAGGCATAAACACACATATATTAATTCTTATCTATCTAATAGGTTACGGCAGCTGTCCAGACCTGCATCCCACCACAAGAAACTATCCGGAGTAATCACGGGAGAATGCTAAAATCCTCAGTGACATAGTGAGGGGTTGCGTACCCTCTTCTTCTCTGAGGCTATTTACTCATCTAAGAGTGCTACTCAAACTGATGGGGTGCAGCTGTGGGCCCCTATTTTCAGAGATGATTTTTTGTTATTTTTTTTTCCCCTCAGATGGGAAGTTCCACAGTCAGGTAACCAAAACTAGAAGGAACTCAACTCCCAAAACAGCGTGCCACATACTCAGTGCAACTGCTATTCCCATCATCATTGGAAAACAGAGGAAAAATGTTTTATTACCCACCAAAAAAAACACCTCAAGTTACTATTTTCAGAGATGATGTCCTCCACCCAAGTCTCAAAAAGCTGGAAGGGTCTTCAGGAGAGATGGGTAGTCGAGCTAGGCTATCAGACAGTCACCTTTGTAGCTGTAGTGTCATCTTTCCTATGGTTACATTCAGGGGTGGACAGAGGCAGACATGTTATTGGTGGAATTGTGCAACTGCACATTGGCCAAGAAGTAAGGGGACTAGTGTTGAGCGATACCTTCCGATATCGGAAAGTATCGGTATCGGATTGGATCGGCCGATATTCAAAAAATATCGGATATCGCCGATACCGATACCCAATACCAATGCAAGTCAATGGGACGAAAATATCGGAATTAAAATAAACCCTTTCTTTCCTTGTAGGTTCATTCTACATGAAGGAAAACAAGTAAGAATAATGTAGGATGTATTGGGGGAGGTGGCGAAGACATTAAAGGCATAGAGGTTTAGCCCAATCAAATAGAATAGCATGAATTTAATTTTTTTTAAGACGTTCGGAGTTACAAAGATATTGACTATGTTAAGATTTTTTTTATTTTGTCAGATATTGATGTTTCACTACTTCCACGCCCTTCACCTTTTTTTTTTACTTTTCCCACACTTTCTTCTTCACCTATTTTTTTGTTACATTCTTCATATTCTTTTTATTCAACTATTATTCTTCTTCATATTCTACTTCTTCATCATATTCTTATTTGTGACAGGCATTCCTGTAGTTGTTATCTATAAAAGTTTGAAGATCACACCTTCCGTTCTGGCTGTCACAAAAGAGTTACATTTGTCCGCGTTCAGTTTGGCCTGCAGCATCAGGCTTTATCCAGGGGCACCAGGAGGAGGAATGGACTCACCCCCATACACTGCTTAGTCTTCTTCTGCTTTTAATTTAGATAATATCTTTTGCTCTGATATTAACTGTTATGCTTAATGTTCTTCTGCTCTTTGTTCTGCAGCCTCTTGTTCTTCTGCTTCTCAGTCTTCCATGTTGTTGTCTCCAGGGTCGTCGTCTCCAGGGTCGTCGTCTCCGGAGTCGTCGTCGTTGTCGTCGTCAACGGGGTGGTCTTCAGGGTCATCGTCTCCAGGGTCGTCGTCATCTCAGTGGTTGCCGTCTTCGGTGTCGTCGTCATCTTAGGGGTGGTCTTCCGGGTCGTCGTCTTTAGGGTCTTGAACTTGGAAATGTAGCAGAAGGTATAAGAAGGCTGAGAAAATGCCGAGAACCAGCTGATGGAACTGGAACTCGGATGGCTACCCGAAGGTCCAAGAGCCAATAGAACTACCGAGGACCAGCTGACATTACTGGAACCCGGTTACTAAGCAGGAGGTACCTGTGCCAGAAAGCACTACCAAGGAACACCTGACGTTGGTGGAACTCGGATACCCAGAAGGAGGCACCTAAGCCAAAGGCTTTGCCAGGAACCAGCTGACGGTACTGGAACCAGGATGGGGAGCAGAAGGTACAAGAGCAAAAGACACTGCCGAGAACCAGCTGATGGTACTGGAACCCGGATGGGTAGCCTAAGGTCCAAGAGCCAATGGAACTACCGAGGACCAGCTGACGTTACTGGAACCCGGTTACTAAGCAGGAGGTACCCGTGCCTAAAAGCACTACCAAGGACCACCTGACGTTGGTGGAACTCGGATACCCAGAAGGAGGCACCTAAGCCAAAGGCTCTGCCTGGAACCAGCTGACGGTGCTGGAACCAGGATGTGGACCAGAAGGTCCACAGGAGAAAAGAGAACAGCTAGGCCGCGAGGCTGCCGCAGTTACCGAACACCAACAGTCCTACAGGGGGAGCTTGGCCTACTGGCACTACAGAACCAGCCTTGATTGCCACTTCCCGCAGCCCACATAGGAAGCTCCTAATCTGGAGGCACCATGGAGTTGGCTAACCCGACTGCAACACGATGGGACAACGTATAGGCGTGTAAGTGACCTTGACACTACCTGTAACCAGCTGACGGTGCTGGAACCAGGCTGGGCAGTAGGGAGTGCCCGTGACAAAGACACTGCCAAGAACCAGCTGACGGTACTGGAACCCGGATGCGTTGCCCAAGTATGCAAGAGCCAATGGCAAGACCGAGGACCAGCTGACGTGCTGGAACCCGATTACTAAGCAGGAGGTACCCGTGCTAAAAAGCACTACCAAGGACCGCCTGACGTTGGCGGAACTCGGATACCCAGAAGGAGGCACCTAAGCCAAAGGCTCTGCCCGGAACCAGCTGACGATGCTAGAACCAGGATGTGGACCAGAAGGTCCACAGGAGAAGAGAGAACAGCTAGGCCGCGAGGCTGCCGCAGTTACCGAACACCAACAGTCCTACAGGGGGAGCTTGGCCTACTGGCACTACAGAACCAGCCTTGATTGCCACTTCCCGCAGCCCACATAGGAAGCTCCTAAACTGGAGGCACCATGGAGTTGGCTAACCCGACTGCAACACGACGGGACAACGTATAGGCGTGTAAGTGACCTTGACACTACCCAGAACCAGCTGAAGGTGCTGGAACCAGGCTGGGCAGGAGGGCGTACCCGTGACAAAGACACTGCCGAGAACCAGCTGACGGCACTGGAACCCGGATGCGCTGCCCAAGTGTGCAAGAGCCAATGGCACGACCGAGGACCAGCTGACGGTGCTGGAACACGGTTGCTAAGCAGGAGATACCCGTGCTAAAAAGCACTACCAAGGACCGCCTGACGTTGGCGGAACTCAGATACCCAGAAGGAGGCACCTAAGCCAAAGGCTCTGCCCAGAACCAGCTGATGGTGCTGGAACCAGGATGTGGACCAGAAGGTCCACAGGAGAAGAGAGAACAGCTAGTCCGCAAGGCTGCCGCAGTTACCGAACACCAACAGTCTTACAGGGGGAGCTTGGCCTACCCGGAACCAGCTGACGGTGCTGGAACCAGGCTGGGCAGGAGGGAGTACCCGTGACAAAGACACTGCCGAGAACCAGCTGACGGTGCTGTAACCAGGATGTGGACCTATTCAAGATTGTCTTCCTAGAGCCCCAACTAGCGGTGTTGGAGCAAAGGGTCAGCAGGGGGAGCAGGACACGTTGCCGGCTACACAGCATGGGAACAGCTGGCGTTGCTGAACCCCACTGACACATTGGCGGGTGTTTTGCTCTGTGCAGCCAGCACTTCCGGGCACCAACTGGCGGTGTTAGAGCCCAGGGTCTGCAGGAGGAGCAGAGTGTAGGCCGAAGCCTAATTGAACCAATTTCAAAGGTAACCTTTAACCCCCACTCAGGTGTTACAAACTAGAAGAGCCACACCTTGTGCAGCAGTAATGCTGCACAAGTAAAAGGTTGCTCTTTAAATTTTGCTCCTTGCACACGTTGAATGAAACACGACAAATAATTTAGCCCCTTATACAGTCAAACTGTCTTGGAGGCGTGAGTGGCCTTCTTAATGAGACGGAGCACAGCTGTCAAAAATCCCACCTTGGTGCTGGGCGCAGCCTCCTGAGCGTCATTATTTGCTGTACAGGAGTCTGCATTTCTGTGTTATCCCTTGGCCATGCGTTGTTCGCGCTGCCCGTCTTCTGACCTCATTTCATGTCGGCCAGTGCGGTTAGCGATGCCCATGAATCCCAGCCCCGCAGTGTCTTTTCATAAATTCACACTGCGAGGCTGGGATTCATGGCGGCGGCCTCCACTGATCCCTTATCGCATGCCACGGCCATGAGGCCGCACAGTCTGAAGAAGGCGGAAGGAGATGAGTGAAGACAGGCGAAGATATGCACTGCTCATGCCCATCACTCACACCCTAGCAGTCCAAAAAAATAAGACACCGAGGGGCATTGTGTCGGGCAGGGCGGACGCACAGGTGCAGCCAGCCAAACAATGATGTCAGAAGACGGGCAGCGCTACCAAGGGGGTTGCTGCGTGTCATTACAAAGGAAAGTCACACCTCAGGGACGGTTTCATGGTCTCAGGGGACACATTTTTTACGTGTTGAGTTCGACTTGTGCAAGGAGAAAAAGTGAGCCACCTTGTACAAATGCAGCATTACTGCTGTACAAGGTGGCTGTTATACATACAAACGCCTGGGGGGGGGGGGGCAGGGGGGTTGGGCAGGGTCCCTTTAATTTCAGTTCAGGTGTCTGTGTGGCGTTTGCAGGACACGTTGCCGGCTACACAGCAGGGGAACAGCTGGCATTGCTGAACCCCACTGACACATTGGCTGGTGTTTTTCTCTGTGCAGCTAGCACTTCCGGGCACGAACTGGCAGTGTTAGAGCCCAGGGTATGCAGGAGGAGGAGAGGAGCAGAGTGTAGGCCGAAGCCTGCACTGGTGGCAGTTTTAGGTCTGTTGTGTCTGCGTGGCATTTGCATGACACGATGCCGGCTACACAGCAGGGGAACAGCTGGCATTGCTGAACCCCACTGACACATTGGTGGGTGTTTTTCTCTGTGCCGCTAGCACTTCCGGGCACCAACTGGCAGTGTTAGAGCCCAGGGTCTGCAGGAGGAGCAGAGTGTAGGCCGAAGCCTGCACTGGAGCAAGTTGAAAGGCAACCTTTAACCCCCCCAGGCGTTTGTTGCTGAAAGAGCTATCTTGTACAGCACTAATGCTGCAAAAGGAAAAGGTGGCTCTTTTAATTATGCTCCTTGCAAACGCTGAACTAGACACTCATGTAATGTGGACCCTCACACCGTAAAACCGTCCCGGAGGTTGGACTTTCCTTTGTAATGTGACGCAGCACAGCCGTCATTCCTACCCCCTTGGTGCCGTGCGACGCCTCCTCAGCGTTGTTTTCATCTGTCCCGGAGCCTGCGCTGTAATGTTATCCCTTGGCCATGCACACTTAGCGCTGCCCGTCTTCTGACATCATTTGGTGTTGGGCTGGCTGCGCCTGTGCGTACACGCTGCCTGAGATTCCACCTCGCAGTGTCATCTAATGTAATCCCACTGCGGGCCTGGGATCCATGGGCATGTGCAGTGCATATCCTCACCTCTCACTCCCCTCCTTCCGGCTTCTTCAGACTGTGCGGCGTCACGGCCGTGGCCTGCTATTAGGGATCAGCTGACGCCGCACAGTCTGAAGAGGACGGAAGGAGGGGAGTGAGAGGCGAGGATATGCACTGCGCATGCCCATGGATCCCAGGCCCGCAGTGGGATTACATTAGACGACACTGAGAGGTGGGATCTCGGGCAGCGTGGATGCACAGGCGCAGCAAGCCCAACACCAAATGATATCAGAAGACGGGCAGCGCAAACTGTGCATGGCCAAGGGATAACATAACAGCGCAGGGTCCGTGACAGAATCAAACAATGCTGACGAGGCGGCACACGGAGCCAAGGGGGTAGGAATGACGGCTGTGCTGCGTCACATAACAAAGGAAAGTCCCACCTCCCGGACGGTTTAACGGTGTGAGGAGACACATTTAATAAGTGTTAGGTTCAGCGTGTGCAAGGAGCTAAACTAAAAGAGCTACCTTTTCCTTGTGCAGCATTACTGCTGCACAAGGTGTCTCTTTCAGCAACAAACGCCTTGGGGGGGGGACAGGTTCCCTTAAATTTAAGTTGTGCCAGCGTGGCGGTCGCATGACACGTTGCCGGATACACAACAGGGGAGAAGCAGGCGTGACTGAACCCCACTAACACATTTGGCGAGGTGTTTGGCTCTGTGCAAACAGCACTTCCGGGCAGCAACCAGCAGTGTTGGAGCCCAGGGACAGCAGGAGGAGCAGAGTGTAAGCCGAAGCCTGCACTGTAGGCATGTAAATGTCTGTTAGTGTGCCAACGTGGCGGTCGCATGACACATTGCCGGACACACAGCTGGGAATCAGCTGACGTTACTGAAACCCAATAACACGGCAGCAAGTGTTAACTGTGCAGCCAGCACTTCCAGGCACCAACTGGCGGTGTTAGAGCCCAGGGACAGCAGGAGGAGCAGATTGGAGGTATTGCCGCACACACAGCTGAGGAACAGCTGACGTTACTGAACCCCAATAACAGAGGAGCGACTGTTGACTGTGCGGACAGCACTTCCAGGCACCAACTGGCAGTGTTAGAGCCCAGGGACAGCAGGAGGAGCATATTGGAGGTTTTGCCAGATACACAGCTGGGAATCAGCTGACGTTACTGAAACCCAATAACACGGCAGCAAGTGTTAACTGTGCAGCCAGCACTTCCAGGCACCAACTGGCGGTGTTAGAGCCCAGGGACAGCAGGAGGACCAGATTGGAGGTATTGCCGCACACACAGCTGGGGAACAGCTGACGTTACTGAACCCCAATAACAGAGGAGCGACTGTTGACTGTGCGGACAGCACTTCCAGGCACCAACTGGCAGTGTTAGAGCCCAGGGACAGCAGGAGTAGCAGAGGAACAGAGTGTGATTGGAGCAAGTTGAAAAGGAACCTTTAACCCCCCCCCAAGGCGTTTGAAGCTGAAAGAGCCATCTTGTGCAGCACTAAGGATGCAAAAGGAAAAGGTTGCTCTTTTAATAATGCTCCTTGCAAACACAGAACTAAACACTTATAAAATGTGTCCCCTGATACCATGAAACCGTCCCAGAGGTGAGAATTTCCTTCGTAATGGGACGCAGCACAGCCGTCATTCCTACCCCCTTGGTGCTGTGCGCCGCCTCCTCAGCATAGTTTGAAGCTGTTACGGAGCCTGCGCTGTAATGTTATCCCTTGGCCATGCACACTTAGCGTTGCCTGTCTTCTGACATCATTTAGGTGTCAGGCTGGCAGTGCCTGTGCGTCCACGCTGCCCGAGATCCCACCTCGCAGTGTCGTCTAATGTAATCCCACTGCGGGCCTGGGATCCATGGGCATGCACTGCATATCCTCGCCTCTCACTCCCCTCCTTCCGGCTTCTTCAGACTGTGCGGCGTCATGACCATGGCATGCTATTAGGGATCAGCTGATGGTGCACAGTCTGAAGAAGGCGGAGGGAGATGAGCGAGAGCCTGAGGTGAAGATATGCACTGTGCATGACCATGGATCCCAGGCCCGCAGTGTGATTAAATCAGAAGACACTGCGAGGCGGGATCTCGGGCAGCGCGGCCGCACAGGAGCAGCCAGCCTGACACCAAATTATGTCAGAAGACAGGCAGCGCTAAGTGTGCATGGCCAAGGGATAACAGAACAGCGCAGGCTCCGTGACAGCTTAAAACAACGCTGAGGAGGTGGCGCACGGCACCAAGGGTGTATGAATGACGGCTGTGCTGTGTCACATTACGAAGGAAAGTCCCACCTCCGGGACAGTTTAACGGTATCAGTGGACACATTTTATAAGTGTTAAGTTCTGCGTGTGCAAGGACCTAAACTAAAAGAGCTACCTTTTCCTTGTGCAGCATTACTGCTGCACAAGGTGGCTCTTTCAGTAACAAACGCCTGGGGGGGGGGGGGACAGGTTCCCTTACATTTCAATTGTTGTGTCAGCGTGGCGGTCGCAGGACACATTGCCGGCTACACAGCTGGGGATCAGCTGACGTTACTGAAACCCAATAACACTGGGCCGTATGTTTTGACTGTGCAGCCTGCACTTCTGAGCCTCAACTGGTGATGTTGGAGCCCAGGAATTACAGTTCAGGTGGTAGAAAGATGAACACATCAGGAGACCTGGATGACACCCAATTATTTAATCAGGCAGAGGAGTGGCAAATTCCTGCGAGATCCAGGCCTGGTTCATTTTCAGGAAAGTAAGCCGGTCAACGTCATCGGAGGATAGTCGCATGCGACGGTCTGTTAGTACACCACCTGCGGCACTAAAGACACGTTCCGATAAGACACTAGCCGCAGGGCAAGCCAGCACCTCCAATGCATGCTGGCTTAGCTCTGGCCAGGTATCCAGCTTAGAGACCCAAAACTTGAAAGGAGAAGAGCCGTCTGGGAGTACATTAAGAGGGCAAGACATGTAGTCTGTCACCATCTGATGGAACCGTTGCCTCCTGCTGACTGGAGCCGCCGGTGATGGTGTAGACATTTGGGGCAGGCACACAAAACTGTGCCACAGTTGGGCCATACTGGTCTTGCCTTGGGCAGAGGCACTGCTTCTGCTCCCTCTTTGTGCAGAGCCTCCTCCACTGCCTCGACGCACTGGTTGGAAAGCACTAGCAGCACTCCTCTCAGTTGGACTGGAGAAGATGATGGAATTCACCAGTGTGTCTTGGTACTCCCGCATTTTACGCTCCCAGGTCAACGGTGTGATGAGGTTTTGTACGTTGTCCCGGTAGCGAGGATCGAGGAGGGTGTACACCCAATAATCAGGCATGTTGAGAATGTGGTCGATGCGGCGGTCGTTTCTCAGGCACTGCAGCATGAAATCAATCATATGCTGCAGACTGCCAACTGGCCAAGAAACGCTGTCCCCTGCTTTAGGCGTGATCTCTGCCCGCTCTTCATCACCCCACCCTCGCTGTACACACTGACTACTGGACAATTGTGTAACTCCCTCCTATGGACAGAGGTCTTCCTCGTCCATTGACTCCTCATCCTCCTCACAAAGTGTCCCCTGCCTATGACTTTGTGAGGAACCACGTGGCGCTGACTGTCCAGAAGCTGATAGAAGTGGTGACTCCTCATCCTCCACCTCTTCCACAACATCATCCCTTAGCGCTTGCAGTGTTTGCTGAAGCAGGCAGATAAGGGGGACAGTCATGCTGACTAGTGCATCATCTGCACTCGCCATCCGCGTGGAATAATCGAAGGGACGCAAAACCTGGCAGACGTCCTTCATAGTGGCTCACTTCTGTGGTTGTGAAGTCTGAACGGTGCGGAGTGTGACTTCTTTGCGCCTGATGCAGCTGGTACTCCATTACTGCTTGCTGCTGCTCACACAACCACTCCAACATATGTAACGTGGAATTCCACCTGGTAGGAAGGTCACATATGATGCGATGTTCCGGAAGGCGGAATCGGCGCTGCAGAGCTGCAATGCGCGATCTTGCCGTGCTGGAACGCCGCAAGTGAGCACACTCTATGCGGACCTTGTGCAGCAGTGCATCAAGATCCGGATAGTCCCTCAGAAAACTCTGCACAACCAAATTGAGCACATGTACCAGACATGGGATGTGAGTGAGGTTGCCAAGGGCCAAAGCTGCCACCAGATTTCGGCCATTGTCACACACTACCATGCCTGGCTGGAGATTCGCTGGCACAAACCACACATCGCTCTCCTGCTTGATGGCATTCCAGAGCTCCTGCGCTGTGTGGCTTCGATTCCCCAAAGAAACTAATTTCAAGACGGCCTGTTGATGTTTGGCCACGGCTGTGCTCATGTCATGTCGGACCCACCACGGGTCCATGTGGAGGTGGACTGTGACGGCTCCTGCAGCGATGATTCTGAGGAACTTGTGTATGAGGAGGAGTCAATGCGTACAGACTGGATTCCTGCAATCCTTGGAGTGGGCAGGACACGTCCTGCGCCACTCGCACGATCTGTACCCAGCTCAACAACATTAACCCAATGGGCAGTGACGGAAAGGTATTGCCCCTGTCCATGTTGACTGGTCCACGCATCGGTGGTGAGGTGGACCTTGCTACTGACGGCGTTCAGTAGCGCGTGTTTTATGTGTCCCTCCACATGCTTGTGCAGGGCAGGGACAGCTTGCCTGCTGAAATAAAAGCGGCTGGGCACATTGTACTGTGGGACTGCCAATGCCATCAAGTCACGAAAGCTGTCAGTCTCCACCAGCCTGAATGAGAGCATTTCCAGTGACAGAAGTTTGGCAATGCCTGCATTCAGAGCCTGTGCTCGGGGGTGGTTTGCCGAGAATGGCCGCCTTTTCTCCCATGCCTGTACTACCGATGGCTGCAGGCTGGGCTGGGAGTGTGAGGATGACTGGGAACGTGGTGCTGTGGGTGGAATTACAGTGGGTCTCTGGACAACAGTGCCAGAGGTTCTTCCATGGCGATCCTGGGAGGAATCCGAACCAGCTGTGTGAGCTGGAGGAAGAGGCAACACGAGCTGAAGAGGTGGTAGCTGCCGCTGTTGGTTGGACTAGGTCTTCAGTGTGTTTTTGTAACTCCACCGTGTGCCTGTTCCACACATGTTTCCACATATTTGTGGTATTGAGGTTGCTGACACTTTTCCCTCTTTTGACTTTCTGATGACACAGCTTGCATTTGACAAAGCAAATGTCATCTGCAACTGTGTCAAAAAAGGACCAGGCACTGCAAGTCTTGGGAGTGCCCTTTTTGGCTTTTGGAAGAGACAAGCTCCTAACGGGTGCCAAAGTGGAGGCTACAGGCTCCGCAGTCTTCCCCTCCCCCTCCCTCTTTGGCCCGGGTTCGGGGAATCTCTTCCTCAGAGCTGCTCCCACCACTTTCCTGTACCTCACGCCACGATGGGTCAAGGACCTCATCATCTACACTGCCCTCTGCCATCATCTGCTCCTCCTGGGTAGTCTCGGCAGCACAGTACGCACCAGAAAGCGGCACCTGAGTCTCATCATCAGATGTGTACTGCGCTGTGGTGACCGGAGGCACTGGCCCACCCGCCTCTTCAGAGTCAGAGAGACAAAGCTGTTGGGCATCACTGCACACTGCCTCTTCTTCCATTTCTCCAATGCAGCTTGGCTGGCCCCCTGTTTCCAAGCCAAGAGATTCAGAGAACAGAAGTAGAGACGGCTCCTGTCCTGGGCTCTCTGACTGCCTGGCCAATTTGGCAGGTGGTGAAGAGAAAGATGGCTGCTCTCCAGTGCTCGGTGCCTGAGAGGATGTGGCACTAATTGAAGTCGATGCGTTAGCTGCCATCCATCCAACAACGGCTTCAATTTGATCTTCACGCAGCAGCGGTGTACGGCGTTCTCCTACAAAGCTGCGCATGAAGGACTATTCCCTGCTGAAACTGGGTGATGATGAGTCACCGGTGCCCGCAGCAGGCACAGAATCACCACGTCCTCTCCTTGCTCCACGCCCACGCCCACGTGCCTTACTCCCTGCCCTCTTCATCTTGGTTGACAGATAAAGATAAGCAGAAAAGTACTAAAGGCTTAATGTGCTTATTCCTTAACAGCTCCTCCTAACAGGTATAAGAAACACTAATTTTCTAAAGTGTGGACTAGACTTTATTATGAGCTAATGTGGCCTACACAACTGTGAAGTGGTGTGTTTGGTGAACTTTACTTTTTTTTTTTTTGGGGGGGGCAGATCTGACTACGGAGCGAGTTTCACTCACACGGAAACCGTGCAGACAGCCGTAAACGGCGCTGCAAGGCCCAAAAAACCTCCTCTATGTTATCCTATGTAGTGTTTTTCCACTATTTAGCTGGATACGGGTGGAAAGCCACTAATAGGAAATATTTGAAAAAATGTGCAGCAGGCTGCACTAATAGCAAAAAAAAGGACAATGTATTTTACGGTATGAGGCAGTGACGCACCCTGAGCTGAATACAACCGGCTGTGGCTGCACTCAGACTACAGGGCGAGCTGCACTCACACCGAGACCATGCAGACAGCCGTAAACGGTGCTGCAAGGCCCAAAAAACCTCCTCTATGTTATCCTATGTAGTGTTTTTCCACTATTTAGCTGGATACGGGTGGAAAGCCACTAATAGGAAATATTTGAAAAAATGTGCAGCAGGCTGCACTAATAGCAAAAAAAAGGACAATGTATTTTACGGTATGAGGCAGTGACGCACCCTGAGCTGAATACAACCGGCTGTGGCTGCACTCAGACTACAGGGCGAGCTGCACTCACACCGAGACCATGCAGACAGCCGTAAACGGTGCTGCAAGGCCCAAAAAACCTCCTCTATGTGATCCTATGTAGAGTTTTTCCACAATTTAGCTGGATACGGGTGGAAAGCCACTAATAGGAAATTTTTGAAAAAATGTGCAGCAGGCTGCACTATTAGCAAAAAAGGACAATGGATAGAACAGTATGAGGCAGTGTGAACCCCCCTGAGCTGAATACAACTGGCTATGACTGCACACAGACTACAGAGTGAGCTGCACACACACACACACACACACACACACACACACACACACAGAGACCTTGCAGAACGCTGTTAAAACAGCGCTGCAAGGCAAGAGCAAGGTGAACACACAGCAGTTGCTAAATTAGCCTGGGAAAAGCGCAATGAAGCAATTCGCTATCTCAACTGGCCCTCAGTTAGAACACAGCGTCCTGTCCCTAACTGAAATCACTGCAGAGTGAGCGCAAAATGGCGGCAGCGTATTTTTATACTGCATCATGACATCATTTCAGCTGCCAATCACAGCCTTGCCAGTAGTTACATGCCCACCATGCTGAACAGGATGTGCCCACACTTGCAATCATTCCTCATTGGCTGAATTCGTGCAGTTTGAATTCTGGGGCCTGGGCACTTCCGATTCCGGTATCCGATAGGCGGTAAATATCAGAACTCGGTATCGGAATACCCGATACTTGCGGTATCGGAATGCTCAACACTAAAGGGGACCAATTTCCACCTTCAAATCATATGAAATTGTGCTTTATAATGAATTATTGGTCTGATCATTAGCATAAAGACAGAATATAACATTTCTCCACAACAAAACCATTAATATGAGGCATTCAGGTAGGACAAGCTTAACATTTCTATTACCTGTATGCCCATATTAATAGGTTATATATGTCTCGGAGGGTGACAGATTCCCAATGAGGCATAAACACATATATATTAAGTCTTATCTATCTAATAAGATGACGACAGCTGTCCAGACCTGCATCCCACCACAAGAAACACTCCGGAATAATCACGGGAGAATGCTAAAATCCTCAGTGACATAGTTAGGGGTTGCGCACCCTCTTCTTCTCTGAGGCTATTTACTCATCTAAGAGTGCTATTCAAACTGATGGGGTGCAGCTGTGGGACCCTATTTTCAGAGATGATGTCCTCCACCCAAGTCTCAAAAAGCTGGTAGGGTCTTCAGGAGAGGTGGGTAGTCGAGCTAGTCTATCAGACGGTCACCTTTGTAGCTGTAGTGTTATCTTTCCTATGATTACATTCAGGGGTGGACAGAGGCAGACATTTTATTGGTGGAATTGTGAAACTGCACATTGGCCAAGAAGTAAGGGGACCCATTTCCACCTTCAAAGCATATGAAATTGTGCTTTATGTTGAGTTATTGGTCTGATCATTAGCATAAAGACAGAATATAACATTTCTCCACAACAAAACCATTAATATGAGGCATACAAGTAGGACAAGCTTAACATTTCTATTACCTGTATGTCAATATTAATAGGTTATATATATCTCGGGGGTTGTCACGATATGGTATGAAATATCATATAAGTAGTCTCTCTTGTTAGCAGGCTGCGGGCTAAAAAGCCCCCCTTCCCTTTTCCTCTACTAAGAGCTGTCTTTTCCAAGGTATGGGGGAAGAAGAGTTTTTTACCTCTAGCTCGGAGAGCAAAAGTATTTACGACCGGCATTTCCTGCCGTGTAAGCTCTAACTGGACTAGAAACTTCTAGAAATTCATGAAAGTCCTTTGTTTTGTTTTTGTAAGATATTAGGCAAACCGTTTATGTTAAGAACACAAAAATATATATTCTTACTCTCCCTCGGTGGAACTGCACAGCCCTCTAAACACGAGCTTCTAACTCCATCTGGTAAAGAAATAGGGATTTCTCTGTAAATATGTATCACAGATAGGACATATTTGATCTCATTAGAATGCCCACGTTAATCTGAGATGAATGCTGGGTTTGCTATGACTATGACATGTTTTGTAGCGAAGTTATCGAAAGTAGACAAATTTAAGGCTGAAGTACTCAGAAGGTAGAGAGAGGAGGGTCTGGATAAAAAAGTCTTTCTGTGATGTCACAGCCTTAAGGTTTTAAGTGTCTGGCAGGCTCTCAGGAGTCAGTTCTGCTACTTCTTGTCTTCTTCTGGAAAGCCCTCAGCACGTCCAATGAACTGGGATGTATGGTTGCCTGCAATGCAATGAATTTGAGAACATGTGAGTGTTATCTTTTCTCCTTTAATCCCTTTATGTTATAATTACCCTTGTACATATTTGCAATTGTCTCATTTGTAACATCATTTGTAAAATATTTTGATAAAACACTGCCTGAAACTTTACGGGTTATAATAATTAATATACTAGTTCTTTCTCCATGCTCTAAAAAGTAGCCTAAGTCTCCTGAAGGGAAATATGCTACTGTGTTGGGTTAGCTTCGGACCCGTTTAATCGAAGCTGGTGGCAGCGATACCGTGTGCAGGCTTTTGGATGATGCTGTAGCGACTGCGGCGTTGATAATTATTGTTCCTGCCTGAGTGGGAGTAGTTTATCGCATCGCTGCAGCATGCTCAATAGCCAGTACATAGCAGGCAGCCTTTCTGGCGACTAATTACCCCAGGTGCAGTACCACATCTGACCTGAGAGTAAGGGGGGCACTAGAGAGCTGCAAGGTTTAAGTGGAACTGTAAGCGGGATATACATAAATCCCTGCAGTTTGTGGTATATTGAAGAGCAGTGGGATACCTAGAATAAGCCCCTGCTGTAAACTAAGAGGTCAATAGCCTTGTGTGTGTTTTTTCATCACATTGTGAAGTGGAGGGATAACTAAGATAAGCCCCCCTGCACATGTGATAGCCGGCTGTTGGCCTAAAGTCACCCCGACCCATGACGTAGGGGTGACGGTCACGGTGTGAATCGTGACAAATTGGTGGCAGCGGTCAGGGGATTCCTGACAAATTTTTTGGCAAGGCGGTGGGATATTAGAGCATTAGTGATTTGGTTTGAGCAATCATTCCTCTCACTAAAATCTTGCAGAAAGTTCTTGCTGGGACTCTGCGTAAATAAGTTTGGAGAACGAACTCAGTGTTTTTTAGTTGTGAGATAATTGTGTACTGGTAATTATCCCCTCCCTTTCTCTTCGTTTTTCTATCCTATCTTTTATTTGGCAACCATGGTTGTGCTGGGAGAAGTCTTTTATGAGCAGCAGACCAGAGACACCCTTGTCGCCTTATGCAAGTCACAGCACATTGACTTTGTAAGCCAAAACAAAGCCCAACTGGTCGCAGATCTGGTGCAATGGGAAGCCGCTCTAGACCACTCTCAGAGCTCAGAGGCCGCAGAAGCCAGCACAAGTGAACATGGTGCTGCAGCAGAGGTCCAACCACTGAATGCCGGTCCTGTTAGCAATCCGGGCGAATTGGACCCCCACCTGCAGGCGGCCTTGAGAGAATTCCCCACTGATGACCATGAGGGACGTCGGCAGCTGATTCAGCAATACCAGCAGGAGGCCGAGGCCCAAGCCAAGCAGCAAGCGGAGCAGGAGTACCAGCTGCAGTTAGCCCGACTGCAAATGCAGGGGTCGTCCCAGTCCAGCCGTGAGCCCAGCAGCGCTCAGATACTTAAGCCCCGGCCCGATCACTTTCCTGTTATGGAGAAGGACGGAGACTTGGACACTTTTCTGCGGGCCTTTGAGAAAGCCTGCAGACAGTACCGGCTGCCTACAGATGAATGGGCACGATACCTGACACCAGGGCTGAGAGGCAAAGCTCTGGAGGCGTTTGCTGCCCTCCCTCAAGAACAAGATGGAGACTATGAGGCCATCAAGCAGGCTCTGATAGCCAAGTACCAGCTTACACCCAAGGTGTACCGTAGAAAGTTCTGGACCCTCCAACGTGGCTCACACGACAGTTACAGTGATGTGGTGCATGGACTGGGGACCCACTTTGACCAGTGGACCCAAGGACTGTCAGTGACCACCTTTGCACAGCTGCGAGACCTGATGATCACAGACCAGTTCTTTCATCTTTGCCCAGCTGAGGTGCGACAGTTCGTGATGGACCGAGAACCCAGAGACGTGACGAAAGCCGCGCAGATTGCTGATGCCTATGAGGCCAACTGTAGATTGGAAGTGCAGAAGCCAGTCACCACCAGCTGGAGAGCGGGTAAGCCTGCAACCAAGGCCTGTACCCCTGGCAGCCAGCACACCAGAGGTCCTGTCCCCGTAGCCATCAGCACCAGACCTACCACTGAACCTCGCAAGTGTTACTTCTGCAATCAGGCTGGTCATCTCAGTCCCTCCTGTCCAGCCAAGCAGAAGAACACCCCAGCCAAGGCCCCAGGGCCTAATGCAGCAGTTCTTTTGGTGGGTGGTGTGGTTGGGAGGGTGTGTGACAACGCACAGCACGTCACGGTGGGAGGCCATGTCGCTACAGGCCTCAAGGACACCGGGGCTGAACGAACCCTCATCCGACCCGAATTGGCGGCCCCTGAAGAAATCATTCCAGGGAAAACCCTAACTGTCACTGGGATTGGGGGCATCAGCTGTCCCTTACCAATGGCCAGGGTTTATCTTGATTGGGGTGCCGGGAGCGGGGTGAAGGAAATGGGGCTGTCTGATAATTTGCCCACTGATGTTTTGTTGGGGACTGATTTGGGGAGGTTGGTTGCCTACTACGTCCCTGACACCCCTCCCCAATCTACTAATAAGGGTAACGTTAACCCTGATGATGATGATGGGAAATCGCATGTGTTACGTGACCATGCTTTACCTTGTAATGATGCATCTGTTAACCATTTTTTCCCTAGGAGTGTTGGTGAAAATGTTGTACCTGTGCCGACGGAACCTGATAATGATTTTTCTGTGAAAGTTGATGTGTCCATAGGTACAGGAGTGCTCAGCCACATCGCTCTGCGGAGTGAGACGGCTGAGGAACCCCTAGCAGGGGCAAGTGTCGGTGCTACAGGAGATGGGGAGCAGCATGGGAACTGTGAGAAAGGTGATGCCATGAAAGTGACCAGTGCCACCGAGGAAGGTAACTGGTCCATAAGTAGCACTGCCCCTGGAGTGTTGGGGGTGGATGGGGAGGTAGAGCCCATAGCAGCGCCGGCTGATGGGTCTGTAGAAAACCCCAGGGAGACAGCCTACGTAGCTGCTGTCACCCGCAGTCAGAGTGCCCGGAACGCAGATAACTGTCTGCTTTCCGGACCCTCCTCAGTCATCACTGTGACTGAACCAGAGGTGGACCCAGAGCAGGTCCAAGAGGGTTCCCGTGGGGAAAGGACCCTGACATCGCTTCTGGCTTCCCCTAGCCAGGAGTTTCAGGCGGCTCTGCACACAGATGCGAGCCTAAAGAGTTTGAGACAACTCACCGGGACGCGCTTCTCCGAGACTGATAAGGAGAAGTGTTATGAAAGGCAATTCAGAATCACAATGGACATGGAGGTCAGAGCACATACAGTGAACTGACAATAACCCAAAATAATAGAACGAGCTCTGAGACGTGGGAACTCTGCAGACCTCAATCCCTAAGCCTATCAAACCACACTAAAGGTAGCCGTGGAGCGCTCCTGACCAGAACCTAGGCGCCTCGTCACAGCCTGAGAAACTAGCTAATCCTGAAGATAGAAAAATAAGCCTACCTTGCCTCAGAGAAATTCCCCAAAGGAAAAGGCAGCCCCCCACATATAATGACTGTGAGTAAGATGAAAACACAAACATAGAGATGAAACAGATTTAGCAAAGTGAGGCCCGACTAGCTGAACAGAACGAGGATAGGGAAGATAACTTTGCGGTCAGCACAAAAACCTATAAAAAACCACGCAGAGGGGACAAAAAGACCCTCCGCACCGACTAACGGTACGGAGGTGGTCCCTCTGCGTCTCAGAGCTTCCAGCAGGCGAGAAAAACCAATAAAGCAAGCTGGACAGAAAAATAGCAACAAAATAACATAAGCAAAACTTAGCTTTGCAGAGCAGCAGGCCACAGGAATGATCCAGGGAAAAAACAAGTCCCACACTGAAACATTGACAGGAAGCATAGATCAAAGCATCAGGTGGAGTTAAGTAGAGAAGAAGCTAACGAGCTCACCAGATCACCTGAGGGAGGAAACTCAGAAGCTGCAGTACCACTTTCCTCCACAAACGGAAGATCCCAGAGAGAATCAGCCGAAGTACCACTTGTGACCACAGGAGTGAACTCTGCCACAGAATTCACAACAGAGAAGGTGTTCTGGGAACGAGGAAGGTTGTACCGGGAGACAGTACCCGGAGAATCACAAAAGGAGTGGTTGAGGGAAAGACAGCTGGTCATACCGCAGCAATTGTGGGGTGAGTTGTTGCGGATTGCCCATGAGATACCGCTAGCTGGACACTTGGGGATCAGCAAAACTAAGGCCCGGCTGTCTCAACACTTCTATTGGCCTAAGATGGGGACAGATGTGTCAAACTACTGCCGCTCCTGTATCACTTGTCAAAGAGTGGGGAAGGTGGGGCCTGCTCTTAAGGCTCCCCTGATCCCTTTGCCAGTGATAGATGAGCCTTTCCAGAGCATCGCAGTGGACATTGTAGGCCCGCTGGCCGTCCCCAGCAGCTCTGGAAAGCGATATATTCTTACTGTGGTAGACTACGCTACCCGGTACCCAGAGGCAGTAGCTCTGTCGTCAACTAGGGCAGATAAGGTGGCGGATGCCCTGTTGGCCATCTTTTCACGTGTAGGATTTCCCAGGGAAATGCTTACTGATCAAGGGACCCAATTTATGTCTAGCCTAATGGAGGCTCTCTGTAAGAGAATGCAGGTGAAGCACCTGGTATCGAGTGCGTATCACCCACAGACCAATGGCTTGTGTGAACGCTTCAATGGTACCCTCAAACAGACGCTACGCTTGCTGGTTGAGACACAAGGGCGTGACTGGGAGCGGTACCTCCCACACCTGCTGTTCGCTTACCGAGAGGTTCCGCAGGCCTCGACAGGGTTCTCCCACTTCGAGCTCCTGTATGGCAGGCGAGTCCGGGGACGCCTTGGGTTGGTAAGAGAATCCTGGGAAGAGGAGCCGAACCCTTCTGAAGTGTCCATAGTGGAGTATGTCATGCGCTTCCGTGACAAGATGCAGACCTTGACGTAGTTGGTGCATGACAACATGACGCAGGCTCAGGTTGACCAGAAGCACTGGTACGACCAGAACGCCCGGGAGTGGACCTACCATGTGGGTCAAAAGTTGTGGGTGCTGGTCCCCGTACCAACGGATAAGCTTCAGGCAGCCTGGGAGGGCCCGTACGTCGTCCACCAACAGCTCAACCTGGTCACTTACGTGGTCACGCTTGACCACGCTCGGGGTAGGCGAAAGGTCTTTCACATCAACATGATGAAGGCTCATCATGAACATGAACCTTTCGTCCTACCGGTCTGCAGCTTGCCCGAAGACGGGGAGGAAGACACCCTCCTGGACATGCTGGCCCAAGCCAAGGCCAATGGGTCCATCGAGGACGTGGAGGTAAGCGCCTCGTTAACTGAACCCCAGCGGTTGCAGTTGCAAACCACACTGGAACCCTTCCGGGTCATGTTCTCCAACCGACCTGGGAGGACTAAGTTAGCAGTCCACGAGGTGGACACTGGGAATCTCGCCCCACTACGGCGAACACCCTATCGAATCTCTGACCAGGTGAAGCAGATTATGCTCCAAGAGATCGATGAGATGTTACAGCTGGGGGTGATTTGACGGTCAAAGAGCGCGTGGGCCTCACCTGTAGTTCTCGTGCCAAAGAAAGACCAGACCACCCGGTTCTGTGTGAACTACAGGGGGCTCAACTCCATAAAAGCCTCTGACGCGCACCCAATGCCACGCATCGAGGAGCTGCTGGATAAGTTAGCTGGCGCAGATTACCTAACAATAATGGATCTGAGTAGAGGATACTGGCAGATTCCCCTGAGCCCCGAGGCGCAGGAGAAGTCCGCCTTTATCACGCCCTTCGGACTGTACGAGTCCACGGTCATGCCCTTCGGCATGAAGAATGCCCCTGCCACTTTCCAGCGGATGGTCAACCTCCTGCTTCAGGGACTGGAGAAGTACACCGTGGCGTACTTGGATGACATTGCCATCTTCAGTTCCTCCTGGGAGGAACACCTGCAGCATCTCGGGGAGGTGCTCAGGCGAATTCACCAAGCAGGACTGACTATCAAGCCGGGAAAGTGCCAGATGGGCATGAGGGAGGTTCACTACCTGGGGCACCGGGTAGGCAGGAACACCCTGAAGCCAGAGCCGGAGAAAGTGGGCGCGATCGTGAACTGGCCCACTCCTGTGACCAAGAAACAGGTGATGTCCTTCTTGGGCACTGCGGGGTACTATAGGCGCTTCGTACAGCACTATAGTAGCCTGGCAAAACCTTTGACGGACCTCACCAGGAAGAAGCTACCCCACATTGTCAACTGGACATATGGCTGTGAGGGGGCCTTCCAGGCGTTGAAAACCGCACTGTGCAACGCCCCTGTGTTGAAAGCAGTCGACAGCAGTCGACCGTTCTTGGTGCAGACTGACGCCAGCGAGTTTGGCCTTGGTGCTGTGCTCAGCCAGGTTGACTCGGAGGACCAAGAGCACCCCGTGTTATACCTGAGCCGGAAACTTTTGCCGAGGGAAGTGGCCTACTCCACCATCGAGAAGGAGTGCCTGGCCATAGTCTGGGCCCTGCAGCGCTTGCAGCCCTACTTGTATGGTCACCCCTTCACTGTGGTGACCGACCACAACCCTCTGTGCTGGCTAAACGCCATGTGTGGAACCAACGGCAGGTTGCTACGCTGGAGCCTTGCCCTTCAGCAGTTTGACTTCACCATTGAACACAAAACGGGCAAAGAGCATGGGAATGCAGATGGACTGTCCCGCCAGGGTGAACCTACTGAGGTGCTCATGGAGGCATACCTCCCTAGCGCACACCAAAAGGGGGAGGTGTCACGATATGGTATGAAATATCATATAAGTAGTCTCTCTTGTTAGCAGGCTGCGGGCTAAAAAGCCCCCCTTCCCTTTTCCTCAGCCAAGAGCTGTCTTTTCCAAGGTATGGGGGAAGAAGAGTTTTTTACCTCTAGCTCGGAGAGCAAAAGTATTTACGACCGGCATTTCCTGCTGTGTAAGCTCTAACTGGACTAGAAACTTCTAGAAATTCATGAAAGTCCTTTGTTTTGTTTTTGTAAGATATTAGGCAAACCGTTTACGTTAAGAACACGAAAATATATATATATTCTTACTCTCCCTCGGTGGATCTGCACATCCCTCTAAACACGAGGTTCTAACTCCATCTGGTAAAGAAATAGGGATTTCTCTGTAAATATGTATCACAGATAGGACATATTTGATCTCATTAGAATGCCCACGTTAATCCGAGATGAATGCTGGGTTTGTTATGACTATGACATGTTTTGTAGCGAAGTTATCGAAAGTAGACAAATTTAAGGCTGAAGTACTCAGAAGGTAGAGAGAGGAGGGTCTGGATAAACCAGCCTTTCTGTGATGTCACAGCCTTAAGGTTTTAAGTGTCTGGCAGGCTCTCAGGAGTCAGTTCTGCTACTTCTTGTCTTCTTCTGGAAAGCCCTCAGCACGTCCAATGAACTGGGACGTATGGTTGCCTGCAATGCAATGAACTGAGAAGAACATGTGAGTGTTATCTTTTCTCCTTTAATCCCTTTATGTTATAATTACCCTTGTACATATTTGCAATTGTCTCATTTGTAACATCATCTGTAAAATATTTTGATAAAACACTGCCTGAAACTTTACGGGGGATAATAATTAATATACTAGTTCTTTCTCCATGCTCTAAAAAGTAGACTAAGTCTCCTGAAGGGAAATACGCTACTGTGTTGGGTTAGCTTCGGACCCGTTTAATCGAAGCTGGTGGCGGCGATACCGTGTGCAGGCTTTTGGATGATGCTGTAGCGACTGCGGCGTTGATAATTATTGTTCCTGCCTGAGTGGGAGTAGTTTATCACATCGCTGCAGCATGCCCAATAGCCAGTACATAGCAGGCAGCCTTTCTGGCGACTAATTACCCCAGGTGCAGTACCACATCTGACCTGAGAGTAAGGGGGGCGCCAGAGAGCTGCAAGTTTTAAGTGGAACTGTAAGCGGGATATACATAAATCCCTGCAGTTTGTGGTATATTGAAGAGCAGTGGGATACCTAGAATAAGCCCCTGCTGTAAACTAAGAGGTCAATAGCCTTGTGTGTGTTTTTTCATCACATTGTGAAGTGGAGGGATAACTAAGATAAGCCCCCCTGCACATGTGATAGCCGGCTGTTGGCCTAAAGTCACCCCGACCCGTGACGTAGGGGTGACGGTCACGGTGTGAATCGTGACAAATTGGTGGCAGCGGTCAGGGGATTCCTGACAGGGGTGACAGATTCCCAATGAGGCATAAACACACATATATTAAGTCTTATCTATCTAAAAGGATGACGACAGCTGTCCAGACCTGCATCCCACCACAAGAAACACTCCGGAGTAATCACGGGAGAATTCTAAAATCCTCAGTGACATAGTGAGGGGTTGCGCACCCTCTTCTTCTCTGAGGCTATTTACTCATCTAAGAGTGCTACTCAAACTGATGGGGTGCAGCTGTGGGCCCCTATTTTCAGAGATGATGTTTTGTTTTGTTTTTTTCCCTCAGATGGGAAGTTCTATAGTCAGGTAACCAAAACTATAAGGAACTCAACTCCCAAAACAGCGTGCCACATACTCAATGCAAGCGCTATTCCCATTATCATTGGAAAACACAACAAAAATGTTTTATTACCCACAAAAAAACACCTCAAGATACTATTTTCAGAGATGATGTCCTCCACCCAAGTCTCAAAAAGCTGGAAGGGTCTTCAGGAGAGGTGGGTAGTCGAGCTTGGCTATCAGATGGTCACCTTTGCAGCTGTAGTGTCATCTTTCCTATGGTTACATTCAGGGGTGGCCAGAGGCAGACATGTTACTGGTGGAATTGTGCAACTGCACATTGGCCAAGAAGTAAGGGGACCCATTTCCACCTTGAAAGCATATGAAATTGTGCTTTATGATGAGTTATTGGTCTGATCATTAGCATAAAGACAGAATATAACATTTCTCCGCAACAAAACCATTTATATGAGGCATTCAGGTAAGACAAGCTTAACATTTCTATTACCTATATGACCATATTAATAGGTTATATATGTCTCGGGGGGTGACAGATTCCCAATGAGGCATAAACACACATATATTAATTCTTATCTATCTAATAGGATGACGACAGCTGTCCAGACCTGCATCCCACCACAAGAAACACTCCGGAGTAATCACGGGAGAATGCTAAAATCCTCAGTGACATAATGAGGGGTTGCGCACCCTCTTCTTCTCTGAGGCTATTTACTCATCTAAGAGTGCTACTCAAACTGGATGGGGTGCAGCGGTGGGACCCTATTTTCAGAGATGATGTCCTCCACCCAAGTCTCAAAAAGCTGGAAGGGTCATCAGTAGAGTTGAGCGACTTTTAGTTTTTTAGGGACGAGTCGGGTTTCGCGAAACCCGACTATCTCAACAGTCGAGTCGAGTGGAATCGGCCGATTATCGCGAAAAGTCGGGTATCGACCGAAACACGAAACCCAATGCAAGTCAATGGGGGAGCATAGTCGGCAGTGATTGGAGGCCAGGAAAACATGTACAGTACCCATTTTAATGGCTAAAACATCCATTCTTGTTACTGAAGCTTGTCAATCTTAATTTACCTTATAATAATAGTAAGGCATTGGAAATTGGGGGTCATTTGGCTAAAGTTGTGGGGGGTAGGGCTGGTGAAAGTATTTAGTGGGCCCAGGAAATCTGGACCACGTCACGGCAGTGAAGCAGGGAGAGGTAAGTATTTCAACTTTGCAAGTGCTGTGATCCTGAGCAAGCAGGGGGGGCCCACTCGTTGGCATTGGCACTGGCACAGGGCCCCTCAAAGTACGGTGGTGTGTTTGCACGGCGGGGGCGCTTCCCACCGGCAGCGACACTTTTGCGTACTATGAGGGGCCTTGTGCCAGTGACGTCGCCAACGAGTATTCCTCCCCCCACCTGATGAAGGAACCTGCACTTTCATCTGCACCTTCCTCTTTGTCCCTGTGTAAGGTGGTATGGTATGCGGAAGAGGAACCTGTCTTTCAGCAGGGTCACAATCTTGCTGTGTAGCGTGCACGGGGAATGTTGTGTTATGGGTCTATGTACCAGCAGACTCATCTATCACTGGCTGGGCAATGGGCAGGATGAGGAGGAAACACAGATATAGGCCCAAAGAATAAAGTGGGCTAAATGCAGTTCAAAATTGGTAACAGGACTAACCAGGGGGCATTGCAGTGGAGGACAACTGTAATGAGAGGCTGACACAGAGAGTAGGCCCAAATCAGTAAGTAGTGTAAATGCAGTTCAAAATTGGCAACAGTAGTAAACAGGCGGCACAGCTTTGTTCAGTGGAGAACAGCAAGGAGCGGCAGACACCGATAGTAGGCCCCAACTCAACTAGTAGGCCAAATGCAGTCTAACATTAACAACTACTTAACGAGAGCCTGAAAATGGAATTTCAGGACAGGAAACCAGGAGAACAGCAAGGAGCGGCAGACACTGTTAGTAGGCCCCAACCCAACTAGTAGGCCAAATACAGTTGTTCCATTTAACAACTATTTAACAAGAGCCTGAAGATCGAAGCTCAGGAAAGGCAACCAGGAGAACACCTTGGAGCGGCAGACACTGGTAGTAGGCCCCAACCCTAGTACTAGCCCCACTGCAGTTTGATTAAAAAACTATTTAACAAGAGCCTGAAGATCGAAGCTCAGGAAAGGCAACTAGGAGAACACCTTGGAGCGGCAGACACTGGTAGTAGGCCCCAACCCTAGTACTAGCCCCACTGCAGTTTGATTAAAAAACTATTTAACAAGAGCCTGAAGATCGAAGCTCAGGAAAGGCAACCAGGAGAACACCTTGGAGCGGCAGACACTGGTAGTAGGCCCCAACCCTAGTACTAGCCCCACTGCAGTTTGATTAAAAAACTATTTAACAAGAGCTTGAAGATCGAAGCTCAGGAAAGGCAACCAGGAGAACACCTTGGAGCGGCAGACATTGGTAGTAGGCCCCAACCCTAGTACTAGCCCCACTGCAGTTTGATTAAAAAACTATTTAACAAGAGCCTGAAGATCGAAGCTCAGGAAAGGCAACCAGGAGAACACCTTGAAGCGGCAGACACTGGTAGTAGGCCCCAACCCTGGTACTAGCCCCACTGCAGTTTGATTAAAAAACTATTAAACAAGAGCCTGAAGATCGAAGCTCAGGAAAGGCTACCAGGAGAACACCTTGGAGCGGCAGACACCGTTAGTAGGCCCTACCGAAATAGTAACCCCAATGCAGTTTTCAAATTCCTATAGGTTGAAAACCAGACAATTGACGCTCAGCTTTTTTCAGAGGAGGACAGCTGTATTGAGTGGCGCAGACAGACACAGGTAGTAGGCCTTAAACAAAAAATTGGGCTCAATGCAGTTTAAAAAAGGTTACAGGGGTACACAGGCAGCATTGGTGTGGTCAGTGGAGGACAATTTGAATTAGGGACTGCAGACAGACTTAGTAGGCTGTCCCCTGTGGACCATGCATCCACCACATTAACCCAGTGCGCCGTAATGGACACGTAACCTTCCATGGACATGCCTACTGGTCCATGCGTCTGTTGTCAGGTGCACCTTTCTACTCTTAGATTGCCTGAGTGCATGGACAATGCGGACTTTTACATGCTGGTGGAGGGCTGGGATGGCTTTTCTCGCAAAAGAAGTGACGACTGGATAGCTCGTACCGTGGTACAGCGTAGTCCATCTGGGCTTTATAAATATAAAATAAAGAAAAAAAGTAGGCTCTATGCACTTTCAACTAGGTTCCAGGGGTACATGGCCAGCATTGGTCTGGTCAGTGGAGGACAATTTCAATTAGGGTCCGCAGACAGACTTAGTACACCTACAATTAAAAAAAGGATGCTCTATGCAATTTAAAATAGGTTCCAGGGGTACACGGGCAGCATTGGTCTGGTCAGTGGAGGACTATTGGAAGGAGGGACCGCAGACAGGCTTAGTGGGCCTAACATAACAAAAGTTGGCTGTAGGCACTTTAAAATAGGTTCCAGGGGTACATGGGCAGCAGTGGTGTGGTCAGTGGAGGACTATTGGAAGGAGGGACCGCAGACAGGCTTAGTAGGCCTAACATAACAAAAGTAGGCTGTAGGCACTTTAAAATAGGTTCCAGGGGTACACGGGCAGCATTGTTCTGGTCAGTGGAGGACTATTGGAAGGAGGGACCGCAGACAGGCTTAGTAGGCCTAACATAACAAAAGTAGGCTCTATGCACTTGGAATTATCTTGCAGGGGGACACAGGCAGCATTGGTGTTGTCAGCGGAGGCCGATTGTAATGAGTGTCTGACAGTTAGAACTCCCAAAAAATAAATAGATGTTAATGTCTCGCAATACAACAAAACCAAAAAACAAAAGGGTGGCATACTTAGGTACAGGGCTGGGCTCCTCTGCTGTGTTTCTGTCCTAGTAATTTGGCGCAAAGTATTTACTGGTGTAAATTTAGGACACTGCCCCAGACTATTTTAAGTAGCATCATACATGTCAACACATTGGTATTGTCAGTGCCAGGCATTGAAGGATGTCAGCGCATAGACTAAACATTGGTGGAGCTGTGAGAGATAATTTTGCAAATCGTAGAGCACTGTTTGAGCTTGGGGGGGGGAACTGTCTTGTGGCCGGCGGTACAGGCCCAGGGCCCCTCATGTTACAACGGTGTGTCTGACGTTGGTTGCGCGCCACCACCGCCAGAGACACTTTATTGTACTATGAGGGACCCAGTGGCAGTGCCGTCGACCAAAAGCGTGCACACCCACCTCTTCAGACAAACAGCACTCTCACGGGTGCTTGCGCCAAGTGGCGAGACCACGGCCCCGTGGGGGGAGTTTGGCCATTTAGGGAGGTGTAAACATGTCGTATGCTGGACAAACAGCTGCTGCAAATTACGAGATTGGAAAACTCAGTCAGAGCAGTCCAGAAGCAAGACCTTTTCATTGGAAAGCTAGGTGTCAGCCGGGAAAAGTGGGGCAAAATAATTCGAAATCCAGGAGTGGTTCATTTTAATGAAGGTTAGATCATCAACATTTTGGGTAGCCAGACGAGTCCTTTTTTCGGTTAATATTGAACCAGCAGCACTGAATACTCTTTCTGATAGCACACTAGCTGCTGGGCAAGCAAGCTCCTGCAATGCATATTCTGCCAATTCTGGCCAGGTGTCTAATTTGGACATTCCCAGTAATCAAATGGGAATGACGGTTGAAGGAGAACATCGATAAGGGATGAAAAATAGTTAGTAACCATACTGGACAAATGTTGTCTCCTGTCACTTTGAATTGATGCTGCAGTACCTGTCCTGTCTGCGGTCATTGCAAAATCACTCCACAACCTGGTCAGAAAACCCCTCTGTCCAACGCCACTTCTGATTTGTGAACCTCTAACACCTCTGGCCTGCTGCCCCCTGCAGCTCATTGTCACTGCCGCTACTCACCGCTCCATTCCTGGGTCTCGCCGCGCTGTCCCCGCTTCTTCTGCTGTGGCCGCTGCTCCCGTTCCCCTTGGCCGCTCGTCCTCCAGGTAATGGCGCGCTGTTCCGTCTTCCTCCATCGCTGCTCGTCCCTGCAGTCCGGCTTCCGGTGGGCGGTACGCTCGTCCTCGGCGGGCCCCTCCTCCACGTCTTAGGGGCTCTGCTTCTGCGCAGGCGCGCAGGATCCTGCGTTAGGCACTCCTACCTATCCTGGGTCCTCTGATACCGGATGTGATTCTCCAGTGTGCTGCAGCCAATCCAGGTAGTGTGCTTACTATTTCAGGCCGCCTCCTCTGCTAGGAGGTGCCTGAGTGTCTTTAGCTTTTGCTTTTGCCTCCGGTCACCTTGCTTCTGTGTCCCATTAGTTCGTGCTGGTTTCCCTCTCACCCTACAGCTCCGTCTCTGTTCTCCTACTGTTCTAGCCCGTCGTCCCTACCTGCGCTCATCATCTCTCCTCACTCTCCCTACAGCTCCGTCTCTGGTATTCCACTGTTCCAGCCTGTCGTTCATCCCCGTGTCCTCTGCTTCAGGTCCCATCGTCCTTGTTTCTGGTTTTCTGTTTAGCCCTCTTCCTCTGTTTTTCCCCTTCTTCTGAGCCGTCCCTCTTGGTATCTGCTACCGTGGATAGGAGACCTCTGGGCCTGCTCCTGACAGCCCCTGTATAGGGGTTGGTTAACATCTGGTCTACTCGCCCAGGGGTAGGTCTACCACGGTCCAGAGGGTCCACTCTCGTTCTTGCTTCAGTAACGTTATACTCGTGTGAGAACCATCACCGGCGCTGTGTGCTGGGAATGCCTGAATCAAACGGTCAACAAGAGTTGATTGTTTGGTTGCTAATATTTGTTCCACGTTCTCGTGTGGCATAATATTTTGCAATTTGCCTTTATAGCAAGGATCAAGGAGGCAGGCCAACCAGTAATCGTCATCGGTCATCATTTTAATAATGCGTGTGTCCCTTTTGAGGATACGTAAGGCATAATCCGCCATGTGGGCCAAAGTTCCAGTTGTCAAATCTGCGGTTGTGCTGGGTTGAGGGGCAGTTTCAGGCAAATCTACGTCACTTGTGTCCCTCAAAAAACCAGAACCCGGCCTTGCCACGCCACCAATTTCCAGTGGCCCCGAAGAAGCTTCCACATTAAAAAAATACTCATCCCCATCATCCTCGTCGTCCTCCTCCTCCTGTTTGCCCGCTGCCTCGTCCTGTACACTGCCCTGACCAGACAATGGCTGAGTGTCATCAAGGCTTTCCTCTTCCTCTGCTGGAGACGCCTGCTCCTTTATGTGCGTCAAACTTTGCATCAGCAGATGCATTAGAGGGATGCTCATGCTTATTATGGCGTTGTCTGCACTTACCAGCCGTGTGCATTCCTCAAAACACTGAAGGACTTGACACATGTCTTGTACCTTCGACCACTGCACACCTGACAACTCCATGTCTGCCATCCTACTGCCTGCCCGTGTATGTGTATCCTCCCACAAATACATAACAGCCCGCCCCTGTTCGCACAGTCTCTGAAGCATGTGCAGTGTTAAGTTCCACCTTGTTGCAATGTCGATGATTAGGCGATGCTGGGGAAGGTTCAAAGACCGCTGATAGGTCTGCATACGGCTGGAGCGTACGGGCGAATGGCGGATATGCGAGCAAAGTCCGCGCACTTTGAGGAGCAGGTCGGATAACCCCGGATAACTTTTCAGGAAGCACTGCACCACCAGGTTTAAGGTGTGAGCCAGGCAAGGAATGTGTTTCAGTTGGGAAAGGGCGATGGCAGCCATGAAATTCCTTCCGTTATCACTCACTACCTTGCCTGCCTCATGATCTACAGTGCCCAGCCACGACTGCATTTCTTTCTGCAAGAACTCGGACAGAACTTCCGCGGTGTGTCTGTTGTCGCCCAAACACTTCATAGCCAATACAGCCTGCTAACTCTTGCCAGTAGCTGCCCCATAATGGGACACCTGGCGTGCAACAGTGGCAGCTGCGGATGGAGTAGTTGTGCGACTGCGGTCTGTGGACGAGCTCTCGCTTCTGCAGGAGGACGAGGAGGAGGAGGAGGGGGGGCGAATGGCTACAGCCAACTGTTTCCTAGACCGTGGGCTAGGCAGAACTGTCCCAAACTTGCTGTCCCCTGTGGACCCTGCATCCACCACATTCACCCAGTGTGCCGTGATGGACACGTAACGTCCCTGGCCATGCCTACTGGTCCATGCATCTGTTGTCAGGTGCACCTTTGTACTCACAGATTGCCTGAGTGCATGGACGATGCGCTTTTTAACATGCTGATGGAGGGCTGGGATGGCTTTTCTCGAAAAGAAGTGTCGACTGGGTAGCTCGTAGCGTGGTTCAGCGTAGTCCATCAGGGCTTTGAAAGCTTCGCTTTCAACTAACCGGTAGGGCATCATCTCTAACGAGATTAGTCTAGCTATGTGGGCGTTGAAACCCTGTGTACGCGGATGCGAGGATGAGTACTTCCTTTTTCTAACGAGAGTCTCATGTAGGGTGAGCTGGACTGGAGAGCTGGAGACAGTGGAACTAGCAGGGGTGCCGGTGGACATGGCAGACTGAGAGACGGTTGGAGACGGTATTCTTGCCGGTGCCCTAGATGCAGTGTTTCCTACTACGGAACTGGTGATTCCCTGACCCTGACTGCTTTGGCCTGGCAACGAAACCTGCACAGATACTGCAGGTGGTGCGGAAAATGGTGGCCTTACAGTGACGGAAGGGATGTAGCGTTGCTGACTAGCTTCATTGGCCGAGGGTGCTACAACCTTAAGGGACATTTGGTAGTTAGTCCAGGCTTGCAAATGCATGGTGGTTAAATGTCTATGCATGCAACTTGTATTTAGACTTTTCAGATTCTGACCTCTGCTTAAGGTAGTTGAACATTTTTGACAGATGACTTTGCGCTGATCATTTGGATGTTGTTTAAAAAAATGCCAGACTGCACTCTTTCTAGCATTGGATACCATTTCAGGCATTGCAGACTGAGCTTCTTTAACCGGATGGCCACGCTGTCCTCCAACTGGTTTTGGCTTTGCCACGCGTTTTGGGCCAGATACGGGCCCGGCAGATGGAACCTGTTGCGATGTTGATGCCTGCTGCGGCCCCTCCTCCTCCGCTTCAGAACTACTGCCGCCTGCACCCTGTTCCCCCAATGGCTGCCAATCGAGGTCAACAACTGGGTCATCTATGACCTCCTCTTCTATCTCATGTGCAACTTCGTCTGTGTTACCGTGTAAGCCGGTGGTATAGCGTTCGTGACGGGGAACCATAGTCTCATCAGGGTCTGATTCTGGATCAGTACACTGCGAGGGCAATGTTCTGGTCTGAGTCAAAGGAACAGCATAGTAATCTGGCTCTGGCTGTGCATCTGTGCACTCCATGTCCAATTCAACTTGTAATGGACATGGCCTGTTAACTGTTTCACTTTCTAACCCAGGAACGGTATGTGTAAAGAGCTCCATGGAGTAACCCGTTGTGTCGCCTGACGCATCCTTCTCTGTAGTTGTTTGTGCTGAACAGGACAATGGAGCGACTTGTCCCTGAGCGTGAACATCCACTAACGACGCGCTGCTTTTACATTTACCAGTTTCAGAAGAGGAGGCAAAAGAGCTAGAGGCTGAGTCAGCAAGGAAAGCCAAAACTTGCTCTTGCTGCTCCGGCTTTAAAAGCGGTTTTCCTACTCCCAGAAAAGGGAGCGTTCGAGGCCTTGTGTAGCCAGACGACGAACCTGGCTCCACAGCTCGAGACTTAGGTGCTATATTGTTTTTCCCACGACCACCTGATGCTCCACCACCACTACCATCATTACCAGCTGGCAATGAATGCCCACGGCCACAACCTCTTCCACCAGACTTCTTCATTGTTTTAAAAATGTAACCAAAGTAACGGTATTTGTTACTGTAAAACAACTTACAAGGTGAACTCAAACTTCTGTAGGATTTAGATATCCCTTTATAGGTGGGTGAGACTGCAAGGAAAATCAGGCACAATGTTACACACTCAGTTTTCTGTGGCACAAAATGAGACAGATGCCACACACGCAGGACAAGCTCTGAAGCACAAATGCCAATATTAATCTCCCACTATTTTTTTTTTTCAGGGAGAATTTAAAAAACAAAAAACAAAAAAACAGACACTAGGCTTTCTGTGGCCCACAATTTGAGAGAGATGGCACACACGACTTGCACTGAAGCACAAATGCCAATATTAATCTCCCACTATTTATTTTTTTTCAGGGAGATTTTAAAAACCAAAATAAAAAAAAACAGACACTAGGCTTTCTGTGGCCATCAATTTGAGAGAGATGGCACACACGACTGGCACTCAAGCACAAATGCCAATATTAATCTCCCATTTTTTTTTTAAAGGGAGAATTAAAAACCCCCCAAAAAATAACAGTATTGCAGACACTAGGCTTTCTGTGGCCCACAATTTGAGAGAGATGCCACACACGCAGGACTGTCACTCAATCACAAATGCCAATCTTAATGTCCCACTTTTTTTTGTTTCTGGGAGAATTGTCAAGAAATCAGGCCCAGTATTACACACTAGGCTTTCTGTGGCCCAAAATTGGAGAGAGATGGCACACACAGGACTGGCACTCTAGCAGAAATGCCAATCTTAATCTCATCAAGGACAGCATTACACACTAGGCTTTCTGTGCCCCAAAATTGGAGAGAGATGGCACACACAGGACTGGCACTCTAGCAGAAATGCCAATCTTAATCTCCCACTACTTTTTTTTGTTAGGGAGAATTGCCAAGAAATCTGGGCCAGTATTACACACTAGGCTTTCTGTGCCCCAAAATTGGAGAGAGATGGCACACACAGGACTGGCACTCTAGCAGAAATGCCAATCTTAATCTCCCACTACTTTTTTTTGTTAGGGAGAATTGCCAAGAAATCAGAGCCAGTAATACACACTAGGCTTTCTGTGCCCCAAAATTGGAGAGAGATGGCACACACAGGACTGGCACTTGAGCAGAAATGCCAATCTTAATCTCCCACTACTTTTTTTTGTTAGGGAGAATTGCCAAGAAATCAGGGCCAGTAATACACACTAGGCTTTCTGTGCCCCAAAATTGGAGAGAGATGGCACACACAGGACTGGCACTCTAGCAGAAATGCCAATCTTAATCTCATCAGGGACAGTATTACACACTAGGCTTTCTGTGCCCCAAAATTGGAGAGAGATGGCACACACAGGACTGGCACTCTAGCAGAAATGCCAATCCTAATCTCCCACTACTTTTTTTTGTTAGGGAGAATTGCCAAGAAATCAGGGCCAGTATTACACACTAGGCTTTCTGTGCCCCAAAATTGGAGAGAGATGGCACACACAGGACTGGCACTCTAGCAGAAATGCCAATCTTAATCTCCCACTACTTTTTTTTGTTAGGGAGAATTGCCAAGAAATCTGGGCCAGTATTACACACTAGGCTTTCTGTGCCCCAAAATTGGAGAGAGATGGCACACACAGGACTGGCACTCTAGCAGAAATGCCAATCTTAATCTCCCACTACTTTTTTTTGTTAGGGAGAACTGCCAAGAAATCAGGGCCAGTATTACACACTAGGCTTTCTGTGCCCCAAAATTGGAGAGAGATGGCTCACTCAGGACTGGCACTCTAGCAAAAATGCCAATCTTAATCTCCCACTACTTTTTTTTGTTAGGGAGAATTGCCAAGAAATCTGCGCCAGTATTACACACTAGGCTTTCTGTGCCCCAAAATTGGAGAGATATGGCACACACAGGACTGGCACTCTAGCAGAAATGCCAATCTTAATCTCCCACTACTTTTTTTTTGTTAGGGAGAATTGCCAAGAAATCAGGGCCAGTATTACACACTAGGCTTTCTGTGCCCCAAAATTGGAGAGAGATGGCACACACAGGACGGGCACTCTAGCAGAAATGCCAATCTTAATCTCCCACTACTTTTTTTTGTTAGGGAGAATTGCCAAGAAATCAGGGCCAGTATTGCACACTAGGCTTTCTGTGCCCCAAAATTGGAGAGAGATGGCACACACAGGACTGGCACTGTAGCAGAAATGCCAATCTTAATCTTCCACTACTTTTTTTTGTTGGGGAGAATTGCCAAGAAATCAGGGCCAGTATTACACACTAGGCTTTCTGTGCCCCAAAATTGGAGAGAGATGGCACACACAGGACTGGCACTCTAGCAGAAATGCCAATCTTAATCTCCCACTACTTTTTTTTGTTAGGGAGAATTGCCAAGAAATCAGGGCCAGTAATACACACTAGGCTTTCTGTGCCCCAAAATTGGAGAGAGATGGCACACACAGGACTGGCACTTGAGCAGAAATGCCAATCTTAATCTCCTACAACTTTTTTTTGTTAGGGAGAATTGCCAAGAAATCAGGGCCAGTATTACACACTAGGCTTTCTGTGCCCCAAAATTGGAGAGAGATGGCACACACAGGACTGGCACTCTAGCAGAAATGCCAATCTTAATCTCATCAGGGACAGTATTACACACTAGGCTTTCTGTGCCCCAAAATTGGAGAGAGATGGCACACACAGGACTGGCACTCTAGCAGAAATGCCAATCCTAATCTCCCACTACTTTTTTTTGTTAGGGAGAATTGCCAAGAAATCAGGGCCAGTATTACACACTAGGCTTTCTGTGCCCCAAAATTGGAGAGAGATGGCACACACAGGACTGGCACTCTAGCAGAAATGCCAATCTTAATCTCCCACTACTTTTTTTTGTTAGGGAGAATTGCCAAGAAATCTGGGCCAGTATTACACACTAGGCTTTCTGTGCCCCAAAATTGGAGAGAGATGGCACACACAGGACTGGCACTCTAGCAGAAATGCCAATCTTAATCTCCCACTACTTTTTTTTGTTAGGGAGAATTGCCAAGAAATCAGGGCCAGTATTACACACTAGGCTTTCTGTGCCCCAAAATTGGAGAGAGATGGCTCACTCAGGACTGGCACTCTAGCAGAAATGCCAATCTTAATCTCCCACTACTTTTTTTTGTTAGGGAGAATTGCCAAGAAATCTGGGCCAGTATTACACACTAGGCTTTCTGTGCCCCAAAATTGGAGAGATATGGCACACACAGGACTGGCACTCTAGCAGAAATGCCAATCTTAATCTCCCACTACTTTTTTTTTGTTAGGGAGAATTGCCAAGAAATCAGGGCCAGTATTACACACTAGGCTTTCTGTGCCCCAAAATTGGAGAGAGATGGCACACACAGGACGGGCACTCTAGCAGAAATGCCAATCTTAATCTCCCACTACTTTTTTTTGTTAGGGAGAATTGCCAAGAAATCAGGGCCAGTATTGCACACTAGGCTTTCTGTGCCCCAAAATTGGAGAGAGATGGCACACACAGGACTGGCACTGTAGCAGAAATGCCAATCTTAATCTTCCACTACTTTTTTTTGTTAGGGAGAATTGCCAAGAAATCAGGGCCAGTATTACACACTAGGCTTTCTGTGCCCCAAAATTGGAGAGAGATGGCACACAGGACTGGCACTCTAGCAGAAATGCCAATCTTAATCTCCCACTATTTTGTTTTTAGGGAGAATTAAAAAAAAAAAAAAAAAAAAAAAAAAGGATTATAGACACTAGGCTTTCTGTGCCCCAAAATTGGAGAGAGATGGCACACACAGGACTGTTAGGAGTCGAGTTTCCTCTGCTGCACAGGGGGAATCTCAATCCGTCTCCGCTGCGGTCTCCCATTCTCCTCCAGCCGCAGTGGAGCCTGCTCAGCAGGGACGTCGATCCCAGCGTCTCGCTCAGTCTGAGTCTGTGAGAAGAGTTACTGCTGCTTCTCCAGCTTCTGCCTGTAAAGCCTATACTGGTCAGCAGCGAGTGGACTTCTCTGGGACTAAGTCCTTGTCTGCGCACACTGAGCATGCCCAGGGCAAGATCTCCCGTTGGAGATCGAGGGTCATGTGCTCAGACTCTGCAGCGCATTCTATTGGTCCTCTTGGCAGGTCTTGGAAGGGTAAAGTTTCTGTGGCCGCTTCCTGTCCTGCAACTATATAAACTGCGCATGACCGCACGGCCATGCGCTAGTGTACAATTAAATACGTGTGTTTGTTGTGAGTGCAAGTCGTTCTTTAAATACCCCTACCCTATTGTATGATTGTTCGCGTATGGAGTATGGCTGCTATCTAGCGCCCGACTTATCACTCAACGTGTCACACACGTGTCAGCGTCTACTGCTGTGACCGCCAGTGCGGTGCCACGCGCCAGTGTGCGCTTCCTGACCCACATCTGGGTGCTTAGTGGTGCCTGCCAGCACGGCACAGTTCGCACTTCGGTGCCTTAATTATATAATTCCTTTCACACCCAGTAGCGGTGTAGTGCCAGCAAGGGTCTAATCGGACTACAATCCCTGTTGGGGTTTAGTTCGCTGACCACTTGCTCGCGCTCTATGTGCGGTACCGCGGTCCTGTGACGCAACAGGATCGCTTTCTTCACGCTGGGTGAGGTTTAACCCACGCGTGTATACTTTTGAATACCGCCATATTGTCTGTCATTTCCTAGCAGCAGGTTTCACCTGCACGGTGGACCCCGGAATGCGAACGCATCTATATCATCTCTCTTGGTGCGTTCCGCCAGTCCTAACATTACACTAGTGCCAGGGTCTGGCTAGTGATGACAGACAAACAGCAATCTCTGCGGCATATCCAGCAGCTGGAGGGTAGGTTGGCGGCTCTCGAGAGCGCGACCTCAGCTGTGGATGTTACTGCAGTAGCTGTACAGGCTGCCAGCGTGGCTGCAGCTACTATGTCCATTGCCACCCCTGTTCCGACATTATCTCGCCTCCCGCTGCCAGAAAAATTTTCTGGTGATAGCAAGTTTTGTAGGGGATTTGTGAGTCAGTGCTCTATTCACCTCGAGCTCCTGGCTACACGTTTTCCCACAGAGCAGGCTAAGGTGGGATTTATTCTGTCTCTATTGTCGGACAGGGCGTTGGAATGGGCTACGCCGCTGTGGGAGCGTGGCGATCATGTGGTGCAGAGTGCTCCGCTGTTTCTGAGCGCTCTGAAACAGGTCTTTTTAGGACCTCAAGTCACCAATGATACTGCGCTCCAATTGCTGGCATTAACTCAGGGTGAGTCCTTGGTCAGTCATTTTGCCGTCCAATTCCGCACCTTAGCATCTGAGCTGGATTGATCGGATAAAGCTCTTATCCCCATATTTTGGAGGGGCTTGGCTGACCACGTAAAGGACGCTCTGGCCACTAGGGAGATTCCTGCCACACTGGAGGAGTTAATAACTGTCTCCACTCGAATTGACCTCTGTTTTAACGAGCGGAGGTTAGAGCGAGCCCAGTGTAGGCAGAGGTTTCGGCTGGCTCCTACTTTCGCCAAACCTCTGGAATTTCCGGTCCTGGTTCCTGAGTCACATGAGGCCAGGGAAGTGTCACAAGCAGGATCTAAGTCCCGGACCGCTTGTACACTCAGGGTCTGTCATGTTTGCCAGCAGTCAGGACATCTAGCCACCAGATGTCCTCAGCGGTCGAGGAAACGTCAGCGTCTAGTGGTAGTAGGTGGAGGTACACTAGACACGGCGACGTTTGCCTCTAAGTTGTCCTTTAAGGGGACAATTACTATTGGCTCATTCTCCCACTCGGTAGAGCTCTGCGTGGATTCTGGGGCGGAGGGCAATTTTATGTCTTCTGCCTTTGCCCAACGTCACGCAATACCCCTGGTTATGCTTGCTCAACCAGTAACGGTGCGAGTGGTGAATGGGTCGACATTGCCCTCACAGATAACACACCAGACCATCCCTTTTACTCTGTCCATGTCGCCATCTCATCAGGAGATAATTTCTCTGCTCGTCATTCCGGAAGGAATTGATGAGGTCCTGTTGGGAATACCTTGGCTACGGTACCACTCTCCTCATATCGAGTGGTCCTCAGGCAGAATTCTGGGTTGGGGTGAATTTTGTGGGGGTAGGTGTCAGAGGGAGTGCGTTCAGGTTGCTACTACTGAGGTACCCGCAGATCTATCCTCTCTCCCCAAGCAGTATTGGTCTTATGCAGACGTGTTCTCCAAAAAGGCGGCGGAGGTCCTTCCGCCTCATCGCCCCTATGACTGTCCTATTGATCTCTTGCCTGGTGCTGAGCCTCCCCGGGGTCGAGTTTATCCGCTATCTCTCCCGGAGACGGAGGCAATGTCACAGTACATCCAGGAAAATCTGGCAAGAGGATTCATTAGGAAGTCAGTGTCACCTGCTGGGGCAGGGTTCTTCTTCGTGCAGAAGAAAAATGGGGAATTGCGCCCATGCATAGACTACAGGGGTCTTAACGCCATCACCGTTAAGAATAAGTATCCTTTGCCCTTGATATCTGAGTTATTCGATAGACTTCGGGGAGCAAGGGTATTTACTAAATTAGATTTGCGGGGTGCTTACAACCTGATTCGCATCCGTGAGGGGGACGAATGGAAGACGGCCTTTAACACCAGGGATGGGCACTATGAATATCTGGTGATGCCCTTCGGCCTCTGTAATGCCCCAGCCGTTTTCCAAGACTTTGTGAACGATATCTTCTGGGATATGCTTTCCACCTCGGTCGTAGTCTATCTGGATGATATTCTTATCTACTCTCCAGATATAGACTCCCACCGGAGAGATGTTTGCAAAGTCTTCGACCTCCTACGGGCAAACTTCCTCTATGCCAAATTGGAGAAGTGTATGTTTGAGCAGGAGTCTTTACCTTTCCTGGGCTACATCATCTCGGCCCAGGGATTGGCTATGGATCCTGCCAAACTACAGGCAGTGATGGACTGGCAGGAACCCCATTCTCTGAAAGCGGTGCAGCGCTTTATGGGGTTCATAAATTACTATCGTCAGTTCATCCCCCACTTCTCAACCCTGGTAGCTCCCTTGGTATCCCTCACCAAGAAGGGACCGAATCCTAAATCGTGGTCCGAAGAGGTCTCCAAGGCCTTCACTTCTATTAAGTCCCACTTTGCTAGCGCTCCCATCTTACATCGTCCCGATGTGGATAAGCCATTCCTAATGGAGGTGGATGCCTCTTCCGTTGGTGCAGGAGCAGTCCTCTATCAAAAGGATGCTCAAGGTCGGAAGCATCCATGCTTCTTCTTCTCAAAAACCTTCTCACCAGCGGAGAGAAATTACTCCATCGGGGATAGGGAGTTGCTGGCAATGAAGTTGGCCTTTTCGGAATGGAGACATCTCTTGGAGGGTGCTCGGTTCCCATTCCAAGTCTTCACGGACCACAAGAATTTGGTCTATTTACAGACAGCCCAGCGGCTGAATTCTCGTCAGGCCAGATGGTCCTTGTTTTTCTCCTGGTTCCACTTCACTCTACATTATCTCGCCGGGGAGAAGAACATTCGTGCTGACGCTCTCTCTCGCTCCCTGGTGTCAACTGTGGAGGAGGAGGACGAGCCTCGGCTCATTGTCCCTTCAGAGAGTCTGAGAACCGTAGCTCCGGTTTTGCTTGAGTCTGTGCCTCCGGGCAAGACTTTTGTCCCCATCAATTTGCGTCCGGAGGTTCTCTCGTGGGCTCATTCGTCCAGAGTGGGTGGACACTTTGGGGCAAAGAGGACATCTGAGTTGTTGGCGAGAATGTATTGGTGGCCACATATGGTTCGTGACGTTGGAGACTACGTTCGGGCATGTGTCTCTTGTGCCAAAAATAAGTCTCTCCGTCAACGGCCAGCTGGGTTGTTATACCCTCTGCCGGTGGCAGACAGGCCCTGGGAGATGGTCGGGATGGACTTTGTGGTGGGTTTGCCCAAGTCACGTGGCTGTACTGTCATTTGGGTTATCACCGACCATTTTTCTAAAATGGTGCATTTGGTGCCGCTTCCCCGGCTACCTTCTGCACGGGCCTTGGCAGCATTGTTTGTTAAACACATCTTCCGTCTTCACGGTATGCCAGACAAAATTGTCAGTGACCGGGGTCCCCAGTTTGCGTCTCGGTTCTGGAGAGAGCTTTGTCGCCTTCTCAGTATCGAGTTGAATCTCTCTTCGGCATATCATCCCGAGACGAATGGGTTGGTGGAGAGAGCCAACCAGACCTTGGTCACATATCTGCGACATTTTGTCTCTGCTAAACAAGATGACTGGGCATCTTTGCTACCGTGGGCGGAGTTTGCTCTTAACAATGCTGTAGCTGACTCCACTGGACAGACCCCATTCCTCCTTAACTATGGTCAGCATCCGCGGGTACCTGTGCCCATGCCCGTGTCTTCCGCCGATTCCAGGGTGGCAGACTGGGCTGTGGAGGCACGGGACATTTGGGATCGTACTCAGGATGCCATTCGGGCATCCAAGGAGAGAATGAGGTCCTCCGCCGATGTTCATCGGCGCCCCGCTCCGACCTTTGCTCCTGGCGACTTGGTGTGGCTCTCCGCCCGTAACATCAGGCTGCGAGTTGAGTCCACTAAGTTTGCGCCTCGCTACTTGGGTCCCTTCAAGGTTCTCGAACAGGTTAATCCTGTGGTCTACCGCCTGGCTCTTCCTCCACGCTTGGGTATCACCGACACCTTTCATGTGTCCCTCTTGAAACCCGTATACATGTCCCGGTTTTCCGAGTCATCTGCCGGGACATCGGGTTCGTCTACGGACGATTACGAGGTGAACGCTATTTTGGGGTGTAAGGTGGTACGCGGCAAAAAGTTCTATCTGGTGGATTGGAAGGGTTGTGGTCCAGAGAACAGGTCATGGGAGCCTGCTGAAAACATTCGGGCCCCACAGCTCATTACTGCCTTCGAACGTAGCGAGGCCCAAGGAGGGGGGGGCCCTAGGAGGGGGGGTAATTTCAGGAGTCGAGTTTCCTCTGCTGCACAGGGGGAATCTCGATCCGTCTCCGCTGCGGTCTCCCATTCTCCTCCAGCCGCAGTGGAGCCTGCTCAGCAGGGACGTCGATTCCAGCGTCTCGCTCAGTCTGACTCTGTGAGAAGAGTTACTGCTGCCTCTCCAGCTTCTGCCTGTAAAGCCTATACTGGTCAGCAGCGAGTGGACTTCTCTGGGACTAAGTCCTTGTCTGCGCACACTGAGCATGCCCAGGGCAAGATCTCCCGTTGGAGATCGAGGGTCATGTGCTCAGACTCTGCAGCGCATTCTATTGGTCCTCTTGGCAGGTCTTGGAAGGGCAAAGTTTCTGTGGCCGCTTCCTGTCCTGCAACTATATAAACTGCGCATGACCGCACGGCCATGCGCTAGTGTACAATTTAATACGTGTGTTTGTTGTGAGTGGAAGTCGTTCTTTAAATACCCCTACCCTATTGTATGATTGTTCGCATATGGAGTATGGCTGCTATCTAGCGCCCGACTTATCACTCAACGTGTCACACACGTGTCAGCGTCTACTGCTGTGACCGCCAGTGCGGTGCCACGCGCCAGTGTGCGCTTCCTGACCCACGTCTGGGTGCTTAGTGGTGCCTGCCAGCACTGCACAGTTCGCACTTCGGTGCCTTAATTATATAATTCCTTTCACACCCAGTAGCGGTGTAGTGCCAGCAAGGGTCTAATCGGACTACAATCCCTGTTGGGGTTTAGTTCGCTGACCACTTGCTCGCACTCTATGTGCGGTACCGCGGTCCTGTGACGCAACAGGATCGCTTTCTTCACGCTGGGTGAGGTTTAACCCACGCGTGTATACTTTTGAATACCGCCATATTGTCTGTCATTTCCTAGCAGCAGGTTTCACCTGCACGGTGGACCCCGGACTGCGAACGCATCTATATCATCTCTCTTGGTGCGTTCCGCCAGTCCTAACACACACAGGACTGGCACTCTAGCAGAAATGCCAATCTTAATCTCCCACTCCTTTTTTTTGATAGGGAGAATTGCCAAGAAATCAGGGCCAGTATTACACACTAGGCTTTCTGTGCCCCAAATTTGGAGAGAGATGGCACACACAGGACTGGCACTCTAGCAGAAATGCCAATCTTAATCTCCCACTACTTTTTTTTGTTAGGGAGAATTGCCAAGAAATCTGGGCCAGTATTACACACTAGGCTTTCTGTGCCCCAAATTTGGAGAGAGATGGCACACAGAGGACTGGCACTCTAGCAGAAATGCCAATCTTAATCTCCCACTACTTTTTTTGTTAGGGAGAATTGCCAAGAAATCAGGGCCAGTATTACACACTAGGCTTTCTGTGCCCCAAAATTGGAGAGAGATGGCACACACAAGACTGGCACTCTAGCAGAAATGCCAATCTTAATTTCCCACTACTTTTTTTGTTAGGGAGAATTGCCAAGAAATCTGGGCCAGTATTACACACTAGGCTTTCTGTGCCCCAAAATTGGAGAGATATGGCACACACAGGACTGGCACTCTAGCAGAAATGCCAATCTTAATCTCATCAGAGCCAGTATTACACACTAGGCTTTCTGTGCCCCAAAATTGGAGAGAGATGGCACACACAGGACTGGCACTCTAGCAGAAATGCCAATCTTAATCTCCTACAACTTTTTTTTGTTAGGGAGAATTGCCAAGAAATCAGGGCCAGTATTACACACTAGGCTTTCTGTGCCCCAAAATTGGAGAGAGATGGCACACACAGGACTGGCACTCTAGCAGAAATGCCAATCTTAATCTCATCAAGGCCAGTATTACACACTAGGCTTTATGTGCCCCAAAATTGGAGAGAGATGGCAGACACAGGACTGGCACTCTAGCAGAAATGCCAATCTTAATCTCCCACTACTTTTTTTTGTTAGGGAGAGTTGCCAAGAAATCAGGGCCAGTATTACACACTAGGCTTTCTGTGCCCCAAAATTGGAGAGATATGGCACACACAGGACTGGCACTCTAGCAGAAATGCCAATCTTAATCTCCCACTACTTTTTTTTGTTAGGGAGAATTGCCAAGAAATCAGGGCCAGTATTACACACTAGGCTTTCTGTGCCCCAAAATTGGAGAGAGATGGTACACACAGGACTGGCACTCAAGCAGAAATGCCAATCTTAATCTCCCACTACTTTTTTTTGTTAGGGAGAATTGCCAAGAAATCTGGGCCAGAATTACACACTAGGCTTTCTGTGCCCCAAAATTGGAGAGAGATGGCACACACAGGACTGGCACTGTAGCAGAAATGCCAATCTTAATCTCCCACTACTTTTTTTTGTTAGGGAGAATTGCCAAGAAATCAGGGCCAGTATTACACACTAGGCTTTCTGTGCCCCAAAATTGGAGAGAGATGGCACACACAGGACTGGCACTCTAGCAGAAATGCCAATCTTAATCTCCCACTACTTTTTTTTGTTAGGGAGAATTGCCAAGAAATCAGGGCCAGTATTACACACTAGGCTTTCTGTGCCCCAAAATTGGAGCGAGATGGCACACACACGACTGGCACTCTAGCAGAAATGCCAATCTTAATCTCCCACTACTTTTTTTTGTTAGGGAGAATTGCCAAGAAATCAGGGCCAGTATTACACACTAGGCTTTCTGTGCCCCAAAATAGGAGAGAGATGGCACTCACAGGACTGGCACTCTAGCAGAAATGCCAATCTTAATCTCCCACAACTTTTATTTTGTTAGGGAGAATTGCCAAGAAATCTGGGCCAGTATTACACACTAGGCTTTCTGTGCCCCAAAATTGGAGAGAGATGGCACACACAGGACTGGCACTCTAGCAGCTCGGGCCAGCTCGGCTACCTTGGTCTCTCCATTTTTCTGCAATTCTGGGTTCCATCCTCGTTTCTCTTCAGGACAGGTTGAGTCTTCGGACTGTCCTGGTGTGGATTCTGTGGTGGACAGGTTGCAGCAGATCTGGACTCAGGTAGTGGACAATTTGACCTTGTCCCAGGAGAAGGCTCAGCTTGTCGCTAATCGTAGACGCCGTATGGGACCCCGACTTCGTGTTGGGGATCTGGTTTGGTTATCTTCTCGTCATATTCCTATGACGGTTTCCTCTCCTAAATTTAAACCTCGTTTTATTGGTCCGTATAGGATTTCTGAGATTCTCAATCCAGTGTCTTTTCGTCTGACCCTCCCAGACTCCTTTTCCATACATAATGTATTCCATAGGTCGTTGTTGCGGAGATACGTGGCACCTATGGTTCCATCTGTGGAGCCTCCTGCCCCTGTTTTGGTGGAGGGGGAATTGGAGTATATCGTGGAGAAGATTTTGGATTCTCGTGTCTCTAGACGGAAACTCCAGTATCTGGTCAAATGGAAGGGTTATGCTCAGGAAGATAATTCCTGGGTTTTTGCCTCTGATGTCCATGCCCCAGATCTTGTTCGTGCCTTTCATGTGGCTCATCCTGGTCGGCCTGGGGGTTCTGGTGAGGGTTCGGTGACCCCTCCTCAAGGGGGGGGTACTGTTGTGAATTCTGTGGCTGAGTTCACTTCTGTGGTCACAAGTGGTATTGCAGTCTCTGGGCCTTCTCCCTCAGGTGTTTTGGTGAGCTCGTTGGCTGCCTTGCTATTTAGCTCCACCTGAGTCTGTCTTCCTTGCTCCTTGTCAATGTTCCAGTGTTGGATCTGAGCTTCTGCATCTTTCCTTGGGCCTGCTGCTCTGCTAGATAAGTGCTTCTAGTTTGTTTTCTGTTTTTTCTGTCCAGCTTGCTATTAACTTTTGCTGGAAGCTCTGAGAAGCAAAGGGGTGCACCGCCGTGCTGTTAGTTCGGCACGGTGGGTCTTTTTGCCCCTTTGCGTGGTTTTCGTTTTAGGGTTTTTTGTAGACTGCATAGTTCTCTTTGCTATCCTCGCTCTGTCTAGAATATCGGGCCTCACTTTGCTGAATCTATTTCATTCCTACGTTTGTCTTTTCATCTTGCTAACAGTCATTATATGTGGGGGGCTGCCTATTCCTTTGGGGTATTTCTCTGAGGTAAGTCAGGCTTGTATTTCTATCTTCAGGCTAGTCAGCTCCTCAGGCAGTGCCGAGTTGCATAGGTAGTGATAGGCGCAATCCACTGCTGCTTATAGTTGTGTGAGGATAGATCAGGTACTGCAGTCTACAGAGATTCCACGTCTCAGAGCTCGTCCTATTGTTTTTGGTTATTGCCAGATCTCTGTATGTGCGCTGATTACTGCACGCTGTGTTGCCTGATTGCCAGCCATAACAACCTGCATCCCACCACAAGAAACACTCCGGAGTAATCACGGGAGAATGCTAAAATCCTCAGTGACATAGTGAGGGGTTGCGCACCCTCTTCTTCTCTGAGGCTATTTACTCATCTAAGAGTGCTACTCAAACTGATGGGGTGCAGCTGTGGGACCCTATTTTCAGAGATGAAGTCCTCCACCCAAGTCTGAAAAAGCTGGAAGGGTCTTTAGGAGAGGTGGGTAGTCGAGCTAGGCTATCAGACGGTCACCTTTGTAGCTGTAGTGTCATCTTTCCTATGGTTACATTCAGGGGTGGACAGAGGCAGACATGTTATTAGTGGAATTGTGCAACTGCACATTGGCCAAGAAGTAAGGGGACCCATTTCCACCTTCAAAGCATATGAAATTGTGCTTTATGATGAGTTATTGGTCTGATCATTAGCATAAAGACAGAATATAATATTTCTCCACAACAAAACCATTAATATGAGGCATACAGGTAGGACAAGCTTAACATTTTTATTACCTGTATGCCGATATTAATAGGTTATATATGTCTCGGGGGTGACAGATTCCCAATGAGGCATAAAAACACATATATTAATTCTTATCTATCTAATAGGATGACGACAGCTGTCCAGACCTGCATCCCACCACAAGAAACACTCTGGAGTAATCACGGGAGAATGCTAAAATCCTCAGTGACATAATGAGGGGTTGCGCACCCTCTTCTTCTCTGAGGCTATTTACTCATCTAAGAGTGCTACTCAAACTGGATGGGGTGCAGCTGTGGGACCCTATTTTCAGAGATGATGTCCTCCACCCAAGTCTCAAAAAGCTGGAAGGGTCTTCAGGAGAGGTGGGTAGTCGAGCTAGGCTATCAGACGGTCACCTTTGTAGCTGTAGTGTCATCTTTCCTATGGTTACATTCAGGGGTGGACAGAGGCAGATATGGTACTGGTGGAATTGTGCAACTGCACATTGGCCAAGAAGTAAGGGGACCCATTTCCACCTTCAAAGAATATGAAATTGTGCTTTATGATGAGTTATTGGTCTGATCATTAGCATAAAGACAGGATATAACATTTCTCCACAACAAAACCATTAATATGAGGCATTCAGGTAGGACAAGCTTAACATTTTTATTACCTGTTTGCCCATATTAATAGGTTATATATGTCTCGGGGGTGACAGATTCCCAATGAGGCATAAACACACATATATTAATTCTTATCTATCAAATAGGATGACGACAGCTGTCCAGACCTGCATCCCACCACAAGAAACACTCCGGAGTAATCACGGGAGAATGCTAAAATCCTCAGTGACATAGTGAGGGGTTGCGCACCCTCTTCTTCTCTGAGGCTATTTACTCATCTAAGAGTGCTACTCAAACTGATGGGGTGCAGCTGTGGGCCCCTATTTTCAGAGATGATGTTTTTTTTTTTCCCTCAGATGGGAAGTTCCACAGTCAGGTAACCAAGACTTTAAGGAACTCAACTCCCAAAACAGCGTGCCACATACTCCGTGCAACCGCTATTTCCATCATCATTGGAAAACACAAAAAAACACCTCAAGATACTATTTTCAGAGATGATATCCTCTACCCAAGTCTTAAAATGCTGGAAGGGTGTTCTCTTCAGGAGAGGTGGGTAGTCGAGCTAGGCTATCAGACAGTCATCTTTGTAGCTGTAGTGTCATCTTTCCTATGGTTACATTCAGGGGTGGCCAGAGGCAGACATGTTACTGGTGGAATTGTGCAACTGCACATTGGCCAAAAAGTAAGGGGACCCATTTCCACCTTCAAAGCATATGAAATTGTGCTTTATGATGAGTTGTTCGTCTGATCATTTGCATAACGACAGAATATAACATTTCTCCACAACAAAACCATTAATATGAGGCATTCAGGTAGGACAAGCTTAACATTTCTATTACCTGTATGCCCATATTAAGAGGTTATATGTGTCTCGGGGGGTGACAGATTCCCAATGAGGCATAAACACACATATATATTAATTCTTATCTATCTAATAGGATGACGACAGCTGTCCAGACCTGCATCCCACCACAAGAAACACTCCGGAGTAATCACGGAAGAATACTAAAATCCTCAGTGACATAGTGAGGGGTTGCGCACCCTCTTCTTCTCTGAGGCTATTTACTCATCTAAGAGTGCTACTCAAACTGATGGGGTGCAGCTGTGGGACCCTATTTTCAAAGATGATGTCCTCCACCCAAGTCTCAAAAAGCTGGAAGGGTCTTCAGGAGAGGTGGGTAGTCGAGCTAGGCTATCAGACGGTCACCTTTGTAGCTGTAGTGTCATCTTTCCTAAGGTTACATTCAGGGGTGGACAGAGGCAGATATGGTACTGGTGGAATTGTGCAACTGCACATTGGCCAAGAAGTAAGGGGACCCATTTCCACCTTCAAAGCATATGAAATTGTGCTTTATGATGAGTTATTGGTCTGATCATTAGCATATAGACAGGATATAACATTTCTACTCAACAAAACCATTAATATGAGGCATTCAGGTAGGACAAGCTTAACATTTCTATTACCTGTATGCCCATATTAATAGGTTATATATGTCTCGGGGGTGACAGATTTACAATGAGGCATAAACACACATATATTAATTCTTATCTATCTAATAGGATGACGACAGCTGTCAAGACCTGCATCCCACCACAAGAAACACTCCGGAGTAATCACGGGAGAATACTAAAATCCTCAGTGACATAGTGAGGGGTTGCGCACCCTCTTCTTCTCTGAGGCTATTTACTCATCTAAGAGTGCTACTCAAACTGATGGGGTGCAGCTGTGGGACCCTATTTTCAGAGATGATGTCCTCCACCCAAGTCTCAAAAAGCTGGAAGGGTCTTTAGGAGAGGTGGGTAGTCGAGCTAGGCTATCAGACGGTCACCTTTGTAGCTTTAGTGTCATCTTTCCTATGGTTACATTCAGGGGTGGACAGAGGCAGACATGCTACTTGTGGAATTGTGCAACTGCACATTGGCCAAGAAGTAAGGGGACCCATTTCCACCTTCAAAGCATATGAAATTGTGCTTTATGATGAGTTATTGGTCTGATTATTAGCATAAAGACAGGATATAACATTTCTCCACAACAAAACCATTAATATGAGGCATTCAAGTTGGACAAGCTTAACATTTTTATTACCTGTATGCCCATAATAATAGGTTATATATGTCTCAGGGGTGACAGATTCCCAATGAGGCATAAACACACATATATTAATTCTTATCTATATAATAGGATGACGACAGCTGTCCAGACCTGCATCCCTCCACAAGAAACACTCCGGAGTAATCACGGGAGAATGCTAAAATGCTCAGTGACATAGTGAGGGGTTGCGCACCCTCTTCTTCTCTGAGGCTATTTACTCAACTAAGAGTGCTACTCAAACTGATGGGGTGCAGCTGTGGGACCCTATTTTCAGAGATGATGTCCTCCACCCAAGTCTCAAAAAGCTGGAAGGGTCTTCAGGAGAGGTGGGTAGTCGAGCTAGGCTATCAGACGGTCACCTTTGTAGCTGTAGTGTCATCTTTCCTAAGGTTACATTCAGGGGTGGACAGAGGCAGATATGGTACTGGTGGAATTGTGCAACTGCACATAGGCCAAGAAGTAAGGGGACCCATTTCCACCTTCAAAGCATATGAAATTGTGCTTTATGATGAGTTATTTGTCTGATCATTAGCATATAGACAGGATATAACATTTCTCCACAACAAAACCATTAATATGAGGCATTCAGGTAGGACAAGCTTAACGTTTCTATTACCTGTATGCCCATATTAATAGGTTATATATGTCTCGGGGGTGACAGATTCCCAATGAGGCATAAACACACATATATTAATTCTTATCTATCTAATAGGATGACGACAGCTGTCAAGACCTGCATCCCACCACAATAAGCACTCCGGAGTAATCACGGGAGAATGCTAAAATCCTCAGTGACATAGTGAGGGGTTGCGCACCGTCTTCTTCTCTGAGGCTATTTACTCATCTAAGAGTGCTACTCAAACTGATGGGGTGCAGCTGTGGGACCCTATTTTCAGAGATGATGTCCTCCACCCAAGTCTCAAAAAGCTGGAAGGGTCTTTAGGAGAGGTGGGTAGTCGAGCTAGGCTATCAGACGGTCACCTTTGTAGCTGTAGTGTCATCTTTCCTATGGTTACATTCAGGGGTGGACAGAGGCAGACATGCTACTTGTGGAATTGTGCAACTGCACATTGGCCAAGAAGTAAGGGGACCCATTTCCACCTTCAAAGCATATGAAATTGTGCTTTATGATGAGTTATTGGTCTGATCATTAGCATAAAGACAGGTTATAACATTTGTCCACAACAAAACCATTAATATGAGGCATTCAGGTAGGACAAGCTTAACATTTCTATTACCTGTATGCCCATATTAATAGGTTATATATGTCTCGGGGGTGACAGATTCCCAATGAGGCATAAACACACATATATTAATTCTTATCTAACTAATAGGATGACGACAGCTGTCCAGACCTGCATCCCACCACAAGAAACACTCTGGAGTAATCACGGGAGAATACTAAAATCCTTAGTGACATAGTGAGGGGTTGTGCACCCTCTTCTTCTCTGAGTCTATTTACTCATCTAAGAGTGCTACTCAAACTGATGGGGTGCAGCTGTGGGACCCTATTTTCAGAGATGATGTCCTCCACCCAAGTCTCAAAAAGCTGGAAGGATCTTCAGGAGAGGTGGGTAGTCGAGCTAGGCTATCAGACGGTCACCTTTGTAGCTGTAGTGTCATCTTTCCTATGGTTACATTCAGGGGTGGACAGAGGCAGATATGGTACTGGTGGAATTGTGCAACTGCACATTGGCCCAGAAGTAACGGGACCCATTTCCACCTTCAAAGCATATGAAATTGTGCTTTATGATGAGTTATTGGTCTGATCATTAGCATAAAGACAGGATATAACATTTCTCCACAACAAAACCATTAATATGAGGCATTCAGGTAGGACAAGCTTAACATTTCTATTACCTGTATGCCCATATTAATAGGTTATATATGTCTCGGGGGTGACAGATTCCCAATGAGGCATAAACGCACATATATTAATTCTTATCTATCTAATAGGATGACGACAGCTGTCCAGATCTGCATCCCACCACAAGAAACACTCCGGAGTAATCACGGGAGAATACTAAAATCCTCAGTGACATAGTGAGGGGTTGCGCACCCTCTTCTTCTCTGAGGCTATTTACTCATCTAACAGTGCTACTCAAACTGATGGGGTGCAGCTGTGGGACCCTATTTTCAGAGATGATGTCCCCCACCCAAGTCTCAAAAAGCTGGAAGGGTCTTCAGGAGAGGTGGGTAGTCGAGCTAGGCTATCAGACGGTCAACTTTGTAGCTGTAGTGTCATCTTTCCTATGGTTACATTCAGGGGTAGACAGAGGCAGACGTGCTACTGGTGGAATTGTGTAACTGCACATTAGCCAAGAAGTAATGGGACCCATTTCCACCTTCAAAGCATATGAAATTGTGCTTTATGATGAGTTATTGGTCTGATCATTAGCATAAAGACAGGATATAACATTTCTCCACAACAAAACCATTAATATGAGGCATTCAGGTAGGACAAGCTTAACATTTTTATTACCTGTATGCCCATAATAATAGGTTATATATGTCTCCGGGGTGACAGATTCCCAATGAGGCATAAACACACATATATTAATTCTTATCTATCTAATAGGATGACGACAGCTGTCCAGACTTGCATCCCACAACAAGAAACACTCCGGAGTAATCACGGGAGAATGCTAAAATCCTCAGTGACATAGTGAGGGGTTGCGCACCCTCTTCTTCTCTGAGGCTATTTACTCATCTAAGAGTGCTACTCAAACTGATGGGGTGCAGCTGTGGGACCCTATTTTCAGAGATGATGTCCTCCACCCAAGTCTCAAAAAGCTGGAAGGGTCTTCAGGAGAGGTGGGTAGTCGAGCTAGGCTATCAGACGGTCAACTTTGTAGCTGTAGTGTCATCTTTCCTATGGTTACATTCAGGGGTAGACAGAGGCAGACATGCTACTGGTGGAATTGTGCAACTGCATATTGGCCAAGAAGTAAGGGGACCCATTTCCACCTTCAAAGCATATGAAATTGTGCTTTATGATGAGTTATTGGTCTGATGATTTGCATAAAGACAGAATATAACATTTCTCCACAACAAAACCATTAATATGAGGCATTCAGGTAGGACAAGCTTAACATTTCTATTACCTGTATGCCCATATTAAGAGGTTATATATGTCCCGGGGGGTGACAGATTCCCAATGAGGCATAAACACACATATATTAATTCTTATCTATCTAATAGGATGACGACAGCTGTCCAGACCTGCATCCCACCACAAGAAACACTCCGGAGTAATCACGGGAGAATGCTAAAATCCTCAGTGACATAGTGAGGGGTTGCGCACCCTCTTCTTCTCTGAGGCTATTTGTTAATCTAAGAGTGCCACTCAAACTGATGGGGTGCAGCTGTGGGACCCTATTTTCAGAGATGATGTCCTCCACCCAAGTCTCAAAAAGCTGGAAGGGTCTTCAGGAGAGGTGGGTAGTCGAGCTAGGCTATCAGACGGTCACCTTTGCAGCTGTAGTGTCATCTTTAATATGGTTACATTCATGGGTGGACAGAGGCAGATATGGTACTGGTGGAATTGTGCAACTGCACATTGGCCAAGAAGTAAGGGGACCCATTTCCACCTTCAAAGCATATGAAATTGTGCTTTATGATGAGTTATTGGTCTGATCATTAGCATAAAGACAGGATATAACATTTCTCCACAACAAAACCATTAATATAAGGCATTCAGGTAGGGCAAGCTTAACATTTTTATTACCTGTATGCAAATATTAATAGGTTATATATGTCTCGGGGGTGACAGATTCCCAATGAGGCATAAACACACATATATTAATTCTTATCTATCTAATAGGATAACGACAGCTGTCCAGACCTGCATCCCACCACAAGAAACACTCCGGAGTAATCACGGGAGAATGCTAAAATCCTCAGTGACATAATGAGGGGTTGCGCACCCTCTTCTTCTCTGAGGCTATTTACTCATCTAAGAGTGCTACTCAAACTGGATGGAGTGCAGCTGTGGGACCCTATTTTCAGAGACGATGTCCTCCACCCAAGTCTCAAAAAGCTGGAATGGTCTTCAGGAGAGGTGGGTAGTCGAGCTAGGCTATCAGACGGTAACCTTTGTAGCTGTAGTGTCATCTTTCCTTTGGTTACATTCAGGGGTGGACAGAGGCAGATATGGTACTGGTGGAATTGTGCAACTGCACATTGGCCAAGAAGTAAGGGGACCCATTTCCACCTTCAAAGCATATGAAATTGTGCTTTATGATGAGTTATTGGTCTGATCATTAGCATAAAGACAGGATATAACATTTCTCCACAACAAAACCATTAATATGAGGCATTCAGGTAGGACAAGCTTAACATTTTTATTACCTGTTTGCCCATATTAATAGGTTATATATGTCTCGGGGGTGACAGATTCCCAATGAGGCATAAACACACATATATTAATTCTTATCTATCAAATAGGATGACGACAGCTGTCCAGACCTGCATCCCACCACAAGAAACACTCCGGAGTAATCACGGGAGAATGCTAAAATCCTCAGTGACATAGTGAGGGGTTGCGCACCCTCTTCTTCTCTGAGGCTATTTACTCATCTAAGAGTCCTACTCAAACTGGATGGGGTGCAGCTGTGGGCCCCTATTTTCAGAGATGATGTTTTTTTTTTTCCCTCAGATGGGAAGTTCCACAGTCAGGTAACCAAGACTTTAAGGAACTCAACTCCCAAAACAGCGTGCCACATACTCAGTGCAACCGCTATTTCCATCATCATTGGAAAACACAAAAAAAACCTCAAGATACTATTTTCAGAGATGATATCCTCTACCGAAGTCTTAAAATGCTGGAAGGGTGTTCTCTTCAGGAGAGGTGGGTAGTCGAGCTAGGCTATCAGACAGTCATCTTTGTAGCTGTAGTGTCATCTTTCCTATGGTTACATTCAGGGGTGGCCAGAGGCAGACATGTTACTGGTGGAATTGTGCAACTGCACATTGGCCAAAAAGTAAGGGGACCCATTTCCACCTTCAAAGCATATGAAATTGTGCTTCATGATGAGTTGTTGGTCTGATCATTTGCATAACGACAGAATATAACATTTCTCCACAACAAAACCATTAATATGAGGCATTCAGGTAGGACAAGCTTAACATTTCTATTACCTGTATGCCCATAATAAGGGGTTATATGTGTCTCGGGGGGAGACAGATTCCCAATGAGGCATAAACACACATATATATTAATTCTTATCTATCTAATAGGATGACGACAGCTGTCCAGACTTGCATCCCACCACAAGAAACACTCCGGAGTAATCACGGGAGAATACTAAAATCCTCAGTGACATAGTGAGGGGTTGCGCACCCTCTTCTTCTCTGAGGCTATTTACTCATCTAAGAGTGCTACTCAAACTGATGGGGTGCAGCTGTGGGACCCTATTTTCAGAGATGATGTCCTCCACCCAAGTCTCAAAAAGCTGGAAGGGTCTTCAGGAGAGGTGGGTAGTCGAGCTAGGCTATCAGACGGTCAACTTTGTAGCTGTAGTGTCATCTTTCCTATGGTTGCATTCAGGGGTAGACAGAGGCAGACATGCTACTGGTGGAATTGTGCAACTGCATATTGGCCAAGAAGTAAGGGGACCTATTTCCACCTTCAAAGCATATGAAATTGTGCTTTATGATGAGTTATTGGTCTGATGATTTGCATAAAGACAGAATATAACATTTCTCCACAACAAAACCATTAATATGAGGCATTCAGGTAGGACAAGCTTAACATTTCTATTACCTGTATGCCCATATTAAGAGGTTATATATGTCTCGGGGGGTGACAGATTCCCAATGAGGCATAAACACACATATATTAATTCTTATCTATCTAATAGGATGACGACAGCTGTCCAGACCTGCATCCCACCACAAGAAACACTCCGGAGTAATCACGGGAGAATGCTAAAATCCTCAGTGACATAGTGAGGGGTTGCGCACCCTCTTCTTCTCTGAGGCTATTTGCTCATCTAAGAGTGCCACTCAAACTGATGGGGTGCAGCTGTGGGACCCTATTTTCAGAGATGATGTCCTCCACCCAAGTCTCAAAAAGCTGGAAGGGTCTTCAGGAGAGGTGGGTAGTCGAGCTAGGCTATCAGACGGTCACCTTTGTAGCTGTAGTGTCATCTTTAATATGGTTACATTCAGGGGTGGACAGAGGCAGATATGGTGCTGGTGGAATTGTGCAACTGCACATTGGCCAAGAAGTAAGGGGACCCATTTCCACCTTCAAAGCATATGAAATTGTGCTTTATGATGAGTTATTGGTCTGATCATTAGCATAAAGACAGGATATAACATTTCTCCACAACAAAACCATTAATATAAGGCATTCAGGTAGGGCAAGCTTAACATTTTTATTACCTGTATGCAAATATTAATAGGTTATATATGTCTCGGGGGTGACAGATTCCCAATGAGGCATAAACACACATATATTAATTCTTATCTATCTAATAGGATGACGACAGCTGTCCAGACCTGCATCCCACCACAAGAAACACTCCGGAGTAATCACTGGAGAATGCTAAAATCCTCAGTGACATAGTGAGGGGCACCCTCTTCTTCTCTGAGGTTATTTACTCATCTAATAGTGCTACTCAAACTGATGGGGTGCAGCTGTAGGACCCTATTTTCAGAGATGATGTCCTCCACCCAAGTCTCAAAAAGCTGGAAGGGTCTTCAGGAGAGGTGGGTAGTCGAGCTAGGCTATCAGACGGTCACCTTTGTAGCTGTAGTGTCAACTTTCCTTTGGTTACATTCAGGGGTGGACAGAGGCAGATATGGTACTGGAGGAATTGTGCAACTGCACATTGGCCAAGAAGTAAGGGAACCCATTTCCACCTTCAAAGCATATGAAATTGTGCTTTATGATGAGTTATTGGTCTGATCATTAGCATATAGACAGGATATAACATTTCTCCACAACAAAACCATTAATATGAGGCATTCAAGTAGGACAAGCTTAACATTTTTGTTACCTGTATGCCCATAATAATAGGTTATATATGTCTCAGGGGTGACAGATTCCCAATGAGGCATAAACACACATTTATTAATTCTTATCTATATAATAGGATGACGACAGCTGTCCAGACCTGCATCCCACCACAAGAAACACTCCGGAGTAATCATGGGAGAATGCTAAAATCCTCAGTGACATAGTGAGGGGTTGCGCACCCTCTTCTTCTCTGAGGCTATTTACTCATCTAAGTGTGCTACTCAAACTGATGGGGTGCAGCTGTAGGACCCTATTTTCAGAGATGATGTCCTCCACCGAAGCCTCAAAATGCTGGAAGGGTCTTCAGGAGAGGTGAGTAGTCGAGCTAGTCTATCAATTGGTCACCTTTGTAGCTGTAGTGTCATCTTTCCTATGGTTACATTCAGGGGTGGACAGAGGCAGATATGGTACTGGTGGAATTGTGCAACTGCACATTGGCCAAGAAGTAAGGGGACCCATTTCCACCTTCAAAGCATATGAAATTGTGCTTTATGATGAGTTATTGGTCTGATCATTAGCATAAAGACAGGATATAACATTTCTCCACAACAAAACCATTAATATGAGGCATTCAAGTAGGACAAGCTTAACATTTTTGTTACCTGTATGCCCATAATAATAGGTTATATATGTCTCGGGGGTGACAGATTCCCAATGAGGCATAAACACACATATATTAATTCTTATCTATCAAATAGGATGACGACAGCTGTCCAGACCTGCATCCCACCACAAGAAACACTCCGGAGTAATCACGGGAGAATGCTAAAATCCTCAGTGACATAGTGAGGGGTTGCGCACCCTCTTCTTCTCTGAGGCTATTTACTCATCTAAGAGTCCTACTCAAACTGGATGGGGTGCAGCTGTGGGCCCCTATTTTCAGAGATGATGTTTTTTTTTTTTCCCTCAGATGGGAAGTTCCACAGTCAGGTAACCAAGACTTTAAGGAACTCAACTCCCAAAACAGCGTGCCACATACTCAGTGCAACCGCTATTTCCATCATCATTGGAAAACACAAAAAAACACCTCAAGATACTATTTTCAGAGATGATATCCTCTACCCAAGTCTTAAAATGCTGGAAGGGTGTTCTCTTCAGGAGAGGTGGGTAGTCGAGCTAGGCTATCAGACAGTCATCTTTGTAGCTGTAGTGTCATCTTTCCTATGGTTACATTCAGGGGTGGCCAGAGACAGACATGTTACTGGTGGAATTGTGCAACTGCACATTGGCCAAAAAGTAAGGGGACCCATTTCCACCTTCAAAGCATATGAAATTGTGCTTTATGATGAGTTGTTGGTCTGATCATTTGCATAACGACAGAATATAACATTTCTCCACAACAAAACCATTAATATGAGGCATTCAGGTAGGACAAGCTTAACATTTCTATTACCTGTATGCCCATATTAAGGGGTTATATGTGTCTCGGGGGGAGACAGATTCCCAATGAGGCATAAACACACATATATATTAATTCTTATCTATCTAATAGGATGACGACAGCTGTCCAGACCTGCATCCCACCACAAGAAACACTCCGGAGTAATCACGGGAGAATACTAAAATCCTCAGTGACATAGTGAGGGGTTGCGCACCCTCTTCTTCTCTGAGGCTATTTACTCATCTAAGAGTGCTACTCAAACTGATGGGGTGCAGCTGTGGGACCCTATTTTCAGAGATGATGTCCTCCACCCAAGTCTCAAAAAGCTGGAAGGGTCTTCAGGAGAGGTGGGTAGTCGAGCTAGGCTATCAGACGGTCACCTTTGTAGCTGTAGTGTCATCTTTCCTAAGGTTACATTCAGGGGTGGACAGAGGCAGATATGGTACTGGTGGAATTGTGCAACTGCACATTGGCCAAGAAGTAAGGGGACCCATTTCCACCTTCAAAGCATATGAAATTGTGCTTTATGATGAGTTATTGGTCTGATCATTAGCATAAAGACAGGATATAACATTTCTACTCAACAAAACCATTAATATGAGGCATTCAGGTAGGACAAGCTTAACATTTCTATTACCTGTATGCCCATATTAAGAGGTTATATATGTCTCGGGGGGTGACAGATTCCCAATGAGGCATAAACACACATATATTAATTCTTATCTATCTAATAGGATGACGACAGCTGTCCAGACCTGCATCCCACCACAAGAAACACTCCGGAGTAATCACGGGAGAATGCTAAAATCCTCAGTGACATAGTGAGGGGTTGCGCACCCTCTTCTTCTCTGAGGCTATTTACTCATATAAGAGTGCCACTCAAACTGATGGGGTGCAGCTGTGGGACCCTATTTTCAGAAATGATGTCCTCCACCCAAGTCTCAAAAAGCTGGAAGGGTCTTCAGGAGAGGTGGGTAGTCGAGCTAGGCTATCAGACGGTAACCTTTGTAGCTGTAGTGTCATCTTTCCTATGGTTACATTCAGGGGTAGACAGAGGCAGACGTGCTACTGGTGGAATTGTGTAACTGCACATTAGCCAAGAAGTAAGGGGACCCATTTCCACCTTCAAAGCATATGAAATTGTGCTTTATGATGAGTTATTGGTCTGATCATTAGCATAAAGACAGGATATAACATTTCTCCACAACAAAACCATTAATATGAGGCATTCAGGTAGGACAAGCTTAACATTTTTATTACCTGTATGCCCATAATAATAGGTTATATATGTCTCCAGGGTGACAGATTCCCAATGAGGCATAAACACACATATATTAATTCTTATCTATCTAATAGGATGACGACAGCTGTCCAGACTTGCATCCCACAACAAGAAACACTCCGGAGTAATCACGGGAGAATGCTAAAATCCTCAGTGACATAGTGAGGGGTTGCGCACCCTCTTCTTCTCTGAGGCTATTTACTCATATAAGAGTGCCACTCAAACTGATGGGGTGCAGCTGTGGGACCCTATTTTCAGAAATGATGTCCTCCACCCAAGTCTCAAAAAGCTGGAAGGGTCTTCAGGAGAGGTGGGTAGTCGAGCTAGGCTATCAGACGGTAACCTTTGTAGCTGTAGTGTCATCTTTCCTATGGTTACATTCAGGGGTAGACAGAGGCAGACGTGCTACTGGTGGAATTGTGTAACTGCACATTAGCCAAGAAGTAAGGGGACCCATTTCCACCTTCAAAGCATATGAAATTGTGCTTTATGATGAGTTATTGGTCTGATCATTAGCATAAAGACAGGATATAACATTTCTCCACAACAAAACCATTAATATGAGGCATTCAGGTAGGACAAGCTTAACATTTTTATTACCTGTATGCCCATAATAATAGGTTATATATGTCTCCAGGGTGACAGATTCCCAATGAGGCATAAACACACATATATTAATTCTTATCTATCTAATAGGATGACGACAGCTGTCCAGACTTGCATCCCACAACAAGAAACACTCCGGAGTAATCACGGGAGAATGCTAAAATCCTCAGTGACATAGTGAGGGGTTGCGCACCCTCTTCTTCTCTGAGGCTATTTACTCATCTAAGAGTGCTACTCAAACTGATGGGGTGCAGCTGTGGGACCCTATTTTCAGAGATGATGTCCTCCACCCAAGTCTCAAAATGCTGGAAGGGTCTTCAGGAGAGGTGGGTAGTCGAGCTAGGCTGTCAGACGGTCAACTTTGTAGCTGTAGTGTCATCTTTCCTATGGTTACATTCAGGGATAGACAGAGGCAGACATGCTACTGGTGGAATTGTGCAACTGCATATTTGCCAAGAAGTAAAGGGGGCAATTTCCACCTTCAAAGCATATGAAATTGTGCTTTATGATGAGTTATTGGTCTGATGATTTGCATAAAGACAGAATATAACATTTCTCCACAACAAAACCAATAATATGAGGCATTCAGGTAGGACAAGCTTAACATTTCTATTACCTGTATGCCCATATTAAGAGGTTATATATGTCTCGGGGGGTGACAAATTCCCAATGAGGCATAAACACACATATATTAATTCTTATCTATCTAATAGGATGACGACAGCTGTACAGACCTGCATCCCACCACAAGAAACACTACGGAGTAATCACGGGAGAATGCTAAAATCCTCAGTGACATAGTGAGGGGTTGCGCACCCTCTTCTTCTCTGAGGCTATTTACTCATCTAAGAGTGCTACTCAAAATGATGGGGTGCAGCTGTAGGACCCTATTTTCAGAGATGATGTCCTCCACCGAAGCCTCAAAATGCTGGAAGGGTCTTCAGGAGAGGTGAGTAGTCGAGCTAGTCTATCAAATGGTCACCTTTGTAGCTGTAGTGTCATCTTTCCTATGGTTACATTCAGGGGTGGACAGAGGCAGACATGTTATTGGTGGAATTGTGCAACTGCACATTGGCCAAGAAGTGAGGGGACCTATTTCCACCTTCAAAGCATATGAAATTGTGCTTTATGATGAGTTATTGGTCTGATCATTAGCATAAAGACAGAATATAATATTTCTCCATAACAAAACCATTAATATGAGGCATTCAGGTAGGACAAGCTTAACATTTTTATTACCTGTATGCCCATATTAATAGGTTATATATGTCTCGGGGGTGACAGATTCCTAATGAGGCATAAACACACATATATTAATTCTTATCTATCAAATAGGATGACGACAGCTGTCCAGACCTGCATCCCACCACAAGAAACACTCCGGAGTAATCACGGGAGAATGCTAAAATCCGCAGTGACATAGTGAGGGGTTGCGCACCCTCTTCTTCTCTGAGGCTATTTACTCATCTAAGAGTGCTACTCAAACTGGATGGGGTGCAGCTGTGGGCCCCTATTTTCAGAGATGATGTTTTTTTTTTTCCCTCAGATGGGAAGTTCCACAGTCAGGTAACCAAGACTTTAAGGAACTCAACTCCCAAAACAGCGTGCCACATACTCAGTGCAACCGCTATTTCCATCATCATTGGAAAACACAAAAAAACACCTCAAGATACTATTTTCAGAGATGATATCCTCTACCCAAGTCTTAAAATGCTGGAAGGGTGTTCTCTTCAGGAGAGGTGGGTAGTCGAGCTAGGCTATCAGACAGTCATCTTTGTAGCTGTAGTGTCATCTTTCCTATGGTTACATTCAGGGGTGGCCAGAGGCAGACATGTTACTGGTGGAATTGTGCAACTGCACATTGGCCAAAAAGTAAGGGGACCCATTTCCACCTTCAAAGCATATGAAATTGTGCTTTATGATGAGTTGTTGGTCTGATCATTTGCATAACGACAGAATATAACATTTCTCCACAACAAAACCATTAATATGAGGCATTCAGGTAGGACAAGCTTAACATTTCTATTACCTGTATGCCCATATTAAGGGGTTATATGTGTCTCGGGGGGAGACAGATTCCCAATGAGGCATAAACACACATATATATTAATTCTTATCTATCTAATAGGATGACGACAGCTGTCCAGACCTGCATCCCACCACAAGAAACACTCCGGAGTAATCACGGGAGAATACTAAAATCCTCAGTGACATAGTGAGGGGTTGCGCACCCTCTCCTTCTCTGAGGCTATTTACTCATCTAAGAGTGCTACTCAAACTGATGGGGTGCAGCTGTGGGACCCTATTTTCAGAGATGATGTCCTCCACCCAAGTCTCAAAAAGCTGGAAGGGTCTTCAGGAGAGGTGGGTAGTCGAGCTAGGCTATCAGACGGTCACCTTTGTAGCTGTAGTGTCATCTTTCCTAAGGTTACATTCAGGGGTGGACAGAGGCAGATATGGTACTGGTGGAATTGTGCAACTGCACATTGGCCAAGAAGTAAGGGAACCCATTTCCACCTTCAAAGCATATGAAATTGTGCTTTATGATGAGTTATTGGTCTGATCATTAGCATAAAGACAGGATATAACATTTCTACTCAACAAAACCATTAATATGAGGCATTCAGGTAGGACAAGCTTAACATTTCTATTACCTGTATGCCCATATTAATAGGTTATATATGTCTCGGGGGTGACAGATTCCCAATGAGGCATAAACACACATATATTAATTCTTATCTATCTAATAGGATGACGACAGCTGTCCAGACTTGCATCCCACAATAAGAAACACTCCGGAGTAATCACGGGATAATGCTAAAATCCTCAGTGACATAGTGAGGGGTTGCGCACCCTCTTCTTCTCTGAGGCTATTTACTCATCTAAGAGTGCTACTCAAACTGATGGGGTGCAGCTGTGGGACCCTATTTTCAGAGATGATGTCCTCCACCCAAGTCTCAAAAAGCTGGAAGGGTCTTCAGGAGAGGTGGGTAGTCGAGCTAGGCTATCAGACGGTCAACTTTGTAGCTGTAGTGTCATCTTTCCTATGGTTACATTCAGGGGTAGACAGAGGCAGACATGCTACTGGTGGAATTGTGCAACTGCATATTGGCCAAGAAGTAAGGGGACCCATTTCCACCTTCAAAGCATATGAAATTATGCTTTATGATGAGTTATTGGTGTGATGATTTGCATAAAGACAGAATATAACATTTCTCCACAACAAAACCATTAATATGAGGCATTCAGGTAGGACAAGCTTAACATTTCTATTACCTGTATGCCCATATTAAGAGGTTATATATGTCTCGGGGGGTGACAGATTCCCAATGAGGCATAAACACACATATATTAATTCTTATCTATCTAATAGGATGACGACAGCTGTCCAGACCTGCATCCCACCACAAGAAACACTCCGGAGTAATCACGGGAGAATGCTAAAATCCTCAGTGACATAGTGAGGGGTTGCGCACCCTCTTCTTCTCTGAGGCTATTTACTCATATAAGAGTGCCACTCAAACTGATGGGGTGCAGCTGTGGGACCCTATTTTCAGAAATGATGTCCTCCACCCAAGTCTCAAAAAGCTGGAAGGGTCTTCAGGAGAGGTGGGTAGTCGAGCTAGGCTATCAGACGGTAACCTTTGTAGCTGTAGTGTCATCTTTCCTATGGTTACATTCAGGGGTAGACAGAGGCAGACGTGCTACTGGTGGAATTGTGTAACTGCACATTAGCCAAGAAGTAAGGGGACCCATTTCCACCTTCAAAGCATATGAAATTGTGCTTTATGATGAGTTTTTGGTCTGATCATTAGCATAAAGACAGGATATAACATTTCTCCACAACAAAACCATTAATATGAGGCATTCAGGTAGGACAAGCTTAACATTTTTATTACCTGTATGCCCATAATAATAGGTTATATATGTCTCCAGGGTGACAGATTCCCAATGAGGCATAAACACACATATATTAATTCTTATCTATCTAATAGGATGACGACAGCTGTCCAGACTTGCATCCCACAACAAGAAACACTCCGGAGTAATCACGGGAGAATGCTAAAATCCTCAGTGACATAGTGAGGGGTTGCGCACCCTCTTCTTCTCTGAGGCTATTTACTCATCTAAGAGTGCTACTCAAACTGATGGGGTGCAGCTGTGGGACCCTATTTTCAGAGATGATGTCCTCCACCCAAGTCTCAAAATGCTGGAAGGGTCTTCAGGAGAGGTGGGTAGTCGAGCTAGGCTATCAGACGGTCAACTTTGTAGCTGTAGTGTCATCTTTCCTATGGTTACATTCAGGGATAGACAGAGGCAGACATGCTACTGGTGGAATTGTGCAACTGCATATTTGCCAAGAAGTAAAGGGGGCAATTTCCACCTTCAAAGCATATGAAATTGTGCTTTATGATGAGTTATTGGTCTGATGATTTGCATAAAGACAGAATATAACATTTCTCCACAACAAAACCATTAATATGAGGCATTCAGGTAGGACAAGCTTAACATTTCTATTACCTGTATGCCCATATTAAGAGGTTATATATGTCTCGGGGGGTGACAAATTCCCAATGAGGCATAAACACACATATATTAATTCTTATCTATCTAATAGGATGACGACAGCTGTACAGACCTGCATCCCACCACAAGAAACACTCCGGAGTAATCACGGGAGAATGCTAAAATCCTCAGTGACATAGTGAGGGGTTGCGCACCCTCTTCTTCTCTGAGGCTATTTACTCATCTAAGAGTGCTACTCAAAATGATGGGGTGCAGCTGTAGGACCCTATTTTCAGAGATGATGTCCTCCACCGAAGCCTCAAAATGCTGGAAGGGTCTTCAGGAGAGGTGAGTAGTCGAGCTAGTCTATCAAATGGTCACCTTTGTAGCTGTAGTGTCATATTTCCTATGGTTACATTCAGGGGTGGACAGAGGCAGACATGTTATTGGTGGAATTGTGCAACTGCACATTGGCCAAGAAGTAAGGGGACCTATTTCCACCTTCAAAGCATATGAAATTGTGCTTTATGATGAGTTATTGGTCTGATCATTAGCATAAAGACAGAATATAATATTTCTCCATAACAAAACCATTAATATGAGGCATTCAGGTAGGACAAGCTTAACATTTTTATTACCTGTATGCCCATATTAATAGGTTATATATGTCTCGGGGGTGACAGATTCCTAATGAGGCATAAACACACATATATTAATTCTTATCTATCAAATAGGATGACGACAGCTGTCCAGACCTGCATCCCACCACAAGAAACACTCCGGAGTAATCACGGGAGAATGCTAAAATCCTCAGTGACATAGTGAGGGGTTGCGCACCCTCTTCTTCTCTGAGGCTATTTACTCATCTAAGAGTGCTACTCAAACTGGATGGGGTGCAGCTGTGGGCCCCTATTTTCAGAGATGATGTTTTTTTTTTTTCCCTCAGATGGGAAGTTCCACAGTCAGGTAACCAAGACTTTAAGGAACTCAACTCCCAAAACAGCGTGCCACATACTCAGTGCAACCGCTATTTCCATCATCATTGGATAACACAAAAAAACACCTCAAGATACTATTTTCAGAGATGATGTCCTCCACCCAAGTCTTAAAATGCTGGAAGGGTGTTCTCTTCAGGAGAGGTGGGTAGTCGAGCTAGGCTATCAGACAGTCATCTTTGTAGCTGTAGTGTCATCTTTCCTATGGTTACATTCATGGGTGGCCAGAGGCAGACATGTTACTGGTGGAATTATGCAACTGCACATTGGCCAAAAAGTAAGGGGACCCATTTCCACCTTGAAAGCATATGAAATTGTGCTTTATGATGAGTTATTGGTCTGATCATTAGCATGAAGACAGAATATAATATTTCTCCACAACAAAACCATTAATATGAGGCATTCAGGTAGGACAAGCTTAACATTTCTATTACCTGTATGCCCATTTTAATAGGTTATATATGTCTCGAGGGGTGACAGATTCCCAATGAGGCATAAACACACATACATTAATTCTTATCTATCTAATAGGATGACGACAGCTGTCCAGACCTGCATCCCACCACAAGAAACACTCCGGAGTGATTACGGGAGAATGCTAAAATCCTCAGTGACATAGTGAGGGGTTGCGCACCCTCTTCTTCTCTGAGGCTATTTACTCATCTAAGAGTGCTACTCAAACTGATGGGGTGCAGCTGTGGGACCCTAGTTTCAGAGATGATGTCCTCTACGCAAGTCTCAAAAAGCTGGAACGGTCTTCAGGAGAGGTAGGTAGTCGAGCTAGGCTATCAGACGGTCACCTTTGTAGCTGTAGTGTCATCTTTCCTATGGTTACATTCAGGGGTGGACAGTGGCAGATATGGTACTGGTGGAATTGTGCAACTGCACATTGGCCAAGAAGTAAGGGGACCCATTTCCACCTTCAAAGCATATGAAATTGTGCTTTAGGATGAGTTATTGGTCTGATCATTAGCATTAAGACAGGATATAACATTTCTCCACAACAAAACCATTAATATGAGGCATTCAGGTAGGACAAGCTTAACATTTCTATTACCTGTATTCCCATTTTAATAGGTTATACAGGGTGGAGCACGGTAATTTGCTTTTTTGCACTGCATGCTGTGGCGGCACTGTCGGTCGAAGAGAGGGGAGAGTGGGTGTGGCTTACAGTGGCTGATGGGAGATTTGTATTCCTCTGCCTTTCAGTTGCCATCATGCAGTGGACACGTGAGGAGAGGTCATTTTGTGTTGAAGCGTATTTTTCAAATGCCCACTCGATCATTGCAGGGCAGCGTGCTTTTCGTTTACAATTCGCTGTTCCTCCACGCGGACGTGTTCCTGGACGGCAATCAATTGTAAATTGGGTGAATGCATTCAGAACAGCAGGGAATGTGTCATGTGTACGAAGGGGACCTGAGAGAAGGATTACAACACCACAAAACATCGAGAGAGTTAGAGCAGCAGTACTGCAATCTCCGAAACGCTCTGCTCGGAAGCAATCATTTGCTCTTGGCATTTCAAGACGTTCTCTCCACCGGATTCTTCATGATGAACTGAATTTTCACCCGTATAAAATGTGCGTGGTCCAACATTTGTCAGCATGGGACTATTTGACACGGCGGACCTCTTGTGAAGACATGTTAGCAACGATACCCCGTGACGCAATTGTGTTTTTTTCTGATGAGGCACATTTTCACCTCAGTGGGTGTGTAAACAAACAAAATATGCATTACTGGAGTGAAACAAACCCCAGAGAAGTTCACGAGAGACCTCTGCATTCGGACCGCGTCACTGTGTGGTGCGCCATATCACGAGTAGGCATCATTGGTCCTTACTTTTTTCAGGATAATGGTCGTGCCATAACTGTGAACTCCGAACGGTACTTGTCTATGATACAGGATTATTTTCAGCCAGCTCTTGAGGCAATGGAACTAGAGGATACATGGTTCCAACAGGATGGTGCCACTGCACACACAGCGAGGGTTACCATGAATTGTTTGAGGCAAATGTTTCCTGGACGGCTTATCTCTTTGAGGGGAGATGTGAACTGGCCAGCACGCTCACCAGATTTAGCCCCATGCGATTTTTTCCTTTGGGGTTACCTGAAGTCTAAGGTGTATATCAACCGTCCCAACACCTTGGAAGACCTAAGGAACAATATTGAAGCTGAAATTGGCAGAATACCAGTGGACATGCTTGTTAGAGTTCATGAAAACTTCAGAAAACGTATGCAGCAGTGTGTGGATAGTGAAGGTCGACATTTGCCAGATACACTATTTAAAACCATGTAATTTAAAAATTCCATTACTGTTCAGTATAATTAAAATATAAAATAAATTTTTCTAATGATCATAATTTTTTTATTTCATTCCCAAATCAGCAAATTACCGCGCTCCACCCTGTATATGTCTCAAGGGGTGACAGATTCCCAATGAGGCATAAACACACATATATTAATTCTTATCTATCTAATAGGATGACGACAGCTGTCCAGACCTGCATCCCATCACAAGAAACACTCCGGAGTAATCATGGGAGAATGCTAAAATCCTCAGTGTCATAGTGAGGGGGTGCGCACCCTCTTCTTCTCTGAGGCTATTTACTCATCTAAGAGTGCTACTCAAACTGGATGGGGTGCAGCTGTGGGACCCTATTTTCAGAGATGATGTTTTTGTTTTTTTTCTCCCTCAGATGGGAAGTTCCACAGTCAGGTAACCAAAACTTCAAGGAACTCAACTCCCAAAACAGCGTGCCACATATTCAGTGCAACCGCTATTTCCATCATCATTGGAAAACACAAAAAAACACCTCAAGATACTATTTCCAGAGATTATGTCCTCCACCCAAGTCTTAAAATGCTGGAAGGGTCTTCAGGAGAGGTGGGTAGTCGAGCTAGGCTATCAGACAGTCACCTTTCTAGCTGTAGTGTCATCTTTCCTATGGTTACATTCAGGGGTGGACAGAGGCAGATATGGTACTGGTGGAATTGTGCAACTGCACATTGGCCAAGAAGTAAGGGGACCCATTTCCACCTTCAAAGCATATGAAATTGTGCTTTATGATGAGTTATTGGTCTGATCATTAGCATAAAGACAGGATATAACATTTCTCCACAACAAAACCATTAATATGAGGCATTCAGTTAGGACAAGCTTAACATTTTTATTACCTGTATGCCCATATTAATAGGTTATATATGTCTCGGGGGTGACAGATTCCCAATGAGGCATAAACACACATTTATTAATTCTTATCTATCTAATAGGATGACGACAGCTGTCCAGACCTGCATCCCACCACAAGAATCACTCCGGAGTAATCACGGAAGAATGCTAAAATCCTCAGTGACATAGTGAGGGGTTGCGCACCCTCTTCTTCTCTGAGGCTATTTACTCATCTAAGAGTGCTACTCAAACTGATGGGGTGCAGCTGTGGGACCCTATTTTCAGAGATGATGTCCTCCACCATGTCTCAAAAAGCTGGAAGGGTCTTCAGGAGAGGTGGATAGTCGAGCTAGGCTATCAGACAGTCACCTTTGTAGCTGTAGTGTCATCTTTCCTATGGTTACATTCAAGAGTGGACAGAGGCAGACATGTTATTGGTGGAATTGTGCAGCTGCACATTGGCCAAGAAGTAATGGGACCCATTTCCACCTTCAAAGCATATGAAATTGTGCTTTATGATGAGTTATTGGTCTGATCATTAGCATAAAGACAGAATATAATATTTCTCCACAACAAAACCATTAATATGAGGCATACAGGTAGGACAAGCTTAACATTTCTATTACCTGTATGCCCATATTAATAGGTTATATATGTCTCGAGGGGTGACCGATTCCCAAAGAGGCATAAACACACATATATTAATTCTTATCTATTTAATAGGATGACGACAGCGGTCCAGACCTGCATCCCACCACAAGAAACACTCCGGAGTAATCACGGGAGAATGCTAAAATCCTCAGTGACATAGTGAGGGGTTGCACACCCTCTTCTTCTCTGAGGCTATTTACTCATCTAAGAGTGCTACTCAAACTGGATGGGGTGCAGCTGTGGGCCCCTATTTTCAGAGATGATGTTTTTTTTTTTTTTTCCTCAGATGGGAAGTTCCACAGTCAGGTAACCAAAACTTCAAGGAACTCAACTCCCAAAACAGCGTGCCACATACTCAGTGCAACCGCTATTTCCATCATCATTGGAAAACACAAAAAAACACCTCAAGATAGTATTTCCAGAGATGATGTCCTCCACCCAAGTCTTAAAATGCTGGAAGGGTCTTCAGGAGAGATGGGTAGTCGAGCTAGGCTATCAGACAGTCACCTTTGTAGCTGTAGTGTCATCTTTCCTATGGTTACATTCAGGGGTGGACAGAGGCAGATATGGTACTGGTGGAATTGTGCAACTGCACATTGGCCAAGAAGGAAGGGGACCCATTTCCACCTTCAAAGCATATGAAATTGTGCTTTATGATGAGTTATTGGTCTGATCATTAGCATAAAGACAGGATATAACATTTCTCCACAACAAAACCATTAATATGAGGCATTCAGGTAGGACAAGCTTAACATTTTTATTACCTGTATGCCCATATTAATAGGTTATATATGTCTCGGGGTTGACAAATTCCCAATGAGGCATAAACACACATTTATTAATTCTTATCTATCTAATAGGATGACGACAGCTGTCCAGATCTGCATCCCACCACAAGAAACACTCCGGAGTAATCACGGAAGAATGCTAAAATCCTCAGTGACATAGTGAGGGGTTGCGCACCCTCTTCTTCTCTGAGGCTATTTACTCATCTAAGAGTGCTACTCAAACTGATGGGGTGCTGCTGTGGGACCCTATTTTCAGAGATGATGTCCTCCACCCAAGTCTCAAAAAGCTGGAGGGGTCTTCAGGAGAGGTGGGTAGTCGAGCTAGGCTATCAGATGGTCACCTTTGTAGCTGTAGTGTCATCTTTCCTATGGTTACATTCAGGGGTGGACAGAGGCAGACATGTTATTGGTGGAATTGTGCAGCTGCACATTGGCCAAGAAGTAAGGGGACCCATTTCCACCTTCAAAGCATATGAAATTGTGCTTTATGATGAGTTATTGGTCTGATCATTAGCATAAAAACAGAATATAATATTTCTCCACAACAAAACCATTAACATGAGGCATACAGGTAGGACAAGCTTAACATTTCTATTACCTGTATGCCCATTTTAATAGGTTATATATGTCTCGAGGGGTGACAGATTCCCAATGAGGCATAAACACACATATATTAATTCTTATCTATCTAATAGAACGGGAAACCACTGGGTAAACCACTGGGTAAATCTGACAGGGAGAAGGACTTGGGGATCCTAGTTAATGATAAACTTACCTGGAGCAGCCAGTGCCAGGCAGCAGCTGCCAAGGCAAACAGGATCATGGGGTGCATTAAAAGAGGTCTGGATACACATGATGAGAGCATTATACTGCCTCTGTACAAATCCCTAGTTAGACCGCACATGGAGTACTGTGTCCAGTTTTGGGCACCGGTGCTCAGGAAGGATATAATGGAACTAGAGAGAGTACAAAGGAGGGCAACAAAGTTAATAAAGGGGATGGGAGAACTACAATACCCAGATAGATTAGCGAAATTAGGATTATTTAGTCTAGAAAAAAGACGACTGAGGGGCGATCTAATAACCATGTATAAGTATATAAGGGGACAATACAAATATCTCGCTGAGGATCTGTTTATACCAAGGAAGGTGACGGGCACAAGGGGGCATTCTTTGCGTCTGGAGGAGAGAAGGTTTTTCCACCAACATAGAAGAGGATTCTTTACTGTTAGGGCAGTGAGAATCTGGAATTGCTTGCCTGAGGAGGTGGTGATGGCGAACTCAGTCGAGGGGTTCAAGAGAGGCCTGGATGTCTTCCTGGAGCAGAACAATATTGTATCATACAATTATTAGGTTCTGTAGAAGGACGTAGATCTGGGGATTTATTATGATGGAATATAGGCTGAACTGGATGGACAAATGTCTTTTTTCGGCCTTACTAACTATGTTACTATGTAATAGGATGACGACAGCTGTCCAGACATTGCATCCCACCACAAGAACCCCTCTGGAGTAATCACGGGAGAATGCTAAAATACTCAGTGACATAGTGAGGGGTTGCGCACCCTCTTCTTCTCTGAGGCTATTTACTCATCTAAGAGTGCTACTCAAACTGATGGGGTGCAGCTGTGGGTCCCTATTTTCAGAGATGATGTTTTTGTTTTTTTTTCCCTCAGATGGGAAGTTCCACAGTCAGGTAACCGAAACTATAAGGAACTCAACTCCCAAAACAGTGTGCCACATACTCAGTGCAACCGCTTTTTCCATCATCATTGGAAAACACAAAAAACACCTCAAGATACTATTTCCAGAGATGATGTCCTCCACCCAAGTCTTAAAATCCTGGAAGGGTCTTCAGGAGAGGTGAGTAGTCGAGCTAGGTTATCAGATGGACACCTTTGTAGCTGTAGTGTCATCTTTCCTATGGTTACATTCAGGGTTGGACAGAGGCAGATATGGTACTGGTGGAATTGTGCAACTGCACATTGGCCAAGAAGTAAGGGGACCCATTTCCCCCTTCAAAGCATATGAAATTGTGCTTTATGATGAGTTATTGGTCTGATCATTAGCATATAGACAGGATATAACATTTCTCCACAACAAAACCATTAATATGAGGCATTCAAGTAGGACAAGCTTAACATTTTTGTTACCTGTATGCCCATAATAATAGGTTATATATGTCTCAGGGGTGACAGATTCCCAATGAGGCATAAACACACATTTATTAATTCTTATCTATATAATAGGATGACGACAGCTGTCCAGACCTGCATCCCACCACAAGAAACACTCCGGAGTAATCATGGGAGAATGCTAAAATCCTCAGTGACATAGTGAGGGGTTGCGCACCCTCTTCTTCTCTGAGGCTATTTACTCATCTAAGTGTGCTACTCAAACTGATGGGGTGCAGCTGTGGGACCCTATTTTCAGAGATGATGTCCTCCACCCAAGTCTCAAAAAGCTGGAAGGGTCTTCAGAAGAGGTGGGTAGTCGAGCTAGGCTATCAGACGGTCACCTTTGTAGCTGTAGTGTCATCTTTCCTATGGTTACATTCAGGGGTGGACAGAGGCAGACATGTTATTGGTGGAATTGTGCAGCTGCACATTGGCCAAGAAGTAAGGGGACCCATTTCCACCTTCAAAGCATATGAAATTGTGCTTTATGATGAGTTATTGGTCTGATCATTAGCATAAAGACAGAATATAACATTTCTCCACAACAAAACCATTAATATGAGGCATTCAGGTAGGACAAGCTTAACATTTCTATTACCTGTATGCCCATATTAAGAGGTTATATATGTCTCGGGGGGTGACAAATTCCCAATGAGGCATAAACACACATATATTAATTCTTATCTATCTAATAGGATGACGACAGCTGTACAGACCTGCATCCCACCACAAGAAACACTCCGGAGTAATCACGGGAGAATGCTAAAATCCTCAGTGACATAGTGAGGGGTTGCGCACCCTCTTCTTCTCTGAGGCTATTTACTCATCTAAGAGTGCTACTCAAAATGATGGGGTGCAGCTGTAGGACCCTATTTTCAGAGATGATGTCCTCCACCGAAGCCTCAAAATGCTGGAAGGGTCTTCAGGAGAGGTGAGTAGTCGAGCTAGTCTATCAAATGGTCACCTTTGTAGCTGTAGTGTCATCTTTCCTATGGTTACATTCAGGGGTGGACAGAGGCAGACATGTTATTGGTGGAATTGTGCAACTGCACATTGGCCAAGAAGTAAGGGGACCCATTTCCACCTTCAAAGCATATGAAATTGTGCTTTATGATGAGTTATTGGTCTGATCATTAGCATAAAGACAGAATATAATATTTCTCCATAACAAAACCATTAATATGAGGCATACAGGTAGGACAAGCTTAACATTTTTATTACCTGTATGCCGATATTAATAGGTTATATATGTCTCGGGGGTGACAGATTCCCAATGAGGCATAAAAACACATATATTAATTCTTATCTATCTAATAGGATGACGACAGCTGTCCAGACCTGCATCCCACCACAAGAAACACTCTGGAGTAATCACGGGAGAATGCTAAAATCCTCAGTGACATAATGAGGGGTTGCGCACCCTCTTCTTCTCTGAGGCTATTTACTCATCTAAGAGTGCTACTCAAACTGATGGGGTGCAGCTGTGGGACCCTATTTTCAGAGATGATGTCCTCCACCCAAGTCTCAAAAAGCTGGAAGGGTCTTCAGGAGAGGTGGGTAGTCGAGCTAGGCTATCAGACGGTAACCTTTGTAGCTGTAGTGTCATCTTTCCTATGGTTACATTCAGGGGTGTACAGAGGCAGATATGGTACTGGTGAAATTGTGCAACTGCACATTGGCCAAGAAGTAAGGGGACCCATTCCCACCTTCAAAGCATATGAAATTGTGCTTTATGATGAGTTATTGGTCTGATCATTAGCATAAAGACAGGATATAACATTTCTCCACAACAAAACCATTAATATGAGGCATTCAGGTAGGACAAGCTTAACATTTTTATTACCTGTATGCCCATATTAATAGGTTATATATGTCTCGGGGGTGACAGATTCCTAATGAGGCATAAACACACATATATTAATTCTTATCTATCAAATAGGATGACGACAGCTGTCCAGACCTGCATCCCACCACAAGAAACACTCCGGAGTAATCACGGGAGAATGCTAAAATCCTCAGTGACATAGTGAGGGGTTGCGCACCCTCTTCTTCTCTGAGGCTATTTACTCATCTAAGAGTGCTACTCAAACTGATGGGGTGCAGCTGTGGGACCCTATTTTCAGAGATGATGTCCTCCACCCAAGTCTCAAAAAGCTGGAAGGGTCTTCAGGAGAGGTGGGTAGTCGAGCTTGGTTTTCAGATGGTCACCTTTGTAGCAGCAGTGTCATCTTTCCTATGGTTACATTCAGGGTTGGACAGAGGCAGATATGGTACTGGTGGAATTGTGCAACTGCACATTGGCCAAGAAGTATGGGGACCCATTTCCACCTTCAAAGCATATGAAATTGTGCTTTATGATGAGTTATTGGTCTGATCATTAGCATAAAAACAGAATATAACATTTCTGCACAACAAAACCATTAATATGAGGCATTCAGGTAGGACAAGCTTAACATTTCTATTACCTGTATGCCCACATTAAGAGGTTATATATGTCTCGGGGGGTGACAGATTCCCAATGAGGTATAAACACACATATATTAATTCTTATCTATCTAATAGGATGACGACAGCTGTCCAGACCTGCATCCCACCACAAGAAACACTCCGGAATAATCACGGGAGAATGATAAAATCCTCAGTGACATAGTGAGGGGTTGCGCACCCTCTTCTTCTCTGAGGCTATTTACTCATCTAAGAGTGCTACTCAAACTGATGGGGTGCAGCTGTGGGACCCTATTTTCAGAGATGATGTCCTCCACCCAAGTCTCAAAAAGCTGGAAGGGTCTTCAGGAGAGGTGGGTAGTCGAGCTAGGCTATCAGACGGTCACCTAAGTAGCTGTAGTTTCACCTTTCCTATGGTTACATTCAGGGGTGGACAGAGGCAGACATGTTATTGGTGGAATTGTGCAACTGCACATTGGCCAAGAAGTAAGGGGACCCATTTCAACCTTCAAAGCATAAGAAATTGTGCTTTATGATGAGTTATTGGTCTGATCATTAGCATAACGACAGGATATAACATTTCTCCACAACAAAACCATTAATATGAGGCATTCAGGTAGGACAAGCTTAACATTTTTATTACCTGTATGCAGATATTAATTGGTTATATATGTCTCGGGGGGTGACAGATTCCCAATGAGGCATAAACACACATATATTAATTCTTATCTATCTAATAGGATGACGACAGCTGTCCAGACCTGCATCCCACCACAAGAAACACTCCGGAGTAATCACGGGAGAATGCTAAAATCCTCAGTGACATAGTGAGGGGTTGCGCACCCTCTTCTTCTCTGAGGCTATTTACTCATCTAAGAGTGCTACTCAAACTGATGGGGTGCAGCTGTGGGACCCTATTTTCAGAGATGATGTCTTCCACCCAAGTCTCAAAAAGCTGGAAGGGTCTTCAGGGTAGGTGGGTAGTCGAGCTACGCTATCAGACGGTCACCTAAGTAGCTGTAGTGTCATCTTTCCTATGGTTACATTCAGGGGTGGACAGAGGCACACATTTTATTGGTGGAATTGTGCAACTGCACATTGGCCAAGAAGTAAGGGGACCCATTTCAACCTTCAAAGCATAAGAAATTGTGCTTTATGATGAGTTATTGGTCTGATCATTAGCATAACGACAGGATATAACATTTCTCCACAACAAAACCATTAATATGAGGCATACAGGTAGGACAAGCTTAACATTTCTATTACCTGTATGCCCATTTTAATAGGTTATATATGTCTCGAGGGGTGACAGATTCCCAAAGAGGCATAAACACACATATGTTAATTCTTATCTATCTAATAGGATGACGACAGCTGTCCAGACCTGCATCCCACCACAAGAAACACTCCGGAGTAATCACGGGAGAATGCTGAAATCCTCAGTGACATAGTGAGGGGTTGCACACCCTCTTCTTCTCTGAGGCTATTTACTCATCTAAGAGTGCTACTCAAACTGATGGGGTGCAGCTGTGGGACCCTATTTTCAGAGATGATGTCCTCCACCCAAGTCTCAAAAAGCTGGAAGGGTCTTCAGGAGAGGTGGGTAGTCGAGCTAGGCTATCAGACGGTCACCTTTGTAGCTGTAGTGTCATCTTTCCTATGGTTACATTCAGGGGTGGACAGAGGCAGATATGGTACTGGAGGAATTGTGCAACTGCACATTGGCCAAGAAGTAAGGGGACCCATTTCCACCTTCAAAGCATATGAAATTGTGCTTTATGATGAGTTATTGGTCTGATCATTAGCATAAAGACAGAATATAATATTTCTCCACAACAAAACCATTAATATGAGGCATACAGGTAGGACAAGCTTAACATTTCTATTACCTGTATGCCCATTTTAATAGGTTATATATGTCTCGAGGGGTGACAGATTCCCAATGAGGCATAAACACACATATGTTAATTCTTATCTATCTAATAGGATGACGACAGCTGTCCAGACCTGCATCCCACCACAAGAAACACTCTGGAGTAATAACGGGAGAATGCTAAAATCCTCAGTGACATAGTGAGGTGTTGCGCACCCTCTTCTTCTCTGAGGCTATTTACTCATCTAAGAGTGCTACTCAAACTGATGGGGTGCAGCTGTGGGACCCTATTTTCAGAGATGATGTCCTCCACCCAAGTCTCAAAAAGCTGGAAGGGTCTTCAGGAGAGATGGGTAGTCGAGCTAGGCTATCAGACGGTCACCTTTGTAGCTGTAGTGTCATGTTTCCTATGGTTACATTCAGGGGTGGACAGAGGCAGACATGCTACTGGTGGAATTGTGCAACTGCACATTGGCCAAGAAGTAATGGGACCCATTTCCACCTTCAAAGCATATGAAATTGTGCTTTATGATGAGTTATTGGTCTGATCATTAGCATAAAGACAGAATATAACATTTCTGCACAACAAAACCATTAATATGAGGCATTCAGGTAGGACAAGCTTAACATTTCTATTACCTGTATGCCCACATTAAGAGGTTATATATGTCTCGGGGGGTGACAGATTCCCAATGAGGCATAAACACACATATTATGTCTTATCTATCTAATAGGATGACGACAGCTGTCCAGACCTGCATCCCACCACAAGAAACACTCTGGAGTAATCACGGGAGAATGCTAAAATCCTCAGTGACATAGTGAGGGGTTGCGCACCCTCTTCTTCTCTGAGGCTATTTACTCATCTAAGAGTGCTACTCAAACTGATGGGATGCAGCTGTGGGACCCTATTTTCAGAGATGATGTCCTCCACCCAAGTCTCAAAAAGCTGGACGGGTCTTCAGGAGAGGTGGGTAGTCGAGCTAGGCTATCAGACGGTCACCTTTGTAGCTGTAGTGTCATCTTTCCTATGGTTACATTCAGGGGTGGACAGAGGCAGATATGGTACTGGAGGAATTGTGCAACTGCACATTGGCCAAGAAGTAAGGGGACCCATTTCCACCTTCAAAGCATATTAAATTGTGTTTTATGATGAGTTATTGGTCTGATCATTAGCATAAAGACAGAATATAATATTTCTCCACAACAAAACCATTAACATGAGGCATACAGGTAGGACAAGCTTAACATTTCTATTACCTGTATGCCCATTTTAAAAGGTTATATATGTCTCGAGGGGTGACAGATTCCCAACGAGGCATAAACACACATATGTTAATTCTTATCTATCTAATAGGATGACGACAGCTGTCCAGACCTGCATCCCACCACAAGAAACACTCCAGAGTAATCACGGGAGAATGCTGAAATCCTCAGTGACATAGTGAGGGATTGCACACCCTCTTCTTCTCTGAGGCTATTTACTCATCTAAGAGTGCTACTCTAACTGATGGGGTGCAGCTGTGGGACCCTATTTTCAGAGATGATGTCCTCCACCCAAGTCTCAAAAAGCTGGAAGGGTCTTCAGGAGAGGTGGGTAGTCGAGCTAGGCTATCAGACGGTCACCTTTGTAGCTGTAGTGTCATGTTTCCTATGGTTACATTCAGGGGTGGACAGAGGCAGATATGGTACTGGAGGAATTGTGCAACTGCACATTGGCCAAGAAGTAAGGGGACCCATTTCCACCTTCAAAGCATATGAAATTGTGCTTTATGATGAGTTATTGGTCTGATTATTAGCATAAAGACAGAATATAATATTTCTCCACAACAAAACCATTAACATGAGGCATACAGGTAGGACAAGCTTAACATTTCTATTACCTGTATGCCCATTTTAATAGGTTATATATGTCTCGAGGGGTGACAGATTCCCAACGAGGCATAAACACACATATGTTAATTCTTATCTATCTAATAGGATGACGACAGCTGTCCAGACCTGCATCCCACCACAAGAAACACTCTGGAGTAATAACGGGAGAATGCTAAAATCCTCAGTGACATAGTCAGGGGTTGCGCACCCTCTTCTTCTCTGAGGCTATTAACTCATCTAAGAGTGCTACTCAAACTGATGGGGTGCAGCTATGGGACCCTATTTTCAGAGATGATGTCCTCCACCCAAGTCTCAAAAAGCTGGAAGGGTCTTCAGGAGAGTTGGGTAGTCGAGCTAGGCTATCAGACGGTCACCTTTGTAGCTGTAGTGTCATGTTTCCTATGGTTACATTCAGGGGTGGACATAGGCAGACATGCTACTGGTGGAATTGTGCAACTGCACATTGGCCAAGAAGTAATGGGACCCATTTCCACCTTCAAAGCATATGAAATTGTGCTTTATGATGAGTTATTGGTCTGATCATTAGCATAAAGACAGAATATAACATTTCTGCACAACAAAACCATTAATATGAGGCATTCAGGTAGGACAAGCTTAACATTTCTATTACCTGTATGCCCACATTAAGAGGTTATATATGTCTCGAGGGTTGACAGATTCCCAATGAGGCATAAACACACATATGTTAATTCTTATCTATCTAATAGGATGACGACAGCTGTCCAGACCTGCATCCCACCACAAGAAACACTCTGGAGTAATCACGGGAGAATGCTAAAATCCTCAGTGACATAGTGAGGGGTTGCGCACCCTCTTCTTCTCTGAGGCTATTTACTCATCTAAGAGTGCTACTCAAACTGATGGGGTGCAGCTGTGGGACCCTATTTTCAGAGATGATGTCCTCCACCCAAGTCTCAAAAAGCTGGAAGGGTCTTCAGGAGAGGTGGATAGTCGAGCTAGGTTTTCAGATGGTCACCTTTGTAGCTGTAGTGTCATCTTTCCTATGGTTACATTCAGGGTTGGACAGAGGCAGATATGGTACTGGTGGAATTGTGCAACTGCACATTGGCCAAGAAGTATGGGGACCCATTTCCACCTTCAAAGCATATGAAATTGTGCTCTATGATGAGTTATTGGTCTGATCATTAGCATAACGACAGGATATAACAATTCTCCACAACAAAACCATTAGTATGAGGCATTCAGGTAGGACAAGCTTAACATTTTTATTACCTGTATGCAGATATTAATTGGTTATATATGTCTCGGGGGTGACAGATTCCCAATGAGGCATAAACACACATATATTAATTCTTATCTATCTAATAGGATGACGACAGCTGTCCAGACCTGCATCCCACCACAAGAAACACTCCGGAGTAATCACGGGAGAATGCTGAAATCCTCAGTGACATAGTGAGGGGTTGCACACCCTCTTCTTCTCTGAGGCTATTTACTCATCTAAGAGTGCTACTCAAACTGATGGGGTGCAGCTGTGGGACCCTATTTTCAGAGATGATGTCCTCCACCCAAGTCTCAAAAAGCTGGAAGGGTCTTCAGGAGAGGTGGGTAGTCGAGCTAGGCTATCAGACGGTCACCTTTGTAGCTGTAGTGTCATCTTTCCTATGGTTACATTCAGGGGTGGACAGAGGCAGATATGGTACTGGAGGAATTGTGCAACTGCACATTGGCCAAGAAGTAAGGGGACCCATTTCCACCTTCAAAGCATATTAAATTGTGTTTTATGATGAGTTATTGGTCTGATCATTAGCATAAAGACAGAATATAATATTTCTCCACAACAAAACCATTAACATGAGGCATACAGGTAGGACAAGCTTAACATTTCTATTACCTGTATGCCCATTTTAATAGGTTATATATGTCTCGAGGGGTGACAGATTCCCAACGAGGCATAAACACACATATGTTAATTCTTATCTATCTAATAGGATGACGACAGCTGTCCAGACCTGCATCCCACCACAAGAAACACTCCGGAGTAATCACGGGAGAATGCTGAAATCCTCAGTGACATAGTGAGGGGTTGCACACCCTCTTCTTCTCTGAGGCTATTTACTCATCTAAGAGTGCTACTCAAACTGATGGGGTGCAGCTGTGGGACCCTATTTTCAGAGATGATGTCCTCCACCCAAGTCTCAAAAAGCTGGAAGGGTCTTCAGGAGAGGTGGGTAGTCGAGCTAGGCTATCAGATGGTCACCTTTGTAGCTGTAGTGTCATCTTTCCTATGGTTACATTCAGGGGTGGACAGAGGCAGATATGGTACTGGAGGAATTGTGCAACTGCACATTGGCCAAGAAGTAAGGGGACCCATTTCCACCTTCAAAGCATATGAAATTGTGCTTTATGATGAGTTATTGGTCTGATCATTAGCATAAAGACAGAATATAATATTTCTCCACAACAAAACCATTAACATGAGGCATACAGGTAGGACAAGCTTAACATTTCTATTACCTGTATGCCCATTTTAATAGGTTATATATGTCTCGAGGGGTGACAGATTCCCAACGAGGCATAAACACACATATGTTAATTCTTATCTATCTAATAGGATGACGACAGCTGTCCAGACCTGCATCCCACCACAAGAAACACTCTGGAGTAATAACGGGAGAATGCTAAAATCCTCAGTGACATAGTGAGGTGTTGCGCACCCTCTTCTTCTCTGAGGCTATTTACTCATCTAAGAGTGCTACTCAAACTGATGGGGTGCAGCTGTGGGACCCTATTTTCAGAGATGATGTCCTCCACCCAAGTCTCAAAAAGCTGGAAGGGTCTTCAGGAGAGGTGGGTAGTCGAGCTAGGCTATCAGACGGTCACCTTTGTAGCTGTAGTGTCATGTTTCCTATGGTTACATTCAGGGGTGGACATAGGCAGACATGCTACTGGTGGAATTGTGCAACTGCACATTGGCCAAGAAGTAATGGGACCCATTTCCACCTTCAAAGCATATGAAATTGTGCTTTATGATGAGTTATTGGTCTGATCATTAGCATAAAGACAGAATATAACATTTCTGCACAACAAAACCATTAATATGAGGCATTCAGGTAGGACAAGCTTAACATTTCTATTACCTGTATGCCCACATTAAGAGGTTATATATGTCTCGGGGGGTGACAGATTCCCAATGAGGCATAAACACACATATTATGTCTTATCTATCTAAAAGGATGACGACAGCTGTCCAGACCTGCATCCCACCACAAGAAACACTCCGGAGTAATCACGGGAGAATGCTAAAATCCTCAGTGACATAGTGAGGGGTTGCGCACCCTCTTCTTCTCTGAGGCTATTTACTCATCTAAGAGTGCTACTCAAACTGATGGGATGCAGCTGTGGGACCCTATTTTCAGAGATGATGTCCTCCACCCAAGTCTCAAAAAGCTAGAAGGGTCTTCAGGAGAGGTGGGTAGTCGAGCTAGGCTATCAGACGGTCACCTTTGTAGCTGTAGTGTCATCTTTCCTATGGTTACATTCAGGGTGGACAGAGGCAGACATGTTATTGGTGGAATTGTGCAGCTGCACATTGGCCAAAAAGTAAGGGGACCCATTTCCACCTTCAAAGCAAATGAAATTGTGCTTTATGATGAGTTATTGGTCTGATCATTAGCATAACGACAGGATATAACATTTCTCCACAACAAAACCATTAGTATGAGGCATTCAGGTAGGACAAGCTTAACATTTTTATTACCTGTATGCAGATATTAATTGGTTATATATGTCTCGGGGGTGACAGATTCCCAATGAGGCATAAACACACATATATTAATTCTTATCTATCAAATAGGATGACGACAGCTGTCCAGACCTGCATCCCACCACAAGAAACACTCTGGAGTAATCACGGGAGAATGCTAAAATCCTCAGTGACATAGTGAGGGGTTGCGCACCCTCTTCTTCTCTGAGGCTATTTACTCATCTAAGAGTGCTACTCAAACTGATGGGGTGCAGCTGTGGGACCCTATTTTCAGAGATGATGTCCTCCACCCAAGTCTCAAAAAGCTGGAAGGGTCTTCAGGAGAGGTGGGTAGTCGAGCTAGGCTATCAGACGGTCACCTTTGTAGCTGTAGTGTCATCTTTCCTATGGTTACATTCAGGGGTGGACAGAGGCAGATATGGTACTGGAGGAATTGTGCAACTGCACATTGGCCAAGAAGTAAGGGGACCCATTTCCACCTTCAAAGCATATTAAATTGTGTTTTATGATGAGTTATTGGTCTGATCATTAGCATAAAGACAGAATATAATATTTCTCCACAACAAAACCATTAACATGAGGCATACAGGTAGGACAAGCTTAACATTTCTATTACCTGTATGCCCATTTTAATAGGTTATATATGTCTCGAGGGGTGACAGATTCCCAACGAGGCATAAACACACATATGTTAATTCTTATCTATCTAATAGGATGACGACAGCTGTCCAGACCTGCATCCCACCACAAGAAACACTCCGGAGTAATCACGGGAGAATGCTGAAATCCTCAGTGACATAGTGAGGGGTTGCACACCCTCTTCTTCTCTGAGGCTATTTACTCATCTAAGAGTGCTACTCAAACTGATGGGGTGCAGCTGTGGGACCCTATTTTCAGAGATGATGTCCTCCACCCAAGTCTCAAAAAGCTGGAAGGGTCTTCAGGAGAGGTGGGTAGTCGAGCTAGGCTATCAGACGGTCACCTTTGTAGCTGTAGTGTCATCTTTCCTATGGTTACATTCAGGGGTGGACAGAGGCAGATATGGTACTGGAGGAATTGTGCAACTGCACATTGGCCAAGAAGTAAGGGGACCCATTTCCACCTTCAAAGCATATGAAATTGTGCTTTATGATGAGTTATTGGTCTGATCATTAGCATAAAGACAGAATATAATATTTCTCCACAACAAAACCATTAACATGAGGCATACAGGTAGGACAAGCTTAACATTTCTATTACCTGTATGCCCATTTTAATAGGTTATATATGTCTCGAGGGGTGACAGATTCCCAACGAGGCATAAACACACATATGTTAATTCTTATCTATCTAATAGGATGACGACAGCTGTCCAGACCTGCATCCCACCACAAGAAACACTCTGGAGTAATAACGGGAGAATGCTAAAATCCTCAGTGACATAGTGAGGTTTTGCGCACCCTCTTCTTCTCTGAGGCAATTTACTCATCTAAGAGTGCTACTCAAACTGATGGGGTGCAGCTGTGGGACCCTATTTTCAGAGATGATGTCCTCCACCCAAGTCTCAAAAAGCTGGAAGGGTCTTCAGGAGAGGTGGGTAGTCGAGCTAGGCTATCAGACGGTCACCTTTGTAGCTGTAGTGTCATGTTTCCTATGGTTACATTCAGGGGTGGACATAGGCAGACATGCTACTGGTGGAATTGTGCAACTGCACATTGGCCAAGAAGTAATGGGACCCATTTCCACCTTCAAAGCATATGAAATTGTGCTTTATGATGAGTTATTGGTCTGATCATTAGCATAAAGACAGAATATAACATTTCTGCACAACAAAACCATTAATATGAGGCATTCAGGTAGGACAAGCTTAACATTTCTATTACCTGTATGCCCACATTAAGAGGTTATATATGTCTCGGGGGGTGACAGATTCCCAATGAGGCATAAACACACATATTATGTCTTATCTATCTAAAAGGATGACGACAGCTGTCCAGACCTGCATCCCACCACAAGAAACACTCCGGAGTAATCACGGGAGAATGCTAAAATCCTCAGTGACATAGTGAGGGGTTGCGCACCCTCTTCTTCTCTGAGGCTATTTACTCATCTAAGAGTGCTACTCAAACTGATGGGATGCAGCTGTGGGACCCTATTTTCAGAGATGATGTCCTCCACCCAAGTCTCAAAAAGCTGGAAGGGTCTTCAGGAGAGGTGGGTAGTCGAGCTAGGCTATCAGACGGTCACCTTTGTAGCTGTAGTGTCATCTTTCCTATGGTTACATTCAGGGTGGACAGAGGCAGACATGTTATTGGTGGAATTGTGCAGCTGCACATTGGCCAAAAAGTAAGGGGACCCATTTCCACCTTCAAAGCAAATGAAATTGTGCTTTATGATGAGTTATTGGTCTGATCATTAGCATAACGACAGGATATAACATTTCTCCACAACAAAACCATTAGTATGAGGCATTCAGGTAGGACAAGCTTAACATTTTTATTACCTGTATGCAGATATTAATTGGTTATATATGTCTCGGGGGTGACAGATTCCCAATGAGGCATAAACACACATATATTAATTCTTATCTATCAAATAGGATGACGACAGCTGTCCAGACCTGCATCCCACCACAAGAAACACTCTGGAGTAATCACGGGAGAATGCTAAAATCCTCAGTGACATAGTGAGGGGTTGCGCACCCTCTTCTTCTCTGAGGCTATTTACTCATCTAAGAGTGCTACTCAAACTGATGGGGTGCAGCTGTGGGACCCTATTTTCAGAGATGATGTCCTCCACCCAAGTCTCAAAAAGCTGGAAGGGTCTTCAGGAGAGGTGGGTAGTCGAGCTAGGTTTTCAGATGGTCACCTTTGTAGCTGTAGTGTCATCTTTCCTATGGTTACATTCAGGGTTGGACAGAGGCAGATATGGTACTGGTGGAATTGTGCAACTGCACATTGGCCAAGAAGTATGGGGACCCATTTCCACCTTCAAAGCATATGAAATTGTGCTTTATGATGAGTTATTGGTCTGATCATTAGCATAACGACAGGATATAACAATTCTCCACAACAAAACCATTAGTATGAGGCATTCAGGTAGGACAAGCTTAACATTTTTATTACCTGTATGCAGATATTAATTGGTTATATATGTCTCGGGGGTGACAGATTCCCAATGAGGCATAAACACACATATATTAATTCTTATCTATCTAATAGGATGACGACAGCTGTCCATACCTGCATCCCACCACAAGAAACACTCCGGAGTAATCACGGGAGAATGCTGAAATCCTCAGTGACATAGTGAGGGGTTGCACACCCTCTTCTTCTCTGAGGCTATTTACTCATCTAAGAGTGCTACTCAAACTGATGGGGTGCAGCTGTGGGACCCTATTTTCAGAGATGATGTCCTCCACCCAAGTCTCAAAAAGCTGGAAGGGTCTTCAGGAGAGGTGGGTAGTCGAGCTAGGCTATCAGACGGTCACCTTTGTAGCTGTAGTGTCATCTTTCCTATGGTTACATTCAGGGGTGGACAGAGGCAGATATGGTACTGGAGGAATTGTGCAACTGCACATTGGCCAAGAAGTAATGGGACCCATTTCCACCTTCAAAGCATATGAAATTGTGCTTTATGATGAGTTATTGGTCTGATCATTAGCATAAAGACAGAATATAACATTTCTGCACAACAAAACCATTAATATGAGGCATTCAGGTAGGACAAGCTTAACATTTCTATTACCTGTATGCCCACATTAAGAGGTTATATATGTCTCGGGGGGTGACAGATTCCCAATGAGGCATAAACACACATATTATGTCTTATCTATCTAAAAGGATGACGACAGCTGTCCAGACCTGCATCCCACCACAAGAAACACTCCGGAGTAATCACGGGAGAATGCTAAAATCCTCAGTGACATAGTGAGGGGTTGCGCACCCTCTTCTTCTCTGAGGCTATTTACTCATCTAAGAGTGCTACTCAAACTGATGGGATGCAGCTGTGGGACCCTATTTTCAGAGATGATGTCCTCCACCCAAGTCTCAAAAAGCTGGAAGGGTCTTCAGGAGAGGTGGGTAGTCGAGCTAGGCTATCAGACGGTCACCTTTGTAGCTGTAGTGTCATCTTTCCTATGGTTACATTCAGGGTGGACAGAGGCAGACATGTTATTGGTGGAATTGTGCAGCTGCACATTGGCCAAAAAGTAAGGGGACCCATTTCCACCTTCAAAGCAAATGAAATTGTGCTTTATGATGAGTTATTGGTCTGATCATTAGCATAACGACAGGATATAACATTTCTCCACAACAAAACCATTAGTATGAGGCATTCAGGTAGGACAAGCTTAACATTTTTATTACCTGTATGCAGATATTAATTGGTTATATATGTCTCGGGGGTGACAGATTCCCAATGAGGCATAAACACACATATATTAATTCTTATCTATCAAATAGGATGACGACAGCTGTCCAGACCTGCATCCCACCACAAGAAACACTCTGGAGTAATCACGGGAGAATGCTAAAATCCTCAGTGACATAGTGAGGGGTTGCGCACCCTCTTCTTCTCTGAGGCTATTTACTCATCTAAGAGTGCTACTCAAACTGATGGGGTGCAGCTGTGGGACCCTATTTTCAGAGATGATGTCCTCCACCCAAGTCTCAAAAAGCTGGAAGGGTCTTCAGGAGTGGTGGGTAGTCGAGCTAGGTTTTCAGATGGTCACCTTTGTAGCTGTAGTGTCATCTTTCCTATGGTTACATTCAGGGTTGGACAGAGGCAGATATGGTACTGGTGGAATTGTGCAACTGCACATTGGCCAAGAAGTATGGGGACCCATTTCCACCTTCAAAGCATATGAAATTGTGCTTTATGATGAGTTATTGGTCTGATCATTAGCATAACGACAGGATATAACAATTCTCCACAACAAAACCATTAGTATGAGGCATTCAGGTAGGACAAGCTTAACATTTTTATTACCTGTATGCAGATATTAATTGGTTATATATGTCTCGGGGGTGACAGATTCCCAATGAGGCATAAACACACATATATTAATTCTTATCTATCTAATAGGATGACGACAGCTGTCCATACCTGCATCCCACCACAAGAAACACTCCGGAGTAATCACAGGAGAATGCTGAAATCCTCAGTGACATAGTGAGGGGTTGCACACCCTCTTCTTCTCTGAGGCTATTTACTCATCTAAGAGTGCTACTCAAACTGATGGGGTGCAGCTGTGGGACCCTATTTTCAGAGATGATGTCCTCCACCCAAGTCTCAAAAAGCTGGAAGGGTCTTCAGGAGAGGTGGGTAGTCGAGCTAGGCTATCAGACGGTCACCTTTGTAGCTGTAGTGTCATCTTTCCTATGGTTACATTCAGGGGTGGACAGAGGCAGATATGGTACTGGAGGAATTGTGCAACTGCACATTGGCCAAGAAGTAAGGGGACCCATTTCCACCTTCAAAGCATATTAAATTGTGTTTTATGATGAGTTATTGGTCTGATCATTAGCATAAAGACAGAATATAATATTTCTCCACAACAAAACCATTAACATGAGGCATACAGGTAGGACAAGCTTAACATTTCTATTACCTGTATGCCCATTTTAATAGGTTACATATGTCTCGAGGGGTGACAGATTCCCAACGAGGCATAAACACACATATGTTAATTCTTATCTATCTAATAGGATGACGACAGCTGTCCAGACCTGCATCCCACCACAAGAAACACTCTGGAGTAATAACGGGAGAATGCTAAAATCCTCAGTGACATAGTGAGGTGTTGCGCACCCTCTTCTTCTCTGAGGCTATTTACTCATCTAAGAGTGCTACTCAAACTGATGGGGTGCAGCTGTGGGACCCTATTTTCAGAGATGATGTCCTCCACCCAAGTCTCAAAAAGCTGGAAGGGTTTTCAGGAGAGGTGGGTAGTCGAGCTAGGCTATCAGACGGTCACCTTTGTAGCTGTAGTGTCATGTTTCCTATGGTTACATTCAGGGGTGGACATAGGCAGACATGCTACTGGTGGAATTGTGCAACTGCACATTGGCCAAGAAGTAATGGGACCCATTTCCACCTTCAAAGCATAAGAAATTGTGCTTTATGATGAGTTATTGGTCTGATCATTAGCATAAAGACAGAATATAACATTTCTGCACAACAAAACCATTAATATGAGGCATTCAGGTAGGACAAGCTTAACATTTCTATTACCTGTATGCCCACATTAAGAGGTTATATATGTCTCGGGGGGTGACAGATTCCCAATGAGGCATAAACACACATATTATGTCTTATCTATCTAAAAGGATGACGACAGCTGTCCAGACCTGCATCCCACCACAAGAAACACTCCGGAGTAATCACGGGAGAATGCTAAAATCCTCAGTGACATAGTGAGGGGTTGCGCACCCTCTTCTTCTCTGAGGCTATTTACTCATCTAAGAGTGCTACTCAAACTGATGTAATGCAGCTGTGGGACCCTATTTTCAGAGATGATGTCCTCCACCCAAGTCTCAAAAAGCTGGAAGGGTCTTCAGGAGAGGTGGGTAGTCGAGCTAGGCTATCAGACGGTCACCTTTGTAGCTGTAGTGTCATCTTTCCTATGGTTACATTCAGGGTGGACAGAGGCAGACATGTTATTGGTGGAATTGTGCAGCTGCACATTGGCCAAAAAGTAAGAGGACCCATTTCCACCTTCAAAGCATATGAAATTGTGCTTTATGATGAGTTATTGGTCTGATCATTAGCATAACGACAGGATATAACATTTCTCCACAACAAAACCATTAGTATGAGGCATTCAGGTAGGACAAGCTTAACATTTTTATTACCTGTATGCAGATATTAATTGGTTATATATGTCTCGGGGGTGACAGATTCCCAATGAGGCATAAACACACATATATTAATTCTTATCTATCTAATAGGATGACGACAGCTGTCCAGACCTGCATCCCACCACAAGAAACACTCTGGAGTAATAACGGGAGAATGCTAAAATCCTCAGTGACATAGTGAGGGGTTGCGCACCCTCTTCTTCTCTGAGGCTATTTACTCATCTAAGAGTGCTACTCAAACTGATGGGGTGCAGCTGTGGGACCCTATTTTCAGAGATGATGTCCTCCACCCAAGTCTCAAAAAGCTGGAAGGGTCTTCAGGAGAGGTGGGTAGTCGAGCTAGGCTATCAGACGGTCACCTTTGTAGCTGTAGTGTCATGTTTCCTATAGTTACATTCAGGGGTGGACATAGGCAGACATGCTACTGGTGGAATTGTGCAACTGCACATTGGCCAAGAAGTAATGGGACCCATTTCCACCTTCAAAGCATATGAAATTGTGCTTTATGATGAGTTATTGGTCTGATCATTAGCATAAAAACAGAATATAACATTTCTGCACAACAAAACCATTAATATGAGGCATTCAGGTAGGACAAGCTTAACATTTCTATTACATGTATGCCCACATTAAGAGGTCATATATGTCTCGGGGGGTGACAGATTCCCAATGAGGCATAAACGCACATATTATGTCTTATCAATCTAATAGGATGACGACAGCTGTCCAGACCTGCATCCCACCACAAGAAACACTCCGGAGTAATCACGGGAGAATGCTAAAATCCTCAGTGACATAGTGAGGGGTTGCGCATCCTCTTCTTCTCTGAGGCTATTTACTCATCTAAGAGTGCTACTCAAACTGATGGGGTGCAGCTGTGGGACCCTATTTTCAGAGATGATGTCCTCCACCCAAGTCTCAAAAAGCTGGAAGGGTCTTCAGGAGAGTTGGGTAGTCAAGCTAGGCTATCAGACGGTCACCTTTGTAGCTGTAGTGTCATCTTTCCTATGGTTACATTCAGGGGTGGACAGAGGCAGATATGGTACTGGAGGAATTGTGCAACTGCACATTGGCCAAGAAGTAAGGGGACCCATTTCCACCTTCAAAGCATATTAAATTGTGTTTTATGATGAGTTATTGGTCTGATCATTAGCATAAAGACAGAATATAATATTTCTCCACAACAAAACCATTAACATGAGGCATACAGGTAGGACAAGCTTAACATTTCTATTACCTGTATGCCCATTTTAATAGGTTATATATGTCTCGAGGGGTGACAGATTCCCAACGAGGCATAAACACACATATGTTAATTCTTATCTATCTAATAGGATGACGACAGCTGTCCAGACCTGCATCCCACCACAAGAAACACTCCAGAGTAATCACGGGAGAATGCTGAAATCCTCAGTGACATAGTGAGGGGTTGCACACCCTCTTCTTCTCTGAGGCTATTTACTCATCTAAGAATGCTACTCAAACTGATGGGGTGCAGCTGTGGGACCCTATTTTCAGAGATGATGTCCTCCACCCAAGTCTCAAAAAGCTGGAAGGGTCTTCAGGAGAGGTGGGTAGTCGAGCTAGGCTATCAGACGGTCACCTTTGTAGCTGTAGTGTCATCTTTCTTATGGTTACATTCAGGGGTGGACAGAGGCAGATATGGTCCTGGAGGAATTGTGCAACTGCACATTGGCCAAGAAGTAAGGGGACCCATTTCCACCTTCAAAGCATATGAAATTGTGCTTTATGATGAGTTATTGGTCTGATAATTAGCATAAAGACAGAATATAACATTTCTCCACAACAAAACCATTAATATGAGGCATTCAGGTAGGACAAGCTTAACATTTCTATTACCTGTATGCCCATATTAATAGGTTATATATGTCTCGGGGGTGACAGATTCCCAATGAGGCATAAACACACATATATTATGTCTTATCTATCTAATAGGATGACGACAGCTATCCAGACCTGCATCCCACCACAAGAAACACTCCGGAGTAATCACGGGAGAATGCTAAAATCCTCAGTGACATAGTGAGGGGTTGCGCACCCTCTTCTTCTCTGAGGCTATTTACTCATCTAGGAGTGCTACTCAAACTGATGGGGTGCAGCTGTGGGACCCTATTTTCAGAGATGATGGCCTCCACCCAAGTCTCAAAAAGCTGGAAGGGTCTTCAGGAGAGGTGGGTAGTCGAGCTAGGCTATCAGACAGTCACCTTTGTAGCTGTAGTGTCATGTTTCCTATGGTTACATTCAGGGGTGGACACAGGCAGACATGCTACTGGTGGAATTGTGCAACTGCACATTGGCCAAGAAGTAATGGGACCCATTTCCACCTTCAAAGCATATGAAATTGTGCTTTATGATGAGTTATTGGTCTGATCATTAGCATAAAGACAGAATATAACATTTCTGCACAACAAAACCATTAATATGAGGCATTCCGGAAGGACAAGCTTAACATTTCTATTACCTGTATGCCCACATTAAGAGGTTATATATGTCTCGGGGGGTGACAGATTCCCAATGAGGCATAAACACACATATTATGTCTTATCTATCTAATAGGATGACGACAGCTGTCCAGACCTGCATCCCACCACAAGAAACACTCCGGAGTAATCACGGGAGAATGCTAAAATCCTCAGTGACATAGTGAGGGGTTGCGCACCCTCTCCTTCTCTGAGGCTATTTACTCATCTAAGAGTGCTACTCAACTGATGGGGTGTAGCTGTGGGACCCTATTTTCAGAGATGATGTTCTCCACCCATGTCTCAAAAAGCTGGAAGGGTCTTCAGGAGAGGTGGGTAGTCGAGCTAGGCTATCAGACAGTCACCTTTGTAGCTGTAGTGTCATGTTTCCTATGGTTACATTCAGGGGTGGACACAGGCAGACATGCTACTGGTGGAATTGTGCAACTGCACATTGGCCAAGAAGTAATGGGACCCATTTCCACCTTCAAAGCATATGAAATTGTGCTTTATGATGAGTTATTGGTCTGATCATTAGCATAAAGACAGAATATAACATTTCTGCACAACAAAACCATTAATATGAGGCATTCCGGAAGGACAAGCTTAACATTTCTATTACCTGTATGCCCACATTAAGAGGTCATATATGTCTCGGGGGGTGACAGATTCCCAATGAGGCATAAACACACATATTATGTCTTATCTATCTAATAGGATGACGACAGCTGTCCAGACCTGCATCCCACCACAAGAAACACTCCGGAGTAATCACGGGAGAATGCTAAAATCCTCAGTGACATAGTGAGGGGTTGCGCACCCTCTCCTTCTCTGAGGCTATTTACTCATCTAAGAGTGCTACTCAACTGATGGGGTGTAGCTGTGGGACCCTATTTTCAGAGATGATGTTCTCCACCCATGTCTCAAAAAGCTGGAAGGGTCTTCAGGAGAGGTGGGTAGTCGAGCTAGGCTATCAGACAATCACCTTTGTAGCTGTAGTGTCATCTTTCCTATGGTTACATTCAGGGGAGGACAGAGGCAGACATGGTATTGGTGGAATTGTGCAACTGCACATTGGCCAAGAAGTAAGGGGACCCATTTCAACCTTCAAAGCATATGAAATTGTGCTTTATGATGAGTTATTGGTCTGATCATTAGCATAAAGGCAGAATATAACATTTCTCCACAACAAAACCAATAATATGAGGCATTCAGGTAGGACAAGCTCAACATTTCTGTTACCTGTATGACCATATTAATAGGTTATATATGTCTCGGGGGGTGATAGATTCTCAATGAGGCATAAACACACATATATTAATTCTTATCTATCTAATAGGATGACGACAGCTGTCCAGACCTGCATCCCACCACAAGAAACACTCCAGAGTAATCACGGGAGAATGCTAAAATCCTCAGTGACTTAATGAGGGGTTGCGCACCCTCTTCTTCTCTGAGGCTATTTACTCATCTAAGAGTGCTACTCAAACTGATGGGGTGCAGCTGTGGGACCCTATTTTCAGAGATGATGTCCTCCACCCAAGTATCAAGAAACTGGAAGGGTCTTCAGGAGAGGTGGGTAGTCGAGCTAGGCTATCAGACGGTCACCTTTGTAGCTGTAGTGTCATCTTTCCTATGGTTACATTCAGGGGTGGACAGAGGCAGACATGCTACTGGTGGAATTGTGCAACTGCAAATTGGCCAAGAAGTAAGGGGACCCATTTCCACCTTCAAAGCATATGATATTTTGCTTTATGATGAGTTATTGGTCTGATCATTAGCATAAAGACAGAATATAACATTTCTCCACAACAAAACCATTATTATGAGGCATTCAGGTAGGACAAGCTTAACATTTCTATTACCTGTATGACCATATTAATAGGTTATATATGTCTCGAGGGGTGACAGATTCCCAATGAGGCATAAACACACATATATTAATTCTTATCTATCTAATAGGATGACGACAGCTGTCCAGACCTGCATCCCACCACAAGAAACACTCCGGAGTAATCACGGGAGAATGCTAAAATCCTCAGTGACATAGTGAGGGGTTGCGCACCCTCTTCTTCTCTGAGGCTATTTACTCATCTAAGAGTGCTACTCAAACTGATGGGGTGCAGCTGTGGGACCCTATTTTCAGAGATGATGTCCTCCACCCAAGTATCAAGAAACTGGAAGGGTCTTCAGGAGAGGTGGGTAGTCGAGCTAGGCTATCAGACGGTCACCTTTGTAGCTGTAGTGTCATCTTTCCTATGGTTACATTCAGGGGTGGACAGAGGCAGACATGCTACTGGTGGAATTGTGCAACTGCAAATTGGCCAAGAAGTAAGGGGACCCATTTCCACCTTCAAAGCATATGATATTTTGCTTTATGATGAGTTATTGGTCTGATCATTAGCATAAAGACAGAATATAACATTTCTCCACAACAAAACCATTATTATGAGGCATTCAGGTAGGACAAGCTTAACATTTCTATTACCTGTATGACCATATTAATAGGTTATATATGTCTCGAGGGGTGACAGATTCCCAATGAGGCATAAACACACATATATTAATTCTTATCTATCTAATAGGATGACGACAGCTGTCCAGACCTGCATCCCACCACAAGAAACACTCCGGAGTAATCACGGGAGAATGCTAAAATCCTCAGTGACATAGTGAGGGGTTGCGCACCCTCTTCTTCTCTGAGGCTATTTACTCATCTAAGAGTGCTACTCAAACTGATGGGGTGCAGCTGTGGGACCCTATTTTCAGAGATGATGTCCTCCACCCAAGTCTCAAAAAGCTGGAAGGGTCTTCAGGAGAGGTGGGTAGTCGAGCTAGGCTATCAGACGGTCACCTTTGTAGCTGTAGTGTCATCTTTCCTATGGTTACATTCAGGGGAGGACAGAGGCAGACATGGTATTGGTGGAATTGTGCAACTGCAGATTGGCCAAGAAGTAAGGGGACCCATTTCAACCTTCAAAGCATAAGAAATTGTGCTTTATGATGAGTTATTGGTCTGATCATTAGCATAAAGACAAAATATAACATTTCTCCACAACAAAACCATTAATATGAGGCATTCAGGTAGGACAAGCTTAACATTTCTATTACCTGTATGCCCATATTAATAGGTTATATATGTCTCGGGGGTGACAGATTCCCAATGAGGCATAAACACACATATATTAATTCTTATCTATCTAACAGGATGACGACAGCTGTCCAGACCTGCACCCCACCACAAGAAACACTCCGGAGTAATCACGGGAGAATGCTAAAATCCTCAGTGACATAGTGAGGGGTTGCACACCCTCTTCTTCTCTGAGGCTATTTACTCATCTAAGAGTGCTACTCAAACTGATGGGGTGCAGCTGTGGGACCCTATTTTCAGAGATGATGTCCTCCACCCAAGTCTCAAAAAGCTGGAAGGGTCTTCAGGAGAGGTGGGTAGTCGAGCTAGGCTATCAGACGGTCACCTTTGTAGCTGTAGTGTCATCTTTCCTATGGTTACATTCAGGGGAGGACAGAGGCAGACATGGTATTGGTGGAATTGTGCAACTGCACATTGGCCAAGAAGTAAGGGGACCCATTTCAACCTTCAAAGCATAAGAAATTGTGCTTTATGATGAGTTATTGGTCTGATAATTAGCATAAAGACAGAATATAACATTTCTCCACAACAAAACCATTAATATGAGGCATTCAGGTAGGACAAGCTTAACATTTCTATTACCTGTATGCCCATATTAATAGGTTACATATGTCTCGGGGGTGACAGATTCCCAATGAGGCATAAACACACATATATTATGTCTTATCTATCTAATAGGATGACGACAGCTGTCCAGACCTGCATCCCACCACAAGAAACACTCCGGAGTAATCACGGGAGAATGCTAAAATCCTCAGTGACATAGTGAGGGGTTGCACACCCTCTTCTTCTCTGAGGCTATTTACTCATCTAAGAGTGCTACTCAAACTGATGGGGTGCAGCTGTGGGACCCTATTTTCAGAGATGATGTCCTCCACCCAAGTCTCAAAAAACTGGAAGGGTCTTCAGGAGAGGTGGGTAGTCGAGCTAGGCCATCAGACGGTCACCTTTGTAGCTGTAGTGTCATCTTTCCTATGGTTACATTCAGGGGTGGACAGAGGCAGACTTGTTATTGGTGGAATTGTGCAACTGCACATTGGCCAAGAAGTAAGGGGACCAATTTCAACCTTCAAAGCATAAGAAATTGTGCTTTATGATGAGTTATTGGTCTGATCATTAGCATAAAGACAGAATATAACATTTCTGCACAACAAAACCATTAATATGAGGCATTCAGGTAGGACAAGCTTAACATTTCTATTACCTGTATGCCCATATTAATAGGTTATATATGTCTCGGGCGTGACTGTTTCCCAATGAGGCATAAACACACATATTATGTATTATCTATCTAATAGGATGACGACAGCTGTCCAGACCTGCATCCCACCACAAGAAACACTCCGGAGTAATCACGGGAGAATGCTAAAATCCTCAGTGACATAGTGAGGGGTTGCGCACCCTCTTCTTCTCTAAGGCTATTTACTCATCTAAGAGTGCTACTTAAACCGATGGGGTGCAGCTGTGGGACCCTATTTTCAGAGATGATGTCCTCCACCCAAGTCTCAAAATGCTGGAAGGGTCTTCAGGAGAGGTGGGTAGTCGAGCTAGGCTATCAGACGTTCACCTTTGTAGCTGTAGTGTCATCTTTCCTATGGTTACATTCAGGGGTGGACAGAGGCAGACATGCTACTGGTGGAATTGTGCAACTGCACATTGGCCAAGAAGTAAGGGGACCCATTTCCACCTTCAAAGCATATGAAATTGTGCTTTATGATGAGTTATTGCTCTGATCATTAGCATAAAGACATAATATAACATTTCTGCACAACAAAACCATTAATATGAGGCATTCCGGTAGGACAAGCTTAACATTTCTATTACCTGTATGCCCACATTAAGAGGTTATATATGTCTCGGGGGGTGACAGATTCCCAATGAGGTGTAAACACACATATATTAATTCTTATCTATCTAATAGGATGACGACAGCTGTCCAGACCTGCATCCCACCACAAGAAACACTCCGAAGTAATCACGGGAGAATGCTAAAATCCTCAGTGACATAGTGAGGGGTTGCGCACCCTCTTCTTCTCTGAGGCTATTTACTCATCTAAGAGTGCTGCTCAAACTGATGGGGTACAGCTGTGGGACCCTATTCTCAGAGATGATGTCCTCCACCCAAGTCTCAAAAAGCTGGACGGGTCTTCAGGAGAGGTGGGTAGTCGAGCTAGGCTATCAGACGGTCACCTATGTAGCTGTAGTGTCATCTTTCCTATGGTTACATTCAGGGGTGGACAGAGGCAGACATGGTATTGGTGGAATTGTGCAACTGCACATTGGCCAAGAAGTAAGGGGACCCATTTCAACCTTCAAAGCATAAGAAATTGTGCTTTATGATGAGTTATTGGTCTGATCATTAGCATAAAGACAGAATATAACATTTCTGCACAACAAAACCATTAATATGAGGCATTCAGGTAGGACAAGCTTAACATTTCTATTACCTGTATGCCCATATTAATAGGTTATATATGTCTCGGGGGTGACTGATTCCCAATGACGCATAAACACACATATTATGTCTTATCTATCTAATAGGATGACGACAGCTGTTCAGACCTGCATCCCACCACAAGAAACACTCTGGAGTAATCACGGGAGAATGCTAAAATCCTCAGTGACATAGTGAGGGGTTGCGCACCCTCTACTTCTCTGAGGCTATTTACTCATCTAAGAGTGCTACTCAAACTGATGGGGTGCAGCTGTGGGACCCTATTTTCAGAGATGATGTCCTCCACCCAAGTCTCAAAAAGCTGGAAGGGTCTTCAGGAGAGGTGGGTAGTCGAGCTAGGCTATCAGACGGTCACCTTTGTAGCTGTAGTGTCATCTTTCCTATGGTTACATTCAGGGGAGGACAGAGGCCGACATGGTATTGGTGGAATTGTGCAACTGCACATTGGCCAAGAAGTAAGGGGACCCATTTCAACCTTCAAAGCATAAGAAATTGTGCTTTATGATGAGTTATTGGTCTGATAATTAGCATAAAGACAGAATATAACATTTCTCCACAACAAAACCATTAGTATGAGGCATTCAGGTAGGACAAGCTTAACATTTCTATTACCTGTATGCCCATATTAATAGGTTATATATGTCTCGGGGGTGACAGATTCCCAATGAGGCATAAACACACATATATTATGTCTTATCTATCTAATAGGATGACGACAGCTGTCCAGACCTGCATCCCACCACAAGAAACACTCCGGAGTAATCACGGGAGAATGCTAAAATCCTCAGTGACATAGTGAGGGGTTGCGCACCCTCTACTTCTCTGAGGCTATTTACTCATCTAAGAGTGCTGCTCAAACTGATGGGGTACAGCTGTGGGACCCTATTCTCAGAGATGATGTCCTCCACCCAAGTCTCAAAAAGCTGGACGGGTCTTCAGGAGAGGTGGGTAGTCGAGCTAGGCTATCAGACGGTCACCTATGTAGCTGTAGTGTCATCTTTCCTATGGTTACATTCAGGGGTGGACAGAGGCAGACATGGTATTGGTGGAATTGTGCAACTGCACATTGGCCAAGAAGTAAGGGGACCCATTTCAACCTTCAAAGCATAAGAAATTGTGCTTTATGATGAGTTATTGGTCTGATCATTAGCATAAAGACAGAATATAACATTTCTGCACAACAAAACCATTAATATGAGGCATTCAGGTAGGACAAGCTTAACATTTCTATTACCTGTATGCCCATATTAATAGGTTATATATGTCTCGGGGGTGACTGATTCCCAATGACGCATAAACACACATATTATGTCTTATCTATCTAATAGGATGACGACAGCTGTTCAGACCTGCATCCCACCACAAGAAACACTCTGGAGTAATCACGGGAGAATGCTAAAATCCTCAGTGACATAGTGAGGGGTTGCGCACCCTCTTCTTCTCTGAGGCTATTTACTCATCTAAGAGTGCTACTCAAACTGATGGGGTGCAGCTGTGGGACCCTATTTTCAGAGATGATGTCCTCCACCCAAGTCTCAAAAAGCTGGAAGGGTCTTCAGGAGAGGTGGGTAGTCGAGCTAGGCTATCAGACGGTCACCTTTGTAGCTGTAGTGTCATCTTTCCTATGGTTACATTCAGGGGAGGACAGAGGCCGACATGGTATTGGTGGAATTGTGCAACTGCACATTGGCCAAGAAGTAAGGGGACCCATTTCAACCTTCAAAGCATAAGAAATTGTGCTTTATGATGAGTTATTGGTCTGATAATTAGCATAAAGACAGAATATAACATTTCTCCACAACAAAACCATTAGTATGAGGCATTCAGGTAGGACAAGCTTAACATTTCTATTACCTGTATGCCCATATTAATAGGTTATATATGTCTCGGGGGTGACAGATTCCCAATGAGGCATAAACACACATATATTATGTCTTATCTATCTAATAGGATGACGACAGCTGTCCAGACCTGCATCCCACCACAAGAAACACTCCGGAGTAATCACGGGAGAATGCTAAAATCCTCAGTGACATAGTGAGGGTTTGCGCACCCTCTTCTTCTCTGAGGCTATTTACTCATCTAAGAGTGCTACTCAAACTGATGGGGTGCAGCTGTGGGACCCTATTTTCAGAGATGATGTCCTCCACCCAAGTCTCAAAAAGCTGGAAGGGTCTTCAGGAGAGGTGGGTAGTCGAGCTAGGCTATCAGACGTTCACCTTTGTAGCTGTAGTGTCATCTTTCCTATGGTTACATTCAGGGTGGACAGAGGCAGACATGCTACTGGTGGAATTGTGCAACTGCACATTGGCCAAGAAGTAAGGGGACCCATTTCAACCTTCAAAGCATATGAAATTGTGCTTTATGATGAGTTATTGGTTTGATCATTAGCATAAAGGCAGAATATAACATTTCTCCACAACAAAACCAATAATATGAGGCATTCAGGTAGGACAAGCTTAACATTTCTATTACCTGTATGACCATATTAATAGGTTATATATGTCTCGAGGGGTGACAGATTCCCAATGAGGCATAAACACACATATATTAATTCTTATCTATCTAATAGGATGACGACAGCTGTCCAGACCTGCATCCCACCACAAGAAACACTCCGGAGTAATCACGGGAGAATGCTAAAATCCTAAGTGACATAGTGAGGGGTTGCGCACCCTCTTCTTCTCTGAGGCTATTTACTCATCTAAGAGTGCTACTCAAACTGATGGGGTGCAGCTGTGGGACCCTATTTTCAGAGATGATGTCCTCCACCCAAGTCTCAAAAAACTGGAAGGGTCTTCAGGAGAGGTGGGTAGTCGAGCTAGGCTATCAGACGGTCACCTTTGTAGCTGTAGTGTCATCTTTCCTATGGTTACATTCAGGGGTGGACAGAGGCAGACATGCTACTGGTGGAATTGTGCAACTGCACATTGGCCAAGAAGTAATGGGACCCATTTCCACCTTCAAAGCATATGAAATTGTGCTTTATGATGAGTTGTTGGTCTGATCATTAGCATAAAGACATAATATAACATTTCTGCACAACAAAACCATTAATATGAGGCATTCCGGTAGGACAAGCTTAACATTTCTATTACCTGTATGCCCACATTAAGAGGTTATATATGTCTCGGGGGGTGACAGATTCCCAATGAGGTGTAAACACACATATATTAATTCTTATCTATCTAATAGGATGACGACAGCTGTCCAGACCTGCATCCCACCACAAGAAACACTCCGGAGTAATCACGGGAGAATGCTAAAATCCTCAGTGACATAGTGAGGGGTAGCGCACCCTCTTCTTCTCTGAGGCTATTTACTCATCTAAGAGTGCTGCTCAAACTGATGGGGTACAGCTGTGGGACCCTATTCTCAGAGATGATGTCCTCCACCCAAGTCTCAAAAAGCTGGACGGGTCTTCAGGAGAGGTGGGTAGTCGAGCTAGGCTATCAGACGGTCACCTATGTAGCTGTAGTGTCATCTTTCCTATGGTTACATTCAGGGGTGGACAGAGGCAGACATGTTATTGGTGGAATTGTGCAACTGCACATTGGCCAAGAAGTAAGGGGACCCATTTCAACCTTCAAAGCATAAGAAATTGTGCTTTATGATGAGTTATTGGTCTGATCATTAGCATAAAGACAGAATATAACATTTCTGCACAACAAAACCATTAATATGAGGCATTCAGGTAGGACAAGCTTAACATTTCTATTACCTGTATGCCCATATTAATAGGTTATATATGTCTCGGGGGTGACTGATTCCCAATGAGGCATAAACACACATATTATGTCTTATCTATCTAATAGGATGACGACAGCTGTCCAGACCTGCATCCCACCACAAGAAACACTCTGGAGTAATCACGGGAGAATGCTAAAATCCTCAGTGACATAGTGAGGGGTTGCGCACCCTCTTCTTCTCTGAGGCTATTTACTCATCTAAGAGTGCTACTCAAACTGATGGGGTGTAGCTGTGGGACCCTATTTTCAGAGATGATGTCCTCCACCCAAGTCTCAAAAAGCTGGAAGGGTCTTCAGGAGAGGTGGGTAGTCGAGCTAGGCTATCAGACGGTCACCTTCGTAGCTGTAGTGTCATCTTTCCTATGGTTATATTCAGGGGTGGACAGAGGCAGATATGGTACTGGAGGAATTGTGCAACTGCACATTGGCCAAGAAGTAAGGGGACCCATTTCCACCTTCAAAGCATATGAATTTGTGCTTTATGATGAGTTATTGGTCTGATCATTAGCATAAAGACAGAATATAATATTTCTCCACAACAAAACCATTAACATGAGGCATACAGGTAGGACAAGCTTAACATTTCTATTACCTGTATGCCCATTTTAATAGGTTATATATGTCTCGAGGGGTGACAGATTCCCAATGAGGCATAAACACACATGTGTTAATTCTTATCTATCTAATAGGATGACGACAGCTGTCCAGACCTGCATCCCACCACAAGAAACACTCTGGAGTAATAACGAGAGAATGCTAAAATCCTCAGTGACATAGTGAGGGGTTGCGCACCCTCTTCTTCTCTGAGGCTATTTACTCATCTAGGAGTGCTACTCAAACTGATGGGGTGCAGCTGTGGGACCCTATTTTCAGAGATGATGGCCTCCACCCAAGTCTCAAAAAGCTGGAAGGGTCTTCAGGAGAGGTGGGTAGTCGAGCTAGGCTATCAGACGGTCACCTTTGTAGCTGTAGTGTCATGTTTCCTATGGTTACATTCAGGGGTGGACACAGGCAGACATGCTACTGGTGGAATTGTGCAACTGCACATTGGCCAAGAAGTAATGGGACCCATTTCCACCTTCAAAGCATATGAAATTGTGCTTTATGATGAGTTATTGGTCTGATCATTAGCATAAAGACAGAAGATAACATTTCTGCACAACAAAACCATTAATATGAGGCATTCCGGAAGGACAAGCTTAACATTTCTATTACCTGTATGCCCACATTAAGAGGTTATATATGTCTCGGGGGGTGACAGATTCCCAATGAGGCATAAACACACATATTATGTCTTATCTATCTAATAGGATGACGACAGCTGTCCAGACCTGCATCCCACCACAAGAAACACTCCGGAGTAATCACGGGAGAATGCTAAAATCCTCAGTGACATAGTGAGGGGTTGCGCACCCTCTTCTTCTCTGAGGCTCTTTAGTCATCTAAGAGTGCTACTCAAACTGATGGGGTGTAGCTGTGGGACCCTATTTTCAGAGATGATGTCCTCCACCCATGTCTCAAAAAGCTGGAAGGGTCTTCAGGAGAGGTGGGTAGTCGAGCTAGGCTATCAGACAATCACCTTTGTAGCTGTAGTGTCATCTTTCCTATGGTTACATTCAGGGGAGGACAGAGGCAGACATGGTATTGGTGGAATTGTGCAACTGCACATTGGCCAAGAAGTAAGGGGACCCATTTCAACCTTCAAAGCATAAGAAATTGTGCTTTATGATGAGTTATTGGTCTGATAATTAGCATAAAGACAGAATATAACATTTCTCCACAACAAAACCATTAATATGAGGCATTCAGGTAGGACAAGCTTAACATTTCTATTACCTGTATGCCCATATTAATAGGTTATATATGTCTTGGGGGTGACAGATTCCCAATGAGGCATAAACACACATATATTATGTCTTATCTATCTAATAGGATGACGACAGCTATCCAGACCTGCATCCCACCACAAGAAACACTCCGGAGTAATAACGGGAGAATGCTAAAATCCTCGGTGACATAGTGAGGGGTTGCGCACCCTCTTCTTCTCTGAGGCTATTTACTCATCTAAGAGTGCTACTCAAACTGATGGGTTGCAGCTGTGGGACCCTATTTTCAGAGATGATGTCCTCCACCCAAGTCTCAAAAAGCTGGAAGGGTCTTCAGGAGAGGTGAGTAGTCGAGCTAGGTTTTCAGATGGTCACCTTTGTAGCTGTAGTGTCATCTTTCCTATGGTTACATTCAGGGTTGGACAGAGGCAGATATGGTACTGGTGGAATTGTGCAACTGCACATTGGCCAAGAAGTATGGGGACCCATTTCCACCTTCAAAGCATATGAAATTGTGCTTTATGATGAGTTATTGGTCTGATCATTAGCATAACGACAGGATATAACATTTCTCCACAACAAAACCATTAATATGAGGCATTCAGGTAGGACAAGCTTAACATTTCTATTACCTGTATGCCCATATTAATAGGTTATATATGTCTCGGGGGTGACAGATTCCCAATGAGGCATAAACACACATATATTATGTCTTATCTATCTAATAGGATGACGACAGCTGTCCAGACCTGCATCCCACCACAGGAAACACTCCGGAGTAATCCTGGGAGAATGCTAAAATCCTCAGTGACATAGTGAGCGGTTGCGCACACTCTTGTTCTCTGAGGCTATTTACTCATCTAAGAGTGCTACTCAAACTGATGGGGTGCAGCTGTGGGACCCTATTTTCAGAGATGATGTCCTCCACCCAAGTCTCAAAAAACTGGAAGGGTCTTCAGGAGAGGTGGGTAGTCGAGCTAGGCTATCAGACGGTCACCTTTGTAGCTGTAGTGTCATCTTTCCTATGGTTACATTCAGGGGTGGACAGAGGCAGACATGTTATTGGTGGAATTGTGCAACTGCACATTGGCCAAGAAGTAAGGGGACCAATTTCAACCTTCAAAGCATAAGAAATTGTGCTTTATGATGAGTTATTGGTCTGATCATTAGCATAAAGACAGAATATAACATTTCTGCACAACAAAACCATTAATATGAGGCATTCAGGTAGGACAAGCTTAACATTTCTATTACCTGTATGCCCATATTAATAGGTTATGTATGTCTCGGGCGTGACTGATTCCCAATGAGGCATAAACACACATATTATGTATTATCTATCTAATAGGATGACAACAGCTGTCCAGACCTGCATCCCACCACAAGAAACACTCCGGAGTAATCACGGGAGAATGCTAAAATCCTCAGTGACATAGTGAGGGGTTGCTCACCCTCTTCTTCTCTGAGGCTATTTACTCATCTAAGAGTGCTACTCAAACTGATGGGGTGCAGCTGTGGGACCCTATTTTCAGAAATGATGTCCTCCACCCAAGTCTCAAAAAGCTGGAAGGGTCTTCAGGAGAGGTGGGTAGTCGAGCTAGGCTATCAGACGTTCACCTTTGTAGCTGTAGTGTCATCTTTCCTATGGTTACATTCAGGGGTGGACAGAGGCAGACATGCTAATGGTGGAATTGTGCAACTGCACATTGGCCAAGAAGTAAGGGGACCCATTTCAACCTTCAAAGCATATGAAATTGTGCTTTATGATGAGTTATTGGTCTGATCATTAGCATAAAGGCAGAATATAACATTTCTCCACAACAAAACCAATAATATGAGGCATTCAGGTAGGACAAGCTCAACATTTCTGTTACCTGTATGACCATATTAATAGGTTATATATGTATCGGGGGGTGATAGATTCCCAATGAGGCATAAACACACATATATTAATTCTTATCTATCTAATAGGATGACGACAGCTGTCCAGACCTGCATCCCACCACAAGAAACACTCCAGAGTAATCACGGGAGAATGCTAAAATCCTCAGTGACTTAATGAGGGGTTGCGCACCCTCTTCTTCTCTGAGGCTATCTACTCATCTAAGAGTGCTACTCAAACTGATGGGGTGCAGCTGTGGGACCCTATTTTCAGAGATGATGTCCTCCACCCAAGTCTCAAGAAACTGGAAGGGTCTTCAGGAGAGGTGGGTAGTCGAGCTAGGCTATCAGACGGTCACCTTTGTAGCTGTAGTGTCATCTTTCCTATGGTTACATTCAGGGGTGGACAGAGGCAGACATGCTACTGGTGGAATTGTGCAACTGGAAATTGGCCAAGAAGTAAGGGGACCCATTTCTACCTTCAAAGCATATGAAATTTTGCTTTATGATGAGTTATTGGTCTGATCATTAGCATAAAGACAGAATATAACATTTCTCCACAACAAAACCATTATTATGAGGCATTCAGGTAGGACAAGCTTAACATTTCTATTACCTGTATGACCATATTAATAGGTTATATATGTCTCGAGGGGTGACAGATTCCCAATGAGGCATAAACACACATATATTAATTCTTATCTATCTAATAGGATGACGACAGCTGTCCAGACCTGCATCCCACCACAAGAAACACTCCGGAGTAATCACGGGAGAATGCTAAAATCCTCAGTGACATAGTGAGGGGTTGCGCACCCTCTTCTTCTCTGAGGCTATTTACTCATCTAAGAGTGCTACTCAAACTGATGGGGTGCAGCTGTGGGACCCTATTTTCAGAGATGATGTCCTCCACCCAAGTCTCAAAAAGCTGGAAGGGTCTTCAGGAGAGGTGGGTAGTCGAGCTAGGCTATCAGACGGTCACCTTTGTAGCTGTAGTGTCATCTTTCCTATGGTTACATTCAGGGGAGGACAGAGGCAGACATGGTATTGGAGGAATTGTGCAACTGCAGATTGGCCAAGAAGTAAGGGGACCCATTTCAACCTTCAAAGCATAAGAAATTGTGCTTTATGATGAGTTATTGGTCTGATCATTAGCATAAAGACAAAATATAACATTTCTCCACAACAAAACCATTAATATGAGGCATTCAGGTAGGACAAGCTTAACATTTCTATTACCTGTATGCCCATATTAATAGGTTATATATGTCTCGGGGGTGACAGATTCCCAATGAGGCATAAACACACATATATTAATTCTTATCTATCTAACAGGATGACGACAGCTGTCCAGACCTGCATCCCACCACAAGAAACACTCCGGAGTAATCACGGGAGAATGCTAAAATCCTCAGTGACTTAATGAGGGGTTGCGCACCCTCTTCTTCTCTGAGGCTATTTACTCATCTAAGAGTGCTACTCAAACTGATGGGGTGCAGCTGTGGGACCCTATTTTCAGAGATGATGTCCTCCACCCAAGTCTCAGGAAACTGGAAGGGTCTTCAGGAGAGGTGGGTAGTCGAGCTAGGCTATCAGAAGGTCACCTTTGTAGCTGTAGTGTCATCTTTCCTATGGTTACATTCAGGGGTGGACAGAGGCAGACATGTTATTGGTGGAATTGTGCAGCTGCACATTGGCCAAGAAGTAAGGGGACCCATTTCCACCTTCAAAGCATATGAAATTGTGCTTTATGATGAGTTATTGGTCTGATCATTAGCATAAAGACAGAATATAATATTTCTCCACAACAAAACCATTAACATGAGGCATTCAGGTAGGACAAGCTTAACATTTCTATTACCTGTATGCCCATATTAATAGGTTATATATGTCTCGGGGGGTGACAGATTCCCAATGAGGCATAAACACACATATACCAATTCTTATCTATCTAATAGGATGACGACAGCTGTCCAGACCTGCATCCCACCACAAGAAACACTCCGGAGTAATCACGGGAGAATACTAAAATCCTCAGTGACATAGTGAGGGGTTGCGCACCCTCTTCTTCTCTGAGGCTATTTACTCATCTAAGAGTGCTACTCAAACTGATGGGGTGCAGCTGTGGGACCCTATTTTCAGAGATGATGTCTTCCACCCAAGTCTCAAAAAGCTGGAAGGGTCTTCAGGAGAGGTGGGTAGTCGAGCTAGGCTATCAGACGGTCACCTTTGTAGCTGTAGTGTCATCTTTCCTATGGTTATATTCAGGGGAGGACAGAGGCAGACATGGTATTGGTGGAATTGTGCAACTGCACATTGGCAAAGAAGTAAGGGGACCCATTTCAACCTTCAAAGCATAAGAAATTGTGCTTTATGATGAGTTATTGGTCTGATCATTAGCATAAAGACAGAATATAACATTTCTCCACAACAAAACCATTAATATGAGGCATTCAGGTAGGACAAGCTTAACATTTCTATTACCTGTATGCCCATATTAATAGGTTATATATGTCCCGGGGGTGACAGATTCCCAATGAGGCATAAACACACATATATTAATTCTTATCTATCTAATAGGATGACGACAGCTGTCCAGACCTGCATCCCACCACAAGAAACACTCCGGAGTAATCACGGGAGGATGCTAAAATCCTCAGTGACATAGTGAGGGGTTGCGCACCCTCTTCTTCTCTGAGGCTATTTACTCATCTAAGAGTGCTACTCAAACTGATGGGGTGCAGCTGTGGGACCCTATTTTCAGAGATGATGTCCTCCACCCATGTCTCAAAAAGCTGGAAGGGTCTTCAGGAGAGGTGGGTAGTCGAGCTAGGCTATCAGACAATCACCTTTGTAGCTGTAGTGTCATCTTTCCTATGGTTACATTCAGGGGAGGACAGAGGCAGACATGGTATTGGTGGAATTGTGCAACTGCACATTGGCCAAGAAGTAAGGGGACCCATTTCAACCTTCAAAGCATAAGAAATTGTGCTTTATGATGAGTTATTGGTCTGATCATTAGCATAACGACAGGATATAACATTTCTCCACAACAAAACCATTAATATGAGGCATTCAGGTAGGACAAGCTTAACATTTTTATTACCTGTATGCAGATATTAATTGGTTAAATATGTCTCGGGGGTGACAGATTCCCAATGAGGCATAAACACACATATATTAATTCTTATCTATCTAATAGGATGACGACAGCTGTCCAGACCTGCATCCCACCACAAGAAACACTCTGGAGTAATCACGGGAGAATGCTGAATTCCTCAGTGACATAGTGAGGGGTTGCACACCCTCTTCTTCTCTGAGGCTATTTACTCATCTAAGAGTGCTACTCAAACTGATGGGGTGCAGTTGTGAGACCCTATTTTCAGAGATGATGTCCTCCACCCAAGTCTCAAAAAGCTGGAAGGGTCTTCAGGAGAGGTGGGTAGTCGAGCTAGGCTATCAGACGGTCACCTTTGTAGCTGTAGTGTCATGTTTCCTATGGTTACATTCAGGGGTGGACAGAGGCAGACATGCTACTGGTGGAATTGTGCAACTGCACATTGGCCAAGAAGTAATGGGACCCATTTCCACCTTCAAAGCATAAGAAATTGTGCTTTATGATGAGTTATTGGTCTGATCATTAGCATAAAGACAGAATATAACATTTCTGCACAACAAAACCATTAATATGAGGCATTCAGGTAGGACAAGCTTAACATTTCTATTACCTGTATGCCCACATTAAGAGGTTATATATGTCTCGGGGGGTGACAGATTCCCAATGAGGTATAAACACACATATATTAATTCTTATCTATCTAATAGGATGACGACAGCTGTCCAGACCTGCATCCCACCACAAGAAACATTCCGGAGTAATCACGGGAGAATGTTAAAATCCTCAGTGACATAGTGAGGGGTTGCGCACCCTCTTCTTCTCTGAGGCTATTTACTCATCTAAGAGTGCTACTCAAACTGATGGGGTGCAGCTGTGGGACCTTATTTTCAGAGATGATGTCCTCCACCCAAGTCTCAAAAAGCTGGAAGGGTCATCAGGAGAGGTGGGCAGTCGAGCTAGGCTATCAGACGGTCACCTATGTAGCTGTAGTGTCATCTTTCCTATGGTTACATTCAGGGGTGGACAGAGGCAGACATGGTATTGGTGGAATTGTGCAACTGCACATTGGCCAAGAAGTAAGGGGACCCATTTCAACCTTCAAAGCATTAGAAATTGTGCTTTATGATGAGTTATTGGTCTGATCATTAGCATAAAGACAGAATATAACATTTCTGCACAACAAAACCATTAATATGAGGCATTCAGGTAGGACAAGCTTAACATTTCTATTACCTGTATGCCCATATTAATAGGTTATATATGTCTCGGGGGTGACAGATTCCCAATGAGGCATAAACACACATATATTATGTCTTATCTATCTAATAGGATGACAACAGCTGTCCAGACCTGCATCCCACCACAAGAAACACTCCGGAGTAATCACGGGAGAATGCTAAAATCCTCAGTGACATAGTGAGGGGTTGCTCACCCTCTTCTTCTCTGAGGCTATTTACTCATCTAAGAGTGCTACTCAAACTGATGGGGTGCAGCTGTGGGACCCTATTTTCAGAGATGATGTCCTCCACCCAAGTCTCAAAAAGCTGGAAGGGTCTTCAGGAGAGGTGGGTAGTCGAGCTAGGCTATCAGACGTTCACCTTTGTAGCTGTAGTGTCATCTTTCCTATGGTTACATTCAGGGGTGGACAGAGGCAGACATGCTAATGGTGGAATTGTGCAACTGCACATTGGCCAAGAAGTAAGGGGACCCATTTCAACCTTCAAAGCATATGAAATTGTGCTTTATGATGAGTTATTGGTCTGATCATTAGCATAAAGGCAGAATATAACATTTCTCCACAACAAAACCAATAATATGAGGCATTCAGGTAGGACAAGCTCAACATTTCTGTTACCTGTATGACCATATTAATAGGTTATATATGTCTCGGGGGGTGATAGATTCCCAATGAGGCATAAACACACATATATTAATTCTTATCTATCTAATAGGATGACGACAGCTGTCCAGACCTGCATCCCACCACAAGAAACACTCCAGAGTAATCACGGGAGAATGCTAAAATCCTCAGTGACTTAATGAGGGGTTGCGCACCCTCTTCTTCTCTGAGGCTATTTACTCATCTAAGAGTGCTACTCAAACTGATGGGGTGCAGCTGTGGGACCCTATTTCAGAGATGATGTCCTCCACCCAAGTCTCAAGAAACTGGAAGGGTCTTCAGGAGAGGTGGGTAGTCGAGCTAGGCTATCAGACGGTCACCTTTGTAGCTGTAGTGTCATCTTTCCTATGGTTACATTCAGGGGTGGACAGAGGCAGACATGCTACTGGTGGAATTGTGCAACTGCAAATTGGCCAAGAAGTAAGGGGACCCATTTCTACCTTCAAAGCATATGAAATTTTGCTTTATGATGAGTTATTGGTCTGATCATTAGCATAAAGACAGAATATAACATTTCTCCACAACAAAACCATTATTATGAGGCATTCAGGTAGGACAAGCTTAACATTTCTATTACCTGTATGACCATATTAATAGGTTATATATGTCTCGAGGGGTGACAGATTCCCAATGAGGCATAAACACACATATATTAATTCTTATCTATCTAATAGGATGACGACAGCTGTCCAGACCTGCATCCCACCACAAGAAACACTCCGGAGTAATCACGGGAGAATGCTAAAATCCTCAGTGACATAGTGAGGGGTTGCGCACCCTCTTCTTCTCTGAGGCTATTTACTCATCTAAGAGTGCTACTCAAACTGATGGGGTGCAGCTGTGGGACCCTATTTTCAGAGATGATGTCCTCCACCCAAGTCTCAAAAAGCTGGAAGGGTCTTCAGGAGAGGTGGGTAGTCGAGCTAGGCTATCAGACGGTCACCTTTGTAGCTGTAGTGTCATCTTTCCTATGGTTACATTCAGGGGAGGACAGAGGCAGACATGGTATTGGTGGAATTGTGCAACTGCAGATTGGCCAAGAAGTAAGGGGACCCATTTCAACCTTCAAAGCATAAGAAATTGTGCTTTATGATGAGTTATTGGTCTGATCATTAGCATAAAGACAAAATATAACATTTCTCCACAACAAAACCATTAATATGAGGCATTCAGGTAGGACAAGCTTAACATTTCTATTACCTGTATGCCCATATTAATAGGTTATATATGTCTCGGGGGTGACAGATTCCCAATGAGGCATAAACACACATATATTAATTCTTATCTATCTAACAGGATGACGACAGCTGTCCAGACCTGCATCCCACCACAAGAAACACTCCGGAGTAATCACGGGAGAATGCTAAAATCCTCAGTGACTTAATGAGGGGTTGCGCACCCTCTTCTTCTCTGAGGCTATTTACTCATCTAAGAGTGCTACTCAAACTGATGGGGTGCAGCTGTGGGACCCTATTTTCAGAGATGATGTCCTCCACCCAAGTCTCAGGAAACTGGAAGGGTCTTCAGGAGAGGTGGGTAGTCGAGCTAGGCTATCAGAAGGTCACCTTTGTAGCTGTAGTGTCATCTTTCCTATGGTTACATTCAGGGGTGGACAGAGGCAGACATGTTATTGGTGGAATTGTGCAGCTGCACATTGGCCAAGAAGTAAGGGGACCCATTTCCACCTTCAAAGCATATGAAATTGTGCTTTATGATGAGTTATTGGTCTGATCATTAGCATAAAGACAGAATATAATATTTCTCCACAACAAAACCATTAACATGAGGCATTCAGGTAGGACAAGCTTAACATTTCTATTACCTGTATGCCCATATTAATAGGTTATATATGTCTCGGGGGGTGACAGATTCCCAATGAGGCATAAACACACATATACCAATTCTTATCTATCTAATAGGATGACGACAGCTGTCCAGACCTGCATCCCACCACAAGAAACACTCCGGAGTAATCACGGGAGAATACTAAAATCCTCAGTGACATAGTGAGGGGTTGCGCACCCTCTTCTTCTCTGAGGCTATTTACTCATCTAAGAGTGCTACTCAAACTGATGGGGTGCAGCTGTGGGACCCTATTTTCAGAGATGATGTCTTCCACCCAAGTCTCAAAAAGCTGGAAGGGTCTTCAGGAGAGGTGGGTAGTCGAGCTAGGCTATCAGACGGTCACCTTTGTAGCTGTAGTGTCATCTTTCCTATGGTTATATTCAGGGGAGGACAGAGGCAGACATGGTATTGGTGGAATTGTGCAACTGCACATTGGCAAAGAAGTAAGGGGACCCATTTCAACCTTCAAAGCATAAGAAATTGTGCTTTATGATGAGTTATTGGTCTGATCATTAGCATAAAGACAGAATATAACATTTCTCCACAACAAAACCATTAATATGAGGCATTCAGGTAGGACAAGCTTAACATTTCTATTACCTGTATGCCCATATTAATAGGTTATATATGTCCCGGGGGTGACAGATTCCCAATGAGGCATAAACACACATATATTATGTTTTATCTATCTAATAGGATGACGACAGCTGTCCAGACCTGCATCCCACCACAAGAAACACTCCGGAGTAATCACGGGAGAATGCTAAAATCCTCAGTGACATAGTGAGGGGTTGCGCACCCTCTTCTTCTCTGAGGCTATTTACTCATCTAAGAGTGCTACTCAAACTGATGGGGTGCAGCTGTGGGACCCTATTTTCAGAGATGATGTCCTCCACCCAAGTCTCAAAAAGCTGGAAGGGTCTTCAGGAGAGGTGGGTAGTCGAGCTAGGCTATCAGACGTTCACCTTTGTAGCTGTAGTGTCATGTTTCCTATGGTTACATTCAGGGGTGGACAGAGGCAGACATGCTACTGGTGGAATTGTGCAACTGCACATTGGCCAAGAAGTAAAGGGACCCATTTCAACCTTCAAAGCATATGAAATTGTGCTTTATGATGAGTTATTGGTTTGATCATTAGCATAAAGGCAGAATATAACATTTCTCCACAACAAAACCAATAATATGAGGCATTCAGGTAGGACAAGCTTAACATTTCTATTACCTGTATGACCATTTTAATAGGTTATATATGTCTCGAGGGGTGACAGATTCCCAATGAGGCATAAACACACATATATTAATTCTTATCTATCTAATAGGATGACGACAGCTGTCCAGACCTGCATCCCACCACAAGAAACACTCCGGAGTAATCACGGGAGAATGCTAAAATCCTCAGTGACATAGTGAGGGGTTGCGCACCCTCTTCTTCTCTGAGGCTATTTACTCATCTAAGAGTGCTACTCAAACTGATGGGGTGCAGCTGTGGGACCCTATTTTCAGAGATGATGTCCTCCACCCAAGTCTCAAAAAGCTGGAAGGGTCTTCAGGAGAGGTGGGTAGTCGAGCTAGGCTATCAGACGGTCACCTTTGTAGCTGTAGTGTCATCTTTCCTATGGTTACATTCAGGGGTGGACAGAGGCAGACATGCTACTTGTGGAATTGTGCAACTGCACATTGGCCAAGAAGTAAGGGGACCCATTTCCACCTTCAAAGCATATGAAATTCTGCTTTATGATGAGTTATTGGTCTGATCATTAGCATAAAGACAGAATATAACATTTCTCCACAACAAAACCATTATTATGAGGCATTCAGGTAGGACAAGCTTAACATTTCTATTACCTGTATGCCCATATTAAGAGGTTATATATGTCTCGGGGGGTGATAGATTCCCAATGAGGCATAAACACACATATATTAATTCTTATCTAATAGGATGACGACAGCTGTCCAGACATGCATCCCACCACAAGAAACACTCCGGAGAAATCATGGGAGAATGATAAAGTCCTCAGTGACATAGTGAGGGGTTGCGCACCCTCTTCTTCTCTGAGGCTATTTACTCATCTAAGAGTGCTACTCAAACTGATAGGGTGCAGCTGTGGGACCCTATTTTCAGAGATGATGTCCTCCACCAAAGTCTCAAAAAGCTGGAAGGGTCTTCAGGAGAGGTGAGTAGTCGAGCTAGGTTATCAGACAGTCACCTTTGTAGTTGTAGTGTCATCTTTCCTATGGTTACATTCAGGGGTGGACAGAGGCAGACATGCTTCTTGTGGAATTGTGCAACTGCACATTGGCCAAGAAGTAAGGGGACCCATTTCCACCTTCAAAGCATATGAAATTGTGCTTTATGATGAGTTATTGGTCTGATCATTAGCATAAATACAGAATATAACATTTCTCCACAACAAAACCATTATTATGAGGCATTCAGGTAGGACAAGCTTAACATTTCTATTACCTGTATGCCCATATTAATAGGTTATATATGTCTCGGGGGGTGACAGATTCCCAATGAGGCATAAACACACATATATTAATTCTTATCTATCTAATAGGATGACAACAGCTGTCCAGACCTGCATCCCACCACAAGAAACACTCCGGAGTAATCACGAGAGAATGCTAAAATCCTCAAGTCTCAAAAAGCTGGAAGGGTCTTCAGGAGAGGTGGGTAGTCGAGCTAAGCTATCAGACGGTCACCTCTGCAGCTGTAGTGTCATCTATTTTATAGTTCCATTCAAGGGTGGACAGGGGTGGACATGTTATTGGTGCAACTTGTGTAACTGCACATTGGCCAAGAGGTAAGCTGGCCCATTTCCACCTTCAAAGCAGAAGAAATTGTGCGTGATGATGAGTTATTGGGCTGCAAAGGGTCCATATATTGTTCATGCACAGTGTCCCTCTTCTGTCTGTGTCTTCCAGTGGCTCCAATGTATAATTAATTTCCTGCAAAGAGAATCACATCACATTAATAATTTCCATGCAATGAAGCTCAATACAATCAATCCTGTCACTACCACTATGGGATTTTCAAAGTTGTGTGTAAATTGTTTAACCCAACTCTGATAGACCACATCCAGAAAAAGAGATTTCATCCTTCCTTGGATTTATCTCTAGCCTTTTGCTGCAGCTCCTTTACTTTATCCATGTTTCTCTATTGAATCATGTGCATCTTCCATCTAGGAGCAGCATTTCTCTCCTATAACAGCACAAGTGCCCCTTCAATTGCTAACAGGCTGTCAAGAGCCATTCTCTTCTGAAGGGTTACCATCCTCATTCAGTGACATCATAAGTAGTAGCTTATGGGGGCAAAACTAACAACCAAAACATTCCGTGAAATGACAAATAAGAGCTAACACAAGTATTAGCTTATGGGGGCAAATCTAACAACCAAAACATTTCGTGAAATGACAAATAAGAGCTAATATGGGCGGAGCCATCAATCATAACATTCCATGACATATGACGCATCTTATGGGGACGAAATCAACAATCCCATCACTCTAAGACATTATAAGGAACAGCTAAGCAACAACCACATTCCGTGACATCACAAGTAGCAGCTAATGGGTGCAATCCAACAACCTCTCTTCCATTGAAGTGCATTGCCCAATAATATACTAGAGATCAAACAATATGAATCCTACCAATGTGGGGAATATTTGAAAAGTTTTACTACATATGGAGCTAATATGTATATACATTGATGTTGTACAAGGATTTCCCAATATTGGTTGGATTTATTTTTTTGATCTGGACTGTATATTACTATATGTCTCAACAGCATCCGACAATTGCATAGTTACAGTGGGGCAAAAAAGTATTTAGTCAGTCAGCAATAGTGCAAGTTCCACCACTTAAAAAGATGAGAGGCGTCTGTAATTTACATCATAGGTAGACCTCAACTATGGGAGACAAACTGAGAAAAAAAAATCCGGAAAATCACATTGTCTGTTTTTTTATCATTTTTTTTGCATATTATGGTGGAAAATAAGTATTTGTTCAGAAACAAACAATAAAGATTTCTGGCTCTCACAGACCTGTAACTTCTTCTTTAAGAGTCTCCTCTTTCCTCCACTCATTACCTGTAGTAATGGCACCTGTTTAAACTTGTTATCAGTATAAAAAGACACCTGTGCACACCCTCAAACAGTCTGACTCCAAACTGCACTATGGTGAAGACCAAAGAGCTGTCAAAGGACACCAGAAACAAAATTGTAGCCCTGCACCAGGCTGGGAAGACTGAATCTGCAAAAGCCAACCAGCTTGGAGTGAAGAAATCAACAGTGGGAGCAATAATTAGAAAATGGAAGACATACAAGACCACTGATAATCTCTCTCGATCTGGGGCTCCACGCAAAATCCCACCCCGTGGGGTCAGAATGATCACAAGAACGGTGAGCAAAAATCCCAGAACCACGTGGGGGGACCTAGTGAATGAACTGCAGAGAGCTGGGACCAATGTAACAAGGCCTACCATAAGTAACACACTACGCCACCATGGACTCAGATCCTGCAGTGCCAGACGTGTCCCACTGCTTAAGCCAGTACATGTCCGGGCCCGTCTGAAGTTTGCTAGAGAGCATTTGGATGATCCAGAGGAGTTTTGGGAGAATGTCCTATGGTCTGATGAAACCAAACTGGAACTGTTTGGTAGAAACACAACTTGTCATGTTTGGAGGAAAAAGAATACTGAGTTGCATCCATCAAACACCATACCTACTGTAAAGCATGGTGGTGGAAACATCATGCTTTGGGGCTGTTTCTCTGCAAAGTGGCCAGGACGACTGATCCGGGTACATGAAAGAATGAATGGGGCCATGTATCGTGAGATTTTGAGTGCAAACCTCCTTCCATCAGCAAGGGCATTGAAGATGAAACGTGGCTGGGTCTTTCAACATGACAATGATCCAAAGCACACCGCCAGGGCAACGAAGGAGTGGCTTCGTAAGAAGCATTTCAAGGTCCTGGAGTGGCCTAGCCAGTCTCCAGATCTCAACCCTATAGAAAACCTTTGGAGGGAGTTGAAAGTCCGTGTTGCCAAGCGAAAAGCCAAAAACATCACTGCTCTAGAGGAGATCTGCATGGAGGAATGGGCCAACATACCAACAACAGTGTGTGGCAACCTTGTGAAGACTTACAGAAAACGTTTGACCTCTGTCATTGCCAACAAAGGATATATTACAAAGTATTGAGATGAAATTTTGTTTCTGACCAAATACTTATTTTCCACCATAATATGCAAATAAAATGTTAAAAAAACAGACAATGTGATTTTCTGGATTTTTTTTTCTCAGTTTGTCTCCCATAGTTGAGGTCTACCTATGATGTGAATTACAGACGCCTCTCATCTTTTTAAGTGGTGGAACTTGCACTATTGCTGACTGACTAAATACTTTTTTGCCCCACTGTATCTTAGATGTTTTTCTACATGCCTGAATAAAGGAATTTCTAACTCCAGGATCGGTGAGTGCTGCCGCATTTGTTCTGTGACTTGTATGTGATTCAACTCTCTATATCACGCTAGCACCTCTGATTAGCCATCGGGTAACCAGCTGAAAATTGGAGTACACATTTAGTTCTCCCTGGACACTTGGGCTGTGCTGTTCTACAATTTGTCTATTACGGTCCAATTACATAGTTATCTTTATGTTGCATGTGTTCCCTTTACAGAATATAACTTTAATCTCCCAGATTTGGATGATTCTATAGCAATACATGGCCTAAAAATTGAGAAGTCGTCATGTTCCAGTTATGGCTGAGGGGATTCTCTCAATTATAACTAATCTATTGACCTGATGAGCATGAAAGTCACAATCCAATAAAATGTGATGGATAATCGATAAATCATTGTCATTTCTGTACTTAAAGATAAATCCCGTCACATGCTATATATCTCTTTACTATTAGAAGAAATGCTGTAAAATTTGGACATGTCCTAATATGAGGGGTTCACTATTTATTTTGGGCCTGTTTATATTATATAGAATAAAGACTCCTTAATGAATAAAAAATAAATGAGAAATAGAGGATAGAAGAGAATGAAGGACACAGCAGGAGAGTACATAGAGCCGACTTACCTCTCTCTCCACCGTCTGCAACTGTCAAATGGAATGTTGGCTCTGCAGCTCCTTACAAAATGTGTGTGATGTCATAATGCAAGGGGGCGGAGCCAGAAACACCAACATTCCGTGACATCATCAGCAGGAGCAGCAGTTGTTATTTAAACAGACCAGAGCAGGCCACACAACCAATTCATTACCATATAAATGAAAAGTTGAAGGTAAATTGTTTAACCCAACTCTGATAGACCCCATGCAGAAAAAGAGATTCCATCCCTCCTTGGATATATCTCTAGCTTTTTGCTGCAGCTTCTATACTTTATCCATGTTTCTTTATTGAATCATGTGCATCTTCAATCTAGGAGCAGCACTCCTCACCTATAACAGCACAAGTGCCCCTTCAATTGCTAACAGGCAGTCAAGAGCCATTCTCTTCTGAAGGGCTACCATCCTCATTCAGTGACATCACAAGTAGAAGCTAATCGGGGTGAAACCAACAACCAAAACATTTGGTGACATCACAAGTAGTATCTTATGGAGCAAACTAACAACCAAAACATTCTGTGAAATGACAAATAAGAGCTAATAAGGGCGGAGCCAACAATCATAACATTCCGTGACATCATATGACGCATCTTATGGGGGTGGAATCCGCAATCCCATCACATTCCATGCCATAACAAGTAGTAGCTTATGGAGCAAACTAACAACCAAAACATTCTGTGAAATGACAAATAAGAGCTAATAAGGGCAGAGCCAACAATCATAACATTCCGTGACATCATATTACGCATCTTATGGGGATGGAATCAACAATCCCATCACTCTAAGACATTATAAGGAACAGCTAAACAACCACCACATTCCGTGACATCACATGTAGCAGCTAATGGGTGCGATCCAACAACCTCACTTCCGTTGAAGTGCATTGCCCAATAATATACTACAGATCAAACAATATGAATCCTACCAATGTGGGGAATATTTGAATAGTTTTACTACATATGTTGCTAATATGTATATACATCAGTGTTGAACAAGGATTTCGCAATATTGGTTGGATTTATATTTTTGATCTGGACTGTATATTACTATATGTCTCAATAACATCCGACAATTACATAGTTATCTTCATGTTGCATGTGTTCCCTTTACAGGACATAACTTTAATCTCCCAGATTTGGATAACTCTATAGCAATACATGGCTTAAAATTCGAGATGTCGTCATGTTCCAGTTATAGCTGAGGGGTTTCTCTCAATTATAACTAATCTATGGACCTGATGAGCAAGAAAGTCAGAATCCAATAAAATGTGATGGTTAATAATCAGTAAATCATTGTCATTTCTGTACTTGAATATAAATCCCGTCACATCCTATATATCTCTTTACTATTGGAAGACATGCTGTTAGGACTGGCGGAACGCACCAAGAGAGATGTAATGGATGTGTTCGCAGTCCGGGGTCCACCGTGCAGGTGAAACCTGCTGCTAGGACATGACAGACGATATGGCGGTACTCATAAGTATACACGCGTGGGTTAAACCTCACCCAGCGTGAAGAAAGCGATCCTGTTGCGTCACAGGATCGCGGTACCGCACATAGAGCGCGAGCAAGTGGTCAGCGAACTAGACCCCAACAGGGATAGTAGTCCGATTAGACCCTTGCTGGCACTACACCACAACTGGGTGTGAAAAGTATATACAATAGAGGCACCGAAGTGCAAACTGTGCCGTGCTGGCAGGCACCACTAAGTACCCAGACATGGGTCAGGAAGCACACACAGGCGCGTGGCGCCGCACTGGCGGTCACAGCAGAGGACGCTGACACGTGTGTGACACGTTGAGTGTTAAGTCGGGCGCTAGATCGCAGCCATACACCATACGTGAACAATCATACAGTAGGGTAGGGGTATTTAAAGGACGACTTGCACTCACAACAAACACACGTATAAAGTTGTACACTAGCGCATGGCCGTGCGGTCATGCGCAGTTTATATAGCTGCAGGACAGGAAGCGGCCACAGAAACTTTGCCCTTCCAAGACCTGCCAAGAGGACCAATAGAATGCGCTGCAGAGTCTGAGCACATGACCCTCGATCTCCAACGGGAGATCTTGCCCTGGGCATGCTCAGTGTGCGCAGACAAGGACTTAGTCCCAGAGAAGTCTACTCGCTGCTGACCAGTATTGGCTTTAAAGGCAGAAGCTGGAGAAGCAGCAGTAACTCTTCTCACAGAGTCAGACTGAGCGAGACGCTGGGATCGACGTCCCTGCTGAGCAGGCTCCACTGCGGCTGGAGGAGAATGGGAGACCGCAGCGGAGACGGATCGAGATTCCCCCTGTGCAGCAGAGGAAACTCGACTCCTAACATTACCCCCCCTCCTAGGGCCCCCCCCTCCTTGGGCCTCGCTACGTTCGAAGGCAGCAATGAGCTGTGGGGCCCGAATGTTTTCAGCAGGCTCCCATGACCTGTTCTCTGGACCATAACCCTTCCAATCCACCAGATAGAACTTTTTGCCGCGTACCACCTTACACCCCAAAATAGCGTTCACCTCGTAATCGTCCGTAGACGAACCCGATGTCCCGGCAGATGACTCGGAAAACCGGGACATGTATACGGGTTTCAAGAGGGACACATGAAAGGTGTCGGTGATACCCAAGCGTGGAGGAAGAGCCAAACGGTAGACCACAGGATTAACCTGTTCAAGGACCTTGAAGGGACCCAAGTAGCGAGGAGCAAACTTAGTGGACTCAACTCGCAGCCTGATGTTACGGGCGGAGAGCCACACCAAGTCGCCAGGGACAAAAGTCGGAGCAGGGCGCCGATGAACATCGGCGGAGGACCTCATTCTCTCCTTGGAGGCCCGAATGGCATCCTGCGTGCGATCCCAAATGTCCCGTGCCTCCACAGCCCAGTCTGCCACCCTGGGATCAGCGGAAGACACAGGCATGGGCACTGGAACACGCGGATGCTGGCCGTAATTTAAGAGGAATGGAGTCTGACCGGTGGAGTCGGCTACGGCATTGTTAAGTGCAAACTCTGCCCACGGTAGCAAGGATGCCCTGTCATCCTGTCTGGCAGAAACAAAATGTCGCAGATATGTGACCAAGGTCTGGTTGGCCCTTTCTACCAACCCATTCGTCTCGGGATGATATGCCGAAGAGAGATTTAACTCAATACTGAGTAAACGACATGGCTCCCTCCAGAATCGAGACGCAAACTGGGGACCCCGGTCACTAACAATTTTGTCTGGTATACCGTGTAAGCGAAAGATATGCTTGATAAACAAGACAGCCAACGCCCGTGCAGATGGTAGCCGTGGAAGAGGCACCAAATGCACCATTTTGGAGAAATGGTCGGTGATCACCCAGATAATGGTGCAATTACGAGACTTGGGTAAGCCCACCACAAAGTCCATCCCGACCATCTCCCAGGGCCTGTCAGCCACGGGCAGAGGGTAAAGCAAACCAGCTGGCCGTTGCCGAGGAGTCTTGTTCCTGGCGCAAGAGACACACGCCCGAACGTACTCCGCGACATCACGAGCCATATGCGGCCACCAGTATGTCCTCACCAGTAACTCAGATGTCCTTTTAGTACCAAAATGGCCACCCACCCTGGACGAGTGCGCCCAAGAGAGAACCTCCGGCCGCAAACTAGATGGAACAAAAGTCTTGCCCGGGGGCACAGACTCCAGCGAAACCGGGGCCACGGTTCTCAAACTCTCGGTGGGGACAATAAGCCGAGGCTCCTCCTCCTCCTCCGCAGATGACACAACGGAGCGAGAGAGAGCATCGGCCCGAATGTTCTTCTCCCCAGAAAGGAAATGGAGGGTGAAATGAAACCGGGAGAAGAACAAGGACCATCTGGCCTGGCGAGAATTCAACCGCTGAGCTGTCTGCAGATACACCAAATTTTTGTGATCTGTGAAGACTTGGAAGGGAAAACGTGCTCCCTCCAAGAGATGTCTCCACTCCGAGAAAGCCAACTTCATGGCTAGCAACTCCCTGTCCCCGATGGAATAATTCCTCTCTGCTGGTGCGAAGGTCTTGGAGAAAAAGAAGCAAGGATGCTTCCGACCTTGAGCATCCTTTTGGAAGAGGACTGCTCCAGCACCAACAGAAGAGGCATCCACCTCCATGATAAATGGCTTATCAACATCGGGGCGATGAAGTATGGGAGCGCTAGCGAAGTGTGACTTTATAGAGATAAAGGCCTTGGAGACCTCCTCAGACCACAATTTAGGATTTGCCCCCTTCTTGGTGAGGGCAACCAAGGGAGCTACCAAAGTTGAGAAATGCGGGATGAACTGGCGATAATAATTGATGAACCCCATAAAGCGCTGCACCGCTTTAAGAGAATGAGGTTCCTGCCAGTCCATCACAGCCTGTAGTTTGGCAGGATCCATAGCCAATCCCTGGGCTGAGATGATGTAGCCCAGGAAAGGTAAGGACTCCTGCTCAAACATGCACTTCTCCAACTTGGCATAGAGGGAGTTTGCCCGTAGAAGGTCGAAGACTTTGCAAACATCTCTCCGGTGGGAGTCAATATCTGGAGAGTAGATGAGAATATCATCCAGATAGACTACGACCGAGGTGGAAAGCATATCCCGGAAGATATCGTTCACAAAGTCTTGGAAAACGGCTGGGGCATTACAGAGCCCAAAGGGCATCACCAGATATTCATAGTGCCCATCCCTGGTGTTAAAAGCCGTCTTCCATTCGTCTCCCTCACGGATGCGAATCAGGTTGTAAGCACCCCGCAGATCTAATTTAGTAAATACCCTTGCTCCCCGAAGCCTATCGAACAGTTCAGATATCAAAGGCAAAGGGTATTTATTCTTAACGGTGATGGCGTTAAGACCCCTGTAGTCTATGCATGGACGCAATTCCCCACTCTTCTTCTGCACGAAGAAGAATCCTGCCCCAGCAGGTGACACTGACTTCCTGATGAACCCTCTTGCCAGATTTTCCTGTATGTACTGTGACATTGCCTCCGTCTCCGGGAGAGATAGCGGATAGACTCGACCCCGGGGAGGCTCAGCACCAGGCAAGAGGTCAATAGGACAGTCATAGGGGCGATGGGGCGGAAGGGTCTCCGCCGCCTTTTTGGAGAATACGTCTGCATATGACCAATACTGCTTGGGGAGAGAGGATAGATCTGTGGATACCTCAGTAGTAGCAACCTGAACGCACTCCCTCTGACACCTACCCCCACAAGATTCACCCCAACCCAGAATTCTGCCTGAGGACCACTCGATATGAGGAGAGTGGTACCGTAGCCAAGGTATTCCCAACAGGATCTCATCAATTCCTTCCAGAATGACGAGCAGAGAAATTATCTCCTGATGAGATGGTGACATGGACAGAGTAAAAGGGATGGTCTGGTGTGTTATCTGTGAGGGCAATGTCGACCCATTCACCACTCGCACCGTTACTGGTTGAGCAAGCATAACCAAGGGTATTGCGTGACGTTGGGCGAAGGCAGAAGACATAAAGTTGCCCTCCGCCCCAGAATCCACGCAGAGCTCTACCGAGTGGGAAAATGAGCCAATAGTAATTGTCCCCTTAAAGGACAACTTAGAGGCAAACGTCGCCGTGTCTAGTGTACCTCCACCAACTACCACTAGACGCTGACGTTTCCTCGACCGCTGAGGACATCTGGTGGCTAGATGTCCTGACTGCTGGCAAACATGACAGACCCTGAGTGCACAAGCGGTCGGGGACTTAGATCCTGCTTGTGACACCTCCCTGGCCTCATGTGACTCAGGAACCAGGACTGGAAATTCAAGAGGTTTGGCAAAAGTAGGAGCCAGCCGAAACCTCTGCCTACACTGGGCTCGCTCTAACCTCCGCTCGTTAAAACGGAGGTCAATTCGAGTGGAGACAGTTATTAACTCCTCCAGTGTGGCAGGAATCTCCCTAGTGGCCAGAGCGTCCTTTACGTGGTCAGCCAAGCCCCTCCAAAATATGGGGATAAGAGCTTTATCCGACCAATCCAGCTCAGATGCTAAGGTGCGGAATTGGACGGCAAAATGACTGACCAAGGACTCACCCTGAGTTAATGCCAGCAATTGGAGCGCAGTATCATGGGTGACTTGAGGTCCTAAAAAGACCTGTTTCAGAGCGCTCAGAAACAGCGGAGCACTCTGCACCACATGATCGCCACGCTCCCACAGCGGCGTAGCCCATTCCAACGCCCTGTCCGACAATAGAGACAAAAGAAATCCCACCTTAGCCCGCTCTGTGGGAAAATGTGTAGCCAGGAGCTCGAGATGAATAGAGCACTGACTCACAAATCCCCTACAAAACTTGCTATCACCAGAAAATTTTTCTGGCAGCGGGAGGTGAGATAATGTCGGAACAGGGGTGGCAATGGACATAGTAGCTGCAGCCACGCTGGCAGCCTGTACAGCTACTGCAGTAACATCCACAGCTGAGGTCGCGCTCTCGAGAGCCGCCAACCTACCCTCCAGCTGCTGGATATGCCGCAGAGATTGCTGTATGTCTGTCATCACTAGCCAGACGCTGGCGCTAGTGTAATGTTAGGACTGGCGGAACGCACCAAGAGAGATGTAATGGATGTGTTCGCAGTCCGGGGTCCACCGTGCAGGTGAAACCTGCTGCTAGGACATGACAGACGATATGGCGGTACTCATAAGTATACACGCGTGGGTTAAACCTCACCCAGCGTGAAGAAAGCGATCCTGTTGCGTCACAGGATCGCGGTACCGCACATAGAGCGCGAGCAAGTGGTCAGCGAACTAGACCCCAACAGGGATAGTAGTCCGATTAGACCCTTGCTGGCACTACACCACAACTGGGTGTGAAAAGTATATACAATAGAGGCACCGAAGTGCAAACTGTGCCGTGCTGGCAGGCACCACTAAGTACCCAGACATGAGTCAGGAAGCACACACAGGCGCGTGGCGCCGCACTGGCGGTCACAGCAGAGGACGCTGACACGTGTGTGACACGTTGAGTGTTAAGTCGGGCGCTAGATCGCAGCCATACACCATACGCGAACAATCATACAGTAGGGTAGGGGTATTTAAAGGACGACTTGCACTCACAACAAACACACGTATAAAGTTGTACACTAGCGCATGGCCGTGCGGTCATGCGCAGTTTATATAGCTGCAGGACAGGAAGCGGCCACAGAAACTTTGCCCTTCCAAGACCTGCCAAGAGGACCAATAGAATGCGCTGCAGAGTCTGAGCACATGACCCTCGATCTCCAACGGGAGATCTTGCCCTGGGCATGCTCAGTGTGCGCAGACAAGGACTTAGTCCCAGAGAAGTCTACTCGCTGCTGACCAGTATTGGCTTTAAAGGCAGAAGCTGGAGAAGCAGCAGTAACTCTTCTCACAGAGTCAGACTGAGCGAGACGCTGGGATCGACGTCCCTGCTGAGCAGGCTCCACTGCGGCTGGAGGAGAATGGGAGACCGCAGCGGAGACGGATCGAGATTCCCCCTGTGCAGCAGAGGAAACTCGACTCCTAACACATGCTATAAAATTTGGGCATCTCCTAATATGAGGGGTTCACTATTAGTTTTGGGCCTGCTTATATTATATAGAATAAAGACTTCTTAATGAATAAAAAAATAAATGTGAAATAAATGATAGAAGAGAATGAAGGACACAACAAGAGACGACAGAGCCGACTTACCTCTCTCCACCGTCTGCAACTGTCAAATGGAATGTTGGCTCTGCAGCTCCTTACACAATGTGTGTGATGTCATAATGCAAGGGGGCGGAGCCAACAACCACAACATTCCGTGACATCATCAGCAGGAGCAGCAGTTGTTATTTAAAGAGACCAGAGCAGGTCATACAACCAATTCATTACCATATAAATGAAATGGACTCTAGTTATCCACCTTGACCTCTTAAAACTTTTATAAAATGCCACAATGTAATTATTACCATACAATGTAATTAAGGAGTAGTTTCAACTAATTTGAACAGTGCTAAATCAACAGTAATAACCCATATATCCCAGTATTACAAAAGATTATATTATATGGATGGTTGGATGTGGAGGTGGACATGCTACTGTACATTAAATGGCCAGTAAATAGGAGAGGACACTACAGACAATGTTACTATATTCCTAGGGTTGGGCCATTAATTTTCCCAAGGGGCTACATGAGAGAATGTTACATATTAAATACAATTATTATTTTATATTAATAATAATAATTGTATAACTTAATATTTGGCAGAATTAAGTATGTTGACAACCCCTACAAACCATATGAGCCCATATACAGCTCCCATCTATATCTCTATATACTGTAAGAGCTCACACCTAGCTTCCTACATACAGTATGAGTCCTCACATAACCCCTCTACATACATTGTAAGAACCCACATAGCCTCTCTATATATAGTAAGAGCCCCTACATAGCCTCTCTATTTAACAGGAGCCCTCATATAGCCTTGTGTATTTAGTATGAGACCACACATAGCCCCCTATATACAGTATGAGCCAGAGGTGTATCTAGAAGTGATGAGCAAGCATGCTTGCCACTGATCGAAACTCTATCAAGCATCACAGTGCTTGGTTACACTCGTTACTCGATCGAGTATTGCGGGTGTGATTTTTTGCCAAATAAATTGGTCTTGTTTGTATCTGTTGAGGCTATTCCAGCTGTGGCCCGTTCAGACCGCCTTAAATCAGAAGAAGTAGTCGAATAAGGTGGAGTAGTTGAGTCGGGCTGAACAGATGAGGGTGGGGACGCACCCATTTCCAACGGAGCAACCACTAAAGGAACTTCAGGAATCTCAGCTTCAAGAACTTGTCCCTCTCTTGGATTTACAAGCGAGAGATCCGGCAACTCTTCTTCATAAACCGCAATGGCCAGAGGGAACATTTCAGGAGGACTTTTCCCTTCTTCAATTTGGTCAGGTTCTTTTGACAAACAAGGCCGTAGCATATTGCAGTGAACTACTCGAGTGGGACCATTTTCTTCCCCTTCAGGCTGAATTTCAAAGAAGTACCCTTCCTCCAGGGTTTTTTCCCACCAATACTCCAGTTTGTCCCTAGGACGCTTATCTCGGACCAACACCCGTTCCCCGGCTGTCCCTCACAGAGGAGCTATCTCTGAATGCTCAAGTTCCCAAAACTTGGTCTGCACCAGGCGATGTAGTGTTTGCAGACGGTGACGATGTTGTCGGACCCAGGTGGACACCCTCATCCGTGGGTAGTCCTCTTCAGGATCCAACTCCAACTCGGTGATCTCCCTTCCTAGCCGGCTAAACAGCAGGGTATATGGGGTGTAACTAGTGGTGCGATGTACTCGTTTGTTATACACCAACACTAACTCAGCTACAAATTCAGGTCATCGGGCTTTTCAGTCTTCCTCTAGTGTCCTCAACATCTGGATTAGACTCCAATTGAACCTTTCATAGGCTCCATTTCCCTGAGGGTGATAAGGCGTCTTCCAAGATTTTTCGATCTGATACTGACAATGCAGTTCCTCCATTACTCGCCCCATAAAACAGGCACCTTGATCAGAGTGGATTTTCTTTGGGCAGCATCAATAGTAAAAAGTTTGTCACACTTGTCAAGCACTATGCATGAGAAGTGTGACCAACCTGTCAATTAGTTTTCCAAGCAATGCTTCAAATCGCTTAGAAAAGCGCAAGCATTCTGCAAGCTAAAAACGCTATTTGAAAGGGCTATTTGACCAAGAAGGAGAGTGATGGGGTGCTACGCCAGATGACCTGGCCTCCACAGACACCAGACCTTAACCCAATCGAGATGGTTTGGGGTGAGCTGGACCGCAGAGTGAAGGCAAAAGGGCTAACAAGTGCTAAGCATCTCTGGGAACACCTTCAAGATTGTTGGAAGACCATTTCCGGTGACTACCTCTTGAAGCTCATTAAGAGAATGCCAAGAGTTTGCAAAGCAGTTATCAAAGCAAAAGGTGGCTACTTTGAAGAACCTAGAATATAAGACATATTTTCAGTTGTTTCACACTTTTTTGTTAAGTATATAATTCCACATGTGTTAATTCATAGGGTTGATGCCTTCAGTGTGATTTTACAATTTTCATAGTCATGAAAATACAGAAAAAACGTTAAATGAGAAGGTGTATCAAAACTTTTGGTCTGTACTGTATATATATATATATATATATATATATATATATACAGTGGGGCAAAAAAGTATTTAGTCAGTCAGCAATAGTGCAAGTTCCACCACTTTAAAAGATGAGAGGCGTCTGTAATTTACATCATAGATAGACCTCAACTATGGGAGACAAACTGAGAAAAAGAAATCCAGAAAATCACATTGTCTGTTTTTTTAACATTTTATTTGCATATTATGGTGGAAAATAAGTATTTGGTCAGAAACAAACAATCAAGATTTCTGGCTCTCACAGACCTGTAACTTCTTCTTTAAGAGTCTCCTCTTTCCTCCACTCATTACCTGTAGTAATGGCACCTGTTTAAACTTGTTATCAGTATAAAAAAACACCTGTGCACACCCTCAAACAGTCTGACTCCAAACTCCACTATGGTGAAGACCAAAGAGCTGTCAAAGGACACCAGAAACAAAATTGTAGCCCTGCACCAGGCTGGGAAGACTGAATCTGCAATAGCCAACCAGCTTGGAGTGAAGAAATCAACAGTGGGAGCAATAATTAGAAAATGGAAGACATACAAGACCACTGATAATCTCCCTCGATCTGGGGCTCCACGCAAAATCCCACCCCGTGGGGTCAGAATGATCACAAGAACGGTGAGCAAAAATCCCAGAACCACGCGGGGGGACCTAGTGAATGAACTGCAGAGAGCTGGGACCAATGTAACAAGGCCTACCATAAGTAACACACTACGCCACCATGGACTCAGATCCTGCAGTGCCAGACGTGTCCCACTGCTTAAGCCAGTACATGTCCGGGCCTGTCTGAAGTTTGCTAGAGAGCATTTGGATGGTCCAGAGGAGTTTTGGGAGAATGTCCTATGGTCTGATGAAACCAAACTGGAACTGTTTGGTAGAAACACAACTTGTCGTGTTTGGAGGAAAAAGAATACTGAGTTGCATCCATCAAACACCATACCTACTGTAAAGCATGGTGGTGGAAACATCATGCTTTGGGGCTGTTTCTCTGCAAAGGGGCCAGGACGACTGATCCGGGTACATGAAAGAATGAATGGGGCCATGTATCGTGAGATTTTGAGTGCAAACCTCCTTCCATCAGCAAAGGCATTGAAGATGAAACGTGGCTGGGTCTTTCAACATGACAATGATCCAAAGCACACCGCCAGGGCAACGAAGGAGTGGCTTCGTAAGAAGCATTTCAAGGTCCTGGAGTGGCCTAGCCAGTCTCCAGATCTCAACCCTATAGAAAACCTTTGGAGGGAGTTGAAAGTCCGTGTTGCCAAGCGAAAAGCCAAAAACATCACTGCTTTAGAGGAGATCTGCATGGAGGAATGGGCCAACATACCAACAACAGTGTGTGGCAACCTTGTGAAGACTTACAGAAAACGTTTGACCTCTGTCATTGCCAACAAAGGATATATTACAAAGTATTGAGATGAAATTTTGTTTCTGACCAAATACTTATTTTCCACCATAATATGCAAATAAAATGTTAAAAAAACAGACAATGTGATTTTCTGGATTTTTTTTTCTCAGTTTGTCTCCCATAGTTGAGGTCTACCTATGATGTAAATTACAGACGCCTCTCATCTTTTTAAGTGGTGGAACTTGCACTATTGCTGACTGACTAAATACTTTTTTGCCCCACTGTATACTAGATGGTTGCCCGATTCTAACACATTGGGTATTCTAGGATATATATGTAGTTTATTTATGAAGATTTTAGAATAATACAATGAATACACAGAATTCAGCTGGCTGGGTGCGACCAATTAGCGAAGCGTGGTTCAAATGCCGCGCCAATTCGCAGCCAGAGTGCGCATGTCGCTGATTGTTCACGGCCGTCCACGTAGTATATAGCACAGCCATGTAGTATATAGCAGCCCACATAGCATATAACACAGCCACGTAGTATATAACACAGCTCACGTAGTATATAACAGCCCACATAGCACATAACACAGCCACGTAGTATATAACACAGCCCACGCAGTATATAACACAGCCCATGTAGTGTATACTACAGCCACGTAGTGTATAACACAGCCCACATAGTATATTGCACAGCCACGTAATATGTAGCACAGCCCACGTAGTATATTGCACAGCCCACGTAGTATATTGCACAGCCCACATAGTATATTGCACAGCCACGTAGTATATTGCACAGCCCACATAGTATATTGCACAACCACGTAGTATATTGCACAGCCACGTAGTATATTGCACAGCCCACGTAGTATATAGCACAGCCACATAGTATATAGCACAGCCACATAGTATATTGCACAGCCCACGTAGTATATTGCACAGCCGATGCAGTATATTGTAGAGCTGACGCAGTATATTACACAGCTGCGTTATGCTGCGATGTAAGGCAGTCTGGTTAACGCTATGTGGGCGCTGACTGGGGGGGAGTAGGGAGGGGCACTGACTGCAGAGGAGGAGGGAGGGGCCAATTCGCGGCCGGACTGTGCCCATCGCTGATTGGTCGCGGCCTCGGGCTGCATTGTGACCACCAATTGGATTCACGTAGCCGAAACTCTGTGGACCCCAGATCGCTGCACATATGACTTTACACACCGGCCATTCACAATCCAATGAAGACTGAGGGAAAACAAGCATGTGGGAAGGTAAATATTTGGCCCTGCTCTGATGCTCCGAGCACCTGCACTTGGTTTGACCAGTTGTCCTGTGTTGACGGGGTGAAAGAGAGATGTTACATTGAAGTTGGATCTTGGTGAGTCGCTTCAATCACATGTTATGCTGGCTGGCCGCTTCTGTTCTATGAAGCGCAGCCCCAGTCACCTGTGTACTGAACTTCGGCCCTTCACATTTTGGATCACACAAATATCCCTCTAACACAATCTTGCTCAATCTGTTCTGTACCTGGTCCTTTACTTGGGTCTGGTCACTTGTAATGGCAGTTATAAGCCAACCTTGCTGCAGTACACGTCCATCCTGCTATTAGTCTAGGCAGCGACTCCTCTCTCTCACTGCCCTCCTGGGCTTTTTATAATTAGGAACTGCCACAGATATCACCTAACCTGGTGTCTCCTCCTATCTCTTTCCTCAGGGAACATGCACTTCACTCTTCAGTTCCTACTAATATAATTCTCTCTGCTTTCTCTTATCGTGGACCAAGAAATGGCAGTGTTTGCTTGCAGACACTTGGGCATTAACTTGTGCAAGTCTTCTCACTTGTCCATCTCCTTACAATGGCACAGAAATAGTACTCTTCTTAGTATTCCAAAATCGTAATAACGCCTACCACTGTCTGCCTTACATCTTGCAACACCCCCTGTGTGCCCTTTTATATGGCAAAATTGCTCCCTAGAAAATATTAGTGTCCTAGAAAGTTATAATGCTGCATGTGCCCCTTTGATGGTAACAATACCTATGAATGCTACCTTAATGTAATAATGCCTTTTGAAGTGCTCACCTAATATTTAATATTGTATCTTAAGTGTGCACCTTAAAAGCAATAATTCCCCCCCCCCGGAGTATTCCATTAGTAATTCATAATGCCTCCCTAGTTACGCCCATATTGTAATAATGCAATGGAACCTCTTCACATACAGCAATAATGACCCCTTAGACACCCCCCCATATGCAGTGAAAATGGCCTAAGATCCCCATACATATAGTAATAATGGCTCCTGAGTTTCTTGGCAAAAATGGTCTGTTGGCACAGTCAGCATCCCGCCATAAGCAGGGCAACACAGTGATGTACGTTACCTGTGCATGTCATTCTGCTACCAGCGGCTTACAGAAAAGAAAGTGATATGTCATGAATACCATGGCTCCCTGCTCTAATGCAGAGTTTGAGGGCCCTTTCACATTGGGTTCATCCCCATGATCAGTGGTCCAATGGGGGCTTACGTCCAATGAAGCACGATGTGAGCTGAAACTACAGGTCTTTATGAATTGGGGCCTATATCTTCAGTAGCAAATGAATTGAATCACAATGGCTTTTGCTTTAAGGTACCTTCACACTGAATGATATCGCTAGCGATCCGTGACGTTGCAGCGTCCTGGCTAGCGATATCGTTCAGTTTGACAAGCAGCAGCGATCAGGATCCTGCTGTGACATCGTTGGTCGCTGCAGAAAGTCCAGAACTTTATTTAGTCGCTGGACTCCCTGCAGACATCGCTGAATCGGCGTGTGCGACGCCGATTCAGCAATGTCTTCACTGGTAACCCGATGTTTACCCTGGTTACCAGCGTAAAAGTAAAAAAAAACAAACACTACATACTTACCTTCCACTGTCTGTCCCCCGCTGTGCTTCTCTGCACTGTGAGCGCCCTGTGAGTGCCGGCCAGCCGGAAAGCAGAGCACAGCGGTGACGTCACCGCTCTGCTTTCCGGCCGCTGTGCTTACACAGTGCAGAGAATCAGGATCGTTGTCTGGATCGCTGCAGCGTCGCTAAATGTGAAGGTACCTTTAAGCAAATGCCCCTCAGCAACAAAGCCTAGCCCTGCAGTTAACAAACCCCTAGCCAGTCTGGCTATTTGATACATTTTAGAACTAATGAACTAATTAAAGCCCTTGATTACAAGTGTCTTATCAATTGCATTATCTTTCTGCTGTGTTGTGTATATATATATATATGTGACTCTTCAGAATTTGTTTTCGTCTGTGCCTGATGAAGAGACCTGAGTAGTCTTGAAAGCTTGCAATTTGTTACCATCTTTTCAATTAGCCATTAAATGGTATCAACCACTGAGGACTCTCAATTCTAAATATTTTTCTATCCACTGGCTAACACGGTACCAAGATATATATCTTTCCTGTACAAAAGAGGATTCACATGTAAAGAAGCCTCTAACCAGGAACTGTCTACTGGATCTGGGATGTGCAAATGAATCACCCTTTATCACATGAATATTAAAGACAACCGAGACATGGGAAGGTACCGTGTCGCTTCACAACCAATCACTAAGCATCTTTCATTTAACCAGAGCTGATTAAAACATGAAAGCTGAGCTGTGATTGGTTGTTATGAGCAACAGTTTTCCTTGTAGACAGTTGTGTAATGGAGGCCTATTATTCTTATCATTTCTATGGTGTTATCGTCCTTCTGTAAAGCTGGAAATAACACAATTTATTACCGTGCCGACACAGACCACCCTCTGCCACAGACTGCAAGGGGAGCCCAGAATCAGGAACTCTCTTTCAATTTTCACATACTGCTTGTCAGTGCTGCTTTTCAACTTTCTTTTCTTTTCTTTCTTTTTTTCTTTCTTTCTTTCTCTTTTTTCTTTCTTTCTTTCTTTCTTTCTTTCTTTCTTTCTTTCTTTCTCTCTCTACTATCTATCTATCTATCTATCTATCTATCTATCTATCATCTATCTATCATCTAATCTATCTGTTTTTAAGATTGCTTTATTAGGTTTGTAAAATAGCTTTAAGTTACACAGAGTATTATACTATATAAAAGATTATGTTAAAAACACATTGTGGATGGCATACGGATTAAATGCTAGTAAAAATCGCATACCTGCCTTGCACTCGCACTACAGACAGATTACTATAGAGCACTTGGTACCATCAGCTATGGAGGGATACCATTATTAAAACTTAACCTTTAATGAGGATAGCCTAAAATATAAGAACGCAACGAACAAACACACATATATAAACCAATGTCATTTTCATTCAAAGATGCAACAAACTGGCAAAAAGTGTCTCTCGTGCCCCTCCAGAGTACAAAAATATCATCAATATACCTGACCCATAGGTCCACATGGGCCAGGTATATTTCGTATCTCTCAGAGAAGGCAATACTGTCCTCCCACCAGCCCAGGAACAAATTTGCATACGTGGGGGCACAAGGGCTCCCCATTGCAGTGCCCCTGAGCTGGTGGAAGACCTTGCCATCAAAGCAGAAGAAATTGTTATGCAACACAAAATCAAGAAGGCTGATAATGAGTTCATTGTGGGCCCTGTACTGGCACCCCCTTGTACTGAGGAAGTGTTGCACACCCCGAATCCCACAATCATGTGGGATCGAGGAGTACAAAGCCTCAACGTCAATGCTGGCCAGGAGGGTGCCAGAGAGATACCATCCAGCCTACGGAGTATCAGCCTTCTTGATTTTGTGTTGCATAACAATTTCTTCTTTTGTGGCCAATCATATATTGGTTAAACCATCCGAGAATTTAGGAGACGGGTGGGAGAGCACCTTGGTGACATAAGTAATCGGAGAGACACCCCCATTGCGAGACATGTGAATGCTTCTCATGGGAGTAGCACCAAGGGCCTTTCCTTTATGAGTATTGACAAAGTTCGGATGTCACCTAGGGGTGGCGATCTAGATAGAATGCTCCTCCAGAGAGAGGCCAAATGGATATTTTTGCTTGACACGTGTGATCCCAAAGGACTGAATGAACAGCTGAATTTCAGCTGTTTCCTCTGAACATGTCTCTCATGTTGGATCAATCCAGTGACTTTGTAACTTTATTTTCTCCCTCCAAGTCCCCTCCCCTTCTCTTGCTCCCTTGTTTATGTTAGGCCATTTCTTTTATAGGCCATTGGTTACTGCTTACTATAGGTACTATGTATCGTTTATCTGGGCGCTAGCTATTCAATCAGTCTAAGAAAGCAGAGTCTATAATAGGTCCATCGTGACCCCTAGGGGTTTGACTACTGTCTTTTCCCCTCTATTGGTGACACTCCGCGTCTCTGAACTTAGTGCTTTACCTATTTGGATGTATTGCACTATGAATAAGAGGTGTAACTTCACCATTTTGTGAATCCGACTTTTATTCAATTATGTTGTCTCCTCACTTATTTCTGTGTTTTTATCTATTAGGCAGCCCTACATATTTACATAATTTTTTTTGGGTATGCAACTATAGCATCCTCCACTTACTTTGGTGGTATTAGCTATGCATGACTATCAAGTAGTGCCCCCCTATATACAAATAACCACATCCCCCCCCATTGTCATACTGTGTGTACCCTGTAAGTCGCTGTGCCATGGCACTCTAACTATGCCCACGGCACGTCATCTGGCGGCTTTTATTACTATGGCCCTGCCGTGTTGTATGATTAGTTACGCTCACAGTACGATTATATTGTTCATGTTTTCTATGTTTCTTGTTTACATGGTATTACTATTCAGCGACACCAACAATATGGCGATCAGGCCTTCCCTTATAGGTGTGTCCCACGGTGTGGGTTACGCTCTTCTGGCAGGTATGGGTTGCCATGGCATCGCTGCAGCGTTCCTATTGTGACGCCCATATGTATGCGACTTCTGTGCGTTCCATGATGTGGGGCGCACTTTCTTAGCGCAGTGATACTACGCATGTCATTTTATTTGGCGCCGCTGTTTTGTATTTTCAGCTACGCCCCCGGTGGGACGTTCCTATTGCGATGCCCACAAGACGGCGATATCTGTGCGTTCCATGATATGGAGTGCACTAGCGACTATGTTGCGTATATCCAGTTGGCGCCGTTGGAGCATATCTTCAGTGACGCCCACAATATGGCGATTGTACATTCCAACTTTGGAACGCACCTTTCCTGCGCATGTGTGGAAGTGACGCGCACAACATGGCGGCTGCACATCCGGTACACACATCGCTGCACGCTGTGTACACGTGCTGAGTGAGTATGACATACGTCTATCTGGGTTACATTAGCCTACTACAGGGTACTAACAAATGAGGGGCGGTGACCAGCATTATAATTAAAGGGTGTTCCTGTGGGGGTGCGAGTGAGGACACATTTTGACTGCAAACACAGACAGCCATACCTTGCTGATGGGTACCCAGCCACTGCAGGACCCACATTGAAATACGGACTCTTTTTCTGTTTTTTGCTTGGACTTTTGTGCTCTGTAGCACATATATTTGTTCAAACTCCCCTGATGAGTCTCCTACACTGGTGATGAAACGCGTAGGGAGAAGAGGAAATCCATTTACCTACACCCATTCATCTGGTGGTTGTCCATAGCAGGGTCCACTTGGGGCCTGTCCTTGTAAGGACAGGAGCTATACAGGGTTTACAGGGTAGACAGGACTTGTGTCCTAGCCCGTTGCTTGTTCCCCTGGACCGTTACTCATCATAGCCCCACTGGCTGAGAAAGATTCAAGTGTCCGTCCTGAATGGTGAGACCGTTCCATTCTTTTATATTTTTTGAGCACTGGTTATTTTGGCCACTTTTGTATATATATGTGTGTTTGTTCGTTGGGTTCTTATATTTTAGGCTATCCTCATTAAAGGTTAAGTTTTAATAATGGTATCCCTCCATAGCTGATGGTATCTGTTTTCCCTGAGGGTGTCGTACAGTGTAGATTAGTCTGCACTATTGCTTTTTGTATAGAGCACTTGGCCAACTCTCATAGATGAGAATTGGAACAATTTTTCATTCATGTGACTCCGGCTGAATGAGCATCCTCAAACTCACATGTAGCTCTAATGTATTGCTGTACTGGCTCCCTGCACCGCAATTGCTATATACTGTATGTCACCGACCCAAGCAGAGGTTGGTAGCTTAGGTCAGCATGCCCTTCGCTGGTGGTGCATTACCTCACTGGAATGCACTGCAATGCTCACCTGCACTTTGTGGTTTTGGGTAAAGGTGAAAAATATAGTTTATTCTTTTGTAAGTTTTTTCTGTGTATGTGAAGAGCTGCAGGATTATTATTACAGGATGGGGTTCAGGATCGGAGATATTATGACAGGATGGGGCTAAGACTGAAAACCTTAATACAGAATGGTGTTGCATTATTACAGGATTGGAGCCAGGATGTGGGACATTATTACAGATAGGGGCCTGGACTGGAGACATTATTACAGGGCAGGATCACAAAGAAGGATATTATTGCAGGATTTGGGACATAATTATATGTTTGTGACCATATTGAAGGAAATTATTACAGGATGGGGAACATTATTACAGGATAGGGTCCATACTATATTATGGGGAACATTATTAAAGAAACATGCCCCATACAGGGATCATTATTACAGGGTAGGTGCAAGTAAGGGGGATCATTATTACAGGATGGGTGATATTATTACATTATTACAGCACGATATGGGGGCCTGAACAAGACATTATTACAGGATAATATTACTCAGCAATAGGGGGGCATTAATAGTTGTCATGGTAACCTAAGACCAAGTAATGTCCTTTTGGTCAGCCAGCTACAGTGGCCTGTAAGGCCCTGCAATAAGTAGGGTCTAACAAGCAAAGTGTCAATGTAAAACTTAGAGATATAACCCCTTTACCCCCAAGGGTGGTTTGCACGTTAATGACCGGGCCAATTTTTACAATTCTGACCACTGTCCCTTTATGAGGTTATAACTCTGGAACGCTTCAACGGATCCTGATGATTCTGACAATGTTTTCTCGTGACAAATTGTACTTCGTGACAGTGGTAGAAATTCTTTGATATTACCTGCGTTTATTTGTGAAAAAAATGGAAATTTGGGAAAAATTTTGAAAATGTCACAATTTTCCAACTGTTAATTATTATGCCCTTAAATCACAGAGATATGTCACACAAAATACTTAATAGGTAACATTTCCCACATGTCTACTTTACATCAGCACAATTTTGGAGCAAAAATTTTGTTGTTGTACAATTTGTTCTGAGTATGCTGATACCTGATATGTGGGGGTAAACCACTGTTGGGGAGCATGGCAGAGCTCGGAAGGGAAGGAGCGCCATTTCTCTTTTCAATGCAAAATTGACTGGAATTGAGATGGGACGCCATGTCGCATTTGGAGAGCCCCTGATGTACCTAAACAGTAGAAACCCCCCACAAGTGACCATATATTGGAAAATAGACCCCCAAGGAACTTATCTAGATGTGTTGTGAGAACTTTGAACCCCCAAGTGTTTCACTTCAGTTTATAACACAGTGCCGTGAAAATAAAAAATCTTTTTTTTCCACAAAAATTATTTTTTAGCCCCCAGTTTTGTATTTTCCCTAGGGTAAAAGGAGAAATTGGACCCCAAAAGTTGTTGTACAATTTGTCCTGAGTACGCTGATACCCCATAAGTTGGGGTAGACCCCTGTTTGGGAGCACGGGAGAGCTCGGAAGGGAAGGAGCACTGTTTTACTTTTTCAATGCAGAATTGGTGGGAATTGAGATCAGACGCCATGTCGCGTTTGGAGAGCCCTGATGTGCCTAAGCAGTGGAAACCCCCCAATTCTTACTGAAACCCTAACCCAAGCACACCCCTAATCCCAACCACACCCCTAATCCCAACCCTAACCACACTCCTAACTCCAACATACCCCTAACCCTAATCCCAACCATAACCCTAACCACAACCCTAAACCTGACACACCCCTAACCCAAATCCCAACCGTAAATGTAATCCAAACCCTAACCCTAGCCTCAACCCTAACCCAAGGCCCTAACCCTAATCCCAACTATAACCCTATCCACCCACCTAACCCTAATCCCAACCCTAATCTCAACCGAAAATGTAATCCAAACCCTAACTTTAGCCTCAACCCTAACCCTAACTTTAGCCCCAACCCTAACCCTAAATTTAGCCCCCACCCTAACCCTAACCCCAACCCTAACCCTAACGTTAGCCCCAACCCTAACCCTAACTTTAGCTCCAATCCTAACCCTAACTTTAGCCCCAATCCTAACCCTAACCCTAATGGGAAAATGGAAATAAATACATTTTTAAAATTTTTTATTATTTTTCCCTAACTAATGGGGTGATGTGGGGGGTTTGATTTACTTTTATAGCGGGTTTTTTAGCGGATTTTTATGATTGGCAGCCATCACACACTAAAAGACCCATTTTATTGCAAAAAATAGTTTTTGCGTCTCCACATTTTGAGAGCTATAATTTTTCCATATTTTGGTCCACAGAGTCATGTGAGGTCTTGTTTTTTGCGGGACAAGTTGACGTTTTTATTGGTACCATTTTTGGGCACGTGACATTTTTTGATTGCTTTTTATTTCGATTTTTGTGAGGTAGAATGAACAAAAAACAGCTATTCATGAATTTCATTTGGGGGGTCGCTTATACCGTTCCACGTTTGGTAAAATTGATAAAGCAGTTTATTCATCGGGTCAGTATGATAACAGTGATACCTCATTTATATCTTTTTTATGTTTTGGCGCTTTTATACGATAAAAACTATTTTATATAAAAAATTATTATTTTTGCATCGCTTTATTCTGAGGACTATAACTTTTTTATTTTTTGCTGATGATGCTGTATGGAGGCTCGTTTTTTGATCGCGTGTTATTCCACTTTTTGTTTGGCGGTATGATAAAAAAGCGTAGTTTTTTGCCTCGTTTTTTTTTTACGGAGTTCACTGAAGAGGTTAACTAGTGGGACAGTTTTATAGGTCAGATCGTTACGGACATGGTGATACTAAGTATGTGTACTTTTATTGTTTTTTTATTATTTAGATAAAGAAATGTATTTATTGGAACAATATTTTTTTTTCTTTATTTAGGAACTTTTTTTTTTTTACAGAAGTAAATATATTTTTTTTACATTGCCCCGGGGGGGACATCACATTATAGGGACTGATCGCTGATCTGACACTTTGCAATGCACTGTGTCAGATCAGCGATCACACAGGCACTGCAGGGAGGCTTCCCTGCACCTGCTCTGAGCACGAGCTTAAAAGCCACCTCCCTGTAGGACCTGGAAGGCCCCCCATGGCCATTTTGGATCTGGGTGTGCAGGGAGGAGGAGGTAGGAGACCCTCCGAGCAACGTGATCACATCGCGCTGCTCCAAGGGTCTCAGGGAAGCATGCAGGGAGCCCCCTCCCTCCGCGATGCTTCCCTATGCTGCCACAATGCTGAGATCATCTTTGATCACAGTGTGCCGGGGCACATAGTGTCAGATGTAAGCTGCGATAGTCAGCTGACACCCTGCTCCGATCGGCCGCGCTCCCCCCGAGAGCGCGGCTGATCGGTGATGACGTACTATCCCGTTGGTGGTCATACGGGCCTATACCACCTCGACAGGATAGTACGTCAGATGTCAGGAAGGGGTTAATATGCTACAGTACAGAAGTATTGCAGGATATTAGATCAGCAATCAAAGCTATAAAAGTTAAAGTCCAACATAGTAACTAATTAAAGAAGCTTTTTTTGGTTTTGCGTTTTCATTTTTTGCTCCAGTCCTTCCCAGAGCCATAGCTTTTAAATTTTTCCGTCAATATGGCCAAGTGAGGGCTTATTTTTTGCGGAACAAATTGTACTTTTGAACAACACCATTGGCTTTACCATGTCATGTACTAGAAAACGGGAAAAAAATTCCAAGTGCTGTGAAATTGCTAAAAAAGTGCAATCCCACACTTGTTTTTTGTTTGTTTGTTTTTTTGCTAGGTTCAGTAGATACTAAAGCTAACCTACCATTATGAATCTCCAGGTCATTACAAGTTCATAGACAGCAAACATGTCTAGGTTCTTTTTTTATCTAAGTGGTGAAAAAAATTCCACAATTTGGTAAAAAAAAGAAAAATTGCACAATTTTCCGGGACCCTTTAGCGTCTCAATTTTTTGAGATCTTGGGTTGGGTAAGGGCTTATTTTTTGTGTGCTGAGCTGACGTTTTTAATGATACCATTTCGTTGCAGAAACCTTCTTTTGATCTCCCGTTATTGCATTTTAATGCAATGTCGAAGCAACCATAAAACGTAATTCTGGCATTTTGAATTTTTTTCTCACTACACCATTTAGCGATCAGATGAATTCTTTTTTTAGTGATAGATTGGGCGATCCCACAATTGTCACAGAAATAGCTTGAATCTGACAAAAGTAATAATAAATTAAAAATCTATGAAAATGAACAAATGAAAGTCAAACATTGCTTTTCAACCATGCTTCCACACAATTTTAAAAAAATAGAACTCGTGAAATAGGCCTGGACAGAAATGATGGTACCCTTAACTTAATATTTTGTTGCACAACCTTTTGAGGCAATCACTGCCATCAAACGATTCCTGTAACTGTCAATGAGACTTCTGCACCTCTCGACAGGTATTTTGGCCCACTCCTCAAGAGCAAACTGCTCCTGCTGTCTCGTGTTTGAAGCTTGCCTTTTCAAGACGACATGTTTCAGCTCTTTTCAAAGATCCTCAATAGGATTTAGTTCAGGGCTCATAGAAGGCCACTTCAGAATAGTGCAATGTTTTCCTCTTAGCCATTCTTGGGTGTTTTTACCAGTGTGTTTTGGGTCATTATCCTGTTGCAAGACCCATGACCTGCGACTGAGACAAAGCTTTCTGACACCGGGCAGCATATTTCTCTCTAGAATCCCTTGATAGTCTTGAGATTTCATTGTACCCTGCACAGATTCCAGACACCCTGTGCCAGATGCAGCAAAGCAGCCCCAGAAGATAACAGAGCCATCTCCATGTTTCATAATAGGGACAGTGTTCTTTTCTTGATATGCTTCATTTTGCCGTCTGTTAACATAAAGTTGATTTGCCTTGCCAAAAAGTTCCATTTTTGTCTCATTTGTCCATAGGACATTCTCCCAGAAGTTTTGTGACTTGTGAACATGTATTTTGGCAAATTCCAGTCTGGCTTTTTTATGATATTTTTTTCAACAATGGTGTCCTCCTTGGTTGTCTCCTATGAAGTCCACTTTGGCTCATACAACGACGGATGGTGTGATCTGACACTAATGTTCTTTGAGCTTGAAGTTCACCTTTAATCTATTTAGAAGTTTTCTGGGCTCTTTTTTACCATTCGTATTATCCATCTCTTTGATTTGTCATCAATTTTCCTCCTGCGTCCACATCCAGGGAGGTTGGTTACAGTCCCATGGATCTTAAGTTTCTGAATAATATGTGCAACTTTAGTCACAGGAATATCAAGCTGCTTGGAGATGGTCTTATGACTTTTACCTTTAACATGTTTGTCTATAATTTTATTTCTAATCTCCTGAGACAACTCTTTCATTCGCTTCCTCTGGTCCATATTGAGTGTGATACACACCATGTCACCAAACAGCACAATGAGTATCCGTAACCTTATATACAGGCCCACTCACTGATTCCAAGATTGTAGACACCTGTGATGCTAGTTTGTGGACACACCATGATTTAACATGTCCCTTTTGTCATATTATTTTCAGGGGTACCATCATTTCTGTCCAGGCCTATTTCATGAATTTTTTTTAATTCTGTGGAAGCATGGTTGAAAAGCAATGCCTGACTTTCACTTGTTCATTTTCATAGATCTTTTATTTATCATTACTTTTGTGAGATTCAAGTTATTTCTGAGACCATTGTGGGTTTTTCCATCAGTAAACGAGGGGTGCCAACAATTTTGACCATGTGTGTATTAACTGATAAAAAAAAATGGAATAGAAAGTGATCAAAAAGTCATATAGAAAAAAAGTGGTACCACTGAAAACATTATCTTGGCCTTCAAGGAATTCTTCCATTTTTTTCTATCTGGCCGAGTTTGAGATCCCTGCTTTAGAACATGAGATGGCTTAGTGAATCCTGCATTGAGCAGGGAGTTGGACATGATGACCCTGGAGGTCCCTTCCAACTCTAGCATTCTATGATTATACGATAGATAATGGATCCTGGTGAAGTGCATGTGGATGGGCCATGGAGTGGGCTTTTTACTAGGCTCTTGTTGATCATAAAGAAAGAAGTTCATTTCAGGGAATGGTTTTCATGACATGAGCAGTACATGTACTGCTCATATCGTGTCTCCCCCTTTGATGTGGGCTCTGGCGTTGAGCCCACATCAAAGTCGAGACATGTCAGCTGTTTTGTACAGCTGACATGTGCGCGCAATAGCGGCGGGTGAAATCGTGATTCCCCCGCCGCTATTAACCTGTTAAATGCCGCTGTCAAATGCTGACAGCGGCCTTTAACCATCGCGCGGCCGGAAAAGAAGCACATCGCCAACCCCCGTCACATGATCGGGGGTCGGCGATGCGTCAGGATGGTAACCATAGAGGTCTTTGAGACCTCTATGGTTACTGATGCCTGCCTGCTGTGAGCGCCACCCTGTGGTCGGTGCTCATAGCACACCTGCAATTCAGCTACATAGCAGCTATCTGATGTTCGCTGCTATGTAGCTGAGCCGATCGAGTGGTGCCAGCTTCTAGCCTCCCATGGAGGCTATTGAGGCATGGCAAAAGTAAAAAAATCAAACCTACACATATTTGGTATCGCCGCGTTCAGAATCGCCCGATCTATCAGTAAAAAAAAGCATTAACCTGATCGCTAAACAGCGTAGCGAGAAAAAAATTTGAAACACCAGAATTACGTTTTTTTGGGTCGCCGCGACATTGCATTCAAATGCAATAACGGGCGATCAAAAGAACATATCTGCACAAATGTGGTATCATTAAAAACGTCAGCTTGGCACGCAAAAAACAAGCCCTCACATGGCCATATTGACGGAAAAATAAAAAAGTTACGGCTCTGGGAAGGAGGGAAGTGAAAAATGAAAACGCAAAAACGAAAAAGGGCCGCGACTTGAAGGGGTTAAATGTCCTTTGTTTTATAAGTGATATGTAAAGTAATTAATTATATACAGTATGCTGACTTTACACTCTTTTTTTCTTGCTTTACACTGTGAGTCTGCTAGCATGTGCTAAAAGCCACAGCAAAGTGTAATGTGTGACGAAATACATTTGTTTCAGTGCACTTGTTATTTATTGCTAATTGTTCCTGTTGGTTTGACAAACCAAAGAAAACCAGACAATATCCATGGGCACCGTCACATGATTGCTGCTATATTCTCTACGCTGTGGACTGTGCTTCATAACAGGAACTAAAAGTGAAAACCTAAAACCCAGATATATGATAGAATATGTGTGAAGCTATATCACATGTGAGAGAGATATACATACACCTTTGTTAATTTTATATTCTCACCTTTTCTCCCTTTGGTTTGCATAAGTTTTATACTTTTTTTTTTTTCAAAACAATTTTGTCAATTTTACATACATTTTTCATGTTTTAAATTGTACCCAGCACAATGCCAGAAAGAGTGCTGATTATAAGTCACATTTACTGACCCTTTAAAACACCTTCCACCTTTATTTCTTTTACAAACTTCTGTCAACAACGCTATACAAGGCTTGTTTTTTTTGTGGGACAGGTTGTAGTTTTCAATGAGACTATCTATTTTACCATACAACAAAATTAAAACCAAGAAAAAGTTTCCAAGTGACATACAGTTAGGGCCAGAAATATTTGGACAGTGACACAATTTTCGCGAGTTGGGCTCTGCATGCCACCACATTGGATTTGAAATGAAACCTCTACAACAGAATTCAAGTGCAGATTGTAACGTTTAATTTGAAGGGTTGAACAAAAATATCTGATAGAAAATGTAGGAATTGTACACATTTCTTTACAAACACTCCACATTTTAGGAGGTCAAAAGTAATTGGACAAATAAACATAACCCAAACAAAATATTTTTATTTTCAATATTTTGCTGCAAATCCTTTGGAGGCAATCACTGCCTTAAGTCTGGAACCCATGGACATCACCAAACGCTGGGTTTCCTCCTTCTTAATGCTTTGCCAGGCCTTTACAGCCGCAGCCTTCAGGTCTTGCTTGTTTGTGGGTCTTTCCGTCTTAAGTCTGGATTTGAGCAAGTGAAATGCATGCTCAATTGGGTTTAGATCTGGAGATTGACTTGGCCATTGCAGAATGTGCCACTTTTTGGCACTCATGAACTCCTGGGTAGCTTTGGCTGTATGCTTGGGGTCATTGTCCATCTGTACTATGAAGCGCCGTCCAATCAACTTTGCAGCATTTGGCTGAATCTGGGCTGAAAGTATATCCCGGTACACTTCAGAATTCATCCGGCTACTCTTGTCTGCTCTTATGTCATCAATAAACACAAGTGACCCAGTGCCATTGAAAGCCATGCATGCCCATGCCATCACATTGCCTCCACCATGTTTTACAGAGGATGTGGTGTGCCTTGGATCATGTGCCGTTCCCTTTCTTCTCCAAACTTTTTTCTTCCCATCATTCTGGTACAGGTTGATCTTTGTCTCATCTGTCCATAGAATACTTTTCCAGAACTGAGCTGGCTTCTTGAGGTGTTTTTCTGCAAATTTAACTCTGGCCTGTCTATTTTTGGTATTGATGAATGGTTTGCATCTAGATGTGAACCCTTTGTATTTACTGTCATGGAGTCTTCTCTTTACTGTTGACTTAGAGACAGATACACCTACTTCACTGAGAGTGTTCTGGACTTCAGTTGATGTTGTGAACGGGTTCTTCTTCACCAAATTAAGTATGCGGCGATCATCCACCACTGTTGTCATCCGTGGACGCCCAGGCCTTTTTGAGTTCCCAAGCTCACCAGTCAATTCCTTTTTTCTCAGAATGTACCCAACTGTTGATTTTGCTACTCCAAGCATGTCTGCTATCTCTCTGATGGATTTTTTCTTTTTTTTCAGCCTCAGGATGTTCTGCTTCACCTCAATTGAGAGTTCCTTTGACCGCATGTTGTCTGCTCACAGCAACAGCTTCCAAATGCAAAACCACACACCTGGAATCCACCCCTGACCTTTTAACTACTTCATTGATTACAGGTTAACGAGGGAGACGCCTTCAGAGTTAATTGCAGCCCTTAGAGTCCATTGTCCAATTACTTTTGGTCCCTTGAAAAAGAGGACGCTATGCATTACAGAGCTATGATTCCTAAACCCTTTCTCCGATTTGGATGTGGAAACTATCATATTGCAGCTGGGAGTGTGCACTTTCAGCCCATATTATATATATAATTGTATTTCTGAACATGTTTTTGTAAACAGCTAAAATAACAAAACTTGTGTCACTGTCCAAATATTTCTGGCCCTAACTGTATAATGGTGAAAAAAAAATGCAGCTCTGCCATTGTAATTTTGGGTTTTGTTTTTATAATGTTTTATTGTTAGGTAGAAATATTTGGGAAACATGATTCTCTAGGTGAGTATAATTATGGTGATACCAAAATTGCATATTTTCATTTATTTATTGTTTCTTTATTTTGTACAGATGTAGCAATGTTACTCACTTGGAAGTGATCTGAGGTATCGCAGGAACTGTTTCTATTTAAAGTCCGGCTGGTTTATTTCAGTCCACATAAACCACATCACAGGAAACTCAAATACAGCCCTTATTCGGCATAAAATAAAACATAAAGCAACAAGTCCATACAATAGTGCTGGTTAGCCTGCCTGACTTAAGAGTCCAGATTCTTAGTCCTTTAGCAAATGCATAAAATCCAGGAGATCTGCACACCTCCATACCTCCATACATACTGTACTGAGAAAGACAAACAGCTCTCAATTTCCACAGTGAATGGCATTCAAGGGTGGATGCATGGTGAGCAGCAATCTCTCCCAACTCTTCAGCTGCTAAAAATCAATCTGTCATGGCCGATTAACCTCTTTTAGTCCTATATGTACTCAAGCATTAAGGTACCGTCACACTAGACGATATCGCTAGCGATCCGTGACGTTGCAGCGTCCTGGCTAGCGATATCGTCCAGTGTGACAGGCAGCAGCGATCAGGCCCCTGCTGTGATGTCGCTGGTCGGGGAAGAAAGGCCAGAACTTTATTTCGTCGCTGGCTCTCCCGCTGACATCGCTGAATCGGTGTGTGTGACACCGATTCAGCGATGTCTTCGCTGGTAACCAGGGTAAACATCGGGTTACTAAGCGCAGGGCCGCGCTTAGTTACCCGATGTTTAACCTGGTTACCATCGTTAAAGTAAAAAAACAACCACTACATACTTACCTACCGCTGTCTGTCCTCGGCGCTCTGCTTCTCTGCTCTGGCTGTGAGCGCCAAGCAGCCGGAAAGCAGAGTGGTGACGTCACCGCTCTGCTTTCCGGCCGCTGTGCTCACAGCCAGAGCAGAGAAGCACAGCGCCGGGGACAGACAGCGGTAGGTAAGTATGTAGTAGTTGTTTTTTTACTTTAACGATGGTAACCAGGGTAAACATCGGATTACTAAGCGCGGCCCTGCGCTTAGTAACCCGATGTTTACCCTGGTTACCGGCATCGTTGGTCGCTGGAGAGCTGTCTGTGTGACAGCTCTCCAGCGACCAAACAGCGACGCTGCAGCGATCCGGATCGTTGTCGGTATCGCTGCAGCGTCGCTTAGTGTGACGATACCTTTACTCTAAGTTTATCTCCCAACCACTAGGTGTCCAACAACCACCTTACACAGGGTAAAGAGTAGTGATGAGCGAGTACTAAATCGTAATGCTTGGGTGCTCGACTCAAGTAACGAGTATAATGGAAGTCAATGGGTCACGAGCATTTTTCTAGCTGCCTTCCCTGGAGGTCTGGAAGGTTTCTAAAAATTGCTGAAAACTATGTAAACAGCACCAAAATGGCATAAGAACGGCGTGGGGAAGACCCCTGGATGCATCTGAGTCTCATGGTGGTGCTAAGAACAATGTTGTCAGAGAATTACGCCATTTTTACAGACTGACAATAAACATACAAAACTGCACTTAAAATGGATTTGACTGGAAAAAATGTTAAGAAACATTCTTTCCACGATAATGACTTTTATATAAGGCAAAACAAATAAAATTAAAAAAAAAAAGCTTGTCCACACCTTGGGCTATGTTAACACGTAGTGTTTTTGCGGCGTTTTTCCACATTTGCATTGATTTCAATGATGAAAAAAATATTCAACAGGATATGTAATTTTATAATTTTAATACATTATCTGGCGATGTGATGTGAGAGACATTGAAAGTGACAATTTGTAGAGGGCCAGCAGGTGGCCCTTTCTATTGTTAGAGGGCCAGCAGGTGTCTTGTGGACACATGAGACCAAAATAAAGTTTTTTGGTAAAGCACATAATTCTGTTTATTGGAAATGGAATGAGGCCTGAAAATAAAAGAACACAGTAGTTAAAGTCAAATATGGTGGAGGCTCAAATATATTTTGGGGTTGTTTTGCTGCCCCTGGCCCTAGGTACCGTGAAATATGAAGATTCCCAAAGAATTTTGGGTCACAATGTAGTTTCCACAGGACAGAAAGCTGGGTGTGCATCATAGTGGGTCATGGGTCTTCCAGTAGGATAATGACCCCAAACATACTTCATGAACCACCCAGAAATAGATGGAAACAAAGCACTGGAGAGTTCAGAAGTGGTAATTCCAGCTCCAGTAGCATAAAGTTTCCCACAACTACCTCTTACATTCAGATGCTAGAGAGAAACTGTGAATGGACACAGTAAATCAGTTAATTTTGCCTGCTTTGATGAATTTCAGAGTACAGATAAGTGTAAAAAACATGAATCGGTCAGTGAGTCCATGGAACAAAGCAACAGCAAGGCTTAGAATTTATAAGGCAATAATCCCTGACTAGATGCCTGTCATACACTATACCTACTGCCACACCTCCCCGTAGATGAATAGCAGATAAAAGCAGTACTATTATAAAATAATAGAATATATTTGAATTAGCCCTAAAAAACCATTAGTTTAATGTAGCAGCATTAAGGACTTTTATTTCATCAATACTGCGGAATATAGTGGAGCCAGAAGACTCGCTACACTCATCAGGAGGGCGTTAAACTAGAAGAAGAGGGGACGGGAAGAAAAACATTAGACTCGAACAAAGACGACCCAGGAAAACATACTCAGAAGGGAGGTAAGAACATTTCTAAAACAATCCACAGTGAGGAGATTGAAACAAAACAAAATCCTCTAAACTGCATGCTCGCAAACGCCAGAAGCCTGACAAACAAGATGGAAGAACTAGAAGCAGAAATATCTACAGGTAACTTTGACATAGTGGGAATAACCGAGACATGGTTAGATGAAAGCTATGACTGGGCAGTTAACTTACAGGGTTACAGTCTGTTTAGAAAGGATCGTAAAAATCGGAGAGGAGGAGGGGTTTGTCTCTATGTAAAGTCTTGTCTAAAGTCCACTTTAAGGGAGGATATTAGCAAAGGGAATGAGGATGTCGAGTCCATATGGGTCGATATTCATGGAGGGAAAAATGGTAACAAAATTCTCATTGGGGTCTGTTACAAACCCCCAAATATAACAGAAACCATGGAAAGTCTACTTCTAAAGCAGATAGATGAAGCTGCAACCCATAATGAGGTCCTGGTTATGGGGGACTTTAACTACCCGGATATTAACTGGGAAACAGAAACCTGTGAAACCCATAAAGGCAACAGGTTTCTGCTAATAACCAAGAAAAATTATCTTTCACAGTTGGTGCAGAATCCAACCAGAGGAGCAGCACTTTTAGACCTAATACTATCTAATAGACCTGACAGAATAACAAATCTGCAGGTGGTTGGGCATTTAGGAAATAGCGACCACAATATTGTGCAGTTTCACCTGTCTTTCACTAGGGGGACTTGTCAGGGAGTCACAAAAACATTGAACTTTAGGAAGGCAAAGTTTGAACAGCTTAGAGATGCCCTTAATCTGGTAGACTGGGACAATATCCTCAGAAATGAGAATACAGATAATAAATGGGAAATGTTTAAGAACATCCTAAATAGGCAGTGTAAGCGGTTTATACCCTGTGGGAATAAAAGGACTAGAAATAGGAAAAACCCAATGTGGCTAAACAAAGAAGTAAGACAGGCAATTAACAGTAAAAAGAAAGCATTTGCACTACTAAAGCAGGATGGCACCATTGAAGCTCTAAAAAACTATAGGGAGAAAAATACTTTATCTAAAAAACTAATTAAAGCTGCCAAAAAGGAAACAGAGAAGCACATTGCTAAGGAGAGTAAAACTAATCCCAAACTGTTCTTCAACTATATCAATAGTAAAAGAATAAAAACTGAAAATGTAGGCCCCTTAAAAAATAGTGAGGAAAGAATGGTTGTAGATGACGAGGAAAAAGCTAACATATTAAACACCTTCTTCTCCACGGTATTCACGGTGGAAAATGAAATGCTAGGTGAAATCCCAAGAAACAATGAAAACCCTATATTAAGGGTCACCAATCTAACCCAAGAAGAGGTGCGAAACCGGCTAAATAAGATTAAAATAGATAAATCTCCGGGTCCGGATGGCATACACCCACGAGTACTAAGAGAACTAAGTAATGTAATAGATAAACCATTATTTCTTATTTTTAGTGACTCTATAGCAACAGGGTCTGTTCCGCAGGACTGGCGCATAGCAAATGTGGTGCCAATATTCAAAAAGGGCTCTAAAAGTGAACCTGGAAATTATAGGCCAGTAAGTCTAACCTCTATTGTTGGTAAAATATTTGAAGGGTTTCTGAGGGATGTTATTCTGGATTATCTCAATGAGAATAACTGTTTAACTCCATATCAGCATGGGTTTATGAGAAATCGCTCCTGTCAAACCAATCTAATCAGTTTTTATGAAGAGGTAAGCTATAGACTGGACCACGGCGAGTCATTGGACGTGGTATATCTCGATTTTTCCAAAGCGTTTGATACCGTGCCGCACAAGAGGTTGGTACACAAAATGAGAATGCTTGGTCTGGGGGAAAATGTGTGTAAATGGGTTAGTAACTGGCTTAGTGATAGAAAGCAGAGGGTGGTTATAAATGGTATAGTCTCTAACTGGGTCGAAGTGACCAGTGGGGTACCGCAGGGGTCAGTATTGGGACCTGTTCTCTTCAACATATTCATTAATGATCTGGTAGAAGGTTTACACAGTAAAATATCGATATTTGCAGATGATACAAAACTATGTAAAGCAGTTAATACAAGAGAAGATAGTATTCTGCTACAGATGGATCTGGATAAGTTGGAAACTTGGGCTGAAAGGTGGCAGATGAGGTTTAACAATGATAAATGTAAGGTTATACACATGGGAAGAGGGAATCAATATCACCATTACACACTGAACGGGAAACCACTGGGTAAATCTGACAGGGAGAAGGACTTGGGGATCCTAGTTAATGATAAACTTACCTGGAGCAGCCAGTGTCAGGCAGCAGCTGCCAAGGCAAACAGGATCATGGGGTGCATTAAAAGAGGTCTGGATACACATGATGAGAGCATTATACTGCCTCTGTACAAATCCCTAGTTAGACCGCACATGGAGTACTGTGTCCAGTTTTGGGCACTGGTGCTCAGGAAGGATATAATGGAACTAGAGAGAGTACAAAGGAGGGCAACAAAATTAATAAAGGGGATGGGAGAACTACAATACCCAGATAGATTAGCGAAATTAGGATTATTTAGTCTAGAAAAAAGACGACTGAGGGGCGATCTAATAACCATGTATAAGTATATAAGGGGACAATACAAATATCTCGCTGAGGATCTGTTTATACCAAGGAAGGTGACGGGCACAAGGGGGCATTCTTTGCGTCTGGAGGAGAGAAGGTTTTTCCACCAACATAGAAGAGGATTCTTTACTGTTAGGGCAGTGAGAATCTGGAATTGCTTGCCTGAGGAGGTGGTGATGGCGAACTCAGTCGAGGGGTTCAAGAGAGGCCTGGATGTCTTCCTGGAGCAGAACAATATTGTATCATACAATTATTAGGTTCTGTAGAAGGACGTAGATCTGGGTATTTATTATGATGGAATATAGGCTGAACTGGATGGACAAATGTCTTTTTTCGGCCTTACTAACTATGTTACTATGTTACTATGTATTTCACATATCCGACCACATCACTTAACTGAAACTGCCTTAACTAAAGTCACCAATGACCTACTAAGCGACAAGAGCAAGGGACACTACTCTGTCTTCCTTCTCCTGGACCTGTCTTCTGCCTTCGACTCTGTGGACCATTCCCCCCTGCTACAGATTCTCTCATCTCTTGGCATCACTGACTTGGCCCTATCCTGGATCTCATCATATCTAACAGACCGAATATTCAGTGTCTCCCTCTTCCACACCACCTCCTCACCTCGCCCCCTGTCTGTCAGTGATCCCCAAGGCTCAGTCCCAGGGCCCCTGCTCTTCTCCATCTATACCTTTGGCCTGGGACAGCTAATAGAATCCCATGGTTTACAGTATCATCTCTATGCCGACGACATGCAGATCTACCTCTCTGGACCTGACCTCATTTCCTTACTGACCAAAATACCACAATAATATCAATATGTGCAGAATACATAATTTGTTAGGCCACTTACAGACATTTGTTGATGTATATTAAGCTGAAGTGCCTAATTGTCACAAGACAAGAAAAGATTCCAACAGAATATAATCAATAAAAGATCAATTTTATTAATACATGATTAAAAAAAAAATATTTAAAACACAGTGCAAAAAATCTCCAAAATGTAGCTGAAAGCACGGAAAAAATTACAGAAGTACTATGATGGAAATGTATAGGGCAATGAAGACCCTGTGGAATCAATATACCCTATCAGCCAGATAAATAATAAAGAATAACAACAATTGCTACTAATAATGAAAGTAAATATAAATATATCTCTCTCTATTGCCCCTGTAGAGGGCAATGGATAAAAATAGAAATGGGTTAATACTCTGTTAAATATATAGCCAATATTTACCCAGAGAAATTAATAAGACTGGCGGGCAATGCACAATAGATTTGATATAACAGTATCAATAACTCAATATATCATATCAGGTATCCTAATTTCAATTATATCAACCACTTTGTGATAAATAAATGTGCCCAAATAGGTCAAAATAAACCAGCCATTACCTGGAGATTCGTGTTATAAATCTGTGTGCGTGCTCAGGGACCGTGCTCACCCTCCCGCCCGACATGCTCCATTTCGCTGCTCACTTCTTCCGGGGATGTCTGGTGACAATTAGGCCACTTACAGACATACCACAATGTCGGTTTGCTATTTCAGCTTTCTTTTCTGCTCACTTTCTAAAACTGAACATGGACAAAACAGAATTCATCATCTTTCCCCTATCTCACTCTGCCCCTCCACAAGACCTATCCATCAATGTCAATGGCTGCTGACTTTCCCCAGTCCCACACGCTCGGTGCCTCGGGGTGATCCTCGACTCTGCCCTCTTTTTCAAGCCACATATCTAAGCCCTTGCCTCCTCCTACCGACTCAAACTCAAAAATTTTTCCCGGATCCATGCATTCCTTGACCATGGAACCACAAAAACATTAGTGCACGCCCTTATCATCTCCCACCTCGACTACTGCAACCTCCTACTCTCTGGCCTCCCCTCTAGCACTCTGGCACCTCTCCAATCCATCCTACACTCTGCTGCCTGATTAATTCACCTGTCTCCTCATTTGTCACCAGCCAAGCTCTTCACTGGTTTCCTATCATCCAGAGGCTCCAGTTCAAAACCCTAACTATGACATACAAAGCCATCCACAATCTGTCTCTTCTATACATCTGTGACATGGTCTCCCGGTACTTACCCACACACAACCTCAAGATCTCCTTCTCTACTCCGATCTTATCTCCTCTTCCCACAACCACATACAAGACTTCTCCAGAGCTTCCCCCATACTCTAAATTCTCCCCAACACATCAGACTCTCGCCTACCACAGAAACCTTCAAAAAGAACCTGGAGACCCACCTCTTCCAACAAGCCTACAACCTGCAGTGATCCTTAGTATGCTAAATCGCCGCACAACTAGCTCTACCCTCTTGTAGTGTATCCTCACTGATCCCCTGTAGATTGTGAACCTTAGCAGGCAGGGTCCTCTCTCCTTCTGTACGTGTCTGTCCCTTGTTTTGCTCAGGTTTATTGTACTTGTCTATTGTTACCCCTTCTACGTATAAAGCACCATGGAATAAATGGTACTATAAAATTGAATAATGATGATAATAATAATAATAATAATAATAATAATATACTCAGCCTGATATGGAGGATACCAGGATCTTCTGTACTTACTGAACAAACTCTCCAGTCCTGACTGTGAAATTCTGTATGCAGTGTGAGAACTCCCTATGTGGTGATCACCTCACAGCCCACAACAAGGCACTGGATCATAAATTTCTAATAGATCCCACAGGCTTTTTTGGCTTCAAATTTTTTTTCCCTCAACTATAAGGTGGACCAACAGAAATGCATTTTTCCCATATACAAAAACAAAACATTTACCACTGGGTGGTATACATATCTATAAGAATGTTCCAGGTAGGGCTCTAAAAATTGTTAATACAGACATCATAAACTCAAAAAATTATAGCAATGGTAGCGTGACCACCCTGTTGATATGGTGGTGGAGAAGACAAACAAGATGAAATCCTGATGTGTATACCCATGTTTGGGTTAGAAGGGGTGCATGGGAATAGATCAGAAAAAGAAACAAAAAAAAAACCTGGATTTCAGTTTATGTTCCGCTGCTGTCATCCAGTGGTGTACAGAAATCTGTCCCAATCCAGCAATTGTTCATTTTGATAAGATTTAGCCTGTTAGCATTTTCAGTTGACAGGCAGATGGGCCTATTGGCTATAATACCGTCGCCAGCGCTAAAAACCTGCTGTGATAGAACTCTAGCTGCATGGCAGACCAGGACCTCTAAGGCATCGGAGACAGTTCATGCCACCAGTCTAGCTTGGATACTCAATAGTTGTAAAGCACAAAAGAAACAGGAAGGATGCTGGTACGGTTGGCAAGGTACTCCTTCAGCATCTTCCAAAACTTTTCCCTCATTGTCAGAATACCTGTGTGCTGGGAGGGTCTGAAAAAACTGTCCCAGACCTTTGAAAGTTTTCCCTGCCTCTGCTGCATCTGGTGTGCGTCACCCTAATATTCACTCCTTGGTAGTTCAAGGAACTGTGACCTCTGCTGCCAGCGTTGTCGGATGGGAATTTTTAAAATAATTCTTCAACTAGGGCCTTCTGGTACTACAACATATTATTAGATCTCTCCACCATGGGAAGGAGAGATGTAAAGTTCTCCTTGTAGCGTGGGTCTAGAGGGGTGACCAACCAGTAATTAGTGTTGACCAAAATGCATGCAACGTGAGGATCACGGGAAAGGCAGCGGAACATAAACTCAGCCATGTGTGCCAGACTGTCAACAGCCAAGATTTCCATGTACCCATCAAGAGGGCGACTGTCCATGTTGTCCTCCTCGTCCTCGTCTTCAGGCCATCAATGCTGAACAGAAGGGATGAAGGTGGTGAGGGGATTACCATCTGTAGCACAGGCAAAAGCCCCCTGCTTATCACCCAATCCGCGTTGAGAAGATGAGATGAGGCTGGGTTGTGTAGAATTACCCAGAATAGCTTCTTGGTCCATCTCAACTTGCTCTGCATGCAAAGCTTAATTTTAATTGTGAGAAGTGAGCATTTCAGTAGGTAGAAAAGTGGGGTAGGGATGCTGATGATGGTGGTATTGCTGCTCACTATCTTGGTCGAGTCCTCAAAGTTTTGGAGAACCACACAGATGTCTGACATCCATTCCCACTCATCAGTTCTTATGTGCGGAGGCTGATTGGAATAACGACGTGCATGGTGTAGCGGATATTCAACTGCTGCCTTCTGCTGCTCACAAAGCCTTGCCAAAATATGGAATGTTGAGTTTTAATCTGTTGTGATATTACACATCAGTCGGTTAGCTAGAAGTTGCAAACTCTGCTGTAGCACTGGCAGGGCAGTGGAAGCTGTAGCTGATTTGGAGAAATGGGTGCACACATGGCATACTTTCACAAGTAGCTCAGGCAGATCTGCGTAGGTTTTGAAAAATCGCTGAACCACTAAGCTGAGCACGTGGGCCAGGCATGATACGTGTGCGAGATTTCCAAGTTTCAGAGCTGCCACTAGTTAGGGCCATTGTCACACACGACCATGCCTGGTTGTAGGTTCAGGGGGGAGAGGCACAAATCAGTCACGTCTGTTAGACTTATCAACAACTCTGCAGTGGTGTGTGGTTTGTCAACCAAGCAGATTAGCTTCAGCAAAGCTTGTTGGCGGTTGGTCGAGGCAGTGCTGCAGTGCTCGCAGCTTGCAACTGATGTTGACTTTTGTGAGATGGAGGGTGAGGAGGAGAAGATGCAGGAACTCCTGTAGAAGTTGGGGGCCACCCTGATTGAACCAGGGCCCACATTACTCAGTGTCGGTGGCACGTGTTCCATCCCAGGGCCTGACTGCATCCCGGCTTCCACAATTTTTACCCAGTGTGCAATCAGGGAAATAGAGCGTCCCTGGCCACAAGTACTTGTCTAGATGTCATAGTTACAGCTATATGAAAAAGTTTGGGCACCCCTATTAATCTTAAGCTTAATGTTTTATAAAAATTGTTTTTTTTTACAACAGCTATTTCAGTTTCATATATCTAATAACTGTTGGACACAGTAATGTTTCTGCCTTGAAATGAGGTTTATTGTGCTAACAGAAAATGTGAAATCTGCATTCAATCAAAATTTGACAGGTGCATAAGTATGGGCACCCTTATCATTTTCTTGTTTTAAATATTCCTACCTACTTTTTACTGACTTACTAAAGCACTTTTTTTGGTTTTCTAACCTCATTGAGCTTTGAACTTCATAGCCAGGTGTATGCAATCATGAGAAAAGCAACTTAAAGTGGCCACTTGCAAGTTGTTCTCCTGTTTGAATCTCCTCTGAAGAGTGGCATCATGGGCTCCTCAAAACAACTGTCTAATGATCTGAAAACAAAGATTATTCAACATAGTTGTTCAGGGAAAGGATACAAAAAGCTGTCTCAGAGATTTAACCTGTCAATTTCCACTGTGAGGAACATAGTAAGGAAATGGAACAACACAGGCACATTTCTTGTTAAGGCCAGAAGTGGCAGGCCAAGACAAACATCAGAAAGGCAGAGAAGAAGAATGGTGAGATCAGTCAAGGACAATCCTCAGACAACCTCCAGAGAGCTGCAGCATCAACTTGCTGCAGATGGTGTCACTGTGCATCGGTCAACTATATAACGCACTTTGCACAAGGAGAAGCTGTATGGGAGAGTGATGTGAAAGAAGCCGTTTCTGCAAGCACGCCACAAACATAATCGGCTGAGGTATGCAAAAGCACATTTGGAGAAGCCAATTTCTTTTTGGAAGAAGGTCCTGTGGACTGATGAAACCAAGATTGAGTTGTTTGGTCATACAAAAAGGCGTTATGCGTGGCGGCCAAAAAACACAGCATTCCAAGAAAAACACTTGCTACCCACAGTAAAACTTGGTGGAGGTTCCATTATGCTTTGGGGCTGTGTGGCCAATGCCGGCAGCGGGAATCTTGTTAAAGTTGAGGGATGCATGGATTCCTCTACGTATCACCCGATTTTTGACAATAATGTTCATGAATCAGTGAGAAAGTTGAAGTTACGCAGGGGATGGATCTTTCAGCAAGACAATGATCCAAAACACCGCTCCAAATCTACTCAGGCATTCATGCAGAGGAACAATTACACTGTTCTGGAATGGCCATCCCAGACCCCAGACCTGAATATCATTAAACATCTGTGGGATCATTTGAAGAGGGCTGTCCATGCTCGGCGACCATAAAAACTTAACTGAACTGGAATTGTTTTGTAAAGAGGAATGGTCAAAAATACCTTCATCCAGGATCCAGGAACTCATTAACAGCTATAGGAAGCAACTAGAGGCTGTTATTTTTACAAAAGGAGGATCTACTAAATATTAATGTCACTTTTCTTGTGGGGTGCCCATACTTATGCACCTGTCAAATTTAGTTTGAATGCAGATTGCACATTTTCTGTTAGTACAATAAACCTCATTTCAAGGCAGAAACATTACTGTGTCCAACAGTTATTAGATATATGAAACTGAAATAGCTGTTGCAAAAAAAACAATTTTTATAAAACATTAAGCTTAAGATTAATAGGTGTGCCCAAACTTTTTCATATAACTGTAAGTGGACCTTTCCAGTCACAGTGTTGGTCAGGGCACAGCTGATGTTATGGGACATTTGCTTGTATAAGGCGCAATGGGAAAAATAGTGGCAGCTGGGGATCGAGTACCAAGGGACGGCCACCGCCATGAGGTTGTGGAAAAGTTCCATCTTCACAAGCCTAAATGGCAACATTTCCAAGACAAGCAATAGGAAAATGTGGCTATTTAGTATTGTTGCCTGTGCATGGGTGGCTGTCTATTTACCCTTGTGTTCCAAGGACTGGGGTTAGGGACATCTAAACGCTTTGCTGGGACAAGGATGTGGTTGCTGATGGTTGCAAGTGTACAACAACAGGTGCAGGGTAGGAGACATCTTCATCTACTTTGTGGACAGGGGATTGTCGTTCACGTAGAACAAGCGAAAAGGCAGTGGTGTCACCCACAGACACTGCTTCTGGATCCTGGTGTTCGGCCCAAGTAGTTGGGTGCTTTGCTTGCATGCAGTGGCGTAACTACAAAGTGAGGGGCCCCGATGCGAACTTTCAAATGGGGCCCCCCGCGCCAAAATATTTCCCACCGAAATTCACATTTTCCCTATTCATTTCGCACACTATAGTTGTGTTGCAATGTTGTATAGTCTGACCTAATACTGCCCTGTACTCGCTGAGAAAAATGATTTTATAACTAACATGTCCCTACAGTAATATGTCCTCCCTCGCTCTAATTCCAAGCGTACTCCCGGCGTTTGAAATCTGTGTGCTGTTCAGAGGCGTAGCTAGAGCTTTTGCCGCCCGGGGCTGTTCCCGAGTTTGGCGCCCCCCCCCTCCCCCGGCTCAATACACACAAAGGTTACCAAAAATGGTTTTCCTGTTTTGTAGAACTTAAACTGGGCCTAATGGTGTCACCCCCACATGCCAAACCTGTGACGTAATACCACCACACCATGACCAGACCACATAGTGACCGAATAATACTACATACAAGGGACAAATACCACAACACCATTTCCAGACCACATATTACCACCACATAGTGACTGAATACTACAATACTGATCAGTAATAAAAAAAAAACAACACAATACTATCACCATAAGTGCCAGTATTCACAGGAGATCTGTACTTAGTATGCAGTGTCTGTGTAGAGGTAATACAGAGATCACTGGTGGTATTATACACAGGAGCTCTGTATATAATGTATAGATAATACAGTGATCACTGGTGACATTGTACACAGGACCTCTGTATATAGTATACAGTGTATAGTGTCAGTGTATAGGTAACACTGACTCACCAGTGACGTCTCTAGGTGAAGTCCTTCATCTTTCATCCAGCATAGACCGCCATCATTCCTTCCAGCCAGGACTCGTTTCTGCAGGAAATAACACAGTTATCTCAAGCTCCGCTTGCAGAACACATTACTTAACTTTTCACAACTTCTACATTACATCACATGAAGAAAAAAAGGCGATATAGTGTCATTCTGCATAGTAACAGGACCGCCCCCCCATTTAAAACAGTATACTCAAAAAATAAAATAAATACATCACTGCAGTAATAATATCCCTTAATTAGCCCCTATGGTAATAATATTCCCCACCCTGGCCCCGTGTGTCTCATTCCTGGCTCCAGCCATATGTTCTCGCATCCTGCCCTCATGAGTATCCATTCTACCCCATATGATCTCCACATCCTGCCCCATATGTCTCCATCGTATCCATCCTGCCCCATGATCCAATCCTGCCCCGTGTCTCCAATCATGCCCCGTATCTACATTCTGCCCATGCCTCAAGTCCTGCCCCCAGTGTGTCCAGCAATCTGCCCCAGTGTGTCCAGCATATTACCCCCAGTGTGTCCAGCAATCTGCCCCAGTATGTCCAGCACTGCCCCCAGTGTGTCCAGCAATCTGCCCCAGTGTTCAGCATTGCCCCAGTGTGTCCAGCAGTCTGCCCCAGTGTGTCCAGCATATTACCCCCAGTGTGTCCAGCATATTACCCCCAGTGTCCAGCATTGCCCCAGTGTGTCCAGCATATTACCCCCAGTGTCCAGCATTGCCCCAGTGTGTCCAGCAGTCTGCCCCAGTGTGTCCAGCATATTACCCCCAGTGTGTCCAGCATATTACCCCCAGTGTCCAGCATTGCCCCAGTGTGTCCAGCATATTACCCCCAGTGTGTCCAGCATATTACCCCCAGTGTCCCCATCATATTACCCCCAGTGTGTCCAGCATTGCCCCAGTGTGTCCAGCATATTACCCCCAGTGTGTCCAGCAATCTGCCCCAGTGTCCAGCATTGCCCCAGTGTGTCCAGAAATCTGCCCCAGGGTCTCCAGCATTGCCTCAATGTGTCCAAAAATCTGCCCCAGTGTCCAGCATTGCCCCAGTGTGTCCAGAAGTCTGCCCCAGGGTCTCCAGCATTGCCCCAGTATGTCCAGAAATCTGCCCCAGTGTGTCCAGAAATCTGCCCCAGGGTCTCCAGTATTGCCCCAGTGTCCAGCAATCTGCCCCATGGTCAAAGGTATTGCCCCAGTGTGTCCAGCATTCTGCCCCATGGTCTCCAGTATTGCCCCAGTGTGTCCAGCAATCTGCCCCATGGTCTCCAGCATTGCCCCCAGACAGAGTCAGAGATAAAGAAAAAAAAAAAAAGTAAAATCCTCACCTCTCCCGTTCCTAGCGCAGGTCCGGAGGGAAGGTCCAGGGAAGGTGCAGGGAAGAAGCAGGGTAGGTCCAGGGAAGGAGCAGGGAAGGTCCAGGGAAGGTCCCAGGGAAGGTGCAGGGAAGGTGCCAGGGAAGGTGCCAGGGAAGGAGCAGGGAAGGTGCCAGGGAAGGTCCCAGGGAAGGTGCAGGGAAGGTGCCAGGGAAGGAGCAGGGAAGGTGCCAGGGAAGGAGCAGGTAGTGCCAGGGAAGGAGCAGGGAAGGTCCAGGGAAGGTCCCAGGGAAGGTGCAGGGAAGGTGCCAGGGAAGGAGCAGGGAAGGTGCCAGGGAAGGAGCAGGGAAGGTGCCAGGGAAGGAGCAGGTAGTGCCAGGGAAGGAACAGGGAAGGTCCCAGGGAAGAAGCAGGGAAGGTGCCAGGGAAGAAGCAGGGAAGGTCCCAGGGAAGGTGCAGGGAAGGTGCCAGGGAAGGTGAAGGGAAGAAGCAGGGAACGTGCCAGGGAAGGTCACAGGGAAGGTGCCAGGGAGGGTGCAGGGAAGAAGCAGGGAAAGTGCAGGGAAGGTCCCAGGGAAGGTGCCAGGGAAGGTGAAGGGAAGGTGCCATGGAGGGTGCAGGGAAGGTGCAGGGAAGGTGCCAGGCTGTAATGCCAGCACATATAGTGGCAGCACCAGGAATACGGGGTATTAACTCTGTCAGCACCAGAGGGAGGCAGGAACCTCCACCAGCTCCAGAACATGGCAGGTGCCAGGCTGAAGCCAACACTTTACATGAGCGGCACCAACAATAAGGATGAACCTGGGAATTCCCGGGACTCTGCACTCAGAGGGCAGTGATGGAGGAAGGAAATCCACAGACTCCAGAGGTCCCTGCTCCCTACAGAGGAGAGGATTGCCAGCATGGAGCTGAGCTTTGTAGTTCCACAGCCGCAGGAGATCTGTAGCAGCCGCCAGCCCTGGAGGCCTCTGCAGCAGGGAATATGGGACATGTAGCAGAGCCGGCTGTGTGCTTTATCATCTCACAGCTCTGCTATTCTGCGTCTGCGAATAAACCTCAGCTCTGCTGATCCGCTACATCATACACACTCAGCTCTGCTACATTTCTCTGCATAAGTCAGGCTCTGCTGTGCCACGTCTAAGAAAACACAGAACTATTTTAGCTCTGCTACATCTCCACAAACTCAGCTACATCTGAACAAAGTCATCCGGACACGTGTGGATAAAACACTGCAGCCCTGCTACAAATAACAAACATGGCACTGCTACATCTTACACTGCTGCTGACCACTCTCTACACCATGACAACTCCCTGCAAACACCGAGCCCCTCAGCACTGCTACATCTGACCGACTCACTCCCAAACATGGAGACAATCTCAGCTCGGCTCCATATCTGCCGGCACAGCAGAGCTGATGAGAACAGGAACTTTTCCGATTGTAATGAAGTTCTGCAGCGGCTGCCACTTACAGGGGAGATGAGGCTGAGGAGCAGGGAGAGCAGCAGGCAGGGGGCCAGTCCTGACTCCTTTCCTTTGGTGCGACTCACTGAAGGACCTGTGTGGACACGCCTCTCCAGGTCACATGGTTGGATCATGTGACTGCATTGACTCCATCCATCTTCCCCCATGTAATTGGAGAACCTGCGGTGACGGCTCCCTGCTGCGGGTCACTCACAAATGGTTTGGTCGGTGAGTCATTCATTCTCCTTCGCTATTGTCCATGGACGGAAGGGCGGGGGCGGGGGCGGGTCCGGGCCCTTAGGAAGTCCGGGCCCCGTCGCAATTGCGACCTCTGCGACCGCTATAGTTACGCCCCTGCTTGCATGTGCCTGAACATGCTTGTGTTGGTCAGGTTGGTAGTTGTGCTGCCCCTGTTGATGCTGGCATGGCAGATGTTGCAAATGGCTTTTTTTGGGTTAACTTGACTGTCTTTAAAAAAGCGCCAGGTTTGTGAACACCTAAATCATTGCTTGGCAACTTCACCCATGTTGGTGCTCTGGGGAACAGTTGCCTGCCTTGTATCTCTGGCCACCCCACTGCCTCTTTCTGCCTGTTTTTTGCTTTGGATCCCTTCCCCTGTGTCCTCTCTCTGCATGTCACCTTCCCAGGTTGAGTCAGTGACTTCATCGTCCACCACCTCTTCTTCCAGTTCCACATCCTGGCCTTTCTGCTGATTTGCTGACCTAACAACACCGCTTGCTGGCAATTGTCTCATCATCTAGCCCTTGCAACAGTAATTGCATTTTCCTACCATCGCCTTCTTCTGAGCATGGCTGCATTGCTACATGCGATTTCCTCATGTCCTGCTTTAAATGGGCAGGGCGAGAGGCCAGAATCGAAAAATGGAAATGTGAACAGCTCTTTGGAGTCCAAGTGTGGGATCACTTATCTCCGAGCACTTGGCATGATGGGGGAAGGGGGAGAAGGGTGAGGTTTATGTGGTCCAGAATCACAGCTACTGAGACTGGACCATGTGGTAGCCAGGGTAATGGTTGCTATCCATCCAACAACCATTTCTCACAGATCTGGCTTCAAGAGTGGTGTTCGATGCCCCCCTACAAAGTGGGACAGGAAGCTAGATTGATTTGATGTGTATGTTTGTTGTGCTCCCATGGCAAGCATAGTTTCACCTTACTTATGACCTTGGCCTCTGCACTCACCATCACCATCAAGTCCACTTATGTGTCCCTTACCACAAGCCTTGCCCATTTTAAATTACGTATGATATATCCCTGTTGTGACAACATTGCACAGAGTATTACAATGCCAGCAAAATGTGTCCACTACTGATGGACATATTATTATTATTATTATTATTTATTTATATAGCACCGTTGATTCCATGGTGCTGTACATGAGAAGGGGTTACATACAAGTTACAAATATCACATACAGTAAACAAACTAACAATGACGGACTGATACAGAGGGGCGAGGACCCTGCCCTTGCGGGCTTACATTCTACAGGATTATGGGGAAGGAGACAGTAGGTTGAGGGTTGCAGGAGCTCCGGTGTTGGTGAGGCAGTAGCTCCGGTGTTGGTGAGGCGGTAGCTCCGGTGTTGGTGAGGCGGTAGATTCGATAGTGATGAGGCAGCAGCGGTGTCAGTGCAGGCTGTAGGCTTTCCTGAAGAGATAAGTTTTCAGGTTCCGTCTGAAGGATCCGACTGTGGTTGATAGTCGGACGTGTTGGGGCAGAGAGTTCCAAAGGATGGGGGATAGTCGGGAGAAGTCTTGGAGGCGATTGGATGAGGAGCGAAGGAGGTCTTGGGAGGACCGGAGATCATGTGAGGGAAGATTTCGAGAGATTAGTTCAGAGATATATGGAGGAGACAGGTTGTGGATGGCTTTGTAGGTCAGTATTAGCAATTTGAACTGGATACGCTGAGGGAATGGGAGCCAGTGAAGAGATTTGCAGAGGGGGGAAGCGGAGGAGTAGCGAGGAGAGAGATGGATTAGTCGGGCAGCAGAGTTAAGGATGGACTGGAGAGGTGCAAGGGTGTTAGCAGGGAGGCCACAGAAAAGGATGTTGCAGTAGTCAAGGCGGGAAATGATGAGGGCGTGCACAAGCATTTTAGAAGATTGGGGGTTGAGGAAAGGACGGATCCTGGAGATATTTTTGAGCTGGAGGTGACAGGAGGTGGAAAGAGCTTGGATGTGTGGTTTGAAGGACAGGGCAGAGTCGAAGGTTACTCCGAGGCAGCGGACTTCGGGTACAGGGGAAAGCATGATGTCATTGACTGCGATAGATAGGTCAGGTAAGGAAGATTTGTGGGATGGAGGAAAGATGATGATTTCAGATTTGACCACATTGAGTTTGAGGAAGCGAGAGGAGAAGAAGGAGGATATGGCTGATAGGCACTCTGGGATTCTGGACAGCAGAGCGGTGACGTCTGGGCCAGAGAGTTAGATCTGAGTGTCATCAGCATAGAGGTGGTACTGGAATCCATGGGACTTTATGAGTTGTCCCAAGCCAAGTGTATAGATTGAGAAGAGTAGGGGTCCTAGAACAGAGCCTTGGGGGACTCCAACAGAGAGAGGGTGGAATGAGGAGGTAGTATGGGAGTGGGAAACGCTGAATGTGCAGTTGGAAAGGTACGAGGCGATCCAGGATAGGGCGAGGTCTTTTATGCCAAAGGAGGAGAGCATCTGCAGTAGGAGCATCTGCAGTAGGAGACATATAAGACTGCAGTAATAATATAGCAATGCTATTTGTAACCAAATACATTTTTTCTGGAGGGGTTTTGAGGCCCAACTCCAGCACAATAAATGGTGTATAAAATGTCACTGCTGTAAAAAATTGCAGTATTACAATACCACACAAACCTGCCCACTTCAAATGGATGTATGAGACTGCAGCATAAATATAGCAGTGCGATTTTTTTCAAAGAAACCATTTTTGGGGGGAGTTTGAGGCCCAACTGTAGCATGATGATTGGCATATAAAACTTCACAGCTCCAAAAAATGCTGCATTTCAATACCAGGCAAATTTGCATACCTCAGATGGACATGTGAGACTACAGTATAAAAAATGCAATGGGATTTTTTTAGCAAGCAATTTTTGGGGGGGTATTTGAGGCCCAACTACAGCATGATAAATGCTGTATAAAATGTCACTGCAGTAAAAAGTTGCAGTATGTTACAACGTCAGTAAAATGTGACCGCTTCAGATGGATGTATAAGACTGCAGTATCAATATAAAAATGCTATTTGTAACCAAATAAATGTTTTGAAGCCCTACTCTAGCATGATAAATGGTGTATACATTTTCTCTGATGGAAAAAATTGCAGTATTACAATGCCATAAAAGTGTGCCCACTTCAGATGGACATATAAGACTGCAATGCGATTTTTTTAACAAACATTTTTTTTTTTGGGGGGTGGGGGGGAATTTGAGGCCCAGCTGCAGCATGATGCCATATAAAATTTCACAACTTCAACAAAATGTTGTACAATTTATTTTTGGGGGGATTTTGAGGCCCAACAGTAGCACAATAAATGCAGTATAAAATTTCACTTCTCAAAACAATTGCAGTATTACAATGCCAGAAAAATGTAACCAATTCAGATGGACGAATGAGACTGCAGTATAAATATAGCAATGTGATTTATTTAACAAACATTCTATTTTGGGGGGTTTTGAGGCCCAACTGTAGCATGATAAAAACCATATAAACTTTTACAGCTCATAAAAAAGGCAATATTACAATACCAAGCAAATTTGCACACCTCAGATGGATGTATGAGACTGCAGTATCAATACAGCACTGCTATGGAGATACAATCACGTCTCTCTGTATGCATTTGACACACAACTGCCACAGTAAAAAATGGTGTATAATATTGCCCTGCTCAGAACAAGAGCGAAAAAGAATATTATTATCCCTGAGAGGGGTTTTGGTATAAGTTGCAGGCTACAACATAAAGGATGCACAATTCAAGCTATCCTGTCCTACACGATCCCTTCAGCACATTCTCTCCCTAAGCGCTGCTAACAGCAGTATTACTATTTATTATAATTAGCCCTGAGAAGGGCTGTTGTTGTATTTAAAAGAAATTAAATTGTGGTTGAATCCCTGGCTAATATGGAACTACAATTCTGTTCTTCTCTCACCAGCACCTCTCCCTACTCTGCATGTTTCCGGGGTACAGTGTGCCGAGAATGGCGTCAAGGGTCTTATCCCCTTAGCGACCGCCGATACGCCTTTTAATGGCGGCCACTAAGGGTACTTAAACCACAGCGCCGTTAATTAACGGCGCTGTGGAAAAAGTAAATAGCGCCCCCCAGAGTTGGATTTTCTCCGGGGTCTCGGCTGCCGGGGGTAGCCGAGACCCCAGAGAACATGATTCGGGGTTTTTTTTACCGACCCCGCATTTGCGATCGCCGGTAATTAACCGTTTACCGGCGATCGCAATAAAAACCAAAAACGCGATTTCTTTTTAATTTCTCTGTCCTCCGATGTGATCGCACATCGGAGGACAGAGAAATGGGGTCCCAGGTAGCCCCCCGATACTCACCTGTCTCCCCCGGTGCTCCTCGTGGCTCCCGATGGGCGCCGCCATCTTCAAAATGGCGGGCGCATGCGCAGTGCGCCCGCCGGCTGGCACCGGGAGAATCTTTGGGGTCTCGGCTGCCGGGGGTAGCCGAGACCCCAAAGAACATGATCGGGGTCGGTTTTACCGACCCCTGTTTTGCGATCGCCGGTAATTAACTGTTTACCGGCGACCGCCATCTGCCGGCCGGCAGGAGAAGAGCAGTTGGGGCTAAAATTAGGGTTAGGGCTAGGGTTAGGGCTAGGGCTAGGGTTAGGGCTAGGGTTAGGGTTAGGGCTAGGCTTAGAGCTTGGGTTAGGGTTCGGGCTAAATTTAGGGTTAGGGTTGGGGCTAAATTCAGGGTTAGGGTTGGGGCTAAATTTAGGGTTAGGGTTGGGGCTAAATTTAGGGTTAGGCTTCTTTCACACTTACTTCGGGACGGGGCCGTCGCAATGCGTCGGCCCGACATACCGACGCACGTTGTGAAAATTGTGCACAACGTGGGCAGCGGATGTAGTTTTTCAACGCATCCGCTGCCCAATCTATGTCCTGGTGAGGAGGGGGCGGAGTTACGGCCACGCATGCGCGGTCAGAAATGGCGGACGCGACGTATAAAAAAATGTTACATTGAACGTTTTTTGTGCCGATGGTCCGCCAAAACACAACTGATCCAGTGCACGACGGACGCGACGTGTGGCCATCCGTCACGATCCATTGGCAATAAAAGTCTATGGGAATAAAACGCATCCTGCGGGCACATTTGCAGGATCCGTTTTTTGCTCAAAACGATGGATTGCGACGGATGCCAAACGACACAAGTGTGAAAGTAGCCTTAGGGCTAGGGTTAGGGTTGGGGCTAAAGTTAGGGCTAGGGTTGGGGCTAAAGTTAGGGTTAGAGTTGGGATTAGGGTTAGGGTTTGGATTAGGGTTGGTATTAGGGTTAGGGTTGGCATTAGGGTTACGCTTGGGATTAGGGTTAGGTTTGGGATTAGGGTTAAGGTTAGGGTTGTGATTAGGGGTGTATTGGGATTAGGGTTAGGTTTGAGGTTAGGGTTGAGATTAGGATTAGGGGTGTGTTGGATTTAGGGTTTTGATTAGGGTTATGTGTTATGATCTGGTGGCCTTGGAGCAGCATGAGACGTACTCTGGAGAAGGTGGTCCCTGTACTGACCGCAAACCCTGAACCTAGCAGTGCAACTAAAAGCAGCCATGGGGGGTACCTAACACTCCCTAGACCCCTCGGCACAGCCTAAGTTCTAACTACCCCTAAAGACAGAAACAGGATGCCTATCTTGCCTCAGAGAAAATCCCCAAAGGATAGATAGCCCCCCACAAATATTGACTGTGAGAGGAGAGGGAAATAACATACGCAGAAATGAAATCAGATTTTAGCATAGGAGGCCATACTAGCTAAAAAGAAAGGATAGAACAGAGTACTATGCGGTCAGTATAAAAACACTAGAAAATATCCACCACAGAAAATACGGATCACCACATCTGACTAAAGACATGGGGGGTATATCTGCATCTCCAGAGAAATAGCTAGACTGCAAAAAATCCTTCACATACCAAGCTGGACAAGACAAAAACATGAAAATGCACAGAACTATAAGGTCCACTGCAGGTGGACAGCAAAAACAAAGCCAGGACTTATCTTTGTAGAAAAACACAGCAAACTGGAAAGACCAGCAGGGAAGTGAATCCTTCAAGAACAATGGACAACTGGCACTGACTAAAGGATCCTGCAAAGCTATATACCCCAGTCAGTCCTGCAATTAGTAGATAGACATGTCCACTCCTGCAATCCAGGCACAACGGCATTACCCTCTACAGCCACCGGAGGGAGCCCAAAAGCTGAATTCACAACAGTTATAGTTAGGGTTGACATTAGGGTTGTTTTGGGGTAAGGGTACCGTCACACTATACCATTTCGATCGCTACGACGGTACGATTTGTGACGTTCCAGCGATATCATTACGATATCGCTGTGTCTGACACGCAGCAGCGATCAGGGATCCTGCTGAGAATCGTACGTCGTAGCAGATCGTATGGAACTTTCTTTCATCGCTGGATCTCCCGCTGTCATCGCTAGATCGGTGTGTGTGACACCGATCTAGCGATGCGATCCAGCGATGCGTTCGCTTGTAACCAGGGTAAACATCGGGTAACTAAGCGCAGGACCGCGCTTAGTTACCCGATGTTTACCCTGGTTACAAGCGTTAAACTAAAAAAAAACAAACAGCACATACTTACATTCTGGTGTCCGTCAGGTCCCTTGCCGTCTCTGCTTCCCGCACTGTGACTGCCGGCCGTAAAGTGAAAGCAGAGCACAGCGGCTGTGCTTTCACTTTCACTTTACGGCCGGCAGTCACTGAGTGCGGGAAGCAGACTGCAAGAGACCTGACGGACACCAGAATGTAAGTATGTGCTGTCTGTTTTTTTTTAGTTTAACGCTTGTAACCAGGGTAAACATCGGGTAACTAAGCGCGGTCCTGCGCTTAGTTACCCGATGTTTACCCTGGTTACCCAGGGACCTCGGCATCGTTGGTCGCTGGAGAGCTGTGTGACAGCTCCCCAGCGACCACACTACGATTTACCCACGATCACGGCCAGGTCATATCGCTGGTCGTGATCGTAGGTAAATCGTATAGTGTGACGGTACCCTAAGAGTTGTGATTATCATTAGGTTTAGTGATTAGGATTATGGATCGGGTTGGGATTAGGGTTAGGGGTGTGTTGGGGTTAGGGTTGGAGCTAGAATTGGGGGGTTTCCACTGTTTAGGTACATCAGGTGGTCTCCAAACACGACAGCCAATTTTGCGCTCAAAAAGTCAAATGGTGCTCCCTCCCTTCTGAGCTCTGCCGTGCGCCCAAACAGTGGGTTACCCCCACATATGGGGCATCAGAGTACTCGGGATGAATTGGAAAACAACTTTTGGGGTCCAATTTCTCCTGTTACCCTTGTGAAAATAAAAACTTGGGCTTCAAAATCTTTTTTGTGGAAAAAAAAATATTTTTTTATTTTCACGACTCTGCATTCTTAACTTCTGTGAAGCACTTGGGCATTCAAAGTTCTCACCACACATCTAGATAAGTTCCTTTGGGGGTCTAGTTTCCAAAATGGGGTCACTTGTGGGGGGTTACTACTGTTTAGGTACATCAGGGGCTCTGCAAACGCAACATAATGCCCACAGACCATTCTATTTAAGTCTGCATTCCAAAACGGCGCTCCTTCCCTTCCGAACTCTGCCGTGCGCCCAAACAGTGGTTTACCCCCACATATGGGGCATCAGCGTACTCTGGTTAAATTGGACAACAACTTTAGTGGTCCAATTTCTCCTGTTACCCTTGTGAAAATAAAAACTTTGGGGCTACAATATCTTTTTTGTGGAAAATTTTTATTTTTTTATTTTCACGACTCCGCATTCTAAACTTCTGTGAAGCACTTGGGCATTCAAAGTTCTCACCACACATCTAGATAAGTTCCTTGGGGGGTGTAGTTTCCAAAATGGGGTCACTTGTGGGGGGTTACTACTGTTTAGGTACATCAGAGGCTCTGCAAACGCAACATAACGCCCGCAGACCATTCTATCAAAGTCTGCATTCCAAAACAGCGCTCCTTCCTTCCGAGCTCTGCCGTGTGCCCAAACAGTGGTTTACCCCCACATATGGGGTACCAGCATACTCAGGACAAATTGGACAACAACTTTTGGGGTCCGATTTCTCTTGTTACCCTTGTGAAAATAAAAACTTGGGGGCTACAATATCTTTTTTGTGGAAAAAAAAAAAAAATTTATTTTCACGACTCTGCATTCTAAACTTCTATGAAGCACTTGGGCATTCAAAGTTCTCACCACACATCTAGATAAGTTCCATGGGGGGTCTAGTTTCCAAAATGGGGTCACTTGTGGGGGGTTTCCACTGTTTAGGCACATCAGGGGCTCTCCAAACGCGACATGGCGTCCAATCTCAATTCCAGACAATTCTGCATTGAAAAAGTAAAACGACAGTCCTTCTCTTCCAAGCTCTGCGGTGCGCCCAAACAGGGGTTTACCCCCACATATTGGGTATCAACGTACTCAGGAGAAATTGCACTAAAACTTTTGTGGTCTAATTTCTTCTGTTAGCCTTGTGAAAATAAAAATTTGGGGGCAAAAAGATCATTTTTGTAGAAAAAATGCGATTTTTTATTTTCATGGCTCAACGTTATAAACTTCTGTGAAGCTCTTGGGGGTTAAAAGTGCTCACCACACATCTAGATAAGTTCCTTAAGGGGTCTAGTTTCCAAAATGGTGTCACTTGTGGGGGGTTTCCACTGTTTAGGCACATCAGGGGCTCTCTAAACGTGACATGGCGTCCGATCTCAATTCCAGCCAATTCTGCATTGAAAAAGTCAAACGGCGCTCCTTCACTTCCAAGTTCTGCGGTGCGCCCGAACAGTGGTTTACCCCCACATATGGGGTATTGGTGTATTTAGGAGAAATTGCATAACAAAATTTATGGTTACATTTCTGTTTTTACACTTGTGAAAATAAAAAAAATGGTTCTGAATTAAAATGTTTGCAAAAAAAGTTAAATGTTTATTTTTTCCTTCCACATTGTTTCAGTTCCTGTGAAGCACGTAAAGGGTTAATAAACTTCTTGAATGTGGTTTTGAGAACCTTGAGGGGTGTAGTTTTTAGAATGGTGTCACACTTGGTTATTTTCTATCATATAGACCCCTCAAAATGACTTCAAATGTGATGTGGTCCCTAAAAAAAAAAGGTGTTGTAAAAATGAGAAATTGCTGGTCAACTTTTAACCCTTATAACTCCCTAAGAAAAAAAATGTTGGTTCCAAAATTGTGCTGATGTAAAGTAGACATGTGGGAAATGTTATTTATTAACTATTTTTCGTGACATATCTCTCTGATTTAAGGGCATAAAAATATAAAGTTTCAAAATTGCAAAATTTTAAACATTTTCGCCATATTTCCGTTTTTTTCATAAATAACCACAAGTAATATCGAATAAATGTTACCGCTAACATGAAGTACAATATGTCATGAAAAAACAATCTCAGAATCAGCGGGATCCGTTGAAGCGTTCCAGAGTTATAACCTCATAAAGTGACAGTGGTCAGAATTGCAAAAATTGGCTCGGTCATTAAGTACCAAATTGGCTCAGTCACTAATAGACCTGATGAACCTAGGTGGCCAACCAATAACAGTAATACCACAACCAAGATGGCTGCAACATTACAGAGACTGGCAGGAAATCCCCACAAATTCACTGGCTGTCTAAAATGCACCAAACATGCGGGGCAGGGACTCAAGCTCCCTCTTGAACATTCAAAAAATACTCACCGAGTAACGAGCATTCGGAGCACACTGATCCTCGAGTGAGTAGCGAGTAGTGATGAGCATGCTCGCTCATCACTAGTAGAGAGAATATTACAATTTTTACATATTTTTTTTAAATATGTTTATATTTTTCTCTCATTTTATATTGAAAGCTGCAATTCTTTTATCGCTTGTTCTACGTGATGCAAAACCACATTGTTGCAGTATATAGTGTGCAATGTATGACACAGACCATGAACAAGAGTTATGGCAAGTTGTGTTTTTCAAATTTCATACATCCCCACCCTTATTGGTGATGTACATAACACAATGTTCTTTGTTTCAATGTTTCTCATAAATTTGCCTAAAAACAAAAAAAAATCAATAATAGGTTATCCTTAACACTAACATGCTGTCTCAAAAACTACAGTCACTTCTAGCATAAACATGTGTATATTGAAGTAATCTATAACAGAATTTTATATGTGCCCATTTTATGAATTAGTATACAGCTGAACTTTGTCACAATCATATTCATTTGGTCATGTCTGGTAAGATTTTCTAAATAGAAACTTCTTACAAACTTAAGAAAAAAAAATCCCAATAAGCTTCATAATTGAATATGAAATGATTGCAATATGTAATTCACTTTAAGTATGTTATATTATTCTTCTCTTGAAATTTAATAGGATTGTAAAAGGAATGAATAATAACTAATACAATAATTGCCTGAACTTAAATGCTAAAAATCAGCCAAACACAATGAATCACTTCTATTAAATATTTGTGTTCCTAAAGGGTCCTGAAAATTCAAAAAAAGGTTATTCTGGGACTTAAAAATCTATATATTTGTGCTCAAAATTGAAATGTAACACATTTGCAAAATATATTATTATGTCTTCTGTGTTCTGTGATGTGCCTATTATGCTACCATGGTGACATGTCAGATGTCCATGTCAACTAAGGACTGGCAGCAGTGAGAAAATTCTGTTGGTATTGATGTCACCCGACTTATCATCATTATAGAATATCACCCGACTTATCATCATTATAGAATATCGAACTACTGCTAAGTTACACAAAAGAAAAAAAATTCTTGTAATTTTTCCTTGTATTTTCCTGCTTCTTGTCCAAATTGCATACCTTCTGATCTGTCCTTGCTCAGCTGCCAGGCCTTGCATGTTTCTCCTGTGGCCAGCTACCTCTGCGCTAGTACATGCCGAGTTAATCTGGCTACCCAACAAACACCTCTCACATCACGCATGGCCTTCTAAGGCCAGCTGAGTATTGCGTAAGTACAGTTCCAGTTGTAACAGGAGTGACTGACAGGAGTTAACTTCACCTTTCAATGGGCTCATATTCAGCCAGGTGCCTAATTATGTGATTAATACTTTTGATCTCCATTCAACTTACAGTATTTACTTACAAGTTCTGTTCAGCATCTGTAGATGTTGTGCTCACTTTACAATTCTGCTATCAAGGTACCACATTTTTGCTGCATGTTTCTGTTTGTATATGCCTCTCTGCTATTATTCAGCTTCAAGTTCAAATCACAACTCTGCTATTAACCATTTTCCTGCTGCAAGTTCCAGATTGTCTCTCCATTGACTGTTCCTGTGTGTATCAAAAAACCTGGTTCTGCTTCATCTAGTACTTTCATCTCTGCACCGTCTCTCTGCCATCTTGCATGCTGGCTGTCCTCATCCTTGCTGGTTCGCATGTTGTCCGTTAAGGCTTGCTCTGCTGCACCATTGCTTCAGTACCATGCTGCTCATTCTTTTCTACAGCTTAGAAAATCTATTTTAACAGGTGAGCCCCTAACACATAGGTGGTAATAATGGAACTTAGAAAACCAAAAAAGACTAAAAGGTTATATTTATTTCACTGAGGAATTAGTGACTTGTTCCTTTTAATTGCTTGTCTCATCAGGGACTATAGCAATAGATGTAGCAAATGTTTCTTAGATACTCAGAAAATAGGTAATTTTACTCGAGGAAGTTTATTCTAGCCATACATCTCCACTGCAGGTAAAAGACCTTCCTGCTCTATAAACTGTAGACTTTTCAGTTCAGGAGAGGTGTCTTATCAGGTTAGGCAGCCACCAATCAGGTACACCTTGACGATGGTTGTTGGGCTCACATATATTGGCCAATCAGTATTTTCTTTTTACCATAAGTTTTCTATAGCAATTTGGCAGCTCCATTTTTTGAATATTCCACACGTACATAATGAAGTGTTTTACCTATTTTCTATGACAGTAACGAAGTTCCAATTTTCTAAATGTATTTTTCTTAGCATTTCAGTATGCAATTATATTTTTTTTTACCTTTAGACAATTGTTTGATGGGAATACCAAGACGCCCCACTGATGTGATATTAATCGTCTAGCTTCTGTTGTTAAATCTATTGGCTTTTTTTAATGAAGTGTCTTTTTTAACTCTTTGAGGACTGAGCCACCTTGTAGGTTAATGATAGGGCCTCATTTTTTAAATCTGACCAGTGTCACTTTTTGGGGTAACAACTCTAAAATGCTTTTTTGTGACGTATTGTACTTTGTGATAGTGGTAAAATTTGTTTGATATGACTATTTATGAAAATATCACAAATTTGGTGAAAATTTAGATAATTTCTAGTGTTGAGTGAATATACTCATTACTCGAGATTTCTCGAGCACGCTCGGCTTTCCTCCAAGTATTTTTTAGTGCTTGGAGATTTAGTTTCCATTGCCGCAGCTGAATGATTTACATCTGTTAGCCAGCATAAGTACATGTGGGGGTTGCCTGGTTGCTAGTCAATCTATTCTGGGTCTATTCTGCTCTATTTGATATCTGGGTCTGGTTATGGTGTTTCTTTTCGAGTACCGACAAAATCTTTATTAGACTAGTTCTTAACAGTTTTTTTCAGGGCAAGCTGTTGGTAAGCAAGGGTGCCACTTTGTGTCCAACATAAGGTGCCAACCACCACAGCTAGGAAGGGACACCTGCTAGGGAACAACTAAGGGCAATTTAAACCAACACCATTTTGACTCTCTATCCATTTTACAACTTCTATCCTTGTCAGACTTCACTTCCCCCACTGGGGTTTACTGTTTTGTCTTGATATTTTCTCTTTTGTGATTACTTTTAATGATAATATTAAAGGTTACTTTTTAACAGGAAACCCCCCCCCCCACCAACTGTTGTCATTTTATAAACTACACCCCCAATGAATTTATCTATGGGTATAGAGAGCATTTTGGCACCACATGAGCCTCACAGAAATTTATACCGTTGGGTGGTGAAGAAAGAATTATTACATTTTTACATTTTTACCGCTAAGATGTTGTTTTAGCACCAATTTTTTTTAATAAGGGCTAATAGAAAAAATTGGACCTGACAGTATGTTGTGCAATTTCTTCTGATTGCACCACTACCCTGCATGTAATCGGGAACTACGGTTTGAGGGTGCTGTGACTCACTGGAAGTACCTTTGAGGTGCCGGGAAAGCAGAACCCCCCAAAAGTGACCCCATTTTACAAATTACACTTTTCAATGAATTCATCTAAGGGTGCAGTGATCATATTGACACCACAGGTGGGTTACAGAATTTTATACCATCGGGCAGTGAAGAAAAAATAATTTCATTTTTACAACAAAATTTTTGTTTTAGCCCCAGATTTTACATTTGCACATGGGGAAATGGGTAAAAGTCGCCCAAGAATTTGTCACACAATTTTTGCTGAATGGGGCGGTAACCTATATGTGGCTGTACAGTACTGCTTAGATACAAGACAAAACTCAGTAGGGACGGAGCGCTATTTGCCTGGTGCGCAAATTTTTTAAAATAGTTTGCAGACTACATATGCTGAGCCTGTAAGTGCTAAAACAGCAGAATACCCTCACAAGTGGCCCCATTTTTAAAATTATATCCCTGCCAAACATGAGAATGCTAAATGTGGTTTAGGCACACTAGGGCTCAGAGGGGAGAGGGGCATTTGGATTTGGGAACGCAGAATTCATTGGACTTCTTTTGGCAGGGGAGGAGTCATAGTCCTTTTCCTGAGCCTTTGTACTACAAATAATGCTAAAGCCCCCTATATTTCTGTTTACAGATGACGTTCCTGAGTGAGGACTTGCTTTATTTGTGGATTGAATTGTAGCTTTTATTATTTTACATAAAATTTCAAATCTCATTTATCCGGCACTCTACGCTGAGCACTTATTTCAGGGTTTTTATCTAAATCTCTGAGTGACGTGATTCAGATGAAGCCTCCAAGGGAGCCACTCACTATTATGAGGCAGCATAGAGTTACTCTGGTCTCCGCATGGCCTCTGTTCAGCATTGTCCTTCTTTTCAGAGGTGTACAAAACTGTGGCCAGCATAGTCTCAGAGCTTTCCTTAGATTAGGGACCCGGGGGTCATCATGACGACCCCGGGTCACCATGGCAATGATTGGACCCCTGCAATGACATTAATCCCATCCCTCTGCCTGCATCCTAAATGCTGCAATCCCTCTCGATTGCAGCATATAGGGGTTAAACAACCAGGAACAGTCCTAGCATCATCCCTGACACTAGCAGCTTCGAGCTCCTGCTCTGATCGGGCAGAAGGTGCTGATATTTCAGCACCTCCTGCGTGATCATGCTGAGATCATGGACTATCACTGAGATCTGGGTGCAGGGAGCGAAGGCATGGGTCCACACATCTCTTCCTGTGTGGCTGAGCTGTCAGTGACAGCTTTCAGGACTGAACTGTCATTGCATGATTACATGCAGTGACAGTTCAAAGTCATGACGGCCATAGCACGCGATTGTGTGGGTACTGGCACCCGCTCATGACGTGCTATGTCTGTCATTGGGTGTTAAGGGGTTAAGGGCCCTGTTGTAATGGGGAATTCATTAATATGTCAGCACCTGGGCTTATTGGAAAGTTATTTGTTACTTTAGTGGACCAGTCTAACTTTGTCAGCAATTCTATAAAAAATCTCAAAATGTACTAAATAAGAATAGACTTTTACCAAAGTTCAAATGGAACTATATATTGAATACAGAAATAGATTGTGACACTCACCAATAAAATAGCATTCCAATATTTCAAGGGCATTTGTAGAGAAGTGAGCACAAACAGTATGTGACCTACATGGGCCCCATGGAAGAGTTAAGGTACCGTCACACTCAGCAACGCTGCAGCGATATAGACAACGAGCCGATCGCTGGAGCGTCGCTGTTTAGGTCGCTGTAGAGACGCCAAACACGGCAATTCCAGAACGATGCTGGAGCGATCATGTGACGTAACGGCGACTCACTTATCGTTGTAGCTGGTTGTTAGTTCCATGTAAAACATTGCTGGCATCATTGCTTTTGATGTCAAACACGACGATACACGCTGACCTGACAACGAAATAAAGTTCTGGACTTCTAGCTCCGACCAGCGATAGCACAGCGGGATCCAGATCGCTGCTGCGTGTCAAACACAACAAGATCGCTATCCATGACGCTGCAACGTCACGGATCGTTGTCGTTCTCGTTGTAAAGTTGCTGAGTGTGAAGGTACCTTAACGTTAAATTGCCATATGACGCAGCGAGTGCTTTTGGTTTGTATGCTAGTTTCTATTTGGTTAATTAATTTAGTTTCTATTTGAAGTATGGTGATAGGAACTATTGTAATTTTATGGAAAATCACTGAAGATAAGCTTGTGATAAGATAAAGGTTATTGAGACAGTAAGCTGTGAAGGATATGAGTGAGACATGCCGATTTGGAATTTTTTTACTTTTACTCAGACTTTTATTTTTTATTTATTTTAGATTATTTCTAGCAGTCAACACGTCATTTAATCTAGCTACAAAGAAACAATTGTTATACATTGTGGCATGAACAAACTGTAGCTAATAAGCCAGGTACAACATAATTATCCATTTCTAATGCTTTAATTTGAAATATTTTAAGCTATGATAACATACATACAGGTTGAATGCAAACAATTGGCTTGCTTCATTGGGGTGGATTAATTTCATTACAAGGCAACAATGTATTATAGACATTGGATTAATAATCTTTTCTTACAATTACAGCAGTCAAGCCTGTTATTTACATTGTTTTAGGTCAATGGTATTTGACTTTAAAGTTCAGTTTTGCTAAAATCTATTAGCACGCTTCTTTCTGCTTCATTTGATTGATATTTTTCATGGTTGTGTGTTTTGTGCATAAAGCCTTTGCTTTAATAGGTGACACTTTTCAGGCACTTCCTGCTGGCACTGTTGATTTCTCTGAAGGGGACATTGTTAATTGACTTTCCTCCACTTCTATTATATGTCATGGCACTATTAGGGTATATATAAGGGACTTTCTGATAACATTATTATTGCCTGTCATTCCTGCTTCTTTCTATTCTTTACAACTGATGGATTTACTGGATGGCTAAATTATAACCTTTCAAACTGGAAAAAGTAATGATCCACATCTCCCTGAATATACAGATTCAGGTGACAGATAACTATTTTTGGATCAGGATACAGAGTTTGGGCAAATTTAAATATTGCCAGTGTGGCTAACCCCTTATTTTCTTTAATCTATTTCTCACTATCTATCGGTACTTACAAGCTGCGTACTATCTAATATGATAATATAAGCGAAGGGCTAAGCATCATCTACTGTCATATTGATGTATCCGTGTCTGATATTTTTGAATAAATGCTGTAATATAATATGATGAAGAATAAAACAGTGAGGATTGCTGTTTATGTTACATTTTGATTTTTAATTATTCATGTACATCAACAGAAGTTAAAGGAGTTCTTCCATTTTAGCTTTTTTTTGTAAAAAAAATCATGCCATATTTAAAGTAACAAAATCAGCCAATATTCACCCTCCCTGTATCCAACTCTGTAACACCATTGCTGCTCCGGTCACTATGTATAAACTATAGCAGTGATGTCACATCAACAGGAATACAGCCTATCAACACATTGACACAGAAGCAGTAATGTCACGTCACTAGTGTTGAACGATACCGTCCGATATTTGAAAGTATCGGTATCGGATGGTATCGGCCGATATCCGAAAAATATCGGATATCGCCGATACCGATTTCCGATACCAATACAAGTCAATGGGACACAAATATCGGAAGGTATCCTGTAATGGATCCCAGGGTCTGAAGGAGAGGAAACTCTCCTTCAGGCCCTGGGATCCATATTCATGTGTAAAATAAAGAATAAAAATAAAAAATATTGATATACTCACCCTCTGACGCGCCCTGGTCGTCACCGCTGCAACCGCCTTGCTTTCGTTCCGAAGAATGAGCGCGTTAAGGGCCTTCGATGACGTCATCAATGGCCCTTTACGCGCTCATTCTTCGGAACGAAAGCAAGGCGGTTGCAGCGGTGACGACCAGGGCGCATCAGAGGGTAAGTATATCAATATTTTTTATTTTTATTCTTTATTTTACACATTAATCTTAATCCCGATACCGATTCCCGATATCACAAAAATATCGGAACTCGGTATCGGAATTCCGATACCGCAAATATCGGCCGATACCCGATACTTGCGGTATCGGAATGCTCAACACTAGTCACCACAGCAGCAGTGGAGTCATGGTGCTGAAACACCAAGGCAGGATGAATACTGGCTGATTTTAGTATTTTCATTACGGCAAGCATGAATTTTTTCACAATAGTATGAGGAAAGGAAAAAACCTTGTAATATAAATCCATCATTCCAGTTTTCAGCACTTTTAACTTGGATTAAAGAATAATTTTGTCCTCTGTCTTACAGAGTTCCCCGCAGTTGAGTGTCATTTCTTTTTAGAGTTGGGTCTTATTTGGCCAAATATAATGGTGCTAAAGAGGTTAGTGTAACAAGACTTTCTTAATGTTGGAGGAGAGGTAATTTGATAGCAATTTCCCAGTTAACATTGTCTGGCCCATAAGTCTCCTTATTTCAGTTTTGCATCTCCACACAAAAAAGATACTACCTTGTCTCATGTAATAGGCCTTTCAAGAAGATTATGATTTGCCTAAACATTCAAAATCCGATGTTAATTTGTGTGGTAAGACTTTTCCCAGGGTCAATATTACCTTATATGGTGACTACCTTCAGTAGATGGTACTGGAGCACGAGCTTCCTTCTTTTTGGAGGAGAGTTAGTTGAGATACCTTTTTTCTAGGGAGTATTCTAAAGCCTATAAGTCTTCCTATGCTAATTTGCCGGTTTCTTGAAAGGGAAACATTACTGCCTAAACCTATGTCATAGGTCTTAAACAACCAAAATAGCTGTCTGATATTGGACATATTTTCTTTTGAACAATTTTTTGGTTTCAACATAAAAACTAAATCATCTGGCACAGCTTATTAAAGGGTAGCAAATGGATTTATAGGGTGACTGTCACTAATAAGTGGAAATAAGAAATCAGCCTTCTTCCTCTTAAGTATATGCATAGTTTTTTCGTTGTCAACTCAGTTCAGCTTGGCAGCTTTTGCAAGGTGAAACCATATTCTCTAGAGTTACTGGAAATTTAGTGCAACTAACTCTCTCAACATGCTGTATTGGAGGACTGTATTATTTTCATCTAAAAATTTTACGGCACTAGCTGCAACAAACAATGAAATTAAAAGGGGAAAAGGTGTTTCTTACCCATGGTTAGGGAGGAATCAGTGAAGTCCACACAGCGCCGATGGACATCACTGATTCCTCCCTAACCATGGGAAAGCAACACTTTATTTCTTTAATCTTCCTTTGTCTCATTCTGTGTTTATGGCCCCCAGCCTGCTTCACAGTCCATTTACGCATTGAGACTGGGTGCTTCTGTGTTTTTCAGACTTTATGCTGCTTTATGTGTGTACCAAACTATAAGTAACAAGGCTAAATGAGCCATATACACCCCTGGACGAAGCATTTCCTTTGCGAAACGTGCGTCGGGTGTGGTGGACTCCTGGCTCTTCTATACCATTTGGGTAAACATTTGTTTATTAGGCATCTCAGCGGTTTAATGTTAGGCTATGGTGGTTTCTATATTGCTCACAGACCGGTGTATATGGCTCATTTAGCCTTGTTACTTATAGTTTGGTACACACTGGTTCTGTGTGCAATATCCAGGCCACTTTCTTACTTTATGACCACCTTGTGGTCTTTTTGTTATTAATAAAGGACTTTTTATACATTAATTTGTGTGTGGTGCCTTTCTCTGTAAGTGTTTATTTCATGCTTGGCTAACCACGATAGGATACATTATTGGTGTTGTGAACTTGTTATCAGTATAAAAGACATCTGTCCACAACCTCAGTCACACTCCAAACTCCACTATGGTGAAGACCAAAGAGCTGTCATGCCCATTATTAAGGCTGGTGTATGAAATGGTGGTCTTTATCAGTGGCGAAAACAAACATACTTGCAATCGTAAAAAATGTCTATATATGTTTTTTTTCTTTATTATTTTCAATTTGTAGTCCATTTTATTTAATTGAAAATATTAGTTAATGAAGGAAAAATATTTGAAAAATTATTATTTTTTTCTCACAACAGTTGGTTTCAGGAAATTAAGCCTGCATCAAACTATGAAGGGTAGAATTTAACATTGCAAACATGTACTCTCTGTGTAGAAATTTAGCAGAGAAGAAATTACTGCTATTTCTCTCATATCACGCTAATTGCAATATATTCTCCCTACGGTACCCTTGAGTGTTTTATTAGCACTAATTTGAGAGATGCAAATGTATGTTTAAATGCTAACACTAAGAATAAAAAGATTCAGCTACTCTTTGACTGTGCTTGTTAAAATGAAAGCATAGCCCTGTTCAATATAAAATATAATGAATGACATGCTAATGATTGATACAAATTTTGGTTTTCCTAAAATAACATCTGGCTCATTTGAGTGACACCTGATAAAAAGTAATCAAGTTTTTTTTTTTAGTAAGAGCCAATAATTTTATAAAGCTGTCATTTCTCGGGAAAAAAAAGCAATTGGAATAAAAGACAAATTCTCTCTTTTACAGAAGTGAATTTCTAAAAGTACGCTTTATTCATCTGACCCACAGTATAATTACAGAACCTACAGAATAATTATGATTATGATAATGAATCAGTTAAAATGTCTTAAGAAAATTACCGTAATTCACACTTTGCTACAGAAACAAGGAACACAAAGAATGATGAATGTCATATACTAAATTTATATATATACATATTTTTTTTTTAAATAAAGCAAAGGGATAAAATAAATTAAATTCAAACCCACTAAAAAACATTTGTAACAGCCTGTCAGAAATCTGTGTGAAGATACATATTTGACATGGAAGCAAAGGTTTAATTTAACCCTTTCGCTTAACAGATATTTGATTGGGTTTTTAGGTCAAGTGTTTAGGCGATCTTTGGAAATGTTTTCAATTTTCAGTTCCTAGACCATTTTGGAAGAAAATGTATCTTTGTATCTTTCAAACATATTTTCATTCGAAATTTATGTTCACATCATACCAGAAGATATGATGTCAAACATAAAAACAAATAAAAGAGGGTGTGTGAAAGGTAAAAAGAATAAAGTACAAAAATTGCCTGGTAAATAAAAAAACCCTCTGGCTTTATTCAAAACAGCAATTAAAGGACCAAGCATATAAAAACAATTAAGAAGAATGCATAAATGCCAACGATACCTATGAGATTAAACCCTGACACCCTTACCCCTCTAACACAAATGAAATATTAAGCCCTTTAAACGTGTACTAGAGATAAGTGGATCTGCAGCGATTCAAATTTGGTAAATCATGTGTGTTTACAGGGAAATTCTATTTGCATCGCAGTTACTGTAGTCTCTGTGAGACCCCTGAACTTATTCTCTCAAGACCCTAAAGCATAAAAACATAAACAATACTCAGCTCAATGCTCACCTTTCACACCATCCCCGCAGCCTGACTTCTGGTCCTTTGATACTCGTCTTCTGTCCTTATCACATCTCATGCATCCTCTTTGGCCTCTTCATTCTAGGCCAGGACTTCTGGCACGACTAGGTCTATAAAATAACTGTTTGTCGTGCATCACTCAGGCAATGAGCAGCAACATATTGTTGTGACGTCACAATGTATGCCATGAGCGCACAGCAAACCAAGATGTCAGAGGTGTAGTCATGTCAGAAGTTTTGGCAGAGAGTGAAGAGGGCAAAGAGGACATGTGTGAGGGGGAAGGACAAAAGGAGAGGTCCTGGGGACAGCAGGAGGAGGGGTGAAACAGATGAGTGGAGAGTAAATTATAAATAATTAGTGTTCCAGAGAACACAGATTTTTGAAGAATTCAAGACTTCCATTCAACTTAAATAAATTGTCTCACCTCTGATTAAGATATTAAAGTTACTTTTGAATGTAGACAGTGATAGATTTGTTCCCTTATTGTCACAAAAGAGGAGGAGTAGGGTGTGTTATCTGTTGCTTTCCTACAAAACTACATTATCAAGTCTGCCTAATGGGGAGCAAAAAGACGGCTAAGATCACTTCAGTCCTACTACAGCAAGATATTAAACATATAATGGGCAGTAATAAATGGCTTATGTTTGGGAGATTTGTAACAGTGCCACGCTCATCATTTCGAATGAAAATCAGTCCAAAGGATGTCTTGTTCCCATTTTATTATGACCTACAACAAGAAAAAAGATGGACTACAACCTATAATTAACCCCTTAGTGACCGAGCTAAATTTTTGAAATCTGACCAGTGTCACTTTATGTGGTAATAACTCTGCAACGCTTCAACAAATCCCAGTGATTTTGAGATTGTTTTTTCGTGACACATTCTACTTTATGATAATGGTAAATTTAGTTCAACATTTTTTGTGTTTATTTATAAAAAAAATCAAAAATTTGAGAAAAATGTTAAAAAATTAGCAATTTTCTAAATTTGAATGATTATCCCTTTAATCCAGATAGTCATACAACAGCAAACCATTAATAAATAACATTTCCCACATGTCTGCTTTACATCAGGACCATATGTAAAATGTTATTTTATTTTGTTAGCATTTTAGGAGGTTTAAAAATGTAGCAGCAATTTTTCATTTTTTCAAAGAAATTTACAAAATTTATTTTTTTAGGGACTTATCCATGTTTGAAGTGACTTTAGTGGTCCCATATATTGGGAAACCCCCAAACATGATACCATTTTAAAAACAGCACCCCTAAACATATTGAAAACTGCTGTCAGGTAGTTTATTAACCCTTCAGGTGCTTTACAGGAATTAATGCAAAGTGGTATGACAGAAATGAAAATGTGTATTTTTACCACCTAAATGTTGCTAACTTCTAAACAGATTACTACAGCCGTCAGACTCTAAGGCCGCTATTTGGTCATGAATTGCCATGGCAAACATCAGGACCGCAAAATCATGATCTGAGGGCAACAATTGGGATAAAGAGGAAGCCCCCACACTCTGTTAACCATTTATAATGATGTAGTCACTATTGACAGCAGCATCTAAGGGGTTAAACAGATTTGGAAGGTGCAAATACTGATCGTGGCTGGTGCAGCAAGTTGTCAGCTATAGTGTACAGCCGACAGATGATGGATTGTCACCTGTATGGGGAGGCTATTCTCTTATATCTCAGGTCAGTTAAAAGGCGTATTGGCGGTCACTAAGGGGTTAAAAATAGTTTACATTTACAGCAGTTAGGCCCTCCAAATGTAAACAATAATTCCTCTGCAGCAAAAATTGGTGACTACAAGTAGTGATAAAACAGACTTCACTGACAGACATCCATCCATTTGTTCATTCATTATTTATTTTTCTCTATACATAGATTCTTCACACTTCACTTTTTTCTTCTTGTTTAAATTTCTACATCTTTTCTTCTTTCCTCTTTTGCATTGTTCTTGTCTTCCTTAATTCCTTATGAACTCTTCCGCAAGTTCTTGATTTTTATTTCTTAGTTGCGATCTGTTTTTTATTATATCTTCCCACAAATCCTTTTTTTCTTTTTATTGATTATCACTTTCCTCTCACTTCCTCATTTTTCCCTCCCCTTTAGGGGTATTTCTTCAATTTTGTCAGCTCAATGGCAGAGTGCCTTGCACATTTAGTTTTTTACCTTGAAAAAGTTGCCAGTCTGGCGTTGAAACATATTGGTGTAATAAAAACTTTCATTTTATACCTTTGAAGATTCTTCATTTCCACAAGCGCAGCCCAAGTACTGTGATCTCTCCACTAAAGTGGATATCCATTCATCAGTCTCATACCTTCATCTGATTTCCAGCAATATTGAACTAGGCTACTAGACGGAATGAGAGTGATCTGACTCAGCTGTGGACACATTCTGGATTTAGTTCTCAGGCACTGGCCTTATGGCTTTTCCACCTCTCTGGGTGTCATAATTATGCCTGCATGCTTGCTCCATCTATATATATAATTGTCTAAGGGGTACTTCCGCCTGTCTGTCTGTCACGGAAATCCTGCGTCGCTGATTGGTCGCGGCCGCCAGCGACGGGCACAGTCCGGCCGAGAATTAGTCCCTCCCTACTTCCGTCCAGTCAGTGCCTGGCGCCCGCTTCATACTCCCCTCCAGTGAGCGCTGACACAGGGTTAATGGCAGCATTAACGGACCGTGTTATGCCGCGGGTAACGCACTCTGTTAACACTGCTATTAATTCTGTGTGACCAACTTTTTACTATTGATGCTGCCTGTGCAACATCAATAGTAAAAGATCTAATGTTAAAAATAATAAAAAACAAAAAACCTGCTATTCTCACCTTCTGTCGTCCGCCGATGTGCGCACTGCTGCCGCCAGCTTCCGTTCCCAGAGATGCATTGCTAAATTACACAGAAGACTTTGCGGTCTGGCGAGACCGCTAGGTCATCTGGGTAATTTCGCAATGCATTGCTGGGAACGGAAGCTAGCGGCAGCAGCGTGCGCATCGGGACAGCTTTGCTGGATGCCGGCAGGTGAGTATATAACTATTTTTATTTTAATTATTTTTTTAACAGGGATATGGTGCCCACACTGCTATATACTATGTAGGCTGTGTTATATACTGCGTGGCTGCTATATACTACGTGGCCAGTGTTATATACTGCGTGGGCTGTGTTATATATTGCGTGGGCTGTGTTATGTACTATGTGAGCTGTGTTATATACTGCGTGGGCTGTGCTATATATTACGTGGGCTGTGTTATATACTGCGTGGCTGCTATATACTACGTGGGCAGTGTTATATACTACGTGGGCAGTGTTATATACTGCGTGTGCTGTGTTATATACTGCATAGCTACTGTTATATACTGCGTGGCCTGTATTATATACTGCGTGGCCTGTGTTATGTACTGCATGGCCTGCGTTATATACTGCGTGGCTGTGTTATATACGGCATGGGCTGTGTTATATACTGCGTGGGCTGTGCTATATATTACGTGGGCTGTGTTATATAATACATGGCTGTGTTATTTACTGCGTGTCTGCTATATACTACATGGCTCCTATATACTACGTGGCCTGTGCTATATACAATGTGGCTGCTATATACATACATACATATTCTAGAATACCTGATGCGTTAGAATCGGGCCACTATCTATCTATATAAAATATTCAACAATGGAAGACCCTGAGGTTCTGTATTTTGTTGCGGCAAAACTAGCAAAGCTGTGGTTATAGCACACAATTCACAAATTGTCTCTTCAGAGAGGAAGAGGACTAGAACTTTAGTGCCATCTATTAGAAGTAGCAATCCTAACAATCAATGTCGACCTTTTAACGAGCCTTGTCACACAACTTAGGATAATACCCAAACCAGAATAGGCACCGAAAAACATTTTTCAAATCCTGCCTCTCAAATTTTGCCCTCTCTAATATAAAAGCATGCAGTGACACAGTGTTTACCTGTTTTATGATGTGGGATATGCAATTACGCTAATCAGTGGTAAAAGTGTAATGTAATAAGCACTAAACTCATATCCATGCCCTGCATTTTAGAACTTAAGAAATATCTGCAATTATTATATTAATATTACATCAGAGTAGTTGTTTCTTGAACTATCGGAACTTCTGCGAAGCATTTTTTTTTGTTCTCGTGCTAGTTACATTAATTAGTTTTATTACTTTGGTTATAGCTGTCACTAGCACATTTAATTATACATGCCCTTTTGTTCGATGAGATATCCAATCAAATTAAGGCGTTTATTATCACTAATATGTTATGTAAGGATGTTCCACTTTAGAAACAATTGTAACACTTTGTCCGTTCTATTTCAAACAGAGGTACAGTAATTAAAAACATTACTTACAAGACGACTCTGACAGCAAATTCCAAAATTAAAAGTTTAACAATTAAATATTCAGTGTTTCGTTCGTTTTATTCCAACAATTATCTGCGAGCTGTTTTATGAAATTGTCCTCATTTCTTGATTTTGCTGGGAAAGGTAACACAAAGTGCATTTAACTTAGTTGATTACACGTATGAAATACTTTATCTATGGCAATGTTTAGAGACTATTTTATTTATTTTTCACTGCAATCTGTAGTGCTGTGCATAGATTTCGTGTTCACATCAATCCTTGTCCTCAGTTGGGTTCAAGATCTAATTTGTGCACTTTGGCAAATTTCATTGGAAACCAATTTGCAGCAAGGCAACAGTTGTAACCTATGAGCAATAATGAGGCAAACACTTATACTGCCAGTTCTGCATGTTAATTTTGTGGCCAAACCTAAGTTTCGAACCATCTCAATAACCCCCTTACAACCATATAATGTAAATTTAAGTCATATGGGTGCAGTGGCTTATGGAATGGGATTAGGGAGCGTCTTTCATGCACGAATGATATCCATTGTAAAATGCTACGGAATATGTTAGCGCTATATATACATAAAAATTATTATTACACACAGGCTCATTTATGGAAATGGCTAAACAAAACAATTTATTTTTATTTACTTTTTTACAAAAATCTGAATTCTTTTAACCACTTGAATATAAAAAAAGAAAAAGCCTTTAAGTATCTTTATTATCTACCACTTGATGCTTTGTCTCCTAAAGCTGAGAAGGTAAGAAGGTAAGATTACAGGACATCACAGCAGGTCTTAGTCTCTCTGGTTCCTGCCATCTTACTTGTCAAATTATTTATATTCATAATTGAGATTTAAGGCAGACGACAAGACATTTAGGCACATGGGCCGATGGAGTGAAGGTAAGGAAGCTGCTTCACCCATGGAACTTGCAGAATGATGATGAGGAGGTGCTGCCCACTGAAAAGGAATGGATGGCAAGTCATAGAGTAGGAAAGACAAGAATCATATGGCCACATTAGACTTGAATATTCATGAAAAGCACTTTAATCTTATTGTTTGGATGAGAGCTGTTTGGATTTATAGGAAAGTAGGAGATTTGAAGCTCAGTGACAGGAAAACCGAGACTTATCCATTATTAAGTAATATTATAACATGAATCAACGTAGGATGCTGGAGTTACAGCACATTACATAATATGATGTAATCAATTGTTATCTGATTCTTTACTATTTTTTTTAAAGGAATCATATAAATTTTTCCAGCAATACAGATAATCTCCAGTAAAAATCATATTAATGGTTAATATTTATCTAGGTTTCTTATTCTTTAAATAAATGTATATGTCGCCCTCAATGCCTTCTTGTCACTTGTCAAGATCCTCTGCACAGAAGCAATGCTGTAGGCAACAGCTGGAATCTGCTGTGTTTTTTTTTTGCTTGCAGTCACAAAGTAATGTCCTGGGAAGAGGTCACTGGTTCTAGGTGGGATGAAATCATAAAATTAATTCCCACATCCTCCACTTTATTTACTTTAGCTTCTTGTCAAAACATCGCACATGACTGTACAATGCCACAAAAAAACACATCCTGCTCCAGAAATGCGGAACCGATGGTCTGAGCTGTACTTGGGTTGTAAAAATAGCATAAATTATACCTGCACAATTATGAAATGAATACTTATGTCTGGAATTGGTTATGGATGATGAAAAAAAAGTTATATCCGCCATCTAAACATAGAGGACTCACAACAGGAATCCGACCGAAATAGAAGCAAGGAGGTTACAAAACTTTCAATCCTGTTGTACATTATAATTGCTTAATCTTTTCAATGTATAATCTGAAGCAACAAATATGTTCTTTATGGCCGATGTACAAAGGTCCCTCTTGAAAACAATGCCGTTTGTGACAACACAACTCCCTGTAATCCTCAGCACACTACCTACACTTAATGTGTGACTCTCTATTTTCGGTAAGCCGCAAGAGAAATAGATTCCTGCGTAGGAGAGAATTTGGGCTTCTGCCAAATATATGATGTAAAGCTTTATAGATGATAGCAACGGCTGAATCAGACTCAAATCAGGAGTATTTATATTCCAGAATGTTATTCAGAGCACTGTCTGTTGTATTAGAAATTTTACTTAACTATTATTTTATCTAGTCGACTACTTGGACATTTCAGATGTTTCATTTTTGGGATTGGCAATATTTTCTTTACCAATACACTTTTCCTTTTAGGCTATGCTCACATGCAGCGTATTTGCAACTTTTTTTGCAGTGCTTTTTTTTCAATGCAAATTAAAAGTTGCTTTTTACAGTACCACCAAAAGATATGAGATTTCACAAATCTCATGCAAATGCTTTGTATTATTTTCCAGACTGAATTTGATAATGAAAGCATTTTTGAAATCCTCAGCATGTTAATTCTTTCAGCGTTTTAGCATTGTTTTTTCACCCATAGAAAGCAACGAGAAAGTGAAAAAAACATAACAACAAAGTTTTTTGCAGCGTTTCTGCAGCACTTAACTTTTTAAAATATGTACTGTAGACAAAGCACACATGTAATCAGCACCCAAAAATCACTGCAAAAAAATGCTGAAAAACGCCGCAAAATGGGCCTTTTGAACGCAGCATTTTTACTGTCAAGACAGTAGGTTTTGGTTGCAGAAAAAATACAGGAAAGACCCTCTGTGTGAACAAAGCCCTAATATTACACAACAGATTTAGATGAACAGAACATATTTATCTAGTTGAATATAATAACTATTTAGCTACAATTGTAAAACTAAAATCACTTCTTACTGCATGAATAAAAAGCTATAAGACACGTTAAAGGCTTGGTCCGGCACCAAAAATGTCCTTTATATCCATCTTTACACCCAAACCACTTTTATAATTAAAGGTGAGAAAAGTGGATTTTATTTAGACCCACATAGCATGGTGACGTTTCAGCTCACACTGAGCCTGGGCTTGAGAAAGACTCAGTGTGAGCAGAAAGTCGCCGTGCTATGTGGGTCTAACTAAAATCCACTTTTTTCACCTATAATCAATGGAATACTGCCTTCCCTTTTACTTTTGTTAGGACTGGGGCATGTATTGGATGCATTCCTGAGGAGGCCTAAGAACACGCCAATTGGTATTGTGCTGTTCCATTTTTTTTTGTAAAATACACTTTTTTAATTAGCTTAATTATAAAATTCCCCACACTTCTCTCAATCTAGCTAATTCTTAAAAGTGTTTTGAATCTCAAATGTAATGTCACAGGAGGGTGGGGCTGCACTCACTTCCATGGAGCGCTTATCCCCCCTACTGGAACAAGACATCATCAGGGGTGGTACTGCAGCTACTATAGTTTCTTGCATCGCCACCCTCTGAAGATAGACTCTATGGGAGAGGTGAGTGCAGTGCCGGCACTCTGCTTCTATCTCAGCCCCCTAATAACATCTTGTTTAACATATAGAAGCAGAGTGCTAGTGCTGCACTTAACACTCCCACAGCTTCTATAACCATGGATCCAGAACAACTTTAGATGGATCCAGAACATCTTCAGAGGGAATTGATACAATAACTGTATTATTCAAATACATTATCCATCCTGCGATAGAGGAGGTGTAGAGCATATTGCCACCTCAACATTTTCCCAAACTCGCCCTTATTTTTCATTTTGGCATGAGCCATGGGTTATGATTCTCAGGCATTTCATGTTCTGGCTGATTATAACTTATTAGAAAAATACTCAGAAGCAATTATTTAAAGTATGTATATATATATATATATATATATATATATATATCAAATACTTATTTTATGCAATAAAATGTAAATTAATTATGTAAAAATCATACAATATGATTTTTTTCAACTTTTCTGTCTCTCACAGTTGAAGTGTACCTACAATAAAAAATTACAGACCTCTCCATTCTTTTTACTTGGGAAAACTTGCAAAATCAGCAGTGTATCAAATACTTATTTTCCCCATTGTGCGTCACAATGCATCACTGGACTTTCCCTCTAGGCTAAGGATTCCGGCCAAGGATAGCTTCTGGAGTTTAATGAACCTCTGGGGCTTGCTTATGGCTGAAAGCCCCAGCTGAAAATGAGCACCAGACTGTAGATGCAGCACAACGGAGATACAAAGGTCAGGGCACTGGGTCGGGAGCAGCTGGTGTGGCAGGAAAGGTGAATGGAGAGGTGAGTATAAGTATTTTATTTTTTATTTTTACATTTATTATGCTCAGGGGTCTGCAGGCACCCCAAAACATAATAAGAGACATAGAATGACTTCTTTCTCTATGCAAATCTAATTTCCCAGAAAAATCTGCACAAACTTTAGGTGGGAAATCTCTTCAAGGGTACGAGTATGTGCCCATGACGTTCATTTCAGGCAGATTCTGCCTGCATAGTGCTCAGTAATGTAAAAATGACATCACACATGTTTAGTCTTTTGCTCCTTCTTTTAACTACTTCAAAGTTTAGAAACATTGAAGCTGTTAAATGAAGTAGCATGTACATTCTACTCAACCACAAAAAGAGATGGCAAGGCTGCCAGTGAAGTTGTTTCAAGAGAAAGATCCCTGGCATTTTTCTAATGTGGCTTAGCATAGAAAGATTTCCGTGGCTTAGCTATCAGAAAAAAGATGTGATGTGCACATACCCTTTAGACTTTCAAGCAAAATCTAACAGTGCCAAAGGACTACACATAGTAATTAAACTTTATGGCATAAAAGTAGAGTACAAATGTAATATTCACTTTTAAATGAAAGCCTCACATTAGTTCCATCAGATTATATTACCTCATTTATTCTTACTCAGCCATCAGACCCACTGATTGCGTCTGTTATGCCTAAATGCTGATTTACCCCCAAAAGCTTGCATATTCTCATCATCACTACCAAAACTACCCTTTTGACAATCAAAACATTGTTCCATTAAATCTTGGAACGTTACATCCTTGCTAAATGTATATTTGATATTTAAAGATATAAGAAGCCTTCTATTTTATTGTATTGCTACTTCTAATAGTTTTTTTTCTTAAAATGGTTTTGAAAATGACTTAAGTTAATTTTACATTAAATCTAAATCATAATATGATAAAATTACATTAAATCTATCATAAGCAGAAATTTCTATTGTGTTATGTTAATTAAGATAATTCTTATCATTTCTTACTCAGGAAAGTAATCAACTAAATACCTTCAATATAATTACAGCAGTCGGCAGCATACATAGCGTAACAGTGCTTTAAAGTTCAGAAGCAATGGAGAAGATAAAAGAAAAAACTCATACAGTGTGGTGGAATTGTATCAGTAAATTAGTTTATGTCACAACAGGGTATTTATGAAGATAACCATGACTCTTGTTAGTGCAGAATTAACTAACCCAGGTCTGCAAGGGTAAAATTATTGGAAAAGTAAGAAGTGATTTTTATATACTTTTGATTGCTGAACTCAGTAAAATATTGAAAAAAATTCCATCATGTACAATTTTTTCACTTACACTGACTCCATAGACTTTTGGTTGCACCATACTTTGACCCCTTTGCGTGACATTTGGTGGATGATTTTAGTGTTATAAGGTTGGTGTCATGAACATGGATCATATATCCACTGTGCTATGGTCCGGGCTTGCCTTTGGAGGAAGGTGACTAAATGACCATCTGTTTTTTACATAATGTATGTTATGCTGGACATAATGATGGAGTTAGGCTTGAGCTGCAGGTTGCCGCCAAGTACTACCCCAAGGGTAAGGTTCGCAGACAGTGACTTGGAGTCCAAGGCAGGACTGGATACTGATGCAGGTTCAGATAATGTTGATCCCGCAACACTTGACAGGATGGATACTGGTGCAGTTTCAGAAAGTACAGAGCCTGGATCACTTGACAGAATCGACACTGGTACAGGTTCCACCAGAATGGCTGCAGGCTCACGTGCTGCTGGAGCAGTTTAAGGCTCACATTGTTAGATGTCAAGTTCCCGCCACTGCACAGGTGGAATCTCAAACCATCTCTGCTGCGGTCTCTCATTCTCCTCCAGCCACAGTGAAGCCTGCTCAGCAGAGAAGTCGGTCCCAGCGTCTGGCTCAAGCTGATACTGTGCGACTGGTTACTGCTGCCCCTCCAGGCTCAGCCATTGTAACCAGTACTGATCAGCGGCGAGCAGGTGTCCCTGGGACTAAGTCCTGCTTTTCTTCTTCTGAGCATGCCCAAGGGATGACCTCTCATTGGAGGTTGGGAGTCACATCCTCAGGTCCTGTAGCAGCTCCTATTGGACCACTAGGAAAGTCCTGGAGAGCTTCCGCTATAAAAGATTCACATGGCCGCATGGCCAAGCGCTAGTATAGCCTTATTATTGTGTGTGTGTGGATGTATGCATGTCGATGGATGAATGCTCCGAATCATTCCCATCCCTAGTGTTGTTCGCGAATGGTGGAAGCTACCTAGCGCCTGTCAGTGCTATTCCACACAGCTAGCACACGATACAGCGTCTGATAGCAGTAACTGCCAGTGCTGCGCTGTAGAGTGCTTTCCTGGCCCAAGTCTGGGTGGTTAGTGGCGTCCGTCAGAGCGGCACTGCATGCACTCTTGTGCAGTAAATTATTAATTCTGTTATTCTCTGACACCCCAGTAGTGGTGTCGAGCGCAAGAGGTCTAGAGGAACTCTTTCCCTGAGTCTTGGGACAGAGTTCTGTGACTCTTTGCTTGCGCTCTTTATGCAGTACCGCAGCCCTGTGATGCAACAGGGTTCACTTCCTTCATACCGGGTGAAGTTAACGTGTGTGTATCCACATTATGCTGCTATATAGTCCGTCTTTACTCAGCAGCAGGTTCCATCTCTGCATGGTGGACCCCGGGCTGCGAACGCACCTTATAACATCCTTATAATTATTTTGTGCAGTTCCGTTCTAACACACATATTGCCGAGTGGTTTCAGGCTCAAGTACCGCTGGAGTAGCATTAGGATTACTCACTGCCAAAGCGGTTTCAGGCTCAGATACTGCCAGAGCTGCTTTAGGTTCACATACAACTGGAGCGGATTCAGGTTCAGGTAATATGGTAAATAGGAACAGGATCAGGTTCAGACTAGGTGGGTACAGCAACAGGTTCAGGATCCAACAGATCAGGTTCAGGGAACAGGTTCAGGAATAGGTATAAGAATAGGTTCAGGGACCTGACAACAAACTAGCAAGGACAACCAGGAAGGCATGCAGGGAATGGAAACACTACTACGCTGCCAGAGCAGTGAGTATTGAAATTCAAGGGAAAAGAAAGCGGTCACTAGGGAGCGCTGTGAAGGTAACAGTTAAGATTGAAGGCAAAAGGTCCACCGCAGTTCCAGCCATTAACCTTCTAGGAGGATACAAAATGCAGTAGAAAATACTAATAATGGCCCTAGGAGCGCTGGAAATGAGACCAAAGCAAGAATTTTAGTGTGGTTCAACACTAAAATCTTTGATTTGGTCTCATTTCCATCTCTCCTAGGGCCGTTATTAGTATTTTCTAGAGCAGTGAGTATGTCAGCGCCCCTGCCGGGAGGAAGGGGAACATGCAGTGACGCCGGCACTAGTGTCACAATTAGTTAGACATTAGTGGACGTTGTGCTGGGATTGGCTGCTGTGGGCAGAAAAGATTTTCTTAACCCAGCTTGCAAAGAGTGGGGTGTTGTCCATAGCAACCAATCAGAGCACAGCTTTCGTTTTACCTCAGCAGTATAAGAAGTCACTGAAAGCTGCATTGTGGTGTCCAAACCAGGATTCCTGTCAGTATTTAGTGGTTTTGCTGGATTAAGCTTCTGTTTCTGACAATGTGATTGAAATGGCTACAAGAAGGTGCCATAATTCACCCTAAAACGTTTGCTACATTTGCAGATGTATTGTAATGAAGAAACAATGAAGGAACATTATGCACTTCCATAGAAAAGTGTATTATGCGTACTCTGGTAAAAAACTAGGGGATCAGGACAAGTCTTGGGCTCCACACATAGTGTGTTCTGTTTGTGCAGAAGAATTACGACAGTGGTCTAAAGGGAAGAAAGAGCTTTCACTTTAGCGTTCATATGATCTGGAGAGAACTGCAAAATAATAATGATGACTGCTACTTTTGTACATGCAATGTGAAGGGATTCAACCTTAGAAATAAGAAGGAAATTATATACCCGGACCTCCTGTCACTGTCAGCAAATCGCGCTGTGTCAATGGTCCAGGAATAGCTGGCCCCTCACCTCCGGAGAAACTAGAACATACACCTGATTCAGAAGATTCAGAACATGAAGAGCAGGATTCTGACAGAAACTTCCATGCTAGTCTTAACGAGCTAGTTTTTTTTACAGCTTGAAATAAATTATTTATTCAGGGACTATGACTTTTCTAAAAATTCTGCAGAACTTTTATGCTCTATGCCAAAGGAAAAGCACCTGCTAGCTCCTGGTACCTGTTTTTCATGGTACAGAAGGATACAAATGGAATTCTTTTCATACTTTTATAAAGACAGTGCTCTCGTGTGTTGCAAAGATGTTCCTGAGCTGATTGGAAAATGTTTCATTGGGTAAAATGTTAGTGAGTGGAGACTCTTTATTGATTCATCCAAAAATAGTCTGAACGCTGCGCTACTGCACAATGACACCAAGTATGCTTCAGTGCCTGTAGGGCATTCTCTGTAAAGGAAACCTATGAGAATTTAGACTTTATTCTCAAGAAACTTAAAGAGGTGGTCCACTACTAGGACAACCCCTTCTTGAACTAAATGTTTGGCCCTGATAAGATAAAAATCTCTACTCACCTCTTGTGCTAGCGCCGTTCCATCGCTGTCAGCACTCACGGTCCCGGAGCTCTTTTGCGGTGTTTTTACATGTGATGCCTGGAGCCCATTCAGCACTGGCATCACTGTCTTCACCTTTGTATGGATTGAACATGAAGAGGAAGTCCAGACTGCAGCTGACCCCTGGCTTCGTCTTCATGTTCAATCTGTACGAAGGTGGAGACAGTGATGCCATTACTGATTGGGCACCGGGGTCATGTGTCAGAACACCACAAGAGAGCTCTGGGACCACGAGTGCTGACACCGCTGGAACGGTGCAAGCACAGGGGATGAGTATAGGTTTTTTTATTTTATTGGGGCCATTAAGTTCAAGAAGGGGGTGTCCTAGTAGTGGCCAACCCCTTTAACTATGACAATCAAGTATGGTCAATATGTGGTGTTCTGTAAGTTCTTTTTTTGCTCCTTGGACGGCAAGGAGGATACATTAAGTATACATGCTTTTTTTGTAAATGGGAGATCTACTTTATTATCTGTACACAGGGCTGCCGCCCAGGCAACACCCCAGCACCACCTCCACCCCTCTAACCTTCCACAGTCCTACCACCCACTCTTGGAAAAACTCCACTTCAGCACCACATTATCACCAATCACATATTAACAGTTACCATTGAACACCATGTGTCATACATGTCAACTTTTGATTTGGCCAAAAGATTCTTTAAGCCTGCCACCACAACAAGGTAGACTTTTTTTGGTCCATCTCTACTCTACTCTGACCTATTAAACATTTCTTAAAATATTCTATACTTTTTTTAGGTATATACTGTATGCGTCACATACAATTTTTAAAATTACCAATAATACAACATACAAGGAATAAATACCGCCACACCATGACTAGATAACATATTACCCCCACATAGTGATTGAATAATACCACATACAGGGACAAATACCACCACACCATTACCAGACACATATTACTATCACATAGTGACTGAATAATACCACATACAAGGAACAAATACCGCCACACCATGACTGGATCACATATTACCCCCACATAGTGACTGGATATTACAATACTGATAATTAATAAAAAAAACAATACTAATATTAGCATAAGTGCCATTATTTACAGGAACTCTGTATATAGTATACAGTGTATAGTGGCAGTGTACAGGTAATACAAGGAACACCAGTGACATTATACACAGGAGCTTTGCACATACATATTCATTGTGTAGTGTCAATATATAGGTAATACAGTGATCACAAGTGACATTATACACAGGAGCTCTGTATATAATACATAGTGTATAGTGTCACCAGTGATGTCTCTAGTTGAAGATATTCATCGTTGCTTTTCTTCTTTATCCATTGCAGACTGCTATCAATTCTTCCAGCCAGGACTTGTCTCTGCAGAAAATAGCACAGTTATCTAGAGCACATTCCCCAATTTTTTCCCCAACTTATACAATATGGCAGATGAAGAAAAAAATGACAGTGTCACTCTGCTCAGTAACAGGACCTCTGTTATGAACTGGTGATTTAGAACCACAATGGACCTGGTGGTTAAGAGCACTGAAAATGACCTGATAGTTACTAATAACTTAGGACGAGCTCTGAGACGTGGGAACTCTGCTGACCGCAATCCCTAATCCTATCACACCACACTAGAGGTAGCCGTGGAGCGCTCCTGACCAGACCTAGGCGCCTCGGGCACAGCCTGAGAAACTAGCTAGCCCTGAAGATAGAAAAATAAGCCTACCTTGCCTCAGAGAAATTCCCCAAAGGAAAAGGCAGCCCCCCACATATAATGACTGTGAGTAAAGATGAAAATACAAACACAGAGATGAAATAGATTTTAGCAAAGTGAGGCCCGACTTACTGAATAGACCGAGGATAGGAAAGATAGCTTTGCGGTCAGCACAAAAACCTACAAACAATCACGCAGAGGGCGCAAAAAGACCCTCCGCACCGACTAATGGTACGGAGGTGCTCCCTCTGCGTCCCAGAGCTTCCAGCAAGCAAAACAAACCAATATAGCAAGCTGGACAGAAAAAATAGCAAACAAAAGTAACACAAGCAGAACTTAGCTTATGCAGGGCAGACAGGCCACAAGAACGATCCAGGAGAGAGCAAGACCAATACTGGAACATTGACTGGAGGCCAGGAACAAAGAACTAGGTGGAGTTAAATAGAGCAGCACCTAACGACTTAACCTCGGTACCTGAGGAAGGAAACTCAGAAGCCGCAGCCCCACTCACGTCCACCAAAGGAAGCCCATTGACAGAACCAGCCGAAGCACCACCCATGACCACAGGAGGGAGCCTGACCACAGAACTCACAACAGTACCCCCCTTGAGGAGGGGTTACCGAACCCTCACCAGAGCCCCCAGGCCGACCAGGATGAGCCAAATGAAAGGCATGAACCAGATCGGCAGCATGAACATCAGAGGCAAAGACCCAGGAATTATCTTCCTGACCATAACCCTTCCACTTAACCAGGTACTGGAGCTTCCGTCTCGAAATACGAGAATCCAAAATCTTCTCCACTATATACTCCAACTCCCCCTCAACCAAAACCAGGGCAGGAGGATCAACGGATGGAACCACAGGTACCACGTATCTCCGCAACAATGACCTATGGAATACATTATGGATGGAAAAAGAAGCTGGGAAGGTCAAACGAAAAGACACAGGATTAAGAACCTCAGAAATCCTATACGGACCAATGAAACGAGGCTTAAACTTAGGAGAGGAAACTTTCATAGGAATATAACGAGACGACAACCAAACCAAATCCCCAACACGAAGTCGGGGACCCACACAGCGCCTGCGGTTAGCGAAACGTTTAGCCTTCTCCTGGGACAATGTCAAATTGTCCACTACATGAGTCCAAATCTGCTGCAACCTATCCACCACAGTATCCACACCAGGACAGTCCAAAGACTCAACCTGCCCTGAAGAGAAACGAGGATGGAAACCAGAATTGCAGAAAAACAGCGAAACAAAAGAAGCCGAGCTGGCCCGATTATTAAGGGCGAACTCAGCCAAAGGCAAAAAGGACACCCAATCATCCTGATCAGCAGAAACAAAACATCTCAGATATGTTACCAAGGTCTGATTGGTTCGTTCATTTTGGCCATTTGTCTGAGGATGGAAAGCCGAGGAAAAAGACAAATCAATGCCCATCCTAGCACAAAAGGCTCGCCAAAACCTCGAAACAAACTGGGAACCTCTGTCAGAAACGATGTTCTCCGGAATGCCATGTAAACGAACCACATGCTGGAAAAACAATGGCACCAAATCAGAGGAGGAAGGCAATTTAGACAAGGGTACGAAATGGACAATCTTAGAGAAGCGATCACAAACCACCCAGATGACCGACATCTTTTGAGAGACGGGGAGATCCGAAATAAAATCCATAGAGATATGTGTCCAGGGCCTCTTCGGGACCGGCAAGGGCAAAAGCAACCCACTGGCACGAGAACAGCAGGGCTTAGCCCGAGCACAAATCCCACAGGACTGCACAAACGAACGCACATCCCGCAACAGAGACGGCCACCAAAAGGATCTAGCCACCAAATCTCTGGTACCAAAGATTCCAGGATGACCAGCCAACACCGAACAATGAACCTCAGAGATAACTCTACTCGTCCATTTATCAGGGACAAACAGTTTCTCCGCTGGGCAACGGTCAGGTCAATCAGCCTGAAACTTTTGCAGCACCCGCCGCAAATCAGGGGAGATGGCAGACAAAATTACCCCCTCTTTGAGAATACCCGCTGTCTCAGGCAAACCCGGAGAGTCGGGCACAAAACTCCTAGACAGGGCATCCGCCTTCACATTCTTAGAGCCAGGAAGGTACGAAACCACAAAGTCAAAACGGGAGAAAAACAGCGACCAACGAGCCTGTCTAGGATTCAACCGTTTGGCAGACTCGAGATAAGTCAAGTTCTTGTGATCAGTCAAGACCACCACGCGATGCTTAGCTCCTTCAAGCTAATGACGCCACTCCTCGAATGCCCACTTCATGGCCAGCAACTCTCGATTGCCCACATCATAATTTCGCTCAGCAGGCGAAAACTTCCTGGAAAAGAAGGCACATGGTTTCATCACCGAGCCATCAGAACTTCTTTGCGACAAAACAGCCCCTGCTCCAATCTCAGAAGCATCAACCTCAACCTGCAACGGGAGCGAAACATCTGGCTGGCACAACACAGGGGCAGAAGAAAAACAACGCTTCAACTCTTGAAAAGCTTCCACAGCAGCAGAAGACCAATTGACCACATCAGCACCCTTCTTGGTTAAATCAGTCAACGGTTTAGCAATACTAGAAAAATTATTGATGAAGCGACGATAAAAATTAGCAAAGCCCAGGAACTTTTGCAGACTCTTCAGAGATGTCGGCTGAGTCCAATCATAAATGGCCTGAACTTTAACAGGGTCCATCTCGATAGTAGAAGGGGAAAAAATGAAACCCAAAAATGAAACCTTCTGAACACCAAAGAGACACTTTGACCCCTTCACAAACAAAGAATTCGCACGCAGGACCTGGAACACCATTCTAACCTGCTTCACATGAGATTCCCAATCATCCGAGAAGACCAAAATATCATCCAAGTATACAATCAGGAATTTATCCAGGTACTCTCGGAAGATGTCATGCATAAAGGACTGAAATACTGATGGAGCATTGGAAAGCCCAAATGGCATAACCAGGTACTCAAAATGGCCCTCGGGCGTATTAAATGCTGTTTTCCATTCATCACCCTGTTTAATACGCACAAGATTATACGCACCACGAAGATCTATCTTGGTGAACCAACTAGCCCCCTTAATCCGAGCAAACAAATCAGACAGCAGCGGCAAGGGGTACTGAAATTTGACTGTGATTTTATTTAGAAGGCGGTAATCAATACAAGGTCTCAACGAACCATCCTTCTTGGCCACAAAAAAGAACCCTGCTCCCAATGGCGACGACGATGGGCGAATATGACCCTTCTCCAAGGATTCCTTTACGTAACTCCGCATAGCGGCGTGCTCAGGCACAGACAAATTAAACAGTCGACCTTTAGGAAATTTACTACCAGGAATCAAATCGATAGCACAATCGCAATCCCTATGCGGAGGTAGGGCACTGGACTTGGGCTCATCAAATACATCCCGGTAATCTGACAAGAACTCTGGAACCTCAGAAGGGGTGGATGATGAAATAGACAGGAATGGAACATCACCATGTACTCCCTGACAACCCCAGCTGGACACAGACATAGATTTCCAATCTAATACTGGGTTATGGACTTGTAGCCATGGCAACCCCAACACGACCACATCATGCAGATTATGCAACACCAAAAAGCGAATATCCTCCTGATGCGCAGGAGCCATGCACATGGTCAGTTGGGTCCAGTACTGAGGCTTATTCTTGGCCAAAGGCGTAGCATCAATTCCTCTCAATGGAATAGGATACTGCAAAGGCTCCAAGAAAAACCCACAGCGCCTAGCATACTCCAAGTCCATCAAATTCAGGGAAGCGCTTGAATCCACAAATGCCATGACAGAATAGGATGACAAAGAGCAGATCAAAGTAATGGACAAAAGAAATTTCGACTGTACCGTACCAATGGTGGCAGACCTAGCGAACCGCTTAGTGCACCTAGGACAATCGGAGATAGCATGAGTGGAATCACCACAGTAAAAACACAGCCCAGTCCGACGTCTGTGTTCTTGCCGTTCAGCTCTGGTCAAAGTCCTATCACATTGCATAGGCTCAGGTTTATGCTCAGATAATACCGCCAAATGGTGCACAGTTTTACGCTCACGTAAGCGTCGACCGATCTGAATGGCCAAAGACATAGACTCATTCAGACCAGCAGGCATAGGAAATCCCACCATGACATCCTTAAGGGCTTCAGAGAGACCCTTTCTGAAAATTGCTGCCAGCGCACATTCATTCCATTGAGTGAGCACAGACCACTTCCTAAACTTCTGACAATATATCTCTACCTCATCCTGACCCTGACACAGAGCCAGCAAATTTTTCTCTGCCTGATCCACTGAATTAGGTTCATCATACAGCAATCCGAGCGCCAGAAAAAACGCATCAATATCACATAATGCAGGATCTCCTGGCGCAAGGGAAAATGCCCAGTCTTGAGGGTCGCCACGTAATAAAGAAATAACGATCTTAACTTGTTGAACTGGGTCACCAGAGGAGCGGGGTTTCAAAGCCAGAAATAGTTGACAATTATTTTTAAAACTCAGAAACTTAGCTCTATCTCCAGAAAACAAATCAGGAATAGGAATTCTAGGTTCTAACATAGAATTCTGAACCACTAAGTCTTGAATATTTTGTACTCTTGCAGTGAGATGATCCACACAAGAAGACAGGCCTTTAATGTCCATCGCTACACCTGTGTCCTGAACCACCCAAATGTCTAGGGGAAAAGAAAGACAAAACACAGTGCAGAGAAAAAAAATGGTCTCAGAACTTCTCTTTTCCCTCTATTGAGAAGCATTAGTACTTTGGGCCTCCAGTACTGTTATGAACTGGTGATTCAGAACCACAATGGACCTGGTGGTTAAGAGCACTGAAAATGACCTGATATTTACTAATAACATAGGACGAGCTCTGAGACGTGGGAACTCTGCTGACCGCAATCCCTAATCCTATCACACCACACTAGAGGTAGCCGTGGAGCGCTCCTGACCAGACCTAGGCGCCTCGGGCACAGCCTGAGAAACTAGCTAGCCCTGAAGATAGAAAAATTAGCCTACCTTGCCTCAGAGAAATTCCCCAAAGGAAAAGGCAGCCCCCCACATATAATGACTGTGAGTAAAGATGAAAATACAAACACAGAGATGAAATAGATTTTAGCAAAGTGAGGCCCGACTTACTGAATAGACCGCGGATAGGAAAGATAGCTTTGCGGTCAGCACAAAAACCTACAAACAACCACGCAGAGGGCGCAAAAAGACCCTCCGCACCGACTAACGGTACGGAGGTGCTTCCTCTGCGTCCCAGAGCTTCCAGCAAGCAAGACAAACCAAAATAGCAAGCTGGACAGAAAAAATAGCAAACAAAAGTAACACAAGCAGAACTTAGCTTATGCAGGGCAGGCAGGCCACAAGAACGATCCAGGAGAGAGCAAGACCAATACTGGAACATTGACTGGAGGCCAGGAACAAAGAACTAGGTGGAGTTAAATAGAGCAGCATCTAACGACTTAACCTCGTCACCTGAGGAAGGAAACTCAGAAGCCGCAGCCCCACTCACATCCACCAAAGGAAGCCCATGGACAGAACCAGCCGAAGCACCACCCATGACCACAGGAGGGAGCCTGACCACAGAACTCACAACAGACCTCCCCCCACTGAAACCAGTAACCACAAAAATAAAATATATCACAGCAGTAATAATATCTCTTAATTAGCCCCTACAGTAATAATGCTCTACATCCTGGCACCTTCCTGCAATAACATCCCCCATCCTAGCCCCCATGTGTCTCGTTCCTGGCTCCCATGTGTCTCTATCTGGCTCCCATATGTCTTCCCATCAAGACCCCATGTGTCTCATTCCTGGGCCCCATGTGTCTCCATCTGGCTCCCATATGTCCCCATCAAGGCCCCATGTGTTCTTGTGTTCTCCCAACCTGCCCCTTCCATCCTGCCCCATATATGTCCTCTCATCCTGACCCCATATGTCTTTAACCTGCCCCCATATGTCACCATACTGCGCCCCATATATGTTCTCTCATCCTGGCCCCATATGTCTCAATCATGCCCCCCCAAATGTCTCTTTCTTCCCCCATATATGTCCTCTCATACTGGTTCCATATGTCTCCATCATGTCCCCTCATATGACAGGCCCTCAATGTATGTCCTCTCATCCTGGCCACATATGTCTCCATCTTGCCCCTTCATATATCTCCATCCTGCCCCATATCCCCATATATGTCCTCTCAACCTGGCCCCATATGTCTCCATCCTGCCCCCCCAAATGTCTTTCTCCCCCCTATAAATGTCCTCTCATCCTGGTTTCATATGTCTCCATCCTGCCCCCCCAAATGTCTCTTTCTCCCCCCCTATAAATGTCCTCTCATCCTGATCTCATATGTCTCCATCATGCCCCCTCATATGACAGGCCCCTACATGTTTCCATCCTGCCCCCCATATGTCTTCATTCTGCCCCCCTATGTCTCCATCCTTCCCCCATATATGTCATCTCATCCTGGCCCCATATGTCTCCTTCCTGCCCCCCATATGTTTCCTGTTGTGAATTCTGTGGTCAAGCTCCCTCCTGTGGTCATGAGAGGTACTTCGGCTGGTTCTGTCTATGAGCTTCCTCTGGTGGATGTGAGTGGGGCTGCGGCTTTTGAGTTTCCTTCCTCAGGTGACGAGGTTAAGTCGTTAGGTGCTGCTCTATTTAACTCCACCTAGTTCTTTGTTCCTGGCCTCCAGTCAATGTTCCAGTATTGGTCTTGCTCTCTCCTGGATTGTTCTTGTGGCCTGTGTTCACTGCATGAGCTAAGTTCTGCTGGTGTTACTTTTGTTTGCTATTTTTTCTGTCCAGCTTGCTATATTGGTTTTTCTTGCTTGCTGGAAGCTCTGGGACGCAGAGGGAGCACCTCCGTACCGTTAGTCGGTGCGGAGGGTCTTTTTGTGCCCTCTGCGTGGTTGTTTGTAGGTTTTTGTGCTGACCGCAAAGTTATCTTTCCTATCCTCGGTCTATTCAGTAAGTCAGACCTCACTTTGCTAAAATCTATTTCATCTCTGTGTTTGTATTTTCATCTTTACTCACAGTCATTATATGTGGGGGGCTGCCTTTTCCTTTGGGGAATTTCTCTGAGGCAAGGTAGGCTTATTTTTCTATCTTCAGGGCTAGCTAGTTTCTCAGGCTGTGCCCGAGGCGCCTAGGTCTGGTCAGGAGCGCCCCACGGCTACCTCTAGTGTGGTGTGATAAGATTAGGGATTGCGGTCAGCAGAGTTCCCACATCTCAGAGCTCGTCCTATGTTATTAGTAGCTATCAGGTCACTTTGTGTGCTCTTAACCACCAGGTCCATTGTGGTTCTGAATCACCAGTTCATAACAGTACTGGAGGCCCAAAGTACTAATGCTTCTCAATAGATGGAAAAGAGAAGTTCTGAGACTATTTTTTTTTCTCTGCACTGTGTTTTGTCTTTCTTTTCCCCTAGACATTTGGGTGGTTCAGGACACAGATGTAGTGATGGACATTAAAGGTCTGTCTTCTTGTGTGGATCATCTCACTGCAAGAGTACAAAATATTCAAGACTTTGTGGTTCAGAATTCTATGTTAGAACCAAGAATTCCTATTCCTGATTTGTTTTCTGGAGATAGAGCTAAGTTTCTGAGTTTTAAAAATAATTGTAAACTGTTTCTGGCTTTGAAACCCCGCTCCTCTGGTGACCCATTTCAACAAGTTAAGATCATTATTTCTTTATTACGTGGCGACCCTCAAGACTGGGCATTTTCCCTTGCGCCAGGAGATCCTGCATTATGTAATATTGATGCATTTTTTCTGGCGCTCGGATTGCTGTATGATGAACCTAATTCAGTGGATCAGGCAGAGAAAAAGTTGCTGGCTCTGTGTCAGGGTCAGGATGAGGTAGAGATATATTGTCAGAAGTTTAGGAAGTGGTCTGTGCTCACTCAATGGAATGAATGTGCGCTGGCAGCAATTTTCAGAAAGGGTCTCTCTGAAGCACTTAAGGATGTCATGGTGGGATTTCCTATGCCTGCTGGTCTGAATGAGTCTATGTCTTTGGCCATTCAGATCGGTCGACGCTTGCGTGAGCGTAAAACTGTGCACCATTTGGCGGTATTATCTGAGCATAAACCTGAGCCTATGCAGTGCGATAGGACTTTGACCAGAGCTGAACGGCAAGAACACAGACATCAGAATGGGCTGTGTTTTTACTGTGGTGATTCCACTCATGCTATCTCCGATTGTCCTAAGCGCACTAAGCGGTTCGCTAGCTCTGCCACCATTGGTACGGTACAGTCGAAATTTCTTTTGTCCGTTACTTTGATCTGCTCTTTGTCATCCTATTCTGTCATGGCATTTGTGGATTCAGGCGCTGCCCTGAATTTGATGGACTTGGAGTTTGCTAGGCGCTGTGGGTTTTTCTTGGAGCCCTTGCAGTATCCTATTCCATTGAGAGGAATTGATGCTACGCCTTTGGCCAAGAATAAGCCTCAGTACTGGACCCAGCTGACCATGTGCATGGCTCCTGCGCATCAGGAGGATATTCGCTTTTTGGTGTTGCATAATCTGCATGATGTGGTCGTGTTGGGGTTGCCGTGGCTACAAGTCCATAACCCAGTATTGGATTGGAAATCAATGTCTGTGTCCAGCTGGGGTTGTCAGGGGGTACATGGTGATGTTCCATTTCTGTCTATTTCATCATCCACCCCTTCTGAGGTCCCAGAGTTCTTGTCGGATTACCGGGATGTATTTGATGAGCCCAAGTCCAGTGCCCTACCTCCGCATAGGGATTGTGATTGTGCTATCGATTTGATTCCTGGTAGTAAGTTTCCTAAAGGTCGACTGTTTAATTTGTCTGTGCCTGAGCACGCCGCTATGCGGAGTTACGTAAAGGAATCCTTGGAGAAGGGTCATATTCGCCCCTCATCGTCGCCATTGGGAGCAGGGTTCTTTTTTGTGGCCAAGAAGGATGGTTCGCTGAGATCTTGTATTGATTACCGCCTTCTAAATAAAATCACAGTCAAATTTCAGTACCCCTTGCCGCTGCTGTCTGATTTGTTTGCTCGGATTAAGGGGGCTAGTTGGTTCACCAAGATAGATCTTTGTGGTGCGTATAATCTTGTGCGTATTAAACAGGGCGATGAATGGAAAACAGCATTTAATACGCCCGAGGGCCATTTTGAGTACCTGGTTATGCCATTCGGGCTTTCTAATGCTCCATCAGTGTTTCAGTCCTTTATGCATGACATCTTCCGAGAGTACCTGGATAAATTCCTGATTGTATACTTGGATGATATTTTGGTCTTCTCGGATGATTGGGAGTCTCACGTGAAGCAGGTTAGAATGGTGTTCCAGGTCCTGCGTGCAAATTCTTTGTTTGTGAAGGGGTCAAAATGTCTCTTTGGTGTTCAGAAGGTTTCATTTTTGGGTTTCATTTTTTCCCCTTCTACTATCGAGATGGACCCTGTTAAAGTTCAGGCCATTTATGATTGGACTCAGCCGACATCTCTGAAGAGTCTGCAAAAGTTCCTGGGCTTTGCTAATTTTTATCGTCGCTTCATCAATAATTTTTCTAGTATTGCTAAACCGTTGACTGATTTAACCAAGAAGGGTGCTGATGTGGTCAATTGGTCTTCTGCTGCTGTGGAAGCTTTTCAAGAGTTGAAGCGTTGTTTTTCTTCTGCCCCTGTGTCGTGCCAACCAGATGTTTCGCTCCCGTTCCAGATCGAGGTTGATGCTTCTGAGATTGGAGCAGGGGCTGTTTTGTCGCAAAGAAGTTCTGATGGCTCGGTGATGAAACCATGCGCCTTCTTTTCCAGGAAGTTTTCGCCTGCTGAGCGTAATTATGATGTTGGCAATCGAGAGTTGCTGGCCATGAAGTGGGCATTCGAGGAGTGGTGTCATTGGCTTGAAGGAGCTAAGCATCGCGTGGTGGTCTTGACTGATCACAAGAACTTGACTTATCTCGAGTCTGCCAAACGGTTGAATCCTAGACAGGCTCGTTGGTCGCTGTTTTTCTCCCGTTTTGACTTTGTGGTTTCGTACCTTCCTGGCTCTAAAAATGTGAAGGCGGATGCCCTGTCTAGGAGTTTTATGCCTGACTCTCCGGGTTTGCCTGAGCCGGCGGGTATTCTCAAAGAGGGGGTAATTTTGTCTGCCATCTCCCCTGATTTGCGGCGGGTGCTGCAAAAATTTCAGGCTAATAGACCTGACCGTTGCCCAGTGGAGAAACTGTTTGTCCCTGATAAATGGACGAGTAGAGTTATCTCTGAGGTTCATTGTTCGGTGTTGGCTGGTCATCCTGGAATCTTTGGTACCAGAGATTTGGTGGCTAGATCCTTTTGGTGGCCGTCTCTGTCGCGGGATGTGCGTTTGTTTGTGCTGTCCTGTGGGATTTGTGCTCGGGCTAAGCCCTGCTGTTCTCGTGCCAGTGGGTTGCTTTTGCCCTTGCCAGTCCCGAAGAGGCCCTGGACACATATCTCTATGGATTTTATTTCGGATCTCCCCGTCTCTCAAAAAATGTCGGTCATATGGGTGGTTTGTGATCGCTTCTCTAAGATGGTCCATTTGGTACCCTTGTCTAAATTGCCTTCCTCCTCTGATTTGGTGCCATTGTTCTTCCAGCATGTGGTTCGTTTACATGGCACTCCGGAGAACATCGTTTCTGACAGAGGTTCCCAGTTTGTTTCGAGGTTTTGGCGAGCCTTTTGTGCTAGGATGGGTATTGATTTGTCTTTTTCCTCGGCTTTCCATCCTCAGACAAATGGCCAGACTGAACGAACCAATCAGACCTTGGAAACATATCTGAGATGTTTTGTTTCTGCTGATCAGGATGATTGGGTGTCCTTTTTGCCTTTGGCTGAGTTCGCCCTTAATAATCGGGCCAGCTCGGCTACTTTGGTTTCGCCGTTTTTCTGCAATTCTGGTTTCCATCCTCGTTTCTCTTCAGGGCAGATTGAGTCTTCAGACTGTCCTGGTGTGGATACTGTGGTGGATAGGTTGCAGCAGATTTGGACTCATGTAGTGGACAATTTGACATTGTCCCAGGAGAAGGCTCAACGTTTCGCTAACCGCAGGCGCTGTGTGGGTCCCCGACTTCGTGTTGGGGATTTGGTTTGGTTGTCATCTCGTTATATTACTATGAAAGTTTCCTCTCCTAAGTTTAAGCCTCGTTTCATTGGTCCGTATAGGATTTCTGAGGTTCTTAATCCTGTGTCTTTTCGTTTGACCCTTCCAGCTTCTTTTTCCATCCATAACGTATTCCATAGGTCATTACATAGTAACATAGTAACATAGTAACATAGTAACATAGTTAGTAAGGCCGAAAAAAGACATTTGTCCATCCAGTTCAGCCTATATTCCATCATAATAAATCCCCAGATCTACGTCCTTCTACAGAACCTAATTGTATGATACAATATTGTTCTGCTCCAGGAAGACATCCAGGCCTCTCTTGAACCCCTCGACTGAGTTCGCCATCACCACCTCCTCAGGCAAGCAATTCCAGATTCTCACTGCCCTAACAGTAAAGAATCCTCTTCTATGTTGGTGGAAAAACCTTCTCTCCTCCAGACGCAAAGAATGCCCCCTTGTGCCCGTCACCTTCCTTGGTATAAACAGATCCTCAGCGAGATATTTGTATTGTCCCCTTATATACTTATACATGGTTATTAGATCGCCCCTCAGTCGTCTTTTTTCTAGACTAAATAATCCTAATTTCGCTAATCTATCTGGGTATTGTAGTTCTCCCATCCCCTTTATTAATTTTGTTGCCCTCCTTTGTACTCTCTCTAGTTCCATTATATCCTTCCTGAGCACCGGTGCCCAAAACTGGACACAGTACTCCATGTGCGGTCTAACTAGGGATTTGTACAGAGGCAGTATAATGCTCTCATCATGTGTATCCAGACCTCTTTTAATGCACCCCATGATCCTGTTTGCCTTGGCAGCTGCTGCCTGGCACTGGCTGCTCCAGGTAAGTTTATCATTAACTAGGATCCCCAAGTCCTTCTCCCTGTCAGATTTACCCAGTGGTTTCCCATTCAGTGTGTAATGGTGACATTGATTCCTTCTTCCCATGTGTATAACCTTACATTTATCATTGTTAAACCTCATCTGCCACCTTTCAGCCCAAGTTTCCAACTTATCCAGATCCATCTGTAGCAGAATACTATCTTCTCTTGTATTAACTGCTTTACATAGTTTTGTATCATCTGCAAATATCGATATTTTACTGTGTAAACCTTCTACCAGATCATTAATGAATATGTTGAAGAGAACAGGTCCCAATACTGACCCCTGCGGTACCCCACTGGTCACAGCGACCCAGTTAGAGACTATACCATTTATAACCACCCTCTGCTTTCTATCACTAAGCCAGTTACTAACCCATTTACACACAATTTCCCCCAGACCAAGCATTCTCATTTTGTGTACCAACCTCTTGTGCGGCACGGTATCAAACGCTTTGGAAAAATCGAGATATACCAAGTCCAATGACTCACCGTGTTCCAGCCTATAGCTTACCTCTTCATAAAAACTGATTAGATTGGTTTGACAGGAGCGATTTCTCATAAACCCATGCTGATATGGAGTTAAACAGTTATTCTCATTGAGATAATCCAGAATAACATCCCTCAGAAACCCTTCAAATATTTTACCAACAATAGAGGTTAGACTTACTGGCCTATAATTTCCAGGTTCACTTTTAGAGCCCTTTTTGAATATTGGCACCACATTTGCTGTGCGCCAATCCTGCGGAACAGACCCTGTCGCTATAGAGTCCCTAAAAATAAGAAATAATGGTTTATCTATTACATTACTTAGTTCTCTTAGTACTCGTGGGTGTATGCCATCCGGACCCGGAGATTTATCTATTTTAATCTTATTTAGCCGGTTTCGCACCTCTTCTTGGGTTAGATTGGTGACCCTTAATATAGGGTTTTCATTGTTTCTTGGGATTTCACCTAGCATTTCATTTTCCACCGTGAAAACTGTGGAGAAGAAGGTGTTTAATATGTTAGCTTTTTCCTTGTCATCTACAACCATTCTTTCCTCACTATTTTTTAAGGGGCCTACATTTTCAGTTTTTATTCTTTTACTATTGATATAGTTGAAGAACAGTTTGGGATTAGTTTTACTCTCCTTAGCAATGTGCTTCTCTGTTTCCTTTTTGGCAGCTTTAATTAGTTTTTTAGATAAAGTATTTTTCTCCCTATAGTTTTTTAGAGCTTCAATGGTGCCATCCTGCTTTAGTAGTGCAAATGCTTTCTTTTTACTGTTAATTGCCTGTCTTACTTCTTTGTTTAGCCACATTGGGTTTTTCCTATTTCTAGTCCTTTTATTCCCACAAGGTATAAACCGCTTACACTGCCTATTTAGGATGTTTTTAAACATTTCCCATTTATTATCTGTATTCTTATTTCTGAGGATATTGTCCCAGTCTACCAGATTAAGGGCATCTCTAAACTGGTCAAACTTTGCCTTCCTAAAGTTCAGTGTTTTTGTGACTCCCTGACAAGTCCCCCTAGTGAAAGACAGGTGAAACTGTACAATATTGTGGTCGCTATTTCCTAGATGCCCGACCACCTGCAGATTTGTTATTCTGTCAGGTCTATTAGATAGTATTAGGTCTAAAAGTGCTGCTCCTCTGGTTGGATTCTGCACCAATTGTGAAAGATAATTTTTCTTGGTTATTAGCAGAAACCTGTTGCCTTTATGGGTTTCACAGGTTTCTGTTTCCCAGTTAATATCCGGGTAGTTAAAGTCCCCCATAACCAGGACCTCATTATGGGTTGCAGCTTCACCCAATTATACACTTCTGCTCCCGATATCACACCGACCTTTTTAGAAAACACCAGTGATTGTCTTACCGCTGTCTCTAACATCATGTCCTCCCTCTATCTGAAACTAAACCTGTCAAAAACTGAACTCCTCGTGTTCTCTCCCTCTACTAACCTACCTTTGCCTGACATTGCCATCTCCGTGTGCGGTTCCACCATTACTCAAAAGCAACATGCCCGCTGCCTTGGGGTCATCCTTGATTCTGACCTTTCATTCACCCCCTACATCCGATCACTGGCTCGCTCTTCTTACCTGCATCTCAAAAACATTTCTAGAATTCGCCCTTTTCTTACTTTCGACTCTGCAAAAACTTTGACTGTTTCACTTATTCATTCTCGTCTGGACTATTGTAACTCTCTACTAATCGGCCTCCCTCTTGCAAAACTCTCCCCGCTCCAATCTGTCCTGAATGCTGCAGCCAGGATCATATTCCTCACCAACCGTTACACCGATGCCTCTACCCTGTGCCAGTCATTACACTGGCTACCCATCCACTCCAGAATCCAGTACAAAACTACTACCCTCATCCACAAAGCACTCCATGGCTCAGCACCACCCTACATCTCCTCTCTGGTATCAGTCTACCACCCTACCCGTGCCCTCCGCTCCGCTAATGACCTCAGGTTAGCATCCTCAATAATCAGAACCTCCCACTCCCGTCTCCAAGACTTTACACGTGCTGCGCCGATTCTTTGGAATGCACTACCTAGGTTAATACGATTAATCCCCAATCCCCACAGTTTTAAGCGTGCCCTAAAAACTCATTTGTTCAGACTGGCCTACCGCCTCAATGCATTAACCTAACGATCCCTGTGTGGCCTATTTATAATAAAAAAAAAAAAAAAAGGTTCCTCGCATCATGTTCTCATACACTTTATGCAGTATTAGCCCTCTGTGTCTGTACTGCTACATACTTAGGCAGTTAACTGGTTCATGCAGCTTTACATGAACAACTGAGCCTTACACTATAGCTGGTCCGAATAACTAAAGCAATTGTTACCATCCACCTCTCGTGTCTCATCTTTTCCCCATAGTTTGTAAGCTTGCGAGCAGGGCCCTCATTCCTCCTGGTATCTGTTTTGAACTGTATTTCTGTTATGCTGTAATGTCTATTGTCTGTACAAGTCCCCTCTATAATTTGTAAAGCGCTGCGGAATATGTTGGCGCTATATAAATAAAAATTATTATTATTATTATTATTATCTATCTGCTTTAGAAGTAGACTTTCCATGGTTTCTGTTATATTTGGGGGTTTGTAACAGACCCCAATGAGAATTTTGTTACCATTTTTCCCTCCATGAATTTCGACCCATATGGACTCGACATCCTCATTTCCTTCGCTAATATCCTCCCTTAAAGTGGACTTTAGACAAGACTTTACATAGAGACAAACCCCTCCTCCTCTCCGATTTTTACGATCCTTTCTAAACAGACTGTAACCCTGTAAGTTAACTGCCCAGTCATAGCTTTCATCTAACCATGTCTCGGTTATTCCCACTATGTCAAAGTTACCTGTAGATATTTCTGCTTCTAGTTCTTCCATCTTGTTTGTCAGGCTTCTGGCGTTTGCGAGCATGCAGTTTAGAGGATTTTGTTTTGTTCCAATCTCCTCGCTGTGGATTGTTTTAGAAATGTTCTTACCTCCCTTCTGAGTATGTTTTCCTGGATCTTCTTTGTTCAAGTCTAATGTTTTTCTTCCCGTCCCCTCTTCTTCTAGTTTAACGCCCTCCTGATGAGTGTAGCGAGTCTTCTGGCGAATGTGTGTTTCCCAGGTTTGTTGAGGTGTAGTCCGTCTCTGGCGAGGAGTCCATCGTACAAGTAATTCACACCGTGGTCCAGGAATCCGAATCCTTGTTGTCTGCACCATCGTCTTAGCCAGTTGTTTGCATCAAGGATCCTGTTCCATCTCCTGGTGCCATGCCCGTCTACTGGAAGGATAGAAGAAAAAACTACCTGTGCATCCAGTTCCTTTACTTTCTTCCCCAACTCTTCAAAGTCTTTGCAGATTGTCGGTAGGTCCTTCCTTGCCGTGTCATTGGTGCCAACATGTATCAGAAGAAATGGGTGGGCGTCCTTGGAGTTGAAGAGCTTTGGTATCCTATCGGTCACATCCTTGATCATCGCACCTGGAAGGCAGCATACTTCTCTTGCAGTTATGTCCGGCCTGCAGATGGCTGCTTCTGTGCCTCTCAGTAGTGAGTCTCCCACCACCACCACTCTTCGTTGCTTCTTGGCTGTACTTTTTGCTGTCACTTGTTGCTGTGTGCCCTTTTCTTTTTTGCTTGCTGGTATTGCTTCATCCTTAGGTGTGCCATCTTCATCCTCTACAAAGATTTGATATCGGTTCTTCAGTTGTGTGGTTGGTGATTTCTCCATGGTCTTCTTGCTTCTTTTGGTCACATGCTTCCACTCATCTGCTTTTGGAGGTTCTCTGACACTTTTTTCACCTTCTGTGACCAGTAGAGATGCTTCTGTTCTGTCTAGAAAGTCTTCATTCTCTTTGATGAGTTTCAAAGTTGCTATTCTTTCTTCCAGACCCCGCACCTTTTCTTCTAAAAGGGCCACTAGTCTACACTTCTGACAGGTGAAATTTAATTCTTCTTCTGGTCGATCTGTGAACATGTAGCACATGCTGCAGCTCACCATGTAGGTTGTCACATCTGCCATGTTGCTCCTAGATCCTGCTGACTTGCTGTGTGTTTTCCTTCTTGTGTAATCTACTCAGCCAAGCTCTCTTGCAATAATGTCCTACAGGCAAAAATACGCGCGCCGTAAGGCGCGCAGTTTGGTGATTCTTTCCAAGCAGCTGGTCCCGGCTGTACCCAACGATCTTCTAGCTTAGGGAGACTCTTCGCTTTTCCCAGAAGGCACCTGGAATATGCAAATTAGCCTCCTCAAGCTTGAATCCCTGGTTTGGTGATTCTTTCCAAGCAGCTGGTCCCGGCTGTACCCAACGACCTTCTAGCTTAGGGAGACTCTTCGCTTTTCCCAGAAGCTACCTGGAATATGCAAATTAGCCTCCTCAAGCTTGAATCCCTGGTTTGGTGATTCTTTCCTAGCAGCTGGTCCCGGCTGTACCCAACGATCTTCTAGCTTAGGGAGACTCTTCGCTTTTCCCAGAAGGCACCTGGAATATGCAAATTAGCCTCCTCAAGCTTGAATCCCTGGTTTGGTGATTCTTTCCAAGCAGCTGGTCCCGGCTGTACCCAACAATCTTCTAGCTTAGGGAGACTCTTCGCTTTTCCCAGAAGGCACCTGGAATATGCAAATTAGCCTCCTCAAGCTTGAATCCCTGGTTTGGTGATTCTTTCCAAGCAGCTGGTCCCGGCTGTACCCAACGATCTTCTAGCTTAGGGAGACTCTTCACTTTTCCCAGAAGGCACCTGGAATATGCAAATTAGCCTCCTCAAGCTTGAATCCCTGGTTTGGTGATTCTTTCCAAGCAGCTGGTCCCGGCTGTACCCAACGATCTTCTAGCTTAGGGAGACTCTTCGCTTTTCCCAGAAGGCACCTGGAATATGCAAATTAGCCTCCTCAAGCTTGAATCCCTGGTTTCCGCATTGTTGCGGAGATACGTGGTACCTGTGGTTCCATCCGTTGATCCTCCTGCCCCGGTTTTGGTTGAGGGGGAGTTGGAGTATATAGTGGAGAAGATTTTGGATTCTCGTATTTCGAGACGGAAACTCCAGTACCTGGTTAAGTGGAAGGGTTATGGTCAGGAAGATAATTCCTGGGTCTTTGCCTCTGATGTTCATGCTGCCGATCTGGTTCGTGCCTTTCACTTGGCTCATCCTGGTCGGCCTGGGGGCTCTGGTGAGGGTTCGGTGACCCCTCTTCAAGGGGGGGGGTACTGTTGAGAATTCTGTGGTCAAGCTCCCTCCTGTGGTCATGAGTGGTACTTCGGCTGGTTCTGTCTATGAGCTTCCTCTGGTGGATGTGAGTGGGGCTGCGGCTTCTGAGTTTCCTTCCTCAGGTGACGAGGTTAAGTCGTTAGGTGCTGCTCTATTTAACTCCACCTAGTTCTTTGTTCCTGGCCTCCAGTCAATGTTCCAGTATTGGTCTTGCTCTCTCCTGGATCGTTCTTGTGGCCTGTCTTCACTGCATAAGCTAAGTTCTGCTGGTGTTACTTTTGTTTGCTATTTTTTCTGTCCAGCTTGCTATATTGGTTTTTCTTGCTTGCTGGAAGCTCTGGGACGCAGAGGGAGCACCTCCATACCGTTAGTCGGTGCGGAGGGTCTTTTTGCGCCCTCTGCGTGGTTGTTTGTACGTTTTAGTGCTGACCGCAAAGTTATCTTTCCTATCCTCGGTCTATTCAGTAAGTCGGGCCTCACTTTTCTAAAATCTATTTCATCTCTGTGTTTGTATTTTCATCTTTACTCACAGTCATTATATGTGGGGGGCTGCCTTTTCCTTTGGGGAATTTCTCTGAGGCAAGGTAGGCTTATTTTTCTTATCTTCAGGGCTAGCTAGTTTCTCAGGCTGTGCCCGAGGCGCCTAGGTCTGGTCAGGAGCGCTCCACGGCTACCTCTAGTGTGGTGTGATTGGATTAGGGATTGCGGTCAGCAGAGTTCCCACGTCTCAGAGCTCGTCCTATGTTATTAGTAGCTATCAGGTCACTTTGTGTGCTCTTAACCACCAGGTCCATTGTGGTTCTGAATCACCAGTTCATAACAGTTACCCCTAATCTTAGCCCCATATGTCTCCATCCTGTCCCCCCATATGTGTCCATCCTGCTCCCATATGTTCTCCCATCCCGACCCCTCATATGCTTTCATCCTGCCCCCATGTATGTCCTCTCATCCTGGCCCCACATGTCTCCATCCTGCCACCTTAAATGTCCACTCATCCTGGCCCCATATGCCTCCATCCAGGCCCCATATGTCTCCCTTCTGTCCCTTATATGTCTCTATATTGCCCCCATATGTCTCCATCCTGCTCCCATATGTCTCCATCCTGCCCCCATATATTTTCTCTAATACTGGCCCCATATGTTTCCATCCTGTCCCTTCATATGTGTCCATCCTGCTCCCATATGCCCTCCCATCCCAACATCTCATATACTTTCATCCTGCCCCCATGTATGTCGTCTTATCTTATCCTGGCCCCATATGCCTCCATCCTGGCTCCATATGTCTCCATCCTTCCCTCATATATGTCTCCATACTGCCCCCATATGTCTTTATTCTGCCTTCCCATATGTCTCCCTATTGCCCCCATATATGTCCTCTCACCCTGCCTTCTATTTGTCTCCCCATATTGCGGATTTCAGTAAAAAAGGAGAAACTTTTCTTGTTTTAAATTGGTCAGAGTTCAGCACCATTCTCTTCCTCAACCATTTTAGACACGGACACGCTGGCACATGACAGTGACAACACACGCCAGTGACGTATCAGCGGCCAGCCTCTGATTGGCTGGCGGCTCCTATTGCAGTGCATGAAGCAGTCCTGCACAGCAATAGATTTCAACTGAAATGTGCATCTGAGGATGCAAACTCATTTATTAGTGAGCTGGCAAATCCTGACCCTGGGGCATGGTGCGGAGGGGGCCTGTTCTGGGCTCCCCTCCTCGCTGGGCCCCATACACCAGCAAAGGCAGTAATGCCCTGATGGTGACCCTGTCTGTACAAGACAATAATAGATGGATTTGTAGACTGTGAGCCCTTGCGGGCAGGGTCCTCTCTCCTTCTGTACCTGTTAGTGCCTTGCTTTTGCTCATGTTTATTGCATTTGTCTATATTTGCCACCTTTTCACATGTAAAGCGCCATGGAATAAATGGCGCTATAAAAAATGTATAATAATAATTTACTGTCCGGTGTTCTGGTGTGTACGAGATTGTGTGTATAGACACTCTGCCTAAATTGCATGAATTACAATTTCCACCAAAGTAAACAGTGTAAAAATAAGCAGTGTAAAAAATAAGCAGTAAAGTAGTGTAAAAAGTAGTGTCACAAATAAGAGCAAGACAGCAATGGCCATTATAAGTGTATCTCTTAACCCCTTTCTGACATTAGACGCACTATCCCGTCGAGGTGGGATGGGACCGTATGCCCACCGACAGGATAGTACATCATAGCGATCGGCCGTGATCACGGGGGGAGTGCAGCCGATCGCGGCCGGGTGTCAGCTGACTATCGCAGCTGACATCCGGCACTATGTGCCAGGAGTGGACATGGACCGCCCCCGACACATTAACCCCCGGCATACTGCGATCAAACATGATCGCAGTGTTCCGGCAGTATAGGAAAGCATCGCGTTGCTCCGAGGGTCTCCTACCTTCTTCCACCTGCAGGCCCTGGATCCAAAATGGCCACGGGGCTGCATCCGGGTCCTGCAGGGAGGTGGCTTCACAGTGCCTGCTCAGAGCAGGCGCTGGGAAGCCTCCCTACTGTACACGTCAGATAGCTGATCTGACACAGTGCACAGCAAAGTATCAGATCAGCGATCTGTCACTTTACTGTAATGTCCCCCCTGGGGCAAAGTAAAAAAAGAAATATTTCCATGTGTAAAAAAAAAAAAATCCTAAATCAATAAAAAAAAATATATTGTTCCAATGAATACATTCCTTTATCTAAATAAAAACAATAAAAGTACAGATATTTAGTATCGCCGCGTCTGTAACGACCCAACCTATAAAACTGTCCCACTAGTTAACCCCTTCAGTGAACACCATAAAAAAAAAACGAGGCAAAAAACAACGCTTTATTATCATACCGCCGAACAAAAAGTGGAATAGCACGCGATCAAAAAGGCAGATATAAATAACCATGGTACCGCTGAAAACATCATCTTGTCCTGCAAAAAACTAGATGCCAAACGGCATCATCAGTGAAAAAATAAATAAGTTATAGTCCTCGGAATAAAGCGATGCAAAAATAATTATTTTTTCTATAAGATAGTTTTTATCGTATAAAAGCGCCAAAACATAAAAAAAGATATAAATGAGGTATCGCTGTAACCCTACTGACCCAAAGAATAAAACTGCTTTATCCATTTTACCAAATGCGGAATGGTATAAACGCTCCCCCCAAAAGAAATTCATGAATAGCTGTTTTTCGGTCATACTGCGTCACAAGAATTGGAATAAAAAGCGATCAGAAAATGTCACGTGCCCGAAAATGTGACCAATAAAATCGTCAACTTGTCCCGCAAAAAACAAGACATCACTTGACTCAGTGGAACAAAATATGGAAAAATTATAGCTCTCAAAATATGGTAATGCAAAAAAATATTTTTTGCAATAAAAGCGTCTTTTAGTGTGTGACAGCTGCCAATCATAAAAATCTGCTAAAAACCCGCTATAAAAGTAAATCAAGCCCCCCTTCATTACCCCCTTAGTTAGGGAAAAAATAAAATTAAAAAAATGTATTTATTTCCATTTTCCCATTTGGGTTAGGGTTAGGGCTAGGGTTAGGGCTAGAGTTAGGGCTAGAGTTAGGGTTAGAGAATAGGGTTAGGGTTAGAGCTAGGGTTAGGGCTTGGGTTAGTGCTAGGGTTAGGGATGGGGCCAGGGTTGGGGCTAGGGTTAGGGATGGGGCTAGGGTTAGGGTTGGGCCTCGGGTTAGGGTAGAGGCTAGGGTTAGGGTTTGGATTACATTTACGGTTGGGATTTGGGTTAGGGGTGTGTCAGGTTTAGGGTTGTGGTTAGGGTTATGGTTGGGATTAGGGTTAGGGGTATGTTGGAGTTAGGGGTGTGGTTAGGGTTGGGGTTAGGGGTGTGGTTGGGATTAGGGGTGTGTTTGGGTTAGAGTTTCAGTTGGAATTTGGGGTTTCCACTGTTTAGGCACATCAGGGCTCTCCAAACATGACATGGCGTCCGATCTCAATTCCAGCCAATTCTGCGTTGAAAAAGTAAAACAGTGCTCCTCCCCTTCTGAGCTCTCCCGTGTGGCCAAACAGGGGTTTACCCCAACATATGGGGTGTCAGCGTACTCAGGACAAATTGGACAACAACTTTTGGGGTCCAATTTCTCTTGTTACCCTTGGGAAAATAAAAAATTGGGGGGCTAAAAAAACATTTTTGGGGGACAAAAATGATTTTTTACTTACACGGCCCTGCGTTATTAACTGTAGTGAAACACTTGGGGGTTCAAAGTTCTCACAACACATCTAGATAAGTTCCTTGGGGGGTCTAGTTTCTAATATGGGTTCACTTGTGGGGGATTTCTACTGTTTAGGTACATCAGGGGCTCTGCAAATACAACGTGACGCCTGCAGACCATTCCATCTAAGTCTGCATTCCAAATGGCGCTCCTTCTCTTCCGAGCTCTGTAATGCACCCAAACGGTGGTTACCCTTCACATATGGGGTATCAGCGTACTCAGGACAAATTGCACAACAACTTTTGGGTCCAATTTCTCCTGTTACCCTTGGGAAAATATAAAACTGGGGCTAAAAACTAATCTTTGTGGGAAAAAAAATAATTTTTATTTTCACAGCTCTGCATTATAAACTGTAATGAAACACTTGAGGGTTCAAAGCTCTCACAACACATCTAGATAAGATCCTTAGGGGGCCTACTTTCGAAAATGGTGTCAATTGTGGAGGTTTTCAATGTTTAGGCACATCAGTGGCTCTCCAAACGCAACATGGCGTCCCATCTCAATTCCAGCCAATTTTGCATTGAAAAGTCAAACAGCGCTCCTTCCCTTCTGAGCTCTGCCATACACCCAAACAGTGGTTTACTCCCACATATGGAGTATCAGCGTAGTCAGGACAAATTGCACAACAACTTTTGGGGTACAATTTCTTCTGGTAACTTTGGTAAAAAAAATTGGGGGCAAAAAGTTCATTTTTGTGAAAAAAATATTATTTTTTATTTTTACGGCTCTACATTATAAACTTCTGTGAAGCACTTGGTGGGTCAAAGTGCTCACCACACATCTAGATAAGTTCCTTAGGGGGTCTACTTTCCAAAATGGTGTCACTTGTGGGGGTTTAAATGTTTAGGCACATTAGTGACTCTCCAAATGCAACATGGCATCCCATCTCAATTCCAGCCAATTTTGCATTGAAAAGTCAAATAGCGATCCTTCCCTTCCTAGCTCTGCCATGCGCCCAAACAGTGGTTTACCCCCACATATGGGGTATCTGGGTACTCAGGACAAATTGTACAACAACTTTTGGGGTCCATTTTCTCCTGTTACCCTTGCTAAAATAAAACAAATTGGAGCTGAAGTAAAATTTTTTGAGAAAAAAAATAAAATGTTAATTTTTTTTTAAACATTTCAAAAATTCCTGTGAACACCTGAAGGGTTAATAAACTTATTGAATGTGGGTTTGAGCACCTTGAGGGGTGCAGTTTTTTTAGAATGGTGTCACACTTGGGTATTTTCTATCATATAGACCCCTCAAAATGACTTCAAATGTGACGTGGTCCCTAAAAAAAAAATGGTGTTGTAAAAATTTGAAATTGCTGGTCAACTTTTAACCCTTATAACTCCCTAATAAAAAAAAATGTTGTTTCCAAAATTGTGCTGATGTAAAGTAGACATGTGGGAAATGTTACTTATTAAGTACTTTGTGTGACACATCTCTCTGATTTCTAAATTTTCGCCAAATTTCCATTTTTTTCACAAATAAACGCAGGTAATATCAAAGAAATGTTACCACTATCATGAAGTGCAATATGTCCCGAGAAAGCATTGTCAGAATCACTGGGATCCGTTGAAGCTTTCCAGTGTTATAACCTCATAAAGGGACAGTGGTCAGAAATGTAAAAATTGGTCCGGTCATTAACGTGCAAACCACCCTTTGGGGTAAGGTTAGGTTCAGATTGCGTTAGGGCAATCCGTTAAGTGCATAGCGCTAGCGGATTGAGCTAATGCAATGTTTATTTTGTGTCTGCGTTCGCCGTCCCTGCTAGCGCAGATCCCCGATCTGCGCTAGCGAGGGACGGACCTTGGACGCACCTCGGACGCTGCAAGCAGTGTCCGAGGTCCGTCACAAAAGAACGGCACATCGCTAGCACGTGCCGAAAATGGCATGCGCTAGCGATGCGCTACAGGCACAAATCACATTGCTGTCAATGGGTGCGCTAACGGACCCGTTGCACGGCATTAATTGCGACATTTTTGCCGTGCAACGCAAGTCCGTTAGTGTTAACCCATTAACGCAATGTGAACCTAGCCTAAAGGGGTTAATGCTTAAAAGGAATTTATCATAAAAAAGAGAAAGAATTACAAAACATGAAGTGTTATTGTTTGAATTTTTTTAAAGAATCTATTTTTTATGGTATAAAAAAATGATTCTAAACGTTTTGATATTTTCAGCTTATAATCACAAGGGGGAGCAGATGCTCATATTTGACATGAAAACCAAGTGTACTGCTAGCTCGCATTACAATTGTAGTAACTATGGGCAGGACCTGCTCCTTGTGACTAATGTTAATCCTCCCCTCCCTATTTACCATTGAAAGTTTTCCCATATTAACTAATTGAAACCTATCCATAAAAATCAGATGCTGTATGAATGTTCTTCATGGGACGCATTTTTTTCTGCACATCCATAGACTTGAAAGTGCGACTTTAGTTTGATATACGGAAGAAACTAGTGTATGCTGCAATTTTTCTCACATGGACATTCGGGCGCTGAAAAAAATTGCTGATTGAATAATATAGCTTGAACCAATAATATGCGCATTTGAGCCTACCCCAATGTTAAGAAATAATGAGAAGTTAAAAAAAAAGTTGTGTCACCATCTTCAAAGACCGATAATGTTTTCATTTTTCTGTCAATGGAAATGTGTTAAGGGCTTGTTTGGGAACATACAATGTTTAATAGTTTTTTGCTGCATTTTTAGGAAGGTTTTTGCATTTGGCATTTACTGAAGTGATCAATTAATTTTATATTTTGATAGACCAGACTTTTTTGATTCGGTGAAATAAAATATGTTTATTTTTTAATTTTGGGAGAGAAGGGGGGTGATTTGAATTTTATGTATTTTTAATATACATTGTTTTCATTTTTTTCTTTTTTTTCAAATTTTTTTAGTATGTTGACTGCAGCAGTCAAACCTTCATGTCTGCTGCACTATAAATACTAAGAGCTTGCTCACACTAACATGTAATATGGCTGAGTTTTATCCGATGTTGTATCGCAGAGCACTCATGCTATACTATTGGGCAGTGCTGACCAGCGATATTTTTCTCATGCTGATTTGGCATTAGAAAACAATCATGGCATGTTGAAAATGCATCCAATAATTGAATCGCGTGCACTCATAAAAATCTAAAGGTGTGTGAAACATCGGACTGCACCCGGATGTTATCTGACTGCAGTCCGATTAGCGCTGACTCAGAGAATGGAGACAGCTAGGGGCTGATGTTAATATTTTGAGAAAAAGACAATACTCGAAAAAGGTTCGCGGTCTATTAGTACTAGCTCACAGCTGTATACTTTGCCTTGCCTGGTTATTAAAATGGGGGAGCCCCCCCAAAAATGATGTGAGGTTCCTCTGTGTTTTTGATAAAAAGCCAAGCAAAACTGACAGCTGGGGACTGCAACCCACAGCTTTCAGCTTCAGTAAGATTGGTTATCAAGAATAGAGGGGTCCCCATGCCGCATTTTTTAATTATTTAAATAAATCATTTAAAAAAACAGCATGGATCCCCCACCATTTTTGACAACCAGAAAAGCTAAAGCTGACAGCTGGGGACTGGTATTCTCAGGCTGGTAAGGGGCCATGGATATTGACCCCCCCTAGCCTAAAAATAGCAGATCAAAGCCGCACCATAAAAGGCACTTCTATTAAATGCATCAATTCTGTTACTTTGCCTGGCTCTTCCCAATTGACCTGTGGCAGTGGCAAGTGGGTTTCATATTTGTGGGATTGATGTCACCTTCGTATTGTCCGGTGACCTCAAGCCCGCGGGTTAGTAATGAAGAGACACCTATAAGATGCCTATCCATTACTAATCCTAAGTCAAGACGGGAACAGGGGAAAACAGAGACAAAGGTTCAGACAGCAAACGCAGTAGGACAAATCAGAGCAATCAGAGTCAGCTTTCAGCAGCACTAGGCAGAAACTATAACTGTCAAGATCTGCAGGACACAGCGGAGCTAAATAGCAAACCTGAGACCAGACTGAGGCTGAGAAAAATTAACCCCTGACATGATCAGACTGGGAAAAGGGAAGTCAGGACTAAAAAACCCGGTCTGGATCATGACAGCTATATTGAGGCTGTGAGCTCAGCCTCAGGGACTGTGTTCCCAGCTGGGACCCTAAACTGCGGGGATCTCGGTGAGATCAGCGTTGCTCCATGAGACTTTTTCTCACTGTGCTAGCAGTGATCTCACTGATTTAGAATTACAATTCTGACACTGCAGTAATCAGTAAATGTGGCATTATGTGTAGATTTTGAGGAAACTACTTGTTAGGACAGTGCTAACTATAGTGTTGGCACCTTTTCAATTTTCTAGCCCATTTTTTAGTTTTTTGCATGAAATTATGTCTAATTTGCATTTTTCCTCAGTTTTTTGTGTTGTTCCAATAAACACAAAATAAACACGTGTATAACAAAATATATCTAATTGCAAGAATTTTTTCTGAAAAATACTTCATTTTCTGGAACAATTTCAAGGGTGTCACGTTTGGTCATGACTGTAAGTATATTTTATTAAGCATTTTTTTTAACCTTCATATGTACAGTTCTCTTTTTATATTTGTCGGATACATTATTATTATTATTATTTATTATTATAGCGTCATTTATTCCATGGCGCTTTACATGTGAGGAGGGGTATACATAATAAAAACAGGTACAATAATCTTGAACAATACAAGTCACAACTGGTACAGGAGGAGAGAGGACTCTGCCCATGAGGGCTCACAATCTACAAGGGGTGGGTGAGGATACAGTAGGTAAGGATAGAGCTGGTCATGCAGTGGTTTGGTCGATCGGTGATTACTGCAGGTTGTAGGCTTGCTGGAAGAGGTAGGTCATCAGGTTCTTTTTGAAGGTTTCGATGGTAGGTGAGAGTCTGATATATTGTGGTAGAGAGTTCCAGAGTAGGGGTGATGCGCAAGAGAAATCTTGTATGCGATTGTGGGAAGAGGAGATAAGAGGGGAGTAGAGAAGGAGATATTGTGAGGATCGGAGGTTGCGTGTGTTAGGACTGGCGGAACGCACCAAGAAAGATGTAATAGATGCGTTCGCAGTCCGGGGTCCACCGTGCAGGTAAAAACCTGCTGCTAGTAAATGGCAGCGTAATATGGCGGTGGAAGCGAACCCGGTAAAACCACAGGTCCGCAATACCGCACTAAAGAGTGCAAGCAAGGAGTCAGCGAACACAACCCCAAGACACAGGATTGAAGTCCGATTAGACCACTTGCTGACACAACACCGCAACAGGGTGTGTTAGGCAACTCTTATAATTAGAGCACCGAAGTGCGAACTGTGCCGTGCTGGCAGGCACCACTAAGCACCCAGACGTGGGTCAGGAAGCGCACTACTGGCGCGTGGCGCCGCACTGGCGGTCACAGCAATAGACGCTGATACGTGTGTGACACGTTGAGTGATTAGTCGGGCGCTAGATAGCAGCCATACTCCATACGCGAACAGTCATACAATAGGGTAGGGGTATTTAATGAACGACTTGCACTCACAACAAACACACGTATTCAATTGTAAGACAATACTAGCGCATGGCCGTGCGGTCATGCGCAGTTTATATAGCAGCAGCACAGGAAGTGGCTACAGTATCTTTGCCCTTCCAAGACCTGCCAAAAGGACCAATGGAATGTGCTGCAGAGCCTGAGCACATGACCCTCGATCTCCAATGGGAGATCTTACCCTGGACATGCTCAGTACGTGCAGACAAGGACTTAGTCCCAGAGAAGTCCGCTCGCTGCTGACCAGCACTGACTTTAATGGCAGATACTGGAGAAGCAGCAGTAACTCTCAGAACAGAGTGAGAATGAGCAAGACGCTGGGACCGACGTCTTTGCTGAGCAGACTCCACTGCGGCTGGACAAGAATGGGAGACCGCAGCGGAGGTGGCTCGAGATTCCCCCTGTGCAGAAGCGGGAACTCGACCCCTAACATTACCCCCCATCCTAGGGCCACCCCTCCTTGGGCCTCGCTACGTTCGAAGGTAGCAATGAGCTGCGGAGCCTGAATGTGCTCAGCAGGCTCCCAGGATCTATCCTCAGGACCGTAACCCCTCCAATCCACCAAATAAAATTTTTTGCCACGAACCACCTTGAACCCCAAGATAGCGTTCACCTCGTAATCGTCCGTAGACGAACCCGACGTCCCAGTAGATGACTCAGAAAACCGGGACATGTAGACGGGCTTAAGGAGGGACACGTGAAAGGTGTCGGTGATACCTAGGCGTGGAGGAAGGGCCAGACGGTAAACCACAGGATTACCCTGTTCGAGGACCTTAAAAGGACCTAAGTAGCGAGGAGCAAACTTGGTAGACTCAACTCGCAGCCTGATGTTACGGGCGGAGAGCCACACTAAGTCGCCAGGAGCAAAGGTTGGAGCGGGGCGCCGATGTGCGTCGGCGGAGGACCTCATTCTCTCCTTGGAAGCCTGAATGGCATCCTGAGTGCGATCCCAAATGTCCCGTGCCTCCACAGCCCAGTCTGCCACCCTGGAATCGGCGGAAGACACGGGCATGGGCACAGGTACCCGCGGATGCTGACCATAGTTAAGGAGGAATGGCGTCTGTCCAGTGGAATCAGCGACGGCATTGTTAAGAGTAAACTCCGCCAATGGTAGCAAAGATGCCCAGTCATCCTGCTTAGCCGAAACAAAATGTCGCAGATATGTGACCAAGGTCTGGTTGGCTCTTTCTACCAACCCATTCGTCTCGGGATGATAAGCCGAAGAGAGATTCAACTCGATACTGAGAAGACGACAAAGCTCTCTCCAGAACCGAGACGCAAACTGGGGACCTCGGTCACTGACAATTTTGTCTGGCATACTGTGAAGACGAAAGATGTGTTTGACAAACAACGCTGCCAAGGCCCGTGCAGAAGGTAACCGGGGAAGCGGCACCAAATGCACCATTTTAGAAAAATGGTCGGTGATTACCCAAATAATGGTACAGCCACGAGACTTGGGCAGACCCACAACAAAATCCATCCCGACCATCTCCCAGGGCCTGTCTGCCACCGGCAGAGGGTATAACAAACCAGCTGGCCGTTGTCGGGAAGACTTATTCTTGGCACAAGAGACACATGCCTGAACGTAGTCTCCGACGTCACGAACCATATGTGGCCACCAGTACGTCCTAGCCAGTAGCTCAGATGTCCTTTTTGCCCCAAAGTGTCCACCCACTCTGGATGAATGAGCCCAAGCGAGAACCTCCGGACGCAAATTGATGGGAACAAAAGTCTTGCCCGGGGGCACAGACTCCAGCGAAACCGGAGCTACAGTTCTCAGACTCTCCGAAGGGACAATGAGCCGAGGCTCGTTCTCCTCCTCCTCAGCTGACACGAAGGTGCGAGAGAGAGCGTCAGCACGAATGTTCTTCTCCCCGGCGAGATAATGTAGGGTAAAGTGGAACCGGGAGAAAAACAAGGACCATCTGGCCTGACGAGAATTCAGCCGCTGGGCTGTTTGTAAATAGACCAAATTCTTGTGATCCGTGAAAACTTGGAATGGGAACCGAGCACCCTCCAAGAGATGTCTCCACTCCGAAAAGGCCAACTTCATTGCCAGCAACTCTCTATCCCCGATGGAGTAATTTCTCTCCGCTGGTGTGAAGGTCTTTGAGAAAAAGAAGCATGGGTGCTTCCGACCCTGAGCATCCTTTTGATAGAGGACTGCTCCAGCACCAACGGATGAGGCATCCACTTCCAAAAGGAATGGCTTACCCACATCGGGACGATGTAAGATAGGAGCACTGGCAAAATGGGACTTTATAGAAGAGAAGGCCTTGGAGACCCCTTCGGACCACGATTTGGGATTCGCTCCCTTCTTGGTGAGGGATACCAAGGGAGCTACCAAAGTTGAGAAGTGGGGAATGAACTGGCGATAGTAATTTATGAACCCCATAAAGCGCTGCACCGCTTTAAGAGAATGGGGTTCCTGCCAGTCCATCACTGCTTGTAGTTTGGCAGGATCCATAGCCAATCCCTGGGCCGAGATGATATAGCCCAGGAAAGGCAAGGACTCCTGTTCAAACACACACTTCTCCAACTTTGCATATAAGGAATTCGCCCGTAAGAGTTCGAAGACTCTGCCAACATCTCTCCGGTGGGAGTCAATATCTGGAGAGAAGATGAGAATATCATCCAGATAGACTACAACCGAGGTGGAAAGCATATCCCGGGAGATATCGTTGACAAAGTCCTGAAAAACGGCTGGGGCATTACAGAGCCCGAAGGGCATCACCAGGTACTCATAGTGCCCATTAGGGTTGAGCGAAACGGGTCGAACATTTTCAAAAGTCGCCGACTTTTGGCTAAGTCGGGGTTTCATGAAACCCGATCCGACCCCTGTGCGGGGTCGGCCATGCGGTACGCGACTTTCGCGCCAAAGTCGAGTTTCAATGACGCGAAAAGCGCCATTTCTCAGCCAATGAAGGTAAACGCAGAGTGTGGGCAGCGTGATGACATAGGTCCTGGTCCCCACCATCTTAGAGAAGGGCATTGCAGTGATTGGCTTGCTGTCTGCGACGTCACAGGGGCTATAAAGAGGCGTTCCCGCCGACCGCCATCTTACTGCTGCTGATCTGAGCTTAGGGAGAGGTTGCTGCCGCTTTGTCAGAAGCAGGGATAGCGTTAGGCAGGGTCCATTAACCACAAAACCGCTTGTGCTGCAGCGATTTGCACTGTCCAACACCACCCTCGGTGTGCAGGGACAGTGGAAGTTATTTTTTTTTTTTTCCCCTCAGCGCTGTAGCTCATTGGGCTGCCCTAGAAGGCTCCCTGATAGCTGCATTGCTGTGTGTACGCCGCTGTGCAAACCAACTGCTTTTTTCAAAGCACAAATCCTCTTGTTCCTTCCTTTCTGCACAGCTATCTTTTTTGTTTGTCCACACTTTTTATTTCATTTGTGCATCAGTCCACTCCTTATTGCTGCCTGCCATACCTGGCTGAGATTACTGCAGGCAGGGAGATAGTAGCTGCCTGCCATACCTGGCTGAGATTACTGCAGGCAGGGAGATAGTAATTGTAGGACATTTCCTGTTTTTTTTTTTTTTGGTGGGAGATTAACCCCTCTGTGACCTTAGACGTACTATCCCGTCGAGGTGCCCTGGGCTTATCTGACCCTGGACGGGATAGTACGTCATAGCCGATCGGCCGCGCTCACGGGGGGAGCGCGGCCGATCGCGGCCGGGTGTCAGCTGCTTATCGCAGCTGACATCCGGCACTATGTGCCAGGAGCGGTCACGGACCGCCCCCGGCACATTAACCCCTGGCACACCGCGATCAAAGATGATCGCGATGTGCCGGCGGTGCAGGGAAGCACCGCGCAGGGAGGGGGCTCCCTGCGGGCTTCCCTGAGCCCCCCGCAGCAACGCGATGTGATCGCGTTGCTGCGAGGGTCTCCTCACCTCCCTCCCTGCTCGAGCCCCGGATCCAAGATGGCCGCGGATCCGGGTCCTGCAGGGAGGGAGGTGGCTTCACAGAGCCTGCTTAGAGCAGGCACTGTGAAGGCTGCAGCGCTGCATGTCAGATCAGTGATCTGACAGAGTGCTGTGCAAACTGTCAGATCACTGATCTGTGATGTCCCCCCCTGGGACAAAGTAAAAAAGTAAAAAAAAAATTTTCCAAATGTGTAAAAAAAATTAAAAAAAATATTCCAAAATAATGAAAAAAAAAAAAAAATATTATTCCCATAAATACATTTCTTCATCTAAATAAAAAAAAAAAACCAATAAAAGTACACATATTTAGTATCGCCGCGTCCGTAACGACCCGACCTATAAAACTGTCCCACTAGTTAACCCCTTCAGTAAACAACGTAAGAAAAAAAAAAAAAACGAGGCAAAAAACAACGCTTTATTATCATACCGCCGAACAAAAAGTGGAATAACACGCGATCAAAAGGACAGATATAAATAACCATGGTACCACTGAAAGCGTCATATTGTCCCGCAAAAAAAGAGCCGCCACAGCATCATCAGCAAAAAAATAAAAAAGTTATAGTCCTGAGAATAAAGCGATGCAAAAATAATTATTTTTTCTGTAAAATAGTTTTTATCGTATAAAAGCACCAAACCATAAAAAAATGATATAAATGAGGTATCGCTGTAATCGTACTGACCCGAAGAATAAAACTGATTTATCAATTTTACCAAACGCGGAACGGTATAAACGCCTCCCCCAATAGAAATTCATGAATAGCTGGCTTTTGGTCATTCTTCCTCACAAAAATCGGAATAAAAAGCGATAAAAAAATGTCACGTGCCCAAAAATGTTTTCAATAAAAACGTCAACTCGTCCCGCAAAAAACAAGACCTCACATGACTCTGTGGACCAAAATATGGAAAAATTATAGCTCTCAAAATGTGGTATTGCAAAAAATATTTTTTGCAATAAAAAGGGTCTTTCAGTGTGTGACGGCTGCCAATCATAAAAATCCGCTAAAAAACTCGCTATAAAAGTAAATCAAACCCCCCTTCATCACCCCCTTAGTTAGGGAAAAATTAAAAAAAATGTATTTATTTCCATTTTCCCATTAGGGCTAGGGTTAGGGCTAGGGTTAGGGCTAGGGCTAGGGTTAGGGCTAGGGTTAGGGCTAGGGTTAGGGCTAGGGCTAGGGTTAGGGTTAGGGCTAGGGTTAGGGCTAGGGTTAGGGCTAGGGTTAGGGTTAGGGCTAGGGTTAGGGCTAGGGCTAGGGTTAGGGCTAGGGTTAGGGCTAGGGTTAGGGCTAGGGCTAGGGTTAGGGTTAGGGCTAGGGTTAGGGCTAGGGTTAGGGCTAGGGTTAGGGTTAGGGCTAGGGTTAGGGTTAGGGCTAGGGTTAGGGCTAGGGTTAGGGTTAGGGTTAGGGTTGGGGCTACAGTTAGGGTTGGGGCTAAAGTTAGGGTTAGGGTTTAGATTACATTTACAGTTGGGATTAGGGTTGGGATTAGGGTTAGGGGTGTGTCAGGGTTAGAGGTGTGGTTAGGGTTACCGTTGGAATTAGGGTTAGGGGTGTGTTTAGATTAGGGTTTCAGTTATAATTGGGGGGTTTCCACTGTTTCGGCACATCAGGGGCTCTCCAAACACGACATGGCGTCCGATCTCAATTCCAGCCAATTCTGCGTTGAAAAAGTAAAACAGTGCTCCTTCCCTTCCGAGCTCTCCTGTGTGCCCAAACAGGGGTTTACCCCAACATATGGGGTATCAGCGTACTCAGGACAAATTGGACAACAACTTTTGTGGACCAATTTCTCCTGTTACCCTTGGGAAAATACAAAACTGGGGGCTAAAAAATAATTTTTGTGGGAAAACAAAAAGATTTTTTATTTTCACGGCTCTGCGTTATAAACTGTAGTGAAACACTTGGGGGTTCAAAGTTCTCACAACACATCTAGATAAGTTCATTGAGGGGTCTAGTTTCCAATATGGGGTCACTTGTGGGGGGTTTCTACTGTTTAGGTACATTAGGGGCTCTGCAAACGCAATGTGACGCCTGCAGACCAATCCATCTAAGTCTGCATTCCAAATGATGCTCCTTCCCTTCCGAGCCCTCCCATGCGCCCAAACGGTGGTTCCCCCCCACATATCGGGTATAAGCGTACTCAGGACAAATTGGACAACAACATTTAGGGTCCAATTTCTCCTGCTAACCTTGGAAAAATACAAAACTGGGGGCTAAAATATAATTTTTGTGGAAAAAAAAATATTTTTTATTTGCATGGCTCTGCGTTATAAACTGTAGTGAAATACTTGGGGGTTCAAAGCTCTCACAACACATCAAGATGAGTTCCTTAGGGGGTCTACTTTCCAAAATGGTGTCACTTGTGGGGGGTTTCTACTGTTTAGGTACATTAGGGGCTCTGCAAACACAATGTGACGCCTGCAGACCATTCCATCTAAGTCTGCATTCCAAATGGCGCTCCTTCCCTTCCGAACCCTCCCATGCGCCCAAACGGTGGTTCCCCCCCACATATGGGGTATCAGCGTACTCAGGACAAATTGGACAACAACTTTTGGGGTCCAATTTCTCCTGTTACCCTAGGGAAAATACAAAACTGGGGGCTAAAAAATAATTTTTGTGGGAAAAAAATTTTGTTTTATTTTTATGGCTCTGCATTATAAACTTCTGTGAAGCCCTTGGTGGGTCAAAGTGCTCACCACACATCCAGATAAGTTCCTTAGGGGGTCTACTTTCCAAAATGGTGTCACTTGTGGGGGGTTTCAATGTTTAGGCACATCAGTGGCTCTCCAAACGCAACATGGCGTCCCATCTCAATTCCTGTCAATTTTGCATTGAAAAGTCAAACGGCGCTCCTTCCCTTCCGAGCTCTCCCATGCGCCCAAACAGTGGTTTACTGCCACATATGGGGTATCAGCGTACTCGGGACAAATTGGACAACAACTTTTGAGGTCCAATTTCTTCTCTTACCCTTGAAAAAACAAAAAATTGGGGGCAAAAATATAATTTTTGTGAAAAAATATGATTTTTTATTTTTACGGTTCTGCATTATAAACTTCTGTGAAGCACTTGGTGGGTCAAAGTGCTCACCACACCTCTAGATAAGTTCCTTAGGGGGTCTACTTTCCAAAATGGTGTCACTTGTGGGGGGTTTCAATGTTTAGGCACATCAGTGGCTCTCCAAACGCAACATGGCGTCCCATCTCAATTTCTGTCAATTTTGCATTGAAAAGTCAAACTGCGCTCCTTCCCTTCCGAGCTCTCCCATGCGCCCAAACAGTGGTTTACTGCCACATATGGGGTATCAGCGTACTCAGGACAAATTGGACAACAACTTTTGAGGTCCAATTTCTTCTCTTACCCTTGGAAAAATAAAAAATTGGGGGCAAAAATATAATTTTTGTGAAAAAATATGATTTTTTATTTTTACGGTTCTGCATTATAAACTTCTGTGAAGCACTTGGTGGGTCAAAGTGCTCACCACACATCCAGATAAGTTCCTTAGGGGGTCTACTTTCCAAAATGGTGTCACTTGTGGGGGGTTTCAATGTTTAGGCACATCAGTGGCTCTCCAAACGCAACATGGCGTCCCATCTCAATTCCTGTCAATTTTGCATTGAAAAGTCAAATAGCGCTCCTTCCCTTCCGAGCTCTCCCATGCGCCCAAACAGTGGTTTACTGCCACATATGGGGTATCAGCGTACTCAGGACAAATTGGACAACAACTTTTTGGGTCCAATTTCTCCTGTTACCCTTGGTAAAATAAAACAAATTGGAGCTGAAGTAAATTTTTTGTGTAAAAAAGTTAAATGTTCATTTTTATTTAAACATTCCAAAAATTCCTATTAAACACCTGAAGGGTTAATAAACTTCTTGAATGTGGTTTTGAGCACCTTGAGGGGTGCAGTTTTTAGAATGGTGTCACACTTGGGCATTTTCTATCATATAGACCCCTCAAAATGACTTCAAATGAGACGTGGTCCCTAAAAAAAAATGGTGTTGTAAAAATGAGAAATTGCTGGTCAACTTTTAACCCTTATAACTCCCTAACAAAACAAAAAATTGGTTCCAAAATTATGCTGATGTAAAGGAGACATGTGGGAAATGTTACTTATTAAGTATTTTGTGTGACATATCTCTGTGATTTAATTGCATAAAAATTCAAAGTTTGAAAATTGCGAAATTTTCAAAATTTTCGCCAAATTTCCGTTTTTTTCACAAATAAACGCAGGTACTATCAAAGAAATTTTACCACTATCATGAAGTACAATATGTCACGAGAAAACAATGTCAGAATCACCAGGATCCGTTGAAGCGTTTCGGAGTTATAACCTCATAAAGGGACAGTGGTCAGAATTGTAAAAATTGGCCTGGTCATTAACGTGCAAACCACCCTTGGGGGTAAAGGGGTTAAGATTGGCAATTTGGCATTTCTGCTAGAGTGCCATCCCTGTGTGTGCCATCTCTCTCACATAGTGGGCCATAGAAAGCCTTTTCATTTTTCTGTATTTTTTTTTGTGGGGTGTATAAATTCTCCCTGATAAAAATACAGTGGGAGATTAATATTGGCCTTTGGGCTTGTGTGCCAGTCCTGAGTGTGCCATCTCTCTCACAAATAGTGGGCCATAGAAAGCCTATTTTATTTTTTTTTGGGTTTTCTAAATTCTCCCTGAAAAAAAGGGAGATTAATATTGGCCTCTGGGCTTGTGTGCCAGTCCTGAGCGTGCCATCTGTGCCAGCCCTGAGCGTGCCATCTCTCTCACAAATAGTGGGCCATAGAAAGCCTATTTAATTTTTTTTTTGGTTTTATAAATTCTCCCTGAAAAAAAGGGAGATTAATATTGGCCTCTGGGCTTGTGTGCCAGTTGTGAGCGTGCCATCTGTGCCAGTCCTGAGCGTGCCATCTCTCTCACAAATAGTGGGCCATAGAAAGCCTATTTAATTTTTTTTTTGGTTTTATAAATTTTCCCTGAAAAAAGGGAGATTAATATTGGCCTCTGGGCTTGTGTGCCAGTTGTGAGCGTGCCATCTGTGCCAGCCCTGAGCGTGCCATCTCTCTCACAAATAGTGGGCCATAGAAAGCCTATTAAATTTTTTTTTTTGGTTTTATAAATTCTCCCTGAAAAAAAGGGAGATTAATATTGGCCTCTGGGGTTGTGTGCCAGTTGTGAGCGTGCCATCTGTGCCAGTCCTGAGCGTGCCATCTCTCTCACAAATAGTGGGCCATAGAAAGCCTATTTAATTTTTTTTTTGGTTTTATAAATTTTCCCTGAAAAAAGGGAGATTAATATTGGCCTCTGGGCTTGTGTGCCAGTTGTGAGCGTGCCATCTGTGCCAGTCCTGAGCGTGCCATCTCTCTCACAAATAGTGGGCCATAGAAAGCCTATTTAAATATTTTTTTGGTTTTATAAATTCTCCCAGAAAAAAAGGGAGATTAATATTGGCCTCTGGGCTTCTGTGCCAGTCCTGAGCGTGCCATCTGTGCCAGTCCTGAGCGTCCCATCTCTCTCACAAATAGTGGGCCATAGAAAGCCTAATTTTTTTTTTTTGGGGTTTTAGAAATTCTCCCTGAAAAAAAAGGGAGATTAATATTGCCCTTTGGGCTTGTGTGCCAGTACTAAGCGTGCCATCTCTCTCTCTCTCTCAGTCAGTGGGCCATAGAACGCCTATTTTTGGTTTTATTTGTTTTCTAAATTCTCCCTGAAAAAATCATTTTATTTTATTTGGTTTCTAAATTCTTCCTGATAAAATCATATTTTTTTTATTATTTTTTTTTCTAAAGTCTTCCTGAAAAAAACAAAACAAAAAAAAAAACAAACAAAAAAAACAGTGGGGGATTAATATTGGCCTTTCTGCTTGTGTGCCAGTCTTGACTCCTGTGTGCGTCATCTCTCACTCAGTGGGCCATAGAACGCCTATTTTTTGTTTTATTAGTTTTATAAATTCTCCCTGAAAAAATCATTTTATTTTATTTGGTTTCTAAATTCTTCCTGATAAAATCATATTTTTTTAATTATTTTTTTTTCGAAAGTCTCCCTGAAAAAAAAAAAAAAAAAAAAAAAACAGTGGGAGATTAATATTGGCCTTTCTGCTTGTGTGCCAGTCTTGACTCCTGTGTGCGTCATCTCTCAGTCAGTGGGCCATAGAACGCCTATTTTTGGTTTTATTTGTTTTATAAATTCTCCCTGAAAAAATCATTTTATTTTATTTGGTTTCTAAATTCTTCCTGATAAAATCATATTTTTTTTATTATTTTTTTTTCTAAAGTCTCCCTGAAAAAAAAAAAAAAAAAAACAGTGGGAGATTAATATTGGCCTTTCTGCTTGTGTGCCAGTCTTGACTCCTGGGTGTGCCATCTCTCTCTCTCTCTCTCTCTCTCCAATTGTGGTCCATAGAAAGCCTATATTTTTTTTCCTTGATTTGGGTTCCAAAATCTACCAGAGAAAATAACTACATCAATCATTGGTAGAAAAATATTGGCCTCTGGGCTTGTGTGCCACTCCTGACTCCTGTGTGCGTCATCTCTCAGTCAGAGGGCCATAGAACGCCTATTTTTTGTTTTATTAGTTTTATAAATTCTCCCTGAAAAAATCATTTTATTTTATTTGGTTTCTAAATTCTTCCTGATAAAATCATATTTTTTTTATTATTTTTTTTTCTAAAGTCTCCCTGAAAAAAAAAAAAAAAAAAAAAAAACAGTGGGAGATTAATATTGGCCTTTCTGCTTGTGTGCCAGTCTTGACTCCTGTGTGCGTCATCTCTCAGTCAGTGGGCCATAGAACGCCTATTTTTGGTTTTATTTGTTTTATAAATTCTCCCTGAAAAAATCATTTTATTTTATTTGGTTTCTAAATTCTTCCTGATAAAATCATATTTTTTTTATTATTTTTTTTTCTAAAGTCTCCCTGAAAAAAAAAAAAAAAAAACAAACAAAAAAAACAGTGGGAGATTAATATTGGCCTTTCTGCTTGTGTGCCAGTCTTGACTCCTGGGTGTGCCATCTCTCTCTCTCTCTCTCTCCAATTGTGGTCCATAGAAAGCCTATATTTTTTTTCCTTGATTTGGGTTCCAAAATCTACCAGAGAAAATAACTACATCAATCATTGGTAGAAAAATATTGGCCTCTGGGCTTGTGTGCCACTCCTGACTCCTGTGTGCGTCATCTCTCAGTCAGTGGGCCATAGAACGCCTATTTTTTGTTTTATTAGTTTTATAAATTCTCCCTGAAAAAATCATTTTATTTTATTTGGTTTCTAAATTCTTCCTGATAAAATCATATTTTTTTTATTATTTTTTTTTCTAAAGTCTCCCTGAAAAAAAAAAAAAAAAAAAAAAAAACAGTGGGAGATTAATATTGGCCTTTCTGCTTGTGTGCCAGTCTTGACTCCTGTGTGCGTCATCTCTCAGTCAGTGGGCCATAGAACGCCTATTTTTGGTTTTATTTGTTTTATAAATTCTCCCTGAAAAAATCATTTTATTTTATTTGGTTTCTAAATTCTTCCTGATAAAATCATATTTTTTTTATTATTTTTTTTTCTAAAGTCTCCCTGAAAAAAAAAACAAAAAAAACAAACAAAAAAAACAGTGGGAGATTAATATTGGCCTTTCTGCTTGTGTGCCAGTCTTGACTCCTGGGTGTGCCATCTCTCTCTCTCTCTCTCTCTCTCCAATTGTGGTCCATAGAAAGCCTATATTTTTTTTCCTTGATTTGGGTTCCAAAATCTACCAGAGAAAATAACTACATCAATCATTGGTAGAAAAATATTGGCCTCTGGGCTTGTGTGCCACTCCTGACTCCTGTGTGCGTCATCTCTCAGTCAGTGGGCCATAGAACGCCTATTTTTGGTTTTATTTGTTTTATAAATTCTCCCTGAAAAAATCATTTTATTTTATTTGGTTTCTAAATTCTTCCTGATAAAATCATATTTTTTTTATTATTTTTTTTTCTAAAGTCTCCCTGAAAAAAAAACAAAAACAAACAAACAAAAAAAACAGTGGGAGATTAATATTGGCCTTTCTGCTTGTGTGCCAGTCTTGACTCCTGGGTGTGCCATCTCTCTCTCTCTCTCTCTCTCTCTCTCTCTCTCTCCAATTGTGGTCCATAGAAAGCCTATATTTTTTTTCCTTGATTTGGGTTCCAAAATCTACCAGAGAAAATAACTACATCAATCATTGGTAGAAAAATATTGGCCTCTGGGCTTGTGTGCCACTCCTGACTCCTGTGTGCGTCATCTCTCAGTCAGTGGGCCATAGAACGCCTATTTTTTGTTTTATTAGTTTTATAAATTCTCCCTGAAAAAATCATTTTATTTTATTTGGTTTCTAAATTCTTCCTGATAAAATCATATTTTTTTTATTATTTTTTTTTCTAAAGTCTCCCTGAAAAAAAAAAAAAAAAACAAACAAAAAAAACAGTGGGAGATTAATATTGGCCTTTCTGCTTGTGTGCCAGTCTTGACTCCTGGGTGTGCCATCTCTCTCTCTCTCTCTCTCTCTCTCTCTCCAATTGTGGTCCATAGAAAGCCTATATTTTTTTTCCTTGATTTGGGTTCCAAAATCTACCAGAGAAAATAACTACATCAATCATTGGTAGAAAAATATTGGCCTCTGGGCTTGTGTGCCACTCCTGACTCCTGTGTGCGTCATCTCTCAGTCAGTGGGCCATAGAACGCCTATTTTTTGTTTTATTAGTTTTATAAATTCTCCCTGAAAAAATCATTTTATTTTATTTGGTTTCTAAATTCTTCCTGATAAAATCATATTTTTTTTATTATTTTTTTTTCTAAAGTCTCCCTGAAAAAAAAAAAAAAAAAAAAAAAAAAAACAAACCCAAAAAAAAAAAGGGAGATTAATATTGGCCTTTCTGCTTGTGTGCCAGTCTTGACTCCTGGGTGTGCCATCTCTCTCTCTCTCTCTCTCTCTCTCTCTCTCCAATTGTGGTCCATAGAATGCCTATATTTTTTTTCCTTGATTTGGGTTCCAAAATCTACCAGAGAAAATAACTCCATCAATCATTGGTAGAAAAATATTGGCCTCTGGGCTTGTGTGCCACTCCTGATTCCTGTGTGCGTCATCTCTCACTCAGTGGCCCATAGAAAGCATATAGTTTGTTACATTTGTTTTCTAAATTCTCCCTGCAAAAATCTATTTTTTTTTTTTTTTTTGGGTTTCTAAAGTGTTCCTGAAAAAAATAAAAATAAAAAAAAAATAATAGTGTGACATTAATATTAACATTTGTGCTTCAGTGACAGTCCTGCGTGTGGGGCATCTCTCTAATTTGCAGCCACCAAAAACAGAGTGTGTAACATTGGGCCTGATTTTCGCTGTGGTCTCACCAACCTGTAAAGGGGTAGCTAAATCATACTGAAGTTATAGCTCACCGTGTAAGTTGTGTGACTGCAACAAATAACGTTAGTTTGGTTACGTTTTTAAAACAATGAGGAAGTCTAGTGGAAGAGGTCGTGGCCGGGGGCGTTCATTGTCAGCTGGTAATGAGGGTAGTGGTAGTGGTGGAGCATCAGGTGGTCGTGGGGAAAAAAATATTGCACCTAAGTCTGGAGCTGTGGAGCCAGGTTCGTCGTCCGGCTACACAAGGCCTCGAACGCTCCCTTTTCTGGGATTAGGAAAACCGCTTTTAAAGCCGGAGCAGCAAGAGTAAGTTTTGGCTTATCTTGCTGACTCAGCCTCTAGCTCTTTTGCCTCCTCTCGTGAAACTGGTAAAAGTAAAAGCAGCGCGTCGTTAGTGGATGTTCACGGTCAGGGACAAGTCACTTCCTTGTCCTCTTCAGCAAAAACAACAACAGAGAAGAATGCAGCAGGCGACACAACGGGTTACTCCATGGAGCTCTTTACACATACCGTCCCTGGCTTAGAAAGTGAAGCAGTTAACAGTCCATGCCCATTACAAGTTGAATCTGACATGGAGTGCACTGACGCACAGCCACAGCCAGACTACTATGCTGGTCCTTTGACTCAGACCACAACATTGCCCTCGCAGGGTGCTGATCAAGAATCAGACCCTGATGAGACTATGTTGCCCCATCACGAACGCTATACCACCGAACGACACGGTGACACAGACGAAGTTGCGCAGGAGGTACAAGAAGAGTTATTAGATGACCCAGTTCTTGACCCCGATTGGCAGCCATTGGGGGAACAGGGTGCAGGCGGCAGCAGTTCTGAAGCAGAGGAGGAGGAGGGGCCGCAGCAGGCATCAACATCGCCACAGGTTCCATCTGCCGGGCCCGTATCTTGCCCAAAACGCGTGGCAAAGCCAAAACCTGGTGGAGGACAGCGTGGCCATCCGGTTAAAGCTCAGTCTGCAATGCCTGAAAAGGTATCCGATGCTAGAAAGAGTGCAGTCTGGCATTTTTTTAAACAACATCCAATTGATCAGCGCAAAGTCATCTGTCAAAAATGTTCTACTTCCTTAAGCAGAGGTCAGAATCTGAAAAGTCTCAATACTAGTTGCATGCATAGACATTTAACCACCATGCATTTGAAAGCTTGGACTAACTACCAAACGTCCCTTAAGGTTGTTGCACCCTCGGCCAATGAAGCTAGTCATCAACGCAACATCCCTTCCGGCAGTGTAGGACCACCATTTAGCGCACCACCTGCTGTATCTGTGCAGGTATCTTTGCCAGGCCAAAGCAGTCAGGGTCAGGGAATCACCAGTTTCGTAGTAGGAAACACTGCATCTAGGGCACCGGCGGCAACAATACCATCTCCCACCGTCTCTCAGTCTGCCATGTCCACCGGCACCCCCGCTAGTTCCACGATCTCCAGCTCTCCAGTCCAGCTCACCCTACATGAGACTATGGTTAGAAAAAGGAAATACTTAGCCTCGCATCCGCGTACACAGGGTTTGAACGCCCACATAGCTAGACTAATCTCGTTAGAGATGATGCCCTACCGGTTAGTTGAAAGCGAAGCTTTCAAAGACCTGATGGACTACGCTGTACCACGCTACGAGCTACCCAGTCGACACTTTTTTTCCAGAAAAGCCATCCCAGCCCTCCACCAGCATGTTAAAGAGCGCATCGTCCATGCACTCAGGCAATCTGTGAGCACAAAGGTGCACCTGACAACAGATGCATGGACCAGTAGGCATGGCCAGGGACGTTACGTGTCCATCACGGCACACTGGGTAAATGTGGTGGATTCAGGGTCCACAGGGGACAGCAAGTTTGGGACAGTTCTGCCTAGCCCACGGTCTAGTAAACAGTTGTCTGTAGCCGTTCGCACCCCCTCCTCCTCCTCCTCCTCCTCGTCCTCCTGCAGAAGCAAGAGCTCATCCACAGACCGCAGTCGCACAAACACTCCATCCGCACCTGCCACTGTTGCACACCAGGTCTCCCATTATGGGGCAGCTACTGGCAAACGTCAGCAGGCTGTATTGGCTATGAAGTGTTTGGGCGACAATAGACACACCGCGGAAGTTCTGTCCGAGTTCTTGCAGCAAGAAACGCAGTCGTGGCTGGGCACTGTAGATCTTGAGGCAGGCAAGGTAGTGAGTGATAATGGAAGGAATTTCATGGCTGCCATCTCCCTTTCCCAACTGAAACACATTCCTTGCCTGGCTCACACATTAAACCTGGTGGTGCAGTGCTTCCTGAAAAGTTATCCGGGGTTATCCGACCTGCTCCTCAAAGTGCGTGGACTTTGCGCACATATCCGCCGTTCGCCTGTACGCTCCAGCCGTATGCAGACCTATCAGCGTTCTTTGAACCTTCCCTAGCATCGCCTAATCATAGACGTTGCAACAAGGTGGAACTCAACACTGCACATGCTTCAGAGACTGTGCGAACAGAGGCGGGCTGTTATGTTTTTGTGGGAGGATACACATACACGGGCAGGCAGTAGGATGGCAGACATGGAGTTGTCAGGTGTGCAGTGGTCGAAGATTCAAGACATGTGTCAAGTCCTTCAGTGTTTTGAGGAATGCACACGGCTGGTTAGTGCAGACAACGCCATAATAAGCATGAGCATCCCCCTAATGCGTCTGCTGATGCAAAGTTTGACGCACATAAAGGATCAGGCGTCTGCACCAGAGGAAGAGGAAAGCCTTGATGACAGTCAGCGATTGTCTGGTCAGGGCAGTGTACATGACGAGGTACCGGGCGAAGAGGAGGTGGAGGATGAGGAGGATGATGGGGATGAGTATATTTTTAATGAGGAAGCTTTCCCGGGGGCACGGGAAATTGGTGGCGTGGCAAGGCCGGGTTCTGGTTTTTTGAGGGACACAAGTGACGTAGATTTGCCTGCAACTGCCCCTCAACCAAGCACAACCGCAGATTTGACAACGGGAACTTTGGCCCACATGGCGGATTATGCCTTGCGTATCCTCAAAAGGGACACACGCATTACAAAAATGATGAACGATGACGATTACTGGTTGGCCTGCCTCCTTGATCCTCGCTATAAAGGCAAATTGCAAAATATTATGCCACATGAGAACTTGGAACTAATATTAGCAACAAAACAATCAACTCTTGTTGACCGTTTGCTTCTGGCATTCCCTGCACACAGCGCCCGTGATCGTTCTCACACGAGCTCCAGGGGCCAGCAGACCAGAGGTGTTAGAGGGGCAGAAATCAGAAGTGGCGTTGGCCAGAGGGGTTTTCTGACCAGGTTGTGGAGTGATTTTTCTATGACCGCAGACAGGACAGGTACTGCAGCATCAATTCAAAGTGACAGGAGACAACATTTGTCCAGTATGGTTACAAACTATTTTTCATCCCTTATCGACGTTCTCCCTCAACCGTCATTCCCATTTGATTACTGGGCATCCAAATTAGACACCTGGCCAGAATTGGCAGAATATGCATTGCAGGAGCTTGCTTGCCCGGCAGCTAGTGTCCTATCAGAAAGAGTATTCAGTGCTGCAGGTTCAATACTAACAGAAAAAAGGACTCGTCTGGCTACCCAAAATGTAGATGATCTAACCTTCATTAAAATGAACCACAACTGGATTTCAAAATCTTTTGCCCCACCCTGCCCGGCTGACACCTAGCTTTCCTATGAAAAGGTCTTGCCTGTGGACTATTCTGAATGACTTTTCCAATCTCGTAATTTTCTTCACCTGATTGTCCAGCATACGACATGTTTCCACCTCACGAAATGGCCAAACTCCCCACACGGGGCCGTGCTATCGCCACTTTGCGCTTGGACCCTTGAGAGTGCTGTTTGTCTGAAGAGGTGGGTGTGGCCGCTTTTGGTCGACGGCACTGCCACTGGGTCCCTCATAGTACAATAAAGTGTCTCTGGCGGTGGTGGTGCGCACCCAACGTCAGACACACCGTTGTAATATGAGGGGCCCTGTGCCTGTACCGCCGGCCACAAGACAGTTCCCCCCCCCAGCTCAAACAGTGCTCTACCACTAGCAAAATTATCTCTCACAGCTTCACCAATGTGTAGTCTAGGCGCTGACATCCTTCAATGCCTGGCACTGACAATACTATTGTTTTGACATTTTTGTTATGTTAGGCCTTCGAAGCCTGTCTGCGGTCCCTTCTTTCTACAACTACTACACTGACCAGGCCACTGCTGGCCGTGTTACCCTGGAACCAATTTAAAAGTGCCTACAGTCAGCCCAATTTTGTTATGTTTGGCCTTCGAAGCCTGTCTGCCGTCACTCCTTCCACTAGACTTCCACTGACCATACACTGCTGCCCATGTACCCCTGGAACCAATTTAAAAGTGCCTACAGCCAGCCCAAGTTTGTTATGTTAGGCCTTCGAAGCCTGTCTGCGGTCACTCCTTCCACTAGACTTCCACTGACCAGACCACTGCTGCCCGTGTACCCCTGGAACCAATTTAAAAGTGCCTACAGCCAGCCCAAGTTTGTTATGTTAGGCCTTCGAAGCCTGTCTGCGGTCACTCCTTCCACTAGACTTCCACTGACCAGACCACTGCTGCCCGTGTACCCCTGGAACCAATTTAAAAGTGCCTACAGCCAGCCCAAGTTTGTTATGTTAGGCCTTCGAAGCCTGTCTGCGGTCACTCCTTCCACTAGACTTCCACAGACCAGACCACTGCTGCCCGTGTACCCCTGGAACCAATTTAAAAGTGCCTACAGCCAGCCCAAGTTTGTTATGTTAGGCCTTCGAAGCCTGTCTGCGGTCACTCCTTCCACTAGACTTCCACTGACCAGACCACTGCTGCCCGTGTACCCCTGGAACCAATTTAAAAGTGCCTACAGCCAGCCCAAGTTTGTTATGTTAGGCCTTCGAAGCCTGTCTGCGGTCACTCCTTCCACTAGACTTCCACTGACCAGACCACTGCTGCCCGTGTACCCCTGGAACCAGTTTAAAAGTGCCTACAGCCAGCCCAAGTTTGTTATGTTAGGCCTTGGAAGCCTGTCTGCGGTCACTCCTTCCACTAGACTTCCACTGACCAGACCACTGCTGCCCGTGTACCCCTGGAACCAATTTAAAAGTGCCTACAGCCAGCCCAAGTTTGTTATGTTAGGCCTTCGAAGCCTGTCTGCGGTCACTCCTTCCACTAGACTTCCACTGACCAGACCACTGCTGCCCGTGTACCCCTGGAACCAATTTAAAAGTGCCTACAGCCAGCCCAAGTTTGTTATGTTAGGCCTTCGAAGCCTGTCTGCGGTCACTCCTTCCACTAGACTTCCACAGACCAGACCACTGCTGCCCGTGTACCCCTGGAACCAATTTAAAAGTGCCTACAGCCAGCCCAAGTTTGTTATGTTAGGCCTTCGAAGCCTGTCTGCGGTCACTCCTTCCACTAGACTTCCACTGACCAGACCACTGCTGCCCGTGTACCCCTGGAACCAATTTAAAAGTGCCTACAGCCAGCCCAAGTTTGTTATGTTAGGCCTTCGAAGCCTGTCTGCGGTCACTCCTTCCACTAGACTTCCACAGACCAGACCACTGCTGCCCGTGTACCCCTGGAACCAATTTAAAAGTGCCTACAGCCAGCCCAAGTTTGTTATGTTAGGCCTTCGAAGCCTGTCTGCGGTCACTCCTTCCACTAGACTTCCACTGACCAGACCACTGCTGCCCGTGTACCCCTGGAACCAATTTAAAAGTGCCTACAGCCAGCCCAAGTTTGTTATGTTAGGCCTTCGAAGCCTGTCTGCGGTCACTCCTTCCACTAGACTTCCACTGACCAGACCACTGCTGCCCGTGTACCCCTGGAACCAATTTAAAAGTGCCTACAGCCAGCCCAAGTTTGTTATGTTAGGCCTTGGAAGCCTGTCTGCGGTCACTCCTTCCACTAGACTTCCACTGACCAGACCACTGCTGCCCGTGTACCCCTGGAACCAATTTAAAAGTGCCTACAGCCAGCCCAAGTTTGTTATGTTAGGCCTTCGAAGCCTGTCTGCGGTCACTCCTTCCACTAGACTTCCACTGACCAGACCACTGCTGCCCGTGTACCCCTGGAACCAATTTAAAAGTGCCTACAGCCAGCCCAAGTTTGTTATGTTAGGCCTTCGAAGCCTGTCTGCCGTCACTCCTTCCACTAGACTTCCACTGACCATACACTGCTGCCCATGTACCCCTGGAACAAATTTAAAAGTGCCTACAGCCAGCCCAAGTTTGTTATGTTAGGCCTTCGAAGCCTGTCTGCGTCCCGTTCTTTCAACTACAACTACACTGACCAGGCCACTGATGGCCGTGTTCCCCTGGAACCAATTTTAACTTGCCTACAGCCAGCCCTATGTTATTATGTTAGGCCTTCGAAGCCTGTCTGCGTCCCGTTCTTTCAACTACAACTACACTGACCAGGCCACTGATGGCCGTGTTCCCCTGGAACCAATTTTAACTTGCCTACAGCCAGCCCTATGTTATTATGTTAGGCCTTCGAAGCCTGTCTGCGTCCCGTTCTTTCAACTACAACTACACTGACCAGGCCACTGATGGCCGTGTTCCCCTGGAACCAATTTTAACTTGCCTACAGCCAGCCCTATGTTATTATGTTAGGCCTTCGAAGCCTGTCTGCGTCCCGTTCTTTCAACTACAACTACACTGACCAGGCCACTGATGGCCGTGTTCCCCTGGAACCAATTTTAACTTGCCTACAGCCAGCCCAATGTTAGGCCTTTGATGCCTGTCTGCCGTCACTCCTTCCACTAGGCCTCCACTGACCTGTCTATTGCTGCCCGTGTACCCCTTGAACCAACATCATTAAATATAAAAAAAATTAATTTGATTATAAAAAATAAGATCGTGTTGAGATCTCAAATGCAGACATTTTAACAATAAAAACAAACACACAACAAAAATCTGGAACTGTTCTAAAAAGGTCCAACAGCTACAATTACTTTCTCCTGCAAGAAGTTAACTGAAATTTTTTTGGAGTTGTTAACACAGATATGGCATCCACCGAGTGTTGTCCTGTCGCGTCTCCTTTAAATTATTTCCAATAAGATGTTAAACTATTAATTTAATAAAATCAATAATTAAAAAAATAATTGAGTAAGTCAAAAGCACATTGCAAATAAACATTAATTACAAATCAAGAAGCATGGCGCGTCCGAGGGTGAGTAGATACCGAATAAGAATATAATCACCCTCGGACGCGCAATGCTTATTTACAACAGCCTTCCTTCCTAAGAATCAGCCCTTTCGTGGTGTAGAGAGAGGTTGTGTTACACTCCAAGGTGTTCCCCAGGTTGCCTTTCCTGAGCTTCGATCTTCCGGCTCTCGTTTAGTAGCTGTTGGAAACTACGCTGCATTAGGCCTACTAATTGTGTATGGGTGAAACAGTGGCGCATCTGCGGTCCCTCCTTCCACTAGGCCTCCACTGACCTGTCTACTGCGGCCCGTGTACCCCTTGAACCAACCTAATAAAATATTTAAAAAATTAATTTGATTATAAAAAATAAGATCGTGTTGAGATCTCAAATGCAGACATTTTAACAATCAAAACAAACACACAACAAATATCTGGAACTGTACTACAAAGGTCCAACAGCTACAATTTCTTTCTCCTGCAAGAAGTTAACTGAAAGTTTTTTGGAGTTGTTAACACAGATATGGCATCCACCGAGTGTTGTCCTGTCGCGTCTCCTTTAAATTATTTCCAATAAGATGTTAAACTATTAATTTAATAAAATCAATAATTAAAAAAATAATTGAGTAAGTCAAAAGCACATTGCAAATAAACATTAATTACAAATCAAGAAGCATGGCGCGTCCGAGGGTGAGTAGATACCGAATAAGAATATAATCACCCTCGGACGCGCAATGCTTATTTACAACAGCCTTCCTTCCTAAGAATCAGCCCTTCCGTGGTGTAGAGAGAGGTTGTGTTACACTCCAAGGTGTTCCCCAGGTTGCCTTTCCTGAGCTTCGATCTTCCGGCTCTCGTTTAGTAGCTGTTGGAAACTACGCTGCATTAGGCCTACTAATTGTGTATGGGTGAAACAGTGGCGCATCTGCGGTCCCTCCTTCCACTAGGCCTCCACTGACCTGTCTACTGCGGCCCGTGTACCCCTTGAACCAACCTAATAAAATATTTAAAAAATTAATTTGATTATAAAAAATAAGATCGTGTTGAGATCTCAAATGCAGACATTTTAACAATCAAAACAAACACACAACAAATATCTGGAACTGTACTACAAAGGTCCAACAGCTACAATTTCTTTCTCCTGCAAGAAGTTAACTGAAAGTTTTTTGGAGTTGTTAACACAGATATGGCATCCACCGAGTGTTGTCCTGTCGCGTCTCCTTTAAATTATTTCCAATAAGATGTTAAACTATTAATTTAATAAAATCAATAATTAAAAAAATAATTGAGTAAGTCAAAAGCACATTGCAAATAAACATTAATTACAAATCAAGAAGCATGGCGCGTCCGAGGGTGAGTAGATACCGAATAAGAATATAATCACCCTCGGACGCGCAATGCTTATTTACAACAGCCTTCCTTCCTAAGAATCAGCCCTTCCGTGGTGTAGAGAGAGGTTGTGTTACACTCCAAGGTGTTCCCCAGGTTGCCTTTCCTGAGCTTCGATCTTCCGGCTCTCGTTTAGTAGCTGTTGGAAACTACGCTGCATTAGGCCTACTAATTGTGTATGGGTGAAACAGTGGCGCATCTGCGGTCCCTCCTTCCACTAGGCCTCCACTGACCTGTCTACTGCGGCCCGTGTACCCCTTGAACCAACCTAATAAAATATTTAAAAAATTAATTTGATTATAAAAAATAAGATCGTGTTGAGATCTCAAATGCAGACATTTTAACAATCAAAACAAACACACAACAAATATCTGGAACTGTACTACAAAGGTCCAACAGCTACAATTTCTTTCTCCTGCAAGAAGTTAACTGAAAGTTTTTTGGAGTTGTTAACACAGATATGGCATCCACCGAGTGTTGTCCTGTCGCGTCTCCTTTAAATTATTTCCAATAAGATGTTAAACTATTAATTTAATAAAATCAATAATTAAAAAAATAATTGAGTAAGTCAAAAGCACATTGCAAATAAACATTAATTACAAATCAAGAAGCATGGCGCGTCCGAGGGTGAGTAGATACCGAATAAGAATATAATCACCCTCGGACGCGCAATGCTTATTTACAACAGCCTTCCTTCCTAAGAATCAGCCCTTTCGTGGTGTAGAGAGAGGTTGTGTTACACTCCAAGGTGTTCCCCGGGTTGCCTTTCATGAGCTTCGATCTTCCGGCTCTCGTTTAGTAGTTGGTGGAAACTACGCTGCATTAGGCCTACAAATTTGGTATGGGGTGTAGAGACAGGTTGTGTTACACTCCAAGGTTTTCACCAGGTTGCCTTTCCTGAGCTTCGATCTTCATGCTCTCGTTTAGTAGTTGTAGAAAAGTACGCTGCATTAGGCCTACAAAATGGGTATGGGGTGGAGAGATATGGTGTATTACACTCCAAGGTGTTCCCCAGGTTGCCTTTCCTGAGCTTCGATCTTCATGCTCTCGTTTAGTAGGTGTCGGAAAGTAGGCTGCATTAGGCCTAAAAAATGGGGAATGGGGTGGAGAGAGATGGTGTGTTACACTCCAAGGTGTTCCCCAGGTTTCCTTGCCATTGCTTCGGTCTTCCGACTCTCGTTTAGTAGTTGTAGAAAAGTACACTGCATTAGGCCTAAAAAATGGGTATGGGGTGGAGAGAGATGGTGTGTTACACTCCAAGGTGTTCCCCAGGTTGCCTTTCCTGAGCTTCGATCTTCATGCTCTCGTTTAGTAGGTGTCGGAAAGTAGGCTGCATTAGGCCTACAAATTGGGTATGGGGTGGAGAGAGATGGTGTGTTACACTCCAAGGTGTTCCCCAGGTTTCCTTGCCATTGCTTCGGTCTTCCGACTCTCGTTTAGTAGTTGTAGAAAAGTACACAGCATTAGGCCTACAAAATGGATATGGGGAGGACAGAGATGGTGTGTTACACTCCAAGGTGTTCCCCAGGTTGCCTTTCCTGAGCTTCGATCTTCATGCTCTCGTTTAGTAGGTGTCGGAAAGTAGGCTGCATTAGGCCTAAAAAATGGGGAATGGGGTGGAGAGAGATGGTGTGTTACACTCCAAGGTGTTCCCCAGGTTTCCTTGCCATTGCTTCGGTCTTCCGACTCTCGTTTAGTAGTTGTAGAAAAGTACACTGCATTAGGCCTAAAAAATGGGTATGGGGTGGAGAGAGATGGTGTGTTACACTCCAAGGTGTTCCCCAGGTTGCCTTTCCTGAGCTTCGATCTTCATGCTCTCGTTTAGTAGGTGTCGGAAAGTAGGCTGCATTAGGCCTACAAATTGGGTATGGGGTGGAGAGAGATGGTGTGTTACACTCCAAGGTGTTCACCAGGTTTCCTTGCCATTGCTTCGGTCTTCCGACTCTCGTTTAGTAGTTGTAGAAAAGTACACAGCATTAGGCCTACAAAATGGGTATGGGGTGGACAGAGATGGTGTGTTACACTCCAAGGTGTTCCCCAGGTTGCCTTTCCTGAGCTTCGATCTTCATGCTCTCGTTTAGTAGGTGTCGGAAAGTAGGCTGCATTAGGCCTAAAAAATGGGGAATGGGGTGGAGAGAGATGGTGTGTTACACTCCAAGGTGTTCCCCAGGTTTCCTTGCCATTGCTTCGGTCTTCCGACTCTCGTTTAGTAGTTGTAGAAAAGTACACTGCATTAGGCCTAAAAAATGGGTATGGGGTGGAGAGAGATGGTGTGTTACACTCCAAGGTGTTCCCCAGGTTGCCTTTCCTGAGCTTCGATCTTCATGCTCTCGTTTAGTAGGTGTCGGAAAGTAGGCTGCATTAGGCCTACAAATTGGGTATGGGGTGGAGAGAGATGGTGTGTTACACTCCAAGGTGTTCCCCAGGTTTCCTTGCCATTGCTTCGGTCTTCCGACTCTCGTTTAGTAGTTGTAGAAAAGTACACAGCATTAGGCCTACAAAATGGGTATGGGGTGGAGAGAGATGGTGTGTTACACTCCAAGGTGTTCCCCAGGTTGCCTTTCCTGAGCTTCTATCTTCAGGCTCTCATTAAATTGTGGTTAAATGGAACAACTGCATTTGGCGTACTAGTTGGTTTGGGGCCTACTATCGGTGTCTGCCACTCCTTGCTGTTCTCCTGGTTTCCTGTCCTGAAATTCCATTTTCAGCCTCTCGTTAAGTAGTTGTTAATGTTAGACTGCATTTGGCCTACTAGTTGGGTTGGGGCCTACTATCGGTGTCTGCCACTCCTTGCTGTTCTCCTCCACTGAACAAAGCTGTGCCGCCTGTTTACTACGGTTGCCAATTTTGAACTGCATTTCGACTACTTACTGATTTGGCCCTACTCTCTGTGTCAGCCTCTCATTCCAGTTGTCCTCCACTGCAATGCCCCCTGGTTATTCCTGTGTTACCAATTTTGAACTGCATTTAGCCCACTTTCTTCTTTGGGCCTATATCTGTGTTTCCACTTCATCGTGCCCATTGCCCAGCCAGTGATAGATGAGTCTGCTGGTACATTGACCCATAACGCAACATTCCCTGTGCACGCTACACAACAACATTGTGACCCTGCTGAAAGTCAGGTTGCTCTTCCCGCATACCATACCACCTTACACGGGGACAAAGAGGAAGGTGCAGATGAAAGTGCAGGTTCCTTCATCAGGTGGGGGGAGGAATACTAGTTGGCGACGTCACTGGCACAGGGCCTCTCATAGTACGCAAAAGTGTTGCTGCCGGTGGGAGGCGCCCCCGCCGTGCAAACACACCGCTGTACTTTGAGGGGCCCTGTGCCAGTGCCAATGCCAACGAGTGGGCCCCCCCTGCTTGCTCAGGTTCACAGCACTTGCAAAGTTGAAATACTTACCTCTCCCTGCTCCACTGCCGTGACGTGGTCCAGATTTCCTGGGCCCACTAATTACTTGAACCAGCCCTACCCCCCACAACTTTAGCCAAATGACCCCCAATTTCAAATGCCTTCCAATTATTATAAGGTAAATTACGCTTGACAAGCTTCATTAAGAAGAATGGATGGTTTTGACATTAAAATGGGCACTCTAGGTGTTTTCCTGGCCCCCACTCACTGCCGACTATGCTGCCCCATTGACTTGCATTGGGTTTCGTGTTTCGGTCGATCCCGACTTTACGTCATAATCGGCCGATTTCACTCGACCCGACTTTGGACATAGTCGGGTTTCGCAAAACCCGGCTCGACTCTAAAAAGGTCAAGGTCGCTCAACTCTAGTGCCCATCCCTGGTATTGAAAGCCGTTTTCCATTCGTCCCCCTCACGGATGCGAATTAAGTTGTAGGCACCCCGCAGATCTAGTTTGGTGAATATCTTTGCTCCCCTTAGCCTGTCAAAGAGCTCCGATATCAGGGGCAATGGATACTTATTTTTGATGGTGATAGCATTGAGACCCCTGTAATCAATGCAAGGACGTAATTCCCCGTTCTTCTTCTGTACGAAGAAGAATCCCGCCCCTGCAGGAGACACTGACTTCCTAATGAATCCTCTTGCCAAATTCTCCTGGATGTATTGAGACATAGCCTCCGTCTCAGGGAGAGAGAGGGGATATACCCTTCCCCGAGGAGGTTCAGCTCCAGGCAAGAGGTCAATAGGACAGTCATAGGGGCGATGAGGCGGTAGAGTCTCTGCTGCCTTTTTAGAGAATACATCTGCATAGCACCAATAGTACCTTGGAAGAGATGAAAGGTCTGCGGGTACCTCGGTAGTAGAGACCTGTACACACTCACTCACACACCTGCCCATACAAGACTTACTCCAACCCAATATTCTCCCAGAGGACCACTCAATATGTGGGGAGTGGTAACGGAGCCAGGGTATTCCCAGTAAAATCTCATCCATTCCCTCGAGTAGGACTAGAAGGGAAATAATCTCCTGGTGGGAAGGGGACATGAACAACGAGAATGGAACAGTCTGGTGTGTGATTTGTTGTGGAAGTGTCGACCCATTCACAACTCTAACAGTTACAGGTTTGGCGAGCATAACAAGTGGTACAGCGTGGCGCAGAGCAAAAGCAGAGGACATGAAATTTCCCTCTGCTCCTGAATCCACACAAAGCTCGACTGGTAGAGTGGATGAGTCAAACAGGATTGTCCCTTTAAAGGACAGTTTGGAGGAAAAAGCCGCTGTGTCTAGTGAACCTCCCCCTAAGGTTACTAGACGCGATCGTTTTCCCGACCGCCGTGGACATTTATTAGTGTAATGTCCTCGTTGGTGACAATTTTTACAAACCATGGGTGCTCGAGCGGCCTGAGACTTAGGTCCCGCTCGAGAAACCTCCATGGGCTCATGGGAGTCGGACGCCAAAACGGAAGATTCAAGAGGTCTGGCGAAGGTGGGAGCCAGTTTAAACCTCTGCCTACACTGGGTCTGCTCTAACCTTCGTTCGTGAAAACGGAGGTCGATGCGGGTAGATAGAGAAATAAGCTCCTCCAGTGTGGCGGGTATCTCCCTGGTGGCTAAGGCGTCCTTCACGTGGTCTGCCAGTCCCCTCCAGAACACCGGAATTAGAACTTTATCCGACCACTCTAACTCCGAGGCTAGAGTCCGGAACTGGATGGCAAACTGACTGACCACGGACGAACCCTGAGTGATTGTCAATAACTGGAGCGCGGTATCGTGTGTAATACGGGGTCCCAAAAAGACCTGCTTCAGAGCGTCCATAAAGAGCGGAGCACTCTGTACCACACGGTCATCACGCTCCCAAAGTGGCGTTGCGCACTCCAACGCCCTGCCCGACAAGAGAGATAAAATAAATCCCACTTTCGCCCGTTCCGTAGGGAAACGCGCCGCCAGGAGCTCAAGGTGTATGGAGCACTGGCTTACGAATCCGCGACATTGTTTACTGTCACCAGCAAACTTGTCAGGAAGCGGGAGACGGGATAAAGTCGGGGCAGAGGTGGCAGCGGACAAACTGGCTGCGGCTACACTTGCAGCCTGCACAGCGACAGCAGTGACATCCACAGCTGAGGTTGTACGCTCAAGAGCCGCCAACCTTCCCTCCAGCTACTGGATGTACCTCTGTAAACGCTTGTCGTCCGCCATTTTACTAGCCAGACCCTGGCGCTAGTATTCTGTTAGGACTGGCGGAACGCACCAAGAAAGATGTAATAGATGCGTTCGCAGTCCGGGGTCCACCGTGCAGGTAAAAACCTGCTGCTAGTAAATGGCAGCGTAATATGGCGGTGGAAGCGAACCCGGTAAAACCACAGGTCCGCAATACCGCACTAAAGAGTGCAAGCAAGGAGTCAGCGAACACAACCCCAAGACACAGGATTGAAGTCCGATTAGACCACTTGCTGACACAACACCGCAACAGGGTGTGTTAGGCAACTCTTATAATTAGAGCACCGAAGTGCGAACTGTGCCGTGCTGGCAGGCACCACTAAGCACCCAGACGTGGGTCAGGAAGCGCACTACTGGCGCGTGGCGCCGCACTGGCGGTCACAGCAATAGACGCTGATACGTGTGTGACACGTTGAGTGATTACTCGGGCGCTAGATAGCAGCCATACTCCATACACGAACAGTCATACAATAGGGTAGGGGTATTTAATGAACGACTTGCACTCACAACAAACACACGTATTCAATTGTAAGACAATACTAGCGCATGGCCGTGCGGTCATGCGCAGTTTATATAGCAGCAGCACAGGATGTGGCTACAGTACCTTTGCCCTTCCAAGACCTGCCAAAAGGACCAATGGAATGTGCTGCAGAGCCTGAGCACATGACCCTCGATCTCCAATGGGAGATCTTACCCTGGACATGCTCAGTACGTGCAGACAAGGACTTAGTCCCAGAGAAGTCCGCTCGCTGCTGACCAGCACTGACTTTAATGGCAGAGACTGGAGAAGCAGCAGTAACTCTCAGAACAGAGTGAGAATGAGCAAGACGCTGGGACCGATGTCTTTGCTGAGCAGACTCCACTGCGGCTGGACAAGAATGGGAGACCGCAGCGGAGGTGGCTCGAGATTCCCCCTGTGCAGAAGCGGGAACTCGACCCCTAACAGCGTGTAGGTAAGTACCGGGAGACGAGGTCACAGATGTATGGAGGAGTGTTATGATAAGGTAATTCAGTACCACAATGGACATAGAGGTCAGAGCACATACAGTGACCTGACAATAACCCAAAAACATTGAACGAGCTCTGAGACGTGGGAACTCTGCTGACCGCAATCCCTAATCCTCTCCAACCACACTATAGGCAGCCGTGGATTGCGCCTAACGCTCCCTATGCAATTCGGCACAGCCTGAGAAACTAGCTAGCCTGAAGATAGAAAATAAGACTACCTTGCCTCAGAGAAATACCCCAAAGGAAAAGGCAGCCCCCACTTAAAATGACTGTGAGTTAAGATGAAAAGACAAACGTAGAGATGAAATAGATTTAGCAAAGTGAGGCCCGACTTTCTGAACAGAGCGAGGATAGGAAAGGTAACTTTGCGGTCAACACAAAACCCTACAAAAACCACACAAAGGGGGCAAAAAGACCCTCCGTACCGAACTAACGGCACGGAGGTACACCCTCTGCGTCCCAGAGCTTCCAGCAAACAGGAAAAACAAAATGACAAGCTGGACAGAAAAAACAGCAAACAAAATAGCAAAGCAGAACTTAGCTATGCAGAGCAGCAGGCCACAGGAACGATCCAGGAGGAAACAGGTCCAATACTAGAACATTGACTGGAGGCCAGGATCAAAGCACTAGGTGGAGTTAAATAGAGCAGCACCTAACGACTTCACCACATCACCTGAGAAAGGAAACTCAGAAGCCGCAGTACCACTTTCCTCCACCAACGGAAGCTCACAGAGAGAATCAGCCGAAGTACCACTTGTGACCACAGGAGGGAGCTCTGCCACAGAATTCACAACAGTACCCCCCCTTGAGGAGGGGTCACCAAACCCTCACCAGAGTCCCCAGGACGACCAGGATGAGCCATATGAAAGGCACGAACAAGATCGGGAGCATGGACATCAGAGGCAAAGACCCAGGAATTATCTTCCTGAGCATAACCCTTCCACTTAACCAGATACTGGAGTTTCCGTCTTGAAACACGAGAATCCAAAATCTTCTCCACAATATACTCCAACTCCCCCTCCACCAAAACCGGGGCAGGAGGATCAACAGATGGAACCATAGGTGCCACGTATCTCCGCAACAATGACCTATGGAATACGTTATGTATGGAAAAAGAATCTGGAAGGGTCAGACGAAAAGACACAGGATTAAGAACCTCAGAAATCCTATACGGACCAATGAAATGAGGTTTAAACTTAGGAGAGGAAACCTTCATAGGAATATGACGAGAAGATAACCAAACCAAATCCCCAACACGAAGTCGGGGACCCACACAGCGTCTGCGATTAGCGAAACGTTGAGCCTTCTCCTGGGACAAGGTCAAATTGTCCACTACATGAGTCCAAATCTGCTGCAACCTGTCCACCACAGTATCCACACCAGGACAGTCCAAAGACTCAACCTGCCCTGAAGAGAAACGAGGATGGAACCCAGAGTTACAGAAAAACGGCGAAACCAAGGTAGCCGAGCTGGCCCGATTATTAAGGGCGAATTCAGCCAAAGGCAAAAAGGACACCCAGTCATCCTGATCAGCAGAAACAAAGCATCTCAGATATGTTTCCAAGGTCTGATTGGTTCGTTCGGTCTGGCCATTAGTCTGAGGATGGAAAGCCGAGGAAAAAGACAAGTCAATGCCCATCCGACCACAAAAGGCTCACCAAAACCTCGAAACAAACTGGGAACCTCTGTCAGAAACGATATTCTCTGGAATGCCATGTAAACGAACCACATGCTGGAAGAACAATGGCACCAAATCAGAGGAGGAAGGTAATTTAGACAAGGGTACCAAATGGACCATCTTAGAGAAGCGATCACAGACCACCCAAATGACTGACATCTTTTGAGAGACGGGAAGATCTGAAATAAAATTCTTAGAGATATGTGTCCAAGGCCTCTTCGGGACCGGCAAGGGCAAAAGCAACCCACTGGCACGAGAACAGCAGGGCTTAGCCCAAGCACAAATCCCACAGGACTGCACAAAAGAACAAACATCCCGCGACAGAGATGGCCACCAAAAGGATCTAGCCACTAACTCTCTGGTACCAAAGATTCCAGGATGACCAGCCAACACCGAACAATGAACCTCAGAGATAACTTTATTCGTCCACCTATCAGGGACAAACAGTTTCTCCGCTGGGCAACGATCAGGTTTATTAGCCTGAAATTTTTGCAGCACCCGCCGCAAATCAGGGGAGATGGCAGACACAATTACTCCCTCTTTGAGGATACCCGCCGGCTCAGATAAACCCGGAGAGTCGGGCACAAAACTCCTAGACAGAGAATCCGCCTTCACATTTTTAGAGCCTGGAAGGTACGAAATCACAAAGTCAAAACGGGCAAAAAACAGCGACCAACGAGCCTGTCTAGGATTCAACCGCTTGGCAGACTCGAGATAAGTCAAGTTCTTATGATCAGTCAAGACCACCACGCGATGCTTAGCTCCTTCAAGCCAATGACGCCACTCCTCGAATGCCCACTTCATGGCCAGCAACTCTCGATTGCCCACATCATAATTTCGCTCAGCAGGCAAAAACTTCCTGGAAAAGAAGGCACATGGTTTCATCACCGAGCAATCAGAACTTCTCTGCGACAAAACAGCCCCTGCTCCAATCTCAGAAGCATCAACCTCGACCTGGAATGGAAGCGAAACATCTGGTTGACACAACACAGGGGCAGAAGAAAAACGACGCTTCAACTCCTGAAAAGCTTCCACAGCAGCAGTAGACCAATTGACCACATCAGCACCCTTCTTGGTCAAATCGGTCAATGGTTTAGCAATACTAGAAAAATTGCAGATGAAGCGACGATAAAAATTAGCAAAGCCCAGGAACTTTTGCAGACTTTTCAGAGATGTCGGCTGAGTCCAATCATGGATGGCTTGGACCTTAACAGGGTCCATCTCGATAGTAGAAGGGGAAAAGATGAACCCCAAAAATGAAACCTTCTGAACACCAAAGAGACACTTTGATCCCTTCACAAACAAAGAATTAGCATGCAGGACCTGAAACACCGTTCTGACCTGCTTCACATGAGACTCCCAATCATCCGAGAAGATCAAAATGTCATCCAAGTACACAATCAGGAATTTATCCAGGTACTCTCGCAATGATGTCATGCATAAAGGACTGAAACACTGATGGAGCATTGGCAAGTCCGAATGGCATTACTAGATACTCAAAATGGCCCTCGGGCGTATTAAATGCAGTTTTCCATTCATCGCCTCGCTTAATACGCACAAGATTATACGCACCACGAAGATCTATCTTGGTGAACCAACTAGCCCCCTTAATCCGAGCAAACAAATCAGATAACAATGGCAAGGGGTACTGAAATTTAACCGTGATCTTATTTAGAAGGCGGTAATCTATACAAGGTCTCAGCGAACCATCCTTCTTGGCTACAAAAAAGAACCCTGCTCCTAATGGCGACGATGACGGGCGAATATGCCCCTTCTCCAAGGACTCCTTCACATAACTCCGCATAGCGGCGTGCTCAGGCACAGATAAATTAAACAGTCGACCTTTTGGGAATTTACTACCAGGAATCAAATCGATAGCACAATCACAATCCCTATGCGGAGGTAGGGTATCGGACTTGGGCTCATCAAATACATCCCGGTAATCAGACAAGAACTCTGGAACCTCAGAAGGGGTGGATGACGAAATAGTCAGAAATGGGACATCACCATGTACCCCCTGACAACCCCAGCTGGACACAGACATGGATTTCCAATCTAATACTGGATTATGGGCTTGTAGCCATGGCAACCCCAACACGACCACATCATGCAGATTATGCAAAACCAGAAAGCGAATAACCTCCTGATGTGCAGGAGCCATGCACATGGTCAGCTGGGTCCAGTACTGAGGCTTATTCTTGGCCAAAGGCGTAGCATCAATTCCTCTCAATGGAATAGGACACTGCAAGGGCTCCAAGAAAAACCCACCCTAGCATACTCCAAGTCCATCAAATTCAGGGCAGCGCCTGAATCCACAAATGCCATGACAGAATACGATGACAAAGAGCAGATCAAGGTAACGGACAGAAGAAATTTTGACTGTACCGTACCAATGGTGGCAGACCTAGCGAACCGCTTAGTGCGCTTAGGACAATCAGAGATAGCATGAGTGGAATCACCACAGTAGAAACACAGCCCATTCAAACGTCTGTGTTCTTGCCGTTCAACTCTGGTCAAAGTCCTATCGCACTGCATAGGCTCAGGTTTAAGCTCAGGTAATACCGCCAAATGGTGCACAGATTTACGCTCACGCAAGCGTCGACCGATCTGAATGGCCAAAGACATAGACTCATTCAGACCAGCAGGCATAGGAAATCCCACCATGACATCCTTAAGTGCTTCAGAGAGACCCTTTCTGAAAATAGCTGCGAGCGCACCTTCATTCCATTGAGTGAGTACGGACCACTTTCTAAATTTCTGACAATATGCCTCTATCTCATCCTGACCCTGACACAGAGCCAGCAAATTTTTCTCTGCCTGATCCACTGAATTAGGTTCATCGTACAGCAATCCGAGCGCCAGGAAAAACGCATCGATATTACTTAATGCAGGATCTCCTGACGCAAGAGAAAATGCCCAGTCCTGAGGGTCGCCACGTAAAAAAGAAATAATGATCCTAAGTTGTTGAACTGGGTCACCAGAGGAGCGAGGTTTCAAAGCCAGAAATAGTTTACAATTATTTTTGAAACTCAGAAATTTAGTTCTATCTCCAAAAAACAAATCAGGAATAGGAATTCTCGGTTCTAACATAGAATTCTGAACCACAAAGTCTTGAATATTTTGTACTCTTGCCGTGAGCTGATCCACACATGAAGACAGACCTTTAATGTCCATCGCTACACCTGTGTCCTGAACCACCCAAATGTCTAGGGGAAAAAAAAGGCAAAACACAGTGCAGAGAAAAAAAAATGGTCTCAGAACTTCTTTTTTCCCTCTATTGAGAATCATTAGTACTTCAGGCCTCCAGTACTGTTATGATAAGGTAATTCAGTACCACAATGGACATAGAGGTCAGAGCACATACAGTGACCTGACAATAACCCAAAAACATTGAACGAGCTCTGAGACGTGGGAACTCTGCTGACCGCAATCCCTAATCCTCTCCAACCACACTAGAGGCAGCCGTGGATTGCGCCTAACGCTCCCTATGCAATTCGGCACAGCCTGAGAAACTAGCTAGCCTGAAGATAGAAAATAAGCCTACCTTGCCTCAGAGAAATACCCCAAAGGAAAAGGCAGCCCCCACATATAATGACTGTGAGTTAAGATGAAAAGACAAACGTAGAGATCAAATAGATTTAGCAAAGTGAGGCCCGACTTTTTGAACAGAGCGAGGATAGGAAAGGTAACTTTGCGGTCAACACAAAACCCTACAAAAACCACGCAAAGGGGGCAAAAAGACCCTCCGTACCGAACTAACGGCACGGAGGTACACCCTCTGCGTCCCAGAGCTTCCAGCAAGCAGGAAAAAACAAAATGACAAGCTGGACAGAAAAAACAGCAAACAAAATAGCAAAGCAGAACTTAGCTATGCAGAGCAGCAGGCCACAGGAACGATCCAGGAGGAAACAGGTCCAATACTAGAACATTGACTGGAGGCCAGGATCAAAGCACTAGGTGGAGTTAAATAGAGCAGCACCTAACGACTTCACCACATCACCTGAGGAAGGAAACTCAGAAGCCGCAGTACCACTTTCCTCCACCAACGGAAGCTCACAGAGAGAATCAGCCGAAGTACCACTTGTGACCACAGGAGGGAGCTCTGCCACAGAATTCACAACAGAGGAGACAGGTTGTGGATGGCTTTGTATGTCATGGTTAGGCTTTTGTACTGGAGTCTCTTGGTAAAGGGGAGCCAGTGAAGGGATTGACAGAGGGGAGAGGGCGGGGAATAGCGGGGGGACAGGTGGATTAGTCAGGCAGCTGAGTTTAGAATAGATTGGAGAGGTGCGAGAGTGTTCGAGGGGAGGCCACAGAGCAGGAGGTTACAGTAGTCAAGGCGGGAGATGATAAGGGCATGGACTAGGGTTTTTGCAGATACTTGGATTACGAATGTACGGATCCATGAAATATTTTTGAGTTGAAGGCGGCAGAAAGTGGAAAGGGCTTGGATATGCAGTTTGAAGGAGAGATCAGTGTCAAGGATCACCCCGAGACAGCGAGCTTGTGGGACTGGGGAGAGTGGGCAGCCGTTTACTGTAATGGAGAGGTTCATTGGGGGGGTCGCGTGAGATGCGGGAAAGACAATGAATTTTGTTTTGTCCATGTTAAGTTTTAGAAATCTAGCGGAGAAGAAGGATGAAATAGTGGATAGACATTGAGGGATTCTGGTTAGTAGGGTGGTGATATCTGGTCCAGAGATGTAGATCTGTGTGTCATCAGCATAGAGATGATACTGAAAACCATGAGATTCTTTGAGCTGTCCCAGGCCAAAAGTGTAAATGGAGAAGAGTAGGGGCCCTAAAACTGAACCTTGCGGGACTCCGACAGATAGGGGGCGAGGTGAGGAGGTGGTGTGTGAGTGGGAGAAGCTGAATGTTCAGTCTGTTAGGTATGAGGAGATCCAGGATAGGGCCAAGTCTGTGATGCCAAGGGATGAGAGGGTCTGTAGTAATATGGAATGGTCCACTGTGTCAAAGGCAGAGGACAGGTCCAGGAGGAGGAGGATAGTGTCGCTTGCTCTTGGCGGTTATATTATTACATTATAGCATTTCACGTTTGTTAAACTTTTTCTGTCAAGCTTGGTCCTGAAGAGCAGTAGCACATCTACTGTAACCTCAATAGTTATATTTTCAAACAATTCACCTTCTTTTCAAACTGAACGTCATGCAGATGTCGGAGAGAGCAATTACCTCCCATTTGTTGAACTTCAGCCAAAAAATTGTACACACTGAGTAAATTGTCTGCACATGGTTCTATGAAATGCTTTAATATTATGTAAGACTTTTAATACAAAGATCTTAAGGCCTCCAACAGTCAAACTAGCGGTGATAGCTACACAATGTTATAAGGTAAATTGCTTTTCAATTCTGTTACAAATTATCTTTTGGATGCTTTAAAAAGAACTTTAAAAGCATGGATGGAAAATATTGATTGCATTCCATTTAAAGGGAATACATAGTTTTAGGTTCTGTGTCCTTATAAGTTATCATGCTTACGATGCCAATCCATAGGCAAATTGAGGCCCATATTTTTTTATAAAAGGTTTAATGGAAAAATGTCCTTTGCTTGGACCCTAAAAGGAGTGTAATTTATCTGTTCATTGAAAGTTTAACAATAACACTGTTAGAAAAAAGGTGTAGGAATTGTTCCTAAAACTGTTCTGCAAGCACTGAAGTGTACCAAATACACCCAATAAATTTAAATTGCGATATCAATCATATAAATATGAATCTAATATTATTTCAGAAATATATGAGGTTCTTAGAGTAAACTTTGATCAAAGTGTGCAGCCCCACGAAGCAGCTTGATGGTGATCTCATTCATATTTTATTGTGTAGGACTAGACTAGGGAAATGAACAGCATAAGCAATCTCTACTTCATAGGCAAAGCTGGTGTTATCAACAGCTGCACATTTACTGAGCTAGTAAAGCATGGACCACAAACATAGTATTCCCCTCATAAGACACGTACTATACAGATGAGCGAATAAGTGGAAGTGGAATCGAATTCTACTCGAATATTATTAAAATCTGCATTCACCAAATTACGTTTTTTTTCTTTATTACCAGCAAACTGGCTACATTTTTTCTAAACTGCAAAGGGTCATAAAAAGGTTAAAAAAATAAAAAATACTTATGCTTCCATTACCGCTCACATCTCCAACTCCTCTGCTCCTCGCTATCACCTGTCCGGTCCTTGTTGCATCCTCTTTTTGCCGCCTCTCACACTAAAATCCAAGCATGTGTGCACAAGGTCACCACTCTCATAATGACATCGTTACATCTTAACCATACACGAACTTGCACAGACATGTCTCGGGCTTCAACAGAGCTCAGATCTCACGGCCTAGCATGAGAGGCTCAGAGAATTCGGCGATAACATGCGGTGAGAACGGCATAGGGGAAGAGCTATGGGGGTAGAGAGATGAGTAAAAGGAGTTATTTTCTATAATCCTTAAGCATACCATAGACCCCAGACCATAATAAGGGAAATTAAATTTGACTTTTGTTTTTTACGTGTTGAAATATGCTCTTTGGCTCTCCTTTCAGGTGAGTGGATCACAGGCAAATACTAAAAACCTTGGAATGCTTTCCATAAATGCCCCATTTTATCTTGTGAAAAATGCGTTCAGGAATGTTTCAGGTGCATGAGTGGCTTTAGATAAAATATGCAAAGTCTATGTAGTTGTCTACCCAACGTTTTGTGTGACAAACAAATATTTTTCTTGACCAGTTAGCATTGGTATTAGAGACATTCATGAGACATTCTTGATTTGATACACCTTGGCGCGTTGGGAAGAATTTTATGGTTTTTTTTAATCCAAAAAATGTTAACTATGCACCAAATGTATTTTACATTTATTACTGCTATTTATTTGCTTACTATCGATTTGCAAGGCTATCTATTCACTGTTTTTATTCAAGGTTATATTTGTCTGATACTGGCCAGAGTGTGAATGTGCGCCTACACATTATACTTATACCAAGAGGTGTGCTGACCCATGTTTTCAGTTTAGCATTAGTATTTGCCTGAGTTTTACCGCTTCCCGACATTTGCTGTATATGTACAGCGCTGTGGGAGCTGTATTCTCACAAACCGCCAGATATATACTGCTTCACAATCACGAAGGTTCCCCCTGAGCACCGCCACAATGAAAGGGAATGTGGGTGTCAGCTCTCTATCATGAGCGTTTAACCCCTCTGATGCCACTGTCAATAGTGACAGAAGAAATTCACAGTTTGAAGGATGCTATAGTAAAATTTGTATTGAACCACACCTATTTAAACGCAAAGACTCCGTACTTTATAAGATATCTTAAAATACAATCTTTATTAGTCCATTAAAATTGTACAAAGGTGAACTAAAATAGAACCACCACCAACAAATGTATGTAATACAGACAACACATAAAGAGTAAAGCCAGTGGGGGTGCCTGACCCTGCACTACTGCTGACTTGCCCTGTCTTGCAGTGGAGATTGGCTCCCTACAATTGCACTTAGGCTACTTTCACACTAGTGGAGCGCCCCCAGACGCAGGGCCGCGGGTTACTCGGTACCGCTCCTCTCTGGCTCAGTTCTGGGGTTGTCACGGTGGCTGGACCCGGTCCATGACCCTGCTAAGGGGCGTCCAATAAAAGGTGAAGCAAGTCTGTCAATGTTTCGTGAAGCCACCTGTGGTATTTGGTCAGGGTGACCGATGCTGCTTGGGGTCCACTGGGGTGTTGTGATGGCAGCTAGATGGTATACCTTTTCACAGGTGAAGTATGTCTCCAGGGCTTCCCAGTAGTGTAGGTGATGATGGTGTGAGGTGCAGTCAATAACGAGGACACAGGGTTGCAGTCTCTTTACCTCTTTACTGGTGACTTCAGGATCCTCAATCCAGAGCACTGTTAACAGGGCTGTCTGAGACCGGCTGGTCCGAAGGCACATCCAGAGTTCCCTTTGCAGGTGGAAATCGTTGCCTACCACTAGCGCCTGTGTGTTGTAGTGCTTCCCTGCTGAGCATTCGGGATAGTCCTCACAACTTCTGTTCTCGTTCTTTCTAGTTCTTTCTCTTCTCCGTCCCCCAGGTTTGTTATGGCTAGGACGCACCCGTTTGACGGGTAGGCTCGGAGCTCTTCCGGGACCCTAGAGATGCCCCTCTCCACGGTTGCCCCCTATGTCTGCTTAGGTGATGTAAGGTAGACAGCCAACCTATAATTAACTGTCCTGCGGTATTTGCTCCCCCTAGTGGCCGAAGTGTGAAGTGTAATGTGTGCTGGTGATACCTGGTCAGATGAACTCCTTTAGTGCCATCAGACGTACCATCACTCCCCTTAGTGGCAGAGCAACATTACTGCAACAACCAGGTCTCTGGGGTGCTGCACTCCCCCCTGGTTAAATCCAGTACTCCTGGACTGGGAAGAAGAACAACAATACATGTTGGCAAAAGACATGCAAATTTTTGAAATTCAAGGGAAATATAACAATGCTTCCCTTTATGGGAGGTGAGGACACTTGAACGTTACAAACAAAAACAAGGTTAAATATTTTAAATAACACTCTGACTATAAATAACTTCTGGTACCCTGCTGGGTATTCTACTAAGTGCAAATTCTGAACAATAATTTAACTTCTCCTTTAAGGGCGTATAGGCTGAACCCACTAAAGGCTTACTATAAAGTACTATAATGCAAACTCAACTTTTTCTTTATTTTTCTAACTTCACAAATGCAGGACCGCCTAGCTCCTTGTCTGGGCCTACTGCCATTGTCGCAATCAACCATCTTTCTATGGTTCTCAGGAGGACTCTCCAACCCCTACGGGTTCACTATGTTGAAATTCGGCTTCCAACTTTTCCTGTCCTCAATCTCTAGTAACATTATTAACAGTTCCTAAATCTCAACATTATTACAATTTTAACTTTCCTAAGGCAACATTATACTTAAGTGCAACATGTGAACATTCCCTTTAAGAGGGAACCAAGTCTCTTTGAGGCAGTGCAGATTCTCTCTATCTGCAAGTCCATTAGAAAGCAAGAACTTCTGCGCTGTATTCAAAAACAGTCTCTTCACAAAGCCTTCTTTCTTTGTAAAACCAGTAGAGGGCACCTTTAAGAAGGTGCAAACTATTTACAACACAGTTTGTGAATCATTCACCGTCCATGATTCGGCAGTCTTTTAAAACACTGATGGCAAACAAACAAGCCAAAAACAATAGGGATCCCGGGTAAACAAAGGGACCCCTTTAAGGATTAACCCTAGACGGGTTTTAGCAGCAAAACAGCAGGAAGACGAACAGTTAGTCAACTATATACATTTTCAGGTTTCCGAGGTTTATTGCTGCTCTGGTGGTCTCCGCCACAGCCTAACCGGGCAGGCAGGTCTCGGGGGTCTGGGAAGACTAAAATCACAGTCTATTTCTGGCATCGCGGGAGTCCAGTGAACGATCTGAGGAACAGCAGCAGCGGCTGCCGCTGCTTCAGCAAGTTCCTCCTCCAGGGACTTGGCAGCGACCAGGACGGAGGTACAGCGCTGGATGTCCCGAGCCCACCAGCCGTGGCCCTTCTGGTATCTGCGGTAGCTTACCGCATCCCCTGGCAGCAGGACGGGACCCTTACTGTCGCCCCGCAGGCCAGCCTCCACCACCTCCCGGGTGATATGGACCCTTATTGTTGATCCTATTTCTTGGACAAAGCCGCTTCCTCCCTGGGGCTGGTAAACGATCACCACTCCCCATTTCGGCAATGACTCATCCAGCAGCTCACCGCGGGCCTCCCCTTCCACGTCTCTGGCATATTCGGCTATCAAGTGTTTCCGATAATGACCCCAGGGGAAGGAGCCCATATCCCACTCACACGTTTCCGGGTCGAATGATGCGGACTCCGAAACTCCACCAGCTGCGTTGGCAGTCGGGTCAAAAGTCAGCGGAACACCTATCCCCGATCGGCCATGACACCGAGCTCTCTCACAGGTGGGAGCTCTGGCAGCTCCACGCCATTCCTCAGGGGCGGCCATCTGATCTGGTGCAGGCAGTGGGGGCTCCGCGGACAGCTCCCAGGGCTCGATCTTCTCCAACGGCGGCATGCCGGTATAATCTTCCCGTGATGGGGATCTAGACTGGGCCATCTTTCTCCGTAAGCCTCCCCGTCTCTCCAGTTCCACTCCGTCTGAGTCATAGTTTCATTTCTTTGGTCTCCGCCCGCCATAAAGAATCAGGAGGCGGATCTCAGCTGCTGATGGACACGCCCTCAAAATACAGCAATACTTAGACTGGGCGGCCATTATCTTTCGCGCTCTTCAGTTCTTTCACGCCCACAACTCCACGCCCTTCTTTTCCTCCTGCGCTCCTCGTGGCGTGGCAATGGCAGCGGTTTTGGTGGGAATCTTGGCGGCAGTTAGCAATACACAGTCCTTGCAATAAATCATGGTTCAAGCACAATTCAATCACAGTTCTATGGCACACATGACCTGCTTCTCAGGCTTAAGCAGATCCTGTTCGCGACGCCAAGTTGGAGAGCCCCCAGACGCAGGGCCACGGGTTACTCGGTACCGGTCCTCTCTGGCTCAGTTCTGGGGTTGTCACGGTGGCTGGACCCGGTCCATGACCCTGCTAAGGGGCGTCCAATAAAAGGTGAAACAAGTCTGTCAAGGTTTCGTGATGCCACCTGTGGTATTCGGTCAGGGTGACTGATGCTGCTTGGGGTCCTCTGGGGTGATGTGATGGCAGCTAGATGGTATACCTTCCCACAGGTGAAGTATGTCCCCAGGGCTTCCCAGTAGTGTAGGTGACGATGGTGTGAGGTGCAGTCAATAACAAGGACACAGGGTTGCAGTCTCTTTACCTCTTTACTGGTGACTTCAGGAACCTCAATCCAGAGCACTGTTAACAGGGCTGTCTGAGACCGGCCGGTCCGAAGGCACATCCAGAGTTCCCTTTGCAGGTGGAAATCGTTGCCTACCACTAGCGCCTGTGTGTTGTAGTGCTTCCCTGCTGAACATTCGGGATAGTCCTTACAACTTCTGTTCTCGTTCTTTCTCGTTCTTTCTATTCTCCGTCCCCCAGGTTTATTATGGCTAGGACACACCCGTTTGACGGGTAGGCTTGGAGCTCTTCCAGGACCCTAGAGACGCCCCTCTCCATGGTTGCCCCCTATGTCTGCTTATGTGATGTAAGGTAGGCAGCCAACCTATAATTAACTGTCCTGCGGTATTTGAAGTAAGGCATAAAGTCAGTTCCTCGGTGTTCCGGGCACTGGCTACGTGCCTCAGTAGGATGTTGCCGTTCTCCGGGCACGACTCCTACTGGCTCTCCTTTGTGCTTGATCTCGTTTCTCACTGTCCACAATATCCTTCGCCTCGTGTCCTTTCTAAGGATACCGCCGCAAGGTAGTGCAGGCGCGGTTCCGTTTCGTTCTTCAAAGTAGCCACCTTTTGCTTTGATGACTGCTTTGCACACTCTTGGCATTCTTTTGATGAGCTTCAAGAGGTAGTCACTGGGAATGGTCTTCCAACAATCTTGAAGGAGTTCCCAGAGATGCTTAGCACTTGTTGGCCCTTTTGCCTTCACTCTGCGGTCCAGCTCACCCCAAACCATCTCAATTGGGTTCAGGTCTGGTGACTGGAGGCCAGGTCATCTGGCGTAGCAACCCATCACTCTCCTTCTTGGTCAAATAGCCCTTACACAGCCTGGAGGTGTGTTTGGGGTCATTGTCCTGTTGAAAAATAAATGATGGTCCAACTAAACCAAACCGGATGGAATAACATGCCGCTGCAAGATGCTGTGGTAGCGATGCTGGTTCAGTATGCCTTCAATTTTGAATAAATCCCCAACACTGTCACCAGCAAAGCACTCCCACACCATCACACCTCCTCCTCCATGCTTCAGGGTGGGAACCAGGCATGTAGAGTCCATCTGTTCACCTTTTCTGCATCGCACAAAGACACGGTGGTTGGAACCCAAAGATCTCAAATTTGCACTCATCAGACCAAAGCAGATTTCCACTGGTCTAATATCCATTCCTTGTGTTCTTTAGCCCAAACAAGTCTTTTCTGCTTGTTGCCTGTCCTTAGCAGTGGTTTCCTAGCAGCTTTTTTACCATGAAGGCCTGCTGCACAAAGTCTCCTCTTAACAGTTGTTGTAGAGATGTGTCTGCTGCTAGAACTCTGTGTGGCATTGACCTGGTCTCTAATCTGAGCTGCTGTTAACCTGCGATTTCTGAGGCTGGTGACTCAGATAAACTTATCCTCAGAAGCAGTGGTGACTCTTGGTCTTCCTTTCCTGGGGCGGTCCTCATGTGAGCCAGTTTCTTTGATGGTTTTTGCCACTGCACTTGGGGACACTTTCAAAGTTTGCCCAATTTTTTTAGACTGACTGATCTTCATTTCTTAAAGTAATGATGGCCACTCGTTTTTTCGCTGCTTTTTTCTTGCCATAATACAAATTCTAACAGTCTATTCAGTAGGACTATCAGCTGTGTATCCACCAGACTTCTGCACAACACAACTGATGGTCCCAACACCATTTATAAGGCAAGAAATCCCACTTATTAAACCTGACAGGGCACACCTGTGAATTGAAAACCATTCCTGGTGACTACCTCTTGAAGCTCATCCAGATTATGCCAAGAGTGTGCAAAGCAGTCATCAATGCAAAAGGTGGCTACTTTGAAGAACCTAGAATATAAGACATATTTTCAGTTGTTTCACACGTTTTTGTTAAGTATATAATTCCACATGTGTTAATTCATAGTTTTGATGTCTTCAGTGTGAATGTACAATTTTCATAGTCATGAAAATACAGAAAAATCTTTAAATGAGAACGTGTGTCCAAACTTTTGGTCTGTACTGTACATCAGCAGATCCAATTCTCCCATCAATATTATAAAACATTGGTGCCACAGTAGGTTTTGGGTCAACAGCATTGGTCACATATGAGCAAATATTTATCTGACCAATAGCAGGCAAAGGATTATATAATCACAGTACTATCCCTGCCTTGCAGTGGAGGTTTTCAACCTATGATTGCATAATTGGTGCCCCCGCTCATCGGCGGCTGACACTTCTAACCCTACTGTTAAACGAAAAGCTCAATTTATCAATCCAAAAATCATTGTTCAAACAAAAGTGATTGGTGCAACAAATATTCAATTAGAAAATAATAGCTCAATATGCATTAGACCGGTTTCACACGTCCATATATTTCCGGTACCGGAAAAAAAATGGTACCATACGGACAGTCACTGGGGAAGAAGTGCTACAGTAATCACTGTTCCCCAGTGGCTGGTGCTGAAGCCAGCATTCATCATTCTCCCTTGCTCTGCCAGTGAGCAGAGGATAATGATGAGCGTTATATTAAAGTCTGAATGACAGCAAGTGGGGGTTTTTGGGACTGTTACCCCCATCATCCCACACCTGCTGTCGCTAATATCAGTGACAGTTGATGCGGATGATCAGGTATTCCACAGCCGCCAGCTGCGATCATTCGGAAATAAATGAATGAAAAACCCGATGTGGGTTCCCCTCTATTTTATTAACCAACTAGATGAAACTCACAGTTGGAGGCTGCAATCCCCAGCTGTCAACTTCTGCAAGGTTGGTTATAAAGAATAGAGGGGTACCCATGCTGTTTTTTTATTTATTTAAATAAATAATGTTAAAAAACAGCATGGGGTTCCCCCCTATTTTTGACAACCAGCCTTGCCAAAGCTCACAGCTGGGGGCTGCTATTCTCTGACTGGTAAGTGGCCATTGATATAGGCCACCCCTGCCTAAAAACAGTAGCTCACAGCTGCCCAGAAAAGGCACATCTATTAGATGCGCCTTTTCTGGTCCTTTACCCGGCTCTTCCCAATTGCCCTGTAGCGGTGGCAAGTGGGGTAATATTTGTGGGGTTGATGTCACCTTTCAGGTGACATCAAGCCTATGGTTTAGTAATGGAGAGGCGTCTATTAGACACCTATCCATTACTAATCCTATAGTCCATTAAAAGTTGTAAGGGCAAAACCATACCAAATACATTCAATGATAGGGTTCATGCACTTGCACACATATATGTATGTACTAAAGGCCTGCTTAATTTATTTCAGACAGGCCTTCTAGCATTGGTCACATTTTGTATGATTGCATTTTTTGGGCTAAGAACTAACAGGCAGATGAAAGTAGGTCAAAGTCAAATATTTTACATGATTACATGAGATGCCAGAAACTATTGATTAGTGACAGCTGGGGTTGAGCGACCTTGACTTTTTTAGAGTCGAGTCGGGTTTCGCAAAACCCGACTATCTCAAAAGTCGGGTCGAGTGAAATCGGCCGATTATGTCGTAAAGTCGGGATCGAACGAAACACGAAACCCAATGCAAGTCAATGGGGCAGCATAGTCGGCAGTGAGTGGGGGCCAGGAAAACACCTAGAGTGCCCATTTTAATGGCAAAAACATCCATTCTTTTTAATGAAGCTTGTCAATCTTAATTTCCCTTGCAATAATAGTTAGGCATTGGAAATTGGGGGTCATTTGGCTAAAGTTGTTGGGGGTAGGGCTGGTTCAAGTATTTTGTGGGCCCAGGAAATTTGGACCACGTCACGGCAGTGGAGCAGGGCGAGGTAAGTATTTAAACTTTGCAAGTGCTGTGATCCTGAGCAAGCAGGGGGGGCTCACTCGTTGGCATTGGCACTGGCACATGGCCCCTCAAAGTACGGCGGTGTGTTTGCACGGCGGGGACGCCTCCCACCAGCAGCGACACTTTTGCGTACTATGAGGGGCCCTGTGCGAGTGACGTCGCCAACGAGTATGCCCCCCCCACCTGATGATGGAACTTGCACTTTCATCTTCACCTTCCTCCATGTCCCCTTGTAAGGTGGTATAGTATATGGGAAGGGGAACCTGAATTTCAGCAGGGTCAGATTCTGGCTGTGTAGCGTGCAAGGGGAATGTAGTGGTCTGGGGCAATGTACCAGCAGACTCATCTATCACTGGCTGGGCAATGGGCAGGATGAGGAGGAAACACAGATATAGGCCCAAAGAAAAAAGTGGGTCAATGCAGTTCAAAATTGGTAACAGGACTAACCAGGGGGCATTGCTTTGTTCAGTGGAGGACAACTGTAATGAGAGGCTGACACAGTGAGTAGGCCCAAATCAGTAAGTAGGCTAAATGCAGTTCAAAATTGGAAACAGAAGTAAACAGGCGGCACTGGTTTGGTCAGTGGAGAACAGCAAGGAGCGGCAGACACTGTTAATAGGGCAAACAAAACAAGTAGGCAAAATGCATTGTTATATTACAAAATTTAACGAGAGCCTCAAAATTGAAGCTAAGGAATGGCAACCTGGAGAACACCTTGGAGCGGCAGACACCGTTTCTAGAACCCAACCAAACAAGTAGGCCCACTGCAGTTTTTAAATTAAAAAACTCTTCAACGAGAGCCTGAAAATTGAAGCTCAGGAAATGCTACCAGGAGAACACCTTGGAGCGGCAGACACCGTTAGTAGGCCCTACCGAAGTATTAGCCCCAATGCAGTTTTCAAATTCCTATAGGCTGAAAACCAGACAATTGACGCTCGGCTTTTTTCAGAGGAGGACAGCTGTATTGAGTGGCGCAGACAGACACAGGTAGTAGGCCTTAAACAAAAAATTTGGCTCAATGCAGTTTAAAAAAGGTTACAGGGGTACACAGGCAGCATTGGTGTGGTCAGCTGAGGACAATTTGAATTAGGGACTGCAGACAGACTTAGTAGGCTTTCCCCTGTGGACCATGCATCCACCACATTAACCCAGTGCGCCGTAATTTACACGTAACCTTCCGTGTACATGCCTACTGGTTCATGCGTCTGTTGTCAGGTGCACCTTTCTACTCTTAGATTGCCTGAGTGCATGGACAATGCGGACTTTTACATGCTGGTGGAGGGCTGGGATGGCTTTTCTCGCAAAAGAAGTGTCGACTGGGTAGCTCGTACCGTGGTACAGCGTAGTTCATCTGGGCTTTATAAATATAAAATAAAGAAAAAAAGTAGGCTCTATGCACTTTCAACTAGGTTCCAGGGGTACACGGCCAGCATTGGTCTGGTCAGTGGAAGACAATTTCAATTATGGACCGTAGACAGACTTAGTATGCCTACAATTAAAAAAAGGATGCTCTATGCAATTTAAAATAGGTTCCAGGGGTACACGGCCAGCATTGGTCTGGTCAGTGGAGGACTATTGGAAGGAGGGACCGCAGACAGGCTTTGTAGGCCTAACATAAGAAAAGTAGGCTGTAGGCACTTTAAAATAGGTTCCAGGGGTACACGGGCAGCAGTGGTGTGGTCAGTGAAGGACAATTTCTATTATGGACCGCAGACAGACTTAGTACGCCTACAATTAAAAAAAGAATGCTCTATGCAATTTATAATAGATTCCAGGGGTACACGGCCAGCATTGGTCTGGTCTGTGGAGGACTATTGGAAGGAGGGACCGCAGACAGGCTTTGTAGGCCTAACATAAGAAAAGTAGGCTGTAGGCACTTTAAAATAGGTTCCAGGGGTACACGGGCAGCAGTGGTGTGGTCAGTGAAGAACAATTTCTATTATGGACCACAGACAGACTTAGTACGCCTACAATTAAAAAAAGAATGCTCTATGCAATTTAAAATAGGTTCGAGGGGTACACGGCCAGCATTGGTCTGTTCTGTGGAGGACTATTGGAAGGAGGGACCGCAGACAGGCTTAGTAGGCCTAACATAAGAAAAGTAGGCTGTAGGCACTTTAAAATAGGTTCCAGGGGTACACGGGCAGCACTGGTGTGGTCAGTGAAGGAAAATTTCTATTATGGACCGCAGACAGACTTAGTACGCCTACAATTAAAAAAAGGATGCTCAATGCAATTTAAAATAGGTTCCAGGGGTACACGGCCAGCATTGGTCTGGTCAGTGGAGGACTATTGGAAGGAGGGACTGCAGACAGGCTTAGTAGGCCTAACATAAGAAAAGTAGGCTGTAGGCACTTTAAAACAGGTTCCAGGGGTACACGGGCAGCAGTGGTGTGGTCAGTGAAGGAAAATTTCTATTATGGACCGCAGACAGACTTAGTAGGCCTAACATAACAAAAGTAGGCTCTATGCACTTGGAATTATCTTGCAGGGGTACACAGGCAGCATTGGTGTTGTCAGCGGAGGCCGATTGTAAGGAGTGTCTGACAGTTAGTACTCCCAAAAAATAAATAGATGTTAATGTCTCGCAATACAACAAAACCAAAAAAGAAAAGGGTGGCATACTTAGGTACAGGGGTGGACTCCTCTGCTGAGTTTCAGACCTAGTAATTTGGTTGGTGTAAATATAGGACACTGCCCCTGACTATGTTAAGTAGCATCATACATGTCAACACATTGGTATTATCAGTGCCAGGCATTGAAGGATGTCAGCGCATAGACTAAACATTGGTGGAGCTGTGAGAGATTATTTTGCAAGTGGTAGAGCACTGTTTGAGCTGGGGGGGAAACTGTCTTGTGGCCGGCGGTACAGGTCCAGGGCCCCTCATGTTACAACGGTGTGTCTGACATTGGTTGCGCACCAACACCGCCAGAGACACTTTATTGTACTATGAGGGACCCAGTGGCAGTGCCGTCGACCAAAAGCGGGCACACCCACCTCTTCAGACAAACGGCACTCTCACGGGTGCTTGCACCAAGTGGCGAGACCACGGCCCCTGTGGGGGAGTTTGCCCATTTAGGGAGGTGTAAACATGTCGTATGCTGGACAAACAGCTGCTGCAAATTACGAGATTGGAAAACTCAGTCAGACCAGTCCACAAGCTAGACCTTTTCATAGGAAAGCTAGGTGTCAGCCGGGAAAGGTGGGGCAAAATAATTCGAAATCCAGGAGTGGTTCATTTTAATGAAGGTTAGATCATCAACATTTTGGGTAGCCAGACGAGTCCTTCTTTCGGTTAATATTGAACCAGCAGCACTGAATACTCTTTCTGATAGCACACTAGCTGCTGGGCAAGCAAGCTCCTGCAATGCATATTCTGCCAATTCTGGCCAGGTGTCTAATTTGGATGCCCAGTAATCAAATGGGAATGACGGTTGAGTGAGAACATCGATAAGGGATGAAAAATAGTTAGTAACCATACTGGACAAATGTTGTCTCCTGTCACTTTGAATTGATGCTGCAGTACCTGTCCTGTCTGCAGTCATAGCAAGATCACTCCACAACCTGGTCAGAAAACCCCTCTGTCCAACGCCACTTCTGATTTGTGCACCTCTAACACCTCTGGTCTGCTGCCCCCTGCAGCTCGTGTGAGAACCATCACCGGCGCTGTGTGCTGGGAATGCCTGAATCAAACGGTCAACAAGAGTTGATTGTTTGGTTGCTAATATTTGTTCCAGGTTCTCATGTGGCATAATATTTTGCAATTTGCCTTTATAGCGAGGATCAAAGAGGCAGGCCAACCAGTAATCGTCATCGGTCATCATTTTAATAATGCGTGTGTCCCTTTTGAGGATACGTAAGGCATAATCTGCCATGTGGGCCAAAGTTCCAGTTGTCAAATCTGCGGTTGTGCTGGGTTGAGGGGCAGTTACAGGCAAATCTACGTCACTTGTGTCCCTCGAAAAACCAGAACCCGGCCTTGCCACGCCACCAATTTCCATTGGCCCCGGAGAAGCTTCCTCATTAAAAAAATACTCATCCCCATCATCCTCCTCGTCCTCCTCCTCCTGTTCTCCCGCTACCTCGTTCTGTACACTGCCCTGACCAGACAATGGCTGACTGTCATCAAGGCTTTCCTCTTCCTCTGCTGCAGATGCCTGCTCCTTTATGTGCGTCAAACTTTGCATCAGCAGACGCATTAGGGAGATGCTCATGCTTATTATGGCGTTGCCTGCACTAACCAGCCGTGTGCATTCCTCAAAACACTGAAGGACTTGACACATGTCTTGTACCTTCGACCACTGCACACCTGACAACTCCATGTCTGCCATCCAACTGCCTGCCCGTGTATGTGTATCCTCCCACAAATACATAACAGCACGCCTCTGTTCGCACAGTCTCTGAAGCATGTGCAGTGTTGAGTTCCACCTTGTTGCAACGTCAATGATTAGGCGATGCTGGGGAAGGTTCAAAGACCGCTGATAGTTCTGCATACGGCTGGAGTGTACGGGCGAATGGCGGATATGCGAGCAAAGTCTGCGCACTTTGAGGAGCAGGTTGGATAACCCCGGATAACTTTTCAGGAAGCACTGCACCACCAGGTTTAAGATGTGGGCCAGGCAAGGAATGTGTTTCAATTGGGAAAGGGCTATGGCAGCCATGAACTTCCTTCCGTTATCACTCACTACCTTGCCTGCCTCAAGATGTACAGTGCCCAGCCATGACTGCGTTTCTTTCTGCAAGAACTCGGACAGAACTTCCGCGGTGTGTCTGTTGTCGCCCAAACACTTCATTGCCAATACAGCCTGCTGACGCTTGCCAGTAGCTGCCCCTTAATGGGAGACCTGGTGTGCAACAGTGGCAGCTGCGGATGGAGTGGTTGTGCGACTGCGGTCTGTGGACGAGCTCTCGCTTCTGCAGGAGGACGAGGAGGAGGAGGAGGGGGGGCGAACGGCTACAGCCAACTGTTTCCTAGACCGTGGGCTAGGCAGAACTGTCCCAATATTGCTGTCCCCTGTGGACCCTGCATCCACCACATTCACCCAGTGTGCCGTGATGGACACGTAACGTCCCTGACCATGCCTACTGATCCATGCATCTGTTGTCAGGTGCACCTTTGTACTCACAGATTGCCTGAGTGCATGGACGATGCGCTCTTTAACATGCTGGTGGGGGGCTGGGATGGCTTTTCTCGAAAAGAAGTGTCGACTGGGTAGCTCACAACGTGGTACAGCTTAGTCCATCAGGGCTTTGAAAGCTTCGCTTTCAACTTACCGGTAGGGCATCATCTCTAACGAGATTAGTCTAGCAATGTGGGCGTTCAAACCCTGTGTACGCGGATTCGAGGATGAGTACATCCTTTTTCTAACGAGAGTCTCATGTAGGGTTAGCTGGACTGGAGAGCTGGAGATCGTGGAACTAGCGGGGGTGCCGGTGGACATTGCAGACTGAGAGATGGTTGGAGACGGTATTCTTGCCGGTGCCCTACATGCAGTGTTTCCTACTATGAAACTGGTGATTTCCTGACCATGACTGCTTTGGCCTGGCAACGAAACCTTACACGGTGACACAGACGAAGTTGCACACGAGATAGAAGAGGAGGACATAGATGACCCAGTTGTTGACCCCGATTGGCAGCCATTGGGGGAACAGGGTGCAGGCGGCAGTAGTTTTGAAGCGGAGGAGGAGGGGCCGCAGCAGGCATCAACATCGCAACAGGTTCCATCTGCCGGGCCCGTATCTGGCCCAAAACGCATGGCAAAGCACCGTGTAAGCCGGTGGTATAGCGTTTGTGACAGGGCACCATAGTCTCATCAGGGTCTGATTCTGGATCAGCACACTGCGAGGGCAATGTTGTGGTCTGAGTCAAAGGAACAGCATAGTAATCTGACTGTGGCTGTGCATCTGTGCACTCCATGTCCGATTCAACTTGTAATGGGCATGGCCTGTTAACTGTTTCACTTTCTAACCCAGGAACGTTATGTGTAAAGAGCTCCTTGGAGTAACCCGTTGTGTCACCTGACGCATCCTTCTCTTTTGTTGTTTTTGCTGAAGAGGACAAGGAAGCGACTTGTCCCTGACCGTGAACATCCACTAACGACGCGCTACTTTTACATTTACCAGTTTCAGAAGAGGAGGCAAAAGAGCTAGAGGCTGAGTCAGCAAGGAAAGCCAAAACTTGCTCTTGCTGCTCCGGCTTTGAAAGCGGTTTTCCTACTCCCAGAAAACGAAGCGTTCGAGGCCTTGTATAGCCAGACGACAAACCTGGCTCCACAACTCGTGACTTAGGTGCTATATTGCGTTTCCCACGACCACCTGATGCTCCACCACCACTACCATCATTACCAGCTGCCAATGACCGCCCACGGCCACGACCTCTTCCACCAGACTTCCTCATTGTTTGCAAAACGTAACCAAAGTACCGGTATTTGTTACTGTAAAACAACTTACAAGGTGAACTCTAACTTTTGTAGGATTTAGATATCCCTTTATAGGTGGGTGAGACTGCAAGGAAAATCAGGCACAATGTTACACACTAGGTTTTCTGTGGCACAAAATGAGAGAGATGCCACACACGCAGGACCGTCACTCAAGCACAAATGCCAATATTAATCTCCCACTAATTTTTTTTTTTTCAGGGAGAATTTAAAAAAAAACAAACAAAACAGTATTAGACACTAGGCTTTCTGTGCCCCACAATTTGAGAGAGATGGCACACACGACTGGCACTCAAGCACAAATGCCAATATTAATCTCCCACTATTTTTTTTTTATTTCTGGGAGAATTGGCAAGAAATCAGGCCCACTGTTAGACTGTATGTTTTCTGTGCCAGAAAATGAGACACAGATGCCACACACAGGACTGCCACTGATGCAGATTTGCCAATTTTAATCTGCACCCTTTTTTTTTATTCAGGGAGACTAGTGAATACACGTGGGCCACTGTATTAGAGTATATTTCCTGTGGCAGAAAGTGGCTTGAAGAGATGTAACGAAAAAAAAAAAAAATTAAATCGAAAGTGTGGACAAACAAACAAGATAGCGGTGCAGAAAGGAAGGAACAACAGGATTTGTGCTTTGAAAAAAGCAGTTGTTTTGCACAGCGGCGTACACACAGCAATGCAGCTATCAGGGAGCCTTCTAGGGCAGCCCAATGAGCTACAGCGCTGAGGGAAAAAAAATGTAGCTTCCACTGTCCCTGCAAACAAAAGGTGGTGTTGGACAGTGGAAATCGCAACAGCACAAGTGGTTTCGGGGTTAATGTACCCTGCCTAACGCTATCCCTGCTTCTGATGAAGCGGCAGCAACCTCTCCCTATGCTCAGATCAGCAGCAGTAAGATGGCGGTCAGCGGGAACGCACCTTTATAGCCCCTGTGACGCCACAGACAGCAAGCCAATCACTGCAATGCCCTTCTCTAAGATGGTGGGGACTGAGACCTATGTCTCAAGTAGTCATGTTTGGAGATCGCAGGAGCCAAAATGCAGTCCAGAAGTACAGGGGGGCCGAAGCCCAACACGTATCGCCACTAGAAGTGGCTTCGTCAGGGGCAGAGAAAGTAGGTCTGAAGCACTACTTGGATTGTTATCTGTACCCATACCGGAATCAGACGATTTGCAGCCGCTGTGGGAGCATCGAAGCGACCGGAAATCACCGCCTGAATGATGCAAACTGAAGCGCATGCGCTGGCTACAAAGCGTAGCCATGAAATCCAACATATGCGAACACGGAAGCAATAGTCATAAATCTTGTACAAAAATTCTTTATTATAAACAATAATTCTCTTTAACCACAATAGTATAAAAAAGTAGTGTAAAAAATAGAGATGCACATGCAAAACCACAGTAGGTGCAGGTACGATACCACATATAATTGCAACTCTTAAATTTGCATACATGGACAAAATGCAAATATTAGACTATTGCACATATTTTTAGAGGACAACTGTACCAGATTCATGGCTAATAGTAAAATATATAAGCCACCTTAGTAATTACTGGTAGGGACCAGAACAGTGCTTTACGCTCTATTCATAAATGCCAGTGCATACTAGTATAGTTCTGACTACGCCCTGTCAAACAGTCCTCACAATAGTAGCCATACAATTTCTCAATACAAAGTGCTGCTGCATATACAATACATGTCTAAGCCTGACTCCATGTTGCATCCAAATGGTAATGAATAAAGGTGATACGTGACCTGTACGTGCTGTGATGAGCCCCAAGCGTAGCCATGGTAATGAAACTGCTGTGCGCATGCATTTCTGTGACATAGGTATTTACTTAAGATTTTGCTACAATACACCCTACCAGGTGCTATTTTCAACACTGTTTTTTGTATTAGACGGCCACCTGATTCCTTTATATCGGTTTGGGATTTTTTGCTGGTTTGAGCCTTTCTTATTCACTATCATTATATATGTATATATATATATATATATATATATATATATATATGTATATATATATATATATATATATATACAGTTATATGAAAAAGTTTGGGCACCCCTATTAACCTTAAGCTTAATGTTTTATAAAAATTGGTTTATTTGCAACAGCTATTTCAGTTTCATATATCTAATAACTGTTGGACACAGTAATGTTTCTGCCTTGAAATGAGGTTTATTGTACTAACAGAAAATGTGCAATCTGCATTCAAACAAAATTTGACAGGTGCATAAGTATGGGCACCCTTATCATTTTCTTGTTTTAAATACTCCTACCTACTTTTTACTGACTTACTAAAGCACTTTTTTTTGGTTTTCTAACCTCATTGAGCTTTGAACTTCATAGCCAGGTGTATGCAATCATGAGAAAAGCTACTTAAAGGGAACCTGTCACCTGAATTTGGCGGGACTGGTTTTGGGTCATATGGGCGGAGTTTTCAGGTGTTTGATTCACCCTTTCCTTACCCGCTGGCTGCATGCTGGCTGCAATATTGGATTGAAGTTCATTCTCTGTCCTCCGTAGTACACGCCTGCACAAGGCAAGATTGCTTTGCGCAGGCATGTACTACGGAGGACAGAGAATGAACTTTAATCCAATATTGCAGCCAGCATGCAGCCAGCGGGTAAGGAAAGGGTGAATCAAACACCTGAAAACTCCGCCCATATGACCCAAAACCAGTCCCGCCAAATTCAGATGACAGAGTCCCTTTAAAGTGGCCACTTGCAAGTTGTTCTCCTGATTGAATCTCCTCTGAAGAGTGGCATCATGGGCTCCTCAAAACAACTGTCTAATGATCTGAAAACAAAAATTATTCAACATAGTTGTTCAGGGGAAGGATACAAAAAGCTGTCTCAGATATTTAACCGATAATTTCCACTGTGAGGAGCATAGTAAGGAAATGGAAGAACACAGGTACAGTTCTTGTTAAGGCCAGAAGTGGCAGGCCAAGAAAAACATCAGAAAGGCAGAGAAGAAGAATGGTGAGATCAGTCAAGGACAATCCTCAGACCACCTCCAGAGAGCTGCAGCATCAATTTGCTGCAGATGGTGTCACTGTGCATCGGTCAACTATATAACGCACTTTGCACAATGAGAAGCTGTATGGGAGAGTGATGCGAAAGAAGCCGTTTCTGCAAGCACACCACAAACAGAGTTGGCTGAGGTATGCAAAAGCACATTTGGAGAAGCCAATTTCATTTTGGAAGAAGGTCCTGTGGACTGATGAAACCAAGATTGAGTTGTTTGGTCATACAAAAAGGCGTTATGCATGGCGGCCAAAAAACACAGCATTCCAAGAAAAACACTTGCTACCCACAGTAAAATTTGGTGGAGGTTCCATCATGCTTTGGGGATGTGTGGCCAATGCCGGCACCAGAAATCTTGTTAAAGTTGAGTGACGCATGGATTCCTCTCAGTATCAGCAGATTCTTGACAATAATGTTCATGAATCAGTGACAAAGTTGAAGTTACACAGGGGATGGATCTTTCAGCAAGACAATGATCCAAAACACCGCTCCAAATCTAATTGGGCATTCATGCAGAGGAACAATTACACTGTTCTGGAATGGCCATTCCAGTCCCCAGACCTGAATATCATTGAACATCTGTGGGATCATTTGAAGAGGGCTGTCCATGCTCAGTGACCATCAAACTTAACTGAACTGGAATTGTTTTGTAAAGAGGAATGGCCAAAAATACCTTCATCCAGGAACTCATTAAAAGCTACAGGAAGCGACTAGAGGCTGTTATTTTTGTAAAGGAGGATCTACTAAATATTAATGTCACTTTTCTGGTGGGGTGCCCATACTTATGCACCTGTCAAATTTAGTTTGAATGCAGATTGCACATTTTCTGTTAGTACAATAAACCTCATTTCAAAGCAGAAACATTACTGTGTCCAACAGTTATTAGATATATGAAACTGAAATAGCTGTTGCAAAAAAAGTAATTTTTATAAAACATTAAGCTTAAGATTAATAGGGGTGCCCAAACTTTTTCATATAACTGTATATATATATACTAGCTATTGAACCCGTTCTACGCCCAGGTGGCGAGCATTTATATTGGTATATGGTCTCCATCCTGTCATGTGCTGCTCCATCCTGCGTCCCCAACCTGTCATGTGCTCCCATCCTGCGCCCCCGTTCTGTCATGTGCTGCTCCCATCCTGCGCCCCCGTTCTGTCATGTGCTGCTCCCATCCTGCGCCCCCGTTCTGTCATGTGCTGCTCCCATCCTGCGCCCCCGTTCTGTCATGTGCTGCTTCCATCCTGCATCCTGCACCCCGTTCTGTCATGTGCTGCTCCCATCCTGCGCCTCCATTCTGTCATTTGCTGCTCCCATCCTGTCATGTGCTGCTCCCATCCTGCGCCCCCGTTCTGTCATGTGCTGCTCCCATCCTGCGCCTCCATTCTGTCATTTGCTGCTCCCATCCTGTCATGTGCTGCTCCCATCCTGCGCCCCCGTTCTGTCATTTGCTGCTCCCATCCTGTCATGTGCTGCTGCCATCCTGCACCCCCGTCCCCAGCCAGGAACTCCCTAACTTACTCCCCAGCCCACCAGTTTTACCCTAATGTGAGGAGTGGCCTAGTAGATAGAACCTTTGCTCCCCCTGGTGGACTGGTGTGTGAAGTGTGTGTGGCTGTGATACCTGGACAGAAGATCTCCTTCATTGCCTTCAGACGTAACAACACTCCCCCTGGTGGAAGAATAACATTACTGCAACGAACCAGGACTCTGGGGCACTGCACATATTTTGTCATTGTTCTTTTTGTCCTGTTTGTACGAGGGGGCTTACATCAACCAGGGATTTATTCTTGTGTGTTTTTAATTGTTTTTATAGTGTTGTTGGTCTGTGTACACACTTTAATAAAGTTTTCACTATTTATAATCTTGATGATCTCCCTACCAGCATGTTCTTTTCTTCTTTTGTTTGAATTCATTAATACTTTTTGCATGCTGTGGGATTGATCCCGTCTTTGTATTGAATTTTGCTCTATGGTGCCCTCCATTCTCTCTGTATCCATAGAATAATATGCCCCGTATGCTGCTGCTGCTGTGATTAAAAAGAAAAAAATGACATACTCACCTGGCCAGGTGCCGGTGTCCTGAGCAGGAAGGGACACCGGCGTACTATGGGGGCTAGGTGCCGGATTCGCCACTGGCTCAGGCACCCAGCACTTGCGATATTCACCTGTCCCTGTTCCACCGCCGTGTGCCGCTGTGTCTTCCGGGTCTCTGCAGTGACTATTCAGGCAGAGGGCTCGCACTAAACATGTCATCGCAACCTCTGACCTGAACGTCACAGCCAGAGGACGTGGAAGACACAGTCCGGCGGTGGAATGGGGACAGGTGAATATCGCATGGCTCACCCTCCCCCGTCATTCTTACCCTCCTGGAGCAGTCTCTGCACTTCCCTGCTTCGTCCCGGGGCCTGCAGCTCCTTCCAGTGCTAAGCGGTCAAATGGTACTGCTCATTAAAGTAATGAATATCCACACCTATAAGAGTGGAGTCACGTCCATATTCATTACTTTAATAAGCGGTACCAAGTGACCGCTGAACACAGGAAGAGCTGCTGGTTCTTGAGACCATCTGAGAAGCAGAGACTGCGCCAGGAGGGGGTGAGTACGATGTGACAGCCACCACTCCTGCCACTCCCCCTCCCTCGCCGACCGCATGCAACAATGACTCGAGTATAAGCCAAGAGGAGCCCTTTTAGCCTAAAAAAATGGGCTGAAAATCTCGGCTTATATGGTATACGCCTAATTCTGGCTAGAAATAATACAAAATGCTAGGTACTTAAAGAAAAATGTGCTAGAATTCTGTTGCATACTACACCAAAAAGAAAATACTTTGTTGTCAACTGTCGTGAAATTCCTTAACAGTTTGTGAAACTTTTGTTTGCACAAAGTTTTTTGAAAAATTGTCCAGTAAAAATAATAGCTCAGGTATGCAGTCCTGGTTTTACAATCCATTTGAAATGTTTTTATCACCTACCTCAACATTAGTAAAGTAGTCTGAAATAAGGGACCTGGCTTAGAGAATTTATTAAAGATGTGCATCATTCTTGTTCAAGACTGTGAGAGAAAAGCTACAGCTACAGATTTGCTAGTAATGAGATAAAGTTCAGCTCTTTGTTAGTTATAATCACACACAGCTCTGCAGTGAGGTCAGAAGAGCAGACTGTCAGTCATTACTTGGTTTACACTGGTTTTGCTCCTTTTTATGTAAAATAATCTTTGGAGGCAGACTCGCATGCAGATCAGTGTCTGGATAATAGATCGGAACAACTCATTTACATGTATGAAAATTGAGAAAAATGTGGATTTATTTGGAATAAGACAATAGATCGCATATGAGAAGGTATGATTTTATTCAGCTTCCTATAACCTACATGTCCATATAGACCACTTTAGACCACTTAAGAGGGTTAAAGGGAACCTGTCACCCCCAAAATCGATGGTGAGGTAAGCTCACCGTCATCAGGGGCTTATCTACAGCATTCTTTCTGTAATGCTGTAGATAAGCCGCCGATGTTACCTGAAAGAGGAGAAAAAGACGTTAGATTATACTCACCCAGGGGCGGTCCTGCTCCGATGGGTGTCTCAGGTCCGCTCCGGCGCCTGCAATTTTAGTAACATAGTAACATAGTTAGTAAGGCCGAAAAAAGACATTTGTCCATCCAGATCAGCCTATATTCCATCATAATAAATCCCCAGATCTACGTCTTTCTACAGAACCTAATAATTGTATGATACAATATTGTTCTGCTTCAGGAAGACATCCAGGCCTCTCTTGAACCCCTCGACTGAGTTCACCATCACCACCTCCTCAGGCAAGCAATTCCAGATTCTCACTGCCCTAACAGTAAAGAATCCTCTTCTATGTTGGTGGAAAAACCTTCTCTCCTCCAGACGCAAAGAATGCCCCCTTGTGCCTGTCACCTTCCTTGGTATAAACAGATCCTCAGCGAGATATTTGTATTGTCCCCTTATATACTTATACATGGTTATTAGATCGCCCCTCAGTCGTCTTTTTTCTAGACTAAATAATCCTAATTTCGCTAATCTATCTGGGTATTGTAGTTCTCCCATCTCCTTTATTAATTTTGTTGCCCTCCTTTGTACTCTCTCTAGTTCCATTATATCCTTCCTGAGCACCGGTGCCCAAAACTGGACACAGTACTCCATGTGCGGTCTAACTAGGGATTTGTACAGAGGCAGTATAATGTTCTCAATTTTCATTCCATGACGTCCTCTTCTGGTCTTCATGCCGCGGCTACAGCATTACAGAAAGCTGTAGATAAGCCCCTGATGACGATGAGCTTACCACACCATCGATTTTGGGGGTGACAGGTTCCCTTTAATACTACTGACAGATTCCCTTTAAGGTCCATGGATTATATGGCTTTAATGCCCAGACATTTTTTTAAATCTTTTTGTTTTTCATCATCACATTCCACAAGCCATAATTTCTTTTTTTTTTTTTTTTTTTAGACGTAGCTGTATGAGTGTTTTTTTCCAGGATGAGTTGTGTTTTTAACAGGCACCAGTTTGGAGGCACAAATAACTTAATATGTAACTTACTTGGACTCTTTATAGGAAGAGATAGAATACAACATAGCAATTCTGTTGTTTTTACCATTTAAAATGTTAACCTTTGCATTTGCTGCATGAAAAAGGCTTTGCATTATTCTGTCGGTCATCATGATTATGGTGAGATCACATTTTTGGAGTTTCATTTATATATTATTACTTTTATACAATAAATACCCTAGATACAAATAGAAATACACAAATGTTATTCAGGTACAGAGGTATATATATTAATATATTAAAAAATTATTTATAAAATCATTTGATAAAAGAGATCCCTGAAGAACCGGTGTATTAGTGGTGTAGTGGGACACTACAGAAAGTTAAAAAATCAAGCTCATCCCGTGGTAAAAAATCAAGAAAAACAATCTAGACAAGGATATAATCATATAAAATATAATTTTTATTAAATTCCACACATAAAATTATAAGGAAAAAATAAAATAAATAAATAAATACCAATATATATGTAAACAGATTATTACTACGTGCCCTAATTTCACTGGCTGTTATAGTCTAAATCTCCATGAAAACACTACTCAATCCTACTACTTACTGCAAATACCAAAATATATATAACAAAAAAGTGAACTCTGAATTGAATAAAAAAGTGAATAAAGTGCAATGTGCCTAAAGTACCAAAATGTACATATTATGATGTAAATATAATTGCATGTAAAAAGACTAAAGTGCTATGTGCAAAGTGCAGATGCAGGGAAGGTAGGTAGATAAAGGTAGGAAGACACTTACTCTGACCAATATGTATATAGTCCACTATGGGTAGCCAGGACAAACAGGGGCACCCCGACGCGCGTTTCGGACGCACTTGCTCCTTCGTCAGGGGGTGTGTATTTTTGGATAAATACAGGTGTAATTTTATAGTATGCTTTCTTTTTTGTTTTAGTACTTTTGCACAATAAAGAACTGTTTTTTTTTTTGCATCGTTCCCAGATCCATTATTTTTTTATTTTTTTGCATAATGTACTGTAGGATTTTTTAGTACAATTTTGAAGCCCATCAGTCCATGGGCGAAGATATTCATCTGAACTACCACATTGATTTACATTAGTGAGGGTGCTGTTGTATGTTACCCGTTTTGCATACAGACAGCACAAGAATGTTTAATACACTCTCAAGAATGAGCCTTAAAACTCACAAGGAGTCTAACTCAATGTGCATCCTACACTATGTATTATATTTTTATCTGTGGTAGGATAGAGGACAGTGTGCAATCTCTCTCTGTCACCTTACATCTTGTGGTCGCTGCTGACGAGGCATGCAAGGGGTTAATATAGCTAGTAAAGAGCAGTGACAGTGACAGTGCTCACTCCCTCCTGCTGTATTTGCACTAGCAGCAGGGAGCCAAGGGATCACTATCCTGGGGTGAAAAGTCACTGCTTTTTAAATCCTTAATGGAAAGTGGCAAGTCCATTGGGATTTGAAAAGCCAGTGGAGTGATGGGAAGTAATTTCTTTAAAGTATCCAAAGAAAACATTGATAAAATCCTGTGTTTTAGCGAGGTTATAGCACTAAACACTTACAAAGTTGATGGCCTTGACTTTAAAGGGAATCAGTCACCAGGTTATTCTTTTCCATTGTTAGAGTAGCATAGTGTAGGGGCAGAAACCCTGATTTCAGTGATATGTCATGTACTGGGCTGCTTGCTGTCATTTTAATAAATTCTCTGTTATCTCTGGTACAGATCTATCACTTCTCTGAATGCTAAGCTCGTTGTAACTTCACCCACACCACCACTAATTGGCAGTTTTCTGCCCATATACAGTGTTTACAGAAAACTGACAATCAGTGGTGGGTTTGGGGTTATACAAAGCTTATGAATATGGAGGCTTACTATTTCTCTAGTGATAACATTCCGCTGATAAAACAGTGATTTTAGAAAAAGTGCATTAAGTAAGCAGCCCAATAAGTGATACTTTGCTGGAATCAGGGTCTCTATCTTTATGTTATGCTGCTGTCAGATTCGGTGGCAAAAACCAGATGACAGATTCCCTTTAAAAATGTTAATTTGATGGCAGTTATTAGGACACAGTAACAGCAAGATTGTGGTCATCTTTATGCATGTATAGATCATACCAGAAAAAGTGCAGATTACAGCACTTGTCAGCTGTACCCAATATTAAGGTTATTAGCATATAGTAGATTGGGTAAGAGGATAGTGGAAAACAAGCCGACAGTACAGAAACTGTGATCTGTGACTACAGTTTAGCTATACTGGTACAGAGAATTTGAGGCAGTCACACCCAGGGCTGGGACAAGGGGTAGGCAATGTAAGCTCCTGCGTAGGGCGCCAACTCCTGCCTACCTGCGGGAGGCACACATTAAAAAATAAGATTGCTGAATGACTACAGTTGCTCGGCACCTTCCTGCGGCCGCAGGCATCAGCACAGTGATGGCTGGGGAGCAAGCACAGAGGTGAGTGATGTCAGTCACTGACACCGCTCACCTCTCTCTCTACCTGTGCCCCAGCCATCATTTCCTCCCCGAACTTAATTGTATTCGTATCTGTCATACTATATATTGGCGGTTTGTTGTGGATATCATACCATATGGGTGGCTGTGGTGGCCATTATACTGTGTAGGGGGACAGTGTGATGAGTGGTTAATTTGAAGAGGGAAGTGTGGTGGGCAGAATGGGGGCATATTGCGATAAAGGGCACAGAATGGATATAGAGGGGGCAGTGTGAAATGGAGGCACAATATAGAGAAGTGGGTTAGCATGATGGGGGACAGTGTGGAGATGTAGAAAGTGTAATGGAAAATTAGAAAGGGGACAGCTAGTGTAGGCTGTGATTCATAAGGGCAGATGGTGTGGCAGCTAATGTTGATAATGGTAGACAGTGTGGAGGACATATACTATTGAATGCTTATTCAGGTCATAATATGAGCAGATATTTTTATGCAGAGGGCATTTTTAATAACACTCATTTTAAGAGAACTGTGACGGGATGTACTGCAAAAGATCAGAGAAGAGGGAGGTCTGTGTGAAAAGCCGTCATGTCATCTAGGCAAGATGGACAGAAAGAAAGAGATGACTCCAAAGAAGATGTGCCTAGTGAGATATTCATATTCTATTGATGGCTCTGGTGCTCTAATTATGTACTAATGATGATTTTGGATTATTATGCATGCAATTATGATGATTCTGGTGATGAATTTATCATCAGAATCATCATCACTATATGAATACAGCACCAGAACAACTATCAATACATGAATAACACTAGAACCGGAATACATCACCAGAACCACCATCAGTTTTGTGCAAGCTGTATATTTAGCATGACAGATGCAAAAATCATCAGACACATCCCTTTATCTGTAATGGGGGTCTGTTTATGTTCCATTAGGGTACATGTAAAATGCTGGTCACCTTAATTTTTTTTGTGAAAAAGATAACAATTCTAGTAGAAGTGGTCATCAGAGTTTCCTACCTAACCCATAGAAGGTAGAGGGGGAAGTGCATTAGGGGTCTTGCTACCTTAGTATCTGATCCATTCCCTGGCTGTAGGGGTGGGTGGGGAAGGGCCATTGGCTTCTTCTGCCTAGGGTACCAAAATACTTTGTCCCGGCCCTGGTCCCACCTTCTGTCTCATTCTTGGTCCAGCCTATTGTTCTTTACCTTCCCTTAAAGTTTTTTCTACTCAGATTGGCTAAATCATCTAAAAACACAAGTCTATCACGCCCTCAGCAGGAAGTCGGTGCTTTCAGAGCTGATTCTTTACAGCTAGGAAAAAAATTATTATAAAGTACAAAAAAGGATGATCAAGTAACTGTCACTCACATACTGAGGGGAAAGAGGCTTAGCCAGGAGGAGCCTGAATGATTACTTGTACAGCCATTAGCACATCATTAATGATATTTTAACATTTGTAAGAGAAAAAATTCAATGTGTTAATACCAAGGAACAATTATAAATACCGGACAGGAAAATAAGTTTGTACTTGCACAGAACAACAAAATGTAGCTCCAAAAACGTGTTAAGTGTCAACAGAGGTCTAGGTACTAATTAGAAACTAAGATAAGAAAAAACAACTTAATATATATTTTTGTAATGTCTCTATATCATGCAATATTTCCTCTATACGCAGTGAAACCCCTGTAGAGAAGACAACCCAGACATGATTATTTTTATAGACTTTTAACTTCACCATACCACATATTAAAATGAACCTGTCATGAAAAATAATAATACTAATGTTCTGAACCCGCCTGTTGCCTACACTGAGAGCCTCGCTGTTGAGAGGAAATTAAAATTATTCCTCCTGGCAACCTTAAGGTACCTTCACACTCAGCGATGCTGCAGCGATACCGACAACGATGTCGATCGCTGCAGCGTTGCTGTTTGGTCGCTGGAGAGCTGTCACACAGACAGCTCTCCAGCGACCAACGATGCCGGTAACCAGGATAAACATCGGGTTACTAAGCGCACGGCCGCGCTTAGTAACCCGATGTTTACCCTGGTTACCATCGTAAAAGTAAAAAAAACAAACACTACATACTTACCTTCCGCTGTCTGTCCTCGGCGCTGTGCTTTCCTGCACTGACTGTGAGCACAGCGGCCGGAAAGCAGAGCGGTGACGTCACCGCTGTGCTTTCCGGCTGGCCGGCGCTCACAGCCAGTGCAGAGAAGCACAGCGCCGAGGACAGACAGCGGAAGGTAAGTATTTAGTGTTTGTTTTTTTTACTTTAACGATGGTAACCAGGGTAAACATCGGGTTACTAAGCGTGGCCCTGCGCTTAGTAACCCGATGTTTACCCTGGTTACCAGTGAAGACATCGCTGAATCGGCGTCACACACGCCGATTCAACGATGTTTGCAGGGAGTCCAGCAACAAAATAAAGTGCTGGACTTTCTGCAGCGACCAACGACATCACAGCATGATCCTGATCGCTGCTGCGTGTCAAACTGAATGATATCGCTAGCCAGGACGCTGCAACATCACGGATCGCTAGCGATATCGTTCAGTGTGACGGTACCTTTAGGCTTTCAGCCATAGAGGTGCAGCTGGCAAGGCTTCAGACACCACTAAGTGCATTGTGAGGAGCAACTGTAACTACAGCCTGTCACTGATTGACAACCGGCTCACAGTAGAACCAGCCAGTCCGTAAGTGGCGGAGTGTGGTTAAAGCTGCCCCTCACTATGCACTGAGTGATGACTGAAGTCATGTCAGATGTGCCTCTATGGCTGAAAGCCTGAGGAGGCTGGAGGAATAAAAGTAATTTCCTCCCTGCAGCGGGGCTCTAAGGGTATGTGCACACGATGCGGATTTTGCTGCGGATCCACAGCTGCGGATCCGCAGCAGTTTCCCATGAGTTTACAGTACAATGTAAACCTAATGGAAACTAAATCCGCAGTGCACATGCTGCGGAAAAAAACGAGCGGAAACGCAGCGTTTTATTTTCCACAGCATGTCAATTCTTTGTGCGGAATCCGCAGCGTTTTTACACCTGCTCCAATAGAAAACTGCAGATGTAAAAACGCAGAAGAATCCGCATTAGAAACCGCGATAAATCCGCAGGAAAAACCGCAGCGGTTTTGCACTGTGGATTTATCAAATCCGCTGCGGAAAAATCCGCAGAGGAGCTTTCTACAAGTGCACATACCCTAAGTGCAAGCACCACGCAGCTTTAAAACGCTATTAACCTGCAGATTAAACCCATAACTGCAGGTTAATAGCATATTTTACATGACAGCTTCCCTTCAAGCATACTGGATATAGTTTTAAGGCGGTCTTGCTGTCAATGTTTGTATGTATATTTATATATACACACATATATATGTACATATATCCAATATATAAAGCTGAATGTGTGTGTGTGTGTTTATGTACAGTACTAGATGGTGGCCCGATTCTAACGCATCAGGTATTCTAGAATATGCATGTCCACGTAGTATATTGCCCAGCCACGTAGTATATTGCCCAGCCACATAGTATATTGCCCAGCCACATAGAATATTGCCCAGCCACATAGTATATTGCCCAGCTACGTAGTATATTGCACAGCCCACGTAGTATATTGCCCAGCCACATAGTATATTGCCCAGCTACATAGTATATTGCACAGCCCACGTAGTATATTGCCCAGCCACATAGTATATTGCCCAGCTGCATAGTATATTGCACAGCCCACGTAGTATATTGCCCAGTCACGTAGTATATTGCCCAGCCACGTAGTATATTGGCCAGCCACGTAGTATATTGCCCAGTTACGTAGTATATTGGCCAGCCACATAGTATATTGCCCAGTGATGAAGTATATTGCCCAGCCACGTAGTATATTACGTAGCCACGTAGTATATTGCAGAGCGATGTAGTGTACAGCACAGAGCCACGTAGTATATTGCCCAGTTACGTAGTATACAGCACAGAACCACGTCGTATATTGCTCAGCCACGTAGTATATTGCCCAGCCACGTAGTATATTGCCCAGCTACATAGTATATTGCCCAGCCACATAGTATTTTGCCTAGCCATGTCACAGGTTAAAAAATAAAAAATAAACACACTCACCTTCCGATCCGAGGGCCCCTTGTAGTTCTGTCACCGCGTGGCAGCTTCCGGTCCCAGGGTGTGATGACGTCGCGGTCACATGACCGTGACGTCATGGCAGGTCCTTGTCGCATACCATCATTGCCCCTGGAACCTGCCGGTTGCATGGAGCGGTCACCGGAGCATCGCGAGGAGCGGGAAAGGCGGCGGAAGGTGAGTATATAATGATTTTTTATTTTTTTTTTATTATTTTTAACATTAGATGTTTTTACTATTGACGCTGCATAGGCAGCATCAATAGTAAAAACTTGGTCACACAGGGTTAATAGCGGCGGTAACGGAGTGAGTTACCCGCGGCATAACGCGGTCCGTTACCGCCGGCATTAACCCTATGTGAGCAGTGACTGGAGGGGAGTATGCGGGCGCTGGGCAGTGACTGCGGGGAGGAAGGGGCAGTCATTTTCTTCCGGACTGTGCCCATCGCTGATTGGTCACGCCTGTTTTGCTGCGACCAATCAGTGACTTGGATTCCATGACAGACAGAGGCCACGACCAATGAATATCTGTGACAGACAGAAAGACAGACAGACAGAAGGACAGAAAGCTGGAAGTGACCCTTAGATAATTATATAGTAGATGTGTGTATGTCCAGGATTGGCATCTGCACCGTCACAGCTACAGCCACAAAATTTTGCACAGTCACAAGTCTGGACATCGAGAGTGTCATAGGCTATGTTGTGAAGTGAAATTTTAACTTTGCGCGTTCCAATTCACCAAACAATTTTGCCCCTGTCTACATAATGGGGAAAAAGTGAAAGGAAAAGTGTTGGAGGCAAATTGACAGCTGCCAGATGTGAATAAGGGGGACTTAAAGAATGAGAGCGATGGCGCCAAAGAGTATATACTGTACAGTTGCTAAGGTGGGGCCCCGACATGGGATACTCACCACACACAGGGATATGAACACACACACAAAATGCGCCACACACTACCACGTGCTTGAACACATATCACCCTCAGCACACATTTCACCACACATACACCAACCTCGCCACATAAAAGTCGAAACACAAAAGTCGCCACTCAAAACTCACCACGCGCAAAATTCGCCACATGCAAAACTCACCACATGCAAAACTAGGCTCACGCAAAACTCGCCACACGTGCAAAACTCACCTCAAGGAAAACTCGCCACATGCAAAACTTTCACACACGGAAAAATTGCCACATGCGCAAAAGTTGCAACACATGCAACATGCAAAAGTTGCCTCAAAAAAAACTTGCACATACTCAAAACACACCACACATAAATCTCGCCATGTGCAAAACTCACAATGTGCAAAACTTGCTGCACACAACTTACTACACTAACCTGTCCCATGCAACTCGACACAGAAAAAGTTGCTACACGCCTGTCGCCACACAAAACTCATCTCACAAAAGTCGCTACATGCATGTCGCCACACGCAACTCAACACACACAACTTGACCCATGAAACTCGCCCTAAAACACACACAAGTCTGGTATTATCCTTCAAAAATAAAAATTTGATTAATAAGCAGACAAACTACAGAGCAACAAATGTACCATATAGGAAATCTGGCAGCTGTCAGTCACATGACCTGTCTATTATGTGTATGTGTGAGCTAAATAAATAAATAATATATTCTGCTAGGGGGAGGGTTTCCTGTTGGCTGGGGATTTATCAGGCTGCCAATTTAGCTTACAAATACTGAGGTAAAAATGCTGACCAAATAACGTGTGAACGAGATCTAATACAGGAGGAGATGACACACAGATATATACTATATACAGGAGGAGATGACACACAGATATATACTTTATACAGGAGGAGAAGACATACAGGTATATACTATATACAGGGGAGATGACACACAGGTATATACTATATACAGGAGGAGATGGCATACAGGTATATACTATATACAGGGGAGATGACACACAGGTATATACTATATACAGGAGGAGATGGCATACAGGTATATACCATATATAGGAGGAGATGACATACAGGTATATACTATATACAGGAGGAGATGACACACAGGTATATACTATATACAGGAGGAGATGACACACAGATATATACTATATACAGGAGGAGAAGACATACAGGTACATACTATATACAGGGGAGATGACACACAGGTATATACTATATACAGGAGCAGATGACACACAGATATATACTATATACAGGAGGAGAAGACATACAGATATATACTATATACAGGGGAAATGACACACAGGTATATACTATATACAGGAGGAGATGACATACAGGTATATACTATATACAGGAGGGGATGACATACAGGTATATACTATATACAGGAGGAAATGACATACAGGTATATACTATATAAAAGAGGAGATGACACATATGTATATACAGGAGGAGATGACATACATAGTTACATAGTTATTAAGGTTGAAGGAAGACTATAAGTCCATCTAGTTCAACCCATAGCCTAACCTAACATGCCCTAACATGTTGATCCAGAGGAAGGCAAAAAAAACCCATGTGGCAAAGAGTAAGCTCCACCTTGGGGAAAAAAATTCCTTCCCGACTCCACATACGGCAATCAGACTAGTTCCCTGGATCAACGCCCTATCAAGGAATCTAGTGTATATACCCTGTAACATTATACTTTTACAGAAATGTATCCAGTCCCCTCTTAAATTTAAGTAATGAATCACTCATTACGACATCATACGGCAGAGAATTCCATAGTCTCACTGCTCTTACAGTAAAGATTCCGCATCTGTCATTATGCTTAAACCTTTTTTCCTCCAAACGTAGAGGATGCCCCCATGTCCCTGTTTCAGGTCTATGATTAAAAAGATCATCAGAAAGGTCTTTGTACTGTCCCCTCATATATTTATACATTAAAATAAGATCACCCCTTAGTCTTCGTTTTTCCAAACTAAATAGCCCCAAGTGTAATAACCTATCTTGGTATTGCAGACCCCCCAGTCCTCTAATAACATTGGTCGCTCTTTTCTGCACTCGCTCTAGTTCAGCTATGTCTTTCTTATACACCGGAGACCAGAACTGTGCACAGTATTCTAAGTGTGGTCGCACTAGTGACTTGTATAGAGGTAAAATTATATTCTCCTCATGTGCATCTATGCCTCTTTTAATGCATCCCATTATTTTATTTGCCTTTGTAGCAGCTGCCTGACACTGGCCTCTGAATATGAGTTTGTCATCCACCCATACACCCAGGTCTTTTTTATTGACGGTTTTGCCCAGAGATTTAGAATTAAGCACATAGTTATACATCTTATTACTTCTACCCAAGTGCATGACCTTACATTTATCCCCATTAAAGCTCATTTGCCATTTATCAGCCCAAGCTTCTAGTTTACATAAATCATCCTGTAATATAAAATTGTCCTCCCCTGTATTGATTACCCTGCAGAGTTTAGTGTCATCTGCAAATATTGAAATTCTACTTTGAATGCCCCCTACAAGGTCATTAATAAATATGTTAAAAAGAAGAGGGCCCAATACTGACCCCTGTGGTACCCCACTGCTAACCGCTACCCAGTCCGAGTGTGTTCTATTAATAACCACCCTTTGTTTCCTATCCCTGAGCCAGCTCTCAACCCACTTGCACATATTTTCCCCTATCCCCATTATTCTCATTTTATGTATCAACCTTTTGTGTGGCACCGTATCAAAAGCTTTTGAAAAGTCCATATACACTACATCCACTGGGTTCCCTTGGTCCAGTCCGGAACTTACCTCTTCATAGAAACTGACCAAATTAGTCTGTAATGAATGGTCCCTAGTAAACCCATGCTGATACTGGGTCATGAGGTTATTCCTCTTCAGATACTCCAGTATAGCATCCCTTAGAATGCCCTCCAGGATTTTACCCACAGTAGAGGTTAAGCTTACTGGCCTATAATTTCCGAGTTCAGTTTTTGTCCCCTTTTTGAATATTGGCACCACGTTTGCTATACACCAGTCGTGTAGTACAGACCCTGTTATTATGGAGTCTTTAAAGATTAAAAATAATGGTCTCTCAATGACTGTACTTAATTCCTGCAGTACTCGAGGGTGTATCCCATCTGGGCCCGGAGATTTGTCAATTTTAGTGATTTTTAGAAGCCGCCGCACTTCCTGCTGGGTTAAGCAGGTGACATTTAATTGGGAATTTTTATCCCTTGTCATTTTGTCTGCCATGGGATTTTCTTTTGTAAATACTGATGAAAAAAAGACATTTAGCATATTGGCTTTTTCCTCATCCTCATCCACCTTTTCACCCAGACTATTTTTAAGGGGGCCAACACTATCATTTTTTAGTTTCTTACTATTTATGTAGTTAAAGAATATTTTGGGATTATTTTTACTCTCTCTGGCAATGAGTCTCTCTGTCTCAATCTTTGCTGCCTTGATTTGCTTTTTACAGAATTTATTTAATTTTTTGTATTTATTTAATGCCTCCTCACTACCCACTTCCTTTAATTCTCTAAATGCTTTCTTTTTGTCACTTATTGCGCCCCTTACAGCTCTATTTAGCCATATTTGTTTCCTCCTATTTCTAGTATGTTTATTCCCATACGGTTTATACTGTGCACAGGTCCTATCCAGGATGCTAATAAACGTCTCCCATTTTCTTTGTGTATTTTTGTGTCTCAGGATATCGTCCCAGTTAATTGCACCAAGATCCTCTCTCATCAGTTGGAAATTTGCTCTCCTGAAGTTTAGTGTCCGTGTAACTGCTCTATTACACATCTTTTTAAAGGATACATGAAAACGTATTATTTTGTGATCACTATTTCCCAAGTGACCCCCAGCCCTTATATTTGCTATGCGGTCTGGCCTGTTGGTTAACATTAGGTCTAGCAGTGCCCCCCTTCTTGTTGGGCCCTGAACCAGTTGTGAAAGGTAATTGTCTCTCATAGTTGTCAAAAACCGATTACCTTTGCTGGAACTGCAGGTTTCTGTTCCCCAAACTATTTCAGGGTAGTTGAAGTCCCCCATAATAATGACTTCCCCTTGAGTCGCAGCTTCATCTATTTGCTTTACGAGGATATTCTCCATTGCTTCCATTATTTTTGGAGATTTATAACAAACCCCTATCAGTAATTTATTATTTTTTCCCCCTCCCCATATCTCTACCCACAGGGATTCTACATTTTCATTAAATTCACCTATATTATCACGCAGGATGGGTTTTAAGGACGATTTTACATATAGACACACCCCACCCCCTCACTTATCTGTACGGTCATTTCTGAACAGGCTATAGCCCTGCAAGTAAACAGCCCAGTCATGGCTCTCTTCCAGCCATGTCTCAGATATCCCCACCATGTCATAATTATGCTCCAACAACATTAGTTCTAATTCGTCCATTTTGTTGGCGAGGCTTCTGGTATTAGTATACATGCACTTGATGCTCCTCTCTGTACCTCTATTTCTTAAATTATTAACTGTTCTAACCCCACCTCCCATGCCACCGCCACCCCCTACTTCCTTATTTGTGCCCAGGTCTCTGTCTGCACTATCTTCCCCTCCTATAAATTGAATACCCTCCCCCCAATCCCTAGTTTAAACACTCCTCCAACCTTCTAGCCATTTTCTCCCCCAGCACAGCTGCACCTTCCCCATTGAGGTGCAGCCCATCCCTAGTGTATAGCCTGTGGGCAACTGAGAAGTCGGCCCAGTTCTGCAGGAACCCAAACCCCTCCTTCCTACACCAATTCTTGAGCCACTTATTAACCTCCCTAATCTCCCGTTGCCTCTCTGGCGTGGCACATGGTACAGGCAGTATTTTGGAAAATACCACGTTGGAGGTCCTTGCTTTCAGCTTGCAGCCTAATTCCCTGAAATCATCTTTAAGGACCTTCCACCTACCTCTAACTTTGTCATTTGTGCCAATGTGCACCATGACCGCTGGGTCCTCACCAGCCCCTCCCAGTAATCTGTCCACCCGATCAGCGATGTGTCGGACTCGAGCACCAGGTAGGCAGCACACCGTTCGATGATCCCTGTCTTTGTGACAGATTGCCCTATCTGTTCCCCTAATAATTGAGTCCCCCACTACCAGCACCTGTCTGGCCTGCCCTGCTCTCCTTACTGGAGCAGTCACTCTTCCGGCTTTCAGAGGACATGCCTGGCTGCAGCAGTGCTACCCCTGTACTGGCACCCCCCTCATCTTCCAGCTTAGCAAACTTATTGGGGTGTTCCAGATCAGGACTAGCCTCCCTGGCACTCTTCCTTCTACCCTGCTTTCTAACTGTCACCCAGCTTGCTACTTCATCGTCCTGCAGCTCCATCCTACCATCCCCCCCTCATCTATCCCATTGAGCGTCTGCTCAGTGAGCAGAAGACTCCTCTCCATATTGTCTATGGATCTCAGTGTTGCCAGCTGCACATTTAGATTCAGAATCTGGGTTTCCAAATGCACAACGTGCTCACATCTCGCACAGCAGTATGCACCCTCGACCGGCTGATCAAGGACTGCATACATGTGGCAGGTATATACAGCAGGTATATACTATATACAGGGGAGATGACATACAGGTATATACTATATATAGGAGGAGATGACATACAGGTATATACTATATACAGGAGGAGATGACACACAGGTATATACTATATACAGGAGGAAATGACATACAGGTATATACTATATAAAAGAGGAGATGACACATAGGTAAATACAGGAGGAGATGACATACAGCAGGTATATACTATATACAGGGGAGATGACATACAGGTATATCTATGTATAGGAGGAGATGACATACAGGTATATACTTTATACAGAAGAGATGACATACAGGTATATACTATATACAGGAGGAGATGACACATAAGTATATACAATATACAGAAGGAGATGACATACAGCAGGTATATACTATATACAGGGGAGATGACATACAGGTATATACTATATACAGGAGGAGATGACATACAAGTATATACTATATACAGGAGATGACATACAGGTGTATACTATATATAAGGGAGATGACAAACATGTATATACTGAGGGGAAAATGAGAGGTGTTTTGCCCTCAGTATATACCTGGTGTTTTGTGGAAAAGCAGATGTCAGATTCTGGAACAGTCTCTGCTGATACTCCTGTATGCGTGAATCCTTTTCTATGGCAGGAATTATTTCGGCAAATTTACTTTTGTGCCGGGGATCTAAGAGTGTGGCAACCCAGTAGTCGGCATTACTTTGGATTCTGACAATCTGAGGGTCATGTTGCAGGTAGTGCAGCAAGAAGGCACTCATGTGTCTTGCGCATCCAGGAGGACCAAGTCCTTGTTGTCTTGGTGGCTGCGAAGTGAGAATCATGCTTCCTTCCTCTGCCCTCTCCCCCCAACCTCGCACAACAGAAATTTGATCATGGTCTTCCTCATCTGATGAGTCGTCCATGCCCAGTGCCAGTTCGTCCTCCACTTCTTTCTCTTTTCCTGCACCTTCCTCAACAATTTGGCTGCTAGCATGCGCCCTCAGTCATCCCTCTCCCCCAGCCTCAAATGCCAGCTGCCTTGGTGCTGTCGACAGTCTGGACCTTGGCGATATTATCCCTTCCGCATATGACTCCTCCTGTTCCTCCTCCTCTTGTTCCACCACCTGACTCCGAATACTGTTTAAGGTGTGCTCCAGCATGTAAATCATCGGAATAATCATGCTGATAATGGCATCGTCAGCAATAAACATCTTCGTCGCTATTTCAAAACTGTGCAGAAGGGTGCATAGGTCCCTGATCTGAGACCACTCCTGCAGCGTGATTTGCCCCACCTCTGGATCTCTTTGGCCCAGGCTATACGTCATAACGTATTGCACCAGGGCTCGTCGGTGCTGCCACAGTCGCTGCAACATGTGCAGAGTTTAATTCCACCATGTGGGCACATCGCATTTCAGCCGGTGAACTGGCAGGCCCAACGACTTCTGTAGAGATGTAAGTCGTTGAGCTGCGGGATGTGAATGGCAAAAGTGAGCTCACAGCGACCATACCCACTGCAGAAGCCCATCTAGTCCGGGAAAGTTGGATAAAATTTGCTGGACATCCAGGTTCAAAACGTGAGCCATACAAGGCATGTGTGTGACATTGCCCCAGCGAAGGGCCGCACCCAGGTTTGCTGCATTGTCACACATTGCCTTCCCTGTCTGCAGGTTGAGTGGAGACAACCATTGATGGAACTCGGTCTCCAAGGCTGACCACAACTCCTCAGCTGTGTGACTCACATTTCCCAGACATTCCAATGTAAACACTGCCTGATGCCATTGAGCCCTCGTGACAGCATAGTAAGGACTCAGGAGGTGTGCAGGATTCCTTCTGTGCAGTTAAAACGTGGGTGGCATTATCAGACAGGCTTTGGGTGCAGGTGGAGGACCAAGAAGAGGTTGAGGAGGCAGAAGCAGTGGAGGAACTTCTAGATACAGAGGATCGATGAGCAACTTGTGCGGACGGCAAGACTTGGACAGCAGCCCCTTATCCTGATGTCACCATAGTTACCCAGTGCCCAGTCATGTAACGCCCCTGTCCATGTCTACTCATCCAAGTGTCTGTGGTGAAGTGCACCCTGTCACACACAGAGTTTCTCAAGGAAGCGCTGATGTTGTGTGAGACATGCTGGTGTAGCGCAGGCACAGCTTTCTTTGAGAAGTAGTGGCGACTGGGCATCTGGTACTGGGGCACTGCGACGGACATAAGGTCTCGAAAATCCTCTGTGTCCACCAGGCGGAAAGGCAGCATTTCTGTAGCCAACAGCTTGCAGATTGTGAAATTCAACCTCTTAGCTTTGTCATGGCTAGGAAGAAATGGTCTTTTACTTGTCCACAGCTGAGGGACTGAGGGCTGGCTGCCGTGCTTAGACAGGGTTGAGTAGGGTTTCCCTGGCAAACTTCTGGTCTGTGAGCAAGGTGCAGGCGGAGATGTTATGTTGCCTTGATCAAAATGTGGTCGCAATGTCAGAGAGCGCTCAACACCAGCAGGTGTTTCCACTTGCAAATGTCCTGATGACCTGCCAATCACACTGGCTGTTGCGGGTAAAGAGGTGGAAGTTCTGCATCTAAAACCATGTGCGACTGCTGTCCCTACAGTCACAGAGGATGAAGAGGATGCAGATGCACTTGATGGGCGATGGGGCAGACAATGGTTGACCCGGCCCACTAGGCAGCAATGTAGCACAGTGAGCTTCCCACTGCAACTTATGCCTCATATCCATGTGACGGTTCATATATCAAGTACTCATACTAGTCATTTTTTGGCCTCTACTGAGATTTTGTTGACAAATCTTACAGACAACATGAGTTGGGTCATCCTTTGCGATCTCAAAAATGCACAGGCTATGCAAGGCTTAGAGCCCGTGCGACCTGAAGAGCCACCACGACTTCTGCTCAGAGGCACAGTTGAGGTTGAGGATAATAATAATAGTAATCATCTTTATTTTTATACAGTGCTAACATATTACGCAGCACTTTACAGACAGGATGCAGTGGTTGACGTTCTTCCAGTACTCCGTCTCTGTCCAGGAAGGTGCAACCTAACCTCGTTGTCAGACTCGTCACTATCATCCTCCTCCACCTCCTCTGCTGACCTCATGGACTGGGGGACTATCGGTTGACAGTAAGTGGGGTCTCCAACCTCGTCATCATCCTGTGTGTTCTCACATCCATCGTCCTCAGAGCCAACCTCTTCCTGCCCAGACCGAAAAGTCAAGTTTTTGTTCCAATCAGGTATCTCAGTCTCATCATCATCTTCCTCATTGTCTCCACCAACAGGAGTTACAGTTTGGGAATGAGGGTCTATATTATGCTCAGAACCTTCTTCATCTGGGCCTGCATCTGACTCACAAAAATTCTGGGCATCAGTGCAGATCATTTCCTCGTCTGGATTCACAGAAGCTCTGAGGCAAACCTCTGATTCCCAGGCTATAGTATGAGTAAACAGCTCTGCAGACTCAACCATCTGTGTTACCCAATACTCAGATGGGCGGCTGGAGACTTGGGAGCCGTGAGGAAGCAAGTGCGATTGCGGGGTGACACCTCTGAGGACTGGAGTAGTTGTGATGTTGAAGTTGACAAGGAGGAGAGCCCACTTGAACGAGCACTTGATATCCGTTCAAGCACCAGCTGTTTTGTGCCTCATCTGGAATTTGTAGCGATGCTCGTAGCGATGGTCGTAAGAAAAAGATCATATGAAATTGTCCACGAAAAGAAGTAGACATCTTACTTTGGCTGGAAGATGGTCTTTCTTCTGCAGATGTTACTGTTGCTTTACCACCTACTCCACAGACACAACCTTTTTTTCCCTTTCCAACATGCCTATTCCCCTTTCCACCAGAAGCAGACCTTTTGCCACTCATTTTGGTGCATAACAAATTGGCAACTCTGTATCTGTAGTTGTTGCCACAAAAAACGATGCATGAAAACCGAGCAGCGCTGAGTGGCTAAACTGTGGTATTAGGCTCAAAAGGATTTACTGGTTTAGATGCAGTAAAAATTTAGATACACAGGTGGTGTAGTTAGCTTCACAGGTGGGCTACTCCTCTGATGTGCAGACACTGCTCCTTGGTCCAAACAATTTTCTGGGTTAGATGCAGTAAAAATTTAGATACACAGGCGGTGTAGTTAGCTTCACAGGCGGGCTACTCCGCTGACGTGCAGACACTGCTCCTAGGCCCAAAACATTTTACTGGGTTAGATGCAGTAAAAATTTAGATACACAGGCGGTGTAGTTAGCTTCACAGGCGGGCTACTCCGCTGACATGCAGACACTGCTCCTAGGCCCAAAACAATTTACTGGGTTAATAATGTAAAAGGTTGCCACGCTGAGGGGCACTTACAGATAGTCCTATGCAGGGAAAATCCACTTGCATAGCGGTTTCCTCCCCACTGTCCAAAAAATGTTAGCACTGGGAGCGTCCTCCCTAAGGTTGCAATCCCCCGTTGAAACCCGCCGCTGGTGAGCGGGGGACGTGGTCAAGTGGTGACATCACCTGTCCGTGTAAGACGGACGTGTGTAAGGGCCAATCCCAACGCATTTAGAGGGAAATGTCCCTCTTCCTCAAGGTATGGCACCTACACTGCCGCTGTCACTTTATACTTGTCCACATCTCTGCAACCTTGCATGCTAGCAACAGAAGGTACACTATGCTAGTCGGCTCCACCCTACTCAGCACAGTAAGCTGTTGCTTATAAATACTGCTCTGTGGGTATATATAGAAAATCTTATTGGCAACTTCTTTAAATGTGTGGATACATGTCTATATAAATCCATATGCCTGCACCAATATCTACCTAAAATGATTAAGAGCTACTGCCCATTATGCCTATCTTAAAAAAATAATGATGAATAAATAAATAAAACTAATTCTACCATTAAAAAATCCAATCTTTATTAAATGCATGGATAAATCTAATAAATATGTGTATATAAAAAGTGTATAAAAATATATAAATATATATACAAGTGACGTCATTTAACTGTTTATAGAACCATGGCAGTGGATATAACGTATGAGAAACATATAAAAGTATATATTTATCCAATAAAACCACCCCACTGCCACAATTCCCTCACTAAGATGTGTTAAAATATATAAAATATGTGTCAAGAGAGGACAGAAATCTGTCTATTGCACACAGCGTAAATCATTAAAGGACATACAGTTCAATTTCATGATTGAGTCCCTTGGGGGCTAAACTATCTAATATAAAAATCCATTTGGATACTTTTAATATAATCCCCCCCTCTTGGGTTTTTTGGGACCGTTTGAATGCCGCAAAACGAAATACCATCAAATGATCGTCCATGTTTATCTGCAAAGTGTCGTGATAGAGGCTGCCCCACATACCCCTTCGAGATGTTATCCAAGTGTTCCTTGATCCTGTCCCTGAGTCGTCTTTTTGTACGACCCACGTAGATTTTTTCGCAGGGACATCTTATTATATATATAACTCCTACGGAGTAACAAGAGATATTTTCTTTAAGATAGAACTCCCTGCTCCAACGACAGGGTCAAGCCCTTTAAATCTGTATGTATGCATGAAGAAATTTCTTCGTAACCTAGCCCTTAAGAAGTATTTCCTAAAAAAGGAACTAGCAGGATCTAACTTGATTCAACAAAAGTCAAACAAATACATACATACAACGTTAGCCAATCCATCCACTTTTGACCCTATTAGTGAATATTCAAATGCTTTCCACACATTTGAAACTCCGCTGAAGAGTTTTCCGCTACTCCGCTGACGTGCAGACACTGCTCCTAGGCCCAAAAACTATTTACTGGGTTAGATGCAGTAGAAATTTAGATACACAGGCGGTGTAGCTAGCTTCACAGGCGGGCTACTCCGCTGACGTGCAGACACTGCTCCTAGGCCCAAAACTGTTTAATGGGTTAGATACTGTTAGGAGTCGAGTTTCCTCTGCTGCACAGGGGGAATCTCGATCCGTCTCCGCTGGGGTCTCCCATTCTCCTCCAGCCGCAGTGGAGCCTGCTCAGCAGGGACGTCGATCCCAGCGTCTCGCTCAGTCTGACTCTGTGAGAAGAGTTACTGCTGCTTCTCCAGCTTCTGCCTGTAAAGCCTATACTGGTCAGCAGCGAGTGGACTTCTCTGGGACTAAGTCCTTGTCTGCGCACACTGAGCATGCCCAGGGCAAGATCTCCTGTTGGAGATCGAGGGTCATGTGCTCAGACTCTGCAGCGCATTCTATTGGTCCTCTTGGCAGGTCTTGGAAGGGCAAAGTTTCTGTGGCCGCTTCCTGTCCTGCAACTATATAAACTGCGCATGACCGCACGGCCATGCGCTAGTGTACAATTTAATACGTGTGTTTGTTGTGAGTGCAAGTCGTTCTTTAAATACCCCTACCCTATTGTATGATTGTTCGCGTATGGAGTATGGCTGCTATCTAGCGCCCGACTTATCACTCAACGTGTCACACACGTGTCAGCGTCTACTGCTGTGACCGCCAGTGCGGTGCCACGCACCAGTGTGCGTTTCCTGACCCACGTCTGGGTGCTTAGTGGTGCCTGCCAGCACGGCACAGTTCGCACTTCGGTGCCTTAATTATATAATTCCTTTCACACCCAGTAGCGGTGTAGTGCCAGCAAGGGTCTAATCGGACTACAATCCCTGTTGGGGTCTAGTTCGCTGACCACTTGCTCGCGCTCTATGTGCGGTACCGCGGTCCTGTGACGCAACAAGATCGCTCTCTTCACGCTGGGTGAGATTTAACCCACGCGTGTATACTTTTGAATACCGCCATATTGTCTGTCATTTCCTAGCAGCAGGTTTCACCTGCACGGTGGACCCCGGACTGCGAACGCATCTATATCATCTCTCTTGGTGCGTTCCGCCAGTCCTAACATTACACTAGCGCCAGGATCTGGCTAGTGATGACAGACAAACAGCAATCTCTGCGGCATATCCAGCAGCTGGAGGGTAGGTTGGCGGCTCTCGAGAGCGCGACCTCAGCTGTGGATGTTACTGCAGTAGCTGTACAGGCTGCCAGCGTGGCTGCAGCTACTATGTCCATTGCCACCCCTGTTCCGACATTATCTCGCCTCCCGCTGCCAGAAAAATTTTCTGGTGATAGCAAGTTTTGTAGGGGATTTGTGAGTCAGTGCTCTATTCACCTCGAGCTCCTGGCTACACGTTTTCCCACAGAGCGGGCTAAGGTGGGATTTATTCTGTCTCTATTGTCAGACAGGGCGTTGGAATGGGCTACGCCGCTGTGGGAGCGTGGCGATCATGTGGTGCAGAGTGCTCCGCTGTTTCTGAACGCTTTGAAACAGGTCTTTTTAGGACCTCAAGTCACCCATGATACTGCGCTCCAATTGCTGGCATTAACTCAGGGTGAGTCCTTGGTCAGTCATTTTGCCGTCCAATTCCGCACCTTAGCATCTGAGCTGGATTGGTCGGATAAAGCTCTTATCTCCATATTTTGGAGGGGCTTGGCTGACCACGTAAAGGACGCTCTGGCCACTAGGGAGATTCCTGCCACACTGGAGGAGTTAATAACTGTCTCCACTCGAATTGACCTCCGTTTTAACGAGCGGAGGTTAGAGCGAGCCCAGTGTAGGCAGAGGTTTCGGCTGGCTCCTACTTTCACCAAACCTCTGGAATTTCCGGTCCTGGTTCCTGAGTCACATGAGGCCAGGGAAGTGTCACAAGCAGGATCTAAGTCCCGGACCGCTTGTGCACTCAGGGTCTGTCATGTTTGCCAGCAGTCAGGACATCTAGCCACCAGATGTCCTCAGCGGTCGAGGAAACGTCAGCGTCTAGTGGTAGTAGGTGGAGGTACACTAGACACGGCGACGTTTGCCTCTAAGTTGTCCTTTAAGGGGACAATTACTATTGGCTCATTCTCCCACTCGGTAGAGCTCTGCGTGGATTCTGGGGTGGAGGGCAATTTTATGTCTTCTGCCTTTGCCCAACGTCACGCAATACCCCTGGTTATGCTTGCTCAACCAGTAACGGTGCGAGTGGTGAATGGGTCGACATTGCCCTCACAGATAACACACCAGACCATCCCTTTTACTCTGTCCATGTCGCCATCTCATCAGGAGATAATTTCTCTGCTCGTCATTCCGGAAGGAATTGATGAGGTCCTGTTGGGAATACCTTGGCTATGGTACCACTCTCCTCATATCGAGTGGTCCTCAGGCAGAATTCTGGGTTGGGGTGAATCTTGTGGGGGTAGGTGTCAGAGGGAGTGCGTTCAGGTTGCTACTACTGAGGTACCCGCAGATCTATCCTCTCTCCCCAAGCAGTATTGGTCTTATGCAGACGTGTTCTCCAAAAAGGCGGCGGAGGTCCTTCCGCCTCATCGCCCCTATGACTGTCCTATTGATCTCTTGCCTGGTGCTGAGCCTCCCCGGGGTCGAGTTTATCCGCTGTCTCTCCCGGAGACGGAGGCAATGTCACAGTACATCCAGGAAAATCTGGCAAGAGGATTCATTAGGAAGTCAGTGTCACCTGCTGGGGCAGGGTTCTTCTTCGTGCAGAAGAAGAATGGGGAATTGCGCCCATGCATAGACTACAGGGGTCTTAACGCCATCACCGTTAAGAATAAGTGTCCTTTGCCCTTGATATCTGAGTTATTCGATAGACTTCGGGGAGCAAGGGTATTTACTAAATTAGATTTGCGGGGTGCTTACAACCTGATTCGCATCCGTGAGGGTGACGAATGGAAGACGGCCTTTAACACCAGGGATGGGCACTATGAATATCTGGTGATGCCCTTCGGGCTCTGTAATGCCCCAGCCGTTTTCCAAGACTTTGTGAACGATATCTTCCGGGATATGCTTTCCACCTCGGTCGTAGTCTATCTGGATGATATTCTTATCTACTCTCCAGATATTGACTCCCACCGGAGAGATGTTTGCAAAGTCTTCGACCTCCTACGGGCAAACTTCCTCTATGCCAAATTGGAGAAGTGTATGTTTGAGCAGGAGTCTTTACCTTTCCTGGGCTACATCATCTCGGCCCAGGGATTGGCTATGGATCCTGCCAAACTACAGGCAGTGATGGACTGGCAGGAACCCCATTCTCTGAAAGCGGTGCAGCGCTTTATGGGGTTCATAAATTACTATCGTCAGTTCATTCCCCACTTCTCAACCCTGGTAGCTCCCTTGGTATCCCTCACCAAGAAGGGAGCGAATCCTAAATCGTGGTCCGAAGAGGTCTCCAAGGCCTTCACTTCTATTAAGTCCCACTTTGCTAGCGCTCCCATCTTACATCGTCCCGATGTGGATAAGCCATTCCTAATGGAGGTGGATGCCTCATCCGTTGGTGCAGGAGCAGTCCTCTATCAAAAGGATGCTCAAGGTCGGAAGCATCCATGCTTCTTCTTCTCAAAAACCTTCTCACCAGCGGAGAGAAATTACTCCATCGGGGATAGGGAGTTGCTGGCAATGAAGTTGGCCTTTTCGGAATGGAGACATCTCTTGGAGGGTGCTCGGTTCCCATTCCAAGTCTTCACGGACCACAAGAATTTGGTCTATTTACAGACAGCCCAGCGGCTGAATTCTCGTCAGGCCAGATGGTCCTTGTTTTTCTCCCGGTTCCACTTCACTCTACATTATCTCGCCGGGGAGAAGAACATTCGTGCTGACGCTCTCTCTCGCTCCCTGGTGTCAACTGTGGAGGAGGAGGACTAGCCTCGGCTCATTGTCCCTTCAGAGAGTCTGAGAACCGTAGCTCCGGTTTCGCTTGAGTCTGTGCCTCCGGGCAAGACTTTTGTCCCCATCAATTTGCGTCCGGAGGTTCTCTCGTGGGCTCATTCGTCCAGAGTGGGTGGACACTTTGGGGCAAAGAGGACATCTGAGTTGTTGGCGAGAATGTATTGGTGGCCACATATGGTTCGTGACGTTGGAGACTACGTTCGGGCATGTGTCTCTTGTGCCAAAAATAAGTCTCTCCGTCAACGGCCAGCTGGGTTGTTATACCCTCTGCCGGTGGCAGACAGGCCCTGGGAGATGGTCAGGATGGACTTTGTGGTGGGTTTGCCCAAGTCACGTGGCTGTACTGTCATTTGGGTTATCACCGACCATTTTTCTAAAATGGTGCATTTAGTGCCGCTTCCCCGGCTACCTTCTGCACGGGCCTTGGCAGCATTGTTTGTTAAACACATATTCCGTCTTCACGGTATGCCAGACAAAATTGTCAGTGACCGGGGTCCCCAGTTTGCGTCTCGGTTCTGGAGAGAGCTTTGTCGCCTTCTCAGTATCGAGTTGAATCTCTCTTCGGCATATCATCCCGAGACGAATGGGTTGGTGGAGAGAGCCAACCAGACCTTGGTCACATATCTGCGACATTTTGTCTCTGCTAAACAAGATGACTGGGCATCTTTGCTACCGTGGGCGGAGTTTGCTCTTAACAATGCTGTAGCTGACTCCACTGGACAGACCCCATTCCTCCTTAACTATGGTCAGCATCCGCGGGTACCTGTGCCCATGCCCGTGTCTTCCGCCAATTCCAGGGTGGCAGACTGGGCTGTGGAGGCACGGGACATTTGGGATCGCACTCAGGATGCCATTCGGGCTTCCAAGGAGAGAATGAGGTCCTCCGCCGATGTTCATCGGTGCCCCGCTCCGACCTTTGCTCCTGGCGACTTGGTGTGGCTCTCCGCCCGTAACATCAGGCTGCGAGTTGAGTCCACTAAGTTTGCGCCTCGCTACTTGGGTCCCTTCAAGGTTCTCGAACAGGTTAATCCTGTGGTCTACCGCCTGGCTCTTCCTCCACGCTTGGGTATCACCGACACCTTTCATGTGTCCCTCTTGAAACCCGTATACATGTCCCGGTTTTCCGAGTCATCTGCCGGGATATCGTGTTCGTCTACAGACGATTACGAGGTGAACGCTATTTTGGGGTGTAAGGTGGTACGCGGCAAAAAGTTCTATCTGGTGGATTGGAAGGGTTATGGTCCAGAGAACAGGTCATGGGAGCCTGCTGAAAACATTCGGGCCCCACAGCTCATTGCTGCCTTCGAACGTAGCGAGGCCCATGGAGGGGGGGGGGGCCCTAGGAGGGGGGGTAATGTTAGGAGTCGAGATTCCTCTGCTGCACAGAGGGAATCTCGATCCGTCTCCGCTGCGGTCTCCCATTCTCCTCCAGCCGCAGTGGAGCCTGCTCAGCAGGGACGTTGATCCCAGCGTCTCGCTCAGTCTGACTCTGTGAGAAGAGTTACTGCTGCTTCTCCAGCTTCTGCCTGTAAAGCCTATACTGGTCAGCAGCGAGTGGACTTCTCTGGGACTAAGTCCTTGTCTGCGCACACTGAGCATGCCCAGGGCAAGATCTCCCGTTGGAGATCGAGGGTCATGTGCTCAGACTCTGCAGCGCATTCTATTGGTCCTCTTGGCAGGTCTTGGAAGGGCAAAGTTTCTGTGGCCGCTTCCTGTCCTGCAACTATATAAACTGCGCATGACCGCACGGCCATGCGCTAGTGTACAATTTAATACGTGTGTTTGTTGTGAGTGCAAGTCGTTCTTTAAATACCCCTACCCTATTGTATGATTGTTCGCGTATGGAGTATGGCTGCTATCTAGCGCCCGACTTATCACTCAACGTGTCACACACGTGTCAGCGTCTACTGCTGTGACCGCCAGTGCGGTGCCACGCGCCAGTGTGCGCTTCCTGACCCACGTCTGGGTGCTTAGTGGTGCCTGCCAGCACGGCACAGTTCGCACTTCGGTGCCTTATATAATTCCTTTCACACCCAGTAGCGGTGTAGTGCCAGCAAGGGTCTAATCGGACTACAATCCCTGTTGGGGTCTAGTTCGCTGACCACTTGCTCGCGCTCTATGTGCGGTACCGCGGTCCTGTGACGCAACAGGATTGCTCTCTTCACGCTGGGTGAGGTTTAACCCACGCGTGTATACTTTTGAATACCGCCATATTGTCTGTCATTTCCTAGCAGCAGGTTTCACCTGCACGGTGGACCCCGGACTGCGAACGCATCTATATCATCTCTCTTGGTGCGTTCCGCCAGTCCTAACAGATGCAGTAAAAATTTAGATAGATGTGAAAAAGGTGGATACTTTGAAGAACCTAGAATATAAGACATAATTTCAGTTGTTTCACACTTTTTTGTTAAGTATATAATTCTACATGTGTTAATTCATAGTTTTGATGCCTTCAGTGGGAATGTACAATTTTCATAGTCATGAAAATACAGAAAAATCTTTAAATGAGAAGGTGTATCCAAACTTTTGGTCTGCACTGTATGTCACACAAAATAGTTAATAAATAACACTTACCACATGTCTACTTTACATCAGCACAATATTTCAAACATAAGTTTTTTTTGTTGGGAAGTTAGAAGGGTAAAAAGTTTATCAACAATTTCTCATTTTTCGATCAAAGTTTACAAAACCAGTTTTTAAGGATCACATCACATTTTAAGTGACTTTGAAGGACCTATGTGACACAAAATAACCATAAATGATGGAATTCTAAAACCTGTACCTCTCAAACTGCTCAAAACGAAATACAAGAAGTTTATTAACCCTTCAGGTTTTTCACAGGAACTAAAGCAATGTGGAAGAAAAAAAAGAAAATTTTACTTTTTCCCACAAAACTGTTACTATAGTCCCAAATCTGGCATTTTCATAAGGGTAACAGGAGAAAATGCACCATACAATTCATTGTACAATTTGTTATGAGTACGCTGATACCTCATATGTGGTGGAAAACTACTGTTTGGGCGCACAGCAGGGCTTGGAATGGAAGGAGTACCAATTGAGTTTTTGAGTTCAAAATTGTCTTGAATAGATAGCAAACACCATGTCGAATTTACAGCGCCGCTGATGTGCATAAACAGTGTAAACCCCAGCAAGTGACCCCATTTTGGAAACTAGACTAGGAATTTATTTAGACACGTGTTGAGCACCTTGAACTCCTTCACAGAGTTTTATAACAAAAAGAAAATAAAAAAAGTCATATTTTTCCTTTAAAAATTTTGTTTTAGCCTCCTAAATTTGGCATTTTTACAAGGTTAGCAGGAGAAATTGCACCACTCAATTTGTTGTGCAATTTCTCCTGAGTACACTGATGCCACACATATGGTGGAAAGCTACTGTTTGCATGCACAGCATGGCTCAGAATGGAAGGAGCATCGTTTGACTTTTTTAACGCAAAATTGGCTGGAATCGTTAAAAACCACACAAATTACCCAATTTTGTAAACTAGACCCCTCAAGGAATTTGTCTAGATGTGTGGTGAGCACAGGTGCTCACATAATTTTACAATGCTGAACTGTGAAAATGAAAAAAAAAAATAGATTTTTCACACACAAATATTCTTTTAGCCCTATTTTTTATTTTTTTTTGACAGGGATGGCAGGAGAAAAAGGGAAATTTTTATGTCTCTGACAGGAAATAGGCTATATTTTTATATGTTTACCTAATTCCATTTCTAGACATATATTGAATGTATATCATGGCTCTATTTATGTTCTTCATAGAAATGTACTGTGTGTAAGAGATGTAATTTTTATTTTTTATTCCAGCTATATTTTACTCCTGTAATTAGTCAATATGATTCCCTCTCATTAACTTAGGGAAATTGAGTTTTTGCTTAAAATTCTATCAAAAGTGATATTTTCAATATAATTAATTAGATGTTTCATAGCATCCCTGAAGCAAACTTTATTATTGGGGATTTATTTCAGTTTTATATACAAAACTTCCTTGAGAGATAATTTATAATTAAGGAATTCTTAAGACAAATATTTAATGCAATACCCCCCAAATTGGCAAGATGCTTACATAATTTTAAAAGTAATTCTGCACCTACCAATCATTATTTTTAGACCCTAGTTAACTGACCGGTTCACTTAGTAGTTTACTGTAGTAATTTTTTTTCTCATAGACTTGTATTAGCGACGGATTGCGACAGATGGCCTTACGTATCATACAATTATTAGGTTCTGTAGAAGGACGTAGATCTGGGGATTTATTATGATGGAATATAGGCTGAACTGGATGGACAAATGTCTTTTTTCGGCCTTACTAACTATGTTACTATGTTACTATGTTAATCTGTTTTTTTGCCAGATCCGTCCAAAAATTGTTTACCGGCGGCCTGAGAAAATGGACATAGTAACGTTTTTTGTGTCCTTTGAAAAAACGGACAGCGACGGATCCGGCGCCATCCGGCTTTTGCTAGAATGGAAGCCTATGGCACCGGATCCGTCATATGATGGTATCCGGCGACGGAGTCCATTTTTTTAGACTGAGCATGCACTGATTTTTGCATTTTCCATTCTGGGGTCCCTTTCTCACTCACTCTCTCTCCTCCGTGGATCAACTGATCGTATTTCCTCCCCAGATCAGCTAGTCTTATCTGACGAGAAAACGGATCCGTTACATCAGTTTTTCACAATTTCAGATGGATCCGTTTTTTCCAAAATTAGCCAGATTCAGCCTGACATCAAAAAACTGATGTTTGAAAGCAGCCTTAGGTGACTGCAAATGCATATAGTTACTCGATTCCCAAGAAGTGGGCTAGAGGATAGTGGCCAAAGGAACAAGCACAGCTTAAAGTGGCACAAACCAGGAAAATAATGGAGGTTCCAGATTTAGTTTAAAAAAGTCCAAACGGCACTACGGGCAAAGGAGAGTGTGCACATACAATAACCCAAATGGGACTGGTCCTAGGGTCAAATCTCAAATGGATACAATAAAATATATTGCTTGGTGTGTAAGTGGACCGAGTGTCACTCACATACAATAAAATAACTTGTCTAGTACAATAGAGCCAAAGCAGGACAAAAATGCGACAAGGTCAATACTGTAAAGATACCGTATCACCATGTAATAAATATTTATGCCCACCAGGGGGTATTGCGGTCAATACGGTACATAGCTGCTAGTAAGGAGAGATTTGAGACCTCTATTTTAAGGTGATCCCTGAGTATGGAAGGGAAAAAGGGGATAAGTGCTGTCCTTTACTGAATGAGTGAGGTCAATGTCTAACAGAGTATCAGTGATATGCAGGAGGAAAAAGCTTTTATCTGCTGCTGTGTCACTGCATGGGAGATGGGTGGCATTCGCTGTCTCTGATCCTTGGGAGAGATGAGAAGAGGTGCCATGGTGCACTGATCCTGTGTTAGAATACCACAGGACCGCAAAGAATATAGCTGGTCCAGGTGGTGGGTATTCAATGTTCAAAGTCTGTGCGGTGATCCAGAAGCAGCAGCGCTGCTCCGGCCGGAGGTGTGCGCTGAGAGGATCACTGCTAGTTAACCCGAGCAGTATTTCACCACTAGCAGACCGTGGTCCAAATGTAAGTCAGGCTGGTAGGAGGAACAATATCCAACACATTTCAACAGCTTGAGGCTTTCTTCATCAGGGATGTCACAGCAATATCAATTTTCACGGATGATCATGTGTCTGACAATTGCACCAAAACATTCTAATTAAAAATGTGTTGTGCATAATGTGTGTTTGTCTGTTTCTCTGGAGTGCATAAGTGAATGCATGAATAAAGGATACAGACTTATTCGGGTGAGTTACTGACTTAATAAGTGGTATAACCCATTTACATATTGATAAAATAAGAAGTATTTTAGGTATGAAATCAATTTGAGGGCTTCTTTCATAATTTTTTCAAGAGAGATTTATTTGTTAAGTGATCTTGTCTCCCGAGATCTCGGGATGAGATCTGAATGTGAGCATGCGGCCATTTTCCCAGAGGCCACCGCGTCACAGCAATGGAGCTGCCGGTGCTTCCGGGCTTTGAGGAAATGCCGGTGGAGCCCAGGCGCTGCACAAAGATACGCACAAAGAGGAGCAGCCGCTGCCACCCCCAGCACAAAGAGCATCGCTACCACAATGAGGTAATAGGGGGATACTCCACTTACTTCTTCCCTGTGAGACACCCCCTCTCTTTGCCATTGGGACCACTTCTCCCCCACCCACCATATACACATTGGTCTGCACCCGCCCTATAAGACGACACCTTGCGTATAAGACGACCCCCGACTTAAAAGAAGATTTTCAATGGTTAACAGGTCATCTCATATGCCGGAAAATACGGTATATATTTGCCAACAGACTGCACAGGTTTAATCCCTGTCTACAGACTGTATTCATTCACTCTCCCTGCTCTTGTGTCTCTCTCTCCCTCCCTAGGTTAAATGCAGAATGTATGTGATAGAAACGATAAGCCCTTAGAAGGGCTGTTAGGATGATGGCTCTGTCTCAGCCCCAGTATCAACACTACATGCCTCTGATTTGTTATACTGGGCACACAGGTCTAGACAAGCACTCTCTCCCTCCAATATGAAGTGTCACAGAGCTGTGCAATAGCTTCAGTGTGCTGAACAGGGCGGCGCCTGTCCTTTTATAATCCCTGATGATGTCAGATGGCCAGCCAATCACAGTAATGCCACAACCAAGATGGCTACGGCATTACAGTAATTCACAGGCAATTCCCACATGCTTATTGGCTGCATAACAGGTGCCAAAGATGCGGGGCAGGGATTTGTATTTTACATCGAGCACCACTCATTACACGCCGAGTAGCGAGCACATCCGAGCACCATAAAGATTGAGTGAAAATTGACAATCACCGATTTGGTTTGCTCATCCCTACTGCTAAACTTTTAACACTTCTACATTTCTAACAAAAAAAAGTTTAAAAAATGATGCTGATGTAAAGTAGACATGTGATAAGTGTTACTTATTAATTTTTTTATTGGTATGACTATCTTTTTTAAGGGCATAAAAATTCAAAGTTCAAAAATTGAGACATTTCAAAATGTTCATCAAATGTAAAATTTTTCATGAATAAATGCAAATTATATCGACCTAAATTTACTACTAATAGGAAGTTCTATGTGTCATGAAAAAAAAAATCTCAGAATCAGTGGGATATGTCAGAGCTTGAAAAAATTGAAAAATTTGGCTTGGTCAGGAAGGTGAAAACAGGCTATGGTGGTAGGTTGTTAAATATAGCCATTCATAAAATAATGAAGATAAAGTCTAATATGGTCAGGAATAAGTATGCATACTGCATTGACCATATATTAAAATAATATTGTCCATATTTTGTTCCATGATTCAATTAGATCAAATTGTAAACCAACACTTAATTGATAAAATATTCTGCCAGTGGAATAAAATCACACATGGTCTGGTAAGCATAATATAACTGGTCTTTAGCTATTAAACTCTTCTAACTATACAAACCTCTGGATATCAATTTATAGTTTTCTCCTGCTATAAAAAAAACTTGGCAACAAGCCTTCTTAAGTTCAACATTTTATCTTAAAAATTAATAAAGCCAACGAGATGAACACATTCAATTTAAGTTCTTTTTCTCCAGTTATTTGGAAAGAATGTTTTTCAATAGCCAGATATGCTTTATTAGTGTCAAGACTGTTGTAATGTTTTTGGTATATACATTTTCAGAATAGAGTTTTGCCTACAGCTAGATCTGACAAATACAGTACAGTAATGATTCTTTCTCCAGTTACGTGTGACAATTACATAAAGAAAGCATTTATGCTGATATGTTATAATAAAATATGACAAGAGATGCTGGTGGCTATTTAAAAAAAAAAAAATGTTTTCTTCTAAATTGATTGTAATTTTCCCTTATCTGTGCCATTTGGAGCCTCAATGCCCCCCAGTTACCGAGAATGTTGTAGACTGTTTCTTGATTATGCTTTACATAAACTTTACTTCAACTTTAAATATATGAACAATTTGTTTTGCATTTTGTCCTTAAAAATGTAATTAGTAAATAGTGCTGATTTGCGATGCCAGAGACAGCCAGACATGTCGCTGTTTCTGGACAAAAACTAGTGAGGTGGACATCATGGAATTATTTTGAACTTTAAGGATCTTATATATTGACCAAATACTGGGTAGAAGAACACTATCTGGACCATTGGTCTTTGCAGACATTTCTGACAATCAAAACACAAAGGAACAAATATTAGGCTGTGTTCACACGCTGCGGATTTTGCTGCGGATCCGCAGCGGATTTGGCCGCTGCGGATCCGCAGCAGTTTTCCCAAAGTTTACAGTACAATGTAAACCTATGGGAAAAAAACCCGCTGTGCACATGCTGCCGAAAAAGCCGCGCGGAAACGCTGCGGATTTTTTTCCGCAGCATGTCAATTGATTGTGCGGATTCCGCAGCGGGTTTCAACCAGCACCAATAGGAAAGTGCTGGTGAAAACCCACAGAAGAATCCGTAGAACAAACCGCGAGAAAATCCGCAGTGAAAACCGCAGTGGTTTTACACTGCGGATTTTCCAAATCCGCTGTGGAAAAATCCGCAGGAAAATCTGCAGCGTGGGCACATACCCTAACTGCGATATGTGATAATTGCAGTTCCGGTCTGAGAGAAAGACCCAGACATCCGTATCGGAAATAAACTCCCAATGTGACAATAAGGTGATGAACCTCAATAAATATTATCTTTCTGCTTTGGAACTTAGAGTCCCATACAAAGGACTATCATACATACCTCCAAGTCGATACAGTGATTTTGAGTGGATTAAAGACATAAATCTTTTAGCTAGGAAAGTAAAATGTTTTTTTATGAATCATGATAGAGAGGAATGCATTGCTTTGGGTATAATGGAGGAGGAATTGCCTAGTGTTAGAACATTAGTAAGTCTTTTAGATGAAAATAGCAGGGGGCCGGAGCAAGGACCTTTTACTACCCTTAGACCAACCAGCACTTAGATGCCACCAATTTCAGAGTTGACAAATGTAGACATCTTGACTATATTAGTAACAGCAGACCACTCAAAATTAGAAAATTTTTATAAAGGTTATCCCAGAAATTTACAATCAGCGAAAAGGGAGGCACTTAATAAATTGTCAAGAAATCAAGACTTGAGCTTTAAATCATCTGACAAGGGTGGTAATCTTGTTATCCTTGATCATACAATATACAAAAAGATGTCAAAAAACAGAGAAAAGCAAATTCGGCACTGCTGCATTACCGTGGTCTCTTGAACAAGTCTGCAGAGACCATTCACATACTACAATGCGTGCAGAATTATTAGGCAATTATTTTTTTGGATCACATGATACTTTTTTTATATGTTGTCCTACTCCAAGCTGTTCAGGCTTGAGAGCCAACTACAAATTAAGTAAATATGTAAATTGCCTCTTATTAGTTCTCATACTTCGCACTGATGAGGGTCAACAGCCCGAAACACCGTGTCTGCGAATTGAGATACTGATTTGGCTTTTATCCTAAGTCATATTGCACGACTCGTTAAAGAGTTGATTGTGACTTGTTGGATTGCTACTTCCAACAGGTGGCGCTATAGAGTTTAAGTCTTCTTTTTCTCAGAAGAGGCAATTTGCATATTAACTGATTTGAATAATAACACAATAGGACAGAGGTTCACATCTGAGATAAATTATAGCACTATCATTTTTTTGGACCTTACCATTCCAAGAGATCAATTAGGCGAGCTTGTAGCTAAGACATTTTGGAAACTAACATCTACAAATAACTTACTATATTGTGGGAGTGATCATTGGTATTACCTAAAAAAGGGGATTCCTAAAGGCCAGTACCATAGGATACGGAAGAATTGTTCTACAGAAAATAATTTTTTTTAGCTTGAACATAAAAAGTAAGACAAAGATTTCTGGAAAGAGGCTATCCACCGGACACATTGAATATGGCATATCAGGATGCACTAAAAATAGATCCTCTAACAATTATAGTAGAACATTCAGGAATCTCTTGGCTTGAGACAAATAAGCAGCAGAACCAAATATAGTGATAAGTCTGTATTATTCAAAACAAACACTGGTGCAAAGCGTGAGCAATTTCAAAACACAGCAAATAAGGGGAAATCAGGATAAGTTCCTTGCAGCTCAGCTGCAGGCAAAGTCAATATTCAAACGCACAAACGTGGGTGCAGCTTGTGCACAACAGTTCAAGTGGACAGCAAACTCGGTCCTTCTTAGGAATAGTTTGTTTGCAGCTTGACTGCAGGCAAAGTCTTATGGGCGTAGCAATTTCTGGGGAAATGCAGATCATAAGACACAGTTCATACCAGGGCTGGCAGTATTAGCAAAGAGTCCAGAAGCAGTGCAGAGCTTCGAGTCCAGAAACAGTCAAATAAAACAGCAGTGGAAATCAAACAAGCTTAGCTGTAGCAGGATGAGTTTACATGTCCCAGCAGGTAGGAGAAGAATGCAGAATAATGCAGGAGAACCTCTGAGTGCTGAGTAGGTTAGCTGAATAAGCCGAGCCGGAGTATCTGGAGAGGGGAAGTCTCTTGCAGCACAAGCCAGGGATTCAAGCAGAATACACAAGCAAGGAGTATGAAGCAAGCCAGGCTTATAAAGACAGGGAAGTCAGATCGCATGAGCAGATTTGAGGCAGCAGACACCATCTTGGAAAATGGCAATAAAATACCACAGAAACAAGGAATCCAGAGTTCCTTGTCTTTGCTGAGACAATGTGAGAAGGAAGAAATTGAACAAATTAGGATTATTGGTAGGTTTGACAACCATGCACAAGAAGTGAGAAATATTTTTTTTACAAATATTGGGAAATTTTTACAGCTGACCCAATATAAATGAGATTCTGCCATGCTTACCAGCTATCATGTACAAAAAAATGTAGATCAATCCGTGATTAATTAAGGCACAGTATGTACAAACATCCTAGTCATTCTACTACATGGCTACACAATAGAAGTGTAGGTATCTTTAGATGTGGAAAATGTAGCTTCTGCAAGTACATTAAAGGAACCTGTCAGCAGGATTGTGCACAGTAACCTACAGTGTCAGGTTGGCACCATTATACAGAATAATATGATACCTTGGTTAATGAAATACGTCTTGTGGTTGTTATTTGATCTTTATTTTCATTTTTCAGTTAATGATATGCTCATGCTTCGGGGCGGCCTGTTGGGGGGTCTTCATGTGGTACTCTGATTAGCTAAGAAAAAAACTTCTGCCAGCCATGCACCTACACTGCAGCACAGTCACATATGTACTGTGTATATAATTAATATATTTGGGGTTCTTCTGAAAAAAATAATAACTATTTGAAAATGGCACCCACCGTACCTATGTAGTAGCAGCTATCGGTGATCTGAGGTGCTGCGCTATCTTGAAAGAGAGAAAGAAAAATGTCCTCCTCCAAGATGGTGCCGCCGCATGGACACCTGCGCAGTAGGCTGCAAATTCAACAAATGATGACCATTCTCTGTTCTTTACAACCTATAAAATGTTAGTAAACTCCGTTGTGCATAGTAATTTGGAACATTGCATTTTGAGCTTTGGATACCATTTTTTTCTTTGCATTACACTTTTTGATTGCATTTTATTTCACTTTGTGTGCTGGAATGATAAAAATACATTGTTTTTGCCATGTTTTTATTTTTATGATGTTCACTGTAGAGTCATGTAAAATAACGAAATAATTTTTTTATATATTTTTGTTAACGTGATAAAGGGATTTTAATTGGGGAAACATTTATTCTGTTATATTTTTGTTTTTATCTTGTGTTTTTTAATATAATTTAACACAGTTTTATAACTCTTTTCTTTTTAATTTTTTTACTTAGTCAATTTATTGGACTTGAATATTTTATACTCTGATCAATGGGCTAATATTCTGCAATAATGATGTATTGCTGTGGAATACTTAACGTCAGTATTACACTAAAAGGAGGCCTGTTAAACTCTGCTTATAGAAACAGGTTACTGTAACTGGCAGACCCAGAGGTCATTCTTTTTTTCAAGACAACCATTAACACTTCACAAAACTGATGAGGGGTGAGAAGTGGCCCCGTTCCTCTTACAGACTTCGAAAGGATGCAATGTTGATTGGTTATGCTATATATATGGTTAAATAGCCAAGAACAGTGCTGGCACCAGCCCTGGCTGTTACTACAGGAGCTTAGATGTTAGTTATGCAGAACTTCCATGGTGATCACATTGAAAAGAAGCTTCTCTGCCCTCACGATTATCTGGATGCACCAGTACTTTCATTTACAGACACTCCTTGGAAAATAGACATATTATGTTTAATATCGGCATGGTGTTAATGCCTATGGATTTAGAATGCTATTTCATTTAAGCTGCTATAGGTGTAGTGTGTAAGCAGTGTCAGACTAGGGTGCCAAGGGCCCACCAGTAACAAACTCCAGAGCCCCACTTTTCAGCTACATGCAAATATGACATTATCCTCAATAATAAATTTATATAACAATGAACTAGGTAGATTGTTACATGAATAAGATGCTGCCATTGTCTGTACATAGTGATTCAGGTGTATTGTGCCAAGTACTGCTTATATAAAGGGTGGGGGCCCACTCCTGCACAATGGCCCACCGGAGGATTCTCTTGTTCTCCTGTAGGCCAGTCCAGGCCTGTGTGTAAATGTCCAATACATTTGTCCATAAAGTGTATGTAGAGAAAGTGGCAAAGTAAGATGCACATTCTGTACTACTGTGCAAAAATGGGCCAGATATGATAAAAAAATTATAGATATGCGAAACTTTAACTCATCTCTATTATCTCCCTAATTTGTCTCTGATCTATCCGTTTTGTTCAGTCACATACTACAGGGTAACTTACACTTTTGGACAGGTGAATTTATTGCTTCAAAATGTCTGATATGAGTGCTCATCTCTACATGAAAATTGATCTGTCAGGAGATGAATAATAATTTACTTGTCTCGGGTGTAACTGACTGGAGATCAATTCAGAATTACCTTATGAGTATTAAATTGTAAAAAGTATCAAACTTGAAAGTTTTTCACTCTGGAAAAAGTTACATTGTCAGTAATATTTTTCAGTGGACAATCATAACATTTTAGTAGAATATGAACTATTAATAAGTCACAGAAAACACCGAAAAATAAACACATGGGGTGTCTGGCAAAAATTATTGTATAAAACTACACCAAACGGGGACATTCATTGCATTCAGGTTCAAAATGTCAGGAGTGGTGCACTCAACGGAAGTAGGTGCCAAAAGGAAAAAATATGATATGTAGAAAAAAGAACCTTTGGCACTCAAACTGACTTATACGAAATATTTATTCATTCTCTGAAGTATTTATTCAACACCAAGCCGGTAAGAACAGCAGACATCAAAGTAATTCAATCCAACGTTTCGGCGTAATTAAGCCTTTCTCAAGGAAGTCTACAATATTAGAAAAAAAATACAATAAACAATAATATAATACATAAAAAATTTTATATTCAACATCAGAGGCTGAGGAAAAAAGAAAAAAAGAGAAACAGTCCACCCAGGACGTGAGACTAAAATAATGATGAGAACAAATCTCCTATAATAAATTAACATGTGCATAGGACAGAAAGTGCATAGAATAGTGGACCTATCGTCCAAAAGAAAGCTATATCCATATCTAACTCGGGTAAAAAAGACAGCCACATATGCCAATAGTAAGTGGAGAGACCAACCAACAAGAAAATATGTGTACCAAGTGAAAAAAAGGAGCAGAGATACAATATCTACCTGCAAAGAGCAATTGCCACTCCTATAGTATATCCCTAATCATCAGGCTAGCATCCGTAGCCAAGCTACAGGGGGTAAACAGAAGAACGGCATCCATGTGTCACCAAATAGAAAAAAATACTCTAACTAAGCAAAACAAGAACCACTATGCACAACCATAATACTAAAGCGTAGTTTACCTGCCATGAATAATCGATACGTGTCCGGCGGTGTCAGGAGGCGGTGTGCGCACTATAGCCAAAAACCAGGTATAAATGCTGCAAAAAGTGTGACGCAACTTCCGGTCTACGAACAGTATGTCGTCTGGAAAAACCCGACAGGGAAAACGAAAGAGGGCGCATGTGCAATGGTAAGCAGAGCCGCTAAGGGAAAAAAAAGAGAGAGAACTAAACTCACCAGATGCAAGCCGCTAATAGGTAATACACATACGTGTAACCTCTAAAAGGAATTCTATATAGAGCGGAGGCCGATCACACAGAAAGCCTAGAATATCAAACCTAATACAATGGGTGAATCACCCCAAAAAAAAATGAATAATCCCCCAGCAACATTAAGGAACAAAAATGACAGGAAAACCATATCCTATAGAACTGTAAGACCAAAATCTAGACAAGAGTCTAGCAGTGAAATAGGAATAAATAATAAGAATAGATAAGGAAAGGGTGTCACCCAGTAGAAGAACAGCCTTGAAACACAATGTTGAAGTCACAAGGGGATCTATAAGAAAAAGAGAGAAAAAAGCAAAACACATCAGTATACATATAATGCTATAGCTGTTATCAACTCTACTATAATATAGCACAACAATATACATGAGAAAAATTTTATAGGGCATCATATTCCCTATTCATACCAAATGGGTGGAGTGTCTGTAACGTATATATCCAAAAAGCCTCCCTTTCCTTCAGCTTTTGGATTCTATTACCACCACGTCTAGGGGAGGAAATACACTCCAATACCTGAAACCTCAACTGGGCAACCGAATGTCCAGCTGAGATAAAATGAGAGGGGAGAGGTAACATCATGCGTTCACGTCTAATAGTAGATATATGCTGTGAAATGCGGTCTCGGACATGTTGGGTAGTCTCCCCAACATACCCGAGACCGCACGGACATTTAATCAAATATACGACATATGAGGAATCGCATGTAAAAAAAACTTTTATCTGGAAACGCTTACCAGATCTAGGATGAGAAAAAGTGTCCCCTTTGATAACATTTGAAACACGGAAATGTGCCATGTCTCTGGGTGGCTAAAAAGGACTGTCTTTGAGCTGTTTTTGTTGAACCGACATCGGCTTTAACCAGGATGTCCCTGATATTCTGCGGTCTTTTATAACAGATAAGAGGGGGGACGGAGAATTCAGGAATGTTAGGATAGGCCCTACTTAGTATTGGCCAATGTTCAAGTATGGACTTCTTAAAGAAGTTGGAATATGGATGGTAGGTAGTAACAAAAGCCAACCTTTTCGTGTTCTCCTCACGCTGAAGAGTGGGTTCTGAGGCTTTCAGTAAAACTGATTGTGGATAACCACGCTAAGTAAATTTGGAATTCATTTCTGCTATCCGTTGACGTTGCAAGTCCAAGTTTGTGACAATACGCTGGACTCGTTGTACCTGTGATTTCGGTAATGATTGTTTGACGTGGGAGGGGTGACAGCTAGAAAAGAGCAATAAATTGTTCCTATCAGTGGGTTTGGTATATAAATCGATCTCGAGGAGACCATCATCTCTAATTGTCACCAATGTGTCTAGAAAATTTATACTTTGTTGACTTTTAGAAATAGTGAATGTCAAATTCACCAGTTGAACGTTCATCTCTTGAAAGAAATGCATCAGAGAGATATCGTCGCCCCCCAAATTAAAAATACGTCATCAATAAATCTTCTCCAGTACAATGCGTATTGTTTAAACAAAGTGTGGGGATAAACAAACTTCTCCTCAAAATAAGCAATAAAAATATTGGCATACGGTGGTGCCATATTCGAACCCATGGCGGTCCCAATCCTTTGCATAAAAAACTGATCAGCAAAAAGAAAAAAGTTTTTAGTGAGAATAAGTTGTAATAAAGTCAGACAAAAAGTTTTTTGTAACGGCTCAAAATCTGCATATGAGTTCAAAAACCAATCAACAGCCTCCAGACCTTTACCATGATCTATATTAGTGTACAAACTATTTACATCCATGGTTACGAGGAAACAACCCTTTGGTAAGGTGCCCAATTTTCCCAAACCGTCTAGAAAATCCGGAGTATCCTTAATAAAGGAAACTATATGACCTAGAAGGGGGGTGGGAATTTATTCATTGCATTCAGTCATGAGAAAAAATAAAGTTCGCCCTCTTTAAATAAATGGTTTTACATATCAGCACATAATAAAATAAGATATAGTTAAGTAAAAACACAACCCCAAATGAACAAAAACACATGACAGATTACCATTTCAATATTTAACCTCTTAACCCCTGAGCTTTTTTCGATTTTGCATTTTTGTTTTTCGCTCCCCTCTTTCCCAGAGCCATAACTTTTTTATTTTTCAATCAATATGGCCATGTGAGGGTTTATTTTTTGCGGGACAAGTTGTACTTTTGAACGATACCATTGATTATACCATGTCTTGTACTAGAAAATGGGAAAAAAAATTCCAAGTGCGGTGAAATTGCAAAAAAAGGGCAATCTCACACTTCTTTTTCGTTTGGATTTTTTGTTTTTTGCTAGATTCAATAAATGCTAAAACTGACCTGCAATTATGATTCTCCAGGTCATTACAACTTCATAGACACTAAACATATCTAGGTTCTTTTTTATTCAAGTGGTGAAAAAAAATTCCAAACTTTGCTAAAAAAAAAAAAAATTGCAAAATTTTCCATTACCCGTAGCGTCTCCATTTTTTGTGATCTGGGGTTGGGTGAGGGCTATTTTTTGCATGCTGAGCTGACGTTTCTAATGATACCATTTTGGTGCAGATACGTTCTTTTGATCGCCCATTACTGCAATGTCACGGCGACCAAAAAATTGTAATTCTGGCGTTTTGACTTTTTTCTCTCACTACACCGTTTAGCGATCAGGTTACTCCTTTTTCTGAAAGTGGAGATACCAAATATGTGTAGGTTTGATTTTTTTTTTTTTATTGTTTTATTTTGAATGGAGCGAAAGGGGGTGATTTGAACTTTTATATGTTTTTTCATATTTTTAAAAACATTTTTTTTAAATTTTGGCATGCTTCAATAGCCTCCATGGGAGGCTAGAAGCTGCAACAACTCGATTGCCTCTACTACATAGAGGCAATGCTCAGATCACCTCTATGTAATAGAATTACAGGCTTGCTATGAGCGCCGACCACATGGTGGAGCTCATAGCAATCTGGCATAAACAACCATATAGGTCTTCAGGTAACATCTGGTTGTCATGCCGACGCACCGATGACCCCCTATCATGTGATGGGGGTCACCGGTGCACGCATTTCTTCCCGGATGGCCGGTAGCGCTTGTTAAATGCCGCTGTCAGAGTTTGACAGTGGCATTTAACTAGTTAATAGGTGCAGGTGGATCATGATTCTGCCAGCGCCTATGCTGGCACATGTCAGCTGTTCAAAACAGGCTCACCGCCAGAGCCTGCATCAAAGCTGGGGTTCTGCCATCGGACGTTCTATTCCGTCCGATGACAGAAAGGGTTTAACAAGCATTAGGCAAAAATGTAAAAGCAAAGTGTGAAAAATGAAGGACATATTACTTTTTCCATAAGAATTTAGAAGGTAAGCAGCAGCCACGTGCTGCTAATCAAATGTCCATGATTAATTGATCATCATCAAGTGTGACCACCTTTACAAAAGCAGAAGTTTCTCGGTTTGCTGGTCTGATGCATTCAGGCATGTATTAATATGCCAAGGTGGAAAATATCAACAAAGAAATTAATAATATAAGTTTCATAATAAAATGTTCAACTTTACTCAAATTAGTTGATGAAAAAATGAATTCACCCAAATATATAAAATTACTACAGGTAGTATTTTTTATGAACCCCATGATTTTTATGGATATCTCTATGTCTTCTAGGAATGGAACAAACAAGTTGGCATCATTTTGCAACATCTGTTTTATTTCATTCTTTATTTCATTCTTCAAGAATGACCTCTTTTGGAGCCTTGATGATGAATGGAGAGTGGTGTTCAACTTGTCTTTTCAGAATTCCTCATAGGTGTTGGATTGGATTCACATCAGGAGGCATACTTGGCCTCTGAATAGCTTTCACCCTGTTATTCTTCAGAAAGGCAACAGTGGCCAAGTGGAAAAAATAGAGATAAATTACCATATGTTGTGGATTATAAGACACACCGGACCATAAGACACACCCCAAATTCTTGGGTGAAAAATAGCAAAACATATTTTTAAATTAAATGGTGGCGCATCTTGTAATCCTAGCTTACCAAGGGGGTGGCTGAAATGGAGGGGAGAGGCGGCAGGAGCGGGGCGATGCTGCTGTGCCTGGGATCTCAGAAGGTGTCTTAACTCTCAAAAGCTCAATCTGTGCTTGCACTGCCTCAGGCAGCCATTTTCGCTTGGCCCACCTCAGAGAGATCATAGGGAAAGTGGACTGCACCATCTGAGATCCCAGGCACCGCAGCATCACCCTGCTCCTGCCATGCCGCCGCTGGCCTCCTGAAGCAGCGACCATGCTTCCTGTGACCCTTGTTTCACCCCTGCAACTCCCTCAATAAGCTCACTGGGGATTATAAGATGCACCCCCTTTTTCCTTACAAAATTTGGGTAGAAAAAGTGTGTCTTATAATCCAAAAAATTCGGCATATAAATTTCTCAGTAAAAGCAGAAATAGGATCATATTCTAAGTAAAACTTCTAAATAATACAGTTATGCAGTTACCAAATAACAAATATTATCTCTATGCTATTACTGAACAATATGCACTACAGTGGGTACAGAAAGTATTCACACCCCTTTAAATTTTTCACTCTTTGTTTCAATGCAGTCATTTGGTAATTTAAAAAAGTAAATTTTTGTCTCATTAATGTATCCCATCTTGACTGAAAAAAACTGAAATGTAGTAATTTTTTCAAATTTATTAAAAAATAAAAAGTGAATCATCACATAGTCATAAGTATTCAGACTCTACTCAGTATTGAGTAGAAGCACTGTTTTGAGCTAGCACAGCCATGGCTCTTCTTGGGAATGATGCAACAAGTTTTCCCACCTGGATTTGGGGATCCTCTGCCATTCTTCCTGGCAGATCCTCTCCAGTTCCGTCAGGTTGGATGGTGAACGTTGGTGGACAGCCATTTTCAGGTCTCTCCAGAGATGCTCTGAAGCCACTCCTTTGTTAGCTGTGTGCAAAGGGTAATTGTCTTGTTGGAAGGTGAACCTTCGGCCAAGTCTGAGGTCCAGAGCACTCTGGAAGAGGTTTTCATCCAGGATATCTCTGTACCTGGCCGGAATTCATGTTTCATTCAATGGCAACCAGTGGTCCTGTCCCTGCAGCTGAAAAACACCCTCATAGCATGATGCTGCCATCACCTTGTTTCACTGTTGGGATTGCATTGGGCAGGTGATGAGCAGTGCCTGTTTTTCTCCATACATACTGCTTAAAATTATCACCAAAAAGTTTCACCTTCTTCTCATCAAACCAGAGAATCTTATTTCTCATAGTCTGGGAGTCCTTCATGTGTTTTTTTTAGCAAACTCTATGCGAGCTTTCATATGTCTTGCACTGAGGAGAGGCTTCCGTTTGCCACTGTGCCCTAAAGGCAGTACTGGTGGAGGGCTGAAGTGATAGTTGACTTTGTGGAACTTTCTCCCATCTCCCTATACTGCATCTCTGGAGCTCAGCCACAGTGATCTTGAGGTTCTTCTTTACCTCTCTCGCCAAGGCTCTTCTTCCACAATTGCTCGGTTTTGCTGGACAGCCAGGTTTAGGAAGACTTCTGATGGTCCCAAACTTCTTCCGTTTAAGAATTATGGAGGCCACTGTGCTCTTAGGAACCTTGAGTACTGCAGAAACTCTTTTGTCACCTTGGCCAGATCTGTGCCTTGCCACAATTCTGTCTCTGAGCTCCTTGGCCAGTTCCTTTGACCTTATGATTCTCATTTGGTCTGGCTTGCAGTGTGAGCTGTGAGGTCTTATATAGGCAGGTGTATGCCTTTCCGATTCAAGTCCTATTGATTTAATTAAACACAGCTGGACTCCAATAAAGGAGTAGAATCATATCAAGGAGGATCACAAGGAAATGGACAGCATGTGACTTAAATTTGAGTGTCTGAGCAAAGGGTCTGAAAACTTATGACCATGTGATATTTCAGTTTTTCTTTTTTTAATAAATATGCAAAAATTTGTGACCAAGTTTTTACTATTGATGCTGCCTATGCAGCATCAATAGTAAAAAGATCTAATGTTAAAAATATTAAAAAAAACAAAAAACCTGCTATTCTCACCTTCCGTAGTCCGACGATACGCTCGCGCCTGCCACCAGCTTCCGGTCCCAGCTTCCGGTCACTTAGCGAGACCGCTAAGTGATCTGGGTAATTTCGCAATGCATCCTGGGAAAGCAAGATGGCAGCAACCGCACGCATCGCCAGAGGTTCGCTGGATCTATGCTGGATCCTGCCGGGTGAGTATATAACTATTTTTCATTTTAATTACTTTTTTTAACAGGGATATGGTGCCCACACTGCTAAATACTATGTGGGCTGTGTTAGATACCGTGTGGCTGCTATATACACGTACTACCTGGCCAGATTTAGATATTATCTAGGCTGTGTTCTATACTACGTGGGCTGTGCTTTATATTACATGGCGAGTGTTATATACTGTGTGGGCTGCGTTATATACTGCATGCTATATACTATGTGGCCACTGTTAGATACTATGTGGGCTGTGCTATATATTACGTGTGCTGTGTTATATATTACGTGGCCAGTGTTACATACTACGTTGGCTGTGTTATATACTGCGTGGCTGCTATTAATGCGTGGCTGCTATATACTGTGTGGGCTTTGTTATATACTACGTGGGCTGTGTTATTTACTGCATGGCCTATATTAATGCATTGAGTATTCTACAATATGTATGTATGCATATAGCAGCCACATGATATCTACCACAGGTCACGTAGTACTCCTATATACTACGTGGCCTGTGCTATATGCTATGTGGCTGCTATATACATACATACATATTCTAGAATACCCGATGTGTTAGAATCGGGCCGCCATCTAGTCACTAGTGTTGAGCATTCCGATACCGCAAGTATCGGGTATTGGCCGATACTTGCGGTATCGGAATTCCGATACCGAGATCCGATATTTTTGTGGTATCGGTATCGAATCAATAGGGATGTGTAAAATAAAGAATTAAAATAAAAAATATTGATATGCTCACCTCTCCGGCGGCCCCTGGACTTCACACTGCTAACCGGGAGGCTTCTTTGTTAAAAAAGCGCGCCTTTCGGACCTGTGAATGACATCCCGGCTTCTGATTGGTCGCGTGCCGCCCATGTGACCGGCACGCGACCAATCAGAGGCCGCGACGTCATTCGCAGGTCCTCAATTCCTAGAATTAGCAGTTTTGTGAATGAGAATGACGTCGCGGCTTCTGATTGGCCGCGTGCCGCCCATGTGACCGGCACGCGGCCAATCAGAAGCCGCGACGTCATTCTCATTCACAAAACTGCTAATTCTAGGAATTGAGGACCTGCGAATGACGTCGCGGCCTCTGATTGGTCGCGTGCCGGTCACATGGGCGGCACGCGACCAATCAGAAGCCGGGACGTCATTCACAGGTCCGAAAGGCGCGCTTTTTAAACAAAGAAGCCTCCCGGTTAGCAGCGTGAAGTCCAGGGGCCGCCGGAGAGGTGAGCATATCAATATTTTTTATTTTAATTCTTTATTTTACACATCCCTATGGATCCCAGGGCCTGAAGGAGAGTTTCCTCTCCTTCAGACCCTGGGAACCATGAGAATACCTTCCGATACTTGATGTCCCAATGACTTGTATTGGTATCGGATATCGGTATCGGCGATATCCGATATTTTTCGGGTATCGGCCGATACTATCCGATACCGATACTTTCAAGTATCGGACGGTATCGCTCAACACTACTAGTCACTAATAATAATCTTGAACCAGGAGGTAGAGGTCCAAATGGAAGAAGATGTGGAGGTGGACATGGCGGTGTAGGTGGAAGAGACAGAGAAGGGTGAATCAACACTGTTTTTGTGTTTTTTCTTGGAAAGATTGTAGCATGGGTGGAGGAGGTGAAGGTGGACACCAGTTTTGGAATCCCACACTGTTTTTGTGTTTTTTCTTGGTATTTTTTGTGTTTTTAGTGAACTGATGCAAAACCACATAGAATTAATAAAACAAAACAATCTAGAAAAATACGGGCATCATGTTGCAGATAGTTGAAGACACAAAAGAGCGCAATGAGGCCAAAAATACTCTGTTGTAAAAAAATCACAGTAATAAGCAAAGTGCTAGTCAAAAGATAGAAAAAAACAGGGTATTTAGTTGATACATTTTTTTGCAAAAAAATGTGTACTAAGCTGCTCCACCTATCCTCAAGGTATACCCATCTAGAGCAGTCCTAACTAATGTATATAATCCCTATCTGAGGTATTTAAAAACCTGATCATCTGTATAGTACCTGTTTTTTCCCCACTCATGTTGGATGTTCCCTTCCCCTATTTGACCTAGCTATTTCACAACCCTAGGCCCAAACCTGTCTGCCACCTGTAACTAAATTAACAATCAGTATTTATTTGCTGAGATTATGTATCTGGACCACACTATTAGCAGAAAGGATTTAGATTATGAAATGTGGCCTCCTGCATGCACCACAGTATTATCACAATTTAGATTATGAAATATGGTCTGCCTGCACCACAGTATTAGCACAAACAATTTAGATTATGATATGTGGCCTCCTGCCTGCACCACAGTATTAGCACAAATGAGTTAGATTAGGAAATATGGTCTCCTACCTGCACCACAATATTAGCACAAAAGATTTAGATTAAGAAATATGGCTTCTTGCCTTCACCACAGTATTAGCACAAACTATTTAGATTAAAAAATATGTCCTCCTGCCTGCACACAGTATTAGCACAAACGAGTTAGATTTGGAAATGTGGCCTCCTGCCTGTACCACAGTATTAGCACAAATGATTTAGATTAGGAAATGTGGCTTCCTGCCTACACCACAATATTAGCACAAATGAGTTAGATTAGAAAATGTGCCTTCCTGGATACAACACAATATTAGCACAAACGATTTAGATTAGGATAATTGGCCACCTGCTTGCACCACACTATTAGCACAAATGAGTTAAATTTCTAAATGTGGCCTTCTGCCTATGCCACACTATGAGCACAAACGAGTTAGATGCTGGAAGGTCGATTTTACACAGGATTCTATCTAGCTGAACTAGCTGACAATAAACCACCTATCTTACTATCTGATTACTTGCAGCAGCAAGAGCAGCATCTCTGTGCTGTCACACTGACAAAATGGCACCAAAACAACATGTCCAATTTTTATATGGAGAGAGACATGTGACTTCAGCAGCAAATGACAGAATCCCTTGTGTCTGGACTTTGTGTATGGTTTCCGAGCCCTGATTAGCTACTGGAATCTCCATCCATTAAGTAAAAAAAAAAATGACAGTCTGCCACTACTCCCCCTCTCTCCACATCCTCCCTTCATCAAACACATCCCCTCCAGCTCATCATACAGCACCACTATCCCAGCCAAAGTCCTAACAAAAGCAATAATGGAAACACAATTATTGTTTGAACTGTGCCCGAATTTTGCCAATTTTTAGGAAAAATGCTTGTGAATATGAACATGAATTCAGATGCGCTACATTTGTGCTGAATTTGAGATTGGCAAACGTTTTCTGAGCAAATTCGCTCATCTCTCTGGAGATAACTAGAGAAATGAGTGGTCAAATATGTGAGCAAGAAAAGGAGGAGGGAGAGGGACGAAGGAACTTACCATGTTGGAAGTATGTCAGTGAGAATTAATCTGGAGTTCCTCCTGAGGGTGATGCTTCCACTGGTGATCACAGGAGAATAGGCAAAAGGATCGGGAAAGATTCCGGCACAGCCATCCAGGGATAAAAGGTAAATTCATTCTTTGAACGTGATTAAAACATTAAAAGGCGAGGCCTACTACCTTTTAATGTTTTAATCACGTTCAAATAAAGAATTTACCTTTTATCCCTGGATGGCTGTGCCGGAATCTTTCCCGATCCTTTTGTCTGTTCAAATATGTGTCCTTAAGCAAACTGCAGATATCAGTTAAATTTCTAGGTAATTTGGGCTTGATAGCGAAGAAAAAGGAGAGAATATATATCCTATATTACCTACGAGTCACTGTGATAAAAGTGGTCCGGTCATCTCTCCTACAATTTTAACAGAACAAGGTCACACTGTTTCTCCAAAAGCAATTTAGCACCAAAAGTGATGGGAAGGGGTGATTTGAAGTTTGAGGAACACACTAAGGCAAGGCCAAGCCAATGGTGTATGTAATCTCATATTAATGGCAATATAATTTCTTGAAATTATTATTTTGATTTAAAATTTGAAAAATTAAAGTTAGTTATAAATCTACCAAAAATAAAAGCTGGAACTCAAATATAATATGAAAAGGGACTAAAACCATATGCAGCTTATACTAATAAAGTTTTAGTCTTACATTCCATTCGATATAATATCTACTCGATAACATAAACAAGAAATTCTTTTCAATTCTATATTCAGAAATAATTGTCACATCTGTTGATCACCAGAAACAGGGAACCTTTAGTGTTCACCATAATTTGATGCAAATGTAATCATATTCCAGTAATAAATTTCAAAATGACGGCAATATATTTGTACTGTATTATTATGTTTGAATTCAGCTTAGGTTCAGCTCCAGCTACACAGTAGTAGTGATCTTGTACAAGTACATAGTGAAATAGCAGTTTATGCAATACTTTTATCGTATTTATGAAAGTGATTAACATATTTTAAAACATTTACACATAATTAAAATGTTCGATTAAATATATTACTTTTTTCCGTTTTACTGTTCTTTTTTTTTTTTACCTGTAACCATCAATAAGGTGGTTCACCATTACCGTATGTTACCGTATGCCTGAAGAAAGCGCCACTGTGCTCTGAAAGCTTGCAAACATATTATTTTTTGGTTAGCCAATAAAGGTATCACTCCTAGAATACTTCTGTCATCATCCTCCATCTGGATAATGTTTATTTTACTATATGAGAAAGCTCTGCAAAATTCACATACCTATGCAGTGCAACACTTCAAGAAAATATATGCTATGCATATTCAATTTTTCCATTGGACCTCAATGGTGGACAGTAGTCTAGGCACCCATCCTGATTTTTGCCACTGTGTGGCACAGACCTCCTGAGTAGAGTTCGGCGAACCCAAGCAGTAAAGTTCGGAGTCTGTACTGAACACCTACTGTTTGGGCATGGTCCCCGAACATGGACTTCTCCAGGAAGTCCGTTTTATTGTTCGAGTTTGGCATCCCGAACATGTAATTGCATTGATGCAGTAATTGATGCAAAAGGAGCCCCGACCAAGTGTTGAGTGCATTTCAGTAGGCCAACATTTTGGAATTTAAAATCATTTTTTTCAAGCTGGTTTATAAAGTATTCTAATTTACTAAGATAATGACTTTAGTGTTTTCATTTTTCAAGCTGGTTTATAAAGTATTCTAATTTACTAAGATAATGACTTTAGTGTTTTCATTGATTGTAAGCCATAATCATCAACAGTAACAGAAATAAACACTTGAAATAGATCACTCTGTTTGTAATAACTCTATCTAATATATGAATTTCACTTTTTGTATTGAAAACTGAAATAAATTAACTTTTTGATTATATTCTAATTTAGTGAGAAGAAGCACTTGTATATCTTAGTAAGTGATCTGCATGTATTCAAATTATACTGTGAATACAGCAGTGTGTGTACATGTATATACACCCTGCTGTATACATATAAGGGATAGATGGCAGCACATGTGGAGCAGCTCAGGATACGCAAGAATTTGGCACAGCAAGGTATTTAGTGAACAGCTAATATATGGCAGTTACTTCACAAAAAAAAGGGACATGTACAGTAGTGGCCAACCCCTTTAATATTGTATCTTGACCTTTTCTTCTCTTAGCCTTCCTCTGTAGTCTGTACTTGTGTCTTTTGGATTCTTCTGGATTCTGACCTACCATATATAGATATGCCATAGCTTTCCCATTAATAATGATTTGACTTGAAATTGTTCTTTCATTAGATTTAGTCATTATGGTAAGTCCCTGGAAAGAATACATTTACTATGACTCAGTTTGAGCATAAAGTACATGGTTTAATTAAATAGACATAAAAAAATAGCACGGTCACCTATCCATAACTCCACTCTATTTGTTATTTATCAGACCTTTTCTTATATAATAATAATAATCTTTATATAGCGCTAACATATTACGCAGCGCTTTACAGTTTTGCACACATTTTGATCGCTGTCCCCGTTGGGGCTCACAGACTAAATTCCCTATCAGTATGTCTTTGGAATGTGGGAGGAAACCGGAGTACCTGGAGGAAACCCACACAAACACGGAGAACATACAAACTCTTTGCAGATGTTGTCCTTAGTGGGGCTTGAACCCAGGACTCCAGCGCTGCAAGGCTGCTGTGCTAACCACTGCGCTTCCGTGCTACCATTGCAGTGGCATGTAAAAGTTTGGGCACCACTGGTCAAAATGACTGTTATTGTGAACAGTTTAGCAAGTTTAACCCTCCGTCACATACAACTGATCTGACAGGCGCTTCTCTTTTACTTTCATTTCTCCTTCCTCACCAGATTGTGAGGAAACCCCCTCCCTCCAGGTAGTCTCCTGTCTCTTGAAGGTCTGTGAAACCTGATATCACAGTTGGATTTCAGAGCTTCAGGGGAGAGGATATAGCTGCACAGATCTCTCAGGCTCATTGTATGTGAATACGTCATATTCAGTAAGGTTGGCATTTTATGTTTTTATTCATCACAATAGTTTATTTAGCTTGTTTTATGAATGTACAGCACAAAATGTGAGGATATTTCATAGAAATAAGGGAGATTTTATAAAAGAAAGTGTGCTGCTCAGGCATATACAGTAGTTCCCTAACATATTCCTTCTCTTGCTTCAGATTATCTGCTGAAATGGAGAGGAAAATGTACAATTTATCCAAACAACTTGATGTTGAGGAAGTAACAAACATGCTGTTAGATGATAGAGACCTCACACTGAATGAGGATTTAGGAGAGGAAAGTGAGATTGATTCTCATGATGAGGTGGAAGAATGTGTCCTGGATTCTGAAACAGAGCAAGATGGTGACAGTGGTGAGGATGAAGAAGTTGGATCATATTATATTGGAAAAGAACTAGTACTTGGAGAGCTACGCAGGAGAAGCGTGAAAACAATCGGTATCCCCTCTCGCCTTCAAGTTCAGCTCAAAAGGTTCCGTCCAGAAGATGATGGTGAAAAGTCACCATCTGCACCACCTCACAAAAGAAGGAGATGCACCACCTGCCAAACGGAAAGCGGAACCAGAAGGCTTTCAAATTATGAATGTCTCAAATGTCATAAAGCAATTTGCCTGACACATGCAAAAATGGTGTGTAATTCTTGCTATTTGCTCTGCAAGTGTGACTTTTCTGGGGAAACCTCAGCATCTACTTCTGATTGAATATGTTTTTAATAGTACTTAAGGTACCTTAAAATTAAGTTTGTGTTCAAAAATTTTCTTTGTACATTTTTTTGAGAGAGTCGAACTGGGGACTATTTGGCGGGAGTTTTGAAAAGTTTGTATTTCATAGTTATTAGTTTTATGTTAAGTAAATGTTTTTTTTTGCAACTGATTATGTGTAGTCTCTTTTATTACATCCCTATGAAGGTCACTGATCACTTTTAGAGCACTGAAATTGCAAACATTAGATATTATAGGTATTTTTCCAGCAGGCGCCTGACAGGCACATTGTATGTGAACTCGTTAGTCCGAATATTGTATGTGACGGAGGGTTAAGATGAAATGATCTCTAAAAAGCCTAAAGTTAAAAATGACACATTACTTTTGTGTTTTACGTAAAAACAAATAAATATTTTCATCTTTTGCATCTTAAAAAATGCAAAAAGGAAAATGGGTAGATGCAAAAGTTTGGGCACCATTGAAGAAGTTGTGTGTTTTCAGATAAATTTGACCAATGTTTCAAACCTTAAGGCCAGGATCACACATACTCGAGATACGGCCAAGTCTCGCAGGTGAAATCCCTTCTCTGGCACCGGCACTTGGGAGCTGAGCGTGCAGCTCCATGTGTTGCTGTGCGGCTGCACGCTCCACTCCGGAGCTCCGGCGCGTATATGTGATCCCGGCCTTATAAGCCTGTTAGGGGTTATGGCTTGCTCACTTTCATTGTTAGGAAAGACCAGGTGATGCAAATTTCCCAGCTTTTTAAAAACCCAGCCTCCTCTAACCTTGTGCCAAAAATGAGCAGATTAGCAGCCATGGGTTCTTCTAAGCAGCTGCCTAGCACTCTGAAAATGAAAATGATGGAGGTCCACAAAGCATAGAAGGCTATAAGAAGATACTATTTACTATGTAATTAAGAAATGGCAATTATCAGGAACAGTGGAGGTCAAGATTAGTTCTGGAAGACCATGCAAATTTCAGTGACAGCTGCTTGTATGATTGCTAGAGAGGCAAATCAGAACCTCTGGTTGACTGCTAAATCTTTCTGAAGGTGTTTTACAGACTCTGGACTTCTGGTATAGTGTTCTAATTCTTCTGTTCACAGACACCTGCACAGATACGCTCCCCTGCGAGAAAACCTCTCCTGCGTCCTCACAATAAAATTCAGCCTCATAAGTATGTAAAAGGACATCTAAACAAGCCTGATCTATTGCGGAAACAAGTCCTGTGCACTGATGAGGTTAAAATGGAACTCTTTGGACACAATGATCAAAGGTATGTGTGGAGAAAAATAGTGCACCGAATTCGAGGAAAATAAAATCTTAGCAACCATTAAGCATGGGGGTGGATCAATCATTCTTTGGGGTTGTGTTGCAGTCAATGGTAAAGGGAACATATCTCGGGAAGAAGGGATTCAATTAAATTTCAACAAATTTTTGATGCAAACATAACACCATCTGTAAAAGAAAAGCTGAAGTTGAAAAGAGAATGGCTTCTACAAATGGATACTGATCCTAAACACACATCAAAATCCACAAAACACTACCTCAAAAGGCACAAACTGAAGGTTTTACAATGGCCTTCATGGTCCCCTAATCTGAACATCATTGAAAATCTGTAGCTAGATCTCAAAATAGCAGTGCATGCAGGACGACTTAAAAATCTCACAGAACTGGAAGAATTTTCCAAGGAGGAATGGATGAATATCCCTCAAACAAGAAGTGAATGACTCTTGGCTGGCTAGAAGAAGCATTTACAAGCTGTGATACTTTCAAAAGAGGGTGCAACTAGGTACTAACCATGCAGAGTGCCCAAACTTTTGCATTGTCCCATTTTCCTTTTTGTAATTTTTTTAAAATGTAAAAAATGAAAAAATGTTTTTATTTTTTTTGCATAAAATACAGAGGAAATGTGTCATCTTTAACTTTAGGCCTTTAAGAAATCATTTAATCTTCAAATTGCTTAACTGTTCACAATAACGGTAATTATGACCAGGGGTGTTCAAACTTTGACATACCACTGTACTATACAACATGGAACATTTTTTATACTTTTTTTTATAATTCAGCCTGAATTCACCTGATTTTAGATGAAATAGATATATATATGCTTGCACAAACTTGTTTTGAAAGAGTGAAAAAGTGAGAAGCCCTGAGCAATGTTGAACAGCTGTTAGAATCTCTCTGCTTTACTAAACACACTTTAAAACTTGTGAGCTTTTTTTCCTATATAAAATCGTGCTCTGTAACATAAGCAAACAGTGATAATTCAGCAGCGCAAAGTGATTAATGAACCTTATATGTGGGAAGGCATCTGAGTTACTGAATCACAATAGCTTAAATATGAATCATGAGACTGATTTTATTAGCACCATTTGTCTTATGAGTGCATAATTAGCCATATTAATACCTGTGTCAAATGCAGGAATTGTTTGCCAAGTTCATCTAATTTGGAACAAGCTCCTTTGGTCACATAAAGTTTTGTGAGACTGAACCTCTTAATTTTTTTATAAAAGCAATGAAAATTATCCTGTCTGATTTTTTCAGGCAAAACGATGTGGTTGAAGAACCACTTGATGAATCATATAAAATGCTCTCTGGGCTTATTCAGTCAAGTGGATTCAATCATACATTTCTCTGAATGAGGTATATGGAATATTATTCTGGGATTGTGATCAATGATCTATTTCTTGTATTGGTGGTTATGATCCTGTTGTCCTCAAACACATTTGGATCTTCACTCCTACATTTGTTCATAGAGAACAGTGGCATTTATGGCTAAAACATCCTTATGACCTTCCTGACTAATAATGTCGTACTCTGGGTGACAACTAAAATTCGTATTTTGGGTAGACTTATGGATTTTCACTTTTCCTAAAATTTATAAAATCAGGAGGTAAAGATTAAGGCAGACATAACATTAGCGTGGTTCTGTTATCAGTCAGTTGAGAGTCACACAATGGCAATATGTTATCTGCTGGATAAAAAAAAACCCCAAACAGAATTAATAAAAATGAAAGGCTAGGGCCCAAATTCATTAATTCTGGGGTTCTCGCATGTCAGTCTTAAAAATAACCTGTCATCAGGGTTAGGCATATTGAGCTAAAGGTATAGCCATAATGACACTGTTATTCTTATTTAATATATATACTAAGTGAAGATATCTGCAACCTGTTTTTTCAAACCTTATTATTAGAAGTTTTGGTCTCCGTGCATCAGGGGGAGACTGTGGGTAGGGTCTTCAGTAGTGATGAGCGAGTATACTCGTTGCACTGGTTTTCCCGAGCATGCTCGGGTGGTGTCCGAGTATTTGTGAGTGCTCAGAGATTTAGTTTTTGTTGACACAGTTGCATGTTTTGCGACTGCTAGACAGGCTGAATATATGTTTGGATTCCCTAGCAACCAGGCAACTCAGGCTGGCTAGCAGCCGTAAATCATGCAGCTGGGTCGACAATTACTAAATCTCCGAGCACTCACAAATACTGGGAGACCACCTGTTCATGCCCCTCCGCTGTCTCTTGTGTCTGTATCCACTTCCTTTTTTAAATTTTGCTCTGGATCCTCCCTAGCCACGGGCAGATTAAGCCCCTAACAGTTTTCATGATAATGGCGCCAATGCAGCCATATGCTCATATATAGATCTCGGCTCAACAGTGAGCTGAGATCTCAATCTGTGCATGCTCCAATTTGGTAAATACCCCCTGATGTCAATCTGCGTAAGCACTGCTACCGCCGCTATTTTACAAAAGCTCACCGCGAGCTCAATCTGCATAAGCGCTAGCCACGGCTGGAACGGCATCAGCAGGAAATTTAAATAAGGAGGAGAATACAGACACCATAGGCAGCAGATAGGCCTGTGCAGAGCCAAAGACCCTACCCACTGTCCCACAACACAGTCCCACCCCAATGCTCTGAGACCAAAACTTTTAATGATGACTTAAAAAAAAAAACAGGCTGTAGATTTCTCTACTGAATGTGTGTATTAAATCAGTATAATAGTGCCACTATGGCCATACCTTTAGTTTAATATGCCTAACCCCCATGACAGTTTCTCTTTACTGAGGGCTATGCATGAATAAGATGCACCAAATTCATTAAGAGATATGCCTTATCAGTGGTGTGTGCCCCTCCACAAATGTTACTCCAGTCAGGGTGTGGCATAATATTTCTTGTTTACAAAATACCAGAACTTTTGCTGAGTTTGACAGAGAGGCGCAACCATGCCCCACCCCAGTTCTTCCCCAGCTCTGACCATTTTGATCAATCTTATTCATATAGGCTTCAAAATTCCAAAATTTGCAAAATGTTTTGCACAATTATGTGTTGCGCAAACATTTTAGGACTTTTCAAAATGTTTTATACCTGTTTTCTGGTGAAAATACTTTGATGAATTGCACCCTTTGTGTTGTACTCACCTAATAGGGCCATGCTAATTATATACAACGTATAATGACAGCTTTTGGTATAGAGTGGATGTCCAAAGATAAACACACCATGAGTTATGGCACTTTATGCAAGAAATGCGTTTGTGGCATGGAAGTTTTGATGGATTTGCTGTACTTGTTTTAAACAATTTGGAATAAAGCATTGAATAAATTTTAATATGCATTTGTTGAATATGGTGAGCTGACTTTTTCACCTTTATAAACCTTATGGAGTGGATGTGCCTACAGTATATGAAAACAAATAATCCATTTAGGATCACTGAATGGGTATTCACCAGGAAAAACTGCTGCATGGGACAAATTACATCTTTTCAGAATTGTAATGATTTCCAAAACAATGGAATGTTGGAAAGTTCCTCATAAAATTCAGTTTACTGATGGCAAATTCATGACTTGCACAAACTGCTTCATCAGGTCTGTAGTCATTTATTAAATTTACTAGATGATGGCATATCGGGTATTCTAGAATATGTAGGTAGTATACAGCACAGGATACGTACTATATTGCACAGTGATGTAGTATATAACACAACCGACATAGTATCTAACATAGCTATGTAGTATATAACACAGCTACGTAGTATGTAACACAGTGTACGTAGTATATAGCAGAGCTTAACACAGCCACGTAGTATATAACATAGCCACGTAGTGTATTGCACAGGTATGTAGTATATTGGACAGCCACGTAGTATATAGCAGAGCCACATAGTATATAACGTAGCCACATAGTATATTGTAGAGCCACGTAGTATATTGCACAGGCACGTAGTATATTGCACAGCCACGTAGTATATAACATAGCCATGTACTGTATTGCACAGCTATGTAGTCTCTCCCCACTATCCCATAGAATGTAAGTCCACAAGGACAGGGTCCTCTCCCCACTGTACCAGTCTGTCATTGTAAACCTGCTTACTGTAATCAATATCTATAACCCTGTATGTAACTCCTTTCTCATGTACAGCACCATGGAAATAATGGTGCTATATAAATAAATAATAATAATAATAATTGGTTAGCGACGTAGTATAAAGCAGAGCCACGTAGTATATAACGTAGCCACGCAGTATATTGTAGAGGCACATAGTATATTGCATAGCTACGTAGTATATTGCACAGCCACGTAGTATATAACAGAGCCACGTAGTATATTGCACAGTTGACGTAGTATGTAACAGAACCGACACAGCCACATAGTATATTGCACAGCTACATAGTATATAACATAGAGCACGTAGTATATTGCACAGCCACGTTGTATATTGCACAGTCACGTTGTATATTGCACAGTCACATTGTATATTGCCCAGCTACATAGTATATAGCAGAGATGTAGTATATAACAGAGCCCACGCACTATGTAACACAGCCCACATAGTATATAGCAATGTGGGCACTATATGCATGGTTAAAAAAGACTTAAAATCGAAAATAAACATATACTCACCCTCTGAAGGCCCCTTGAAGTCCTGTCGCCTGTGTGCGGTGCACGCGGCAGCTTCCGGTCCCAGGGTTGGTATGAGCACAGGACCTGTGATGACGTCGCGGCCCCATGACCATGACGTCACGGCAGGTCCTTCTCGCATAGCATCCTTGGCACCAGAACCTGCCGCTTGCACTGCCGAGGACAGAGCGCCATGTCGGTGGGTGAGAATAAGCTTTTTTTTATTATTATTATTTGTAACTTTAGATCTGTTTACTATTGATGCTGCATGCGCAGCATCAATGGTAAAAAGTTGGTCACACAGGGTTAATAGCTGTGTTAACGGAGTGCATTACACCACGGTCCGTTAACACTGGCATTAACCCTGTGTGAGCGCTCAACGCTGACTGCAGGGCAGTAAAGCAGCGACCATTTCGCTGCCAGACTATGGCCATCGCTGATTGGTCGTAGGCATTTTGCCACGACCAATCAGCGACTTGGATTTCCATGACAGACAGAGGCCGCAACCAATGAATATCCACGACAGACAGACAGACAGAAAGACAGACAGACAGAAAGACGGAAGTGACCCTTAGACAATTATAAAGTAGATGAAGACCTCTGAGATGGTTAGGAATCCTCGACAGTTCCTCAATGATGACAGTGATATAACTCACTCAGTATTTTGTATTGGAAATACTGTAACTAGCAACTATCAATGATACATTGTCAATAATTATCAAAGATAAATTATTGACAATCACATTGTAAGTAGAGTTGAGCAAATATGTTCGGAATCTGTTGCCAAATCTGAATTTGCCATATTCGTGCCATATTGGTACCATATTTGTGCCAAATTTATGATTGATGATCGGTTCTTAACATATTCAGTAATTTCTACACCCATTGACTCCAAAGACGTTCAGCTGTGTTCAGCGAATATTGCAAAAACAATACTTGCCGTCGATCATAATCGGAACCGAATTTTGAAATATTTGCTCAACTCTAATTGTAAGCCTCCTTTCTTCAAAACATGTTAATATAAAAACAGGTCTTGTTACCCATGGCCCATTTGTAACTTTACTGGCAGCCTTAAAAAAATTTGGCCTATTTACAGAGTACCATATGGTCTAATGCCATGTGCCTATTGGTGGTCACCAATACAATTTTTGTTTAATTTACTTTTCTATGTTTTGGTTTTTCTCAGGTCAAGAGCTTTATTTTTCTAGTTTTGCCATAATTCCTCAAATCATATGAGTATATAATGTTTCTGTTTATTCCATACTGAACGATATGTCTAATGTTGAAATAGACGTCACATTTCTGTATTTATTAAAACTGGGTTGTACTTGGCAACATTTTCCAGTGAAATATGAGTATGAATCATCGTGGTGCTGGAGTAACATCAGTTTACCCTTATTTGTTTACCTGTACAATCAATTTCTATGTACTTGAATGGGAGGAAATAACATTTTGCTAAATGAATGGCATTTCTTAGAAGAAACTGCTTTTCATTTAGGAACGTGGTGTGGGTGGTTTACAGAGATTATATTTTTCTTATTTCTTTTTCTTTCACGATCCTCCAATTGGTAGAAAACACATTGCCTTGCCCTGCAATTATGTATTAATGACATAGGAAAATTGATTTGAAGTTTAAATCAAACTTTCTATACACAATCTACAAACTAATGGTTAAGATTATTAACTGGCAAGCTGTTATCATGTACTGTCTGCTGTAGAGTCCTGCCACACAGACATCTTTGTACTAGTATCTTTCAGCCTTCATCATAACTAGCATAAAGCTCTATAGCATCTCATCAGAAAGACTAAATATAAAAAAGTTTTATAAATTATCAATCAACAAAATAAATGGTATTTTAATTGCTGCCTTGTAGATAACTGTGATTTTTTTTGTTTTATTTTGTTTAAGTGTTATTTTTTAAAAGGAACCTGTCATCAGGATTGTGCTGACTAACCTACAGACAATGGCAGGTTGGCACCATTATACTAATTAAAATAATACCTTGGTTGATGAAATCCGTCTTTTGCGGTGTTGTTTGATCTTTATTTTCAGTTTTCAGCTAATGATATGCTCGTGCTCGAGGGCGGTCTGTGGGGGTTCTTCATGTGGTGCTCTGCTTAGCTATTCATACTGATGGTTTCTGACACATAATGAATATTGTATATTGTAAATATAAAAAAAAATCACCTGTAGCAGCTGTGCTGCAGCATGATTGCATGTATAATGTGTATTAAATTGTTTTATTTGATGATATAAGTAAATTCATTAAAAAAAAATTCCTTCTCCAAGATGGCGCTGCCGGCGCCTAAGCAGTAGCAGCTATCGGCGATCACTGATCACTGATAGAGAAAAAAAAATGTCTCCACAAAGATGGCACTGGCCGCACCTGCGCAGAAGCAGCTATCGGCGATCCATAAAAGCCCTAAGTTAGTCTATTCAGGGCAGTTTTGAAACGCTAGACATGACAAGAAGCCTGTCTATATTACACTTACACTATACACTGTAAACAATATGCAGAGCTCCTCTGTATAATGTAACCGGTGGTAATAACAGTGTTGTTAGTATTGTGGTTTTTATTAATGATCAGTATTGTAATATTCAGTCACTATAATGTAATATGTGGTCTGGTCATGGTGTGGCAGTATTTATCCCTGTATGTGGAATTATTTGGTCACTATAGGCTGGTAATATGTGTTCTGGTCACAGTGTGGCAGTAGTACTCTCTTGTATGGGAAATTATTTGGTCACTTTATATTGGTAATATGTGGTCTGGTCACGGTGTGGAAGCATTTCTCCCTAGTACGTGGTGTGACAATGTCACTGGTAAAGTGCTGGCAGGGAGATATGTTTCGCTATGCATAATGGTGTTACTGATGTAAAACCCAGAGTTCTTCTCCAGCACACTAAGTGTTGTGAGGGTGTTAAGCTAAGTTGCATAATGGTCTGGCTTCTATGTGGAGTATGGGTGGGAGAATATCCACCTCATCTCAACACCAGGGTGTGGTCTGGGGCATAAGTAGCTGGCCTTCAAAGGCAGCAGTGTTTGGTCTAGAGAGGAAGCACTCCAAGGAAGTGTTGTGCCTGTGTTAAAGGACCTGAATCGTGGACATTGCTAACCTTGAGGGGGCTGATCCACGCTATGAGAAGGACTGTGTTTTGTTTTTTAGTTATGCTGCTTTGCCCAGAGGGCCATGTTTACTTTTTCCAGCTGGATTTATGTGCACTTAATAAGTGTCAGGACTCTGGATTCCATGTTTTATTTGTGATACTTTTTGCCCTTTTCCAAGGTGACATCTGTTGCCTCGCTTCTGCTCATGTGATCCGTCTTCCCTGTCTTTATAATCCTGGTTCACATCCCACTCCTTGCTTGTGTATTCTGCTAGTATTCCTGGCTTGTGCTGCAAGAGACTTTCCTCTTCAGATAGTCCAGCTCTGCCTCCACAACAAACCTTCCTAGCTCTCAGTGGTGTTTTTGCTGCAAGCTGTTTTGCTTGTGTTACTCCGCATTCTTCTCCTGCCTGCTAGGACACGTAAGCTCTGCCTGCTGCAGCTAATCTAGTTTGGTATTGCTCTGGATTCTTTTCTAGTGACTGCGAACCCTGGTATGAACTGTGTCTTATGATCTGCTTTACCCCAGAGAGTGCTACACCCATAAGACTTTGCCTGCAGCAGAGCTGAAAATGAACTACTCCTAAGAAGGACCTTGTTTGCCATCCACTTGAACTGATGTGCACATCCTGCACCAACGTTTGTGCATATAAACACTGACTCTGCCTGCAGCAGAGTACAAAGCATATTCTCCTGATATCACCTTATTTGCTGTGTTTTTGAACTTGCTCACGCCTTGCACCTGTCCAGAAGGTGGTAAGACAAGCTGTGCAAAAAATGACCCCGGGTGATGTGGAGGCATTTTTGACTATGTTCGAGCAGGTGGCGGAGCGTGGGAAGCTTCCACTAGGGCAGTGGGCAGAGGTGTTGGGTCACCCAGGGAGATCCCAGGAATGCTGATGAACTGGTGGGCTTAGTGGCACAGTACCAGGTGGTCGTTAGGTCCGTAAGAAAGCCAGGGTGTTGTGCAGTGGGAACTTGAGCCCCAAAAGAGGGTTAGTAGAGCCAACACTGGGTGGAGTCCGAGATCCCAAGGTGCCACTGAGGGGTTGTCAAAGGCTATGGGTACAGACTTGTTTTGCTGGAGATGTTGCGATCTGGGACATATAGCTGCCTGTTGTCCCTTGTCCTCTGAAGAGATGGACTGCAGCCTAGAGAGGCGCTGCTCCTACTATGCCTATCCTGCCTCCAATGTGGACTATCAGCCCGGAGAGGGGCCGCAGGCATGTCCATGTAAATAAATGGGGCGCTGGTGTCAGGACTCTTAGACTCAGGCAGCTTGGTGTTCTTGAGTGTGACCCACCCCCACCAGTTGATCCCAGTGAAACTCGTGGGTGTCCTCTGTATCCATGGTGATACCAAGGACTATCCTGTCACCAGAGTGTTGATAAAAATGAGCCAGAGTAATGAGTACCATGAGGTTGGAGTAGTTAAAGGTTTGCTACGCCCTGTGATAGTCTGGTGGGACTTCAGCCTTTTCCCCGGACTTGTGTGGAAAGGCGGGGATACCAAAGGACATGGATGGGAGCCAGCTCAACCCTGATGAAACCCCATCGCAGTCAGAAGTGGATGAATTCCCCTTGTTTTTCCTAGCTGGTGACAAGAATAAGATGTTGACCATTGAGACCAAAATTCCTGTACTGGGGGTCTCTGGTGGGATTTTTGGGACTGCCCAAATGCACGATCTAACTTTAAAAAATGTACTTGAAAACGTGACTGTGAAAAATGGGGTTGCCCAAGAGTCGGGGGCTGATACCACGTTCCCTGTACTTTGCAGTCAATGAGGTGTTGCTATATCTGGTCACTAAACAGCAAGGGGAAGTTTTAGAGCAGCTGTTAGTCCCGGGACCCTATAGATGTAGGGTACTAGATCTGACCCATGTTCATGTCTTGGGGGACATCCAGGCATAGATAAAACCTGGCCTGAATGTCACAGGGACATTGTTAATTTCTGCCTATCCTGCCCTGCCTGCCAGCTAATTGCTCCCTTTCCCACCTCTGCAGTCCTCTAGTTCCGTTACCCATAATTGAAATCCCATTTGATCGGATTGCCATGGACCTGGTCGGGCCCTTAGTTTAGTCAAGCAGGGGTCATCAATACATCCTGGTGTTAATGGACTATGCTTTGCGGTACCCGGAGTCAATACCACTGAGGAACTCCTCCACCAGGAGTATAGCACGTGAGGTAGTTCATATTTTCTCCTGGACGGGCCTGCCAAAGGAGATCCTTACAGACTAAGGGACTCTGTTTATGTCCAAAGTAATGAGGATGTTGGTGTACCCATCAGCAGACAGACGGCTTGGTGGAAAGGTTCAACAAAACCTTGAAATCTATGTTGAAGAAGGTCATGAAAAAGCATGGCCAAGATTGGGATTGCCTGCTGCCATACCTATTATTCTCTATTACAGAAGTCCCACTGACCTCTTTGGGGTTCTCATCATTCGAGCTCCATTACAGATGGCACCCTCAGGGTCTTCTGGACATTGCAAAGGAGACCTGGGAAGTGGAGTTAACACCCCACCGAAGCGTTATCAAACATGTGGCCCTGATGCAGGACAGGATCTCGAGTGTGATGCCAATTGTGAGGGAGAACCTTACTTTTCATGTAGAACACAGGTCAGGAAAATTGCATGTAAACAGGGATGCCCTGTCCAGAGTCGTCTGCCTAATGAGTGAAGGTGAAGGTGTCAAAACATCTGGCTTTGAGCAGAGGGGGGAGATATGTGACAAAGTCACTGGTAAAGAGCTAGAGAGGAGATATGTTTCTCTATGCCTAATGACATTAGTGATATACAGTTGTGCTCAAAAGTTTACATACCCTGGCAGAATTTTTGCCTTTTGCCTTTCTTGGCCTTTTGTTCAGAGAATATGAATGATAACAAAACTTTTTCTCCACTCATGGCTAGTGGTTGTGCAGCACCCCAGAGACCTGGTCGTTCCAGTATGGCACTCTGCCACTAAGGGGAGTAGCGGTACGTCTGATGGCACTAAGGAGTTCTCCTGACCAGGTATCATCAGAACACATTACACTTCACACTCCGGCCACTAGGGGGAGAAAAAGGCTTTATTTATTGGGCCACTCCTCACACTGGTAAAACTAGGGGCTGGGGAGGAAGTTAGTCAGAAGCTGACTGGGTTAGAACCAGGCAACATCCCGTGGCAGGGGGTGTTGCAGGGAGAAGGCACAGGGGGGTCCCTGTCAGGTGTGGGAACCTGGCAGGTGCCTAGCGAACAGAACAGAATGGAACGGAACCGCGCCTGCACACCCTGCGGCGGTATCCTAAGAAAGAGACACGAAGGGAAGGATATTGTGGAATCGTGTAAACGAGATCAAGCACAAAGGAGAGCCAGTAAGAGTAGGGCCGAGAGAGAGAGAGAGAGGCAACATCTTACTGAGGCGCGTAGTCGGTGGCCGGAACACCGTAGGAGTAACTGACTTCAGGCCTTACTTCAAACTCCGCTTGACAGTTAGTCATAGGTTGGCTGTCTACCTTACTACACCTACGAAGACATAGGGGGCAACATTGGGAGAGGGGCGTCTCTAAGGTCCCGGAAGACCTCCAAGCCTTCCCGTCATACGGGTGGCGTCCTAGCCACAACATACCTGGGGGACGTTAGAAACTAGTAACATCTGGAACCAAAGAATGAGAGAGAGAGCTGTAGAGAACGAATGAACGAGAACAGCAGTTGTGAGGACTATTCTGAATGCTCAGCAGGATAGGACTACAACACACAGGTGCTATTGGTAGGCAACGATTTCCATCTGCGAAGGAAACTCTGGATGTGCCCATCGGACCGGCAGGTCTCTGAGAGCCCTGTTAAACGTACTCTGGATTGAGGATCCTGAAGCCTTCAGTAAAGAGGTAAAGAGACTGCAACCTTGTGTCCTCATTATTGACTGTACCTCACACCATCACCATCCACCTTACTGGGAAGCCCTAGGGACATACTTCACCTGTGGGAAGGTATACCATCCAGCTGCCATTCCATCACCCCAGTGGACCCCATAGCAGCGTCGGTCACCCTGACTGAACACCACATGTGGCGTCACGAACCACTGACAGACTGCTTTATTACTTTCATTGGACGCCCCTTAGTAGGGTCGCGGACCGGGTCTAGCCACCGTGACAGCCTCAGAACCGAACCAGAGAGGCCCGGTACCGAAACGCGTGGCCCTGTGTCTGGGGGCGCTCCAACTGTGTGAAGCAATTTAGTTTCAAACTACTGTGTTTTCTCTTTTTAAATCATAATGACAACCCAAAAAATTCTGCTGGAGTATGTAAACTTTTGAGTACAACTGTAAAACCCAGAGTTTTTCTCCAGAACACTAAGTGTTGTAAGGAGTTAAGCTAAGTTGGATAATGGGCTGCCTTTTATTTGAACATCAATAGTGCAGGTGGGAGGATGTCCCTTTTATTTCCAACCCAGGGTGTTATCTGGGGCTTGAGTTGCTGGCCTCCAAAGGCAGCAGTGTTCAGTGTCTGGAGAAGAAGCACTCCAGGGAAGTGTTTCTGCCTGTGTTAAAGGACCTGAAACGTGGACATTGCTAAACCTGAGCAGGCTGATCCCCGCTAGCAGAATGACTGTGTTTTGCTTTGTTTTGCCCAGAGGGCCGTGTTTACTGTTTTCCAGCTTGGTTTAAACCAAGCATATTCTTAAAGAGACAGTGTTCCGTTTCTACCTCTGTGTCCAGCTGAGTGAACTGATCTACCACAGTGGTAAAATTTGTCTTGGAATAGTGGATTGTGTTGTGTATGGCTGTCAATTGTTCTCTAAGATATTAATTAGAAGAAGATTCTTTATTTTCATTAGGGATTAAATACTTGGTACAAGATACACTTCTTTTCTCTGGTGAAAAGAAGTAATCACCTCACTGCAGGATAAGTAATAACTTATTAATTAGAGGGGGTCTGACTGCTGGGACCTGCACTGATTGGCAGACTGTGGAGCCTTTATCCCCATTAAACTGGAGTAGCATGTTTGACCTGACCACTGATCCACACTAGATGCACAGGAGCTGACTGTGTTTTACAGTCGATGCTCCATTTTAACGAGAATAACGGCTAACAGGTATTGGCATATAGCTGTAGGATGGCCTGCTAGAGTAAATTCCTCCTGTGGGCCCCAGACACCTCATCCCAATGCTGACTGGATCCTTGAGCTTTTGTTCCCTCATACAGCAATTTTAGTGTATTCTTTGTTATGCAGCTTCAGTCTGCCACCTTTGCCTAAGCCTATCATTGGTTTCTCCCTAGCAGCTATTACAAGCAGGAATCAAGGGAATTAGGCTGATACTAATCATTGCAATCATTATTTTGTCACTGTTTGCATATATAGAGCAAAATGATAAAGAGCAAGAAGGAGTGAGCTGGGTTGTTTAATAGAAGATAATGTAATCCTATAGTTCACAAGAACTCTAAGGGGGTGATTCAGTAAGACAGGCATAATGCTAGTCTTAATAAAGCACTTGTTGAGATACACTTACCTGATTCATTAGGCGGCATGCACTGCTTAATGGATCCAGCGGGTCTGGTAACCAGTGTGTGCCGATGCCAGAAATATGCACAAGCTGGGCGCTGGCATAGATTTCTGGAGTATGATCCATCACTTTAGTGTCTTAAGTTATGATGAATTTGGTGGGCGGGCATAACCATGCCTCAACCCACCCGTGTCCCTCCCACACCACGCCCATATTGGCGCAGCTGCCGAGAATGGCTTGTAAATGCCAAAAGTTGTAATATTATTGTGCAACTTCTGAGTTGCGTAAAAATATTGCAGCTTATTAAGGTGTTTATGTAGGGAGGAGAGCCAAGCTAATGGTCTATCTTGCGTGTCTGGGCCGGAACTGTTGGGGCTGTCATCATTGGTTCAGGGGGAAGAGATTTCTGACCGGAGCAGTTCAGGACACCTGACTGATGGGGGCGGGTCCGACATAAATAGCAGTCTGAGCGGGAAGACAGGACACTTGGCGGGGAATTAGTTTGTGAGCAGTGAGATGTTTGACTCCCTCTCGACAGACCCACACCAGCTAGCTGTGCCTGTACCCTTGGCTAGCAAGACTTCTGACATGTGCTACCCTCAGCCCAGAGAAACATCCTTACCCAGTAGTGATCAGGAGAGAGTGCATACCTTGGCTCCACTCATCACCGTGGAAGCACCACTTAGTACCATCCTCGCGGTGCCTGCTAAGGACCGGCCCGTGCCTGTGGCTGTGTCCGTTGGACTGTGTGCTTCGAATGCTGCCTTGTCTACTGAACTTTCTGCTTCTTCCGCTGAGCCACCTACCTTCCCCTATACCCCACCGTGTGCCCGGATCAGGAGACCACGTACCGAAGAACCCAGAGAATTCATCATCACAAGGAGACAATGCATTAGCCTTCTGTGGGACCGGATCGGAGACATCTCGCACCGCCTGCTGCGCCGCCGAGGGATCTTCCAGCCACCTTCCTTCAGTGTACAGGGACTGATAAGTTAACCTGTTCTATCTTCTGCATTTGACTTTCCCTTATCTGCAAGATCATTTCCTTTACCCCCCTGCTTGTACCATCACTGTTTTATATAAAAAATCTGTTAACCCTTGCTCTGCCTCCTATGTGTCACTGCATCCTATGCACCGGCTCCTAGCATTCTACATTTACACCAGATTTCTGGCATAAGCTGTACACCTTAATGAATTGCCCCAAAAGACTGATCTACTGTCTACACAGAAGAGCATGTACTGGACTAAGAGTCAGACTGGAGATCACAGTCTACAGGTGCCTCAAATTTTGTTAAAAATGAGATCCCCATACTACTGAGTATGTGATTAAAAGAATCTTAGGGTATTTATATTCTGCAAAAAAACCACATAATCTGTGAAGTTGAAGGAGTTGTGTTACCCTGGAAGATAGCGAACTGTTGAAATAATTTTCTTGTTCTTCACAGACTCTCTGACATTTGAAGATTTGGAAGAAAGACAAAACAACATAACACTTTCTTTTTCTTCCCTCAAACACTGTGCATAGATCAGCAACACCAGGATGCCAAGTCGTGTCTCATGTGGAAGGAAATTGTATGTGGAGCAGAAGCAACTGATAATGTTCATTAAACAGTCCTGTAATCGTCTCTGTTCCCTGTTCACTCTCAATGTGAAGACAAAACTGCAGCATAACATTTTACCAGCAGCATCAAATGTGATACAAGAAGCACAACGCCAGTCTTAATGAAGGGCTTGCTGGAGTACGATGCGCAAAACTCACTATGTGCCATACGCCACTTTATAGTTTTGGTGCATCTTCCCAGTAGTGTGCGCCTCCATGTGCCTCACCAGAAATGTTAATCCAGTCAGAGTCTGGAGTAGCATTTCTGGATTTAGAAACACTGTTAGTTTATTAAATTTGATAGACAAACATAGCCATGTCTCCATCTTAACCTAGCTCCTATCCTGCTCTGCCCATTTAGGCGAAGCTTCTCAAACTGTCAAAATTCACAATAGTTTTGAGCAACGTCAGATTGCTCAAAATTTTTGCAATATTTCAAAGTATTTTACACCAGTTTTCTGTCGTAAAAGCTTTGATGAATCAAAGCCATAGACTAAAGACAGTATACACCAGGGGTGTCAAACTGCATTCCTCGAGGGCTGAAAACAGGTCATGTTTTCAGGATTTCCTTGTACTGCACAGGTGATAATTTAATCACCTAAACACATGATGATTACAGCACCTTGTGCAAAGCTAAAGAAATCTTGAAAACACGCATGGTTTGCGGCCCTCGAGGAATGCAGTTTGACACCCCTGGTATACACCTTTCTAAAGTCAAAGACTACAGTATTTAGATTTCTTGAATTGCAAGATTTTAACTGAACCAGTGTTGAACTGGGAAGGGCGGGGAAGGCTAAAGGTACCGTCACATTTAGCGATGCTGCAGCGATCTAGACAACGATCCCGATCGCTGCAGCGTCGCTGTGTGGTCACTGGAGAGCTGTCACACAGACCGCTCTCCAGCGACCAACTGTGCGAAGTCCCCTGGTAACCAGGGTAAACATCGGGTTACTAAGTGCAGGGCCGCGCTTAGTAACCCGATGTTTACCCTGGTTACCAGCGTAAACGTAAAAAAAAAACAAACACTACATACTTACATTCCGGTGTCTGTCCCCCGGCGCTGTGCTTCTCTGCACTCACTGTGAGCGCCAGCCGGAAAGCACAGCGGTGACGTCACCGCTGTGCTCTGCTTTCTGGCTGGCGCTTACACAGTGCAGAGAAGCACAGCGCCGGGGGATAGACACCGGAATGTAAGTATGTAGTGTTTGTTTTTTTTTACATTTACGCTGGTAACCAGGGTAAACATCGGCTTACTAAGCGCAGCCCTGCGCTTAGTAACCCGATGTTTACCCTGGTTACCAGTCAAGACATCGCTGAATCTGCGTCACACACGCCGATTCAGCGATGTCTGCGGGAGTCAAGCGACAAAATAAACTTCTGGACTTTCTGCTCCGACCAACGATGTCACAGCAGGATCCTGATCGCTGCTGCCTGTCAAACTCAATGATATCGCTAGCCAGGACGCTGCAACGTCACGGATCGCTAGCGATATCGTTCAGTGTGAAGGTACCTTAAGACCTGCAGAATTAACCTTAGGGACCTATTTTATGTTACATGAAAATATTACATATTCATTTTAGGCCTTTAAGGTGCAGCAATATTCTTTTGGAGTATTGCAAGAACCAGACTTTTTTTGCCCATTTAACTATATTTTTTTATGCCATGAACCATGAAGTATTAGCAACACTACAGCTCAATTAATACTTCTCAATCAGCACTATACAAACACCACAGGACAACAAACATCCCCATCAGTGTCAAATACCCTACTGTTATTAGAAAGTCTTTCTTATTTAGCTGACGTCATCCTGGTAACATTCCATGCTAGTCTCAAACCGATTTATCCCCTAAACACATTTATAGCCTATCCAGAGCAAAAGTGAGAAATATGTTATCACTGAGGGTCTAACCACTAACAACCCCCCAGAAATTTTAAGAGCAGGAGTATTATGTATTCAGTGGGACCTGGTTGCAGTATGTTCAGAGTGAAAGTTCCACCAATCTGGACTGGAATGTTGACAGATAAAAGTTGTCTAATTGGCGGTTTATTATTAAAATCAAAAGGCAGATATGTTCTAATGCACTTTAGACAAGAAGAACTAAATAATTTTATATGGAGACTACACTATCATTAGGGATTATAAGGGGTGCATCTTGTGAAGAAGAGATTCTCGAAACGCGCGTCAGGGGGTACATTGCAGCAGTCTGGACCTGGGGTAATTACCGTATGTGCACCTTCTAGCCAATGCATATCCTGTACTTTCTCTTATTGCAGTTTCTATCATGTTTATTTCCTTTGATTGGCTATGATGTGCAAAAGAAATGTCTTCTCTTATTAAGCTCCGAAGTGACTTTGCTTCCCATGCATTATACTTCGTTTCTTGAACTTTATGGAGTCTTTTATTGAAACATAAATAATCTTACCTAGTCCTGTAGGATGTGTTTAGTCCTTATTCAAATGCATTTTGTATTTTTTCATGGTCTATTCAAAGCACTTTGCTTTTATTTATTTATTTAGGGACCTTATTGCAGGTTCTTTGTATTTGCCATTATTCTTGGACATAATTCATCCTTCTGTTCAATGTTTGCTTCATTTTTCATTTTTTTTTGTGTGATGTCATCCCTTTTTAAATGTTTTAGACATGGTTCAATCAAATTTAATCCTTTATATGATTTCATTGGAGGATTTTCTTTTTGTGTAGGTTTTTCTGTAGTAGGGTGTCAAAGAAGAATCATAAGTATTTTGCAAAGTTTTGATTTCAGGGGGTACAGTCTAAAAAAGTTTTGTTTAGTGGAATCATAAACATATCTGGAGTAATTGAGTCAAAAAATGTGACTGCATTAACCTCTGTAAAATAGTCTGACGTTTTTGTCATTTACTTTTATTATATTTTATAGAGATATGGGTAATTGCTTTCTATAAATGAGGTCTTACGCTTTTCTGGAAACACACATATATTCTCATAAACATGTTATCTAGTTACATTCATTTGACAAAGAAGACGTAGAAAGTGACATTAACATAATATAATGTAAGCTGTGATATATATAAAGTATATATATATATATATTTGCAGAAAAAGTGACCCTTCACTCAATGTTCGTTAAAATGTATGATTAATTATGTGACTTTGAAAAAAATAGACGTATGCTTTCTTGTAATTAATAGGAATCATTAAATTGATAAGACTTACAGTAGCAGTGTTTGCAAATTACAGTGGATAATTAGTGGATTAAGCATACTCAAAAGGTTATTAATTAAAATGTAATTATATGATTAGGGTACTAGTGCAGTAGTAAAGTTTCTAGGATGCCCATTTAACTCTTCCACTGCAACTGGAATTTTTGCTTTATTGAGTGTGTTATAGTAGTTCAGCATTTCTAGACAAGCATGTGTATCCTTGCAAACACAACTAAGTATATGAGAACCTATTTCTACATGTATATAATATGAAAATATGAATAGCATGGGCTTTGCAAGCATTGCAACTCTTATAGGGCTCAGGAGCCTAAAGAATTCAGCTTCATGCCACTAGTACAGTTTCCATCCAGATTGGGTTGTAGGGTTTTCTGTGACCGTAGCATCATATATGGGATGTTTGCAGGAACCATTTAAGAAACATCATAAATGGTAGCTGTACTTTTGAAATGAAAGCATTTTCACCAGAAATATAACGTAAAACACTTTGATAAACTCGAGGTTGCGCAAAAATTTAGCAACTTTTGGAGTTTGCATAACAGTTTTGCTGTCTGCTAAAATGGGGAGAGTTGGGATGGGATGGAAGTGGGACGGGTTCATGACACAACAGCTCATCTAATTCATGAGCTGTGGCATACCTTATGCCAGAAATCTTACTCCAGTCTCTTACAGAAGCAAGATTTGTGGCAAGGTGCATAGAGGTGAACGACACCTTTCAGATGCGCCTGCATCTGACTCCAAAACTGGAGTTGTCCATGCTGGTATTGATAACTCGGGGCTTATGTGTCACCACTGACTAGTCTAATGTAGTCCCTGGCTGGCTTTTCCCTGCCCGATGAAGTTGACTGACATGTCTTTCCCTTTGTGTGTAGATAGGGGCAGATCTCTCGCTTGACAGGACTGAGGAGAGGCATAGATGGTCAGAGACTGCAACAGAGACTGCATGGAGACACGTAGAACACGGGCGGCTTTTTACAGTATGTTTACCTCGAAATACCACAGCGTTCCAAGGTGAAACAAACCTGGCTGCAATCAATCTTAGGCTACTTTCACACTAGCGTCAGGCTCGGCCCGTCGCAGTGTGTCGGGTCAAGGTTACTGACGCTAGCGTTGTTTGCGCCGCACAACGGGTGCAGCGGATGCAGATTTTCATCGCATCCGCTGCCCCATTGTGAGGTGCGGGGGGGTGGGGGAGGAGTTCCGGTCGCGCATGCGCGGTCGGAAAAAGCGGTCCGTTGGCTGCAAAAAACGTTACATTTAACGTTTTTTGCTCCTGGCGGTCCGCCACAACACGGCCCAACCGTCGCAAGACGGTTGCGACGTGTGTTAATACGTCGCAATGAGTCGGTAATGTAATTCTATGGGGCAAAAAAGCATCCTGCAAACAACTTTGCAGGATGCGTTTTTTCCCCTAAACGACGCATTGCGATGTATTAAAAAAAAACGCCAGTGTGAAAGTAGCCTTACCACTGAAAAATCACTCCAAAGTGATGACCCCTGTTGTCAAGTGAAATCCATCTAGCAGCAGAAACCCCGAACCAGATTATAGGAAGTGGGGAGGGGTCTTTGTGTGCCTGATCTTGTTCTTTTGTTTGTAAAACTTCTTAAAAATATAACAGATAGGTAGTTTTTTAGTCCCCGACAGCCAAGCCATTGGAGGATGACAGATGCAATGCATGCTGTAAAATAGCGGAAAAAAATTCACGCCATTTATACTGCTGGCAACACAAAGATGAACGCTAACTCAAAAATATTGCACAGCAAATTATAAGAGTTATAGAGCGATTCACAAAGAATTCAAAGACATATCCATCAAGAAAACAATGTAGCTACAAGGTGAGTGGTTAGCAATTAGCAATGCCGTCTATAAATGTCACCTACAACAATTGTTTGTAGCAGCAATATTAATCAAGATTAACAATAAAAACATATTTTTTTATTTCTTTATTTACCATAGCAAATCATTACAATTCCTCTGAAACAATCACTAAAATTAGCCAATGTGTTTACAGCAAAACAAGGTGAAAAGACCAATACTATGTATAAGGATCCAAACTAAAAGGAAAAATCTTGTTACCATGGTTTGGAAAATATTGGACAACATGTGTTTAAGTCTTTAGTAAGAGATGTCACCATATTCTGTTGATAGAGATCTGTTGGTATCAGGGTATGTGCACACGTAGAATGGAGCTCTGCAGGTTTTTCCGCAGCGAATTTTAGAAATCCGCAGGTAAAAGGCACTGCGTTTTACCTGCAAATTTACCGTGGATTTATCGTGGTTTTTATGCGTATTTATATGCGTATTCCACCTGCAGTTTTACACCTACGGATTCCTATTGTGGAGAAGGTGTAAACCGCAGCAGAATCCGCACAAAGATTTGACATGCTGCGGAATGCAAACTGCAGCGTTTTCGTGCTTTTTTCCACAGCATAGGCACTGCGGATTGAGGTTTCCATAGGTTTACATTATACTGTAAACGCATGGAAAGCTGATGCGGACCCGCAACTGCAGATCTCCTGCGGATCCGCAGCAAAACCCGCAAAGTGTGCACAAAGCCTCACTGGCTATGCTATGGATGGGCTGGAGAAGCTTATAAAGTGAAAGAAGATATTTGGTGATGTCGATCTGTATCAACAACAGATGATTTATTCTATTACTTTTTGTCTCTCAGTAGTGTAAACTGTGGCTTTAGGGTGGGGAGTAACTAATTGTATGATGGCAGAACAGCAAAGTAAAAACATGTATAGGCCATGATATTATTACTAGGGATGAGCGTATTGACATTAAGTCGAATTCTCTAAAACTTGCAAGTCCCAACAAATTGAAATAATTTGCATTGATTTGTGAGGATAGCAACAAAAAATGGCTATCATCATTTCACATACTGATGAACGAATGAAGACTCAGAGACTGGGCCTATTAATAAAGGTCGGTGGACCCCTGGACGTTCGAATCCGGTGGGATCGGCCGAACAGTTGAAAAAAATTCAGGTTCAGGTACCAGAACAGTACTTGAACACAAACCCAGAACCCATTCAATCGAATGGGGCCCCCGAAACATCCAGTGTTTGCCACGCTGCCATATGCATGACAGCTCGGCAAACACGTCTTCTGATGGGCGGTAAAATCATTACTGCCGGTCAGACAGCCACAGTTTCCATGCTCTCAAATGACAACATGAGGTCGGAGCTGTGATCGGAGGTAAAAAGTTTACCTCTGGTCACTGGTGTCGGCTGATGGGACTACTGCTCCCATCATCCTATGCTTACTGCTGCTAATAGCAGTAAGAGCAGGCGACGAGTGATGGGAGTTTTCATCAGCCAGCATCTGAGCTCTAAATAAAGGAATAAAGGGAAAAAAATGGCATAGGTTCCCCTGTATATTTGGTAAGCAGTCAGGCATAACAAACAGCTAGGGGCTGCAACTCTCAGCTGTCAGCGCTAGCAAGCCTGGTTATCAAGAATAGAGGGGTCCCCACTCTGTTTTTTTAATTATTTAAATAAAAAAGAAGAAAAAATGGTATGGAGTCCTCCCATTTTTGACAACCAGCCAAGCTAAAGCAGACAGCTGGCGACTGGTATTCTCCGGCTGGTAAGGTGCCATGGATATTGGCACTCCTAGCCTAAAAATAGCGGCCTGCAGCTGCCCAGAACAGGCACATCTAATAGATGTGCCAATTCTAGCACTTTGTCCAACTCTTCCCACTTGCCCTGTAGCATATTTGTGGGGTTGATGTCACCTTTGTATTGTCTGTTGACATCAATGTCATGCACCTGATGGTGAGAAACACCCAATGTTCGGGGTCAAACCCGAACAGTAACATGGACTTCCTGGTGAAATCCGTGTTTGGTGACCATGCTGAACAGTAGGTGTTCAGTATGGATGCCGAACTTTACTGTTCAGAATTGCCCATCTCTACTTATTACATCAGACATGATCATGCAGGCTTCCCCATCATGTCTTTCAGATCTAATTTCCCGTGGTCTAGTACAGCGAATCAAGGGGGACTATCACATCCATTGTAAAAGATTAGGGTAGGCAAGGCAGCGACATTTTAGGATTTTATAGCCTAAGCATAGAAGGGCAGGGCATGCTACTCATTCCTTTAGGGGTAGAAAAAGGCCTAATCTGATTGTGCTGTATTACTGAAGCATTTAGCTAATTGAAAATGGAAGTGCCTATTTAATTAGTTGAATAACAATACTAAGATTTAAGTGATAGGGAGGTGCAGTACCTGCATTGTCAGTATTACTTTGAATTGGTTTGTAATGTACTGCAGTACCATCAATTTAATGGGGTTGTCCAATACTTGGAATTGCGTGACATAACAATTTTTCATGAGGCTAATCAGCAGCCACTTTTGTCTCCACTCCATTGGACATAACTGACATCAGAAGCGAGTGAGAGAGCAGTCACGGTTTTGTCTTTTTCCGGATGTCAGTTATGTACAAAGGAGGGGAATGTGAATCGGCCGCTGGCTGGCCGTAGGGATTGTCTGACATTTATGTACACATCGAAAGTGATTATAGCTGCTATTAATTTACGTAAAGGAAATATTGTGATTGAGAATTGGTTGCCTGAGTAGTGGACAACCTGTTTAAAAACAGCATTTTTTTCTTCACATACTGCAAACAACGAGGGTGCAGTTTACTACTCCTCTATACTAATTTTGTGTTTGATTTTAAGAGCTCAAAAGTGGCTAAATGTACTCATAGGAGACTTCAGATTGTTATACACGTCTGTCCAAGCAATTAGATTTTTTGCCGCATTGAGATTGGCAGCAAATTTATGTGTCAAAACTATTTTTCTAGGGCTGGCAAATTCAGATTTTAAAGGATCCGCTCATAACTAGTTACTACTGTACACATCTCAACCCATTTCTGAAGTCCTTATGCATTTTTGAACAGTTGTTTCTTGGCCAATTGCTTCTCTCCATGTATCTTTATGTTGATGAACAGATATAAAGAAGGGCATTATTTTTCATGTTGGCTGTAAAGATCTCAGAAGGCCCATAGAGAGCTTAAGTATTCTAATAACTCTTTTTTCTAACAAGGCATATTGTCTGTTTTTGTATCTAACTTGCCAAAGTAAAGAAATAAAATGTTTCAAAAGTATGCAAATAAATTAGGGAATGCTACATGGTTCATCAGAATCCAGAAGGGAATTAGAAAGCGAACAGCAGGCGCAGCAGAGGATCCGATACAAATGAAATATACAATGACTGAGACATGTTGTCTCATTTACATTTGTTTCCTCAAGAGATCATAACTAATTAATACAAAACACAGCATAAAATGTAGTTATCCAGATTTTTCATGTTATGTCTTATTTAAAATGATAATGACTTTGTCAGTACTTGAAGTTTTAAATTGGATGAATTAGTGAATGTAAGTGCCTATTAAATTGAAGGGCATTACCAAATCAAGTAGGATACTGTTTTGCTGAACACTTCTGGCGACCACTACTCCATGAAAGCTCATTACTCTTAAAAGCTTTTCAAATGTAGCTTTCTCTGTGGGGGTTACGTATCAAATGGCTTTTGCTGGAAAATTGACACTTCAGGGTTGCTCACAAAATTATTAGAGATGTTACCGGTCGTTAACAGGCACTCAAGTGAATGGCCATTAACGATTGCTAACGGCTATTTCTATTTTGCTTAAAATCCTTCTTGGCAGACATGTTGCTCATGCTGCTGTAAGACAAAGCAAGTCATAGGTATGTCCACCTTACTTGTTGGATGTCAGATGTTTTCAATAGGATGGCAGGAAGTTCTAAATAGTTTTGTGAAGTTTTCTAAAGTTGCTCTATAGTTTCTTTAGGCATAGTTTCTCGAGACTTTAAATATTGGATCGTATTGTATAAAAGTAATTAGAGAAGAATAGAAGTCAGTTTGACACCGCCCCACATCAGTTACTCTACAGATCAAAGAAAGAACAAATGAATCATTTTTATATACTGAACTGCATAGAGATGATGGTTTGGAAAAATATATTAGCTTAACCCCTTCATGATTGTTCTGATATGATTTTTACATTTTTTTACATTACTAAACCTGTTTTGCATCTCTTTTCAGTGTGTAATTTCGGAAACTCTTTTTTAACTCATCTTAAAATCATATTGAAAAAATACAGCAGGCTCTCAATTTACCATATTACCATATATACTCGTATATAAGTTGAGTTTTTCAGCACATTTTTTGTGCTCAAAATGACCTCCTTGGCTTATACATGAGTCAATTGTCCCAGAAAGCTGGCGGGGGAGCGGCGGAGCCGCGGGTCACAGGAGGCAGGATCTGGCGGCTGTGACTAAAGCCTGTGCCCGTGGCTAAAGCCTGTGCCCGCTGATAAAGCACACATACAGCCGCAGCCACTGGCTTCCAGAAGACATCCTACCCACTCTGCAGCGTGCCCTTGCAGCATCTCGTTGGTCACAGCATCTCGTTGGCTCCAGATTCCAGCAGTTCTTCCTGGGCTGAGCGATCACATGGCACCGCTCATTAAGGTAATGAGTATGCAAGCGTCTCCACTCCCATAGGCGTGGAGGGAATATTCATTACCTTAATGAGCAGTGCCACATGATCGTTCAGAACAGGAAGAGCTGCCAGCGCCGAAACAAGGTGCTGCGAGGGCCCACAGGAGGGTGAGTAGGATGTTTTATTTGTAATAAAAAGCATGCATATAAGGACAGGAGGGGGCCAAACATACCAGGACAGCTACGGGGGGAGCCACGCATACCAGGCCAACTACAGGGGGAGCCATACATACAAGGACAGCTACAGGGAGAGCCATGCATACCAGGACAGGACGGGAGGAGCCACGCATACCAGGCCAGAATGGGGGAGCCACGCATACCAAGACAGCGAAGATGGGAGCCACGCATACCAGGACAGGACGGGGGAGCCACGCATACCAGGACAGGACGGGGGAGCCACGCATACCAGGACAGGAAGGGGGGAGCCACACATACCAAGACAGCGAAGGGGGGAGCCACACATACCAGGACAGGATGGGGGGGCCACGCATACCAGGACAGGACGGGAGAGCCACGCATACCAGGACAGGATGAGGGGAGCCAAGCATACCAAGACAGCGAAGGGGGAGCCACACATACCAGGACAGGATGGGGGAGCCACGCATACCAGGAGAGGACGGGAGAACCCACGCATACCAGGACAGAATGGGGGGAGCCACTCATACCAAGACAGCGAAGGGGGGAGCCACGCATACCAGGACAGGACAGGGGAGCTACGCATACCAGGAGTGGACGGGGGAGCCACGCATACCAGGACAGGACGGGAGAAGCCACGCATACCAGGACAGAATGGGGGGAGCCACGCATACCAAGACAGCGAAGGGGGGCCACGCATACCAGGACAGGATGGGAGGAGCCACGCATACCAGGATAGGGATGAGGGGACAATGCATACCTGGCTTATACTCGAGTCAATAAGCTTACCCAGTTTTCCGTGGCAAAATTAGGTGCCTCGGCTTATTCTCAGGTCGGCTTATACTCGTGTATATACGGTAATAAATTTCAGGACTATTGTAAGTTGAACTTTTTTTTTATAACTATGAATGAATAGCTAGTGGTCGGTTCTAAACATTAAAATTTCAAATCAGAAAGGAAAAATAAGAATGAAAGGAAAAGAAAGTTAAGATAACTATCAGACACTGCTTCAATGTTATCTAGCTACATTCCTTTAGCAACCAAGTTGCAGAAGATGATAATAGAATAACATGACCTAAGCAGTGACATATTTTTAAAAAGAGTGACCCTTTTCTTAATGTTCGTTATCATGTAGGACTAACTGTGTTACTTTGAAAAATATATCAATTCATGTGTGTTCTTGCAATTAATAACGGTCTTTAACCCCTTATGAATGCTGCTTTTTAAAATGAATCTGTGATCAAGTTTTTGCTAACCTGTCTCAGAGCAGCATAATGTAGGGGCAGATACCCTAATTCTAGCTATGTGTCACTCACTGGGCTGATTGTTGCAGTCTTCATAAAATCTCTGTTTTATCTGCAGCAGATCTAACAGTTTTCTGAATTCTGAGCCCAGCCCACGCCATTGATTGGAAGATTTCTATGTGCAATGTGCATAGGCAGAACGCTGCCAATCAGTGGTGTGGTGGTACTAAAACAAGCTCATGAATATGGTGGACTACTTGGCAGCAGGTTTACTAGTCCTTAATCTTAATTTACGCATTTACTCTAATCTATTTGCCCCCCGCCCCACCTCTTCCTGCTTGACTGATGACTCCTTTGCCTGAAATCATACAGCATAAAGTCAGTCAGGAAGAGGTGGGGCTAGACTGGGAATAGAGCTGGAGTGACAGAGGCTTCAGGCTTACTGCCTCATTTGCATGTAACTCACACTCCTGATTTTTCAGTAACGCCTGCGTCACACTGGCGTATTGTTTCCGATGCGAGATTATCGGATGCGATATGCTAATGACACTCGGCTCCTGCTCGCAGCAGAGCAGGAGCCGAGTGTCATGTGTCTGTGCTCCGATTCTCTCGCACAGGGAGGATCGGAGCACAGCTGCGGAGAAGGCGGAGAAATGAATTATAACGCTTATAACGCACAGCACTCGGATGATATCCGAGTGGTGTGCGCTGTCTCACTCGCACCCATAGGCTTATATGAGTGCGAGTGAGCCGAGAGTTTTCCTCGGTCTGAGACAATCGCAGCATGCTGTGATTGTCTCGGACCGAGCAAAACGGCCGACAAAAAGTTGTCTGCTGGGAGCTGCCCCATAGCTTAACATTGGTCCGAGTGCATTGCGATTTTTATTCGCATTGCACTCGTCCGTTTAAGTCGCTAGTGTGATGCCGGCCTTAAGGCTGCCATCACACTATCAGTATTTGGTCAGTATTTTACATCAGTATTTGTAGCCAAAACCAGGAGTGGGTGATAAATGCAGAAGTGGTGCACATGTTTCTATTATACTTTTCCTCTAATTGTTCCACTCCTGGTTTTGGCTTACAAATACTGATGTAAAATACTGACCGAATACTGCTAGTGTGACGGCAGCCTATGGCCGGCCTCACACTCAGCGTACAAAAATACGGTCCGTAATTTACGGCCGTAATACGCAGAAAAGTCCCCAAAATAGTGGTCCGTATCTCATCCGTAGGCAGGGTGTGTCAGCGTATTTTGCGCATAGCATCCTCCGTATGTAATCCGTATGGCATCCATACTGCGCTATTTTCTCGCAGGCTTGCAAAACCGACATACGGACATACAATGGATCGATGTTCTCAAAAAATCGTAAAAACATATATACTGTCTATGTATGTATATATATATATATATATATATATATATATATATATAGTCAGTGAGACACACATATATATATATATATATATATATATATATATACATTAATATATCATACAGCGCTAGATAGCTTAAAAGTTGGTAATTCAATTGCCGGCTTTTCCTATCTCCTGCTCAAACCCGATATGATATGAGACATGGTTTACATACAGTAAACAATCTCATATCCCTTTTTTTTGCATATTCCACACTACTAATGTTAGTAGTGTGTATGTGCAAAATTTGGGCGCTCTAGCTATTAAATTAAAGGGTTAAACCGCTGAAAAAATTGGTGTGGGCTCCCGTGCAATTTTCTCCACCAGAATGGTAAAGCCAGTGACTGAGGGCAGATATTAATAGCCTGGAGAGGGTCCATGGTTATTGGCCCCCCCCTCTGGCTAAAAACATCTGCCAGAGTAATACACAGATTTTTATAATATTTTATTATACTGGTAATCCACCTGAAGACCCTCGTTCTGTAATAAAGGTAAAATAAAAAAACAACAATATCCCATACCTTCCGTCGTTCTGTCACGTCCAACGATGTAAATCCATCTGAAGGGGTTAACTAATTTTACAAGCAGAAGCCTGCTAATGCAGCTGTGCTCCTGCCTGTAAAACCCCCGGGGAACGAATGGAATGACATGTAGTTACCTTCAGTTGCGGTGATGCGCCCTCTGCTGGATGTCCTCATATGAACTCGAGCCTGGGAACTTTTCAGAATATTTTTCCACGCTCGAGTTCATATGAGGACATCCAGCAGAGGGCGCATCACCGCGACTGAAGGTAACTTCAGGTCATTCACCTACATTCCATTCATTCCCCGGGGTTTTACAGGCAGGAGCACAGCTGCATTAGCAGAGCTTCTGCTTGTAAAATTAGTTAACCCCTTCAGATGGATTTACATCGTTGGACGTGACAGAACGATGGAAAGTATGGGATATTGTTTTTTTTTTAGATATGAGCAATTGAATTACCGGATTTTAAGCTATCTAGCGCTGTATGAAATCTTAATATATATACATATATGTGTCTCACTGACATATATATATATATATACTAGCTGAAGAGCCTGGCGTTGCCTGGGCACAGTAAATATCTGTGGTTAGTTATAGCACCTCACTTCTCTTATTTTCCCATCACGCCTCTCATTTTCCCAATCACATCTTTCATTTTCCTCCTCATATCTCTCATTTTCTCCCTTACACCTCTCATTTTCTCCCTCACTCCTCTCATTCCCCCCTAACACTTGTCATTTCGACCTCACATCTGTCATTTTCCGATCACTCCACTATTTTCCCTCACTCCTCTTTCGACCTCACATCTGTCATTTTCCGATCACTCCACTATTTTCCCTCACTCCTCTCATTTTGCACTCACACCTTTTCATTTTCACCTCAGTATATACATGTTTGTCATCTCCCCTGTATATAGTATATACCTCTATGTCATCTCCTATATATAGTATATACCTGTATGTCATCTCCTCCTATATATAGTACATACCTGTATGTCATCTCCTCCTATATATAGTATATACCTGTATGTCATCTCCTTCTATATATAGTATATACCTGTATGTCATCTCCTCCTGTATATAGTATATACCTGTATGTCATCTCCTCCTGTATATAGTATATACCTGTGTGTCATCTCCCCTGTATATAGTATATATCTGTGTGTCATCTCCTCCTGTATATAGTATATACCTGTATGTCATCTTCTATATATAGCATATACCTGTATGTCATCTCCTCCTGTATATAGTATATACCTGTAGGTCATCTGCTCCTGTATATAGTATATACCTGTGTGTCATCTCCTCCTGTATATAGTATGTACCTGTATGTCATCTCCTCTATATAGTATATACCTGTGTGTCATCTCTCCTGTATATAGTATATATCTGTGTGTCATCTCCCCTGTAAATAGTATATACCTGTGTGTCATCTCCTCCTGTCTTAGACCTCGTTAACACGTTATTTGCTCAGTATTTTTACCTCAGTATTTGTAAGATAAATTGCTAGCCTGATAAATCCCCAGCCAACAGGAAGCCCTCCCCCTGGCAGTATATATTAGCTCACACATACACATAATAGACAGGTTATGTGACTGACAGCTGGCGTATTTCCTATATGGTACATTTGTTGCTCTTGTAGTTTGTCTGCTTATTAATCAGAATTTTATTTTTGAAGGCTAATACCAGACTTGTGTGTGTTTTAGGGTGAGTTTCGTTTGTCAAGTTGTGTGTGTTGAGCTGTGTGTGGTGACATGCATGTAGCGACTTTTGTGAGATGAGTTTTGTGTGGCAACAGGCGTGTAGAAACTTTTTGTGTGTCGAGTTGCATGTGACAGGTTAGTGTAGCAAGTTGTGTGCAGCAAGTTTTGCGCATGGCGAGTTTTGCGCGTGGTGAGTTTTATGTCTGGTGCCTTTTGAGTATGTGCAAGTTTTTTGTGAGGCAACTTTTGCATGTGTTGCAAATTTTGTGCATGTGGCAATTTTTCCGCATGTGCAAGTTTTGCGTGTGGCGAGTTTTCCATGAGGTGAGTTTTGCTCTTGTGGCGAGTTTTGCGTGAGCCTATTTTTTGCATGTGGCGAGTTTTGCGCGTGGTGAGTTTTGAGCGGAGACTTTTGTGTTTCGACTTTTATGTGGCGAGGTTGGTGTATGTGTGGTGAAATGTGTGCTGAGGGTGGTATATGTGTTCAAGCATGTGGTAGTGTGTGGCGCATTTTGTGTGTGTGTTCATATCCCCGTGTGTGGTGAGTATCCCATGTCGGGGTCCCACCTTAGCAACTGTACGGTATATACTCTTTGGCGCCATCGCTCTCAGTCTTTAAGTCCCCCTTGTTCACATCTGGCAGCTGTCAATTTGCCTCCAACACTTTTCCTTTCACTTTTCCCCATTATTTAGATAGGGGAAAAATAGTTTGGTGAATTGGAAAGCGCGGAGTTAAAATTTCACCTCACAACATAGCCTATGACGCTCTCGGGGTCCAGACGTGTGACTGTGCAAAATTTTGTGGCTGTAGCTGCGACGCCTCCAACACTTTTCATTTCACTTTTTTCCCATTATGTAGATAGGGGCAAAATTGTTTGGTGAATTGGAATGCGCGGGGTTAAAATTTCACCTCACAACGTAGCCTATGACGCTCTCAGGGTCCAGACGTGTGACTGTGCAAAATTTTGTTTCTGTAGCTGCGACGCCTCCAACACTTTTCCTTTCATTTTTTTCCCCATTATGTAGATAGGAGCAAAATTGTTTGGTGAATTGGAAAGCGCGGGGTTAAAATTTCACCTCACAACGTAGCCTATGACTCTCTCAGGGTCCAGACGTGCGACTGTGCAAAATTTTGTTGCTGTAGCTGCGACGCTTCCAACACTTTTCCTTTCATTTTTTTCCCCATTATGTAGATAGGGGCAAAATTGTTTGGTGAATTGGAACGCGCGGGGTTAAAATTTCACCTCACAACATAGCCTATGACGCTCTCAGGGTCCAGACGTGTGACTGTGCAAAATTTTGTTGCTGTAGCTGCGACGCTTCCAACACTTTTCCTTTCATTTTTTTCCCCATTATGTAGATAGGGGCAAAATTGTTTGGTGAATTGGAACGCGCGGGGTTAAAATTTCGCCTCACAATATAGCCTATGACGCTCTCGGGGTCCAGACGTGTGACTGTGCAAAATTTTGTGGCTGTAGCTGCGACGGTGCAGATGCCAATCCCGGACATACACACATACACACACACACACACACACATTCAGCTTTATATAGTAGATATATATATATATATATGTATATATATATATATATGTATATATATATATATACATATATACCCCTATACTATGTGCAGACATTTATTTTAGCTATTCTATTCTAACTGGTCAGTGTGATTTTACTGTACACCGCACTGAATTGTCGGCTTTTCGCTAGAACACCGCTGCGTATTTATCGCAAGTCACACTGTTGGTCCGTGTGTAATCTGTATTTTTCTGGCCCCCATAGACTTTCATTGGCGTATTTTTTGCGCAATACGGTGACAAACGCAGCATGCTGCGTTTTTCTACGACCGTAGAAGACCGTATAACACGGATCAGTAAAATACGGCTGATAGGAGCTGGGGCATAGAGAATCATTGTACCGTATGCAATCCGTATTTTCAGCACCTCTCTTATGTCCGTAAAACACACTAGTGTGAGGCCGGCCTAAGAGTCCTCATGCACACAGTGTGCAGTGTAAATTGACCTGCACTGCACTTCATATCCACATAATTTGATTTTATACTACAGATCTCACTGTGAATTACATGATTACTTATTACTAATAGCTGTATGTTTGTTTTCACAATTGCACTGCCTTTAACAATAAGTAATCAACTGACACTAATTTCTCTGTAATTTCTCGTATAGCTGCTGCGGTGAGCAGTTCTCAGACTGACCACACCTCAGGTGTACCTCAGTTAGGCTGCCATCACACTAGCAGTATTTGGTCAGTATTTTACATCAGTATTTGTAAGCCAAAACCAGGAGTGGGTGATAAATGGAGAAGTGGTGCATATGTTTTTATTACACTTTTCCTCTAAGGGTATGTTTCCACGTTCAGGAAACGCTGTGTGTTTGACACTGCAGCGACAAACACGCAGCGTCCAGATGTTACAGCATAGTGGAGGGGATTTAATGAAATCTCGTTTCCACTATGCATGGTAACACGCATCCGGTGGCCCTGCGATTCCGGACATGCGGCGCGTCTTTTTAGATCGCAGCAAGTCCGTTTACCTTGCGGCAACGCTGCGCCGCCGCAAAGTATAACACAGGGTCCTATGTGTGGGGTGCGATGATTCCAGATGTGTGCAATGAACACATCCGGCATCATCGCGTCTCCAGAAGGGGGCGGGGCTTTGGGCGGAGCGAGTTTGCCGCTCCATCCAAACCGCCGGCCATCCTGAACGTGTACACGTACCCTAAGGCCGGCCTCACACTAGCAAGTTTTACGGACGTATGAGAGGTGCAGAAAATACGGATTGCATACGGTACAATGATTCTCTATGGCCCAGCTCCTATCTGCCGTATTTTACTGATCCGTATTATACGGTCTTCTACGGCTGTAGAAAATCGCAGCATGCTGCGTTTGTCACCGTATTGCGCAAAAAATACGCCAATGAAAGTCTATGGGGGCCAGAAAAATACAGATTACACACGGACCAACAGTGTGACTTGCGAAAAATACGCAGCGGTGTTCTAGCAAAAAGCTGGCAATTCAGTGCGGTGTACAGTAAAATCACACTGACAGATTAGAATAGAATAGCTAAGACAAATGTCTACACACAGTATAGGGGTATATATATATATATATATATATATATGTCAGTGAGACACATATGTGTATATATATTAATATTTCATACAGCGCTAGATAGCTTAAAGGCCGGTAATTCAATTGCCGACTTTTCCTATCTCCTTCTCAAACCCGACATGATATGAGACATGGTTACATACAGTAAACCATCTCATATCCTTTTTTTTGCATATTCCACACTACTAATGTTAGTAGTGTGTATGTGCAAAATTTGGGCGCTCTAGCTATTAAATTAAAGGGTTAAATCGCTGAAAATATTGGTGTGGGCTCCTGCGCAATTTTCTCCGCCAGAATGGTAAAGCCAGTGACTGAGGGCAGATATTAATAGCCTGGAGAGGGTCCATGGTTATTGGCCCCCCCTCTGGCTAAAAACATCTGCCAGAGTAATACACAGGTTAAAATCATCTGCCCCCAGCCACCCCAGAAAAGGCACATCTGGAAGATGCGCCTATTCTGGCACTTGGCCACTCTCTTCCCATTCCCGTGTAGCGGTGGGATATGGGGTAATGAAGGGTTAATGTCACCTTGCTATTGTAAGGTGACATTAAGCCAGGTTAATAATGGAGAGGCGTCAATAAGACACCTATCCATTATTAATCCAATAGTAGTAAATGGTTAATAAAACACACACATTAGGAAAAAAGTATTTTATTGAAAGACACAGGGTGTTGTAATAGTTTATTTTACTCTCAATCCAATTGAAGACCCTTGTCACCTGAAACAAAGTTAAAATAAAAAATCAACAATATCCCATACCTTCCGTCGTTTAGTCTTGTCCCACAATGTAAATCCATCTGAAGGGGTTAAATAATTTTACAGGCAGGAGTCTGCTAATGCAGCTGTACTCCTGACTGTAAAAATTTGGGAATGAATGGAATGCACGGGAATGTAGCTACCTAGACTTGCGGTGCTGCACCCCCTGCTGGCATAACCTCAGATGAACTCGAGCGTGGGAATTTTTCTGAATATTTTCTCACGCTCGAGTTCCTCTGAGGTTATGCCAGCAGGGGGCACAGCACCGCAAGTCTAGGAAGCTACGATCCCCTTCTTTCCATTCATTCCCCATTTTTTACAGGCAGGGGTGGCTGCATTATTGTAAAATTATTTAACTCCATTGAAAATAGAAAAAAATACACTTATTTGGTATCTGAGTTCAGAAATCTCTGAGCTACTACAGTATAAAGTAAATTAATCAGATTGGTAAATGGCATAACGAGAAATAATTGAAATGCCAGAATTACGTTTCTTTACTGCAGCAACATTGCAATAAAATGCAATAACAGGCGATCAACACATCGTGTCTACCCCAAAATGGTATCAATATAAATGTCAGCTCAAGGCACAAAATATAAGCCCTCACTCAGCAACAAATCTCCCAAAATTAAAATGCTTCAGATCTCGGAAAATGGTGAGAAACACAAAATCTTTTTTCATACAAACTTCAACATTTTTTTCCACCACTTAAATAAAAAATAAACTATAAGGCTGCCGTCACACTAGCAGTATTTGGTCAGTATTTTACATCAGTATTTGTAAGCCAAAACCAGGAGTGGGTGATAAATGCAGAAGTGGTGCACATGTTTCTATTATACTTTTCCTCTAATTGTTCCACTTTTGGCTTACAAATACTGATGTAAAATACTGTCCAAATACTGCTAGTGTGACGGCAGCCTAATTGTTTGGTATCTGCTCACTCATACTGACCTGGAGAATCATATTACTAGGTCAGTTTTAGCATCTAGTGAGCATGGTAAATAAAAAAACAAACAATTGTGGAATTGCAATTTTTGGGGGGAAGCTCACCGCACTTTAATTTTTTTTCCAATTTTCCAGTACACTACATGGTAAAATCAATGCAGCCATTCAAAAATACAACTCATTCTGCAAAAAACAAGACCTCATAACATATGTTTTGGCACTCTGCACTAGGCTGTTGCAGGCACTCTGCACTAGGCTGTTGCAGGCACTCTGCATTAGGCTGTTGCGGGCATTCTGCATTAGGCTGTTGTGAGCACATGGGACTAGGTTGTTAGAGCACTATGCACCAGGCTGTTAGAGCACTCAGCTGTTTGTGTACTTTGCATTAGGCTGTTGTAGGCACTCTGCATACGATGTTAGAGCACTCTGTACCAGACTGTTAGGGCACTCTGTACCAGGCGGTTAGAGCACTCGGCTGTTAGGGTAATCTGCACCTGGCTGTTAGAGCACTCTGCACCAGACTGTTATTGCACTCTGTACCAGGCGGTTAGAGCACTCAGCTGTTAGGGTACTCTGCACTAGGCTGTTGTGGGCACTCTGCATAAGATGTTAGAGCACTCTGCACCAGGCTGTTAGAGCACTCTGCTCTGACTGTTGGGGAACTCTGCACCAGGCTGTTAGGGTACTCAGCTGTTAGGGCACTCTGCATTAGGCTGTTGTGGGCATTCTGTACTAGGCTGCTAGGGCACTCTGCAATAGGCTGTTGTGGGCACTCTACACCAATATGTTAGGGTAATCTGCACCTGGCTCACGCTGTTAGAGCACTCTGCACCATGCTGTTAGGGCACTCTGCACCAGGCAGTTAGGGCACTCTGCATCAGGCGGTTAGGCCACTCTGCACCAAGCTGTTGGGCACATTGCACCAGGCTGTCCGAGCACTCTGCACCAGTATGTTAGGGTAATCTGCACCTGGCTGTTAGAGCACTCTGCACCAGGCTCAAGGTGTTAGGGCATTCTGCACCAGGTTGTTAGGGCACTCTGCACCAGGCTGTTGGGCACACTGCACCAGGCTGTTAGGGCACTCTGTACCAGGCTGTCAGAGCACTCTGCACCAGGCTGTTATGACATGCTTCAGGCTGTTAGAGCACTCTGCACTAGGCTGTTAGGGCACTCTGCACTAGGCTGTTATGGGCACTCTGCACTAGCCTGTTGGGTACTCTGCACTAGGCTGTTGTGGGCACTCTGCACTAGGCTGTTAGGGCACTCTGAACTAGGCTGTTGTGGGCACTCTGCTCCAGACTGAGATTAGAATGGCAGTGTAACCCATAATTTGGCTTTTATTCAGGTTGTGCACCAGCTGGTATCAGCCATGCCAATACTTGGCATGGCTGTGATGGCTCTGGAAGTGTCCACAACCTAAAGCTTATTGATTGGCTGCAGCCTTTCATCAAATTTTATTTGACCTCCAAACCTGAACAGTACAAAGGACTTCCAAGAAAAGTCCATGTTCGGAGTTCAGCATCGGACACAAGGTGTCTGGTATACACCCCAAACTTTACAGATTGGGTTCACTCATCTCTAACTACAATATCATTTTGTGACAGTTATGTGGACACACAGTAAAGAAATGCTGCCTGTGATGATTCAGAAACCATCTACCCTCTAGATGTAGTGAATGTCCCCTTTTCATTTTTGCAGGCCTAGTTTTAAAAAAATCATTAGAAAGATCTTTCTACTGCCCTCCCAAATATCTGTATGTTGTTACAAGATCACCCATAAATCTTCATTTTTTCCAAACTGAATAATGCCAATTTTGGTAGCCTGTTTTGGTACTGCAGACACCCATTCTCTTTATAACCTTGGTTGCTCTTCTCTGCACCTGTTCTACTTCAGCTTTGTCTTTCCTGTATATTGGAGCCTAAAATCGCACACAGTATTTGTTGTGTCGGTGTATCTAGGAGAATTGATGCTACTGTAATGATAAAGGTAGTTAGGTCCCACTAAATTTGGATTTGAATTAGATTTATTTTTTTTGTTCATTCACTTTGCACTTTGTTACCTTGCACCTACCTACACTTTTGTGCAGTAATGAATATGGTAAAAGGTAAAGCTGATACTTTTATTCTGCATCAATGTGTGCTGTATGTAAAACAAAGCAGGAGGTTGTTCAAATCTTGTGACCTTCTTGTTTAATGTGTCAAAGCATTTATGTTCGGCGCTAGGTTTTGTTAGGTAAATGATCCTCATTGCCACTTTTTTTTAATAAGCATTTAATTCTGAACGCTCATGCCAGAGATTCTAGCCTTTCCTTTCCATTACATTTTTATTATTGGAATATAATAATTCCATCGTGGTGTGAGATTTAAATAGGTCACAATGTTTCCATTAAGAGATCTGACTTTTGTGAAATGTACAGCTTTTAATATTATTCAAAATGTACTTTGGTTTGAAACTTTTCTTCATTGCAGTTTACAGTCTAGGTGGTCTTAAGAATTATTTGCCAGAAATCATCATCTTTGTTCTTGGTGTTGTATGCCTTTGATTCATTTTGCAGAACACATTGCACATTTCACAAGAATATCAAAAGGCCACATATGGGTGTTCTATAAGAGTGGAAATAGCTACGTTTATTGCTGGCGTTTAGTCTAAAAAGAATATAGCTTAATTTATTTGAAGGAGAATGGAAAAACCTGATGGGCCTCCATGAAAGAATTACCTTTTAACAGTCTACTATTTTTCCTGCAGATTTTGGCTCATTGAAGAATTTTGCTGAGCGTGACACTGGACAAACTACAATTATTTACTTCCTAGAGTTTTCTTCTTCTTAAACAACAAAAAAATGATGCATTTTCAAATATGTAAATGGACGCAAAACATAAAGGGAGCAAAAAAATTAAATTGATGCATCTGGTCAGAATAAAGGAAGAATAGATACATTCCTCAACCAAGAATCTGCAAAAACCCTAGTCCACGGCCTCTCCCCTCTGTCAATCACTGCACTGCCTCCCCATTACCCAAATACTCCAGTTCAAAAGACTAACCATGAGATACAAAGCCATCTACAGCCTGTGTCTTCCATATATCTGTGACTTCGTCTCCCGTTACTTAACTGCACGCAACCTCCGATCCTCACAAGATCTCCTTCTCTACTCCCCTCTTATCTCCTCTTCCCACAACCCCATACAAGATTTCTCTCGCGCATCACCCCTACTCTGGAACTCTCCACCCCAACATATCAGACTCTCACCTACCATCGAAATCCTCAAAAAGAACCTGAAGTCCTACCTCTTCCGACAAGCCTACAACCTGCAGTAACCACCGATCGACCAAACCGCAGCACGACCAGCTCTACTCTCGCCTACTGTATCCTCACCCATCCCTTGTAGTTTGTGAGCCCTCGTGGGCAGGGTCGTCTCTCCTCCTGTACCAGTTGTGACTTGTATTGTTTAAGATTATTGTACTTGTTTTTACTATGCATACCCCTCCTCACACGTAAAGTGCCATGGAATATATATTGCTATTCTAACAGTCTGTTATAGATTAAAAATTACTATCAACTTACGAGCCCCTGAGCTGTAGGCAATAGTTATAAAAACTTCAACCATAATCAGGTTCCTCGCATCATGTTCTCATACGCTTTATGCATTTAATAGCCCTCTGTGTCTGTATTGTTACATATTTAGGCTGTTAACTGGTTCATGCAGCTTTTTATATGAACACCCGATTCTTACACTATGGCTGGTCCGAACTATGAAAGCGATTGTTACCATCCACCTCTCGTGTCTCCCCTTTTTCCTCATAGTTTGTAAGCTTGTGAGCAGGGACCTCATTCCTCTTGGTATCTGTTTTGATCTGTGATTATTGTTATGCTGTAATGTCTATTGTCTGTGCAAATCCCCTCTATAATTGTAAAGTGCTGCGGAATATGTTGGCGCTATATAACAAAAATTATTATTAAAGACATGATTTTTGGAGGTCAAGTTGTACTTTTGAATGTCACTAGTGATGAGCGAGTATACTTGTTGCTCGGGTATTCCCAAGCATGCTCGGGTGTCCTCCAAGCATATGGGCGTGCTCGGAGATTTATTTTTTGTTGACGCAGCTGCATGATTTGCGGCTGCTAGACAGCTTGAATACATGTGGGTATTCCCTAGCAACCAGGCAACCCCCACATGTACCATAAATTATGCAGCTGCATCGAAAAAAACTAAATCTCCGAGCACTCACAAATACTCGGAGACTACCTGAGCAACGAGTATACTCGCTCATCACTAAATGTCGCCATTCATTTTATCATGAGTTATAATAGGAAGCAGGAAAAAAAAAATCCCCAAAAAAGGTTATTTTTTTATATTTACCATGTTCATCATACAGTAAAAATGGCCTGAACATAAGATTCTCCAGGTCATTATGATTGCGGTGTTACCAAACATATATATTTTTTTTATATAAGTGGTGAAAAAAAATTGGGAAATTTGTGTCTCCATTTTTCCAAGAACCATAATGTTTTGAATTTTTTGAATTTTTGGGGCTATGTGAGGGCTTTTTTTGTGTTGTCTGAGCTGATATTACGATGTTTTGATCATGTTGCTGTGTCCAAAAAACTTCTGACGTTTAGATTTTCTTTCGATAACACCGTTTAGCTATCAGGTTTATTTTTAATCGTGGAGAAGGAGGCTGAATTGATCTTTTATATCAGGTCAAAAATATATATTTATATCTTTTATATAAATATATTATCTTCCGGGAAAGATGTGTGGTTGGCTTGCGAGCCTACATCAAAACTCAGGAAGCCAGCATATGACATATTTGTATGTGATATGTCAGTAAGGGGTTAATCGTAGATTAAAGTATTGATTGACTATCATTAAAATAAAACATTAATATATGATAACCATACCCATTAAAATTAAGGTGTTTGCCTGGTAAACGCAAAAGGACATGTGGGAGATACCTCCACTTTTTCTCTAGGAGTTTAAGGGTGTTTTAAAACATAAACTCTTATTATAGTACTAAGCTGGTCCATGTCCTATATGTAATCTCTTCATTTATCTTACATATTTTCCATACACGTTATATCTGCTTTGATACAATGTTCTGCGTCCCCCACTGTATATGTGGCTGTTTAGTACAAATTATTTCTATATAAAGTGCCTTGCGAAAGTATTCAGCCCCCTGGAACTTTTCAACCTTTTCCTACGCATCATGCTTCAAACATAAAGATACCAAATGTAAATTTTTGGTGAAGAATCAACAACTGGAAAACAATTGTGAAGTTGAACAAAATTTATTGGTTATTTTAAATTTTTGTGGAAATTCAAAAACTGAAAAGTGGGGCATGCAATATTATTCGGCCTCATTAACTTAATACTTTGTTGCGCCACATTTTGCTGCGATTACAGCTGCAAGTCGCTTGGGGTATGTCTCTATCAGTTTTGAGAGACTGAAATTCTTGCCCATTCTTCCTTGGCAAACAGCTCGAGCTCAGTGAGGTTTGATGGAGATCGTTTATGAACAGCAGTTTTCAGCTCTTTCCACAGATTGAGGTCTGGACTTTGACTTTGCCATTCTAACACCTGGCTATGTTTATTTGTGAACAATTCCACTGTAGATTTTGCTTTATGTTTGGGATCATTGTCTTGTTGGAAGACAAATCTCCGTCCCAGTCTCAGATCTTTTGTAGACTCCAACAGGTTTTCTTCAAGAATGCTCCTATATTTGGCTCCATCCATCTTACCATCAATTTTAACCACCTTCCCTGCCACTGCTGAGGAAAAGCAGGCCCAAGCCATGATGCTGCCACCACCATGTTTGACAGTGGGGATGGTGTGTTCAGGGTGATGAGCTGTATTGCCTTTAAGCCAAACATATCGTTTTGTTTGGCATTGTTGCCAAAAAGTTCGATTTTGGTTTCATCTGACCAGAGCACCTTCTTCCACATGTTTGGGGTGTCTCCCAGGTGGTTTGTTGCAACCTTTAAGTGACACTTTTTATGGATATCTTTGAGACATGGCTTTCTTCTTGCCACTCTTCCATAAAGGCCAGATTTGTGCAGTGTACGACTGATTGTTGTCCTATGGACAGACTGTCCCACCTCAGCTGTAGATCTCTGCAGTTCATCCAGAGTGATCATGGGCCTCTTGGCTGCATCTCTGATCAGTCTTCTCCTTGTTTGAGATGAAAGTTTAGAGGGACGGCCGGGTCTTGGTAGATTTGCAGTGGTATCATACTCCTTCCATTTTAATATGATCGCTTGCACAGTGCTCCTTGGGATGTTTAATGTTTTGGAAATCATTTAGTATCCAAATGCAGCTTTAAACTTCCCCACAACAGTATCATGGACCTGCCTGTTGTGTTCCTTGGTCTTCATGAAGCTCTCTGTGCTTCAAACAGAACCCTGAGACTATCACAGAGCAGGTGCATTTATATGGAGACTTGATTATACACAGGTGGATTATATTTATCATCATTAGGCATTTAGGACAACATTGGATCATTCAGAGATCAATGAACTTCTGGAGTGAGTTTGCTGCACTGAAAGTAAAGAGGCCGAATAATATTGCACTTTTCAGTTTTTGAATTTCCACAAAAATTTAAAATAACCAACAAATTCCGTTCAACTTCACAATTGTGTTCCACTTGTTGTTGATTCTTCACTGAAAATTTATATTTGGTATCTTTATGTTTGAAGCATGATATGTGGGAAAAGGTTGAAAAGTTCCAGGGGGCCGAATACTTTCGCAAGGCACAGTAGCATAGATTGTAATTTCAAAGGTCACATTCACAAGTAGCATAGTTGTTGCAGATTTTACACAAAAACTGATGTATGTTTACATAAAAAATGATAAATGAGTATACTGCTCTATATTATGTGGAAAGTAGAATGGGAAGCCTATCCGCCATGGACTTTGATATTTCTGCAGTAGTAAAAGCCTATGGTGCATTACTGTCAGTTGTGTACAAGCTCGGTAATAATTCACATACATGGAGCTTTTAGATGTCAGGAATAGTCACTTGTAAAGATGCATAAGTGCATTCTCTCTTTGAAAATGACAATTTATGATGTCTTCTTATTATTATTAGACAGATATCTATTGATATGACAAATCCTGACCAGAGTGTAATAATAGCATCATTTGTGAACAAGGTTTTAGTATTTAGGAAATTCTAATACATTTAGTGTCCTGTCATTGTTTTCAATAGAATGGATTCTCATTGGCCAACGTTCTGATAAGCAGACTTATTTTCAATAATTGTGTTTATGAAGAACTTTATATATATGTAAGGAGGAGAGCCAGCCTCGGTGTACCTTGTCCAGGACGAGTCCGGAACCATCGGTACTGTCACCCAAGTTGCAGGGGGGAGAGTTTAGTGCCTCAGACAGACCATTGAACTTGAGATCGGGGGCAAGGAGGACCTAACAGGGGGACAGTGCGTGGGAACGAGAGCTCAGTTGGCGGGAGACTGTGGTGTGCGAGGCAGAGTGAGAGCCCTTGCGCGCTGTGCAGTCAGAGAGGCCTACGGAGACTGCAGGAAGAGACGTCTCCGAGAAAACCCCGATGTCCACTTCCGCAGTGTCACTGAGCGTGAGTGAGTCTTGACCACGAACAGACCAAGGGGGCACAGTTCGAGACTCGACATCCCAGCCGTGAGACGTGTGCGGCTGTTGTACATTGACTGTCCTGCCCGCATCAGTGTTGTGCCGACACATATAAAAAAAGGATTGTTCTCTCTCCATCGTGACTCATCATGGAGCCAAGACCCATGAAAGGACATTCCAGGACCCTTGCCGACACCAGAACCCAGGACACATCTCGTGCCAGATTCTTTAAGCATTCAGGCCGCAACGGCACCGCCATCTTCACAGAGACTGATCCTCAACACCGCCGGACTGATAAGTTTGATACCTTCGTATCTCCCTCAACCCTTTTTGTCCCTGCTATACCCACGTCCACCACACTCTGTTCTATTATCCTTATTCCTCTAATTTAACCTCTCCCTGAATGGAGTAACGGTTTCATTAAATTCCCCTGTTAACCCTTGCTCTGCCTCTGACCATTACTGCATCCTGTTACCTGCTCACATATGTTCCATTACAAGGTGTCATTTTATTAGTTTAATAAAAAAAAGTAAACAGTGTATATGGTACATGGAGTACAAACAGGAAGTGGCTGACACTGGCAAATCACATTGGACAATGTTCACATCACCTTTTACCTTATGTCCTGTGGCTCTGTTGGGATTAACATCGAAACCTCCACAAAATGGAATTTGGGTATGTGCGCTGATGTGACCATTGACAGTAATGATGCCGACAAAGTCATAATGTGCTCTGTATTATATCATTTTCAGTTATTTATTACTACATCTTGCTGCCTGCCTCAATTTTATGATTTATGAACCAGCATGATACATTTTGATAAGTTTGTCACATACAACTGTTTAGAATGTCTAAAAGTAAGACAGCTTTTGTAAATCAAGTCAAATGTTCTCTCATGACACTAGGGAACACAATTTTCGTTGAGTTAGATCTAACACTTGATTTTGACTAAGTTTTGGCTCCTGAATGCAAAAGTGACCCTTGATTTTCTCTGTCACAACTATTTAAGCCACATGATACCCTCCCTTTGTCTCCAAAGCTATACAAAATGTACATACAATGAAAAATAATGCAAAAAATAGCCACAAGTAATGTGTATTTAAAGCTGTTTTGTTCATACAATATATATATATTTCTACTGTAATTAAACTGGATGCCAGTACTAAAGTTAGGTAGCAATTAAGGTAAAAATTCATGCTTATAGCTGTTTCTGGAGTATGCATTCTTCAGACAATCTCGACTGATGTTCCAACACTAGTCAGCCATCATATGTTCATCCCATCTACCCTGATACCATCCCTCCATGACCTTCAAATCTTGATAGAATTGTTCACCTTGCTCATCACTGAATGCACCAAGGTTTTCAGGGAAATTAGGAAGATGGCTTTGCATAAAATATACCTTGATGCTTATGTTGCAACCAAGCATTTTGCAGCTCTCCAAAAGTTTCTGGACAATTTCAGTGTAATTGCTTGCTCTTATATTTCCAAGAAAGACCTTGACAAGGTCTTTCAATGATATCCAAGCATTCTTTTGGGTTGCTGACTTTGCCCTGAAAAAATGTTCATCTGTGATTAGTTGCCAAATCTATGGACCATCAAACACACCAGTCTTTATTCTTTCAAATGACAACTAGGAAATGCCAAAATGAAGTACTTGAAGCAGTCTCATTCAGTTGGCAAAGCTTTAAAACTTTGCTTCATGAAGTCCAGTTTCATTTGCAGAGGTGGAAATATAATGTCCTTTCTATCAACAAGTGGCTCTTTTAGAATATTTGGATCACCAGGTTTGAGGTCAGATTTTGGAGGCCAGTTCCTCTCCACCCAATGCTTCCTATTAGCTGTGCTGTCCCACACGCACAGAAAACAAGGATACTTGGTGCATCTGCATTGCTGATCAAGAAATAAGCATATTATTTAACTCCTTACCGACCTCCGCCGTACTATTACTGTGGAGGTCGGTACCCCCGCTTTGATGCGGGCTTTGGCGGTGAGCCCGCATCAAAGCCGGGACATGTCAGCTGTTTTGAACAGCTGACATGTGCCCGCAGTAGCAGCGCATGAAATCGCAATTCACCTGCTGCTATTAACTAGTTAAGTGCCACTGTGAAACGCTGACAGTGGCATTTAACTGGCGCTTCCGGCCATCGGGCTGAAAATGAGCGCATCACCGACCCCCGTCACATGATCTGGGGTCAGCGATGCATCAGCATAACAACCAGAGGTCTCCTTGAGACCTCTATGGTTGCTGATGCTGGCTTGCTGTGAGCGCCACCCTGTGGCTGGCGCTCATAGCAAGCCTGTAATTCAGCTACATAGGAGCGATCTGATGATCGCTGCTATGTAGCAGAGCCGATCAGGCTATGCCAGCTTCTAGCCTCCCATGGAGGCTATTGAAGCATGGCAAAAGTTAAAAAAAAAACTTTAAAAAAATATGAAAAAAATATAAAAGTTTAAATCACCCCTTTTTCGCCCCATTCAAAATAAAACAATAAAAAAATCAAACCTACACATATTTGGTATCGCCGTGATCAGAATCGCCTGATCTGTCAATAAAAAAAAGCATTAACCTGATCGCTGACCAGCATAGAGAGAAAAAAATTCAAAACGCCAGAATTATGTTTTTTTGGTCGCCGCGACATTGCATTAAAATGTAATAATGGGCGATCAAAAGAACGTATCTGCACCAAAATGGTATCATTAAAATTGTCAGCTCGTCACACATAAAATAAGCCCTCACCTGACCCCAGATCATGAAAAATGGAGACGCTACGGGTATTGGAAAATAGCACTATTTCTTTTTTCTAACGCAAAGTTTGCAATTTTTTTTAACACTTAGATAAAACGTAACCTAGACATGTTTGGTGTCTATGAACTCGTAATGACATGGAGAATCATAATGTCAGGTCAGTTTTAGCATTTAGTGAACCGAGCAAAAAAGCCAAACAAAAAACAAGTGTGGGATTACACTTTATTTTTGTAATTTCACTGCACTTGGAATTTTTTTCCCGTTTTCTAGTACATGATATGGTAAAACAAATGATGTCTTTCAAAACTGCAACTTGTTTCGCAAAAAACAAGCCCTCACATGGCCATATTGACTGAAAAATAAAAAAGTTATGGCTCTAGGAAGGAGAGGAGCGAAAAACGAGAACGCAAAAACGGAAAGTGCAAGGTCTTGAAGGGGTTAAAGGTCAACACATTTGACCCAATTGTGTTTGCGATATTGCCATAGCTCAATGACTCTCTTAATGTCTCTGTATTCTTCACAAAGAGAATCTGAACAACCAATTGTGACTGCACCAAATAAATTGATATTTTAGAGGAGGACAAACTTTAAGCCCCACTTTGATCTATTGATGAACAATAATTTAAGTAATAGCAATGCATAAAGCCACTGCCACTTCTAAAGTATTGCAGAAATGCCTTTTCTTTGTATTGAAAGTAGGATACATTTGCTGGTCAAATCTCTTATGAATTGAGACATCTCCAATTTCAAAATCTTCTTTGTTGCTATCACTTTGTTTTTCACTATAAGGCTATGTGCACACGTTGCGGAATGGGGTGCAGAATTTTCTGCACAAAATCCGCACCTGCTGGCAGAAACCGCAGGTGCAGATTTGCCGGCGATTTTATGCAGTTTTTATGTATTTTATTTACTTTGTACTGTAAATCACAGTGCGGGTCTGCAGCGTTTCTGCGTGGAAAAATCCGCTGCGAATCCGCACTAAATCCGCATCGTGTGCACACAGCCTAATAGCGATCTTGAAAAGAGGATATTTCATGGAAAACTGATACGAGGATTAAAACTGAATGAAGCATTGTGCATATAGCTGATGGCAGATCAGGATACTCTGTTTGATATTTATTTTTCTTGTTATTTTTATATCCTGAAGTTTTCACTTTACAAAAGAAACTGTCAGTGCAATGACTTCTTGGCTCTCGCCAAACCCTAGGTATATCAAATGACATCTTATCACATGTTCTTGTCATCGACATCTGTAAACCCTCAAAGCACTGCTTACACACCTTAAATATTCTGCTAACCTCTTGTATACAGATTTTTGGAAAAAGTTTCACTATAAAGAGCCACTTGCCACCCTGTCTCACGTGTAACTGAATAGCCTAGACAAACAACATGTTGCCTGTCCCCATGGTCGTCCACTCAAGGGCAGCTCGCTCTTGCCCAATAGGAGAACACTAGTGCTACTCTGGATCCAGCCTGGTAAGACAAGCTGAAGAAAAACAACCTGACATGATAGAAGTAAACTATCCACAGTTTTCAAATCGGCACGCCTATTTTAGTCTACATCAGCGGAAAAATTGAACTCAACAAAAATCGTGGTCAAAATTGTTCCCCAGTGATAATTAGACAGCAAAGAATTATGTGGCAGATGTGTTCAATGGCTATATTTAGCGGTTATGAATAGCAGTGGAATATTGTAAAATATAGTACAGTCCCTAATTATCTAAATTAGAGATATTCTTGAAACATGAACAGTATTATGGAGGAAAAAGTGTGCATGACTAGCTTACCGAAGTATTACAGTAACCCGTCCATGGAATGGATGGTTTTTCACTTCATTTAAGTGAGTTAGAGAGCAGTTTGGCTGTGTTTTCCTATAAGTCATATATCTCTAACTTAGGGGGAGATGTACATCTCTCCATTAGGCCTGGATGTGGTCAGGAGACCCCGTCGACATAATAAGTGTGAAGTTCACTAGAAATTGGACATTTCTGGTATAACTTGTCAATATACCATAATAATTTCATATAGGAATATCTTTTTAAAAGAGCACTTGCTTTGATTATATGGATAGTAAACTAACTTCCATTAGCCTGGCAACAAATCTCAGGTATTGAATGCAATAGCAGGAAAACAAGGTCATAAACACATTCTCACCACATTGCTTTTTCTCATATTAAGAGATAATTATTAATGGTTTCTTTTACAGTTGGACTCTGAACTATTGAGACAGTGAAAGTATTTTCAAAATTTAGCCTTTTCGTTTGAGTCAATGTCATCAAGATTGGATTAATGTGCGGTTTTTGTAATTTAATTCAAAGCCATTGTTTTACATAATCCCTCCATTCTCATGGATTCAAAAGAGATGGGACAAACTAACAGTTATAAATGTAATAACTTTTGTTATAACTTGGTGCAAGTATACAGCAGTCAATGACAGGCTGAAGTCTGGATTGAATGGGCATCACATCAAGAAATATCATACTTTCAAGTTTTAACTGCTTTGCCAGTAATAGAAGAAATCTACTATATAACTGTCTAAGGGTCGCTTCCGTCTGTCTGTCTTTCTGTCTGTCTGTCACGGATATTCATTGGTCGCGGCCTCTGTCTGTCATGGAAATCCAAGTCGCTGATTGGTCGCGGGAAAACAGCCATGACCAATCAGCGACGGGCACAGTCCGGAAGAAAATGGACGCTTCTTACTCCCCGCAGTCAGTGCCCGGCGCCCGCATACTCCCCTCCAGTCACCACTCACACAGGGTTAATGCCGGCGGTAACGGACCGCGTTATGCCACGGGTAATGCACTCCGTAGCCGCTGCTATTAACCCTGTGTGTCCCCAAAATTTTACTATTGATGCTGCCTATGCGGCATCAATAGTAAAAAGATCTAATGTTAAAAATAATAAAAAAACAAAAAACCTGCTATTCTCACCCTCCATTGTCCAACGATGCGCTCGCGCCTGCCGCCATCTTCCGTTCCTGGCGATGCATTGCGAAATTACCCAGAAGGCTTTGCGGTCTCGTGAGACCACTAAGTCATTGCTTAATTTCGCAATGCATCCAGGGAACGGAAGATGGCGGCAGCCTCACGCGTATTGCCAGAGCTTCGGTGGATCGCAGGGGGTGAGTATATAACAATTTTTATTTTTATTATTTTTTTAACAGGGATATGGTGCCCACACTGTTGTATACCACATGGGCTGTGTTAGATACCGCGTGGCTGCTATATACTACATAGACAGTGTTATATACTATGTTGGCTGTGTTCCATACTGCGTGGGCTGTGCTATATATTACGTGGCCACTGTTATATACTGCGTGGGCAGTGTTATATACTACGTGGCTGCTATATACTGCGTGGGCAGTGTTATATACTGCGTGGCTGCTATATACTGTGTGAGCTGTGTTATATAGTACGTGGCTGTGTTATATACTGCGTGGCCACTGTTATTTATTGCGTGGCCTGTATTAATGCATCGGGTATTCTACAATATGTATGTATATAGCAGCCACATAGTATATAGCACAGGCCATGTAGTATTTGTCTGCTATATACTAAATGGCTACTATACACTACGTGGCCTGTGCTATATACTATGTGGCTGCTATATACATACATAAATACATATTCTAGAATACCCGATGCGTTAGAATCGGGCCAACATCTAGTAATGAATAAATTAAAAAGAATTAAATTACACTTAAATTTTACAAAAATCCACATTCACCATTTGTAATTCGCTTCCATGAAAATTCCGTAAAAGGCTGTCAAAATGTAAAAAACGATCTTTATACTCACCTTTCCAGCCCCTCCACTCCTCACCATGATCTGTTTGGTCCTTGCCACATCTTCAGATCGCCACCACTTGCCCTGAAATCCGAGGAAAGAACTTCCAGCTTTGATGACTGCCCTCTCAGGCTACATCAAAGTTCTGGTCCAGTGAGAGGCCTGAGTATTTCAGCATGAGTGGCCGTTGATTTAAACATGTGGCAAGGACGGGACAGGTGATGATGTGAAGGGACATTAAATTGCAGAGAATATCTTCTTTACAAATTGAATTCCCCAGGAAAAAAAGCACAAACTGGTGAATTCTAATTTTCATCTGATCTGCTCATTTTTATTTGCCAGTCATGTATTGTAGCAGTTTTAACATACTTAATTTTTGTTGGTATTTCAGAATTTAGTTTTCTCTCCAGTAAGTGAAATTCATGCTCAATTGAGGTCAAGTGACTAACTTGGCCATTGAAGATGATTCCATTACTTTACCCAAATAAGCTTTAAGGTTGTATTTGCTTTATGTTTCAGTCGATTATCCATCTGCACTGTGAAGCAATGCCCTATCCATTTTGCGCCATCTGACAGACTCTGATGAGACCGTATAGTTCTATACACCTTCCATCATCATAAAACCTCAGGGACCCATTTTCATAGCCCATGCCATAACAATGCCTCTGCCAGGTTTGATAAATGATTTGGCATGCTTCAGATCACCTTTCTTCACCACACTCATTCTGGTATAATTTCATCTTGGTTCATCTGACCAATAAATAAGATTCAAGTAAAAAAAATAAAACATCTTTTTTACACCCAGTATATGAACTTTCCAATGATAATTTAACTTTGACCTTTTACCATGACTCTTAGGCTATGTGAACACGTCAGGATTTTATGCGGAAATTTCCTCAGTAAAACTGTAGATTTTCCGCATAAAATCCGCACGCGTTTTTCTCACGTTTTACTCACGGTTTTGACGCGTTTTTTGCCCAGATTTTGTGCGGATTTTTCAAGTTTTTTTCCGCAGCTTCCCAATTCAGTTATAGTGGGAAATCCGCAAAAAATCCACAAAATGAATGAACATGCTGTGTATTTTTCCGCATGCGTATTTTTTGCGAAAAAATCCGCAACATGTGCACAAAAATTGCGGAATGCATTGGAAATGATGGGATGCATAATGTATGCGTTTTTTATGCGTTTTTGCCTCGGAATACCCTGAAAAAACGTGCAAAAACCGCAAAACGTCCACGAATAATCCAGAATGTGTGCACATAGCCTTAAGTTTAAAGACAAAAAATTCATACAACTGAACAGAGGCTCAGCCTGATTCTTCTATATTTCGTATGCCAGTGGTGTTGACAAATTGCTATACCTTCAAGTTTTTCTCTGTTCTCCAAAACTAATCTAAGAATATATAGAATAAGATTGTTAAACTGTTGCAAAAGCTGTATGTTAAGTGGTTCTGGCTTTTATTTCCAGAACATTTTATGTTAAACAAAGTGGAACCTAAGAAATAAAGCTCCACTTAGGTCAATTTAAAGACAATTATTTCAAGTCAAATGATTGTTGTATTGCAATACTTCTCTTCATTGTCTTGATTATATGGCACGACTCCATCTCAGTTGGAGCAAGCTCTTAGAATGTACAATAGATTCACGGAACTGTAGGATTGAGCACAAAGACTTTCCTTTCTTGGCAGAGTAGAAATGTTCCTGTGAATTCAGTCACTAAAAACAGACAGACACAACATATATTTTTCTAGAATTAGACAAGAGTTCAACTAATGTGTAAAAATTAGTTGGCTAGGTGAGTTATTGGATTCATTCTCTCTGCTGTGGTGTGATTTAAACAATCAGACATGTTTCTGGGTTTAAAACCTGCTTAACATTTCTCCATTTTCTTTGTTTTTTTTTTCGTTCCAAATGTACATTTCTTTAGAATTTTATCACCCATTCCTAAGTTGGAAATGCTAGTAGATGATAGTTGAGGACCATACTTCAGTAAGTTTTCTACCTTACTTTTTTGACAGCAAAACTGGGGTAAATGATTTGTAATTTATTTGGTGAATCACTAGTGAATCACATACATACTTTGACAGGTTGAGGGATCAGTTTATGGGATCATTGTCTAATGGGTAAGACAGACTCTTCAGGCAAAAAACACAATTCACCCCAGAAAACTTGCCACAATCAGTTTTATTGCCTCTGCATGTACGTTAAATCAGAAAAAGAAAAACACAAATGATAAAAAAGAAAATTCTAAGTCAGCTGGCTATTAGAGATGGGCTGGTGCACAGCATCCCAAACAAACAATTTTTAGTCACATAGCAGATTTCCCAGGATCACAAAGAGCCATCAGCTTGTGGACTCTTTCCACTTTTACAACATACCTGAATATTGCAGGTGATTCCCTTCTTCCAAACTGCCTGACTAGTTAATTTACACAGTATAAGATATGGATAATGTTTATACTTTCCAACATTTTTCTCTGATTCTGTTACAATACAAAAAGTGGTTGGTAAAATTAAAACTTGCATGCTTTTTTTTTTAGAGATGGACCAGGTATGTGCATCGATAAGACAAATATGGCACTGTTTCGAGGAAATAGCAGATACTTTTTCTAATGTTGAAAATGTTTGTATTTTTAGATCTATGTTTTTTACCTGTTCAAATCTGATATTGAAAAATGTTCTGTTTTTGCTGATAGCTCATGCACAAACACTATGAAGAAGCTTTTAGGCACAAAATCATGTGAAAACTAGCAAGATATCGCAGATGTCACACTGTATAAAACCAAGATAGTTAGGCTATGCTCACACAGATTTTTTGAAGGCTTAATTATCTGAGATGGTTTACAAGAAGAATCCAATTCAGGAAAGGTTTATTGTTTGTTTCCCGGAGTATTATTTGATGTGGTTTTGAAAAGGTATTTGAAAAAAAAGTCTATGCATTTTCTTGCAGCTTACTGACTTTGCATTGTCAAGTTTGGAGTGAATTCCACTGGGAATCTATATCACAGCAAAGAAGTGTTTTTTTCCGAGCCAAATAAAAAAAAATGTCATGTGAATAGCATGGTGGACTTTCGTTAAAATACAGTTGTGCTAAAAAGTTTACATACCCCGACTATCATGATCCATGTTTGGATCAGTAGCAGATCTGGTTTTCCTTTGATTAAAACCATTTTTTCTTTCTAGTCATCAGGGGTTAATGCAGTTTTCCCCCTGGTAGCCTCTGGTGTTATTGTATTGTATTTCATTATATTGCTGCTGGGTCAGCTGATGTTGGTGGTGACCTCGCCCATCATCCCTCTTAACCCCTTCCCGACCCATGACGCCACGTAGGCATCATGAAAGTCGGTGCTAATCCGACCCATGACGCCTATGCGGCGTCATGGAAAGATCGCGTCCCTGCAGATCGGGTGAAAATTTTAACTCCCATTTCACCCGATCTGCAGGGACAGGGGGAGTGGTAGTTTAGCCCAGGGGGGGTGGCTTCACCCCCCCGTGGCTACGATCGCTCTGATTGGCTGTTGAAAGTGAAACTGCCAATCAGAGCGATTTGTAATATTTCACCTATTATAACGGGTGAAATATTACAATCCAGCCATGGCCGATGCTGCAATATCATCGGCCATGGCTGGAAATACTAATGTGCCCCCACCCCACCCATCGCCCCCCCAGCCCTCCGATCTGCCCGGTACACTGCCCCGCTCCCCTCCGTCCTGTGCTCCGCTCCCCCCCGTGCTCTTGTCCGCTCACCCCCGTGCTCCAATCACCCCCCCATGCTCCAATCACCCCCCCGCACTCCGATCCACCCCCCCGTGCTCCGCTCCACCCCCCCTGCTCCGTTCCACCCCCCGTGCTCCGTTCCACCCCCCCGTGCTCAGTTCCACCCCTCCCGCGTTCCGATCCACCCCCCCATGCTCCGATCCCCCCCCCCCCCGTGCTCCCCCCCACTCCTTCATACTTACCGATCCTGCCGTGGTCCGTCCGTCTTCTCCCTGGGCGCCGCCATCTTCCAAAATGGCGGGCGCATGCGCAGTGCGCCCGCCGAATCTGCCGGCCGGCAGATTCGTTCAAAGTGCATTTTGATCACTGAGATATAATCTATCCCAGTGATCAAAATAAAAAAATGATAAATGACCCCCCCCTTTGTCACCCGCATAGGTAGGGACAATAAAAAAATATAGAATTTTTTTTTTCCACTAATGTTAGAATAGGGTTAGGGTTAGGGTTAGGGGTAGGGTTAGGGTTAGGGGTAGGGTTAGGGTTAGGGTTAGGGCTAGGGTTAGGGTTAGGGCTAGGGGTAGGGTTAGGGGTAGGGTTAGGGTTAGGGCTAGGGTTAGGGTTAGGGCTAGGGTTAGGGCTAGGGTTAGGGTTAGAGCTAGGGTTAGGGCTAGGGTTAGGGTTAGAGCTAGGGTTAGGGCTAGGGTTAGGGTTTTGGTATGTGCACACGTATTCTGGTCCTCTGCGGATTTTTCCGCTGCGGATTTGATAAATCCGCAGTGCTAAACCGCTGCGGATTTATGGCGGATTTACCATGTTTTTTCTGCGCATTTCACTGCGGTTTTACAACTGCGGTTTTCTATTGGAGCAGTTGTAAAACCGCTGCGGAATCCGCAGAAAGAAGAGACATGCTGCGGAATGTAAACCGCTGCGTTTCCGTGCAGTTTTTCTGCAGCATGTGTACAGCGATTTTTGTTTCCCATAGGTTTACATTGAACTGTAAACTCATGGGAAACTGCTGCGGATCCGCAGCGTTTTCCGCAGCGTGTGCACATACCTTTAGAATTAGGCCATGTGCACACGGTGCGGATTTGGCTGCGGATCCGCAGCGGATTGGCCGCTGCGGATTCGCAGCAGTGTTCCATCAGGTTTACAGTACCAAGTAAACCTATGGAAAACCAAATCCACTGTGCCCATGGTGCGGAAAATACCGTGCGGAATCCGCAGATGAAATCCGCACAAAAAATACTGGAAATCCGCGGAAAATCCGCAGGTAAAACGCAGTGCCTTTTACCCGCGGATTTTTAAAAAATGATGCTGAAAAATCTCACACGAATCCGCAACGTGGGCACATAGCCTTAGGGTTAGGGTTGGAATTAGGGCTAGGGATGGAAATAGGGTTAAGATTAGGCTGTGGTTAGGGTTATGGTTAGGGGTGTGTTGGGGTTAGAGTTGTGATTAGGGTTATGGCTACAGTTGGGATTAGGGTTAGGGGTGTGTTGGGGTTTAGTGTTGGAGTTAGAATTGAGGGGTTTCCACTGTTTAGGCACATCAGGGGTCTCCAAACGCAACATGGCGCCACCATTGATTCCAGCCAATCTTGTATTCAAAAAGTCAAATGGTGCTCCCTCAATTCCGAGCCCCGACGTGTGCCCAAACAGTGGTTTACCCCCACATATGGGGTACCAGCATACTCAGGATAAACTGCGCAACAATTACTGGGGTCCAATTTCTCCTGTTACCCTTGTGAAAATAAAAAAATGCTTGCTAAAACATCATTTTTGAGGAAAGAAAAATGATTTTTTATTTTCACGGCTCTGCGTTGTAAACGTCTGTGAAGCACTTGGGGGTTCAAAGTGCTCACCACATATCTAGATAAGTTCCTTGGGGGGTCTAGTTTCTAAAATGGGGTCACTTGTGGGGGGTTTCTACTGTTTAGGCACACCAGGGGCTCTGCAAACGCAACGTGACGCCCGCAGACCATTCCATCAAAGTCTGCATTTCAAAAGTCACTACTTCCCTTCTGAGCCCCGACATGTGCCCAAACAGTGGTTTACCCCCACACATGGGGTATCAGCGTACTCAGGAGAAACTGGACAACAACTTTTGGGGTCCAATTTCTCCTGTAACCCTTGGGAAAATAAAAAATTCTGGGCTAAATAATTATTTTTGAGGAAAGAAAACGTATTTATTATTTTCACGGCTCTGCGTTGTAAACTTCTGTGAAGCACTTGGGGGTTCAAAGTGCTCACCACACATCTAGATAAGTTCCTTTCGGGGTCTAGTTTCCAAAATGGGGTCACTTGTGGGGGGTTTCTACTGTTTAGCCACATCACGGGCTCTGCAAACGCAACGTGACACCCGCAGAGCATTCCATCAAAGTCTGCATTTCAAAACGTCACTACTTCATTTCCGAGCCCCGGCGTGTGCCCAAACAGTGGTTTACCCCCACATATGGGGTATCAGCGTACTCAGGAGAAACTGGACAACAACTTTTGGGGTGAAATTTCTCCTGTTAGCCTTGGGAAAATAAAAAATTGCAGGCTAAAAGATCATATTTGAGAAAATAATTTTTATTTTTTATTTTCATGGCTCTGCGTTATAAACTTCTGTGAAGCACTTGGGGGTTCAAAGTCCTCACCACACATCTAGATAAGTTCCTTTCGGGGTCTAGTTTCCAAAATGGGGTCACTTGTGGGGGGTTTCTACTGTTTAGCCACATCAGGGGCTCTGCAAACGCAACGTGACGCCCACAGAGCATTCCATCAAAGTCTGCATTTCAAAACGTCACTACTTCACTTCCGAGCCCCGGCATGTGCCCAAACAGTGGTTTACCCCCACATATGGGGTATCAGCGTACTCAGGAGAAACTGGACAACAACTTTTGGTGTCAAATTTCTCCTGTTACCCTTGGGAAAATAAAAAAATTGCAGGCTAAAAGATCATTTTTGAGAAAATATTTTTTTTTTTTTCATGGCTCTGAGTTATAAACTTCTGTGAAGCACTTGGGGGTTCAAAGTCCTCACCACACATCTAGATTAGTTCCTTTGGGGGTCTAGTTTCCAAAATGGGGTCATTTTTGCGGGATCTCCAATGTTTAGGCATACAGGGGCTCTCCAAACGTGACATGGTGTCCGCTAATGATTGGAGCTAATTTTCCATTTAAAAAGCCAAATGGCGTGCCTTCCCTTCCGAGCCCTGCCGTGCGCCCAAACAGTGGTTTACCCCCACATATGGGGTATCAGCATACTCAGGACAAACTGGACAACAACATTTGGGGTCCAATTTCTCCTATTACCCTTGGCAAAATAGGAAATTCCAGGCTAAAAAATCATTTTTGAGGAAAGAAAAATTATCTTTTATTTTCATGGCTCAGCGTTATAAACTTCTGTGAAGCACCTGGGGGTTTAAAGTGCTCAATATGCATCTAGATAAGTTCCTTGGGGGGTCTACTTTCCAAAATGGGGTCACTTGTGGGGGAGCTCCAATGTTTAGGCACACAGGGGCTCTCCAAACGCGACATGGTGTCCGCTAACAATTGGAGCTAATTTTCCATTCAAAAAGTCAAATGGCGCGCCTTCCCTTCCGAGCCCTGCCGTGTGCCCAAACAGTGGTTTACCCCCACATATGAGCTATCAGCATACTCGGGAGAAATTGCCCAACAAATTTTATGATCCATTTTATCCTATTGCCCATGTGAAAATGAAAAAATTGAGGCGAAAATAATTTTTTTGTGAAAAAAAAAGTACTTTTTCATTTTTACAGATCAATTTGTGAAGCACCTGGGGGTTTAAAGTGCTCACTAGGCATCTAGATAAGTTCCTTGGGGGGTCTAGTTTCCAAAATGGGGTCACTTGTGGGGGAGCTCCAATTTTTAGGCACACGGGGGCTCTCCAAACGTGACATGGTGTCCGCTAAAGAGTGGAGCCAATTTTTCATTCAAATGGCGCTCCTTCCCTTCCAAGCCATGCCGTGCGCCCAAACAATGGTTTACCCCAACATATGAGGTATCAGTGTACTCAGGACAAATTGGACAACAACTTTCGTGGTTCGGTTTCTCCTTTTACCATTGGGAAAATAAAAAAATTGTTGCTAAAAGATAATTTTTGTGACTAAAAAGTTAAATGTTCATTTTTTCCTTCCATGTTGCTTCTGCTGCTGTGAAGTACCTGAAGGGTTAATAAACTTCTTGAATGTGGTTTTGAGTACCTTGAGGGGTGCATTTTTTAGAATGGTGTCACTTTTGGGTATTTTCAGCCATATAGACCCCTCAAACTGACTTCAAATGTGAGGTGGTCCCTAAAAAAAATGGTTTTGTAAATTTCGTTGTAAAAATGAGAAATCGCTGGTCAAATTTTAACCCTTATAACTTCCTAGCAAAAAAAAATTTTGTTTCCAAAATTGTGCTGATGTAAAGTATACATGTGGGAAATGTTATTTATTAACTATTTTGTGTCACATAACTCTCTGGTTTAACAGAATAAAAATTCAAATTGTGAAAATTGCGAAATTTTCTAAATTTTTGCCAAATTTCCGTTTTTATCACAAATAAACGCAGATTTTATTGACCTATATTTACCACTAACATGAAGCCCAATATGTCACGAAAAAACAATCTCAGAACCGCTAGGATCTGTTGAAGCGTTCCTGAGTTATAACCTCATAAAGGGACACTGGTCAGAATTGCAAAAAACGGCAAGGTCTTTAAGGTCAAAATAGGCTGGGTCATGAAGGGGTTAAGGTCACCTGATGCATCAGCTGACTGTTGGTTATACAGGTCCTTCTAGAGACCAACCTGAGTGGAGAAGGAGCTTGCTGAGTGCTGCAGTTCTTCGTCAGAATTCTTATCTGGTGCCTTACTCTACTCTTTGGTGCATTGCAGCAGAGAAAGCTAAGTGTTGTTTTCTTTTACCTTGTCTGTCTTTCCTTCCCTTGGTGTTTTATTAGTGCAGCGGTGGGACCAGTGTTCTCAGTCGCCAATTCCCTACCCATGGATAAGTGCAGGACGAGCAAGGGCTGAGATATCCTGCTCGGCGACAGGTTGAAAGAACTTGTATAGGGACGTCAGGAAGATTAGGGCACATCCTTAGGAGAGTGCAGGAGGTGCCCATTTCCCCATTCCTTATTGCAGGGCTCACCATTGTTATTGTGTCCCTGGTGTTCCCTTGTGAGTTTTGTCATTTTGTGACCGACCACCCATTGGGTCGTGGCACGTTAGGACAGTCACTTCGTGACATTCTAACCAACCGTCCCATTTTTTCTGGTGAGCCATGGCTCAAATGCAGGCCTTTGCTCAACTTCTTTAGACCCTCAAGTTTAAGGTGCTGAGTGGTGTGGTGGTGCAACATATGCAGCAGTTGTTAGGGTTCTGGGCCTCAGCTCAGGTACAGGCTCAACCAGAACCCAAGATATCTCTCCCTGACAAGTGCTCTGGAGGGAGAGATACATTTTTGGTTTTTAATGAGGCCTGTAAGCTATACTTCAGGCTCCACCCTCGTTCATCAGGGAGTGAGGAGCAACAGGTGGGAATCATCATTTCCCTTCTTAAGGGTGACCCCCAATCCTGAGCCTTCTCCCTGCCAACTAGATCTCCATCTCTATGGTCGGTGGACGAGTTCTGAGCTGGTGTATGGTGATCCTGATGGAATGACCCTGCCCTTAGGAGCCATTTTGTTCAGGGTCTGTCCCCAAGGTTGTAAGAAACTCTGGTGCAGTACATTGCCCCCAGGTTGTTGGAGGCTGCCATGTCCCCTGCCATCCGGGTAGATAGGTGCTTGAGGGAGAAACATACACCAAATGTGCCCCCCATAGTCCTTGCTAGGGAAGGTGACACACCTGAGCAGGCGGACAAACCTATGCAGGTTAGAGGAGTTGTTTCCCAAACGGGGTTGCCTGTGGTTCGCCGTGGTGTGGGGGTATGTTTTTACTGTGGGCAGACTGCTCATTTTATCGTGTCTGCCCAGCTCGTGCCAAAATACCTGTACCACCTAAGAAGCCGCGTCCCCCTGGTCGTGTGGAGGGAGGCAACCAGGGAGTGTATATTTCCTTCATTTCTTCTCCTCAGTGTACCAGGTCAGCTGAAGTAGTGGTTGGCAGGGTAACTGAGTGTATACCGGTGCTTGTGGACAGTGGAGCAGGTGTCAATCTGGTGGATGCTCTTTTTGTCCAGACCCATGGCCTGAGGTGTAGGACATTAACTAAACCCCTAACTGTCCAGGCCATTGAGTCCATACCACTCAGCCAGGGGTGGGTGACCCAGGTCGTAGATGATATACACCTGCATATAGGGACTCGTCATGAGTGTGTCAGAAGGGGTGAGCCAGGTTTCGGTGATGGCGAGGAAGGAAAGTATTTGCTGATAACATGCTGCATTCAACTTTCCTTCAACTTAGACCAAGTTTCCTGTGCCTTTGTAGCTTACACATCCCCAAAATATCAGCAATTCACCTCCATGCTTTACAGTAGGAATAGTGTTCCTTTCATCATAGGCCTTGTTGACCTCTCTCCTATTGTAATGTTTATGGTTGTGGCCAAAAAGTTCAATTTTGGTCTCATCACTCCAAATTACCTTGTTTCAGAAGTTCTGAGGCTTGTCTCTGTGCTGTTTTGCATATTGTAGGCATGATACTTTGTGCCATTTGGCAGTAATTACTTTCTTCTGGCGACTCGACCATGCAGCCCATTTTTCTTCATGTGCCTCCTTATCGTACATCTTGAAACAGCCACACTGCTAGTTTTCAGAGAGTCCTGTATTTCAGCTGATGTTATTTTTGGGTTTTTCTTTACATCCCAAACATTTTTCCTGGCAGTTGTGGGTGAGATTTTTGTTGGTCTAACTGACTGGGGTTTTGTTTTTACTAAGCCCTTGATTTTCCATTTGTTAATCACAGTTTGAACGCTGCTGAATGGCATTATCAATTCCTTGGATATCTTTTTGTATCCCTTTCCTGTTTTATACTGTTCATCTACCTTTTCCCATAGATCCATTGACAATTCGTTTTCTTTCCCCATGACTCACTATCCAGAAACGTCAGTGGCTGGATGAAAGATGCAAGATTCTGTCTGGATCCCAGAAACTCACTCCGCTATTATGCCCATACACTAATTACAAGCAAACAGGTCACAAGTGAGGATGTTACCTTTAGTAGCCATTCAAACCCATTTGTGTCAACTTCTGTGCATGTTATCGGGCCCAAATCACCAGGGTAGGGTATGTGATCCTTTGATCAGGGTTATTTGGATATTTTGGGTTGTCATTATGATTTAAAAAGAGAAAACACAGTACTTTGACAATAAATGGCTTCACCCAACCGCTAACCATGAGTGGAGAAAAAGCTTTGGTGTTATCAATCATATTCTCTGAAAAAAGGCCAAGAAAGCAAAACTTCTGCCGGGGTATGTAAACGTTTGAGCACAACTGTAGATAACAGCAGTACTGAATGCATTTTTTGGCATACTGCGACGGTATGTGATTAAGGAAAGGGGCCCTGCACTGACCCTGGAGCTGGGACCCTTGCTATTCCTACTCCCAAAGGTACCTTTAAAGATGAGGAGGTTTGGGTGACCAGGCTTAGTGTTTTCCTTTCATACACTAAGCTGTACCCTACCCCTCCCGCCAGGCTTTGGTGTTATCAATCATATTCTCTGAAAAAAGGCCAAGAAAGCAAAACTTCTGCCGGGGTATGTAAACGTTTGAGCACAACTGTAGATAACAGCAGTACTGAATGCATTTTTTGGCATACTGCGACGGTATGTGATTAAGGAAAGGGGCCCTGCACTGACCCTGGAGCTGGGACCCTTGCTATTCCTACTCCCAAAGGTACCTTTAAAGATGAGGAGGTTTGGGTGACCAGGCTTAGTGTTTTCCTTTCATACACTAAGCTGTACCCTACCCCTCCCGCCAGGGGGTCTGGGACAGAAAAGCTGGTGCATAAATATGAAAGACAAATAAGGAAAACAAAAAGCAACTTGCATACAAAAAACATTCACCAAAGATAGAGAGGAATATACGGAAGGGTAGGAATGTACAAACCAATTGGAAATAGGATAATGAAGAATGCATATGCCCAAAAACAGCATACAACAATCTCCAGCTGCAACAACAATCTCCAACTTCAGCACAGCAGCTCCAGCAAACCAGGAAGTAAACTTTCACTGGTGAGGAGAAGGTCTGGCCACATTTTATAGAAAGAGGAAATGATCAGGTCAGGAGCAGCTTTGAGATGGAGCTGCATGATCCTAACCAGTGCAGAAAGGGTTGTTAACCTCTTCAGCACCAAAGGAAACAAAATCCATTTTATGGGGAACATAACTCACAGGCTAAATAGATGACTTGTGATTCACAATATATAATGATTTCCTAATCATCTCCATATACAACCAACAAATAAAGTAGCACTCGGTAGCACTATAGGATGCAAATATGAAATTTTATGAAATTTCAGCTTTCTACTTTATTTGTTGGTTGTATATGGAGATGGCTGCCCTTAAGTAAGCACCTGTTCACACATGATTTCTATTTGGAAGTGACAATCAGCGTTTTGATATTTGCATACATAAGCTTTTTGACTGAGCACTTCACCCCCAGCCTCGGCGTTTTTAATTTTAACAGGATCCTACCTTCCCATTTAAATGTAGATTTCAGTCTAAGAGAGGATTTGCATTAGATTGGTTCTCAGCAATGAGAATCACTTTGTCTTAGCTGCAGGGTACACGTGAATTGGACAATTTATGCACTTTTTCCAATTTTTTCAATTTTTCATATTTTCTAGTGCAGTAATGCAATTCAAATTTATTCGGACTCCCATGACAGCACCACGAGAGAGGGGATCTGCCCTTCAGGAACAGGAAACCTACAGATACAAAAAGGGCGGCACCTCTCCCACGTATCAGTTGGTTTCCTGTTCCTGTAGTGATATGATCCTACAGAAGAATCCTATGGATCCCTATCTGGCCGGCCGAATGAGGTAGCGAGGGGGTCTCCTACCTCAGCCGGTGTGGGGGTTCCTGGAGACATCACGGTGGTCCTGGTTGGGCTGCACGGTGGTGTCATTCACAGCAGGGAGCAGAGTCTGGAGGATTCCCATCTCCATGGAGGCCATCGCTAGGTAAGTATTCCCTAGGCTTTCTGCAGGTGTGCAGTGCAGCAGGGTTCTGGGGTGCCGGTGTCATCATGGTGGGCGCTGTCCGGAGCACCGCTGACCAGCCTGGTGTCCCGCACTGCTCTGAACGCAGACTGGGAGCGTTGCTGGGCTGTGGTGATGTCAGGGGTGCAGCCGGCGAGAGCTTCTGGGTTGCTGGGGTTGCTGCGCTTGCACAGTGGTTCCAAGATGGTGCCACCCACTGGATCTTGGACGCCGGATCCAATGCAGGCCCTCTGACCACCCAGCCGCTGGAGCAGAGAGGCCAATGAGGGGACAGCGCAGGGAATTGAGGCGAAAATAATTTTTTTATGAAAAAAAAGTACTTTTTCATTTTTACAGATCAATTTGTGAAGCACCTGGGGGTTTAAAGTGCTCACTAGGCATCTAGATAAGTTCCTTGGGGGGTCTAGTTTCCAAAATGGGGTCACTTGTGGGGGAGCTCCAATTTTTAGGCACACGGGGGCTCTCCAAACGTGACATGGTGTCCGCTAAAGAGTGGAGCCAATTTTTCATTCAAATGGCGCTCCTTCCCTTCCAAGCCCTGCCGTGCGCCCAAACAATGGTTTACCCCAACATATAAGGTATCAGTGTACTCAGGACAAATTGGACAACAACTTTCGTGGTTCAGTTTCTCCTTTTACTATTGGGAAAATAAAAATATTGTTGCTAAAAGATAATTTTTGTGACTAAAAAGTTAAATGTTCATTTTTTCCTTCCATGTTGCTTTTGCTGCTGTGAAGTACCTGAAGGGTTAATAAACTTCTTGAATGTGGTTTTGAGTACCTTGAGGGGTGCATTTGAAAATTGCGAAATTTTCTAAATTTTTGCCAAATTTCCGTTTTTATCACAAATAAACGCAGATTTTATTGACCTATATTTACCACTAACATGAAGCCCAATATGTCACGAAAAAACAATCTCAGAACCGCTAGGATCTGTTGAAGCGTTCCTGAGTTATTACCTCATAAAGGGACACTGGTCAGAATTGCAAAAAACGGCAAGGTCTTTAAGGTCAAAATAGGCTGGGTCATGAAGGGGTTAAGGTCACCTGATGCATCAGCTGACTGTTGGTTATACAGGTCCTTCTAGAGACCAACCTGAGTGGAGAAGGAGCTTGCTGAGTGCTGCAGTTCTTCGTCAGAATTCTTATCTGGTGCCTTACTCTACTCTTTGGTGCATTGCAGCAGAGAAAGCTAAGTGTTGTTTTCTTTTACCTTGTCTGTCTTTCCTTCCCTTGGTGTTTTATTAGTGCAGCGGTGGGACCAGTGTTCTCAGTCGCCAATTCCCTACCCATGGATAAGTGCAGGACGAGCAAGGGCTGAGATATCCTGCTCGGCGACAGGTTGAAAGAACTTGTATAGGGACGTCAGGAAGATTAGGGCACATCCTTAGGAGAGTGCAGGAGGTGCCCATTTCCCCATTCCTTATTGCAGGGCTCACCATTGTTATTGTGTCCCTGGTGTTCCCTTGTGAGTTTTGTCATTTTGTGACCGACCACCCATTGGGTCGTGGCACGTTAGGACAGTCACTTCGTGACATTCTAACCAACCGTCCCATTTTTTCTGGTGAGCCATGGCTCAAATGCAGGCCTTTGCTCAACTTCTTTAGACCCTCAAGTTTAAGGTGCTGAGTGGTGTGGTGGTGCAACATATGCAGCAGTTGTTAGGGTTCTGGGCCTCAGCTCAGGTACAGGCTCAACCAGAACCCAAGATATCTCTCCCTGACAAGTGCTCTGGAGGGAGAGATACATTTTTGGTTTTTAATGAGGCCTGTAAGCTATACTTCAGGCTCCACCCTCGTTCATCAGGGAGTGAGGAGCAACAGGTGGGAATCATCATTTCCCTTCTTTAGGGTGACCCCCAATCCTGAGCCTTCTCCCTGCCAACTAGATCTCCATCTCTATGGTCGGTGGACGAGTTCTGAGCTGGTGTATGGTGACCCTGATGGAATGACCCAAGATGGCGCCACCCACTGGATCTTGGACGCCGGATCCAATGCAGGCCCTCTGACCACCCAGCCGCTGGAGCAGAGAGGACAATGAGGGGACAGCGCAGGGCAGTCTGCTGACTGTAATAAAGGGTATTTAAGCAGGCTCTAGATTTGGAACCATGCTTCTGGCCTCATTGTCATGATGGAGAGAGATCGTGAGCAGCAGCCTCAGCTGCTGGATGAAGTGCGACAGAATCCCAAGGAGAAGGAGCTTGACAGGAGTGACTAGTCCAGTTGTAAGAGCTCCTCCAGGCAGGGATCGAGAGCATTGACTGTGAAAACACCCTCATATTTCGGTACCTTTTCACTGCGGGCATGGGTAAGTGATCTACGTGAATGTTCACTCAGTGATGCAGTCCCCCCTTATACTTTCTCATTTTAGGGGAAGAAATGTGTGGGTAAGGCGAAACACAAGGAATGCGCCCTCTGTGGAGTCCCCTTGCCAGATTCATGTCCCAAATAATTATGCACCCCCTGAATCCAGCAGACAGTAAGGTCTCAAGAAAGAAAAGGGGCGGAGTGACATTAGGTCTGGATAGACGATATAGCCTTTACTGTCCTCCCCCAGGTAGCAGAAGATTTTTTTAATGCAGCAAAACTGAAAGAAATGGTCAGAGCATAAGTAAGGGAATCCCTGAGGTTCCTGTCCCAAGCAGGAAGGTCAAAATACAAGGCCCCTTTGGACTCTGATTCTTCAGCAGAAGGGGAAAGAGAAGAGGGCTCCTATGATTCAGTTGCCTCGTCCTCTTCATCAGAAAAAGGATCTGGCCGTTTCTGTCTGACCCTGGATCGGGTAGATAAGCTAGTGAAGTCAGTCAGAGGAACGATGGGCATAGTGGAACCTAAACCGCAGATATCCAAGCAAGAAATGATGTTCAGCGGGCTGGATCAAAGGAAGCGTAGGTCTTTCCCATTGAACAATAAAATCCAGGAGCTAATTTTCCGGAAATGGAAAAAACCTGAAAAAAAGGGTTCTTTACCACCAGCGCTTAAGCGCAGGTAACCCTTCGACGATCCAGCGGTTAACACCTGAGACAAGGCCCCTAAGTTGGATGCTGCAGTGGCTAAAGCATCAAAGAAATCCAAACGAAGGAAAAAACAAAAATGCACTCACCGGTCTCTTGTGCGATAGTCCTTTATTTAGAACATGTGCAGGCACACTAGGGGAGAACGTGGACAAAAGACGATGGCCGTTTTGCGCTGCTGCGCTTTTACGAGTCTCAATGCCGACAGGAAATGGAAAAGCACCCTTTATTTCCCACATCTACAAGGGAACTCCCATTAGATGGCAACATGAAAGTGAACACTCACCCACCACAGGAGTGAAATACTGAAGTGAATAAATACAATAATTAACAAAATTACAGACAAAAAAACACATAAAAAATAACAATGAAAAAATAAGAACAATTTACTTAAAACATATTGGATATAATACTATCATCTAAACCCTGATATATGTTTAGAAAACAAAACATTTGCTGTTTAAGAAAATATGTTTTTCTCTCTACAAAAAACTGCCATGCCAATCTTTTCATTTAAACCTAATGGACCCATTGCATTTGCACGTAAAATCGATTTATTTTCTCTTCTCAATAGACACTTATGTAAATCTCCTCCTCGTTGCGGCAGTGACACTTGTTCAAACCCCACGAATACTTGAGTATTGCCATCATGTATATGTCTAACATGGCTGACAAGTCTGGGGGCTCCTTTTCCTGTTCTAATGGAATTGAAGTGCTCTCTCACCCTAATGAATAGTGGGTGACTATGTATGTGGACCTGCAAGATATAAATTGCCGCACATGATGGAAACTAGTTCCAATTTTTAATTTATTACCTGTTATGTGAAAAGAGCAAAAATTGCAATGGCCACATCTATCATTTCCCTTGGGAGCTGTTGTTTCCAGCCAATTTGTCTGATCAGTTCTAAAACGATTACGAACCAGTAAATCCATTATATTTCTGCCGGGTCGACATGCAAAAAGGGGACCGTTTTTGACCATTTCTGTTAGATCTACGTCTTTTGCCAAAATGTGCCAGTTTTTATGAATGATAGATCTGATATAATTGTCCATGGGGCCAAATTTAAAAGAAAATACAAACCTCTTATCCTTACTACTTTTTTTTTTGTTTGCAATGTTACTAGAAGAAGCATGCGCTGTATCAGTTGTGGCTCTTTTCAAAGCCGTATCTAGTAATGGACCGGGATAGCCTCATGCCTCGGGCCGAATCCGATGCTAGTGTGAAAGTAGCCTAAGTCTCAACCATAACTGCCCAGACTAGAAGCAATTGTATCCACTTCTCTGAGAGCAGAACTACAGTACACCATGTTCCAAATTATTATGCAAATGACATTTTTCTCGGATTTTCCTAAATGGTCTGTGCAAATGACTGTCAGTCTAATAAAAGTCATCACCCGTTAGAGTATACATCAAATCTTATTGAAGAAGCCTCCAAATGATAACAGTATAATCTCCAAAATGAATAAAAACTCAAAATGCACTGTTCCAAATTATTAGGCACAGCAGAATTTCTAAACATTTGATATGTTTTAAAGAACTGAAAATGCTCATTTGTGGAATTTGCAGCAATAGAAGGCCAAGTTACATGTTAACAATTCTTGCATTCATTGAACTTGTGAGTTTTTGGAGAGTTTCTGCTTGTATTTCTTTGCATGAAGTCAGAATAGCCTCCCAGAGCTGCTGTTTTGATGTGAACTGCCTCCCACCCTCATAGATCTTTTGCTTGATGAAACTCCAATGGTTCTCTATAGGGTTGAGGTCAGGAAAAGATCGTGGCAATACCATAAGTTTATCTCCTTTTATGCCCATAGCAGCCAATGACCCAGAGGTATTATTTGCAGCATGAGATGGGGCATTGTCATGCATGAAGATGATTATGCTCCTGAAGGCACGTTTCTGCTTTTTATACCATGGAAGAAAGTTGTCAGTCAGAAACTCTATATACATTGCAGAGGTCATTTTCACACCTTCAGGAACCTTAAAGGGCCCTACCAGCTGTTTCACCTTGATTCCAGCCCAAAATATGGCTCCTCCACCTCCTTGTTGATGTTGCAGCCTTGTTGGGACATGGTGGCCACCCACCAACCATCCACTACTCCCTCCATCTGGACCATCCAGAGTTGCTCGACACTCATCAATAAACAAGACTGTTTGAAAATTAGTCGTCATGTATGTCTGGGCCCACTGCAACTGTTTCTGCTTGTGAACACTGTTTAGGGGTTGCCGAATAGTAGGTTTATGCACCACAGCAAGCCATTGAAGGATCCTACACCTCAAGGTTCGAGGGACTCCAGAGGCACCAGCAGCTTCAAATAACTGTTTCCTGCTTTGTATTGGTATTTTGGCAGCTGCTCTCTTAATACAATGAATTTGTCTGGCAGAAACCTTCCTCATTATGCCTTTATCAGCATGAAATCTGTCTGTGCTCTGTTTTAGTCACAAATCTCTTCACACTATAATGATCACTCTTAAGTTTTTGTAAAATATCTAATGTTTTCATACCTGGTCCAAGGCATTGCACTATTTAACATTTTTCAGCAGCAGAGAGATCCATTTTAATTCCCATATTGCTTGAAACCTATGGCCTGCTTAATAATGTGGAACATCATTTTGAAGTAGTTTTCCTCTAATTAGAATCACCTGGAAAACTAATTATCACATGTGTTTAAGCTTGATTTCAGTGATCCTTTTAGCACTGAGACACAATATCATCCACAAGTTTATTTGAAAAACAAAACAATTAAATCTTTATGACACTTTAATCCAATTTGCATAATAATTTGGAACATGGCGTAGCTAGCACCCTGCTAACATTGACAAGACTGCAATAGCTGCACAGATAGGTCAGTGATTTATTAGAAAATTAATTATTGTCTAAAGAGTATGTGTTACCAGGGCAAAAAGGACCATTCATGTCTCTTATTTTAATGCTGCTCCCCTCAGTATTGCATTTTTTTTATTCATCATACAGTTCTAGAGATATGGGCATTTTGATATAGTGCTTATTTTTGTGGTGTTTACTAAGGGCACTCATTGGCTTCTATTGAGCCATGTCTTTTTGCTGTTCTGCATTGTTATCCTGTGAGGAACACCCACTTAGTAAAATGCATAAAAATTAGAATGAAATAAAACTGTCCATATCTCTGGAACCATATGGCAGATTAACTCCTCCCTTCCCAAAAAACACCAAAACAACCCAAAATACTCAAGGGAGCAGCGGAAATAAACGAAGAGCAAAAATTGGCCACTTTTGACCTGAAGACAGATCTTCTTTCAATCAAGTTTGTATGTTACTTTTTATTATTTAGATAATTTTTTTTAATTATTCATATCTATATTATAAAAATCCAGAAATCTTGGGAGTTTTCACTTTAGCCTCAGGACCTAATATTAGGTTCATATGATTACTATTCAATAGTTACCGTATTTTTCGGATTATAAGACGCCCTTTTTTCCCCCCAAATTTGGGGGGAAAATGGGGGTGTGTCTTATAATGCGGATATACTTTACCGACCGTGGTGGAGCAGGGTCAAAGGTTCGCTGCTTTAGGAGGCAAGAGTGGAGCGTTGTTGCAGGCTGCAGGCTGGGATGAGGGTGTGTTCGGATGTGCGCCGGTGCTAGGTGATCCGAGGGCTCAGCTGACATTTTGTGAAAGCCCATCCGGGGGCTCAGCTGACATTTTGTGAAAGCCCAAAGCTCCACGCACTTACATGGATTACTATGCAGTGGACTCCAGGAAAATGGCTGCTGGGGGCGCCGCATGCGCAGATGGAGATTTGGATGTTGAATTCTTATATACCAGCATCAGCCATGATTTGTGTATTGGAGCAGTTCTGCATTTTATGGATGTTCAAATTTTAGGTGATAGGAGACATGATTACATTGTCCTAGATCTTCTTTGCCATGTTTGAAAAACAGTTACTTCCTAGTTGACTGTGTCTTCTATAACCAGATTACTGGTACCACAATGGGCACACACTGTGCCCATTTTTACGCCAACCTTTTCCTGGGTTGGTAGGAGGAGACATGCAAGCGTTTGCTGGAGACATTGGTATCAATTTATTAATAATATCCTATTTTTCTGGATGGGCTCTTTGGAACTCACTCAAAGTATCCATAACCTCTAATTGCTCATCTTCCACAGTCGATTTTCTTGATTGGAGAATCAATATAGAGGACACCCACTTTATGAATATTGTGTTCCGCCAAAGCATGGCCACCAACAGCCTTACCTATTATTCCAGATTTCATACATCCCAGTTATGAAATGGCATCCTAGGTGACAGTTTATACGGCTCAAGAGAAATTGCAGCTTCATGGATGATTTTTGGGAGCATGCTGGTGACCTGACAGCCAGGTTAATGACAAGAGGCTTTCCACGCAACGCAAGATTGTGTCCCAAGCCCTCTAGCATTCACTCAAAAGTGAAAGAAAAATATTCTGCAACAGCCTCAACATACAACTCAAACCATCATTCTGATAACTTCTTTTTTCAACCAATGGCAGGACATTCATCAGATTTTGACAAAAAAACTGGGGAATTTTACTTACCTAGACTTAGGTCTTTTATTTCTACAGCTCCAGGAATGGTGGCCATAAGAACCAAAAATCTGAAGGATAGTCTCACACTTAGCCATTTCAAGTGGCCAACTCCCAAGTTAGGTATCAGCTCACCTTTGTTGGGTTCATACACATGTCAAAGTCATGCAGTTTGTCCATTTATGGTTGTGGGTGAAAATGTTAATCTTTCGATTTTTCCAGGACAGATTAAACCTAGAATGTATTTCAACTGCTGCTCCCAAAGCGTAGTGTATGTCCTCATCTGTGACTGTCCCAAGATTTATGCAGGCTAAACAACCCAATAACCCAAAAACAGAATACGGCAACATCTTTTAAACATTACAAAAGCCAGGAGCAACATAGAAAAGGGTAAGGCTACCACATCCTTTGCTGCACATTTTTGGATTGCCATAATGGGCAACAAAATGGTCTGCGAAGTATTGGGGTTGACTCTGTGCAAACTAATATCAGAGGGGGTAATATCAATCATGAGCTCTTGCTGCTGGAGTTGAAACTGATTTACAATTTACGGAGTCTGGTCTTTATGGAACTTAATAAAAATCTTCTATTCATGAGCTTTTACAATTGAGATCATCATGGATTATAGTATGGCGATTTTGGACAATTGCACATGCATATGTTTGCTTACATATTCTTAATTTTAATATATTATTTATTCACACTAAATTAGTTAAAGATTTGCTCTTTTATTGCTTATTTTTGTACTTATATATTTTCTCCCCTTCTTTATACCAGTTCTATAGCATCATTGTGTGTTCACCTTTTCACGTACTAGTCCTATAGCATCATCGTCTGTTCACCTTTCCAGTTTCCACGTCTTGACATCAAGACCTGTGACTTTGTCACATCCACATTTCTAGGCCAATTATCTCCTTGTCAACTTTCGGATAAATAAATGCTCTTGTTTTACATGTCTTCACTATTTGGGACATACCACCGGCAAAATAACTTACTGATAACTGGATGCATGCCCTCAGCAAATATGAGAATGGGGCTCTGCAGAGCCCCATATTGAATGGAATGCTGTACCTTTGCTCCATTCATTGTCTTTGTGACTGCAAGAAATAGCCAATTGCTTTACTAGTCTTTCTCTGACAGTCCCATTTAGCATTTTTAATATTTTCTATTTTCACGTTCCAATCCGGTTCATCACAATTGTAAATGCAATAGTCCATTCTTGATGAGAGATTGTTTACTGAAGCTCATAGGTAATTTAAATTAGTAAAACAAACATAACCTTTTTAGCCATTTCTCACAGGGGAAGTCAAATGCTGTATCTGATTATAATTGTTTTAATGAGGTGTGATCCAAAATCAAGGAGATTTAATAATCAACTGAAAAAAAAGCATTTTAATGAGTTGTAATGTGTGCCTGCAATCTATGTTAATACAGACAGTGTCAACGTACTGTTTCAAAAAACAAAAATGGTCTTTTTATATCATAGTGGCTGTAAAACATGATTTTAAAATACTCTGCCGGACTAGTTTATACTACAGTGGCACGTAAAAGTGTGGTACTAGTCAAAATTACTGTTATTGTGAACAGTTAAATGAGTCAAAGATGAAATGTTCTCTAAAAAGCTGAAGTTAAAGATGACACATTTCCTTAGTATTTTAGGCAAAACAAAATATTGTCATTTTTTACATTTTAATAATTACAAAAAAGGAAAATGGGACAATGCAAACGTTTGGACACTCTACATGGTTAGTACCTAGCAGCACCCCTCTTTTGCAGGTAGCTCAGTTTGTAAACACTTTTTGGAGCCAGAGAAGAGTCTTTCAATTCTTGTTTGAGCGATTTTTATCTATTCATTCTTAGAAAATTATTCTAGTTTTGTGACATTCCTGGGTCTTCTAACTTGCACAGCTATTTTGAGGTCAAGCCACAGATTTTCAATGATGGTCAGATCAGGGGACTGTGAGGGCCATTGTAAAATCTTCAGCCTGTACCTTCTGAGTTAGTATATTGTGGATTTTGACTTGTGTTTAGGATCATTATCTGTTAGGACTGGCGGAACGCACCAAGACAGATGGTATAGATGCGTTCGCAGTCTGGGGTCCACCGTGCAGGTGAAAACCTGCTGCTAGCAATTAGCAGACTATATGGCGGTACACTAAAGTATACACGCGTGGGTTAACCTCACCCAGCGTGAAAGAAGCAATCCTGTTAAGGCACAGGACCGCGGTACCGCACCTAAAGTGCGAGCGAGTAGTCAGCGAACTCAACCCCAACTAGGATTGAAGTCCGATTAGACCCTTGCTGGCACAACACCGCAACTGGGTGTGTAAGGAAACTGAAGAGCAATATTAAGGCACACGAGTGCATGCAGTGCCGCACTGACGAACGCCACTAACCACCCAGGCTTGGGTAAGGAAAGCACAGAGGAAGTGCACGGCGCCGTACTGGCGGTCACAGCAACTGGACGCTATAATGTGTGACTAGTGCTGTAGGATAAGTCGGGCGCTAGGTTGCAGCCATACACCTTCCGGGAACAGTCATTCAATAGGGTAGGGGTATCCAAGGACGACTTGCACTCACAACATACACACATTAGCGATTGAAAGACAATACTAGCGCATGGCCGTGCGGTCATGCGCAGTTTATATAGCAGCAGCACAGGAAGTGGCCACAGCACCTTTGCCCTTCCAAGACCTGCCAAGAGGACCAATGGAATGTGCTGCAGAGCCTGAGCACATGACCCTCGATCTCCAACAGGAGATCTTACCCTGGGCATGCTCAGTACGTGCAGACAAGGACTTAGTCCCAGAGAAGTCCGCTCGCTGCTGACCAGCACTGACTTTAATGGCAGAGACTGGAGAAGCAGCAGTAACTCTCAGAACAGAGTGAGAATGAGCAAGACGCTGGGACCGACGTCTTTGCTGAGCAGACTCCACTGCGGCTGGACAAGAATGGGAGACCGCAGCGGAGGTGGCTCGAGATTCCCCCTGTGCAGAAGCGGGAACTCGACCCCTAACATTACCCCCCCTCCTAGGCCCCCCCCCTCCTTGGGCCTCGCTACGTTCGAAGGCAGCAATGAGCTGCGGAGCCCGAATGTGCTCAGCAGGCTCCCAGGACCTATCCTCAGGGCCGTAACCCTTCCAGTCCACCCAAAAAAATTTTTTGCCACGTACCACCTTGCACCCCAAGATAGCGTTCACCTCGAAATCGTCCGTTGACGAACCCGATGTCCCGGCAGATGACTCAGAAAACCGGGACATGTATACGGGCTTAAGGAGGGACACATGAAAGGTGTCGGTGATACCAAGGCGTGGAGGAAGGGCCAGACGGTAGACCACAGGATTAACCTGTTCGAGGACCTTGAAGGGACCCAAGTAGCGAGGAGCAAATTTAGTGGACTCTACTCGCAACCTGATGTTACGGGCGGAGAGCCACACCAAGTCGCCAGGACCAAGGTCGGAGCGGGGCGCCGATGAGCATCGGCGGAGGACCTCATTCTCTCCTTAGAGGCCCGAATGGCATCCTGAGTGCGGTCCCAAATATCCCGTGCCTCCACAGCCCAGTCTGCCACCCTGGAGTATGCGGAAGACACGGGCATAGGCACAGGTACCCGTGGATGCTGACCATAGTTGAGGAGGAATGGGGTTTGTCCAGTGGAGTCGGCTACGGCGTTGTTCAGCGCAAACTCTGCCCATGATTGCAAGGATGCCCAGTCATCCTGCCTGGCTGAAACAAAATGTCGCAGGTATGTGACGAAGGTCTGGTTGGCCTTCTCTACCAACCCATTCGTCTTGGGATGATAAGCGGAAGAGAGATTCAACTCAATACTGAGATGACGACATAGCTCTCTCCAGAACCGAGACGCAAACTGGGGACCCCGGTCACTGACAATTTTGTCAGGCATACCATGCAGGCGGAAGATGTGCTTAATGAACAACGCAGCCAAGGCCCGTGCAGAAGGTAACCGTGGTAGCGGCACCAAATGCACCATTTTCGAGAAATGATCGGTGATGATGACCCAAATGATGGTACAGCCGCGAGACTTGGGCAAACCCACGACAAAGTCCATCCCAACCATCTCCCAGGGCCTATCTGCCACCGGCAAGGGATAGAGCAACCCAGCTGGCCTTTGACGCGGAGATTTATTTTTGGCGCAGGAGACACACGCCAGAATATAATCCCTGACATCCCGGACCATATGCGGCCACCAGTACGTCCTTGCCAGTAGCTCAGATGTCCTCTTTGTCCCAAAGTGTCCACCCACTCTGGATGAATGAGCCCAAGAGAGAACCTCCGGTCGCAAATTAATGGGCACAAAAGTCTTGCCCAGAGGCACAGACTCAAGCGAAACCGGCGCTACGGTTCTCAGGCTCTCAGAAGGAACAATAAGCCGAGGCTCCTCTTCCTCCGCTTCAGTTGACATAAGGGAGCGAGAGAGAGCATCAGCATGAATATTCTTCTCCCCAGCGAGAAAATGAAGAGAAAGTGAAACCGGGAAAAGAACAAGGACCATCTGGCTTGGCGAGAATTTAGCCGCTGGGCTGTTTGTAAGTAGACCAAATTTTTGTGGTCAGTGTAAACCTGGAAGGGAAACCGCGCACCTTCCAGAAGATGTCTCCACTCTGAAAAGGCCAACTTCATTGCTAGCAGCTCCCTATCCCCGATGAAGTAGTTTCTCTCCGCTGGCGAGAAGGTCTTAGAGAAGAAGAAGCATGGATGCTTCCGACCTTGAGCATCCTTCTGATAGAGGACTGCTCCAGCACCAACGGATGAGGCATCCACCTCCATTAGGAATGGCTTATCCACATCGGGACGATGTAAGATGGGAGCGCTAGCAAAGTGGGATTTAATAGAAGTGAAGGCCTTGGAGACCTCTTCCGACCACAATCTAGGATTCGCTCCCTTCTTGGTGAGGGCTACCAAGGGAGCTACCAGAGTTGAGAAGTGGGGAATGAACTGGCGGTAATAGTTAATGAACCCCATAAAGCGCTGCACCGCTTTAAGAGAATGGGGCTCTTGCCAGTCCATCACAGCCTGTAGTTTGGCAGGATGCATAGCCAATCCCTGGGCGGAGATGATATAGCCCAGGAACGGTAAAGACTCCTGCTCAAACATACACTTCTCCAACTTAGCGTAAAGAGAGTTTGCCCGTAGGAGGTCGAAGACTCTGCCAACATCTCTCCCGTGGGAGTCAATATCTGGAGAAAAGATGAGAATATCATCCAGATAGACTACAACTGAGGTGGAAAGCATATCCCGGAAGATGTCGTTGACAAAGTCTTGAAAAACAGCTGGGGCATTACAGAGCCCGAAGGGCATCACCAGATACTCATAGTGCCCATCTCTGGTGTTAAACGCCGTTTTCCATTCGTCCCCCTCACGGATGCGAATCAGGTTGTAAGCACCCCGCAGATCTAATTTAGTAAACACTCTAGCTCCCCGAAGCCTATCGAAGAGCTCAGATATCAAGGGCAAAGGATACTTGTTCTTAACGGTGATAGCGTTAAGACCCATGTAGTCTATGCATGGACGTAGTTCCCCATTCTTCTTCTGCACGAAGAAGAACCCTGCCCCAGCAGGTGACACTGACTTCCTGATAAACCCTCTTGCCAGATTCTCTTGAATGTACTGAGACATGGCCTCCGTCTCCGGGAGAGATAATGGATAAACTCGACCCCGGGGAGGCTCCGCACCAGGCAAGAGATCGATAGGACAGTCATAGGGGCGATGGGGCGGAAGGGTCTCCGCCGCCTTTTTGGAGAACACGTCTGCGTAAGACCAATATTGCTTGGGAAGAGAGGATAGATCTGCGGGTACCTCAGTAGTAGCAACCTGAACGCACTCTCGGTGACACCTAACCCCACATGATTCACCCCATCCCAGAATTCTGCCTGAGGACCACTCGATGTGAGGATAGTGGTACCGTAGCCAAGGTATCCCCAACAGGACCTCATCAATACCCTCAGGAATGATGAGCAGAGAAATAATCTCCTGATGGGATGGCGACATGGACAGAGTAACAGGGATGGTCTGATGTGTTATCTGTGCGGGGAGTGTCGACCCATTCACCACTCGTACCGTTACTGGTTGAGATAGCATAACCAGGGGTATTGCGTGACATTGGACGAAGGCAGAAGACATAAAATTGCCCTCCGCCCCAGAATCCACGCAGAGGTCTACCGAGTGGGAGGATGAGCCAAAGGTAATTGTCCCCTTAAAGGACAATTTGGAGGCAAACGTCGCAGTGTCTAGTGCACCTCCACCTACTACCACTAGACGCTGACGTTTCCTCGACCGCTGATGACATCTGGTGGCAAGATGTCCTGACTGTTGGCATACATGGCAACCCTGGAGTGCACGAGCGGTCTGGGACTTAGATCCCGCTCGTGACACCACCTTAGGTTCCTGGACCTCAGGAGCCTGGACTGGAAATTCCAAAGGTTTGGCGAAGGTGGGAGCCAGGCGAAACCTCTGCCTACACTGGGCTCGCTCTAACCTCCGCTCGTGAAAACGGAGGTCGATGTGAGTAGATACTGTTATTAACTCTTCCAGTGTGGTGGGAATCTCCCTAGTGGCCAGAGCATCCTTAACGTGGTCAGCCAGCCCCCTCCAAAATATAGGGATAAGGGCTTTATCCGACCACTCCAGCTCAGATGCTAGAGTGTGGAAATGGACGGCAAAAAGGCTGACCAAGGACGAGCCCTGAGTCAGTGCCAACAGTTGGAGCGCCGTGTCATGGGTGACACGAGGTCCTAGAAAGACCTGTTTCAGAGTGCTCAGGAATAACGGAGCACTCTGCACCACATGATCGCCACGCTCCCACAGCGGCGTAGCCCACTGCAACGCCCTGTCCGACAATAAGGAAATTATAAAGCCCACCTTAGCCCGCTCTGTAGGGAAACGAGAGGCCAGAAGCTCGAGATGTATTGAGCACTGACTCACGAAACCCCTACAGGACTTACTGTCACCAGAAAATTTCTCTGGTAGCGGGAGGCGAGATAGCGTCGGTACAGGGGCGGCAGTGGACAAGGTAGCTGCAGCCACACTTGCAGCCTGAACAGCGACAGCAGTAACATCCACAGCTGAGGTTGAACGCTCAAGAGCCGCCAACCTTCCCTCCAGCTGCTGGATGTACCGCTGTAAACGCTGGTCGTCCGCCATTTTACTAGCCAGACCCTGGCGCTAGTATTCTGTTAGGACTGGCGGAACGCACCAAGACAGATGGTATAGATGCGTTCGCAGTCCGGGGTCCACCGTGCAGGTGAAAACCTGCTGCTAGCAATTAGCAGACTATATGGCGGTACACTAAAGTATACACGCGTGGGTTAACCTCACCCAGCGTGAAAGAAGCAATCCTGTTAAGGCACAGGACCGCGGTACCGCACCTAAAGCGCGAGCAAGTAGTCAGCGAACTCAACCCCAACTAAGATTGAAGTCCGATTAGACCCTTGCTGGCACAACACCGCAACTGGGTGTGTAAGGAAACTGAAGAGCAATATTAAGGCACACGAGTGCATGCAGTGCCGCACTGACGAACGCCACTAACCACCCAGGCTTGGGTAAGGAAAGCACAGAGGAAGTGCACGGCGCCGTACTGGCGGTCACAGCAACTGGACGCTATAATGTGTGACTAGTGCTGTAGGATAAGTCGGGCGCTAGGTAGCAGCCATACACCTTCCGCGAACAGTCATTCAATAGGGTAGGGGTATCCAAGGACGACTTGCACTCACAACATACACACATTAGCGATTGAAAGACAATACTAGCGCATGGCCGTGCGGTCATGCGCAGTTTATATAGCAGCAGCACAGGAAGTGGCCACAGCACCTTTGCCCTTCCAAGACCTGCCAAGAGGACCAATGGAATGTGCTGCAGAGCCTGAGCACATGACCCTCGATCTCCAACGGGAGATCTTACCCTGGGCATGCTCAGTACGTGCAGACAAGGACTTAGTCCCAGAGAAGTCCGCTCGCTGCTGACCAGCACTGACTTTAATGGCAGAGACTGGAGAAGCAGCAGTAACTCTCAGAACAGAGTGAGAATGAGCAAGACGCTGGGACCGACGTCTTTGCTGAGCAGACTCCACTGCGGCTGGACAAGAATGGGAGACCGCAGCGGAGGTGGCTTGAGATTCCCCCTGTGCAGAAGCGGGAACTCGACCCCTAACAATTATCCATTTGTAGTAACCATCCTTTTTTCAATGTCAGCTTTTTTACAGATGGTGTTATGTTTGCATCAAGAATTTGTTGAAATTTCATTTAAGCCATTCTTCCCTCTACCTGTGAAATGTTCTACATGCCATTGGCTGCAACACAACCCCAAAGCATGATTGATGCACCCCATGCTTAACAGTTGTCGAGATGTTATTTTCCTGAAATTCTGTGCCCTTTTTTCTTCAATCATGTCTTTGATCATTGCGGCCAAAGAGTTCTATTTTAATCTCATCGGTCCACAGGACTTGTTTCCAAAATACTTCAGGCTTGTTTAGATGTTTTATTAAATACTTCTGATGCTGAGTTTTATGATGAAAATGCAGGGGAGGTTTTCCTCTGATTACTCTTCCACGAAGGCCATATTTGTGCTGGTGTCTCTGAACAGTAGAATGACATATCACAGCTCCAAAGTCTGCTAAATCTTTGTGAAGGTATTTTGCAGTCAAGCAGAGGTTTTGATTTGCCTCTTTAGCAATCTTATGAGCAGCTCTCACTGAAATTTTGCTTGGTCTTCCAGACCTTATCTTGATCACCACAGTTCCTGTTAACTGCCATTTCTTAATTACATTTCAAACTATGGAAAGGGCAACTTGAAAAACTATTTGCTATCTTCTTACAGCCTCCTCTTGCTGTGTGAACATCCACTATTTTCATTTTCAGAGTGTTAGGCACCCATAGCTGTTGCATGTTTGCACAGTGTCAGATGAATCTGGGCATTTATAAAGCTGTGAAATTTACATCACCTGGCTTTTACAAATGATGATCGTAAACAAGCCATAATACTAACAGGCTAATTAAGGTATGAAACCTTCGTCAAAGTTACTTGAGCATTTTTAACCCCTTTGAGACCTGGACTGTTTTCACCTTAATGACCAGGCCAATTTTTACAAATCTGACCACTGTAATTTTATAAAGTAATAACTTTGGAACGCTTCAATAGATCCCCATGATTCTGAGAAGGTTTTCTGGTAACATATTGTACTTTATGATAGCGGTAAAATTTCTTCAATATAACTTGCATTTACTTGTGAAAAAAATGGAAATTTGGCGAAAATTTTGAAAATTTTGCAATTTTTGAACTCTTAATTTTTATGCCTTTAAATCATATCACACTAAATAGTTAATTAATAGCATTTCCCACATGTGTACCTTACATCAGCACAATTTTAGAAGCATTATTTTTTGTTAGGAAGTTATAAGGGTTAAAAGATGACTAGCAATTTCTCATTTTTACAACAACATTTGCAAAACCATTTCTTTTAGGGACAACCTCACACTTGAAGTGACTTTGAGGGGCGTATATGTGACATAAAATACCCAAAAATGACATGATTCCAAAAACTGCACCCCTCAAGGTTCTCAAAACCACATTCATAAAGTTTATTAACCCTTTGTTAGGGCTAGCAGAACACACCGAGTAAATAGATGAAGTTATTGGTGCGTTCGGAGCCCAGGGTCCACCGTGCAGGAGGAACCTGCTGCTAGCAAATGGCACTATATGGTGGTATAAGCGAACTCTGTTACCTCACAGTGTCGCTGGTATAGACACTGTGTCCTGTTAAGCTCACAGTAGTACACAGGTAACTGCTGAGCAGATAGCAGTCTGTGATCATGCAGTCAGGAAAGCACACAACCAACTCCTCACCGGAGGTGCTGGTATTCTAGGGGCTTATTTCAGCCGGGGTCCTGAACACATGCATACATGATCACACTGGCGCAAAGCACATAACAAGATTAATACTAGCGCATGACCGTGCGGTCATGCAAACCTTTTATAGCTGCAGCAACTTCAGGACCTTCTAAGAAGGACCAATGGGAGGCTGCCACAGAACTTGAGCAGGTTTAGGACCTTCCTAGAGGACCAATGGGAGTTGCTGCAGTACCTGAGCATGCGACCCTTGATCTCCAATGAGGGATCTTACCCTGGGCATGCTCAGAAGGGGAAAAGCAGGACTTAGTCCCAAAGATGTCTGCTCGCTGCTGGCCAGTACTGGCAACAATGGCAGAACCTGGAAAGGCAGCAGTAACCCTTTGCACAGTATCTGCCTGAGCGAGACGCTGGGACCGACATCTCCGTTGAGTAGGCTCCATTGCGGCAGGAGAAGAATGGGAGACCGCAGCGGAGATGGATCGAGATTCCCCCTGTGCAGAGGCGGGAACTCGACCCCTAACACCCTTCAGATGCTTCACAGGAATTTTTGGAATATTGAAGGAAAAAATAAAAATTTACTTTTCGTTTATAAACATTTTCCTTTATACATTTTTTTTTTTTTCTTTTACTTTTGCTAGAATATCCGGAGAAAATGGACCATACATTTTGTTGAGAAATTTCTCCTGAGCAAGCCAGTACTACATATGTGGGGAAAACCATTGTTTGGGCACATGACAGGGCACGGAAGGGAAGGAGCATAGTAACATAGTAACATAGTAACATAGTTAGTAAGGCCGAAAAAAGACATTTGTCCATCCAGTTCAGCCTATATTCCATCATAATAAATACCCAGATCTACGTCCTTCTACAGAACCTAATAATTGTATGATACAATATTGTTCTGCTCCAGGAAGACATCCAGGCCTCTCTTGAACCCCTCGACTGAGTTCGCCATCACCACCTCCTCAGGCAAGCAATTCCAGATTCTCACTGCCCTAACAGTAAAGAATCCTCTTCTATGTTGGTGGAAAAACCTTCTCTCCTCCAGACGCAAAGAATGCCCCCTTGTGCCCGTCACCTTCCTTGGTATAAACAGATCCTCAGCGAGATATTTGTATTGTCCCCTTATATACTTATACATGGTTATTAGATCGCCCCTCAGTCGTCTTTTTTCTAGACTAAATAATCCTAATTTCGCTAATCTATCTGGGTATTGTAGTTCTCCCATCCCCTTTATTAATTTTGTTGCCCTCCTTTGTACTCTCTCTAGTTCCATTATATCCTTCCTGAGCACCGGTGCCCAAAACTGGACACAGTACTCCATGTGCGGTCTAACTAGGGATTTGTACAGAGGCAGTATAATGCTCTCATCATGTGTATCCAGACCTCTTTTAATGCACCCCATGATCCTGTTTGCCTTGGCAGCTGCTGCCTGGCACTGGCTGCTCCAGGTAAGTTTATCATTAACTAGGATCCCCAAGTCCTTCTCCCTGTCAGATTTACCCAGTGGTTTCCCGTTCAGTGTGTAATGGTGATATTGATTCCCTCTTCCCATGTGTATAACCTTACATTTATCATTGTTAAACCTCATCTGCCACCTTTCAGCCCAAGTTTCCAACTTATCCAGATCCATCTGTAGCAGAATACTATCTTCTCTTGTATTAACTGCTTTACATAGTTTTGTATCATCTGCAAATATCGATATTTTACTGTGTAAACCTTCTACCAGATCATTAATGAATATGTTGAAGAGAACAGGTCCCAATACTGACCCCTGCGGTACCCCACTGGTCACAGCGACCCAGTTAGAGACTATACCATTTATAACCACCCTCTGCTTTCTATCACTAAGCCAGTTACTAACCCATTTACACACATTTTCCCCCAGACCAAGCATTCTCATTTTGTGTACCAACCTCTTGTGCGGCACGGTATCAAACGCTTTGGAAAAATCGAGATATACCACGTCCAATGACTCACCGTGGTCCAGTCTATAGCTTACCTCTTCATAAAAACTGATTAGATTGGTTTGACAGGAGCGATTTCTCATAAACCCATGCTGATATGGAGTTAAACAGTTATTCTCATTGAGATAATCCAGAATAACATCCCTCAGAAACCCTTCAAATATTTTACCAACAATAGAGGTTAGACTTACTGGCCTATAATTTCCAGGTTCACTTTTAGAGCCCTTTTTGAATATTGGCACCACATTTGCTATGCGCCAGTCCTGCGGAACAGACCCTGTCGCTATAGAGTCACTAAAAATAAGAAATAATGGTTTATCTATTACATTACTTAGTTCTCTTAGTACTCGTGGGTGTATGCCATCCGGACCCGGAGATTTATCTATTTTAATCTTATTTAGCCGGTTTCGCACCTCTTCTTGGGTTAGATTGGTGACCCTTAATATAGGGTTTTCATTGTTTCTTGGGATTTCACCTAGCATTTCATTTTCCACCGTGAATACCGTGGAGAAGAAGGTGTTTAATATGTTAGCTTTTTCCTCGTCATCTACAACCATTCTTTCCTCACTATTTTTTAAGGGGCCTACATTTTCAGTTTTTATTCTTTTACTATTGATATAGTTGAAGAACAGTTTGGGATTAGTTTTACTCTCCTTAGCAATGTGCTTCTCTGTTTCCTTTTTGGCAGCTTTAATTAGTTTTTTAGATAAAGTATTTTTCTCCCTATAGTTTTTTAGAGCTTCAATGGTGCCATCCTGCTTTAGTAGTGCAAATGCTTTCTTTTTACTGTTAATTGCCTGTCTTACTTCTTTGTTTAGCCACATTGGGTTTTTCCTATTTCTAGTCCTTTTATTCCCACAAGGTATAAACCGCTTACACTGCCTATTTAGGATGTTCTTAAACATTTCCCATTTATTATCTGTATTCTCATTTCTGAGGATATTGTCCCAGTCTACCAGATTAAGGGCATCTCTAAGCTGTTCAAACTTTGCCTTCCTAAAGTTCAATGTTTTTGTGACTCCCTGACAAGTTCCCCTAGTGAAAGACAGGTGAAACTGCACAATATTGTGGTCGCTATTTCCTAAATGCCCAACCACCTGCAGATTTGTTATTCTGTCAGGTCTATTAGATAGTATTAGGTCTAAAAGTGCTGCTCCTCTGGTTGGATTCTGCACCAATTGTGAAAGATAATTTTTCTTGGTTATTAGCAGAAACCTGTTGCCTTTATGGGTTTCACAGGTTTCTGTTTCCCAGTTAATATCCGGGTAGTTAAAGTCCCCCATAACCAGGACCTCATTATGGGTTGCAGCTTCATCTATCTGCTTTAGAAGTAGACTTTCCATGCTTTCTGTTATATTTGGGGGTTTGTAACAGACCCCAATGAGAATTTTGTTACCATTTTTCCCTCCATGAATTTCAACCCATATGGACTCGACATCCTCATTCCCTTCGCTAATATCCTCCCTTAAAGTGGATTTTAGACAAGACTTTACATAGAGACAAACCCCTCCTCCTCTCCGATTTTTACGATCCTTTCTAAACAGACTGTAACCCTGTAAGTTAACTGCCCAGTCATAGCTTTCATCTAACCATGTCTCGGTTATTCCCACTATGTCAAAGTTACCTGTAGATATTTCTGCTTCTAGTTCTTCCATCTTGTTTGTCAGGCTTCTGGCGTTTGCGAGCATGCAGTTTAGAGGATATTGTTTTGTTCCAATCTCCTCACTGTGGATTGTTTTAGAAATGTTCTTACCTCCCTTCTGAGTATGTTTTCCTGGGTCGTCTTTGTTCGAGTCTAATGTTTTTCTTCCCGTCCCCTCTTCTTCTAGTTTAACGCCCTTTGACTTTTTGAATGTAGAATATGCTGGAATAATTAGCGGTTACCATGTCATATTTAGAGAGCCCCTGATGTGCCTAAACAGTGGAAACACCCAGCAACTGATACAATTGTGGAAACGACCCCTTATGGAACTTATCTAGATGTGTATTGAGCACCTTGAACCCACAGGTGCTTTACAGAAGTTTATAGCGTAGAGCCGTGCAAATAAACATTTTTTTTCCCCAAATACATTTTTTAGCCCCATATTTTGCATTTTCATAAGTGTAACAGGATATATTGCTCCATTCAATTTGTTGTGCATTTTCTCCTGAGTAAGCCAATACCCCACACATGGGGGAAAACCACTGTTTGCGCGCACGGCAGGGCTTGGAAGGGTAGGAGCACCATTTGTCTTTTTGAATGCAAAATTTGATGGGATAATTAGCGGATACCGTCCGTGATCCGTTTGAAGAGCCCTTGATGTGCTTAAACAGTGGAAACTCCCCAATAGTGACACCATTTTGGAACCTAGACCCCTTTGGGAATTTATCTAGATGTATATTGAGCACCTCAAACACTCAGGTGCTTCACAGAAATTTATAATGGTAAGCCATGAAAATAAGAAAATCAAATTTTTCGCACAAAAATGGCTAGTTTGTGGATTCCATATAAAGAGCCCCTATGTGCTAGAAAAGCAGGACCCCCTCAAATCACCCCATTTTGGAAATTATAACTCTTTGGGAATTTATCTACAGATGAACTGACGATTTTGACGCCATGGGTGTTTTCCCTGTAGTGATCAGTACAATATGCCTAGCCCGTGCTTCTGGAGGCACGCACCTGTAAATTAGGCCGTCTCTCATCACTACAGAAATGCCAAATGTGGTTGCTAAATGTTGCTTATGGTTCGCGCCCAGACACAGGGCCACAGGTTACTTGGTACCGGACCTTTCTGTCTCAGTTCTGGAGTTGTCACGGTGGCTGGACCCGATCCGTGACCCTGCTAAGGGGCGTCCAATAAAGAGTGATGGTGCGTAGTGCGAGGAATAATGAGGACACAGGGTTCAGTTTCTTTACCTTTTACTGAAGGTTTCAGGATCCTCAATCCAGGGCACTTTCAACAGGGCTGTCTGAGACCGGCTGGTCCGAAGGCACATCCAGAGTTCCCTTTGCAGGTGGAAATCAGTGTCTACCCACTAGCGCCTGTGTTGTAGTGCTTCTCTGCTGAGCATTCAGGATAGTCCTCACAACTTCTGTTCTCGTTCGTTCTAGATCTTTCTCTTCTCCATCCCCCAGGTATGTTATGGCTAGGGTGCACCTTTATGACAGGTAGGCCTGGAGTTATTCTGGAACCCTAGTGTCGCCCCTCTCCCACGACTGCCTCCTATGTCCTTCTTAGGTGTTGTATGGTAGACAGCCAACCTGTAATTAACTGTCCTGCCGCTGTTTGAAGTAATGCGTGGAGACTGTTACTTCTTCGGTGCTCTGGCTACCGGCTATGCGCCACAGTAAGATGTTGCCGTTCTCGGGGCATGACTCCTACTGGATCTCCTTTGTGCTGATCTCGTTTCTCACTGTTCCACAATATCCTTCCTTTCTTGTCTCTTTCTTAGGATACCGCCGCAAGGTAGTGCAGGCGCGGTTCCGTAACAATCTGTCCCTTTGCTAAGTACCTGCCAGATTTCCCAGTTCTGACAGGTCCTCCCTGGAGCTCTCCCAGGCTTCGTTCTCCCTAACTTCCTGTCCGACCCCTAGTTTTACCAATGTGAGAAGTGGCGCAATAAATAAGCCTTTTGCTCCCCCTAGTGGCCGGAGTGTGAAGTGTAGTGTGTGCTTGGTGATACCTGGTCAGTAGAACTCCTTTAGTGCCATCAGACGTACCATCACTCCCCTTAGTGGCAGAGCGACGTTACTGCAACGGCCAGATCTCTGGGGCACTGCACTTAGTTACACTGGGGCTCAGAAGGAAGGTTGGCATTTGGATTTGGGAGTCTTTGTACTACCACTAACGTGGAAGCCCCCTATATTTCTGTTAATAGATGTCAGATCTGAGTGGGGACTGGCTTTTTTTGTGAATTGTGTGGTAGCTTTTATTGTGAACATTTTACATAACATTTGGAATCACAGTTATCCGGCGCTCTATGCTGACTACTTAATTTTCGGTTTCCATCTAAATCTATGAGTGATGTGATTCAGATGAAACCCCAGATGGATCCATTCACTATAATGAGGCAGCAGAGTTACTCTGGACTCTGTCCGGCCTCCGGTTTCCTTTTGTTTTCAGAAGTGCACAAAACTGTGGCTGATGGCACTTTTATGCAATCCTAAAAATCTGAAAACTGACAGATCACAGTTCCTATGGCTCCCACAGTGCCTTCATCTGCCTCATTATAGGGAATATTCCACCAGAGGTTCTGTCTGAATCACGTTTTTCAGAGGTTTACACAGAAACCCTGGTGTACGCACTCAGCTCAGAGCACAGGATAAATATGCGCCGAGCCTTACTGCGATCTTTGGGTGGCAGAATGAAAAAAAATCAACAGCATGTGAATAATTGATTAGGCGACTTTATTCTTTGGGTCGGTGTGATTACATCGATACCAGATTTATATCGGGTTTTTATGTTTTGCTGCTGTCACACTGTTAGGACTGGCGGAACGCACCAAGACAGGTGACAAAGATGCGTTCGCAGTCCGGGGTCCACCGTGCAGGTGAGAACCTGCTGCTAGCAATTTGCAGACTAAATAGCGGTACACTAAAGTAAACACGCGTGGGTTAAACCTCACCCAGCGTGAGGAAAGCGATCCTGTTAATTCACAGGACCGCAATACCGCACTAGAGTGCGAGCAAGTGGCCAGCGGACTTAACCCCAGAAGGGATTGAAGCCCGATTAGGCCCTTGCTGGCACAACACCGCAACTGGGTGTGTAGAGAACCTACAGAAATATAAGCGCACAAGTGCGCGAGCGATGCCGCACTAACGGACGCCACTAACCACCCAGACTTGGGTATGGAAAGCGCAAGGCAGGCGCACGGCGCCGTACTGGCAGGCACAGCTACAGGACGCTGTGATGTGTGTTTAGTGTAGTAGGCTAAGTCGGGCGCTAGATAGCAGCCGTACACCTTCCGCGAACAGACATTCAATAGGGAAGGGGTAACCAAGAACGACTTGCACTCACACATACACACATATCAATTGTAAGACAATACTAGCGCATGGCCGTGCGGTCATGCGCAGTTTATATAGCTGCAGCACAGGAAATGGCTATAGAACTTTTGCCCTTCTAGGACCTGCCAAGAGGACCAATGGAATGTGCCGCAGAGCCTGAGCACATGACCCTCGATCTCCAACGGGAGATCTTGCCCTGGGCATGCTCAGTGTGTGCAGATAAGGACTTAGCCCCAGAGAAGTCCGCTCGCTGCTGACCAGAATAGGCTTCAAAGGCAGAAGCTGGAGAAGCAGCAATAACTCTTCTCACAGAGTCAGACTGAGCGAGACGCTGGGATCGACGTCCCTGCTGAGCAGACTCCACTGCGGCTGGAGGGGAATGGGAGACCGCAGCGGAGACGGATCGAGATTCCCCCTGTGCAGCAGAGGAAACTCGACTCCTAACATTACCCCCCCTCCTAGGGCCCCCCCCTCCTTGGGCCTCGCTACGCTCGAAGGCAGCAATGAGCTGTGGGGCCCGAATGTTTTCAGCAGGCTCCCAAGACCTGTCCTCTGGACCATAACCCTTCCAATCCACCAAATAAAACTTTTTGCCGCGTACCACCTTGCACCCCAAAATAGCGTTCACCTCGTAATCGTCCGTAGACGAACCCGATGTCCCGGCAGATGACTCGGAAAACCGGGACATGTATACGGGTTTCAAGAGGGACACATGAAAGGTGTCGGTGATACCCAAGCGTGGAGGAAGAGCCAGGCGGTAGACCACGGGATTAACCTGCTCGAGGACCTTGAATGGACCCAAGTAGCGAGGAGCAAACTTAGTGGACTCAACTCGCAGCCTGATGTTACGGGCGGAGAGCCACACCAAGTCGCCAGGAACAAAGGCCGGGGCAGGGCGCCGATGTGCATCGGCGGAGGACCTCATTCTCTCCTTCGAGGCCCGAATGGCATCCTGAGTGCGGTCCCAAATGTCCCGTGCCTCCACTGCCCAGTCTGCCACCCTGGAGTCAGCAGAGGACACGGGCATAGGCACAGGAACCCGCGGATGCTGGCCGTAATTAAGGAGGAAAGGAGTCTGACCGGTGGAATCGGCAACAGCGTTATTAAGGGCGAACTCTGCCCAAGGTAATAAAGATGCCCAGTCATCCTGCCTGGCAGAAACAAAATGTCGCAGATATGTGACCAGAGTCTGATTGGCCCTCTCTACCAACCCATTCGTCTCGGGATGATATGCGGAAGAGAGATTTAACTCAATGCTGAGAAGACGACAAAGCTCTCTCCAGAACCGAGACGCAAACTGGGGACCCCGGTCACTGACAATTTTGTCTGGCATGCCGTGTAGGCGGAAGATGTGTCTTATGAACAACGCTGCCAAGGCCCGTGCAGAAGGTAACCGTGGGAGCGGCACCAAGTGCACCATTTTCGAGAAATGATCGGTAATTACCCAAATGACGGTACAGCCGCGAGACTTGGGCAAACCCACTACAAAGTCCATCCCGACCATCTCCCAGGGCCTGTCTGCCACCGGCAAGGGATAGAGTAACCCAGACGGCCGTTGTCGAGGAGACTTATTTTTGGCGCATGAGACACACGCCAGAACGTAATCCCTGACATCTCGCAGCATATGCGGCCACCAGTACGTCCTCGCCAGCAGCTCAGATGTCCTTTTAGTCCCAAAGTGTCCACCCACCCTGGAGGAATGAGCCCAAGAGAGAACCTCCGGTCGCAAATTTATGGGCACAAAAGTCTTGCCCGGAGGCACAGACTCAAGCGACACCGGAGCCACGGTTCTCAAGCTCTCAGAAGGAACAATAAGCCGAGGCTCTCCTTCCTCCTCCTCAGATGACACAACAGAGCGAGAAAGAGCATCAGCTCGAATGTTCTTCTCCCCAGCGACATAATGGAGGGTGAAGTGGAATCGGGAGAAGAATAAGGACCATCTGGCCTGGCGAGAATTTAGCCTCTGGGCTGTTTGCAAATATAGCAAATTTTTATGGTCTGTAAATACTTGAAAGGGAAAACGAGCCCCCTCCAAGAGATGTCTCCACTCAGAGAAAGCCAATTTCATCGCTAGCAACTCCCTGTCCCCGATGGAATAATTCCTCTCCGCTGGTGTGAAGGTCTTGGAGAAGAAAAAGCACGGATGCTTCCGACCTTGAGCATCCTTCTGGAAGAGGACTGCTCCAGCACCAACGGAAGAGGCATCCACCTCCATTATAAACGGCTTATCGACATCGGGACGATGTAGGATGGGAGCGCTAGCAAAATGAGACTTAGTAGAAGAAAAGGCCCTGGAGACCTCTTCAGACCACACTTTGGGATTTGCTCCCTTCTTGGTGAGGGCTACCAAGGGAGCTACCAAAGTTGAGAAATGAGGGATGAACTGGCGGTAATAATTAATGAACCCCATAAAGCGCTGCACCGCTTTAAGTGAATGGGGTTCTTGCCAGTCCATCACAGCCTGTAGTTTGGCAGGATCCATAGCCAATCCTTGGGCAGAGATGATATAGCCCAGGAAAGGTAAAGACTCCTGCTCAAACACACACTTCTCCAACTTTGCGTAAAGAGAGTTTGCCCGTAAGAGGTCGAAGACTCTGCCAACATCTCTCCGGTGGGAGTCAATATCTGGAGAGAAGATGAGAATATCATCCAGATAGACTACGACCGAGGTGGAAAGCATATCCCGGAAGATGTCGTTGACAAAGTCTTGGAAAACGGCTGGGGCATTACAGAGCCCGAAGGGCATCACCAGATACTCATAATGCCCATCTCTGGTGTTAAACGCCGTCTTCCATTCGTCCCCCTCACGAATGCGAATCAGGTTATAAGCTCCCCGCAGGTCTAATTTGGTAAATACCTTAGCTCCCCGTAGCCTATCAAAAAGCTCAGAAATCAGGGGCAGCGGGTACTTATTTTTAACGGTGATGGCGTTAAGACCCCTGTAGTCTATGCAAGGACGCAACTCTCCACTCTTCTTCTGTACGAAGAAGAACCCTGCCCCAGCTGGTGACACTGACTTCCTAATAAATCCTCTTGCCAAATTCTCCTGGATGTATTGGGACATAGCCTCCGTTTCCGGGAGAGAGAGGGGATAGACACGTCCCCGAGGAGGTTCTGCTCCAGGCAAGAGATCTATAGGACAGTCATAGGGACGGTGAGGCGGAAGGGTCTCCGCGGCTTTTTTGGAAAAGACGTCTGCATAAGACCAATAGTGTTTGGGGAGAGTAGAGAGATCTGCGGGTATCTCAGTGGTGGAAACCTGAACGCACTCTTTCACACATCTGCCCTTGCAGGATTCACTCCAACCCAATATCCTCCCAGAGGTCCACTCAATATGTGGGGAGTGGAAACGAAGCCAGGGCATTCCCAGCAGAATCTCATCCATTCCCTCGGGAAGGACAAGAAGGGAAATAGTCTCCTGGTGGGATGGGGACATGGCTAACGTGAAAGGGACAGTCTGATGTGTGATCTGTAATGGAAGTGTCGACCCATTCACCACTCTCACGGTTACTGGTTTGGCTAGCATGGCCAGAGGTATTGCGTGGCGCTGAGCAAAAGCAGAAGACATAAAATTTCCCTCTGCACCTGAATCCACACAAAGCTCTACTGTAAGAGTGGATGTGCCTAACAGGATTGTCCCTTTAAAGGACAATTTTGAGGAAAATGCCGCGGTGTCCAGTGAACCTCCTCCAATGGACACTAGACGCGATCGTTTTCCCGACCGCCGTGGACATTTATTAGCGAAATGTCCCGGTTGCTGGCAATTTTTACATAGCACAGGTACTCGAGCGGTCTGAGACCTAGATCCCGCTCGAGAAACCTCCATGGCCTCATGGGAGTCGGACGCCATAACAGGAGATTCTAGAGGTTTGGCAAAGATGGGAGCCAGCCGAAACCTCTGCCTACACTGGGTCCGCTCCAACCTCCGCTCGTTAAAACGGAGATCGATGCGGGTAGCTATAGTAATAAGCTCCTCCAGTGTGGCGGGAATCTCCCTGGTGGCCAAGGCGTCCTTCACATGATCTGCCAGTCCTTTCCAGAACACCGGAATAAGGACTTTATCCGGCCATTCCAGCTCAGAAGCTAGAGTCCGGAATAGGATGGCAAACTGGCTGACCATGGACGAAGCCTGAGTAATTGCCAACAATTGGAGCGCGGTATCGTGGGTGACACGAGGTCCCAGAAAGACCTGCCTCAGAGCGTCCAGGAAGATAGGAGCACTCTGCACCACACGATCACCACGCTCCCAAAGCGGCGTTGCCCACTCCAACGCCCTGCCCGACAAGAGAGATATAATGAATCCCACTTTCGCCCGTTCCGTAGGAAAACGTGCAGCCAGCAGCTCGAGATGTATGGAGCACTGGCTCACGAATCCCCGACATGGCTTACTGTCACCAGCAAACTTGTCTGGAAGCGGGAGACGGGATAAGGTCGGAGCAGGGGTAGCAGCGGACAAACTGGCTGCAGCTGCACTTGCAGCCTGAACAGCGACAGCAGTAACGTCCACAGCTGAGGTTGTGCGCTCGAGAGCCGCCAACCTACCCTCCAGCTGCTGGATGTACTGCTGTAGACGCTGACCGTCTGCCATTTACTAGCCAGACCCTGGCGCTAGTATTATGTTAGGACTGGCGGAACGCACCAAGACAGGTGACAAAGATGCGTTCGCAGTCCGGGGTCCACCGTGCAGGTGAGAACCTGCTGCTAGCAATTTGCAGACTAAATAGCGGTACACTAAAGTAAACACGCGTGGGTTAAACCTCACCCAGCGTGAGGAAAGCGATCCTGTTAATTCACAGGACCGCAATACCGCACTAGAGTGCGAGCAAGTGGCCAGCGGACTTAACCCCAGAAGGGATTGAAGCCCGATTAGGCCCTTGCTGGCACAACACCGCAACTGGGTGTGTAGAGAACCTACAGAAATATAAGCGCACAAGTGCGCGAGCGATGCCGCACTAACGGACGCCACTAACCACCCAGACTTGGGTATGGAAAGCGCAAGGCAGGCGCACGGCGCCGTACTGGCAGGCACAGCTACAGGACGCTGTGATGTGTGTTTAGTGTAGTAGGCTAAGTCGGGCGCTAGATAGCAGCCGTACACCTTCCGCGAACAGACATTCAATAGGGAAGGGGTAACCAAGAACGACTTGCACTCACACATACACACATATCAATTGTAAGACAATACTAGCGCATGGCCGTGCGGTCATGCGCAGTTTATATAGCTGCAGCACAGGAAATGGCTATAGAACTTTTGCCCTTCTAGGACCTGCCAAGAGGACCAATGGAATGTGCCGCAGAGCCTGAGCACATGACCCTCGATCTCCAACGGGAGATCTTGCCCTGGGCATGCTCAGTGTGTGCAGATAAGGACTTAGCCCCAGAGAAGTCCGCTCGCTGCTGACCAGAATAGGCTTCAAAGGCAGAAGCTGGAGAAGCAGCAATAACTCTTCTCACAGAGTCAGACTGAGCGAGACGCTGGGATCGACGTCCCTGCTGAGCAGACTCCACTGCGGCTGGAGGGGAATGGGAGACCGCAGCGGAGACGGATCGAGATTCCCCCTGTGCAGCAGAGGAAACTCGACTCCTAACACACACACTTAAAGATGCCTTTTATTGCGATAACTAGTTTTGCATCACTATATTTTGAAGGCTGTATTTTTTTCATGTTTTGGCCGACAGAGTCATATGAGAACTTGCTTTTTGCTGGACGAGCTGATGTTTTTATTGGTACCGTTTTCGGGCACATGGCTTTTCTTTATTGCTTTCTATTTAGATTTTTGGGAGACAGAATGAACAAAAATGAGCAATTCAGGAATTGCTTTTTTTATAACGCTTTTATTTACGTCTGTCTTTTTGATCGCATTTTATTTCACTTCGGCGGTATGATGGTAAAGCATTGTTTTTTGCCTCACTTTTTATTTTTTTTACGGTGTTCACTGAAGGGCTTAACTAGTGGGACAGTTTTATAGAGCGGGTCATTACGGAAACGTTGATACCAAATATGTGTGCTCTTGTTGTTTTTTTTTATTTACATAAATAAATGTATTTATTGGTACAATTTTTTTGGGGGGGGAATTTCTTAAACAATAATTTTTACACACTATAATAAATTTTTTAACTTTATTTCATTGTCCCAGTATGACATTACTATATAATGTCAGATCGCTGATCTGACACTTAGCACTGCTAAGTATCAGATCAGCAATATGACAGGCAGGGAAGGAGGCATGCCTGCGCCTGCTCTCAGCAGGCACTGACAAGTCACCTTCCTACAGGACCCTGAAGGACCCCGCAGCCATCTTGATGCCGGGGGTCTCCATAGAGAATATCAGAACAACGTGATCGCATCACGTTGTTCTGAGGGAAGCGCGTAAGGAGCCCCCTCCTTGCGTGATGCTTCTATATGCCACTGTCACTACTGACCGCAAAATCAGAGGGGTTAAATGCCCACGATCGGTGCTAGCTTGCTGCAGGGTGTCAGCTGTCACATACAGCTGACACTCGCATGCGATCACAGCGGTGCTCAGTGTGAGGCTGCAGTGATCACGGTGCCATACTAGTACTGCTCTCATCACAAATGCACCTCCTGCAGAGCAGTACTAGCACGGCGAAGGTAGTGAATGGGTTACAATGTAAAAAATGAAAATATTTTTTATTTGCCTAAAATACAAAGGAAATGTGTCAACTTTAGGCCGGTTTCACACTTCCTGATATTTCTGGTACCGGAGATATCTGTGTCCGTGTGTCTGTGTGTCACATATGTGTCGCATCTGTGTCCTATCCGTGCGTCCATGTGTACCATCCGTGTGTGATCCGTGTGCTGTCCGTGTGGATACATTCCAGAGCCAAAGGTTTGTATCTGAAAATGAAGGGTTAATGCAGTAATTAAATGGTTAGAGATATCAAATCTGTGATCCATTAGTAATTATGTATTTAAAGCATGTCAAAAACATTTGTCTCAATTACATCTCAGCTTTGGCTTGTGTGTTAGTAGTCCTTTGGGGTAGCAAATATGTCAAGGTCCTGACACCTGGCTAGCAAAGAAACAGTTTGTTTCAATGTTAACCCTAAAACTTTAAAAAAGCACACAGACCGCACACAGAGGGCATCTGTGTGCGGTATGTGTTTACAAGGACCCATATTCATGTAAGAATTTTTTCTGATAACCTTAGTGGGCATCTTTTGTGGAAACTTGGCCACCAGCATTTTTTTTTAGAAAAGTTCAATATGTAATGTAGCGGCGGCTTTCAGTCTGAAGCCACTAGAAGAATCAACACTTCTTTTAGCTGCTTCACGGTTTTAAAAATTTAAACCTGTTATCCCCTTCACGACATCTGCCGTTCATATACGGCTCTGCTGAAAATATGTTCCTTTAATTGCCATACATGTACAACGTGGCGATGATTGCGCAGGCTCAGGCCGGCGTCAAACTCAGCGTATGAAAATACGGTCTGTTTTTTACGGCGGTAATATGCAGAAATGTTCCCAAAATAGTGATCCGTATGTCATCCGCAGGCAGGGTTTGGCAGCGTATTTTGAGCATGTCATCCTCCGTATGTAATCCGTATGGCATCCGTACTGCGAGATTTTCTCGCAGGCTTGCAAAGCTGACATACAATGGATCCATGGGCTCAAATGTTCGTTAAAACATATATACAGTCTATATATACATGTATATATAAAGGAAAAAAGGGAAACAGCACAGCTATTAAACTTATCTGCGGGTGCAAAGCCTATAAGGAGCCCGTCCACCGGCTATCCTCAGTCCATAGAAATACCAAAAAATAGGCAGCACTCCATAGTCTTGAAAATCTTGGTGCAGTTTAATCAGACCCACATGTCTTCATAGCAACGTTTCGGCTCAGACTGAGCCTTTCTCAAGCAGTGAGTGAACCATTTGAGTGCATATATATACATTTCACACCATAACAAGCCTTAATTAGCCAATAATAAGTAGTACATGTGCTTCAATATTTCCTATACATATTCTAATCAATATCATAAGGTGCCATAGTGCATATCTCCTGTGCAAATATCGCTGTGTAAACTGTGTATTACTAAACAAGTGGAGCTGCTTACCGGCAATGGAGGACAACAGCGCCCATATCGGCGTTCTCTATGCGCAACTGCGCATGTCCGTTACATCATCATCCTGTGTTCGACCTCGGACCAATCAGCGCCTACGGCGCCTGCGCAGTAATGCTAAGTACCACCATCTTAGTAGTGGCATCAAATATAAGAAGGTCAAATTCTCATTCAGGTAACAGCGCCTGCGCACAAAGCGCTATTCAACGCTGAATCCACCCTTCATATGCCAACAAAGCATTCTGTTACTATGGGACCATAGTGTATATAGAATTGTGGGCATTACTTCACTTAACCGTATTATAATTAAATCGTGCCCCATGGGCATTCCAACGCTAGATGCCGCTCTGACGCTGCGGGCTCAACCATATTATAGCCGATGTCCGCAGGTCATACACTCACACACCTTGGGTCGGGTTAACCCTTCCAGGTCAAACCACCCCAAGTTCAGACTGTATCAGCGATAGCGTAGACGTCCCGGCATGTACACTCTATCACAATTAGAATTAGTAAGCCACTAGTATATCATGTTTCAACTGCTTTATTTATTGATACATGGTCCAACACAGTATGAAAAAAATTTTTATATTCCCCTTTAAATATATTTTTTTATATATATTTATTATACATGAATCCTCCATGCCTATCAAGCATATCTCCACTTGGTCTTCCGCCATTTTTAAAGCATCAGACGATATCTAAAATTAGAGAAATATAGTTACATACGTTACATAATATTCTCCAAATTTAAAAACAAAAAGTCACATGACTAACTCATAGGGACTTTATATGATATACAACGAAATTAATACATATATTATATTATTGTATGAATTTTAAAGTCAGCATTAAGTCCTGCCGGTCTCAAAGTTTTCAGTTCATAAATCCACATAAGTTCTTTCTTCTTTAACAACAACTCTCTATCACCACCTCTTCTCTGTATCGGGACAGCATCTATGATTTTACATTTAAGGTCCTTCTCTGTATGTTTGCAATCAAAAAAATGCTTTGCAACAGGGAGATCCAGTCTGTTCTTTCTTATACTGAATCTGTGCTGATTCATCCTTGTTTTAAATTCACATGTTGTCTCACCAACGTACCACAGCTTACATGGGCACATGAGTATATATATAACGTAGTCTGAACTACATGTGAGGAATTGGTCAATATTATATGTCTTTCCAGTTTTTGGATGTGTAAAGGTCGGTCCTTTAACCATATATGTGCAATTGACACAATTCAAACATGGGAAACATCCTTTCCTTTTACTCCCTGTAAGATATCTCTGTGTATCCTTCTTTTTAGGGCCATCATATAAGAGTAAATTATTCTTATCTGTGTTTTTCACATATAGCATTGTAATTAGTTGATTGTTTCTCTGCTCAACCAATACATCCAGGAATTGTATTTCCTCTTATATGATAGTCATCACCCTTGCTCAATGAAAAAATCAATCCCTGTTAGCCAACTACTCAGGGTTAGACGCATAGTAAAGGAAGAGGATGTGGCTGATAAAACAGTAGATCAGCTAATCAAGAAATTCCTCAATAGAGGTTATCCTAAAAGATTATTAGAACAAACGAAAAGTAGGATTATGGAAAAAGAGAGATTGCAATTAATACATGGAGAATCGAGTAGTAGACGTAAAAATACCCAGAATAGAATTCCATTTGTGTCTACCTATACTGAGGAGAGTAGAGAATTGTCTAAAATTATTAATAAACATTGGACCATGCTGGGAAGGTGCTTGCCAAAAATACCTGAACTAAGAATGCCACCGTTATACTCATACAAGAGAAATAAAAATATTAGAGATATGGTCATACAATCAGATATAGGCCCTAAAAAGAAGGATACACAGAGATATCTTACAGGGAGTAAAAGGAAAGGATGTTTCCCATGTTTGAATTGTGTCAATTGCACATATATGGTTAAAGGACCGACCTTTACACATCCAAAAACTGGAAAGACATATAATATTGACCAATTCCTCACATGTAGTTCAGACTACGTTATATATATACTCATGTGCCCATGTAAGCTGTGGTACGTTGGTGAGACAACATGTGAATTTAAAACAAGGATGAATCAGCACAGATTCAGTATAAGAAAGAACAGACTGGATCTCCCTGTTGCAAAGATATCGTCTGATGCTTTAAAAATGGCGGAAGACCAAGTGGAGATATGCTTGATAGGCATGGAGGATTCATGTATAATAAATATATATAAAAAAATATATTTAAAGGGGAATATAAAAATTTTTTTCATACTGTGTTGGACCATGTATCAATAAATAAAGCAGTTGAAACATGATATACTAGTGGCTTACTAATTCTAATTGTGATAGAGTGTACATGCCGGGACGTCTACGCTATCGCTGATACAGTCTGAACCTGGGGTGGTTTGACCTGGAAGGGTTAACCCGACCCAAGGTGTGTGAGTGTATGACCTGCGGACATCGGCTATAATATGGTTGAGCCCGCAGCGTCAGAGCGGCATCTAGCGTTGGAATGCCCATGGGGCACGATTTAATTATAATACGGTTAAGTGAAGTAATGCCCACAATTCTATATACACTATGGTCCCATAGTAACAGAATGCTTTGTTGGCATATGAAGGGTGGATTCAGCGTTGAATAGCGCTTTGTGCGCAGGCGCTGTTACCTGAATGAGAATTTGACCTTCTTATATTTGATGCCACTACTAAGATGGTGGTACTTAGCATTACTGCGCAGGCGCCGTAGGCGCTGATTGGTCCGAGGTCGAACACAGGATGATGATGTAACGGACATGCGCAGTTGCGCATAGAGAACGCCGATATGGGCGCTGTTGTCCTCCATTGCCGGTAAGCAGCTCCACTTGTTTAGTAATACACAGTTTACACAGCGATATTTGCACAGGAGATATGCACTATGGCACCTTATGATATTGATTAGAATATGTATAGGAAATATTGAAGCACATGTACTACTTATTATTGGCTAATTAAGGCTTGTTATGGTGTGAAATGTATATATATGCACTCAAATGGTTCACTCACTGCTTGAGAAAGGCTCAGTCTGAGCCGAAACGTTGCTATGAAGACATGTGGGTCTGATTAAACTGCACCAAGATTTTCAAGACTATGGAGTGCTGCCTATTTTTTGGTATTTACATGTATATATATATATATATATATATATATATATATATGTATATATAATTGAGACACACATATATATATATTTACTGTATTTATATTTAATTCAGCGCGAGATAGCAGAAAAGCCGGTAATTCAATTGCCGGCTTTTCCTATCTCCTTCACAAACCCGAAAGGATGTGAGACATGGTTTACATACAGTAAACCATCTCATAGCCCTTATTTTATTACATATTCCTCTTTACTAATGTAACAAGTGTCTCTGTGTAAAATTTGGTGTGTCTAGCTATTAAATTAAAGGGTTAAATCCCGGAAAAAATTGGCGTAGACTCCCGCGCAATTTTCTCCGCCAGAGTGGGAAAGCCAGTGACTGAGGGCAGATATTAATAGCCAAGAGAGGGTCCATGATTATTGGCCCCCCCTGGCTAAAAACATCTGCCCCCAGCCACCCCAGAAAAGGCACATCTGGAAGATGCGTCTATTCTGGCACTTAGCCTCTCTCTTCCCACTCCCGTGTAGTGGTGGGATATGGGGTAATGAAGGGTTACTGTCACCTTGCTATTGTAAGGTGACATTAAGCCAGGTTAATAATGGAGAGGCGTCAGTTATGACACCTATGCATTATTAATCCAATGGTACGAAATGGTTAATAAAACACACACACATTATTAAAAAGTATTTTAATGAAATAAAGACACATGGGGTTGTAATATTTTATTATACTCTTAATCCACCTGAAGACCATTGTCACCTGAAACAAATTTAGAAAAAACAAACAATATTCCATACCTTCCGACGTTCAGTCTTGTCCCATGCTGTAAATCCATCTGAAGGGGTTAAATCATTTTACACCCAGGAGCTCTGCTAATGCAGCTGAACTAATGCAGCAATGAACTGTAGTAACCTCGAGTCGCGGTGATGCGCCCTCTGCTGGATGAACTCATATGAACTCGAGCCTGGGAACTTTTCAGAATATTTTCCCATGCTCGAGTATGCAATCCGTATTTTCTGCGCCTCTCATACGTCCGTAAAACTCGCTAGTGTGATGCCGGCCTCACTCTGAGTGCCAGCCGACCAAAAGCAGGTGTCAGCATTATATCAAACTAACACCCGGAAACATCCACGATTGGTGCCACTGTCAATAGTTATAGCTATTGGCTTAGCAGAGGAAGGGAGCTCCCTCTCTGCTTCCATCTACATAATGTGATTGTGATCACATTGTGTCGTTGATCTCCATGGTGACTCCGGGCGTAAAGACCATGGCCATGACAATGGCCATGAGGTTACCCAGGTATGGTGTTTTTTAAGTTCCTGCTCAGACCAGTAGCAGATCAGCGATTAGGGCAAGGAATGTTGATTTCCCATGCTGGGACAAAATGAAAAGTGAAAAAAAAAAGATTTTTTTAAAATTGTATAAGTATTTTTTTAAAACCACAAAATAAACAACAAAAACATGAAAAAATATTAATGTATAAAACTGTCACACTATTTAACCAGTTTAGTGAACACCATGAAAAAAAGTGGTTTGAAACTATGCTTTTTCATCACACCACTGATCAAAAAGTTGAATGTAAATACATATGGTATACCTGAAAATGTCATCTTGTCCGCCAAAAAACACCACCATACAGCTCTATCAGTGGAAAAATAAAAAAATTAAAGCTCTCAGAATAGAAAAAGGAAAAAAAACAATAGTTTTTTTCTATAAAATAGTTTCTATTGTGTAAAAGTGACAAAACATAAAAAAATGATATAAATGTGGTATCGCTGTAATCGTACTGACCCAAAAAATGAAGTTGTCTTATCACTTTTAGCACACAGTGAATGCAGTAGCGTAGCTACCGCAGGGCAGAGGGTGTGGCTGCCCTGGGCCAGGTGTTAGGATGAGGTAATTCAGTACCACAATGGACATAGAAGTCAGAGCACATACAGTGATCTGACAATAACCCAAAAACATAGAACGAGCTCTGAGACGTGGGAACTCTGCTGACCGCAATCCCTAATCCTCTCCAACCACAATAGAGGCAGCCGTGGATTGCGCCTAACGCTCCCTATGCAACTCGGCACAGCCTGAGAAACTAGCTAGCCTGAAGAGAGAAAATAAGCCTACCCTGCCTCAGAGAAATACCCCAAAGGAAAAGGCAGCCCCCACATATAATGACTGTGAGTTAAGATGAAAAGACAAACGTAGAGATGAAATAGATTTAGCAAAGTGAGGCCTGACTTACTAAACAGAGCGAGGATAGGAAAGGTAACTTTGCGGTCAACACAAAACCCTACAAACAACCACGCAAAGGGGGCAAAAAGACCCTCCGTACCGAACTAACGGCACGGAGGTACACCCTCTGCGTCCCAGAGCTTCCAGCAAGCAAGAAAAAACAAATAGACAAGCTGGACAGAAAAAAACGGCAAACAAAATAGCAAAGCAGAACTTAGCTATGCAGAGCAGCAGGCCACAGGAATGATCCAGGAGGAAACAGGTCCAATACTAGAACATTGACTGGAAGCCAGGATCAAAGCACTAGGTGGAGTTAAATAGAGCAGCACCTAACGACTTCACCACATCACCTGAGGAAGGAAGCTCAGAAGCCGCAGTACCACTGTCCTCCACCAACGGAAGCTCACAGAGAGAATCAGCCGAAGTACCACTTGTGACCACAGGAGGGAGCTCTGCCACAGAATTCACAACAGTACCCCCCTTGAGGAGGGGTCACCGAACCCTCACCAGAGCCCCCAGGACGACCAGGATGAGCCATATGAAAGGCACGAACAAGATCGGGAGCATGGACATCAGAGGCAAAGACCCAGGAATTATCTTTCTGAGCATAACCCTTCCACTTAACCAGATACTGGAGTTTCCGTCTTGAAAGACGAGAATCCAAAATCTTCTCCACAATATACTCCAACTCCCCCTCCACCAAAACCGGGGCAGGAGGATCAACAGATGGAACCATAGGTGCCACGTATCTCCGCAACAATGACCTATGGAATACGTTATGTATGGAAAAAGAATCTGAAAGGTTCAGACGAAAAGACACAGGATTAAGAACCTCAGAAATCCTATACGGACCAATGAAACGAGGTTTAAACTTAGGAGAGGAAACCTTCATAGGAATATGACGAGAAGATAACCAAACCAAATCCCCAACACGAAGTCGGGGACCCACACAGCGTCTGCGATTAGCGAAACGTTGAGCCTTCTCCTGAGACAAGGTCAAATTGTCCACTACATGAGTCCAAATCTGCTGCAACCTGTCCACCACAGTATCCACACCAGGACAGTCCGAAGACTCAACCTGCCCTGAAGAGAAACGAGGATGGAACCCAGAGTTGCAGAAAAACGGCGAAACCAAGGTAGCCGAGCTGGCCCGATTATTAAGGGCGAACTCAGCCAAAGGCAAAAAGGACACCCAGTCATCCTGATCAGCAGAAACAAAGCATCTGAGATATGTTTCCAAGGTCTGATTGGTTCGTTCGGTCTGGCCATTAGTCTGAGGATGGAAAGCCGAGGAAAAAGACAAGTCAATGCCCATCCTACCACAAAAGGCTCGCCAAAACCTCGAAACAAACTGGGAACCTCTGTCAGAAATGATATTCTCTGGAATGCCATGTAAACGAACCACATGCTGGAAGAACAATGGCACCAAATCAGAGGAGAAAGGTAATTTAGACAAGGGTACCAAATGGACCATCTTAGAGAAGCGATCACAGACCACCCAAATGACTGACTGTTATGAAAGGCAATTCAGTACTACAATGGACATAGCGGTCAGAGCACATACAGTGATCTGACAATAACCCAAAATCATAGAACGAGCTCTGAGACGTGGGAACTCTGCAGACCGCAATCCCTAATCCTCTCCAAACAACACTAGAGGCAGCCGTGGATTGCGCCTAACTCTGCCTATGCAACTCGGCACAGCCTGAGAAACTAACTAGCCTGAAGATAGAAAATAAGCCTACCTTGCCTCAGAGAAATACCCCAAAGGAAAAGGCAGCCCCCCACATATAATGACTGTGAGTTAAGATGAAAAGACAAACGTAGAGATGAAATAGATTCAGCAAAGTGAGGCCCGACTTTCTTAACAGATAGAGGATAGAAAAGGTAACTTTGCGGTCTACACAAAACCCTAAAGAAAACCATGCAAAGGGGGCAAAAAGACCCTCCGTACCGAACTAACGGCACGGAGGTACACCCTTTGCATCCCAGAGCTTCCAGCGACAAATTAGACAAGCTGGACAGAAAAAATAGCAAACAAATAGCAAAGAAGAACTTAGCTATGCAGAGCAGCAGGCCACAGGAATGATCCAGGGAAAAGCAAGTCCAACACTGGAACATTGACAGGAAGCCAGGATCAAAGCATTAGGTGGAGTTAAGTAGAGAAGCACCTAACGACCTCACCAGATCACCTGAGGGAGGAAACTCAGAAGCCGCAGTACCACTTCCCTCCACCAACAGAAGCTCACAGAGAGAATCAGCCGAAGAACCACTTGTGACCACAGGAGGGAGCTCTGCCACAGAATTCACAACAGTACCCCCCCCTTGAGGAGGGGTCACCGAACCCTCACCAGAGCCCCCAGGCCGACCAGGATGAGCCACATGAAAGGCACGAACAAGATCGGGAGCATGGACATCATTGGCAAAAACCCAGGAATTATCTTCCTGAGCATAACCCTTCCATTTAACCAGATACTGGAGTTTCCGCCTAGAAACACGAGAATCCAAAATCTTCTCTACAATATACTCCAATTCCCCCTCCACCAAAACCGGGGCAGGAGGATCAACAGATAGAACCATAGGTGCCACGTATCTCCGCAACAATGACCTATGGAATACGTTATGTATGGAAAAAGAATCTGGAAGGGTCAGACGAAAAGACACAGGATTAAGAACCTCAGAAATCCTATACGGACCAATGAAACAAGGTTTAAACTTAGGAGAGGAAACCTTCATAGGAATATGATGAGAAGATAACCAAACCAGATCCCCAACACGAAGTCGGGGACCCACACAGCGTCTGCGATTAGCGAAACGTTGAGCCTTCTCCTGGGACAAGGTCAAATTGTCCACTACATGAGTCCAAATCTGCTGCAAACTGTCCACCACAGTATCCACACCAGGACAGTCCGAAGACTCAACCTGTCCTGAAGAGAAACGAGGATGGAACCCAGAATTAAAGAAAAATGGCGAAACCAAGGTAGCCGAGCTGGCCCGATTATTAAGGGCGAACTCAGCCAAAGGCAAAAAGGACACCCAGTCATCCTGATCGGCAGAAACAAAGCATCTCAGATATGTTTCCATGGTCTGATTGGTTCGTTCGGTCTGGCCATTAGTCTGAGGATGGAAAGCCGAAGAAAAAGACAAGTCAATGCCCATCCTACCACAAAAGGCTCGCCAAAACCTTGAAACAAACTGGGAACCTCTGTCAGAAACGATATTCTCTGGAATGCCATGCAAACGAACCACATGCTGGAAGAACAATGGCACCAAATCAGAGGAGGAAGGCAATTTAGACAAGGGTACCAGATGGACCATCTTAGAAAAGCGATCACAGACCACCCAAATGACTGACATCTTTTGAGAAACGGGAAGATCAGAAATAAAATCCATAGAGATATGTGTCCAAGGCCTCTTCGGGACCGGCAAGGGCAAAAGCAACCCACTGGCACGAGAACAGCAGGGCTTAGCCCGAGCACAAATCCCACAGGACTGCACAAAAACACGCACATCCCGCGACAGAGACGGCCACCAAAAGGATCTAGCCACCAACTCTCTGGTACCAAAGATTCCAGGATAACCAGCCAACACCGAACAATGAACCTCAGAGATAACTTTATTGGTCCACCTATCAGGGACAAACAGTCTCTCCGCTGGACAACGATCAGGTTTATTAGCCTGAAATTTTTGCAGCACCCGCCGCAAATCAGGGGAGATGGCAGACACAATTACTCCTTCCTTGAGGATACCCGCCAGCTCAGACAAACCCGGAGAGTCGGGCACAAAACTCCTAGACAGAGCATCCGCCTTCACATTTTTAGAGCCCGGAAGGTACGAAATCACAAAGTCAAAACGGGCAAAAAACAGCGACCAACGAGCCTGTCTAGGATTCAACCGCTTAGCAGACTCAAGATAAGTCAAGTTCTTATGATCAGTCAATACCACCACGCGATGCTTAGCTCCTTCAAGCCAATGACGCCACTCCTCGAATGCCCACTTCATGGCCAGCAACTCTCGGTTGCCCACATCATAATTTCGCTCAGCAGGCGAGAACTTCCTGGAAAAAAAAGCGCATGGTTTCATCACTGAGCAATCAGAACCTCTCTGCGACAAAACAGCCCCTGCTCCAATCTCAGAAGCATCAACCTCGACCTGGAACGGAAGAGAAACATCTGGTTGACACAACACAGGGGCAGAAGAAAAACGACGCTTCAAGTCTTGAAAAGCTTCCACAGCAGCAGAAGACCAATTGACCAAATCAGCACCCTTCTTGGTCAAATCGGTCAATGGTTTGGCAATACTAGAAAAATTGCAGATGAAGCGACGATAAAAATTAGCAAAGCCCAGGAACTTTTGCAGACTTTTCAGAGATGTCGGCTGAGTCCAATCATGGATGGCTTGGACCTTAACAGGATCCATCTCGATAGTAGAAGGGGAAATGAAAAGATGAACCCCAAAAATGAAACCTTCTGCACACCAAAGAGACACTTTGATCCCTTCACAAACAAAGAATTAGCACGCAGGACCTGAAAAACTGTTCTGACCTGCTTCACATGAGACTCCCAATCATCCGAGAAGATCAAAATGTCATCCAAGTACACAATCAGGAACTTATCCAGGTACTCTCGGAAGATGTCATGCATAAAGGACTGAAACACTGATGGAGCATTGGCAAGTCCGAATGGCATCACTAGATACTCAAAATGACCCTCGGGCGTATTAAATGCAGTTTTCCATTCATCTCCTCGCCTGATTCGCACCAGATTATACGCACCACGAAGATCTATCTTGGTGAACCAACTAGCCCCCTTAATCCGAGCAAACAAATCAGATAACAATGGCAAGGGGTACTGAAATTTAACCGTGATCTTATTTAGAAGGCGGTAATCTATACAAGGTCTCAGCGAACCATCCTTCTTGGCTACAAAAAAGAACCCTGCTTCTAATGGTGACGATGACGAACGAATATGCCCCTTCTCCAGGGATTCCTTCACATAACTGCGCATAGCGGCGTGCTCAGGCACGGATAAATTAAACAGTCGACCTTTTGGGAATTTACTACCAGGAATCAAATTGATAGCACAATCACAATCCCTATGCGGAGGTAGGGCATCGGACTTGGGCTCATCAAATACATCCCGGTAATCAGACAAGAACTCTGGAACCTCAGAAGGGGTGGATGACGAAATTGACAGAAATGGAACATCACCATGTACCCCCTGACAACCCCAGCTGGACACCGACATGGATTTCCAATCTAATACTGGATTATGGGCTTGTAGCCATGGCAACCCCAACACGACCACATCATGCAGATTATGCAACACCAGAAAGCGAATAACCTCCTGATGTGCAGGAGCCATGCACATGGCCAGCTGGGTCCAGTATTGAGGCTTATTCTTGGCCAAAGGCGTGGCATCAACTCCTCTCAATGGAATAGGACACTGCAAGGGCTCTAAGAGAAACCCCACAACGCTTAGCATACTCCATGTCCATCAAATTCAGGGCAGCGCCTGAATCCAAAAATGACATGACAGAATACGATGACAAAGAGCAGATCAAGGTAACGGACAGAAGAAATTTTGACTGTACCGTACCAATGGTGGCAGACCTAGCGAACCGCTTAGTGCGCTTAGGACAATCAGAGATAGCATGAGTGGAATCACCACAGTAGAAACACAGCCCATTCAGACGTCTGTGTTCTTGCCGTTTAACTCTGGTCAAAGTCCTATCGCACTGCATAGGCTCAGGTTTAAGCTCAGGTAATACCGCCAAATGGTGCACAGATTTACGCTCACGCAAGCGTCGACCGATCTGAATGGCCAAAGACATAGACTCATTCAAACCAGCAGGCATAGGAAATCCCACCATGACATCCTTAAGGGCTTCAGAGAGACCCTTTCTGAACATAGCTGCCAGCGCAGATTCATTCCATTGAGTGAGCACGGACCACTTTCTAAATTTCTGACAATATACCTCTATATCATTCTGACCCTGACAAAGAGCCAGCAAATTTTTCTCTGCCTGATCCACTGAATTAGGTTCATCGTACAGCAATCCGAGCGCCAGGAAAAACGCATCGATATTACTCAATGCAGGATCTCCTGGCGCAAGAGAAAATGCCCAGTCCTGAGGGTCGCCGCGCAAAAAAGAAATAACAATCAAAACCTGTTGAACTGGATCACCAGAGGAGCGAGGTTTCAAGGCCAGAAATAATTTACAATTATTTTTGAAACTCAGAAACTTAGTTATATCTCCAAAAAACAAATCAGGAATAGGAATTCTTGGTTCCAACATAGATTTCTGATCAATAGTGTCTTGAATCTTTTGAACTCTTGCCGAGAGCTGATCCACAAATGAAGACAGACTTCTAATGTCCATCGCTACACCTGTGTACTGAACCACCCAAATGTCTAGGGGAAAAAAAAGGCAAAACACAGTGCAAAGAAAACAAAAAGGTCTCAGAACTTCTTTTTTCCCTCTATTGAGAATCATTAGTACTTTGGGCTTCCTGTACTGTTATGAAAGGCAATTCAGTACTACAATGGACATAGCGGTCAGAGCACATACAGTGATCTGACAATAACCCAAAATCATAGAACGAGCTCTGAGACGTGGGAACTCTGCAGACCGCAATCCCTAATCCTCTCCAAACAACACTAGAGGCAGCCGTGGATTGCGCCTAACTCTGCCTATGCAACTCGGCACAGCCTGAGAAACTAACTAGCCTGAAGATAGAAAATAAGCCTACCTTGCCTCAGAGAAATACCCCAAAGGAAAAGGCAGCCCCCCACATATAATGACTGTGAGTTAAGATGAAAAGACAAACGTAGAGATGAAATAGATTCAGCAAAGTGAGGCCCGACTTTCTTAACAGATAGAGGATAGAAAAGGTAACTTTGCGGTCTACACAAAACCCTAAAGAAAACCACGCAAAGGGGGCAAAAAGACCCTCCGTACCGAACTAACGGCACGGAGGTACACCCTTTGCGTCCCAGAGCTTCCAGCAACAAATTAGACAAGCTGGACAGAAAAAATAGCAAACAAATAGCAAAGAGGAACTTAGCTATGCAGAGCAGCAGGCCACAGGAATGATCCAGGGAAAAGCAAGTCCAACACTGGAACATTGACAGGAAGCCAGGATCAAAGCATTAGGTGGAGTTAAGTAGAGAAGCACCTAACGACCTCACCAGATCACCTGAGGGAGGAAACTCAGAAGCCGCAGTACCACTTCCCTCCACCAACAGAAGCTCACAGAGAGAATCAGCCGAAGTACCACTTGTGACCACAGGAGGGAGCTCTGCCACAGAATTCACAACAACTGACATCTTTTGAGAGACGGGAAGATCTTAAATAAAATCCATAGAGATATGTGTCCAAGGCCTCTTCGGGACCGGCAAGGGCAAAAGCAACCCATTGGCACGAGAACAGCAGGGCTTAGCCCGAGCACAAATCCCACAGGACTGCACAAAAGAATGCACATCCCGCGACAGAGATGGTCACCAAAAGGATCTAGCCACCAACTCTCTGGTACCAAAGATTCCAGGATGACCAGCCAACACCGAACAATGAACCTCAGAGATAACTTTATTCGTCCACCTATCAGGGACAAACAGTTTCTCCGCTGGGCAACGATCAGGTTTATTAGCCTGAAATTTTTGCAGCACCCGCCGCAAATCAGGGGAGATGGCAGACACAATTACTCCCTCTTTGAGGATACCCGCCGGCTCAGATAAACCCGGAGAGTCAAGCACAAAACTCCTAGACAGAGCATCCGCCTTCACATTTTTAGAGCCCGGAAGGTACGAAATCACAAAGTCAAAACGGGCAAAAAACAGCGACCAACGAGCCTGTCTAGGATTCAACCGCTTGGCAGACTCGAGATAAGTCAAGTTCTTATGATCAGTCAAGACCACCACGCGATGCTTAGCTCCTTCAAGCCAATGACGCCACTCCTCGAATGCCCACTTCATGGCCAGCAACTCTCGATTGCCCACATCATAATTTCGCTCAGCAGGCGAAAACTTCCTGGAAAAGAAGGCGCATGGTTTCATCACCGAGCAATCAGAACTTCTCTGCGACAAAACAGCCCCTGCTCCAATCTCAGAAGCATCAACCTCGACCTGGAATGGAAGCGAAACATCTGGTTGACACAACACAGGGGCAGAAGAAAAACGACGCTTCAACTCTTGAAAAGCTTCCACAGCAGCAGAATACCAATTGACCACATCAGCACCCTTCTTGGTCAAATCGGTCAATGGTTTAGCAATACTAGAAAAATTGCAGATGAAGCGACGATAAAAATTAGCAAAGCCCAGGAACTTTTGCAGACTTTTCAGAGATGTCGGCTGAGTCCAATCATGGATGGCTTGGACCTTAACAGGGTCCATCTCGATAGTAGAAGGGGAAAAGATGAACCCCAAAAATGAAACCTTCTGAACACCAAAGAGACACTTTGATCCCTTCACAAACAAAGAATTAGCACGCAGGACCTGAAACACCGTTCTGACCTGCTTCACATGAGACTCCCAATCATCCGAGAAGATCAAAATGTCATCCAAGTACACAATCAGGAATTTATCCAGGTACTCTCGGAAGATGTCATGCATAAAGGACTGAAACACTGATGGAGCATTGGCAAGTCCGAATGGCATTACTAGATACTCAAAATGGCCCTCGGGCGTATTAAATGCAGTTTTCCATTCATCGCCTCGCTTAATACGCACAAGATTATACGCACCACGAAGATCTATCTTGGTGAACCAACTGGCCCCCTTAATCCGAGCAAACAAATCAGATACCAACGGCAAGGAGTACTGAAATTTAACCGTGATCTTATTTAGAAGGCGGTAATCTATACAAGGTCTCAGCGAACCATCCTTCTTGGCTACAAAAAAGAACCCTGCTCCTAATGGCGACGATGATGGGCGAATATGCCCCTTCTCCAAGGACTCCTTCACATAACTCCGCATAGCGGCGTGCTCAGGCACAGACAAATTAAACAGTCGACCTTTTGGGAATTTACTACCAGGAATCAAATCGATAGCACAATCACAATCCCTATGCTGAGGTAGGGTATCGGACTTGGGCTCATCAAATACATCCCGGTAATCAGACAAGAACTCTGGAACCTCAGAAGGGGTGGATGACGAAATAGTCAGAAATGGGACATCACCATGTACCCCCTTACAACCCCAGCTGGACACAGACATGGATTTCCAATCTAATACTGGATTATGGACTTGTAGCCATGGCAACCCCAACACGACCACATCATGCAGATTATGCAACACCAGAAAGCGAATAACCTCCTGATGTGCAGGAGCCATGCACATGGTCAGCTGGGTCCAGTACTGAGGCTTATTCTTGGCCAAAGGCGTAGCATCAATTCCTCTCAATGGAATTGGACACTGCAAGGGCTCCAAGAAAACCCCACAACGCCTAGCATACTCCAAGTCCATCAAATTCAGGGCAGCGCCTGAATCCACAAATGCCATGACAGAATACGATGACAAAGAGCAGATCAAGGTAACGGATAAAAGAAATTTTGACTGTACCGTACCAATGGTGGCAGACCTAGCGAACCGCTTAGTGCGCTTAGGACAATCAGAGATAGCATGAGTGGAATCACCACAGTAGAAACACAGCCCATTCAGACGTCTGTGTTCTCGCCGTTCAACTCTGGTCAAAGTCCTATCGCACTGCATAGGCTCAGGTTTAAGCTCAGGTAATACCGCCAAATGGTGCACAGATTTACGCTCACGCAAGCGTCGACCGATCTGAATAGCCAAAGACATAGACTCATTCAGACCAGTAGGCATAGGAAATCCCACCATGACATCCTTAATGGCTTCAGAGAGACCCTTTCTGAAAATAGCTGCGAGCGCACCTTCATTCCATTGAGTGAGTACGGACAACTTTCTAAATTTCTGACAATATACCTCTATATCATCCTGAGCCTGACACAGAGCCAGCAAATTCTTCTCTGCCTGATCCACTGAAATAGGTTCATCGTACACCAATCCGAGCGCCAGGAAAAACGCATCGATATTACTTAATGCAGGATCTCCTGGCGCAAGAGAAAATGCCCAGTCCTGAGGGTCACCACGTAAAAAAGAAATAATGATCAAAACTTGTTGAACTGGGTCACCATAGGAGCGATGTTTCAAGGTCAGAAATAGTTTACAATTATTTTTGAAACTCAGAAATTTAGTTCTATCTCCAAAAAACAAATCAGGAATAGGAATTCTTGGTTCTAACATAGATTTCTGATCAATAGTGTCTTGAATCTTTTGTACTCTTGCCGAGAGCTGATCCACACATGAAGACAGACCTTTAATGTCCATTGCTGCACCTGTGTACTGAACCACCCAAATGTCTAGGGGAAAAAAAGGCAAAACACAGTGCAGAGAAAAAAAAATGGTCTCAGAACTTCTTTTTTCCCTCTATTGAGAATCATTAGTACTTTTGGCTTCCAGTACTGTTATGATCAGGTAATTCAGTACCACAATGGACATAGAAGTCAGAGCACATACAGTGATCTGACAATAACCCAAAAACATAGAACGAGCTCTGAGACGTGGGAACTCTGCTGACCGCAATCCCTAATCCTCTCCAACCACAATAGAGGCAGCCGTGGATTGCGCCTAACGCTCCCTATGCAACTGGGCACAGCCTGAGAAACTAGCTAGCCTGAAGAGAGAAAATAAGCCTACCTTGCCTCAGAGAAATACCCCAAAGGAAAAGGCAGCCCCCACATATAATGACTGTGAGTTAAGATGAAAAGACAAACGTAGAGATGAAATAGATTTAGCAAAGTGAGGCCCGACTTACTAAACAGAGCGAGGATAGGAAAGGTAACTTTGCGGTCAACACAAAACCCTACAAACAACCACGCAAAGGGGGCAAAAAGACCCTCCGTACCGCACTAACGGCACGGAGGTACACCCTCTGCGTCCCAAAGCTTCCAGCAAGCAAGAAAAAACAAATAGACAAGCTGGACAGAAAAAAACGGCAAACAAAATAGCAAAGCAGAACTTAGCTATGCAGAGCAGCAGGCCACAGGAACGATCCAGGAGGAAACAGGTCCAATACTAGAACATTGACAGGAAGCCAGGATCAAAGCACTAGGTGGAGTTAAATAGAGCAGCACCTAACGACTTCACCACATCACCTGAGGAAGGAAACTCAGAAGCCGCAGTACCACTCTCCTCCACCAACGGAAGCTCACAGAGAGAATCAGCCGAAGTACCACTTGTGACCACAGGAGGGAGCTCTGCCACAGAATTCACAACAGCCAGGTGCTCTGAGAGGGGCCCACCTGTATCGATCTCCCTGCTCTGCCGCCGGCCGCTATGGGGCCCCTGAGCAGGCGGGGGGCCCGATGCCAGCAGTGGGCCCCCCACCTGTCATCGCAGGATTAGCTGTACCGGCATTTAGCTGATACAGCTGACCGCAATGATGAGGGAAGGAGCACTGCGCTCCTTACCCCATCACCCCCATCAGCGTCTGATATTGGCGACGCTGACAGGGGGTGCGATGAGTCACTGCCCGAAACCGAGACGAGCGGGAGCTCAGAACAGAGCAGGAACCAGGAAGAAGAGAGGTGAGTATTTGTTTATTTTTTAAAGGGATGTTGCCTTATAGTACAGAATCTGCCTATGGGGGGTCTGCCTAATACTACAGGGTCTGCCTATAGTGGGGTCTGCCTAATACTACAAGGTCTGCCTGTGGGGGGTCTGCCTAATACTACAGGGTCTGCCTATGGGGGGTCTGCCTAATACTACAGGGTCTGCCTATGGGGGTCTGCCATATACTACTATTTCAGCCTGTGGGGGTCTGCCTTATACTACAGGGTCTGCCTATGCGGGGTCTGCCTAATACAACAGGGTCTGCCTATGGGGGGTCTGCCTAATACTACAGGGTCTGCCTATAGGGGGGGTCTGTGTAATACTACAGGGTCTGCCTATGTGGGGTCTGCCTTAAACTACAGGGTCTGCCTATGGGGGTCTGCCATATACTATTAGGTCAGCCTGTGGGGGTCTGCCTTATACTACAGGGTCTGCCTATGCGGGGTCTGCCTAATACAACAGGGTCTGCCTATGGGGGGTTTGCCTAATACTACAGGGTCTGCCTATGGGGGGTCTGCATAATTCTACAGGGTATGCCTAATACTACAGGGTCTGCCTATGGGGGGTCTGCCTAATACTACAGGGTCTGCCTATGTGGGGTCTGCCTTAAACTACAGGGTCTGCCTATGGGGGTCTGCCATATACTATTAGGTCAGCCTGTGGGGGTCTGCCTTATACTACAGGGTCTGCCTATGGGGGGGTCTGCCTAATACTACAGGGTCTGCCTATGGGGGATCTGCCTAATACTACAGGGTATGCCTAATACTACAGGGTCTGCCTATGGGGGGTCTGCATAATACTACAGGGTATGCCTAATACTACAGGGTCTGCCTATGGGGGGTCTGCCTAATACTACAGGGTCTGCCTATGGGGGGTCTGCCTAATACTACAGAATCTGCCTGTGGGGGGACTTCCTTATACTACAGGGTCTGCCTATGGGGGTCTGCTTAATACTACAGGGTCTGCCTAATACTACAGGGTCTGCCTATGGGGGGTCTGCCTAATACTTCAGGGTCTGCCTATGGGGGTCTGCCTAATACTACTAGGTCAGCCTGTGGGGGTCTGCCTTATACTACAGGGTCTGCCTATGCGGGGTCTGCCTAATACAACAGGGTCTGCCTATGGGTGTCTGCCTAATGCTACAGGGTCTGCCTATGGGGGGGTCTTCCTTAAACTACAGGATCTACCTATGGGGGGTCTGCCTAATACTGCAGGTTCTGCCCATGGGGAGGGTCTGCCTAATACTACAGGGTCTGCCTATGGGGGGTCTGCCTAATACTACAGGGTCTGCCTATGGGGGGTCTGCATAATACTACAGGGTATGCCTAATACTACAGGATCTGCCTATGGGGGGTCTGCCTAATACTACAGGGTCTGCCTATGGGGGGTCTGCCTAATACTACAGAATCTGCCTGTGGGGGGACTTCCTTATACTACAGGGTCTGCCTATGGGGGTCTGCTTAATACTACAGGGTCTGCCTAATACTACAGGGTCTGCCTATGGGGGGTCTGCCTAATACTTCAGGGTCTGCCTATGGGGGTCTGCCTAATACTACTAGGTCAGCCTGTGGGGGTCTGCCTTATACTACAGGGTCTGCCTATGCGGGGTCTGCCTAATACAACAGGGTCTGCCTATGGGTGTCTGCCTAATGCTACAGGGTCTGCCTATGGGGGGGGTCTTCCTTAAACTACAGGATCTACCTATGGGGGGTCTGCCTAATACTGCAGGTTCTGCCCATGGGGAGGGTCTGCCAAATACTACAGGGTCTGCAAATTGGGGTCTGCCTAATACTACAGGGTCTGCCTATGGGGGTCTGCCTAATACTACAGGGTCTGCCTATGGGGAGGGTCTGCCTAATACTACAGGGTCTGCCTATGGGGAGGGTCTGCCTAATACTACAGGGTCTGCCTAATACTACAGGCTCTGCCTATGGGGGGTCTGCCTAATACTTCAGGGTTTGCCTATGGGGGTCTGCCTAATACTACAGTGTCTGCCTATGGGGGTCTGCCTAATACTACATGGTCTGCCTATGGGGGGTCTGTCCAATACTACAGGGTCTGCCTAATACTACAGGGTCTGCCTATCGAGGTCTGCCTGATACTACCGGGTCTGCCTATGGGGGGTCTGTTGAATGCTTCAGGGTCTGCCTATGAGGATCTGCCTTATACTACAGGGTCTGCCTTTGGGAGGTCTGCATTATGCTACAGGGTCTGCCTATGGAGGGTCTGCCTTATACTACAGGGTCTGCCTATGGGGGTGCTGTCTTATACTACAGGCTCTGCCTATAGGGGTGCTGCCTTATAGTACAGGGTCTGCCTATAGGTGTGCTGTCTTATACAACAGAGTCTGCCTATAGGGGTGCTGCTTTATACTACAGGGTCTGCCTGTGGGTGCTACCTTATACTACAGCGTCTGCCTATGGGGTGTTGCCTTATACTACAGAGTCTGCCTATGGGTGCTGCCTTGTGCTATAGAGTCTGCCTATGGGGGGGTGCATTATACAACATAGAGTAGGCCTATGGGGAGTGCATTATACTATATGGAGGCTTATGGGGAGTGCATTATACTATACTGAGGATTATCTGGTACGTTGTAATGTATTGAGGACAATCTGGTGCATTATACTATATTGAGGATGATCTGGTGCATTATACTATATGGAGGCTATCTAGAGGGGCATCATACAGTGTGGGGATTACAGTGTTGGAGCCATCCGTTTGGAGGCTACTAAGGGGTCGGTTTACTGTGTATAAGAGAGCATCATGCTGTGTACAGGGGAGCTGTACAGGGGGCAGACTCAGGACATTATTAAATGTAAAGTGGGCACTTATTGTTATAGGGGAGCTCAGGTTATTATAGCTAAAGGGGCACACAGGACAATATTACTTTCTAGGGGACAAAATATGGGCACTGTTTTCTAGGGCACTTGCACCTGGCATTGCTATATTATAGAGGGGTGCCTTAGAATTTAGAGGGCACAGAGAATCACACACCAGGTGCAGTAATAGGGACACATACGGCAGCAGTGGCTCAGCATTGGGATATAAGGTGCAGTAATAGGGACACATACGGCAGCAGCGGCTCAGTATTGGGATGTCAGGTATAGAAATAGGATCACATACGGCAGCAGTGGCTCAGTATTGGGGTGTCAGGTACAGTAATAGGTACACATACGGCAGCAGCAGCTCAGTATTGAAGTGTCAGGTGCAGTAATAGGGACACATACGGCAGCAGCGGCTCAGTATTGAAGTGTCAGGTGCAGTAATAGGGACACATACGGCAGCAGTGACTCAGTATTGAAGTGTCAGGTGCAGTAATAGGGACACATACGGCAGCAGCAGCTCAGTATTGAGGTATCAGATGCAGTAATAGGGACACATATTGCTGCAGCAGCTCAGTATAGGGATATCAGGTGCAGTAATAGGGACACATACGGCAGCAGCGGCTCAGTATTGCAGTATAAGGTGCAGTAATAGGGACACGTACAGCAGCAGCGGCTCAGTATTGGGGTATCAGAGGCAGTAATAGGGTCACATATGGCAGCAGCGGCTCAGTATTGCGGTTTAAGGTGCAGTAATAGGGACATGTACAGCAGCAGCAGCTCAGTATTGGGGTATCAGGTGCAGGAATAGGGACACATACGGCAGCGGCAGCTCAGTATGGGGGTATCAGCAGGATGAGGAGTTTGTGCAGGTTGGGAATAGATGGTGATGGGGCTGGAATACGAGAAGTGAAATGTGTTTTTGTTGTATTCTCTGCAGACGAGTTGTAACTGGAAGAAGTTGTCATGTCGATCTGAGCCAGATGGAAAAGATGGGAACAGTGACGACTCCATCATAAAGAATGTCAGCGGTAAGACATTATCTGTAACTGTGCTGTGATCTGTGTTCTGTAGGACTGGTGACCATATGGCGGTAATATCAATGTTGGTCGTTATATAGAGATTATCTTCAGTAACATCGCGGTCATCTGCTGAGATTCTCCTCCACTATTAGGGCGTGTCACCGAGTTGTAATCAATGTTACCTGGTTAGGGGCCCACTCAGAAGCTTCGCCCCCCCCTGAGCCAAAACCCTAGCTACGCCTCTGAGTGAACGGCATAAAAGCAAACAAAAAAATTTCTGAATAGCTGGTTTTTATTAATTCTCCCAAAAGTTAGAATAAGAAGCGATCAAAATTTTATGTGCCTGAAAATAGTACCAACAAAAAAGTCAACTCGTCCCTCAAAAAGCAAGCCTTAACATGACTCTGTTGGCAGAAATAGAGAAAAATGAAAGCATTCATTTAGGTTAGGTGATGAAATTTTTTTAGTGTGTTTAGCAGCCAAACATAAAAAAATATATAAACCTGGTATCCATGTAATTGCACCAACCCGAAGAATAACATTGTCTAATCATTTATACCACATGAAGAATGGCAAAAAAAAAAAAATAGAACAAATTTTTCACCTGCTATTTGTTCATTTGGTTTCACAAAGATTGCAGTAGGGCTCGGCACGCATTTTTCCTGCGCTGTATGCTGAACACTTACAGTACATCGGGGTTTCTGTGTGAATCTCTAAAATACGTGATTCAGACTGAATCCTGAAAGAAGATTCCCTATACTGAGGCAGATGGAGGCACTGTGGACGCCCTCTGTCCGTTGACCAAGTAGTGTATGTCTTTTTAAGCATGCATAAAAGTGCTGTCGGCCACAGTTTTGTGCATCCCTGAAAAGAAAGATAACGCTGAAGAGAGGCCAGATGGATTTTAGAGTAACTCTGCTGTGTTATTATAGTGAATGGATCCATCGAGAGTTTCATGTGAATCACATCATTTGAAGATTTACTGTAGATGGAAAATCCGATGTAAATGCTCAGCATAGAGCACAGGATGAATGTGATCCAAAATGTTAGGTAAAATGTTCCCAATAAAAGGTTCAATCCACAAGAAATGCAAGTCCCCACTCAGGTCCGTCATCTGCCAATGGAAATATAGGGGGCTTTCACGTTACTGGCAGCACAAAGGCTCTGGAAAGACACTATGGATCCTCGCCCTCCAAAAGAAATCCAGATGCCCCTCTTCCTTTTGAAGTGTGCCTATACCAGAGTTAGCATCCACATTTGGCATTTCTGTAGCGATGATAGCCCACTTAATTTATGGTTGTATGTCTCCAGAAGCAGGAGTTGGGCACAATGTTTGGCTAGTACAATATATGTGTAATAGGGTGCAGGGTTGAGTATGTCACCATGGAACAGACAGACCAAACTGTTGAGGGGAATTTATTAAGAGGAGTAAGATTCTCCTTGCAGGGAGTAAACAGGGGGTTAATAGAGATAAAGCAAACAGTAAACAGTTAAGCGGAATCAAAATGGTTAACGAGTGTTCTTTTAACTACCGTATTTTTCGGACTAAAAGACGCACTTTTTCCCCCCAAAAAAAGGGGGGAAAATGGGGGGTGCGTCTAATAGTCGCAATGCAGGCTTTCCTAGGTGGCAGAGGTGCGGTGGCATAGGTCCGGTGGCAGAGGTGCGGTTGCGGGGGTGTGGCGGCAGAGGAGGCGCAGTAAGCGGGGTCCCTTTCCCCGGTATGGTGATGCAGCAGGCCCGGTATGCAGCAGAGCCGGGTGAATCCTTTTGTTATCGGTGGTGGCGGCCATTTTCCGGAGGCCGCGCGTGCGCAGATGGAGCGCTCTGCTTCCCAGGGCTTCAGGAAAATGGCCGCCGCGATCTCCATCTGCGCACGCGCGGCCTCCCGCGGCCATTTTCCTTGAGCCCCGGGAGCAGAGCGCTTCATCTGCACACGCGCGGCCTCAGGAAGATGGCCGCGCCCACCGATAACAAGAGGATTCACCCGGCTCTGCTGCATACCGGGCCTGCTGCATCACCATACCGGGGAAAGGGACCCCGCTTACTGCGCCTCCTCTGCCGCCACACCCCCGCCACCGCACCTCTGCCACCTAGGTAAGCCTGCATGGTATGCCAGGGACCCCTCTCACGCCATACCTCTCACTGCACCTCCTGATCCCAGCACCTCCTGATCCCAGCACCTCCTGATCCCAGCACCTTCTCATCCCAGCACCTCCTGATCCCAGCACCTCCTGATCCCAGCACCTCCTGATCCCAGCACCTCCTGATCCCAGCACCTTCTCATCCCAGCACCTCCTGATCCCAGGCACCTCCTGATCCCAGCACCTCCTGATCCCAGCACCTTCTCATCCCAGCACCTTCTCATCCCAGCACCTTCTCATCCCAGCACCTCCTCATCCCAGCATCACCCCACCTTGCCTCCTGTGACCCTGCTCTGCCACCGCCATAAGATACTGTAAATTCCGACAATAAGACGGACCCCCATGTTATAAAAAATCTTTTTTTCTGCAATTTTCACCCCAAATTTGGGGTGCGTCTTATGGTCCGGTGCGTCTTATAGTCCGAAAAATACGGTAATCAGTCAAGGGAGGTCCTGACTGGAGGGTCCTTATTCCAACATGGGTACAGTCACCAGCAGCGCTTGAGATCTTGAAGTCTCTCCTCTGTCTCCTGGGAAATGGAGACTCTGGGGTTAAGTCTTTGCAGTCTTTTCTCCCAGTAAAGCTGGAAGCAGGAAGTAACACAGCCACTCTGCTGCACAAGTCTGTATATTAGCCTGGCAGTCTCTCTATGCAGTAGCAATGCTGCACACACACTGAGCAGTTTACTTGTCACACTCAGGGGTCCTGGCTTGTCACTGCGGTCACCAGGGCTGCGCGCTCAGGTCACTATCAGGGGATACGTCTTCTCTGATTACGGAGGCTTCCAAATCCACACTCTCACATCCAGACTTCACTACGGCTGGTATCTCAGCCTCAGTGCCCTCACGGGGAGCACTCTCTCTCGGGGAGCACGGCGCTGCAGCCTGCTTTCTCTCTGGTGCGCTGTCCCCTCTGTCTCGCGCGCTCTGCTCTCCCGCTCTTTTCTGACTACACCCCTCTCTCTCTTCCTCTCTGCCCCCAGCAGTCGCATGGTCCCCTCTGTCCGAGGCAGAAAGTCCTCCCCCAACAACCCACCTGTCTGACTTAGTGGTTCCAGGTAAGGAGCAGGGAAAGCAACCTCCTTACATATGGGCACTACAACATACAGGCACTACAGACCTCGCCCTATCCTGGATCTCCTCATACCTTTCCAACCTCACATTCAGCGTCTGCCACTCCCACACTATCTCCTCATCCCGCCCTCTCTCTGTTGGAGCCCCCAAGGCTCTGTTCTAGGACCCCTACTCTTCTCAATCTATACACTTGGCTTGGGACAACTCATAAAGTCCCATGGATTCCAGTACCACCTCTATGCTGATGACACTCAGATCTACCTCTCTGGCCCAGACGTCACCGCTCTGCTGTCCAGAATCCCAATGTGCCTATCAGCCATATCCTCCTTCTTCTCCTCTCGCTTCCTCAAACACAATGTGGACAAATCTGAACTCACCATCTTTCCTCCATCCCATAGATCTTCCTTACCTGACCTATCTATCGCAATCAATGATATCATGCTTTCCCCCGTACCGGAAGTCCGCTGCCTCGGAGTAACCTTCGACTCTGCCCTGTCCCTCAAACCGCACATCCAAGCTCTTTCCACCTCCTGTCGCCTCCAGCTCAAACATATCTCCAGAATCCGTCCTTTCCTCAGCCGTCAATGTACTAAAATGCTTGTGCATACCCTCATCATCTCCCGCCTTGACTACTGCAATATCCTTTTCTGCGGCCTCCCCTGCACCTCTCCAGCCCATTCTTAACTCTGCTGCTCGACTAATTCATATCTCTCCTTGCTACTCCTCTGCTTCCCCCTCTACAAATCTCTTCACTGGCTCCCATTCCCTCAGCGTATCCAGTTCAAATTACCTATACTGACCTACAAAGCCATCCACAACCTGTCTCCTCCATATATCTCTGAACTAATCTCCCGATATCTTCCCTCACGTGATCTCCAGTCCTCCCAAGACCTCCTTCTCTCCTCCACACTTATTCGCTCCTCATCCAACCACCTCCAAGACTTCTCCCGAATATCCCCCATCCTCTGGAATTCTTTGCCCCAACACGTCCGACTATCAACCACATTCAGATCCTTCAGACGGAACCTGAAAACCCATCTCTTCAGGAAAGCCTACAGCCTGCACTGACCCCGCTGCCGCCTCATCACTACCGAAGCTACCGCCTCACCAACACCGGAGCTCCTGCAACCCTCAACCTATTGTCTCCTTCCCCATAATCCTGTAGAATGTAAGCCCGCAAGGGCAGGGTCCTCGCACCTCTGTATCAGTCTGTCATTGTTTGTTTGTTTACTGTAAGTGATATCTGTAACTTGTATGTAACCCCTTCTCATGTAAAGCACCATGGAATCAATGGTGCTATATAAATAAATAATAATAATACAGTGACAGATTTGCAATTTTCACTCTGCCACATTTACTGCTGCTTGTTTCAGTCAAAATCGTCACTGCACCTGAAGATAAATTCCAAGAGGGGTGTAATTTCCAAAGTGAGGTCAGTTGCTCAGAGATTCTGCTCTTCTGGCACTTAGGGGCTCTCGTATATGTCTGCAAGATATTGTACGATAATTTGTTCTCCAAGAGTGAAATAGGGCTCCTTCTGTTCCGAGTCATGCCGTGTGGCTAAGCAGTACTGTACAAAAATATATGGGGTATTGACACGTACAGCAGAAATTTTGTGTGACAAATTTTGGTGCTATTTTTACCCATTCTCCTGTGTGATAATGTAAAATCTAGGTACTAAAACAACATTTTTGTGGCAAAAATATATATATTTCTTCTTCTCCGCCCAATGGTAAAAAAAATTCTGTAATACACCCCTGGTGTCAATATGATTACTGTGTCCTTTGATGTATTGATTGAGAGGTGTAGTTAGTAAAATAAGTTTACTTATGTGGAGGTTCTGCAGCTCTGGCACCTCAGGGGCTCTGCCAATGTGACATGTCACCCTCAATTCATTCCAGCCAAATTTGCTACAGTATGGTGCTCCGTCCCTTCTGAGATTTGTATCATGCCTAAAAAGCAGTTTTTGTCCACATACTGTATGAGGTATTGACATACGAGAAATTGTGTTACATATTTTGTGGTCCATTTTCTCCTATTATCCCTTTTGAAAATTGAAAACTTGGGGTCAAAGTAACATTTTAGTGTAAAATATGGTAATTTTCCATTGACTCAACCCAATGTTATAGAATTCTGTGTCAACTGAGGGTGAAAATGCTCACTCCACCAATAGAGGAATTCCTCAAGAGGTCTATTTTCCAAAATGGGGTCACTTGAGGGGATTTCTGCTATTTTGGCATGTCAAGGACTGTTCATATTTGACATGGCATTCAAAATCTTTTCCAGCCAAAATTGCTTTGCAGAACTCAATTGGTGCTACTTCCCTTCCAAGCCCTATATGGTCCATTTTCTTCTGTTACCCTTGTGAAAATGAAAAATTCATGGCTGAAGCAACATTTTTGCAGAAAAAAAAAATATTTTTTCATTTTGATGCCTGAATGTTAGAAAATTCTGTGAAGCACGAATGTGTTCAAGATACTACATCTCTAGATAAATTCTTTGAAGGGTATAGTATCTAAAATGTGGACACTTGTGGAGGTTTCTGCTGTTTTGGCATATCAGGGGCTGCTCAAATGTGACATGACTTTCACAATCTTTTCCAGCCAAAATCACGTTCCAGAATTCAGTTGGCGCTACTTCTCTTCCGAACCCTGCCATGCGCCCAAATAGTGGTTTTCCTCCACATATGGAGTATCAGCGTACTCAGGAGAAATTGCTCAACAAACTGTGTGGTCCATTTTCTCCTGTTACCCTTATGAAAATGCAAAACTTGAGGCTAAATGAACATTTTTGTGTGAAAAATTAAAATGTTTTTTTCCTTTCACATTTCTTTAAATCCTGTGAAGCACATAAAGGGTTAATAAATTTCTTGTAAGTGGTTTTTTAGCACTCTGAGGGGCCTATATGACAGAAAATACCCCAAAGTGTCAATATTTTAAAAACTGCACTGCTCACAGTCACTTCAAATGTGATGTGGTCCTTAAAAAGAGCGGTTTTGTAAATTTTGCTGGAAAATTGATACATTTTTAACCCTTCTAACTTTGTAACAAGAAAAATTATGTTTTTAAAATAATGGTGCTGTAAAGTTGAAATATGAGAAATTTTATTTATAAATTATTTTTACAGCATGACTAACTGGTTTAAAGGGATATTTCCATCTCCAAGATCCTATCCAACTATATAGTAGGTGTAAAGTGATGAGTGAGCGTGCTTGCCACTGCTCGATATTCAATAGTGGGGTGCGATGTGACCGCACGCTGGAACTGCCCACTACACATGTTGACATAGCTTTGTGAGCAGCAGAGGGCAGTAGTTGAATACCACCTACAACATGTCCATCAGTTTTCCTGTCAGTCATTGCAAATAACAATTGAGTTGGGTATTAATGTCTGACATCTATGAGGTTCTTTTAAACTTTGAAGAATCAACCAAGATGGTGAACGTTGATAATGCCATAATCAGCGTAACCATCCCCATTTTGAGTCTCTTCAAATGCTTACTGCTCACAATTAAAGAGGAAGCTTTACATGTGGACCAAGTGGAGATGGAGGAAAAAAGTGCACAGGGTGATACTACCCAGCCCAGCCTCATCTCCTCTTCTCAGTGTAGATTGGGGAGATAATGAGGAAGAGGAGGCTGATGATGAGGAATAGGAGATGGTTGTCTGCGCTACAAAGGGTACTAGCCACACCAGTTTCATTCCATTTGTTCAGCACGGATGGGCTAAAGAGGAGAAGATGAGAGGCGTCCTCCTGGTTAAAAGGGCTAGTAAAATGGGGCAATAACAAAAGGCACTAGTAGAACAATTAGTACCAAAATTTCCATCTGACAACACTGGCGGCACAGGTGATAGATCCTGGGGCAACCAAGAAGGAGAGACTAGGGCGACACACATCTGGTCCAACAGAGGCAGAGAAACACTGTTGAAATTCTGGGACAGTAGTCCCTTCACCCGCCCAGGCCCTGATGTATGGGGCAGTCTGACAAGGAGGGATACATTTTTTAAGATGGTAAAGGATTACCCAGCAAACCGTACTAGCGTCCTCCTTGATTCTTCTGTGCAGCTCAACTATTGGGTATCCAAGTTGGACATGTGACATGGACTGCCCCTCTACGCCTTGGAGGTTCTGGCCTGCCCTGCTGCCAGCATTTTGTCAAAGCGGGTTTTTAGTGCCACCGAGGACATAATAACTGAGGGAAGCATGAAAATGTCAACTGAAAATGCTGACAAGCTGACTCTAAACAAAGTGAACAAGGCCTGGATTGACCCAGACTTCTCAACCCCGCTGGATGACAGCAGCAGGTTATAAAGTAATTACAAATATTTTTCATGTGACCTTGCCACTCAAAAAGGGTATACACTTCATGGTTTCTTCTTTTTTCTTGTACTCCTCCTCCTTCACCAAATCAACAGGATCATCAGGCGATCCTCACTCAAAATCATTATAGGGTCATCAGGAGGCCCTCACTTAAATATATAGAGGGTCATCAGGCGGGCCTCACTCAAAATTTTCCTAGGGTCATCAGACAGCCTTCACTCAAAATCTAATGGGTCATCAGGTGGCCCCCATTTAAAAATCATTATAGGGTCATCAGGCGACCCTATGATGCCCTTCTTCAAGCCTACCTTTACAATTCTTATTTTTATATATATATATATATATATATATATATATATACACATATATATATATATATATATATTTTATACCCCCTGGGGGTAAATGTTTTTAGGCTTTACCAATCTAGGAATCGTAATCTTCTAATTTGGAAGTCAAAAATGTTTTCTGAGGCCTTCCTCTACTTGTCTTGCTTTATGAGTCTAGGAGTCTCACTACCTAACAATTTTAACAGAATGTATGTAAGGCTATACCTTTATGTCTAATACAGGGTGTATCAGCGTCCATCTTCCTTCTCATTTTTGGCCATTCTTGAATTGTCTTCATAGGCTTTTTGAGTTTCAGAGTCGCTCCTTCATAAATTAAACAGGATGTGTTTCACCATGTCACACGCCACATGCCCAGATAAGATAGTAAAATGTTAAAATGACATGTACCAGTGACTACTGGTGGGTGTAGTTCTATTCCCCCTCTATTATGTCATATGTGACCTGTAAACATGGTGAGAGATGGCCCGGCTATTAAGGGATTGAGGAGGTGTTTTTTTTTTCTTCTTAGTGGATAGCACTGCAGCCTTGCAGCGCTGGAGTCCTGGATTCTAATCCCACCTTGGACAACATCTGCAAGGAGTTTGTATGTTCTCCCTGTGTTTGCAGGGGTTTCCTCCAGGTTCTCTGGTTTCCTCCCACATTCCAAAGACATACTGATAGGGAATTTAGATTGTGAGCCCCATTGGAAACAGGGATAATAATGTGCGCAAAACTGTAAAGCGCTGCAGAATATGTTAGTGCTATATAAAAAAAATAATGATTATTATTATTATTCTCTGTTTAGTTTCATTATACATTAAATAATGTTTCCTATTATTTTTTCCTGTAAAATCCATATTATGTTCGGTCTTGTATGCTTTTTGTCAGTTTGTAAAGGCGAAGTAATACTCTGACAGCATTGTCTCCAGCTGCGACCTGCAAGTCAGAGATGCATCCAGGCATCTTTACCCTGCTGTTTCCATTCTATTTGAGCACAGTTTCCTTCCATTTCATCAATTTTCCTGCCCCTTTCTGAAAAATACTTGAGTTTGCCATTGACATCTATTATATTTGTTACTTCAGTCGAGCCAGTCTGAGTGTCTGACATACTTTATTTCAGTACTGAGCAGTAGAGAATTTTAGTGCTCGCTTTTCACTAGTAATAATAATAATATTGGCAAATACCTCCAGTCAGAAATGTAGTATAATTTTTCTGATTCGCTACATTGCTTTCGTCTTGTGCAGGGCATTGAAGTAGCTTAGGTATCCATGGTTGCGACCACTGACAGTCACTTGTGGTCGTAACCATGGATACCTAAGCTATTGCCATGCCTTGCACATGGGGTAAGAGACATAGTGCATCTTAAGAATTATATTACATTTCTAATTGGAGGCATTTGCTAATATTATTGTTACACTTACTCAGGGCTGCCATTAGGAATTTCGGGGGCCCCATACTGGCAACATTTTGGGACCCACTTGAAACTCCACCCAGTCTCCTCCTTAGCCCTGCCTCCACCCCTCAAACCTTCCACAGTCCCACCACCCTCTGTTGGAAAAACTCACCAATCACACATTAACAGTTCCCATCACGAGCTCACATACATAGCCAGCAGCTTTTGTTTTGGCTAAAAGATTTTTTTTTTATCCGCCACCACAACAAGGTAGACTTTTTTGGACGGGCTCTACTCTACTGTAAATTATTAAGAATTTGTTAAAATATCCAATACAATTTTAGGTATATTTTTATTTATTTTTTAATTTTTTAAATGACCAATAATATCACATACAAAGGGACAAATACCACCGCACTAAGACCGAATCACATATTGCCACAACATGGTGACCAATAATACCACCAAAAACCACCAGACTACATATTGCCACCACAGTGACTGAATAATAGCACATACAAGGAACAAATACTGCCATCAGATCATATAGTACCATCACATAGTAACTGAATACTACAATACAGATCATTAATCAAAAAAACACAATTATAGTAGTATAATGCACCCCATAGTAGTATAATGCACCCCAATAGGGGTATAATGCACCACCATAGGGATATAATGCAGCCCCATAGGGGTATAAGGCACCCCATAATATAATGCACACAATAGTATAATGCACCCAAATAATGGTATAAGCAGCTATATATTATTATTATTATTTATTGTTATAGCGCCATTTATTCCATGGTGCTTTACATGTAAGGAGGGGTATACATAATAAAAACAAGTACAATAATCTTAAACAATACAAGTCATAACTGGTACAGGAGGAGAGAGGACCCTGCCCGCGAAGGCTCACAATCTACAAGGGATGGGTGAGAATACAGTAGGCGAGGGTAGAGCTGGTCATGCAGCGGTTTGGTCGATCGGTGGTTACTGCAGGTTATAGGCTTGCCGGAAGAGGTAGGTATTCAGGTTCTTTTTGAAGGTATCAATGGTAAGTGAGAGTCTGATTTGTTGGGGTAGAGGGTTCCAGAGTAGGGGTGATGTGCGAGGAGACAGGTTGTGGATGGCTTTGTACGTCATGGTTAGGGTTTTGTACTGGAGTCTCTGAGCAATGGGGAGCCAGTGAAGGGATTGACAGAGGGGAGAAGCTGGAGAATAGCGGGGGGACAGGTGGATTACTCGGGCAGCAGAGTTTAGAATAGATTGGAGGTGTGCGAGAGTGTTAGAGGGGAGGTTGCAGTAGTCAAGGTGAGAGATGATGAGGGCATGGACTTGGATTTTTGCAGATTCTTGGTTGAGGAATGAACGGATTTGTGAAATATTTTTGAGTTGAAGTTGGCAGGAAGTGGAAAGGGCTTGGATATGTGGTTTGAAGGAGAGATCAGCATCAAGGATTACCCCGAGGCAGCGAGCTTGTGGGACTGGGGAGAGTGGGCAGCCATTTACTGTAATGGATAGATTTGTTGGGGGGGTCACGTGAGATGGGGGAAAGATGATGAATTCTGTTTTGTCCATGTTAAGTTTCAGAAATCTAGCGGATAAGAAGGATGAAATAGTGGACAGACATTGAGGGATTCTGGTTAGTAGGGAGGTGATATCTGGTCCAGAGATGTAGATCTGTGTGTCATCAGCATAGAGATGATACTGAAAGCCATGAGCTGTCCCAGGCCAAAGGTGTAAATGGAGAAGAGCAGGGGCCCTAGGACTGTACCTTGTGAGACTCCAACAGATAGGGGGCAAGGTGAGGAGGTGGTGTGTGAGTGGAAGACGCTGAATGTCCGGTCTGTTAGGTATGATGATATCCAGGATAGGGCCAAGGGATGAGAGGGTCTGCAATAATAGGGAATGGTCCACTGTGTCAAAGGCAGCCAACAGGTCCAGGAGGAGGAGGACAGAGTAGTGTCGCTTGCTCTTGGCGGTTTAGAGGTCATTAGTGACCTTAATTAGGCAGTTTCAGTGGAGTTAGTGACTGGAAGCCAGATTGTAAGCGGTCAAAGAGGGAGCAAGAAGAGAGATGGGAGGACAGTTCAAGGTAGACGTGTTGTTCCAGTAGCTTGGAGGCATAGGGGAGAAGTGATATAGGGCGATAGCTAGAAACAGAGGATGGGTCAAGAGAGGGCTTTTTGAGGATGGGTGTGATGGAGGCATGTTTAAAGCTTGAGGGGAAAACACCAGTTGTTAGTGATAGGTTGAAGAGATGGGTTAGGGTTGGGATGAAGACTGTGGTGAGGTTTGGGATGAAGTGGGATGGATCGGGTCAAGTGCACAGGTGGTTAGATGTGATCTTGAGAGTAGAGTGGATAGTCGATCTTCTGTAATGGTGGAGAAGTTGGTTTTGGAGGGGGAGGGCTGGGAAGTCGGGAGGAAGGGCTCTGGGGGTTGTTGACCAAAACTGTCTCTGATGTTATCAATCTTCTGCTTGAAAAATGAGGCAAAGTCTTCAGCTGAGATGAGTGGGGAGGGAGGAGGTGCTGGGGGACGGAGGGGAGAATTGAAGGTGTTGAATAACTGTTTAGGGTTGTGAGACAGGGAGGATATGAGAGATGAGAAGTAGGTTTATTTAGCTGTGGCGAGTGTGGTCTTGAAAGTAGTGAGGGACTGTTTGAATGCGATGAAGTGCTCGTTGGAGTGGGATCTTTTTCATCTGCGCTCAGCAGCCCTGGAAGCTCGCCTCAGTTCTTTGGTCAGGCTGGTGTGCCAGGGCTGTCTGTTGATTGGCTTAATATATAAATATATATATATATATGTATATATATAATATGCATATATATGTATATTGGCTTAATGTACCACCATAGGGGTATAATGCACCACCATAGGGGTATAATGCACCACCATACAATATTGCAGCCCTGTAGATGTATAAAGCACCCCATAGTATAATACAGCCCCATAGTAGTATAATGCAGCCCCATAGTAGTTTAATGCAGTCCCATAGTAGTGTAATGCAGCCCCATAGTAGTATAATGCAGCCCCATAGTGGTATAATGCAGCCCCATAGTGTAATGCAGCCCCATAGTATAATGTAACCCCATAGTTGTGTAATGCAGCCCCATAGTAGTATAATTCAGCCCCATAGTAGTATAATGCAGCCCCATAGTAGTATAAGGCAGCCCCATAGTGGTATAATGCATCCCCATCGGGGTATATTGCAGCCCCAGAGTAGTATAATGCATCCCTTAGTAAAATGCAGCCCCATAGTAGTATAATGCACCCATAGAATAATGCAGCCCCATAATAGTATAATGCAGCCCTATAGTTGTATAAAGCAGCCCCATAGTAGTATAATGGAGCCCCAGAGTGGTATAATGAAGCCCCATAGTGGTTTAAATCACCCCCTTGTAGTATAGTGCAGCCCCATAGTAGTATAATTCAGCCCCATAGTAGTATAATGCAGCCCCATAGTAGTATAAGGCAGCCCCATAGTGGTATAATGCATCCCCATAGGGGTATATTGCAGCCCCAGAGTAGTATAATGCATCCCTTAGTAAAATGCAGCCCCATAGTAGTATAATGCACCCCATAGAATAATGCAGCCCCATAATAGTATAATGCAGCCCTATAGTTGTATAAAGCAGCCCCATAGTAGTATAATGGAGCCCCAGAGTGGTATAATGAAGCCCCATAGTGGTTTAAATCACCCCCTTGTAGTATAGTGCAGCCCCATAGTAGTATAATGCAACCCCATAGAATATTGCATCCCATTGTATAAAGCAGCCCCATGGTATAATACAGCCCCATAGCAAAACACAGCCCCATAATAGTATAATGCAGCCCCATAGTGGTATATTGCACCCCCATTGTATTATAATTCAGCCCCATAGTAGTCTAATGCAGTCCCATAGTGGTTTAATGCACCCCCATAGTATTATAATTCAGCCCCCTCATAGTATATTGCAGCCCCATAGTAGTATAATGCAGCCCCATAGTTGTATAATGCAGCCCCATAGTAGTATAATGCAGCCCCATAGTAATATAATGCAGCCTCATAGTTTAATACAGTTCCATAGTAGTATAATGCAGCCCCATAGTAGTATAATGCAGCCCCATAGTAGTATAAGGCAGCCCCATAGTGGTATAATGCATCCCCATAGGAGTATACTGCAGCCCCAGAGTAGTATCATGCGCCCCATAGAATAAGGCAGCCCCATAGTATAATGCAGCCCCATAGTAGTATAATGCAGCCCCTTAGTAGTATAAAGCAGCCCCATAGTAGTATAGTGGAGCCCCAGAGTGGTATAATGAAGCCCCATAGTGGTATAATTCACCCCCATTGTAGTATAGTGCAGCCCCATAGTAGTATAATGCAGCCCCATAGTATATTGCATCCCATTGTATAAAGCAGCCCCATGGTATAATGCAGCCCCATAGTATAATACAGCCCCATAGCAAAACACAGCCCCATAATAGTATAATGCAGCCCCATTGTGGTATATTGCACCCCCATAGTATTATAATTCAGCCCCTTAGTAGTATAATGCAGCTCCATAGTGTAATGAAGCCCTGTAGTAGTATAATACAGCCCCATAGTAGTATAATTCAGCTCCATGGTGGTATAATGCAGCCCCATAGTGGCATAATGCAGCCCCATAATGGTATAATGCACCCCATAGTAGTATAATGCACCTCCATAGTGTTATAATGCAGCCCCGTAGTAGTATAATGCAGTCACATAGTAGTATAATGCAACCCCTAGTGGTATAATGCACCCTCATAGTGGTATAATGCACCCCCATAGGGGTAGAATGCATCCCAATAGGAGTATAATGCACCCCCATAGTTGTATAATGCACCCCCATAGGGGTATAATGCACCCAAAGTGCGGCTTTACAAAAAAAAAAGTTTTTTTCAGTTGTCATACGCCAGCGACGTGTTCACTGACGTCAGTTACCGGCCTGTGATTGGCTGGCGGCTGTTAACTGTTGCCATGTGGGAAGAATCTCCTACACAGCAACAAATTCTAACTGCATGGTTAGTTACTGAGCCGGCAGAATCCTCTTGCGGCGGCCCGCTGAGCAGAGAAGGGGGTCCGCTGCGGGCCCGATATGAAAAGTAAGGGCAGTAATGTCCTGATGGCGGCCCTGCACTTACTATATATTAGGATATTATCTTTGGAGATGGGTTACCCTTTTAAGGATATAAATACTGAAAGTTTGAAAATTGCGAAATGTTAACCACAATTCCGATATTGGCTTACAAAAGAAAAATTACTCCTATTAAAATATAACCTTTATTAAGTGAACATGATAAAAGAATCCCAACAGCGGGATTTGTTCCTTATAATTAAATTGCCTAGGAAAAACCGGGCTTGTAAAAATATAAGAGAGCAGACCAAAAAAATAGAGGGTCTCTACCTGACTAGTCAATGTAAATCTATAATATAACGCTGGGAGCGTCACTCTGTCCGAAGCCTTTATAGACTGCGCAGGCGCAAGCGCCGGCGCAGTCTGGCCCCCACAGAGTGACGCTCCAAGGAGATCGCGGTATGCGTAAGCACTGAACGCATACCGCGATCTCCACCGGAGAGTCAGGGACCGTGGACGCGCCAGGAGGGAGGGTAAGTATAGTCACCTGTCCTCCGTTCCAGCGCTGCGTGCGGCTCCGTCTCCGGCTCCTCTGCTGTGACAGAGTCCAGTCACAGGCAGAGGAGCCGGAGTGTGTGTTCAAGAAAATGGCGCCGGAAAGCGCGGACTGCTGCCGGAATCGGCGCCGGCGCAGTCCACGCTTTCCGGCGCCATTTTCTTGAAGACACACTCCGGCTCCACTGCAGGTGTGTCTTCAAGAAAATGGCGCCGGAGAGCGCGGACTGCGCAGGCGCCGATTCCTGCTGCCGGAATCGGCGCCTGCGCAGTCCGCGCTTTCCGGCGCCATTTTCTTGAACACACACCTGCAGTGGAGCCGGACGATAGGTGAGTATGGTATTTTTTTTTTTTTATATGGCAGCAGCATACGGGGGCATATAATACAATAGTGGCGCAGGATGGGAGCAGCACATGACAGAACGGGCGCAGGATGGCAGCAGCACATGACAGAACGGGCACAGGATGGCAGCAGCACATGACAGAACGGGCACAGGATGGCAGCAGCGCATGACAGAACGGGCGCAGGATGGCAGCAGCACATGACAGAACGGGCGCAGGATGGCAGCAGCACATGACAGAACGGGCGCAGGATGGCAGCAGCACATGACAGAACGGGCGCAGGATGGCAGCAGCACATGACAGAACGGGCGCAGGACGGCAGCAGCACATGACAGAACGGGCGCAGTATGGCAGCTGCGCATGACATAACGGGCGCAGGATGGCAGCAGGATGGGAGCAGCACATGACAGAACGGGCGCAGGATGGCAGCAGCACATGACAGAATGGGCGCAGGATGGCAGCAGCACATGACAGAACGGGCGCAGGATGGCAGCAGCACATGACAGAACGGGCGCAGGACGGCAGCAGCACATGACAGAACGGGCGCAGTATGGCAGCTGCGCATGACATAACGGGCGCAGGATGGCAGCAGGATGGGAGCAGCACATGACAGAACGGGCGCAGGATGGCAGCAGCGCATGACAGAACGGGGGCGCAGGATGGCAGCAGCGCATGACAGAACGGGCGCAGGATGGGAGCAGCACATGACAGAACGGGCGCAGGATGGCAGCAGCGCATGACAGAACGGGCGCAGGATGGCAGCAGCACATGACAGAACGGGCGCAGGATGGCAGCAGCACATGACAGAACGGGCACAGGATGGGAGCAGCACATGACAGAACGGGCGCAGGATGGCAGCAGCGCATGACATAACGGGTGCAGGATGGCAGCAGGATGGGAGCAGCACATGACAGAAAGGGCGCAGGATGGCAGCAGCGCATGACAGAACGGGGGCGCAGGATGGGAGCAGCACATGACAGAATGGGCGCAGGATGGCAGCAGCACATGATGGAGACCATATACCAATATAAATGCTCGCCACCCGGGCGTAGAACGGGTTCAATAGCTAGTAATGATATACCGGGAAAAGACTAGAAAAAATGTTAGGAAAAAGACCCCTCTAACATTATAGAAGTATGCTCAGTCAAAAAATCTCAACAAGCAGAACTGCCAGCACCTAAATGGTTAACAACTACAAGGTGATAATATTAGTGCAACTATGTCATAACAAACTCACTAAACCAATGAAAGAAATGAGTGACCTCTCCCTGGATGCCACTTCTATCTGAGCACCTACCTAGATGCGGAGATTGGCACCCTAAGAAAAGTGAGATTGGCGCCCCTGCTCGTACGATGGCTGTACCTGAACTCCTATAAAGACCCTATAAGGCTGATAGTCAGAAACAGAGGGCCAGATGGCCTGTAATCATTGTATGATATCAAGATGAAGTGGTGTCAGTGTATGATAACACAGGCCAAAAATAGGCTAAAATAAGGTGTGAATGTATACAAAGGAGAGATTACAATCAACTTATGTCACTCAAAACAAGTACCGTATGTTAAGGTACCTTCACACATAACGATAAAGTTAACGATATCGTTGTTTTTTGTGACGTAGCAACGATATCGTTAAGGAAATCGTTCTGTTTGACAGCGACCAACGATCAGGCCCCTGCTGGGAGATCGTTGGTCGCTGAGGAAAGTCCAGAACTTTATTTCGTCGCTGGACTCCCTGCAGACATCGCTGGATCGGCGTGTGTGACACTGATCCAGCGATGTCTTCACTGGTAACCAGGGTAAACATCGGGTTACTAAGCGCAGGGCCGCGCTTAGTAACCCGATGTTTACCCTGGTTACCAGCGTAAAAGTAAAAAAAACAAACACTACATACTTACCTACCCCTGTCTGTCCCCGGCGCTCAGCTTCTCTGCACTCCTCCTGCACTGGCTGTGAGCGTCGGTCAGCCGGAAAGCAGAGCGGTGACGTCACCGCTCTGCTTTCCGGCCGCTGTGCTCACAGTGAGTGCAGGAAAGCACAGCGCCGGGGACAGACAGCGGAAGGTAAGTATGAAGCGTTTGATTTTTTTACTTTTAGGATGGTAACCAGGGTAAACATCGGGATACTAAGCGCGGCCCTGCGCTTAGTAACCCAATGTTTACCCTGGTTACCCGGGGACCTCGGGATCGTTGGTCGCTGGAGAGCTGTCTGTGTGACAGCTCTCCAGCGACCAAACAGCGACGCTGCAGCGATCGACTTCGTTGTCGGTATCGCTGCAGCGTCGCTGAGTGTGACGGTACCTTTAGAATACTTAAAGATATCTCATAGCTGCAATAACAATACTCTCATATGAAAAAGGATTAGACCAGTGCTGACACACAATGACCCTGATAAATATTCCAGCACATATGCAAAATAACAGTCAGCATAATATAAATGCATAGATGTTACCACACACATGCTTCGACCCCAAAATATTCCAGTTTACAAAATGACAAATAGGGGCACAAAAAGATACAACCCCAAAATATATCATACTCATCTGACATAGTGTGCTCACAACACACTCTCGACACGTTTCCCCCACCTGGGTTCATCAGGAGAGATTACTTGTGTCTTGGCAGTAAAGGGTCATGATAGAAATGAGGCTCATAAAGGTTATATTTTAATAGGGGTAGGTTTTCTTTAGCAAGCCATTAATTATTTACTCTTGCATATACTGAGTTGTAAGAACAATTCCGATATTTTCACAAATTAACGCAAAAAATTTCAATCTATATTTACCACTAACATAAAGTACAATATGTCACACAGACAAAAATCTCAAAATAACTGCAATTCATTGAAGTGTTTCCGGGTACCTCATACCACAAAAAGTGAGACTGGTCAAAATTGTAAACTTGGTCTGAAAGGTGAAAAAAGGGGTTTAATGACGTTTTAAAAAAAGACAGAACATATACACAGCAATATTTACATAGTATGCTGATCGTGGTTTAGGATATGGGCCACTTGACCCTGGTATTGTCGAAGGCGCTTTATGGGAAAGAGGGAAATACCTCCTACTCACCCCCGTTCGATGCCCTTACCTTTCCGTCCCAACCCGACCACCCGTACCCCACTTTCCCAATTAAAGACAGAGACAAATATTTTTTTTGGAATTATGTAGGCCCAGCAGCCTTTTTATTAAACAAAACAACAGTTAACAATGAATGTAAAAAGCATAACATTTCAAAACTAGAAGTCCTTGGAGCCCACAAGAATCTGGTGATTTAACCATACCGTGAACATAACTTAAAACCATATTTTACTCCCAGCCGTTGTAACCCTGGCTCGAGAGCACCAAAAACCCCACAAGAGGGTTCACTGTTATCGGTAATAAACTGGAGATCCGACCACCCCTGCCGGAACTCCCCACCACCATTCACCAGATCCTAAACATGTTAAACTCCAAAACAGAGGAGCCATATACCGAAGGACCCCCCAAACCAATTTCAACCAACTCCAAGGACTCCCCCCAGCCGCCACAACGAGAGGCCTATGAACACCTTAAAGGCCCGAGACCCCACTCGACCGAAAAGCTATGGCCCTTTTAATGCCCTCCTGCAACCCGAGAGCCCAAAAATCCATTCCCACAGCATTCAAATGAACGCTGTCCGCCAACCAATACTCCCCTTTTCCTGACTCCAATTCGAAATGTCTAACCGCCACGTCCCCCTTCCTAGCCACAAAGGCAGACACCGCCCTGTTAACCTTTATGCGGGCCTTATCGATGTTTACCAAGGACCGCATGTGCTTCCACCGTTTCTGCAGCATGATTTGCGACCAAACGACACTCAAACCTGGGTACAAAACCCACAGCCACAAACAATCCTGCTTTTTGTCTCTAACCAACTCCCGAAAAGGTCGGACCCCCAGGTCATTACCCCCAACATGCAAAACCAAAACATCGGGGGCTCGATCCAAGCTCACGCTGTTATGGATCTCCTGCAACACGCAATTCCAGGCCATTCCCCGAAAACCGAGCCAGCGGATGACTGCCACACTTCGGTCAAAACCAAGCTGCCTGCCCTCCGTCCGAACATCGGTGCGCAGAGCTCCCCAATACACGTACGAGTGTCCGAGAATCCACACCAATAAAGCCTGGGGACCTGGAAAACAAAACAAGCTCAAAAAATGTCGCCAACTAAAGAAAAGCCACTCCATCAAGCCTATAAAACCCCCTCGACCACCTCTTGTGGCCGCACATAACTCCGAAAGCGGTTAGAGCGCCACCTGCCAATCCTGCGAATAGCAGAAGCCCCCAACCCCCCAATTGCCGCCTCAGTCGCGGCTCCTATCCAAAACGAGTGAGGGGCAAAACAAGCCCCATCCAAACCCAACAAAGCAATCGCCTTTTTGAAGACCGCCGTGAACTGGTATCGGGACAAGCAGGAACCGTCTTGATGACATAGCAAAGACCGATCTCGCCTAGGCTGAAGGCCCCAAAAACTGTTAAGGCAAGAGACCGGACACATAATAGAACCCGCGACTGAACCCAAAACAATTCTGCTACCCCGACCTTCCTGATCCGACTTTGAACGCCGCAACCACAGCTCAACCCGACCCTCAGCCAACATGTATCTAGCCAACAAGCCCCCGTCCCCTTTTTGTTAGGTGTCACCAACTCACCCACTCTAAATGCCCCAAAAAAGGCCAACGAAAAGGCCAGCAGAAACAAACAAAGCTCAAAAATCGAAAAACATAATGAAGACTAGAGTTGAGCGACCTTGACCTTTTTAGAGTCGAGCCGGGTTTCGCGAAACCCGACTATCTCAAAAGTCGGGTCGAGTGAAATCGGCCGATTATGACGTAAAGTCGGGATCGACCGAAACACGAAACCCAATGCAAGTCAATGGGGCAGCATAGTCGGCAGTGAGTGGGGGCCAGGAAAACACCTAGAGTGCCCATTTTAATGTCAAAACCATCCATTCTTCTTAATGAAGCTTGTCAAGCGTAATTTACCTTATAATAATTGGAAGGCATTTGAAATTGGGGTTCATTTGGCTAAAGTTGTGGTGGGTAGGGCTGGTTCAAGTAATTAGTGGGCCCAGGAAATCTGGACCACGTCACGGCAGTGGAGCAGGGAGAGGTAAGTATTTCAACTTTGCAAGTGCTGTGAACCTGAGCAAGCAGGGGGGGCCCACTCGTTGGCATTGGCACTGGCACAGGGCCCCTCAAAGTAGAGCGGTGTGTTTGCACGGCGGGGGCGCCTCCCACCGGCAGCAACACTTTTGCGTACTATGAGAGGCCCTGTGCCAGTGACCTCGCCAACTAGTATTCCTCCCCCCACCTGATGAAGGAACCTGCACTTTCATCTGCACCTTCCTCTTTGTCCCCGTGTAAGGTGGTATGGTATGTGGGAAGAGCAACCCGACTTTCAGCAGGGTCACAATGTTGTTGTGTAGCGTGCACGGGGAATGTTGCGTTATGGGTCAATGTACCAGCAGACTCATCTATCACTGGCTGGGCAATGGGCAGGATGAGGAGGAAACACAGATATAGGCCCAAAGAATAAAGTTGGCTAAATGCAGTTCAAAATTGGTAACACAGGAATAACCAGGGGGCATTGCAGTGGAGGACAACTGGAATGAGAGGCTGACACAGAGAGTAGGCCCAAATCAGTAAGTAGTCGAAATGCAGTTCAAAATTGGCAACCGTAGTAAACAGGCGGCACAGCTTTGTTCAGTGGAGGAGAACAGCAAGGAGTGGCAGACACCGATAGTAGGCCCCAACCCAACTAGTAGGCCAAATGCAGTCTAACATTAACAACTACTTAACGAGCGCCTGAAAACGGAATTTCAGGACAGGAAACCAGGAGAACAGCAAGGAGTGGTAGACACCGATAGTAGGCCCCAAACCAACTAGTACGCCAAATGCAGTTGTTCCGTTTAACCACAATTTAATGAGAGCCTGAAGATAGAAGTTCAGGAAAGGCAACCTGGAGAACACCTTGGAGTGGAACACACCATCTCTCTACACCCCATACCCAATTTGTAGGCCTAATGCAGCGTAGTTTCCAACAACTACTAAACGAGAGCATGATGATCGAAGCATTGGCGAGGAAACCTGGGGAACACCTTGGAGTGGAACACACCATCTCTCTACACCCCATACCCAATTTGTAGGCCTAATGCAGCGTAGTTTCCAACAACTACTAAACGAGAGCCGGAAGATCGAAGCTCAGGAAAGGCAACCTGGAGAACACCTTGGAGTGGAACACACCATCTCTCTACACCCCATACCCAATTTGTAGGCCTAATGCAGCGTAGTTTCCAACAACTACTAAACGAGAGCCGGAAAATCGAAGCTCAGGAAAGGCAACCTGGGGAACAACTTGGAGTGGAACACACCATCTCTCTACACCCCATACCCAATTTGTAGGCCTAATGCAGTGTAGTTTCCAAGAACTACTAAACGAGAGCCGGAAGATCGAAGCTCAGGAAAGGCAACCTGGAGAACACCTTGGAGTGGAACACACCATCTCTCTACACCCCATACCCAATTTGTAGGCCTAATGCAGTGTAGTTTCCAAGAACTGCTAAACGAGAGCCGGAAGATCGAAGCTCAGGAAAGGCAACCTGGAGAACACCTTGGAGTGGAACACACCATCTCTCTACACCCCATACCCAATTTGTAGGCCTAATGCAGCGTAGTTTCCAACAACTACTAATCGAGAGCATGAAGATCGAAGCATTGGCGAGGAAACCTGGGGAACACCTTGGAGTGGAACACACCATCTCTCTACACCCCATACCCAATTTGTAGGCCTAATGCAGCGTAGTTTCCAACAACTACTAAACGAGAGCATGAAGATCGAAGCATTGGCGAGGAAACCTGGGGAACACCTTGGAGTGGAACACAACATCTCTCTACATCCCATACCCAATTTGTAGGCCCAATGCAGCGTAGTTTCCATCAACTACTAAACGAGAGCCGGAAGATCGAAGCTCAGGAAAGGCAACCTGGAGAACACCTTGGAGTGGAACACACCATCTCTCTACACCCCATACCCAATTTGTAGGCCTAATGCAGTGTAGTTTCCAAGAACTACTAAACGAGAGCCGGAAGATCGAAGCTCAGGAAAGGCAACCTGGAGAACACCTTGGAGTGGAACACACCATCTCTCTACACCCCATACCCAATTTGTAGGCCTAATGCAGTGTAGTTTCCAAGAACTACTAAACGAGAGCCGGAAGATCGAAGCTCAGGAAAGGCAACCTGGAGAACACCTTGGAGTGGAACACACCATCTCTCTACACCCCATACCCAATTTGTAGGCCTAATGCAGCGTAGTTTCCAACAACTACTAAACGAGAGCATGATGATCGAAGCATTGGCGAGGAAACCTGGGGAACACCTTGGAGTGGAACACACCATCTCTCTACACCCCATACCCAATTTGTAGGCCTAATGCAGCGTAGTTTCCAACAACTACTAAACGAGAGCATGAAGATCGAAGCATTGGCGAGGAAACCTGGGGAACACCTTGGAGTGGAACACACCATCTCTCTACACCCCATACCCAATTTGTAGGCCTAATGCAGTGTAGTTTCCAAGAACTACTAAGCGAGAGCCGGAAGATCGAAGCTCAGGAAAGGCAACCTGGAGAACACCTTGGAGTGGAACACACCATCTCTCTACACCCCATACCCAATTTGTAGGCCTAATGCAGTGTAGTTTCCAAGAACAACTAAACGAGAGCTGGAAGATCGAAGCTCAGGAAAGGCAACCTGGAGAACACCTTGGAGTGTAACACACCACCTCTCTCCACCCCATACCCAATTTGTAGGCCTAATGCAGCCTACTTTCCGACAACTACTAAACGAGAGCATGAAGATCGAAGCTCAGGAAAGGCAACCTGGGGAACACCTTGGAGTGTAACAAACCCTCTCTACACCATGGAAGGGCTGATTCTTAGGAAGGAAGGCTGTCGGAAAGAAGCAGGGCGCGTCCGAGGGTGATTATATTCTTATTAGGTATATACTCACCCTCGGACGCGCCCTGCTTCTTTATTTGTAATGAATGTTTATTTGCAATGTGGTTTTGACTTACTCTATTTTTTTGGTAAATAATGATTTTATTATTTTCATTGTTTTGCATCTTCTTGGCAATAATATAAAGAAGACGCGACAGGACAACACTCGGTGGATGCCATATCTGTGTTTTAAATTGAAAAAAACTTTCAGTTAACTACTTGCAGGAGAAAGTTATTGTAACTGGTGGCCATTTTTAGTACTGTACCAGATTTTTGTTGTATGTGTTTGTTTTTAATGTTAAAATGTCTGCATTTGATATCTCTCCAGTATTTTCTTTTTTATAAGCAAAATACTTATTTTTATATTTTCTGATGTTGGTTCCAGGGGTACACGGGCAGCAGTGGTGTGGTCAATGGAGGCCTAGTGGAAGGAGTGACCGCAGACAGGCATCGAAGGCCTAAAATAATAACACATGGCTGTAGGCAATTTTAAATTGGTTCCAGGGGTACACGGGCAGCAGTGGTGTGGTCAGTGGAGGCCTAGTGGAAGGAGTGACCGCAGACAGGCATCGAAGGCCTAAAGTAAAAAAATTGGGCTGGCTGTAGGCAATTTTAAATTGGTTCCAGGGGTACACGGGCAGCAGTGGTGTGGTCAGTGGAGGCCTAGTGGAAGGAGTGACCGCAGACAGGCATCGAAGGCCTAAAGTAAAAAAATTGGGCTGGCTGTAGGCAATTTTAAATTGGTTCCAGGGGTACACGGGCAGCAGTGGTGTGGTCAGTGGAGGCCTAGTGGAAGGAGTGACCGCAGACAGGCATCGAAGGCCTAAAATAATAACACATGGCTGTAGGCAATTTTAAATTGGTTCCAGGGGTACACGGGCAGCAGTGGTGTGGTCAGTGGAGGCATATTGTAAGGAGTGACCGAAGACAGGCATCGAAGGCCTAAAATAATAACACATGGCTGTAGGCAATTTTAAATTGGTTCCAGGGGTACACGGGCAGCAGTGGTGTGGTCAGTGGAGGCCTAGTGGAAGGAGTGACCACAGACAGGCATCGAAGGCCTAAAATAATAACACATGGCTGTAGGCAATTTTAAATTGGTTCCAGGGGTACACGGGCAGCAGTGGTGTGGTCAGTGGAGGCCTAGTGGAAGGAGTGACCGCAGACAGGCATCGAAGGCCTAAAATAATAACACATGGCTGTAGGCAATTTTAAATTGGTTCCAGGGGTACACGGGCAGCAGTGGTGTGGTCAGTGGAGGCATACTGTAAGGAGTGACCGCAGACAGGCATCGAAGGCCTAAAATAATAACACATGGCTGTAGGCAATTTTAAATTGGTTCCAGGGGTACACGGGCAGCAGTGGTGTGGTCAGTGGAGGCCTAGTGGAAGGAGTGACCACAGACAGGCATCGAAGGCCTAAAATAATAACACATGGCTGTAGGCAATTTTAAATTGGTTCCAGGGGTACACGGGCAGCAGTGGTGTGGTCAGTGGAGGCATATTGTAAGGAGTGACCGCAGACAGGCATCGAAGGCCTAAAATAATAACACATGGCTGTAGGCAATTTTAAATTGGTTCCAGGGGTACACGGGCAGCAGTGGCCTGGTCAGTGTAGTAGTAGTAGAAAGAATGGACCGCAAACAGGCATCGAAGGCCTAAAATAAAAAAATTGGGCTGGCTGTAGGCAATTTTAAATTGGTTCTAGGGGTACACGGGCAGCAGTGGTGTGGTCAGTGGAGGCCTAGTGGAAGGAGTGACCGCAGACAGGCTTCGAAGGCCTAACATAACAAAAATGTCAATACAATGGTATTGTCAGTGGCAGGCATTGAAGGATGTCAGCGCATAGACTAAACATTGGTGGAGCTGTGAGATAATTTTGCAAGTGGTAGAGCACTGTTTGAGCTGGGGGGGGAACTGTCTTGTGGCCGGCGGTACAGGACCAGGGCCCCTCATATTACAACGGTGTGTCTGACGTTGGGTGCGCACCACCACCGCCAGAGACACTTTATTGTACTAGGAGGGACCCAGTGGCAGTGCCGTCGACCAAAAGCGGGCACACCCACCTCTTCAGACAAACAGCACTCTCACGGGTGCTGTTGCCAAGTGTCGATACCACGGCCCCGTGTGGAGAGTTTGGCCATTTAGTGAGGTGTAAACATGTCGTATGCTGGACAATCAGGTGCAGAAAATTATGAGATTGGAAAAGGCATTCAGAATAGTCCACAGGCAAGACCTTTTCATAGGAAAGCTAGGTGTCAGCCGGGCAAGGTGGGGCAAAAGATTTCGAAATCCAGTTGTGGTTCATTTTAATGAAGGTTAGATCATCTACATTTTGGGTAGCCAGACGAGTCCTTTTTTCTGTTAGTATTGAACCTGCAGCACTGAATACTCTTTCTGATAGGACACTAGCTGCCGGGCAAGCAAGCTCCTGCAATGCATATTCTGCCAATTCTGGCCAGGTGTCTAATTTTGATGCCCAGTAATCAAATGGGAATGACGGTTGAGGGAGAACATCGATAAGGGATGAAAAATAGTTTGTAACCATACTGGACAAATGTTGTCTCCTGTCACTTTGAATTGATGCTGCAGTACCTGTCCTGTCTGCGGTCATAGCAAAATCACTCCACAACCTGGTCAGAAAACCCCTCTGGCCAACGCCACTTCTGATTTCTGCCCCTCTAACTCCTCTGGTCTGCTGGCCCCTGCAGCTCGTGTGAGAACGATCACGGACGCTGTGTGCAGGGAATGCCAGAAGCAAACGGTCAACAAGAGTTGATTGTTTGGTTGCTAATATTAGTTCCAAGTTCTCATGTGGCATTATATTTTGCAATTTGCCTTTATAGCGAGGATCAAGGAGGCAGGCCAACCAGTAATCGTCATCGTTCATCATTTTAGTTATGCGTGTGTCCCTTTTGAGGATACGTAAGGCATAATCCGCCATGTGGGCCAAAGTTCCAGTTCTCAAATCTGCGGTTGTGCTTGGTTGAGGGGCAGTTTCAGGCAAATCCACGTCACTTGTGTCCCTCCAAAAACCAGAACCCGGCCTTGCCGCGCCACCAATTTCCAGTGGCCCCGGAAAAGCTTCCTCATTAAAAATATAATCATCCCCATCATCCTCCTCGTCCTCCTCCTCCTCTTCGCCCGCTAACTCGTCCTGTACACTGCCCTGGCCAGACAATGGCTGACTGTCATCAAGGCTTTCCTCTTCCTCAGCTGCAGACGCCTGATCCTTTATGTGCGTCAAACTTTGCATCAGCAGACGCATTAGGGGGATGCTCATGCTTATTATGGCATTGTCTGCACTAACCAGCCGTGTGCATTCCTCAAAACACTGAAGGACTTGACACATGTCTTGAATATTCGACCACTGCACACCTGACAACTCCATGTCTGCCATCCTACTGCCTGCCCGTGTATGTGTATCCTCCCACAAAAACATAACAGCCCGCCTCTGTTCACACAGTCTCTGAAGCATGTGCAGTGTTGAGTTCCACCTTGTTGCAACGTCTATGATTAGGCGATGCTGGGGAAGGTTCAAAGAACGCTGATAGGTCTGCATACGGCTGGAGTGTACGGGCGAACGGCGGATATGTGAGCAAAGTCCACGCACTTTGAGGAGCAGGTCGGATAACCCCGGATAACTTTTCAGGAAGCACTGCACCACCAGGTTTAAGGTGTGAGCCAGGCAAGGAATGTGTTTCAGTTGGGAAAGGGAGATGGCAGCCATGAAATTCCTTCCGTTATCACTCACTACCTTGCCTGCCTCAAGATCTACAGTGCCCAGCCACGACTGCGTTTCTTTCTGCAAGAACTCGGACAGAACTTCCGCGGTGTGTCTGTTGTCGCCCAAACACTTCATAGCCAATACAGCCTGCTGACGTTTGCCAGTAGCTGCCCCATAATGGGAGACCTGGTGTGCAACAGTGGCAGCTGCGGATGGAGTGGTTGTGCGACTGCGGTCTATGGATGAGCTCTCGCTTCTGCAGGAGGACGAAGAGGAGGAGGAGGGGGTGCGAACGGCTACAGCCAACTGTTTCCTAGACCGTGGGCTAGGCAGAACTGTCCCAAACTTGCTGTCCCCTGTGGACCCTGCATCCACCACATTTACCCAGTGTGCCGTGATGGACACGTAACGTCCCTGGCCATGCCTACTGGTCCATGCATCTGTTGTCAGGGGCACCTTTGTGCTCACAGATTGCCTGAGTGCATGGACGATGCGCTCTTTAACATGCTGGTGGAGGGCTGGGATGGCTTTTCTGGAAAAGAAGTGTCGACTGGGTAGCTCGTAGCGTGGTACAGCGTAGTCCATCAGGGCTTTGAAAGCTTCGCTTTCAACTAACCGGTAGGGCATCATCTCTAACGAGATTAGTCTAGCTATGTGTGCGTTCAAACCCTGTGTACGCGGATGCGAGGCTAAGTACTTCCTTTTTCTAACCATAGTCTCATGTAGGGTGAGCTGGACTGGAGAGCTGGAGATCGTGGAACTAGCGGGGGTGCCGGTTGACATGGCAGACTGAGAGACGGTGGGAGATGGTATTGTTGCCGCCGGTGCCCTAGATGCAGTGTTTCCTACTACGAAACTGGTGATTCCCTGACCCTGACTGCTTTGGCCTGGCAAAGAAACCTGCACAGATACTGCAGGTGGTGCGGAAAATGGTGGCCCTACACTGCCGGAAGGGATGTTGCGTTGCTGACTAGCTTCATTGGCCGAGGGTGCTACAACCTTAAAGGACGTTTGGTAGTTAGTCCAGGCTTGCAAATGCATGGTGGTTAAATGTCTATGCATGCAACTTGTATTGAGACTTTTCAGATTCTGCCCTCTGCTTAAGGTAGTTGAACATTTTTGACAGATGACTTTGCGCTGATCAATTGGATGTTGTTTAAAAAAATGCCAGACTGCACTCTTTCTAGCATCGGATACCTTTTCAGGCATTGCAGACTGAGCTTTAACCGGATGGCCACGCTGTCCTCCAACAGGTTTTGGCTTTGCCACGCGTTTTGGGCAAGATACGGGCCCGGCAGATGGAACCTGTTGCGATGTTGATGCCTGCTGCGGCCCCTCCTCCTCCGCTTCAGAACTGCTGCCGCCTGCACCCTGTTCCCCCAATGGCTGCCAATCGGGGTCAAGAACTGGGTCATCTATTACCTCTTCTTGTAGCTCGTGTGCAACTTCGTCTGTGTCACCGTGTCGGTCGGTAATATAGCGTTCGTGATGGGGCAACATAGTCTCATCAGGGTCTGATTCTTGATCATTACCCTGCGAGGGCAATGTTGTGGTCTGAGTCAAAGGACCAGCATAGTAGTCTGGCTGTGGCTGTGCATCAGTGCACTCCATGTCAGATTCAACTTGTAATGGGCATGGACTGTTAACTGCTTCACTTTCTAAGCCAGGGACGGTATGTGTAAAGAGCTCCATGGAGTAACCCGTTGTGTCGCCTGCTGCATTCTTCTCTGTTGTTGTTTTTGCTGAAGAGGACAAGGAAGCGACTTGTCCCTGACCGTGAACATCCACTAACGACGCGCTGCTTTGACATTTACCAGTTTCACGAGAGGAGGCAAAAGAGCTAGAGGCTGAGTCAGCAAGATAAGCCAAAACTTGCTCTTGCTGCTCCGGCTTTAAAAGCGGTTTTCCTACTCCCAGAAAAGGGAGCGTTCGAGGCCTTGTGTAGCCAGACGACGAACCTGGCTCCACAGCTCCAGACTTAGGTGCAATATTTTTTTTCCCACGACCAGCTGATGCTCCACCACTACCACTACCCTCATTACCAGCTGCCAATGAACGCCCCCGGCCACGACCTCTTCCACCATACTTCCTCATTGTTTTAAAAACGTAAACAAACTAACGGTATTTGTTGCTGTCACACAAATTACACGGTGAGCTATATCTTCAGTATGATTTAGCTACCCCTTTACAGGTGAGTGAGACCACAACGAAAATCAGGCACAATGTTACACACTCTGTTGTTGGTGGCAACAAATGAGAGAGATGCCACACACGCAGGACTGTCACTGAAGCACAAATGTAAATATTAATCTCCCACTGATTTGATTTTTTTTTTTTTTCAGTGAGACTTTAGGAAAAAAAAATAATAGAATAAAATGATTTTTTCAGGAAGAATTTAGAAACCAAATAAAACAAAAAAAGGCTTTCTATGGCCCACTGAGTGAGAGATGACGCACACAGGAGTCAGGAGTGGCACACAAGCCCAGAGGCCAATATTTATCTCCCACTGATTGATGTGGTGATTTTTTCAGGTAGATTTTGGAACCTAAATCAAGCTAAAAAAATAATAGGCTTTCTATGGCCCACAATTGGAGAGAGAGAGAGAGATGGCACACCCAGGAGTCAAGACTGGCACACAAGCAGAAAGGGCAATATTAATCTCCCACTGATTTTTTTTTTTTTTTTTTTTTCAGGGAGACTTTAGGAAAAAAAAATAATAGAATAAAATGATTTTTTCAGGAAGAATTTAGAAACCAAATAAAATAAAATGATTTTTTCAGGGAGAATTTAGAAAACAAATAAAACAAAAAAAGGCTTTCTATGGCCCACTGAGTGAGAGATGACGCACACAGGAGTCAGGAGTGGCACACAAGCCCAGAGGCCAATATTTATCTCCCACTGATTGATGTAGTGATTTTTTCAGGTAGATTTTGGAACCCAAATCAAGCTAAAAAAATAATAGGCTTTCTATGGCCCACAATTGGAGAGAGAGAGATGGCACACCCAGGAGTCAAGACTGGCACACAAGCAGAAAGGGCAATATTAATCTCCCACTGATTTGTTTTTTTTTTTTTTTTTTTTCAGGGAGACTTTAGGAAAAAAAATAATAGAGTACAATGATTTTTTCAGGAAGAATTTAGAAACCAAATAAAATAAAATGATTTTTTTCAGGGAGAATTTAGAAAACAAATAAAGCAAAAAAAGGCTTTCTATGGCCCACTGAGTGAGAGATGACGCACACAGGAGTCAGGAGTGGCACACAAGCCCAGAGGCCAATATTTATCTCCCACTGATTGATGTAGTGATTTTTTCAGGTAGATTTTGGAACCCAAATCAAGCTAAAAAAATAATAGGCTTTCTATGGCCCACAATTGGAGAGAGAGAGAGAGATGGCACACCCAGGAGTCAAGACTGGCACACAAGCAGAAAGGGCAATATTAATCTCCCACTGATTTGTTTTTTTTGTTTTTTTTCAGGGAGACTTTAGGAAAAAAAAATAATAGAATAAAATGATTTTTTCAGGAAGAATTTAGAAACCAAATAAAATAAAATGATTTTTTCAGGGAGAATTTAGAAAACAAATAAAACAAAAAAAGGCTTTCTATGGCCCACTGAGTGAGAGATGATGCACACAGGAGTCAGGAGTGGCACACAAGCCCAGAGGCCAATATTAATCTCCCACTTTTTTTTTTTTTGTTCCAGGGAAAATTTATAAACCCAATAAAAAAAATAATAAATAGGCTTTCTATGGCCCACTATCTGAGAGAGAGAGAGAGATGGCACGCTTAGGACTGGCACACAAGCCCAAAGGCCAATATTAATCTCCCACTGATTGATTTATTGATTTTTTCAGGTAGAATTTAGAACCCAAATAAAGCAAAAAAAAAAAAAAACGGCTTTCTATGGCCCACTGAGTGAGTGATGATGCACACAGGAGTCAGGAGTGGCACACAAGCCCAGAGGCCAATATTTTTCTCCCACTGATTGATGTAGTGATTTTTTCAGGTACATTTTAGAACCAAAATCAAGCAAAAAAATGAATAGGCTTTCTATGGCCCACTGACTGAGAGATGGCACACACAGGAGTCAAGAGTGGCACACAAGCCCTGAGGCCAATATTTTTCTCCCACTGATTGATGTAGTGATTTTTTCAGGTAGATTTTATAACCCAAATCAAGCAAAAAAATAAATAGGCTTTCTATGGCCCACTGAGTGAGAGATGGCACACACAGGGATGGCACTCTAGCAGAAATGTCGATCTTAATCTCCCACAAAAAAAAAAAAAAACACTTCAGGGAGTGTCCTTCAATTACTATCTCCCTGCAGTAATCTCAGCCAGGTATGGCAGGCAGCAATAAGGAGTGGACTGATGCACAAATTAAATAAAAAGTGTGGACAAACAAAAAAGATAGCTGTGCAGAAAGGAAGGAACAAGAGGATTTGTGCTTTGAAAAAAGCAGTTGGTTTGCACAGCGGCGTACACACAGCAATGCAGCTATCAGGGAGCCTTCTAGGGCAGCCCAATGAGCTACAGCGCTAAGGGGAAAAAAAAAAATGTAGCTTCCACTGTCCCTGCACACCGAAGGTGGTGTTGGGCAGTGGAAATCGCTACAGCACAAGCGGTTTGGTGGTTAATGGACCCTGCCTAACGCTATCCCTGCTTCTGACGAAGCGGCAGCAACCTCTCCCTAAGCTCAGATCAGCAGCAGTAACATGGCAGTCGGCGGGAACTCCCCTTTATAGCCCCTGTGACGCCGCAGACAGCAAGCCAATCACTGCAATGCCCTTCTGTAAGATGGTGGGGACCAGGACCTATGTCATCACGCTGCCCACACTCTGCGTTTACCTTCATTGGCTGAGAAATGGCGCTTTTCGCGTCATTGAAACGCGACTTTGGCGCGAAAGTCGCGTACCGCATGGCCGACCCCGCACAGGGGTCGGATCGGGTTTCATGAAACCCGACTTTGCCAAAAGTCGGCGACTTTTGAAAATGAACGACCCGTTTCGCTCAACCCTAATGAAGACAACACCTCGCCCAACTTTCCTAGAACGTTGAAGGAAACCGGCCGCCTCGAATCTATTCTTCCGGGCCGCCGCCTGAAATCTTTTACAGCCCTCTGCACCAAAAAGAACTTGGTGATATCATCCTGACCCCGCAATTTGCAACCAAATGCCAAAGCCCCCATGACTCTTGACACCTTAGCAGACGACCAACCCACTGATGCCCCCCGACTTAACCATGACAACAAGATCCCGACCTGATCCTGTTGGCTCAACCCACAAGATGCCGCCGCTAACAAATCCTCCCACTCACGCCAAATTGCCTGATAAACCTCCCAAGTTCTGGGAGCCAACGATGCCTTAATCAACACCTCAGCGTCCCGGATACCACTAGCCAAAGTTCTGGAGGGCACTCCAACCCGACCATCTCCGCCTCCGGGGCCAACGACCGAAAACGATCGAACTGTAAACGAGAAAGAGAGTCAGCGATGGAATTATGAACTCCCGCCACATGCGACGCTGTGACATGCGCGTTCAAGGTCAAACACAACAACACCAACCGCCGTAACACGCACACCACCGGAGGCGATGATGTGTACAAACTGTTAATCGCACACAACACCCCCATGTTATCGCATTGAAACGAAACTCGCCTGTTCCGAAAAATCCCTTGCCACAAATGCACCGCTACCAGAATGGGAAAAAAATCTCCAAAAGAGCAATGTTGCGAACCAAACCAGAAGAAATCCAACTCGCAGGCCATTTTGACACACACCATTGCCCCCGAAAGTACGCTCCAAAACCCGAACCTCCGGCTCCGTCGGTAAATAACTCCAAAGACTCATTGTCAATCACTCCCGCAATAAACAAAGACCTGCCGTTATAAGTCTTCAAAAACTCACACCAAACTGCCAAATCTTCCTTGTGCTCAGCCGATAACCGCACGAAATGGTGAGGAGCCTTAACTCCCGCTGTGGCGCTAGCCAACCTCCTAGAAAAAACTCGGCCCATCGGCATGACTCGACAAGCGAAATTAAGTTTCCCAAGCAGTGATTGCAAATCTCGCAAAGGCAACTTATGCAGGCGACCAGCCCGCCCAACATCTTCCCGCAGGCCCGCAACTTTGTACTCGGGCAACCAAAACTCCCACCGCACGGTATCAATGACGATACCTAAAAAACACAAACATGTACTCGGGCCCTCCATCTTACCAGGGGCCAGCGGAACGCCGAAACAAAAAGCCACCCATTCAATTGCGCTCAAAATCCTAGAACAACAATCAGACCCCGCCGGGACGACGCACAAAAAATCATCTAAGTACTGCAGCACCGAATCACAACCAGAAACATCCCCCACCACCCATTCCAAAAAGGAACTAAATGCCTTGAACAGGGCACAAGATAACGAACAGCCCATGGGCAAACATCTATCAACAAAAAAATCGATCCTCCCAAAAACAACCAAGAAGTCTAACGCTAGACGGATGAACCGGCAACAATCGAAAAGCGGATTCTATGTCCATTTTGGCAAGAAGGGCGCCTTTTCCGCATTTTTGCACCCAAACCACCGCCTCGTCAAACGATGCATAAACCACCGAACACAACTCAGGATCAATGCTGTCATTTACCGACCTACCCTTGGGGTACGACAGGTGCTGTATAAGGCGAAATTTTCCCGCCTCCTTCTTAGGGACCACCCCCAGGGGGGAAACAACTAAGTCCTCAAACGGAGCATGTTCAAATGGGCTCGCCATGCGGCCCAGCGCCACCTCCTTGTGTAACTTCTCCGAAACCACCTCAGCATGCAACAACGCTGAATGCAAATTTTTCTTAACAAAAGGAACCACAAATGAAGGGGCTGGAATAACAAAACCTTCCGTAAAACCTGACAACAAGGCCGCCTTTTCCCTATCCGTGTATCTATTTAGATAAGGGGCCATCCTTTCCACCTTCACCGGAGTCTCCCCCATGGGAATTACCTGAACCTGATTTTGCCTTGCCCTTCTTAAAGCATTTTGCGGCTCCGTGGGAGGAACCACTGCAGTGGGAGCACAAATGCTTAAACTTACAATTGACTCCAAATTTGCACTGTCCCTCATTAAATTGCCAGCAGACGCCCAGCTTTTGTCTGCCTGCCTGACTGGCGTTGCCTGAGGTACCCGCCGCACCGGACTGTGATCCATGGCCGGAACCACCGGCCCCCCCTTGAAAGGGATGGCCAAACTTGTACTGCGCCATTACCCGCAACCAGAGACCAATATCTTTCTGTTCCCACCTAATGGCCGGCCGCACTGCTTTTCTCTGCCTGAACTGCTCGTCGTACCTGAGCCACTCCTGACCGCCATACACCCTGTGAGCCTCGCTGATAGAATCCATGTAGCAAAATAGCCCCGAGCAATTCTCGGGAGCCTTCTCGCCAATGACACTGGCCAGGATGGCGAAAGCCTGAAGCCAATTAGCGAAAGTCTGGGGAATCAAACGCCAACGCCGTTTTTCTTCCTCCTCCTTTTTCGTATCCTCCTTCTTCCCCTTATGAAGGTTACATTTTTCTAGCGGAAGCAGCGAAAAAATTTCCACATACTCATCCTTACTTATCTTTTCCCTCACCTCTTTCTTAAGATGCGCCCCCAACGGGCCCTGAAAACACACGTATACCTCGCCGTGCGCCCTATCATCTAGGTGGATCCTGCACTCTTTTTCCTTCTCAGTCTGCACAGAAACGGAAACCGGTTCCGCGACCTTGGCCTGCACCACTGCTGCACTAACTGGTTTGCGCTGCGAGCCAGACCAAGCACCCAAAAAACCCTGTGGACCCAAATCGCGATCCAATCTAGCTAGCAGGTTCTGCACACTAGCGAAAAGCTCCCGAACCCCTGCCACTTCACCGTCGCCTGCCACCCCTGCCGCTGCTACACCGCTAAGCGCCCCCTGCCCATCACTAGCCGCAGGCGAGCACACATCAGAAAGACGAAAACGAGACACAGATGCATACTCTCCGGGCTGCAAGGGATCTGTGGTCCCTCCAGCCGGAGTGCTGGTATCCGGACGTCCACAGACTGCCCAATCCGCCATCGACCCGTCCACCGATGTGCCCTGGAGCTGTCCATCAGACACGCTGTTCCGGAACGTCGCCGACACATGGGGCACCGGATTCGGACTCCAAGCGACAGGGGGAGACGCTGCTTGTACTGGTGAGGGTACCTCGCGCTGACTGGCGCCAGCCGCACTCCCGGCCGCCACAGAAGGCTGTCCGCACCACAGCCCTGGAGCAGGGGGACCCCCCGCCGCTGCTGCAGGGGCTGACCCGGCGCCGTCCAGCCTCGGGACACCCGCCCCGCTTCCATCCACCGCTCCACCAGACCCAGCTCGCACTGCCGAGGCAGGCCGTGCGGCAGGCACAACACCGCCGCGGCCTCCCGCTGTTCTAGGCCCCTGGCGCTGCCCGGCATGTCTAGGCTCCAGCCCCACCACACCACAAGGTGAGGGCCTCGCAACCGCCGCTGTGCCCTGCCTGGCCGTCGGATTCCTCCCAGGCTGGGGCCTACTCGTAGCTTCCCTTACCGGCGCCCGGCCTGGAGGGTTCCGGGAGGGGCTCCTGCGCCTGTGGGGGGCACGTGGCCCGGAATCCGGCGATAAGCGCTCGGGGGCATGACCGCCGAGCTCTTCGATCCAGAGGGGGACCTCTGACAGGGATCCGCCACCGCCACCATCCACCAGGTGGGCCACCTGCGCCTCCAACCATCCAGGAGGGCGAGAAGCTGAAGCCGCCCTCAGGCTCTGTAGGACAGCGTCCACGCCGGCCATGATTCACTGAGAGGTGAGCGGGAACTGACCAGCCCCTGCCCCCTGACTCCTCTCTAACCCCTCCAACCACTAGCCCCCACCCCCCATCTAATTAGACTATTCCGCCCACCCCCTCCTCTCCAACCCATTGTCACGCTGGCCTTCGCTTAGGCCATGGGGGAGGGGACGGCTCGCTCTGGCCTGTCCTTTTGCAGTCTATCAGATGGGGCTTGTTTCCTAGGCAAATCTTGTTATCTGCTTATAGCCACGTTCACACCTTCAGTATTTGGTCAGTATTTTACATCAGTATTTATGAGCCAAAACCAGTAGTGGAACAATCAGAGGAAAATTATAGCAGAAACATGTCTCTACTTCTGTATTTATTACCCACTCCTGGTTTTGACTTACAAATACTGAGGTAAAATACTGAGAAAATACTGATAGTGTGCATGTATAGTTCTAACCAGCAGATGGTGGATATGCCACTGGTCCAAAGTGTTCACTCACCTGTGCTGCAAACAGAGGCAGCTTTGTCTTCATCATTGGTGGAGTGAAGTGGAACTGAACCTAGCCGGATCTGGAAAACCAAGCTCTAAGGCCACGTTCACACTTTCAGTATTTGGTCAGTATTTTACCTCAGTATTTGTAAGCCAAAACCAGAATTGAGAGAAAAATGTAGAAGTGGTGACTAGGGTTGAGCGACCTTTACTTTTTTAGGGTCGAGTCGGGTTTTGCGAAACCCGACTATCTCAAAAGTCGAGTCAAGTGGAATCGGCCGATTATCGCAAAAAGTCGGGGATCGACCGAAACACGAAACCCAATGCAAAGTCAGTGGGTTTTATTTTTTTTTTATTTCTATTTATTTTTATTTTTTTTTTTGCTCTCTCTCTCTCTTCTCTCTATTCTCTCTCTCTCTTCTGTCCCTACACAGAAAAGCTGGGTTTACACATTGCAAGTCGCTACAGCGCACAAGCGAAAAAAATGCCGATAGATGTGCACGCCCCTGACACCTATGTAATCACTCTGCCCACGCTCCTTCATTGGCTGAAAAAATGGTGCTAAACACGTCATATGAAACGCGACTTTGGCGCCAAGATCGCCGACCGCATGGCCTACCCCACACAGGGATCGGGTCGGGTTTCATGAAACCCGACTTTGCCAAAAGTCGGCGACTTATGAAAATGAACGACCCGTTTCGCTCAACCCTAGTGGTGACGTGTTTCTGTTATACTTTTCGTCTGATTGTTCCCCTCCTGGTTTTGGCTTACAAATACTGATGTAAAATACTGACCAAATACTGAATGTGTGAACGTGGCTATGAGCAAATAAAAAGGCTTGGCAAGGACACTAGCCACATCTAATAGACTGCGAAAGTAGCCCGTATCTTAAACCATGAGCAGCATACTATAAAACTAGAATACTTCTGTTCTTAAGAACAGGAAGGATTTTTAATAAGAGGCACTTTTGCTACTTTATTTTACAATCATTTTCCAGTAGTACCCATTTACCAACATGAGACATTTCATGTAAGGGTAACTGCTGTGGATTTTTTCCAGCGGGCTTTCGGGTATGTGCACACGTTGCGGATTCTCTGTGGATCCGCAGCGCTTTTTGAGGTGCAGAAACGCTGCAGATCCACAATTGATTTACAGAACAATGTAAATCAATGAGAAAAAAAAATGCTGTGCACACTTTGCGGAAAATCCGCTGCGGAAACGTTGCGGTTTAAAAGAAGTAGCATGTCACTTCTTTTTTGTGAATCTGCAGCGTTTTTGTACCCATTCCATTATAGAAAACTGCAGGGGTAAAAACCGCAGCAAATCCGCAAGAAAACCACAGCAAAAACGCACAAAAAACGCTGCGGAACCGCAGGTGCGTTTTCTGACAGGAGAGGCAGAATCCGCACCAGAAATTCCTAAGCCTAATCCGCAACATGTGCACATAGCCTTATACAACTAGAATGGCAAATTAGAACATGTGATTATTTTTTAAATAGATTTTGCTAGCAGTATGTTCCTAAAATCACAAGAACGATGATTAACGTTGTCCTCGTTACAGCGTCTTTATGCTGCAAGTTACAATACATTTTCTTTTCTGGCGTTCTGCTTGAGGGCGCTGTAATGAGTATGCTCTCTTAGATGTCGGCATCTCCCTAATGCACACTATAATTTCCTTTTTCAGCTGTCGCTGCCATAACTGAGTCGACTCTTGCACTTTTTGTCAGAACGGTCTCAAACTTTGACAACAAGCAATAAGCTCTCTCCATTCTTGTCTTTATTCAGTAACTTTCATCTGGATAGATGAACACTGGTGAAACCTACTGGAGCCAAAGAAAATTTTCACAAGCCAAAAATAATAAGGAAAAGTGGAAAAAGTCTGGAAGCAAGCAAAAGAAGTCGTGAATCTGAAATATATTAGCTATTGACAATAAATGAAAGTGAACAGATACATTATTAGTAAAACTTATGTCACTGCTATTATAAGGGTAATATCAAATCAGAGAAAACACGGAAGCTTCTTGCCAATAAAAATATTAAAGTTTATTGATAATGCATGTAAAAGCTAAAAAAGTCCAATAGTATTCAATGGCGATAAAGTGACAGAATCTACTGACTGCATAAGGTAAATACATCACAAGAAACCTATAATAATCACATGATCCCAAAATTGTAGAAAATAGGCAAAAAAAGTTCTTAAATGTGCATAAAATCATGTGACAAATTTCTACAAGCCCAAAGAAAAGCAAGACACAAGTATTAACAAGTTAGTTGCCGTATATGTGGTTAATATGAACCATACATGTGTCACAATAAACATGGGCTGAAAATAACATGCCTACAAATATATGCACATGAATAAAATGCCTCAGTTCACATTCACTAATATGCTACAGAAAAACAGGAGTAATAGAATAGTAGTTCTATTACTCCTGTTTTTCTGTAGCATATTAGTGAATGTGAACTGAGGCATTTTATTCATGTGCATATATTTGTAGGCATGTTATTTTCAGCCCATGTTTATTGTGACACATGTATGGTTCATATTAACCACATATACTGCAACTAACTTGTTAATACTTGTGTCTTGCTTTTCTTTGGGCTTGTAGAAATTTGTCACATGATTTTATGCACATTTAAGAACTTTTTTTGCCTATTTTCTACAATTTTGGGATCATGTGATTATTATAGGTTTCTTGTGATGTATTTACCTTATGCAGTCAGTAGATTCTGTCACTTTATCGCCATTGAATACTATTGGACTTTTTTAGCTTTTACATGCATTATCAATAAACTTTAATATTTTTATTGGCAAGAAGCTTCCGTGTTTTCTCTGATTTGATATTTGTTTAAATTGGAAGTGCTCTAATTTAGGCCGTTGTTTTGGGTATATATTATAAGGGTAAGATTAATCCTAAAATCCCTCTATATAGTGTACATCCTACCTGTGTACATGAGACATACGTGAATACAGATAGCACTGCCCCTGCAGCTGTGATTCCGAAAATTACAAGATGATACCTACAAACACATTAAAAAAATAAACATGTCAGTATAAAGCTTCTTAAAGCAACATACATATAATTTTATGTAACAGAGGAATGCAAAGATTAACTTCCTCTACAGTTGCAAAAAAGTATATAGGATGCCGTATGATAGATCTATCAGTTGTGAGCTTCTACACTATTTCATAAGGGAAAAAAAGCCTAATAGAAATTCATGAGCAACATTTTTATGAAAATATACGGGTTGAAATCAGGAAGATCTCAGTATCCAGTCCCCTTTAAAATCAACTAAGTAAAGGTCAAAATTCTTAATAAATGCCTAAACTAACCTATGAGGGCTTGTTAATGTATTGGAGTATAAAAAAAATGCAATGTTAAAAGGCATGCAACACCACACTAAACACTAAAGACAGCTATAGACAATCCTAGAATTGACAGTAGACTAATAGTAAATGGTGGATAGTAGGGTTGAGCGACCTTGACCTTTTTAGAGTCGAGCCGTGTTTCGCGAAACCCGACTATCTTAGAAGTCGAGTCGAGTGGAATCGGCCGATTATCGCGAAAAGTCGGGTATCGCCCGAAACACGAAACCCAATGCAAGTCAATGGGGGAGCATAGTCGGCAGTGAGTGGAGGCCAGGAAAACACCTACACTGCCCATTTTAATGGCAAAAACATCCATTCTTGTTAAAAAAGCTTGTCAATCGTAATTTACCTTATAATAATTGGAAGGCATTTGAAATTGGGGGTCATTTGGCTAAAGTTGTGGGGGGTAGGGCTGGTTCAAGTAATTAGTGGGCCCAGTAAATCTGGACCACGTCACGGCAGTGGAGCAGGGAGAGGTAAGTATTTCAACTTTGCAAGTGCTGTGATCCTGAGCAAGCAGGGGGGGCCCACTCGTTGGCATTGGCACTGGCACAGGGCCCCTCAAAGTACAGCGGTGTGTTTGCATGGCGGGGGCGCCTCCCACTGGCAGCAACACTTTTGCGTACTATGAGAGGCCCTGTGCCAGTGACGTCGCCAACTAGTATTCCTCCCCCCACCTGATGAAAGAACCTACACTTTCATCTGCACCTTCCTCTTTGTCCCCGTGTAAGGTGGTATGGTATGCGGGAAGAGGAACCTGACTTTCAGCAGGGTCACAATCTTGCTGTGTAGCGTGCACGGGGAATTTTGCGTTATGGGTCAATGTACCAGCAGACTCATCTATCACTGGCTGGGCAATGGGCAGAATGAGGAGGAAATACAGATATAGGCCCAAAGAATAAAGTTGGCTAAATGCAGTTCAAAATTGGTAACACAGGACTAACCAGGGGGCATTGCAGTGGAGGACAACTGGAATGAGAGGCTGACACAGAGAGTAGGCCCAAATCAGTAAGTAGTCGAAATGCAGTTCAAAATTGGCAACCGTAGTAAACAGGCGGCACAGCTTTGTTCAGTGGAGGAGAACAGCAAGGAGTGGCAGACACCGATAGTAGGCCCCAACCCAACTAGTAGGCCAAATGCAGTCTAACATTAACAACTACTTAACGAGAGCCTGAAAATGGAATTTCAGGACAGGAAACCAGGAGAACAGCAAGGAGTGGCAGACACCAATAGTAGGCCCCAAACCAACTAGTACGCCAAATGCAATTTAATGAGAGCCTGAAGATAGAAGTTCAGGAAAGGCAACCTGGAGAACACCTTGGAGTGTAACACACCATCTCTCTACACCCCATACCCATTTTGTAGGCCTAATGCAGTGTAGTTTCCAAGAACTACTAAACGAGAGCCGGAAGATCGAAGCTCAGGAAAGGCAACCTGGAGAACACCTTGGAGTGGAACACACCATCTCTCTACACCCCATACCCAATTTGTAGGCCTAATGCAGTGTAGTTTCCAACAACTACTAAACGAGAGCCGGAAGATCGAAGCTCAGGAAAGGCAACCTGGAGAACACCTTGGAGTGGAACACACCATCTCTCTACACCCCATACCCAATTTGTAGGCCTAATGCAGTGTAGTTTCCAACAACTACTAAACGAGAGCATGAAGATCGAAGCATTGGCGAGGAAACCTGGGGAACACCTTGGAGTGGAACACACCATCTCTCTACACCCCATACCCAATTTGTAGGCCTAATGCAGCGTAGTTTCCAACAACTACTAAACGAGAGCCGGAAGATCGAAGCTCAGGAAAGGCAATCTGGAGAACACCTTGGAGTGGAACACACCATCTCTCTACACCCCATACCCAATTTGTAGGCCTAATGCAGTGTAGTTTCCAAGAACTACTAAACGAGAGCCGGAAGATCGAAGCTCAGGAAAGGCAACCTGGAGAACACCTTGGAGTGGAACACACCATCTCTCTACACCCCATACCCAATTTGTAGGCCTAATGCAGTGTAGTTTCCAAGAACTACTAAACGAGAGCCGGAAGATCGGAGCTCAGGAAAGGTAACCTGGAGAACACCTTGGAGTGGAACACACCATCTCTCTACACCCCATACCCAATTTGTAGGCCTAATGCAGTGTAGTTTCCAACAACTACTAAATGAGAGCATTAAGATCGAAGCAATGGCGAGGAAACCTGGGGCACACCTTGGGGAGGCAGACACCGTTAGTAGGCCCTACCAAAGTTGTACCCCCAATGCAGTTTTAAAATTCCTAGAGGCTGAAAACAAGACTATTGACGCTCAGCTTTTTTCAAAGGAACACAGCTGAATTGAGTGGCGCAGACAGACACAGGTAGTAGGACTTAACCCAAAAATGTGGCTCACTGCAGCTTAAAAAAGTTACAGGGGTACACAAGCAGCAGTGCTCTGGGCAGTGGAGGACAATTTCAATAGTGGACCGCAGACAGACTTTGTACGCCTACTATTAAAAAAAGGATGCTCTATGCAATTAAAAATAGGTTCCAGGGGTCCACGGGCAGCAGTGGTGTGGTCAGTGGACGAGTATTGGAAGGAGGGACCGCAGACAGGCGTAGTAGGCCTAACATAACAAAATTAGGCTGTAGACACTGTAAAATTGGTTCCAGGGGTACACGGGCAGCAGTGGTGTGGTCAGCGGAGGAAAATTGGAATTAGGGACTGCAGACAGACATTGTAGGCTGTCCCCTGTGGACCATGCATCCAACACATTAACCCAGTGCGCCGTAATGGACACGTAACTTTTTGTGGACATGCCTACTGGTCCATGCGTCTCTTGTCAGGTGCACCTTTCTACTGTTTGATTGCCTGAGTGCTATGACAATGCAGACTTTTTCATGCCGGTGGAGGGCTGGGATGGCTTTTCTCGCAAAAGAAATGTCGACTGGGTAGCTTGAACCGTTGCACAGCGTAGTTCATCTGGGCTTTCTAAATATAAAACAAAGAAAAAAAGGAGGCTACATGCACTTTCAGCTGGGTTCCAGGGGTACACGGCCAGCATTGGTCTGGTCAGTGGAGAACTATTGGAAGGAGTGACCGCAAACAGGCATCGAAGGCCTAACATAATAACACATTGCTGTTGGCAATTTTAAATTGGTTCCAGGGGAACACGGGCAGCAGTGGCCTGGTCAGTGTAGTAGTAGTAGAAAGAACGGACCGCAGACAGGCATCGAAGGCCTAAAATAAAAAAATTGGGCTGGCTGTAGGCAATTTTAAATTGGTTCCAGGGGTATACGGGCAGCAGTGGTGTGGTCAGTGGAGGCCTAGTGGAAGGAGTGACCGCAGACAGGCATCGAAGGCCTAACAATAATAACACATTACTGTTGGCAATTTTAAATTGGTTCCAGGGGAACACGGGCAGCAGTGGCCTGGTCAGTGTAGTAGTAGTAGAAAGAACGGACCGCAGACAGGCATCGAAGGCCTAAAATAAAAAAATTGGGATGGCTGTAGGCAATTTTAAATTGGTTCCAGGGGTACACGGGCAGCAGTGGTGTGGTCAGTGGAGGCATATTGTAAGGAGTGACCGCAGACAGGCATCGAAGGCCTAAAATAATAACACATGGCTGTAGGCAATTTTAAATTGGTTCCAGGGGTACACGGGCAGCAGTGGTGTGGTCAGTGGAGGCCTAGTGGAAGGAGTGACCGCAGACAGGCATCGAAGGCCTAAAATAAAAAAATTGGGCTGGCTGTAGGCAATTTTAAATTGGTTCCAGGGGTACACGGGCAGCAGTGGTGTGGTCAGTGGAGGCCTAGTGGAAGGAGTGACCGCAGACAGGCATCGAAGACCTAAAATAATAACACATGGCTGTAGGCAATTTTAAATTGGTTCCAGGGGTACACGGGCAGCAGTGGTGTGGTCAGTGGAGGCATAGTGGAAGGAGTGACCGCAGACAGGCTTCGAAGGCCTAACATAACAAAAATGTCAATACAATGGTATTGTCAGTGGCAGGCATTGAAGGATGTCAGCGCATAGACTAAACATTGGTGGAGCTGTGAGATAATTTTGCAAGTGGTAGAGCACTGTTTGAGCTGGGGGGGGGGAACTGTCTTGTGGCCGGCGGTACAGGCCCAGGGCCCCTCATATTACAACGGTGTGTCTGACGTTGGGTGCGCACCACCACCGCCAGAGACACTTTATTGTACTAGGAGGGACCCAGTGGCAGTGCCGTCGACCAAAAGCGGGCACACCCACCTCTTCAGACAAACAGCACTCTCACGGGTGCTGTCGCCAAGTGTCGATACCACGGCCCCGTGTGGGGAGTTTGGCCATTTAGTGAGGTGTAAACATGTCGTATGCTGGACAATCAGGTGCAGAAAATTACGAGATTGGAAAAGGCATTCAGAATAGTCCACAGGCAAGACCTTTTCATAGGAAAGCTAGGTGTCAGCCGGGCAAGGTGGGGCAAAAGATTTCGAAATCCAGTTGTGGTTCATTTTAATGAAGGTTAGATCATCTACATTTTGGGTAGCCAGACGAGTCTTTTTTTCTGTTAGTATTGAACCTGCAGCACTGAATACTCTTTCTGATAGGACACTAGCTGCCGGGCAAGCAAGCTCCTGCAATGCATATTCTGCCAATTCTGGCCAGGTGTCTAATTTTGATGCCCAGTAATCAAATGGGAATGACGGTTGAGGGAGAACATCGATAAGGGATTAAAAATAGTTTGTAACCATACTGGACAAATGTTGTCTCCTGTCACTTTGAATTGATGCTGCAGTACCTGTCCTGTCTGCGGTCATAGCAAAATCACTCCACAACCTGGTCAGAAAACCCCTCTGGCCAACGCCACTTCTGATTTCTGCCCCTCTAACTCCTCTGGTCTGCTGGCCCCTGCAGCTCGTGTGAGAACGATCATGGGCGCTGTGTGCAGGGAATGCCAGAAGCAAACGGTCAACAAGAGTTGATTGTTTGGTTGCGAATATTAGTTCCAAGTTCTCATGTGGCATTATATTTTGCAATTTGCCTTTATAGCGAGGATCAAGGAGGCAGGCCAACCAGTAATCGTCATCGTTCATCATTTTAGTTGTGCGTGTGTCCCTTTTGAGGATACGTAAGGCATAATCCGCCATGTGGGCCAAAGTTCCAGTTCTCAAATCTGCGGTTGTGCTTGGTTGAGGGGCAGTTTCAGGCAAATCCACGTCACTTGTGTCCCTCCAAAAACCAGAACCCGGCCTTGCCGCGCCACCAATTTCCAGTGGCCCCGGAAAAGCTTCCTCATTAAAAATATAATCATCCCCATCATCCTCCTCGTCCTCCTCCTCCTCTTCGCCCGCTAACTCGTCCTGTACACTGCCCTGGCCAGACAATGGCTGACTGTCATCAAGGCTTTCCTCTTCCTCAGCTGCAGACGCCTGATCCTTTATGTGCGTCAAACTTTGCATCAGCAGACGCATTAGGGGGATGCTCATGCTTATTATGGCGTTGTCTGCACTAACCAGCCGTGTGCATTCCTCAAAACACTGAAGGACTTGACACATGTCTTGAATCTTCGACCACTGCACACCTGACAACTCCATGTCTGCCATCCTACTGCCTGCCCGTGTATGTGTATCCTCCCACAAAAACATAACAGCCCGCCTCTGTTCGCACAGTCTCTGAAGCATGTGCAGTGTTGAGTTCCACCTTGTTGCAACGTCTATGATTAGGCGATGCTGGGGAAGGTTCAAAGAACGCTGATAGGTCTGCATACGGCTGGAGTGTACGGGCGAACGGCGGATATGTGAGCAAAGTCCACGCATTTTGAGGAGCAGGTCGGATAACCCCGGATAACTTTTCAGGAAGCACTGCACCACCAGGTTTAAGGTGTGAGCCAGGCAAGGAATGTGTTTCAGTTGGGAAAGGGAGATGGCAGCCATGAAATTCCTTCCGTTATCACTCACTACCTTGCCTGCCTCAAGATCTACAGTGCCCAGCCACGACTGCGTTTCTTTCGGCAAGAACTCGGACAGAACTTCCGCGGTGTGTCTGTTGTCGCCCAAACACTTCATAGCCAATACAGCCTGCTGACGTTTGCCAGTAGCTGCCCTATAATGGGAGACCTGGTGTGCAACAGTGGCAGCTGCGGATGGAGTGGTTGTGCGACTGCGGTCTGTGGACGAGCTCTCGCTTCTGCAGGAGGACGAAGAGGAGGAGGAGGGGGTGCGAACGGCTACAGCCAACTGTTTCCTAGACCGTGGGCTAGGCAGAACTGTCCCAAACTTGCTGTCCCCTGTGGACCCTGCATCCACAACATTCACCCAGTGTGCCGTGATGGACACGTAACGTCCCTGGCCATGCCTACTGGTCCATGCATCTGTTGTCAGGTGCACCTTTGTGCTCACAGATTGCCTGAGTGCATGGACGATGCGCTCTTTAACATGCTGGTGGAGGGCTGGGATGGCTTTTCTGGAAAAAAAGTGTCGACTGGGTAGCTCGTAGCGTGGTACAGCGTAGTCCATCAGGGCTTTGAAAGCTTCGCTTTCAACTAACCGGTAGGGCATCATCTCTAACGAGATTAGTCTAGCTATGTGGGCGTTCAAACCCTGTGTACGCGGATGCGAGGCTAAGTACTTCCTTTTTCTAACCATAGTCTCATGTAGGGTGAGCTGGACTGGAGAGCTGGAGATCGTGGAACTAGCGGGGGTGCCGGTGGACATGGCAGACTGAGAGACAGTGGGAGATGGTATTGTTGCCGCCGGTGCCCTAGATGCAGTGTTTCCTACTACGAAACTGGTGATTCCCTGACCCTGACTGCTTTGGCCTGGCAAAGAAACCTGCACAGATACTGCAGGTGGTGCGGAAAATGGTGGCCCTACACTGCCGGAAGGGATGTTGCGTTGCTGACTAGCTTCATTGGCCGAGGGTGCTACAACCTTAAGGGACGTTTGGTAGTTAGTCCACGCTTGCAAATGCATGGTGGTTAAATGTCTATGCATGCAACTTGTATTGAGACTTTTCAGATTCTGCCCTCTGCTTAAGGTAGTTGAACATTTTTGACAGATGACTTTGCGCTGATCAATTGGATGTTGTTTAAAAAAATGCCAGACTGCACTCTTTCTAGCATCGGATACCTTTTCAGGCATTGCAGACTGAGCTTTAACCGGATGGCCACGCTGTCCTCCAACAGGTTTTGGCTTTGCCACGCGTTTTGGGCAAGATACGGGCCCGGCAGATGGAACCTGTTGCGATGTTGATGCCTGCTGCTGCCCCTCCTCCTCCGCTTCAGAACTGCTGCCGCCTGCACCCTGTTCCCCCAATGGCTGCCAATCGGGGTCAAGAACTGGGTCATCTATTACCTCTTCTTGTAGCTCGTGTGCAACTTCGTCTGTGTCACCGTGTCGGTCGGTGGTATAGCGTTCGTGATGGGGCAACATAGTCTCATCAGGGTCTGATTCTTGATCATTACCCTGCGAGGGCAATGTTGTGGTCTGAGTCAAAGGACCAGCATAGTAGTCTGGCTGTGGCTGTGCATCAGTGCACTCCATGTCAGATTCAACTTGTAATGGGCATGGACTGTTAACTGCTTCACTTTCTAAGCCAGGGACGGTATGTGTAAAGAGCTCCATGGAGTAACCCGTTGTGTCGCCTGCTGCATTCTTCTCTGTTGTTGTTTTTGCTGAAGAGGACAAGGAAGCGACTTGTCCCTGACCGTGAACATCCACTAACGACGCGCTGCTTTGACATTTACCAGTTTCACGAGAGGAGGCAAAAGAGCTAGAGGCTGAGTCAGCAAGATAAGCCAAAACTTGCTCTTGCTGCTCCGGCTTTAAAAGCGGTTTTCCTACTCCCAGAAAAGGGAGCGTTCGAGGCCTTGTGTAGCCAGACGACGAACCTGGCTCCACAGCTCCAGACTTAGGTGCAATATTTTTTTTCCCACGACCAGCTGATGCTCCACCACTACCACTACCCTCATTACCAGCTGACAATGAACGCCCCCGGCCACGACCTCCTCCACCAGACTTCCTCATTGTTTTAAAAACGTAAACAAACTAACGGTATTTGTTGCTGTCACACAACTTACACGGTGAGCTATAACTTCAGTATGATTTAGCTACCCCTTTACAGGTGAGTGAGACCACAACGAAAATCAGGCACAATGTTACACACTCTGTTGTTGGTGGCAACAAATGAGAGAGATGCCACACACGCAGGACTGTCACTGAAGCACAAATGTAAATATTAATCTCCCACTGATTTGATTTTTTTTTTTTTTTCAGGAGACTTTAGGAAAAAAAAATAATAGAATAAAATGATTTTTTCAGGAAGAATTTAGAACCAAATAAAATAAAATGATTTTTTCAGGGAGAATTTAGAAAACAAATAAAACAAAAAAAGACTTTCTATGGCCCACTGAGTGAGAGATGACGCACACAGGAGTCAGGAGTGGCACACAAGCCCAGAGGCCAATATTTATCTCCCACTGATTGATGTAGTGATTTTTTCAGGTAGATTTTGGAACCCAAATCAAGCTAAAAAAATAATAGGCTTTCTATGGCCCACAATTGGAGAGAGAGAGAGAGATGGCACACCCAGGAGTCAAGACTGGCACACAAGCAGAAAGGGCAATATTAATCTCCCACTGATTTGTTTTTTGTTTTTTTTTCAGGGAGACTTTAGGAAAAAAAAATAATAGAATAAAATGATTTTTTCAGGAAGAATTTAGAAACCAAATAAAATAAAATGATTTTTTCAGGGAGAATTTAGAAAACAAATAAAACAAAAAAAGGCTTTCTATGGCCCACTGAGTGAGAGATGACGCACACAGGAGTCAGGAGTGGCACACAAGCCCAGAGGCCAATATTTATCTCCCACTGATTGATGTAGTGATTTTTTCAGGTAGATTTTGGAACCCAAATCAAGCTAAAAAAATAATAGGCTTTCTATGGCCCACAATTAAAGAGAGAGAGAGAGAGATGGCACACCCAGGAGTCAAGACTGGCACACAAGCAGAAAGGGCAATATTAATCTCCCACTGATTTGTTTTTGTTTTTTTTTCAGGGAGACTTTAGGAAAAAAAAATAATAGAATAAAATGATTTTTTCAGGGAGAATTTAGAAAACAAATAAAACAAAAAAAGGCTTTCTATGGCCCACTGAGTGAGAGATGACGCACACAGGAGTCAGGAGTGGCACACAAGCCCAGAGGCCAATATGTATCTCCCACTGATTGATTTATTGATTTTTTCAGGTAGAATTTAGAACCCAAATCAACCAAAAACATAAATAGGCTTTCTATGGCCCACTATTTGTGAGAGAGATGGCACGCTCAGGACTGGCACACAAGCCCAGAGGCCAATATTAATCTCCCACTTTTTATTTTTTTTCAGGGAAAATTTATAAACCCAATAAAAAAATAAATAAATAGGCTTTCTATGGCCCACTATCTGAGAGAGAGAGATGGCACGCTTAGGACTGGCACACAAGCCCAAAGGCCAATATTAATCTCCCTTTTTTTTTTTCAGGGAGAATTTATAAAACCAAAAAAAAAAAATAAATAGGCTTTCTATGGCCCACTATCTGAGAGAGAGAGATGGCACGCTTAGGACTGGCACACAAGCCCAAAGGCCAATATTAATCTCCCACTGATTGATTTATTGATTTTTTCAGGTAGAATTTAGAACCCAAATAAAGCAAAAAAAAAAAAAAGGGCTTTCTATGGCCCACTGAGTGAGTGATGATGCACACAGGAGTCAGGAGTGGCACACAAGCCCTGAGGCCTATATTTTTCTCCCACTGATTGATGTAGTGATTTTTTCAGGTAGATTTTAGAACCCAAATCAAGCAAAAAAATAAATAGTCTTTCTATGGCCCACTATTTGTGAGAGAGATGGCACGCTCAGGACTGGCACACAAGCCCAGAGGCCAATATTAATCTCCCACTTTTTTTTTTTGTTCCAGGGAAAATTTATAAACCCAATAAAAAAAATAATAAATAGGCTTTCTATGGCCCACTATCTGAGAGAGAGAGATGGCACGCTTAGGACTGGCACACAAGCCCAAAGGCCAATATTAATCTCCCACTGATTGATGTAGTGATTTTTTCAGGTAGATTTTATAACCCAAATCAAGCAAAAAAATAAATAGGCTTTCTATGGCCCACTGAGTGAGAGATGGCACACACAGGGATGGCACTCTAGCAGAAATGTCAATCTTAATCTCCCACAAAAAAAAAAAAAAAAAAACAGGGAGTGTCCAACAATTACTATCTCCCTGCAGTAATCTCAGCCAGGTATGGCAGGCAGCAATAAGGAGTGGACTGATGCACAAATTAAATAAAAAGTGTGGACAAACAAAAAAGATAGCTGTGCAGAAAGGAAGGAACAAGAGGATTTGTGCTTTGAAAAAAGCAGTTGGTTTGCACAGCGGCGTACACACAGCAATGCAGCTATCAGGGAGCCTTCTAGGGCAGCCCAATGAGCTACAGCGCTGAGGGGAGAAAAAAAAAAATGTAGCTTCCACTGTCCCTGCACACCGAAGGTGGTGTTGGGCAGTGGAAATCGCTACAGCACAAGCGGTTTGGTGGTTAATGGACCCTGCCTAACGCTATCCCTGCTTCTGACGAAGCGGCAGCAACCTCTCCCTAAGCTCAGATCAGCAGCAGTAACATGGCGGTCGGCGGGAACGCCCCTTTATAGCCCCTGTGACGCCGCAGACAGCAAGCCAATCACTGCAATGCCCTTCTCTAAGATGGTGGGGACCAGGACCTATGTCATCACGCTGCCCACACTCTGCGTTTACCTTCATTGGCTGAGAAATGGCGCTTTTCGCGTCATTGAAACGCGACTTTGGCGCGAAAGTCACGTACCGCATGGCCGACCCCGCACAGGGGTCGGATCGGGTTTCATGAAACCCGACTTTGCCAAAAGTCGGCGACTTTTGAAAATGAACGACCCGTTTCGCTCAACCCTAGTGGATAGTATTTCTTGCTCAGGCTGAATTTACACTGGCCGAGGACAACTATTAAAGGGGTAGTCCACTACTAGAACCACCCCTTCACGATCTGAATGTAAAATAAAAGTGCCGATACTCACCTTCCATGCCGGCACGCGGCCAATCAGAAGCCGCGACGTCATTCTCATTCACAAAACTGCTAATTCTAGGAATTGAGGACCTGCGAATGACGTCGCGGCCTCTGATTGGTCGCGTGCCGGTCACATGGGCGGCACGCGACCAATCAGAAGCCGGGACGTCATTCACAGGTCCGAAAGGCGCGCTTTTTAAACAAAGAAGCCTTCCAGTTAGCAGTGTGAAGTCCAGGGGCCGCCGGAGAGGTGAGCATATCAATATTTTTTATTTTAATTCTTTATTTTACACATCCCTATGGATCCCAGGGCCTGAAGGAGAGTTTCCTCTCCTTCAGACCCTGGGAACCATAAGAATACCTTCCGATACTTGATGTCCCATTGACTTGTATTGGTATCGGATATCGGTATCGGCGATATCCGATATTTTTCGGGTATCGGCCGATACTATCCGATACCGATACTTTCAAGTATCGGACGGTATCGCTCAACACTAGAGGTGAGTATCAGTGTTTTTCTTTTATCTGTACAAAAGACTCAGATGGAGAGTTATCCTAGTAGTGGACAACTCATTTAAAGGACCGTTGTTTGGCTACATGTAGTGATGGACAATCTTTAATAAAATCGTTCTGTGTACACAGAGCACCATTGTTCTTGGTGGCAGATATTCTGTCTAGAAGGTTGATACTTACGGAAGCAAATATTCCTACTAACGCTCAATATTAATTATTGATTAGTGTATATCTACCCTTAGTTTTTAATTAGTAATATTCCAAATAAAATATAAGTTAGTCAATTTATTCAGTTCTTAGAACTTGGTTGTTAGGTTCTGATGGATTTCAGCCATCATTAGTTAGACTCAGCAGGGAACCAAGAAGTTAGCATATAACTTTTCAACTGATTTCAGCATGTTGGGAGTATATATTGAAAGCTACCTTAATTGATATGTTTCTCATAGCATAAGCCGAGCATGTTCACATGAAATGATGGAGGCACGGTGTGACTTGTCTCATGGAGACGAGAATGTTCTCTGACTCCCAGGCAGATTTTGTTTGAATAGCCTGGTTCACTTGTTTTGCTCCGAGAACGTGACCGAGCCACCCTCCATGCTAACTGGCAAAAGTTTCAGATTTTCCTTCAACTGTCAAGATTAAGGCCATTCTGTCTAATTCTGTCTAACGTTCTCTAGGGAGCAGTCCTAAAATAAAACAGTGTTTATTTTTATACAGATTCTCACAGTGCTGTAACATTTTTGTGACTTCCTGGGATATTTCTAGCCATTTAGTTGCCAAAAGCGTACTCAGAGGTAGTTCTGTCATTATTTCTATGGGTTCCTTTTCCCACATTGAACAGTATCTTATCAGAGAAGTGAGCATTCCAGATCAAGCATGAAAACAATAGCTGACAAGTATAGAAGAAAGTGACTTATTACATCTCTGTTAACAAAACATCATGCTTTAAACATAAAGATACCAAATGTAAATTTGTGGTGAAGAATCAACAACAAGTGGAACATAATTGTGAAGTTGAATGAAATGTATTGGTTATTTTAAATTTTTGTGTAAATTCAAAAACTGAAAAGTGGGGCGTGCAATATTATTTGTCCCCTTTAACTTAATACTTTGTTGCGCCACCTTTTGCTGTGTTACAGCTGCAAGTCACTTGGGGTATGTCTCTATCAGTTTTGTACATTGAGAGACTGAAATTCTTGCCCATTCTTCCTTGACAAACAGCTCGAGCTCAGTGAGGTATGATGGAGATCGTTTGTGAACAGCAGTTTTCAGCTCTTTCAACAGATTCTCGATTGGATTGAGGTCTGGACTTTGACTTGGCCATTCTAACACCTGGATACATTTATTTGTGAACCATTCCATTGTAGATTTTGCTTTTTGTTTGGGATCATTGTCTTGATGGAAGACAAATCTCCATCCCAGTCTCACGTATTTTGCAGACTCCAACAGGTTTTCTTCAAGAATGGTCCTGTATTTGGCTCATCCATCTTCCCATCAATTTTAACTATCTTCCCTGTCCCTGCTAAAGAAAAGCAGTCCCAAACCATGATGCTGCCACCACCATGTTTGACAGTGGGGATGGTGTGTTCAGGGTTATGAGCTGTGTTGCTTTTGCGCCAAACATATCGTTTGGCATTGTTGCCAAAAAGTTCGATTTTGGATTCATCTGACCAGAGCACCTTCTTCCACATGTTTGGTGTTTCTCCCAGGTGGCTTGTTGAAAACTTTAAACACTTTTTATGGATATCTTTGAGAAGTGGCTTTCTTCTTGCCACTCTTCCATAAAGGCCAGATTTGTGCAGTGTACGACTGATTGTTGTCCTATGGCCAGACTGTCCTACGTCAGCTGTAGATCTCTGCAGTTGATCCAGAGTGATCATGGGCCTCTTGGCTGCATCTCTGATCAGTCTTCTCCTTGTTTGAGATGAAAGTTCAGAGGGACGGCCAGGTCTTGGTAGATTTGCAGTGGTATGATACTCCCTCCATTTCAATATTATTATTATTATTATTATTATTATTATTATTATTTATTTATATAGCACCATTGATTCCATGGTGCTGTACATGAGAAGAGGTTACATACAAGTTACAAATATCACATACAGTAAACAAACTAACAATGACGGACTGATACAGAGGGGCGAGGACCCTGCCCTTGCGGGCTTACATTCTACAGGATTATGGGGAAGGAGACAGTAGGTTGAGGGTTGCAGGAGCTCCGGTGTTGGTGAGGCGGTAGCTCCGGTATGATCACTTGCACAGTGCTCCTTGGGATGTTTAAAGTTTTGGAAATCATTTTGTATCCAAATTCGGCTATAAAGTTCTCCACAACAGTATAACGGACCTGCCTATTGAGTTCCTTGGTCTTCATGATGCTCTCTGTGCTTCAGACAGAACTCTGAGACTATCACAGAGCAGGTGCATTTATACTGAGACTTGATTACACACAGGTGGATTATATTTATCATCATTAGGCATTTAGGACAACATTGGATCATTCAGAGATCCACAATGAACTTCTGGAGTGAGTTTTCTGCACTGAAAGGAAATGGGCCGAATAATATTGCATGCCCCACTTTTCAGTTTCTGAATTTCCACAAAAATTTAAAATAACCAATAAATTTCGTTGAACTTCACAATTGTGTTACACTTACTGTTGATTCTTCACCAAAAAATTACATTTGGTATCTTAGTGTTTGAAGCATGATATGTGGAAAAAGGTTGAAAAGTTCCAGGGAGCCGAATACTTCTGCAAGGCACTGTAAGTCATAAGATTCCTATAAAAGATTCCTATAATTTTGTAACTTGTTTCTTTGCTAAGCATTATAATATAATGATTAAACAGCCATGACATGACATGGATTTTCAAAGTAAATTTTCCAGCCTCATCAGGTCTAGGAAATCTATTGTAAACTGTAAATGTATACAAATGTAACCTTAACCCCTTAGCGACCGCCGATACGCCTTTTAACGGCGGCCGCTAAGGGTACTTAAACCACAGCGCCGTTAATTAATGGCGCTGTGGAAAAAGTCCATAGCGCCCCCCAGAGGCTGATTTTCTCCGGGGTCTCGGCTGCCGAGGGTAGCCGAAACCCCAGAGAACATGATTCGGGGGGTTTTTAACCCACCCCGCATTTGCGATCGACTGTAATTAACCGTTTACCGGCGATCGCAAAAAAAAACAAAAAAAAACAAAAAAACGCGATCTCTTTTTAATTTCTCTGTCCTCCGATGTGATCGCACATTGGAGGACAGAGAAAAGGGGTCCCAGGTGGCCCCCCAATACTCACCTAGCTCCCCCGATGCTCCTCGTGTCTCCCGGTGGGCGCCGCCATCTTCAAAATGGCGGTCGCATGCGCAGTGCGCCCGCTGGCCAGCACCGGGAGAATCTTTGGGGTCTCGGCTGCCGGGGGTAGCCGAGACCCCAAAGAGCATGATCGGGGTCGGTATTACCGACCCCTGTTTTGCGATCGCCGGTAATTAACTGTTTACCGGCGACCGCAAAAAAAAAACAAAAAAACGCGATCTCTTTTTAATTTCTCTGTCCTCCGATGTGATCGCACATTGGAGGACAGAGTAAAGGGGTCCCAGGTGGCCCCCCAATACTCACCTAGCTCCCCCGATGCTCCTCGTGTCTCCCGGTGAGCGCCGCCATCTTCAAAATGGCGGTCGCATGCGCAGTGCGCCCGCCGGCCGGCACCGGGAGAATCTTTGGGGTCTCGGCTGCCGGGGGTAGCCGAGACCCCAAAGAGCATGATCGGGGTCGGTATTACCGACCCCTGTTTTGCGATCGCCGGTAATTAACTGTTTACCGGCGACCGCAAAAAAAAAAAAAAAGTAAAGTGTAATTCTCTGTCCTCTGATGTGATCGCACATCAGAGGACAGAGAAATAGGGGGATTCGGGGACCCTAGCATACTCACCTAGGTCCCTGGATCCTCTTGCTGCTCCTCCTGGCCGCCGGCAGAAGAACATGGCGGACGCATGCCCAGTGCGCCCGCCATCTGTCTCCATCTGCCGGCCGGCAGGAGAACAGCAGTTGGGGCTAAAATTAGGGTTAGGGGTAGGGTTAGGGTTAGGGGTAGGGTTAGGGTTAGGGGTAGGGTTAGGGGTAGAGTTAGGGGTAGGGTTAGGGGTAGGGTTAGGGGTAGGGCTAGGGTTAGGGCTAGGGGTAGGGTTAGGGCTAGGGTTAGGGCTAGGGTTGGGGCTAAATTTAGGGTTAGGGTTCTTTCACACTTACGTCGGTACGGGGCCGTCGCAATGCGTCGGCCCGACATACCGACGCACGTTGTGAAAATTGTGCACAACGTGGGCAGCAGCTGTAGTTTTTCAACGCATCCGCTGCCCAATCTATGTCCTGGGGAGGAGGGGGCGGAGTTACGGCCATGCATGCGCGGTCAGAAATGGCGGAGGCGACGTACAAAAAAACGTTTCATTGAACGTTTTTTTGTGCCGACGCTCCGCCAAAACACAACTGATCCAGTGCACGACGGACGCGATGTGTGGCCATCCGTCACGATCCGTCGGCAATACAAGTCTATGGGCAAAAAACGCATCCTGCGGGCACATTTGCAGGATCCGTTTCTTGTCCAAAACGACGGATTGCGACGGAATGCCAAACGACGCAAGTGTGAAAGTAGCCTTAGGGCTAGGGTTAGGGTTGGGGCTAAAGTTAGGGCTAGGGTTGGGGCTAAAGTTAGGGTTAGAGTTGGGATTAGGGTTAGGGTTTGGATTAGGGTTGGTATTAGGGTTAGGGTTGGCATTAGGGTTACACTTGGGATTAGGGTTAGGTTTGGGATTAGGGTTAAGGTTAGGGTTGTGATTAGGGGTGTATTGGGATTAGGGTTAGGTTTGAGGTTAGGGTTGAGATTAGGATTAGGGGTGTGTTGGATTTAGGGTTTTGATTAGGGTTATGGTTAGGGTTGACATTAGGGTTGTTTTGGGGTAAGGGTTGTGATTATGGTTAGGGTTAGTGATTAGGATTATGGATCAGGTTGGGATTAGGGTTAGGGGTGTGTTGGGGTTAGGGTTGGAGCTAGAATTGGGGGGTTTCCACTGTTTAGGTACATCAGGGGGTCTCCAAACACGACAGCCAATTTTGCGCTCAAAAAGTCAAATGGTGCTCCCTCCCTTCTGAGCTCTGCCGTGCGCCCAAACAGTGGGTTACCCCCACATATGGGGCATCAGCGTACTCGGGATAAATTGGACAACAACTTCTGGGGTCCAATTTCTCTTGTTACCCTTGTGAAAATAAAAACTTGGGGGCTACAAAATCTTTTTTGTGGAAAAAAATAAATATTTTTTTATTTTCACGACTCTGCATTCTAAACTTCTGTGAAGCACTTGGGCATTCAAAGTTCTCACCACACATCTAGATAAGTTCCTTGGGGGGTCTAGTTTCCAAAATGGGGTCACTTGTGGGGGTTACTACAGTTTAGGTACATCAGGGGCTCTGCAATCGCAACATAATGCCCACAGACCATTCTATCAAAGTCTGCATTCCAAAACGGCGCTCCTTCCTTCCGAGCTCTGCCGTGCGCCCAAACAGTGGTTTACCCCCACATATGGGGTACTAGCATACTCAGGACAAATTGGACAACAACTTTTGGGGTCCAATTTCTCTTGTTACCCTTGTGAAAATAAAAACTTGGGGGCTAAAAAATCTTTTTTGTGGAAAAAAAAATATATTTTTTATTTTCACGGCTCTGCATTATAAACTTCTGTGAAGCACTTGGGCATTCAAGGTTCTCACCACACATCTAGATAAGTTCCATGGGGGGTCTAGTTTCCAAAATGGGGTCACTTGTGGGGGATTTCTACTGTTTAGGCACATCAGGGGCTCTCCAAACGCGACATGGCGTCCGATCTCAATTCCAGCCAATTCTACATTGAAAAAGTAAAACGGCACTCTTTCTCTTCCAAGCTCTGCGGTGCGCCCAAACAGTGGTTTACCCCCACATATTGGGTATCGACGTACTCAGGAGAAATTGCACAACAACTTTAGTGGTCCAATTTCTCCTGTTACCCTTGTGAAAATAAAAATTTGTGGGCAAAAAGATCATTTTTGTAGAAAAAATGCAATTCTTTTTTTCACGGCTCTACGTTATAAACTTCTGTGAAGCACATGGGGGTTCAAAGTGCTCGCCACACATCTAGATAAGTTCCTTAAGGGGTCTAGCTTCCAAAATGGTGTCACTTGTGGGGGGTTTCCACTGTTTAGGCACATCAGGGGCTCTCCAAACGCGACATGGCGTCCAATCTCAATTCCAGCCAATTCTACATTGAAAAAGTAAAACGGCGCTCCTTCACTTCCAAGCTCTGCGGTGCGCCCAAACAGTGGTTTACCCTCACATATGGGGTATTGACGTATTCCGGAGAAATCGCACAACAACTTTTGTGGTCTAATTTCTCCTGTTACCCTTGTGAAAATAAGAATTTGTGGGCGAAAAGATCATTTTTGTGTAAACAAAAGCGATTTTTTATTTTCACGGCTCTACGTTATAAACTTCTGTGAAGCACTTGGGGGTTCAAAGTGCTCACCACACATCTAGATAAGTTCCTTAAGGGGTCTAGTTTCCAAAATGGTTTCACTTGTGGGGAGTTTCCACTGTTTAGGCACATCAGAGGCTCTCTAAACGTGACATGGCGTCCGATCTCAATTCCAGCCAATTCTGCATTGAAAAAGTCAAACGGCGCTCCTTCACTTCTAAGTTCTGCGTTGCGCCCAAACAGTGGTTTACCCTCACATATGGGGTATTGACGTATTCTGGAGAAATTGCATAACAAAATTTATGGTTACATTTCTGTTTTTACACTTGTGAAAATAAAAAAAATGGTTCTGAATTAAGATGTTTGCAAAAAAAAGTTAAATGTTCATTTTTTCCTTCCACATTGTTTCAGTTCCTGTGAAGCACGTAAAGGGTTAATAAACTTCTTGAATGTGGTTTTGAGAACCTTGAGGGGTGTAGTTTTTAGAATGGTGTCACACTTCATTATTTTCTATCATATAGACCCCTCAAAATGACTTCAAATGTGATGTGGTCCCTAAAAAAAAATGGTGTTGTAAAAATGAGAAATTGCTGGTCAACTTTAAACCCTTATAACTCCCTAACAAAAAAAAATTTTTGTTTCCAAAATTGTGCTGATGTAAAGTAGACATGTGGGAAATGTTATTTATTAACTATTTTTCGTGACATATCTCTCTGATTTAAGGGCATAAAAATACAAAGTTTGAAAATTGCAAAATTTTAAAAATGTTCGCCATATTTCCGTTTTTTTCATAAATAATCGCAAGTAATATCGAAGAAATGTTACCACTGACATGAAGTACAATATGTCACGAAAAAACTATCTCAGAATCAGCGGGATCCGTTGAAGCGTTCCAGAGTTATAACCTCATAAAGTGACAGTGGTCAGAATTGCAAAAATTGGCCTGGTCATTAAGTACCAAATTGGCTCTGTCACTATGGGGTTAAATGTATACAGTTTGCATTAAAAAAAATTGGTGACAGACCTTCTTAACCTAGCCTGTTTTCACCTTGATGACCAGGTAAAATTTTACAATTCTGACCAGTGTCATTTTATGTAGTAATAACTCTAGAATGCTTCTATGGATCCCACTGATTCTGAGATTATTTTTTCGAGACATATTGTACTTCATGATAGTGGTAAAATTTGTTAGATATGACCTGCATTTATTTCTGGAAAATGTACTTCAATTTTGCAATTTTCAAACTTTTAACTTTCATTCCCTAAAACAGGGAGTCATGTCACATAAAAAAGTTAATGACTAACATTTCCCACATGTCCACTTTACATCAGCACAATTTTTGAAATATACGGTATATATTTTTTTGTTAGGAGGTTAGCAGTGTTAAAAATTGACCAGCAACTTCTAAATTTTCCAACAAAATTTACCAAACCATTTTTTTTAGGGACCACATGACATTTTAAGTGACTTTTGGGGTCCTATATGACAGAAAATAACTTATTTGTGTAAAAAATGGAAATTTGGGGGACAATTGGAAAATTTAGCAATTTTAAAACTTTGAATTTTTATGCCATTAAAGGGAACCTATTTCAAAAACCTGACCTGCACATCCAAACATAGACTGAGTGTTAACAGGTGCTGAACCCAGAGTCGCCAACTCGTATATAGTTAAGTAAAAAGGGCAGCACACTGCAGCGCCAAAACATGCAAACTTGAAAACACGAAATTTGAACTGCATTACTGCACTAGAAATATGAAAAATGAGAGCTTTTAGCGCATAAAAATGGCCATATTTATGTGTACCTCGTAGCCACTTTACGGCATCTCTCTTATACGAGGTCCTACGCTTAACCTACCTCGCTGAGAATAAACGTTTCCATCTGAATGGGTACATGTGAAACCTCTTCTTGGACTCAAATTCTCACTCTCTGTGGAGGGGTATTAGACCTACTATAATTAAAACACCTGTGGCTAGGAGGCGGGAGTGCACGATCAGAAGGCTAGAGAATACATTTCAAAAACCTGACCTGCACATCCAAACATAGACTGAGTGTGAACAGGTGCTGAACCCAGAGTCGCCAACTCGTATATAGTTAAGTAAAAAGGGCAGCACACTGCAGCGCCAAAACATGCAAACTTGAAAACACGAAATTTGAACTGCATTACTGCACTAGAAATATGAAAAATGAGAGCTTTTAGCGCATAAAAATGGCCATATTTATGTGTACCTCGTAGCCACTTTACGGCATCTCTCTTATACGAGGTCCTACGCTTAACCTACCTCGCTGAGAATAAACGTCTCCATCTGAATGGGTACATGTGAAACCTCTTCTTGGACTCAAATTCTCACTCTCTGTGGAGGGGTATTAGACCTACTATAATTAAAACACCTGTGGCTAGGAGGCGGGAGTGCACGATCAGAAGGCTAGAGAATACATTTCAAAAACCTGACCTGCACATCCAAACATAGACTGAGTGTGAACAGGTGCTGAACCCAGAGTCGCCAACTCGTATATAGTTAAGTAAAAAGGGCAGCACACTGCAGCGCCAAAACATGCAAACTTGAAAACACGAAATTTGAACTGCATTACTGCACTAGAAATATGAAAAATGAGAGCTTTTAGCACATAAAAATGGCCATATTTATGTGTACCTCGTAGCCACTTTACGGCATCTCTCTTATACGAGGTCCTACGCTTAACCTACCTCGCTGAGAATAAACGTCTCCATCTGAATGGGTACCTCTTCTTGGACTCAAATTCTCACTCTCTGTGGAGGGGTATTAGACCTACTATAATTAAAACACCTGTGGCTAGGAGGCGGGAGTGCACGATCAGAAGGCTAGAGAATACATTTCAAAAACCTGACCTGCACATCCAAACATAGACTGAGTGTGAACAGGTGCTGAACCCAGAGTCGCCAACTCGTATATAGTTAAGTAAAAAGGGCAGCACACTGCAGCGCCAAAATATGCAAACTTGAAAACACGAAATTTGAACTGCATTACTGCACTAGAAATATGAAAAATGAGAGCTTTTAGCGCATAAAAATGGCCATATTTATGTGTATCTCGTAGCAACTTTACGGCATCTCTCTTATACGAGGTCCTACGCTTAACCAACCTCGCTGAGAATAAACGTCTCCATCTGAATGGGTACATGTGAAACCTCTTCTTGGACTCAAATTCTCACTCTCTGTGGAGGGGTATTAGACCTACTATAATTAAAACACCTGTGGCTAGGAGGCGGGAGTGCACGATCAGAAGGCTAGAGAATACATTTCAAAAACCTGACCTGCACATCCAAACATAGACTGAGTGTGAACAGGTGCTGAACCCAGAGTCGCCAACTCGTATATAGTTAAGTAAAAAGGGCAGCACACTGCAGCGCCAAAACATGCAAACTTGAAAACACGAAATTTGAACTGCATTACTGCACTAGAAATATGAAAAATGAGAGCTTTTAGCGCATAAAAATGGCCATATTTATGTGTACCTCGTAGCCACTTTACGGCATCTCTCTTATACGAGGTCCTACGCTTAACCTACCTCGCTGAGAATAAACGTCTCCATCTGAATGGGTACATGTGAAACCTCTTCTTGGACTCAAATTCTCACTCTCTGTGGAGGGGTATTAGACCTACTATAATTAAAACACCTAGCCACAGGTGCAGTAATGCAGTTCAAATTTCGTGTTTTCAAGTTTGCATGTTTTGGCGCTGCAGTGTGCTGCCCTTTTTACTTAACTATATACGAGTTGGCGACTCTGGGTTCAGCAGCTGTTCACACTCAGTCTATGTTTGGATGTGCAGGTCAGGTTTTTGAAATGTATTCTCTAGCCTTCTGATCGTGCACTCCCGCCTCCTAGCCACAGGTGTTTTAATTATAGTAGGTCTAATACCCCTCCACAGAGAGTGAGAATTTGAGTCCAAGAAGAGGTTTCACATGTACCCATTCAGATGGAGACATTTATTCTCAGCGAGGTAGGTTAAGCGTAGGACCTCGTATAAGAGAGATGCCGTAAAGTGGCTACGAGGTACACATAAATATGGCCATTTTTATGCGCTAAAAGCTCTCATTTTTCATATTTCTAGTGCAGTAATGCAGTTCAAATTTCGTGTTTTCAAGTTTGCATGTTTTGGCGCTGCAGTGTGCTGCCCTTTTTACTTAACTATATACGAGTTGGCGACTCTGGGTTCAGCACCTGTTCACACTCAGTCTATGTTTGGATGTGCAGGTCAGGTTTTTGAAATGTATTCTCTAGTAGTGTTGAGCATTCCGATACCGCAAGTATCGGGTATCGGCCGATATTTGCGGTATCGGAATTCCGATACCGAATTCCGATACTTCCCGCGTATCGGATACCGGAATCGGAAGTTCCCAGAATTCAAATTGAACGCAGCAGCCAATGAGGAATGAATGAAAGTGTGGGCACATCCTGTTTAGCATGGTGGGCATGTAAGTACTGGCAAGGCTGGGATTGGCTGCTGAAATGATGTCACTCTGCACTATAAAAAAGCGCTGCCGCCATTTTGCGCTCAATCTGCTGTGATTTCAGTTAGGGACAGGACGCTGTGTTCTAACTGAGGGCCAGTTGAGCTTGCTAATTGCTTTATTTTCCTTTCCAAAGGCTAATTTAGCAAAACGCTGTGTGTTCTTCACTGTTCACCTTGCTCTTGCCTTGCAGCGCTGTTTTAACAGCGTTCTGCAAGGTCTCTGTGTGTGTGTGTGTGTGTGCAGCTCACTCTGTAGTCTGTGTGCAGCCATATACCCGGTTGTATTCAGCTCAGGGGGGGTTCACACTGCCTCACACAGTTGTTCTTTTTTGCTCTTAGTGCAGCCTGCTGCACATTTTTTCTCAAATTTCCTATTAGTGTTTTTCCACCAGTCTCCAGCTCTATTGTGGAAAAACACTACATAGGATAACCTAGAGGGGGGTTTTAGGGCCTTGCAGCGCCGTTTACGGCTGTCTGCACGGTTTCCGTGTGAGCCCAGCTCGCCCTGCAGTCTGTGTGCAGCCATAGCCGGTTGGATTCAGCTCAGGGTTCGTTACTGGCTCATACCTTGAGAATAATTTTCCTTTTTTTCAAATAGTGCAGCCTGTTTAAAATTTGAAAAAAAAAATTCCTATTAGTGTCTTTCCACTCGTATCCAGCTAAATAGTGGAAAAACACTATATAGGATAACCTAGAGGAGGGTTTTTTGGCCTTGCAGCGCCGTTTACGGCTGTCTGCACGGTCTCCGTGTGAGCCCAGCTCACCCTGTAGTCTGTGTGCAGCCATAGCCGGTTGGATTCAGCTCAGGGTTCGTTACTGGCTCATACCTTGAGAAAAATTTTCCTTTTTTTTCAAATAGTGCAGCCTGTTTAAAATTTGAAAAAAAAAAAATCCTATAAGTGTCTTTCCACTCGTATCCAGCTAAATAGTGGAAAAACACTATATAGGATAACCTAGAGGAGGGTTTTTTGGCCTTGCAGCGCCGTTTACGGCTGTCTGCACGGTCTCCGTGTGAGCCCAGCTCGCCCTGTAGTCTGTGTGCAGCCATAGCCGGTTGGATTCAGCTCAGGGTTCGTTACTGGCTCATACCTTGAGAAAAATTTTCCTTTTTTTGAAATAGTGCAGCCTGTTTAAAATTTGAAAAAAAAAAATTCCTATTAGTGTCTTTCCACCAGTCTCCAGCTCAATTGTGGAAAAACACTACATAGGATAACCTAGAGGGGTTTTTTTGGGCCTTGCAGCGCCGTTTACGGCTGTCTGCACGGTCTCTGTGTGAGCGCAGCTCGCCCTGTAGTCTGTGTGCAGCCATAGCCGGTTGGATTCAGCTCAGGGTGCGTTACTGCCTCATACCTTGAAAAACAATTTCATTTTTTTCAAATAGTGCAGCCAGTTTAAAATTTGAAAAAAAAAATTCCTATTAGTGTCTTTCCACTTGTATCCAGCTAAATAGTGGAAAAACACTATATAGGATAACCTAGAGGAGGGTTTTTTGGCCTTGCAGCGCCGTTTACGGCTGTCTGCACGGTCTCCGTGTGATTTAAACTAGCTCTGTAGCCCGATCTGCACCAAAAAAAAAGTTAAGTTCACCAAACACAACTTAACACTTGTGTAGGCCACATTTGAAAAATAATAAAGTTTAGTCCACAATTTACAACATTAGTGTTTCTTACACCTGTTAGGAGGAGCATTACAGGAATAAGCACACTAAGGCCTTAGTACTTTTCTGCTTATCTTTATCTGTCAACCAAGATGAAGAGGGCAGGGAGTAAGGCACGTGGGCGTGGGCGCGGAGCAGGGAGAGGAGCAGTGAGAGGACGTGGTGATTCTGTGCCTGCTGCGGGCGCCGGTGACTCGTCGTCACTCAGTTTCAGCAGGGAACAGTCCTTCATGCGCAGCTTTGTCGGAGAGCGCCGTGCACCGCTGCTGCGTGAAGACCAAATTGAAGCCGTTGTCGGGTGGATGGCAGCTAACGCCTCGGCATCGACTTCAGTTAGTGCCACATCCTCTCAGGCACAGAGCACTGGAGAGCAGCCATCTGTCTCTTCACCACCTGCCAAATTGGCCAGGCAGTCAGAGAGCCCAGGACAGGAGCCGTCTCTACTGCTGTTCTCTGAATCTCTTGGCTTGGAAACAGGGGGCCAGCCAAGCAGCATTGGAGAAATGGAAGAAGAGGCAGTGTGCAGTGATGCCCAACACCTTTTTCTCTCTGACTCTGAAGAGGCAGGTGGGCCAGTGCCTCCGGTGACCACAGCGCAGTACGCATCTGATGATGAAACTCAGGTGCCGCTTTCTCGTGCGTACTGTGCTGCTGAGACTACCCAGGAGGAGCAGTTGGTGGCAGAGGGTAGTGGAGATGATGAGGTCCTTGACCCATCGTGGCGTGAGGAACAGGAAGGTGGTGGGAGCAGCTCAGAGGAAGAGCTTCCTCTTACGGGCCAAAGAGGGAGAGGGAGGGGGAAGACTGCGGAGCCTGTAGCCTCCACTTTGGCACCCGTTAGGAGCCTGTCTCTTTCCAAAGCCAAAAAGGGCGCTCCCAAGACTTGCAGTGCCTGGTCCTTTTTTGACACAGTTGCAGATGACATTTGTTTTGTCAAATGCAAGCTGTGTCATCATAAAGTAAAAAGAGGGAAAAATGTCAGCAACCTCAATACCACAAATATGTGGAAACATGTGCGGACCAGGCACGCGGTGGAGTTACAGAAACACACTGAAGATGTAGGCCAACCAACAGCGGCAGCTACCACCTCTTCTGCTCGTGTTGCCTCTTCCTCCAGCTCACGCACAGCTGGTTTGGCTTCCTCCCAGAGACCTTGTGTAATTCCACCCACAGCACCACCTTCCCAGTCATCCTCACACTCCCAGTCTACTCTACAGCCATCGGTAGTACAGGCATGGGAGAAAAGGCGGGCATTCTCGGCCAACCACCCCCGAGCACAGGCTCTGAATGCAGGCATTGCCAAACTGTTGTCCCTGGAAATGCTCTCGTTCAGGCTGGTGGAGACTGACAGCTTCCGTGACTTGATGGCATTGGCAGTCCCACAGTACAAGGTGCCCAGCCGCTTTTACTTCAGCAGGCAGGCTGTCCCTGCCCTGCACAGGCATGTTGAGGCAAACATAAAACATGCGCTACTGAACGCCGTCAGTAGCAAGGTCCACCTCACCACCGATGCGTGGACCAGTCAGCATGGACAGGGGCGATATGTTTCCCTCACTGCCCATTGGGTTAATGTTGTTGAGCCAGGTACAGATCGTGCGAGTGGCGCAGGACGTGTCCTGCCCACTCCAAGGATTGCAGGAATCCAGTCTGTACGCATCGACTCCTCCTCTTACACCAGTTCCTCTGATTCCTCTCTGCAGGATCCGTCACAGTCCACCCCCACATGGACCCGTGAACGTTTACCTATGACCGACATGAGCACAGCCGTGGCCAAACGTCAGCAGGCCGTCTTGAAACTAGTTTCATTGGGGCATCGAAGCCACACAGCGCAGGAGCTCTGGAATGCCATCAAGCAGGAGAGCGATGTGTGGTTACTGCCAGCGAATCTCCAGCCAGGCATGGTAGTGTGTGACAATGGCCGAAATCTGGTGGCAGCTTTGGCCCTTGGCAACCTCACTCACATCCCATGTCTGGCACATGTGCTCAATTTGGTTGTGCAGAGTTTTCTGAGGGACTATCCGGATCTTGATGCCCTGCTGCACAAGGTCCGCCTAGAGTGTGCTCACTTGCGGCGTTCCAGCTTGGCCAGATCCCGCATTGCTGCTCTGCAGCGCAGTTTCCGCCTTCCGGAACACCGCATCATATGTGACCTACCTACCCGGTGGAATTCCATGTTACATATGTTGGAGCGGTTGTGTGAGCAGCAGCAAGCAGTTATGGAGTACCAGCTGCATCAGGCGCAAAGAAGTCGCAGTCAGCGCCGATCAGACTTCACAACCACAGAGTGGGCCACTCTGAAGGACGTCTGCCAGGTTTTGCGTCCTTTTGATTATTCCACGCGGATGGCAAGTGCAGATGATGCACTAGTCAGCATGACTGTCCCCCTTATCTGCCTGCTTCAGCAAACTTTGCAAGGGTTAAGGGATGATGTGGTGGAAGAGGTGGAGGATGAGGAGTCACCTTTTCCATCAGCTTCTGGAGAGTCAGCGCCACGTGGTTCCTCACAAAGGGGTACGCAGGGGCCAATTTGTGAGGAGGATGAGGAGGAGTCAATGGACGAGGAAGAGCTCCGTCCAGAGGAGGGAGCGACACAATTGTCCAGTGGTCAGTGTGTACAGCGAGGGTGGGGTGATGACGAGCGGGCAGAGATCATGTCTCAAGCAGGGGACAGCGTTTCTGGGCCGGTTGGCACTCTGCAGCACATGGTGGATTTTATGCTGCAGTGCCTGAGAAATGACCGCCGCATCGACCACATTCTCAACATGCCTGATTATTGGGTGTTCACCCTCCTCGATCCTCGCTACCGGGACAACGTCCAAAACCTCATCCCTGCGTTGACCCGGGAGCGTAAATTGCGGGAGTACCACGACACATTGGTGAATTCCATCATCTTCTCCTGTCCAACTGAGAGGAGTGCTGCTAGTGCTTTACAAAGCAGCTCAGTGCGTCGAGGCAGTGGGGGAGGCTCTGCCCAAAGAGGGAGCAGAAGCAGTGCCTCTGCCCAAGGCAAGCCGAGTATGGCACAACTCTGGCACACTTTTGTGTGCCCGCCCCAAATGTCTACACCATCACCGGCGGCTCCAGTCAGCAGGAGGCAACGGTTCCGTCAGATGGTGACAGACTACATGGCTTGCCCTCTTACTGTACTCCCCGACGGCTCTTCCCCGTTCAAGTTTTGGGTCTCTAAGCTGGATACATGGCCAGAGCTAAGTCAGTATGCATTGGAGGTGCTGGCTTGCCCTGCGGCTAGTGTCTTATCGGAACGTGTCTTTAGTGCCGCAGGTGGTGTACTAACAGACCGTCGCATGCGACTATCCTCCGATAACGTTGACCGGCTTACTTTCCTGAAAATGAACCAGGCATGGATCTCGCAGGAATTTGCCACTCCTCTGCCTGATTAATTAATTGGGTGTCATCCAGGTCTTCTGCTGTGTTCATCTTTCTACCACCTGAAATGCTATTCCTGGGCTCCAACACCGCCAGTTGCGGCTCAGAAGTGCAGGCTGCACAGTCAAAACATACGACCCAGTGTTATTGGGTTTCAGTAACGTCAGCTGATCCCCAGCTGTGTAGCCGGCAATGTGTCCTGCGACCGCTACGCTGGCACAACAACCTGAATGTAAGGGAACCTGCCCCCCCCCCCCCCCGTCGTTTGTTACTGAAAGAGCCATCTTGTGCAGCAGTAATGCTGCACAAGGAAAAGGTAGCTATTTTTTTTGGGCTCCTTGCACACGCAGAACTTAACACTTATAAAATGTGTTCACTGATACCGTTATACCGTCCCAGAGCTGGGACTTTCCTTCGTAATGTGACGCAGCACAGCCGTCATTCCTACCCCCTTGGTGCCATGCGCTGCCTCCTCAGCGTTGTTTTAAGCTGTCACGGAGCCTGCGCTGTTCTGTTATCCCTTGGCCATGCCCTATTTGTGCTGCCTGTCTTCTGACATAATTTGGTGTCAGGCTGGCTGCGCCTGTGCGGCCGCGCTGCCATAGATCCCGCCTCGCAGTATCTTCTGATTGAGTCACACTGCGGGCCTGGGATCCATGGGCATGCGCAGTGCATATCTTCCCCTCGGGCTCTCGCTCATTTCCCTCCGCCTTCTTCAGACTGTGCGCCGTCAGCTGATCCCTAATAGCATGCCACGGCCGTGACAACGCACAGTCTGAAGAAGAGGGAAGGAGGGGAGTGAGAGTCGAGGATATGCACTGTGCATGCCCATGGATCCAAGGCCCGCAGTGGGATTACGTTAGACGAGACTGCGAGGTGGGATCTGGAGCAGCGTGGACGCACAGGCACTGACAGCCTGACACCAAATTATGTCAGAAGACAGGCAGCGCTAATTGGACATGGCCAAGGGATAACAGAACAGCGCAGGCTCCGTGACAGTTTAAAACAACGCTGAGGAGGCAGCACATGGCACCAAGGGGATAGGAATGACAGCTGTGCTGTGTCCCATTACGAAGGAAATTCGCACCTCCGTGACGGTTTAACGATATAAGGGGACACATTTTTAGTGTTTACTTCTGTGTTTGCAAGGAGCATAATTAAAAGAGCAACCTTTTCCTTTTGCATCCTTAGCGCTGCACAAGATGGCTCTTTCAGCTACAAACGTCTTGGGGGGGGTTAAAGGTTCCCTTTCAACTTGCTCCAATCAGGCTTCGGCCTACACTCTGTTCCTCTGCTCCTCCTGCTGTCCCTGGGCTCTAACACCGCCAGTTGGTGCCTGGAAGTGCTGTGTGCACAGTCAACAGTCGCTCCTCTGTTATTGGGGTTCAGTAACGTCAGCTGATCCCCAGCTGTGTGTGCGGTAATACCTCCAATCTGCTCCTCCTGCTGTCCCTGGGCTCTAACACCGCCAGTTGGTGCCTGGAAGTGCTGTGTGCACAGTCAACAGTCGCTCCTCTGTTATTGGGGTTCAGTAACATCAGCTGATCCCCAGCTGTGTATCCGGCAACGTGTCATGCGACCGCCACGCTGGCACAACTAAAATGTAAGGGGACCTGTCCCCCCCCCCCTAGGCGTTTGTTACTGAAAGAGCCACCATGTGCAGCACTAATACTGCACAAGGGAAAGGTCGCTCTTGAAATTATGCTCCTTGGAAACGCTGAACTACACACTCATGTAATGTGTCCCCTCACACCGTCCAACCGTCCCAGAGGTGGGACTTTCCTTTGTAATGTGACGCAGCACAGCCGTCATTGCTACCCCCTTGGCACCGTGCGCTGCCTCCTTAGCGTTGTTTGATTCCGTCATGGACCCTGCACTGTTATGTTATCCCTTGGCCATGCACAGTTTGCGCTGCCCGTCCTCTGACATCATTTGTTGTCGTCCTGGCTGCGCCTGTGCGTCCACGCTGCCCGAAATCCCACCTCGCAGTGTCGTCTAATGTGATCCCACAGTGGGCCTGGTATCCATGGCCATGCGCAGTGCATATACTAGCCTCTCATTCCCCTTCTTCATGCTTCTTCAGACTAGGCGGCGTCAGCTGATCCCTAATAGCATGCCACGGCCGTGACGCCGCACAGTCTGAAGAAGCATGAAGGAGGTGAGTGAGAGGCGATGATATGCACTGCGCATGCCCATGGATCCCTGGCCCGCAGTGGGATTACATTTGATGACACTGCAAGGTTGGATCTCGGGCAGCTTTGACGCACAGGCACTGCCAGCCTGACACCTAAATGATGTCAGAAGACGGGCACCGCTAACTGTGCATGGCCAAGGGATAACATTACAGCGCGGGCTCCGTGACAGAACCAAACAACGTTGAGGAGGTGGCGCACGGCACCAAGGGGGTTGGAATGACGGCTGTGCTGTGTCACATTACAAAGGAAAGTCCCACTTCCGGGATGGTTTGACGGTGTGAGGGGACACATTATATGAGTGTGTACTTCAGCGTTTGCAAGGAGCATAATTTTCGGAGCCACCATTTTCCATGTGCAGTATTACTCTTTCAGCAACAAATGCCTGGGGGGGGGGGTTAAAGGTTCCCTTTCAACTTGCTCCACTGCAGGCTTCGGCCTACACTCTGCTCCTCTTTGATTCCCTGGGTTTCAACACTGTCAGTTGCCACCTGGAAGTGTTGTCTACACAGAAAAACCACTAGGTGATGTGTCAGTGGGGTTCAGCACCGCCAGCTGTTCCCCTGCTGTGTAGTCGGCATCATGTCCAGCACAAGCCACGCTGGCACAACCGACCAAAAGCTGCCACCAGTGCAGGCTTCGGCCTACACTTTGCTCCTCTCCTCCTCCTGCTGACCCTGGGCTCAAACACCGCTAGTTTTTGCCCGGAACTGCTAGCTGCACAGAGAAAAACACCAGCCAATGTGTTAGTGGGGTTCAGCAACGCCAGCTGTTCCCCTACTGTGTAGCTGGCAACGTGTCCTGCAAGCGCCACGCAGGCACATGAACTGAAATTGAAGGGAGCCTGGCCCCCTCTCCCCCAGGTGTTTCTATGTATAACAGCCACCTTGTACAGCAGTACTGCTGCATTTGTACAAGGTGGCTGACTTTTTATCCTTGCCCACGTGGAACTCAACACGTACAAAATGTGTCTCTTTGAGACCATTCCACTGTCCCTGAGGTGTGACTTTCCTTTCTAATGATACGCAGCACCCCCCTTGGTAGCGCTTCCCGTCTTCTGACATCATCGGTTGGCTAGTTGCGCCTGTGCGTCCGCCCTGCCTGAATAAAATGCTCCTCGTTGTCTTAATTATTTTGACTGCGAGGGTGTGATTGATGGGCACGAGCAGTGCATATCTTCGCCTGTCTTAACTCATCTCCTTCCGCCTTCTTCAGACTGTGCAGCCTCATGGCCGCGGCATGCGAGAAGGGATTAGATGAGGCCGCCCAGTCTGAAGCAGGTGTAAGGACATGTGTGAGCGGCAAACATATTTAGTGCACCAGGGCACGAATCCCAGCACCGCAGTGTGATTTTTTAAAAACACACTGTGGGTCTGGGATTCATGTCCACCGCTAACCGCAACGGCCAACATGAAATGAGGTCATAAGACAGGAAGCGCTCACAGCGCATGGCCAAAGGATCACAAGAGCGCAGACTCCTGTACAGCAACTAACAACGCTCAGGAAGCTGCGCCCATGCAAAAAGGTGTTATTTTCGACACCTGTGCTGCTTTTCTTTAAAAAGACAAGTCACGCCTCCACTACTGTTTAACAGTATAATGGGCTAAATAGTGTACGTGTTGCATTCAGCGTGTGCAAGTAGACAAATTAATAGAGCAACCTTTTACTTGTGCAGCATTAATGCTGCAGAAGGAGTGGCTCTTGTACTTTGTAACACCTGAGGGGGGGTTAAAGGTAACCTTTGAAATTGGTTCAACTAGGCTTCGGCCTACACTCTGCTCCTCTCCTCCTCCTGCTGACCCTGGGCTCTAACAACGCTAGTTTTTGCCCGGAAATGCTAGCTGCACAGAGAAAAACACCAGCCAATGTGTTAGTGGGGTTCAGCACCGCCAGCTGTTCCCCCGCTGTGTAGCCGGCATCGTGTCCAGCAAAAGCCACGCTGGCACAACCGACCAAAAGCTGCCACCAGTGCAGGCTTCGGCCTACACTTTGCTCCTCTCCTCCTCCTGCTGACCCTGGGCTCAAACACCGCTAGTTTTTGCCCGGAAATGCTAGCTGCACAGAGAAAAACACCAGCCAATGTGTTAGTGGGGTTCAGCACCGCCAGCTGTTCCCCCGCTGTGTAGCAGGCATCGTGTCCAGCACAAGCCACGCTGGCACAACCGACCAAAAGCTGCCACCAGTGCAGGCTTCGGCCTACACTTTGCTCCTCTCCTCCTCCTCCTGCTGACCCTGGGCTCTAACACCGCTAGTTTTTGCCGGGACATGCACTCTGCAGAGAAAAACACCAGTCAATGTGTCAGTGGGGTTCAGCAACGCCAGCTGTTCCCCTGCTGTGTAGCTTGCAACGTGACCTGCAAACGCCACGCAGGCACATGAACTGAAATTGAAGGGAGCCTGCCCCCCACCCCCAGGTGTTTCTATGTATAACAGCCACCTTGTACAGCAGTACTGCTGCATTTGTACAAGGTGGCTGATGTTTTCTCCTTGCCCACGTGGAACTCAACACGTACAAAATGTGTCTCATTAGAGACCAATGCTAATGTCCCTGAGGTGTGACTTTCCTTTTTAATGACACGCAGCACCCCCATTGTTAGCGCTGCCCGTCTTCTGACATCATTAATTGGCTGCCTGTGCCTGTGCGTCCGCCCTGCCCGACACAACGCCCCTCGTTGTCTCATATTTTGGATGCGAGGGTGTTATTGATGGGCATGTGCAGTGCATATGTTCGCCTGTTTTAAGTCACCTCCTTCCGCCTTCTTCAGACTGGGTGTCCTCATGGCCGCGGCATGCGATAAGGGATCAGATGAGGCCGCCCAGTCTGAAGCAGGTGTAAGGACATGTGTGAGCGGCAAACATATTTAGTGCACAAGGGCAAGAATCCCAGCACCGCAGTGTGATTTTTTAAAAAAACACTGTGGGTCTGGGATTCATGTCCACCGCTAACCGCAACGGCCAACATGAAATGAGGTCATAAGACAGGAAGCGCTCACAGCGCATAGCCAAGGGATCACAAGAGCGCAGACTCCTGTACAGCAACTAACAACGCTCAGGAAGCTGCGCCCATGCAAAAAGGTGTTATTTTCGACACCTGTGCTGCTTTTCTTTAAAAAGACAAGTCACGCCTCCACTACTGTTTAACAGTATAATGGGCTAAATAGTGTACGTGTTGCATTCAGAGTGTGCAAGTAGACAAATTAATAGAGCAACCTTTTACTTGTGCAGCATTAATGCTGCAGAAGGAGTGGCTCTTGTACTTTGTAACACCTGAGGGGGGGTTAAAGGTAACCTTTGAAATTGGTTCAACTAGGCTTCGGCCTACACTCTGCTCCTCTCCTCCTCCTGCTGACCCTGGGCTCTAACAACGCTAGTTTTTGCCCGGAAATGCTAGCTGCACAGAGAAAAACACCAGCCAATGTGTTAGTGGGGTTCAGCACCGCCAGCTGTTCCCCCGCTGTGTAGCCGGCATCGTGTCCAGCAAAAGCCACGCTGGCACAACCGACCAAAAGCTGCCACCAGTGCAGGCTTCGGCCTACACTTTGCTCCTCTCCTCCTCCTGCTGACCCTGGGCTCAAACACCGCTAGTTTTTGCCCGGAAATGCTAGCTGCACAGAGAAAAACACCAGCCAATGTGTTAGTGGGGTTCAGCACCGCCAGCTGTTCCCCTGCTGTGTAGCCGGCATCGTGTCCAGCACAAGCCACGCTGGCACAACCGACCAAAAGCTGCCACCAGTGCAGGCTTCGGCCTACACTTTGCTCCTCTCCTCCTCCTCCTGCTGACCCTGGGCTCTAACACCGCTAGTTTTTGTCCGGACATGCAATCTGCACAGAGAAAAACACCAGTCAATGTGTCAGTGGGGTTCAGCAACGCCAGCTGTTCCCCTGCTGTGTAGCTTGCAACGTGACCTGCAAACGCCACGCAGGCACATGAACTGAAATTGAAGGGAGCCTGCCCCCCACCCCCAGGTGTTTCTATGTATAACAGCCACCTTGTACAGCAGTACTGCTGCATTTGTACAAGGTGGCTGACTTTTTCTCCTTGCCCACGTGGAACTCAACACGTACAAAATGTGTCTCATTAGAGACCATTACAATGTCCCTGAGGTGTGACTTTCCTTTGTAATGACACGCAGCACCACCCTTGTTAGCGCTGCCCGTCTTTTGACATCATTGGTTAGCTGGCTGCGCCTGTGCATCTCCCCTGCTCGAAACAACGCCCCTCGGTGTCTTATTTTTTTGGACAGCGAGGGTGTGATTGATGGGCATGTGCAGTGCATATGTTTGCCTGTGTTCACTCATCTCCTTCCGCCTTCTTCAGACTGGGTGTCCTCATGGCCGCGGCAGGCGATAAGGGATCAGATGAGGCCGCCCAGTCTGAAGCAGGTGTAAGGACATGTGTGAGCGGCAAACATATTTACTGCACAAGGCCACGAATCCCAGCCACGCAGTGTGATTTTTTGAAAACACACTGTGGGTCTGGGATTCATGTCCACCGCTAACCGCAACGGCCAACATGAAATGAGGTCATAAGACAGGAAGCGCTCACAGCGCATGGCCAAAGGATCACAAGAGCGCAGACTCCTGTACAGCAACTAACAACGCTCAGGAAGCTGCGCCCATGCAAAAAGGTGTTATTTTCGACACCTGTGCTGCTTTTCTTTAAAAAGACAAGTCACGCCTCCACTACTGTTTAACAGTATAATGGGCTAAATAGTGTACGTGTTGCATTCAGCGTGTGCAAGTAGACAAATTAATAGAGCAACCTTTTACTTGTGCAGCATTAATGCTGCAGAAGGAGTGGCTCTTGTACTTTGTAACACCTGAGGGGGGGTTAAAGGTAACCTTTGAAATTGGTTCAACTAGGCTTCGGCCTACACTCTGCTCCTCTCCTCCTCCTGCTGACCCTGGGCTCTAACAACGCTAGTTTTTGCCCGGAAATGCTAGCTGCACAGAGAAAAACACCAGCCAATGTGTTAGTGGGGTTCAGCACCGCCAGCTGTTCCCCCGCTGTGTAGCCAGCATCGTGTCCAGCAAAAGCCACGCTGGCACAACCGACCAAAAGCTGCCACCAGTGCAGGCTTCGGCCTACACTTTGCTCCTCTCCTCCTCCTGCTGACCCTGGGCTCAAACACCGCTAGTTTTTGCCCGGAAATGCTAGCTGCACAGAGAAAAACACCAGCCAATGTGTTAGTGGGGTTCAGCACCGCCAGCTGTTCCCCCGCTGTGTAGCCGGCATCGTGTCCAGCACAAGCCACGCTGGCACAACCGACCAAAAGCTGCCACCAGTGCAGGCTTCGGCCTACACTTTGCTCCTCTCCTCCTCCTGCTGACCCTGGGCTCTAACACCGCCAGTTTTTGCCCGGACATGCGATCTGCACAGAGAAAAACACCAGTCAATGTGTCAGTGGGGTTCAGCAACGCCAGCTGTTCCCCTGCTGTGTAGCTTGCAACGTGACCTGCAAACGCCACGCAGGCACATGAACTGAAATTGAAGGGAGCCTGGCCCCCACCCCCAGGTGTTTCTATGTATAACAGCCACCTTGTACAGCAGTACTGCTGCATTTGTACAAGGTGGCTGATGTTTTCTCCTTGCCCACGTGGAACTCAACACGTACAAAATGTGTCTCTTTGAGACCATTCCACTGTCCCTGAGGTGTGACTTTCCTTTCTAATGAATATGATACGCAGCACCCCCCTTGGTAGCGCTTCCCGTCTTCTGACATCATTGGTTGGCTACTTGCGCCTGTTCGTCCGCCCTGCCTGAATAAAATGCTCCTCGTTGTCTTACTTATTTTGACTGCGAGGGTGTGATTGATGGGCATGAGCAGTGCATATCTTCGCCTGTCTTAACTCATCTCCTTCCGCCTTCTTCAGACTGTGCAGCCTCATGGCCGCGGCATGCGAGAAGGGATCAGCAGAGTCCGCCCAGTCTGAAGCAGGTGTAAGGACGTGTGTGAGCGGCCAAAATATTTACTGCTCAAGGCCACGAATCCCAGCACCGCAGTGTGGCTTTATGAAAAGACACTGTGGGTCTGGGATTTATGGCCATCGTTAACCGCACCGGCCAACATGAAATGATGTCATAAGATGGGCAGCGCTAACAGGGCATTGCCAAGGGATAACACAAGAGCGCAGACTCCTGTACAGCAAATAACAACGCTCAGGAAGCTGCGCCAAGCACCAAGGCGTTATTTTGGACACCTGTGCTGCGTCTCATCAAAAAACCAAGTCACGCATCCACTACAGTTTGACTGTAGAATGGGGTAAATTGTGTATGTCTTTCATTCAGCGTGTGCAAGTAGACAAATTAATAGAGCAACCTTTCACTTGTGCAGCATTAATACTGCACAAGGTGTGTCTCTTGTACTTTGTAACACCTGAGGGGGGGGTTAAAGGTTTCCTTTGAAATTGGTTCAACTAGGCTTCGGCCTACACTCTGCTCCTCTCCTCCTCCTCCTGCTTCAACACGGGCTCTAACATCGCTAGTTTTTGCCCGCAAGTGCTAGCTGCACAGAGAAAAACACACGCCATTGTGTTAGTGGGGTTCAGCAACGCCAGCTGTTCCCCCAGTGTGTAGCCGGCAAAGTGTCCTGCAAACGCAATGCAGACACAAAGCTGCTTACAGTGCAGGCTTCGGCCTACACTCATGTCCCCCTGCTTACCCTTTGCTCCAACACCGCTAGTTGGGGCTCTAGGAAGACAATCTTTAATAGGCAAGGCAACGCATCTGGGTTCCAGCACCGCCAGCTGGTTCTCGGCAGTGTTCTTGTCACAGGTACTCCCTCGTGCCAAGCCTGGTTTCAGCACCGTCAGCTGTTTCCGGGTTGTGTCAACTTCACTGAGACGCCTATGCTTGCCCCGTCGTGGTGCGGTCGAGTTAGCCAACTCCAGGGTGCCTCCAGTTTAGGAGCTTCCTATGTGGGCTGCGTGAACTGGTAGTCAAGGCTGGTTCTGTAGTGCCAGTAGGCCCAGCTCCTCCTGTAGGACTGTTGGGGTTCGGTAACTGCGGCTGCCTCGCGGCCTAGCTGTTCTCTCCTCTCCTGTGGACCTTCGGGTCCACCACCTGGTTCCAGCACCGTCAGCTGGTTCCGGGCCGAGCCTTTGGCTTAGGTGCCTCCTCCTGGGTATCCGAGTTCCGCCAACGCCAGGCGGTCCTTGGTAGTGCTTTTAAGCGCGGGCACCTACAGCTTAGTAACCGGGTTCCAGCACCGTCAGCTGGTCCTCGGTCGTGCCATTGGCTCTTGCACACTGGGGCAACGCATCCGGGTTCCAGCACCGCCAGCTGGTTCTCGGCAGTGTTCTTGTTACAAGTACTCCCTCGTGCCAAGCCTGGTTTCAGCACCGTCAGCTGTTTCCGGGTTGTGTCAAGCTCACTGAGACGCCTATGCTTGCCCCGTCGTGGTGCGGTCGAGTTAGCCAACTCCAGGGTGCCTCCAGTTTAGGAGCTTCCTATGTGGGCTGCGTGAACTGGTAGTCAAGGCTGGTTCTGTAGTGCCAGTAGGCCCAGCTCCCCCTGTAGGACTGTTGGGGTTCGGTAACTGCGGCTGCCTCGCGGCCTAGCTGTTCTCTCCTCTCCTGTGGACCTTCGGGTCCACCACCTGGTTCCAGCACCGTCAGCTGGTTCCGGGCCGAGCCTTTGGCTTAGGTGCCTCCTCCTGGGTATCCGAGTTCCGCCAACGCCAGGCGGTCCTTGGTAGTGCTTTTAAGCGCGGGCACCTACAGCTTAGTAACCGGGTTCCAGCACCGTCAGCTGGTCCTCGGTCGTGCCATTGGCTCTTGCACACTGGGGCAACGCATCCGGGTTCCAGCACCGCCAGCTGGTTCTCGGCAGTGTTCTTGTCACAGGTACTCCCTCGTGCCAAGCCTGGTTTCAGCACCGTCAGCTGTTTCCGGGTTGTGTCAACTTCACTGAGACGCCTATGCTTGCCCCGTCGTGGTGCGGTCGAGTTAGCCAACTCCAGGGTGCCTCCAGTTTAGGAGCTTCCTATGTGGGCTGCGTGAACTGGTAGTCAAGGCTGGTTCTGTAGTGCCAGTAGGCCCAGCTCCCCCTGTAGGACTGTTGGGGTTCAGTAACTGCGGCTGCCTCGCGGCCTAGCTGTTCTCTCCTCTCCTGTGGACCTTCGGGTCCACCACCTGGTTCCAGCACCGTCAGCTGGTTCCGGGCCGAGCCTTTGGCTTAGGTGCCTCCTCCTGGGTATCCGAGTTCCGCCAACGCCAGGCGGTCCTTGGTAGTGCTTTTAAGCGCGGGCACCTACAGCTTAGTAACCGGGTTCCAGCACCGTCAGCTGGTCCTCGGTCGTGCCATTGGCTCTTGCACACTGGGGCAACGCATCCGGGTTCCAGCACCGCCAGCTGGTTCTCGGCAGTGTTCTTGTTACAGGTACTCCCTCGTGCCAAGCCTGGTTTCAGCACCGTCAGCTGTTTCCGGGTTGTGTCAAGCTCACTGAGACGCCTATGCTTGCCCCGTCGTGGTGCGGTCGAGTTAGCCAACTCCAGGGTGCCTCCAGTTTAGGAGCTTCCTATGTGGGCTGCGTGAACTGGTAGTCAAGGCTGGTTCTGTAGTGCCAGTAGGCCCAGCTCCCCCTGTAGGACTGTTGGGGTTCGGTAACTGCGGCTGCCTCGCGGCCTAGCTGTTCTCTCCTCTCCTGTGGACCTTCGGGTCCACCACCTGGTTCCAGCACCGTCAGCTGGTTCCGGGCCGAGCCTTTGGCTTAGGTGCCTCCTCCTGGGTATCCGAGTTCCGCCAACGCCAGGCGGTCCTTGGTAGTGCTTTTAAGCGCGGGCACCTACAGCTTAGTAACCGGGTTCCAGCACCGTCAGCTGGTCCTCGGTCGTGCCACTGGCTCTTGCACACTGGGGCAACGCATCCGGGTTCCAGCACCGCCAGCTGGTTCTCGGCAGTGTTCTTGTCACAGGTACTCCCTCGTGCCAAGCCTGGTTTCAGCACCGTCAGCTGTTTCCGGGTTGTGTCAACTTCACTGAGACGCCTATGCTTGCCCCGTCGTGGTGCGGTCGAGTTAGCCAACTCCAGGGTGCCTCCAGTTTAGGAGCTTCCTATGTGGGCTGCGTGAACTGGTAGTCAAGGCTGGTTCTGTAGTGCCAGTAGGCCCAGCTCCCCCTGTAGGACTGTTGGGGTTCGGTAACTGCGGCTGCCTCGCGGCCTAGCTGTTCTCTCCTCTCCTGTGGACCTTCGGGTCCACCACCTGGTTCCAGCACCGTCAGCTGGTTCCGGGCCGAGCCTTTGGCTTAGGTGCCTCCTCCTGGGTATCCGAGTTCCGCCAACGCCAGGCGGTCCTTGGTAGTGCTTTTAAGCACGAGCACCTACAGCTTAGTAACCGGGTTCCAGCACCGTCAGCTGGTCCTCGGTCGTGCCATTGGCTCTTGCACACTGGGGCAACGCATCTGGGTTCCAGCACCGCCAGCTGGTTCTCGGCAGTGTTCTTGTCACAGGTACTCCCTCGTGCCAAGCCTGGTTTCAGCACCGTCAGCTGTTTCCGGGTTGTGTGAACTTCACTGAGACGCCTATGCTTGCCCCGTCGTGGTGCGGTCGAGTTAGCCAACTCCAGGGTGCCTCCAGTTTAGGAGCTTCCTATGTGGGCTGCGTGAACTGGTAGTCAAGGCTGGTTCTGTAGTGCCAGTAGGCCCAGCTCCCTCTGTAGGACTGTTGGGGTTCGGTAACTGCGGCTGCCTCGCGGCCTAGCTGTTCTCTCCTCTCCTGTGGACCTTCGGGTCCACCACCTGGTTCCAGCACCGTCAGCTGGTTCCGGGCCGAGCCTTTGGCTTAGGTGCCTCCTCCTGGGTATCCGAGTTCCGCCAACGCCAGGCGGTCCTTGGTAGTGCTTTTAAGCGCGGGCACCTACAGCTTAGTAACCGGGTTCCAGCACCGTCAGCTGGTCCTCGGTCGTGCCATTGGCTCTTGCACACTGGGGCAACGCATCCGGGTTCCAGCACCGCCAGCTGGTTCTCGGCAGTGTTCTTGTCACAGGTACTCCCTCGTGCCAAGCCTGGTTTCAGCACCGTCAGCTGTTTCCGGGTTGTGTCAACTTCACTGAGACGCCTATGCTTGCCCCGTCGTGGTGCGGTCGAGTTAGCCAACTCCAGGGTGCCTCCAGTTTAGGAGCTTCCTATGTGGGCTGCGTGAACTGGTAGTCAAGGTTGGTTCTGTAGTGCCAGTAGGCCCAGCTCCCCCTGTAGGACTGTTGGGGTTCGGTAACTGCGGCTGCCTCGCGGCCTAGCTGTTCTCTCCTCTCCTGTGGACCTTCGGGTCCACCACCTGGTTCCAGCACCGTCAGCTGGTTCCGGGCCGAGCCTTTGGCTTAGGTGCCTCCTCCTGGGTATCCGAGTTCCGCCAACGCCAGGCGGTCCTTGGTAGTGCTTTTAAGCGCGGGCACCTACAGCTTAGTAACCGGGTTCCAGCACCGTCAGCTGGTCCTCGGTCGTGCCATTGGCTCTTGCACACTGGGGCAACGCATCTGGGTTCCAGCACCGCCAGCTGGTTCTCGGCAGTGTTCTTGTCACAGGTACTCCCTCGTGCCAAGCCTGGTTTCAGCACCGTCAGCTGTTTCCGGGTTGTGTGAACTTCACTGAGACGCCTATGCTTGCCCCGTCGTGGTGCGGTCGAGTTAGCCAACTCCAGGGTGCCTCCAGTTTAGGAGCTTCCTATGTGGGCTGCGTGAACTGGTAGTCAAGGCTGGTTCTGTAGTGCCAGTAGGCCCAGCTCCCCCTGTAGGACTGTTGGGGTTCGGTAACTGCGGCTGCCTCGCAGCCTAGCTGTTCTCTCCTCTCCTGTGGACCTTCGGGTCCACCACCTGGTTCCAGCACCGTCAGCTGTTTCCGGGCCGAGCCTTTGGCTTAGGTGCCTCCTCCTGGGTATCCGAGTTCCGCCAACGCCAGGCGGTCCTTGGTAGTGCTTTTAAGCGCGGGCACCTACAGCTTAGTAACCGGGTTCCAGCACCGTCAGCTGGTCCTCGATCGTACCATTGGCTCTTGCACACTGGGGCAACGCATCCGGGTTCCAGCACCGCCAGCTGGTTCTCGGCAGTGTTCTTGTCACAGGTACTCCCTCGTGCCAAGCCTGGTTTCAGCACCGTCAGCTGTTTCCGGGTTGTGTCAACTTCACTGAGACGCCTATGCTTGCCCCGTCGTGGTGCGGTCGAGTTAGCCAACTCCAGGGTGCCTCCAGTTTAGGAGCTTCCTATGTGGGCTGCGTGAACTGGTAGTCAAGGCTGGTTCTGTAGTGCCAGTAGGCCCAGCTCCCCCTGTAGGACTGTTGGGGTTCGGTAACTGCGGCTGCCTCGCGGCCTAGCTGTTCTCTCCTCTCCTGTGGACCTTCGGGTCCACCACCTGGTTCCAGCACCGTCAGCTGGTTCCGGGCCGAGCCTTTGGCTTAGGTGCCTCCTCCTGGGTATCCGAGTTCCGCCAACGCCAGGCGGTCCTTGGTAGTGCTTTTAAGCACGAGCACCTACAGCTTAGTAACCGGGTTCCAGCACCGTCAGCTGGTCCTCGGTCGTGCCATTGGCTCTTGCACACTGGGGCAACGCATCTGGGTTCCAGCACCGCCAGCTGGTTCTCGGCAGTGTTCTTGTCACAGGTACTCCCTCGTGCCAAGCCTGGTTTCAGCACCGTCAGCTGTTTCCGGGTTGTGTGAACTTCACTGAGACGCCTATGCTTGCCCCGTCGTGGTGCGGTCGAGTTAGCCAACTCCAGGGTGCCTCCAGTTTAGGAGCTTCCTATGTGGGCTGCGTGAACTGGTAGTCAAGGCTGGTTCTGTAGTGCCAGTAGGCCCAGCTCCCCCTGTAGGACTGTTGGGGTTCGGTAACTGCGGCTGCCTCGCGGCCTAGCTGTTCTCTCCTCTCCTGTGGACCTTCGGGTCCACCACCTGGTTCCAGCACCGTCAGCTGTTTCCGGGCCGAGCCTTTGGCTTAGGTGCCTCCTCCTGGGTATCCGAGTTCCGCCAACGCCAGGCGGTCCTTGGTAGTGCTTTTAAGCGCGGGCACCTACAGCTTAGTAACCGGGTTCCAGCACCGTCAGCTGGTCCTCGGTCGTGCCATTGGCTCTTGCACACTGGGGCAACGCATCCGGGTTCCAGCACCGCCAGCTGGTTCTCGGCAGTGTTCTTGTCACAGGTACTCCCTCGTGCCAAGCCTGGTTTCAGCACCGTCAGCTGTTTCCGGGTTGTGTCAACTTCACTGAGACGCCTATGCTTGCCCCGTCGTGGTGCGGTCGAGTTAGCCAACTCCAGGGTGCCTCCAGTTTAGGAGCTTCCTATGTGGGCTGCGTGAACTGGTAGTCAAGGTTGGTTCTGTAGTGCCAGTAGGCCCAGCTCCCCCTGTAGGACTGTTGGGGTTCGGTAACTGCGGCTGCCTCGCGGCCTAGCTGTTCTCTCCTCTCCTGTGGGCCTTCGGGTCCACCACCTGGTTCCAGCACCGTCAGCTGGTTCCGGGCCAAGCCTTTGGCTTAGGTGCCTCCTCCTGGGTATCCGAGTTCCGCCAACGCCAGGCGGTCCTTGGTAGTGCTTTTAAGCGCGGGCACCTACAGCTTAGTAACCGGGTTCCAGCACCGTCAGCTGGTCCTCGGTCGTGCCATTGGCTCTTGCACACTGGGGCAACGCATCCGGGTTCCAGCACCGCCAGCTGGTTCTCGGCAGTGTTCTTGTCACAGGTACTCCCTCGTGCCAAGCCTGGTTTCAGCACCGTCAGCTGTTTCCGGGTTGTGTCAACTTCACTGAGACGCCTATGCTTGCCCCGTCGTGGTGCGGTCGAGTTAGCCAACTCCAGGGTGCCTCCAGTTTAGGAGCTTCCTATGTGGGCTGCGTGAACTGGTAGTCAAGGCTGGTTCTGTAGTGCCAGTAGGCCCAGCTCCCCCTGTAGGACTGTTGGGGTTTGGTAACTGCGGCTGCCTCGCGGCCTAGCTGTTCTCTCCTCTCCTGTGGACCTTCGGGTCCACCACCTGGTTCCAGCACCGTCAGCTGGTTCCGGGCCGAGCCTTTGGCTTAGGTGCCTCCTCCTGGGTATCCGAGTTCCGCCAACGCCAGGCGGTCCTTGGTAGTGCTTTTAAGTGCGGGCACCTACAGCTTAGTAACCGGGTTCCAGCACCGTCAGCTGGTCCTCGGTCGTGCCATTGGCTCTTGCACACTGGGGCAACGCATCTGGGTTCCAGCACCGCCAGCTGGTTCTCGGCAGTGTTCTTGTCACAGGTACTCCCTCGTGCCAAGCCTGGTTTCAGCACCGTCAGCTGTTTCCGGGTTGTGTGAACTTCACTGAGACGCCTATGCTTGCCCCGTCGTGGTGCGGTCGAGTTAGCCAACTCCAGGGTGCCTCCAGTTTAGGAGCTTCCTATGTGGGCTGCGTGAACTGGTAGTCAAGGCTGGTTCTGTAGTGCCAGTAGGCCCAGCTCCCCCTGTAGGACTGTTGGGGTTCGGTAACTGCGGCTGCCTCGCGGCCTAGCTGTTCTCTCCTCTCCTGTGGACCTTCGGGTCCACCACCTGGTTCCAGCACCGTCAGCTGTTTCCGGGCCGAGCCTTTGGCTTAGGTGCCTCCTCCTGGGTATCCGAGTTCCGCCAACGCCAGGCGGTCCTTGGTAGTGCTTTTAAGCGCGGGCACCTACAGCTTAGTAACCGGGTTCCAGCACCGTCAGCTGGTCCTCGATCGTACCATTGGCTCTTGCACACTGGGGCAACGCATCCGGGTTCCAGCACCGCCAGCTGGTTCTCGGCAGTGTTCTTGTCACAGGTACTCCCTCGTGCCAAGCCTGGTTTCAGCACCGTCAGCTGTTTCCGGGTTGTGTCAACTTCACTGAGACGCCTATGCTTGCCCCGTCGTGGTGCGGTCGAGTTAGCCAACTCCAGGGTGCCTCCAGTTTAGGAGCTTCCTATGTGGGCTGCGTGAACTGGTAGTCAAGGCTGGTTCTGTAGTGCCAGTAGGCCCAGCTCCCCCTGTAGGACTGTTGGGGTTCGGTAACTGCGGCTGCCTCGCGGCCTAGCTGTTCTCTCCTCTCCTGTGGACCTTCGGGTCCACCACCTGGTTCCAGCACCGTCAGCTGGTTCCGGGCCGAGCCTTTGGCTTAGGTGCCTCCTCCTGGGTATCCGAGTTCCGCCAACGCCAGGCGGTCCTTGGTAGTGCTTTTAAGCACGAGCACCTACAGCTTAGTAACCGGGTTCCAGCACCGTCAGCTGGTCCTCGGTCGTGCCATTGGCTCTTGCACACTGGGGCAACGCATCTGGGTTCCAGCACCGCCAGCTGGTTCTCGGCAGTGTTCTTGTCACAGGTACTCCCTCGTGCCAAGCCTGGTTTCAGCACCGTCAGCTGTTTCCGGGTTGTGTGAACTTCACTGAGACGCCTATGCTTGCCCCGTCGTGGTGCGGTCGAGTTAGCCAACTCCAGGGTGCCTCCAGTTTAGGAGCTTCCTATGTGGGCTGCGTGAACTGGTAGTCAAGGCTGGTTCTGTAGTGCCAGTAGGCCCAGCTCCCCCTGTAGGACTGTTGGGGTTCGGTAACTGCGGCTGCCTCGCGGCCTAGCTGTTCTCTCCTCTCCTGTGGACCTTCGGGTCCACCACCTGGTTCCAGCACCGTCAGCTGTTTCCGGGCCGAGCCTTTGGCTTAGGTGCCTCCTCCTGGGTATCCGAGTTCCGCCAACGCCAGGCGGTCCTTGGTAGTGCTTTTAAGCGCGGGCACCTACAGCTTAGTAACCGGGTTCCAGCACCGTCAGCTGGTCCTCGGTCGTGCCATTGGCTCTTGCACACTGGGGCAACGCATCCGGGTTCCAGCACCGCCAGCTGGTTCTCGGCAGTGTTCTTGTCACAGGTACTCCCTCGTGCCAAGCCTGGTTTCAGCACCGTCAGCTGTTTCCGGGTTGTGTCAACTTCACTGAGACGCCTATGCTTGCCCCGTCGTGGTGCGGTCGAGTTAGCCAACTCCAGGGTGCCTCCAGTTTAGGAGCTTCCTATGTGGGCTGCGTGAACTGGTAGTCAAGGTTGGTTCTGTAGTGCCAGTAGGCCCAGCTCCCCCTGTAGGACTGTTGGGGTTCGGTAACTGCGGCTGCCTCGCGGCCTAGCTGTTCTCTCCTCTCCTGTGGGCCTTCGGGTCCACCACCTGGTTCCAGCACCGTCAGCTGGTTCCGGGCCAAGCCTTTGGCTTAGGTGCCTCCTCCTGGGTATCCGAGTTCCGCCAACGCCAGGCGGTCCTTGGTAGTGCTTTTAAGCGCGGGCACCTACAGCTTAGTAACCGGGTTCCAGCACCGTCAGCTGGTCCTCGGTCGTGCCATTGGCTCTTGCACACTGGGGCAACGCATCCGGGTTCCAGCACCGCCAGCTGGTTCTCGGCAGTGTTCTTGTCACAGGTACTCCCTCGTGCCAAGCCTGGTTTCAGCACCGTCAGCTGTTTCCGGGTTGTGTCAACTTCACTGAGACGCCTATGCTTGCCCCGTCGTGGTGCGGTCGAGTTAGCCAACTCCAGGGTGCCTCCAGTTTAGGAGCTTCCTATGTGGGCTGCGTGAACTGGTAGTCAAGGCTGGTTCTGTAGTGCCAGTAGGCCCAGCTCCCCCTGTAGGACTGTTGGGGTTCGGTAACTGCGGCTGCCTCGCGGCCTAGCTGTTCTCTCCTCTCCTGTGGACCTTCGGGTCCACCACCTGGTTCCAGCACCGTCAGCTGGTTCCGGGCCGAGCCTTTGGCTTAGGTGCCTCCTCCTGGGTATCCGAGTTCCGCCAACGCCAGGCGGTCCTTGGTAGTGCTTTTAAGCGCGGGCACCTACAGCTTAGTAACCGGGTTCCAGCACCGTCAGCTGGTCCTCGGTCGTGCCATTGGCTCTTGCACACTGGGGCAACGCATCTGGGTTCCAGCACCGCCAGCTGGTTCTCGGCAGTGTTCTTGTCACAGGTACTCCCTCGTGCCAAGCCTGGTTTCAGCACCGTCAGCTGTTTCCGGGTTGTGTGAACTTCACTGAGACGCCTATGCTTGCCCCGTCGTGGTGCGGTCGAGTTAGCCAACTCCAGGGTGCCTCCAGTTTAGGAGCTTCCTATGTGTGCTGCGTGAACTGGTAGTCAAGGCTGGTTCTGTAGTGCCAGTAGGCCCAGCTCCCCCTGTAGGACTGTTGGGGTTCGGTAACTGCGGCTGCCTCGCGGCCTAGCTGTTCTCTCCTCTCCTGTGGACCTTCGGGTCCACCACCTGGTTCCAGCACCGTCAGCTGTTTCCGGGCCGAGCCTTTGGCTTAGGTGCCTCCTCCTGGGTATCCGAGTTCCGCCAACGCCAGGCGGTCCTTGGTAGTGCTTTTAAGCGCGGGCACCTACAGCTTAGTAACCGGGTTCCAGCACCGTCAGCTGGTCCTCGATCGTACCATTGGCTCTTGCACACTGGGGCAACGCATCCGGGTTCCAGCACCGCCAGCTGGTTCTCGGCAGTGTTCTTGTCACAGGTACTCCCTCGTGCCAAGCCTGGTTTCAGCACCGTCAGCTGTTTCCGGGTTGTGTCAAGCTCACTGAGACGCCTATGCTTGCCCCGTCGTGGTGCGGTCGAGTTAGCCAACTCCAGGGTGCCTCCAGTTTAGGAGCTTCCTATGTGGGCTGCGTGAACTGGTAGTCAAGGCTGGTTCTGTAGTGCCAGTAGGCCCAGCTCCCCCTGTAGGACTGTTGGGGTTCGGTAACTGCGGCTGCCTCGCGGCCTAGCTGTTCTCTCCTCTCCTGTGGACCTTCGGGTCCACCACCTGGTTCCAGCACCGTCAGCTGGTTCCGGGCCGAGCCTTTGGCTTAGGTGCCTCCTCCTGGGTATCCGAGTTCCGCCAACGCCAGGCGGTCCTTGGTAGTGCTTTTAAGCGCGGGCACCTACAGCTTAGTAACCGGGTTCCAGCACCGTCAGCTGGTCCTCGGTCGTGCCATTGGCTCTTGCACACTGGGGCAACGCATCCGGGTTCCAGCACCGCCAGCTGGTTCTTGGCAGTGTTCTTGTCACAGGTACTCCCTCGTGCCAAGCCTGGTTTCAGCACCGTCAGCTGTTTCCGGGTTGTGTCAAATTCACTGAGACGCCTATGCTTGCCCCGTCGTGGTGCGGTCGAGTTAGCCAACTCCAGGGTGCCTCCAGTTTAGGAGCTTCCTATGTGGGCTGCGTGAACTGGTAGTCAAGGCTGGTTCTGTAGTGCCAGTAGGCCCAGCTCCCCCTGTAGGACTGTTGGGGTTCGGTAACTGCGGCTGCCTCGCGGCCTAGCTGTTCTCTCCTCTCCTGTGGGCCTTCGGGTCCACCACCTGGTTCCAGCACCGTCAGCTGGTTCTAGGCAGTGTCTTTTGCTCTTGTACCTTCTGCTCTCCATCCTGGTTCCAGTAACGTCAGCTGGTTCCGGGCAGAGCCTTTGGCTTAGGTGCCTCCTTCTGGGTATCCAAGTTCCACCAACGTCAGGTGGTCCTTGGTAGTGCTTTCAGGCACGGGTACCTCCTGCTTAGTAACCGGGTTCCAGTAACGTCAGCTGGTCCTCGGTAGTTCCATTGGCTCTTGGACCTTCGGCTACCCATCCGGGTTCCAGTACCGTCAGCTGGTTCTCGGCAGTGTCTTTTGCTCTTGTACCTTCTGCTCCCCATCCTGGTTCCAGTAACGTCAGCTGGTTCCGGGCAGAGCCTTTGGCTTAGGTGCCTCCTTCTGGGTATCCGAGTTCCGCCAACGTCAGGCGGTCCTTGGTAGTGCTTTTTAGCACGGGTACCTCCTGCTTAGTAACCGGGTTCCAGTAACGTCAGCTGGTCCTCGGTAGTTCCATAGGCTCTTGAACCTTCGGGTAGCCATCCGAGTTCCAGTTCCATCAGCTGGTTCTTGGCATTTTCTCAGCCTTCTTGTACCTTCTGCTACATTTCCAAGTTTAAGACCCTAAAGTCGACGACCCGGCAGACCACCCCGATGACGACGACGACGACGACCCGGAAGACCACCCTGATGACGACGACGACGACGACGGCGGAGACGACGACGACGACGGCGGAGACGACGACGGCGGAGACGACGACGGCGGAGACGACGACACTGAAGACGACGACCCTGGAGACGACGACATGGAAGACCGAGAAGCAGAAGAACAAGAGGCTGCAGAACAAAGAGCAGAAGAACATTAAGCATAACACTTAATATCAGAGCAAAAGATATTATCTAAATTATATGCAGAAGAAGACTAAGCAGTGTATGGGGGTGAGTCCGTTCCTCCTCGTGGTGCCCCTGGATAAAGCCTGATGCTGCAGGCCAAACTGAACGCGGACAAATGTAACTTTTGTGACTGGCAGAACGGAAGGTGTAATCTTCCAACTTTTATAGATAACAACTACGGGAATGCCTGTCACAAATGAGAATATGATGAAGAAGTAGAATAGGAAGAATAATAACAGTGGAATAAAAAGAATATGTAGAATAGGAAGAATAATAATAGTTGAAGAAAATGAATATGAAGAATGTAATAAAAAAAAAAAATAGGTAGAAGATGAAGAAGAAGATGAATAAGGTGAAGAAGTTGATGTCAAAGATGCTGATGATGATGAAGATGAAAGTGTGGGAAAAGGAAAAAAAAGAAGGGGAAGGTCGTGGAATAGTGAAACATCAATATCTGACAAAATAAAAAAAAATTTACATAGTCAATATCTTTTTCAATCCGAACGTCTTTAAAAAAAAAAAAAATCATGCTATTCTATTTGATTGGGCTAATCCTCATTGCCTTTAATGTCTCCGCCACCTCCCCCAATACATCCTACATTATTCTTAGTTGTTTTCCTTCATGTAGAATGAACCTACAAGGAAAGAAAGGGTTTATTTTAATTCCGATATTTTGGTCCCATTGACTTGCATTGGGATCGGGTATCGGTATCGGCGATATCCGATATTTTTTGAATATCGGCCGATCCAAACCGATACCGATACTTTCCGATATCGGAAGGTATCGCTAAACACTATTCTCTAGCCTTCTGATCGTGCACTCCCGCCTCCTAGCCACAGGTGTTTTAATTATAGTAGGTCTAATACCCCTCCACAGAGAGTGAGAATTTGAGTCCAAGAAGAGGTTTCACATGTACCCATTCAGATGGAGACGTTTATTCTCAGCGAGGTAGGTTAAGCGTAGGACCTCGTATAAGAGAGATGCCGTAAAGTGGCTACGAGGTACACATAAATATGGCCATTTTTATGCGCTAAACGCTCTCATTTTTCATATTTCTAGTGCAGTAATGCAGTTCAAATTTCGTGTTTTCAAGTTTGCATGTTTTGGCGCTGCAGTGTGCTGCCCTTTTTACTTAACTATATACGAGTTGGCGACTCTGGGTTCAGCACCTGTTCACACTCAGTCTATGTTTGGATGTGCAGGTCAGTTTTTTGAAATGTATTCTCTAGCCTTCTGATCGTGCACTCCCGCCTCCTAGCCACAGGTGTTTTAATTATAGTAGGTCTAATACTCCTCCACAGAGAGTGAGAATTTGAGTCCAAGAAGAGGTTTTACATGTACCCATTCAGATGGAGACGTTTATTCTCAGCGAGGTAGGTTAAGCGCAGGACCTCGTATAAGAGAGATGCCGTAAAGTGGCTACGAGGTACACATAAATATGGCCATTTTTATGCGCTAAAAGCTCTCATTTTTCATATTTCTAGTGCAGTAATGCAGTTCAAATTTCGTGTTTTCAAGTTTGCATGTTTTGGCGCTGCAGTGTGCTGCCCTTTTTACTTAACTATATACGAGTTGGCGACTCTGGGTTCAGCACCTGTTCACACTCAGTCTATGTTTGGATGTGCAGGTCAGGTTTTTGAAATGTATTCTCTAGCCTTCTGATCGTGCACTCCCGCCTCCTAGCCACAGGTGTTTTAATTATAGTAGGTCTAATACCCCTCCACAGAGAGTGAGAATTTGAGTCCAAGAAGAGGTTTCACATGAACCCATTCAGATGGAGACGTTTATTCTCAGCGAGGTAGGTTAAGCGTAGGACCTCGTATAAGAGAGATGCCGTAAAGTGGCTACGAGGTACACATAAATATGGCCATTTTTATGCGCTAAACGCTCTCATTTTTCATATTTCTAGTGCAGTAATGCAGTTCAAATTTCGTGTTTTCAAGTTTGCATGTTTTGGCGCTGCAGTGTGCTGCCCTTTTTACTTAACTATATACGAGTTGGCGACTCTGGGTTCAGCACCTGTTCACACTCAGTCTATGTTTGGATGTGCAGGTCAGGTTTTTGAAATGTATTCTCTAGCCTTCTGATCGTGCACTCCCGCCTCCTAGCCACAGGTGTTTTAATTATAGTAGGTCTAATACCCCTCCACAGAGAGTGAGAATTTGAGTCCAAGAAGAGGTTTCACATGTACCCATTCAGATGGAGACGTTTATTCTCAGCGAGGTAGGTTAAGCGTAGGACCTCGTATAAGAGAGATGCCGTAAAGTGGCTACGAGGTACACATAAATATGGCCATTTTTATGCGCTAAAAGCTCTCATTTTTCATATTTCTAGTGCAGTAATGCAGTTCAAATTTCGTGTTTTCAAGTTTGCATGTTTTGGCGCTGCATTAAAGGGAACCTGTCACCTGAATTTGGCGGGACTGGTTTTGTGTCATATGGGCGGAGTTTTTGGGTGTTTGATTCACCCTTTCCTTACCTGCTGGCTGCATGCTGGCTGCAATATTGGATTGAAGTTCATTCTCTGTCCTCCGTAGTACACGCCTGCACGAGGCAATCTTTAAATTTTGTGTTTTTTTTTCTGTGTATTGTTGCATTCTGTGCAATCCGGGGTGTGGCCTCCCTGTTTCTGAGCTAGAAACTATATAAGGCTTCCCTAGTCTAGTGTTTCACTCTTTGGGCTCAGTCCTTTCATCTCCCCTTAGTCACACTGAGGTCAACATTGACACATGGTAAGGTTTTAATATTAGATAGTTTAGGACTGTCCCGATCAGAGTTACCGTGATGAGGTGGGATGGCTTTTGTGCTATTTTTTGATCAAGAAACAGTATTACTAAAAACTCTGTGTTATTTAAATGCATTTTTGCTTTTTTTACTTAGTTACATCAGGGTTTTTATTTACTTTTTTCTCTTGTAGGTTTTATGTTTTGTGGCCATTGGTAACATGCGTTTTACTTCTGCATGTATACCAACTTAAGTTAAGCTCAATTTTGTGTTTTTTTTCTTCTCTGTATTGTTGCATTCTGTGCAATCCTGGGTGTGGCCTCCCTGTTTCTGAGCTAGAAACTATATAAGGCTTCCCTAGTCTAGTGTTTCACTCTTTGTGCTCAGTCCTTTCATCTGCCCTTATTCACACTGAGGTCAACATTGACACATGGTAAGGTTTTAATATTAGATAGTTTAGGACTGTCCCGATCAGAGTTACAGTGACGAGGTGGGATTGCTTTTGTGCTATTTTTTTTATCAAAAAACAGTATTACTAAAAACTCTGTTATTTAAATGCATTTTTGATTTTTTTACTTAGTTATATCAGGGTTTTCATTTACTTTTTTTCTCTTGTAGGTTTTAGGTTAAAAGATGATGACTGATTTTTCATTTTTACAACAAAATTTACAAAACCATTTTTTTTAGGGACCACCTCACATTTGAAGTCACTTTGAGGGGTCTATATGGCAGAAAATATCTAACAGTGACACCATTCTAAAAACTGCACTACTCAAGCTGCTGAAAACCACATTTTAAAAGTTTATTAACCCTTCAGGTGCTTCATAGGAACTAAAGCAATGTGGAAGGAAAAAATTAACTTTTTTCACAAAAATGTTATTTTCGACCTAATTTTTTTATTTTTCACAAGGGTAATAGGAATAAATGGACTCCAAAATGTGTTAAGAAATTTCTACTGAGTACGCCGATACCCTACATGGGGAGGAAAGTACTGTTTTGGTTCATAGCAGAGCTCGAAAGGAAAGAAGCACTGTTTTACTTTTTAAAAATTAGCTGGAATCGAGAGTGAACTCCATGTCGCATTTGGAGAGCCCATAATGTACTTAACTGTGGAAACGCACCAAAGAGTGACCCCGTTTTTGAAACTAGACCCCATAAGGAATGTATCTAGATGTGTTGTGAGCAGCTTGACCCCCAAAATATGTTGTGCAATTTTTCGTGAGTACGCCGATACCCAATATGTGAGGGAAAACTACTTTGGGCCTATGGCAGGGCTCATAAGGGAAGGAGCTCTATTTGACTTTTTGAATGCAAAATTAGCTAGAATTGGAGACCATTTTACATTTGAGAGACCCTAATGTCCCTAAACAGTGGAAACCACTGCAAGTGTCCACATTTTGGAAAATAGACCTCTTAAGGAATGTATCTAGTTGTGTGGTGAGCATCTTCAACCCCCAGGTGCTTGCTGTTAAAGTAGGAAATCACATATTTCCCACAAAAATCTTATTTTAGCCCAATTAGTTTTTTGTTTTTTCAATGGTAACAGGAGACAATGGAACCCAAATATGTTTTGCAATTTCTCCTGAGTATAACCTATATTTGGGGAAAAACTAGTGTTTGGGTGCATGGCAGGGCTCACAAAAGTAAGGAGTGATGTTTTGGAATGCAAACTTTGATGGAATCGTCTGCGGGTGTTTGGAGAGCCCTTGATGTGCCTAAACAATGGAAAACCCCCACAATTCACCTCAGGTTTTTGAAACCAGTGCACCTCAATAAATTTATCTAGACATGTGGTGAGCATCATGAACCCACAGGTGCTTCACAGAAGTTTACGTTGATCTGTGAAAATGAAAAAATATATTTATTTTCCCCACAAAAATGTTGTTTAGCCTCAATGTTTTTCATTTTGACAGGGATAGAAGGAGAAAATGGACCCCAAAATTTGTTGTGCAATTTCTCATAAATACTGTACACTGATAACCCATATGTGACTGAAAACTACTTTTCAGGCACAGTGCAAAGCTTAGAAGGGAACAAGTGCCATTTTGGAGTTCAGATTTTGCTGGAGTGGTTTGAGGGTGTCATTGAGGTTCCAGAAAAGCATCACCCCCCACAGTGACCTCATTTTACAAAGTACACTGTCCAATAAATTCATCTAGGGGTGCATCAGTCATATTGACACCACAGGGGTGCCACAGAATTGTGTTCCATTGGGCAGTAAAGAAAAAATAATTACATTTTTACCACCAAAAGAGCACCGATCCTAGTAACACCAGTGTCATCAGGGCCAGCTCTGATCGGTGTGATCGATGTCATTGACAGGGCACAGCAGCGGTATGACTGCTCTGTGACCTGTCTGTCACCTCTCTGTGACCATACTGCAGGTCCTAACACTAGGTGAGGATTCCTGCAGTGCGGTCACCACGCTACAGGATCTTCTGCTGTGCTGCACCTTCTGGTACCACAGAAGCCTGGGACACCATAATCCCTGTTGAAGAAAGAAGAAAGAGAGACTACAGCTGTAAGTGTCTTGATCCCTGCCCAATCTCTCTTCATCCACCCCAATCCCCCCTTCTCTTTCCCTTTCTTTTTACTCCCCTTCACCCCCTTTTGCACCACCTCTGTGTGCACATTTAGCAGCCACCGAGCGTTGATTGGTGACGCAATTCACCGATCAACACTCGTGCTCGCTTCTCTTTTTCACCCCTTTCTGCACCCCCTCCATGCGCACATCCAGCAGCCACTGAGCTTTGATTAGTGACACAGTTCACTCATCAGAGCTTGTGCCTGCTGTTTTCTATTTTTCTTTCTCACCCCCCTTGCGTCACCCCCATGTGCACATCCAGCAGCTGCTGAGTTTTGATTAGTGATACAGTTCGCTCATCAGAGCTCATGCCTGCTATTTTAGACACTTTTATTTTCACCACCTCCTTGCCCACATCCAGCAGCCGCCAAACTTTGATTAGTGACACAGTTCACTCATCAGAGCTTGTACCTGCTGTTTTCCATTATTCTTTCTCACCCTCCCTTGCGCCACCCCTGTGCACGCAACCAGCAGCCATTGAACTTTTTATTACTGACGCAGTTCACTTATCAGAGCTTGTTCCTGCTGTTTTCCATTATTCTTTCTCACCCCCTCCTTGCGTCACCCCCATGTGCACATCCAGCAGCCGCTGAGTTTTGATTAGTGATACAGTTCGCTCATCAGAGGACATGCCTGCTATTTTAGACACTTTTATTTTCACCACCTCCGTGCACACATCCAGCAGCCGCCGAACTTTCATAAGTGGCGCAGTTCACTCATCAGAGCTCTTGCCTGCTGTCTTAGACACTTTTCTTTTTTGCCACCACCGTGCCCACATCCAGCAGCCGCCGAACTTTGATTAGTAACACAGTTCACTCATCAGAGCTCGTACCTGCTGTTTTCCATTATTCTTTCTCACCCTCCCTTGCGCCACCCCTGTGCAGGCAACCAGCAGCCATTGAACTTTTTATTACTGATGCAGTTCACTTATCAGAGCTTGTGCCTGCTGTTTTCCATTATTCTTTCTCACCCCCTCCTTGCGCGACCCCCTTGCACACAACCAGCAGTCACTGAGCTTTTATTAGTGGCGCAGTTCACTCAGAGCTCGTGCCTGCTGTTTTAGACACTTTTATTTTTGCCACCTCCGTGCACACATCCAGCAGCCGCCGAACTTTGATAAGTGGTGCAGTTCACTCATCAGAGCTCGTGCCTGCTGTTTTACACTTTTCTTTTCACAGACACTCTTTTCTCCCTGGTTGTGCTTTTTTTCTGTTAGTTTTTTCTTTTCAGACAAAAGTTTACACCAAACAGTATCCCCCCCACACACACAAACGGTTAAAAATATAGTAATGACCATATTCATTAAAAAATGTCATCCCGTTCATCCCAACAACGCTGTTCAGTAGGGTTGAGCGACCTTGACCTTTTTAGAGTCGAGCCGTGTTTCGCGAAACCCGACTATCTCTAAAGTCGGGTCGAGTGATATCGGCCGATTATGGCGTAAAGTCAGGGATCGGCCGAAACACGAAACCCAATGCAAAGTCAATGGGATTATTCTCTCTCTCTCTCTCTCTCTCTCTCTATGCTTTCCTTGCCTCCACCACTGATAACGAGGGAGAAGATCCCACATTTCTTTATTTCTCAGATTTGTTGTCCTCTTACTCCTCCTCATCTTCCTCCTCAGGTCCTGCTGAACCACCATGCAGATGTTCCAGGAGAGAGGAGGAAGCAGCGCCCTCCTTTCCAGAAGATAAAACACACCCCATTACGGACCCCGTATGGATCTCGCCACCAAAAAATTGTGGCACAATCAGGAATCAAGTTTGACACCACTGGCCTCACAGAACTAGAGTTTTTCAAAGTCTTTTTCTCTGAGGATTTTGTTAACCTCATGGTGGGCCAAACTAACTTATATGCTTGTCAATTTTTGGCACAAAACCATGATTCATCATTTTCTCACTGGTCTCATGTAGACGCAATTGAAATGATACAGTTTTGGGGCCTAGTCCTTCACATGGGGATACTGAAGAAGCCAGAACTTCGGCAATACTGGAGTGTTAATGTTTTATACAACACTCCAATATTCTGAATGGTCATGGCCCGGTCGTGTTTTGAGGCAATCCACAAATTACTGCATTATACCGATAATGCACAGTATCACCCACGAGATGACCCCAACTTTGACCGTCTGTTCAAAGTTCAACCAGTCATCGAACACTTCAACAAAAAGATTGCTGAAGTGTACATGCCCCAAAGGGACATCTGCGTGGATGAGTCCTTAGTTCATTTTAAGGGAAGACTCCGATTCCGTCGGTACCTGCCCAGCAAGAGGGCAAGGTACAAAATTAAACTCTATAAGCTGTGTGAGAGTACCTCAGGGTACACCCACAGGTTTAGAGTTTACAAAGGGAAGGACACCAGTATTGAACCCACTGAATGTTCCCCTGTCCTGGGAGTGAGTGGGAAAATTGTGTGGAATTTGGTGCATCCACTGCTGGATAAAGGTTATCACCTCTACACCGATAACTTTTATACCACTATTTAAATCCCTATCTGTGCGAGGTACTGCAGCCTGCGGTACTGTCCACAAAAATCAGAGAGGTCTCCTGAAAACGCTACTTGGGCAGTTGCTCTGAAGGGGTGACAGCAGAGCCCAATGTAGTGACCACCTCAATTTATATTGAGATCCAGATACTCATGCACCATCCTCTCTAGTCATTCACAACGTGTCAAACTTGTACTATGTTCTGCTGGTGCACTGGCTGGTTTACAAAATGTGTGAAACGACTCACAGAAATGATGTTCCCAGGCTTGGATGTCTAGAACTGGGATGCACATTGTTTGCCTCACTGCTGTCATAGAGAAAACCACTCTAGTGCATTCCAAAGACGTGGCGCAGCACGCGAGAAGTCTTGGAGACTGGAGTGGGAGATTCTGAATGATGATGTTAACCTTAGGTCATTAGCAGAATGGAAGGCATGGGCAGGGTGGCAGACTGAGACAAGGGAGGAGATGTAGGGTTTAGTTATTCAACCCTAGGTGTTTAGAGCAAAAAAAGGGGAGAAGCCAGCGCAGCCTAAGGTTAAGACGCAATACATAAAGTGCGAATGCACATATTAATTTCTAACTGTATTTTCAAAATGAGACATTTAGCAAACAATTGATCAATTCTTTGAGCCACCCCGCCTCTTCACGGCAATCTCATATTGGGGCAGTCCTACACTACGTTTTTTATATTCGCTGTGCCATAAAGGCCTCCTAAATGAACTAAATGCAAGACCACATTAAAAACATGCTGTACCCGGAGCATATACTGAGTCACCCCCATGGCACCAGAGTAGGCAAGCGAGGATAAAGGTTGACCAGGTCCAGACAGACATTTCGGATCCAACCTCCACACTGCTCATCTAGAGCCACAGATGAAGAGTGAAACAGGCTGAGGCACAGGTGCATAATTAAACAAAGCCTGAGGCAGGGCAGGGCTGCTGTGTGTGAACAGCAGCCTATCAATCACTGAGACACAGAAAGAATGGCGCACATAACCAGGCGCGGCGCACGGCAACAGTGGTGGTCAGCCACTTACCAATAACAGAGCAAAAAAGGGGAGAAGCCAGCGCAGCCTAAGGTTAAGATGCAATACATAAAGTGCGAATGCACATATTAATTTCTAACTGTATTTTCAAAATGAGACATTTAGCAAACAATTGATCAATTCTTTGAGCCACCCCGCCTCTTCACGGCAATCTCATATTGGGGCTGTAGCTGACCACCACTGTTGCCGTGTGCCGCGCCTGGTTTTGTGCGCCATTCTTTCTGTGTCTCAGTGATTGATAGGCTGCTGTTCACACACAGCAGCCCTGCCCTGCCTCAGGCTTTGTTTAATTATGCACCTGTGCCTCAGCCTGTTTCACTCTTCATCTGTGGCTCTGGATGGGCAGTGTGGAGGTTGGATCCGAAATGTCTGTCTGGACCTGGTCAACCTTTATCCTCGCTTGCCTACTCTGGCGCCATAAGGGTGACTCAGTATATGCTCCGGGTACAGCATGTTTTTAATGTGGTCTTGCATTTAGTTCATTTAGGAGGCCTTTATGGCACAGCGAATATAAAAAACGTAGTGTAGGACTGCCCCAATATGAGATTGCCGTGAGGAGGCGGGGTGGCTCAAAGAATTGATCAATTGTTTGCTAAATGTCTCATTTTGAAAATACAGTTAGAAATTAATATGTGCATTTGCACTTCATGTATTGCGTCTTAACCTTAGGCTGCGCTGGCTTCTCCCCCTTTTTTGCTCTGTTATTGGTAAGTGGCTGACCACCACTGTTGCCGTGTGCCGCGCCTGGTTTTGTGCACCATTCTTTCTGTGTCTCAGTGATTGATAGGCTGCTGTTCACACACAGCAGCCCTGCCCTGCCTCAGGCTTTGTTTAATTATGCACCTGTGCCTCAGCCTGTTTCACTCTTCATCTGTGGCTCTGGATGGGCAGTGTGGAGGTTGGATCCGAAATGTCTGTCTGGACCTGGTCAACCTTTATCCTCGCTTGCCTACTCTGGCGCCATGGGGGTGACTCAGTATATGCTCCAGGTACAGCATGTTTTTAATGTGGTCTTGCATTTAGTTCATTTAGGAGGCCTTTATGGCACAGCGAATATAAAAAACGTAGTGTAGGACTGCCCCAATATGAGATTGCCGTGAAGAGGCGGGGTGGCTCAAAGAATTGATCAATTGTTTGCTAAATGTCTCATTTTGAAAATACAGTTAGAAATTAATATGTGCATTTGCACTTCATGTATTGCGTCTTAACCTTAGGCTGCGCTGGCTTCTCCCCTTTTTTGCTCTGTTATAGGTGTTTAGAAGTTTAGTTCTCCAACACTTTTGTCAAGTAGTTTAGTTCTACATCCTCTGCTGTGTAGTGACTTAATTCTCCATCCCCTTTCGCCCTGCAAGCCTTGAGGATTCCAAGATTTGTGGAGCAGTCCTGTCCTTGCCTGCCTTCACAGCCACCAGAGTCTGCCAGTGTCTGTAAGCAATATGTAACACCCCTAGCCATGCATGCTGGACTGTGAATGAGGTGCAGACAAAGATGTTATGGTGGATTGAGAAAGATGAGATGTGTTTGGTATTTGAGATCAGTCAAAAACAGCAGGCATGGAAACATCTGTAATAGCTGATGGACTGTCACTCACCTCAACTGTAGTGGGGAAACAAGTGGAGGTACTGCGGCTGGAGACCTGTGTGAGAACACTATCCATGGTGATGGAGGAGGAATAAGCAGCAGATGCGGTTGATGAGGCCACATTTTATCACACTGAAGTTCACAGACTAACGCATTTTGATCGCCATGTGACTGTTCATGCATGTAGCTGTAAAATCTTTGGAATTTTTGCCTCTACTGAGACTTTTTTTTTTTAACAAAGTTGGCATATAATGTGAGTTGGGTCATCCTTTTCAGTCCCAAAAAATACCTTTGCCAACCATGCGAACTGCAGACCAGCCACAGACCAACAACTACAGTTGTGGCTGTGGATGCTGTGCTTGTTGTGGTTGCATCACTCCGTGTCTGTGCAGCAAGCCGCAACGTATCCTCCTCAACTTCCTCCTCCTCTACTTCCTCTGAACTACTCTGAACTACTCAGCTGCGTGCCTCTGGGTTCACAACAAGTGGGATTTATAACCTTATTGTCATACTCCCTGTCTCTGCTCTCCCACTCCTCACCCTGATAGTCACTCTCCTCCTCCTGCCCTGACAGCACATTCAAGTCCACATGTCTCTCAGGTATCTGAGTCTCCTTAGGATCACCTTCACCCCCGGGGGTTAATGGCTGGTGATAAGGGTCTGGATTTTGCTCAGACCCTACTTCGTCAGGCTCCGGATCCAACTAAAAAAAAATTTGAGCATAATTGTACATTCTTTCCTCCCCTTGAAACTGTGAATCTTTGAAGCAGACCTCTGATACCCATGGAATAGAATGAACAGCTCTGCAGACTTGCACATCTGTGGTTTTCCACAGTCAGCTGGGAGGATGAATAGTTGTGACATAGGGGGATAATTTGGTTGCCACCTCTGAGGACTGTATTGTGTGTGATTGTAAAGAGGAGAACCGAGCTGTGGGGACCTGTCCTATGCCCGGTCCCGAACTGTTGGGGCTGTCTCCTGTGTTTTCCGGGGGAAGGAGTAAGAGATCAGACAAACCTTTGCACTCGGAAACAGGGTGTGGCTAAACGGCAACAGCCACAGCATGTGTGGAGGCAATCAGTCTTGATGGGATCAGGCACGTGCAGCACAGAGAGAGAAGTGCTCCATCCCTTGAGCACCAGGACTGCGCCAACCCGTGGCCGTGTACTCTCGCTGTGACCAGCGGTGATTGCAGAGAGACAAGTGCAGTGCGCTCAGTAACTGGCAGAGAGCACGTGGCGCAAAGAGAGAACCGGGCACTGGACAGATGTTTGCAGCCCACCTTAGCAGCATATGCATTCCCGCTCATAGGGGACCCTGACAATGCTATCACCAGGAGACGAAAGCCGTTACTAATCGAATCTCCTTGGACAAACACCGTGCCTCCCGTTGCCAGCACTACCAACCTCCAAGTGGTACCTACATTCTGAAGAACTACTAACACGATTAGTGCACAACTGAACTACTGTCAATTTGTGTATTAACCCTGCATATCCTTTGCAATTGGACTGCTATTCCCCATTTAACCCTTCATCTCCCTGCAAGGAGTTTATCCCCTGTTAAATTAAAACTGTTAAATTTGTTAACCCTTGCTCTGCCTTCTGTCTGTCACTGCATTACACAACCTGCTTTCACTTGGCATCTTCGACAGGATGCAGTCTACAGACTCAGAAGAGCCTGACCAGGCAGCCATGGGTACCACAGGAGCCAATACACCTCTGGGAGCCATGCTGAGCAACCTTCCAAAGTTCAAAGGGAGCAACACTTTACTATGGGACTGGACTGAGTGGGTTAAGGGCATGTTGAGGATGCATCCCATGACCCCTGTTGTGAATTCTGTTGTCGAGCTCCCTCCTGTGGTCATGAATGGTACTTCGGCGAGTTCTGTCTATGGGCTCCCTCTGGTGGCTATGAGTGAAGCTGCTGCTCCTGAGGTTCCTTACACAGGTGACGTGGTTTATCCTTTGGTTGGCTGCTCTATTTAACTTCCCTCAAAACGTTACTCCATGCCAGCTGTCAATGTTTTTGCATTGCTTCAGTTCGCTCCTGGATCTCTCTGGTAACCTGCCTTCTCCTGCAGAAGCTAAGTTCCTGATTGTCATTATTTGTTCACTGTTTTCTTGTCCAGCTGGTTATCATGATTTTGTCTTGCTAGCTGGAAGCTCTGGGATGCAGAGTGGCCCCTCCGCACCGTGAGTCGGTGTGGAGGTCCTTTTTGCACACTCTGCGTGGTCTTTTGTAGGTTTTTGTGCTGATCGCAAAGTTACCTTTCCTATCCTCTGTCTATTTAGTAAGTCTGGCCTCCCTTTGCTGAAACCTGTTTCATTTCTGCGTTTGTGACTTTCATCTTTACTCACAGTCAATATATGTGGGGGGCTTCCTTTACCTTTGGGGAATTTCTCTGAGGCAAGGTAGGCTTTATTTTCTATCTCTAGGGCTAGATAGTTCTTAGGCTGTGACGAGGCGCCTAAGTCTGGTCAGGAGCGCTCCACGGCTATTTTTAGTGTGTGTGATAGGATTAGGGCTTGCGGTCAGCAGAGCTCCCACATCCCAGAGCTCGTCCTGTATGAGGTTTAACTATCAGGTCATTCCAGGTGCTCCTAACCACCAGGTCATAACAGACCCCCGCAATGCAGGTGGAGATTGCCATGATGGCTCTGGACAGAGAAGCGGGGTGCTCCATCATATTCTGGTCCCCACAGAGAGAGACACCTTTACCAAAGTGTTACAAATTCTAGAGAAAATGCACGGGAACCCTACAGACATTGGGGAATTGCGCATGTGCTTGTTAAGTCGTGTCCAAAGGGAGGGGGAGTTGGTGGCCCAATACATGAATGCGCTGCAGGAGATCCACTCTGCGATCACTAAGTGGGATGATCTCTATCCTGACATAGTTCTTAGAGACCAACCAGTGGCAGGCTTTAGAGATGCACTGCTTAATCAGGCTTTGCGGGAGCGCTTGCAGGTTAATCCGCGTATGTCTTTTTTGGAGGTTGGGGCAGAGGTGCATGCACGCGAGCAAAAGCAAGGGGTGACAGCCCAGGCAGGGAAGGTCAGGATCGGGGAGATATCCACTCCGCTTGCAACTGAACCAAGTTGAGTGAGCAAAATCCGGAAGAAAATCCAGGGAATGTGATAAGAATGGTCTGACTTAAGGAAGAACCCTCCCCTAACCCTGGATCCCTCCAGAGGTTGCACTAATCCCAAGTGTCGCCTGGAAAAGAGACAACCTCGCACAGAATGATGGCCAATCTGTTTTGCATATGGTGACATTGGACATTATGCCCGTGGATGCATGCGCCGGGGGAAATCTTCCAACCGCCGTCTGTTAAACTAGCGGGCTCCATGGCTGAGGGACGCGGCCCGGAGCCTGAGCATTCAAGAATGAGAAAGTGAAGTCCCATAAGTTTAGTGTCTCTGAGTCCTCTTGTATGGGCTGAAGTAGATGGTCAAGCTGTCCGCTGTTTAATTGATACCGGCTCTCAAGTAACTACTGTGCCCAAGACTTATTTCAGGCATCATTTTCCCAAGGTGATGCAGCCTGAATGGAGCCCAGTAATTAAATTGATGGCGGCCAATCAGTTACCCATCCTGGTTGCATGGCTGTTCTGGATGCAAATCACTCCGTGTGGCAAAGATGTGGGCCAGAAGGGAGTCGTGTTAACCGGTGGGAACCCAGGCAATGGTCCTACTATGACTCTAAGGCTACCGTCACACTATACGATTTACCTACGATCACGACCAGCGATATGACCTGGCCGTGATCGTAGGTAAATCGTAGTGTGGTCGCTGGAGAGCTGTCACACAGACAGCTCTCCAGCGACCAACAATGCCGAGGTCCCTGGGTAACCAGGGTAAACATCGGGTAACTAAGCGCAGGACCGCGCTTAGTTACCCGATGTTTACCCTGGTTACAAGCGTTAAACTAAAAAAAAACAAACAGCACATACTTACATTCTGGTGTCGGTCAGGTCCCTTGCAGTCTGCTTCCCGCACTCAGTGACTGCCGGCCGTAAAGTGAAAGTGAAAGCACAGCCGCTGTGCTCTGCTTTCACTTTACGGCCGGCAGTCACAGTGTGGGAAGCAGACGGCAAGGGACCTGACGGACACCAGAATGTAAGTATGTGCTGTTTGTTTGTTTTTAGTTTAACGCTTGTAACCAGGGTAAACATCGGGTAACTAAGCGCGGTCCTGCGCTTAGTTACCCGATGTTTACCCTGGTTACAAGCGAACGCATCGCTGGATCGCATCGCTAGATCGCTAGATCGGTGTCACACACACCGATCTAGCGATGACAGCGGGAGATCCAGCAATGAAAGAAAGTTCCATACGATCTGCTACGACGTACGATTCTCAGCAGGATCCCTGATCGCTGCTGCGTGTCAGACACAGCGATATCGTAACGATATCGCTGGAATGTCACGAATCGTACCGTCGTAGCGATCGAAATGTTATAGTGTGACGGTACCCTAAGAATGAACATGTTGAAAGAACTTGGAAGCATCCTGGTCAATGGGTCTGCAGATGTGTTCCTGAATCAATGGAGCCCTCACACCCCCCAGAGAAAGCTGTTTCAACAGTTGATACAGGTGGCCCAGGCCCAAGAGACGTCGAGTGAAGGAAGAACATTGGGGGAGGTGGTCGTGCCAGCCGCTGCCAACCTCATTCTACCACCAGGTCAGAATATGCTCACTCTGCCCATATGAGCCTGTACCCATTTTGAAGGAGCAGAAGTTCAGGTAGAGCCCATTTTAATAGAACAACTATCTCCCTAGTCAACCTAGGAGATGTAAAGCTGCAACAGCTTCATACGCAGTGAAGAAGCAGTGACCCACAAATTCAAACACAAAAGTCTCTTTTAATGTGTTTCTTCACGGCATTAAAGTCCACTTCACATAAATGCATATAACTTCAGTGATCAGTAGTGTTGAGCGATACCGTCCGATATTTGAAAGTATCAGTATCGGATAGTATCGGCCGATACCCGAAAAGTATCAGATATCGCCGATACCGATATCCGATACCAATACAAGTCAATGGGACATCAAGTATTGGAAGGTATCCTGATGGATCCCAGGGTGTGAAGGAGAGGAAACTCTCCTTCAGGCCCTGGGATCCATAGTGAGGTGTAAAATAAAGAATTAAAATAACAAATATTGTTATATTCACCTCTCCGGCGGCCCCTGGAACATCACTGCGAGTCACCGGCGTCCGGCAGGCTTCTTTGTTCAAAATGAGCGCCTTTAGGACCTGCGGAATGACGTCGCGGCTTCTGATTGGTCACGTGCCGCCCATGTGACCGCCACGCGACCAATCAGAAGCCGCGACGTCATTCCACAGGTCCTAAAGGCGCTCATTCTAGGAATTTATCTGAGGAATGACGTCGCGGCTTCTGATTGGTCGCGTGGCGGTCACATGGGCGGCACGCGACCAATCAGAAGCCGCGACGTCATTCCGCAGGTCCTAAAGGCACTCATTTTGAACAAAGAAGCCTGCCGGACGCCGGTGACTCGCGGTGATGTTCCAGGGGCCGCCGGAGAGGTGAATATAACAATATTTTTTATTTTAATTCTTTATTTTACACCTCCGATACCGATACCCGATACCACAAAAATATCGGATCTCGGTATCGGAATTCTGATACCGCAAGTATCGGCCGATACCCGATAATTGCTGTATCGGAATGCTCAACACTAGTGATCAGTTTACACCAGTTCACAGTAATGCATAACACATGGCTTTAGATTTGCGGTCCCTAAACAGGCCAGACTTCCCTTGTCCAGTTTCCCTGGGCGACCGCACGCCATCTCACAGTCTCTATACGTCTCCGTACACACAGCCTCATATGTTGCAGACACTACACATGCCAGCCCTCCTCTGACTAGTTCTCATGGGTGTCCTGCATCGCTGTATCACAGTCTCTTTACAGACTCTTTACTCACACAGTCGTACACAGTTTAGGATATCCTCCGGATAGCAGCCGGGCACCATATCCAACTGTTTGCAATCGTTACACATGCTAGTCCTCTTTCGGGTACAGGACATCCACCTCCAGGCACAGGACTATCCACATCTGACTCCTACAGGCACAGGATATCCACCTCCGGGCACAGGATATCCACCTCCGGGCACAGGACTGTCCACATCCAAGACCAGTACCATGGACGACTTGCATCTCTGTGTACGCTGCGGGTGCCAGGCTATTCAGTTGCCCTGGGTGCTGGCTCTGCTGGCCTCCATGCACTCTGCAGACCAGCACACACCAGACTGACACTGATGTGCACCTCGCACACCTGGCCTGACCTGGCCAGACACCTGACAGACCCATACCCCTTACTGCAGGGCTTTTAAACACACATAAACCTGTGGCCTTCAGCCACTTGGAAAACCCAGACCGGAAATCCGTGACTCTCATGCACACCTATGGACTTCATCCGTCTGCATGCACATTCTGGGAGAACAAACAGCGCCCCCTAGCTGTATCAGAGGCCACAGCCTCACAGAGAGGACAGTCTTATGCTCCCACCCAAAAGTGAAGTAGCACAGATAGTGGGTATGCCGGAAGAGTTGACACCACCAGAGGCTGTTCATTTGATGGTGTAACAAGGGGATCCCTGGACAATAGCTGTGGCGGTGTCCTCTGAACCGCCCTCTAATCACCTTAAGGAAAGATGCCGAATCCTGGAGCAGATACGGACCGAACTAATGGAACTCTCACCACAACAGGTACAACAAGTGGAAGTGATACCAGTGGTGCTAGAGTGATACCAGGATGTTTTTGCCCATCATGATGATGATTTCGGCTGCACCTCAGCCATCACCCATGAGATTTCAATGGGAAACACCACACCCATTTGGGAATGATATTGACAAATTCCACCACAAATATACCAGGACTCCAGGAGGTGAAAGAGATGTTGGCGCATATGCTACAGAGTTGGGTCATCTGAGAGAGCCAAAGCCCGTGGGTTGCCCCCATTGTTCTAGTAAGAAGGAAGGATGGGACCCTGTGTTTCTGTGTAGATTACTGGAAGCTCAATGTCTGCACTGTGCGAGACTCATAACCACTACCAAGAATTGAGGAGTCCTTGTCTGCTCTGGGAAAAGCAAAGTACTTCTCGTCGCTGGATCTGGCCAGTGGATATTAGCAAGTGCCGATGTCCGAACAAGCCCGGGCAAAGACAGGATTCATACTGCCTATGGGATTGTTCAAGTTCAATCAGATGCCTTTTGGCCTTACCAACGCACCCGGGACCTTTTAACGATTGATGGAAAGATGTTTGGGAGACCTGAATCTTGAAGCTACCCTCATCTATTTAGATGACAACATCATCTATGCCGCCACCTTTGAGGAGCACCTGCAATGGCTGGAACAGATGTTGAGTCGTCTGCAGAAGCACGGCCTGAAAATAAAACCTCGGAAGTGTCATCTCTTTCGCAAGCAGCTTGAATATCTGGGACATGTCGTATCTGCCAAAGGGGTGAGACCGACACGTGAGAAGATAATAGCAGTGCAGGACTGGCCCACTCCAAAGACCATGAAGGATGTCCGGGCCTTTCTGTAACTTACCAGATACTATCGATAGTTCGTGAAAAACTTCATTCGAATTGTTAATCCGCTGCTGGAATTGTTGAAGGGAGTACCATCTGGCAACAAGAATCAGACCATCCAGTGGGGAGATAGCCAGAAAGAAGCTTTCCGAGCCCTAAAAATGGTCCTGACTGAAGCACCCGTACAGGCCTATGCAGACTTCTCTCAGTCTTTCATCCTCCACACCGATGGAAATCTACATGGACTAGGAGCTGTATTGTTGGAGATGCAGGACAGGAAAGAGTGAGTGATTACTTATGCGAGCCAGTGTATTCATGACTCTGGACAAAATCCAAATAATTCCAGCTCTTTCATGCTGGAACTGCTGGTGTGGGCAATGACAAAGAAATTCGCTGAGTACCTGTCCGGGTCTGAAGTCTTGGTACACACCAATAACAATCCTCTGGCCCACCTGGAAAATGCGAAACGGGGGACTCTGGAGCAGAGATGCGTAGCTCGTATGGCATCGATATAAGATCGTATATCAGAGGGGAGCTGAGAATACGCATGCTGATGCTTTATCCAGAGTGACTCATGAGCGACCTGGGCTTAATTGGGACGAAGAGCTGGAGGCCGACGAGATCCCTGGGTTTCTGAACCCTGCCAGGACGTTGGTGGCAACGCAGGGGCAGGTCAGCTAGGCGTCCGGAGAACACACCCTGGGACGGCTCCGTTATGACTGGATCTGGCTCCAGCAAGAGGATGGGGAATTTGCTCGGTTGAGGTAGTGGGTAGCCTTGAAGAAACTTCCCAGCTGAGAAGAGAGGGAGGCCCTGTCCCCAGGAACACTACAGATCCTCCGGCAATGGGAGAGGCTTCAGTTGGAAGATAGCTTGTTGTACCAGAAAGTGCAGCAAGCACAAGAGTTGGGAATTACCTGGCAAGTGGTGCTTCCTGAAAAACTGATCAGTGAGGTGGCCACTGAAGCTCATGAGAGAGGGGCCCACTTTGGCCCGTAGAAGACATTCCAGTGGCTGCAGAAGTTGATCTACCATTCTTGCTCGGCTAAAGACTGCAGTAGATGAAGCTTGTCATAGGTGCAGGAACTGCACATATTTGGGATTGCACTGGAATAAAACTTTTTTGCAGACGATTTTGAGTGCCGGATTTTTTTGATTTTTTTGACTTAGACAGGAACTGCGAACTGGCCAAGCCTCCAGAACAGAGGGCCCCTATGCAGACCTTTGTGACTTAATGATCGATTACTTGACTGTGAGTCCAGCTCACCTAGGATATGAAAACTGTCAGATGATGACCGATCATTTTACCAAATTTTCTGTGGTAACTCCGACCTGGGATCAGACTGCCGAATCGGTGGCACAGGCCATTTGCAGAGACTTCATTCGAGTATACGCTTGTCTGATGAGAATCCACTCTGACCAAGGTGCCTGTTTCCAAGGAAGAGTAATGGAAGAACTGCATCACCTGTATCAAATTGAGAAATTCAGAACAATGCCCTATCATCCACAAGAAAATGGAGCCTGTGAGTGTTTCAATCGGATGCTGATTCAGATGCTGAGGATGCTAGAGGAGGACCGGAAAGTCCGTTGGCCTGAGTATGTGGCCAAGTTAGTTTGGGTGTACAAACCTTTTTTGGTTACATGGCACAACTGGATACACTCCAGACAACCGGCTGTTCGGCCGAAAAGGGCGAGAGATCACTGAGTTGGACCCCAAGGAGGACTACCGGCGGACGGGGATGTCCACCTGGGTCCATGAACATCGACATTGTTTACAGACTCTGCATTGATTGGTCCAGAACAAGTTTTGAGAGCTTGAACATCGTGAGAGAATGCCCCTGTGAGAGACAGCTCTCAAGGTCAGACACGGAGTACTGGTTTGAGACAAGCGGCCTCGGAGCAAGTTGGAGTATCAGTGGGAGAAAACCCCGTACTAGGTGAAATGCCAGATTGGATCCGAAGGTCCTGTCTATGAGATTCAACCAGAAGGGGAAGAACATACCCCCACACGAGTAGTTCATGCTATGTCCTTGTTTGTCACGGGACCCAGATCACTTGGGGAGAACGCACAATGTTCATGAAACACTCCCTTCTACAACTGCTGACTATGAGGAAGAAGAATTTTCCAGCCCATCACCTGTCGACCCAGGAGAGGCTCAGGAGCCTGAAACTCCCGAGGTGGCTTCTCCACTGAATATGGGCACATTCCCTCCCTCGCCCGTTCAACCTGACTCCACTACCCAACCTGACTCAGCTACTCAACCTGACTTACTCCGGAGAAAACTAATAGCAGCTGGAATACCACCCAGTCATTACAAAAACAACCAGATTATTTGGCAGCTGATCCGTGAGTGCCAATGTTTACTGCAGGAACTCTCACCAGTGGAATGGAGAGGGGTAGTGTAAGGAGGAGAACAAGGCCGTGGGTACCTGTCCTATGCCAGGTCCGGAACTGTCAAGGCTGTCTCCTCTGTTGTCCATGGGGAAGGAGTAAGATACCAGACAGACCTTTGCACTTGGAAACAAGGGGTGTGGCTAAGCGGCAACAGCCACAGCACGCGCAGAAGCAGTCAGTTTTCAGGCGGGAACAGGCAGCGTGCAGCACAGAGAGAGAAGTGCTCTGTCCCTAGAGCACTGGGACTACGCCTGCCCATATCCATGTACTCCCGCCGTGACCAGTGGGGATTGCAGAGAGAGAAGTGCAGTGAGCCCTGGCAGAGAACAAGGTGGCGAGTGCTTTGGGACCGTGAATACAGTGCATGTGCTGCAAACAGAGAACCGAGTACTGGACATATGTTTGCAGCCCACCTTACCAGCATCTACCTTCCCGCCCATGCTGCAGCTTTGTTTCCACTGGCTGCATATGTTCATGGACTAGGGGCTCAGCGGAAGGTGCCAGAGATCGACCACTGCCGCCAGAAGATGGACCGCCATTACTAACTGAATCTCCTTGGACAAACATCGTGCTTGCTGTTGCCACTGGAGCACATGCTCTTTCTGGCCCTCATCTACAAGGCAAAGATGAGAGCGTCCCGCAAGCTCGCTGCCTTGGGGTAACTCTGGACTCTGATCTCTCCTTCATAGCATATACAGTATCCATGCCATTTCTACTTCTTGTTGACAAGAAATCAAAAAATTTTCCCCAACCCATACATTCCTTAATCAAGAATCTGCAAAAACCGGAGTCCATGCACTCATCATCAACTGCCTCGACTACTGCAAGCTCCTGCTATGTGCCCTCCCTTCTAACAGTTTCACACCCTTCCAAACTATCCTAAACTATATTGCCTGACTTAAGGTACCGTCACACTCAGCGACGCTGCAGCGATATAGACAATGAGCCGATCACTGGAGCGTCGCTATTTAGGTCGCTGTAGAGACGTCAAACACAATTACTCAAGAACGATGTAGGAGCGATCCAGTGACGTAACAGCGACTCACTTATCGTTCTCGATGGTTGTCAGCTCCATGTAAAACATTGCTGGCATTGTTGCTTTTGATGTCAAACATGACGATACACGCCGATCTGACGACCAAATAAAGTTCTGGACTTCTAGCTCTGACCAGCGATGGCACAGCGGGATCCAGATCGCTGCTGCATGTCAAACACAACGAGATCGCTATCCAGGATGCTGCAATGTCACGGATCGTTGTCGTTCTCGTTGTAAAGTTGCTGAGTGTGACGGTACCTTAATACACCTATCTCCCCACTATTCATCTGCTTCTCCCCTCTGGTAATCCCTGTATTTGCTCCTCATTACCCAGAGACTCCTGTTCAAAACCCTAACTTTGGCATACAAAGCTATCCACAACCTATCTACTCCATATATCTATGACCTAGTCTTTGTGTACTTGCCTACATGCAAATTCAAATCCTCACAAGATCTTCTCTACTCCCCTTTTATTTCTTGTACTCACAATGGTACTACATTTCTCCTGTACATCCACTCTACTCTGGAACTCTCTACCCCAACATATCATACTCTTGCTTACCATGGGAACCTTCAAAAGGAACCTGAAGAACCACCTCTTCCGACAAGCCTACAACCTACAGTAATGATCTTTCATCATATTGTAGGGTCCTCTCTCCTCCAGTACCAGTCAGTGACTTGTATTGTTTAAGATTATTGTACTTGTTTTTATTATGTATACCCCTTCTCATGTGTAATGCACGATAGAATAAAACATGCTTTAAAAATAAATAATAATAATAATACCGCTGAGCGGCTGCCAACGATAGGGAGTTGAGTAGCCTATTTAGTAACAGAAGTTGTCCAAAAGCTGCGCAATTATACTATTTCTACTTTTGGGAAATTGATGCCACTTTAGTGGTGCATGTCAATAATTTTTGGAAATGTTTGCACTTCAAGATGGGTGTCCTTCATGCATGTTATCTGTAGCAGTAGGGCTCTTAGACCAGCAGACCTGCACTTGCTTTCAGTAAAATACCTGTGTTACTTGTTATGATACGGTGGTCTAGGAGCAACATGGAATGAGCTCTGAAGGAAGTGGTAACTGTACTGACCGCAGTCCCTAAGCTCAACACAACACTAGAAGTAGCCGTGGAATGCTCCTAACTCTCCCTAGGCATCTCGTCACAGCCTAAAAGCTAACTACCCCTAAAGAAAGAAGCAGGAAAGCTATCTTGCCTCAGAGAAAATCCCCAAAGGATAGATTAGCCCCCCACAAATAATGACTGTGAGTGGAGAGGGAAAAGACATACACAGAATGAAACCAGGATGAGCACAGGAGGCCAGTCTAGCTAAATAGATAGGACAGGATGGAATACTGTGCGGTCAGTATAAAACACTACAAAAATCCACGCAGAGTTTACAAAAAATCTCCACACCTGACTAAAGGTGTGGAGGGCAAATCTGCCTCCCAGAGCTTCCAGCAAGACAGAATTAATTCACACTGATAAGCTGGACAAACATAGAAAGCACAGAATGGATAAGTCCACAATCTATGGACAGAAAAGAGCAAGCAAAAACTTAGCTTTGCTGAACTGGTCAGGATAACAGGGAACTCCAAAGAGATGTGAATCCAACCAGGAACCATTTACAAGTGGCACTGGCTGAAGAAAGAGCCAGGCCTAAATAGCCGAGCAGAAGAGACGATAAGTGGAGGCAGCTGATGACAGCTAACTCCAAGGAGCAGCCATACCACTGGAAACCACAAGAGGGAGCCCAAGAGCAGAACTCACAAAAGTGCCACTTACAACCACCGGAGGGAGCCCAAGAGCGGAATTCACAACAGTTACTATCCTTAAATGTTTTAAATGTCAGTTGGCAAAACTGATATTTGTGCCACCTGACTGTGGCTGAGTAGAAAAGCAGTTTGAGTTGTTGCGTGAGATATCAGGGCTCCCAGCAAAGAAGGCTTATACTGGTCTCTCACCCACCTTGTCTTAATTTTAAAGTGAAATTAAAAACTATAAATGCTGGCTCAGGCCCTGATATTTCATTCATAGCCCATGGCTGACTGCTGCTGTGCCATTATCCAATTTCCACTGTGGGTGGAACACACTCAAAACAAAGCAACGGTCACAGATAGTGTTGAGCGATACCTTCCGATATCGGAAAGTATCGGTATCGGATTGGATCGGCCGATATTCAAAAAATATCGGATATCGCCGATACCGATACCCGATCCCAATGCAAGTCAATGGGACCAAAATATCGGAATTAAAATAAACCCTTTCTTGCCTTGTAGGTTCATTCTACATGAAGGAAAACAACTAAGAATAATGCCGGATGTATTTGGGGAGGTGGCGGAGACATTAAAGTCATAGAGGTTTATCCCAATCAAATAGAATAGCATGTTTTTTTTTTTTTTTAAGACGTTCGGAGTGACAAAGATATTGACTATGTAAAATTTTTTTTTTATTTTGTCAGATATTGATGTTTCACTATTCCACGCCCTTCCCCTTCTTTTTTTTCTTTTTTTTTTTTTTCTTTTCCCACACTTTCATCTTCATCATCATCAGCATCTTTGACATCAACTTCTTCTTCACCTTATTCATCTTCTTCTTCATCCTTTACCTTTTTTTTTTTTTGATTACATTCATCATATTCATTTTAATCAACTATTATTATTCTTCCTATTCTACATATTCTTCTTATTCCACTGTTATTATTCTTCCTATTCTACTTCTTCATCATATTCTCATTTGTGACAGGCATTCCCGTAGTTGTTATCTATAAAAGTTGGAAGATTACACCTTCCGTTCTGCCAGTCACAAAAGTTACATTTGTCCGCGTTCAGTTTGGCCTGCAGCATCAGGCTTTATCCAGGGGCACCACGAGGAGGAACGGACTCACCCCCATACACTGCTTAGTCTTCTTCTGCATATAATTTAGATAATATCTTTTGCTCTGATATTAAGTCTTATGCTTAATGTTCTTCTGCTCTTTGTTCTGCAGCCTCTTGTTCTTCTGCTTCTCGGTCTTCCATGTCGTCGTCTCCAGGGTCATCGTCTCCAGTGTCGTCGTCTCCGCCGTCGTCGTCTCCGCCGTCGTCGTCTCCGTCGTCGTCGTCGTCATCGGGGTGGTCTTCCGGGTCGTCGTCGTCGTCATCGGGGTGGTCTTCCGGGTCGTCGACTTTAGGGTCTTCAACTTGGAAATGTAGCAGAAGGTACAAGAAGGCTGAGAAAATGCCAAGAACCAGCTGATGGAACTGGAACTCGGATGGCTACCCGAAGGTTCAAGAGCCTATGGAACTACCGAGGACCAGCTGACAATACTGGAACCCGGTTACTAAGCAGGAGGTACCCGTGCTAAAAAGCACTACCAAGGACCGCCTGACGTTGGCGGAACTCGGATACCCAGAAGGAGGCACCTAAGCCAAAGGCTCTGCCCGGAACCAGCTGACGGTACTGGAACCAGGATGGGGAGCAGAAGGTACAAGAGCAAAAGACACTGCCGAGAACCAGCTGACGGTACTGGAACCCGGATGGGTAGCCGAAGGTCCAAGAGCCAATGGAACTACCGAGGACCAGCTGACGTTACTGGAACCCGGTTACTAAGCAGGAGGTACCCGTGCCTGAAAGCACTACCAAGGACCACCTGACGTTGGTGGAACTTGGATACCCAGAAGGAGGCACCTAAGCCAAAGGCTCTGCCCGGAACCAGCTGACGGTACTGGAACCAGGATGGGGAGCAGAAGGTACAAGAGCAAAAGACACTGCCGAGAACCAGCTGACGGTGCTGGAACCAGGTGGTGGACCTGAAGGCCCACAGGAGAGGAGAGAACAGCTAGGCCGCGAGGCAGCCGCAGTTACCGAACCCCAACAGTCCTACAGGGGGAGCTGGGCCTACTGGCACTACAGAACCAGCCTTGACTACCAGATCACGCAGCCCACATAGGAAGCTCCTAAACTGGAGGCACCCTGGAGTTGGCTAACCCGACAGCACCACGACGGGGCAAGCATAGGCGTCTCAGTGAGCTTGACACAACCCGAAAACAGCTGACGGTGCTGAGACCAGGCTTGGCACGAGGGAGTACCTGTGTCAAAAACACTGCCGAGAACCAGCTGGCGTTGCTGGAACCCAGATGCGTTGCCCCAGTGTGCAAGAGCCAATGGCACGACCGAGGACCAGCTGACGGTGCTGGAACCCGGTTACTAAGCTGTAGGTGCCCGCGCTTAAAAGCACTACCAAGGACCGCCTGACGTTGGCGGAACTCGGATACCCAGGAGGAGGCACCTAAGCCAAAGGCTCCGCCCGGAACCAGCTGACAGTGCTGGAACCAGGAGGTGGACCCGAAGGCCCACAGGAGAGGAGAGAACAGCTAGGCCGCGAGGCAGCCGCAGTTACCGAACCCCAACAGTCCTACAGGGGGAGCTGGGCCTACTGGCACTACAGAACCAGCCTTGACTACCAGTTCACGCAGCCCACATAGGAAGCTCCTAAACTGGAGGCACCCTGGAGTTGGCTAACCCGACCGCACCACGACGGGGCAAGCATAGGCGTCTCAGTGAACTTGACACAACCCGGAAACAGCTGACGGTGCTGAAACCAGGCTTGGCACGAGGGAGTACCTGTGACAAGAACACTGCCGAGAATCAGCTGGCGGTGCTGGAACCCGGATGCGTTGCCCCAGTGTGCAAGAGCCAATGGCACCGAGGACCAGCTGACGGTGCTGGAACCCGGTTACTAAGCTGTAGGTGCCCGCGCTTAAAAGCACTACCAAGGACCGCCTGGCGTTGGCGGAACTCGGATACCCAGGAGGAGGCACCTAAGCCAAAGGCTCAGCCCGGAACCAGCTGACGGTGCTGGAACCAGGAGGTGGACCCGAAGGCCCACAGGAGAGGAGAGAACAGCTAGGCCGCGAGGCAGCCGCAGTTACCGAACCCCAACAGTCCTACAGGGGGAGCTGGGCCTACTGGCACTACAGAACCAGCCTTGACTACCACTTCACGCAGCCCACATAGGAAGCTCCTAAACTGGAGGCACCCTGGAGTTGGCTAACCCGACAGCACCACGACGGGGCAAGCATAGGCGTCTCAGTGAGCTTGACACAACCCGGAAACAGCTGACGGTGCTGAGACCAGGCTTGGCACGAGGGAGTACCTGTGTCAAAAACACTGCCGAGAACCAGCTGGCGTTGCTGGAACCCAGATGCGTTGCCCCAGTGTGCAAGAGCCAATGGCACGACCGAGGACCAGCTGACGGTGCTGGAACCCGGTTACTAAGCTGTAGGTGCCCGCGCTTAAAAGCACTACCAAGGACCGCCTGGCGTTGGCGGAACTCGGATACCCAGGAGGAGGCACCTAAGCCAAAGGCTCGGCCTGGAACCAGCTGACGGTGCTGGAACCAGGTGGTGGACCCGAAGGCCCACAGGAGAGAAGAGAACAGCTAGGCCGCGAGGCAGCCGCAGTTACCGAACCCCAACAGTCCTACAGGGGGAGCTGGGCCTACTGGCACTACAGAACCAGCCTTGACTACCAGTTCACGCAGCCCACATAGGAAGCTCCTAAACTGGAGGCACCCTGGAGATGGCTAACCCGACCGCACCACGACGGGGCCAGCATAGGCGTCTCAGTGAGCTTGACACAACCCGGAAACAGCTGACGGTGCTCAAACCAGGCTTGGCACGAGGGAGTACCTGTGTCAAGAACACTGCCGAGAACCAGCTGGCGGTGCTGGAACCCACATGCGTTGCCCCAGTGTGCAAGAGCCAATGGCACGACCGAGGACCAGCTGGCGGTGCTGGAACCCGGTTACTAAGCTGTAGGTGCCCGCGCTTAAAAGCACTACCAAGGACCGCCTGGCGTTGGCGGAACTCGGATACCCAGGAGGAGGCACCTAAGCCGAAGGCTCGGCCCGGAACCAGCTGACGGTACTGGAACCCGGATGGGTAGCCGAAGGTCCAAGAGCCAATGGAACTACCGAGGACCAGCTGACGTTACTGGAACCCGGTTACTAAGCAGGAGGTACCCGTGCCTGAAAGCACTACCAAGGACCACCTGACCTTGGTGGAACTTGGATACCCAGAAGGAGGCACCTAAGCCAAAGGCTCTGCCCGGAACCAGCTGACGGTACTGGAACCAGGATTCGGAGCAGAAGGTACAAGAGCAAAAGACACTGCCGAGAACCAGCTGACGGTGCTGGAACCAGGTGGTGGACCTGAAGGCCCACAGGAGAGGAGAGAACAGCTAGGCCGCGAGGCAGCCGCAGTTACCGAACCCCAACAGTCCTACAGGGGGAGCTGGGCCTACTGGCACTACAGAACCAGCCTTGACTACCAGTTCACGCAGCCCACATAGAAAGCTCCTAAACTGGAGGCACCCTGGAGTTGGCTAACCCGACAGCACCACGACGGGGCAAGCATAGGCGTCTCAGTGAGCTTGACACAACCCGGAAACAGCTGACGGTGCTGAGACCAGGCTTGGCACGAGGGAGTACCTGTGTCAAAAACACTGCCGAGAACCAGCTGGCGTTGCTGGAACACAGATGCGTTGCCCCAGTGTGCAAGAGCCAATGGCACGACCGAGGACCAGCTGACGGTGCTGGAACCCGGATACTAAGCTGTAGGTGCCCGCGCTTAAAAGCACTACCAAGGACCGCCTGGCGTTGGCGGAACTCGGATACCCAGGAGGAGGCGCCTAAGCCAAAGGCTCGGCCTGGAACCAGCTGACGGTGCTGGAACCAGGTGGTGGACCCGAAGGCCCACAGGAGAGGAGAGAACAGCTAGGCCGCGAGGCAGCCGCAGTTACCGAACCCCAACAGTCCTACAGGGGGAGCTGGGCCTACTGGCACTACAGAACCAGCCTTGACTACCAGTTCACGCAGCCCACATAGGAAGCTCCTAAACTGGAGGCACCCTGGAGTTGGCTAACCCGACCGCACCACGACGGGGCAAGCATAGGCGTCTCATTGAGCTTGACACAACCCGGAAACAGCTGACGGTGCTGAAACCAGGCTTGGCACGAGGGAGTACCTGTGTGTTATGTTTGCTAATGACAGGTGTTATGAAGGCAATCCAGAAACACAGTGTGCTTAGCGATCAGAGCGCACACAGTGATCTGACAAATACCCAAAAATACAAGAACGAGCTCTGAGACGTGGAAACTCTGTAGACTGCACACCTGATCCTATCCTAAACACAACTAAAAGCGGCTGTGGATTGCGCCTAACAACTACCTTGGCAACTCGGCACAGCCTAAGAAACTAGCTAGCCTGAAGATAGAAAAATAGGCCTGACTTGCCCCAGAGAAATTCCCCAAAGGAAAAGGCAGCCCCCCACATATAATGACTGTGAGTAAGATGAAAAGACAAAACGTAGGGATGAAATAGATTCAGCAAAGTGGGGCCCGATATTCTAGGACAGAGCGAGGACAGTAAAGCGAACTTTGCAGTCTACAAAAAACCCTAAAGCAAAACCACGCACAGGGGGCAAAAAAAAACCCACCATGCCGAACTAACGGCACGGCGGTACACCCTTTGCGTCTCAGAGCTTCCAGTAAAACAAAAGACAAGCTGGACAGAAAAAAAGCAACAAAAAAGCAAAAAGCACTTAGCTATACAGAGCAGCAGGTCACAGGAACAATCAGGAGAAGCTCAGATCCAACACTGAAACATTGACAAGGAGCAAGGATAGCAGCATCAGGCGGAGTTAAGTAATGAAGCAGTTAACGAGCTCACCAGAACACCTGAGGGAGGAAGCTCAGAAGCTGCAGTACCACTTGTGACCACAGGAGTGAATTCAGCCACAGAATTCACAACAGTACCCCCCCCCTTGAGGAGGGGTCACCGAACCCTCACCAGAGCCCCCAGGCCGACCAGGATGAGCCGCATAAAAGGCACGAACAAGATCGGAAGCATGAACATCAGAGGCAAAAACCCAGGAATTATCTTCCTGAGCATAACCCTTCCATTTAACCAGATACTGGAGTTTCCGTCTAGAAACACGAGAATCCAAAATCTTCTCCACAATATACTCCAATTCCCCCTCCACCAAAACCGGGGCAGGAGGCTCAACAGATGGAACCATAGGTGCCACGTATCTCCGCAACAACGACCTATGGAATACATTATGTATGGAAAAGGAGTCTGGGAGGGTCAAACGAAAAGACACAGGATTGAGAACCTCAGAAATCCTATACGGACCAATAAAACGAGGTTTAAATTTAGGAGAGGAAACCTTCATAGGAATATGACGAGAAGATAACCAAACCAGATCCCCAACACGAAGTCGGGGACCCACACGGCGTCTGCGATTAGCGAAAAGTTGAGCTTTCTCCTGGGACAAGATCAAATTGTCCACTACCTGAGTCCAGATCTGCTGCAACCTATCCACCACAGAATCCACACCAGGACAGTCCGAAGACTCAACCTGTCCTGAAGAGAAACGAGGATGAAACCCAGAATTGCAAAAAAATGGAGAAACCAAGGTAGCCGAGCTGGCCCGATTATTAAGGGCGAACTCAGCCAACGGCAAAAAGGACACCCAATCATCCTGGTCTGCAGAAACAAAACATCTCAGATATGTTTCCAAGGTCTGATTGGTTCGTTCGGTCTGGCCATTAGTCTGAGGATGGAAAGCCGAGGAAAAGGATAGGTCAATGCCCATCCTACCACAAAAGGCTCGCCAAAACCTTGAAACAAACTGGGAACCTCTGTCAGAAACAATATTCTCAGGAATGCCATGCAACCGAACCACATGCTGAAAGAACAAAGGTACCAAATCAGAGGAGGAAGGCAATTTAGCCAAGGGCACCAGATGGACCATTTTAGAAAAGCGATCACAGACCACCCAAATGACTGACATCTTTTGAGAAACGGGAAGGTCAGAAATGAAATCCATCGAAATATGTGTCCAAGGCCTCTTTGGGACCGGCAAGGGCAAAAGCAACCCACTGGCACGAGAACAGCAGGGCTTAGCCCTAGCACAAATCCCACAGGACTGCACAAAAGTACGTACATCCCGTGACAGAGATGGCCACCAGAAGGATCTAGCCACTAACTCTCTGGTACCAAAGATTCCAGGATGACCAGCCAACACCGAACAATGAAGTTCAGAGATAAGTTTATTAGTCCACCTATCAGGGACGAACAGTTTCTCTGCTGGACAACGATCAGGTTTATTCGCCTGAAATTTTTGCAGCACCCGCCGCAAATCAGGGGAGATGGCAGACACAATGACTCCTTCCTTGAGGATACCCGCTGGCTCAGATAAACCCGGAGAGTCGGGCACAAAACTCCTAGACAGAGCATCCGCCTTCACATTTTTAGAGCCCGGAAGGTACGAAATCACAAAGTCGAAGCGGGCAAAAAATAACGACCAACGGGCCTGTCTAGGATTCAAGCGCTTGGCAGACTCGAGATAAGTCAAGTTCTTATGATCAGTCAATACCACCACGCGATGCTTAGCTCCTTCAAGCCAATGACGCCACTCCTCGAATGCCCACTTCATGGCCAGCAACTCTCGATTGCCCACATCATAATTACGCTCAGCGGGCGAAAACTTCCTGGAAAAGAAAGCACATGGTTTCATCACTGAGCAATCAGAACCTCTCTGTGACAAAACCGCCCCTGCTCCAATCTCAGAAGCATCAACCTCGACCTGGAACGGAAGAGAAACATCTGGCTGACACAACACAGGGGCAGAACAAAAACGACGCTTCAACTCCTGAGAAGCTTCCACAGCAGCAGAAGACCAATTAACCAAATCAGCACCCTTCTTGGTCAAATCGGTCAATGGTTTGGCAATGCTAGAAAAATTACAGATGAAGCGACGATAAAAATTAGCAAAGCCCAGGAACTTTTGCAGACTTTTCAGAGATGTCGGCTGAATCCAATCCTGGATGGCTTGGACCTTAACTGGATCCATCTCGATAGTAGAAGGGGTAAAGATGAACCCCAAAAATGAAACTTTCTGCACACCGAAGAGACACTTTGATCCCTTCACAAACAAAGAGTTAGCACGCAGGACCTGAAAAACCATTCTGACCTGCTTCACATGAGACTCCCAATCATCTGAGAAGATCAAAATGTCATCCAAGTAAACAATCAGGAATTTATCCAGATACTCACGGAAGATGTCATGCATAAAAGACTGAAACACAGATGGAGCATTGGCAAGTCCGAACGGCATCACTAGATACTCAAAATGACCCTCGGGCGTATTGAATGCAGTTTTCCATTCATCTCCTTGCCTGATTCTCACCAGATTATACGCACCACGAAGATCTATCTTAGTGAACCAACTAGCCCCCTTAATCCGAGCAAACAAGTCAGATAACAATGGCAAGGGATACTGAAATTTAACAGTGATCTTATTAAGAAGGCGGTAATCAATACACGGTCTCAGTGAACCATCCTTCTTGGCTACAAAGAAGAACCCTGCTCCCAGTGGTGATGACGATGGGCGAATATGTCCCTTCTCCAGGGATTCCTTCACATAACTGCGCATAGCGGTGTGTTCAGGCACGGACAAATTAAATAATCGACCTTTAGGGAATTTACTACCAGGAATCAAATTGATAGCACAATCACAATCCCTATGCGGAGGTAGAGCATCGGACTTGGGACCTTCAAATACATCCTGATAATCAGACAAGAACTCTGGGACCTCAGAAGGGGTGGATGACGAAATCGACAAAAATGGAACATCACCATGTACCCCCTGACAACCCCAGCTGGATACCGACATGGAATTCCAATCCAACACTGGATTATGGGTTTGTAGCCATGGCAACCCCAACACGACCACATCATGCAGATTATGCAACACCAGAAAGCGAATAACTTCCTGATGTGCAGGAGCCATGCACATGGTCAGCTGGGCCCAGTATTGAGGTTTATTCTTGGCCAAAGGTGTAGCATCAATTCCTCTCAATGGAATAGGACACCGCAAAGGCTCCAAGAAAAACCCAAAACGTTTAGCATAATCCAAATCCATCAGATTCAGGGCAGCGCCCGAATCCACAAACGCCATGACAGAAAACGACGACAAAGAGCATATCAAGGTAATGGACAGAAGGAATTTGGACTGTACAGTACCAATGACGGCAGACCTAGCGGACCGCTTAGTGCGCTTAGGACAATCAGAAATGGCATGAGTGGAATCACCACAGTAGAAACACAGACCATTCAGACGTCTGTATTCCTGCCGTTCAACTCTAGTCATAGTCCTATCGCACTGCATAGGCTCAGGTTTAACCTCAGGCAGTACCGCCAAATGGTGCACAGATTTACGCTCGCGCAAGCGTCGACCGATCTGAATGGCCAAAGACAAAGACTCATTCAAACCAGCAGGCATAGGAAATCCCACCATGACATCCTTAAGAGCCTCAGAGAGACCCTTTCTGAACAAAGCTGCCAGCGCAGATTCATTCCACTGAGTGAGTACTGACCATTTCCTAAATTTCTGACAATATACTTCTATATCATCCTGACCCTGGCACAAAGCCAGCAAATTTTTCTCAGCCTGATCCACTGAATTAGGCTCATCGTACAGCAATCCGAGCGCCAGGAAAAACGCATCGACACTACTCAATGCAGGGTCTCCTGGCGCAAGAGAAAATGCCCAGTCTTGAGGGTCGCCGCGCAAAAAAGAAATAATAATCAAAACCTGTTGAATAGGATTACCAGAAGAATGAGGTTTCAAGGCCAGAAATAGCTTACAATTATTTTTGAAACTTAGAAACTTAGTTCTATCTCCAAAAAACAAATCAGGAATAGGAATTCTTGGTTCTAATATAGATTTCTGATCAATAGTATCTTGAATTTTTTGTACATTTATAACGAGATTATCCATTGAAGAGCACAGACCCTGAATATCCATGTCCACACCTGTGTCCAGAATCACCCAAATGTCTAGGGGAAAAAAAAAAAAGTGAACACAGAGCAGAAAAAAAAAAATGATGTCAGAACTTTTTCTTTCCCTCTATTGAGAATCATTAGTTGGGCTCCTTGTACTGTTATGTTTGCTAATGACAGGTGTTATGAAGGCAATCCAGAAACACAGTGTGCTTAGCGATCAGAGCGCACACAGTGATCTGACAAATACCCAAAAATACAAGAACGAGCTCTGAGACGTGGAAACTCTGTAGACTGCACACCTGATCCTATCCTAAACACAACTAAAAGCGGCTGTGGATTGCGCCTAACAACTACCTAGGCAACTCGGCACAGCCTAAGAAACTAGCTAGCCTGAAGATAGAAAAATAGGCCTGACTTGCCCCAGAGAAATTCCCCAAAGGAAAAGGCAGCCCCCCACATATAATGACTGTGAGTAAGATGAAAAGACAAAACGTAGGGATGAAATAGATTCAGCAAAGTGGGGCCCGATATTCTAGGACAGAGCGAGGACAGTAAAGCGAACTTTGCAGTCTACAAAAAACCCTAAAGCAAAACCACGCAAAGGGGGCAAAAAAAACCCCACCGTGCCGAACTAACGGCACGGCGGTACACCCTTTGCGTCTCAGAGCTTCCAGCAAAACAAAAGACAAGCTGGACAGAAAAAAAGCAACAAAAAAGCAAAAAGCACTTAGCTATACAGAGCAGCAGGTCACAGGAACAATCAGGAGAAGCTCAGATCCAACACTGAAACATTGACAAGGAGCAAGGATAGCAGCATCAGGCGGAGTTAAGTAATGAAGCAGTTAACGAGCTCACCAGAACACCTGAGGGAGGAAGCTCAGAAGCTGCAGTACCACTTGTGACCACAGGAGTGAATTCAGCCACAGAATTCACAACACCTGTGTCAAGAACACTGCCGAGAACCAGCTGGCGGTGCTGGAACCCAGATGCGTTGCCCCAGTGTGCAAGAGCCAATGGCACGACCGAGGACCAGCTGGCGGTGCTGGAACCCGGTTACTAAGCTGTAGGTGCCCGCGCTTAAAAGCACTACCAAGGACCGCCTGGCGTTGGCGGAACTCGGATACCCAGGAGGAGGCACCTAAGCCAAAGGCTCGGCCCGGAACCAGCTGACGGTGCTGGAACCAGGAGGTGGACCCGAAGGCCCACAGGAGAGGAGAGAACAGCTAGGCCGCGAGGCAGCCGCAGTTACCGAACCCCAACAGTCCTACAGGGGGAGCTGGGCCTACTGGCACTGCAGAACCAGCCTTGACTACCAGTTCACGCAGCCCACATAGGAAGCTCCTAAACTGGAGGCACCCTGGAGTTGGCTAACCCGACCGCACCACGACGGGGCAAGCATAGGCGTCTCAGCGAGCTTGACACAACCCGGAAACAGCTGACGGTGCTTAAACCAGGCTTGGCACGAGGGAGTACCTGTGTCAAGAACACTGCCGAGAACCAGCTGGCGGTGCTGGAACCAAGATGCGTTGCCCCAGTGTGCAAGAGCCAATGGCACGACCGAGGACCAGCTGGCGGTGCTGGAACCCGGTTACTAAGCTGTAGGTGCCTGCGCTTAAAAGCACTACCAAGGACCGCCTGGCGTTGGCGGAACTCGGATACCCAGGAGGAGGCACCTAAGCCAAAGGCTCGGCCTGGAACCAGCTGGCGGTGCTGGAACCCAGATGCGTTGCCTAGTAAAGATTGTCTTCCTAGAGCCCCAACTAGCGGTGCTGGAGCAAAGGGTAAGCAGGGGGAGCAGAGTGTAGGCCGAAGCCTGCACTGGTGGCAGCTTTTGGTCGGTTGTGCCAGCGTGGCTTGTGCTGGACTCGATGCCGGCTACACAGCAGGGGAACAGCTGGCGGTGCTGAACCCCACTAACACATTGGCTGGTGTTTTTCTCTGTGCAGCTAGCACTTCCAGGCTACAACTGGCGGTGTTATAGCCCAGGGTCAGCAGGAGGAGGAGAGGAGCAGAGTGTAGGCCGAAGCCTAGTTGAACCAATTTCAAAGGTAACCTTTAACCCCCCTCGGGTGTTGCAAGGTACAAGAGCCACACCTTGAACTGCATTAATGATGCACAAGTCAAAGGTTGCTCTCTTAATTTTGCTCCTTGCACACGCTGAATAAAACACGTACACTATTTAGCCCATTATACTGTCAAACAGTAGTGGAGGCGTGACTTGTCTTTTTAAGGAGACGCAGCACAGGTGTACAAATTTACACCTAGGTGCTGGGCGCAGATTCCTTACCGTTGTTATTTGCAGTACAGGAAACTGCGCTCTTGTGTTATCCCTTGGCAATACTCTGTTAGTGCAGGCCGTCTCATGACCTCGTTTCATGTTGGCCGGTGCGGTTAACGATGGACATGAATCCCAGACCCACAGTGCCTTTTCCTAAAGTCACACTGCGGTGCTGGGATTCGTGGCCTTGTGCAGTAAATATGTTCGCCGCTCACACATGTCCTTACACCTGCTTCAGACTGGGCGGCCTCAGCTGATCCCTTATCGCATGCCGCGGCCATGAGGCCGCACAGTCAGAAGAAGGCGGAAGGAGGGGAGTGAAGACAGGGGAACATATGCACTGCTCGTGCCCATCAATCACACCCTCGCAGTCAAAATATATGAGACAACGAGGGGCGTTGTGTCGGGCAGGGCGGACGCACAGGCACAGCCAGCCAACCAATGATGTCAGAAGACGGGCAGCGCTAACAATGGGGGTGCTGCGTGTCATTAGAATGGAAAGTCACACCTCAGGGACAGTGGAATGGTCTCTAATGAGACACATTTTGTACGTGTTGAGTTCCACGTGGGCAAGGAGAAAAAAGTCAGCCACCTTGTACAAATGCAGCAGTACTGCTGTACAAGGTGGCTGTTATACATAGAAACACCTGGGGGCGGGGGGCAGGCTCCCTTCAATTTCAGTTCATGTGCCTGCGTGGCGTTTGCAGGACACGTTGCCGGCTACACAGCAGGGGAACAGCTGGCGGTGCTGAACCCCACTAACACATTGGCTGGTGTTTTTCTCTGTGCAGCTAGCAGGTCCGGGCAAAAACTAGCGGTGTTTGAGCCCAGGGTCAGCAGGAGAGGAGCAGAGTGTAGGCTGAAGCCTGCACTGGTGGCAGCTTTTGGTCGGTTGTGCCAGCGTGGCTTGTGCTGGACACGATGCCGACTACACAGCAGGGGAACAGCTGGCGGTGCTGAACCCCACTAACACATTGACTGGTGTTTTTCTCTGTGCAGCTAGCAGTTCCAGGCAAAAACTAGCGGTGTTTGAGCCCAGGGTCAGCAGGAGAGGAGCAGAGTGTAGGCCGAAGCCTAGTTGAACCAATTTCAAAGGTTACCTTTAACCCCCCCTCAGGTGTTGCAAGGTACAAGAGCCACACCTTGTGCAGCATTAATGCTGCACAAGTAAAAGGTTGCTCTATTTAATTTGCTCCTTGCACACGCTGAATAAAACACGTACACTATTTAGCCCACTATACTGTCAAACAGTAGTGGAGGCGTGACTTGTCTTTTTAAGGAGATGCAGCACAGGTGTCAAAATGTACACCTAGCTGCTGGGCGCAGATTCCTGAGCGTTGTTAGTTGCTGTACAGGAGTCTGCGCTATTGTGATCCCTTGGCCATGCGCTGTGAGCGCTTCCTGTCTTCTGACCTCATTTCATGTCGGCCGTTGCGGTTAGCGATGGACATGAATCCCAGACCCACAGTGTGTTTTCAAAAAATCACACTGCGTGGCTGGGATTCGTGGCCTTGTGCAGTAAATAGGTTTGCCGCTCACACATGTCCTTACACCTGCTTCAGACTGGGCGGCCTCATCTGATCCCTTATCGCCTGCCGCGGCCATGATGACACCCAGTCTGAAGAAGGCGGAAGGAGATGAGTGAACACAGGCAAACATATGCACTGCACATGCCCATCAATCACACCCTCGCTGTCCAAAAAAATAAGACACCGAGGGGCGTTGTTTCAAGCAGGGCAGACGCACAGGCGCAGCCAGCTAATCAATGATGTCAAAAGACGGGCAGCGCTAACAAGGGTGGTGCTGTGTATCATTAGAAAGGAAAGTCACACCTCAGGGACAGTGGAATGGTCTCAATGAGACACATTTTGTACGTGTTGAGTTCCACGTGGGCAAGGAGAAAAAGTCAGCCACCTTGTACAAATGCAGCAGTACTGCTGTACAAGGTGGCTGTTATACATAGAAACACCTGGGGGTGGGGGGCAGGCTCCCTTCAATTTCAGTTCATGTGCCTGCGTGGCGTTTGCAGGTCACGTTGCAAGCTACACAGCAGGGGAACAGCTGGCGTTGCTGAACCCCACTGACACATTGACTGGTGTTTTTCTCTGTGCAGCTCGCATGTCCGGGCAAAAACTGGCGGTGTTAGAGCCCAGGGTCAGCAGGAGGAGGAGAGGAGCAGAGTGTAGGCCGAAGCCTGCACTGGTGGCAGCTTTTGGTCAGTTGTGCCAGCGTGGCTTGTGCTGGACACGATGCCGACTACACAGCAGGGGAACAGCTGGCGGTGCTGAACCCCACTAACACATTGGCTGGTGTTTTTCTCTGTGCAGCTAGCACTTCCGGGCAGAAACTGGAGGTGTTTGAGCCCAGGGTCAGCAGGAGGAGGAGAGGAGCAGAGTGTAGGCCGAAGCCTGCACTGGTGGCAGCTTTTGGTCAGTTGTGCCAGCGTGGCTTGTGCTGGACACGATGCCGACTACACAGCAGGGGAACAGCTGGCGGTGCTGAACCCCACTAACACATTGGCTGGTGTTTTTCTCTGTGCAGCTAGCAGGTCCGGGCAAAAACTAGCGGTGTTTGAGCCCAGGGTCAGCAGGAGAGGAGCAGAGTGTAGGCCGAAGCCTGCACTGGTGGCAGCTTTTGGTCGGTTGTGCCAGCGTGGCTTGTGCTGGACACGATGCCGACTACACAGCAGGGGAACAGCTGGCGGTGCTGAACCCCACTAACACATTGACTGGTGTTTTTCTCTGTGCAGCTAGCAGTTCCGGGCAAAAACTAGCGGTGTTTGAGCCCAGGGTCAGCAGGAGAGGAGCAGAGTGTAGGCCGAAGCCTAGTTGAACCAATTTCAAAGGTTACCTTTAACCCCCCCTCAGGTGTTGCAAGGTACAAGAGCCACACCTTGTGCAGCATTAATGCTGCACAAGTAAAAGGTTGCTCTATTTAATTTGCTCCTTGCACACGCTGAATAAAACACGTACACTATTTAGCCCACTATACTGTCAAACAGTAGTGGAGGCGTGACTTGTCTTTTTAAGGAGATGCAGCACAGGTGTCAAAATGTACACCTAGCTGCTGGGCGCAGATTCCTGAGCGTTGTTAGTTGCTGTACAGGAGTCTGCGCTATTGTGATCCCTTGGCCATGCGCTGTGAGCGCTTCCTGTCTTCTGACCTCATTTTATGTCGGCCGTTGCGGTTAGCGATGGACATGAATCCCAGACCCACAGTGTGTTTTCAAAAAATCACACTGCGTGGCTGGGATTCGTGGCCTTGTGCAGTAAATAGGTTTGCCGCTCACACATGTCCTTACACCTGCTTCAGACTGGGCGGCCTCAGCTGATCCTTATCGCCTACCACGGCCAGGAGGCCGCACAGTCTGAAGAAGGCGGAAGGAGATGAGTTAAGACAGGCGAACATATGCACTGCTCGTGCCCATAAACCACACCCTCGCTGACAAAATAAATATGACAACGAGGGGCGTTGTTTCTAGCAGGGCGGATGCACAGGCGCAGCCAGCTAACCATAATGACAAAAGACTGGAAACACTACCAAGGGGGGTGCTGCGTATCATTAGAAAGGAAAGTCACACCTCAGGGACAGTGGAATGGTCTCAATGAGACACATTTTGTACGTGTTGAGTTCAACGTGGGCAAGGAGAAAAAGTCAGCCACCTTGTACAAATGCAGCAGTACTGCTGTACTAGGTGGCTGTTATACATAGAAACACCTGGGGGGGTGGGGCCAGGTTCCCTTTAATTTCAGTTCATGTGCCTGCGTGGCGTTTGCAGGTCACGTTGCCGGCTACACAGCAGGGGAACAGCTGGCGGTGCTGAACCCCACTAGCACATTGGCTGGTGTTTTTCTTTGTGCAGCTAGCACTTCCGGGCAAAAACTAGCGGTGTTTGAGCCCAGGGTCAGCAGGAGGAGGAGAGGAGCAGAGTGTAGGCCGAAGCCTGCACTGGTGGCAGCTTTTCTTCTGTTGTGCCAGCGTGGCTTGTGCTGGACACGTTGCCGACTACACAGCAGGGGAACAGCTGGCGGTGCTGAACCCCACTGACACATCACCTAGTGTTTTTTCTGTGTAGACAACACTTCCAGGTGGCAACTGACAGTGTTGAAACCCAGGGAATCAAAGAGGAGCAGAGTGTAGGCCGAAGCCTGCAGTGGAGCAAGTTGAAAGGGAACCTTTAACCCCCCCCCCCAGGCATTTGTTGCTGAAAGAGCCATCTTGTACAGCAGTAATACTGCACATGGAAAATGGTGGCTCCGAAAATTATGCTCCTTGCAAACGCTGAAGTACACACTCATATAATGTATCCCCTCACACCGTCAAACCATCCCGGAAGTGGGACTTTCCTTTGTAATGTGACACAGCACAGCCGTCATTCCAACCCCCTTGGTGCCGGGCGCCACCTCCTCAACGTTGTTTGGTTCTGTCACGGAGCCCGCGCTGTAATGTTATCCCTTGGCCATGCACAGTTAGCGGTGGCCGTCTTCTGACATCATGTAGGTGTCAGGCTGGCAGTGCCTGTGCGTCCAAGCTGCCCGAGATCCAACCTTGCAGTGTCATCTAATGTAGTCCCACTGCGGGCCAGGGATCCATGGGCATGCGCAGTGCATATCATCGCCTCTCACTCACCTCCTTCCTGCTTCTTCAGACTGTGCGGCGTCACGGCCGTGGCATGCTATTAGGGATCAGCTGACGCCGCCTAGTCTGAAGAAGTGTGAAGAAGGGGAGTGAGAGGCTAGTAGATGCACTGCGCATGGCCATGGATACCAGGCCCACTGTGGGATCACATTAGATGACACTGCGAGGTGTGATTTCGGGCAGCGTGGACGCACAGGCGCAGCCAGGACGACAACAAATGATGTCAGAGGACGGGCAGCGCAAACTGTGCATGGCCAAGGGATAACATAACAGCGCAGGGTCCATGACGGAATCAAACAACGCTAAGGAGGCAGCGCACGGTGCCAAGGGGGTAGCAATGACGGCTGTGCTGCGTCACATTACAAAGGAAAGTCCCACCTCCGGGACGGTTGGACGGTGTGAGGGGACACATTACATGAGTGTGTAGTTCAGCGTTTGCAAGGAGCATAATTTCAAGAGCGACCTTTCCCTTGTGCAGTATTAGTGCTGCACATGGTGGCTCTTTCAGTAACGAACGCCTAGGGGGGGGGGGGACAGGTCCCCTTACATTTTAGTTGTGCCAGCGTGGCGGTCGCATGACACGTTGCCGGATACACAGCTGGGGATCAGCTGACGTTACTGAGCCCCAATAACAGAGGAGCGACTGTTGACTGTGCAGACAGCACTTCCAGGCACCAACTGGCGGTGTTAGAGCCCAGGGACAGCAGGAGGAGCAGATTTGAGGTATTGCCGCACACACAGCTGGGGATCAGCTGACGTTACTGAACCCGAACCCCAATAACAGAGGAGCGACTGTTGACTGTGCACACAGCACTTCCAGGCACCAACTGGCAGTGTTAGAGCCCAGGGACAGCAGGAGGAGCAGAGGAACAGAGTGTAGGCCGAAGCCTGATTGTAGCAAGTTGAAAGGGAACCTTTAACCCCCCCCCCAAGACGTTTGTAGCTGAAAGAGCCATCTTGTGCAGCACTAACGATGCAAAAGGAAAAGGTGGTTCTTTTAATTATGCTCCTTGCAAACACCGAAGTAAACACTAAAAATGTGTCCCCTTATACCGTTAAACCGTCCCGGAGGTGCGAATTTCCTTCGTAATGAGACACAGCACAGCTGACATTCCTATCCCCTTGGTGCCGTGCGCTGCCTCCTCAGCGTTGTTTTAAGCTGTCACGGAGCCTGCGCTGTTCTGTTAGCCCTTGGCCATGCCCAATTAGCGCTGCCTGTCTTCTGACATAATTTGGTGTCAGGCTGTCACTGCCTGTGCGTCCACGCTGCTCCAGATCCCACCTCACAGTCTCGTCCAACGTAATCCCACTGCGGGCCTTGGAACCATGGACATGCACAGTGCATATCCTCGACTCTCACTCCCCTCCTTCCCTCTTCTTCAGACTGTGCGGTGTCACGGCCGTGGCATGCTATTAGGGATCAGCTGACGGCGCACAGTCTAAAGAAGGCGGAGGGAAATGAGCGAGAGCCCGAGGGGAAGATATGCACTGCGCATGCCCATGGATCCCAGGCCCGCAGTATGACTCAATCAGAAGACACAGCGAGGCGGGATCTCGGGCAGCGCGGCCGCACAGGCGCAGCCAGCCTGACACCATATTATGTCAGAAGACAGGCAGCGCAAATAGGGCATGCCCAAGGGATAACAGAACAGCGCAGGCTCCGTGACAGCTTAAAACAACGCTGAGGAGGCAGCGCATGGCACCAAGGGGGTAGGAATGACGGCTGTGCTGCGTCACATTGCGAAGGAAAGTCCCAGCTCCGGGACAGTATAACGGTATCAGTGAACACATTTTATAAGTGTTAAGTTCTGCGTGTGCAAGGAGCTAAAAAAAAAGAGCTACCTTTTCCTTGTGCAGCATTACTGCTGCACAAGATGGCTCTTTCAGTAACAAACGACGGGGGGGGGGAAACAGGTTCCCTTACATTTAGGTTGTTGTGCCAGCGTGGCGGTCGCAGGACACATTGCCGGCTACACAGCTGGGGATCAGCTGACGTTGCTGAAACCCAATAACACTGGGTCATATGTTTTTACTGTGCAGCCTGCACTTCTGAGCCGCAACTGGCGGTGTTGGAGCCCAGGAATAGCAGTTCAGGTGGTAGAAAGATGAACACAGCAGGAGACCTGGATGACACCCAATTACTTAATCAGGCAGAGGAGTGGCAAATTCCTGCGAGATCCAGGCCTGGTTCATTTTCAGGAAAGTAAGCCGGTCAACGTTATCGGAGGATAGTCGCATGCGACGGTCTGTTAGTACACCACCTGCGGCACTAAAGACACGTTCCGATAAGACACTAGCCGCAGGGCAAGCCAGCACCTCCAATGCATACTGGCTTAGCTCTGGCCATGTATCCAGCTTAGAGACCCAAAACTTGAACGGGGAAGAGCCGTCTGGGAGTACAGTAAGAGGGCAAGCCATGTAGTCTGTCACCATCTGACGGAACCGTTGCCTCCTGCTGACTAGAGCCGCCGGTGATGGTGTAGACATTTGGGGCGGGCACACAAAAGTGTGCCAGAGTTGTGCCATACTGGGCTTGCCTTGGGCAGAGGCACTGCTTCTGCTCCCTCTTTGGGCAGAGCCTCCCCCACTGCCTCGACGCACTGAGCTGCTTTGTAAACCACTAGCAGCACTCCTCTCAGTTGGACAGGAGAAGATGATGGAATTCACCAGTGTGTCGTGGTACTCCCGCAATTTACGCTCCCGGGTCAACGCAGGGATGAGGTTTTGGACGTTGTCCCGGTAGCGAGGATCGAGGAGGGTGAACACCCAATAATCAGGCATGTTGAGAATGTGGTCGATGCAGCGGTCGTTTCTCAGGCACTGCAGCATGAAATCCACCATGTGCTGCAGAGTGCCAACTGGCCCAGAAACGCTGTCCCCTGCTTGAGACATGATCTCTGCCCGCTCGTCATCACCCCACCCTCGCTGTACACACTGACCACTGGACAATTGTGTCGCTCCCTCCTCTGGACGGAGCTCTTCCTCCTCCATTGACTCCTCCTCATCCTCCTCACAAATTGGCCCCTGCGTACCCCTTTGTGAGGAACCACGTGGCGCTGACTCTCAAGAAGCTGATGGAAAAGGTGACTCCTCATCCTCCACCTCTTCCACAACATCATCCCTTAACCCTTGCAAAGTTTGCTGAAGCAGGCAGATAAGGGGGACAGTCATGCTGACTAGTGCATCATCTGCACTTGCCATCCGCGTGGAATAATCAAAAGGATGCAAAACCTGGCAGACGTCCTTCATAGTGGCCCACTCTGTGGTTGTGAAGTCTGATCGGCGCTGACTGCGACTTCTTTGCGCCTGATGCAGCTGGTACTCCATAACTGCTTGCTGCTGCTCACACAACCGCTCCAACATATGTAACGTGGAATTCCACCTGGTAGGTAGGTCACATATGATGCGGTATTCCGGAAGGCAGAATCGGCGCTGCAGAGCAGCAATGCGGGATCTGGCCAAGCTGGAACGCCGCAAGTGAGCACACTCTAGGCGGACCTTGTGCAGCAGGGCATCAAGATCCGGATAGTCCCTCAGAAAACTCTGCACAACCAAATTGAGCACATGTGCCAGACATGGGATGTGAGTGAGGTTGCCAAGGGCCAAAGCTGCCACCAGATTTCGGCCATTGTCACACACTACCATGCCTGGCTGGAGATTCGCTGGCAGTAACCACACATCGCTCTCCTGCTTGATGGCATTCCAGAGCTCCTGCGCTGTGTGGCTTCGATGCCCCAATGAAACTAGTTTCAAGATGGCCTGCTGACGTTTGGCCATGGCTGTGCTCATGTCGGTCATAGGTAAACGTTCACGGGTCCATGTGGAGGTGGACTGTGACGGATCCTGCAGAGAGGAATCTGAGGAACTGGTGTAAGAGGAGGAGTCGATGCGTACAGACTGGATTCCTGCAATCCTTGGAGTGGGCAGGACACGTCCTGCGCCACTCGCACGATCTGTACCTGGCTCAACAACATTAACCCAATGGGCAGTGAGGGAAACATATCGCCCCTGTCCATGCTGACTGGTCCACGCATCGGTGGTGAGGTGGACCTTGCTACTGACGGCATTCAGTAGCGCATGTTTTATGTTTGCCTCAACATGCCTGTGCAGGGCAGGGACAGCCTGCCTGCTGAAGTAAAAGCGGCTGGGCACCTTGTACTGTGGGACTGCCAATGCCATCAAGTCACGGAAGCTGTCAGTCTCCACCAGCCTGAACGAGAGCATTTCCAGGGACAACAGTTTGGCAATGCCTGCATTCAGAGCCTGTGCTCGGGGGTGGTTGGCCGAGAATGCCCGCCTTTTCTCCCATGCCTGTACTACCGATGGCTGTAGAGTAGACTGGGAGTGTGAGGATGACTGGGAAGGTGGTGCTGTGGGTGGAATTACACTAGGTCTCTGGACAACAGTGGAGGAAGAGGCAACACGAGATGAAGAGGTGGTAGCTGCCGCTGTTGGTTGGCCTACGTCTTCACTGTGTTTCTGTAACTCCACCGCGTGCCTGTTCCGCACATGTTTCCACATATTTGTGGTATTGAGGTTGCTGACACTTTTACCTCTTTTTACTTTCTGATGACACAGCTTGCATTTGACAAAACAAATGTCATCTGCAACTGTGTCAAAAAAGGACCAGGCACTGCAAGTCTTGGGAGCGCCCTTTTTGGCTTTGGAAAGAGACAGGCTCCTAACGGGTGCCAAAGTGGAGGCTACAGGCTCCGCAGTCTTCCCCCTCCCTCTCCCTCTTTGGCCCGTAAGGGGAAGCTCTTCCTCAGAGCTGCTCCCACCACCTTCCTGTTCCTCACGCCACGATGGGTCAAGGACCTCATCATCTCCACTACCCTCTGCCACCAACTACTCCTCCTGGGTAGTCTCGGCAGCACAGTACGCATCAGAAAGCGGCACCTGAGTTTCATCATCAGATGCGTACTGCGCTGTGGTCACCGGAGGCACTGGCCCACCTGCCTCTTCAGAGTCAAAGAGAAAAAGCTGTTGGGCATCACTGCACACTGTCTCTTCTTCCATTTCTCCAATGCTGCTTGGCTGGCCCCCTGTTTCCAAGCCAAGAGATTCAGAGAACAGAAGTAGAGACGGCTCCTGTCCTGGGCTCTCTGACTGCCTGGCCAATTTGGCAGGTGGTGAAGAGACAGATGGCTGCTCTCCAGTGCTCTGTGCCTGAGAGGATGTGGCACTAACTGAAGTCGATGCCGAGGCGTTAGCTGCCATCCACCCGACAACGGCTTCAATTTGGTCTTCACGCAGCAGCGGTGCACGGCGCTCTCCGACAAAGCTGCGCATGAAGGACTGTTCCCTGCTGAAACTGAGTGACGACGAGTCACCGGCGCCCGCAGCAGGCACAGAATCACCACGTCCTCTCCCTGCTCCTCTCCCTGCTCCGCGCCCACGCCCACGTGCCTTACTCCCTGCCCTCTTCATCTTGGTTGACAGATAAAGATAAGCAGAAAAGTACTAAGGCCTTAGCGTGCTTATTCCTGAAATGCTCCTCCTAACAGGTGTAAGAAACAATAATGTTGTAAAGTGTGGACTAAACTTTATTATTTTTCAAATGTGGCCTACACAAGTGTTAAGTTGTGTTTGGTGAACTTTACTTTTTTTTTTGTGCAGATCGGGCTACAGAGCTAGTTTAAATCACACGGAGACTATGCAGACAGCCGTAAACGGCGCTGCAAGGCCAAACAACCCTCCTCTAGGTTATCCTATGTAGTGTTTTTCCACTATTTAGCTGGAGACGGGTGGAAAGACGCTAATAGGAATTTTTTTTTTTAAATTTTAAACATGCTGCACTATTTGAAAAAAAGGAAATTGTTTTTCAAGGTATGAGGCAGTAACGCACCCTGAGCTGAATCCAATCGGCTATAGCTGAACACAGACTACAGGGCGAGCTGCGCTCACACAGAGACCGTGCAGACAGCCGTAAACGGCGCTGCAAGGCCCAATAAACCCCCTCTAGGTTATCCTATGTAGTGTTTTTCCACAATTTAGCTGGAGACGGGTGGAAAAACACTAATAGGGAATTTTTTTTTAAATTTTTAAACAGGCTGCACTATTTGAAAGAAAGGAAAATTTTTCTCAAGGTATGAGCCAGTAACGAACCCTGAGCTGAATCCAACCGGCTATGGCTGCACACAGACTACAGGGCGAGCTGGGCTCACACGGAGACCGTGCAGACAGCCGTAAACGGCGCTGCAAGGCCCAAAAAAACCCCTCTAGGTTATCCTATGTAGTGTTTTTCCACAATTTAGCTGGAGACGGGTGGAAAAACACTAATAGGGAATTTTTTTTTTAATTTTTAAACAGGCTGCACTATTTGAAAGAAAGGAAAATTTTTCTCAAGGTATGAGCCAGTAACGAACCCTGAGCTGAATCCAACCAGCTATGGCTGCACACAGACTACAGGGCGAGCTGGGCTCACACGGAGACCGTGCAGACAGCCGTAAACGGCGCTGCAAGGCCCAAAAACCCCCCTCTAGGTTATCCTATGTAGTGTTTTTCCACAATTTAGCTGGAGACGGGTGGAAAAACACTAATAGGAAATTTGAGAAAAAATGTGCAGCAGGCTGCACTATGAGCAAAAAAGGACAACTGTGTGAGGCAGTGTGAACCCCCCCCTGAGCTGAATACAACCGGGTATATGGCTGCACACAGACTACAGAGTGAGCTGCACACACACACACAGAGACCTTGCAGAACGCTGTTAAAACAGCGCTGCAAGGCAAGAGCAAGGTGAACAGTGAAGAACACACAGCGTTTTGCTAAATTAGCCTTTGGAAAGGAAAATAAAGCAATTAGCTAGCTCAACTGGCCCTCAGTTAGAACACAGCGTCCTGTCCCTAACTGAAATCACAGCAGAGTGAGCGCAAAATGGCGGCAGCGTTTTTTATAGTGCAGAGTGACATCATTTCAGCAGCCAATCACAGCCTTGCCAGTACTTACATGCCCACCATGCTAAACAGGATGTGCCCACACTTCCAATCATTCCTCATTGGCTGCTGTGTGCAGTTTGAATTCTGCGAACTTCCGATTCCGGTATCCGATACGCGGGAAGTATTGGAATTCGGTATCGGAATTCCGATACCGCAAATATCGGCCGATACCCGATACTTGCGGTATCGGAATGCTCAACACTAGTCACAGATAAATCCACCAAATGCCTTTCTCCATTAGTAACCATTAACAATCTTCAGCCATGCAACATAATCTAACTCTGACAATGAGTGCTAGCCATGACCTAAATTATATAGGAGATGGGAGTGGCTAACAGTGCACAGCTGATAGCCTAAATGCTCCAGGAGCTCTCAATATAGCAGTTTAACCACTTCACTGCCAAAATAAATTTACATTATTTAATAAGAAGGTGAAGTGCTTCTACAGTGCAGGTGTAGGAGAAATCAGATGCTGTGGTTTTCTGGCTCAGCTCTGTCACGGTAAACCCATGACAGTAATCTTTCTTCTGATTGTTGGAGCATTTCACAGCTGCCCCTGCTGACTCTCATTCCACCAATCTTTGCTGAGCTTTCCTTTTTTACTGCCTCACTCTGCAGTTCATTTTGTCTGCCTTCAACTAATCAAAAAACACACTCTTTGGGCCAGAAAGCGCTTCTGGTATGATCTTTCTTTTTGGGGGGACTATTACATGGAGTACACAATTTTTCAGAGGATGAATGAAAGGGAGTGGCTAAACATGTCATCATTGTTTCTAACACTACCCCTGTGGCATTTGTAGCAAAGCTCTGCCTGCATTTCTTCACATCTTTGTCTGATCAGAAGGAGCGTAGGAATGGCTTGAGCTTCTGCGCACACTTGTCAAACGAGGAAAATGTCCTGGAGAGATCTACCAATTTATCAGAAAATTCTGCACAGTATGTGTTCAATTTGTCAACACTCAGTATTAGCTCCATTATCAGTAATGACACATTCAAGACATCAAACGGGTCTAAAGAGGATATTCCATTCTGCTATGACATTTCTAAACTTTTGTAGAAGATTGGCAGTTGTATGCTTCCTATTGAAGCCATCAATTCACAATGTAGCTTGCCTGTGGCTGAAATTCTGTTCTTTGTTAACCTGGTAGGAAAAGGATAATGATGAGGAATAGGCAGCTGGGGTGTTTGTTGCATCGAATCCCAAAACTCCAATCTACTACTCTGTTATTGTCATATAATTTTGTGTCTGTCCACTACCACTTGTCAGCGGGTAAGTTCTGTTGTTAATGAGAACAGTTAGGAAATGTGATAGAGACATGGATATTATTTGCTTTGATTTTCTCATGTTAATTTCTAATAGTTGTGATAATTTAGGTAAGGGGAGTGAGTGCCGAGTTTGCAATTTATGAAGAAATGGCAGACGAGAGGATGGAGGGCACAAAAGGAAAAAAAGTAACTCTATGGTTTATCTATAGTTATTAAAAATAGGGTATTCAAATAAAGCTGTATGAATTGTTCATAAGACCATATTTGTATTTGTCCAGTTACGAAATGCTACTAAGCGCATGGAGGGTGTAGAAGAAGATTATAGAAGAGAATAGATCCTGAGGATCATTTAGGAAGGAAGAACACGGAATAGTTTAGAGAGATGATGTGATTGGCCTATCTAAAAATGTGTTTTTAGAGCATGCTTAAAACTGTGGATATTGGAAATTAACTGGAATGTTTGGGGTAATATATTCTGGTATGGCATGAGAAAAGTCTTGGAGAAGGGAGTTGGATGTTATTAGAGACTGTTAGGGAAGAGATGTAGGGTGGGGCAGAACTGTGGAGTAGGGTTGAGCGACTTTTGTTTTTATAGGATCGGGTCGGATTTCACGAAACCCGACTTTTTCAAAAGTCGGGTCGAGTGAAATCGGCCGATCCTATAGAAAAGTCGGGGTCGGGGTCGGCCGAAACACGAAACCCAATGCAGTGCATTGGGTTTCTAATGGTTCCCAGGGTCTGAAGGAGAGGAAACTCTCCTTCAGGCCCTGCGATCCATATTAATGTGTAAAATAAAGAATAAAAATAAAAAATATTCCTAATAGGTATATACTCACCCTCGGACGCGCCCTGGTTGTAACCCGCAGCCTTCCTTCCTAAGAATCAGCGCTTGAAGGACCTTTATATACTCACCCTCGGACGCGCCCTGGTTGTAACCCGCAGCCTTCCTTCCTAGGAATCAGCGCTTGAAGGACCTTTCGATGATGTCACGGCTTCTGATTGGTCACGTGACACACATGTGACCGCTCACGCGACCAATCACAAGCCGCGACGTCATCGAAAGGTCCTACAAGCGCTGATTCTTAGGAAGGAAGGCTCCCGGTTACAACCAGGGCGCGTCCGAGGGTGAGTATAGCAATATTTTTTATTCTTTATTTTACACTTAAATCTGAATTCTGATACCAATTCCCGATATCTTAAACATATCAGGAATCGGTATCGGAATTCCGATTCCAGTTCAGAAAATCGCCGACTTCATGGCCGACCCCACACAGGGGTCGGGTCGGGTTTCATGAAACCCGACTTTGCCAAAAGTCGGCGACTTCTGAAAATGGCCGACCCGTTTAGCTCAACCCTACTGTGGAGAGCTTTGTGAGTGAGTGATAAGTTTAGGGTGCATTCTATAGCAGATGGGCAACCAGGGCAATGAATGGCACAGGGTGGAGGTATCTGTGTAGCAGCTGGATAGAAACATGTACATGGCTGTTGCATTCAAGAATCATTGAAGAGGGGAAAGAAAGAATGAGACTGAATGATAGCGATTCACAGAAATCAATGAGTAACATGAAAGTTTTTGCTGTTTCAAATGGAAGAAAAGGGCAGATTCTGGAGATTTTTTTGCGGCTTAGGTGATATAAGGAAGAAAGTGAATGGATGAAGAAAAGATCTTAGTCAAATATAACCCCAAGACAGCAAGCGTGCTGCCTGGGAGTTAAGGTAGGACCACCTACTGAAATGGAATTATCTACTTGGAATTATCAAAACTTAGTCAAAAGTTAACTCCTTAGGTGCCAGTACTTTGATTGCTAATATCTCTGCAAAGAAAAGGCAAAAAAGCCCCCAACAGTTTTATTCCGCTCAGCAGACACTGATACTGTCCTCTTTAATTTTACCAGGCAACACAAAATTCACTCCTCTCTAGTTCTGAAGCTTTGGTACATGTCGTCATGAGGTTTTTACCCTGTCCAGAAATCGGGTTTTATTGTACAACTGAAGAAAAGATCCTCACCTTGGTTATAATTTAGTATAATGTATGTGAGTAGGGGGCATTTAGTTTACAAATATCAAAGAATAACATAGGAGGAATAGTGTTTTTTAGATAAAGTGTAATGTGTAAGGCCGGCTTCAGGTTCAGATATTATGGAACAACAACATACTTGTGTTAGGGTTGGTGGATTGCGCTAAATAAATAATAAAGCGCAATCACCACACGGGGTCCACCGTGCAGAGATGAAAAACTACTGCTAGTGAATAATGACGGAATAGTCGGCGATTACCCGTACACATTGGGTTGAGCGCCACTCAGTGTGAACAGCACGTGAACTGAAATCGCACTCAGAAACAAAACAGATGTGTCACTTGCACACAGAAACAGAAGAGGTGCTCTGCAACTAAGCTGTGTCACTCGAACACAGAAACGAAAGAGATGCACTGAGCATAATATACTGACCAGGGTTGTGCTTGATCTCGAACTCTACTGTGCAAACCACACACATGTAGGAACCAGATGCTAATCCAACCGCTAATTGCCCCACTGAAGCCAGCTGCCTGCCTATGTGTACAGTCCCAAGCTAGATAGATACTCAACACTTGCAGACAGAGTGGTAGAGACTCCACTCACATAGCCGTACATAAAATGATACTAGTGCATCGGTGTGCACCTCCGAGAACCTTTTATACACTAGGCTCATGTACAGTATTCAGTGTTGTGAATTCTGTGGCTGAATTCACTCCTGTGGTCACAAGTGGTACTGCAGCTTCTGAGCTTCCTCCCTCAGGTGTTCTGGTGAGCTCGTTAACTGCTTCATTACTTAACTCCGCCTGATGCTGCTATCCTTGCTCCTTGTCAATGTTTCAGTGTTGGATCTGAGCTTCTCCTGATTGTTCCTGTGACCTGCTGCTCTGTATACTAAGTGCTTTTTGCTTTTTTGTTGCTTTTTTTCTGTCCAGCTTGTCTTTTGTTTTGCTGGAAGCTCTGAGACGCAAAGGGTGTACCGCCGTGCCGTTAGTTCGGCACGGTGGGTTTTTTTTTGCCCCCTTTGCGTGGTTTTGCTTTAGGGTTTTTTGTAGACTGCAAAGTTCGCTTTACTGTCCTCGCTCTGTCCTAGAATATCGGGCCCCACTTTGCTGAATCTATTTCATCCCTACGTTTTGTCTTTTCATCTTACTCACAGTCATTGTATGTGGGGGGCTGCCTTTTCCTTTGGGGAATTTCTCTGGGGCAAGTCAGGCCTATTTTTCTATCTTCAGGCTAGCTAGTTTCTTAGGCTGTGCCGAGTTGCCTAGGTAGTTGTTAGGCGCAATCCACAGCCGCTTTTAGTTGTGTTTAGGATAGGATCAGGTGTGCAGTCTACAGAGTTTCCACATCTCAGAGCTCGTTCTTGTATTTTTGGGTATTTGTCAGATCACTGTGTGCGCTCTGATCGCTAAGCACACTGTGTTTCTGGATTGCCTTCATAACACCTGTCATTAGCAAACATAACAGTACAAGGAGCCCAACTAATGATTCTCAATAGAGGGAAAGAAAAAGTTCTGACATCATTTTTTTTTTTTTTTCTCTTTTTCTGCTCTGTGTTCACTTTTTTTTTTCCCCTAGACATTTGGGTGATTCTGGACACAGGTGTGGACATGGATATTCAGGGTCTGTGCTCTTCAATGGATAATCTCGTTATAAATGTACAAAAAATTCAAGATACTATTGATCAGAAATCTATGTTAGAACCAAGAATTCCTATTCCTGATTTGTTTTTTGGAGATAGAACTAAGTTTCTAAGTTTCAAAAATAATTGTAAGCTATTTCTGGCCTTGAAACCTCATTCTTCTGGTAATCCTATTCAACAGGTTTTGATTATTATTTCTTTTTTGCGCGGCGACCCTCAAGACTGGGCATTTTCTCTTGCGCCAGGAGACCCTGCATTGAGTAGTGTCGATGCGTTTTTCCTGGCGCTCGGATTGCTGTACGATGAGCCTAATTCAGTGGATCAGGCTGAGAAAAATTTGCTGGCTTTGTGCCAGGGTCAGGATGATATAGAAGTATATTGTCAGAAATTTAGGAAATGGTCAGTACTCACTCAGTGGAATGAATCTGCGCTGGCAGCTTTGTTCAGAAAGGGTCTCTCTGAGGCTCTTAAGGATGTCATGGTGGGATTTCCTATGCCTGCTGGTTTGAATGAGTCTTTGTCTTTGGCCATTCAGATCGGTCGACGCTTGCGCGAGCGTAAATCTGTGCACCATTTGGCGGTACTGCCTGAGGTTAAACCTGAGCCTATGCAGTGCGATAGGACTATGACTAGAGTTGAACGGCAGGAATACAGACGTCTGAATGGTCTGTGTTTCTACTGTGGTGATTCCACTCATGCTATTTCTGATTGTCCTAAGCGCACTAAGCGGTCCGCTAGGTCTGCCGTCATTGGTACTGTACAGTCCAAATTCCTTCTGTCCATTACCTTGATATGCTCTTTGTCGTCGTTTTCTGTCATGGCGTTTGTGGATTCGGGCGCTGCCCTGAATCTGATGGATTTGGATTATGCTAAACGTTGTGGGTTTTTCTTGGAGCCTTTGCGGTGTCCTATTCCATTGAGAGGAATTGATGCTACACCTTTGGCCAAGAATAAACCTCAATACTGGGCCCAGCTGACCATGTGCATGGCTCCTGCACATCAGGAAGTTATTCGCTTTCTGGTGTTGCATAATCTGCATGATGTGGTCGTGTTGGGGTTGCCATGGCTACAAACCCATAATCCAGTATTGGATTGGAATTCCATGTCGGTATCCAGCTGGGGTTGTCAGGGGGTACATGGTGATGTTCCATTTTTGTCGATTTCGTCATCCACCCCTTCTGAGGTCCCAGAGTTCTTGTCTGATTATCAGGATGTATTTGAAGAGCCCAAGTCCGATGCTCTACCTCCGCATAGGGATTGTGATTGTGCTATCAATTTGATTCCTGGTAGTAAATTCCCTAAAGGTCGATTATTTAATTTGTCCGTGCCTGAACACACCGCTATGCGCAGTTATGTGAAGGAATCCCTGGAGAAGGGACATATTCGCCCATCGTCATCACCACTGGGAGCAGGGTTCTTCTTTGTAGCCAAGAAGGATGGTTCGCTGAGACCGTGTATTGATTACCGCCTTCTTAATAAGATCACTGTTAAATTTCAGTATCCCTTGCCATTGTTATCTGACTTGTTTGCTCGGATTAAGGGGGTTAGTTGGTTCACTAAGATAGATCTTCGTAATGCGTATAATCTGGTGAGAATCAGGCAAGGAGATGAATGGAAAACTGCATTCAATACGCCCGAGGGTCATTTTGAGTATCTAGTGATGCCGTTCGGACTTGCCAATGCTCCATCTGTGTTTCAGTCTTTTATGCATGACATCTTCCGTGAGTATCTGGATAAATTCCTGATTGTTTACTTGGATGACATTTTGATCTTCTCAGATGATTGGGAGTCTCATGTGAAGCAGGTCAGAATGGTTTTTCAGGTCCTGCGTGCTAACTCTTTGTTTGTGAAGGGATCAAAGTGTCTCTTCGGTGTGCAGAAAGTTTCATTTTTGGGGTTCATCTTTACCCCTTCTACTATCGAGATGGATCCAGTTAAGGTCCAAGCCATCCAGGATTGGATTCAGCCGACATCTCTGAAAAGTCTGCAAAAGTTCCTGGGCTTTGCTAATTTTTATCGTCGCTTCATCTGTAATTTTTCTAGCATTGCCAAACCATTGACCGATTTGACCAAGAAGGGTGCTGATTTGGTTAATTGGTCTTCTGCTGCTGTGGAAGCTTTTCAGGAGTTGAAGCGTCGTTTTTGTTCTGCCCCTGTGTTGTGTCAGCCAGATGTTTCTCTTCCGTTCCAGGTCGAGGTTGATGCTTCTGAGATTGGAGCAGGGGCGGTTTTGTCACAGAGAGGTTCTGATTGCTCAGTGATGAAACCATGTGCTTTCTTTTCCAGGAAGTTTTCGCCCGCTGAGCGTAATTATGATGTGGGCAATCGAGAGTTGCTGGCCATGAAGTGGGCATTCGAGGAGTGGCGTCATTGGCTTGAAGGAGCTAAGAATCGCGTGGTGGTATTGACTGATCATAAGAACTTGACTTATCTCGAGTCTGCCAAGCGCTTGAATCCTAGACAGGCCCGTTGGTCGTTATTTTTTGCCCGCTTCGACTTTGTGATTTCGTACCTTCCGGGCTCTAAAAATGTGAAGGCGGATGCTCTGTCTAGGAGTTTTGTGCCCGACTCTCCGGGTTTATCTGAGCCAGCGGGTATCCTCAAGGAAGGAGTCATTGTGTCTGCCATCTCCCCTGATTTGCGGCGGGTGCTGCAAAAATTTCAGGCGAATAAACCTGATCGTTGTCCAGCAGAGAAACTGTTCGTCCCTGATAGGTGGACTAATAAACTTATCTCTGAACTTCATTGTTCGGTGTTGGCTGGTCATCCTGGAATCTTTGGTACCAGAGAGTTAGTGGCTAGATCCTTCTGGTGGCCATCTCTGTCACGGGATGTACGTACTTTTGTGCAGTCCTGTGGGATTTGTGCTAGGGCTAAGCCCTGCTGTTCTCGTGCCAGTGGGTTGCTTTTGCCCTTGCCGGTCCCAAAGAGGCCTTGGACACATATTTCGATGGATTTCATTTCTGACCTTCCCGTTTCTCAAAAGATGTCAGTCATTTGGGTGGTCTGTGATCGCTTTTCTAAAATGGTCCATCTGGTGCCCTTGGCTAAATTGCCTTCCTCCTCTGATTTGGTACCTTTGTTCTTTCAGCATGTGGTTCGGTTGCATGGCATTCCTGAGAATATTGTTTCTGACAGAGGTTCCCAGTTTGTTTCAAGGTTTTGGCGAGCCTTTTGTGGTAGGATGGGCATTGACCTATCCTTTTCCTCGGCTTTCCATCCTCAGACTAATGGCCAGACCGAACGAACCAATCAGACCTTGGAAACATATCTGAGATGTTTTGTTTCTGCAGACCAGGATGATTGGGTGTCCTTTTTGCCATTGGCTGAGTTCGCCCTTAATAATCGGGCCAGCTCGGCTACCTTGGTTTCTCCATTTTTTTGCAATTCTGAGTTCCATCCTCGTTTCTCTTCAGGACAGGTTGAGTCTTCGGACTGTCCTGGTGTGGATTCTGTGGTGGATAGGTTGCAGCAGATCTGGACTCAGGTAGTGGACAATTTGATCTTGTCCCAGGAGAAAGCTCAACTTTTCGCTAATCGCAGACGCCGTGTGGGTCCCCGACTTCGTGTTGGGGATCTGGTTTGGTTATCTTCTCGTCATATTCCTATGAAGGTTTCCTCTCCTAAATTTAAACCTCGTTTTATTGGTCCGTATAGGATTTCTGAGGTTCTCAATCCTGTGTCTTTTCGTTTGACCCTCCCAGACTCCTTTTCCATACATAATGTATTCCATAGGTCGTTGTTGCGGAGATACGTGGCACCTATGGTTCCATCTGTTGAGCCTCCTGCCCCGGTTTTGGTGGAAGGGGAATTGGAGTATATTGTGGAGAAGATTTTGGATTCTCGTGTTTCTAGACGGAAACTCCAGTATCTGGTTAAATGGAAGGGTTATGCTCAGGAAGATAATTCCTGGGTTTTTGCCTCTGATGTTCATGCTTCCGATCTTGTTCGTGCCTTTCATGCGGCTCATCCTGGTCGGCCTGGGGGCTCTGGTGAGGGTTCGGTGACCCCTCCTCAAGGGGGGGGTACTGTTGTGAATTCTGTGGCTGAATTCACTCCTGTGGTCACAAGTGGTACTGCAGCTTCTGAGCTTCCTCCCTCAGGTGTTCTGGTGAGCTCGTTAACTGCTTCATTACTTAACTCCGCCTGATGCTGCTATCCTTGCTCCTTGTCAATGTTTCAGTGTTGGATCTGAGCTTCTCCTGATTGTTCCTGTGACCTGCTGCTCTGTATACTAAGTGCTTTTTGCTTTTTTGTTGCTTTTTTTCTGTCCAGCTTGTCTTTTGTTTTGCTGGAAGCTCTGAGACGCAAAGGGTGTACCGCCGTGCCGTTAGTTCGGCACGGTGGGTTTTTTTTTGCCCCCTTTGCGTGGTTTTGCTTTAGGGTTTTTTGTAGACTGCAAAGTTCGCTTTACTGTCCTCGCTCTGTCCTAGAATATCGGGCCCCACTTTGCTGAATCTATTTCATCCCTACGTTTTGTCTTTTCATCTTACTCACAGTCATTGTATGTGGGGGGCTGCCTTTTCCTTTGGGGAATTTCTCTGGGGCAAGTCAGGCCTATTTTTCTATCTTCAGGCTAGCTAGTTTCTTAGGCTGTGCCGAGTTGCCTAGGTAGTTGTTAGGCGCAATCCACAGCCGCTTTTAGTTGTGTTTAGGATAGGATCAGGTGTGCAGTCTACAGAGTTTCCACATCTCAGAGCTCGTTCTTGTATTTTTGGGTATTTGTCAGATCACTGTGTGCGCTCTGATCGCTAAGCACACTGTGTTTCTGGATTGCCTTCATAACACCTGTCATTAGCAAACATAACAGTACAAGGAGCCCAACTAATGATTCTCAATAGAGGGAAAGAAAAAGTTCTGACATCATTTTTTTTTTTTTTTTCTCTTTTTCTGCTCTGTGTTCACTTTTTTTTTTCCCCTAGACATTTGGGTGATTCTGGACACAGGTGTGGACATGGATATTCAGGGTCTGTGCTCTTCAATGGATAATCTCGTTATAAATGTACAAAAAATTCAAGATACTATTGATCAGAAATCTATGTTAGAACCAAGAATTCCTATTCCTGATTTGTTTTTTGGAGATAGAACTAAGTTTCTAAGTTTCAAAAATAATTGTAAGCTATTTCTGGCCTTGAAACCTCATTCTTCTGGTAATCCTATTCAACAGGTTTTGATTATTATTTCTTTTTTGCGCGGCGACCCTCAAGACTGGGCATTTTCTCTTGCGCCAGGAGACCCTGCATTGAGTAGTGTCGATGCGTTTTTCCTGGCGCTCGGATTGCTGTACGATGAGCCTAATTCAGTGGATCAGGCTGAGAAAAATTTGCTGGCTTTGTGCCAGGGTCAGGATGATATAGAAGTATATTGTCAGAAATTTAGGAAATGGTCAGTACTCACTCAGTGGAATGAATCTGCGCTGGCAGCTTTGTTCAGAAAGGGTCTCTCTGAGGCTCTTAAGGATGTCATGGTGGGATTTCCTATGCCTGCTGGTTTGAATGAGTCTTTGTCTTTGGCCATTCAGATCGGTCGACGCTTGCACGAGCGTAAATCTGTGCACCATTTGGCGGTACTGCCTGAGGTTAAACCTGAGCCTATGCAGTGCGATAGGACTATGACTAGAGTTGAACGGCAGGAATACAGACGTCTGAATGGTCTGTGTTTCTACTGTGGTGATTCCACTCATGCTATTTCTGATTGTCCTAAGCGCACTAAGCGGTCCGCTAGGTCTGCCGTCATTGGTACTGTACAGTCCAAATTCCTTCTGTCCATTACCTTGATATGCTCTTTGTCGTCGTTTTCTGTCATGGCGTTTGTGGATTCGGGCGCTGCCCTGAATCTGATGGATTTGGATTATGCTAAACGTTGTGGGTTTTTCTTGGAGCCTTTGCGGTGTCCTATTCCATTGAGAGGAATTGATGCTACACCTTTGGCCAAGAATAAACCTCAATACTGGGCCCAGCTGACCATGTGCATGGCTCCTGCACATCAGGAAGTTATTCGCTTTCTGGTGTTGCATAATCTGCATGATGTGGTCGTGTTGGGGTTGCCATGGCTACAAACCCATAATCCAGTATTGGATTGGAATTCCATGTCGGTATCCAGCTGGGGTTGTCAGGGGGTACATGGTGATGTTCCATTTTTGTCGATTTCGTCATCCACCCCTTCTGAGGTCCCAGAGTTCTTGTCTGATTATCAGGATGTATTTGAAGAGCCCAAGTCCGATGCTCTACCTCCGCATAGGGATTGTGATTGTGCTATCAATTTGATTCCTGGTAGTAAATTCCCTAAAGGTCGATTATTTAATTTGTCCGTGCCTGAACACACCGCTATGCGCAGTTATGTGAAGGAATCCCTGGAGAAGGGACATATTCGCCCATCGTCATCACCACTGGGAGCAGGGTTCTTCTTTGTAGCCAAGAAGGATGGTTCGCTGAGACCGTGTATTGATTACCGCCTTCTTAATAAGATCACTGTTAAATTTCAGTATCCCTTGCCATTGTTATCTGACTTGTTTGCTCGGATTAAGGGGGTTAGTTGGTTCACTAAGATAGATCTTCGTAATGCGTATAATCTGGTGAGAATCAGGCAAGGAGATGAATGGAAAACTGCATTCAATACGCCCGAGGGTCATTTTGAGTATCTAGTGATGCCGTTCGGACTTGCCAATGCTCCATCTGTGTTTCAGTCTTTTATGCATGACATCTTCCGTGAGTATCTGGATAAATTCCTGATTGTTTACTTGGATGACATTTTGATCTTCTCAGATGATTGGGAGTCTCATGTGAAGCAGGTCAGAATGGTTTTTCAGGTCCTGCGTGCTAACTCTTTGTTTGTGAAGGGATCAAAGTGTCTCTTCGGTGTGCAGAAAGTTTCATTTTTGGGGTTCATCTTTACCCCTTCTACTATCGAGATGGATCCAGTTAAGGTCCAAGCCATCCAGGATTGGATTCAGCCGACATCTCTGAAAAGTCTGCAAAAGTTCCTGGGCTTTGCTAATTTTTATCGTCGCTTCATCTGTAATTTTTCTAGCATTGCCAAACCATTGACCGATTTGACCAAGAAGGGTGCTGATTTGGTTAATTGGTCTTCTGCTGCTGTGGAAGCTTTTCAGGAGTTGAAGCGTCGTTTTTGTTCTGCCCCTGTGTTGTGTCAGCCAGATGTTTCTCTTCCGTTCCAGGTCGAGGTTGATGCTTCTGAGATTGGAGCAGGGGCGGTTTTGTCACAGAGAGGTTCTGATTGCTCAGTGATGAAACCATGTGCTTTCTTTTCCAGGAAGTTTTCGCCCGCTGAGCGTAATTATGATGTGGGCAATCGAGAGTTGCTGGCCATGAAGTGGGCATTCGAGGAGTGGCGTCATTGGCTTGAAGGAGCTAAGCATCGCGTGGTGGTATTGACTGATCATAAGAACTTGACTTATCTCGAGTCTGCCAAGCGCTTGAATCCTAGACAGGCCCGTTGGTCGTTATGTTTTGCCCGCTTCGACTTTGTGATTTCGTACCTTCCGGGCTCTAAAAATGTGAAGGCGGATGCTCTGTCTAGGAGTTTTGTGCCCGACTCTCCGGGTTTATCTGAGCCAGCGGGTATCCTCAAGGAAGGAGTCATTGTGTCTGCCATCTCCCCTGATTTGCGGCGGGTGCTGCAAAAATTTCAGGCGAATAAACCTGATCGTTGTCCAGCAGAGAAACTGTTCGTCCCTGATAGGTGGACTAATAAACTTATCTCTGAACTTCATTGTTCGGTGTTGGCTGGTCATCCTGGAATCTTTGGTACCAGAGAGTTAGTGGCTAGATCCTTCTGGTGGCCATCTCTGTCACGGGATGTACGTACTTTTGTGCAGTCCTGTGGGATTTGTGCTAGGGCTAAGCCCTGCTGTTCTCGTGCCAGTGGGTTGCTTTTGCCCTTGCCGGTCCCAAAGAGGCCTTGGACACATATTTCGATGGATTTCATTTCTGACCTTCCCGTTTCTCAAAAGATGTCAGTCATTTGGGTGGTCTGTGATCGCTTTTCTAAAATGGTCCATCTGGTGCCCTTGGCTAAATTGCCTTCCTCCTCTGATTTGGTACCTTTGTTCTTTCAGCATGTGGTTCGGTTGCATGGCATTCCTGAGAATATTGTTTCTGACAGAGGTTCCCAGTTTGTTTCAAGGTTTTGGCGAGCCTTTTGTGGTAGGATGGGCATTGACCTATCCTTTTCCTCGGCTTTCCATCCTCAGACTAATGGCCAGACCGAACGAACCAATCAGACCTTGGAAACATATCTGAGATGTTTTGTTTCTGCAGACCAGGATGATTGGGTGTCCTTTTTGCCGTTGGCTGAGTTCGCCCTTAATAATCGGGCCAGCTCGGCTACCTTGGTTTCTCCATTTTTTTGCAATTCTGAGTTCCATCCTCGTTTCTCTTCAGGACAGGTTGAGTCTTCGGACTGTCCTGGTGTGGATTCTGTGGTGGATAGGTTGCAGCAGATCTGGACTCAGGTAGTGGACAATTTGATCTTGTCCCAGGAGAAAGCTCAACTTTTCGCTAATCGCAGACGCCGTGTGGGTCCCCGACTTCGTGTTGGGGATCTGGTTTGGTTATCTTCTCATCATATTCCTATGAAGGTTTCCTCTCCTAAATTTAAACCTCGTTTTATTGGTCCGTATAGGATTTCTGAGGTTCTCAATCCTGTGTCTTTTCGTTTGACCCTCCCAGACTCCTTTTCCATACATAATGTATTCCATAGGTCGTTGTTGCGGAGATACGTGGCACCTATGGTTCCATCTGTTGAGCCTCCTGCCCCGGTTTTGGTGGAAGGGGAATTGGAGTATATTGTGGAGAAGATTTTGGATTCTCGTGTTTCTAGACGGAAACTCCAGTATCTGGTTAAATGGAAGGGTTATGCTCAGGAAGATAATTCCTGGGTTTTTGCCTCTGATGTTCATGCTTCCGATCTTGTTCGTGCCTTTCATGCGGCTCATCCTGGTCGGCCTGGGGGCTCTGGTGAGGGTTCGGTGACCCCTCCTCAAGGGGGGGTACTGTTGTGAATTCTGTGGCTGAATTCACTCCTGTGGTCACAAGTGGTACTGCAGCTTCTGAGCTTCCTCCCTCAGGTGTTCTGGTGAGCTCGTTAACTGCTTCATTACTTAACTCCGCCTGATGCTGCTATCCTTGCTCCTTGTCAATGTTTCAGTGTTGGATCTGAGCTTCTCCTGATTGTTCCTGTGACCTGCTGCTCTGTATACTAAGTGCTTTTTGCTTTTTTGTTGCTTTTTTTCTGTCCAGCTTGTCTTTTGTTTTGCTGGAAGCTCTGAGACGCAAAGGGTGTACCGCCGTGCCGTTAGTTCGGCACGGTGGGTTTTTTTTTGCCCCCTTTGCGTGGTTTTGCTTTAGGGTTTTTTGTAGACTGCAAAGTTCGCTTTACTGTCCTCGCTCTGTCCTAGAATATCGGGCCCCACTTTGCTGAATCTATTTCATCCCTACGTTTTGTCTTTTCATCTTACTCACAGTCATTGTATGTGGGGGGCTGCCTTTTCCTTTGGGGAATTTCTCTGGGGCAAGTCAGGCCTATTTTTCTATCTTCAGGCTAGCTAGTTTCTTAGGCTGTGCCGAGTTGCCTAGGTAGTTGTTAGGCGCAATCCACAGCCGCTTTTAGTTGTGTTTAGGATAGGATCAGGTGTGCAGTCTACAGAGTTTCCACATCTCAGAGCTCGTTCTTGTATTTTTGGGTATTTGTCAGATCACTGTGTGCGCTCTGATCGCTAAGCACACTGTGTTTCTGGATTGCCTTCATAACACCTGTCATTAGCAAACATAACAGTACAAGGAGCCCAACTAATGATTCTCAATAGAGGGAAAGAAAAAGTTCTGACATCATTTTTTTTTTTTTTTTCTCTTTTTCTGCTCTGTGTTCACTTTTTTTTTTCCCCTAGACATTTGGGTGATTCTGGACACAGGTGTGGACATGGATATTCAGGGTCTGTGCTCTTCAATGGATAATCTCGTTATAAATGTACAAAAAATTCAAGATACTATTGATCAGAAATCTATGTTAGAACCAAGAATTCCTATTCCTGATTTGTTTTTTGGAGATAGAACTAAGTTTCTAAGTTTCAAAAATAATTGTAAGCTATTTCTGGCCTTGAAACCTCATTCTTCTGGTAATCCTATTCAACAGGTTTTGATTATTATTTCTTTTTTGCGCGGCGACCCTCAAGACTGGGCATTTTCTCTTGCGCCAGGAGACCCTGCATTGAGTAGTGTCGATGCGTTTTTCCTGGCGCTCGGATTGCTGTACGATGAGCCTAATTCAGTGGATCAGGCTGAGAAAAATTTGCTGGCTTTGTGCCAGGGTCAGGATGATATAGAAGTATATTGTCAGAAATTTAGGAAATGGTCAGTACTCACTCAGTGGAATGAATCTGCGCTGGCAGCTTTGTTCAGAAAGGGTCTCTCTGAGGCTCTTAAGGATGTCATGGTGGGATTTCCTATGCCTGCTGGTTTGAATGAGTCTTTGTCTTTGGCCATTCAGATCGGTCGACGCTTGCACGAGCGTAAATCTGTGCACCATTTGGCGGTACTGCCTGAGGTTAAACCTGAGCCTATGCAGTGCGATAGGACTATGACTAGAGTTGAACGGCAGGAATACAGACGTCTGAATGGTCTGTGTTTCTACTGTGGTGATTCCACTCATGCTATTTCTGATTGTCCTAAGCGCACTAAGCGGTCCGCTAGGTCTGCCGTCATTGGTACTGTACAGTCCAAATTCCTTCTGTCCATTACCTTGATATGCTCTTTGTCGTCGTTTTCTGTCATGGCGTTTGTGGATTCGGGCGCTGCCCTGAATCTGATGGATTTGGATTATGCTAAACGTTGTGGGTTTTTCTTGGAGCCTTTGCGGTGTCCTATTCCATTGAGAGGAATTGATGCTACACCTTTGGCCAAGAATAAACCTCAATACTGGGCCCAGCTGACCATGTGCATGGCTCCTGCACATCAGGAAGTTATTCGCTTTCTGGTGTTGCATAATCTGCATGATGTGGTCGTGTTGGGGTTGCCATGGCTACAAACCCATAATCCAGTATTGGATTGGAATTCCATGTCGGTATCCAGCTGGGGTTGTCAGGGGGTACATGGTGATGTTCCATTTTTGTCGATTTCGTCATCCACCCCTTCTGAGGTCCCAGAGTTCTTGTCTGATTATCAGGATGTATTTGAAGAGACCAAGTCCGATGCTCTACCTCCGCATAGGGATTGTGATTGTGCTATCAATTTGATTCCTGGTAGTAAATTCCCTAAAGGTCGATTATTTAATTTGTCCGTGCCTGAACACACCGCTATGCGCAGTTATGTGAAGGAATCCCTGGAGAAGGGACATATTCGCCCATCGTCATCACCACTGGGAGCAGGGTTCTTCTTTGTAGCCAAGAAGGATGGTTCGCTGAGACCGTGTATTGATTACCGCCTTCTTAATAAGATCACTGTTAAATTTCAGTATCCCTTGCCATTGTTATCTGACTTGTTTGCTCGGATTAAGGGGGTTAGTTGGTTCACTAAGATAGATCTTCGTGGTGCGTATAATCTGGTGAGAATCAGGCAAGGAGATGAATGGAAAACTGCATTCAATACGCCCGAGGGTCATTTTGAGTATCTAGTGATGCCGTTCGGACTTGCCAATGCTCCATCTGTGTTTCAGTCTTTTATGCATGACATCTTCCGTGAGTATCTGGATAAATTCCTGATTGTTTACTTGGATGACATTTTGATCTTCTCAGATGATTGGGAGTCTCATGTGAAGCAGGTCAGAATGGTTTTTCAGGTCCTGCGTGCTAACTCTTTGTTTGTGAAGGGATCAAAGTGTCTCTTCGGTGTGCAGAAAGTTTCATTTTTGGGGTTCATCTTTACCCCTTCTACTATCGAGATGGATCCAGTTAAGGTCCAAGCCATCCAGGATTGGATTCAGCCGACATCTCTGAAAAGTCTGCAAAAGTTCCTGGGCTTTGCTAATTTTTATCGTCGCTTCATCTGTAATTTTTCTAGCATTGCCAAACCATTGACCGATTTGACCAAGAAGGGTGCTGATTTGGTTAATTGGTCTTCTGCTGCTGTGGAAGCTTTTCAGGAGTTGAAGCGTCGTTTTTGTTCTGCCCCTGTGTTGTGTCAGCCAGATGTTTCTCTTCCGTTCCAGGTCGAGGTTGATGCTTCTGAGATTGGAGCAGGGGCGGTTTTGTCACAGAGAGGTTCTGATTGCTCAGTGATGAAACCATGTGCTTTCTTTTCCAGGAAGTTTTCGCCCGCTGAGCGTAATTATGATGTGGGCAATCGAGAGTTGCTGGCCATGAAGTGGGCATTCGAGGAGTGGCGTCATTGGCTTGAAGGAGCTAAGCATCGCGTGGTGGTATTGACTGATCATAAGAACTTGACTTATCTCGAGTCTGCCAAGCGCTTGAATCCTAGACAGGCCCGTTGGTCGTTATTTTTTGCCCGCTTCGACTTTGTGATTTCGTACCTTCCGGGCTCTAAAAATGTGAAGGCGGATGCTCTGTCTAGGAGTTTTGTGCCCGACTCTCCGGGTTTATCTGAGCCAGCGGGTATCCTCAAGGAAGGAGTCATTGTGTCTGCCATCTCCCCTGATTTGCGGCGGGTGCTGCAAAAATTTCAGGCGAATAAACCTGATCGTTGTCCAGCAGAGAAACTGTTCGTCCCTGATAGGTGGACTAATAAACTTATCTCTGAACTTCATTGTTCGGTGTTGGCTGGTCATCCTGGAATCTTTGGTACCAGAGAGTTAGTGGCTAGATCCTTCTGGTGGCCATCTCTGTCACGGGATGTACGTACTTTTGTGCAGTCCTGTGGGATTTGTGCTAGGGCTAAGCCCTGCTGTTCTCGTGCCAGTGGGTTGCTTTTGCCCTTGCCGGTCCCAAAGAGGCCTTGGACACATATTTCGATGGATTTCATTTCTGACCTTCCCGTTTCTCAAAAGATGTCAGTCATTTGGGTGGTCTGTGATCGCTTTTCTAAAATGGTCCATCTGGTGCCCTTGGCTAAATTGCCTTCCTCCTCTGATTTGGTACCTTTGTTCTTTCAGCATGTGGTTCGGTTGCATGGCATTCCTGAGAATATTGTTTCTGACAGAGGTTCCCAGTTTGTTTCAAGGTTTTGGCGAGCCTTTTGTGGTAGGATGGGCATTGACCTATCCTTTTCCTTGGCTTTCCATCCTCAGACTAATGGCCAGACCGAACGAACCAATCAGACCTTGGAAACATATCTGAGATGTTTTGTTTCTGCAGACCAGGATGATTGGGTGTCCTTTTTGCCATTGGCTGAGTTCGCCCTTAATAATCGGGCCAGCTCGGCTACCTTGGTTTCTCCATTTTTTTGCAATTCTGAGTTCCATCCTCGTTTCTCTTCAGGACAGGTTGAGTCTTCGGACTGTCCTGGTGTGGATTCTGTGGTGGATAGGTTGCAGCAGATCTGGACTCAGGTAGTGGACAATTTGATCTTGTCCCAGGAGAAAGCTCAACTTTTCGCTAATCGCAGACGCCGTGTGGGTCCCCGACTTCGTGTTGGGGATCTGGTTTGGTTATCTTCTCGTCATATTCCTATGAAGGTTTCCTCTCCTAAATTTAAACCTCGTTTTATTGGTCTGTATAGGATTTCTGAGGTTCTCAATCCTGTGTCTTTTCGTTTGACCCTCCCAGACTCCTTTTCCATACATAATGTATTCCATAGGTCGTTGTTGCGGAGATACGTGGCACCTATGGTTCCATCTGTTGAGCCTCCTGCCCCGGTTTTGGTGGAAGGGGAATTGGAGTATATTGTGGAGAAGATTTTGGATTCTCGTGTTTCTAGACGGAAACTCCAGTATCTGGTTAAATGGAAGGGTTATGCTCAGGAAGATAATTCCTGGGTTTTTGCCTCTGATGTTCATGCTTCCGATCTTGTTCGTGCCTTTCATGCGGCTCATCCTGGTCGGCCTGGGGGCTCTGGTGAGGGTTCGGTGACCCCTCCTCAAGGGGGGGGTACTGTTGTGAATTCTGTGGCTGAATTCACTCCTGTGGTCACAAGTGGTACTGCAGCTTCTGAGCTTCCTCCCTCAGGTGTTCTGGTGAGCTCGTTAACTGCTTCATTATTTAACTCCGCCTGATGCTGCTATCCTTGCTCCTTGTCAATGTTTCAGTGTTGGATCTGAGCTTCTCCTGATTGTTCCTGTGACCTGCTGCTCTGTATACTAAGTGCTTTTTGCTTTTTTGTTGCTTTTTTTCTGTCCAGCTTGTCTTTTGTTTTGCTGGAAGCTCTGAGACGCAAAGGGTGTACCGCCGTGCCGTTAGTTCAGCACGGTGGGTTTTTTTTTGCCCCCTTTGCGTGGTTTTGCTTTAGGGTTTTTTGTAGACTGCAAAGTTCGCTTTACTGTCCTCGCTCTGTCCTAGAATATCGGGCCCCACTTTGCTGAATCTATTTCATCCCTACGTTTTGTCTTTTCATCTTACTCACAGTCATTGTATGTGGGGGGCTGCCTTTTCCTTTGGGGAATTTCTCTGGGGCAAGTCAGGCCTATTTTTCTATCTTCAGGCTAGCTAGTTTCTTAGGCTGTGCCGAGTTGCCTAGGTAGTTGTTAGGCGCAATCCACAGCCGCTTTTAGTTGTGTTTAGGATAGGATCAGGTGTGCAGTCTACAGAGTTTCCACGTCTCAGAGCTCGTTCTTGTATTTTTGGGTATTTGTCAGATCACTGTGTGCGCTCTGATCGCTAAGCACACTGTGTTTCTGGATTGCCTTCATAACACCTGTCATTAGCAAACATAACAATTCAGTCAGAAAAGAAATTGCCAGTGGACCAATATGGCACTGCCGCATCACCAAAGCAGTGGACGTCCGACCACCAATGAAAAGATGCCACCTCACAGACATGCTCAGTATGGTGATCTCCGGACTTAGACTCCAGAGTGCTGGACTGCACCTGAATATTACTGGTTACTAAGGGCTTGGCTGGAGAGCCAGCAGTAACCAAACGAACAGCACAAGCCTGGGAAGATGTTGGGACTGACGTCTATGCTCAGCAGCACCCACAGCGGCCAAATCTGTATGGGACACCGCAGAAGCAGATAAAGGCATAGGATCTATCCCGTGCAGCGGGAGAATCCTGACGCCTAACATCTTGGAATAAGCATTATGGCACAATGACTTGTGGTATGGCTGCAGGCAATTGTACATATTACTTGTATTACTGATCCAGCTTAAAAATATAACAGCATCAAATAATGTATGTAGAAGTATATCATCATGTACAATACAGGCAACACTGTTCTACAGCTATATTGGTTCAGAGACCAAAACAATTAATGTTAAAGGGGTTTTCCCAAGAACAAAAGTACATTTTAATCAATAGATCTTGGAATATTAATAAGTTCCAAAATTGGATGTGTTTAATGAAATGCTCCTGTGCTGAGATAATCTTATAAATGTGCCCGTACTGTGTACTGTGTAATGGCTGTGTCTGACCGCACAGGAACATGGGTTGAGCATACCACAGCTCTTGAGCAGGAGGGAGGAATCAAAAGACTATTCAGACAGGACAGTATGGGATCGCAAATGATTCTTTCTTTGAAGTAAAACATTGTTTAAAAGTAGGTAGGGAATTGGTTTACTTCACAAAAAGTATCAACTGGGATCCCATGCTTTAAGGTCTGTATACTCTCTTTTGCTTCCTTTCCTGCCTAGAAGCTGTGGTGATCAGAACATGTTCCTGTACAGTCAGACACAGCCATTACACAGTACAAAGCAGAAACACATATTTAAGATTATCTCAGCACATGAACATTTTATTTAAACGCATCCAATTGTGGAAGTTATTATTATTATTCCTAAATATATTGATTAAAATTAACTTTTGTTCATGGGAAAACCCCTTTAACTAATTTTGTAATGCTGAAAACAAATATGATGCTTACATTTGCTGATAAGCTCTAATTTTCAAGATCCAGAGGACGTTGTCATTAATTATTAAAACCTGTCAGAAATATGTTTTTATTATTTCATTTTCATTATTTCATTGTTCATTGCTAGTCTATTACATCACCTATTTAGTCTACTGAGCACTCTGTATTCTATCATCGTAGGGTGACCAATCAAAAACGCCAACCCGCGCCTCGATTATGTACTCCTAATTACAGTTAGAACACCTACTTTAATAAATGCTCTCTGTGTAAGTTATTCAGTTATAGGATTTCTTAGCTTAGTTTCTTAGCATATTGACAAATGTATTTGTTTTTTTTCAGATATGCTTTGTTCTTACATTCATAAAGTGGATAATTTTTGCTACATATGTGGCAATTTTGCATCACAAAGGCAAAACTTGGCCATGATAAGGAAAACCGACAACTTATATTTTGCTGCAGAATAAGAGATCAGGTCAAGAGTTGGGCTCCACACTATTAGGTGTTGAGTTCCCGCAGCTGCACAGGGAGAATCTCAAACCATGTCCACTGCAGTCTCCCATTCTCCTCCAGCTGTAGTGGAACCAGTTCAGCAGAGACGTCGATCCCGGCGCCTGGCTCAAGCTGATACTGTGAGCTTGGGTACTGCTGCCTTTCCAGCCTCTGCCTTTGTAGCCAGCACTGATCAGCAGCGAGCAGGCATTTCAGGGACTGCTTTTTCCACAGTGGGAGGTCAGGGGTCACATGCTCAGGTCCTTTTGTGGCTCCTATTGGACCATCAGGAAGGTCCTGGAGCGCTTCTACTATAAAAGGTTTGCATGGTCGCTCGGCCATGCGCTAGTGTAAACTTGTTAACTTGTTTGTGTGGATGAATGCCTGTCGATGAATGAAAGCTCCAAATCATTCCCATCCCTAGTGTTATTATTTAACCAAAATGTCTCACAATGCTAATTTGGCACTTCACAACAGCTAAACAACAAATGGGAACCTCAGTACGAATTAACCCCTGAGCCCAAAGAAGGGAACCAAAAATATCCAAATATATCATTTTATTGAAAAAGATTAAAAGAAAAAATGTTTGATACATACAATGCAAAAAATACCCAGGGGAGATCAGAATACCACCTACAGCCGTATAACATGGGTATATATACCTAAGAGCACAGCACATAAATAAAAGCACAGTGCTAATTAGGGTCACCTCAAGCTATTATTGCTAAGGCGCTGTCAAAATATGCCAAATATAAGAGGTACAATTTAGCTATTCTATAGTGCCCTAACCGGGCATACACCATAAAACGTCCTCATCCCTAGTGTTGCTGCCTGCTCGCGAATGGTAGAGCTACCTAGCGCCCGACAGTGCTATCCTGCACATTAGCACAAGATACTTAATCTAGTTAGCAACGACCACCAGAGCGATGCCGTGCGCAGATAGTGCGCTTTCCTGGGTGGTTAGTGGCGTCCACCAGAGCGGCGCTGCACATAGTCCGGTGCGGTAAATGTTTTAGTTTGGTTGATTCCCTGGCACCACAGTAGTGGTGTCGAGCGCAAGAGATCTAGAGGGACTCTTACCCTGAGTCTTGGGGCAAAGTTCTGTGTCGCCTTGCTTGTGCTCTCTGTGCGGTATCGCAGCCCTGTGACGCAACAGGGCTTGCTTCTTTCATACCGGGTGAAGCTAACCCGTGTGTGTACTCACATTATACCGCCATATAGTCCATCATTACCAAGCAGTGGGTGTCTTAGCTGCACGGTGAACCCCGGACTGCGAACACACCTTATATCATCTCTTATTATTACTTGGTGCATTCCAACAGTCCTAACAGACACATATTCTGCAATAGATGTGCATCACATCCTATCCAGTGGTTGTATGGGAAGAGACAATCTATGTTTTTTGCATTCTCAGTGATCTGGCAAGAGCCTGACGATCAATTTGCTATTTCTGCATGGTGCTCACCATTAGGAAAGGAGTTTCAAGGAAGAAAAAATGGACTTTACAGTATCCAAATATTCCATTTGCAGTGTGCCAACTACCACATAAAGAAGAACTGCTGATTCCAAAAGCACTAGAAACATTTTTAGTCTAGTCTATTGAGGAATAAGAGGATGCTTAGTGCCATGACGCATTTTCTCTTCACGACCCAGAGTTTCTGTCAGCAAACTCAAGTGATCCACTCCTTATAACACAAAGTGAATTGATCGATCTTGTTAGAGATTTGGATCTTCCCAAGAGTAAGGCTGCCGTCACACTAGCAGTATTTGGTCAGTATTTTACATCAGTATTTGTAAGCCAAAACCAGGAGTGGAACAATTAGAGGAAAATTATAATAGAAACATATTCACCACTTCTGCATTTATCACCTACTCCTGGTTTTGGCTTACAAATACTGATGTAAAATACTGACCAAATACTGCTAGTGTGACGGCAGCCTAAGGCTGAGTTCTTAGGTTCCAGTATACAAGAGTGGAATATCCTAGTAAGTGATGCTCAAATTTTTTTGTCCCGCAACCAAGATAAAGATGCAACATCTACAGTTTAATGGAAGCTGTGAAGATCACTCATAATCCAGAGGAATGGAGGCTCGTCATCGATTCTTCCAAAACAAATCTAAAAACCGTCTTGCTGCATGAAAGAAACCTATGACAACATGAAACAGCTGTTGAGGTGCTTGAATGATGATCAACATTTGTGGCTCATCTGTGGTTATTTAAAAGTGGTTTCCCTCTTATTTGGTCTCCAGGGTGAATGAATACCTGGCTATTTAGCATCATATAAAATTTATGATACTGTGTTCTGTACATACTGTATATACTGGATTAGAATTCATAAAATTTGTGATTTGTACCTTATATGTTTTTTTACATTTTCTTGCGACAGACAGCGTAAATACAATTGTCAGTAAATGAAACAAACATCAACTTTAACATCTCAGCATATAGGATACACTGTATGTTTTGACAACGTAAATTATAAATTATCCATGGAAGGAATTTTTCCTTTTGTTTTACACTGTTCAGAACAGTCATAAATCCATGCATGAAAACATTTTCTTATTTCTTCGTTCTCAGATAAAACTTATGGTTTTTTCCTGAACAGAACCAAAAGTATAAAGTGCTCTAATTATATCAAGCTCTGTATGTTAGCTGCGTTTTCTGTCACACCTGGAAGAAATTACAGATCTAGTTTCTCCAAAAAATATGATTTCCCTAATGTGAAAATCAAGACACATTTCTCAAAATAAAGAAAAATCCAAGAATATGTAAGCAGGTTACACAAATTTAGGATAGATTATATTAATTTCACTAAAAAGGAAACTTCAAACAAACTGTTATTAAAATTATACATTTCAACTGGAGATGTGTGATTAAATTCGAGTGGAAATGAATTCTAATTTGTTTTTTACAGAAATCAGTATTCAAAAAAATGGCGCCATTTCGTTTGACTTTTAAATGCAAAATTGCTGGAATTGAGATCGAACACCATGTCGTGTTTGGCGAGCCCCTGATGTTCCTAAACAGTGGAAATTCCCCACAAGTGACACCACTTTGGTAACTAGACCCCCTAAGGAACTTATCTAGATGTGTGGTGAGCACTTTGAACCCCCAAGTGCTTCACAGAAGTTTATAATGTAGAGCCGTAAAAATAAAAAAAATCATATTTTTTTCACAAAAATGAACTTTTTGCACCCAATTTTTTATTTTCCCAAGGGTTACAGGAGTAATTGGACCCAAAAGTTGTTGCGCAATTTGTTCTGAGAAGGCTGATACCCCATATGTGGGGGGAACCACTGTTTGGGTGCATGGCATAGCTCAGAAGGGAAGGAGCACCATTTGACTTTTTCAACGCAGAATTGACTGGAATTGAAATTTGCCTAATTAGTGGAAACTCCCCAATTCTAACTCCAACTCTAACCCCAACACACCCCTAACCCTAATTCCAACCCTGACCACACCCCTACCCCTAATCCCAACCCTATCCATAACCCTAACCACACCCCTAACCCTGACACAGCTCTAACCCTAATCCCAACCCTAATCCCAGCCCTAACCCTAATCCCAACCATAAACGTAATCCAAACCCTAATCCCAACTCTAGCCCCAACCCTAACTCTAACTTTAGCCCCAACCCTAACTTTAGCCCTAACTCTAACTTTAGCCCTAATCCCAACCCTAACCATAACCCTAATGGGAAAATGGAAATAAATACATATTTTTAGTTTATTATTTTTCCCTAACTAAAGGGGTGTTAAATGAGGGTTTGATTTACTATTTATAGTGTGTTTTTAAAGTGGGTTTTTGTTTGGCAGCTGTCACACACTAAAAGACGTTTTTTTTTTGCAAAACATAGTTTTTGCATCACCACACTTTGAGAGCTATAATTTTTCCATATTTTGGCCCACAGAGTCATCTGAAGTCTTATTTTTTGTGGGACGAGTTGATGGTTTTTATTGGTACCATTTTCGGGCACATGACTTTTTTGATCCCTTTTTATTCCGATTTTTGTGAGGTAGTATGAACAAAAAACAGCAACTTATGAATTTCTTTTGGGGGGGTGTTTATACCGTTCCGCTTGTGGTAAAATTGAAAAAGCAGTTTTATTCTTCTGGTCAGTGTAATGACAGCGATACTTCATTTATATCATTTTTTTATGTTTTGGCGCTTTTATACAATAAAAACTATTTTATATGAAAAATAATTATTTTTGCGTCTCTTTATTCTGAGAGCTATAACTTTTTTATTTTTCCAGTGATGGAGCTATATTGCGGTTTTTTTTTTTTGCGGGACATGATGATGTTTTCAGCGGTACCATGGTTATTTATATCGTCTTTTTCATAGCGTATTATTCCACTTTTTGTTTGTCAGTATGATGATAAATCATTGTTTTTTTGCCTTGTTTTTTTTTTTAATGGTGATCACTAAAGGGGTTAACTAGTGGGACACTTTTATAAGTCGGGTCGTTACGGACGCGGCGATATGAAATATGTGTACTTTTATTGTTTAGGTTTTTTAATTAAAATATTTATTTATTGATGGAATAAATATTTTTTATTATTTTTTAAAATATTTTTACAATTATTTTTAAAAAAAATGTATGTTCTTTCTTACTTTTACACTGTGTCCCACTATGGGACACTCATTTTGTGCAGGCTGATCGCTTCTACAGCATGCAGATCTGCATGCTATAGAAGCTGTCAGCACTGCACTCTGTGCACACTGACCTTAGAGACTTCCTGACATGCACTGTGCATGACAGGAAGTCTCTCAGGTCTGGTAACCCTGATGTCATCATAACGACTTTGGGTTACCATGGGAGCGATCGGGACCCCACATCATGCCGCCGGGTCTCCAATCCAAAGGCAGAGGGGCTGTCAAACATGATTTCAGTGTTAATGGGGTTAAAATGCCGGGAGCGGTCCGTGACAAATCCTGGAACTTAGTGCCTGGTGTCAGCTGTGTGAATCAGCTGACACCTGACCCCCAGGAGCGCGGCTGATCGCACTGGACGTACTATTCTATCCATGAGTATTAAGTCCCAGGTTACATGGATGGAATAGTACGTCCAGTGCCAGAAAGTGGTTAATCATGGTAGATTTTTAGTAACTTTTGTAGATTTACAGTAGATCACATAATAACAAAGATTGCTGACGCATGATTTAGATTAATGTACGGAGAAAATACCTCAACGTATGCCTCAAATAAAAAGCATAAACTAAATTATACAGTTCCATTTTTTATCCATTTGCTTCCGATTTGCAAAACAAAAAGTTTACTTCCTTGTATCCTTTTTTACTGTGGCTAACCGTGAAGCTTTCCTATACGGTAAAAGAAAAAGAAGAATGCCCAAAAATACGCATAACAGACTTAGGCTAGGTTCACATTGTGTTAATGGGTTAACACTAGCGGACTCCATTACATGGCGAAATTGTCGCAATTAACGCCATGCAACGGATCCATTAGCGCACCCATTGACGGCAATGTGCTAACGGATCTCTAGCGCATGCCATTTTCGGCACACGCTAGCGATGTCCTGTTAGTTTCGGATGGACTGCGAATGCTGCTTGCAGCGTCCGAGGTCCGTTCCTCGCTAGCGCAGATCGAGTATCTACGCTAGCGGGATCGGCAAACGCGATCCCTTTTGGGACATTGCGTTAGCGCAGTCCATAGCGCTATGCGCTAAACGGACTGCCCTAACGCAATGTGAACCTAGCCTTAATCGGCCACTTTTTGTCATCTATGGTCTTCCAGAATCCAATGAACAAATGTAATCATTATATAGATGCCTAAATCTGATGTGAACATAGCTTACTTTACATATCATACCCATGCATCACCCAGCCTAATAAATAAAATAGTCTCTGAAAAGTATTTAATGAGTTAGTATTTTACTAATTTTATCATTAAATAGTGATTCAAGCTGCTTACTTCAGATTTATACCAGGACCATTGATTTGGCATTCTCCCATTAAATAATGCACTACATAAGTTCTACAGTATGTCAATCTTGTGGTAATGAGCCTGTTGTAATAGAACCCTTCAAGGTTAAGCACTGTTTTGCAGCAGTAATTGAACAGAGCTTTTTGTGAAATCCTGGATAATTGCCAATAAGGCTGAATGCTTATTCACTTTCTCCTCAGTCTCACATCTATTCGGTTTGGAAAACTTTGTTCTTCTAGTCTCGTTTTACAATTTTACAATTCATGTCATTGAGTAATAATTACATAGTGAAAAATTAAAAAAAACTAATAGTAAAACATATTTTCTATATTTATTACACCCTAATATGGGCTTCCCTATAATTAAAGAAAATGTATTTTATTAACATTGGTAGTTTTGACAGCTAGTTATAAATCTTTGGTACAAGGGATCCACATTTAACAACCAGGTGAACATTACCTAATGCAGATTCTTAACTGTCATCATTTAAGGAATTCTATTTTGCTGGATTTTTTTTAATTGAAATCATTACTGTGACATTTCATCCTTCTCGTACAGGAAAAGTGAATGTATTATAAATTTCAAAAAGCATGGGAAATAAAACTTTTTATTGAAATGTTAGATACTCTAAGGCACAGTTCTCACAGGACTGTCTTTGCCATTTTTACCATGGCAAAATTAATTAACTCCAGAAACATTTTCCAAAAGTGATTTATTTTTTGCAGTTTCAGAGCATACTATGAAGTTCTACTGATTTTTTACAAAAAAAAAATATTAGGACTAATATTGGGTCTAATAGAAAACTTAGACAGGACCCCAAGGTAAATTAGTGGGTGGATCATCTCCTATTGTATATGTGTATATTATATACCTGTATACAGTCATGGCTTAAAGTGTTGATACCCTTGAAATTATTCCAGAAAATGAAGAATTTCCCCCAGAAAATTATTGCAATTGCACATGTTTTGTTATACACATGTTTACTTCGTTTTGGAACAACACAAAAAAAACACAGAAAAAAAGGCAAATTGGACATAATTTCACACAACCCCCCCCCCCTTCCCCCAAAATGGGCCCGACAAAATTGTTGGCACCATTACAAAATTGTGGGTAAGCAACTTTGTTTCATGCAAGTGATGCTCAGTTGAACCAGCTGATATTATTTTCCAATAAGTGTCAAGACTTTTCATGGCTTTTTGCACTTCTCTTACTTCATGCGTTCAATACTTTTTCCCTGTGTCATTTCTCATTATTACACGTAACTTAATCTATGGACATCTATTATTTGATTTCTTTGCCTATGTGGATTGGATGGGTTGTTATCAACATCTGCTGAGAATTTCATGTCAATAGCACCTTTAGAATATATTTCCTTAGAAAATTGGTTATGTGTTCAATATTTATTTAACCCACTATGTATACTTAGGCCTTGATTCATCATCATCTTGTACTTGTCTAGTTTTGTGTGTTTCTTTTTTCTTTTAGTTTGCACCAAATTCATTATTCTATTTGCGCCTTTTAAAAAAAATCTATTTTCTCTTTCACTTTCTTGGTGGAGTCGAGCAATTCCAGATGTTTTTTCCGGATTCATCAATTGCAACCTTTTAAAAAAGTTGCAAAATTTGGTGAAACTCCACTCCAATCCCTTACTCCTTTTGTTTTTTGAGTAATTTTGGCTCAATGTTAAGAGAATTTTTGGGGCCAACGTGCGACCTTCGGTGCCAAAGGTCCCAAAAAAAGTTCAATATAGGAAGAAAGCCCATTTTTCATGAATTGAGTACACCATTTTGATGAATTTAGAATAAAAATGGCATATAATACTACAAAACAAAGAAGGAAAGTGACTTAAAAAAATGCAAATGTTGAATTGGAGACTACATTTTCTACCTTTTTGCAAATAGCTTTGCACTAACTTATTAATTTATGAGATTATTTGAACCTATGTAGAAACCAGGATGTAAAAATGAAGCCATAACATGGTACTTAAGTAAACCTTTATGGTCATACTGTTGCCTTTGTAGGACCATGATTTTATATAGGTCACACAAAGGCCCCAATTGATAAGGGGGTATGTAGGAGCCAGATGCTACTGATTCATTAAAAGGTGGACAGTAGTGATGAGAAATCATGCTCTGGAGTTCTCCGAGTATTTTGGGCATGTTCGTAGATTATGTTTGTGTCTCCGTAGCTGCATGATTTGGGGCTGCTAGACAGCCTGAATACATGAGGGGATTCCCTAACAAACAGGCAATCCCTGCATGTGTTCAAGTTGTCTAAGAGCCGCAAATCATGCAGCTGTGGGGACACAAATATAATCTACGAGCATGCCGAAAATACTTGGAGAACACCCGAGTATGCTTGGAAAACTCGAGTAAAGAGCGCACTTGCTCATCACTAGTGGACACCTTTTAATGTATCAGCAGCATCTGACAAGTGGTATGCACCTCTGTTCTCTTCACGAGAAATCTCATAAAGTCTCATCTTCAAATCCCATAAATCTCAGAAGTCACATTTTTGGTGTAAGGATTGCTACAGCTTGTCATGAATTTGATAAGAGTTGGCATCACGCCCCCATAGTATCCCTGTCCCAGCTCCACTCATTTTGAGGGCGCTGGGAAAAAGTCAGGTAAAAATACTAAATGTTTTTGCCCAGCTCCAAGCTGCACAAACGTTTTCATACTTAAAAGTTTTCATGATCTGAATACAGAATCCTGCAAAATTTATAATTCTCTTATGGGAATATTCTTTCCTGGAAGCGTGGCTTGCATGCATTGTGGTGTGGAGACACCATGTGGGATCCCACAGAGTGCCTATTGTTCTGCACTACGCTAAAGCTACTTTCACACTAGCATTTTTTGACATACGTCGCAATGCGTCGTTTTGGAGTAAAAACGCATCCTGCAAAGTTGCCCGCAGGATGCGTTTTTTCTCCATAGACTTTCATTAGCGATGCATTGTGACGTATCACTACACATCGCATCCGTCATGCGATGGATGCGTTGTGTTTTGGCAGACCGTCGGCACAAAAAAAGTTCCATGTAACGCTTTTTGGTGCATGAAGTCTGCCATTTCCGACTGCGCATGTGCGGCCGGAACTTCGCCCCTCCTCCCCGGACCTTACAATGGGGCAGCGGATGCATTGTAAAACTGCATCCGCTGCCCCCGTTGTTCATTTTTTTCACAGTTTGCGTTGGTACGTCGGGCCGATGCATGGCAACGGCCCCGTACCGACGCTAGTGTGAAAGTAGCCTTACTCTGTCTGCAGTAGTACACCATATATGCACAATGCCGAGTAAATTTAATTGGAAATATATTATAGGCAGAACAAATTTTAGGTCTCTAAGACTTAAATTGAACAATTGTTAAGACTTTGTTCAAACATTTTGTCTAATACAGTTTCACATATTCCAATATCTCAGATTGATGTTGTTTATAATAATTTGAAAATGTTCCCCTTATATAAATAGTTGTAAATCAAACAATAGGAAACATTTGAGGCACATAATTGAAAATACCTTATTAAGGTTAGCAGGTTCTAAAGTGATTTTCTCTCACTGTAAGTCATGACAATTTAATTGCACTTTATGCATATTATTTAACATTCTTTTTGAGTCACAAACATTTTTTTTTCTTCATAAAGAGCTTTTCAGACATTTCTCAGCAATATAGGTTTCTGCTCTACTGATCTCAGGTGTAAGCTCTGGGAATAAAAGGTGAAAGGATTTAGAAAATAATAGAATTGCATAGTGATTAATCAATTTAGCTGTCAATCAAAGCCACCTGTATTGCAAATGTCAATTTGGTATTTTTTTTGCTGTATGAAAATGCTTGCTACAATTTATTGGGAGAATATACTAATGCTCTTTGCAAAATAGATTTAGTGCTCATGAATCTTTTATATTTTCCTTTGATTCTGTATTTTACTTATATTAAAAGCAATATGAAATACTAACATTTGTTTTCTTTTGAGGAAAATTATGCATTTCATTTAATAGTTTAGATTTCAACATTTATTGAAATGACTGGTATGAAATACAGATATTACAATGATCCTAGTTATAGAGTAAGGCAAAATACATCTATATGTTGGCATGCAATTTTTGCCGTTATTTGCTTACTCTTTATGTACAGTGGTCTATGTGTGCATCTCCTTATAGTGCAGCCTATAAGTGGACACTAGAAATATACCAGAAATGTAATCCCATGGTATATATAATTCAATGTTACCACCACCTGTTAGGGTTGGCAGATTGCACTAAACAAAATATAAATTAAAGTGGAATCGCATCTCGGGCATCACCATGCAGAGATGGATAACTGCTGCTAGTGTGAACAATGGTTTAAGTTGCAAGCGTTAACCTAAGGCTGGGTTCACACTGCATCGATGGTGTCCGTTAAACGGACTACGTTATGCCGCGGCATAAACGCGGTGTAACGTAGTCCGTTACGGCCGCCATTGACTGCAATGTCGGACGAAACGCTAGCGCACGCCCACAATGGGCGTACGCTAGGGATGTGCCGTCATTGAGTGACAGACCCGGAGACGCTGCAGCATTTCCAGGTCCGTCACAGCTAGCGCAGACAGAGCTAGCAGATGCTCTATCTGCACTAGCGCGATGCAAACGCCGGCACTTGCGTTATAGCAGCCCGTTAGCGTATGTGGTGAACGGGCTGCTGCTAACGCAGTGTGAACCTAGCCTAAATCAGACTGCGCTAACTCCACACAGTATGAACAAAACACAAAGTACCAAGCTCAGTTACTTCACTGAGAGGTACTGCACTCAGTCTGCAGAATACAATACCATCCAATATCAAATATAGACAAAGGAATGGCACTCACCAGGCTAATTTTTCAGACTTTATTGCAGCATCTTCTGCAGGAGAATGGGAACAGGGGTGCGTGAATGACGATGATCGTTTTGCACAAGTGCGCTTCAACTGGTCACACAAGCAATGGGAAATGACGGGGGATTAAAAACCTGTGTTAAGGTAAGCTCCTCCCCCTTCATTTCCCTTTTATATAAGACAAAGCAATGAATTTCTCAAATAATCACACATGAAAAAGAGTATTATACACATTGTTAACATTAAAAATAAGCCCAAGTAGAAACTCTTTCCCAAAAACTGGTTTTAGAGACAGACGGACATGTCCACTCTTTCATTTAACCCAGTGGAGTCCAGCGCCCATGTGCGCAAAATCCACCGGGTTTCTCTTCTGAGTAGCAACTTATGCAGATCGCCACCCTGCGAGGGCAGCGTTACTTTCTCAATGTCTGCAAAGGTAAGAGTCTCTGGATTACCCATGTGAATGTCCCTAATATGGTTTTTATCAAGCGTAGTACACCTTTACCCGTAGTGACAGAATTCTAATGTTTTCTGAATCTAACATATAACGGATGTATTGTCTTGCCTATATAGAAGAATTTACAGGGGCAAAATATTACATATACGAGGATGTGCCAATTTACAGGGGCAAAATATTACATATACGAGGATGTGCCAATTCTTTCTGATCGTGGATCGAATAAAATTTTCCATAGGACCATACTGGAAACCAAAAATAAATTTCTTATCAATATTATTTCTGTTTTTAGTATCCCTAGATACGTGTGTTAGTGGAATCTGATTGACCCTTTCAAGTGTCTTGTTTAATAATGGTCTGGCATAACCCCTCTCTTCGAACCTCCTAAACAAATCCCTTGACTGTTCCTCATAGCCTGATGCAGTGTTATTTACCCTTTTTACCCTAAGAAATTGACTGTACGGTATGGAGCGTTTGGTATATATATATCGGATAATAACTATCATAGTGTAGCATAGAATTAGTTGATGTCGGTTTTCTGTATATTGATGTGCATAACCTGTCATCCTTGATCTCCACGATTACATCCAAAAATTCTAATGATGTTCCCTCAAACTTTGATGTGAATGACATGTTCAAATTGTTGGATATATTGAGGTACTCTACAAAAGTAGCGAAACATTCCTGGGACCCATCCCACACTATAACAAGCCATAACCTGCACATTAGTGCGGTTTCACATCGTGTTTTTGATTTTATTTCCTACAAGACTACCCATGTGGTATATGTAATATTTTGCCCATGTAAATTCTTCTATATAGGGAAGACAATACTTCTGTCATATGATAGATTCATAAAGCATTAGAATTCTGTCACTATGGGTAAAGGTGTACCTCGCTTGATAAACCATATTAGGGACACTCACAGGGGTAATTCAGAGACTCTAACCTTTGCCGGTGTAACAGGCCAGATTATGCTGTTCTGCATACAGTGGGGCAAAAAAGTATTTAGTCAGTCAGCAATAGTGCAAGTTCCACCACTTAAAAAGATGAGAGGCGTCTGTAATTTACATCATAGGTAGACCTCAACTGTGGGAGACAAACTGAGAAAAAAAAATCCAGAAAATCACATTGTCTGTTTTTTTATCATTTTATTTGCATATTATGGTGGAAAATAAGTATTTGGTCAGAAACAAGCAATCAAGATTTCTGACTCTCACAGACCTGTAACTTCTTCTTTAAGAGTCTCCTCTTTCCTCCACTCATTACCTGTAGTAATGGCACCTGTTTAAACTTGTTATCAGTATAAAAAGACACCTGTGCACACCCTCGAACAGTCTGACTCCAAACTCCACTATGGTGAAGACCAAAGAGCTGTCAAAGGACACCAGAAACAAAATTGTAGCCCTGCACCAGGCTGGGAAGACTGAATCTGCAATAGCCAACCAGCTTGGAGTGAAGAAATCAACAGTGGGAGCAATAATTAGAAAATGGAAGACATACAAGACCACTGATAATCTCCCTCGATCTGGGGCTCCACGCAAAATCCCACCCCGTGGGGTCAGAATGATCACAAGAACGATGAGCAAAAATCCCAGAACCACGCGGGGGGACCTAGTGAATGAACTGCAGAGAGCTGGGACCAATGTAACAAGGCCTACCATAAGTAACACACTATGCCACCATGGACTCAGATCCTGCAGTGCCAGACATGTCCCACGGCTTAAGCCAGTACATGTCCGGGCCCGTCTGAAGTTTGCTAGAGAGCATTTGGATGATCCAGAGGAGTTTTGGGAGAATGTCCTATGGTCTGATGAAACCAAACTGGAACTGTTTGGTAGAAACACAACTTGTCGTGTTTGGAGGATAAAGAATACTGAGTTGCATCCATCAAACACCATACCTACTGTAAAGCATGGTGGTGGAAACATCATGCTTTGGGGCTGTTTCTCTGCAAAGGGGCCAGGACGACTGATCCGGGTACATGAAAGAATGATTGGGGCCATGTATCGTGAGATTTTGAGTGCAAACCTCCTTCCATCAGCAAGGGCATTGGAGATGAAACGTGGCTGGGTCTTTCAACATGACAATGATCCAAAGCACACCGCCAGGGCAACGAAGGAGTGGCTTCGTAAGAAGCATTTCAATGTCCTGGAGTGGCCTAGCCAGTCTCCAGATCTCAACCCTATAGAAAACCTTTGGAGGGAGTTGAAAGTCCGTGTCGCCAAGTGAAAAGCCAAAAACATCACTGCTCTAGAGGAGATCTGCATGGAGGAATGGGCCAACATACCAACAACAGTGTGTGGCAACCTTGTGAAGACTTACAGAAAACGTTTGACCTCTGTCATTGCCAACAAAGGATATATTACAAAGTATTGAGATGAAATTTTGTTTCTGACCAAATACTTATTTTCCACCAAAATATGCAAATAAAATGTTAAAAAAACAGACAATGTGATTTTCTGGATTTTTTTTTCTCAGTTTGTCTCCCATAGTTGAGGTCTACCTAAGATGTAAATTACAGACGCCTCTCATCTTTTTAAGTGGTGGAACTTGCACTATTGCTGACTGACTAAATACTTTTTTGCCCCACTGTATGTGCAGGTTTGGCCAGCATACTAGTATTTACTGTTTTTCTCCAGCAGGTGGTGCTGCCACATCTGGGATATCGCATTTCATGTGCACATGCTGTTTCCTCCTGGGGAACAGGAACTAGCTTATCCCACCTCTTTACATGTGGAGCTGGAGCCATCATTAGGAAACACACTTGTAAACAATTATGCCTAATTACTTTGTTATATAATCTCTGACTGACCTTTTGTGTGCATACTTTCCCCTGACGAAGCTGCGTCCTGCAGTGATACACATGGGGTCTCCCACACTTCCCTGGACCCGGTGTAACAGGCCAGATTAACCCCCCCGCCCAGAATATACCCGGGGTTAAAGTGGCCTAGGCCAGATTATACCCCGGGTATATTCAGGCCTAGCCCAAACTATACCCCGGGGTATAAATTGGACTAGTCCAGTTTATACCCCTCTGGGCCAGATTATACCCCGGGTATATTCTGGCCTAGCCCAAACTATACCCCGGGGTACAAATTGGACTAGTTTAGTTTATACCCCTGCAGGTCAGAATATACCCCAGCTACTGTAGATCAGATTTTTCAGGCTTTTGAGAACCATTGAGTGACATTCTTAATAAAGGGGCCCCAGGCAGCACCCAGGGCCCCAGGCAGCACACAGGGGCCCAGGAAGCTCATGGGGCCCCAGGGTGCAGGGGCCACAGGCAGCCCACAGGGCCCCATGCAGCCCACAAAGCTCTAGGCAGCGCATGGGGCCCCAAGCAGCACACAGGGGCCCCAGGCAGCGGACAGGACCCCAGGCAGCCCCCAGGGGCCTCAGGCAGCCCACAGGGCCCCATGAAGCTCACACGGCTCCAGGCAGCGCACAGGGGCCCCAAGCAGCACACGGGCCCCCGGCAGTGCACCTGGCCCCAGGCAGTGCATAGGGGACCCAGGCAGCACAGGGGGGCTCCAGGCAGTGCACGGGGCCCCAGGCAGCAAACAGGGGCCCTAGGCAGTGCACAGGGCTCCAGGCAGTGCAAAGGGGCCCAAGGCAGTGCACCAGGGCCCCAGGCAACGTACAGGGCCCCAGGCAGTGCACAGGGCCTCAGACAGAACACAGGGCCCCATGCAGCGCACAGGGCCCCAGGCTGCACACAGGGGCCCCAGGCAGCGCACAGGGACTCATGCAGCACACGAAGTCCCAGGCAGCACACAGGGGCCCCAGGCAGCGCACAAGGCCCCAGGCATCACACGGGGCCCCAGGCATCACACAAGGTCCCAGGCAGAGCACCGAGCCCTGACAGCGCACAGAGGCCCCAGGCAGCGCACAGGGCCCCAGGCAGCACATGGAGCCCAAGGCAGAGCACAGGGGCCCCAGGCAGCGCACAGGGCCCCAGGCAGCACACAGGGGCCCCAGGCAGAACACGGGGCCCCACGCAGAGCACAGGGGCCCAGACAGCGCACAGGGGCCCCAGGCAGTGCACATTGCCCCAGGCAGCACATGGGGCCCCAGGCACCAGATGAGGCCCCAGGCAGAGCACAAGGGCCCAAGGCAGCACACGGGGCCCCAGGCAGCACATGGGGCCCCAGGCCGAGCACAGCAGTCCAGACAGCGCATAGGCGCCTCAGGCAGCGCACAGGGCCCCAGGCAGCACATGGGCTCCAGGGAGTGCACAGGGGCCCCAGGCAGCGCACAGGGGCCCCAGGCAGCACACGGGGCAGAGACAGCGAATGGGGCCACAGGCAGCACACAGGGCACCAGGCAGCACACAGGGGTCCCTGGCAGCATACGAGGCCCCAGGCAGCACACAGAGTGGCAGAGACAGTGCACAAGGGAGGGGGAAGAGACAGCGTGCAAGGGGGAAGAGACAGTGAACGGGGACCCAGGCAGCACAAATGGCCCCAGGCAGTGAACAGGGAGGGAGAGACAGTGCACAAGGGAGGGGGAAGTGACAGTGTGCAAGGGGGGAAGAGACCGCGCGCAGGGCCCATGTGCGCTGTCTCTGCCCCCTGTACACTGTCTGGGATCCCATGTGCGCTGTTTGGGACCCCCTGTGTGATGTCTGTGGCCCCGTTCTTCAGTATATTAAAGATTAAAGCATATTAAAGAGCAGATTTTTCACGTTTATGAGCACCATTGAGTGATATACTCAAGAATTACAAAATTTTTCAACATTTTATTGTTTAAAACTCTAAACACACAGACTTTTTTTTACTTCAACCTGAAAACCTTGACTGTTCATAAAAAAAACTGTTCAGGAGGCTTTCGGCTGATAATCGTACACATGGCTGGTGACAGGACACTACAATATAAACGTTCAAAGGCAATCACTGATAACATTAAAATGATTAGTAAACACTGATAACAACATTAAAATGATCATGATTGTTTTCAAGATAAAGTGCATGTTCTGTTGTTGACTGCAGATTGAAGTTTGCGGGATAGGTCAACCAATCCATGGTGTCACCAACTTTGGTGTGGATGACGATGTCACAACTCAACAGATTTGCTGCGGCCATGATTTCAGCATCAGTTTCCCAGACTCCATCTCTAGAGATGCCAGAGGTAACATAGTAACATAGTTAGTAAGGCCGAAAAAAGACATTTGTCCATCCAGTTCAGCCTATATTCCATCATAATAAATACCCAGATCTACGTCCTTCTACACATGTTCATTCACATCTTGATTACAGTAGCCCTATAGTTTTTTGGACAAGTCAGTTTTCATGTGGTGGATGACTTTAGCTCTGAGAAGGGAGTAGTTGTCCTCTGTTCCTGTCAGGAAATAGCTGATGGCCCGAAAATAGCAGTTCCCATCACCTTTGGTTTTATATGTACGCCGTGGTTGTCCAAGATCTCTTGTGCCTCCAATGTACACAACCCTGTTAAACGTAAGGTCAAGAGTGGTGGTAAGATACTTCCTTCCTGAATTTGGTAGTGGGTTGAAAGTCTTGGTTTGCTGGTGTTTCTGTGTGGCAGAGTCACTGGGACAGTCATCAGGGGACTGTGGTGGTAGAGAAGTCTCTTCATCCTGGGAAATCTTAAGGTTGCTGGCATGGTAGGTGTTGCTTAGTATCTTGCCAGTCTTATTGTTCTTAAGTTCTACTTGTCCGTTGGTTAAGGATTCCACAACTAAGTAGGGTCCAACCCAGCATGGTGCCATCTTTGAACCCATGCGATGAATACGACATTGATTCTTGATATAAACAATGGTGCCAGCAGTGATTTCTTTGTTGCTCTTGTGTCGGCGATCAAAGGCACACTTTTGGTGTTCCTGAACAGAATGGATGTTGGTACTTACAATTGAGAGGATCCTGTTATGAATGGTTGTGAGTGTATTAAGCACATCAGGGTTGGCATCATCTGAAAGAGACATGACATCCACAGTGTAATTTGCTGATGGATTGAGGTCAATAGGAAGCTTAGCCTTTCATCCATACATGACCTCAAATGGAGTGCACTTGGTTGAGGCATGCACAGAAGTGTGATAGACAAACAAAACACCAGGGATGAACTGGTCCCAGTTGGTTCTTTGGTCATTGACAAGCTTGCAAAGAGATTCTTTGAGTGTTCGATTGTCACGTTCCCACTGTCCATTTGTTTGTGGGTAGTAGGCAGATGAAATGCGGTGATCTGTTTTAAAATGATCCATCAGGTTGTCAATGATTGAGTTCACAATGAGTTCACAAACTCTCTTCCCTGGTCGCTAATCAGAGTGTCCATACAGCCTAAGCGGCAAATAATGGTGTACAAAAATTTTGCTACTGACATGGCACTCTTGTCTGGAACAGCTGTTGCTTCAGTCCACTTTGAGAAATGATCAGTGACAGCAACTATATATTTGTTGCCGTTTGATGTTTCCTGAAGAGGACCGATCATATCAATCCCAACTAAGCTTAATACTTTTCCAGGCACTGGTATACTGTTGAGTGGTGGAGCTTCTTTGCTGATTTTGGGACATGTGACAAAACATTTTTGACAGGCTTTGAAATGTTGGTAAACATCATTCTTCATTCCCTTCCAGTAATAACGGTCAGAAATTTTGCCAAATGTTTTATCTCTAGGAAAATGGCCACCAGAAATTGGGTTGTCGTGACAGGCCATCAGGATATTTGGCAGTCGGCTTTTAGTTAGAACCTCCTTTTTTGCATAGTAAATTATCCCTTTCTCTGCTCGATATGGCTTAGACGTTTGTCTAAACTGGGACTTGGCATTTGAACGTTTCTCTGGAGGTAGATCGTAGATCCACTGGGGGTACTTTTGTTCTGTTGCAGTGTAGAATCTCAAAAGCTAATCATACAGTTGGTCTTCCATTGTTGTCAAAATTGGAAAACCTTTTTTTTTGTTGGAGGTGTTCCAAGTTCACTTTATATACCTTATCAGGGTAGAATAGGAACTCACACTGGAGAACTTAAGGTGCATATCATAGAGAGCAGGGAGAAACATACATAACAAGTTACAATTACAACACATAACATTAACTATGCACTGATGGAACTGCACCATCTACTGTCAGTTCAATGTAATGCCTCCAACACATGCTATAAGTCTAGTCCACCCGTTCCCTTGCACTAGATTTGCTGCTGATTTTCAACAGGGAAAAAATGAGCAGTCAATCTGCATCAAAATCTGCAACCCAACGATGTGGATTTTTTTGTGCAGAAGCACAGCAAATTTCTCTGTGTCACGTGGAAGAGGGAAATCTGCTGCAGACTGCATGAAAATCTGACAAAAGCCACATGAAATGGTATATGGTTTGTGTATGTGCATCTATATATACTGTAGCACTACAGCAGCAAAAACACACTAATATTCTGCCCTAGAGGAGTATAGACCATGGGTATGTTATACCTAGGCCAGATTTTACTCCTCGAGGCCAGAATATACCCCTGCTGCTGTAGATCAGATTTTTCATGCTTATGAGAACCATTGAGTGATGTACTCAAGAACAGGGCCCCAGACATCGCACAGGGGCCCCAGACATCGCAAATCGCACAGGGGTCCTAGACATCTTAGGCTCTCAGTGAAGCCCCGCCCACTGTGCACCCACCAGTTAAGCTCCGCCCAGGTACGTATGCGGCCGCATGTGGCCTGCATGCCCTATCTTTATCATTGGGTATGCAGGCCTTGCAGATGTTTACGTTTGCGTTCACCTGCGTTGTTTTGACGATTCGGTGAGCGCAAGAAAATCCAACTTGTTGCCTTCGCCGCGGGTTGCAGCACCATCAAAAGAATGTGGGCGGAGCTTAACCGGCAGGGCGCAGCAGTGGTCAAGGCTTCATTGAGAGCGTATGCATGCGCTGTATGCAAATGTGAAACTAGGATTGAGTGATAGATTCAAGAGCAGGGCCCCAGACATCGCACAGATAGCACACAGGGGGGCCCAGACAGCACACAAGGGACATGCGCTCAGTCTATTTCCCCCCTTCTGTGCTATCTTTTACCCCATTGCTCACTGTCTCTGCCCCCTGTGCACTATCTGGGACCCCCTCTGGGCTGCCTGGGGTCCCATGGGCGGCCTGGGGCTCCTGTGGGCTGCCTGGAGCCCCTTTGTGCTGCTTAGGGCCCTATGGGCTGGCTGGGGTCCCTGAGGGCTGCCTGGGGTCCAGTGCGCTGCCTGGGGCCCCGTGCACTTCCTGTGGCCCTTGTGCTCTGCCTGGGGCCCCTGTGCACTGTCTGGGGCCCTGTGCACTGCCTGGGGCCCCTGTGTGCTGCCTGGGGCCCTGTGCGCTTCCTGGGGTCCTGTGTTCTACCTGGGGCCCTGTGTGCTACCTGGGGCCCCTGTGTGCTGCCTGGGGCCCTGCGGGCTGCCTGGGGCCCCATGTGCTGCCTGGAGCTCCCATGGGCTGGCTGGGGTCCCTGTGGGCTGCCTGGGGTCCTGTGTGCTGCCTGGGGCCCCATGCACTTCTTGTGGCCCTTGTGCTCTGCCTGGGGCCCCATGCACTGCCTGGGGCCTCTCTGTGCTGCCTGGGACCCCTGTGCGCTGTCTGGGGCCCTGTGCTCTGCCTGGGGCCCATGTGTGCTGCCTGGGGCCCTGTGCGCTGCCTGGGGCCCTGTGTTCTGCCTGGGGCCCTGTGTGCTACCTGGGGTCCCTGTGCGCTGCCTGGGGCCCTGCGGGCTGCCTGGGGCCCCTGTAGGCTACCTGGGGTCCTGTGCGCTGCCTGGGGCCCTGTGCGCTGTATGGGGCCCTGTGCATTTCCTGTGGCCCCTGTGCTATTCCTGGGGCCCCTCTGTGTGGCCTGGGGCCCCTCTGTGCTGCCTGTTGCCCTGTGCACTGCCTAGGGCCCCTGTGCTCTTCCTAGGGCTCCTCTGTGCTGCCTGGGGCCCCTGTGTGCTGCCTGGGGTCCTGTGCGCTGCCTGGGACCCTGTGTGCTGCCTGGGGCCCTGTGTTCTGCCAGGGGCCCCGTGTGCTGCCTAAGGCCCCTGTGCGCTGCCTGGAGCCCCGTGGGCTGCCTGGGGCCCTGTGGACTGCCTGGGGCCCCGTTGGGCTGCCTGGGGCCCTATGCGCTGCCTGGAGCCCCGTGCACCTCCTGTGGCCCTTGTGCTCTGCCTGGGGCCCCGTGCACTGCCTGGGGCCTCTCTGTGCTGCCTGGGGCCCTTTGCTCTGCCTGGGGCCCTTGTGTGCTGCCTGAGGCCCCGTGCGCTGCCTGGGGCCCTGTGTTCTGCCTGGGGCCCTGTGTGCTACCTGGGGCCCCTGTGCACTGCCTGGAGGCCCTGCAGGCTGTCTGGGGCCCCTGTGGGCTGCCTGGGGTCCTGTGCGCTGCCTGGGGCCCTGTGCGCTGTATGGGGCCCCATGCACTTCCTGTGGCCCCTGTGCTCTTCCTGGGGCCCCTCTGTGTGGCCTGGGGCCCCTCTGTGCTGCCTGTTGCCCTGTGCGCTGCCTGGGGCCCCTGTGCTCTTCCTAGGGCTCGTCTGTGCTGCCTGGGGCCCCTGTGTGCTGCCTGGGCTGTGCACTGCCTGGGACCCTGTGTGCTGCCTGGGGTCCTGTGTTCTGCCAGGGGCCCCATGTGCTGCCTAAGACCCCTATGCACTGCCTGGAGCCCCGTGGGCTGCCTGGGCCCCTGTGAGCTGCCTGGGACCCTATGCGCTGCCTGGGGCCCCGTGCAATGCCTGGGGACCTATGCGCTCCCTGTGGCCCCTGTGTGCTGCCTGGGGCCCTGTACTCTGCCTGGGGCCCTGTGCGCTGCCTGGGGCCCCGTTTGCTGCCTGGGGCTCCGTTATTGATTATATCACTCAATGGTTCTCAAAAGGCTGAAAAATCTAATCTACAGCAGCTGGGATATATTCTGACCTGGAGGGGTATAATCTGGACTAGTCCAATTTATACTCCGGGGTATAGTTTAGGCTAGGCCAGAATATACCCGGGGTATATTCTGACCCAGAGGGGTATAAACTGGACTAGTCCAATTTATACCCCGGGGTATAGTTTGGGCTAGGCCAGAATATACCCGGGTATAATCTGGCCTAGGCCACTTTAACCCCGGGTATATTCTGGGCGGGGGGGTCCTGTGCGCTGCCTGGGGCCCTGTGCGCTGTATGGGGCCCTGTGCATTTCCTGTGGCCCCTGTGCTATTCCTGGGGCCCCTCTGTGTGGCCTGGGGCCCCTCTGTGCTGCCTGTTGCCCTGTGCACTGCCTAGGGCCCCTGTGCTCTTCCTAGGGCTCCTCTGTGCTGCCTGGGGCCCCTGTGTGCTGCCTGGGGTCCTGTGCGCTGCCTGGGACCCTGTGTGCTGCCTGGGGCCCTGTGTTCTGCCAGGGGCCCCGTGTGCTGCCTAAGGCCCCTGTGCGCTGCCTGGAGCCCCGTGGGCTGCCTGGGGCCCTGTGGACTGCCTGGGGCCCCGTTGGGCTGCCTGGGGCCCTATGCGCTGCCTGGAGCCCCGTGCACCTCCTGTGGCCCTTGTGCTCTGCCTGGGGCCCCGTGCACTGCCTGGGGCCTCTCTGTGCTGCCTGGGGCCCTTTGCTCTGCCTGGGGCCCTTGTGTGCTGCCTGAGGCCCCGTGCGCTGCCTGGGGCCCTGTGTTCTGCCTGGGGCCCTGTGTACTACCTGGGGCCCCTGTGCACTGCCTGGAGGCCCTGCAGGCTGTCTGGGGCCCCTGTGGGCTGCCTGGGGTCCTGTGCGCTGCCTGGGGCCCTGTGCGCTGTATGGGGCCCCATGCACTTCCTGTGGCCCCTGTGCTCTTCCTGGGGCCCCTCTGTGTGGCCTGGGGCCCCTCTGTGCTGCCTGTTGCCCTGTGCGCTGCCTGGGGCCCCTGTGCTCTTCCTAGGGCTCGTCTGTGCTGCCTGGGGCCCCTGTGTGCTGCCTGGGCTGTGCACTGCCTGGGACCCTGTGTGCTGCCTGGGGCCCTGTGTTCTGCCAGGGGCCCCATGTGCTGCCTAAGACCCCTATGCACTGCCTGGAGCCCCGTGGGCTGCCTGGGCCCCTGTGAGCTGCCTGAGACCCTATGCGCTGCCTGGGGCCCCGTGCAATGCCTGGGGACCTATGCGCTCCCTGTGGCCCCTGTGTGCTGCCTGGGGCCCTGTACTCTGCCTGGGGCCCTGTGCGCTGCCTGGGGCCCCGTTTGCTGCCTGGGGCTCCGTTATTGATTATATCACTCAATGGTTCTCAAAAGGCTGAAAAATCTAATCTACAGCAGCTGGGATATATTCTGACCTGGAGGGGTATAATCTGGACTAGTCCAATTTATACTCCGGGGTATAGTTTAGGCTAGGCCAGAATATACCCGGGGTATATTCTGACCCAGAGGGGTATAAACTGGACTAGTCCAATTTATACCCCGGGGTATAGTTTGGGCTAGGCCAGAATATACCCGGGTATAATCTGGCCTAGGCCACTTTAACCCCGGGTATATTCTGGGCGGGGGGGGGTTAATCTGGCCTGTTAGGGTATGTGCACACGTCAGGATTTCTTGCAGAAATTTCCTGAAGAAAACCAGAAATTTTCTGCAGGAAATCCGCATTTTTTTTTTGCGTTTTTTTTCCCGTTTTTTTCGCGTTTTTTTTAGCAATTTGCAAGCGTAATTAGCTTGCAGAATGCTAGTTTTCCAAGCAATCTGTAGCATCGCTTGGAAAACTGACTGACAGGATGGTCACACTTGTCAAACATAGTGTTTGACAAGTGTGACCAACTTTTTACTATAGATGCAGCCTATGCAGCATCAATAGTAAAAGATAGAATGTTTAAAAATAATTAAAAAAAAAAAAATGGTTATACTTACCTGCAGACAGCCGATCTCAGCGGCGTCTGTTCCTATAGATGGTGTGTGTGTGCAGGACCTTCGATGACGTCACGGTCACGTGAGCGGTCACATGAGCGGTCACGCGACCAATCACAAGATGGCGACATCATCGCAGGTCCTTCACACAGAGCATCTATAGGAATGGAAGAGAGAACATGCACCGATGAGAGGCGGGGAGACTCCGGGCCATCAGAGGGTGAGTATATCACTATTTTTTATTTTAATTCTTTTTTTTTACCAATTATATGGTGCCCAGTCCGTGGAGGAGAGTCTCCTCTCCTCCACCCTGGGTACCAACCGCACATAATCTGCTTACTTCCCGCATGGTGTGCACAGCCCCATGTGGAAAGTATGCAGATCAGTGCATTCCTAGGTGTGCGGAATCCCCGCAATTCCGCAAATTTAATGAACATGTTGCTTTTTTTCCGCAATGCGATTTTTTTCGCGGAAAAAAAAGCAACATTTGCACAAGAAATGCGGAATACACTTTAAATAATAGGAGGCATATGTAAGTATTTTTTTCGTGTTTTTTTCGCGTTTTTATAGCGAAAAAATGTGAAAAAAACACGAAAAATACTGAACGTGTGCACATGGCCTTACACCAGGTCCAGGGAAGTGTGTGTGGCACCCCTAGGGGTATTTGCCACAAAAATAGTTACTGACAGTAAGTACAAATACTAAAATAGCAAGACTGCACTACCACCTCCGGCCAGAAGGGGGAGCTCCAGAGACTCCCCTTGATCCATTCTGGTCTGAGAGAAGAAATGGCAGTTGGGCTAAGGAGCTGATAGTGAGAGGTCATACAGTTGAATCTCTAACAGCCCTGTGACTGTTACCAGGCCTAAATCACCAGCCTGAGGAGAAGAGGGATAGAGAAAAAGGACATTGTGAGAACCGGGTAGCATTAATCACTACCCAGAACAGGCGCAAAGACGGATACCGGATCCGTGGCTGTATTCATTATATATAATACAGCAACCGGAAAAACGTGAGGTGATATCAGCTTCACTAGGGCCGGACGCAGCAACAGACACAGAGTTCAGCGGTACTCCCAGAGGGGGTAAACCGATAAAAGGACTCGGGTTGACCGTCGAACCGGGACCCGGAGGGGACAGATTGGGCCGGCAGCCAGTTCACATACAGCAGCAGGGCCACACAGAAATTGCGCACAATAAGAGGCGAAGACCCCGGCAGGGTCAAAGTAACTCAGAGTTCCCATACAGACTCCGGTGACAGGACTGGTTGTAAATCCTTTTATGTTAAAGTAAACTGGTTAAACGTTTCAGTGCCTCAGTCTTTCATTTGGACAATAGCCATCTATCCAGGATCGAGATCGTCACCGCTGGGAGAACCTGCTGCTGATCAAGTAAGTGCCTGTCCCCTCATGATACCCCTTACACTGTGCATTGCCTGAGGCCACAGCACCAGGTCAAGCCACCCGTGACATCCCCCTCAAGAGACAGACTCCATTGGTCCGGTGCTGGGTATCCCGGTCTCCTGGGCGTCACATGTGGGAGACCCCATGTGTATCACTGCAGGACGCAGCTTCGTCAGGGGAAAGTATGCACACAAAAGGTCAGTCAGAGATTATATAACAAAGTAAATAGGCATAATTGTTTACCAGTGTGTTTCCTAATGATGGCTCCAGCTCCACATGTAAAGAGGTGAGATAAGCTAGTTCCTGTTCCCCTGGAGGAAACAGCATGTGCACATGAAATGTGATATCACATATGTGGCAGCACCACCTGCTGGAGAAAAACAGTAAATACTAGTATGCTGGCCAAACCTGCACATATGCAAAACAGCATTTGAGGCTCAGACTTTCATGAGAATATGTGGAAAAGGAAAAGCTGATGCCAATGAGTCGCTGGCTAACCTGAGCAAACTAGAAGGTACATACAACACAAAAATGTCAAAATAAAGGTATAAGGGAAGGAGAAGACCCTGCTCTTACAAGCCACCTCCCTGCAGGACCCGGAAGGACCCCACGTCCATCTTGGATCCAGGGGCCTGCAGGGAGGAGACAGGAGGAGATCCTTGGAACAACACAATCACATCGCATTGTTCTGAGGGTCTCAGGGAAGCACGCAGGGAGCCCCCTCCCCGCGCGATGCTTCCCTATGCCATTGGAACGCTGCAATCTTGTTTGATCGCAGTGTTTCGGGGGTTAAAGTGCCGGGAGTGGTCCTTGACCGCTCCTGGCACATAGTGCCGGATGTCAGCTGTGATAATCAGCTGACACCCAGCCGTGACCGGCCGCGCTCATGTGAGTGCTGCTGATCGCATATAGCGTACTATCCCGTTTATGGTCATACGGGCCCAGGTCACCTCGACGGGATAGTACGTGTGATGTCAGAAAGGGGATAAGGTCAAATTTGGCTGACTGTCACTAAGGGGTTAAGCAAACATTATCGTTTATGTGTTATGTTTCAGGTTAGTAATAAAGAGTGATGCTCTTATAACAGAAAACTATCCAATATTCTGATATTCTCCTTGTCATAAGTGTAAAACATATTTATGTGTAATTTAATGTAATGGTCTTTGCTCCCCCAAAGTTCAAATGAATGACTGTCATGGTCACTGTAAATGCAGGATTTTCTCATCATGAGACATTTACAGGAATATAAAACAAAGTCCATACGAAAAATAGTTTGGCTCTGGTTCAGTAAAAGTATAGATACAAGATCCTGTGATAAGTCATGTAATGTCAGTTAGTTCTGGTAATCTATTAGCATTCTAGAAATATATCTTTCAGGAAAACTGACAATTAAAACTAATTGTTCTAGAGACAAATAGCTGATTATTCTTTTGACAACTATGCTTTTTATGTGTTGTTTGTAGCCATAAATTGATATTTCCTGAATAATCACACTGTTTAGAAAGCATTTTTAATTTCCAAATTTCCTAAATGTTTCTACAGTTTCATGTAAACGGCATAATTTGCATTCTGCATATTATAAAGTACATAAAAAGGGGTAAGTTAATACATTCAATCTTCCAGAAAGCAGCAGGAGTTACATTTGCACTTTCTTTTAACTACAAATTTATTTAACTGCTTTTTCAAAGAGTACAGTAATGCTGGCTCTTAAATGAATGACATCCCCATAAGGGGCTTGAGCAAAAGGCAATCACTTGGTAAGTCACCACATATGGAGGCGCAATTACTGAAGAGAGACTTCTATTTTAAGGTGAGACAATCTGTCTTGGGAACAAACTCCTGGGAAGTGCAAGTGAGGCTTTGGCCACAAACTACTAACTTTTGTGTAATTCTTGGTTTAATTATGAGGAAATATAAAATGAGACGTTTGGGAGGTGTTATGTTTAATAATTTGTGCAAAAGTAAAGTTTTTCTTGTATTTTTTTACTGTCTGACTACATTTAGTTAGGAGTTAACAAATGCAGAGGATCCTGATAATTAATGCTGCATATACTAATAGACTACCATGAAACACTGTGAAGAGAGAACTTATCTGTCTATCTATCTATCCAATAAAAAAATCAGTACACTTGTCAATAATTTTTTATTTACTTAAAGAAGTTGCTCATTCTTGGGCAACACTGTACTGCCTAGTGTAAGGATTCTCAGTTGCTGGCACTGGGTGGTCATGTGACCCCAAATATGTGATTGCTTACTTCCGGCCACACAGACTAAACTGTGTCTGGCCTACATCAATAGACTTGCATTTAGTGAGGCCATAACTATCTAGTCATCACATGACCGCATAGATGAAAGTCACATACTTGTAGTCAGGGGCCCACTGCTCACACTGTCGCCACCGGAGAATTCTCACAGTGTGTAGTGCATGTGCTGTGAGGATTCAAAAATAAATTATGTTTCAAAAATTGTACTGATGTAAAGAAGACATGTGGTTAATGTTATTTATTATTTATTTCATGTGATATAACTCTCTGATTTAAGGGAATAAAAATTAAAAATTAAAAGTTTGAAAATTAAAACATTTTCAAGATTTTTTACTAAATTTCATTTAGTTTTCCAAAAATAAATGCAAGTAATAGTTAAAGAAATGTTACCACTATCACGAAGTACAATATGTCTCAGAATCAGTGGGAACAGTTGAAGTGATCCAGAATTGCTACCACATAAGTGACACTGATCAGAATTGTAAAATTTGGCCTGGCCATGAAGGTACAAACAGCCTTCAGGAGTTAAAGGGGTTAATTGTTGATTAGCCTCTGTAAAGTTTTGAGGTGTAATCAGTATTATATTTAATTTACTTACTTTGCTTCCTTCAATCTTTATTAGAGATGAGCGAACCTTTCAAGGTTCAGTTCGATTCTCTGAACATTTAGATGTTCGCTGAACATGTTCGCCAAACGGTTCGATGAACGTACCCGAACGCCATTAGATTCAATGGAAGCCTAAACCAAATGTATATACAACACCTTAAAGAGTGACAAAAAGCTTCCCAAACAGCTAAAATTAGGGGCAGACTCCATGAAAAGTGGCATCAATTGACTCACAGTAGAAATTTGCAAATGGCACAGCAGCAGCCAGACATGGGCTATGCATGAGGAGCATGGCCCAGCATTTATAGCTTGGAATTGAAGTTTCAATGAGGACCTGGCAGTTAAGGAAATGGTGTAAGCCTTCTTTCCTGGGAGATCTGATACCTCATGCAACACCTCCAATTTTTTTTTAATTCCATCTACAGATGGCCCAAACATCAGTTTCAAATAGTAATATTGGTGGAATATTGCAAGGAAAGTAACACCGGTAGCTGACAGAAAGTAAGTGTAGGCCTTCGTGTGTGGGAGCCCTACATAATTGTCATACACCACTAAAGTGCTATCTTCACACGTTAGAAACAGTATAATAGGTCTCTGACACACCTTCCACTACAGGCAACCCACTAGATAGAGACCCAATTTAGAGTCTCCACATTTCAAAAAATAATTGTCACACACCACTTAAGTGGCGTAAATTTCCACACAGTAGAAACAGTATAATAGGCCTCTGACACACCTTCCACTACAGACAACTCAGCAGATGGAGACCCAACTTGGAGTTTCCACATTTCAAAAAAATAAATGTCAAACATCACTAAAGTGGCATCAATTTCCACAGAGTAGAAACAGTATAATTGGCCTCTGATACACCTTCTACTACAGGCAACCCACCAGATGGAGACCCAACTTGGAGTCTCCACATTTCAAAAAATAATTATCACACACCACTAAAGTGGAATCAATTTCCACAAAGTAGAACCAGTATAATAGGCCTCCGACACACTTTCCACCACAGGCAATCCACCAGATGGAGACCCAACTTGGAGTCTCCACATTTCAAAAGATATGATGTGGTGAATTGAGAAAGATATGTCGTGCTAGGTGACACAAAAGCAGCAGTCATGTCTACTTCTTTGTAACAGCTGATGGGCTCACCCGAATGTAGGAGGTAAGCAAATGTAGTTTTTGTGATTAGAGACCTGTGTGAAAAGACTTGTCATGGTAACAGAGGAGGAAGATGCAGCAGATGGGGTTGATGGGATGGCTGGTGGTTGGAGAGGCCCACTAGTCTGCATTTTAGTGAGATTCCCACACTAAGGCATGTTGATTGTGCATGTCCCGGTTCATGCGTGTTGTTGTCAAATTAATGCAATTTTTTTACTCTACTGTGGTTTTTTTTGCAAATTTGTTAGACAACGTGGGTTGGGTCATCTTTTACGGCCTCAAAAAAGGCCAAGGCTAGGCAACCATTGCCATTCCTTCAAACTGAACACTCACAACTGGTGCTGGCCACAGCCAAAGTTGGGGCTGAGGATGCAGTGCTTGCCATTGTTGCATCAATTCATGTCTGTGTGGGAAGCTGCAACGTAACCTCCATATCTTCTTCCTCCACCTCCTCTGCTGCACCACTCAACTGCGTACCTCTGGGTTCACACCAAGTGAGAACAACACTATTATACCTAATGATTTTTAAGTGGAAATCTGGCCTTCTGATTTCACACTGAAATACAGTTTTATCCCAAATGATTTAGATTAGCTAATTAGCCCTCCAGGGTGCAACCCATTATTAGGCCTAACCCTTTTTGAGTGAAATTCTGGCTTTCTGATTTGCCACTGAAGCACAGTTTTAGCACAAGCTATTTGGAGTAGCTAATTTGGACTCATGGCTGCACCCCAGTCTTAGACCTACTGATTTTTAAGTGGAAATCTGGCATTCTGATTTGCTACTGAAACACAGTTTTATCACAAAGGATTTGGATTTACTAATTGTCCCTCCAGGCTGCTCCCCAATATTAGGTCTAACAATTTTTAAGTGAAAATCTGGTCTTCTGAATTGCCACTGTAAAGCTGCAGCAGCTTCGTACGCAGTGAAGCAGTGAGCCACAAATTCAAACACAAATGTTTCTTAATGTGTTTCTTCACAGCATTAAAGTCCACTTCACATAAATTCATACAACTTCAGTGATCAGTTTACACCAGTTCAAAGTAATGCATATCACATGGCTTTAGATTTGCGGTCCCTAAACAGGCCAGACTTCCCTTGTCCAGTTTCCCTGGGCGACCGCACGCCATCTCACAGTCTCTATACATCTCCGTACACACAGCCTCATATGTTGCAGACACTACACACGCCAGCCCTCCTCTGACCACTTCTCGTGGGTGTCCTGCATCGCTGTATCACAGTCTCTTACAGACTCATTACTCACACAGTTGTAAACAGTTCAGGATATCCTCCGGATAGCAGCCGGGCACCATATCCACCTGTTTGCAATCGTTACACATGCTAGTCCTCTTTCGGGTACAGGACATCCACCTCCGGGCACAGGACTATCCACATCCGACTCCTACGGGCACAGGATATCCACCTCCGGGCACAGGACTGTCCACATCCGACTCCTACGGGCACAGAACATCCACCTCCGGGCACAGGACTATCCACATCCAACTCCTACGGGCACAGGATATCCACCTCCGGATAGCAGGACTGTCCACATCCGAGACCAGTACCATGGACGACTTGCATCTCTGTGTACGCTGCAGGTGCCAGGCTATTCAGCTGCCATGGGTGCTGGCTCTGCTGGCCTCCATGCACTCTGCAGACCAGCACACACCAGACTGACACTGATGTGCACCTCGCACACCTGGCCTCTCCTGGCCAGGCACCTGACACACCCATACCCCTTACTGCAGGGCTTTTAAACACACAAAAACCTGTGGCCTCCAGCCACATGGAAAACCCGGACCGGAGATCCGTGACTCTGATGCACACCTATGGACTTCATCCGTCTGTATGCACATTCTGGGAAGAACAAACAGCGCCCCCTAGCTGTATCAGAGGCCACAGCCTCACACCACCGATAAACAGTTTTATCACAACCGATTTGGTGTAGTTGTTGCACAATTTAGTTCGATGCTAGAAGATCGATTTCACACAGGACAGGATCCTATCTAGTTTGCTGACAAGTTAATTTTCAGCAGCACTAGTGCAGGGACAACCTCTCTGCACTGTGACACTGAGACAATGGTGCTAGCAAAACAAGATGTCTGCTTTTTATATGGCCAGAACATGTGATTTTGGCAGCCAATCACAGAAGACCTTGTGTCATGACGTTGTGGATGGTTTCTGAGTAAAATGGCAATTCCTATATTATCCAGACTATTTTTCCATGTAGAGGTTGAGGATGATTAATTTCTTTGATTGTGCTGGAATTTAACCAGTAAATACCCAGTCCTGTGTTGTAAAGAAACTCTAAGATTCATGACGTAAGGCAAATATGTTTTTCTAGCTATAATCAACACTACTTCTTCTCGAAGTGAAATTATACAAAATATTTGAAAACATGGATATTTTGAAAGATACCGGTATATATTTGTTTTTTATAAAAGAAAACACTAAATCTACTTAACAATTGTATGGAAATGTTCAGCAGCCTTTATTCCAAATCAAAACATTTCTATATACACTGCATAATGGTATCCAATCATTACTTTACAATCCTCCACAGATTCTCTAAGTGATAAATATTTTTATTAAAATGTACCTTCCCAGACATTATAATTTGCTACTTTCATTTAAATAGAAAGAAAATAGTAAAGTAAATTATACAGAAATAAAATACCTACAATCCACATGATCTGCTTTAGCTTTAAAAAAAAACAGTTTCTAGCCGGGGTGATGTCCCATCTGTTAAACTAGACAACACATCCATACATTAGAATTCTTAATGGAAGCAGCTGGTAGCTGATAGATTGCTGTTATTTTTCTGTATATGTACTTTGTAAAACTTGGACTTTTTCGGAAGGTAGCGGCTGCAATAAGTTTAGGATTTTTTTTCTCACCAGCCCCTTGCACATGTGCACAGGTGCTGCAGCAGAGATCAGCTAAGGTTGACAAATTAGTGTTCCTACTACTGTTCCTCTAGTCTCAGTAACCTAATTGATAGAATTCCTGCATCTATGCAAGTGGCAAGATAATGTACGATTATTTCCTTCTGGCTCTCTGTCCCAAACTCTTGTAATGCCCCTGAGAACACAGATGCAAGCACATGCTAGAAAAATTGTTTTCCAGGAAACACTTCATGGATTTACTTTTTTAATAACTACTGAAAAAATAAGTAGGTGATAATTTATGGATCCCACTACTACAGTAAATGCAGGACTGCATGTAACCATGGTAAACTACTGGCATGAGTGGGTTGCTAAATTACCAAGTGAATATTTTTGTATGTGATTTACCACGATTTATACAGTATATTGGTATTATCACCAATACTGATGTTTTTATTAACATTGGCTACTCATGTGAAACAGTATGTATCTCTAAACTCACAATATATTTTATTGGTGCATAGACGAGATATGATGCAAAAGGCTTAGAGATTTGACTACTGGGTGGTTCATTCAGTTCAAGAAAAAAAGATTACCTGGTCATTATTCCTAGTATAGAGCCTGTCTTCCATCCCCCCTTTGATCATGAGAACAGAAGTCCCATTTCTATAGAGCAGTGTATCCCAAACTCCTGTCCTCACAGCCCCCAACATGTCATGTTTTCAAGATTCCTTATTAGTGCATTGAAATCTTGAAAACATGATGTGTAGGAGGCCATTAGAATGGGGTTTGGGAATTACTGCCATAGAGTGATGGTCTCACATGTATGGTGCTGCTCCATTTATTCTCTAAGGAACTGAAATAATTAGCCAAGTAACTGTGTTAGCTGAAAATTCTGTGAATAGGGCTGCCCATCCTGTAATAATGTCCTCCATCCAAGGCTCTTTTCTCTAACAATGTCCCCCATCTTGAGCCCCTTTCTTTAATAATGTCCGCCATTCTGGCCCCTTTTTTCAGTGATGTCCCATCTCTTTGCCTCTTTAGTTAATAATGTCTCTCATCCTGGACCCCTTCATGTAATAGTGTCACCTGTCTTTACCCCCCTCCTGTAATAATATCCCTGTTCCTGGTCCCTTTATTTAATAATGTCTTCTATCATGGCTCATTCCTTAACCCCTTCCCGACCCATGACGCCACGTAGGCGTCATGAAAGTCGGTGCCATTCCGACCCATGACGCCTATGTGGCGTCATGGAAAGATCGCGTCCCTGCAGATCGGGTGAAAGGGTTAACTCCCATTTCACCCGATCTGCAGGGACAGGGGGAGTGGTAGTTTAGCCCAGGGGGGGTGGCTTCACCCCCTCGTGGCTACGATCGCTCTGATTGGCTGTTGAAAGTGAAACTGCCAATCAGAGCGATTTGTAATATTTCACCTATTATAACGGGTGAAATATTACAATCCAGCCATGGCCGATGCTGAAATATCATCGGCCATGGCTGGAAATACTAGTGTGCCCCCACCCCACCGATCGCCCCCCCAGCCCTCCGATCTGGCCGGTACACTGCTCCGGCTCCCCTCCGTCCAGTGCTCCGCTCCCCCCCGTGCTCTTGTCCGCTCCCCCCGTGCTCCAATCACCCCCCCGTGCTCCAATCACCCCCCCTGCACTCCGATCCACCCCCCCGGTGCTCCGTTCCACCCCCCCGTGCTCCATTCCAGCCCCCCCGTGCTCCGTTCCACACCCCCCGTGCTCCGTTCCACCCCTCCCGCACTCCGATTCCCCCCCCCGTGCTCCGATCCCCCCCCGTGGTCCCCCCCCCACCCCATCATACTTACCGATCCAGCCGGGGTCCCGTCCGTCTTCTCCCTGGGCGCCGCCATCTTCCAAAATGGCGGGCGCATGCGCAGTGCGCCCGCCGAATCTGCCGGCCAGCAGATTCTTTCCAAAGTGCATTTTGATCACTGAGATAGATTATATCTCAGTGATCAAAATAAAAAAAATAATAAATGACCCCCCCCCTTTGTCACCCCCATAGGTAGGGACAATAAAAAAATAAAGAATTTTTTTTTTCCACTAATGTTAGAATAGGGTTAGGGTTAGGGTTAGGGGTAGGGTTAGGGGTAGGGTTAGGGTTAGGGTTAGGGCTAGGGGTAGGGGTAGGGGTAGGGGTAGGGTTAGGGTTAGGGCTAGGGGTAGGGTTAGGGTTAGGGCTAGGGTTAGGGTTTCGGTATGTGCACACGTATTCTGGTCCTCTGCGGATTTTTCCGCTGCGGATTTGATAAATCGCTAAACCGCTGCGGATTTATGGTGGATTTACCGCGGTTTTTCTGCGCATTTCAGTGCGGTTTTACAACTGCGATTTTCTATTTGAGCAGTTGTAAAACCGCTGCGGAATCCGCACAAAGAAGTGACATGCTGCGGAATGTAAACCGCTGCGTTTCCGTGCAGTTTTTCCGCAGCATGGGCACAGCGATTTTTGTTTCCCGTAGGTTTACATTGAACTGTAAACTCATGGGAAACTGCTGCGGATCCGCAGCGTTTTCCGCAGCGTGTGCACATACCTTTAGAATTAGGCTATGTGCACACGGTGCGGATTTGGCTGCGGATCCGCAGCAGTGTTCAATCAGGTTTACAGTACCATGTAAACATATGAAAAACCAAATCCGCTGTGCCCATGGTGCGGAAAATACCGCGCGGAAACGCTGCGTTGTATTTTCCGCAGCATGTCAATTCTTTGTGCGGATTCCGCAGCGTTTTACACCTGTTCCTCAATAGGAATCCGCAGGTGAAATCCGCACAAAAAACACTGGAAATCCGCGGAAAATCCGCAGGTAAAACTGGTGCGAAACTGGTGCGAAAATATCTCACACGAATCCGCAACGTGGGCACATAGCCTTAGGGTTAGGGTTGGAATTAGGGTTGTGGTTATGGTTAGGGGTGTGTTGGGGTTAGGGTTGTGGTTAGGGGTGTGTTGCGGTTAGGGTTGTGTTTAGGGTTATGGCTACAGTTGGGATTAGGGTTAGGGGTGTGTTGGGGTTAGTGTTGGAGGTAGAATTGAGGGGTTTCCACTGTTTAGGCACATCAGGGGTCTCCAAACGCAACATGGCGCCACCATTGATTCCAGCCAATCTCGTATTCAAAAAGTCAAATGGTGCTCCCTCACTTCCGAGCCCTGACGTGTGCCCAAAAAGTGGTTTACCCCCACATATGGGGTACCAGCATACTCAGGACAAACTGCGCAACAATTACTGGGGTCCAATTTCTCCTGTTACCCTTGTGAATCAAAAAAAATGCTTGCTAAAACATAATTTTTGAGGAAAGAAAAATGATTTTTTATTTTCACGGCTCTGCGTTGTAAACGTCTGTGAAGCACTTGGGGGTTCAAAGTGCTCACCACATATCTAGATAAGTTCCTTGGGGGGTCTAATTTCTAAAATGGGGTCACTTGTGGGGGTTTCTACTGTTTAGGCACACCAGGGGCTCTGCAAACGCAACGTGACACCCGCAGACCATTCCATCAAAGTCTGCATTTCAAAAGTCACTACTTCCCTTCTGAGTCCCGACGTGTGCCCAAACAGTGGTTTACCCCCACTCATGGGGTATCAGCGTACTCAGGAGAAACTGGACAACAACTTTTGGGGTCCAATTTCTCCTGTAACCCTTGGGAAAATAAAAAATTCTGGGCTAAATAATTATTTTTGAGGAAAGAAAACGTATTTATTATTTTCACGGCTCTGCATTATAAACGTCTATGAAGCACTTGGGGGTTCAAAGTGCTCACCACACATCTAGATAAGTTCCTTTCGGGGTCTAGTTTCCAAAATGGGGTCACTTGTGGGGGGTTTCTACTGTTTAGGCACATCAGGGGCTCTGCAAACGCAACGTGACGCCCGCAGAGCATTCCATCAAAGTCTGCATTTCAAAACGTCACTACTTCAATTCCAAGCCCCGGCATGTGCCCAAACAGTAGTTTACCCCCACATATGGGGTATCACCGTACTCAGGAGAAACTGGACAACAAATATTGGGGTCAAATTTCTCCTGTTACCCTTGGGAAAATTAAAAAATTTTGGGCTAAATAATTATTTTTGAGGAAAGAAAACGTATTTATTATTTTCACGGCTCTGCATTATAAACTTCTATGAAGCACTTGGGGGTTCAAAGTGCTCACCACACATCTAGATAAGTTCCTTTGGGGGTCTAGTTTCCAAAATGGGGTCACTTGTGGGGGGTTTCTACTGTTAAGCCACATCAGGGGCTCTGCAAACGCAACGTGACGCCCACAGAGCATTCCATCAAAGTCTGCATTTCAAAACGTCACTACTTCACTTCCGAGCCCCGGCATGTGCCCAAACAGTGATTTACCCCCACATATGGGGTATCATCGTACTCAGGAGAAACTGGACAACAACTTTTGGGGTCAAATTTCTTCTGTTACCCTTGGGAAAATAAAAAATTGCAGGCTAAAAGATCATTTTTGAGAAAATAATTTTTTTTTTTTCATGGCTCTGCGTTATAAACTTCTGTGAAGCACTTGGGGGTTCAAAGTCCTCACCACACATCTAGATTAGTTCCTTTGGGGGTCTAGTTTCCAAAATGGGGTCACTTGTGGGGGGTTTCTACTGTTTAGGCACATCAGGGGCTCTGCAAACGCAACGTGACGCCCACAGAGCATTCCATCAAAGTCTGCATTTCAAAACGTCACTACTTCACTTCCGAGCCCCGGCATGTGCCCAAACAGTGATTTACCCCCACATATGGGGTATCATCGTACTCAGGAGAAACTGGACAACAACTTTTGGGGTCAAATTTCTCCTGTTACCCTTGGGAAAATTAAAAAATTTGGGGCTAAATAATTATTTTTGAGGAAAGAAAACGTATTTATTATTTTCACGGCTCTGCATTATAAACTTCTATGAAGCACTTGGGGGTTCAAAGTGCTCACCACACATCTAGATAAGTTCCTTTGGGGGTCTAGTTTCCAAAATGGGGTCACTTGTGGGGGGTTTCTACTGTTAAGCCACATCAGGGGCTCTGCAAACGCAACGTGACGCCCACAGAGCATTCCATCAAAGTCTGCATTTCAAAACGTCACTACTTCACTTCCGAGCCCCGGCATGTGCCCAAACAGTGATTTACCCCCACATATGGGGTATCATCGTACTCAGGAGAAACTGGACAACAACTTTTGGGGTCAAATTTCTCCTGTTACCCTTGGGAAAATAAAAAATTGCAGGCTAAAAGATAATTTTTGAGAAAATAAATTTTTTTTTTTTCATGGCTCTGCGTTATAAACTTCTGTGAAGCACTTGGGGGTTCAAAGTCCTCACCACACATCTAGATTAGTTCCTTTGGGGGTCTAGTTTCCAAAATGGTGTCATTTCTGGGGGATCTACAATGTTTAGGCACACAGGAGCTCTCCAAACGTGACATGGTGTCCGCTAATGATTGGAGCTAATTTCCATTTAAAAAGCCAAATGGCGTGCCATCCCTTCCGAGCCCTGCCGTGCGCCCAAACAGTGGTTTACCCCCACATATTGGGTATCTGCGTACTCAGGACAAACAGGACAACAATATTTGGGGTCCAATTTCTCCTATTATCCTTGGCAAAATAGGAAATTCCAGGCTAAAAAATCATTTTTGAGGAAAGAAAAATTATTTTTTATTTTCATGGCTCTGCGTTATAAACTTCTGTGAAGCACCTGGGGGTTTAAAGTGCTCAATATGCATCTAGATAAGTTCCTTGGGGGGTCTAGTTTCCAAAATGGGGTCACTTGTGGGGGAGCTCCAATGTTTAGGCACACAGGGGCTCTCCAAACGCGACATGGTGTCCGCTAACAATTGGAGCTAATTTTCCATTCAAAAAGTCAAATGGCGCGCCTTCCCTTCCGAGCCCTGCCGAGTGCCCAAACAGTGGTTTACCCCCACATATGAGGTATCGACGTACTCGGGAGAAATTGCCCAACAAATTTTATGATCCATTTTACCCCACTGCCCATGTGAAAATGAAAAAATTGAGGCGAAAAGAATTTTTTTGTGAAAAAAAAGTACTTTTTCATTTTTACAGATCAATTTGTGAAGCACCTGAGGGTTTAAAGTGCTCACTAGGCATCTAAATAAGTTCCTTGGGGGGTCTAGTTTCCAAAATGGGGTCACTTGTGGGGGAGCGCCAATGTTTAGGCACACAGGAGCTCTCCAAACGCGACATGGTGTCCGCTAACGATGGAAATAATTTTTCATTCAAAAAGTCAAATGGCGCTCCTTCCCTTCCGAGCCTTACCATGTGCCCAAACAGTGGTTTACCCCCACATGTGAGGTATTGGTGTACTCAGGAGAAATTGCCCAACACATTTTAGGATCCATTTTATCCTGTTGCCCATGTGAAAATGAAAAAATTGAGGCTAAAAGAATTTTTTTGTGAAAAAAAAGTACTTTTTCATTTTTACGGATTAATTTGTGAAGCACCTGGGGGTTCAAAGTGCTCACTATGCATCTAGATAAGTTCCTTGGGGCGTCTAGTTTCCAAAATGGGGTCACTTGTGGGGGAGCTCCAATTTTTAGGCACACGGGGGCTCTCCAAATGTGACATGGTGTCCGCTAAAGAGTGGAGCCAATTTTTGATTCAAAAAGTCAAATGGCGCTCCTTCCCTTCCAAGCCCTGCCGTGCGCCCAAACAGTGGTTTACCCCCACATATGAGGTATCAGCGTACTCAGGACAAATTGGACAACAACTTTCGTGGTTCAGTTTCTCCTTTTACCATTGGGAAAATAAAAAAATTGTTGCTAAAAGATAATTTTTGTGACTAAAAAGTTAAATGTTCATTTTTTCCTTCCATGTTGCTTCTGCTGCTGTGAAGCACCTGAAGGGTTAATAAACTTCTTGAATGTGGTTTTGAGTACCTTGAGGGGTGCAGTTTTTAGAATGGTGTCACTTTTGGGTATTTTCAGCCATATAGACCCCTCAAACTGACTTCAAATGTGAGGTGGTCCCTAAAAAAAATGGTTTTGTAAATTTCGTTGTAAAAATGACAAATCGCTGGTCAAATTTTAACCCTTATAACTTCCTAACAAAAAAAAATTTTGTTTCCAAAATTGTGCTGATGTAAAGTAAACATGTGGGAAATGTTATTTATTAACTATTTTGTGTCACATATCTCTCTGGTTTAACAGAATAAAAATTCAAAATGTGAAAATTGCAAAATTTTCAAAATTTTTGCCACATTTCCGTTTTTATCACAAATAAACGCATAATTTATTGACCTAAATTTACCACTAACATGAAGCCCAATATGTCACGAAAAAACAATCTCAGAACCGCTAGGATCCGTTGAAGCGTTCCTGAGTTATTACCTCATAAAGGGACACTGGTCAGAATTGCAAAAAACGGCAAGGTCTTTAAGGTCAAAATAGGCTGGGTCATGAAGGGGTTAAATAATGCCCTGGATCCTGGCCTTATAAGTAATGTCTCCTAACATAAGTTGGCCTGCTAACTCCATCGGCCCAGTCACACACTCTGGGACCACAATCAATACACCCCCTGCCAATAGTAGTACCCCATGTTCAGTCACTTGCAGTTAAGTCCATATATATTTGGACAGAGACAACATTTTTCAAATTTTGGTTATAGATATTACCACAATGAATTTTATACAAAACAATTCCCTTTAAAAACAGGGTGGCACATGTTAAGGAGCTGAAAGTCCTAAACCCTTCATTCAATTTTAATGTGGATAGCCTCAAATGAAAGCTGAAAGTCTGAACTTCAACTGCATCTGAATTGTTTTGTTTAAAATTCATTGTGGCAATGTCTATAACCAAAATTAGAAAAATGCTGTCTCTGTTCAAATATATATGGACTTAACTGTATCACCTATGTTGTGGAACCATTTTCAAATTGAGGACTTTGGAAAATACATGATTTTGAGGTTGATCAGCGTGCCACCATTTGAACCCCTATGATTAGTCATTTATCAACTGCTTTAACCCCTTAAGGACCAGGGGTAATTCCGTTTTTGAGTTTCCATTTTTTCCTCCTCTTCTTCCCAGAGCCCTAACTTAGTTTTTTTTCCATCCATATGGCCATGTGAGGGCTTGCTTTTTTGTGGGACGAGTTGTACTTTTGAATGGCACCATTGATTGTATCATATTGTGTACTGGAAAACAGGAAAAAAATTGAAAGTACAGTGAAGTAACAAAAAAGTGCAATCCCACAATCTTTTGGGGGATTTTTTTTACCATGTTCACTAAATGATAAAACTGACCTGATATTGATTCTTCAGGTCATTAAGTTTTCGTAGATACCAAACACAATCCTACATCATAATCCTTCTTCTAAGTTGTTTGATGGAGGATTTATAAGGGCAACTTAGTGCCTTGCTGTATCGAATGTATTCCGATTTACCATGGAGCTCAAGCTATCCTATCTGATAAAAGATCAGTAAAAATACACAAATCTTAATCAGGGTAAAAGTATATTATATTAAAAACAATTTCTATAACTATACCCAATTGTGTGTTATAAAATAACCCCTGAGAGATGGTGTATAAATGTTGTAGTGAGACACTACAAAGAGTTAAATAATTTCAAGCCCATCCCATGGAAAAAATTCAAGAAAATCAATCTGGACAAAGATATAATCATATAAAATATAATTTTTATTGAGTTCCACATATAAAATTAATAAGAAAAAAGATAACAATAATTAATACTATATATATGTAAACGATATATTACAACATGCCCCAAAGTTCCTGGCTATTATAATCTAGATCTCTGTAAAAACTCTCAATCTTACTGCCTCCTGAAAAAACCAAAATGTATATAAAAATGTTAAAGTTGAATAAAAAGTGCAATGTGCAAAAAGTGCCAAGGTATATGTTTATAAGTGGAATACCGATAATATATAAAAGGACAAAAAGGTGCTATATAACAGTGCAGATGCAGGAAGGATATACAGATAGAGGTAAGAGAACACTTACTCAGATCAATATTTGCAATATAGTCCACAGTGGGCAGCCAGGAAGAATTGGGGGCACCCCGACGCGCGTTTCGGACGCACTTGCTCCTTCGTCAGGGGGTATGTGACTTAGAGGCATTATGCCCTGTTTATATAGCTGCCGAGATTTGAATGCGGCGCCAATGACCACATCCGCAGTGTGTACGGCGCATGCGCCGCTACGGAAACCCAGAAGACCACAGCCAGACACGTCACGTGACCGGGCGCACAGGTTACGTTCCCGGCGTTACCAAGGACAACATGACGCGCCGGCCCCGATCACCCGGACCACAGCGGCGCATGCGCACCACCACAGACATGATATGGGCGGTATTAAAATAGAGGAGGTATCATTTCAGTTACGCGATATAGTGATCAATCTATCCAGGGAAAGATTAATGAAAAGGGTGGGGAGAGGGAAAGAAAAAGTGTAAAAGTGGAGAGGGAATATGATCACCACTGCCACTATGTGACAGATCATATGAATAAGCGCACAGGAGTAATTAGGTGATGTGATGCCTATGTAAATGAACTCTAGTCCTGAATAGTGTTAGAGTGACAGCGGGAATAATGATGGTAATAAACAGGACCTATTGATTTAACAATCTAATTATTAATGAATGAGTAAATATTGATAAAAATATATGTGATAATATAATATATATTTGTGATCATATTTTACAATATATCACATCTTCAGCAGATTTGTAGATAATACATCAGCAGTATACATCCATATATAGTGTGTATTTGTGATCGTATTTTACGATGTATTACATCTTCAGCAGATTTATAGATAATACATAAGCAGTATACATCCATATCATATAGGTGTACACCTCATTATGTTCCACAAACTCCAATAGTGTGATGGTGTCATAATATCCTAGTTATTATTCCCATCAATACCAATTAAAAATCCGTGTTTGGGAACATGTACGGGGAATACAGGTTGCTAGGGATATTGATGATGTTAATTCCTTAAAAACAATACCAAAACATTTTAAAATCTACCACAATTGTGATGCCTCCCTCTTTTATTTTTATCAATATTTACTCATTCATTTATAATTAGATTGTTAAATCAATAGGTCCTGTTTATTACCATCGTTATTCCCGCTGTCACTCTAACACTATTCAGGACTAGAGTTCATTTACATAGGCATCACATCACCTAATTACTCCTGTGCGCTTATTCATATGATCTGTCACATAGTGGCAGTGGTGATCATATTCCCTCTCCACTTTTACACTTTTTCTTTCCCTCTCCCCACCCTTTTCATTAATCTTTCCCTGGATAGATTGATCGCTATATCGCGTAACTGAAATGATACCTCCTCTATTTTAATACCGCCCATATCATGTCTGTGGTGGTGCGCATGCGCCGCTGTGGTCCGGGTGATCGGGGCCGGCGCGTCATGTTGTCCTTGGTAACGCCGGGAACGTAACCTGTGCGCCCGGTCACGTGACGTGTCTGGCTGTGGTCTTCTGGGTTTCCGTAGCGGCGCATGCGCCGTACACACTGCGGATGTGGTCATTGGCGCCGCATTCAAATCTCGGCAGCTATATAAACAGGGCATAATGCCTCTAAGTCACATACCCCCTGACGAAGGAGCAAGTGCGTCCGAAACGCGCGTCGGGGTGCCCCCAATTCTTCCTGGCTGCCCACTGTGGACTATATTGCAAATATTGATCTGAGTAAGTGTTCTCTTACCTCTATCTGTATATCCTTCCTGCATCTGCACTGTTATATAGCACCTTTTTGTCCTTTTATATATTATCGGTATTCCACTTATAAACATATACCTTGGCACTTTTTGCACATTGCACTTTTTATTCAACTTTAACATTTTTATATACATTTTGGTTTTTTCAGGAGGCAGTAAGATTGAGAGTTTTTACAGAGATCTAGATTATAATAGCCAGGAACTTTGGGGCATGTTGTAATATATCGTTTACATATATATAGTATTAATTATTGTTATCTTTTTTCTTATTAATTTTATATGTGGAACTCAATAAAAATTATATTTTATATGATTATATCTTTGTCCAGATTGATTTTCTTGATTTTTTTCCATGGGATGGGCTTGAAATTATTTATCTGATAAAAGATATAGAATTCATCCTCTAAGTGACTCCTAATATGCCAGAAGTGGCATTAAGTCATCTGGCTCTGAACAGATTTGTTTATAATGTGCCTTAGACGTAATAATATGAGTCTAAAAATGGCTTGTTGTGATTTTTCAGTATATGCTCTCAAATATATCTTCTCCACTCTTAGTAACGTGGATACAGTCATATTCATAGGAATACACCATCTATTATCACATTGTACCTTCTCATTACACTGTGCTTGTTGAGTGAGCAATTAGTTTGCAAACATTTTTCTATAATGGTTAAAATGAAGGTCATAAGTGTAGAAATAACATACTAAGTGATCTACTAATGGTAATGAACTGATGTATGTTATTGATGAGTGCAAACATGGACATTTCAACCATTTTTCGCCCATAACCCTTTAATAATCCCACAAGAAGCCATTAACCATATTATTTAAATTACTTCTAGTTTTGCTTGAAACTTTTCCATCTCAGTCTTCACATTTTCATTCGTATGAATATCTGTTTCCCATATTTAAAATTTTGACACATATTTTCTTTTCCACATTGCCTGAAGCTTATTGACATTTAAATTTCAAATTCAAGATATATATTTTTTGTAAAGAAATGCATGTTTGAATGTTATCCAAATTGAATAATATTTTGTGTCAGCTAGAGAGTGCTGCTTTTATGGCTTCGGTAACTGTTTCCACAGCAACAAAGTTTCTAACAAGAGTAAAGCGTGAAAATTGATTCCATCAGATGATTTTTGGCAAAATTGAAGTAACTTTTCCCTACAAAATGTGATGTGCCTGTTATGATATAATTAAGCTAAATTTAAATACTTATTTTCCTAATTTTTCCTTTAAGCCTTATTGCATTATATTTTTAATTATTAGTGCTGATAGTAATGAATGAATAAAAGAAACTTCACATGTCCAGTCTTATCTAGGCTCAAAAAAACTTTTCACATATCACACTTTTTTCTTACATGTCGCAATGTTGAAAATGATCTCAACATGTGCCTAAGCATGTCATCACAATCCTCCGGTATTTTTAAAGCAATTATAGGGTCCGCATATTACAAAAGGTGAGTACGTTTTAGAGCTAAATTGGCTGGAAAATTTGGACCATATGGTTGGTTGGAGCAATGAAACAATGCAGCAGTAGACTCGGGGCCCCTGATTCATATTTTGTTGAGCTGAGGCCATAGTTTTTAGTCTGCTGCATTAATGAATGGAATGAACCCATTGCCTTGTTGCTATTCCCTCCCCAATCAGCGGTGACTGACGAGATGCTGTGTAGAAATTTGCTACATAAATGGAACAAAATGCTTTTTTATGCTGTTTAGGCTCATGGTACTTCTGACCTTCAGTTGAAATATGCTGATCTTGTATGGAGGTGAGGTCTATTTCTCGGCTCCAAGATCTCGGGAGATGAGATCTCTGCCCTGAGATCTCATCTCCCGAGAACTTAGTGCCAAGATTTCCATCGGTGGGTGCATCCACCACCCCGGCAGCCATTTCCCCAGAGTCCACCGAATAGTAAACCATGTAAGTGCTGGGGCACTAAGCATTCAAAAAATGTCGGCAGAGCCCCTGCACCACCAAACACCCGCAGCAGCGCACATCTGAACACCCCCTCATCCCAGCCTGCAGCCTGCAGCAATGCTCCAATCCTGCTTCCTCCAGCAGCGGCCCTGGGACCCCGCTTCACCACAGCCAACACCCCCAGTATGCAATAAGAACCATGGATTATAAGAAACACCACCACTTTGTTAAAATAATGGTTTTTCCCTATTTTCTCCTCAAAATTTGGGGTCTGTCTTATAATTCAGGACATACGCAAAATACGGTAATGCCTGAAAATTATCCTATTTATACAGAAACCTGTCTGATTATGTAAGTAGATTCTGAGACTTGTCTTACACATACACTACTCATAGATATTACAGTATATACACACATATCCATAGACACAGAGCTTCACTCAATTAGTCCCCCATAAAATGTAATATAACAAACATACCGCACACTTACACAGTACTTCTATACTGAACTCATAAATAGCACTATTACAACACACATAGATATTACGATGATACTGGACAACTACGCAGTACTGCTATAATGAACACCTAAACAGCACTAAACCCCACACACATAGATAGTACCACTATACTATTCACAAACCTTGTACTGCTTTACTGAACACATAAATAGCACCATACCCCACACGCAGATAGTACCACTATACTATACACAAACATAGTACTGCTAAACTGAACACATAAATAGCACTATAACCCACATGCATAGATAGTACCACTATACTATGCAAAAACATAGTACTGTTATACTAAACACCTAAATAGCACTAGACCCCACACACATAGATAGTACCACTATACTATACACAAACATAGAACTGCTGTACTGAACACATAAATAGCTCTATACCCCACACACATTAAATAGTACCACTGTACTATACACAAACATAGTACTGCTATACTGAACACCTAAATAGCACTAGACCCCACGCACATAGATAGTACCATTATACTATACACAAACATAGAACTGCTGTACTGAACACATAAATAGCTCTATACCCCACACACATTAAATAGTACCACTATACTATACACAAACATAGTACTGCTATACTGAACACATAAATAGCTCTATACCCCACACATATACTGTAGATAGTACCACTATACTATACACAAACAACGTACTGCTATACTGAACACATAAATAGCACCATACCCCACACGCATAGATAGTACCACTATACTATACACAAACATAGTACTGCAATACTGAACACATAAATAGCACCATACCCCACAGACATACTGTAGATAGTACCACTATACTATACACAAACATAGTACTGCTATACTGAACACATAAATAGCTCTATACCCCACACACATTAAATAGTACCACTATGCTATACACAAACATAGTACTGCTATACTGAACACCTAAATAGCACTAGAGCCTACACACATAGATAGTACCATTATACTATACAAAAACATAGTAACATAGTAACATAGTAACATAGTTAGTAAGGCCGAAAAAAGACATTTGTCCATCCAGTTCAGCCTATATTCCATCATAATAAATCCCGAGATCTACGTCCTTCTACAGAACCTAATAATTGTATGATACAATATTGTTCTGCTCCAGGAAGACATCCAGGCCTCTCTTGAACCCCTCGACTGAGTTCGCCATCACCACCTCCTCAGGCAAGCAATTCCAGATTCTCACTGCCCTAACAGTAAAGAATCCTCTTCTATGTTGGTGGAAAAACCTTCTCTCCTCCAGACGCAAAGAATGCCCCCTTGTGCCCGTCACCTTCCTTGGTATAAACAGATCATCAGCGAGATATTTGTATTGTCCCCTTATATACTTATACATGGTTATTAGATCGCCCCTCAGTCATCTTTTTTCTAGACTAAATAATCCTAATTTCGTTAATCTATCTGGGTATTGTAGTTCTCCCATCCCCTTTATTAATTTTGTTGCCCTCCTTTGTACTCTCTCTAGTTCCATTATATCCTTCCTGAGCACCGGTGCCCAAAACTGGACACAGTACTCCATGTGCGGTCTAACTAGGAATTTGTACAGAGGCAGTATAATGCTCTCATCATGTGTATCCAGACCTCTTTTAATGCACCCCATGATCCTGTTTGCCTTGGCAGCTGCTGCCTGGCACTGGCTGCTCCAGGTAAGTTTATCATTAACTAGGATCCCCAAGTCCTTCTCCCTGTCAGATTTACCCAGTGGTTTCCCATTCAGTGTGTAATGGTGATATTGATTCCTTCTTCCCATGTGTATAACCTTACATTTATCATTGTTAAACCTCATCTGCCACCTTTCAGCCCAAGTTTCCAACTTATCCAGATCCATCTGTAGCAGAATACTATCTTCTCTTGTATTAACTGCTTTACATAGTTTTGTATCATCTGCAAATATCGATATTTTACTGTGTAAACCTTCTACCAGATCATTAATGAATATGTTGAAGAGAACAGGTCCCAATACTGACCCCTGCGGTACCCCACTGGTCACAGCGACCCAGTTAGAGACTATACCATTTATAACCACCCTCTGCTTTCTATCACTAAGCCAGTTACTAACCCATTTACACACATGTTCCCCCAGACCAAGCATTCTCATTTTGTGTACCAACCTCTTGTGCGGCACGGTATCAAACGCTTTGGAAAAATCGAGATATACCACGTCCAATGACTCACCGTGGTCCAGCCTATAGCTTACCTCTTCATAAAAACTGATTAGATTGGTTTGACAGGAGCGATTTCTCATAAACCCATGCTGATATGGAGTTAAACAGTTATTCTCATTGAGATAATCCAGAATAACATCCCTCAGAAACCCTTCAAATATTTTACCAACAATAGAGGTTAGACTTACTGGCCTATAATTTCCAGGTTCACTTTTAGAGCCCTTTTTGAATATTGGCACCACATTTGCTATGCGCCAGTCCTGCAGAACAGACCCTGTCGCTATAGAGTCCCTAAAAATAAGAAATAATGGTTTATCTATTACATTACTTAGTTCTCTTAGTACTCGTGGGTGTATGCCATCCGGACCCGGAGATTTATCTATTTTAATCTTATTTAGCCGGTTTCGCACCTCTTCTTGGGTTAGATTGGTGACACTTAATATAGGGTTTTCATTGTTTCTTGGGATTTCACCTAGCATTTCCTTTTCCACCGTGAATACCGTGGAGAAGAAGGTGTTTAATATGTTAGCTTTTTCCTCGTCATCTACACTGCTATACTGAACACCTAAATAGCACTAGACCCCACACACACATTAAATAGTACCACTATACTATACACAAACATAGTACTGCTATACTGAACACCTAAATAGCACTAGACCCCACACACATTAAATAGTACCACTATACTATACACAAACATAGTACTGCTATACTGAACACTTAAATAGCACTAGACCCCACACACATTAAATAGTACCACTATACTATACAAAAACATAGTACTGCTATACTGAACACCTAAATAGCACTAGACCCCACACACATTAAATAATACCACTATACTATACACAAACATAGTACTGCTATACTGAACACCTAAATAGCACTAGACCTCACACACATTAAATAGTACCACTATACTATACACAAACATAGTACTGCTATACTGAACACTTAAATAGCACTAGACCCCACACACATTAAATAGTACCACTATACTATACAAAAACATAGTACTGCTATACTGAACACCTAAATAGCACTAGACCTCACACACATTAAATAGTACCACTATACTATACACAAACATAGTACTGCTATACTGAACACCTAAATAGCACTAGAGTCTACACACATAGATAATACCACTATACTGTACACAAACATAGTACTGCTATATTGCAAATTGCCTACATACATTAAACACATATTAATCAACATTACACACATCCATATAACACAAACATATAGTTGCACAATCTCCTGCATTGGAGCAGTGAAGATAAAGTGATGGCATAAAGAAGGCAAAGCCTGAAGTACTTTCTCAGTGTCCTTTTCTTTATTCTCTCCCATTCCTTCTAATACAGACAAAAGTTGGATCAAATGACCAAAGGCTATAAGGAATTAGAATTTTAATGAGCTAAACTGAAGATGGGTGGAAGTCAGGACACGAGACATCCTCATCCTGCACCTTTATAGCTTCCCTGCATTATTTAGACTGGTTGTGGGCCAACTGCCCATACCACCTTCCTCATGGATACATCCCGGGGTTCTCTTAGTAGCAATATTGCTTGGCATGGTCATCCCTGATATGTGTTCAAAATCACAAACAAACACCATCTCTTCTTCATGACTTGATAAGGACATGGTGTGAAGGCACAGGAATATTTTGAGAGTATTTTCAGGGATCCAAGAAGTATCGTTTCTCCTCGCGGAGAGTGACATGTTAAGCATGTCGAGATGAGGAGACTTAAAGCCACAATGCTCCTCTGGGAACTATGCAAATTGTCTCTTCAGAGAGGAAGAGGACTAGAACTCTAGTGCCACCTATTGGAAGTAGCAATACTAACAGTCAATGTCGACCCTTTAAGTCATGTGACAAGACTTGTTAAAGGGTCGACATTGACTGTTAGGATTGCTACTTCCAATAGGTGGCACTAGAGTTGAGAGTATTTTGAAATGCCTCCAACTAACTATTTAGTGTTCCTATATTGGAAAAAGTTTCAATGACAATTTTAGCCAGATACAGAGGGTGAAAAATGCAATCAGAGAAGACATTAATCATAAGTCATTGAATTAATTATGATTTAATAGTCTGGGTCTGATTAGAACAGTATTCCATTGTGCGTGCTGTGACGAAGTCTTATTGTTACTGTGGTTGACAATTATTTGGAGTGTTCTTCCTAGTATGTAATAAGTTGCAAAGAAGTTTCCTGTTGGATTACAAGCTCTCGGAGTTATTATAGATGAAGTACTCTCTCCCACAGCGCCTTTTACTGCTAACAATACATGAGCTGGAATTAGACAATTAACTGGGTTTCTACTAATGTAATTTTCTGGAACCTCAACAAGAGATAAATATTCTTTTTCTCAGTAGTCCAACATGAACTGGAGATCAACATATGAATGTCTAATCATAATGTCAGGTCCCAGAACAACATAATAACAATATAGCAGCAAACAATGTTGTTATGTTATTAAGGAAACAAGACACATGCTGATTTACCCCCACTAATGCAATCAATTTTGTTTTGTTTGTTAAAGGGAATGCATGCTGATTTCTCAGTAGGATGTTAGGAAGTGAAGTTGCTCTTGCCTCTTAGTTATTACATTAGGATCCATCATTTTTGTTTTTGTTTTTGGTTTACACTAGTAGCAACACATTACTGTACATCATGTTTAATATAATTATTCTTCCTCTGTGTAAATATTCTATTCCAATAAACATGTAAACATTTTACACTCATAATAATTATCTGTATCATCCTATAAGATCAAGGCCTCGCAACTAAAGGACAGCTATGTAATTAAATTGAACTTTCTAAATCAAGCAGATGGAAAATTAGTAAAGCTAATATAATAAAGTATTTGTGTATTTTACGGACATTATTTAGTGGAGGAAAGTCATTAAAATACAGTTAAGATATTCTTTGTAATATTTAGGGTATTCAAAGCTTTCTTAATGACATAATATGAAGACCTAAGAATCAGAAAGTATAACTGTAAGGATTATTACTCCTCATCATATCTAGTGACTATATAATGCCTGCTAAGTTTTCTTAAGCTTGCAAAGGCAAAACTTAAGTTAAAACTGACGGGTGAGGTAAATGGCTTCATAGAAACTGGGATAAATTCCATTACACAATCCAGTAGCTTCTAAATTTCTTAATGCTAGATATTCTCACAGATAGATAAAAGCCAGAGTTTAAAAAATATGTCTATTCATGAATAAGAACTGTTGAAGTTTGAAACACGTCAGTTTTTACCTTTGGCTTTTGCCTATTCCTGTGTTATATACTGTATTATTATAAAATTAAGAAGTTACCATTTTAATGAAGCACTGGATTGCATGATGGAATTCATCCCATTTGCTTGGTGGCCGTGGCCGGCAGGTTCCTTGTTTGATGAGGATGAACATCTGAGAACTCTAAATTACTACCGGATAACCGCACATCTCACCTTTTATTGTAAATGGCTTTATACTTTCGAGGGGGTATTTCTGACATTTTTGGCTTATTGACTGGATTTGCCATAAATATATGATGGGTTGAGGGACCCTTCTTGGATCCTAAGAGAGGGTATCACGTGAAAAAACTCTACATTTACTTCTATGGAAGTTCCAAAATTAGCAGAAGGAGCATGAACAACCATTTATCTTTCTTCATCTGAATGGCTGCCATATAATGCTACATTATGACTATACCAGCGTAATTGCCTGGTTTACTGTGACATCTGTCAACAAAGTCACCAGTTTTCTGGCAGACATGCCTGCTGATTCCAGAGGTGGCTCTTTTTTTAAGAGGTTGTCTGCAATTAAATCTAACATTAATTACTTAATATCAATTCAACAATATTTCTAAGCCTAAACATGAATAAAGTGTTTTTTTTGCCTAAAGTTCATCCATCGTTGGAATTTATTTTTTAGAATAGTGCTACAATTGTTATGTACATTTTCGGTTTAGTTTTCTTGCCCAATGTCTAAATCCATTTCTACTGCATCTTGTCACATTGTTTTCCTTTTTTGTCATTTTTGTCATTCTTAATTACTCTCTTCCCAATAATCCTAATGTCACATTCCTTGGCATTTCAGACACATTTTATTAGAGCTATATTACTTTCTATGTCTTAGCATCACTTGGATGACATTTCTGTATCCTTGTAATAATTATAATTGAGTTCTGTAAGTGATGACTATGTCTCCAGCTCCAATCCTCATTAGCATTATTTTGCTTGTCTTCTTTAACACAAAATGTATTCATTGTATAGATATGCTGAGAGAGGTAACTCTATTCTGCCTACTGAAGCATTGAATGACATTACAATGCACTGTTTTTCCCAAAATACCAAAATAATATTTATTTGCCATACCTAGCTATTTAGAAAATTAAGCTTTGATTGGTCGTAAAAGACATGTACTTAGAATGCTATGAGACAATGCTACAAACTTTGCTATCAGCACGCAGTTTATAAACTGTCTCAGATTGCAAAATTACTTTTTCAATCATAAAACATCTGTATAGCTAATGTTTTTCTCAAAACAAAATGATTTGGATGTTCCCAATCTGTATGGATCTTGAAGTGTTAAAACCAGAGGTAATGTTAGCACTTGATATCCAGGACACATGCTGACAAACTGAAGATGCAAATAAGTGTTTTTTCCTTGTCATGGGAAAAGTTTATTAGAGAGCGGGGACACATAAAAGAGCCATTGCCTCTCTGTGCGGATACAGAGGGTAAACTAGTCATTAATACTCTGGGCGCAAACAAGGATACGTTATTCTGTGTGGGCATAAAGGGGGTCATTGTTACTGGAAGGGGTACAAGGGAGGTATTATTGCATGGGCACACTAAAAAGAGCAATATTACTGAGTGGGAGTAAACTACTACTAAACGTGGCATTAGAAATACAGTATGTGACAACTAAAAGGGGGCATATAAGGGGCCATGTGAAGCATAAATAAGGCAAATAAGTATTGATACACTGTACAAAATTATGGAGGCCACTGTTGCTATTTGAGGTACTATTACGATAGGTGGAATAATTTTACTTCTGTGGCACTATGAAATGCACATTTATGTAGAAGATAAGGAATAGGGGAATAGTACAGAATAAATTTGGAACTAAAGATTTCTGTGTGGCAAATTCCTCAGTATCAAGTCAAGGTTGAAAAATGTTTTCATAGAGGTGTGGGCCTGGCTGAGAACAAACGTTAACAACTCAATCAGAGAAGATATCACATATCAGTTAAGGATTTTAACTGCATTGTAGTCACTTATAGGGTCAGCAGAGCATCCACAATGTGTAGGACTGGTGTTTATCATAATATAATCATTGCCCAGTGATAATATTCCTCTTTGCATGTTCGTCTTTGTGGCTTCACTTTCTTGCTTCCAAATGCATTACTAATTGCACCAGAAACACATTGAAAATGGTTATATTCCCCAGTCTACTGCTGTACTGCTCTATCATTAGTTACAGAGGTAAATTTGTCATGACACGCTCTCTTTAAATGATTCATCTGCTTAAGTCCAACTATGACGTATTTGCAGATTAAAATTTTGTATCAAGCATGTAAAGCTTTGTTCACATCTGTTGGAGCATCCATGGTAGATTCTTATACTTTATGAAAGTAAGTTACAATGGAATGTTAGCATACTGCAGTTTTAGCAATTCCAGGTATCCATATTTTTAATTCTGAAATAACATTTATAACAACATATATTTTACTTTAAATGATTACCACAAAAAAGTGGTATGATATTTTCTTCACTTGTCATCTGTGTACAATCCTTTTTTTACCCGCCGGCTATTAATCACCATTTACAATTTCCTATGCTACGGAATTTTAATGTATCCATATAAATCGGATACCATACTGACGTGTATGCCATCCGATTTTTTTCTCACATCCATCAGATTTCAGAGTGAAATCACATGATACTGCATTTTTTTCTCATGCCGAACACAGCTGAGAAAAAATATGCTGTTCTGCACTGCCTCATTGAATAACATTGGTCTGAGTGGAAATCAATTTTTGAGGCATGCGCAATTGCAATGGAGCAGAAATCATGAGAGGATCTAAATAACGCAGGTGCAGTTCATTGTGCTTTACAGGAATATGCCGATAATGTTAAGCTATGGCTTTATTACATATTGCTTTACTGTACAGGTGCTAGCTCATACTGGATGTTTTCCAAGTTATTAGATTAACATTCACAAGAAGAAGAGAAACACAGGAAACACAATGAATATTAAACTATTATGTCTATGTAACAAACTAACCATTCATAATTTCACAATTTACAACTACTTGTCATAATGCTAATGTCAACATACCACAGAATTACATGTAAACGGCCCAGATGATATATTTTTGCATATACAGTACAGACCAAAACTTTGGACTCACCTTCTTATTTAAATATTTTTCATTTTTAAGTATTTTCATGACTTTGAAAATTGTAGATTCACACTGAATGCATCAAACTATGAATTAACACATGTGGAATTATATACTTAACAAAAAAGTGTGAAACAACTGAAATTATGTCTTATATTCTAGGTTCTTCAAAGTAGCCACCTTTTGCTTTGATGACTGCTTTGCACACTCTGGGCATTCTCTTGATGAGCTTCAAGAGTTAGTTACCGGGAATGGTCTTCCAACAATCTTGAAGGAGTTCCCAGAGATGCTTAGCACTTGTTGGCCCTTTTGCCTTCACTCTGCAGTCCAGCTCACCCCAAACCAACTCGATTGGGTTCAGGTCTGGTGACTGTTGAGGCCAGGTCATCTGGTGTAGCACCCCATCACTCTCCTTCTTGGTCAAATAGCCCTTATATGGCCTGGAGGTGTGTTTGGCTTTATTTTCCTGTTGAAAAATAAATGATGGTTTAACTAAATGCAAACCAGATGGAACAGCATGCCGCTGCAAGATGCTGTGGTAGCCATGCTGGTTCCTTATGCCTTCAATTTTGAATAGATCCCCAACAGGGTCACCAGCAAAGCATGCCCACACTATCACACCTCCTCCTCCATGCTTCACGGTGGGAATCAGGCATGTAGAGTCCATTCACCTTTTCTGCGTTGCACAAAGACACGGTGGTTGGAACCAAAGTTCTCAAATTTGGACTCATCAGACCAAAGCACAGATTTCCACTGGTCTAATGTCCATTCCTTGTGTTCTTTAGCCCAAACATGTCTCTTCTGCTAGTTGCCTGTCCTTAGCAGTGGTTTCCTAGCAGCTATTTTACCATGAAGGCCTGCTGCACAAAGTCTCCTCTTAACAGTTGTTGTAGAGATGTGTCTCCTGCTAGAACTCTGTGTGGCATTGACCTGGTCTCTAATCTGAGCTGTTGTTAACCAGCGATTTCAGAGCCTGGTGACTCGGATAAACTTATCCTCAGAAGCAGAGGTGACTCCTGGCTGGTCATCCTTTCCTGGGGCGATCCTCATGTGAGCCAATTTCTTTGTAGCACTTGATGGTTCTTGCCACTGCACTTGGGACACTTTCAAAGTTTTCCCAATTTTTAGGACTGACTGACCTTCATTTCTTAAAGTAATGATGGCCACTCATTTTTCTTTACTTAGCTGCTATTTTCTTGCCATAATACAAATTCTAACAGTCTATTCAGTAGGACTATCAGCTGTGTATCCACCAGACTTCTGCACAACACAACTGATTGTGCCAACACCATTTATAAGGCAAGAAATCCCACTTATTAAACCTGACAGGGCACACCTGTGAAGTGAAAACCATTCCGGTGACTACCTCTTGAAGCTCATCAAGAGAATGACAAGAGTGTGCAAAGCAGTCATCAAAGCAAAAGGTGGCTACTTTGAAGAACCTACAATATAAGACATAATTTCAGTGGTTTCACACTTTTTTGTTAAGTATATAATTCCACATCTGTTCATTCATAGTTTTGATGCCTTCAGTGTGAATGTACCATTTTCATAGTCATGAAAATACCGAAAAATCTTTGAATGAGAAGGTGTGTCCAAACTTTTGGTCTGTACTGTATGTAGCCTGCCTGTGAAGCTACACCGCCTGTGTATCTAAATTTTTACTGCATCAAACCCAGTAAATTGTTTTGGGCCTAGGAGCAGTGTCTGTACGTCAGTGGAGTAGCCTGCCTGTGAAGCTAACTACACCGCATGTGTATCTAAATTTTTACTGCATCTAACCCAGTAAATCGTTTTGGGCCTAGTACCACAGTTTGGCCACTCAGCTCTGCTCGGTTTCCATCCATCGTTTTTTCTGCCAACAACTACAGATACAGATTTGCCAATTAGTAAAGCACCAAAATGAGTGTCAAAAGGTCTGCTGCTGGTGGAAAGGGGAATAGGCATATTGGAAAGGGTAAAAAAGGTTGTGTCCCTGGGGTAGGTGGTAAAGCAACAGTATCATCTGCAGAAGAAAGACCATCTTCCAGCCAAAGTAAGATGTCTACTCCTTTTCGTGGACAATCTGATATGATCCCTTTCTTACGACCATCGCTACCAGCATCGCTACAAATTCCAGATGAGGCACAAAAACAGCAGGTGCTTGAAGGATATTAAGGGCTCGTTCAAGTGGGCTCTCCTCCACCTCAACTTCAACATCACAAATACTACCATCCTCAGAGGTGTCACCCCAATCGCACTTGCTTCCTCACACCTCCCAAGTCTCCAGCCGCCCATCTGAGTATGGGGTAATACAAATGGTTGAGTCTGCAGAGCTGTTTACTTATATTATAGCCTGGGAATCAGCGGTCTGCTCCAGACCTTCTGTGAATCCAGACAAGGAAATGATCTGCACTGCTGCCCAGAATCTTTGTGAGTCGGATCCAGGCCCAGATGAAGAAGGTTCTGAGCATAGTGTAGACCCTCGTTCCCAAACTGTAACTGCTGTTGGTGGAGACAATGAGGAAGATGATGATGAGACTGAGATACCTGATTGGAACGAAAACTTGACTTTTCGGTCAGGGCAGGAAGAGGTTGGCTCTGAGGACGACGGGTGTGAGAACACACAGGGTGATGATGACGAGGTTGGAGACCCCGATTACTGTCCGACGGTTCATGAGGTCAGCAGAGGAGGTGGAGGAGGATGCTAGTGACAAGTCTGACGATGAGGTTAGGTTGCACCTTCCTGGACAGATACGGAGTACTGTAAGCCCGTCAACAACTGCATCCTCAACCACAACTGTGCCTCTGAGCAGAAGTTGTGGTGGCTCTTCATGTTGCATGGGCTCTAAGACTTGCATAGCCTGGGCAATTTTTGAGATCGCAAAGGATAACCCAACTCATGTTGTTTGTAAGATTTGTCACCAAAATCTCAGTAGAGGCCAAACAATGAATAGTTTGAGTACTTCATGCATGAACCATCACATGGATATGAGGCATAAGTTGAAGTGGGAAGCTGTTGTGAATTCTGTGGCATAGCTCCCTCCTGTGGTCACAAGTGGTACTTCGGCTGATTCTCTCTATGAGCTTCCGTTGGTGGAGGAGAGTGGTACTGCGGCTTCTGAGTTTCCTTCCTCAGGTAATGTGGTGAAGTCGTTAGGTGCTGCTCTATTTAACTCCACCTAGTGCTTTGATCCTGGCCTCCAGTCAATTTTCTAGTATTGGACTTGCTTCCTCCTGGATCGTTCCTGTGGCCTGCTGCTCTGCATAGCTAAGTTCCGCTTTTGTTATTTTTGTTTGCTGTTTTTTTCTGTCCAGCTTGCTTATTTGGTTTTTCTTGCTTGCTGGAAGCTCTGGGACGCAGAGGGTGTACCTCCGTGCCGTTAGTCTGTACGGAGGGTCTTTTTGCCCCCTTTGCGTGGTTGTTTGTAGGGTTTTGTGTTGACCGCAAAGTTACCTTTCCTATCCTCGCTCTGTTCAGAAAGTCGGGCCTCACTTTGCTAAATCTATTTCATCTCTACGTTTGTCTTTTCATCTTAACTCACAGTCATTATATGTGGGGGCTGCCTTTTCCTTTGGGGTATTTCTCTGAGGCAAGGTAGGCTTATTTTCTATCTTCAGGCTAGCTAGTTTCTCAGGCTGTGCCGAGTTGCATAGGGAGCGTTAGGCGCAATCCACGGCTGCCTCTAGTGTTGTTGGAGAGGATTAGGGATTGCGGTCAGCAGAGTTCCCACGTCTCAGAGCTCGTTCTATGTTTTTGGGTTATTGTCAGGTCACTGTATGTGGTCTGACTTCTATGTCCATTGCGGTACTGAATTACCTAATCATAACAGGAAGCTCACTGTGCTACAATGTGGCCTAGTGGGCCGGGCCAACCACCGTCTGCCCCATCAAGTGCATCCACGGCCTCTTCGTCCTCTGTGACTGTGGGGACAGCAGTCGCACATGGTTTTGGATGCAGACCTTCCACCTCTTTACCCGCAACAGCCAGTGTGATTGTCAGGTCGTCAGGACATTTTCAAGTGGAAACACCTACTGGTGTTGAGCGCTCTCTGACATTGAGACCACCACATTTTGATCAAGGCAACATAACATCTCCGCCTGCACCTTCCTCACAGACTAGCAGTTTGCTGGGGACACACTACTCAACCCCGTCTAAGCACAGCAGCCAGCCCTCGGTCCCTCAGATGTGGACAAGTAAACGACCATTTCCTCCTAGCCATGACAAAGCTAAGAGGTTGAACTTCACCATCTGCAAGCTGTTGGCTACAGAAATGCTGCCTTTCCACCTGGTGGATTTTCGAGACCTTATGTCTGTCACAGTGCCCCAGTACCAGATGCCCAGTCACCACTACTTCTCAAAAAAAGTATGTCGCACACAACATCACCGCTTCCTTGAGAAACTCTGTGTGTGAAAGGGTGCATTTCACCACAGACACTTGGACGAGTAGACATGGACAGGGGCGTTACATGTCAGTGACTGGGCACTGGGTAACTATGGTGACATCAGGAGAAAGGGCTGCTGTCCAAGTCTTGCCGTCCCCACGAGTTGCACGTCGATCCTCTGTATCTAGAATTTCCTCCACTGGTTCTGCCTCCTCAATCTCCTCTCAGTCCTCCACCTGCACCCAAAGCCTGTCTGGTAATACCACCCACGTTCTAACTGCGCAGAAGGAATCCTGCACACCTCCTTACTATGCTGTTACCAGGGATCAACGGCATCAGGCGGTGTTTACATTCAAATGTCTGAGAAATGTGAGTCACACAGCTGAGGAGTTGTGTTCAGCTCTGGAGACTGAGTTCCATCAATGGTTGTCTCCACTGAACCTGCAGCCAGGGAAGGCCATGTGCGACAATGCTGCAAACCTGGGTGCGGCCCGTTGCCCGGGCAATGTCACACACGTGCCTTGTATGGCTCACATTTTGAACCTGGCTGTCCAGCAAATTTTTATCCAACTATCCCGGACTAGATGGGCTTCTGCAGAGGGCACGGTCGCTGTGTGCTCTCTTCCGCCATTCGCATCTCGCAGCTCAACGACTTACATCTCTACAGAAGTTGTTGGGCCTGCTAGTTCACCGGCTGAAATGCGATGTGCCTACATGGTGGAATTCAACTCTGCACATGTTGCAGCGACTGTGACAGCACTGACGAGCCCTGGTGCAATACGTTATGATATATAGCCTGGGCCAACGAGATCCAGAGGTGGGGCAAATCACGCTGCAGGAGTGGTCTCAGACCTATTTACTCTTCTGCACAGTTTTGAAATAGCGACGAAGATGTTTAGTGCTGATGATGCCATTATCAGCATGACTATTCCGGTGATTTACATGCTGGAGCACACCGTAAACAGTATTCGGAGTCAATATAAAAAATAGTCCCGAAGTCATTATAGTCTAATAATAATACCATGCATACAGTGGCATGTATATGCTAAATAGCATATTTGACAACAGGCAAGAGACGACTCAAAACATAACTAATATAAACAGGAGGACAATGAGTCAAAGAAATATGCCAATAGTAACAAATGTGAAAAAGCTTTATTAATAGTGAGATAAAACAAAAGAACAGAACTGTTTAAAAAGTATCTATAGTTCGAATGAGCAATCAATACAGAATATGGCAATATTAACAACAGGTGTCAAGCGAGATTCCAATTAAAATAATGAACGGTACACCAAACCTAGATAACTGCATAGTATGTAACATACTCTGTCAAAAAATGTCCATGACTACGGTACTGAAGGTTATATGCACAAGGAATATACCAAAGTGCATCCATAGACCAGACAGAAACGTATGTCCATGAATATGGGCAAAGAGTAAAGCAATGAAGCAGGGGTGTATATATGGAAGGAGTTAAACTAGTCCTAAGGCAGCATAAATAATGTGTCCTCCATTAGTCCATATCTTATCCACCCACAAACAACTCCCAGAGCATAAAGAGTCGGTCTAGACCAACAGTGTATGTCCTCCAGCTGAACCGCAGAGACAAAGAAGTAAAAAATAGCAGCTAGTAGTTACCCATGTGTTAGAAGGCAGGTGAAACCGATCCTATGTCCCCAACGCACGTTTCGGTGCGGGTACACCTTCCTCAGGGGGCGTGGTTTTGAAGGTAACACAAGACCCTCCCTATATATCCGGCCCTAGGTGTCACATGGTGCGGTTTCCACCAATCACAGTGAGATACCAACACTATTACACAGAAATGCACAGCCACTCATATTAACCCCATATTACCCTGGCTAAATCACATAAAGCAGCGAGTGATGACATCCAGTCCATGCCATCACTGACAAAAGGGAAACCGCCCAGCTTAGAGCAACTGAGCGGCACATGTGGTGTCACACTATAGCGGCTCACATACACCGTAATCACAATCCCGCAATCTAGATAAAGAGTTCACAAACCGATGATGGTGCACAGACACTCCCCCCTGACAGACGCATCACCGCACGGACCCATAGGACGGACGGCGCCAAGAACCGCCCATAGACCCAGCAGGTGGGGCGGCCGTACTAGGGGAATGGTCGCACACTGGCATACAAAGTGAAATGCAGGGTAATAATATACAGACAGCAGCACATAACAAAATATACAAAAAAAAAAAAAATGAAATATTTATGTATATGCACATGAACACAAATCACCATAACTACAAAGTATATCAATATAACAAATATGTACACATGCATATACATATAAATACTACAATATGAAGGGCTCAGCCCAAACTAGGGCAATTATCCATAAGCCACCCTAGAGACGGCCAGCTACAACAGGGAGGCCGGCGCCAGACCTCACCCGTGCAACAGGCCAAAACAGGGGGCTTGAAGGAATCTAAATAGAGCCAAAAGTATAACCATATGTCAACAGAATAATATGTGCCCATGAGTGTTACAATTGTCCGCATAGTATTAAATAAGGCAACATAAAAATTATAACAACATAAACAATAACTAATTAATCACATAGCGCATAATACAAAAATGTGTATGGATAGCTGTGAGGTACTCAGTCCATGCCGGAATTCCACATTCCTCAGTGCAATAGTAGTTAGAGTATTCTTCAGGAACTCCGCTCCCTCAGATGTAAAAAACGTGACATCAACAGGCCGGAGAAGGGGATACATCTTCAATGGATCGATCATAGATATTGAGATCAACATGTTGCAATATAGCAACTAGCTAAAGAGATAATGATAAAAGAATATCCATTAAAATCAATAAAAAACAAAACCAAAAAAAGTAAAAAAGCAAAACAACGACGGACAGGACAATAGAGACACATAAGGCAACCGAAGATACATAATACACTGTACAGTATCACTATACCACAAAAGGTCAGAGGAACGAAGCAAATCCATGTGACTCATTTAGACCGTGGGGGGACATTGTACCCAGGACGGTAATCCACCGACATTCCTTCTGGGCAAGTATCCGTTTAATGTCCCCACCACGAATCCCAAGTTGAATGTGCTGAATGCCTCTGACCATGAAGGATTTGGGATCACTCTGATGGAATATGCGAAAATGCTTGGGTATAGTTTTAAGCTGGGTCACATCTGTAGCTGAAGCAGAGGCTACTATATCACGCACATGCTCACGTGTGCGTATTCTCAATTGTCGAGATGTCAAACCTATATATATTTTTTGACATCCACACGTGGCATAGTATATCACCTGTGTTGTCGCACAGGTGATATGATGTCTGATGTCAAATTTCTGTTTCCCATCGGATGAGGTGAAGGTGGCAGTTCTCAACGTGTTTTTACATGCCATACATTTCCCGCAAGGGAAACAACCCAAGGGTGGCCCACGTGAGTTAAAGGGATTTTTGGCTTCCGGGACATAATGACTACTAACCAGCATGTCTCCCAGATTCTGACTTCGTCTGGCTGTCATTAGAGGATCCACAGGTAAGTATCTAGACAAAACGGGATCTGTCTGAAGTACATTCCAGTGGCGTTTCAAACTTTCCCTCATCTGCATCCACTGGCCATTATATGTAGAAATAAATCTGATATGGTTTTCATCTTTCTTATTGGTTTTAAACTGGCCGTGTAATAGAGTAGAGCGGTTACTATGTTTTGCCCTAAGATAACCTCGCTTTATGCAACGTTCACTGTACCCACGCATCCGAAACCTATCACGAAGGTCAGCCGACTGGGCCTCAAATTTCTCCTCTGATGAGCACACTCGTCTCATCCTGAGGAATTGGCCTACTGGGATGGCCCTAATGGTGGCTGTGGGGTGGCTCGAACTCGCATGCAACAGTGCATTGACCGAGGTGGGCTTCCGATACACGTCAGTGTGTATTTGCAAATGTTCATCAGTTGAAATTTTGATATCAAGGAAGTCCACCTCAGTCTTACTGTACTTATAAGTCAGTTTGATGTTAAATGCATTCGAGTTCAAGCCCTCCATGAAATCCTGCAGTTGCCTCTCATCACCCTGCCACACGATAAAAACGTCGTCAATGTAACGTAGCCAGCACTGCACATGGTCCGTGGCCTGAGTGCCCTCTCCGCTGAAGACCTCCCTCTCCCAAAACCCAAGGAAGAGGTTAGCAAAAGAGGGCGCACAGGCCGCCCCCATGGCAGTGCCGCACCGCTGCAGATAGAAAATATCACGGAAAACAAAAAGTTGTGGGTGAGGATGTAATGAAGCAGCTGCAGGATAAACTCACACAGAGGGCCATCCCAGTTACTGTTAGTCAGAAAAAATCGGCAAGCTCGAACACCATCATCGTGTCGGATGCACGTATACAGTGACTCGATATCTGCAGTGACGAGTAACATTTCCCTATCCAGGGACATACCGTCAATTCTAGACAGAACATCCATGGTATCACGTGCATATGAAGGAAGTGACTCCACAAGGGGCTTGAGGTAATAATCGATGAACTTGCACACTGGTTCACAGAGCCCGCCCAGGCCCGACACAATCAGCCGGCCTGGCGGAATCTGTGAATTCTTATGTATTTTAGGTGTAAAGTAAATGGTCGGGACTTTAGGGGTTCTAGTGAGCAGACCTTCCATTACTCTTTTTGAAATAATACCTTTTTCAAATGCCTGCTGAAGGATCAGTTCCAGTTCTGCCAAAAATGCCAATGTTGGATTACGGTCAAGACGACAGTATGTGTTCTTATCTCTCAATTGTCTATAGGCCTCCTTCTCATACATCCACTGTGGCCATATCACTATGTTTCCCCCCTTGTCAGCTGGTTTTATCACTATGTCCTTATAGCTTAGAAGGTCCTTTAGGGCCAACCGCTGCTGTGCTGTAAGGTTATCAGATTTACGAAAGGAAGCCTGAGGTGGACTTCCTTGATATCAAAATTTCAACTGATGAACATTTGCAAATACACACTGACGTGTATCGGAAGACCACCTCGGTCAATGCACTGTTGCATGCGAGTTCGAGCCACCCCACAGCCACCATTAGGGCCATCCCAGTAGGCCAATTCCTCAGGATGAGACAAGTGTGCTCATCAGAGGAGAAATTTGAGGCCCAGTCGGCTGACCTTCGTGATAGGTTTCGGATGCGCGGGTACAGTGAACGTTGCATAAAGCGAGGTTATCTTAGGGCAAAACATAGTAACCGCTCTACTCTATTACACGGCCAGTTTAAAACCAATAAGAAAGATGAAAACCATATCAGATTTATTTCTACATATAATGGCCAGTGGATGCAGATGAGGGAAAGTTTGAAACGCCACTGGAATGTACTTCAGACAGATCCCGTTTTGTCTAGATACTTACCTGTGGATCCTCTAATGACAGCCAGACGAAGTCAGAATCTGGGAGACATGCTGGTTAGTAGTCATTATGTCCCGGAAGCCAAAAATCCCTTTAACTCACGTGGGCCACCCTTGGGTTGTTTCCCTTGCGGGAAATGTATGGCATGTAAAAACACGTTGAGAACTGCCACCTTCACCTCATCCGATGGGAAACAGAAATTTGACATCAGACATCATATCACCTGTGCGACAACACAGGTGATATACTATGCCACGTGTGGATGTCAAAAAATATATATAGGTTTGACATCTCGACAATTGAGAATACGCACACGTGAGCATGTGCGTGATATAGTAGCCTCTGCTTCAGCTACAGATGTGACCCAGCTTAAAACTATACCCAAGCATTTTCGCATATTCCATCAGAGTGATCCCAAATCCTTCATGGTCAGAGGCATTCAGCACATTCAACTTGGGATTCGTGGTGGGGACATTAAACGGATACTTGCCCAGAAGGAATGTCGGTGGATTACCGTCCTGGGTACAATGTCCCTCCACGGTCTAAATGAGTCACATGGATTTGCTTCGTTCATCTGACCTTTTGTGGTATAGTGATACTGTACAGTGTATTATGTATCTTCGGTTGCCTCATGTGTCTCTATTGTCCTGTCCGTCGTTGTTTTGCTTTTTTACTTTTTTTGGTTTTGTTTTTTATTGATTTTAATGGATATTCTTTTATCATTATCTCTTTAGCTAGTTGCTATATTGCAACATGTTGATCTCAATATCTATGATCGATCCGTTGAAGATGTATCCCCTTCTCCGGCCTGTTGATGTCACGTTTTTTACATCTGCGGGAGCGGAGTTCCTGAAGAATACTCTAACTACTATTGCACTGAGGAATGTGGAATTCCGGCATGGACTGAGTACCTCACAGCTATCCATACACATTTTTGTATTATGCGCTATGTGATTAATTAGTTATTGTTTATGTTGTTATAATTTTTATGTTGCCTTATTTAATACTATGCGGACAATTGTAACACTCATGGGCACATATTATTCTGTTGACATATGGTTATACTTTTGGCTCTATTTAGATTCCTTCAAGCCCCCTGTTTTGGCCTGTTGCACGGGTGAGGTCTGGCGCCGGCCTCCCTGTTGTAGCTGGCCGTCTCTAGGGTGGCTTATGGATAATTGCCCCAGTTTGGGCTGAGCCCTTCATATTGTAGTATTTATATGTATATGCATGTGTACATATTTGTTATATTGATATACTTTGTAGTTATGGTGATTTGTGTTCATGTGCATATACATAAATATTTCATTTTTTTTTTTTTTTTGTAGTTTTTTTGTAGTGTTTTTTTTTTTTTTTTTGTATATTTTGTTATGTGCTGCTGTCTGTATATTATTACCCTGCATTTCACTTTGTATGCCAGTGTGCGACTATTCCGCTAGTACGGCCGCCCCACCTGCTGGGTCTATGGGCGGTTCTTGGCGCCGTCCGTCCTATGGGTCCGTGCGGTGATGCGTCTGTCAGGGGGGAGTGTCTGTGCACCATCATCGGTTTGTGAACTCTTTATCTAGATTGCGGGATTGTGATGGCGGTGTATGTGAGCCGCTATAGTGTGACACCACATGTGCCGCTCAGTTGCTCTAAGCTGGGCGGTTTCCCTTTTGTCAGTGATGGCATGGACTGGATGTCATCACTCGCTGCTTTATGTGATTTAGCCAGGGTAATATGGGGTTAATATGAGCGGCTGTGCATTTCTGTGTAATAGTGTTTGTATCTCACTGTGATTGGTGGAAACCGCACCATGTGACACCTAGGGCCGGATATATAGGGAGGGTCTTGTGTTACCTTCAAAACCACGCCCCCTGAGGAAGGTGTACCCGCACCGAAACGTGCGTTGGGGACATAGGATCGGTTTCACCTGCCTTCTAACACATGGGTAACTACTAGCTGCTATTTTTTACTTCTTTGTCTCTGCGGTTCAGCTGGAGGACATACACTGTTGGTCTAGACCGACTCTTTATGCTCTGGGAGTTGTTTGTGGGTGGATAAGATATGGACTAATGGAGGACACATTATTTATGCTGCCTTAGGACTAGTTTAACTCCTTCCATATATACACCCCTGCTTCATTGCTTTACTCTTTGCCCATATTCATGGACATACGTTTCTGTCTGGTCTATGGATGCACTTTGGTATATTCCTTGTGCATATAACCTTCAGTACCGTAGTCATGGACATTTTTTGACAGAGTATGTTACATCCTATGCAGTTATCTAGGTTTGGTGTACCGTTCATTATTTTAATTGGAATCTCGCTTGACACCTGTTGTTAATATTGCCATATTCTGTATTGATTGCTTATTCGAACTATAGATACTTTTTAAACAGTTCTGTTCTTTTGTTTTATCTCACTATTAATAAAGCTTTTTCACATTTGTTACTATTGGCATATTTCTTTGACTCATTGTCCTCCTGTTTATATTAGTATTCGGAGTCAGTTGGTGGGACAAGAGGAGGAGGAGGAGAAACAGGAGGAGTCGTATGCGGAAGGGATAATATCTCCAAGGTCCAGACGGTCGGCAGCCCCAAGGTGGCTGACATTGGAGGGTCGGGAAGAGGGATTATCGAGGGTGTATGGTAGCAGCCAAACTGTTGAGGAAGGTGCAGAAGCTGAGGAAGAAGTGGAGGACGAACTGACGCTGGGCATAGAAGACTCATCAGATGAGGGAGACCTTTATCAAATTTCTGTTGTGCGAGGTTGGGGGGAGAGGGCAGAGGAAGGAAGCATGATTCTCACCTCATCGCTAACAAGATAACAAGCACTTGGTCCTCCTGGATGCGCAAGATACATGAGTGCCTTCTTGCTGCACTACCTGCAACATGACCCTCGGATTGTCAGATTCCGAAGAAATGCTTACTACTGGGTTGCTATACTCTTAGATCCCCGGTACAAAAGTAAATTTGGCAAAATAATTCCTGCTATAGAAAGGGATTCACGCATGCAGGAGTATCAGCAGAGACTGTTGCAGAATCTTACATCTGCTTTTCCACAAAACACCAGTGGTGCACATAGTGAATCTCTGGGTTCTAACTTGCCAACCGTGGGACTGTCGAGTCATCACTCAAGCCGTAACAGTAACATCGTATCTGGCGGCAACAGCAATGTTTTCCAATCATTTCAACTATTTTTTAGACCATCTTTTGCAAGGCCACAGGAGACAAGAAGTCTGATGCATAGCCAACGCCTAGAGAGGATGGTACAGGAGTATCTCCAAGTTATCATCGATGTCATGACTGTTGAACTGGACCCTTGCTCATTTTAGGCTTCCCATCTGGAAAAATGGTCTGAGCTCGCCACTCACGCCTTGGAAATCTTGGCGTACCCCGCAGCCAGCGTTCTCTTTGAACGCGTGTTCGGCGCTGCTGGTGGTGTGCTGACAGATAAGCGCACGCGGCTGTCCAGTGACAATGTAGGCAGACTAACGTTCATCAAGATGAACAAATCCTGGATCCGCAAGGACTTTTCTACCCCTGTGTCATCCTGGGGAGACTAAAAGCTTGATGATTTTTGAAAATCACCTCACCAACCATTTTAAGAAACTCTGGTGAAATTGATGCCACTTAAGTGGTGTCTGTGCACAATTTTTGGAAAAAATGGAGACTCTTTTTGGAGTCCCCTTGCTGAGTTTTACATGACGTTGGCATCGTTAATTCCAGGTGGTTGGGGTCGCTCCCCCCCGTTTAAGAAACTACATACTGTACACTATGGCTTGGGGCAACACAGATAGTTGAGCCTGCAGAGCTGTTTACTTATACTATGGCCTGGGATTCAGAGGTCTGCTTCAAAGCTAGAGTGTCTGCTGGTCAGCAGAGTAGCCCACCCATAAAGCAAGCTACACCACCTGTTTATCTAATTACTAATTTTTAACTGCATCTAGCCCAGGAAATCCTTTTGGGCCTAGTAGCGTTTTGTGATACTCAGTAGAGTACCCCACGTATGAAGCAAGCTACACCGCCTGTTTATCTAAGTACTAATTTTTAACTGCATCTAGCCCAGGCAATGCTTTGGACCTAGTAGCAGTTTCTGCTACTCAGCAGAGTACCCCACCCATGAAGCAAGCAACACCGCCTTCTTCCTTTCTCAATCTAACCCCTCAGCTCTGGGGTGTCCGCTCTTCCTCCAGCTCTCTCCTTCCCAGTGTATTCCCACTGTGGCGAATCTTTTGGGCCCAGGCATAAGAAGTCGTCGAGGTAATGGTTAATATGTGCCCCCTTAGAAACGTCCGTGACGACCCATTTGAGGAAGCAACTAAACGCCTCAAATAGTGAGCAGGATATGGAGCACCCCATGGGCAAACAGCGATCTGTGTAGTATGCTCCTTCACAGAAGCAGCCCAATAGGCGCACACTATTTGGAGGCACAGGTAGTAACCGGAACGCCCCTTCAATGTCTGTTTTGGCCATTAGAGTGCCGCTTCCTAACTTCTTGACCCTCCTGATTGCTTCGTCAAAAGAGGTATAGTATATAGTACTGTACTTGGTTCCACGTCGAAGTTGTCGTTTACTGACCTGCCCCTTGGATTTGACAAATGGTGGATTAGTATGAATGTATTGGTTTCCATTTTTGGCACGACTGCCAAAGGGGATACCACTACATCTTCTAAGGAAAGTGTTCTGAATGGACCCGCCATTCTACCTAAAGATATTTATTTTTTAAATGTTTTTGTCACAACGTCTGTGTGTTGGTAGGCTGATTTTAGATTTTTACTCCAGCTTTTCTTGATTTTAGAAGGGCATGCCTATATCTGTGTCTCCTCCTCCTTTTACTCCTCCACCACTTTTCTTTTCACATGACTATATGTAGTTGTGACTCTTCCATGTGTTTGTTGTGTCTTCTGAGCAGTTTGTCAGCTTTTGGACACCTTTCAAGGTGTTTTCTATGTGTTTGTATGTGTTTGTGTTTGCCTGCCATTGGTTTCAATGTGGTTCGACAGTGTTCATCGAACGTTCGATGAATATTCGTCGAACACGCCCCAATTCGACGAACCGAACCGAACACGAACACTAGGGGGTTGGCTCAACACTATTTATGTGTAAGAAACTGCAAATAAATTCTGTAGAGTCTGATTCTGAACTTCTGTCTGTAGGCTGAGCAGGAAGAAGGGTTTGACGTGAAAATAATTAATGAATCAGACTGTACACATGATAAGTTTGTGACAATAAATTGAACATAAGCTGTAAACATAAAATGAGAATATTTTAAGTCAGGAATATTGTGAAAGTTGTTAAATTTTTTCATTAAGATGCTTGCTCATAATCTACTGTAGGGGAGAAATAAAAAACTACATAACCTCACAATTAGAGTTGAGCGACCTTGACCTTTTTAGAGTCGAGCCGGGTTTCGCGAAACCCGACTATCTCAAAAGTCGGGTCGAGTGAAATCGGCCGATTATGGCGAAAAGTCGGGATCGACCGAAACACGAAACCCAATGCAAGTCAATGGGGCAGCATAGTCGGCAGTGAGTGGGGGCCAGGAAAACACCTAGAGTGCCCATTTTAATGTCAAAACCATCCATTCTTCTTAATGAAGCTTGTCAAGCGTAATTTACCTTATAATAATTGGAAGGCATTTGAAATTGGGGGTCATTTGGCTAAAGTTGTGGGGGGTAGGGCTGGTTCAAGTAATTAGTGGGCCCAGGAAATCTGGACCACGTCACGGCAGTGGAGCAGGGAGAGGTAAGTATTTCAACTTTGCAAGTGCTGTGAACCTGAGCAAGCAGGGGGGGCCCACTCGTTGGCATTGGCACTGGCACAGGGCCCCTCAAAGTACAGCGGTGTGTTTGCACGGCAGGGGCGCCTCCCACCGGCAGCAACACTTTTGCGTACTATGAGAGGCCCTGTGCCAGTGACGTCACCAACTAGTATTCCTCCCCCCACCTGATGAAGGAACCTGCACTTTCATCTGCACCTTCCTCTTTGTCCCCGTGTAAGGTGGTATGGTATGCGGGAAGAGCAACCTGACTTTCAGCAGGGTCACAATGTTGTTGTGTAGCGTGCACGGGGAATGTTGCGTTATGGGTCAATGTACCAGCAGACTCATCTATCACTGGCTGGGCAATGGGCACGATGAAGTGGAAACACAGATATAGGCCCAAAGAATAAAGTGGGCTAAATGCTGTTCAAAATTGGTAACACAGGAATAACCAGGGGGCATTGCAGTGGAGGACAACTGGAATGAGAGGCTGACACAGAGAGTAGGGCCAAATCAGTAAGTAGTCGAAATGCAGTTCAAAATTGGCAACCGTAGTAAACAGGCGGCACAGGTTTGTTCAGTGGAGGAGAACAGCAAGGAGTGGCAGACACCGATAGTAGGCCCCAACCCAACTAGTAGGCCAAATGCAGTCTAACATTAACAACTACTTAACGAGAGCCTGAAAATGGAATTTCAGGACAGGAAACCAGGAGAACAGCAAGGAGTGGCAGACACCGATAGTAGGCCCCAAACCAACTAGTACGCCAAATGCAGTTGTTCCATTTAACCACAATTTAATGAGAGCCTGAAGATAGACGCTCAGGAAAGGCAACCTGGGGAACACCTTGGAGTGTAACACACCATCTCTCTCCACCCCATACCCATTTTGTAGGCCTAATGCAGTGTACTTTTCTACAACTACTAAACGAGAGTCGGAAGACCGAAGCAATGGCAAGGAAACCTGGGGAACACCTTGGAGTGTAATACACCATCTCTCTCCACCCCATACCCAATTTGTAGGCCTAATGCAGTGTAGTTTCCAAGAACTACTAAACGAGAGCCGGAAGATCGAAGCTCAGGAAAGGCAACCTGGGGAACACCTTGGAGTGTAACACACCCTCTCTCTACACCCCATACCCAATTTGTAGGCCTAATGCAGCGTAGTTTCCGACAACTACTAAACGAGAGCATGAAGATCGAAGCTCAGGAAAGGCAACCTGGGGAACACCTTGGAGTGTAACACACCCTCTCTCTACACCCCATACCCAATTTGAAGGCCTAATGCAGCGTAGTTTCCAACAACTACTAAACGAGAGCCGGAAGATCGAAGCTCAGGAAAGGCAACCTGGGGAACACCTTGGAGTGTAACACACCCTCTCTCTACACCCCATACCCAATTTGAAGGCCTAATGCAGCGTAGTTTCCAACAACTACTAAACGAGAGCCGAAAGATCGAAGCTCAGGAAAGGCAACCTGGGGAACACCTTGGAGTGTAACACACCCTCTCTCTACACCCCATACCCAATTTGTAGGCCTAATGCAGCGTAGTTTCCGACAACTACTAAACGAGAGCATGAAGATCGAAGCTCAGGAAAGGCAACCTGGGGAACACCTTGGAGTGTAACAAACCCTCTCTCTACACCCCATACCCAATTTGTAGGCCTAATGCAGCGTAGTTTCCGACAACTACTAAACGAGAGCATGAAGATCGAAGCTCAGGAAAGGCAACCTGGGGAACACCTTGGAGTGTAACACACCCTCTCTCTACACCCCATACCCAATTTGTAGGCCTAATGCAGCGTAGTTTCCGACAACTACTAAACGAGAGCATGAAGATCGAAGCTCAGGAAAGGCAACCTGGGGAACACCTTGGAGTGTAACACACCCTCTCTCTACACCCCATACCCAATTTGTAGGCCTAATGCAGCGTAGTTTCCGACAACTACTAAACGAGAGCATGAAGATCGAAGCTCAGGAAAGGCAACCTGGGGAACACCTTGGAGTGTAACACACCCTCTCTCTACACCCCATACCCAATTTGAAAGCCTAATGCAGCGCACTTTCCAACAACTACTAAACGAGAGCCGGAAGATCGAAGCTCAGGAAAGGCAACCTGGGGAACACCTTGGAGTGTAACACAACCTCTCTCTACACCACGGAAGGGCTGATTCTTAGGAAGGAAGGCTGTTGGAAATAAGCATTGCGCGTCCGAGGGTGATTATATTCTTATTAGGTATATACTCACCCTCGGACGCGCCCTGCTTCTTTATTTGTAATGAATGTTTATTTGCAATGTGGTTTTGACTTACTCTATTATTTTGGTAATTAATGATTTTATTATTTTCATTGTTTTGCATCTTCTTGGCAATAATATAAAGAAGACGCGACAGGACAACACTCGGTGGATGCCATATCTGTGTTTTCAACTTAAAAAACCTTTCAGTTAACTATTTGCAGGAGAAAGTTATTGTAGCTGGTGGCCATTTTTAGTACTGTACCAGATTTTAGTTGTATGTGTTTGTTTTTAATGTTAAAATGTCTGCATTTGATATCTCACCAGTATTTTCTTTTTTATAAGCAAAATACTTATTTTTTTATTTTATGATGTTGGTTCAAGGGGTACACGGGCAGCAGTAGACAGGTCAGTGGAGGCCTAGTGGAAGGAGGGACCGCAGACAGGCTTCGAAGCCCTAACATAATAAATTGGGCTGCCTGTAGGCAATTTAAAATTGGTTCCAGGGGAACACGGGCAGCAGTAGACAGGTCAGTGGAGGCCTAGAGGAAGGAGGGACCGCAGATGCGCCAATGTTTCCCCCATACCAAATTTGTAGGCCTAATGCAGCGTAGTTTCCAACAACTACTAAACGAGAGCCGGAATATCGAAGCTCAGGAAAGGCAACCTGGGGAACACCTTGGAGTGTAACACACCCTCTCTCTACACCCCATACCCAATTTGAAGGCCTAATGCAGCATACTTTCCAACAACTATTAAACGAGAGCCGGAAGATCGAAGCTCAGGAAAGGCAACCTGGGGAACACCTTGGAGTGTAACACACCCTCTCTCTACACCCCATACCCAATTTGTAGGCCTAATGCAGCGTAGTTTCCAACAACTACTAAACGAGAGCCGGAAGATCGAAGCTCAGGAAAGGCAACCTGGGGAACACCTTGGAGTGTAACACACCCTCTCTCTACACCCCATACCCAATTTGTAGGCCTAATGCAGCGTAGTTTCCAACAACTACTAAACGAGAGCCGGAAGATCGAAGCTCAGGAAAGGCAACCTGGGGAACACCTTGGAGTGTAACACACCCTCTCTCTACACCCCATACCCAATTTGTAGGCCTAATGCAGCGTAGTTTCCGACAACTACTAAACGAGAGCATGAAGATCGAAGCTCAGGAAAGGCAACCTGGGGAACATCTTGGAGTGTAACACACCCTCTCTCTACACCCCATACCCAATTTGTAGGCCTAATGCAGCGTAGTTTCCAACAACTACTAAACGAGAGCCGGAAGATCGAAGCTCAGGAAAGGCAACCTGGGGAACACCTTGGAGTGTAACACACCCTCTCTCTACACCCCATACCCTATTTGTAGGCCTAATGCAGCGTAGTTTCCAACAACTACTAAACGAGAGCCGGAAGATCGAAGCTCAGGAAAGGCAACCTGGGGAACACCTTGGAGTGTAACACACCCTCTCTCTACACCCCATACCCTATTTGTAGGCCTAATGCAGCGTAGTTTCCAACAACTACTAAACGAGAGCCGGAAGATCGAAGCTCAGGAAAGGCAACCTGGGGAACACCTTGGAGTGTAACACACCCTCTCTCTACACCCCATACCCTATTTGTAGGCCTAATGCAGCGTAGTTTCCAACAACTACTAAACGAGAGCCGGAAGATCGAAGCTCAGGAAAGGCAACCTGGGGAACACCTTGGAGTGTAACACACCCTCTCTCTACACCCCATACCCAATTTGTAGGCCTAATGCAGCGTAGTTTCCGACAACTACTAAACGAGAGCATGAAGATCGAAGCTCAGGAAAGGCAACCTGGGGAACATCTTGGAGTGTAACACACCCTCTCTCTACACCCCATACCCAATTTGTAGGCCTAATGCAGCGTAGTTTCCAACAACTACTAAACGAGAGCCGGAAGATCGAAGCTCAGGAAAGGCAACCTGGGGAACACCTTGGAGTGTAACACACCCTCTCTCTACACCCCATACCCTATTTGTAGGCCTAATGCAGCGTAGTTTCCAACAACTACTAAACGAGAGCCGGAAGATCGAAGCTCAGGAAAGGCAACCTGGGGAACACCTTGGAGTGTAACACACCCTCTCTCTACACCCCATACCCTATTTGTAGGCCTAATGCAGCGTAGTTTCCGACAACTACTAAACGAGAGCATGAAGATCGAAGCTCAGGAAAGGCAACCTGGGGAACACCTTGGAGTGTAACACACCCTCTCTCTACACCACGGAAGGGCTGATTCTTAGGAAGGAAGGCTGTTGGAAATAAGCATTGCGCGTCCGCAGGTGATTATATTCTTATTAGGTATATACTCACCCTCGGACGCGCCCTGCTTCTTTATTTGTAATGAATGTTTATTTGCAATGTGGTTTTGACTTACTCTATTATTTTGGTAATTAATGATTTTATTATTTTCATTGTTTTGCATCTTCTTGGCAATAATATAAAGAAGACGCGACAGGACAACACTCGGTGGATGCCATATCTGTGTTTTCAACTTAAAAAACCTTTCAGTTAACTACTTGCAGGAGAAAGTAATTGTAGCTGGTGGCCATTTTTAGTACTGTACCAGATTTTAGTTGTATGTGTTTGTTTTTAATGTTAAAATGTCTGCATTTGATATCTCACCAGTATTTTCTTTTTTATAAGCAAAATACTTATTTTTTTATTTTATGATGTTGGTTCAAGGGGTACACGGGCAGCAGTGGTCTGGTCAGTGGAAGTCTAGTGGAAGGAGTGACGGCAGACAGGCATCAAAGGCCTAACATAATAACATTGGGCTGTTGGCAATTTACAATTGGTTCCAGGGGTACACGGGCAGCAGTGGTCTGGTCAGTGGAGGCCTAGTGGAAGGAGTGATGGCAGACAGGCATCAAAGGCCTAACATAATAACATTGGGCTGTTGGCAATTTTAAATTGGTTCCAGGGGTACACGGGCAACAGTGGTCTGGTCAGTGGAAGTCTAGTGGAAGGAGTGACAGCAGACAGGCTTCGAAGGCCTAACATAACAAAATTGGGCTGGCTGTAGGCACTTTTAAATTGGTTCCAGGGGTACACGGGCAGCAGTGGTCTGGTCAGTGGAAGTCTAGTGGAAGGAGTGACGGCAGACAGGCATCAAAGGCCTAACATAATAACATTGGGCTGTTGGCAATTTACAATTGGTTCCAGGGGTACACGGGCAGCAGTGGTCTGGTCAGTGGAGGCCTAGTGGAAGGAGTGACGGCAGACAGGCATCAAAGGCCTAACATAATAACATTGGGCTGTTGGCAATTTTAAATTGGTTCCAGGGGTACACGGGCAACAGTGGTCTGGTCAGTGGAAGTCTAGTGGAAGGAGTGACGGCAGACAGGCTTCGAAGGCCTAACAACAAAATTGGGCTGGCTGTAGGCACTTTTAAATTGGTTCCAGGGGTACACGGGCAGCAGTGGTCTGGTCAGTGGAAGTCTAGTGGAAGGAGTGACGGCAGACAGGCATCAAAGGCCTAACATAATAACATTGGGCTGTTGGCAATTTTAAATTGGTTCCAGGGGTACACGGGCAACAGTGGTCTGGTCAGTGGAAGTCTAGTGGAAGGAGTGACGGCAGACAGGCTTCGAAGGCCTAACATAACAAAATTGGGCTGGCTGTAGGCACTTTTAAATTGGTTCCAGGGGTACACGGGCAGCAGTGGTCTGGTCAGTGGAAGTCTAGTGGAAGGAGTGACGGCAGACAGGCATCAAAGGCCTAACATAATAACATTGGGTTGTTGGCAATTTACAATTGGTTCCAGGGGTACACGGGCAGCAGTGGTCTGGTCAGTGGAGGCCTAGTGGAAGGAGTGACGGCAGACAGGCATCAAAGGCCTAACATAATAACATTGAGCTGTTGGCAATTTAAAATTGGTTCCAGGGGTACACGGGCAACAGTGGTCTGGTCAGTGGAAGTCTAGTGGAAGGAGTGACGGCAGACAGGCTTCGAAGGCCTAACATAACAAAATTGGGCTGGCTGTAGGCAAGTTTAAATTGGTTCCAGGGGAACATGTCCAGCAGTGGCCTGGTCAGTGTAGTAGTTGTAGAAAGAACGGACCGCAGACAGGCTTCAAAGGCCTAACATAACAAAAATGTCAAAACAATGGTATTGTCAGTGCCAGGCATTGAAGGATGTCAGCGCATAGACTAAACATTGGTGAAGCTGTGAGAGATAATTTTGCTAGTGGTAGAGCACTGTTTGAGCTGGGGGGGGGGAACTGTCTTGTGGCCGGCGGTACAGGCCCAGGGCCCCTCATATTATAATGGTGTGTCTGACGTTGGGTGCGCACCACCACCGCCAGAGACACTTTATTGTACTATGAGGGACCCAGTGGCAGTGCCGTCGACCAAAAGCGGGCACACCCACCTCTTCAGACAAACAGCACTCTCACGGGTGCTGGCGCAAAGTGGCGATACCACGGCCCCGTGTGGGGAGTTTGGCCATTTTGTTAGGAGTAAACATGTTGTATGCTGGACAATCAGGTGCAGAAAATTACGAGATTGGAAAAGTCATTCAGAATAGTCCACAGGCAAGACCTTTTCATAGGAAAGTTAGGTGTCAGCCGGGCAAGGTGGGGCAAAAGATTTCGAAATCCAGTTGTGGTTCATTTTAATGAAGGTTAGATCATCTACATTTTGGGTAGCCAGACGAGTCCTTTTTTCAGTTAGTATTGAACCTGCAGCACTGAATACTCTTTCTGATAGGACACTAGCTGCCGGGCAAGCAAGCTCCTGCAATGCATATTCTGCCAATTCTGGCCAGGTGTCTAATTTGGATGCCCAGTAATCAAATGGGAATGACGGTTGAGGGAGAACGTCGATAAGGGATGAAAAATAGTTTGTAACCATACTGGACAAATGTTGTCTCCTATCACTTTGAATTGATGCTGCAGTACCTGTCCTGTCTGCGGTCATAGCAAAATCACTCCACAACCTGGTCAGAAAACCCCTCTGGCCAACGCCACTTCTGATTTCTGCCCCTCTAACACCTCTGGTCTGCTGGCCCCTGGAGCTCGTGTGAGAACGATCACGGGCGCTGTGTGCAGGGAATGCCAGAAGCAAACGGTCAACAAGAGTTGATTGTTTTGTTGCTAATATTAGTTCCAAGTTCTCATGTGGCATAATATTTTGCAATTTGCCTTTATAGCGAGGATCAAGGAGGCAGGCCAACCAGTAATCGTCATCGTTCATCATTTTTGTAATGCGTGTGTCCCTTTTGAGGATACGCAAGGCATAATCCGCCATGTGGGCCAAAGTTCCAGTTGTCAAATCTGCGGTTGTGCTTGGTTGAGGGGCAGTTGCAGGCAAATCTACGTCACTTGTGTCCCTCAAAAAACCAGAACCCGGCCTTGCCACGTCACCAATTTCCAGTGACCCCGGGAAAGCTTCCTCATTAAAAATATACTCATCCCCATCATCCTCCTCATCCTCCACCTCCTCTTCGCCCGCTACCTCGTCCTGTACACTGCCCTGACCAGACAATGGCTGACTGTCATCAAGGCTTTCCTCTTCCTCTGGTGCAGACGCCTGATCCTTTATGTGCGTCAAACTTTGCATCAGCAGACACATTAGGGGGATGCTCATGCTTATTATGGCGTTGTCTGCACTAACCAGCCGTGTGCATTCCTCAAAACACTGAAGGACTTGACACATGTCTTTAATCTTCGACCACTGCACACCTGACAACTCCATGTCTGCCATCCTACCGCCTGCCCGTGTATGTGTATCCTCCCACAAAAACATAACAGCCCGCCTCTGTTCGCACAGTCTCTGAAGCATGTGCAGTGTTGAGTTCCACCTTGTTGCAACGTCTATGATTAGGCGATGCTGGGGAAGGTTCAAAGAACGCTGATAGGTCTGCATACGGCTGGAGTGTACAGGCGAACGGCGGATATGTGCGCAAAGTCCACGCACTTTGAGGAGCAGGTCGGATAACCCCGGATAACTTTTCAGGAAGCACTGCACCACCAGGTTTAAGGTGTGAGCCAGGCAAGGAATGTGTTTCAGTTGGGAAAGGGAGATGGCAGCCAAGAAATTCCTTCCGTTATCACTCACTACCTTGCCTGCCTCAAGATCTACAGTGCCCAGCCACGACTGCGTTTCTTGCTGCAAGAACTCGGACAGAACTTCCGCGGTGTGTCTGTTGTCGCCCAAACACTTCATAGCCAATACAGCCTGCTGACGTTTGCCAGTAGCTGCCCCATAATGGGAGACCTGGTGTGCAACAGTGGCAGCTGCGGATGGAGTCGTTGTGCGACTGCGGTCTGTGGACGAGCTCTCGCTTCTGCAGGAGGACGAGGAGGAGGAGGAGGAGGGGGTGCGAACGGCTACAGCCAACTGTTTCCTAGACCGTGGGCTAGGCAGAACTGTCCCAAACTTGCTGTCCCCTGTGGACCCTGAATCCACCACATTTACCCAGTGTGCCGTGATGGACACGTAACGTCCCTGGCCATGCCTACTGGTCCATGCATCTGTTGTCAGGTGCACCTTTGTGCTCACAGATTGCCTGAGTGCATGGACGATGCGCTCTTTAACATGCTGGTGGAGGGCTGGGATGGCTTTTCTGGAAAAAAAATGTCGACTGGGTAGCTCGTAGCGTGGTACAGCGTAGTCCATCAGGTCTTTGAAAGCTTCGCTTTCAACTAACCGGTAGGGCATCATCTCTAACGAGATTAGTCTAGCTATGTGGGCGTTCAAACCCTGTGTACGCGGATGCGAGGCTAAGTACTTCCTTTTTCTAACCATAGTCTCATGTAGGGTGAGCTGGACTGGAGAGCTGGAGATTGGGGAACTAGCGGGGGTGCCGATGGACATGGCAGACTGAGAGACGGTGGGAGATGGTATTGTTGCCGCCGGTGCCCTAGATGCAGTGTTTCCTACTACGAAACTGGAGATTCCCTGACCCTGACTGCTTTGGCCTGGCAAAGAAACCTGCACAGATACTGCAGGTGGTGCAGAAAATGGTGGCCCTACACTGCCGGAAGGGATGTTGCGTTGATGACTAGCTTCATTGGCCGAGGGTGCTACAACCTTAAGGGACGTTTGGTAGTTAGTCCAAGCTTGCAAATGCATGGTGGTTAAATGTCTATGCATGCAACTTGTATTGAGACTTTTCAGATTCTGCCCTCTGCTTAAGGTAGTTGAACATTTTTGACAGATTACTTTGTGCTGATCAATTGGATGTTGTTTAAAAAAATGCCAGACTGCACTCTTTCTAGCATCGGATACCTTTTCAGGCATTGCAGACTGAGCTTTAACCGGATGGCCACGCTGTCCTCCAACAGGTTTTGACTTTGCCACGCGTTTTGGGCAAGATACGGGCCCGGCAGATGGAACCTGTTGCGATGTTGATGCCTGCTGCGGCCCCTCCTCCTCCGCTTCAGAACTGCTGCCGCCTGCACCCTGTTCCCCCAATGGCTGCCAATCGAGGTCAAGAACTGGGTCATCTATTACCTCTTCTTGTAGCTCGTGTGCAACTTCGTCTGTGTCACCGTGTCGGTCGGTGGTATAGCGTTCGTGATGGGGCAACATAGTCTCATCAGGGTCTGATTCTTGATCAGCACCCTGCGAGGGCAATGTTGTGGTCTGAGTCAAAGGACCAGCATAGTAGTCTGGCTGTGGCTGTGCATCAGTGCACTCCATGTCAGATTCAACTTGTAATGGGCATGGACTGTTAACTGCTTCACTTTCTAAGCCAGGGACGGTATGTGTAAAGAGCGCCATGGAGTAACCCGTTGTGTCGCCTGCTGCATTCTTCTCTGTTGTTGTTTTTGCTCAAGAGGACAAGGAAGCGACTTGTCCCTGACCCTGAACATCCACTAACGATGCGCTGCTTTTACTTTTACCAGTTTCACGAGAGGAGGCAAAAGAGCTAGAGGCTGAGTCAGCAAGATAAGCCAAAACTTGCTCTTGATGCTCCGGCTTTAAAAGCGGTTTTCCTACTCCCAGAAAAGGGAGGGTTCGAGGCCTTGTGTAGCCAGACGACGAACCTGGCTCCACAGCTCCAGACTTAGGTGCAATATTTTTTTTCCCACGACCACCTGATGCTCCACCACTACCACTACCCTCATTACCAGCTGACAATGAACGCCCCCGGCCACGACCTCTTCCACCAGACTTCCTCATTGTTTTAAAAACGTTACCAAACGAACGGTATTTGTTGCTGTCACACAACTTACACGGTGAGCTATAACTTCAGTATGATTTAGCTACCCCTTTACAGGTGGGTGAGACCACAACGAAAATCAGCCACAATGTTACACACTCTGTGGTTGGTGGCAACAAATGAGATGCCACACACGCAGGACTGTCACTGAAGCGCAAATGTAAATATTTATCTCCCACTGATTTGTGTTTGTTTTTTTTAAAAGGGAGACTTCAGAAAAAAAAAAAAAATATATTTTTTACAGAAGAATTTATAAAACAAATAAAATGAAATGATTGTTTCAGGGAGAATTTAGGAAAAAAAAAAGGCTTTGTAGGGCCCACTGAGTGAGAGAGGACGCACACAGGAGTCAGGAGTGGCACACAAGCCCAGAGGCCAATATTAATCTCCCACTGATTGATTTAGTGATTTTTTCTGGTAGATTTTGGAACCCAAATCAAGCAAAAAAATTAATAGGCTTTCTATGGCCCACAATTGGGGAGAGAGAGAGATATGGCACACCCAGGAGTCAAGACTGGCACACAAGCAGAAAGGGCAATATGAATCTCCCACAAATTTTTTTTTTTTTTTTTTAAGGGAGACTTTAGCGAAAAAAAAATACAAAACAAATGATTTTTTTCAGGAATAATTTAGAAACCAAATAAAATAAAATGATTTTTTCAGGGAGAATTTAGAAAACAAATAAAACAAAAAATAGGCTTTCTAGGGCCCACTGAGTGACAGATGACGCACACAGGAGTCAGGAGTGGCACACAAGCCCAGAGGCCAATATTAATCTCCCACTGATTGATTTAGTGATTTTTTTTGGTAGATTTTGGAACCCAAATCAAGAAAAAAAATTAATAGGCTTTCTATGGCCCACAATTGGGGAGAGAGAGAGAGAGAGATGGCACACCCAGGAGTCAAGACTAGCACACAAGCAGAAAGGGCAATATGAATCTCCCACAGATTTTTTTTTTTTTTTCAGGGAGACTTTAGAGAAAAAAAAATACAAAAAAAATGATTTTTTTCAGGAATAATTTAGAAACCAAATAAAATAAAATGATTTTTTCAGGGAGAATTTAGAAAACAAATAAAACAAAAAATAGGCTTTCTAGGGCCCACTGAGTGACAGATGACGCACACAGGAGTCAGGAGTGGCACACAAGCCCAGAGGCCAATATTAATCTCCCACTGATTGATTTAGTGATTTTTTTTGGTAGATTTTGGAACCCAAATCAAGAAAAAAAATTAATAGGCTTTCTATGGCCCACTATTTGTGAGAGAGATGGCACGCTCAGGACTGGCACACAAGCCCAGAGGCCAATATTAATCTCCCACTGATTGATTGATTGATTTTTTCAGGTAGAATTATGAACCCAAATCAACCAAAAAAAGAAATAGGCTTTCTATGGCCCACTATTTGTGAGAGAGATGGCACGCTCAGGACTGGCACACAAGCCCAGAGGCCAATATTAATCTCCCACTTTTTTTTTTTTCCAGGGAAAATTTATAAACCCAATAAAAAAATAAAAAAATAGGCTTTCTATGGCCCACTATCTGAGAGAGAGAGAGATGGCACGCTTAGGACTGGCACACAAGCCCAAAGGCCAATATTAATCTCCCACTGATTGATTTATTGATTATTTCAGGTAGAATTTAGAACCCAAATCAAGCAAAAAAATTAATAGGCTTTCTATGGCCCACTGAGTGAGAAATGGCACACACAGGAGTCAGGAGTGGCACACAAGCCCTGAGGCCAATATTTTTCTCCCACTGATTGATGTTGTGATTTTTTCAGGTAGATTTTGGAACCCAAATCAAGCTAAAAAATAAATAGGCTTTCTATGGCCCACTGAGTGAGAGATGGCACACACAGGAGTAAGGAGTGGCACACAAGCCCTGAGGCCAATATTTTTCTCCCACTGATTGATGTTGTGATTTTTTCTGGTAGATTTTGGAACCCAAATCAAGCAAAAAAATAAATAGGCTTTCTATGGCCCACTGAGTGAGAGATGACACAGACAGGGATGGCACTCTAGCAGAAATGCCAATCTTAATCTCCCACAAAAAAAAAAAGGAACTGTCCTTCAATTACTATCTCCCTGCAGTAATCTCAGCCAGGTATGGCAGGCAGCAATAAGGAGTGGACTGATGCACAAATTAAATAAAAAGTGTGGACAAACAAACAAGATAGCTGTGCAGAAAGGAAGGAACAAGAGGATTTGTGCTTTGAAAAAAGCAGTTGGTTTGCACAGCGGCGTACACACAGCAATGCAGCTATCAGGGAGCCTTCTAGGGCAGCCCAATGAGCTACAGCGCTGAGGAAAAAAAAAAAAAAAAAAGGAGCTTCCACTGTCCCTGCACACCGAAGGTGGTGTTGGGCAGTGGAAATCGCTACAGCACAAGCGGTTTTGTGGTTAATGGACCCTGCCTAACGCTATCCCTGCTTCTGACGAAGCGGCAGCAACCTCTCCCTAAGCTCAGATCAGCAGCAGTAAGATGGCGGTCGGCGGGAACGCCCCTTTATAGCCCCTGTGACGCCGCGGACAGCAAGCCAATCACTGCAATGCCCTTCTCTAAGATGGTGGGGACCAGGACCTATGTCATCACGCTGCCCACACTCTGCGTTTACCTTCATTGGCTGAGAAATGGCGCTTTTCGCGTCATTGAAACGCGACTTTGGCGCGAAAGTTGCGTACCGCATGGCCGACCACGCACAGGGGTCGGATCGGGTTTCATGAAACTCGACTTCGCCAAAAGTCGGCGACTTTTGAAAATGTTCGACCCGTTTCGCTCAACCCTACTCGCAATCATTGCTACAGGGATAGCAGCAGAAGTATTCACAAACTAGCTACGTTTAGGTTCTTAAGGTGGCACATGTACCACAGAAAAAGGACAAATGTGCTACCCATTACCTTATTGTGAATTCTGTTGCAGAGGTGTTATCCAGATGCTGTGAGCTTCAGTGCCATTCATTTACCTGATGTTGGTGGACAACAACTTTTTTTCTAAAGCCAATATTCCTAGGTTCTCCTTTATGTCTTTTACTATTTAAACTATGTTTCCATGTAGTGGAAAGACAGCAGTTCTTCTTCTGTGTACTTTCTGCAGGTGTTTATGCCAAAATTGCAACATAAATCTGATCAGATTATTTTTTTTATGTATTTCCCTAGGTTTCCATGCTTTTTTGATGCATAATTGATGCAGCTGTTTTTATGCTTTTTTAGTACATGAACACTGTGATTCTTCACTTAAAACTTATAAACCGTATATACTCGTGTATTAGCCGAGATTTTCAGGACTTTTTTTGCTGAAAGTGCCCCCTCGGCTTATACACAAGTCATTGTCCAGAAAACTGGTGGGGGAGGGGGAGAGGGGTGCCAGCGGCTGTAGCACAGTGACAGCTGCAGCCACTGGCTTCCAGAAGACATCAATACTCACCCTCCATCACTGCATCTCAGTCCCTGCATCTCTGTCCCAGAGCCGACAGCCCTTCCTGTTCCTGTGCTCAGTGGTCAGGTGGTACCGCTCATTAATGTAATGAATATGTATGCGTCTCCACTCTTGTAGGCGTGGAGCGCATATTCATTACCTTAAAGAGTGGTACCATGTGACCACTAAGCAAAGGAACAAGGAAGAGCTGCCGGCGCAGATCGCATGAGAAGGGTGATTAGGACGGTGTGAGCCATGCGGGACTGAGAGCCATGCGGGCTGTGAGAGCCATGCGGGACCGTGGGAGCCATGTGGGATCCTGGGAGCCATGCGAGACCATGGAGCCATGCGGGACAGTGGAGCCATGCATAAAACAGGGGGAGCCACACATACCAGGAGAAAACGGGGGAGCCACACATATCAGGACAAAACGGGGGAGCCACATACCAGGACAGGAAGGGGTTGCCACACATACCAGGGAAAAATGGGGGAGCCACACATACAAGGACAAAACGGGGGAGCCACACATGGCAGGACAAGAAGGGGGGAGCCACGCATAGCAGGATAGGATGGGGGAGCCATATACCAGGACAGGACGGGGGAGCCATGCATAGCAGGACATGGATGAGGGAATAATGCATACCCGGCTTATACTCAAGTCACTAAACTTGCCCAGTTTTCCGTGGCAAAATTAGGTGCCTCAGCTTGTACTCGAGTGTATAAGGTATAAATATTTTTTGTTTGTGTCTTTGGTTCAGGCTCCCCAAAGACGTATGTATGAAAAAAAACCGCACACCAAAAAATGCACAGTTCAACAGCATTATTAAATGCACAGTGGGCATAAGTTATCATGAAATCAAATCTATTTTGCTTACACTGTTAAATGCAGCAGATTTTCAGTACAAAAAGCCATGTTGAAACCATGTAGAATTTACACTAAATCTGCACAACACCCTAAACTGAAATAAATAAATTTTTACAAACCTAATATCAGGAATCTACAATTTTCATTACAGGTATGAGTTACCAGTATTGCTTGGATGTACAATTAAGTGTAATTAAGTTATTTTTAAATAATTGATCCAAGTAAAAGACGATAATAATCACAGTTTTGCCTGGAGTCAACAACAGACTTACAATTTGATTGCACCTAGCAAAAACCTGTGAAAACGACTTCATGCGCATTATCAAGGCATGTCTGTGCAAAGATACCAAAAGAGATTTTCATGATGTTACTTTACTTAAATGTAACCTCTAAGCAAGCAGTTTGTCAATACGAAACTTTAAATTAGAGCGACGACTATTTTTCAGTAATGTGTAAATTATTTTCTTATGAAACATTTACACGTTTTAAGAGAAAGATTAAATACGCCTGACCTTTAAAGAATCGGCAAAAACTGAGTGAAAATTTTTCCATTTTATTGTTAACACTTACATGTTCAAATATAAGTTAGAATTAGCAGACACACACTGAGGTGTCCAATTTATTAAAAGAAACTGCAAATCATATTTGGAAAATATGGTACAAAGTTCACCAAAAGCTGCAGCTCCATCTCATGCTTAAGCAGTGTGGGATACAGTGTTGGGAAATAGATTTTTTGCAAACTGTAAGTCAAATCTCAAAATGTTCGAAGCTGCGTGAAACAGCAAATTTCAGGAAATTCAACTCGAACTAGTAAAAAGTTACATAAAATATGTAAAAAAGTAAAAAAAAAAACACAAAAAAAGCACACAAAAATCACTACAAACCATTTTGCCACTAAAGATACAACTTTTGTTATAAAACAAAAGTAAACAAGAAAAAGCCCACATAATTGGTATCATCACTTCCGAAATGACCTATTCTAAATAGCTGTCACATTATTTATTCTGTATGGCTAACACTGAAAAAAAAAGTATTGAAAAACACGTAAAAAATGATGCTTTTTCATCATACTCGCACACCAATAATGGAACAAAAAGCAATCAAAATATTATATGTAAAAAAGAATTGTATAATTAAAAATGCCAAATCATCATACAGCTCATTCTGCAAAAAAATAAAAGGTTACAGCTCTGAGAATATGATGATGCTAAAACAATTTAATTTTTGTTTTTAGTCTGTAAAGGTAGTAAATAGTGATGAGCGAGTGTGCTCGGGTGACCTCCCAGTATTTATGACCGCTCGGAGATTTAGTTTTCATCACTGCAGGTGAATGATTTACAGCAATTAGCCAGCCTAAGTACATGTGGGGGTTGCCTGGTTGCTAGGGAATCCCCACATCCAATCAAGCAGGCTAGTAGCTGTAAATCAGCCAGCTGCCGTGATGAAAACTAAATCTCCGAGAGCAGTCATAAATACTCGGAGGTCACCCGAGCATGCTCGGGAAAACCCGAGCAATGAGTGCACTCGCTCATCACTAGTAGTAAATCATAAAAAAGATATGTCTGGTATTGCTGTAATTGTACTGACACAAATGAACAAATCAGTCTTATCATTTTACCTCATTATGAACAGCGCAAAAAATAAAAACAATAACTGAATTGCTGGTTTTTGTTGATTTTTTTGTTTAAAAAATCTGAATAGTGATCAAAAAATGTTATGTGCGCCAAAATGGTACCAAAAAAATCTCTGTTACACAAAAAATAAGTCCTCATACAGATCTGTTTTCCAAAAAAGAAAAAAAAAGGAATTTTTTTTTGTAGCAAAGCTTAAAAAAAGTAAATCTGGTATTGCTGTAATCGCATTGAGCCACTAATACCGCACGGTGAACAGCACAAAAGTAAAAATAAGAAATGTTCTTGTATTGCTGTCTATTTGCTCATTCTGCCTCCCAAAAATCAGAATGAGGCTCAGGTCACAATTATCCTATGATTTCCACTGAGCACTTACGTCAGTGTTTCCATGTAAATTCCAAAAACCGTGATTCAGACAAAACTTCCAAGGGAACCACACAGTTCTGAGGCTCATGGAGTCCCTTTGGACTGTCTGATCTGTGTTCCAGTGGAGTCCCTTTTTTTAGGTGTGGTTGTGATTAGCTCACAAGTGTGGATGATCACAGTTCTGTGCATGCCTAAAAAGATGGATACCACCGCAGCAGATGCCCAATGTCCAAAGTCTTTTCTTATTTCTCATTATAGAGATTGATTTTTTTTAGGTATTTTGTCTGAATCGCATTTTTGTGGGATTTACACATAAACCCCAATGTAAGTGCTCAGCATAGAAAACAATAATGTGATTCCAGCTTTATAGTGGAAATGATAAATATTACGTACCCCCAAAATGTTACCAATATGGATGAGAAAACCAGTGGAAATTGAGGTTCACCGAACTTTATTCCAAAATTTGGGGTTCGGGCTGCAGAACTGTACCTGAGCTTGAACCTAAACCCCATTGAAAAATTTGGATATCTCTCTTTCTTACCTGGAATTCGAACATTGCAACAGACTTCCTGGAAAAGTCTGTGATCAGCGCTTGGCATGGAAACTAACTGACTGGTGCGAACCACAAATTTTTAAGTTCGGGTTCGCTCATCTCCAATTACCAGCAAAACCCCTAACTTACTCCACACAAAACCAGCCCCCACTCGGGTCATCTGTCATTGGATATGTAGGGGATCCAGTGTTACTGGTAGAATAAAGTCTCTGGAAAAGTGACGGCTCCCAACCCATCAAGAATAATCCAGTGAAATCTGCGCTTCCAAATCCAAATGCCTCTCCCCTTCAGAGCCCTATTGTGCCTAAACAGCAGCAAGCGGCCCCATGTTTGGCATTGCTGTAGTTGGGAGGGCCCAATTAATAAGCTGGGCAGAATATATGGGAGCTCTACAATATATGAGGGCAATACATTGAACGGGAGCATAATGTATGGGCACTAAAGTAGTATATTTGCTATAAATAAAGCATAGTGTGGATGCTACAAAATAGTCACTGCATCCATAGTTGAGTTCATGGAGGGGTACAATTTCCACAATCGGATCTCTTTTGGGGTTTTTCTTCTGTTCTGGTACCTTAGTAACTAGTGCTTCTGCCTTCTCAGCCCTGACTTGTGGCCTAACAATAGTTTCTGATGACATATATGGGGCATCAGCATATTCGGGAGAAATTGCTCAATAAATTGTGGGGTCCAGTTTCACCTATTGACCATTGTGTAACTGACAAATTTGCAGCAAATAGAAATAATACATTTTTACAACTAAATTGTTATATTTCCACATCCTAATGTTATAAAATTCTTTGAGGCATCTGTGGGTTAAAAATAATCACTGCATTCCAAGATGAAATCCTTAAGTACTGAAGTTTCCAATATGGAGTCACTTTGGGGTTTTCTGCTGAACTGGCACCTTACGGTCTCAGCTAATGGAGCCTACAATCTGTTCAAACGGAATCTGCGTTCTGCATCCTAAAATCCAAGTACTGCTCCTTCCCATCCATTCCCTGTCATGTTCTGAAACAGTAGTGTACAACCAATAGTAGTACAACCACAGTACTACCATGTTTGATGAAAATTGCAACAAATTATGGGGTCAATTTTCTCCTATTACTATTCACTATTTAAGCAAATTATATATTTGGTGCTAAAACAGTGCTTTATTGGAAAAAATGTAATTCTTTTTTCACATCTGAATGTTATGAAGTTTTGTGAATCACACATAGGTTAAAAATGCTCAGTACACCAGCAGATGAATTCTTTGAGGGGCATAGTTTCCAAAATATGGTCACTTTTTGAGGGTTGTCTATGGTTTTGACATGTCTGGGGCTTTGTAAATGCAACATGGCATTCACAATCTATTCCAGGCAAATTTATATTCGAAAAATAAAATAGCGCTCTTGCCTTCCTGAGCCCTGCCATGTGCCCAAAGAGCAGTTTTTGACCAAATATGGGGATTTTTCACATATGGGAGAAATTTTGTAACAAATTATGGTGTCTGCTTTCTTCCATTATCGATAGAGAAAATAACAAATTTGGGGCAAAAGCAACATTTTAGCTGAAAAAATTTAATTTTTGTTTTCACATCTATATGTTAAAAAGTTCTGTGAAGCACCTATGAGTTCAACATACTCAACACAGCCCTAGGTGAATTGTTTGATGGGTCTGGTTTACAAACATAGTTATTTTGTGGGGGTTTCTGCTGTTTTAATACCCCAGGGTTCTGCAAATGAAACATAGTGTTTGCAATCTTTTGCAGCTAAATTTACATTCCAAACCCCAAATGTCTCTTCTTCCCTTCTGGGCCCTGCCATGTGTTGAAACAGTACTTATTTACTAAATATGGGGTATTATCATGCTCAGAAGTGGGTAATACAATGTATTAATTTTGGGATAAGCAACATTTTTCTGAAAAAAATAAAATTTTCAATATGACTACCTAGTGTTATCAAATTCTGTGTAGTACCTGTGGGTTCAAAATGCTCACTATGCTCCTCAATAAAATCCTTGAGGGGTTTAGTTTTCAAAAAGTGGTCACTTGGTGGAATTTTAAGCTGTTTAGGCTCCTTGGGGGTCCTTTAAATGCGACATGGTAACGGCAATTTATTTAATCCAAATTTGTGTTCCAAAGTTCAAATCATGCCTCTTTCTATCTGAGCCTTGCCGATTGTCCAAATAGAGGTTTCTAACCCCATGTGGGATATCAGCACAGAAAAAGCTTGATAACAAATTTTTGAGTCTGTTTTCTTGTACAATTTCTTGCTAAAGTGAAAAATTGGGGCTAAAGCAACATTTTAAAGGAAAAATTACAATTTTGTTTTTCATTCCACTTTGCATTAATTCCTGTGTAGCACCTGAAGGGTTAAAAGAAATTTCAGACATCAGTTTTGTAGTATTTGAGAGGTGCAATTTTTAACATGGTATCATTTAGGGGGAGTTTCCAAAATATAGGCCACTCAAAGTCTGTTTAAATCTGAGTAAGTCCCTAAAGAAAAAGGTTTTGTAAATGTTTTGAAAAAATAAGAAAGTGCTGCTCTGCTGAACTATTAACTCTCTAAAATCCTAATAAAATAAAAAGTCATTTGAAAAATTATTCAGATAAAGTAAACATATAGGACATGTTTTTTATTATTCATTTCGCACAGCATGATTGTCTGGCTTAAGGATATAAAAATTTACAGTTTCAAAAATGTTGATATTTTCACAAATAAAAACAAAACAAATTGACCTAACTTTACCACTAACTTTACCACTAGTTGTACACTCCCCCCCCCCCACTTGCCCAGTAATTGTGGCATGATCAGACCATGTTCCTGTACAGTCAGACACAGCCATTATAGAATCATAGAATGGTAAAGTTGGATGGGACCTCTTGGGTCATCTGGTCCAACCCCCTGCTCAAAGCAGGATTCACTAAATCATCCCAGACAGATGTCTGTCCAGCCTCTGTTTGAAAACTTCCATATAAGGAGAACTCACCACCTCTCATGGCAGCCTGTTCCACTCATTGATCACCCTAACTGTAAAAAAGTTTTTTCTAATATATAATCTGTATCTCCTCCCATTCAGTTTCATCCCATTGCTTCTAGTCTTTCCTTCTGCAAATGAAAATAAAGATGATCCTTCTACAATGTGACATCCCTTGAGATATTTATAGACAGCTATTAAGTCTCCTCTCAATCTTCTTTTTTGCAAGCTAAACATTCCCAAATCCTGTAACCGTTCCTCGTAGGACATGGTTTGCAGACCGGTCACCATTCTGGTCGCTCTTCTCTGAACTTGCTCCACTTTATTGATGTATTTTTTTAAATGTGGTGCCAAAAACTGGACACAGTATTCCAGATGAGGTCTGACCAAAGAGGAGTAGAGGGCAATAATGACTTTGCGTGATCTAGACAGTATGCTTCTGTTAATACATCCCAGAATTGCATTTGCCTTTTTTGCTGCTGCATCACACTGTTGACTCATGTTCAGTTTAGGATCTATTAGTATTCCCAAGTCTTTTTCATGTGTGCTGTTGCTTAACCCTATTCCTCCCATTCTGTGTATGTTTTTTTTTTTTCATTTTTATTGCCCAAGTGTAGTACTTAGCATTTTTCCTTGTTAAAAACCATTCTGTTAGTTGCTGCCCACTGCTCTAGTTTATTTATATCTTTTTGAATCCTCTCTCTCTTCTCTAGTATTAGCTATCCCTTCTAGCTTTGTGGCATCAGCAAATTTAATCAGTGTACCCTCAATTCCTTCATCTAAATCATTGATAAAGATACTACAGCAAGAGAACAGAGTAAAAGAATCCCAAAAAACATAATAGAAAAGATAAATTTTTATTAACACAGAAATACAAAAAATGTAAGACCAATTAAAATTATGCACCACAACAGGTGAAAAATAGAGAGGAAACTCTAGATGTACTGGTGTACACGGGGAGCATAACATGTATCCGGGGGTAAGTATGCTGCTAGCAATGCGACTAATTACATAGTCATATCATCATGAGGTAGTTCCTGCATAAGTCCCTAGTATGTCAGAGATAATGTCTCATGGAAAGAATGCTGGATGAATCAGTAAGTAAAAAATAGCCTATGCATGCTCACCCATGTTATAACCGGACTGCTCACCGACTGTGCACCAGGAGCCCCTTGACGCACGTTTCGCCGCCAAGCTTTTTCAAAAGGGGTTAACAATCAGCTGTTCAAATGCCTTTAAATAGTCCGGTGTTATGAACAGGTAATTCAGAACCACAATGAACATTGAAGTTCAGAGCACAAAAGTGACCTGACAATTACCAAAAAACATAGGACGAGCTCTGAGACGTGGGAACTAGGGTTGAGCGAAACGGGTCGTTCATTTTCAAAAGTCGCCGACTTTTGGCAAAGTCGGGTTTCATGAAACCCGATCCGACCCCTGTGCGTGGTCGGCCATGCGGTACGCGACTTTCGCGCCAAAGTCGCGTTTCAATGACGCAAAAAGCGCCATTTCTCAGCCAATGAAGGTGAACGCAGAGTGTGGGCAGCGTGATGACATAGGTCCTGGTCCCCACCATCTTAGAGAAGGGCATTGCAGTGATTGGCTTGCTGTCTGCGGCGTCACAGGGGCTATAAAGAGGCGTTACCGCCGACCGCCATCTTACTGCTGCTGATCTGAGCATAGGGAGAGGTTGCTGCCGCTTCGTCAGAAGCAGGGATAGCATTAAGCAGGGTCCATTAACCACAAAACCGCTTGTGCTGTAGCGATTTCCACTGTCCAACACCACCTTCGGTTTGCAGGGACAGTGGAGGCAACATTTTTTTTTTTTCTCAGCGCTGTAGCTCATTGGGCTGCCCTAGAAGGCTCCCTGATAGCTGCATTGCTGTGTGTACGCCACTGTGCAAACCAACTGCTTTTTTCAAAGCACAAATCCTCTTGTTCCTTCCTTTCTGCACAGCAATCTTTTTTGTTTGTCCACACTTTTTATTTCATTTGTGCATCAGTCCACTCCTTATTGCTGCCTGCCATACCTGGCTGAGATTACTGCAGGCAGGGAGATAGTAGCTGCCTGCCATACCTGGCTGAGATTACTGCAGGCAGGGAGATAGTAATTGTAGGACAGTCCCTGTTTTTTTTTTTTTTTTTGGTGGGAGATTAAGATTGGCTATTTGGCATTTCTGCTAGAGTGCCATCCCTGGGTGTGCCATCTCTCTCACATAGTGGGCCATAGAAAGCCTTTTCATTTTTCTGTATTTTTTTTGTGGGGTTTATAAATTCTCCCTGATAAAAAAAATAGAGTGGGAGATTAATATTGGCCTTTGGGCTTGTGTGCCAGTCCTGAGTGTGCCATCTCTCTCTCAAATAGTGGGCCATAGAAAGCCTATTAATTTTTTTTTTATTGGGTTTCTAAATACTCCCAGAAAAAATAAAAAAAAATCAGTGGGAGATTAATATTGCCCTTTCTGCTTGTGTGCCACTCCTGACTCCTGGGTGTGCCATCTCTCTCTCTCAACTAGTGGGCAGTCACTGGGCCATAGAAAGGCTATTTTTTTTTTGTTGATTTGGTTTCTAAATTCTACCTGAAAAAATCAATAAATCAATCAGTGGGAGATAAATATTGGCCTCTGAGCTTGTGTGCCACTCCTGACTCCTGTGTGTGCCATCTCTCACTCAGTGGGCCATAGAAAGCCTTTTTTTTTTTGTTTGTTTCTAAATTCTCCCTGAAAAAATCATTTTATTTTATTTTGTTTCTAAATTCTTCCTGAATAAATCATTTTATTTAATTTTGTTTCTAAAGTCTCCCTGAAAAAAAAAGTCAGTGGGAGATTAATATTGCCCTTTCTGCTTGTGTGCCACTCCTGACTCCTGGGTGTGCCATCTCTCTCTCTCAAATAGTGGGCACTGGGCCATAGAAAGGCTATTTTCTTTTTTTTTGTTGATTTGGTTTCTAACTTCTACCTGAAAAAATCAATAAATCAATCAGTGGGAGATAAATATTGGCCTCTGGGCTTGTGTGCCACTCCTGACTCCTGTGTGTGCCATCTCTCACTCAGTGGGCCATAGAAAGCCTATTTTTTTTTGGTTGATTTGGTTTCTAAATTCTACCTGAAAACATCAATAAATCAATCAATCAGTGGGAGATAAATATTGGCCTCTGGGCTTGTGTGCCACTCCTGACTCCTGTGTGTGCCATCTCTCACTCAGTGGGCCGTAGAAAGCCTATTTTATTTTTTTGGTTGATTTGGTTTCTAAATTCTACCTGAAAAAATCAATAAATCAATCAGTGGGAGATAAATATTGGCCTCTGGGCTTGTGTGCCACTCCTGACTCCTGTGTGTGCCATCTCTCACTCAGTGGGCCATAGAAAGCCAATTTTTTTGTTTTTTGGGTTGATTTGGTTTCTAAATTCTACCTGAAAAAAATCAATAAATCAATCAGTGGGAGATGAATATTGGCCTCTGGGCTTGTGTGCCACACCTGACTCCTGTGTGTGCCATCTCTCACTCAGTGGGCCATAGAAAGCCTATTTTTTGGGGGGGTTGATTTGGTTTCTAAATTCTACCTGAAAAAATCAATAAATCAATCAGTGGCAGATAAATATTGGCCTCTGGGCTTGTGTGCCACACCTGACTCCTGTGTGTGCCATCTCTCACTCAGTGGGCCATAGAAAGCCTATTTTTTGGGGGGGTTGATTTGGTTTCTAAATTCTACCTGAAAAAATCAATAAATCAATCAGTGGGAGATAAATATTGGCCTCTGGGCTTGTGTGCCACTCCTGACTCCTGTGTGTGCCATCTCTCACTCAGTGGGCCATAGAAAGCCTATTTTTTTTTGGTTGATTTGGTTTCTAAATTCTACCTGAAAACATCAATAAATCAATCAATCAGTGGGAGATAAATATTGGCCTCTGGGCTTGTGTGCCACTCCTGACTCCTGTGTGTGCCATCTCTCACTCAGTGGGCCGTAGAAAGCCTATTTTATTTTTTTGGTTGATTTGGTTTCTAAATTCTACCTGAAAAAATCAATAAATCAATCAGTGGGAGATAAATATTGGCCTCTGGGCTTGTGTGCCACTCCTGACTCCTGTGTGTGCCATCTCTCACTCAGTGGGCCATAGAAAGCCAATTTTTTTGTTTTTTGGGTTGATTTGGTTTCTAAATTCTACCTGAAAAAAATCAATAAGTCAATCAGTGGGAGATGAATATTGGCCTCTGGGCTTGTGTGCCACACCTGACTCCTGTGTGTGCCATCTCTCACTCAGTGGGCCATAGAAAGCCTATTTTTTGGGGGGGTTGATTTGGTTTCTAAATTCTACCTGAAAAAATCAATAAATCAATCAGTGGCAGATAAATATTGGCCTCTGGGCTTGTGTGCCACACCTGACTCCTGTGTGTGCCATCTCTCACTCAGTGGGCCATAGAAAGCCTATTTTTTGGGGGGGTTGATTTGGTTTCTAAATTCTACCTGAAAAAATCAATAAATCAATCAGTGGGAGATAAATATTGGCCTCTGGGCTTGTGTGCCACTCCTGACTCCTGTGTGTGCCATCTCTCACTCAGTGGGCCATAGAAAGCCTATTTTTTTTTTGTTTCTAAATTCTCCCTGAAAAAATCATTTTATTTTATTTTGTTTCTAAATTCTTCCTGAATAAATCATTTTATTTAATTTTGTTTCTAAAGTCTCCCTGAAAAAAAAAAGTCAGTGGGAGATTAATATTGCCCTTTCTGCTTGTGTGCCACTCCTGACTCCTGGGTGTGCCATCTCTCTCTCTCTCAAATAGTGGGCACTGGGCCATAGAAAGGCTATTTTCTTTTTTTTTTGGTTTCTAAATTCTCCCTGAAAAAATCATTTTATTTTATTTTGTTTCTAAAATCTTCCTGAATAAATCATTTTATTTAATTTTGTTTCTAAAGTCTCCCTGAAAAAAACAAGTCAGTGGGAGATTAATATTGCCCTTTCTGCTTGTGTGCCACTCCTGACTCCTGGGTGTGCCATCTCTCTCTCTCAAATAGTGGGCACTGGGCCATAGAAAGGCTATTTTCTTTTTTTTTTGGCTTCTAAATTCTCCCTGAAAAAATCATTTTATTTTATTTTGTTTCTAAATTCTTCCTGAATAAATCATTTTATTTAATTTTGTTTCTAAAGTTTCCTTAAAAAAAAAAAAAAAACAGTGGGAGATTAATATTGACATTTGTGCTTGAGTGACAGTCCTGCGTGTGTGGCATCTCTCTGATTTAGTGCCACAGAAAACAGAGTGTGTAACATTGTGCCTGATTTTCCTTGCGGTTTCACCAACCTGTAAAGGGATATCGAAATCATACTGAAGTTATAGCTCACCGTGTAAGTTGTTTGACAGCAACAAATAAAGTTACTTTGGTTAAGTTTTTAAAACAATGAGGAAGTCTGGTGGAAGAGGTCGTGGCCGTGGGCGTTCATTGTCAGCTGGTAATGATGGTAGTGGTAGTGGAGCATCAGGTGGTCGTGGGAAAAAAATTATTCCACCTAAGTCTGGAGCTGTGGAGCCAGGTTCGTCGTCTGGCTACACAAGGCCTCGAACGCTCCCTTTTCTGGGAGTGGGAAGACCGCTTTTAAAGCCGGAGCAGCAACAGCAAGTTTTGGCTTACCTTGCTGACTCAGCCTCTACCTCTTTTGCCTCCTCTTCTGAAACTGGCAAATCTAAAAGCAGCGCGTAGTTAGTGGATGTTCACGGTCAGGGACAAGTCACTTCCTTGTCCTCTTCAGAAAAAACAACAACAAGAGAGAAGGATGCAGCAGGCGACACAACGGGTTACTCCATGGAGCTCTTTACACATACCGTCCCTGGCTTAGAAAGTGAAACAGTTAACAGGCCATGCCCATTGCAAGTAGATTCTGACATGGAGTGCACTGATGCACAGCCACAGCCAGACTACTATGCTGGTCCTTTGACTCAGACCACAACATTGCCCTCTCAGGGTACTGATCCAGAATCAGACCCTGATGAGACTATGTTGCCCCGTCACGAACGCTATACCAACGACCTACACAGTGACACAGACTAAGTTGCACACGAGCTAGAAGAGGAGGTTATAGATGACCCAGTTGTTGACCCCGATTGGCAGCCATTGGAGGAACAGGGTGCAGGCGGCAGTAGTTCTGAAGCGGAGGAGGAGGGGCCGCAGCAGGCATCAACATCGCAACAGGTTCCATCTGCCGGGCCCGTATGTGGCCCAAAACGCGTGGCAAAGCAAAAAACTGTTGGAGGACAGCGTGTCCATCCGGTTAAAGCTCAGTCTGCAATTCCTGAAAAGGGATCTGATGCTAGGAAGAGTGCAGTCTGGCATTTTTTTAAACAACATCCAATTGATCAGCGCAAAGTCATCTGTCAAAAATGTTCAACTAGCTTAAGCAGAGGTCAGAATCTGAAAAGTCTCAATACAAGTTGCATGCATAGACATTTAACCACCATGCATTTGCAAGCCTGGATTAACTACCAAACGTCCCTTAAGGTTGTAGCACACTCGGCCAATGAAGCTACTCAGCAACGCAACATCCCTTCCGTCACTGTAAGGCCACCATTTTCTTCACCACAGGCAGTATCTGTGCAGGTTTCTTTGCCAGCCCAAAGCAGTCAGGGTCAGGGAATCACCAGTTTCGTTGGAGGAAATACTGCATCTAGGGCACCGGCAGAAACAATACCGTCTCCAACCGTCTCTCAGTCTGCCATGTCAACCGGCACACCCGCTAGTTCCACGATCTCCAGCTCTCAAGTCCAGCTCACCCTACATGAGACTCTAGTTAGAAAAAGGAAGTACTTATCCTCGCATCCGCGTACACAGGGTTTGAAGGCCCACATAGCTAGACTAATCTCGTTAGAGATGATGCCCTACCGGTTAGTTGAAAGCAAAGCTTTCAAAGCCCTGATAGAGTATGCTGAACCACGCTACGAGCTACCCAGTCAACAGTTTTTTTCCAGAAAAGCCATCCCAGCCCTGCACCAGCATGTTAAACAGCGCATCGTCCATGCACTCAGGCAATCTGTGAGTACAAAGGTGCACCTGACTACAGATGCATGGACCAGTAGGCATGGCCAGGGACGTTACGTGTCCATCACGACACACTGGGTGAATGTGGTGGATGCAGGGTCCACAGGGGACATAAATTTCGGGACAGTTGTGCCTAGCCCACGGTCTAGGAAACAGTTGGCTGTAGGCGTTCGCAACCCCTCATCCTCCTCCTCGTCCTCCTGCATAAGTGAGAGCTCTTCCACTGACCGCAGTCGTCAAACCACTCCATCGTCAGCTGTCACTGTTGCACACCAGTTGTCCCATTATGGGGCAGCTACTGGCAAGCTTCAGCAGGCTGTATTGGCTATGAAGTGTTTGGGCGACAACAGACACACCGCGGAAGTTCTGTCCGAGTTCTTGCAGGAAGAAACGCAGTTGTGGCTAGGCACAGTAGATCTTGAGGCAGGCAAGGCAGTGAGTGATAATGGAAGGAATTTCATGGCTGCCATCTCCCTTTCCCAACTGAAACACATTCCTTGCCTGGCTCACACCTTAAACCTGGTGGTGCAGTGCTTATTGAAAACTTATCCTGGTTTCTCCGACCTGCTCCTCAAAGTGCATGGACTTTGCTCACATATTCGCCGTTCGCCTGTACACTCCAGCCGTATGCAGACCTATCAGCGGTCTTTGAACCTTCCCCAGCATCACCTAATCATAGTTGTTGCAACAAGGTGGAACTCAACACTGCACATGCTTCAGAGACTGTGCGAACAGAGGCGGGCTGTAATGTTTTTGTGGGAGGATACACATACACGGGCAGGCAGTAGGATGGCAGATATGGAGTTGTCGGGTGTGCAGTGGTCGAAGATACAAGACATGTGTCAAGTCCTTCAGTGTTTTGAGGAATGCACACGGCTGGTTAGTGCAGACAACGCCATAATAAGCATGAGCATCCCCCTAATGCGTCTGCTGATGCAAAGTTTGACGCACATAAAGGATCAGGCGTCTGCACCAGAGGAAGAGGAAAGCCTTGATGACAGTCAGCCATTGTCTGGTCAGGGCAGTGTACAGGACGAGGTAGCGGGCGAAGAGTAGGTGGAGGACGAGGAGGATGATGGGGATGAGTATATTTTTAATGAGGAAGCTTTCCCAGGGGCACTGGAAATTGGTGACGTGGCAAGGCCGGGTTCTGGTTTTTTGAGGGACACAAGTGACGTAGATTTGCCTGCAACTGCCCCTCAACCAAGCACAACCGCAGATTTGACAACTGGAACTTTGGCCCACATGGCGGATTATGCCTTGCGTATCCTCAAAAGGGACACACGCATTACTAAAATGATGAACGATGACGATTACTGGTTGGCCTGCCTCCTTGATCCTCGCTATAAAGGCAAGTTGCAAAATATTATGCCACATGAGAACTTGGAACTAATATTAGCAACAAAACAATCAACTCTTGTTGACAGTTTGCTTCAGGCATTCCCAGCACACAGCGCCCGTGATCGTTCTCACACGAGCTCCAGGGGGCAGCAGACCAGGAGTGTTAGGGGTGCACACATCAGAAGTGGCGTTGGACAGAGGGGTTTTCTGACCAGGTTGTGGAGTGATTTTGCTATGACCGCAGACAGGACAGGTACTGCTGCATCAATTCAAAGTGACAGGAGACAACATTTGTCCAGTATGGTTACCAACTATTTTTCATCCCTTATCGATGTTCTCCCTCAACCGTCATTCCCATTTGATTACTGGGCATCAAAATTAGACACCTGGCCAGAATTGGCTGAATATGCATTGCAGGAGCTTGCTTGCCCGGCAGCTAGTGTCCTATTAGAAAGAGTATTCAGTGCTGCAGGTTCAATATTAACCGAAAAAAGGACTCGTCTGGCTACACAAAATGTTGATGATCTAACATTCATTAAAATGAACCACAACTGGATTTCGAATTCTTTTGCCCCACCTTGCCCGGGCGACACCTAGCTTTCCTATGAAAAGCTCTTGCCTGTGGACTACTGTGAATGACTTTTCAAATGTCTTAATTTGCAGCAGCTGATTGTCCAGCATACGACATCTTTACACCTCCCTAAATGGCCAAACTCCCCACACGGGGCCGTGGTATCGCGACTTGGCGCAAGCACCCGTGAGAGTGCTGTTTGTCTGAAGAGGTGGGTGTGCCCGCTTTTGGTCGACAGCACTGCCACTGGGTCCCTCATAGTACAATAAACTGTCTCTGGTGGTGGTGGTGCGCACCCAACGTCAGACACACTGTTGTAACATGAGGGGCCCTGGGCCTGTACCGCCGTCCACAAGAGAGTTCACCCACCCCCAGGTCAAACATTGCTCTGCCACTTCCACAATTATCTCTCACACTTCCACCAATGTTTAGACTATGCGCTGACATCCTTCCATTCCTGCCACTGACAATACCATTGTGTTGACATGTACAATGGTACTTAACATAGTCAGGGGCAGTGTCTTCTATTTACCCAAGTAAAAACTTTGCGCCAAATTAGTAGGTCAGAAACAACGCAGGGGATCCCACCCCTGTACCTAAAGATTGCACCCTTTAGTGTTTTCGCTGGATTTTAATGTGAGACATTCACATTAATGTATTGTTTTGGACTACTAACTGGCAGACACTCATTACAATCAGCCTCCGCTGACCAGGCCACTGCTGGCCGTGTTCACCTGGAACCAATTTAAAATTGCCTACAGCCGTCTGTTATTATGTTAGGCCTTCGATGCCTGTCTGCGGTCACTCCTTCCACTAGGCCTCCACTGACCAGACCACTGCTTCCCGTGTTCCCCTGGAACCAATTTAAAATTGCCTACAGCCAGCCCAATTTTATTATGTTAGGCCTTCGAAGCCTGTCTGCAATCCGTTCTTTCTACTACTACTACACTGACCAGGCCACTGCTGCCCGTGTTCCCCTGGAACCAATTTAAAATTGCCTACAGCCCAATTTTATTATGTTAGGCCTTCGAAGCCTGTCTGCGGTCCATTCTTTCTACTACTACTACACTGACCAGGCCACTGCTGCCCGTGTTCCCCTGGAACCAATTTAAAATTGCCTACAGCCATCTGTTATTATGTTAGGCCTTCGATACCTGTCTGCGGTCACTCCTCCCACTAGGCCTCCACTGACCAGACCACTGCTGCCCGTGTTCCCCTGGAACCAATTTAAAATTGCCTACAGCCAGCCCAATTTTTTTATGTTAGGCCTTCGAAGCCTGTCTGCAATCCGTTCTTTCTACTACTACTACACTGACCAGGCCACTGCTGCCCGTGTTCCCCTGGAACCATTTTAAAATTGCCTACAGCCAGCCCAATTTTTTTATGTTAGGCCTTCGAAGCCTGTCTGCGGTCCGTTCTTTCTACTACTACTACACTGACCAGGCCACTGCTGCCCGTGTTCCCCTGGAACCAATTTAAAATTACCTACAGCCCAATTTTATTATGTTAGGCCTTCGAAGCCTGTCTGCGGTCCCTCCTTCCACCAGTCCTCCACTGACCAGACCACTGCTGCCCGTGTACCCCTGGAACCAATTTTAAAGTGCCTACAGCCCAATTTTATTATGTTAGGCCTTCGATGCCTGTCTGCGGTCACTCCTTCCACTAGGCCTCCACTGACCAGACCACTGCTGCCCGTGTACCCCTGGAACCAATTTAAAATTTCCTACAGCCCAATTTTATTATGTTAGGCCTTCGAAGCCTGTCTGCGGTCCCTCCTTCCACTAGGCCTCCACTGACCAGACCACTGCTGCCCGTGTACCCCTGAAAACAATTTTAAAGTTCCTACAGCCCATTTTTTTTATGTTAGGCCTTCGAAGCCTGTCTGCGGTCCCTCCTTCCACTAGGCCTCCACTGACCAGACCAATGCTGGCCGTGTACCCCTGGAACCCAGCTAAAAGTGCATGGAGCCTACTTTTTTTCTTTGTTTTATATTTATCAAAAAAAGATGAACTACTCTGTACCACGGTTCAAGCTACCATGTCGACACTTCTTTTGCGAGAAAAGCCATCCCAACCCTCCACCGGCATCAAAAAGTCTGCATTGTCATAGCACTCAGGCAATAAAACAGTAGAAAGGTGCACCTGACAAGAGACACATGGACCAGTAGGCATTTCCACAAAAAGTTACGTGTCCATTACGGCGAACTGGGTTAATGTGTTGGATGCATGGTCCACAGGGGACAGCCTACAAAGTATGTCTGCAGTCCCTAATTCAAATTTTCCTCCGCTGACCAGAGCACTGCTGCACGTGTACCCCTGGAACCAATTATAAAGTGCCTACAGCCCAATTTTATTATGTTAGGCCTTTGAAGCCTGTCTGCGGTCCCTCCTTCCATTAGGCCTCCACTGACCACACCACTGCTGACCGTGTACCCCTGGAACCAATTTTTAATTGCATAGAGCATCGTTTTTTTAATAGTAGGCGTACAAAGTCTGTCAATGGTCCATAATTTTAATAGTCCTCCACTAAACAGACCAATGCTGCCTGTGTACCCCTGTAAACTTTTTTTAACTGCATTGAGCCACATTTTTGGGTTAAGGCCTAATAACTGTGTCTGTCTGCGCCACTCAATACAGCTGTCCTCCTTTGAAAAAAGCTGAGCTTCAATAGTCTGGTTTTCAGCCTCTAGGAATTGGAAAACTGCATTGGGGCTTCTACTTCGGTAGGGCCTACTAACGGTCTCTGCCGCTCCAAGGTGTTCTCCAGGTTTCCTCTCCATTGATTCAATCTTCATGCTCGTGTTTAGTAGTTGTTGAAACAACACTGCATTAGGCATACTAGTTGGGTCTGGGGTGTAGAGACGGTGTGTTCAACTCCAAGGTGTTCCCCAGGTTTCCTCGCCATTGCTTCGATCTTCTGACTCTCGTTTAGTAGTTGTTGAAAACTACACTGCATTAGGCCTACAAATTGGGTATGGGGTGTAGAGACGGTGTGTTACACTCCAAGGTGTTCCCCAGGTTTCCTCGCCATTGCTTCGATCTTCCGACTCTAGTTTAGTAGTTGTTGAAAACAACACTGCATTAGGCCTACAAATTGGGTTGGGGCCTTCTATCTGTGTCTGCCGCTCCTTGCTGTTCTCCTACAGTGAACAAAGCTGTGCCGCCGGTTCACTACTGTTGCCAATTTGGAACTGTATTTAGAATACTTACTGATTTGGGCCTACTCTCTGTGTCAGCCTCTCATTCCAGTTGTCCTCCACTGCAATGCCCCCTGGTTAGTCCTGTGTTACCAATTTTGAACTGCATTTAGGCCACTTTATTCTTTGGGCCCATATCTGTTTCCCCCTCATCCTGCCCATTGCCCAGCCAGTGATAGATGAGTCTGCTGGTACATTGACCCATAATGCAACATTCCCCGTGCACGCTACACTGCAAGATTGTGACCCTGCTGAAAGTCAGGTCCCACTTCCCGCATACCATACCACCTTACACGGGGACAAAGAGGAAGGTGCAGGTTCCTTCATCAGGTGGGGGGAGGAATACTCATTGGCGACGTCACTGGCACAGGGCCTCTCATAGTACGCAAAAGTGTTGCTGCCGGTGGGAGGCGCCCACGCCGTGCAAACACACCGCTGTACTTTGAGGGGCCCTGTGCCAGTGCCAATGCCATTGAGTGGGCCCCCCTGCTTGCTCAGGATCACAGCACTTGCAAAGTTGAAATACCTACCTCTCCCTGCTCCACTGCCGTGACGTGGTCCAGATTTCCTGGGCCCACTAATTACTTGAACCAGCCCTACCCCCCACAACTTTAGCCAAATGACCCCAAATTTCCAATGCCTTACTATTATTATAAGGTAAATTTAGATTGACAAGCTTCAGTTGCAAGAATGGATGTTTTTGCCAATACAATGGGCTCTGTACATGTTTTCCTGGCCTCTACACACTGCCGACTATGCTCCACCATTGACTTGCATTGGGTTTCGTGTTTCGGTCGATCCCCGACTTTTCGCGATAATCGGCCGATTCCACTCGACTCGACTTTTGAGATAGTCGGGTTTCGCGAAACCCGGCTCGACTCTAAAAAGCTCAAGGTCGCTCAACTCTAGTGGGAACTCTGCTGACCGCAATCCCTAATCCTATCCAACCACTCTAGAGGTAGCCGTGGAGCGCTCCTGACCAGTCCTACGCGCCTCGAACACAGCCTGAGAAACTAGCTAGCCCTGAAGATAGAAAAATAAGCCTACCTTGCCTCAGAGTAATACCCCAAAGGAAAAGGCAGCCCCCCACATATAATGACTGTGAGTAGAGATGAAAATACAAACGCAGAGATGAAATAGATTTAGCAAAGTGAGGCCCGACTTACTGAACAGACCGAGGATAGGAAAGATTGCTTTGCGGTCAACACAAAACCCTACAAACAACCACGCAGAGGGGGCAAAAAGACCCTCCACACCGACTAACGGTACGGAGGTACTCCCTCTGCGTCCCAGAGCTTCCAGCAAGCAAGAAAAACCAATAAAGCAAGCTGGACAGAAAAAATAGCAAACAAAAATAACACAAGCAAAACTTAGCTTATGCAGAGCAGACAGGCCACAGGAACGATCCAGGAGGAAGCAAGACCAACACTAGAACATTGACTGGAGGCCAGGAGCAAAGCACTAGGTGGAGTTAAATAGAGCAGCACCTAACGACTTCACCACATCACCTGAGGAAGGAAACTAAGAAGCCGCAGTACCACTCACATCCACCAACGGAAGCTCATAGACAGAATCAGCCGAAGTACCACTTGTGACCACAGGAGGGAGCTCTGCCACAGAATTCACAACAGTACCCCCCCCTTGAGGAGGGGTCACTGAACCGTCACCAGAGCCCCCAGGCCGACCAGGATGAGCCATATGAAAGGCACGAACAAGATCGGCAGCATGGACATCAGAGGCAAAGACCCAGGAATTATCTTCCTGACCATAACCCTTCCACTTAACCAGATACTGGAGTTTCCGTCTCGAAACACGAGAATCCAAAATCTTCTCCACAATATACTCCAACTCCCCCTCCACCAAAACCGGCGCAGGAGGATCAACAGATGGAACCATAGGTGCCACGTATCTCTGCAACAATGACCTATGGAATACGTTATGGATGGAAAAAGAATCTGGAAGGGTCAAACGAAAAGACACAGGATTAAGAACCTCAGAAATCCTATACGGACCAATGAAATGAGGCTTAAACTTAGGAGAGGAAACCTTCATAGGAATATGACGAGATGACAACCAAACCAAATCCCCAACACGAAGTCGGGGACCCACACAGCGTCTGCGATTAGCGAAACGTTGAGCCTTCTCCTGGGACAAGGTCAAATTGTCCACTACATGAGTCCAAATCTGCTGCAACCTGTCCACCACAGTATCCACACCAGGACAGTCTGAAGACTCAACCTGCCCTGAAGAGAAACGAGGATGGAACCCAGAATTGCAGAAAAACGGCGAAACCAAAGTAGCCGAGCTGGCACGATTATTAAGGGCGAACTCAGCCAAAGGCAAGAAGGACACCCAATCATCCTGATCAGCAGAAACAAAGCATCTCAGATATGTTTCCATGGTCTGATTGGTTCGTTCGGTCTGGCCATTTGTCTGAGGATGGAAAGCCGAGGAAAAAGACAAATCAATGCCCATCCTAGCACAAAAGGCTCGCCAAAACCTCGAAACAAACTGGGAACCTCTGTCAGAAACGATGTTCTCTGGAATGCCATGTAAACGAACCACATGCTGGAAGAACAATGGCACCAAATCAGAGGAGGAAGGTAATTTAGACAAGGATACCAAATGGATCATCTTAGAGAAGCGATCACAAACCACCCAAATGACCGACATTTTTTGAGAGACGGGGAGATCCGAAATAAAATCCATAGAGATATGTGTCCAAGGCCTCTTCGGGACCGGCAAGGGCAAAAGCAACCCACTGGCACGAGAACAGCAGGGCTTAGCCCGAGCACAAATCCCACAGGACTGCACAAAAGAACGCACATCCCGCGACAGAGACGGCCACCAAAAGGATCTAGCCACTAAATCTCTGGTACCAAAGATTCCAGGATGACCAGCCAACACCGAACAATGAACCTCAGAGATAACTTTATTCGTCCACCTATCAGGGACAAACAGTTTCTCCGCTGGGCAACGATTAGGTTTATTAGCCTGAAATTTTTGCAGCACCCGCCGCAAATCAGGGGAGATGGCAGACAAAATTACTCCCTCTTTGAGAATACCCGCCGGCTCAGACAAACCCGGAGAGTCGGGCACAAAACTCCTAGACAGGGCATCCGCCTTCACATTTTTAGAGCCCGGAAGGTACGAAACCACAAAGTCAAAAGGGGAGAAAAACAGCGACCAACGAGCCTGTCTAGGATTCAACCGTTTGGCAGACTCGAGATAAGTTAAGTCCTTGTGATCAGTCAAGACCACCACGCGATGCTTAGCTCCTTCAAGCCAATGACGCCACTCCTCAAATGCCCACTTCATGGCCAGCAACTCTCGATTGCCAACATCATAATTTCGCTCAGCAGGCGAAAACTTCCTGGAAAAGAAGGCGCATGGCTTCATCACCGAGCAATCAGAACCTCTTTGAGACAAAACAGCCCCCGCTCCAATTTCAGAAGCATCAACCTCGACCTGGAACGGAAGCGAAACATCTGGTTGACACAACACAGGGGCAGAAGAAAAACGACGCTTTAACTCTTGAAAATATTCCACAGCAGCAGGAGACCAATTGACCACATCAGCACCCTTCTTGGTCAAATCGGTCAATGGTTTAGCAATACTAGAAAAATTACAGATGAAGCGATGATAAAAATTAGCAAAGCCCAGGAACTTTTGCAGACTCTTCAGAGATGTCGGCTGAGTCCAATCATAAATGGCCTGGACCTTAACAGGGTCCATCTCGATAGTAGAAGGGGAAAAAATGAACCCCAAAAATGAAACCTTCTGAACACCAAAGAGACACTTTGATCCCTTCACAAACAAAGAATTAGCATGCAGGACCTGGAACACCATTCTGACCTGCTTCACATGAGACTCCCAATCATCCGAGAAGACCAAAATATCATCCAAGTATACAATCAGGAATTTATCCAGGTACTCTCGGAAGATGTCATGCATAAAGGACTGAAACACTGATGGAGCATTGGCAAGTCCGAATGGCATAACTAGGTACTCAAAATGGCCCTCGGGCATATTAAATGCAGTTTTCCATTCATCGCCCCGCCTAATACGCACAAGATTATACGCACCACGAAGATCTATCTTGGTGAACCAACTAGCCCCCTTGATCCGAGCAAACAAATCAGATAGCAGCGGCAAGGGGTATTGAAATTTGACCGTGATTTTATTTAGAAGGCGGTAATCTATACAAGGTCTCAGCGAACCATCCTTCTTGGCCACAAAAAAGAACCCCGCTCCCAATGGCGACGATGACGGGCGAATATGACCCTTCTCCAAGGACTCCTTCACGTAACTCCGCATAGCGGCGTGCTCAGGCACAGATAAATTAAACAGTCGACCTTTAGGAAACTTACTACCAGGAATCAAATCGATAGCACAATCACAATCCCTATGCGGAGGTAGGGCATTGGACTTGGGCTCATCAAATACATCCCGGTAATCAGACAAGAACTCTGGGACCTCAGAAGGGGTGGATGACGTAATAGACAGAAATGGGACATCACCATGTACCCCCTGACAACCCCAGCTGGACACAGACATTGATTTCCAATCTAATACTGGGTTATGGACTTGTAGCCATGGCAACCCCAACACGACCACATCATGCAGATTATGCAACACCAGAAAGTGAATATCCTTCTGATGTGCAGGAGCCATGCACATGGTCAGCTGGGTCCAGTACTGAGGCTTATTCTTGGCCAAAGGCGTAGCATCAATTCCTCTCAATGGAATAGGACACTGCAAGGGCTCCAAGAAAAACCCACAACACCTAGCATACTCCAAGTCCATCAAATTCAGGGCAGCGCCTGAATCCACAAATGCCATGACAGAATAAGATGACAAAGAGCAGATCAAAGTAACGGACAAAATAAATTTTGACTGTACCGTACCAATGGTGGCAGACCTAGCGAACCGCTTAGTGCGCTTAGGACAATCGGAGATAGCATGAGTAGAATCACCACAGTAGAAACACAGCCCATTCTGACGTCTGTGCTCTTGCCGTTCACCTCTGGTCAAAGTCCTATCGCACTGCATAGGCTCAGGTTTATGCTCGGGTAATACCGCCAAATGGTGCAAAGATTTACGCTCACGCAAGCGTCGACCGATCTGAATGGCCAAAGACATAGACTCATTCAAACCAGCAGGCATAGGAAATCCCACCATGACATCTTTAAGGGCTTCAGAGAGACCCTTTCTGAAAATTGCTGCCAGCGCACATTCATTCCACTGAGTGAGTACGGACCACTTCCTAAACCTCTGACAATATACCTCTACCTCATCCTGACTCTGACACAGAGCCAGCAAATTTTTCTCTGCCTGATCCACTGAATTAGGTTCTTCATACAGCAATCCGAGCGCCAGAAAAAACGCATCAATATTACATAATGCAGGATCTCCTGGCGCAAAGGAAAATGCCCAGTCTTGAGGGTTGCCACGTAATAAAGAAATAATGATCCTAACTTGTTGAACTGGGTCACCAGAGGAGCGAGGTTTCAAAGCCAGAAACAGTTTACAATTATTTTTGAAACTCAGAAATTTAGCTCTATCTCCAGAAAACAAATCAGGAATAGGAATTCTTGGTTCTAACATAGAATTCTGAACCACAAAGTCTTGAATATTTTGTACTCTTGCAGTGAGATGATCCACACATGAAGACAGACCTTTAATGTCCATCACTGCACCTGTGTCCTGAACCACCCAAATGTCTAGGGGAAAAAAAAGGCAAAACACAGTGCAAAGAAAAAAAAAATGGTCTCAGAACTTCTTTTTTCCCTCTATTGAGAAGCATTAGTACTTTGGGCCTCCAGTACTGTTATGAACAGGTAATTCAGAACCACAATGGACATTGAAGTTCAGAGCACACAAGTGACCTGACAATTACCAAAAAACATAGGACGAGCTCTGAGACGTGGGAACTCTGCTGTCCGCAATCCCTAATCCTTTCCAACCACACTAGAGGTAGCCGTGGAGCGCTCCTGACCAGTCCTATGCTCCTCGAGCACAGCCTGAGAAACTAGCTAGCCCTGAAGATAGAAAAATAAGCCTACCTTGCCTCAGAGAAATACCCCAAAGGAAAAGGCAGCCCCCCACATATAATGACTGTGAGTAGAGATGAAAATACAAACGCAGAGATGAAATAGATTTAGCAAAGTGAGGCCCGACTTACTGAACAGACTGAGGATAGGAAAGATTGCTTTGCGGTCAACACAAAACCCTACAAACAACCACGCAGAGGGGGCAAAAAGACCCTCCGCACCGACTAACGGTACGGAGGTACTCCCTCTGCGTCCCAGAGCTTCCAGCAAGCAAGAAAAACCAATAAAGCAAGCTGGACAGAAAAAATAGCAAACAAAAATAACACAAGTAAAACTTAGCTTATGCAGAGCAGACAGGCCACAGGAACGATCCAGGAGGAAGCAAGACCAACACTAGAACATTGACTGGAGGCCAGGAGCAAAGCACTAGGTGGAGTTAAATAGAGCAGCACCTAACGACTTCACCACATCACCTGAGGAAGGAAACTTAGATGCCGCAGTACTACTCACATCCACCAACGGAAGCTCATAGACAGAATCAGCCGAAGTACCACTTGTGACCACAGCAGGGAGCTCTGCCACAGAATTCACAACAGTCTGGAGACCAGAACTGCCGCTGGAATCCGGCGCATGCGCAATTGAGCCCGGACTCCACAACACCTGCGGCCGTCACCATCATGCGCGCATTAAGGCGGAAGTCCGCCGTGTGACGTCATGACGTGCGCACACGGCGGTTCTAGACAGCCACAGGAGAAATGGAGAGAACCAGGTCCACAGTGCGCATGCGCACCCAAAGCGGCCATTACATTGAAGACCACGGGTGCGGCCATATTGTGAGAGACACATATACTAAAATACCGCCGCGGTGGGGATGACCAATACTACTAAAGCACACTCATCCCAAACCGCAGCGGTGCGCTGCAAGAAGCATGCAGATAACCACATTGATAAAAGATATGACCGTGAACAGTACATTGTGGCGTATGCAGTAAGTATAAGACCATATGTGAGCATATGTAAAAACAAAAAAGTGTACGTGAAAACTATCATAAATATAATTATAACTACATATACAACATTACAAGGACAGAAGGGAAGAAAAAAGCTTCCTAAGATAGAGGTAATCATCAATATGTAAACAATAACATATATAAAAGAATATTGCACGAAGAGTGTATCCTCAAAGATTCATCCCAGTGATTCCAAAGGAAAGCGATTCTAAGGCAGCAAAGAAAAAACGGTCTCAAACAGGTTCTGCCGACCAGCGTAGATAAACTAATTAAGAAAAGGAAAAAGAACAATAAGCAACAAACATATAAAAATATAAAAGTAAACAGAAGGCGACCTCACAAAGTGAATCGGGAGAGGATGAGGACTCAGACCCATAAGACATAAAAAACTAGTTACATGGGGCGCATCGAAAGAGCGATAAGCGCCAAAACGAAGGGCACCATCGAAAAAATCGGCGCAGACCCACACCAGAAAGGTACTATCCATAAAGGCGGAACAAGGCTAGGGATGATACCTATAAAAACGGAGCAAAACTGATAGATTCGTTTAGGCCCTTTGGAGCCATGGTATCAAGGGTGACAATCCACCTGCACTCTCGTTGTGCCAGTAATTGGCTCAGATTGCCACCCCTGATACCACCATGTATTCTATCAATGCCCCTAATTTTCAGGCCACTGGGATCGGAGCTGTGGCATTTCCTGAAATGCCTAGGTATGGTTTTAAGCAATGACACATCCAAGGCATCTTTACCAGCTAAGATGTCGCGCACGTGTTCGCGTGTCCTTATTTTGAGTTCCCTAGATGTGAGACCAACATAAATGAGGGAGCAGGACACGTCGAGGGGATAGGAGAAATGGCAGAAGGAAATGTGAAAAAACACGCCAGGTCTCGTGGAGACCAACGAAATAACAGTTGTCAATTTAACCCCACGAACACTGAATGAAGCACATCTGTCGGTCCTATCCAAAGGACTGAACTTCTGTATAGCGGAACCATTTAATATAGTCGACTTTAAAATTGACCTGTTCAAAGCGATTCGCAAAATTCATTTATTCAAATCGTTCACTATGGTTAAAAATAATGTTGCCCCTCGAGAGAGTTTCCCAGGAGAGTCACCTTGCCATGTGGGCCCACTTGGCTTTTTTGTCAAGGAGGACCCATTTGGCGATGTACAGGAGGAGACACGAGACCTCCTTGATTCTTTGGGTACAACACCGGTCTCCACTAGGTGTAACAATACTGCTATTTCACCTTTTATTGGGGGTAACAAATCCACCTACATGCCCCCAGTGTCCCCGGGCAACCTTGTGGATGTCTTTCAATCACAGATTTTAAAAGATATAGAGGCTTTAATATATGAAAAGCCCATAGAAAACCTTCAAATTGTAGAAAAACGGGCTTTAACTGAAATAAAGAGCTGGGCTGATGTGGTTGTCCGCAGCGCGGACAAAGGTGGAAATGTGGTCCTGTTGACAAGAGATTACTATAGAACTGAGGCATTAAGACAATTGTCAGATGAGCAAACATATTTAAAACTTAAGGGGGATCCTACTATAAAATTTAAGAATCTTTTGCGTTCTTTAAGACAATTTGTGGAAAAAATGGTGTTCTCTTCTAAACAGGCTGAGAAGCTACTACCGGAATTTCCGAGACGCCCACATTGGTATCACATACCTAAAATGCATAAGTCAGTAGAAGCCCCTCCTGTTGTGAATTCTGTGGTCAAGCTCCCTCCTGTGGTCATGAGTGGTACTTCGGCTGGTTCTGTCCATGGGCTTCCTCTGGTGGATGTGAGTGGGGCTGCGGCTTCTGAGTTTCCTTCCTCAGGTGATGAGGTTAAGTCGTTAGGTGCTGCTCTATTTAACTCCACCTAGTTCTTTGCACCTTGCCTCCAGTCAATGTTCCAGTATTGGTCTCGCTCTCTCCTGGATCGTTCTTGTGTCCTGTCTTCCCTGCATAAGCTAAGTTCTGCTTGTGTTTCTTTTGTTTGCTATTTTTTCTGTCCAGCTTGCTATTTTGGTTTGTCTTGCTTGCTGGAAGCTCTGGGACGCAGAGGGAGCACCTCCGTACCGTTAGTCGGTGCGGAGGGTCTTTTTGCGCCCTCTGCGTGGTTGTTTGTAGGGTTTTGTGCTGACTGCAAAGCTATCTTTCCTATCCTCGGTCTATTCAGTAAGTCGGACCTCACTTTGCTAAAATCTATTTCATCTCTGTGTTTGTATTTTCATCTTTACTCACAGTCATTATATGTGGGGGGCTGCCTTTTCCTTTGGGGAATTTCTCTGAGGCAAGGTAGGCTTATATTTCTATCTTCAGGGCTAGCTAGTTTCTTAGGCTGTGCCGAGGCGCCTAGGTCTGGTCAGGAGCGCTCCACGGCTACTTCTAGTGTGGTATGATAGGATTAGGGATTGCGGTCAGCAGAGTTCCCACGTCTCAGAGCTCGTCCTATGTTATTAGTAACTATCAGGTCATTTTGTGTGCTCTTAACCACCAGGTCCATTGTGGTTCTAAACCATCAGTTCATAACACCCTCCTGGCCGTCCTATAGTGTCAGGGGTGGGCTCTCTGACTGAGCCGCTCTCTTCTTACATCGACTGGCTGCTGCGCCCCCTTTTGTTAGATGTTCCTTCAAACATCAAAGATACGGGGGATTTTTTGAAAATATTAAAAGATTTTGAATGGCAAGATTCATATGCCTTGACTTCGATTGATATCGAAAGTCTCTATACACGTATCCCGCAAAAATTGGGGGTGCCATACAGTCAACTTCTCAGGGTAAAGAGAATAAATAGCGACCCTGTTGGGTTTGCGCAGCAGTCAGCAGATCTGATTGACAGGTTCAAGAAACGAGGCTATCCTCCTTCGGTTTTGAATACTGCTTATAATAGGGCGATTGCCACAGAGATTTCTATTGCCAAGAAAAGACAAGAAGAAAAAAAGTTTGTATTCAGTTTTAAATTCGGCCCTCTGGACAACCACATCAGAACGGTCATTCGGAAAAATTGGCAGATCTTACGTCAAGATAATGATCTTAAAGAAATAGTAGATAGAGGCCCCCTTTTTGCCAATCGGCGCAGTAGAAACATTAGGGACAATATAGTCCGTAATCGTTTTGTAACCAACAGAAATAATTGGCTCACAGATAGTATTCCTAAGGGGAACTTCAAATGTGGAGGTTGTAACTTTTGTAAGTACCATCACATAGGAAACAGAGTCAGAGTGGGCCACATACAGCATATTGTGCGAGATTTCATATCTTGCAGGACCACTCATGTCGTCTATGTTCTCTTCTGCCCTTGTAGGCACTTCTACATTGGGAAAACGATCCGTCCTTAATTTGTCCGTATTAGGGAGCATTTCTATTCCGTAGGTACAGGGAAAGGTGCTCCGAGGTTAATAGATCATGTCCTTACTCACCATGCAGGTGATGTCCAGGTGCTGTGGTTTGCTAGTTTGGAGCGGGTCTCGCCACCGGAGGGAGGTGGGGACTTGTGCCGTCTTCTACTACGCAGAGAAGCCAGATGGATCCTGCGCGCAGACGCAGCAGGACCATCTGGTCTGAATGATAAAGTCGACATGTCAGTTTTCTTGTAAAATGTTTCTATACCAACCTTTAATAGTCGAATTTGATCTTCCTTGAGGTTCATAGTGTGTGGTGTGCTATTTTAAATTTCTTGTTGTTTTTAAATGTTAATGTAACACTGTTCATGTTTTGAGCATTAGGGGAGGAGTTTGGGACTCAGGTGGGTCTATAAAACACTCCCCGGATCCATTCAGCGCTAGAACCCGTTGAAGTGCCATGTAGCACGAAACGGCCGTTGTCCGTAGCTGATCCTATCCCTCCCTGCTGTTCGTTTTTACTTATGTCCTAATAAAGTGATGTTAACCACACCAGGGTAAGTGCGCTCCAATCTTTCTTTTATTTTTAGGCACTAAGTTAGGGTTAGGCTAGGTTTACGGTAGGGCTAATGTTCGGGTTAGGGTTAGGGTTAGAGATAGGGTTAGGGTTGGGTTAGGGTTAGGGTTGGGGCCAGGGTTAATGCTAAGGTCACGTTTGGGGGCTAGGGTTAGTGCTAAGGTTAGGGTTGGGCTAGGTTTAGGGTTGGGCTAGGGTTCGGGTTAGGGTTGGGGTTAGAGCTACGGTTAGGGTTGGGTTAGGGTTGGGGCCAGGGTTAATGCTAAGGTTATGGTTTGGGCTAGTGTTAGTGCTAAGGTTAGGGTTGGGCTAGGGTTAGGGTTGGGGCTAAGGTTTGGCTAGGGTTAGAGTTGGGGCTAGGTTTAGGGTTGGGGCTAGGCTTGGGTTTAGGGTTGTGTTGGTGTTAGGGTTGTGTTGGGGTAAGGGCTGTGATTAGGGTCTGTTGTGGTTAGGGTTGGGATTAGGGTTGTGGTAGGGATGGAGCTAGAATTGGGGGGTTTCCCCTGTTTAGTTACCTCAGGGGGTCTCCAAATGTGATATGGTGCCTTCCATTGATTCCAGCCCATTTTGCATTCAAATAGTCAAACTGTGCTCCCTCCCTTCTGAGCCCTGCCATGCACCTAAACAGTGGCTTTCCCCCATATATGGGGTATCAGCTTACTCAGGAGAAATTTCAAAACAAATTTAATGGTCCAATTTCTCCTGATACCCTTGTGAAAATGAAAAAAAAAATGGTTCCAAAGTTAATTTTTTGTACAAAAAGTAAAATGTTCATTTTTTTCCTTCCATATTGCTTTAGTTCTCGTGAAGCACCTGAAGGGTTAATAAACTTAGGGTGGTTTCACACTTGCGTTTTTGTCTGCAGCGTTTTTTTTCAAAAAAACGCATGCGTTTTTTTTCCTATATTTAACATTGAAAACGCATGCGTTTTTTTGTGTACGCGTTTGGTCGCGTTTTTTGACGCATGCGTTTTTTTACTGCATGCGTTCATTTTCTGAAATGCTACTTGTAGTATTTTTAGAAGAGTTTTTTTGGACCAAAAAAAAAACGCATGCGTTTTCATGCGTTTTTTTTGGGTCAAAAAATACATTGGAGTCAATGGGGACGCATGCGTTTTTTGGTGCATGCGTTTTTTGCGGTAAAAACGCATGCGTTTTTTTATTAAAAAACCAGAAAACACACTGATATGCCACCCCCCAACATAAAGGTGGTAAAGGGAACCTAACCCTAACCCTACCCCTAACCCTACCCCTAACCCTAAGGGATCCTAACCCTAATCTCTTTATGGTTAGGGTTAGGGTTAGGGTTAGGGTTAGGGTCAGGGTCCCTTAGGGTTAGGGGTAGGGTTAGGGTTAGGGGTAGGGTTAGGGTTAGGGTTAGGATCCCTTAGGGTTAGGGTTAGGGGTAGGGTTAAGGGTAGGGTTAGGGGTAGGATCCCTTTAGGGTTAGGGTTAGGGTTATGATCCCTACCCCTAACCCTACCCCTACCCCTAACCCTAACTATTTCTGTTTATAGTGGGTTTTTTACTTTATTTTGATGAATGGGAGCTGTCACACATTTCTCTGCATGCGTTTAAAAAACACAAACGCATGTAAAAACGCATGTTTTTTTCACCACATGCAAAAAACGCATGCGTCAAAAAAACGCAGCGTTTACACGCGTTTACATGCGTTTTTTCACCATGCGTTTTTTTGCGTTTTTTACCGCAAAAACGCACCCGAAAAAACGCCAATGTGAAACCAGCCTTATTTTATGTGGTTTTGTGAGGAGTGCAGCTTTTAGAATGGTGTCACTTTTGGGTATTTTCTGTTATATTGACCCCCCAAAATCACTTGAAATGTGAGGCGGGCCCTAAAAAAATGGTTTTGTAAATGTTGTTGGAAAAATGAGAAATCGCTTGTCAAATTTTAACCATTATAACTTCCTAAAAAAAAAAAATTGTTAACTATTTTGTGCGATATGACTATTTCAGGGCCCAGAAATTAAAAGTTTGAAAACTGCAAAATTTTCAAAATTTTTGCTAAATTTCCGTTTTTTATAAATAAATGCAAGTCATATCGAAGACATTTTACTACTATCATGAAGTACAATATGTCACGAAAATACTTTCTCAGAAACAGTGGGACCCGTTGACGCGTTCCAGAGATATAACCTCATAAAGTGACAGTGCTCAGAATTGTAAAAATTGGCTCGGTCATTAAGTTCAAAATTGGCTCTATCACTAAGGGGTTAAGATTTTGTAGCAAAATCTGCAACGAGTGGTGTAATATTAACCTTTCTTGCTGTCACTGTGTAAAAAAACCAGCTATTAAGGTGCTGTTGCTGCTATATATCACAGACATATTAATTCAGTCACACACTGTTGATGGTGAGATGCTACAGCAGTTCACTCTATTTTACTTGAGGGTATGTAAGTATTTGGTCAGTATTTCACATTAGTATTTGTAAGCCAAAACCACGAGTGGGTGGAAAATGCAGCAATGGTGACGTGTTTCTATTATACCTTTTCTCTCATTATTCCTCACCTGGTTTTGGCTTACAAATACTGATTCAAAATACTGACCACATACTGATAGTGGGACCAAAGCCTAAGTCCATCACTCCCATTTTTAATATGATACATCAGCACTGAAGTAATATAACACAACCGCACAAGTTCTTATTCTATCCCTATTTTGTATGTTCTGAACACTTCTACCCTACACCATGCAGGCATAGGATTGAGCGAAACGGGTCGGCCATTTTCAGAAGTCGTCGACTTTTGGCAAAGTCGGGTTTCATGAAACCCGACCACTGTGTGGGGTCGGCCATGAGGTCGGCGATCTTCTGAACTGGTATCGGAATTCCGATACCGAGTTCCGATATGTTTAAGATATCGGGAATCGGTATCGGAATCCATATTTAAGTGTAAAATAAAGAATAAAAATAAAAAATATTGATATACTCACCCTCGGACGCGCCCTGGTTCTAACTGGCAGCCTTCCTTCCTAAGAATGAGCGCCTGAAGGACCTTCGATGATGTCATGGCTTGTGATTGGTCGCGTGAGCGGTCACATGGGCGGTCACGTGACCAATCACAAGCCGCGACGTCATCTAAGGTCCTTCGGGCGCTCATTCTTAGGAAGGAAGCGTCCGAGGGCGCGTCCGAGGGTGAGTATATTCCTAAAATATACTCACCCTCGGACGCGCCCTGGTTCTAACTGGCAGCCTTCCTTCCAAAGAATGAGCGCCTGAAGGACCTTAGATGACGTCGCGGCTTGTGATTGGTCGCGTGAACGCCCATGTGACCGCTCTCGCGACCAATCACAAGCCGCGACGTCATCGAAGGTCCTTCAGGCGCTCATTCTTAGGAAGGAAGGCTGCCGGTAAGAACCAGGGCACGTCCGAGGGTAAGTATATCAATATTTTTTATTTTGATTCTTTATTTTACACTTAAATATGGATCAGAGGGCCTGAAGGAGAGTTTCCTCTCCTTCAGACCCTGGGAACCATTAGTATCCCAATGCACTGCATTGGGTTTCGTGTTTTGGCCGACCCCGACTTTTCTATAGGATCGGCCGATTTCACTCGACCCGACTTTTGAGAAAGTCGGGTTTCGTGAAACCCGACCCGATCCTATAAAAAGAAAAGTCGCTCAACCCTTTGCAGGCATAAAATAGTGTTTCTTTGCTAGCCTTTTTGTTTGATGCTGCCTATGCCAGCCCCATGACTAGCTGTGCAATATCATGTGATCAGATCACTACAGGGCATTTTGGGAAAGCTGCCATGCCAGACGCCATTAGCCTGTTTACTGAGTGGGTATTATATTTTAATTGTGAACCGTGAATCTTATCGCAGATTGTTCAAATTTGCATCAAAGTGTAGATTTCAGGATATTCGACTGGTACTCGATACTTAGCAGATTGATCCGCTCCTCTCTATTTTGCTGTTTTTTGTTTAAATGAAAAGGGAGTTATTTATAAAAAATTTATAGCCCACTCTAGTAAGATGTTTCAATTTATGAAAATTTACATGACTCATTACATTTTGCTAATTTTTGGGCTATCCGTTTATAGAAAACTAGCTGAAGAGCCCGGCGTTGCCTGGGCATAGTAAATATCTGTGGTTAGTTATAGCACCTCACTTCTCTTATTTTCCCATCACGCCTCTCATTTTCCCAATCACATCTTTCATTTTCCCCCACACATCTCTCATTTTCTCCCTCACATCTCTCATTTTCTCCCTCACTCCTCTCATTCCCCCCTAACACTTGTCATTTCAACCTCACATCTGTCATTTTCTGATCACTCCACTATTTTTCCTCACTCCTCTCATTTTGCACTCACACCTTTTCATTTTCACCTCACACCTCTCATTTTCACCTCATCACCTCAGTATATACATGTTTGTCATCTCCCTTATATATAGTATACATCTGTATGTCATCTCCTGTATATAGTATATACCTGTATGTCATCTCCCCTGTATATAGTATATACCTGCTGTGTGTCATCTCCCCTGTATATAGTATACACCTGTATGTCATCTCCTCCTATATATAGTATATACCTGTATGTCATCTCCTTCTATGTATAGTATATGCCTGTATGTCATCTCCTCCTGTATATAGTATATACCTGTGTGTCTTCTCCCCTGTATATAGTATATATCTGTGTGTCATCTCCTCCTGTATATAGTATATACCTGTATGTCATCTCCTCCTCTATATAGTATATACCTGTATGTCATCTCCTCCTGTATATAGTATGTACCTGTATGTCATCTCTTCCTCTATATAGCATATACCTGTGTGTCATCTCCCCTGTATATAGAATATACCTGCTGTGTGTCATCTCCCCTGTATATAGTATACACCTGTATGTCATCTCCTCCTATATATAGTATATATCTGTGTGTCATCTCCTCCTGTATATAGTATATACCTGTATGTCATCTCCTCCTCTATATAGTATATACCTGTATGTCATCTCCTCCTGTATATAGTATGTACCTGTATGTCATCTCTTCCTCTATATAGTATATACCTGTGTGTCATCTCCCCTGTATATAGAATATACCTGTGTGTCATCTCCTCCTGTATTAGACCTCGTTCACACGTTGTTTACTCAGTATTTTTACCTCAGTATTTGTAAGCTAAATTGGCTGCCTGATAAATCCCCAGCCAACAGGAAGCCCTCCCCCTGGCAGTATATATTAGCTCACACATACACATAATAGACAGGTCATGTGACTGACAGCTGCCGTATTTCCTATATGGTACATTTGTTGCTCTTGTAGTTTGTCTGCTTATTAATCAGATTTTTATTTTTGAAGGATAATACCAGACTTGTGTGTGTTTTAGGGCGAGTTTCGTTTGTCAAGTTGTGTGTGTTGAGTTGCGTGCGGCGACATGCATGTAGCGACTTTTGTGAGATGAGTTTTGTGTGGCAACATGTGTGTAGCAACTTTTTGTGTGTCGAGTTGCATGTGACAGGTTAGTGCAGCAAGTTGTGTGCAGCAAGTTTTGCGCATGGCGAGTTTTTGCGCGTGGCGAGTTTTATGTGTGGTGCCTTTTGAGTATGTGCAAGTTTTGTGTGAGGCAACTTTTGCATGTGTTGCAACTTTTGTGCATGTGTCAATTTTTGCGCGTGTGCAAGTTTTGCGTGTGGTGAGTTTTCCATGAGGTGAGTTTTGCACTTGTGGCGAGTTTTGCGTGAGCCTAGTTTTTGCATGTGGTGAGTTTTGCGCATGGCGAGTTTTGAGCGGCGACTTTTGTGTTTTGACTTTTATGTGGCGAGGTTGGTGTTATGTGTGGTGAAATGTGTGCTGAGGGTAATATGTGTTCAAGCATCTGGTAGTGTGTGGCGCATTTTGTGTGTGTTCATATCCCCGTGTGTGGTGAGTATCCCATGTCGGGGCCCCACCTTAGCAACTGTCCGGTATATACTCTTTGGCGACATCGCTCTCATTCTTTGAGGGTATGTGCACACGTCCGGATTTTTAGCGTTTTTTTTGCGGAATTTCGCTATAAAAACGCTATAATTCCTCATCAAAAACGCTAAAAATATGCATCCTATCATTTAGATATTTTTTGTTCAGATGGATGCGTTTTTTTCCGCAAAAAAAACGCATACCGCAAAAATTCCGGACATGCTCATTCTTTTTGCGGATTTTTTGCGGATTCCATGATAAAAGGAAACTCAGGAAAAAAAAAAAAAAACGCAAAAAATCCGCAAAAATTCCGCGCAAAATCCGCGCAAAAAACGCGCAAAAACCGCGATAAATCCGCGCGGAAAAAAACGCAAATTTCTGCCAGAAAACTCCGGATTTTGTCAGGAAAATAACCTGACGTGTGCACATAGCCTTAGTCCCCCTTGTCCACATCTGGCAGCTGTCAATTTGCCTCCAACACTTTTCCTTTCACTTTTCCCCATTATGTAGATAGGGGCAAAATTGTTTGGTGAATTGGAAAGCGCGGGGTTAAAATTTAGCCTCACAACATAGCCTATGATGCTCTTGGGGTCCACTCGTGTGACTGTGCAAAATTTTGTGGCTGTAGCTGCGACCCCTCCAACACTTTTCCTTTCACTTTTTTTCCCCATTATGTAGATAGGGGCAAAATTGTTTGGTGAATTGGAACGCGCGGGGTTAAAATTTAGCCTCACAACATAGCCTATGACGCTCTCGGGGTTCAGACGTGTGACTGTGCAAAATTTTGTGGCTGTAGCTGCGACGCCTCCAACCCTTTTCCTTTCACTTTTTCCCCATTATGTAGATAGGGGCAAAATTGTTTGGTGAATTGGAAAGCACGGGGTTAAAATTTCACCTCACAACATAGCCTATGACGCTCTCAGGGTCCAGACGTGTGACTGTGCAAAATTTTGTAGCTGTAGCTGCGACGCCTCCAACACTTTTCCTTTCACTTTTTCCCCATTATGTAGATAGGGGTAAAATTGTTTGGTGAATTGGAAAGCATGGGGTTAAAATTTCACCTCACAACGTAGCCTATGACGCTCTCGGGGTTCAGACATGTGACTGTGCAAAATTTTGTAGCTGTAGCTGCGACGCCTCCAACACTTTTCCTTTCACTTTTTTCCCCATTATGTAGATAGGGGCAAAATTGTTTGATGAATTGGAACCCGCGGGGTTAAAATTTCGCCTCACAACATAGCCTATGACGCTCTCGGGGTCCAGATGTGTGACCGTGCAAAATTTTGTGGCTGTAGCTGCGACGGTGCAGATGCCAATCCCGGACATACATACACACACACATACACACACACACACACACATACACACATTCAGCTTTATATATTAGATGAAATCTTTTTATTTTAGCTACAATGTATGTCAGTTTTTGGTGTATCATATTATAAATTTGTTATGTGCATGTAGGACATGACCCTGTGGATAAGATCCCTTTTAGAAAAGAGGCATAAGCTGTAGTATAGCTAATGCTTTTACACAAGGAATGTACACTAAAATCCAAAAAATCAGTAGAGACATACAATTGTTTATGGCAAAATTTGTATGGAACCTCAATTATGTTTTCTTTTTAACCCCTTCTTGTCATGGCCAATTTCTGTTTTTTCGTTTCTTTTTACTCTTCTTACAAGAGATATAACTTTTTATTTTATTTTATAAATAGAGATATGAGTGTGAGTTGTACTTTTGAATGACATCATTTATTTTACCACAAAGTGTACTGGAAAACATGAATAACATTTCAAGTGCGGTGAAATTGAAAAGCAAAACTCACAATTCTGACATCGTTTTTGGGATTTGTTTTTATGGCATACATTGTGTGCTTAAAATGACCTGAGAATATAATTCTTCTCATCAATACTGTTATGGCAATTTCAAATTTTGTCCCATTTTTTAAATTATTTTAGTAATGCAAAAGAAAATCGGGATTTTGAAAAATAAATTGTTTTTGATTGTGTCTAGTGATGGGTGAACCCCCTGATGTTCGGGATTGCAGAAATTTTTTGTAAAGTTCGAGTTCGGGGCTGAAGATGACACCAACTTGCGTCCAAATCTTGAACTCGGACTTTACATATATGGGATACGGGGGTGGAGCTGTAAAAAAAGTAGAAAATTAATAAGAAACATTATAATTATACTTACCTGTCCAGCGACGTCTCCCGTCCCGCTGTCTCCTGGCCGCATCTGCTTCTGGGGCTGCTCATTACCTTTTTTAACTATATACAGCAATACCACAGTAAGGTTATGTTCCCATGATGAGCTTTTGGTGTGTTTTTGATGTTGCGTGCAAAAATACAGTTTCTTAAAGTTCTAACAATGGGGATGCTGCATAAACTCTTTTGAGACGTGTTTTTCAAATCCGCAGCATGTTCACAGCATTTCTCTTGCAGGTATGCAGCAGTTTCTGCATGGATGTTACCAATACACTTACATTAGATGTGGAAGATCCGCACAAAAAAAAGACATGCATTTTTAGGGCATTTCCACTGCAGAAACACCTCAAAAACACATGTAATCCATACCTAAGAGTGTCAATAAAGTTTTGTCAAAGCAAAAAAGCAGGTGTTAGGGCTAGCGGAACGCACCAAATAATAAGATAGGTAGAATAAGGTGCGTTCGCAGCCCGGGGTCCACCGTGCAGAGATGGAACCTGCTGCCAAGTAATGACAAATTACATGGCGGTACAATGTGAATACACACAAGTATAATAAAGTAAATAGTAAATAAGTCACAGGGCCGGGGTACCGCACACAAGAGCACAAGCAAGGAGTCCCCGAGCTCAGTCCAAAGACTTGGGATCTGAGTCTGTGAAGACTTCTTGCGGTCGACACCGCAACTGGGGTGTCAGCATAACCAAAATAACAAAGAAATGCACGAGAGTGCGTGCGGTGCCGCACTGGCAGACGCCACTAACCACCCAGGCTTGGGTCAGGAAAGCGCTGTGAAAGCGCACGGCACCGCACTGGCGGACACAGCAACTAGACGCTGTATTAGTGTGTAACGTGCTGTTGGATAAGTCGGGTGCTAGATAGCAAACATACACCTTCCGCGAACAGTCATCCAATAGGGAGGGTTATTTAAAGAGCGACTTTCACTCACAACACACACATGTTTACAAAAGTACACTAGCGCATTGCTGTGCGGCCATGCAAGCCTTAAATAGCTGCAGCGCGTACAGGACCCTTCAAAGAAGGACCAATGGAATTGCTGCTGTACCAGAGCATGTGACCCTAGATCTCCACTGAGAGATCTTGCCCTGGGCATTCTCAGTGTGCAAAGCAGAACTTAGTCCTAATACCTGCAGGACCTTCCGTGAGAAGGACCAATGGAAGTCGCTGCAGTACCAGAGCATGTGACCCTAGATCTCCACTAAGAGATCTTGCCCTGGGCATGCTCAGTGTGTGCAAAGTAGGACTTAGCCCCAGAAGCGTCTGCTCGCCATTGCCCAGCACTGGCTTCAATGGCAGAAGCTGGAAAAGCAGCAGTAACCCTATGCACAGAGTGAGACTGAGCAAGATGCTGGAACCAACATCTGCGCTGAGCAGACTCCACTGCGGCTGGAGAAGAATGGGAGACCACAGCAGAGATGGTTCGAGATTCCCCCTGTGCAGAGGCAGGAACTTGACACCTAACAGCAGGAAGTAACAAAAATAAAGCAGCTTTATTTAAAGAATGATGCATCAAACCCAAAAAATGAAGGTTAAAAACACAAGTAACCTAATGTTAGGGGTTGAGTTCCCACCTCTGCACAGGGGGAATCTCAGGCCACCTCCGCTGCGGTCTCCCATTCTTCTCCTGCTGCAGTGGAGTCTGCTCAGCAAAGACTTCGGTTCCAGTGTCTTACTCTGTACAAAGAGTTACTGCTGCTTCTCCAGCTTCTGCCATTGAAGTCAGTGCTGGGCAGCGGCGAGCAGACGCTTCTGAGACTAAGTCCTGCTTTTCTCGTTCTGAGCATGCCCTGAGTAAGACCTCTCAGTGGAGATCGAGGGTCACATGGTCAAACACTACAGCTAAGTCCATTGGTCCTTTTCTGGAAGGTCCTTCAAGTGCTAGGACTAAATCCTGCTTTGCACACTGAGCATGCCCAGGGCAAGATCTCTCAGTGGAGATTTAGGGTCACATGCTCAGGTATGGCAGTCTCTCATTGGTCCTTCTAGGAAGGTCTTTTTCTTGCTGCAGCTATATAAAGCTCACATGGCCGCATGGCCATGCGCCAGTGTCAATTCATATATGTACTTTGCGCCACTGTGGTAATGCATGAGTGTGTTCAGGGACCCGGCTGAAATAAGCCCCTAGAATACCGGCACATCCGGTGAGGAGATTGTATGAGTGTGTTTAGGGACCGGGCTGAAATAAGCCCCTAGAATACCGGCTTCTCCGGTGAGGAGATTGCGTGTTGCATAACAACTGACTGTTATCAGCTTGGCAGTAAGCTTGTGCTCCTGTGAGGCTAACAGGGCACAGTGCTTTCCTTTCACGGCTACTCTGTGAAGTAACAGAGCTAGTCTATACCACCAAACAGTGCCGCCATTTGCTAGCAGCAGGTTCCTCCTGCACGGTGGACCCCGGGCTGCGAACGCACCATTAATAATAAACATCTCTACTTTCTCGGTGCGTTCCGCTAGCCCAAACACCTAATTTAAATAATAAGTGCACAAATGGAACAGAAATTCTGCAACATCAAAAATGCACCAAAGGCTCACTGTGGGAATGAAGCCTTAAGCTGCATGTAGTAAATATTCCGGTCTCCATTGAAGCCCAGCCCCAGGCAGGGCTGTATGGTGCTCTGTAATTACAGACACTGAGGTCTTCAACAGACTTGGCAGTTAGAGGCAGGTCCTAGCTGTAGGGCACAGGCATTACCGGAATAGGTATGGGGTGAATATCCATAAGGGGCTATGGCTATGTACCCACTGTGAGCATTTGATGCACTAAAGCCTTTGCATGCACATTACAGTACTGTGCTTTATCCTCAGTAGGGCAGAGAGAAGTGCATATGCGCAGGAGTGTAATTGGGGGACATTGTGGATGATGCAGGATGCGTCATGCACACAAACCAGGACAGTAGGATGACGATTGAAGGAAGAGAGGAAGCATCAGATATAGACCACAGATGTCCATCGGACCAGATCATGCTGTCTGTTAGTATAATAAAATATCTTTTTTGGGTTCTGCATAGCCGAATGGGGACTTTTTTTTTTACAACTAGTAAATTCTAGTATGCTGTAAAAGAGGCTCTAATGGTGATGGCCGCAATTTATATGGGGAAAACCTGGTGTGGTGACAGGCTCCCTTTAAAGCGAGGAGTAAAGAGTAATATCCCATAAGTATAATGCCAAACTATCATTGTTGTTGGATTTAACTTGCATTATGCATATGCATGCAATTAACACACTGTATATGAGCCTTGGGCTTCATGCAAACTGCAAAGCTCAGTGCAAATATCTTGAGAAGCAGTCAACATCCCTAAGGCTTTGTGGAACAGTCATATCCTTTCCCCTAGAAACCATGTTTATAGCTACACTAGAATGCTTTTGTAAAAAGCATGCCACAAATTGCCTCTGTTTCAAACCAAAGCCAGTATACAGTAAAATGGGTGTACAATGTAGTGCTGAAAAGAGGGGATTGCACCTACTGTTCTTCATGACCCACATAATCCATAGTTTACAAAAAATTCATTAGGATTTTATTTGCTTGCTACTAGTGTTGAGCGATACCGTCCGATACTTGAAAGTATCGGTATCGGATAGTATCGGCCGATACCCGAAAAATATCGGATATCGCCGATACCGATATCCGATACCAATACAAGTCAATGGGACATCAAGTATCGGAATGTATCCTCATGGATCCCAGGGTCTGAAGGAGAGGAAACTCTCCTTCAGGCCCTGGGATCCATATTAAAGTGTAAAATAAAGAATTAAAATAAAAAATATTGTTATATTCACCTCTCCGGCGGCCCCTGGACATCAGCGGGAGGATCCGGCGTCCGGCACGGCTTCTTTCTTCAAAATGCGCGCCTTCAGGACCTGTGGAATGACGTCCCGGCTTCTGATTGGTCGCGTGCCGCCCATGTGACCGCCACGCGACCAATCAGAAGCCGCGACGTCATTCCTCAGGTCCTAGAAGGCGCTCATTCTAGGACTTTAGCTGAGGAATGACGTCGCGGCTTCTGATTGGTCGCGTGGCGGTCACATGGGCGGCACGCGACCAATCAGAAGCCGGGACGTCATTCCACAGGTCCTGAAGGCGCGCATTTTGAAGAAAGAAGCCGTGCCGGACGCCGGATCCTCCCGCTGATGTCCAGGGGCCGCCGGAGAGGTGAATATAACAATATTTTTTATTTTAATTCTTTATTTTACACTTCCGATACCGATACCCGATATCACAAAAATATCGGATCTCGGTATCGGAATTCCGATACCGCAAGTATCGGCCGATACCCGATACTTGCGGTATCGGAATGCTCAACACTACTTGCTACCTATCATAAACTATCTTTGATAAACAATTTCATTTTTTTCAATTAGTAAAATATCAAAATATTTCCTTACAGTATTAATGTTCTTATTTTTCCGTTTCAACAGTTGTTAAGCTATCATTAATAATCTTATATGCAACCACAAAGAGAAGCTTTAGTCCCAGAGAGCTGTGCGTAAATTGCAGTAACAAATCAATGCCTGTATACAGAGTGTTCATTACTCTTATGTGTACAAAAACTGTTATATCAACTATATTCTTTGTGATTAAGCTCACCCTAATTAGCCTGGCAAGTACCCTAGGGAAAGTCTGGGACCATTTGACATTGTGATTTTTCATAAGGGAATGGTGGATGTGGAGATAATTTCAGGCAACGAGATAAAAAATGAATTTTGTTTTGGGTCACTTTTAAAATCAACACCATGACTTTATTGTACTCAAACCCTTCAGTGTCCAAAATACACAATGTTACCCTTCATATTTAATATGACTTTGACTTAAAGATTATTGTAGTCGTCTGAGCAGCGACACAGTTAAAAAGTGAGTACTTAATCCAAAACAATGTTATTTATTCATTTTAGATTCAGATATGTTCAGAATAAGACATTGATATGCTCAATCATCAATTGGTTAAGCAAAAAGCTTATCATCTCCTGAACAAAACATTTTATTGCAAAATGCGCATTGGTGTGGTGGGTTCCTGGACCTTTACACTGTAGATAATGTTGCCTTGATACATGTGTTTATTTTAGTATGTCTGTGGTTTAAAAACTCTCTTAGGCTAAGTACACATTAGCGTATGTGTGTGCAGCATTTCGTCTGCATGCGGAAACACATGCCAAAACACATGCAAACGCATGGTTATGCTACGTTTTTTATCCGCATCATCTTACGCATGATGCTAAAAAACCACTGTGTTTGCATGTATTTGTATGCATTTTTGCATGTGTTTGCATCTTTTCAGCGCATGCATTTGATATTTCCAGGAGAATTTTCTTGACACAAGACACAAAACGGGCACATGCAACGGGCCTCATCTTTTGCTGCTGTATACTGCTGCAAGATGGATCCTGACATGGAGAGCTTCTTTCAGAGTCTGGATTTGTCCTTGAAAGTGCCTTTTTCCTTTGATGTGGCTTGTGAAGAAGGAAGGAAAGAAAGACGGAGAAGATGTCGTCGTCGCTGCTGGCAACACCCCATTGTTGAAGTCCCAAAGACTTGCTAGTAAATGTACCTGTAATGTTTGAAGACTTTACTACTAATAAAACACGTCCTGTTACACACCCATCACTACTTCAGTCAACCATACTATACACACGTGTGTTTTCACCTAAAGAATCAAAGAAAACACATAGATTGTGCAAACAGAATAAAATTTCTATTTAAAAAAAACAAAATAGATTTATTTTTGGGGTCTTATTGGCGGTGATATGATGTGAACCTTGGGAGTGTGGAGCTGGGAGGATCGGGTGGCGATTGATGATGAAGGAGTTAAAGGTGAAGGGGAGGTAAATTGGAGGATTGGCTCCTGGATAGGACTGGACACATTGGGAGTAGACAACACATTAGGAATCGTGGGAATGGATAGAAAAATTTGAAGGGAGGGAAGGTAGTGGCAACAGAGAAACACTGGGAGGTGAGGGTGGAGGTGGCAAGTCCATTTTTGGTTGGCTTTTCTTGCCCCGTGTCTTCATTTTTCGGTGCGGTGATGAGTCACTAGTGGCAGTCTTTTTCCTTTTTTGTGGGCAGAGTGGGAGTGGTGGCCTCTTTCAGTGGATGCTGATTGCTGCAGGGGTGCTGCACTTGGCGGCGTGGTGGATGCTGCTTGCTGCAGGTGTGGTGCACGCTGGAGCATGGTGGATGCTGCTTGCTGCAGGGGTGCTGCACTCGGCAGCATGGTGATGTAGCTGTGAACTGAGGGAACAGCCCACTGATGCTGTGATTGTGGATGGTGGTAAAATCCAGACTGCTGATGATAGCTACTGGACTGCTGCTGCTGTAATGCCTGGTTGTAAGCAGCCTGGCAGGCCTGCATGATGTCAAGCTGGAATTCAGGTGTAAGGTTTTCCGACACGCCCCGCTCTATTGCTGGAAAAAAAATGTTGTGCCGGTCTCTGAAGGTCAACATCCAGGTGGCCAAGGTGTTTGTGGACATCCTGGAAATCTGTGTTCATCTGAGTAACCCACCCTGGAAAAGTGTGTTCATCTGAGTGAACCCACTGCCCAGTCTATCTCCATTTACCTTCATCCCATCCTGGAAGATCGAGCTTAAGTGAATAAACTAGGGCATGACTGACCTCCCCCAAACCCTCTGCTGCTGACGAGAAGTCCTAACGAAAGCAGTGGCAGAGGGCTGGGAGAGGGGAAAACTTGATGGACCTGCTACCTGTTCCCCAGCCTGTGAAGCCTGCCTGGTTGCTCCATCACTGGTGGATGATTGGGAAGGTCAGTGGCTGGTCGATGAAGGGCTGCTCCAACTGAAGAAGATCCAGGTTGTAGAGTGCTGCTCCAGGTTCTGTGTGTAAAATAAAAGAAAAACATTAGTAAATTTTTTTTTACAGTTTATATAATAGTAAGACAACAGAAAAAATACTCACGTTCGCTGAGCAAACCGCAGTCCTCTGAAAAGATAGCATGCGGTTGTACTTGTGTTTGGACACCTTTGGAGCAGCACTACTTCACCCGAATCTCCTCTCTCATATCCTTATTGAAGTGATCTGTTATGACCTGGTGGTTAGGACAATAATGGACCTGGTGGTTAAGAGCACACGGAATGACCTGATAGTTACGAAAAATATAGGACGAGCTCTGGGAACTCTGCTGACCGCAATCCCTAATCCTATCACACACACTAGAAATAGCCGTGGATTGCTCCTAACGCTCCCTATGCAACTCGTCACAGCCTAAGGAACTAGCTAGTCCTGAAGATAGAAAAATAAAGCCTACCTTGCCTCAGAGAAATTCCCCAAAGGAAAAGGCAGCCCCCCACATATAATGACTGTGAGTAAAGATGAAAATTACAAACACAGAGATGAAATAGATTTAGCAAAGTGAGGCCCGACTTACTGAACAGACTGAGGATAGGAAAGGTAACTTTGCGGTCAGCACAAAAAACTACAAAAGACCACGCAGAGGGCGCAAAAAGACCCTCCGCACCGACTCACGGTGCGGAGGTGCTCCCTCTGCGTCCCAGAGCTTCCAGCAAGCAAGACAGAAAACAAAATAGTAAGCTGGACAGAAAAATAGCAAACAGAAAAAAACAAGCAGGAACTTAGCTTCTGCTGGGAAGACAGGTCACAAGAACGATCCAGGAGTGAACTAGACCAATACTGGAACATTGACAGGTGGCATGGAGCAAAGATCTAAGTGGAGTTAAATAGAGCAGCCAGCTAACGAATTAACCTCGTCACCTGTGGAAGGAAACTCAGAAGCCGCAGCCCCACTCACAACCACCAGAGGAAGCCCATGGACAGAACCAGCCGAAGTACCATTCATGACCACAGGAGGGAGCTTGCCAACAGAATTCACAACAGTGATCCTTCATCGAACGCCAAGGGACTTTTACTCTGTTCACTGTGAAGGGGGAAGAAAAAAAAATTGTTAAAATGACACCAACATTTCCAGGAAAACAGACGTGTCAGATCACATTGCAATACTTTCGAAAATCTTTTCTGACTTCCCAATCATCCAAACGTGATCTGGCCACTTCTTCACAGAGTCATCGAATCACTCCTGAGTCAGAATGGTTCCGATCATGGGGGTCCCACAATGCTACTCGCTCTTACACCAGGGGAATCAGTAGGTCATTGTCAATTTGATGTTGTTGAACCTACAGATCAAATAAAATAAGATAAAAAAATTAATAACCATATAGTGTTAAAGATACAAACCTGAAAAAAAAATCCAATTACAAGTCTGAGAATAAAAAGAATACTTACACCCCGTCTTTCCTCTTCAGGAATTTGAACCCAACGACCCTGGGAAGCTTCATTTCCACTTAACTGCTCCTGCTCTTCATCACTGGAAGGTACTGGTAAAGAAAATACATGATTTATCACATGTGTAGTATTGCCAGTCATTACATACCAATCAGTATATCAAATGTGATTACATAATCAGTGTCATGTCCACTCTGGGAAGCATTCAGGTCTTAACTGGAGTTCATGTTTGAACAGCAGGCAGCAATCAAGTGAAACAATAAAAAAAAGAACAGAAAAGAAAAATTCATCTTGAGAAAAAAACAATATAGGCAAATGCCAAAATAAAAAAATTGAAGGTCAATACTTACATTAAAGGCAGTCGTCCAACAGCACAGCAGTCAGGCAGCACAGAACCAGGACAGCAGCACAGCACCACAACCAAGAAATCCTGGACAGGAGAAGCAAGGACCACACCACTGCAACCTAGAAATCCTGGACACGAGAAGCAAGGTCCACACCACCACAACCGAGAAATCCTGGACAGGAGAACTGAGGGTCAGTACCACAGCAACTGAATGGAGAAATTCTAGATAGGAGAAATGTGGGTCAGTACATACCACAGCACCGGAATGGAGAAATTTTGGACAGGAGAACTGAGGGCCACAACAGAAATAGTCCAGGAATGGAGCAGAAAACTAGAAGGAACAGAAAAAAAGTACAGAGGACAGAATGCAGAGAAACAGACATCTTCAAAGCTTCTATACTTAGATTCAGAGTCTTGTGCCCTCATCTAGAGCCTGGAGAGTAATGGACTTGCTGTTTTTAGGACCCTTTTTACACAGCAAGCATTTTGGATGTGGTTGCATCATTTCCTGGAGATAATTAGTGAAAAGTGTGCATGCATATCGAACGCATGCGTCCGAATGTCCTTGCGTATCAATGCGTTCCCATAGACAGTAATGCGTTGTTTTGACGCACTCATTTGCATGTGTATGTCTGCGCATAATTGACGCCAAATTGATGCCTCAAAAATTCAACATGTTGCGTTCTCCACCCACCACAAAATGATGCATGCGTACGCAGCCGCATGAGAACTGATGCTAACGCATGTCCTTACGTACACAATTTTAAAGATAGGTAAGTGAGACGCATGCGGATGGGTATGCAGTTATATGCTGCGCACACATACGCTAGTGTGAATCCGGCTTTAGAGTGCTAGAAATTACTCTCTGTGTATGACATGGTTTGTTAACATTATATGAAGTTTTCCTGCATGATTCCCTAAGCTGCTAAGCTGTTTTTTTCATCTGTAAAAAGTTTTCTATTATATACTGTAGCTTGTTATTTTGATATAGAAATTTTATATAGTCTATTATAGTGTCATCTTATCAACTGACGGGCTGTGTCACCATTTATTTATTTATTTATTTATTACTTATTTATTGCTATATTCTGCCCCTTCATCATACCATCTATTTTTTGCAACATCTATTAACCCTAGAACGCATACCTGGGGCCTCGCAGGCCTGCCAGGTTACTTGTTTTCTATTTTCTGTAAAAGTACTTTAGTAGTTAGAATTTTGAAAATCTAGGTAATCCTCAGGTATATAGTTGTTAGTAATTTCCAGTTATTTATATATTTTTATGTTACAGACATTTCGGTATAACAACCTTTTTTTGGGACTACCCCATATTCATGCACCTGGGGCCTTTTAGGCCTGTACTAGGTTTACTCAGTCTTTTTGTCTGTACTGTTGCTGGGGAAGAACTTTTATGACTCTGCTATTGCTGGGAAGAGTGTGGATTCTGCATGAAAATTTTCTGGATGTGCGAACCAGCAAGCTATTATGGGATGAACCAGACCAGATTTGCTGTGGCAAAGAAGCTGATGCTCCAGTCCAGAAAGACCTATGTTCCGACATAGTAAAAACACTTGCTCTACCAATTTTCAATTCAGGAAAAAATATTACAATGGATAATTACTTTACCAATTTTGAAATGGCCAACTTTTTGCTTCAAAAGCAACTTACACTTTTTGGTACTATGATGCCAAACCGCCGCAAAATTCCTCCAATCATGAAGCACAATGCACAGCGAACAATCTACAAGAGTGTATTCGATTTCTGCAATCAAGCAACAATGGTGTCTTATAAAGCCAAGAAAGAAAAATCTGTGATATTACTGAGTACAATGCATCATGATGGAAGTATTGACACCAATGACAGGAAAAAAAAACTGAAATCATACTGCATTATAATAAGACAAAAGGAGGTGTCGACAAGATGGGCAAAATGATTGGAGAGTATTCGTGCAAAAGGCAGACTAAACGTTGGCCTGTTGCCCTTTTTTCCAATATCCTTGATGTGTCAGCCCTCAATAGCTACATTATTTATTGTCAAACTAATCCAGAATTCCATGCCAACAGGAAAGACAAGAGACGTCTATTTTTGACAGAACTTTGTTATGAACTTTTGATGCTTACTATGATGGAGAGAAGCAGCATGATATGCTTATCAAGGCAAATTACAGAGGCAATGATCCGATGTGGAATACACTTTCTGGAACATCCACAGCAAAGAGAAAAAAAAGAAAGCGCTGCTATATTTGTCCAGCAAAGAAGGAAAGAAAATCGGAGCGTTTCTGTTCTACTTGCGGACAAAATGTATGCAAGGAACATTCAGCCGAAAAAATAATATGTGAGAATTGTTGGGGGAATATGTAAAGTTACAAATAAATATTCCTGCACCAAGTTTGCTACAACCAAAAAATGTTTTCATAACAAAATTGCATATAGAAGGCCTATATTTGGCATGCCCGTTTACTTACTTTTTTGTTGTTTTATGCACATAATTATGTTTTGAAATATACACATCTTAGGCTATGTTTCCAGTAGCGCTGGGGTTCACAAGAAGGGGATCCATAATGGATCTGACCTCCTGGTAACTCCAGCTAAGGCTGCCGGAATGGTAGGATTCCGCCAGCCTTAGCTGAGGTCACCAGGAGGTCAGATCCATTACGGAATCCCATCCTGGCGGACCAGTGCGCTAGTGGGAATGCATGCTTACTTTGCAATAAACTTTGAAAAGTATTTTTATTTGAGTTATTCCATGATAATTGTAAACAGGCCTAAAAGGCCCCAGGTGCGTGAATGTGTAGATTTCTATGGGTATGCGTTCTAGGGTTAATAATACTATTTACTCAGTGTTTACATTATATTTTTTATCCAGGAATACCCACCTTTATCTGTATCTGTATTAGCTCATCTTCTTATGTGTTTTATGATCTCCTATCGACATTTTTTTTAATGAATATCAATAAAGATTTTTTAGCACTTTCCAAAAACCTTCTTTTCTCTATGTGTTTATGTTTAGATTAATGTGTGATAATAAAAGAAGTTATCCAGAATTTGAAAATCATGGCTGCTTTGTTCCAGCAACAGGGTCTCACCTGTCCACAGATTGTGTGGCAATGCAGCTTAGTCTCATAGATAGGTGCGGAGTTGCATTTGATAGGAGGTAGCAATGTTTAACTAACTCTTTTTGGCAGAGTGTGATCAGTGTGATTTCTAATCAGTGCTTTACATGCTTATTTTTCTGTACTTGTATTTATTTTTTAAATAAATAAACTAAAAAAAGATGTCGGGTCCCCCTTATTTTCCTAACCAGCTGAGGGAAAGCTGACAGTGAGCTGAGCATGTGAAGCGCTGCCTGTGGCCCACGGTAACATTAATGACAACACTGACGGCCACTCACCTCAGTGTGTTCAGGCTGGTTGGGTGAGAATAAATACAGGGGGACCCCACAACATTTTTGTGGTTGTGTTCTCCTCTATACTAACCAGTAAACTCTAAGCAAAAAGCTGTGAGCTGATATTAATAGCCTGGTAACCTTTATGGCTGTTGGCCCCTTCCCAGAATATTAACATCAGCCCCCAGCTGTCGGCTTTCCCGCAGTTGGCTATGAAAATTAAGGAGGACCCCATGCTGATTTTTTTAAAATTGAATTATTTATTTAATACAAGCTACACTGACAGAGTGTATTAAATACTCCAACTCCCATCAGCATAGCCTGGTCTTGCTGATAGCAGGGCGACCAGACGACAATGATGAGAGCTGCATTCAGGACCTGATGCTTGGGAACAGCGCTACTTGTACCGATTTTCCCAGGCGCAGGTACATGTCACACTGATGACACACGGATGTCTTCAGTATTCACATGTTCAGCAAGCATTTTGTCCTTGCTGCATTAATTAAAAGGACTTAATTAAAAGAACTTGTGGGCAGTTTTTTTCGCACGGACTCACAGTTCATGTGAAAAACCTGATGTGCGCACCACCAGACCACCAGGGTCGCTCCAGGTTTTCGTAAGGGTTCCAGGTGAAAGAGTCTCAGTGGGCCTCTTTAACACTAGAGATGAGCAAACCTTCAAGATACGGTTCAGTCCATAATGGATCTGACCTCCTGGTAACTCCAGCTAAGGCTGCCGGAATGGTAGGATTCCGCCAGCCTTAGCTGAGGTCACCAGGAGGTCAGATCCATTACGGAATCCCATCCTGGCGGACCAGTGCGCTAGTGGGAATGCATGCTTACTTTGCAATAAACTTTGAAAAGTATTTTTATTTGAGTTATTCCATGATAATTGTAAACAGGCCTAAAAGGCCCCAGGTGCGTGAATGTGTAGATTTCTATGAGTATGCGTTCTAGGGTTAATAATACTATTTACTCAGTGTTTACATTATATTTTTTATCCAGGAATCCCCACCTTTATCTGTATCTGTATTAGCTCATCTTCTTATGTGTTTTATGATCTCCTATCGACATTTTTATTAATGAATATCAATAACGATTTTTTAGCACTTTCCAAAAACCTTCTTTTCTCTATGTGTTTATGTTTAGATTAATGTGTGATAATAAAAGAAGTTATCCAGAATTTGAAAATCATGGCTGCTTTGTTCCAGCAACAGGGTCTCACCTGTCCACAGATTGTGTGGCAATGCAGCTTAGTCTCATAGATAGGTGCGGAGTTGCATTTGATAGGAGGTAGCAATGTTTAACTAACTCTTTTTGGCAGAGTGTGATCAAAGTGTTATCAAAATTTCTCGGATGCAGAGAATAAAAAAAAAAATCATCTTTCATTCATCTTCACCATTCAGTCTGTCTATGAAAATGGGACCACACTCAGATGTCATCTGACTGCGGTCCAATTTTTTTCACTGACCCATAAACTTGAATCGCCGAGTGTGTTCCAAATATCAGAGGGAAATAGTGCATGCTGCAATTTATTTCCTCTGACCACTTGGTCTGAAGAAAAATGTCGGACATTTGCATGACTTCATTGAAGGACGTTCATTTGAGTAAAAAATGGCAGATAGCACTTGTCCAATTTTTATGGTCTTGGGCACAAACCCTAAGATTCTGGGCCCACGATGAGTTTTTCATGAGTTTTTGACACTGTGCATTTTTGCTGCATCAAAAATGCAATGTCTTACAGTTCCAGCAAAGTAGATGGGATTTATTGAAATCTCATGCCCACTGTGATTTGTATTTACTCAGCATTATGCTTCCATCACATGTACTGGTGATTCTTGTACTGGAAAATCCAGTACTGGTGAGATCCGTGTCTGTGTGCCATCTGTGTGAATGTATGTGACATCCGTGTTCATGTGCGGTCAGATTGCTATCAGTGTGACATTTGTGAGAGAGGCCAGGGCTGTAGTCATAGCTATGAATGGCTGCTTCAGCGCACCCTGGCCCTCGGTCACGTGCATCAATGTCCCCTTTGCAGCTTACCTTTCTTCCTACTTTCTGTTCCATCAGGATCCTCGCTAATCTGCGGAGGAGTCGTTCCTGATGGTGTCAAACAAAGAGAGACAGAGTCCAGTTCTAATTTAACATAAACGATTTTACTTGGTTCCATTCTCAGTACATCCAGCTCAGTTACAGCAACATCATAGGGAACATCACAAAACATATCCTTGTCTTGCCCTGTGCTTTCCCTTACTTCTCCCAGAATGTCCCAGGGGCACACCGACTCGTCCGGTACTGCAGTGTTCCTTCTGGTCAGCCTAACTATCTTCAGGGGTTCCCCTGTCTGTTCTGAACCTGATTTAAGGGCATCGGCCCACATAGTTACCTGCCACATATTGGAGCTGCCCTGCATTCCTTCTCTGCTGTGACCTTCGGCCCACTGGCCCTGGACGACTGGGCTCCTTACTTAAACTTTATGTGGTCAACTGCTTTGTCCGGGCTCTAAGGCCCTCTGTTCCTATTTTATTACTATTACGCCCTATTGTGCCCCCTCTGGTTGGTTAAACTAACCACTTTACTTTCCCTATATATAATATACAAATAGCAGCATTCAGGTACATAACAATATATACAGAGTGAGACATTCAGCATTTACCAGCTGTGAGGAACATAATAGATGATAGATAGATAGATAGATAGATAGATAGATAGATAGATAGATAGATAGATAGATGTCAGTGTGATTTACGATACGATACGATACGATACACTTTATTGATCCCGTGGGAAATTATGGTATCACAGCAGCACAACTTAAATCATAAAAATCATAAAGGAATTACATAATTGACATGACAGTTTGTTGACAGAAGAACATTATACATTAGAATAGGACATACACAACGAGTGAACTGAAATGTAGAGAAATAAGTAGACATTCACCTTGGTGGTTTAACCCTAATGTTATTATTGTACATTCCCATAGCAGTTGGCACAAACGATTTCCTATATTTTTCCTTCTTACACCTCAGAAGTATTAGCCGGTTACTGAAGGTGCTCTTCTGTCTCATGAATAGCTCATATAATGGATGTGCATTATTGTTCATAATTGCCATACACTTTTTCAGAGTTCTTCTCTCCACTACCTCCCCAAAAGAGTACAGATTATAGCCCACAGCAGAACTTGCCTTCTTGATAATCTTATTCAGCTTATTAGCATCAGAGGCCCGCACACTACTACCCCAGCACGTGATTGCAAAAAAGATGGCACTTGCCACTACAGATTGGTAGAACATTTCTAACATTTTGCTGCACACATTAAAAGACCTCAGTTTCCTTAGGAAATACAATCTGCTCATCCCCTTCTTGTAGACAAACTCTGAGTGGCATCTCCAGTCCAGTTTGCTATCCAAATGGACCCCCAAATATTTGTAACTCTCCACCTGCTCTACCTCCTGACCAGCAATAGTGATCGGTAAGCATTCCAACTTAATCCTGCTATAGTTGGCCACCAACTCCTTAGTTTTCTTAACATTTAGTTGCAGATAGTTACCATTGCACCAATCCACGAAATTCGACACCACACTTGTGTATTCCTCATCCCCCTGATCCCCCCTAATGCATCCCACAACCACGGAGTCATCCGAAAATTTTTGAAGGTGGCAAAGTTCAGATTTATACTGAAAGTTTGAAGTATACAGTGTGAATAGAAAGGGTGCAAGCACCGTTCCCTGGGGGGCACCTACACTGCTCAATAATCTGCTTGACACAACTGCTCCCATCTGTACAAACTGTGGCCGATCTGATAGGTAGTCAGTTATCCAATTTCTCATCCCCTCCTCAACCTTCATATCAGTCATCTTTTTGTGTAGTAAAAGTGGCTGCAGGGAGTTAAATGCACTCGAGAAATCGAAGAACATCGCTCGCACCGTGGTTCCGTCAATCTCCAGAAATGAATGTACCCTATGTAACAGAGAAAGAATAGCATCATCCACCCCCAATCTATGTCGGTAGGCAAACTGAAGGGGATCGATAAAAGCATTGACCCTTGGTCTTAAGTGAGCAAGCACTAATCTTTCCAAGGCCTTCATAGCGTGAGATGTTAAGGCTACAGGACGATAGTCATTTAGGGTTGCAGGAGAAGAAGTCTTGGGTACCGGCACCAGACAGGAAGTTTTCCATAGCACAGGTACCCTCTGTGTTTGTATACTTCCATTAAATAGGCGCGTAAAGACAGTACACAGCTGGTCTGCACAAACTTTAAGGACACGTGAGCTGAGTCCATCAGGTCCTGCAGCTTTACCAATGTTAAGTGACTTAAACTGCCTCCTCACATCATTTTCGGATACTCTAAAATTAGTCTGCTCATCCTCCAATATCGATGTTGCAGAATTTGCACCCAGGTCCCCTCCACTATCAGTTGGCACATGTACACATGTACTGCTGAACCTGTTGAAATACTCATTCATCTCATTAGCCTTGTCCATTGTTCCTGGATCATTTTCAGGCCTCAGCTTAAGCCCAGTCAGTAATTTCATTCCTGCCCAAACCTCTCTGGTATTATTGTGGGACAGTTTATTTTCAAGTTTAATTCTGAAGGCTTCCTGGGCCTCCTTTATTTTATGCTTCAATTCATGCTGTATCATTTTAATTTCCTCTTTGTCACCTACTTTAAATGCCTTTTTTTTCCTGTTGAGCAAATGCTTCAATTCCTTTGTTATCCATGGCTTGTTGTTTGCAAAACACCTAATCTTTTTAGTCGGCACCAGCATATCAGTGCAGAAGTTAATGTAGTCAGTCACTCTGCCAACCACTTCATTAACATTTGTATACTCGTCCATTGTCCCAAGCAGCACATCCCAGTCTGTAAGATGAAAGCAATCCTGCAAAGCCTGTTCATTTGCTGGATACCACATTCTAACTGATTTAAAGGTAGCCGGCTGTTTTTTAACAACAGGTTGGTAGACTGGTGACAATAGTACAAGATTGTGATCAGACTTCCCCAAGGGCGGCAGGGTAGACGATGAATAAGCATTCTTGACATTCGCATAGAGTAAGTCTAAAGTAATATTGTCACGTGTTGTACATTTCACAAATTGATAGAATTTAGGTAAGGCAGTAGAAATTTTAGCCCGGTTAAAATCCCCAGAGATTACAGTAAGCGAGTTGGGGTGTTTCAGCTGGAGCCGAGCAATGACTCCTGACAGCACTTCACCTGCAGCCTCATGGTTTGCAGTTGGTGGTATGTACAACACTATTGCAGTAACAAGCGAGAATTCTCTAGGAATATAGTAAGGTCTGAGGCCAACAGCTAGCAATTCAATGTTCGGACAACAATGGCGCTCCCTTACTGTCACATGCCCCTGATTGCACCAACCATTGTTTATGTAGAGTATAACTCCACCGCCCTTTTTTTTGCCGCTCTTCATAGTGTCTCTATCCGCCCGGACCATGTGAAATCCTGGTACTGAGACACTTGAGTCTGGGATCTCGCCACGTAACCATGTTTCAGTAAAACACATCAAACTGTATTCCTTGTATTCCCTCTGGGTCCGTATTAATGCCAGCAGTTCATCCGACTTATTACCCAGTGATTGAACATTCCCCATGATGATGGACGGAACTACCGGTTTAAACCGTCTTCGCCTTGCCTTAAGTTTTTTGCCCGCTCTGCAGCCTCTGTAGGGTCGCCTTACCTCACACGGGACATGTGGTCTGCCCACTGCAGGAGAAGACATTAGCCTGCGCAGCTCCAGAAGTCGTCCCCTTGAGTAAGCAACACGTTTATGAACAGACTTAGGGACATCAATCAAAACCTTGCCCATGTTAGTCGCACTAAGCCTGTCCGTGTAGGGAGGCAAACAGTGCACTGCTCCAGACATAACTGTACCAATTCCCAGACAGGTAGTGGCCGCCTGGCAGTAGGTGCGTATAATACCAGTCCTAGGTTGCAAGGTGATCACAAATGCACTGTAAATCCAGATAGCTGCGGGTAGCAGCAAACATCCAAGGAAAACCTTCCAGGGGAGCCAAGGATCAGAAGCATACATCCAGAAAGCTGTGGGTAGCAGTATGCATCCAGGGGAAACAAATCAGAGGATCCCAGAAGCAACCAGCCAAGGGGAAATCCAAGGGTTCAGCATAAATCCAAGGGTTCAGCATAAATCCAAGGGAAGCATTCCAGCAGATCCAAGTTCAGAAGGAGAAGGTACTGGGGAAAAGAAATTCCTTAGGAGTACCAAAAAAGCTGAGGTTCAGAAAGAAAAAGGTTCACACATAACAAAAATAATTCCAAAATAAAATAAAGTAAAATAAAACAAAATAAAACAAAACAAAACTATTGCTGCTGCAATGGGCTGCCACTAGCACGGCGCCTTATTGTCCTCATCCAGCAGAGAGCAGACAGACACGTCTGCTCTCCTTGGTGTCCAAGGTGGTCAATAATTTGACTGATTTCTAATCAGTCAACTGATTTCTAATCAGTGCTTTACATGCTTATTTTTCTGTACTTGTATTTATCTTTTAAATAAATAAACTAAAAAAAGATGTCGGGTCCCCCTTATTTTCCTAACCAGCTGAGGGAAAGCTGACAGTGAGCTGAGCATGTGAAGCGCTGCCTGTGGCCCACGGTAACATTAATGACAACACTGACGGCCACTCACCTCAGTGTGTTCAGGCTGGTTGGGTGAGAATAAATACAGGGGGACCCCACAACATTTTTGTGGTTGTGTTCTCCTCTATACTAACCAGTAAACTCTAAGCAAACAGCTGTGAGCTGATATTAATAGCCTGGTAACCTTTATGGCTGTTGGCCCCTTCCCAGAATATTAACATCAGCCCCCAGCTGTCGGCTTTCCCGCAGTTGGCTATGAAAATTAAGGAGGACCCCATGCTGATTTTTTTAAAATTGAATTATTTATTTAATACAAGCTACACTGACAGAGTGTATTAAATACTCCAACTCCCATCAGCATAGCCTGGTCTTGCTGATAGCAGGGCGACCAGACGACAATGATGAGAGCTGCATTCAGGACCTGATGCTTGGGAACAGCGCTACTTGTACCGATTTTCCCAGGCGCAGGTACATGTAACATAGTAACATAGTAACATAGTTAGTAAAGCCGAAAAAAGACATTTGTCCATCCAGTTCAGCCTATATTCCATCATAATAAATACCCAGATCTACGTCCTTCTACAGAACCTAATAATTGTATGATACAATATTGTTCTGCTCCAGGAAGACATCAAGGCCTCTCTTGAACCCCTCGACTGAGTTCGCCATCACCACCTCCTCAGGCAAGCAATTCCAGATTCTCACTGCCCTAACAGTAAAGAATCCTCTTCTATGTTGGTGGAAAAACCTTCTCTCCTCCAGACGCAAAGAATGCCCCCTTGTGCCCGTCACCTTCCTTGGTATAAACAGATCCTCAGCGAGATATTTGTATTGTCCCCTTATATACTTATACATGGTTATTAGATCGCCCCTCAGTCGTCTTTTTTCTAGACTAAATAATCCTAATTTCGCTAATCTATCTGGGTATTGTAGTTCTCCCATCCCCTTTATTAATTTTGTTGCCCTCCTTTGTACTCTCTCTAGTTCCATTATATCCTTCCTGAGCACCGGTGCCCAAAACTGGACACAGTACTCCATGTGCGGTCTAACTAGGGATTTGTACAGAGGCAGTATAATGCTCTCATCATGTGTATCCAGACCTCTTTTAATGCACCCCATGATCCTGTTTGCCTTGGCAGCTGCTGCCTGGCACTGGCTGCTCCAGGTAAGTTTATCATTAACTAGGATCCCCAAGTCCTTCTCCCTGTCAGATTTACCCAGTGGTTTCCCGTTCAGTGTGTAATGGTGATATTGATTCCCTCTTCCCATGTGTATAACCTTACATTTATCATTGTTAAACCTCATCTGCCACCTTTCAGCCCAAGTTTCCAACTTATCCAGATCCATCTGTAGCAGAATACTATCTTCTCTTGTATTAACTGCTTTACATAGTTTTGTATCATCTGCAAATATCGATATTTTACTGTGTAAACCTTCTACCAGATCATTAATGAATATGTTGAAGAGAACAGGTCCCAATACTGACCCCTGCGGTACCCCACTGGTCACAGCGACCCAGTTAGAGACTATACCATTTATAACCACCCTCTGCTTTCTATCACTAAGCCAGTTACTAACCCATTTACACACATTTTCCCCCAGACCAAGCATTCTCATTTTGTGTACCAACCTCTTGTGCGGCACGGTATCAAACGCTTTGGAAAAATCGAGATATACCACGTCCAATGACTCACCGTGGTCCAGCCTATAGCTTACCTCTTCATAAAAACTGATTAGATTGGTTGGACAGGAGCGATTTCTCATAAACCCATGCTGATATGGAGTTAAACAGTTATTCTCATTGAGATAATCCAGAATAACATCCCTCAGAAACCCTTCAAATATTTTACCAACAATAGAGGTTAGACTTACTGGCCTATAATTTCCAGGTTCACTTTTAGAGCCCTTTTTGAATATTGGCACCACATTTGCTATGCGCCAGTCCTGCGGAACAGACCCTGTCGCTATAGAGTCACTAAAAATAAGAAATAATGGTTTATCTATTACATTACTTAGTTCTCTTAGTACTCGTGGGTGTATGCCATCCGGACCCGGAGATTTATCTATTTTAATCTTATTTAGCCGGTTTCGCACCTCTTCTTGGGTTAGATTGGTGACCCTTAATATAGGGTTTTCATTGTTTCTTGGGATTTCACCTAGCATTTCATTTTCCACCGTGAATACCGTGGAGAAGAAGGTGTTTAATATGTTAGCTTTTTCCTCGTCATCTACAACCATTCTTTCCTCACAATTTTTTAAGGGGCCTACATTTTCAGTTTTTATTCTTTTACTATTGATATAGTTGAAGAACAGTTTGGGATTAGTTTTACTCTCCTTAGCAATGTGCTTCTCTGTTTCCTTTTTGGCAGCTTTAATTAGTTTTTTAGATAAAGTATTTTTCTCCCTATAGTTTTTTAGAGCTTCAATGGTGCCATCCTGCTTTAGTAGTGCAAATGCTTTCTTTTTACTGTTAATTGCCTGTCTTACTTCTTTGTTTAGCCACATTGGGTTTTTCCTATTTCTAGTCCTTTTATTCCCACAAGGTATAAACCGCTTACACTGCCTATTTAGGATGTTCTTAAACATTTCCCATTTATTATCTGTATTCTCATTTCTGAGGATATTGTCCCAGTCTACCAGATTAAGGGCATCTCTAAGCTGTTCAAACTTTGCCTTCCTAAAGTTCAATGTTTTTGTGACTCCCTGACAAGTCCCCCTAGTGAAAGACAGGTGAAACTGCACAATATTGTGGTCGCTATTTCCTAAATGCCCAACCACCTGCAGATTTGTTATTCTGTCAGGTCTATTAGATAGTATTAGGTCTAAAAGTGCTGCTCCTCTGGTTGGATTCTGCACCAATTGTGAAAGATAATTTTTCTTGGTTATTAGCAGAAACCTGTTGCCTTTATGGGTTTCACAGGTTTCTGTTTCCCAGTTAATATCCGGGTAGTTAAAGTCCCCCATAACCAGGACCTCATTATGGGTTGCAGCTTCATCTATCTGCTTTAGAAGTAGACTTTCCATGCTTTCTGTTATATTTGGGGGTTTGTAACAGACCCCAATGAGAATTTTGTTACCATTTTTCCCTCCATGAATTTCAACCCATATGGACTCGACATCCTCATTCCCTTCGCTAATATCCTCCCTTAAAGTGGACTTTAGACAAGACTTTACATGTCACACTGATGACACACGGATGTCTTCAGTATTCACATGTTCAGCAAGCATTTTGTCCTTGCTGCATTAATTAAAAGGACTTAATTAAAAGAACTTGTGGGCAGTTTTTTTCGCACGGACTCACAGTTCATGTGAAAAACCTGACGTGCGCACCACCAGACCACCAGGGTCGCTCCAGGTTTTCGTAAGGGTTCCAGGTGAAAGAGTCTCAGTGGGCCTCTTTAACACTAGAGATGAGCAAACCTTCAAGATACGGTTCAGTCCATAATGGATCTGACCTCCTGGTAACTCCAGCTAAGGCTGCCCGAATGGTAGGATTCCGCCAGCCTTAGCTGAGGTCACCAGGAGGTCAGATCCATTACGGAATCCCATCCTGGCGGACCAGTGCGCTAGTGGGAATGCATGCTTACTTTGCAATAAACTTTGAAAAGTATTTTTATTTGAGTTATTCCATGATAATTGTAAACAGGCCTAAAAGGCCCCAGGTGCGTGAATGTGTAGATTTCTATGAGTATGCGTTCTAGGGTTAATAATACTATTTACTCAGTGTTTACATTATATTTTTTATCCAGGAATCCCCACCTTTATCTGTATCTGTATTAGCTCATCTTCTTCTGTGTTTTATGATCTCCTATCGACATTTTTTTTAATGAATATCAATAAAGATTTTTTAGCACTTTCCAAAAACCTTCTTTTCTCTATGTGTTTATGTTTAGATTAATGTGTGATAATAAAAGAAGTTATCCAGAATTTGAAAATCATGGCTGCTTTGTTCCAGCAACAGGGTCTCACCTGTCCACAGATTGTGTGGCAATGCAGCTTAGTCTCATAGATAGGTGCGGAGTTGCATTTGATAGGAGGTAGCAATGTTTAACTAACTCTTTTTGGCAGAGTGTGATCAAAGTGTTATCAAAATTTCTCGGATGCAGAGAATAAAAAAAAAAATCATCTTTCATTCATCTTCACCATTCAGTCTGTCTATGAAAATGGGACCACACTCAGATGTCATCTGACTGCGGTCCAATTTTTTTCACTGACCCATAAACTTGAATCGCCGAGTGAGTTCCAAATATCAGAGGGAAATAGTGCATGCTGCAATTTATTTCCTCTGACCACTTGGTCTGAAGAAAAATGTCGGACATTTGCATGACTTCATTGAAGGACGTTCATTTGAGTGCGATACGTAAAAAATGGCAGATAGCACTTGTCCAATTTTTATGGTCTTGGGCACAAACCCTAAGATTCTGGGCCCACGATGAGTTTTTCATGAGTTTTTGACACTGTGCATTTTTGCTGCATCAAAAATGCAATGTCTTACAGTTCCAGCAAAGTAGATGGGATTTATTGAAATCTCATGCCCACTGTGATTTGTATTTACTCAGCATTATGCTTCCATCACATGTACTGGTGATTCTTGTACTGGAAAATCCAGTACTGGTGAGATCCGTGTCTGTGTGCCATCTGTGTGTATGTATGTGACATCCGTGTTCATGTGCGGTCAGATTGCTATCAGTGTGACATTTGTGAGAGAGGCCAGGGCTGTAGTCATAGCTATGAATGGCTGCTTCAGCGCACCCTGGCCCTCGGTCACGTGCATCAATGTCCCCTTTGCAGCTTACCTTTCTTCCTACTTTCTGTTCCATCAGGATCCTCGCTAATCTGCGGAGGAGTCGTTCCTGATGGTGTCAAACAAAGAGAGACAGAGTCCAGTTCTAATTTAACATAAACGATTTTACTTGGTTCCATTCTCAGTACATCCAGCTCAGTTACAGCAACATCATAGGGAACATCACAAAACATATCCTTGTCTTGCCCTGTGCTTTCCCTTACTTCTCCCAGAATGTCCCAGGGGCACACCGACTCGTCCGGTACTGCAGTGTTCCTTCTGGTCAGCCTAACTATCTTCAGGGGTTCCCCTGTCTGTTCTGAACCTGATTTAAGGGCATCGGCCCACATAGTTACCTGCCACATATTGGAGCTGCCCTGCATTCCTTCTCTGCTGTGACCTTCGGCCCACTGGCCCTGGACGACTGGGCTCCTTACTTAAACTTTATGTGGTCAACTGCTTTGTCCGGGCTCTAAGGCCCTCTGTTCCTATTTTATTACTATTACGCCCTATTGTGCCCCCTCTGGTTGGTTAAACTAACCACTTTACTTTCCCTATATATAATATACAAATAGCAGCATTCAGGTACATAACAATATATACAGAGTGAGACATTCAGCATTTACCAGCTGTGAGGAACATAATAGATGATAGATAGATAGATAGATAGATAGATAGATAGATAGATAGATAGATAGATAGATAGATAGATAGATAGATAGATGTCAGTGTGATTTACGATACGATACGATATGATACGATACACTTTATTGATCCCGTGGGAAATTATGGTATCACAGCAGCACAACTTAAATCATAAAAATCATAAAGGAATTACATAATTGACATGACAGTTTGTTGACAGAAGAACATTATACATTAGAATAGGACATACACAACGAGTGAACTGAAATGTAGAGAAATAAGTAGACATTCACCTTGGTGGTTTAACCCTAATGTTATTATTGTACATTCCCATAGCAGTTGGCACAAGCGATTTCCTATATTTTTCCTTCTTACACCTCAGAAGTATTAGCCGGTTACTGAAGGTGCTCTTCTGTCTCATGAATAGCTCATATAATGGATGTGCATTATTGTTCATAATTTCCATACACTTTTTCAGAGTTCTTCTCTCCACTACCTCCCCAAAAGAGTACAGATTATAGCCCACAGCAGAACTTGCCTTCTTGATAATCTTATTCAGCTTATTAGCATCAGAGGCCCGCACACTACTACCCCAGCACGTGATTGCAAAAAAGATGGCACTTGCCACTACAGATTGGTAGAACATTTCTAACATTTTGCTGCACACATTAAAAGACCTCAGTTTCCTTAGGAAATACAATCTGCTCATCCCCTTCTTGTAGACAAACTCTGAGTGGCATCTCCAGTCCAGTTTGCTATCCAAATGGACCCCCAAATATTTGTAACTCTCCACCTGCTCTACCTCCTGACCAGCAATAGTGATCGGTAAGCATTCCAACTTAATCCTGCTATAGTTGGCCACCAACTCCTTAGTTTTCTTAACATTTAGTTGCAGATAGTTACCATTGCACCAATCCACGAAATTCGACACCACACTTGTGTATTCCTCATCCCCCTGATCCCCCCTAATGCATCCCACAACCACGGAGTCATCCGAAAATTTTTGAAGGTGGCAAAGTTCAGATTTATACTGAAAGTCTGAAGTATACAGTGTGAATAGAAAGGGTGCAAGCACCGTTCCCTGGGGGGCACCTACACTGCTCAATAATCTGCTTGACACAACTGCTCCCATCTGTACAAACTGTGGCCGATCTGATAGGTAGTCAGTTATCCAATTTCTCATCCCCTCCTCAACCTTCATATCAGTCATCTTTTTGTGTAGTAAAAGTGGCTGCAGGGAGTTAAATGCACTCGAGAAATCGAAGAACATCGCTCGCACCGTGGTTCCGTCAATCTCCAGAAATGAATGTACCCTATGTAACAGAGAAAGAATAGCATCATCCACCCCCAATCTATGTCGGTAGGCAAACTGAAGGGGATCGATAAAAGCATTGACCCTTGGTCTTAAGTGAGCAAGCACTAATCTTTCCAAGGCCTTCATAGCGTGAGATGTTAAGGCTACAGGACGATAGTCATTTAGGGTTGCAGGAGAAGAAGTCTTGGGTACCGGCACCAGACAGGAAGTTTTCCATAGCACAGGTACCCTCTGTGTTTGTATACTTCCATTAAATAGGCGCGTAAAGACAGTACACAGCTGGTCTGCACAAACTTTAAGGACACGTGAGCTGAGTCCATCAGGTCCTGCAGCTTTACCAATGTTAAGTGACTTAAACTGCCTCCTCACATCATTTTCGGATACTCTAAAATTAGTCTGCTCATCCTCCAATATCGATGTTGCAGAATTTGCACCCAGGTCCCCTCCACTATCAGTTGGCACATGTACACATGTACTGCTGAACCTGTTGAAATACTCATTCATCTCATTAGCCTTGTCCATTGTTCCTGGATCATTTTCAGGCCTCAGCTTAAGCCCAGTCAGTAATTTCATTCCTGCCCAAACCTCTCTGGTATTATTGTGGGACAGTTTATTTTCAAGTTTAATTCTGAAGGCTTCCTGGGCCTCCTTTATTTTATGCTTCAATTCATGCTGTATCATTTTAATTTCCTCTTTGTCACCTACTTTAAATGCCTTTTTTTTCCTGTTGAGCAAATGCTTCAATTCCTTTGTTATCCATGGCTTGTTGTTTGCAAAACACCTAATCTTTTTAGTCGGCACCAGCATATCAGTGCAGAAGTTAATGTAGTCAGTCACTCTGCCAACCACTTCATTAACATTTGTATACTCGTCCATTGTCCCAAGCAGCACATCCCAGTCTGTAAGATGAAAGCAATCCTGCAAAGCCTGTTCATTTGCTGGATACCACATTCTAACTGATTTAAAGGTAGCCGGCTGTTTTTTAACAACAGGTTGGTAGACTGGTGACAATAGTACAAGATTGTGATCAGACTTCCCCAAGGGCGGCAGGGTAGACGATGAATAAGCATTCTTGACATTCGCATAGAGTAAGTCTAAAGTAATATTGTCACGTGTTGTACATTTCACAAATTGATAGAATTTAGGTAAGGCAGTAGAAATTTTAGCCCGGTTAAAATCCCCAGAGATTACAGTAAGCGAGTTGGGGTGTTTCAGCTGGAGCCGAGCAATGACTCCTGACAGCACTTCACCTGCAGCCTCATGGTTTGCAGTTGGTGGTATGTACAACACTATTGCAGTAACAAGCGAGAATTCTCTAGGAATATAGTAAGGTCTGAGGCCAACAGCTAGCAATTCAATGTTCGGACAACAATGGCGCTCCCTTACTGTCACATGCCCCTGATTGCACCAACCATTGTTTATGTAGAGTATAACTCCACCGCCCTTTTTTTTGCCGCTCTTCATAGTGTCTCTATCCGCCCGGACCATGTGAAATCCTGGTACTGAGACACTTGAGTCTGGGATCTCGCCACGTAACCATGTTTCAGTAAAACACATCAAACTGCATTCCTTGTATTCCCTCTGGGTCCGTATTAATGCCAGCAGTTCATCCGACTTATTACCCAGTGATTGAACATTCCCCATGATGATGGACGGAACTACAGGTTTAAACCGTCTTCGCCTTGCCTTAAGTTTTTTGCCCGCTCTGCAGCCTCTGTAGGGTCGCCTTACCTCACACGGGACATGTGGTCTGCCCACTGCAGGAGAAGACATTAGCCTGCGCAGCTCCAGAAGTCGTCCCCTTGAGTAAGCAACACGTTTATGAACAGACTTAGGGACATCAATCAAAACCTTGCCCATGTTAGTCGCACTAAGCCTGTCCGTGTAGGGAGGCAAACAGTGCACTGCTCCAGACATAACTGTACCAATTCCCAGACAGGTAGTGGCCGCCTGGCAGTAGGTGCGTATAATACCAGTCCTAGGTTGCAAGGTGATCACAAATGCACTGTAAATCCAGATAGCTGCGGGTAGCAGCAAACATCCAAGGAAAACCTTCCAGGGGAGCCAAGGATCAGAAGCATACATCCAGAAAGCTGTGGGTAGCAGTATGCATCCAGGGGAAACAAATCAGAGGATCCCAGAAGCAACCAGCCAAGGGGAAATCCAAGGGTTCAGCATAAATCCAAGGGTTCAGCATAAATCCAAGGGAAGCATTCCAGCAGATCCAAGTTCAGAAGGAGAAGGTACTGGGGAAAAGAAATTCCTTAGGAGTACCAAAAAAGCTGAGGTTCAGAAAGAAAAAGGTTCACACATAACAAAAATAATTCCAAAATAAAATAAAGTAAAATAAAACAAAATAAAACAAAACAAAACTATTGCTGCTGCAATGGGCTGCCACTAGCACGGCGCCTTATTGTCCTCATCCAGCAGAGAGCAGACAGACACGTCTGCTCTCCTTGGTGTCCAAGGTGGTCAATAATTTGACTGATTTCTAATCAGTCAACTGATTTCTAATCAGTGCTTTACATGCTTATTTTTCTGTACTTGTATTTATTTTTTAAATAAATAAACTAAAAAAAGATGTCGGGTCCCCCTTATTTTCCTAACCAGCTGAGGGAAAGCTGACAGTGAGCTGAGCATGTGAAGCGCTGCCTGTGGCCCACGGTAACATTAATGACAACACTGACGGCCACTCACCTCAGTGTGTTCAGGCTGGTTGGGTGAGAATAAATACAGGGGGACCCCACAACATTTTTGTGGTTGTGTTCTCCTCTATACTAACCAGTAAACTCTAAGCAAACAGCTGTGAGCTGATATTAATAGCCTGGTAACCTTTATGGCTGTTGGCCCCTTCCCAGAATATTAACATCAGCCCCCAGCTGTCGGCTTTCCCGCAGTTGGCTATGAAAATTAAGGAGGACCCCATGCTGATTTTTTTAAAATTGAATTATTTATTTAATACAAGCTACACTGACAGAGTGTATTAAATACTCCAACTCCCATCAGCATAGCCTGGTCTTGCTGATAGCAGGGCGACCAGACGACAATGATGAGAGCTGCATTCAGGACCTGATGCTTGGGAACAGCGCTACTTGTACCGATTTTCCCAGGCGCAGGTACATGTCACACTGATGACACACGGATGTCTTCAGTATTCACATGTTCAGCAAGCATTTTGTCCTTGCTGCATTAATTAAAAGGACTTAATTAAAAGAACTTGTGGGCAGTTTTTTTCGCACGGACTCACAGTTCATGTGAAAAACCTGACGTGCGCACCACCAGACCACCAGGGTCGCTCCAGGTTTTCGTAAGGGTTCCAGGTGAAAGAGTCTCAGTGGGCCTCTTTAACACTAGAGATGAGCAAACCTTCAAGATACGGTTCAGTCCATAATGGATCTGACCTCCTGGTAACTCCAGCTAAGGCTGCCCGAATGGTAGGATTCCGCCAGCCTTAGCTGAGGTCACCAGGAGGTCAGATCCATTACGGAATCCCATCCTGGCGGACCAGTGCGCTAGTGGGAATGCATGCTTACTTTGCAATAAACTTTGAAAAGTATTTTTATTTGAGTTATTCCATGATAATTGTAAACAGGCCTAAAAGGCCCCAGGTGCGTGAATGTGTAGATTTCTATGAGTATGCGTTCTAGGGTTAATAATACTATTTACTCAGTGTTTACATTATATTTTTTATCCAGGAATCCCCACCTTTATCTGTATCTGTATTAGCTCATCTTCTTATGTGTTTTATGATCTCCTATCGACATTTTTTTTAATGAATATCAATAAAGATTTTTTAGCACTTTCCAAAAACCTTCTTTTCTCTATGTGTTTATGTTTAGATTAATGTGTGATAATAAAAGAAGTTATCCAGAATTTGAAAATCATGGCTGCTTTGTTCCAGCAACAGGGTCTCACCTGTCCACAGATTGTGTGGCAATGCAGCTTAGTCTCATAGATAGGTGCGGAGTTGCATTTGACAGGAGGTAGCAATGTTTAACTAACTCTTTTTGGCAGAGTGTGATCAAAGTGTTATCAAAATTTCTCGGATGCAGAGAATAAAAAAAAAAATCATCTTTCATTCATCTTCACCATTCAGTCTGTCTATGAAAATGGGACCACACTCAGATGTCATCTGACTGCGGTCCAATTTTTTTCACTGACCCATAAACTTGAATCGCCGAGTGAGTTCCAAATATCAGAGGGAAATAGTGCATGCTGCAATTTATTTCCTCTGACCACTTGGTCTGAAGAAAAATGTCGGACATTTGCATGACTTCATTGAAGGACGTTCATTTGAGTGCGATACGTAAAAAATGGCAGATAGCACTTGTCCAATTTTTATGGTCTTGGGCACAAACCCTAAGATTCTGGGCCCACGATGAGTTTTTCATGAGTTTTTGACACTGTGCATTTTTGCTGCATCAAAAATGCAATGTCTTACAGTTCCAGCAAAGTAGATGGGATTTATTGAAATCTCATGCCCACTGTGATTTGTATTTACTCAGCATTATGCTTCCATCACATGTACTGGTGATTCTTGTACTGGAAAATCCAGTACTGGTGAGATCCGTGTCTGTGTGCCATCTGTGTGTATGTATGTGACATCCGTGTTCATGTGCGGTCAGATTGCTATCAGTGTGACATTTGTGAGAGAGGCCAGGGCTGTAGTCATAGCTATGAATGGCTGCTTCAGCGCACCCTGGCCCTCGGTCACGTGCATCAATGTCCCCTTTGCAGCTTACCTTTCTTCCTACTTTCTGTTCCATCAGGATCCTCGCTAATCTGCGGAGGAGTCGTTCCTGATGGTGTCAAACAAAGAGAGACAGAGTCCAGTTCTAATTTAACATAAACGATTTTACTTGGTTCCATTCTCAGTACATCCAGCTCAGTTACAGCAACATCATAGGGAACATCACAAAACATATCCTTGTCTTGCCCTGTGCTTTCCCTTACTTCTCCCAGAATGTCCCAGGGGCACACCGACTCGTCCGGTACTGCAGTGTTCCTTCTGGTCAGCCTAACTATCTTCAGGGGTTCCCCTGTCTGTTCTGAACCTGATTTAAGGGCATCGGCCCACATAGTTACCTGCCACATATTGGAGCTGCCCTGCATTCCTTCTCTGCTGTGACCTTCGGCCCACTGGCCCTGGACGACTGGGCTCCTTACTTAAACTTTATGTGGTCAACTGCTTTGTCCGGGCTCTAAGGCCCTCTGTTCCTATTTTATTACTATTACGCCCTATTGTGCCCCCTCTGGTTGGTTAAACTAACCACTTTACTTTCCCTATATATAATATACAAATAGCAGCATTCAGGTACATAACAATATATACAGAGTGAGACATTCAGCATTTACCAGCTGTGAGGAACATAATAGATGATAGATAGATAGATAGATAGATAGATAGATAGATAGATAGATAGATAGATAGATAGATAGATAGATAGATAGATAGATGTCAGTGTGATTTACGATACGATACGATACGATACGATACACTTTATTGATCCCGTGGGAAATTATGGTATCACGGCAGCACAACTTAAATGATAAAAATCATAAAGGAATTACATAATTGACATGACAGTTTGTTGACAGAAGAACATTATACATTAGAATAGGACATACACAACGAGTGAACTGAAATGTAGAGAAATAAGTAGACATTCACCTTGGTGGTTTAACCCTAATGTTATTATTGTACATTCCCATAGCAGTTGGCACAAACGATTTCCTATATTTTTCCTTCTTACACCTCAGAAGTATTAGCCGGTTACTGAAGGTGCTCTTCTGTCTCATGAATAGCTCATATAATGGATGTGCATTATTGTTCATAATTTCCATACACTTTTTCAGAGTTCTTCTCTCCACTACCTCCCCAAAAGAGTACAGATTATAGCCCACAGCAGAACTTGCCTTCTTGATAATCTTATTCAGCTTATTAGCATCAGAGGCCCGCACACTACTACCCCAGCACGTGATTGCAAAAAAGATGGCACTTGCCACTACAGATTGGTAGAACATTTCTAACATTTTGCTGCACACATTAAAAGACCTCAGTTTCCTTAGGAAATACAATCTGCTCATCCCCTTCTTGTAGACAAACTCTGAGTGGCATCTCCAGTCCAGTTTGCTATCCAAATGGACCCCCAAATATTTGTAACTCTCCACCTGCTCTACCTCCTGACCAGCAATAGTGATCGGTAAGCATTCCAACTTAATCCTGCTATAGTTGGCCACCAACTCCTTAGTTTTCTTAACATTTAGTTGCAGATAGTTACCATTGCACCAATCCACGAAATTCGACACCACACTTCTGTATTCCTCATCCCCCTGATCCCCCCTAATGCATCCCACAACCACGGAGTCATCCGAAAATTTTTGAAGGTGGCAAAGTTCAGATTTATACTGAAAGTCTGAAGTATACAGTGTGAATAGAAAGGGTGCAAGCACCGTTCCCTGGGGGGCACCTACACTGCTCAATAATCTGCTTGACACAACTGCTCCCATCTGTACAAACTGTGGCCGATCTGATAGGTAGTCAGTTATCCAATTTCTCATCCCCTCCTCAACCTTCATATCAGTCATCTTTTTGTGTAGTAAAAGTGGCTGCAGGGAGTTAAATGCACTCGAGAAATCGAAGAACATCGCTCGCACCGTGGTTCCGTCAATCTCCAGAAATGAATGTACCCTATGTAACAGAGAAAGAATAGCATCATCCACCCCCAATCTATGTCGGTAGGCAAACTGAAGGGGATCGATAAAAGCATTGACCCTTGGTCTTAAGTGAGCAAGCACTAATCTTTCCAAGGCCTTCATAGCGTGAGATGTTAAGGCTACAGGACGATAGTCATTTAGGGTTGCAGGAGAAGAAGTCTTGGGTACCGGCACCAGACAGGAAGTTTTCCATAGCACAGGTACCCTCTGTGTTTGTATACTTCCATTAAATAGGCGCGTAAAGACAGTACACAGCTGGTCTGCACAAACTTTAAGGACACGTGAGCTGAGTCCATCAGGTCCTGCAGCTTTACCAATGTTAAGTGACTTAAACTGCCTCCTCACATCATTTTCGGATACTCTAAAATTAGTCTGCTCATCCTCCAATATCGATGTTGCAGAATTTGCACCCAGGTCCCCTCCACTATCAGTTGGCACATGTACACATGTACTGCTGAACCTGTTGAAATACTCATTCATCTCATTAGCCTTGTCCATTGTTCCTGGATCATTTTCAGGCCTCAGCTTAAGCCCAGTCAGTAATTTCATTCCTGCCCAAACCTCTCTGGTATTATTGTGGGACAGTTTATTTTCAAGTTTAATTCTGAAGGCTTCCTGGGCCTCCTTTATTTTATGCTTCAATTCATGCTGTATCATTTTAATTTCCTCTTTGTCACCTACTTTAAATGCCTTTTTTTTCCTGTTGAGCAAATGCTTCAATTCCTTTGTTATCCATGGCTTGTTGTTTGCAAAACACCTAATCTTTTTAGTCGGCACCAGCATATCAGTGCAGAAGTTAATGTAGTCAGTCACTCTGCCAACCACTTCATTAACATTTGTATACTCGTCCATTGTCCCAAGCAGCACATCCCAGTCTGTAAGATGAAAGCAATCCTGCAAAGCCTGTTCATTTGCTGGATACCACATTCTAACTGATTTAAAGGTAGCCGGCTGTTTTTTAACAACAGGTTGGTAGACTGGTGACAATAGTACAAGATTGTGATCAGACTTCCCCAAGGGCGGCAGGGTAGACGATGAATAAGCATTCTTGACATTCGCATAGAGTAAGTCTAAAGTAATATTGTCACGTGTTGTACATTTCACAAATTGATAGAATTTAGGTAAGGCAGTAGAAATTTTAGCCCGGTTAAAATCCCCAGAGATTACAGTAAGCGAGTTGGGGTGTTTCAGCTGGAGCCGAGCAATGACTCCTGACAGCACTTCACCTGCAGCCTCATGGTTTGCAGTTGGTGGTATGTACAACACTATTGCAGTAACAAGCGAGAATTCTCTAGGAATATAGTAAGGTCTGAGGCCAACAGCTAGCAATTCAATGTTCGGACAACAATGGCGCTCCCTTACTGTCACATGCCCCTGATTGCACCAACCATTGTTTATGTAGAGTATAACTCCACCGCCCTTTTTTTTGCCGCTCTTCATAGTGTCTCTATCCGCCCGGACCATGTGAAATCCTGGTACTGAGACACTTGAGTCTGGGATCTCGCCACGTAACCATGTTTCAGTAAAACACATCAAACTGCATTCCTTGTATTCCCTCTGGGTCCGTATTAATGCCAGCAGTTCATCCGACTTATTACCCAGTGATTGAACATTCCCCATGATGATGGACGGAACTACAGGTTTAAACCGTCTTCGCCTTGCCTTAAGTTTTTTGCCCGCTCTGCAGCCTCTGTAGGGTCGCCTTACCTCACACGGGACATGTGGTCTGCCCACTGCAGGAGAAGACATTAGCCTGCGCAGCTCCAGAAGTCGTCCCCTTGAGTAAGCAACACGTTTATGAACAGACTTAGGGACATCAATCAAAACCTTGCCCATGTTAGTCGCACTAAGCCTGTCCGTGTAGGGAGGCAAACAGTGCACTGCTCCAGACATAACTGTACCAATTCCCAGACAGGTAGTGGCCGCCTGGCAGTAGGTGCGTATAATACCAGTCCTAGGTTGCAAGGTGATCACAAATGCACTGTAAATCCAGATAGCTGCGGGTAGCAGCAAACATCCAAGGAAAACCTTCCAGGGGAGCCAAGGATCAGAAGCATACATCCAGAAAGCTGTGGGTAGCAGTATGCATCCAGGGGAAACAAATCAGAGGATCCCAGAAGCAACCAGCCAAGGGGAAATCCAAGGGTTCAGCATAAATCCAAGGGTTCAGCATAAATCCAAGGGAAGCATTCCAGCAGATCCAAGTTCAGAAGGAGAAGGTACTGGGGAAAAGAAATTCCTTAGGAGTACCAAAAAAGCTGAGGTTCAGAAAGAAAAAGGTTCACACATAACAAAAATAATTCCAAAATAAAATAAAGTAAAATAAAACAAAATAAAACAAAACAAAACTATTGCTGCTGCAATGGGCTGCCACTAGCACGGCGCCTTATTGTCCTCATCCAGCAGAGAGCAGACAGACACGTCTGCTCTCCTTGGTGTCCAAGGTGGTCAATAATTTGACTGATTTCTAATCAGTCAACTGATTTCTAATCAGTGCTTTACATGCTTATTTTTCTGTACTTGTATTTATTTTTTAAATAAATAAACTAAAAAAAGATGTCGGGTCCCCCTTATTTTCCTAACCAGCTGAGGGAAAGCTGACAGTGAGCTGAGCATGTGAAGCGCTGCCTGTGGCCCACGGTAACATTAATGACAACACTGACGGCCACTCACCTCAGTGTGTTCAGGCTGGTTGGGTGAGAATAAATACAAGGGGACCCCACAACATTTTTGTGGTTGTGTTCTCCTCTATACTAACCAGTAAACTCTAAGCAAACAGCTGTGAGCTGATATTAATAACCTGGTAACCTTTATGGCTGTTGGCCCCTTCCCAGAATATTAACATCAGCCCCCAGCTGTCGGCTTTCCCGCAGTTGGCTATGAAAATTAAGGAGGACCCCATGCTGATTTTTTTAAAATTGAATTATTTATTTAATACAAGCTACACTGACAGAGTGTATTAAATACTCCAACTCCCATCAGCATAGCCTGGTCTTGCTGATAGCAGGGCGACCAGACGACAATGATGAGAGCTGCATTCAGGACCTGATGCTTGGGAACAGCGCTACTTGTACCGATTTTCCCAGGCGCAGGTACATGTCACACTGATGACACACGGATATCTTCAGTATTCACATGTTCAGCAAGCATTTTGTCCTTGCTGCATTAATTAAAAGGACTTAATTAAAAGAACTTGTGGGCAGTTTTTTTCGCACGGACTCACAGTTCATGTGAAAAACCTGACATGCGCACCACCAGACCACCAGGGTCGCTCCAGGTTTTCGTAAGGGTTCCAGGTGAAAGAGTCTCAGTGGGCCTCTTTAACACTAGAGATGAGCAAACCTTCAAGATACGGTTCAGTCCACTTCGTCGAACTTTTAGTGATTAGCCAAACATGTGCGCCAAAAAGTTCAGCGAACATACCTGAACCTCATTAGATTAAATGGCATGCCAAACATATTCACAACATCTTAAGGGGAGACAAAAAGCTTCCTAAACAGTTAAAATTAGGAGCAGACACCATGAAAGTGGTATCAATTGACCACAGTAGAAATTTGCAAATGGCAGAGCAGCAGTAAGCCATGGGCCAAGCGGTCTGGGCCAGCATTTGCAGCTTTGAATTGAAGTTTCAATGAGGACCTAGTAGCTAAGAGAGAGGTGTAAGCCTTCTTAGTTGGGAGCCCTGATGCCTCATGCAACACCTCCAATTTTTTTTTCCAGCCACACTCAGATGGCACAAACATTCAGTAATATTGGTAGAAAAATGTAAGGAAAGCAACACAGATAGTTGAGTGAAAGTAAATGCAGGCTTGCCTCTCAGGAAACCCTACTTGTGCAGGAAACACACATGAAGGACACCTAACTTGGAGTCTCCACACTTCAATTATTGTCACACGCTATTAAAATGGCATCAATTTCCACAGAATAGAAACAGTATAATAGGCTTCTGACACACCTTTTACTACAGGCGGTTACCAGGCGGTCCCACCAGATGAAGACACAACTTGGATTTCCACAGAGTAGAAACAGTATAATAGGACTTGTACACCTCTTCCACTACAGGCAACCCACCAGATGGAGACACAACTTGGAGTTTCCGCAGTTCAAAAAATTATTGTCACACACCACTAAAGTGGCATCAATTTCCACAGAGTAGAAATAGTATAATGGCCCTATGACACCCCTTCCACTACAGGCAACCCATCAGATGGTGACTGTTGTATGAATTGGGACTCAGACTGCTTTCCTGATTTGAAAGGGGGTGAGGTGGAAGATTATGCAGATTGTCCTGTCACCTGCATGCACCAGAGGAAGGTGTTTCATTTGGATGTGTAACAGGCAAAGATCAACCACATCCTCTCTTTCCTTGCAGCTACACCATCACCAGCAGCAACATGGCCACGTCCCCTATTTGATGGTTTCCTCATTCTTATCATCCCAGAAAAGTGCAGAGTAGGGTTGAGCGACTTTTGTTTTTATAGGATCGGGTCGGATTTCACGAAACCCGACTTTTTCAAAAGTCACGCGACCAATCACAAGCCGCGACGTCATCGAAAGGTCCTTCAGGCGCTCATTCTTAGGAAGGAAGGCTCCCGGTTACAACCAGGGCGCGTCCGAGGGTGAGTATAGCAATATTTTTTATTTTTATTCTTTAATTTACACTTAAATCTGAATTCCGATACCGATTACCGATATCTTAAACATATCGGGAATCGGTATCGGAATTCCTATAACAGATTCAGAAGATCGCCGACCTCATGGCCGACCCCACACAGGGGTCGCGTTTCATGAAACCCAACTTTGCCAAAAGTCGGCGACTTCTGAATCTGGCCGACCCGTTTCGCTCTACCCCAGTGCAGAGTATTACATGGTCTGCATGCAAAGGGAGTGTGGAGAGCAGATTATTACACTTCCTATTAGCAGAGCATCCTCACAGAGCCTGTTTTCAGAGCAATCTCAAAAAAATATTTTTAAAAAACAAAGAACAAATAGTGTTGGCTACTTTTTCCTCCACCTCTTCCACCTACACCACCATGTCCACCTCTATCTCCTCTTCCACTTGGACATCCGCCTCATGGCTCAAGATTATTAATTTTTATTTTTTTGTATTCTATGTATTTTTAAGTCATTTTTCTATCCACATTTGCTTTCTGGCAATTGTCCTGCTGTTACCCACATTTTGCTTCCTCTTGCAGCCCCATAGCCCTTACTATGAACATTTTACAGCCATTTTACAGCACCAAAGTTCAGGTTCCCATTGACTACTAATGGGTTTGAGTTTGGGTCAAGTTGTGATGCCTGAACCATACTTTGGACTACATTTCCACCAAACCCTATGAACCCCAACATCCACAGGGCCGTTCATCCCTAATGACAGCAGATTTTTTTTCAGCACAGATGGATAACAAAACAGTCGTTTATTTGGGTAAAGCAATCAAATGGTCTCACTGATTTGGTGTCACATGAACCTCTCAGACTGGAACAAAGATAACCCACCCACTCTTTCTCCAAACTCAGCACAACTACCATACCTGGTAGAAGTCCAGCTGCCTTTTATTATGCATATAAGACCTGGATTGGAGTATGGGAGCTTTGCACCCAGGCTGATCATTCTTATTTATGCTTTTTGTCTCCAATTAATCAATGCATTGATTTGGTCACCCCTTGTGTCTTCCCTAAAAATTTGCTGATCCTATAGACTATGAATTTCAAAAAATTCGATAATCAATCAGCAATATCTATTACTTAAACAAGAGTGATCTAGTTTGGTAACATTTTTTTTTTTTAGAATTAAAGCATTGCATTCTCTTAAGAAGTGCATTAAAAAGAGAAAAAAAAACATTCCGTCATTTCTATAATACGTAATGCTTAGTATTTGTGGTAAATGTTGAAATAATGTGCAGTGTCAAATTATTATTTTATATTTTTTCTAAGTTAGCTTCTGTTCAAATTGACATTTCACATTTTCTCATTTCTGCCTCTTTCACAACAATATAATGGTTGAATTAGATTTGCAAGATCTATATACAATTTTCAGTTCTGCATGACCTACCCCTTAACCGTATTATGCTTTCACCTTAGATTTTTATCTGTTATCATGAGAATTCCACTTTAGAAATTTGAAGCCCCATGGTAATACTGTAGTTCCTAAATAAAATAACTCTGGTATCTTAAGGATAAGCACCAAGAAACTAATTCCACTGTGCATTCCCTACTGGCCTGCAGCTGCAATAAAAATATTATGCAGTTACAATAAAAAAGAAGAAAAAAAACATAAAATTTTGGCATTATTGTGTCTGTAGACACTTGACGGTGAAAATGATTTTTTTTCTTCATGTTAGTGAGCATATGAAGGCTGAACATTATGTAATGAATATTTTTATATTTTTATTATTATTAGTTGCAGGATGTTAGTATTATTGTTAATATTAAGGGTAATTGTATTATAAGTCTATTAAGTCTATAAAATTCTACAATTTTCTTCAAATACATTATGGACATAGCTCTCAACGACTCTTTTCTTCCCTAAGTTCAGTGTAATGCTTCAGGAAATATTTGTTATGACATGGCAGCTTCCTGGTTCCAATGTTCTTTGGAAACTTTTTCTACCTTGTCTTTTTGTGTGTGATTTGTAATTGATAACATATAATGTTGATTGCACTTACTGAACTCTGCATTATACTTCCACATTATATACCTTGGCATTGATGGCCGCCAATACTACTATTCTTGCTTGTCTTTTCCCATTAGTTCCTACTTACTGTACCTGGTGGCCCAGGCAGCGTCCTGTTCAGATTTTTATCCACCTCTGTGTATTTTTAACCTCTGCATTTCATGTGATTGTTTTGATGTGATAAAATAAAAATTGCTTTATTTTTAATTTTTTATTGTGTCCCATACATATTATTCACTGTTGATTTTGTTCAATTATATTGCTTTGGGACGGTATAGTGAAGGGATTGATGTCTTAGTTATTGTAATAATCAAAAGATATAGTAAATGAAAAGTCACTCAAGCAATATGTTCAACAGAGCAGTGTTATCTTTTTCACAATTTTCATATTTTCACAAGCCAATTTTCATTTTTGCGCTTTTGATTCTTCCTCTCCTTCTTCTTTTGTATTCTTCCATTGACACAGCCATATGGTAGCTTATTTTTGAGCAGACACCATTCTTTTCATCATTTACCATGTACTGAAAAAATGAGAAAAAAAAAGGAAATTGATGAACAAAAAAGATAGATATTTCTTTTAACTTTACATTTACAACATTCATTTTGTGGTCAAAATGACCAATATGATTTTTTATATCAGCGTGGTTGTAGTGATACCAAACTTGTACAGTTTTTTTAATATTATATGTAAAAAAAAAAATTGAGACATTTGAAAAAAATTGTGTATCCATTTTCTGAGACCTGTAACATTTTATTTTTTGCGTCGATAAAGCAGTATGAGGGAGTTGTGAGATGATATTATTTATTGATATTATTTTAGAGTACATATTATGTTTGGATCATTTTTTATTAAATTTTTTGTTTAAGTGTAGTGACCAAAAATGGTATTTCTGGCATTAAATTTTTTTTGTCTTTGCTTACAGCATTTATGGTACAGGTTAAATAACTTTACATTTATATTTTATATTTTGATATATAACACTTACCGATGTGGTGATACCAAAAATATTTATTTTTCATTTAACCTTATTGTATTTATTTTTAATGGGAAAAAAAAAGAGTGATTACTAGTGTTGAGCATTCCGATACCGCAAGTATCGGGTATCGGCCGATACTTGCGGTATCGGAATTCCGATACCGAGATCCGATACTTTTGTGGTATCGGGTATCGGTATTGGATCCATAGGGATGTGTAAAATAAAGAATTAAAATAAAAAATATTGATATATTCACCTGTCCGGCGGCCCCTGGACATCACGCTGGTAACCGGCAGGCTTCTTTGTTTAAAATGCGCGCGTTTAGGACCTGCGAATGACGTCCCGGCTTCTGATTGGTCGCGTGCCGCCCATGTGACCGCCACGCGACCAATCAGAAGCCGCGACGTCATTCTCATTCAAAAAAAGTTTGTGAACAGCAGTTTTCAGCTCTTTCCACAGATTCTCGATTGGATTGAGGTCTGGACTTTGACTTGGCCATTCTGACACCTGGATACATTTATTTGTGAACCATTCCATTGTAGATTTTGATTTATGTTTGGGACCATTGTCTTGTTGGAAGACAAATCTCCGTCCCAGTCTCAGGTCTTTTGCAGACTCCAACAGGTTTTCTTCAAGAATGGTCCTGTATTTGGCTCCATCCATCTTCCCATCAATTTTAACCATCTTCCCTGTCCCTCCTGAAGAAAAGCAGGCCCAAACCATGATGCTGCCACCACCCTGTTTGACAGTGGGGATGGTGTGTTCAGGGTGATGAGCTATGTTGCCTTTATGCCAAACATATCTTTCGACATTGTTGCCAAAAAGTTCGATTTTAGTTTCACCTGACCAGAGCACCTTCTTCCACATGTTTAGTGTGTCTCCCAGGTAGCTGGTACCCTGACGAAGGAACCCCCTGACGAAGGAACTTTTGGGTCCGAAACACGTGTCGCGGGGGCACAGCTTGATATATTTGGCGGTCCTGGAGATATTTTTCCCTCAGCTTTGTATAGTAAGTAATACTGAATCATATACATATTGAGCATTGTCCCATGTAGAGAGTGTACGGTATACCTGGCATACCATTTTCTTCTTGTTATACACACAGCACTTTGGTCAATATTGTTTACATGTGAGCTTGTCACGTATGAATTATCCTTTTTATATATATAAAATAGCACTATGCACTTTCTTACTTTTTCATGCGATTTTTTTATACGGTATTTGGTTTACACTTTGCACTTTTTGGCCAGTAATTGCTGCATGTGAACTCTATATACAACATATATAGAGGAAGTCATCTCTGTATTATTAGCACTAAGCACTTTCTGGACATACATTTACATTTGCTTGGAGAGTATATATACATTTTTTAGATCCATTCCAATTTTATATAAATATTGTTTTTTACGTATATGATCTCAGCTTTTATACTTTTAAGCTTTCTGGGGTATCCAGTTTATATATTTATATAGATTTTTGACCTGCCTAATGTACTTATATGTTTTTATGTGCACAGAAGTAAATACATATACATAGTATTTTAATTCTTTAATTTTACTGATTTTTTTGCTGTTGCTACACATAAATAAAAGTAATTTATTCAAATGTTCCCTGTCATCATTATTCTTCTTGGTCTGATCCAGATTCGGTGAATGTTCCCCTCGCTTTTCTAGTGGTTTTCACTTATTTCTTTGACACAGGTGGTGGCCGGGTTTATTATTGATACTAATCTATGGGTATACTATCTATATAGTATTTATATCTTTTTTATATATATACCTGGTTTTTACTCCTGTGTTCCGTTGAATAGTAAAAACATGTACAGTAATCTTAAATATTACAAGTCACAACTAGTACAGGAGGAGAGAGGAACCTGCCCGTGAGGGCTCACAAGCTTCAAGGGATGGGTGAGAATACAGTAGGCGAGGGTAGAGCTGGTCATGCAGTGGTTTGGTCGAACAGTGGTTACTGCAGGTTGTAAGCTTGTCAGAAGAGGTAGGTCTTCAGGTTCTTTTTGAAGGTTTCCATGGTGGACAAGAGTCTGATATGTTGGGGTAGAGAGTTCCAGAGTAGGGGGGATACATGGGAGAAATCTTGTATGTGATTGTGGAAAGAGGAGATAAGAGAGGGGTATAGAAGGAGATCTTGTGAGGATTGGAGGTTGCGTGCTAGTAAGTACCAGGAGATAAGTTCACAGATGTATGGAGGACTCAGATTGTGGATGGCTTTGTATGTCATGTTTAGGGTTTTGAACTGGAGTCTTTGGGTAATGGGGAGCCATTGCAGGGATTGACAGAGGGGAGAGGCTGGGGAATAGCGGCGGTACAGGTGGATCAGTCTGGCAGCATAGTTTAGAATAGATTGGAGGGGTGCAAGAGTGTTAGAGGGGAGGCCACCGAGCATGAGGTTACAATAATCAAGGCTGGAGATGATGAGGGCATGGACTAGGGTTTTTGCAGATTCTTGGTTTAGGAATGTACGGATACAGGAAATATTTTTGAGTTGAAGTCGGCAGGAAGTGGAAAGGGCTTGGATATGTGGTTTGAAGGAGAGATGGGATCAGTACCAAGGATTACCCTAAAGCAGTGAGCTTGTGGGTCAGGGGAGAGTGCGCAGCCATTACTTTACTTTACCTTGAGCAGTCTATTATTCATTAAATATAACCATTCACCATTCTGGAACGTTTGATCCACTCCCATCTGTTCCTTTATCTCTCAGATAACGTTCTTCTTGACCCTTTGCAATCTTTTTTCCCCTCCTTACACTCTACTGAAACTGTCCTTACTAAAGTCTCTTATGATCTGCTAACATCTATATCTAATGGTCACTACTCCCTGCTGATTCTCCTTGATCTCTCTGCAGCATTCGTCACTGTAGATCACCAGCTCCTCCTCACTATGCTGTGATCTAAAGGGCTCAATGATACTGCTTTCTCTTTGTTCTTTTCTGCCTCTCTGACCAATCCTGCACTGCATTTTTTGCTGACTTCTCTTCTGCTCCCCTTCCACTTACTGTGGTGGCTCCTCAGAGATCAGTTCTAGGCCCCCTCCTCTTCTCTCTTTACACACAGATGACAGCGTGGAAAGCAACGGATGCATGGGCCCCCCAGTCCGGTGAATGGGATTCGGGTTTGGGTACTGTTCTAGTATCCAAATTGAACTTATTTTTAAATGATCGGCTGAGCCTGAACATCCACAGGCTCACTCATCACTAATACTGATACCTTGGGATGAATTCCTATAGTATTATTGTCAGCTGTGACCACAGGTGAACACAGACAACGCACTGCTCCTGTGCATAGCTCTTGTCTTTCTGATTGTTAATTTGATAAGATATACTAGTCATATCACTCTTTTCTATTGCTCTTGAGAAAATATTTCACTGATCTTAGGAACTGTAAGCAATGGATGGAAGTCATCAGTCAAATAATACATTTTATGCAATTTAAAATACAGCAGGGAGAGCTATTATTATGCTTTTCAATTTGTAGTGGATCTTGGTAAACCCGAGCAGGTTGCAAATATTTTATGAGTTTGACCATATCTGAATTTAAACCTTAGCTACCTGTTAGTAAGTACCCATTTATATAAAGTGTATAGGAGATCTTTATGTACACAATACATTAAGAAGGGAGGGGGGAGATGAAAAGTCCGCTCACCCTGAAAGTAGTAGCAAGACCAGCTGGTAGGCTTGTGTGGAGCAGCCCCTAGGATGGACTGCATAGCAAAGCAGAGAGAAAGGAATTCCAGCAAGGCAGCAGGTATGTGAGAGATAAAATCCACGATTTATTAGGTACTTTAAAACAGTGGCAGTTCCTCCATTAGCATAACGACCTACACGTTTTGGCTTTCAAAGCCTAAGGGTACCGTCACACTAAGCGACACTGCAGCGATACCGACAATGATGTTGATCGCTGCAGCATCGCTGTTTGGTCGCTGGAGAGCTGTCACACAGACAGCTCTCCAGCGACCAACGATCCCGAAGTCCCCTGGTAACCAGGGTAAACATCAGGTTACTAAGCGCAGGGCCGCGCTTAGTAACCCAATGTTTACCCTGGTTACCAGCGTAAACGTTAAAAAAACAAACATTACATACTTAACTTCAGCTGTCTGTCCTCCGGCGCTCTGCTTTCCTCTGCACTGTCAGCGCCGGTCAGCTGGAAAGCAGAGCAGTGACGTCACCGCTCTGCTTTCTGGCTGGTTGGCGCTGACCCAGGATGCAGGAGGAGTGCAGAGAAGCACAGCGGCGGGGACAGACACCGGAATGTAAGTATGTAGTGTTTGTTTTTTTAACATTTACGCTGGTAACCAGGGTAAACATCGGGTTACTAAGCGCCGCCCTGCGCTTAGTAACCCAATGTTTACCCTGGTTACCAGTGAAGACATCGCTGGATCGGTGTCACACACGCCGATCCAGCGATGTCAGCGGGAAGTCCAGCGAAGAAATAAAGTTCTGGACTTTCCTCAGCGACCAACGATCTCCCAGCAGGGGCCTGATCGTTGGTCGCTGTCACACATAACGATTTCCTTAACGATATCGTTGCTACGTCACAAAAAGCAACGATATCGTTAACGATATTGTTATGTGTGACGGTACCTTTACTCTTGGTAACCAAGAGATTTTATCTCTCACATACTTGCTGACCTGTGGGAATTCCTTTCTATCTGCTTATGTATACAATGGTGTATATTATATGGAACAATTGCTTTAATAAGGGTTTTCCATTTTAGACAGTACATACTTGTTGGAAACCTCTTGCTGAGATAACCAGTGCTTAGATGTGATCTGAGGGATGTAATTGTCAAATTTCATCACAGGTCTACCACATGAGACAATAAACATAACGCTTTGCACATTGACATCAAAGGCTTGTCTGCATAATACAGGACTGGACAAAATACAGGACAGAGCAACACTTTTTAAAATTACTCTCCACCCTGTGAGATGAGGACCATGAATCTGTTAACCCAGAATCCACTCATAAGGTATATAAAAATAAGTTTTCTAAACTGGACAACCACTTTAAACTAAGCTCCATATTTACAAAAGGTCAAGCCCTATCATATTGGAACCCTATATCGGAAAAAACGTGTTGAGAATTTATAATTGCACACTAGCACAAGTTAAATCCATTTCACTCCCAGTCAAAAACAATGAAAAGTGTTATAGAAGATGCAAAGTTTGTGTCAGTAGCAAATATTTCCCATTTATTCATAAAACGAGACATGTATTTTCATTTTGACTGATGAAAGACAATGGTCTTATCCTGTATATTGAATCAAAACCATGATAGCTGACATCTTGGCCTACTGATCATAAAAATAAATGGAGAATATATTACAACATGCATCATACAGTCTAATCATCAATCATATAATTCTGAGAAAAATTAAAGAAACTTCATCTGTCTCTGGGAATTATGTTATGTGGTGATGTTAGGTCGTGGTAGGAATTATCTGCATAAACAGTAATATCAAACATTATTTATTTTCTTACAAGGACAAAATGACTTTCCATTGAGAATAAGTTTGTTCCCAAGACAAAAGTAGGATTTTGCCAATTATGTGTCAAAGTTTTTAATGTATTTACCATTTTTAAAGTAAACATTGTTTATACTTTTCAAGTTTAAATTCCATTTTATTATTTGATTTTTTATGTATACTGTAGACATGGGACTTGCGGCAGGTTGAATGAAAAATTAATATGCTTTTCAATTGCCAAAAAGTTTACTGTACCCACTATGTAGTCATAACTTATGCCCCTCAATAATCAAATTGAAACACTAAGAATGATAAGATGTGCGATTTTAAAAGTCACAGGATTGATAGACGTGTATATGTGATGGTGGGCACAACGAAAAATATACTAAAAGAATCAACCCAATGCATACGAAACATGTAACAAAGAAACCAAAGAAAAAAAGGTATGCACACAGAAGGGATCACCTGTTGTGAATTCTGTGGATGAATTCACTCCTGTGGTCACAAGTGGTACTGCAGCTTCTGAGCTTCCTCCCTCAGGTGTTCTGGTGAGCTCGTTGGCTGCTTTGTTATTTAACTCCGCCTGATTCTGTCTTCCTTGCTCCTGGTCAATGTTCCAGTGTTGGATCTGTGCTTCTGGATCTTTCCTGTGGCCTGCTGCTCTGCTTAGATAAGTGCTTCTTTGCTTTTGTTGCTACTTTTTCTGTCCAGCTTGTCAATTCGTTTTGCTGGAAGCTCTGAGACGCAAAGGGTGTACCGCCGTGCCGTTAGTTCGGCACGGTGGGTCTTTTTACCCCCTTTGCGTGGTTTTTGCTTTAGGGTTTTTTTGTAGACTGCAAAGTTCTCTTTGCTATCCTCGCTCTATCTAGAATATCGGGCCTTACTTTGCTGAATCTATTTCATCCCTACGTTTGTCTTTTCATCTTGCTAACAGTCATTATATGTGGGGGGCTGCCTTTTCCTTTGGGGTATTTCTCTGAGGCAAGTCAGGCTTGTTTTTCTATCTTCAGGCTAGTCAGCTCCTCAGGCTGTGCCGAGTTGCATAGGTAGTTTCAGGCGCAATCCACAGCCACCTTTAGTTGTGTTTAGGATAGGTTCAGGTTTGCAGTCTACAGAGATTCCACGTCTCAGAGCTAGTTCTATTGTTTTTGGGATTTGTCAGATCACTGTATGTGCTTTGACTTCTGGCACACTGTGTCACTGGATTGCCTTCATAACAGTACTAGGAACCAAACTAATGATTCTCAATAGAGGGAAAAAAGAAGTTCTGACATCATTTTTTTTCCTCAGCTCTGTGTTCATTTTTTTTTTTCCCCTAGACATTTGGGTGTTTCAGGACACAGGTGTGGACATGGATATTCAGAGTCTGTGCTCTTCAATGGATAATCTCGTTATAAATGTACAAAAGATTCAAGATACTATAGATCAGAAATCTATGCTAGAACCAAGAATTCCTATTCCTGATTTGTTTTTTGGTGATGGAACTAAGTTTCTTAATTTCAAAAATAATTGTAAGCTATTTCTGGCCTTGAAACCTCATTCTTCTGGTAACCCTGTTCAACAGGTTTTGATTATTATTTCTTTTTTGCGCGGCGACCCTCAGGACTGGGCATTTTCTCTTGCGCCAGGAGACCCTGCATTGAGTAATGTCAATGCGTTTTTCCTGGCGCTCGGATTACTTTACGATGAGCCTAATTCAGTGGATCAGGCTGAAAAGAATTTGCTGGCTTTGTGCCAGGGTCAGGATGATATAGAAGTATATTGTCAGAAATTTAGGAAGTGGTCAGTACTCACTCTGTGGAATGAATCTGCGCTGGCAGCTTTGTTCAGAAAGGGTCTCTCTGAGGCTCTTAGGGATGTCATGGTGGGTTTTCCTATACCTGCTGGTTTGAATGAGTCTATGTCTTTGGCCATTCAGATCGGTCGACGCTTGCGCGAGCGTAAATCTGTGCACCATTTGGCGGTATTGTCTGAGATTAAACCTGAGCCTATGCAGTGCGATAGGACTATGACCAGAGTTGAACGGCAAGAACACAGACGTCTGAATGGTCTGTGTTTCTACTGTGGTGATTCCACTCATGCTATTTCTGATTGTCCTAAGCGCACTAAGCGGTTCGATAGGTCTGCCGTCATTGGTACTGTACAATCCAAATTCCTTCTGTCCATTACCTTGATATGCTCTTTGTCATCGTATTCTCTCATGGCATTTGTGGATTCAGGCGCTGCCCTGAATCTGATGGATTTGGATTATGCTAAACGTTGTGGGTTTTTCTTGGAGCCTTTGCGGTGTCCTATTCCCTTGAGAGGAATTGATGCTACACCTTTGGCCAAGAATAAGCCTCAATACTGGACCCAGCTGACCATGTGCATGGCTCCTGCACATCAGGAAGTTATTCGCTTTTTGGTGCTACATAATCTGCATGATGTGGTCATGTTGGGGTTGCCATGGCTGCAAACCCATAATCCAGTTTTGGATTGGAACTCTATGTCGGTATCCAGCTGGGGTTGTCAGGGGGTACATGGTGATGTTCCATTTGTGTCAATTTCGGCATCCACTCCTTCTGAGGTCCCGGAGTTCTTGTCTGATTATCAGGATGTATTTGAGGAGCCCAAGTCCGATGCCCTACCTCCGCATAGGGATTGTGATTGTGCTATCAATTTGATTCCTGGTAGTAAATTCCCTAAAGGTCGATTATTTAATTTATCCGTGCCTGAACACGCCGCTATGCGCAGTTATGTGAAGGAATCCCTGGAGAAGGGACATATTCGCCCATCATCATCACCACTGGGAGCAGGGTTCTTTTTTGTAGACAAGAAGGATGGTTCGCTGAGACCATGTATTGATTACCGCCTTCTTAATAAGATCACTGTTAAATTTCAGTATCCCTTGCCATTGTTATCTGACTTGTTTGCTCGGATTAAGGGGGCTAGTTGGTTCACTAAGATAGATCTTCGTGGTGCGTATAATCTGGTGAGAATCAGGCAAGGAGATGAATGGAAAACTGCATTTAATACGCCCGAGGGTCATTTTGAGTATCTAGTGATGCCGTTCGGACTTGCCAATGCTCCATCTGTGTTTCAGTCTTTTATGCATGACATCTTCCGTGAGTATCTGGATAAATTTCTGATTGTTTACTTGGATGACATTTTGATCTTCTCAGATGATTGGGACTCTCATGTGAAGCAGGTCAGAATGGTTTTCCAGGTCCTGCGTGCTAATTCTTTGTTTGTGAAGGGATCAAAGTGTCTCTTCGGTTTGCAGAAAGTTTCATTTTTGGGGTTCATCTTTTCCCCTTCTACTATCGAGATGGATCCGGTTAAGGTCCAAGCCATCCAGGATTGGACTCAGCCGACATCTCTGAAAAGTCTGCAAAAATTCCTGGGCTTTGCTAATTTTTATCGTCGCTTCATCTGTAATTTTTCTAGCATTGCCAAACCATTGACCGATTTGACCAAGAAGGGTGCTGATTTGGTTAATTGGTCTTCTGCTGCTGTGGAAGCTTTTCAGGAGTTGAAGCATTGTTTTTGTTCTGCCCCTGTGTTGTGTCAACCAGATGTTTCTCTTCCGTTCCAGGTCGAGGTTGATGCTTCTGAGATTGGAGCAGGGGCGGTTTTGTCACAGAGAGGTTCTGGTTGCTCAGTGTTGAAACCATGTGCTTTCTTTTCCAGGAAGTTTTCGGCTGCTGAGCGTAATTATGATGTGGGCAACCGAGAGTTGCTGGCCATGAAGTGGGCATTCGAGGAATGGCGTCATTGGCTTGAAGGAGCTAAGCATCGCGTGGTGGTATTGACTGATCATAAGAACCTTACTTATCTCGAGTCTGCCAAGCGCTTGAATCCTAGACAGGCCCGTTGGTCGTTATTTTTTGCCCGCTTCGATTTTGTGATTTCGTACCTTCCGGGCTCTAAAAATGTGAAGGCGGATGCTCTGTCTAGGAGTTTTGTGCCCGACTCTCCGGGTTCATCTGAGCCGGCGAGTATCCTCAAGGAAGGAGTCATTGTGTCTGCCATCTCCCCTGATTTGCGGCGAGTGTTGCAAAAATTTCAGGCGAATAAACCTGATCGTTGTCCGGCGGAGAAACTGTTCGTCCCTGATAGGTGGACTAATAAACTTATCTCTGAACTTCATTGTTCGGTGTTGGCTGGTCATCCTGGAATCTTTGGTACCAGAGAGTTAGTGGCTAGATCCTTCTGGTGGCCATCTCTGTCACGGGATGTACGTACTTTTGTGCAGTCCTGTGGGATTTGTGCTAGGGCTAAGCCCTGCTGTTCACGTGCCAGTGGGTTGCTTTTGCCCTTGCCGATCCCAAAGAGGCCTTGGACACATATTTCCATGGATTTCATTTCTGACCTTCCCGTTTCTCAAAAGATGTCAGTCATTTGGGTGGTCTGTGATCGCTTTTCTAAAATGGTCCATCTGGTGCCCTTGGTTAAATTGCCTTCCTCCTCTGATTTGGTGCCTTTGTTCTTCCAGCATGTGGTTCGTTTGCATGGCATTCCTGAGAATATTGTTTTTGACAGAGGTTCCCAGTTTGTTTCCAGGTTTTGGCGAGCTTTTTGTGGTAGGATGGGCATTGACCTATCTTTTTCCTCGGCTTTCCATCCTCAGACTAATGGCCAGACCGAACGAACCAATCAGACCTTGGAAACATATCTGAGATGTTTTGTTTCTGCTGACCAGGATGATTGGGTGTCCTTTTTGCCATTGGCTGAGTTCGCCCTTAATAATCGGGCCAGCTCGGCTACCTTGGTATCTCCATTTTTCTGCAATTCTGGGTTCCATCCTCGTTTCTCTTCAGGACAGGTTGAGTCTTTGGACTGTCCTGGTGTGGATTCTGTGGTGGACAGGTTGCAGCAGATCTGGACTCAGGTAGTGGACAATTTGACCTTGTCCCAGGAGAAGGCACAACTTTTCGCTAATCGCAGACGCCGTGTGGGTCCCCGACTTCGTGTTGGGGATCTGGTTTGGTTATCTTCTCGTCATATTCCTATGAAGGTTTCCTCTCCTAAATTTAAACCTCGTTTTATTGGTCCGTATAGGATTTCTGAGATTCTCAATCCTGTGTCTTTTCGTCTGACCCTCCCAGACTCCTTTTCCATACATAATGTATTCCATAGGTCGTTGTTGCGGAGATACGTGGCACCTATGGTTCCATCTGTTGAGCCTCCTGCCCCGGTTTTGGTGGAGGGGGAATTGGAGTATATTGTGGAGAAAATTTTGGATTCTCGTGTTTCTAGACGGAAACTCCAGTATCTGGTTAAATGGAAGGGTTACGCTCAGGAAGATAATTCCTGGGTTTTTGCCTCTGATGTCCATGCTCCAGATCTTGTTCGTGCCTTTCATGTGGCTCATCCTGGTCGGCCTGGGGGCTCTGGTGAGGGTTCGGTGACCCCTCCTCAAGGGGGGGGGGGTACTGTTGTGAATTCTGTGGATGAATTCACTCCTGTGGTCACAAGTGGTACTGCAGCTTCTGAGCTTCCTCCCTCAGGTGTTCTGGTGAGCTCGTTGGCTGCTTTGTTATTTAACTCCGCCTGATTCTGTCTTCCTTGCTCCTGGTCAATGTTCCAGTGTTGGATCTGTGCTTCTGGATCTTTCCTGTGGCCTGCTGCTCTGCTTAGATAAGTGCTTCTTTGCTTTTGTTGCTACTTTTTCTGTCCAGCTTGTCAATTCGTTTTGCTGGAAGCTCTGAGACGCAAAGGGTGTACCGCCGTGCCGTTAGTTCGGCACGGTGGGTCTTTTTACCCCCTTTGCGTGGTTTTTGCTTTAGGGTTTTTTTGTAGACTGCAAAGTTCTCTTTGCTATCCTCGCTCTATCTAGAATATCGGGCCTCACTTTGCTGAATCTATTTCATCCCTACGTTTGTCTTTTCATCTTGCTAACAGTCATTATATGTGGGGGGCTGCCTTTTCCTTTGGGGTATTTCTCTGAGGCAAGTCAGGCTTGTTTTTCTATCTTCAGGCTAGTCAGCTCCTCAGGCTGTGCCGAGTTGCATAGGTAGTTTCAGGCGCAATCCACAGCCACCTTTAGTTGTGTTTAGGATAGGTTCAGGTTTGCAGTCTACAGAGATTCCACGTCTCAGAGCTAGTTCTATTGTTTTTGGGTTTTGTCAGATCACTGTATGTGCTCTGACTTCTGGCACACTGTGTCACTGGATTGCCTTCATAACAATCACCTTATCAACTATGAACAAATACACAAACCATTAAACTACAAAAAATATAAAAACATAAAAAAGCCAAATGCTGTTGATAGCCTGACTGTGCATAGCTGTCTTCCCCAAAATAATCACAATGTACCAAAAAAAGCACCATCAGAGACCAAGCTGGAGTACAAATACAAGAAATAGTAAAGGGCAGTTGATGTTTGCCAAAAAGAATTTTCTGTATGTACCTCCGTTGATGGCGCCCTGCCATCCACAAAATAGGAAAAAAAAGTCAATGCATGCTGTTTATCACATCAATAAGCAGAGTAATAAATGTATCAAGCTCTTAAATATTTGAGCAGGTATAAAGAGCAACCTATAAATGTGGTGGGTCAAATAACGACCGGTTCCCAAATGCGGTTAATGTCTGAAAAGGTAAAACAGATCATGGTGAATAAAATGCTATATTCTGCTGGGGAAACAAAGCCCCACATGTATAGACACACACAAGGTGTCTTACTCAGGGGTTGAGCCAGTGGGAAGAGTAAGACTTATATATAAGAAAAAATCATAAAGAATACTCACCAGCTGTAGCGAGAGAGGCAGAACTGCGGCATACCAGGATTCTTTAAGCGCGTGCGTGCTGATGAACAGTCATGTGTCATCACAAAATTGGCTATGCGCAAGTGCACTGCCAGCCAATCAGGATGGTAACACGCAGATTGCATCACCTGCTCGGCTATGAGCAGGCGCACAGCTGGCCAATCAGAATGCCTCCTGTGGCCACGTCCAGGGAGGTTGGCTACAGTCACATGGCTCTTAAATTGAAATAATATGTGCAACTGTAGTCACAGGAACATAAAGCTGCTTGGAGATGGTCTTATAACGTTTACTTTTAACATGTTTATCTATAATTTTCTTTCTAATCTCCTGAGACAACTCTTTCCTTCGTTTCCTCTGGTCCAGGTTGAGTGTGATACACACCATGTCACCAAACAGCACAGTGAGTATCTGTAGCCCTATATACAGGCCCACTCACTGATTCCAAGTTCGTAAACACCTGTGATGCTAGTTAGTGGACACACCTTGATTTAACATATCCCTTTTATCACATTATTTTCAGGGCTACCATCATTTCTGTCCAGGCCTATTTCATGAGTTTTATTTTTTTTTAAATTCTGTGGAAGCATGGTTGAAAAGCAATATCTGACTATCATTTCATTTTCATAGATCTTTTATTTATTATTACTTTTGTCAGATTCAAGTTATTTCTGTGACCATTGTGGGTTTTTCTGTCATTAAACGAGGGGTACCAACAATTTTGACCATGTGTGTAGTATGTGTTACCTAAGATTATTATCATTATAAAAGTATGTTAGTGTCCATACAAATAAGGGTAAGCCATCAAAATTGTCCATAGGACAAACAAGATAAAAGAGAAGGCTGTTAGCTGGAAGTGATTGGGACTACAAAAGTGACCTAATACGAATGAAGAAAAATAAATGTATTTATATACACACACACAATGGATGGATGTACACACATAGATATATACATTCAAAGTGATTGAAAATCTGTGGCTAGACCTCAAAACAAGCTGAAAACATGAAAATATGTTTGTTTTTGCCTAAAATACAACGAAAATGTGTCATCTTTAAGTTTAGGACTTTTAGAGATCATTTCATCTTCCACCTGCTTAACCCCTTTCTGACATCTGATTAACTATCTTGTCCAGATGGCCTGGGCCCATATGACCACCGACGGGATAGTATGTCATATGCGATCAGCCGCGCTCATGGCGGGAGCGCGGACGATCGCAGCCGGGTGTCAGCTAATTATCACAGCTGACATCCGGTACTATGCGCCAGGAGAGGTCACGGACCACTCCCGGCAAATTAACCGCCGGAACAAATCAAACATGATCGCAGCGTTCCGGTGACATAGGGAAGCATTGCACAGGAAGGGGGCTCCCTGTGTGCTTCCCTGAAACCCTCAGAACAACGCACTCCACGTGAGGAGTGGAGAAGCTGGGGACAAGGAGAACCAGAAAACTGAAGAAAGAGACTGATGAGGATATGAGAACCGGGCTGAGGAAAGAGAACACTGGAACGGTGGAACACGGGAGCAGGTACTAAAATAGAGAAGGAGAAATCAAGGGGTTAATCAGCAACTAGACTGGCGAAGTACAGAGTAACAGCGCGGCCTAACTAAGGCAAGGAAACATGATAATCAGGCGCCTCCACTAAGGGAAATACCTGATGTCAGACACCGATAGGCCAGGATGTACTGCCGGGTCAGGTCACGCAGGAGAATAAAGGCAAAGGGAGCGCGCGGTCAGCAACCTACAGGAGCGCGCCAGTGAGTGCAGGGAGGACGCGTGCCGGGATGTAAGCACCGAGCCCTGGAGTGAGGAGGATGCGGCGGGGAGAGCTACCGACCTGGACCCGGCGGCAGCAGGCGAGGTGTTAGGAGCCGAGGTAACATCCTGCACTGACTGTTAGATCACTGATCTCACACAGTGATATGCAAAGTGTCAGATCAGCGATCTGATAATACATTGTGATGTCCCACCCTGGGACAATGTAAAAAAGTAAAACAAAAAAAAATGCACCGTGTAAAAAATTTTTTTAAATTCCTAAATAAAGAAAAAAAAATCATTCCTATAAATACATTTCTTTATGTAAATAAAAAAAGCAATAAAAATGTGCATATTTAGTATCGCCGCATCCGTAACGATCTGACCTATAAAACTGTCCCACTAGTTAACCCCTTTAGTGAACACCGTAAAAGAAATAAATAAAAACGCTGAACAAAAAGTGGAATAACACGCGATCAAAAAGACAGAAATAAATAAACATGGTACCGCTGAAAACGTTATCTTGTCCTGCAAAAAAAGAGCCATGACACAGTGTCAGAGAAAAAAAAAAGTTATAGCCCTCAGAATAAAGCAAAATAATTATTTTTATATAAAATTGTTTTTATTGTATAAAAGCGCCAAAACATGAAAAAATGATATAAATGAAGTAGCGCTGTTATTGTACTAACCCAAAGAATAAAGCTGCTTTATCAATTTTACCAACCGCGGAACGGTATAAATGCCCCCACAAAAGAAATTCATGAATTTCTGGTTTTTGTTCATTCCTCCTCACAAAAATTGGAATAAAAAGCGATCAAAAATGTCATGTGCCCGAAAATGGTACAAATAAAAACGTCAACTCGTCCCGCAAAAAAGCAAGACCTCACATGACTCTGTGGACCAAAATATGGAAAATTTATAGCTCTCAAAATGTGGTGACGCAAAAACTAGTTTTTGTAATAAAAAGCATTTTTTAGTGTGTGACGGCTGCCAAACATAAAAACCCACTGTAAAAACCCGTTATAAATAGTAAATCAAGCCCCCTTTTATCACCACCTTAGTTAGGGAAAAATAATGAAATAAAATGTCTTTTATTTCCATTTTCCTATTAGGGTTAGGGTTGGGGCTAAAGTTATTATTAGGGCTAAAGTTAGGGTTGGGGCTAAAGTTAGGGTTAGGGTTGGGGTTGGGCTAAAGTTATTATTAGGGCTAAAGTTAGGGTTGGGGCTAATGTTAGGGTCAGGGTTGGAGCTAGAGTTGGGGCTAGGATTTGGATTACCTTTACAGTCGGGTTAGGGATGTCTTAGGGTTAGGGGTGTGGTTAGGGTTATGGTTAGGGTTGTGATTGGGGTTAGGGGTGTGTTGGAGTTAGGGGTGTGTTGGGGTTGGGATTAGGGTTAGGGGTGTGGTTAGGGTTATTGTTAGGGTTAGGGGTGTGTTGGGGTTAGGGGTATGGTTCCGGTTGGGATTAGGGTTAGGGGTGTGTTGGGGTTAGGGTTGGAGTTAGAATTGGGGATTTCCACTGTTTAGGCACATCAGGGGCTCTGCAAACACAGCCTGACGCCCGCAGACCATTCATCAAAGTCTGCATTCCAAGACATCACTACTTCCCTTCCGAGCACCGGCGTATGCCCAAACAGTGGTTTACCCCCACATATGGGGTATCAGCGTACTCTGGACAAATTGGACAACAACTCTTGTGGTCCAATTTTTCCTGATACTCTTGGGAAAATAAAAATTTGGGGGCTAAAAAAATCATTTTTGTGGGAAAAAATGTTTTTTTATTTCCACAGCTCTGCGTTATAAACTTTAGAGAAAGACTTGGGGGTTCAAAGTTTTCACAACACATCTAGATAAGTTCCTTGGGTGGTCTTGTGGGGAGTTTCTACTGTTTAGGTACTTCAGGGGCTCTGCAAATGCAACATGATGCCCGCAGACCAATCCATCAAAGTCTGCATTCCAAAACGCCACTTCTTCCTTTCCATGCTCGGCCATGCACTCAGTGGTTTACCCCCACATATAGAGTAATGTACAACAACTTTTGGGGTCCATTTTCTCCTATTACCCTTGGTAAAATAAAACAAATTGGATCTGAAGTAATTTTTTTATGAAAAAAGTTAAATGTTCATTTTTTTAAAAAACATTCCAAAAATTCCTGTGGCGCGCCTGAAGAGTTAATAAACTTCTTAAATGTGGTTTTGAGCACCTTGAGGGGTGCAATTTTTAGAATGTGTCACTTTTTGGTGTTTTCTATCATATAGACCCCTCAAAGTGACTTCAATTGTGATGTGGTCTCTAAACAATATGGTGTTGTAAAAATGAAAAATCGACGGTCAATTTTAACCCTTATAACTCCCTAACAAAAAAATTTGGTTCCAAAATTGTGCTGATGTAAAGCAGACATGTGGATAATGTTACTTATTAAGTATTTTATGAAAATTCAAAGTTGGAAAGAAACTTTACCACTATCATGAAGTACAATATGTTATGAGAAAACATTGTCAGAATCGCCGGGATCCGTTGAAGTATTACAGAGCTACAACCTCATAAAGGGACAATGGTCAGAATTGTAAAAATTGGCCCGGCAAACCACCCTTGGGGGTAAAGGGGTTAACTTTTCACAATAAAAGTAATTTTGACCAGGGGTGCTCAAACTTTTACATGCCATTGTAGAGCAGAGAAAATAGGAAAAATTACTGGGTAGAAAGGCAAAATGGGCTATTGTGAGTACACAATGCTACATATTATGATAATTGCAATATATAAAGAGGATTAAACATTTAATAGGAGTGCTTCTTTGTTGTGTCATGCATTATTTAAAGGAAACCTGTCTGCAGTTTTGGCCGATATAAGATACGGCCATCACCTTTCAGGGCTGATATACAGCATTTTGTAATGCTGTATATCTGCCCCCAACCCAACCTGGAAGAGAAGAAAAATAACTTTTATTAAACTCACCTGCAGGGCTGTCCGGTCTGAGGGGTGTCACTGGTCGTGATCCAAGCCTCCCATTTTGTTACCATCCCAGTCCTCCTGCTTGCTTGAAAGGTGATGACCATATCTCATATCGGCCAAAACTGCTGACAGGTTCCCTTTAATGAATCATCATTTTAGTGCATCTGATAAATGGCATATGCATTCTTGTGAGAACGTGAAAGGTTGCAATATTTAAGTGGAGCCTCATGTTGTGGCAACATTTTGCAACTTTTCAAAGTTCCAATGAATTAGGCCCAAAATTTTCAAAATATCTCAATTTGTTCAGTATTGACCATGAGCGTCATTCGCAGAAATACATGCACTTTCACACTTTAGCATTATTAATGGTTGCCAGAGAAATGTTCTTCCCCATTGATTGCATCTGGACAAATGATCAAGATCCTCTGTTGGCACCTCTCTTTGCAATTGCTGATGAAGGACATCCCAGATGTGCTCAAAGGAGACAAGTCTGGAGACGCTGCAGGCTATGGTAGTAGGTTTAGGTAAGAGGAAAAGTCAGTGGTGATTTATATGTCAACTATACACATACTGTATATTGATCTCTGGAGTACTAGTATGTACCACCTTATTGTCACTGGTCCTAGCATCATTGTGGTGGTATTATTTGGTTATTATGTAGTAAGATGTGATCAAGGTGTGGGGCTTTATTTCATTTTTATATAGTGGTATTGGTGGTAGTACTGGTGAAAAGTACACTGGGTTTTTGTATTGTGATATTTGATACATGAATAGTAGTCTTTTTTTCCGAGGAAGAACATATATGTTTAAAGATCCAAGAAGAACCACAGTGACGTATTGCATCAGAACGACAAATCAGTGGCTGTAGGGGTACCTAGGTCCCAAATTTTCCCTGAGGCATATAGAACTCTAGGCGTGCCCCTATTTAATATTGCATGAGTGATCACAAACACTACTGCAACTTTTACCACTAGACAGTTAATACCAAACTTGGTGATTACTTTAGAGCTTTGGGTCTGATATCTTTCTTTTGATAGTTAGACTTTTGCCTTATATTATTGTGTAAATTACTTTAAGAAGAATGATTTGGAATAGAATGTAGAGTGTTAACACCACCAATTTGCAATGTAGAAAGTTCTGGAAGGGTAGGAGGAGCAAAGTTTATTTAAGGTTCCACTCTCAATTTGGAGTTTAAATTAGTGTGATTTGTTGTGCAGAAAAGTGATAGCAGAGATTTACAGAAGCATAGTCCTGAATTGTTTGCTTACCAAATAAGGAGGAGGATACTTATATGCCTCTGCATTGCACCGTTAAACTTTTGTACTGGGCTCCTTTTTTAACCACTACTACTACTCTCTTGTTAACCTCTTTATTTGACATCTTGGAGTAAACCACATCCACATCCAGTCTCAATAGTTCAGCAGTGTCATCCCAAACATTATTATTATTTATTTATATAGCACCATTAATTCCATGGTGCTGTACATAAGAAGGGGTTACAGCAAAAGACAAATATCAATTACAGTAAAAAAACTAAAAATGACAGACTGGTACAGAAAGAAGAGGACCCTGCCCTTACCGGCTTACATTCTACAGGATTATGGAGAAGGAGACAGTAGGTCGGGGGTTGCAGTAGCTCCCATGGTGTTGAGGTGGCTATGTGGTCATTACACAGAGGGTGCAGGGGGTGGGCGTCATGGGCACGGATTTGAGGTCGGCAAGATTTTGGGTGTTTATATTGGGTTGGGAGCAATAGAAGGGGATAGTAATGGGAGGTATGAGCTGTGGGGTCCAGGATTGAGAGGTATGTCTCCAGCAGTGAGGAGAAGCAGAGAGAGACAGAGCAGATGGGAGAAGGAGAGTGGGCGGATTGTTTTGTGTTTTACTAGGAGAGATCTGAGGTTGAGGAGCAGATCAGAGGAGGAGGTCAGGTGGGGAGGCAAGAGGGAAAGAGAGATGATTACTTGGTTACTAGCATTCATACCATTCCTAGCCATGAAGTCATCACTGCATCTGAAATACAGTACAAGGCATTCAACAGCCATGATAAAGGATCTGATTCATGCCCAATATACTTCTAACTGTGCAATGCTCAGCATCATCATGTCACATTCTCTTTCATCTGCTTTCTACTTTCCCATATACTGGTGCTTCTGACAAAATTAGAATATCATCAAAAAGTTAATTTATTTCGGTTCTTCAATACAAAAAGTGAAACTCATATATTCTATAGAGTCATTACAAACAGAGTGATCTATTTCAAGTGTTTATTTCTGTTAATGTTAATGATTATGGCCTACTGCCAGTGAAAACCCAAAAATCATTATCTCGGTAAATTACAATACTTTATAACACCTGCTTCAAAAATGGTTTTAAAATCGTAAATGTTGGCCTACTGGAATGTATGTTCAGTAAATGCACCCAATACTTGGTCAGGACTCCATTTGCATCATTTACTGCATCAATGCGGCATGGCATGGAGGTGATCAGTCTGTGGCACTGATGAGGTGTTATGGAAATATTAAATAATTCACAAGGCAATTGATTATAAGACAAGTAGTGATTAATATAATGAACATAATCAAAACTGCAGTCTTAATCAAAAAATGAGGATTAAAATTATAGAAGAAACCACTGAAAGATATACAGTGGGTACGGAAAGTATTCAGACCCCTTTAAATTTTTCACTCTTTGTTTCATTTTAGCCATTTGGTAAATTCAAAAAAGTTCATTTTTTTCTCATTAATGTACACTCTGTGATATTTTAGTTTTTCTTTTTTTAATAATTTTGCAAACATTTTTACATGTCTGTTTTTTTCAGTCAAGATGGGGTGCAGAGTGAAAAATGTAAAGAGGACTGAATACTTTCCTTACCCACTGTAAATTTGCTTTTTAATTATATTCTAATTTTGTGAGTAGCACTTGTATGTAGAATCAAGATCTACTGCAAAATTTCTTTACACTTTTTAATAAAAAGATTAGGAATGAGCGAACGTGCTTGGTGATAATTGGATATTACTTGAGTATTTTGGTGCTCGGATGTGCTAGGTAAACCCTCGATGAGCATTGGTTGTTGCTTTGATTTGAAGCTCGAATTTTCACAAAGCATGTTTGGTGTTTGTTACACAGCCAATAGGCATGCAATGATTTCCTTCTAGCCACTGTAATGCTGTAGCCATCTTGGTAGTTTGGTAGGATTTGCTTGTCACATTACCTCATCAGAGGTTGTAAAAGGACAGGTGCCGCCAAGCTCCGCTCACTGACATCATTGCACAGCTCAGGGACAGTTATGATTGGAGGGAGAGAGCTGTTACTCAGGTTTAAATTTAACTAATCAGGGTCCTTTAGTGGTGATATTATCGCTGATGCTGAACCTTCATACTAACAGTCCTTCTAATGGTACCTTCGCACTGAACAACTTAACAACGATATTGCTAGCGATCCGTGACGTTGCAGCGTCCTGGATAGCGATATCATTGTGTTTGACATGCAGCAGCGATCTGGATCCTGCTGTGACATCGTTGGACAGAGCAGAAAGGCCAGAACTTTATTTCGTCGCTGGATTCCCCGTAGACATCACTGAATCGGCGTGTGTGACGCCGATTCAGCGATGCCTTCACTGGTAAACAGGGTAAACATCGGATTACTAAGCGCAGGGCCGCGCTTAGTAACCCGATGTTTACCCTGGTTACCATTGTAAATGTAAAAAAAAACAAACACTACATACTTACATTCTGGTGTCTGTCCCCTCGCCGTCAGCTTCCCTGCACTGTGAGCGCCGGCCGGCCGTAAAGCACAGTGGTGACGTCACCGCTCTGCTTTACGGCCGGCCGGCGCTGACACAGTGCAGGGAAGCTGAGGCCGGGGGACAGACCCGGAATGTAAGTATGTAGTGTTTGTTTTTTTTACATTTACAATGGTAACCAGGGTAAACATCGGGTTACTATGCGCGGCCCTGCGCTTAGTAACCCGATGTTTACCCTGGTTACCAGGGGACTTTGGCATCGTTGGTCACTGGAGAGCTGTCTGTGTGACAGCTCTCCAGCGAACACACAGCGACGAAACAGCGACGCTGCAGCGATCGGCATCGTTGCCTATATCGCTGCAGCGTCGCTTAATGTGACGGTACCTTAAGGGCTAATCCTGTGCATTGCTATTTGTATCAGATAGATTCTTTAGTTACTCTAGGGACAGTTGCAGGAGAAGGGAGCTTGGCAGAACACAACCTCTAGGCAGGGCTTAGAGCTTTGCAGTTTGTTGTTAACCCCTTCCCGACCCATGACGCCACGTAGGCGTCATGAAAGTCGGTGCCAATCCAACCCATGACGCCTATGTGGCGTCATGGAAAGATCGCGTCCCTGCAGATCGGGTGAAAGGGTTAACTCCCATTTCACCCGATCTGCAGGGACAGGGGGAGTGGTAGTTTAGCCCAGGGGGGGTGGCTTCACCCCCCCGTGGCTACGATCGCTCTGATTGGCTGTTGAAAGTGAAACTGCCAATCAGAGCGATTTGTAATATTTCACCTATTATAACTGGTGAAATATTACAATCCAGCCATGGCTGATGCTGCAATATCATCGGCCATGGCTGGAAACACTAATGTGCCCCCACCCCACCCCACCGATCGCCCCCCCAGCCCTCCGATCTGTCCGGTACACTGCTCCGGCTCCTCTCCGTCCTGTGCTCCGCTCCCCCCGTGCTCTTGTCCGCTCCCCCCGTGCTCCAATCACCCTCCCCCGTGCTCCAACCACCCCTCCTGCACTCCGATCCACCCCCCTGCAGTCCGATCCACCCCCCGATGCTCCGTTCCACCCCTCCCGCGCTCCGATCCACTCCCCCCATGCTCCGTTCCCCCCCCCGTGCTCCCCCCCACCCCATCATACTTACCGATCCTGCCGGGGTCCGTCCGTCTTCTCCCTGGGCGCCGCCATCTTCCAAAATGGCGGGCGCATGCGCAGTGCGCCCGCCGAATCTGCCGGCCGGCAGATTCGTTCCAAAGTGCATTTTGATCACTGAGATAGATTATATCTCAGTGATCAAAATAAAAAAAATAATAAATGACCCCCCCCTTTGTCACCCCCATAGGTAGGGACAATAAAAAAAATAAAGAATTTTTTTTCCCACTAATGTTAGAATAGGGTTAGGGGTAGGGTTAGGGGTAGAGTTAGGGTTAGGGGTAGGGGTAGGGTTAGGGCTAGGGTTAGGGGTAGGGTTAGGGCTAGGGTTAGGGCTAGGGTTAGGGTTAGGGCTAGGGTTTTGGTATGTGCACACGTATTCTGGTCCTCTGCGGATTTTTCCGCTGCGGATTTGATAAATCCGCAGTGCTAAACCGCTGCGGATTTATGGCGGATTTACCGCGTTTTTTCTGCGCATTTCACTGCGGTTTTACAACTGCGATTTTCTATTTGAGCAGTTGTAAACCCGCTGCGGAATCCGCAGAAAGAAGTGACATGCTGCGGAATGTAAACCGCTGCGTTTCCGTGCAGTTTTTCCGCAGCATGTGTACAGCGATTTTTGTTTCCCATAGGTTTACATTGAACTGTAAACTCATGGGAAACTGCTGCGGATCCGCCCCGTTTTCCGCAGCGTGTGCACATACCTTTAGAATTAGGCCATGTGCATTTCATTGGATTCGCAGCAGTGTTCCATCAGGTTTACAGTACCATGGAAAACCAAATCCGCTGTGCCCATGGTGCGGAAAATACCGCGCGGAAACACTGCGTTGTATTTTCCGCAGCATGTCAATTCTTTGTGCGGATTCCGCAGTGTTTTACACCTGTTCCTCAATAGGAATCCGCAGGTGAAATCCGCACAAAAAACACTGGAAATCCGAGGAAAATCCGCAGGTAAAACGCAGTGCCTTTTACCCGCGGATTTTTCAAAAATGATGCTGAAAAATCTCACACGAATCCGCAACGTGGGCACATAGCCTTAGGGTTAGGGTTGGAATTAGGGTTGTGGTTAGGGTTAGGGGTGTGTTGGGGTTATGGCTACAGTTGGGATTAGGGTTAGGGGTGTGGGGGGGTTAGTGTTGGAGGTAGAATTGAGGGGTTTCCACTGTTTAGGCACATCAGGGGTCTCCAAACGCAACATGGTGCCACCATTGATTCCAGCCAATCTCGTATTCAAAAAGTCAAATGGTGCTCCCTCAATTCCAAGCCCCGACGTGTGCCCAAACAGTGGTTTACCCCCACATATGGGGTACCAGCATGCTCAGGATAAACTGCGCAACAATTACTGGGGTCCAATTTCTCCTGCTACCATTGTGAAAATAAAAAAATGCTTGCTAAAACATCATTTTTGAGGAAAGAAAAATGATTTTTTATTTTCACGGCTCTGCGTTGTAAACGTCTGTGAAGCACTTGGGGGTTCAAAGTGCTCACGACACATCTAGATAAGTTCGTTTCGGGGTCTAGTTTCCAAAATGGGGTCACGTGTGGGGGGTTTCTACTGTTTAGGCTCACCAGGGGCTCTGCAAACGCAACGTGACGCCCGCAGACCATTTCATCAAAGTCTGCATTTCAAAAGTCACTCCGTCCCTTCTGAGCCCCGACGTGTACCCAAACAGTGGTTTACCTCCACACATGGGGTATCAGCGTACTCAGGAGAAAATGGACAACAACTTTTGTGGTCCAATTTCTCCTGTAACCCTTGGGAAAATAAAAAATTCTGGGCTAAATAATTATTTTTGAGGAAAGAAAACGTATTTATTATTTGCACGGCTCTGCATTATAAACTTCTGTGAAGCACTTGGGGGTTCAAAGTGCTCAACACACATCTAGATAAGTTCCTTTCGGGGTCTAGTTTCCAAAATGGGGTCACTTGTGGGGGGTTTCTACTGTTAAGCCACATCAGGGGCTCTGCAAACGCAACATGACGCCCACAGAGCATTCCATCAAAGTCTGCATTTCAAAACGTCACTACTTCACTTCCGAGCCCCGGCATGTGCCCAAACAGTGGTTTACCCCCACATATGGGGTATCAGCGTACTCAGGAGAAACTGAACAACAACTTTTGTGGTCAAATTTCTCCTGTTACCCTTGGGAAAATAAAAAATTGCAGGCTAAAAGATCATTTTTGAGAAAATACTTATTTTTTTTTTCATGGCTCTGCGTTATAATCTTCTGTGAAGCACTTGGGGGTTCAAAGTCCTCACCACACATCTAGATTAGTTCCTTTGGGGGTCTAGTTTCCAAAATGGGGTCATTTCTGGGGGATCTCCAATGTTTAGGCACACAGAGGCTCTCCAAACGTGACATGGTGTCCGCTAATGATTGGAGCTAATTTTCCATTTAAAAAGCCAAATGGCGTGCCTTCCCTTCCGAGCCCTGCCGTGCGCCTAATCAGTGGTTTACCCCCACATATTGGGTATCAGCGTACTCAGGACAAACTGGACAACAACATTTGGGGTCCAATTTCTCCTATTACCCTTGGCAAAATAGGAAATTCCAGGCTAAAAAATCATTTTTGAGGAAAGAAAAATTATTTTTTATTTTCATGGCTCTGCGTTATAAACTTCTGTGAAGCACCTGGGGGTTTAAAGTGCTCAATATGCATCAAGATAAGTTCCTTGGGGGGTTTAGTTTCCAAAATGGGGTCACTTGGGGGAAGCTCCAATGTTTAGGCACACAGGGGCTCTCCAAATGCGACATGGTGTCCGCTAACAATTGGAGCTAATTTTCCATTCAAAAAGTCAAATGGCGCGCCTTCCCTTCCGAGCCCTGCCGACTGCCCAAACAGTGGTTTACCCCCACATATGAGGTATCGGCGTACTCGGGAGAAATTGCCCAACAAATTTTATGATCCATTTTATCCTTTTGCCCATGTGAAAATGAAAAAATTGAGGCGAAAAGAATTTTTTTGTGAAAAAAAAGTACTTTTTCATTTTTACAGATCAATTTGTGAAGCACCTGAGGGTTTAAAGTGCTCACTAGGCATCTAGATAAGATCCTTGGGGGTCTAGTTTCCAAAATGGGGTCACTTGTGGGGGAGCGCCAATGTTTAGGCACACAGGGTCTCTCCAAACGCGACATGGTGTCCGCTAACGATGGAGATAATTTTTCATTCAAAAAGTCAAATGGCGCTCCTTCCCTTCCGAGCCTTACCATGTGCCCAAACAGTGGTTTACCCCCACATGTAAGGTATTGCTGTACTCAGGAGAAATTACCCAACAAATTTTAGGATCCATTTTATCCTGTTGCCCATGTGAAAATGAAAAAATTGAGGCTAAAAGAATTTTTTTGTGAAAAAAAAGTACTTTTTCATTTTTATGGATCAATTTGTGAAGCACCTGGGGGTTCAAAGTGCTCACTATGCATCTAGATAAGTTCCTTGGGGCGTCTAGTTTCCAAAATGGGGTCACTTGTGGTGGAGCTCCAATTTTTAGGCACACGGGGGCTCTCCAAACGTTACATGGTGTCCGCTAAAGAGTGGAGCCAATTTTTCATTCAAAAAGTCAAATGGCGCTCCTTCCCTTCCAAGCCCTGCCATGCGCCCAAACAGTGGTTTACCCCCACATATGAGGTATCAGCGTACTCAGGGCAAATTGGACAACAACTTTCGTGGTTCAGTTTCTCCTTTTACCATTGGGAAAATAAAAAAATTGTTGCTAAAATATAATTTTTGTGACTAAAAAGTTAAATGTTCATTTTTTCCTTCCATGTTGCTTCTGCTGCTGTGAAACACCTGAAGGGTTAATAAACTTCTTCAATGTGATTTTGAGTACCTTGAGGGGTGCAGTTTTTAGAATGGTGTCACTTTTGGGTATTTTCAGCCATATAGACCCCTCAAACTGACTTCAAATGTGAGGTGGTCCCTAAAAAAATGGTTTTGTAAATTTCGTTGTAAAAATGAGAAATCGCTGGTCAAATTTTAACCCTTATAACTTCCTAGCAAAAAAAAATTTTGTTTCCAAAATTGTGCTGATGTAAAGTAAACATGTGGGAAATGTTATTTATTAACTATTTTGTGTCACATAACTCTCTGGTTTAACAGAATAAAAATTAAAAATGTGAAAATTGCGAAATTTTTCAAATTTTCGCCAAATTTCAGTTTTTATCACAAATAAACGCAGAATTTATTGACCTAAATTTACCACTAACACGAAGCCCAATATGTCACGAAAAAACAGTCTCAGAACCGCTAGGATCCGTTGAAGCGTTCCTGAGTTATTACCTCATAAAGGGACACTGGTCAGAATTGAAAAAAACGGCAAGGTCTTTAAGGTCAAAATAGGCTGGGTCATGAAGGGGTTAAATATGAACAGTGGGGAAATAAGTATTTGATACACTGCCAAATTTGCAAGTTCCCCCACCTACAAAGAATAGAGAGGTCTGTAATTTAATCATAGGTACACTTCACTTTTGAGAGACAGAATCTAAAAATTAAAAACAGAAAATCACATTCCATTTTAGTGTATGAAATAAGTATTTGATCACCTACCAACCAGAAATTGGGCTCTCACAGACCTGTTATTCCTTCTTTATGAAGCCCTTTACTCTGCACTCAGTCATTACTTATATTATCCATAGCTGGATTACCTGTATAAAGGACACCAGTCCACACACTCAATCAATCACACTCCACCCTCCCCGCCATGGCCAAAACCAAAGAACTGTCTAATTACACTAGAGAGACAATTGTGGATCTGCACAAGGCTTGGTGAGAAGGTAACAACTAATGGCACAATTATTAGAAAATTGAATCAACATACGATGACTTTCACTCTTCCTCAGTCTGATGCTCCATGCAAGATCTCGCCTCGTGGGGTAAGGATGATTTTGAAAACGGTCAGGAATCAGCCCACAGCAAAATCATGATAGCAAGCTGGACAAGAAAACAATGAACAACAAATAAACTAGCAGGGACTTAGCTTCTGCTGGAGTAGACAGGTCACCAGAAAGATCCAAGAGCGAACTGAACCAGTACTAGAACATTGACAGCTGGCATGGAGTAATGATCTGAGTGGAGTTAAATAGAGCAGCCAGCAAAAGAATAAACTAGGTCACCTGTGGAAGGAACCTCAGAACCAGCAGCTCCACTCACAGCTACCAGAGGGAGTCCATGGACAGAACTCGCCGAAGTACCATTCATGACCACAGGAGGGAGTTCGATAACAGAATTCACAACAGGTTAGGATCCCTTTATCACCTTTATGGTGGGGGTGGCATATCAGTGTGTTTTCTGTTTTTTTTTTCTAAAACGCATGCGTTTTTTAACACAAACGCATGAGCTTAAAAATGCATGCGTTTACATAGACATCAATAGGTTTTTTTGCCACAAAAAAACACCGCAAAAATTACTACATGTTGCATTTCTGCAACACAACGCATGCAGAGAAAAAACACATGCATTGCAAAAACGCGTCAAAACGCACACAAAAAACCCAAAAATGCAAAAAAAAAAAAACCCGCAAATGTGAAACCAGCCTCAGTCAGACTTTAACTTCTACAACATGGGCAAGACCAAAGAGTTTAATAAGGATGTCAGGGACAAGATCATAGACCTGTACAAAGCTGGAATGGGCTAGAAAACCATCTATGGGTTGAACTAGATGGACTTAAAGTCTTCCTTCAACCTTAAAAACTATGTTACTATGTTACATAAGTAAGACGCTGGGTGAGAAGGAGACAGCTGTTGGTGCAATAGTAAGAAAATGGAAGAAATACAAAACGACTGTCAATTGCCATCAATCTGGGGCACCATGCTAAATCTCACCTTGTGGGGTACCCTTGATCATGAGGAAGGTGAGCGATATACCTAAAACTACATGGGGAAACTTGTTATAGATCTCAAGGCAGCTGGGACCACAGTCACCAAGAAACCACTGGTAACACATTACGCCATAAAAGGTTAAAATGCTGCAGTGCCGCAAGGTCCTTCTGCTCAAGAAGGCTCATGTGCAGGCCCATCTGAAGTTTTCTAATGAACACTTGGATGATTCTGTGAGTGATTGGGAGATGATGCTGTGGCCAGATGAGACAAAAATTGAGCTCTTTAGTATTAACTCAACTCACAGTGTTTGGAGGAAGAGAAATGAAGTCTATGACCCAAGGAACACTGTCCCCACTGTCAAGCATGGAGGTGGAAACATTATGTTTTGTTGGTGTTTCTCTGCTAAGGGCACAGGACTACTTCACCGCATCAATGGGAGAATGGATGGAGCCATGTATGTTAGGTGTCGAGTACCCACCGCTGCACAGGGGGAATCTCAAACCATGTCCTCTGCAGTCTCCCATTCTTCCCCAGCCACAGAGGAACCTGCTCAGCAGAGATGTCAGTCCCAGTATCTTGCTCAAGCTGACATTGTGCGTCTGGTTACTGTTGCCTTTTCAAAAACCTGACCTGCACATCCAAACATAGACTGAGTGTGAACAGGTGCTGAACCCAGAGTCGCCAACTCGTATATAGTTAAATAAATAGGGCAGCACACTGCAGCGCCAAAACATGCAAACTTGAAAAAACGAAATTTGAACTGCATCACTGCACTAGAAATATGAAAAATGAGAGCTTTTAGCGCACAAAAATGGCCAATTTTATGTGTACCTCGTAGCCACGTTAAGGCATCTCTCTTATACGAGGTCCTACGTTTGACCTACCTCACTGAGAATAAACGTCTCCATCTGAATGGGTACATGTGAAACCTCTTCTTGGACTCAAATTCTCTCTCTATGTGGAGGGGTATTGGACCTACTATAATTAAAACACCTGAAGCTAGGAGGCAGGGAGTGCACGATCAGAAGGCTAGAGAATACATTTCAAAAACCTGACCTGCACATCCAAACATAGACTGAGTGTGAACAGGTGCTGAACCCAGAGTCGCCAACTCGTATATAGTTAAATAAATAGGGCAGCACACTGCAGCGCCAAAACATGCAAACTTGAAAAAACGAAATTTGAACTGCATCACTGCACTAGAAATATGAAAAATGAGAGCTTTTAGCGCACAAAAATGGCCAATTTTATGTGTACCTCGTAGCCACGTTAAGGCATCTCTCTTATACGAGGTCCTACGTTTGACCTACCTCACTGAGAATAAACGTCTCCATCTGAATGGGTACATGTGAAACCTCTTCTTGGACTCAAATTCTCTCTCTATGTGGAGGGGTATTGGACCTACTATAATTAAAACACCTGAAGCTAGGAGGCAGGGAGTGCACGATCAGAAGGCTAGAGAATACATTTCAAAAACCTGACCTGCACATCCAAACATAGACTGAGTGTGAACAGGTGCTGAACCCAGAGTCGCCAACTCGTATATAGTTAAATAAATAGGGCAGCACACTGCAGCGCCAAAACATGCAAACTTGAAAAAACGAAATTTGAACTGCATCACTGCACTAGAAATATGAAAAATGAGAGCTTTTAGCGCACAAAAATGGCCAATTTTATGTGTACCTCGTAGCCACGTTAAGGCATCTCTCTTATACGAGGTCCTACGTTTGACCTACCTCACTGAGAATAAACGTCTCCATCTGAATGGGTACATGTGAAACCTCTTCTTGGACTCAAATTCTCTCTCTATGTGGAGGGGTATTGCACCTACTATAATTAAAACACCTGAAGCTAGGAGGCAGGGAGTGCACGATCAGAAGGCTAGAGAATACATTTCAAAAACCTGACCTGCACATCCAAACATAGACTGAGTGTGAACAGGTGCTGAACCCAGAGTCGCCAACTCGTATATAGTTAAATAAATAGGGCAGCACACTGCAGCGCCAAAACATGCAAACTTGAAAAAACGAAATTTGAACTGCATCACTGCACTAGAAATATGAAAAATGAGAGCTTTTAGCGCACAAAAATGGCCAATTTTATGTGTACCTCGTAGCCACGTTAAGGCATCTCTCTTATACGAGGTCCTACGTTTGACCTACCTCACTGAGAATAAACGTCTCCATCTGAATGGGTACATGTGAAACCTCTTCTTGGACTCAAATTCTCTCTCTATGTGGAGGGGTATTGGACCTACTATAATTAAAACACCTGAAGCTAGGAGGCAGGGAGTGCACGATCAGAAGGCTAGAGAATACATTTCAAAAACCTGACCTGCACATCCAAACATAGACTGAGTGTGAACAGGTGCTGAACCCAGAGTCGCCAACTCGTATATAGTTAAATAAATAGGGCAGCACACTGCAGCGCCAAAACATGCAAACTTGAAAAAACGAAATTTGAACTGCATCACTGCACTAGAAATATGAAAAATGAGAGCTTTTAGCGCACAAAAATGGCCAATTTTATGTGTACCTCGTAGCCACGTTAAGGCATCTCTCTTATACGAGGTCCTACGTTTGACCTACCTCACTGAGAATAAACGTCTCCATCTGAATGGGTACATGTGAAACCTCTTCTTGGACTCAAATTCTCTCTCTATGTGGAGGGGTATTGGACCTACTATAATTAAAACACCTGAAGCTAGGAGGCAGGGAGTGCACGATCAGAAGGCTAGAGAATACATTTCAAAAACCTGACCTGCACATCCAAACATAGACTGAGTGTGAACAGGTGCTGAACCCAGAGTCGCCAACTCGTATATAGTTAAATAAATAGGGCAGCACACTGCAGCGCCAAAACATGCAAACTTGAAAAAACGAAATTTGAACTGCATCACTGCACTAGAAATATGAAAAATGAGAGCTTTTAGTGCACAAAAATGGCCAATTTTATGTGTACCTCGTAGCCACGTTAAGGCATCTCTCTTATACGAGGTCCTACGTTTGACCTACCTCACTGAGAATAAACGTCTCCATCTGAATGGGTACATGTGAAACCTCTTCTTGGACTCAAATTCTCTCTCTATGTGGAGGGGTATTGGACCTACTATAATTAAAACACCTGAAGCTAGGAGGTTTCACATGTACCCATTCAGATGGAGACGTTTATTCTCAGTGAGGTAGGTCAAACGTAGGACCTCGTATAAGAGAGATGCCTTAACGTGGCTACGAGGTACACATAAAATTGGCCATTTTTGTGCGCTAAAAGCTCTCATTTTTCATATTTCTAGTGCAGTGATGCAGTTCAAATTTCGTTTTTTCAAGTTTGCATGTTTTGGCGCTGCAGTGTGCTGCCCTATTTATTTAACTATATACGAGTTGGCGACTCTGGGTTCAGCACCTGTTCACACTCAGTCTATGTTTGGATGTGCAGGTCAGGTTTTTGAAATGTATTCTCTAGCCTTCTGATCGTGCACTCCCTGCCTCCTAGCTTCAGGTGTTTTAATTATAGTAGGTCCAATACCCCTCCACATAGAGAGAGAATTTGAGTCCAAGAAGAGGTTTCACATGTACCCATTCAGATGGAGACGTTTATTCTCAGTGAGGTAGGTCAAACGTAGGACCTCGTATAAGAGAGATGCCTTAACGTGGCTACGAGGTACACATAAAATTGGCCATTTTTGTGCGCTAAAAGCTCTCATTTTTCATATTTCTAGTGCAGTGATGCAGTTCAAATTTCGTTTTTTCAAGTTTGCATGTTTTGGCGCTGCAGTGTGCTGCCCTATTTATTTAACTATATACGAGTTGGCGACTCTGGGTTCAGCACCTGTTCACACTCAGTCTATGTTTGGATGTGCAGGTCAGGTTTTTGAAATGTATTCTCTAGCCTTCTGATCGTGCACTCCCTGCCTCCTAGCTTCAGGTGTTTTAATTATAGTAGGTCCAATACCCCTCCACATAGAGAGAGAATTTGAGTCCAAGAAGAGGTTTCACATGTACCCATTCAGATGGAGACGTTTATTCTCAGTGAGGTAGGTCAAACGTAGGACCTCGTATAAGAGAGATGCCTTAACGTGGCTACGAGGTACACATAAAATTGGCCATTTTTGTGCGCTAAAAGCTCTCATTTTTCATATTTCTAGTGCAGTGATGCAGTTCAAATTTCGTTTTTTCAAGTTTGCATGTTTTGGCGCTGCAGTGTGCTGCCCTATTTATTTAACTGGTTACTGTTGCCATCCCAGACCCAGCTATTGTAACCAGCATTAGTCAGCAGGGAGCAAACGTTCCTGGGACTAAGTCCTGCATTTTGCATACTGAGCATGCCCGTGGGATGACCTCTCATTGGAGGTCAGGGGTCACATGCCCAGGTCCTCAAGCGGCTCCCATTGGACCACTGGGAGGGTCCCGAATGGCTACTATAAAAGGTTTGCATGGCCGCTCCGGTATGCGCTAATATAACCTCAAAACATGGTGTGTATGGATGCATGTGTGTTCTGGTGAAAGCTCCTAATTGATCCCCTTCCCTAGCGTTGTTGTCTAAGTGTGGGTGATTGGAGCTGACTAGTGCCAGTTAAGTGCCATCCAGCACTAAGCACGTTTCCTACAGTGCCATTAGCAGCGTTCAGTGCACTTTCCGGTCCCTAGTTAGGGTGGATAGTTGTGTCCACCAGAGTGGCGCTGCACGCGCTCAATGAGCTAAATTTATTATTAACGGTTTTTCCTGGCACCACAAGCGTTGCACCAAATGCTAGTGGGTCTAGAGGGACTCTAACCCCTGTCCTTGGGGAAGAGTTCTGAGACCGAACACAAGCATTCATTCAGCGATATAGCGGCTCTGTGATGCAACAGAGTCTATCTCCATACTTAACGGGTGATGTTAACCCGTGTGTGTTTTCATTATACCACCATATACTGTCCGCCATTACTGAGCAGCAGGTAATATCTCTGCATGGTGAACCCTAGGCTGCAAACCCACCTTATATCTTCCTTTATATTATTTGGTGCGTTCTGCTATCCCTAACAATGTGCCGTAAAATCCTGAGTGACAACCTCCTTCCCTCCACCAGGACATTAGAAATGGGTCGTGGCTGAGTCTTTCAGCCAGACAATGACCCAAAACATACAGCCAAGGCAACAAAGGTAGTTAGGTATAGGTATATACTCACCCTCGGACGCGTCCTGCTTCTTTCCGACAGCCTTCCTTCCTAAGAATCAGCGCTTGAAGGACCTTCGGTGACATCGCGGCTTGTGATTGGTTGCGTGAGCGGTCACATGGGCGGTCGCGCGACCAATCACAAGCCGCGACGTCATCTAAGGTCTTTCACGCGCTGATTCTAAGGAAGGAAGGCTGCCGGTTAGTACCAGGGCGCGTCAGCGCGTCGCTCAACCCTATTCTCAGTGGTTGATACCTTTTAATGGCTAACTGAAAAGATGGTAACAAATTGCAAGCTTTCGAGACTACTCAGGTCTCTTCATCAGGCACAGACTAAAGCAAATTCTGAAGAATCACATATTTATATACAACACAGCATAGAACTATCATTATGGGAGAGTGATAAGTGATAAATAGTTGTGGCCATAAATATAACAAATATAACAAAGGCATCATCTTATTCATTTAAAAATCTACCCAGTTCATTGCTATATAAATTTGTAAATGGGTGGTAGTTGACCAGTTCAGTAAACAGGCTCATTTTGTTCCTTTGCCAGGATTACCTAATGCAGAGACACACTCCAGGGTGTTTATTTCTCATATTGTAAGGTTACATGGGATCTCTCTTAAAGGGAAGGTGCCATCATTTTTTTCCAGCAATTAAAAACATGTAATCAATTAATGTTTGCGTTTTGATAAAAAATATTATCATTTGTTTATAATTTAGTAAAATATGAAAAATAACTTTAAAAGGTTTGGAATCTTCACTTTTAAACGCTAGGGGTTGCAACTAGGGTTGAGCGAAACGGGTCGAACATTTTCAAAAGTCGCCGACTTTTGGCGAAGTCGAGTTTCATGAAACCCGATCCGACCCCTGTGCGTTGTCGGCCATGCGGTACGCGACTTTCGCGCCAAAGTCGCGTTTCAATGACGCGAAAAGCGCCATTTCTCAGCCAATGAAGGTAAACGCAGAGTGTGGGCAGCGTGATGACATAGGTCCTGGTCCCCACCATCTTAGAGAAGGGCATTGCAGTGATTGGCTTGCTGTCCGCGGCGTCACAGGGGCTATAAAGGGGCGTTCCCGCCGACCGCCATCTTACTGCTGCTGATCTGAGCTTAGGGAGAGGTTGCTGCCGCTTCGTCAGAAGCAGGGATAGCGTTAGGCAGGGTCCATTAACCACAAAACCGCTTGTGCTGTAGCGATTTCCACTGCCCAACACCACCATCGGTGTGCAGGGACAGTGGAAGCTACTTTTTTTTTTCCCCCCCCTCAGCGCTGTAGCTCATTGGGCTGCCCTAGAAGGCTCCCTGATAGCTGCATTGCTGTGTGTACGCCGCTGTGCAAACCAACTGCTTTTTTCAAAGCACAAATCCTCTTGTTCCTTCCTTTCTGCACAGCTATCTTGTTTGTTTGTCCACACTTTTTATTTAATTTGTGCATCAGTCCACTCCTTATTGCTGCCTGCCATACCTGGCTGAGATTACTGCAGAGAGATAGTAATTGAAGGACAGTTCCTTTTTTTTTTTTTTTTTTTTTGTGGGAGATTAAGATTGGCATTTCTGCTAGAGTGCCATCCCTGTCTGTGTCATCTCTCACTCTGTGGGCCATAGAAAGCCTATTTATTTTTTTTGCTTGATTTGGGTTCTAAAATCTACCTGAAAAAATAACTACATCAATCAGTGGGAGAAAAATATTGGCCTCAGGGCTTGTGTGCCACTCCTGACTCCTGTGTGTGCCATCTCTCACTCAGTGGGCCATAGAAAGCCTATTATTTTTTTTGCTTGATTTGGGTTCTAAATTCTACCTGAAAAAATAACTACATCAATCAGTGGGAGAAAAATATTGGCCTCAGGGCTTGTGTGCCACTCCTGACTCCTGTGTGTGCCATCTCTCACTCAGTGGGCCATAGAAAGCCTATTATTTTTTTTGCTTGATTTGGGTTCTAAATTCTACCTGAAAAAATCAATAAATCAATCAGTGGGAGATTAATTTTGGCCTTTGGGCTTGTGTGCCAGTCCTAAGCGTGCCATCTCTCTCTCTCACATAGTGGGCCATAGAAAGCCTATTTATTAATTTTTTTATTGGGTTTATAAATTTTCCCTGGAAAAAAAAAAAAAGTGGGAGATTAATATTGGCCTCTGGGCTTGTGTGCCAGTCCTGAGCGTGCCATCTCTCTCACAAATAGTGTGCCATAGAAAGCCTATTTATTTTTTGGGTTGATTTGGGTTCTAAATTCTACCTGAAAAAATCACTAAATCAATCAGTGGGAGATAAATATTGGCCTCTGGGCTTGTGTGCCACTCCTGACTCCTGTGTGCGTCATCTCTCACTCAGTGGGCCCTAGAAAGCCTATTTTTTGTTTTATTTGTTTTCTAAATTCTCCCTGAAAAAATCATTTTATTTTATTTGGTTTCTAAATTATTCCTGAAAAAATCATTTTTTTTGTATTTTTTTTTCTAAAGTCTCCCTGAAAAAAAAAAAAAAATCAAATCAGTGGGAGATTAATATTGCCCTTTCTACTTGTGTGCCAGTCTTGACTCCTGGGTGTGCCATCTCTCTCTCTCTCTCTCCAATTGTGGGCCATAGAAAGCCTATTTATTTTTTTGCTTGATTTGGGTTCCAAAATCTACCTGAAAAAATCACTAACTCAGTGGGAGATAAATATTGGCCTCTGGGCTTGTGTGCCACTCCTGACTCCTGTGTGCGTCATCTCTCACTCAGTGGGCCCTAGAAAGCCTATTTTTTGTTTTATTTGTTTTCTAAATTCTCCCTGAAAAAATCATTTTATTTTATTTGGTTTCTAAATTATTCCTGAAAAAATCATTTTTTTTGTATTTTTTTTTCTCTAAAGTCTCCCTGAAAAAAAAAAAAAATCAAATCTGTGGGAGATTCATATTGCCCTTTCTGCTTGTGTGCCAGTCTTGACTCCTGGGTGTGCCATCTCTCTCTCTCTCTCCAATTGTGGGCCATAGAAAGCCTATTAATTTTTTTGCTTGATTTGGGTTCCAAAATCTACCTGAAAAAATCACTAAATCAATCAGTGGGAGATAAATATTGGCCTCTGGGCTTGTGTGCCACTCCTGACTCCTGTGTGCGTCCTCACTCACTCAGTGGGCCCTACAAAGCCTATTTTTTTTTAATTTGTTTTCTAAATTCTCCTTGAAACAATCATTTTATTTTATTTTGTCTAAAAATGAACCATAAGGCGCTGCTTAGTTGCTTCAGGTGAATAAGCAGCAAATATATGGACGAAATCACTCCCAATCGTCCCAGAAGTGGTTAATCAAAGAAAACTATATGTGATATTTGCGCTAAGTTCACCTATTTGAAGCCATAAATAGTTAAAATACTAGGAAATGTCATAAACAAGGTTCCCCATACAGGACTGTGATTAACAAGATGTGTTTACCTTAATATCAAAGAAAAGGAAATCTGTGTCCAGTGCTGACATGTGGAAAGGTCCTTCACTCATGTGCTGAAAGGTTGGTATCTGAAGCCTTCTCTGAATTTCTGTTCCGGAAATATCCAATATGTTGCAGAGCAAATAGTAGTATAGGAGACGCTGTCCCGGCCGGTGACTAGCGTGCTCCCCTGGATTGAAAATAGTGAAAAAAGACTGGAGAGGTGGCAACTTTATTCACCAAATGTCAAGAGAAGAAATGAGGTACATATTTGAACTGAATACTTTGGCACCCCACGGACTAAATACCGAGATAGAACTGTTTGCTTTTATCCAATGAGCAAATAAAGAAAAAAATAAAAGAAAAAAAAGCGGCCCGCTATATAAAGCACACATCTTGCACACAGCACCAACCCTGATGAAGGAGTCAGTGACTCTGAAACGCGTAGGATTATTTGGTCCTGTGTGCTATTCGTAGCTCCGTAGCTCCGCAGCTTTGCAGCTGGTCACGTGTACACATCACGTGACTGTGACATCACACAAGGTCCTGCACCTTGTCGGCTTCAGCTCTATACTAGCGGCCGCCACTGCCTGTGCACGGCAGTTACCAAGCTCTGGGGGAGCACGCTAGTCACCGGCCGGGACAGCGTCTCCTATACTACTATTTGCTCTGCAACATATTGGATATTTCCGGAACAGAAATTCAGAGAAGGCTTCAGATACCAACCTTTCAGCACATGAGTGAAGGACCTTTCCACATGTCAGCACTGGACACAGATTTCCTTTTCTTTGATATTAAGGTAAACACATCTTGTTAATCACAGTCCTGTATGGGGAACCTTGTTTATGACATTTCCTAGTATTTTAACTATTTATGGCTTCAAATAGGTGAACTTAGCGCAAATATCACATATAGTTTTCTTTTATTTTATTTTGTTTCTAAATTCTTCCTGAAAAATTCATTTTTTTGTATTTTTTTGTTTCTAAAGTCTCCCTGAAAAAAAAAAAAAAAAAAAAAATCAGTGGGAGATTAATATTGCCCTTTCTGCTTGTGTGCCAGTCTTGACTCCTGGGTGTGCCATCTCTCTCTCTCTCTCCAATTGTGGGCCATAGAAAGCCTATTTATTTTTTTGCTTGATTTGGGTTCCAAAATCTACCTGAAAAAATCACTAAATCAATCAGTGGGAGATAAATATTGGCCTCTGGGCTTGTGTGCCACTCCTGACTCCTGTGTGCGTCATTTCTCACTCAGTGGGCCCTACAAAGCCTTTTTTTTTTTTTTTGTTTTCTAAATTCTCCCTGAAACAATCATTTCATTTTATTTGGTTTATAAATTCTTCCTTAAAAAATCATTTTTTTTTATTATTTTTTTTTTCTAAAGTCTCCCTTTTAAAAAAAAAAACAAATCAGTGGGAGATTAATATTTACATTTGCGCTTCAGTGACAGTCCTGCGTGTGTGGCATCTCTCTCATTTGTTGCCAACAACAACAGAGTGTGTAACATTGTGGCTGATTTTCGTTGTGGTCTCACCCACCTGTAAAGGGGTAGCTAAATCATACTCAAGTTATAGCTCACCGTGTAAGTTGTGTGACAGCAACAAATACCGTTAGTTTGGTAACGTTTTTAAAACAATGAGGAAGTCTGGTGGAAGAGGTCGTGGCCGGGGGCGTTCATTGTCAGCTGGTAATGAGGGTAGTGGTAGTGGTGGAGCATCAGGTGGTCGTGGGAAAAAAAATATTGCACTTAAGTCTGGAGCTGTGGAGCCAGGTTCGTCGTCTGGCTACACAAGGCCTCGAACGCTCCCTTTTCTGGGAGTAGGAAAACCGCTTTTAAAGCCGGAGCAGCAAGAGCAAGTTTTGGCTTATCTTGCTGACTCAGCCTCTAGCTCTTTTGCCTCCTCTCGTGAAACTGGTAAAAGTAAAAGCAGCGCGTCGTTAGTGGATGTTCACGGTCAGGGACAAGTCGCTTCCTTGTCCTCTTCAGCAAAAACAACAACAGAGAAGAATGCAGCAGGCGACACAACGGGTTACTCCATGGAGCTCTTTACACATACCGTCCCTGGCTTAGAAAGTGAAGCAGTTAACAGTCCATGCCCATTACAAGTTGAATCTGACATGGAGTGCACTGATGCACAGCCACAGCCAGACTACTATGCTGGTCCTTTGACTCAGACCACAACATTGCCCTCGCAGGGTGCTGATCAAGAATCAGACCCTGATGAGACTATGTTGCCCCATCACGAACGCTATACCACCGACCGACACGGTGACACAGACGAAGTTGCACACGAGCTACAAGAAGAGGTAATAGATGACCCAGTTCTTGACCCCGATTGGCAGCCATTGGGGGAACAGGGTGCAGGCGGCAGCAGTTCTGAAGAGGAGGAGGGGCCGCAGCAGGCATCAACATCGCAACAGGTTCCATCTGCCGGGCCCGTATCTTGCCCAAAACGCGTGGCAAAGTCAAAACCTGTTGGAGGACAGCGTGGCCATCCGGTTAAAGCTCAGTCTGCAATGCCTGAAAAGGTATCCGATGCTAGAAAGAGTGCAGTCTGGCATTTTTTTAAACAACATCCAATTGATCAGCGCAAAGTCATCTGTCAAAAATGTTCAACTACCTTAAGCAGAGGGCAGAATCTGAAAAGTCTCAATACAAGTTGCATGCATAGACATTTAACCACCATGCATTTGCAAGCTTGGACTAACTACCAAACGTCCCTTAAGGTTGTAGCACCCTCGGCCAATGAAGCTAGTCATCAACGCAACATCCCTTCCGGCAGTGTAGGGCCACCATTTTCTGCACCACCTGCAGTATCTGTGCAGGTTTCTTTGCCAGGCCAAAGCAGTCAGGGTCAGGGAATCACCAGTTTCGTAGTAGGAAACACTGCATCTAGGGCACCGGCGGCAACAATACCATCTCCCACCGTCTCTCAGTCTGCCATGTCCACCGGCACCCCCGCTAGTTCCACGATCTCCAGCTCTCCAGTCCAGCTCACCCTACATGAGACTATGGTTAGAAAAAGGAAGTACTTAGCCTCGCATCCGCGTACACAGGGTTTGAACGCCCACATAGCTAGACTAATCTCGTTAGAGATGATGCCCTACCGGTTAGTTGAAAGCGAAGCTTTCAAAGCCCTGATGGACTACGCTGTACCACGCTACAAGCTACCCAGTCGACACTTTTTTTCCAGAAAAGCCATCCCAGCCCTCCACCAGCATGTTAAAGAGCGTATTGTCCATGCACTCAGGCAATCTGTGAGCACAAAGGTGCATCTGACAACAGATGCATGGACCAGTAGGCATGGCCAGGGACGTTACGTGTCCATCACGGCACACTGGGTAAATGTGGTGGATGCAGGGTCCACAGGGGACAGCAAGTTTGGGACAGTTCTGCCTAGCCCACGGTCTAGGAAACAGTTGGCTGTAGCCGTTCGCACCCCCTCCTCCTCCTCGTCCTCCTGCAGAAGCGAGACCTCGACCACAGACCGCAGTCGCACAACCACTCCATCCGCAGCTGCCACTGTTGCACACCAGGTCTCCCATTATGGGGCAGCTACTGGCAAACGTCAGCAGGCTGTATTGGCTATGAAGTGTTTGGGCGACAACAGACACACCGCTGAAGTTCTGTCCGAGTTCTTGCAGAAAGAAACGCAGTCGTGGCTGGGCACTGTAGATCTTGAGGCAGGCAAGGTAGTGAGTGATAACGGAAGGAATTTCATGGCTGCCATCTCCCTTTCCCAACTGAAACACATTCCTTGCCTGGCTCACACCTTAAACCTGGTGGTGCAGTGCTTCCTGAAAAGTTATCCGGGGTTATCCGACCTGCTCCTCAAAGTGCGTGGACTTTGCTCACATATCCGCCGTTCGCCCGTACACTCCAGCCGTATGCAGACCTATCAGCGTTCTTTGAACCTTCCCCAGCATCGCCTAATCATAGACGTTGCAACAAGGTGGAACTCAACACTGCACATGCTTCAGAGACTGTGTGAACAGAGGCGGGCTGTTATGTTTTTGTGGGAGGATACACATACACGGGCAGGCAGTAGGATGGCAGACATGGAGTTGTCAGGTGTGCAGTGGTCGAAGATTCAAGACATGTGTCAAGTCCTTCAGTGTTTTGAGGAATGCACACGGCTGGTTAGTGCAGACAATGCCATAATAAGCATGAGCATCCCCCTAATGCGTCTGCTGATGCAAAGTTTGACGCACATAAAGGATCAGGCGTCTGCAGCTGAGGAAGAGGAAAGCCTTGATGACAGTCAGCCATTGTCTGGCCAGGGCAGTGTACAGGACGAGGTAGCAGGCGAAGAGGAGGAGGAGGACGAGGAGGATGATGGGGATGATTATATTTTTAATGAGGAAGCTTTTCCAGTGCCAGTGGAAATTGTTGGCGCGGCAAGGCCGGGTTCTGGTTTTTGGAGGGACACAAGTGACGTGGATTTGCCTGAAACTGCCCCTCAACCAAGCACAACCACAGATTTGAGAACTGGAACTTTGGCCCACATGGCGGATTATGCCTTACGTATCCTCAAAAGGGACACACGCATAACAAAAATGATGAACGATGACGATTACTGGTTGGCCTGCCTCCTTGATCCTCGCTATAAAGGCAAATTGCAAAATATAATGCCACATGAGAACTTGGAACTAATATTAGCAACCAAACAATCAACTCTTGTTGACCGTTTGCTTCTGGCATTCCCTGCACACAGCGCCCGTGAACGTTCTCACACGAGCTGCAGGGGCCAGCAGACCAGAGGTGTTAGAGGGGCAGAAATCAGAAGTGGCGTTGGCCAGAGGGGTTTTCTGACCAGGTTGTGGAGTGATTTTGCTATGACCGCAGACAGGACAGGTACTGTAGCATCAATTCAAAGTGACAGGAGACAACATTTGTCCAGTATGGTTACTAACTATTTTTCACCCCTTATCGACGTTCTCCCTCAACCGTCATTCCCATTTGATTACTGGGCATCAAAATTAGACACCTGGCCAGAATTGGCAGAATATGCATTGCAGGAGCTTGCTTGCCCGGCAGCTAGTGTCCTATCAGAAAGAGTATTCAGTGCTGCAGGTTCAATACTAACAGAAAAAAGGACTCGTCTGGCTACTCAAAATGTAGATGATCTAACCTTCATTAAAATGAACCACAACTGGATTTCGAAATCTTTTGCCCCACCTTGCCCGGCTGACACCTAGCTTTCCTATGTAAAGGTCTTGCCTGTAGACTATTCTGAATGACTTTTCCAATCTCGTAATTTGCAGCACCTGATTGTCCAGCATCCGACATGTTAACACCTCCCTAAATGGCCAAAGTCCCCACACGGGGCCGTGGTATCGCCACTTGGCGCCAGCACCCGTGAGAGTACTGTTTGTCTGAAGAGGTGGGTGTGCCCGCTTTTGGTCGACGGCACTGCCACTAGGTCCCTCATAGTACAATAAAGTGTCTGGCGGTGGTGGTGCGCACCCAACGTCAGACACACCGTTGTAATATGAGGGGCCCTGGGCCTGTACCGCCGGCCACAAGACAGTCCCCCCCCCCAGCTCAAACAGTGCTCTACCACTTGCAAAATTTTCTCTCACAGCTCCACCAATGTTTAGTCTATGCGCTGACATCCTTCAATGCCTGGCACTGTCAATACCATTGTATTGACATTTTTGTTATGTTAGGCCTTCGAAGCCTGTCTGCGGTCCCTCCTTCCACTAGGCCTCCACTGACCTGTCTACTGCTGTCCGTGTTCCCCTGGAACAAATTGTAAATTGCCTACATCCCAATTTTTGTTATGTTAGGCCTTCGAAGCCTGTCTGCGGCCCGTTCTTTCCACTACTACTACACTGACCAGGCCACTGCTGCCCGTGTTCCCCTGGAACCAATTTTAAATTGCCTACAGCCAGCCCAATTTATTATGTTAGGCCTTCGAAGCCTGTCTGCGGTCCCTCCTTCCACTAGGCCTCCACTGACCTGTCTACTGCTGCCCGTGTACCCCTTGAACCAACATCAGAAAATAAAAAAATAAGTATTTTGCTTATAAAAAAGAAAATACTGGAGAGATATCAATTGCAGACATTTTAAAATTAAAAACAAAGACATACAACAAAAATCTGGTACAGTACTAAAAATGGCCACCAGCTACAATAACTTTCTCCTGCAAGTAGTTAACTGAAAGTTTTTTTAAATTTAAAACACAGATATGGCATCCACCGAGTGTTGTCCTGTCGCGTCTTCTTTATATTATTGCCAAGAAGATGCAAAACAATGAAAATAATAAAATCATTATTTACCAAAAAAAATAGAGTAAGTCAAAAGCACATTGCAAATAAACATTCATTACAAATAAAGAAGCAGGGCGCGTCCGAGGGTGAGTATATACCTAATAAGAATATAATCACCCTCGGACGCGCCCTGCTTCTTTCCGACAGCCTTCCTTCCTAAGAATCAGCCCTTCCGTGGTGTAGAGAGAGGGTGTGTTACACTCCAAGGTGTTCCCCAGGTTGCCTTTCCTGAGCTTCGATCTTCATGCTCTCGTTTAGTAGTCAGAAACTACGCTGCATGAGGCCTACAAATTGGGTATGGGGTGTAGAGAGATGGTGTGTTCCACTCCAAGGTGTTCTCCAGGTTGCCTTTCCTGAGCTTCGATCTTCCGGCTCTCGTTTAGTAGTTGTTGGAAACTACGCTGCATTAGGCCTACAAATTGGGTATGGGGTGTAGAGAGAGGGTGTGTTACACTCCAAGGTGTTCTCCAGGTTGCCTTTCCTGAGCTTCGATCTTCCGGCTCTCGTTTAGTAGTTGTTGGAAACTACGCTGCATTAGGCCTACAAATTGGGTATGGGGTGTAGAGAGATGGTGTGTTCCACTCCAAGGTGTTCTCCAGGTTGCCTTTCCTGAGCTTCGATCTTCCGGCTCTCGTTTAGTAGTTGCTGGAAACTACACTGCATTAGGCCTACACATTGGGTATGGGGTGTAGAGAGAGGGTGTGTTACACTCCAAGGTGTTCCCCAGGTTTCCTCGCCATTGCTTCGATCTTCCGACTCTCGTTTAGTAGTTGTAGAAAACTACACTGCATTAGGCCTACAAATTGGGTATGGGGTGGAGAGAGATGGTGTGTTACACTCCAAGGTGTTCCCCAGGTTTCCTTGCCATTGCTTCGGTCTTCAGACTCTCGTTTAGTAGTTGTAGAAAACTACACTGCATTAGGCCTACAAAATGGGTATGGGGTGGAGAGAGATGGTGTGTTACACTCCAAGGTGTTCCCCAGGTTGCCTTTCCTGAGCTTCTATCTTCAGGCTCTCGTTAAATTGTGGTTAAAGGGAACAACTGCATTTGGCGTACTAGTTGGTTTGGGGCCTACTAACAGTGTCTGCCGCTCCTTGCTGTTCTCCTGGTTTCCTGTCCTGAAATTCCGTTTTCAGGCGCTCGTTAAGTAGTTGTTAATGTTAGACTGCATTTGGCCTACTAGTTGGGTTGGGGCCTACTATCGGTGTCTGCCACTCCTTGCTGTTCTCCTCCACTGAACAAAGCTGTGCCGCCTGTTTACTACGGTTGCCAATTTTGAACTGCATTTCGACTACTTACTGATTTGGGCCTACTCTCTGTGTCAGCCTCTCATTCCAGTTGTCCTCCACTGCAATGCCCCCTGGTTAGTCCTGTGTTACCAATTTTGAACTGCATTTAGCCAACTTTATTCTTTGGGCCTATATCTGTGTTTCCTCCTCATCCTGCCCATTGCCCAGCCAGTGATAGATGAGTCTGCTGGTACATTGACCCATAACGCAAAATTCCCCGTGCACGCTACACAGCAAGATTGTGACCCTGCTGAAAGTCAGGTTCCTCTTCCCGCATACCATACCACCTTACACGGGGACAAAGAGGAAGGTGCAGATGAAAGTGCAGGTTCCTTCATCAGGTGGGGGGAGGAATACTAGTTGGCGACGTCACTGGCACAGGGCCTCTCATAGTACGCAAAAGTATTGCTGCCGGTGGGAGGCGCCCCCGCCGTGCAAACACACCGCTGTACTTTGAGGGGCCCTGTGCCAGTGCCAATGCCAACGAGTGGGCCCCCCCTGCTTGCTCAGGTTCACAGCACTTGCAAAGTTGAAATACTTACCTCTCCCTGCTCCACTGCCGTGATGTGGTCCAGATTTCCTGGGCCCACTAATTACTTGAACCAGCCCTACCCACCACAACTTTAGCCAAATGACCCCCAATTTCAAATGCCTTCCAATTATTATAAGGTTAATTACGCTTGACAAGCTTCATTAAGAAGAATGGATGGTTTTGACATTAAAATGGGCACTCTAGGTGTTTTCCTGGCCCCCACTCACTGCCGACTATGCTGCCCCATTGACTTGCATTGGGTTTCGTGTTTCGGTCGATCCCGACTTTACGTCATAATCGGCCGATTTCACTCGACCCGACTTTTGAGATAGTCGGGTTTCGCGAAACCCGGCTCGACTCTAAAAAGGTCAAGGTCGCTCAACTCTAGTTGCAACTACTAAAATTTGACACAAAATCCTAGTGTGCAACTTGCCCAGAAACTTACACCCACGCTCATGAAAATGGCAGAACCTGGTGGCAAAAGTAGAAGTAAATAAATAAAAAACTATTAAAGTAGCACATTTAAATTTGTATTAAAATTGATTGATTATGTAATCAATAGTTATTAACACAAAAATTAAAATCATGGCACCTTCCCTTTAACATTGTGTCTGACAGGGGAGTGCAATTTGTCTCTAAATTCTTGAGAGCTTTTTGTGGTAAACTCGGAATAGACTTTCATCTGCTTACCATCCTGAAACCAATGGTCAGACTAAGAGGACAAATCAGTCTTTGGAACAAAATTAAGGTGCTCTGTGGCAGCTTAGCAGGAGGACTGGTCTATGTTTTTACCTCTCGCTGAGTTTGCCTATAACAGTCGAGTATATCAGTCTGTTGGAATCTCACTGTTTTTCTGTAATCATGGTTTTCATCCACATTTTGGTGAATTTTACTGAATTCTGCGATGTCTATATGAGATCCTGGAGGTCGTTAATCCGGTGGCATTCAGATTAAAGCTTCCTCCATCTCTTTGCATCCCTAGCGTGTTCCATAAATCCTTATTAAAAAGGAGCCTGTCCCTTTGGCAGTGTCAACCTCATCCCTGACTCCTCCAATTTGTGTCCATGCTAGCTTGAAGTATGAGTTTCAGAGGGTTGTGGATTCTCTAAGGTTCCGAAATTCCCTCAGGTGATACCGACTAGAGGAGATATCCTGACTTTCAGCTCTAAATATGAAGGCCAAGCAGTTAGTCAGGGCCTTTCATCTAAAATTTCCTGGGAAACCTGGTCCAGTATTGCTTCCCCCTCCCCGTATCTGGTATGCAGTTACTGACTGCTCGGTCATCCAATCTGGTGCATGAGAGTGCTGAAACGGTCAGTACTTTGATTGACAGCTCAGTTTCCAGTCTGGTCCAAGCACATGCAGAGCTGTCAGTGTTTTGACAGCTCATCTATCTAATCTAAGATTGGGAGGTGCTTGCTGTCTCCAGATGTTCACTGTCCCAGTCCCAGAACTCTGCCAAACTTAGCTTCAGCAAAGTGTGGTTGGTTTTCTCTGTGCCTATTGTTTTGCCAGATGATCTTTGATTTCCTGTTCTTGGACCTTGTTCTGACCATCTGTCTGTTTAACCCCCTTGTTCTTATTCGCTATGTTCCTAGTATTTTGACCTCGGACCGTTACCTGACTACACCTCTGTCTCTTCCCTCTGGCTTTTGATTTTGAATTCCTTGACTATTTGGAGTCATGGGTTGTCTGTGAGAAGTGACTCAGCGTCAGATAGAATTTCCTAAAGCTGTCTCTATTAACATGATTGTGGTTTTTGACTGTCAGAAAGTAACTCAGTGTGAACATAACCTTAACATGTCCAGTAAAAGAAATGACTATTTCATGGTGTTAACTGAATAAAATATAAATTAAGTCCATCCATTTGTCAATGGAAATGTGTTAATCCAGTGAGTATAAAACACCAACATTTTATGTCACTGAGGTGGCTGAGCTTACACCACAGGGGAACTAAAAACTGTTAATGACTCCAATTAAGAAGTGAGATCGTCATTTGCACTTTTGTATTATCTCCCAGGCAAGTTTCAATAAAGATGTAAAACATACCACGGAGCGTTCTAAAAAAGGAAAGTTTTATAGTGAAAGTGTTGTTTATTGGACTCATCTGACTTTTACAATGCTGCTAAACTATTTTGTGTTACCTCTTAAATTGTAAGTATAGAACTGCAAACATGCATTTTATTTCATTAATGAGTTCCATTCATTTGCCCTCCCATGTTGTCTGTACACGCTGATGTTAAAACACGTGATGTATAAGTGCAGAATAAAATTGATAAGTCTGTACTGCTTCCTCTGTACTAATATTCTACTAATATATGTATTGTCAATTGTTGTGTTTTTTTTTTCGGTATTTGGATCTTTGTTTTTATATTGTTCAGTACTAGGTGACTTTGCTTCTTGCTATTAAGATGCTTGAATTTGCCAATATATTTTACATTATGAACATTATAGGACCAAGTGATTTCATTCCAACCTACCCTTAATTTTTGATCTTCTGCAATATACTCAATAAAAATACAGATATTTTTAAAATGCATTTAAAGAGCTAACATGGCCTCAGCAAACAAACGCTATTTTTATCATGAAAAACTACTTAATATAAGAAATAGAGTTGGTGCAAATTGATTAAGATGACCCAGTCCATCACTAATCTGTGACTGCTGGACAGGAGGCCTGAGAACTGCCTCTTATCTGATGGAATCATCAGCTCCTCTTCTGAGTATCTGGCCTAACATGAAATCATCATTGTGATGTGACCAAGTGCCAGTCTGGTTAATTAAAAGAAGAGCCATGGATGCCAACAGATAAGGGGTGGTTCACAGGACACCCATCCAGGGTCCACAGAATACTGACGTGGCCAATAAACCGAGTCTGGTGAATCAATTCATCCCAACTCTAATAGCAATTTCTTTCCTTTTTTAAAAAATCTCTGCTTGCTATCATTTTCCTTTATCATCCACTTTCAGTTTATACAAATAAATCCTGGTCATGTGATGGTTTCAGATACAACTCTAATTATGAGCCGTAGACCTCTGTATGATACAAGACCAGGGCATGCTTTTATCAAGTGGAAATAATTATTTCAATTATTATAATCAATAAAACTATGAGGAATCACTGGATAAAGTATATTGTAAAATCACAAAACATTGTATTAAATTGTTTGTAATAATTGTCTTAAACTCTAATCTCTTTTACATGTAAATTGGTCATCATATCTTCATGAAAATCTAAAAACATTTGTAGGACATGACCCACTGCCGAATTCTGTATTCATACCTTCCATATTATCTGCCATGTTACAGTTACTTCATTTAATAAATGCATTATTCTGCTGTAGTAACATTTACTGTAGCTACAATGTTACGTAATGGAATATATTGAGAGTTGTAACATATTTTCAACTATTACAAGGTTGTTTCTAAGCATCAACTTAGTGAATGATTCTTATTTCTGAAAGGTTTAGAAGTCATTAGCACTCTATACTTTTCCTTCCTCTATACATTAAAGAATTATGCTAAACTAACTAAGAGTAACATTTCAAATAGGAACATAAATGTAAAATAGTAAAATAGTTCATTACATCTGCTTCTCTTATCTTGCTGCTGTTGAACTTTATATGGCGCTATATTTTATGTTATTTTTGTGCTCTGACATCACTGCATTATTTATGTACTGTGACCTAATTAGGTATGATTTACCCACATGATGTCATTAATTATGTGCTTCCTATATTTCACGTGCTCCGGGTGATGCAGTAAATGTAGGAAAAAATGTGTTCCTAAACACCTAAGTTCCGTTTATACAGATTGGCTGGTGGCATTGAAAATCTGCAGATCGCTAAATATTTACCGACCAGTGTTCTGAAGCTGTTTAAACCTTTATGGATGCCATCCATACCTACTAATGACACGGATGTCATTTTGTACCTTCATTCTCGGGAGAGCTCCAAAACATGTGGCTTATTAGCTGCATATTTAGTTGATTGTCCAAGGTGGCTGCTGGCCACAACATAGCTGTTAACAATATCATGGCAGACATAGGCAGATTATAATAAGGCCATCTGTGCTACTGTCAGGGGCCCGTAGCTCCTGGGGGCCCATGGTCCAATATCCTCAATTTAAAGTTTTGTGCGCCACTGCCACAATTGGCGGCGCGCCTGTCCCAGCAGGGGGATTCTAGTGAAGGGGCTCCTTCCAGGTATGATGTAATTTCCTGTGATGTGTTATGTGCATGTTCTGATTCAGGAAGGCTCGAAAAAGTCATTAACCTGTGGACACCCAGTAAAACACATTTATAAGACATATAGAGCTGCCTATGCAGCGTCAATAGTAAAAAGATCTGTTAAAAATAATTTAAAAAAAAAAATCATTATATACTCACCTTTCGCGACGCTCCGGTGACCGCTTCATGCAAGCGGCAGGTTCCGGTGCTAAGGATGGTATGCGAAAATGACCTGCCATGACGTCATGTGACTGTGACATCATCACAGGTCCTGCGCGCCTGCGCGAGAAGGACCTTCCATGACATCACGGTCATGTGACCGCGACATCATCACACCCTGGGACCAGAAGCTGCCGCGTGCACCGCGCACAGGCGACAACTACAAGGGGCCCTCGGATCGGAAGGTGAGTATATGTTTGTTTTTTATTTTTTAACCTGTGACATACGTGGCTGGGCAGTATACTACGTGCCTGGGCAATATACTATGTGGCTCTGTGCTGTATACTACGTCACTGGGCAATATACTACGTAACTGGGCAATATACTACGTGGCTGGGCAATATACTATGTCACTGGGCAATATACTACGTAACTGGGCAATATACTACGTGGCTGGGCAATATAGTACGTTGCTGGGTAATATACTACGTGGCTGGGCAATATACTATGTGAACATGTATATTCTAGAATACCCGATGCGTTAGAATCGGGCCACTATCTAGTTATTAATATTTTCCAAATGCTAGAATAATCAGAGAGAGAGAATGACTTGATCGCTGAACGAAGAAGGGGAGCAAAAAATGAAAATGCAAAACCAAAAATACTTCTGGTCATTAAGCGGTTAATATACACCATATTTTGTGGACTATATTGCACAAAAGACGCCACTCAAATTTTGGGTTTGAAAATAGGAAAACATTTTTTAAAATAAAATGTGGTACGCCTTATATTCCGTTTTAATGATAATTTACAAGGGGCGGCAGCGGTGCTGCAGCATCACAGGAGGCAGGTTCGTTGTTTCAGTAGGCCGGCGATGGTGGCAGGAGTGAGACCTTGTTGTAGGACCCGGGTTGGGAGAAGGGGGGCGTCTAGGAATTGCAAGGCTGCGGACCATGAGCTACCATAAGATGTCGGCGCCAGTGATTGGAGTCCATATTTACCATTGGTTTCCCTGCAGTGGGCTTTTGGAAAATAGCCACTGGAGATCTCAATCTGTGCCTGCAATGCCTCCAGGGAAATGATTGGGAAATAGGGACCCCGCTCACCAGTGCCGACATTTTAGGAGACCCCAGGGACAGCAGCATTGTCCGACTCTTGTCGCCACCAGTCTCCTAAGTAATAACTTCATTGTATACATGTTAGATTGTACAATGGATGAATATAATCTGAAAAGCCGTAGATTACAATGTAGGATATTGTATAAATGATATTGCAATCTTGCTTCCATTTTCTAACTATATTACTTTACTATTATTTAATAAGTTGCATAGTTTAGAACTTAGACAATCCTGATAGTTAAATTGTTTTGCATTTACTAGCTAAAGGTTAGTTAAAAAAAGCAAACATTAATGGCAGCTAATAAATAGACATGTTTGCCTTAATTCTGTATAAGAGGTCTTATTAAGGAACAACATTATCAAGCAATTTGCTGACACTGTGACATGACTAATACCCTATTGTCATGAAGGATGACATCCATTCCACAGTATACAATGCATGCTAGTGATTATCCCTAGAGGGCAATTTAAAAAATGCTTACTTTGAACTGAAGAGAACAAAATAGGTTAAGTGTAAGGAAAAAAACATAGAAAGGATATATGCAAAATGCCTTAATGCCAGGAAAAAACTCTGATAAAGAAGAACAAAAGCAACTTCATAACATATCCATCATAATTAATAACTTCCTTCTATAGAGTCATATGTCCTAAAAGTGTTATACGTATGAAGATGTAAAATCAGATTTTGTGTATTCTATATATTATATTTGATTTTGTCATGTCAGATAGAACAGGATGAAAGGTTTGAAAAGGGCAACTGTCCCATGAAAAAATGCTATTAACCAGCAGATATTGGATTCATGTGTTATTAACATTCTAAACTTACCCGGCGCCAGCACTTAGCGCCCCGCTGCCAGGAGGAAATTAAGTTTATTCCCCGCAGCATCATTCTGGCTTCAGTGATGTGGTTGGCACTGTCGCGGGTTTAGTCATCTCTCTGTATAGAGAGTGGCGTCAGTAACCACGAGACTGGCACTGACTGACAGCTGGCTCTAATGCTAAGATAGCTGTCAGTCAGGGCTGGGGATTTGGTTATGGCCACTGCTCTCTATACACAAAGAAGTGACTGAATCCTCGAGGGCGCTGACCTCGTGACTGAAATCCGAATGCTGCCGGGGAGAAAAAAGTCAATTTCCTCCCTGCAGTGGGGCTCTAAGTGCAGGCACCGAGCAAGTTCAGGACGCTATTAACATACAGATGATTTTTTTTATGTGACAGGTTCCCTTTAAATATACATTGCAGCTGTATCTTGTATTCCAGCTCAGTCCCATTCACATGAAGGCAGTACTAAACACAGCTGCAGGTATAGTCTAACCAATGTGTCAAGATCAATATTATGCTGAGGTCAGGTTGGGATAAAAGCGCACAACAGGGCAATACCGCAAGGGATGTAACAGACGATGAGAGGTATGGCAGTTTTCACCTATAAGCAATGGCTCACCTATAACAGTATGTTTCCACGGTCAGTATTGGCAGCGCATTGGACACAGCACATGTCCAAAAATGCTTTCACTTTTGTACGTGTGGTGATTCCACATGTGTTCAATGAACCATGCGGAATCATCACATCCTATACATTGGACTGTGATATGTATCTTGCGGAGACGCTCATGTCTAAATTGACATGCTGCAGTCTAGAAAGACGCGCTGCATGTCCAGCTATGCAAGGAAGCCGGAGGCGCCCTTGCACACATAGTGGAGATGGGATTTCATAAAACATGCAACATCTGGCCGCTGTTGATTTGACGCTGCGGCTATATGCAGCGTTCAATCCGCAGCAAATACTGACCGTGGAAACATACCCTAAGAGCCTTAGAATCTGCAGCTGCAGCCGGGTGGCTGGAAGAAACATTCTTCAAGAGAGAAACTCACTTCAATAGACAAAAATGAGTATGAAAAGCCTTACCGTGCCTCGTCGCTGCTTCATCCAAGGTACTACGATCCATACTGCTGGAAACCGTGTGCAGAGTCCAAGAAAATAGAATATCGGATCAGAACACAAGTAAAACAAAACTAGCTTTGGTTTATTTCTTTAAAAACAAGGACAAAGGATATCCATGGTTATAATAACATGTGATTTGTATGCATTTCAGGCATTGCTGCATAAGAATCACATGTTATTTTATGCATGGATTTTCTTTTTCCTTGTTTTTAATAAATGAAATAAAAGTAAATGTTATTATACTCCTTTAACAAATCCAAAACTCCTTTAGCAACTCACTTCGGTGGAGATATCACAGCACTTGGGCTGTGCTTGCAAGAATGAAAAATCATTGATGGTATAAAATTAAGGATTTTTAATAAACCAACGTATTTCATTGGACTGGACAATTTTTTTAAGGTGAAAAACATACATACAGTGGGGCAAAAAAGTATTTAGTCAGTCAGCAATAGTGCAAGTTCCACCACTTAAAAAGATGAGAGGCGTCTGTAATTTACATCATAGGTAGACCTCAACTATGGGAGACAAACTGAGAAAAAAAAATCCAGAAAATCACATTGTCTATTTTTTTAACATTTTATTTGCATATTATGGTGGAAAATAAGTATTTGGTCAGAAACAAACAATCAAGATTTCTGGCTCTCACAGACCTGTAACTTCTTCTTTAAGAGACTCCTCTTTCCTCCACTCATTACCTGTAGTAATGGCACCTGTTTAAACTTGTTATCAGTATAAAAAGACACCTGTGCACACCCTCAAACAGTCTGACTCCAAACTCCACTATGGTGAAGACCAAAGAGCTGTCAAAGGACACCAGAAACAAAATTGTAGCCCTGCACCAGGCTGGGAAGACTGAATCTGCAATAGCCAACCAGCTTGGAGTGAAGAAATCAACAGTGGGAGCAATAATTAGAAAATGGAAGACATACAAGACCACTGATAATCTCCCTCGATCTGGGGCTCCACGCAAAATCCCACCCCATGGGGTCAGAATGATCACAAGAACGGTGAGCAAAAATCCCAGAACCACGCTGGGGGACCTAGTGAATGAACTGCAGAGAGCTGGGACCAATGTAACAAGGCCTACCATAAGTAACACACTACGCCACCATGGACTCAGATCCTGCAGTGCCAGACGTGTCCCACTGCTTAAGCCAGTACATGTCCGGGCCCATCTGAAGTTTGCTAGAGAGCATTTGGATGATCCAGAGGAGTTTTGGGAGAATGTCCTATGGTCTGATGAATCCAAACTGGAACTGTTTGGTAGAAACACAACTTGTCGTGTTTGGAGGAAAAAGAATACTGAGTTGCATCCATCAAACACCATACCTACTGTAAAGCATGGTGGTGGAAACATCATGCTTTGGGGCTTTTTCTCTGCAAAGGGGCCAGGACGACTGATCCGGGTACATGAAAGAATGAATGGGGCCATGTATCGTGAGATTTTGAGTGCAAACCTCCTTCCATCAGCAAGGGCATTGAAGATGAAATGTGGCTGGGTCTTTCAACATGACAATGATCCAAAGCACACCGCCAGGGCAACGAAGGAGTGGCTTCGTAAGAAGCATTTCAAGGTCCTGGAGTGGCCTAGCCAGTTTCCAGATCTCAACCCTATAGAAAACCTTTGGAGGGAGTTGAAAGTCCGTGTTGCCAAGCGAAAAGCCAAAAACATCACTGCTCTAGAGGAGATCTGCATGGAGGAATGGGCCAACATACCAACAACAGTGTGTGGCAACCTTGTGAAGACTTACAGAAAACGTTTGACCTCTGTCATTGCCAACAAAGGATATATTACAAAGTATTGAGATGAAATTTTGTTTCTGACCAAATACTTATTTTCCACCATAATATGCAAATAAATTGTTAAAAAAACAGACAATGTGATTTTCTGGATTTTTTTTTCTCAGTTTGTCTCCCATAGTTGAGGTCTACCTATGATGTAAATTACAGACGCCTCTCATCTTTTTAAGTGGTGGAACTGGCACTATTGCTGACTGACTAAATACTTTTTTGCCCCACTGTATATATTTTTTAACGTTGAAAGAGATGCCAGTCTGGCTCTGAAATGCATTGGTTGAATAAAAACCTTAACCCCTTAAGGACTGGGGTATTTCCATTTTTGCTTTCTCATTTTTTGCTCCCCTTCTTTCCATGGCCATGTGAGGGCTTGTTATGTTGCTGGACAAGTTGTACTTTTGAATGGCACCATTGATTTTACCAAATCTTCTACTGGAAAATGGGAAAAATATTCCACATGTGCTGAAATTGCAAAAAAAGTGCAATTCCCCAATTGTTTTTTGGATTTTGTTTTACTATCTTCACTAAATGCTAAAACTGACCTGCCAATATGATTCTCCAGGTCACCAAACATGTCTAAGTTCTTTATTATTTAAGTGGTGAAAAGAAAACCCAAAATTTGCAAAAAAAATTGCCATTTTGCGAGACCGTTAGCGTCTCCCTTTTTTTTAGATCTGGGGCCAGGTGAGAGCTTATTTTTTGCGCGCCGATGTGACATTTTTATTGATACCATTTTGGTGTATGCGATTTTTTGCAATATCGCAGCGACCAAAAAAACATAATTGTGGCATTTTCAGTGGCATTTTTTTTTCTCACTTACGCTGTTTACTGATTGGATTAATTCTTTTGATATATTGATAGATCGGGTGATTCTGAAAGCGGCGATATCAAATATGTGATATTTGATTTTTGTTGTTGTTATATTTTGAATGGGGCGAAAGGTGGGTGATTTGAACTTTTATACTTTTTTATATTTTTTTTATATTTTTAAAAAGACTTTTTTTTTTTTACTTTTGGCAGGCTTCAATAGTCTTCATGGGACACGAGAAACTGCCATAACCCATCAGCTCTGCTACATACAGGCGAGGATCAGATAGCCTGTATGTAGCAGAATTACTCACTTGCTAGGAGCACCACCCGGTGGTTACTCATAGCAATCTGGCAGTGACAACAATAGAGGTCTGCAGGAGACCTCTGGCTGTCATGCCAACCCATCGGTGACCCGCGATCATTTGAAGGGGGTCACCGATGGATGGATTTCCAGCGCACTTGCAGGAAGCGTGTGTTAAATGCCACTGTCAGAGTTTGATAGCACCATTTAACAGATTAACAGCCACGATTCCTCTCGTGGCTGTTAGAGGCACATAACAGCTGATCACATCAGCTGTCATGTGCCAGAAAAGGTGCGGGCTTATCGCCAAGGCCCGCACCAAACAGGGAGAGACGTCCAATGATGGATAGAGCTGTCATTGGACGTTAAGGGGTTAATTATATACCATCAAGGATTCTTCAGTCCTGCAAGCGCAGCTCAGGTACCGTGATATCTCCACTGATGTGAAGATCAATATTATGGCTCTAAGGGTCCATTTCCTCAGATTGACTGGCGGCACTAAACATCTGCTTATCGGTAAACATTTAGCAATCAGGCAGTCATTTAACCCCTTAATGACCACCGATACGCCCTTTAACGATGGCAGTTAAGGGTACTTATACCTCAGCGCTACTTATTAATGGTGCTGAGAAATAAATGTATAGCGCCCTCTAGTGTTGTAAAATCTCTAGGGTCTTGGCTACCGGGTGTAGGTGAGACCCCACAGAACATGATTCGGAGCGGTTTATACCATCCCCAGTCTTGTGATTGCCGCTGTTCACTGAATAATGGTGATCACAAAAAAAGTCAGATTTTCCATTCATTTCTCTTTCCTCTGATATGATCTAGCATACCAGAGGAGAGAAAAATGATGTCACTCAGTACTTCTGGTATCCCTGGACCCTCTGGCTCTGTTCCCCAGCCCTCTGTGTAATTTTCCCAGAAGAAAATGGCAGGGGCATGTGAAGTGCACCCGATGAGATGTACCGGCCGCACCCAGCAACGATAGGAAATTTTGCACATGGGTTAATTTTGATCACTGTGATAGACCCTTTTGCAGTGATCAAAATACAAAAAAATAGTAAATCAAACCTCCCTTTGTCATCCCTTTAGTTAGGTAAAAACTATAAAATAAAAAATGTATTTTTTCCATTAGGGTTGGGGTTAGAGCTAAGGTTAGGGTTGGGCTATAGTTAGGGTTCAGGCTAGGGTTAGGGTTAGAGGTAGGGTTAAGGTTGGGCTAGGGTTAGGGTTAGGGCTAGGGTTGGGGTTGAAGTTAGAGCTAAGGTTAGGGTTGGGCTAGATTTAGGGTTGTGGCTAGGTTATGGTTCTGTTGGGGTTATTGTTGTGTTGGGGTTAGGGTTGTGTTGAGGTTGCGGTTGGGGTTAGGCTGGTGTTGGGTTAGACTGGTGTCGGGATTAGGGTGGTTTTGGGGTTAGGGTTAGGTTTGTGTTGTGGATAGGGTTGTGGTTAGGGTTGGGATTAGGTTAGAGGTGTGTTGCGTTTGGGTTGGGGCTAGGGCTGTGCTATGATTGGAGTTAGAATTGGAGGGTTTCCATTGTTTAGGTACATCAGGGGGTCTCCAAACGCAACATGGTGTCTGCCATTATTTCCTTCCACTTTTGCGTTCAAAAAGTCAACCAGTGCTCCCTCCTTTCTGAGCCCTGCTATGTGCCCAAACAGTGGCTTTCCCCCACATACCGGGTATTGGTGTACTCAGGAGAAATTGCACAACAAATTTTGTGGTCCATTTTCTCCTGATACCCTTGTAGAAATAAGAAAGTTTTGTTCCAAAATAATTTTTTTGTGAAAATAGTAAAATGGTAAAATGTTTTTTCCTTCCACATTGCTTTAGTTCTTGTGAAGCACCTGAAGGGTTAATAAGCTTCTTGAATGTGATTTTGCATACCTTGAGTTTTTAGAAGAGTGTCACTTTTGGGTATTTCTTTTATATTGACCCCCAAACTCACTTCAAATGTGAGGTGGTCCCAAAAAAATGGTTTTGTAAATCTTGTTGGAAAAATTAGAAATTGCTGGTCAACTTTTAACCCTTGAAAAGCCATAACAAAAAATTATGTTTCCAAAATTGTGTGATGTAAAGTAGGTAAGGAAGACATGTGGGAAATGTTACATATTAACTATTTTCCACCTATAGAAAGAGGCACCACACATTGATAATATAAAAAAAAACACTTTATTAATATCAAAAAGGACCATAAATGGTCATAAAAAAGCCTAAATAGGCAACAGGTGAGAGACAACAAACACAGAAAGAAAGGTAGACAACTGGTAAAAAAAAAAATTACAAAAATCTATATATATAATTGCCTAAGGGTTTTTCCGTCTGTCTGTCGGTCTGTCTGTCTGTCTGTCTGTCCTGGAAATCGCGCGTCTCTGATTGGTCGAGGCCGCCAGGCCTCGACCAATCAGCGACGGGCACAGTATCGACGTGGCGGCCTCGACCAATCAGAGACGGGCACAGCGACGATGATGTCATAAAGGACGTAGACATCCCGTGTCTGATTGGTCCAGGCCTCGACCAATCAGCAACGGGCACAGCGACGATGATGTCATAAAGGACATAGAAATCCCACGTTTCTGATTCAGCGACGGGCACAGTATCGACGTAGATGTCATAATGGTTGCCATGACGACGATGATGTCATAAAGGTTGCCTCGACCAATCAGCGACGGGCACAGTCTGCCGGCGAATTCTGGAATCATCATTGTCCATATACTACGGGGACATGCATATTCTAGAATACCCGATGCATTAGAATCGGGCCACAATCTAGTATGTATATATACAGTGGGGCAAAAAAGTATTTAGTCAGTCAGCAATAGTGCAAGTTCCACCACTTAAAAAGATGAGAGGCGTCTGTAATTTACATCATAGGTAGACCTCAACTATGGGAGACAAACTGAGAAAAAAAAATCCAGAAAATCACATTGTCTGTTTTTTTAACATTTTATTTGCATATTATGGTGGAAAATAAGTATTTGGTCAGAAACAAAATTTCATCTCAATACTTTGTAATATATATTTTGTTGGCAAAGGTTTTCTATAGGGTTGAGATCTGGAGACTGGCTAGGCCACTCCAGGACCTTGAAATGCTTCTTACGAAGCCACTCCTTCGTTGCCCTGGCGGTGTGCTTTGGATCATTGTCATGTTGAAAGACCCAGCCACGTTTCATCTTCAATGCCCTTGCTGATGGAAGGAGGTTTGCACTCAAAATCGCACGATACATGGCCCCATTCATTCTTTCATGTACCCGGATCAGTCGTCCTGGCCCCTTTGCAGAGAAACAGCCCCAAAGCATGATGTTTCCACCACCATGCTTTACAGTAGGTATGGTGTTTGATGGATGCAACTCAGTATTCTTTTTCCTCCAAACACGACAAGTTGTGTTTCTACCAAACAGTTCCAGTTTGGTTTCATCAGACCATAGGACATTCTCCCAAAACTCCTCTGGATCATCCAAACGCTCTCTAGCAAACTTCAGACGGGCCCAGACATGTACTGGCTTAAGCAGTGGGACACGTCTGGCACTGCAGGATCTGAGTCCATGGTGGCGTACTGTGTTACTTATGGTAGGCCTTGTTACATTGGTCCCAGCTCTCTGCAGTTCATTCACTAGGTCCCCCCGCGTGGTTCTGGGATTTTTGCTCACCGTTCTTGTGATCATTCTGACCCCACGGGGTGGGATTTTGCGTGGAGCCCCAGATCGAGGGAGATTATCAGTGGTCTTGTATGTCTTCCATTTTCTAATTATTGCTCCCACTGTTGATTTCTTCACTCCAAGCTGGTTGGCTATTGCAGATTCAGTCTTCCCAGCCTGGTGCAGGGCTACAATTTTGTTTCTGGTGTCCTTTGACAGCTCTTTGGTCTTCACCATAGTGGAGTTTGGAGTCAGACTGTTTGAGGGTGTGCACAGGTGTCTTTTTATACTGATAACAAGTTTAAACAGGTGCCATTATTACAGGTAATGAGTGGAGGAAAGAGGAGGCACTTAAAGAAGAAGTTACAGGTCTGTGAGAGCCAGAAATCTTGATTGCTTGTTTCTGACCAAATACTTATTTTCCACCATAATATGCAAAAAAAATGATAAAAAAACAGACAATGTGATTTTCTGGATTTTTTTTCCTCAGTTTGTCTCCCATAGTTGAGGTCTACCTATGATGTAAATTACAGACGCCTCTCATCTTTTTAAGTGGTGGAACTTGCACTATTGCTGACTGACTAAATACTTTTTTGCCCCACTGTATATATATATGCTGGTATATCCATATAACGTCCAGGGGTGTGGTGGACTCCTGGCTTTCTCTCCATTACTTGGTAAATATGTGTTGGTGTGTTAAATAATATGCTAAATAATCTCTATAGCTGATTACGGTTTCTGGACACTCTATATGCGGATATATATGGCATACTAGCCCCTCATACTGAGACTACACGCTGAGTCCTATACATGATATTTTGTAATGTTATCTATCAGACTGCCACGCTATATTTAGCCATTTGAAATACTTCATGCTATCTTTTGTAATGTGAGTTATATGGATATACCAGTATCTATATATACATATTTTTGTAATATTTTTTTTTTTTTGCCAGTTGTCTACCTTTCTTTCTGTGTTTGTTGTCTCTCACCTGTTGCCTATTTAGGCTCTTTTATGACCATTTATGGTCATTTTTGATATTAATAAAGTGTTTTTTTTATATTATCAATGTGTGGTGCCTCTTTCTATAGGTGGATTATTGATGTGCGGCTAACCACCGTAGGGTATATTATAGGTGTTGTGTTGTATATTAACTATTTTGTGTGACACCACTCTTTGATTTAAGGGTACAAAAATAAAAAAACTGAAAATTGCAAAATTGCAATATTTGCTAATTTTTTTTCATAAATAAATACAAGTCATATAAAATAAATGTTACCACTAAAATGAAGTACAATATGTCATGAAAAAACCATGTCAGAATCAGTGGGATCCATTGAAGCCTGCTAGAGCTATAACTTCATAAAGTGACAGTGGTCTGAATTGTAAAAATATGCTTGGACATTAAAACGAAACTGCCAGCAGATTTTGCCGCTATAATGGTGTAGATAAGCCTCTGGTCTGACCTTAAAAGATAAGAAAAATAAGTTTTATTATATTCCTCACCTGGGGGGGTTGGTCCGGTCTGATGGGTGTTGCAGGTCCGGGTCCAGTGCCTCACATCTTCTTGTGATGCCACTCTCCTGTTGCTTCATCGCTCCCCGTCATCATCGCTCTCCTGTGCAGGCGTACTCGTCTGCCCTGTTGAGAGCAGAGTAAAGTAATGCAGTGTGCAGTACTTAAGTCCCACACAGCCTCCCTATATACACTGCATGAGCCCCCCACAGCCCCCCGAATATGCACTGCATGAGCCCCACACAGCAGTGAGATGCTCTAAAATAACCTGGTAGAGAGCTGCGCTTGAATTTGGTCTTGATAAACCACAGTGGACCTAAACCAGCAGATGACATGGCTCCCCAAACCATCACTAATTGTGGAAACTTCACAGTAGACCTCAAGCAGCTTGGATTGTGGCCTTTCCACTCTTCCTCCAGATACTGGGACCTTGATTTCCAAATGAAATGCCCAATTTACTTTCATCTGAAAACAACACTTTGGACCACTGAGCAGCAGTCCAGTTCTTTTTCCCCTTGGCCCAGGTAAGACGCTTCTGGCATTGTCTATTGGTCATGAGAAGAGATGGGCGGATACCTGGATGTTCAGGTCTGGCGGGTTCGGCTGAACAGTTACAGAAAGTTCAGGTTCGGGTACCAGAACAGTACCCGGATCCGAACCCCGACCCCATTTACTTGAATGGGGAGGCCCGAAAATCCAGTGTTTGCCACGCTGTCATGTGTATGACAGCACGGCAAACACTGCTTCTAATCTGCAGTGAATTCATCCCCGCCGGTCAGAGAACCACGGTTTCCACGCTGTCAAAAGAGTGTGAGAGCTCAGTTGTGATCGGAAGACAGCGTGAACGCTCAGCCGTGATCAGAGGTATAAAGTTTACCCCCTGTCGCTAGTGTCAGCTGATGGGACAACAGCTCCCATCATGCGATACCTGCTGCCTCTAATAACAGCGAGAGCAGGAGAGCAGATTGGTGTATTCAATGGCCGGCTCCTGTGCTGTAAATAATTAGTGTAAAAAATAATGACGTGGGTTCCCCTGTATTTTTGATAACCAGCTAGGCAAAACTCACAGCTGGGGGCTGCAACCCTCAGCAGTCAGCTTCAACAAGGCTGGTTATCAAGACTAGTGCCCCCCCATGCTGTTTTTAAAATTATTTAAATAAATAATTTAAAAAAACAGAGTGGGCTCACCCCCATTTTTGGCAACCAGCCTTGCTAAAGCAGACAGCTGGGGGCTGGTATTCTCAGACTGGTAAGGGGCCACGGATATTGGCCCCCCCAGCCTAAAAATAGCAGCCCACAGCTGCCCAGAAAAGGCACATCTATTAGATGCGCCTATTTTAGCATTTTGCCTGGCTTTTCCCACTTGCCCTGTAGTGGTGGCAAGTGGTGTTAATATTTATGGAGTTGATGTCACCTTTGTATTACCTAATACTTTGTATTGTGCCTTTGTACCTTTATCACCTTTGTGCTTAATGGAGAGGTGCCTATAAGAAATACAGGGGAACCCAAGCCTATTTTTTAAATTATTTATTTACAGTGCATGAGCCGGCTAATGAATACACCCATCAGCTGCTCCTGCTCTCGCTGTTATTAGGAGCAGTAGGTGTCTGATGATGGGAGCTGTAGTTCCATCAGCTAACACCAGAAACCAGAGGTAAACTTTTTACCTCCGATCACAGCTGAGCAGGAACACTGTCTTTTGACAGTGTGGGAACCACCGCTCTCTGACCAGCGGGGATGATTTCACCACCGATCAGAAGCAGCGTTTTCAGCACTGTTATGCACATGACAGAGTGACAAACACCCAGTGTTCGGGCAGCCGAAACCGAACAGTAACATGAACTTACTGGTGAAGTCCGTGTTCAGTGTCTGTGCCCGACCAGTAGGTGTTCCGTATGGACGCAGAACTTTACTGTGTGGGTTCGCCCATCTCTAGTCATTAGTGGCTTGACACAAAGAATGCGACACTTGTAGCCCATGTCCTTGATATGTCTGTGTGTGGTTGCTCTCAAAGCAATGACTCCAGCAGCAGTCCACTCCTTGTGAATCTCCCCCAAATTTTTGAATGGCTTTTCTTAACAATCCTTTCAAGGCTGCCATTATACCGGTTGCTTGTGCACCTTTTTCCACCACACTTTTTCTTTCCACTCAACTTACCATTAATATATTTGCATACAGCACTCTGTGAATAGTCAGATTCTTTAGCAATGAACTTTTATGTCTCACCCTTCTTGTGGAGTGTATCAATGACCGCCTTCTGGACATCCGTCAAGTCACCAGTCTTCCCCATGATTGTGAAGCCTACTGAAACAGACTAAGGGACCTTCTTAAACGCTTTGGAAAAATTTGCAGGTGATTCTTGTTAATTATTCTACTTTAATTTACTGAGATAATGACTTTTGGGTTTTCATTGGCTGTAATCTATAATTATCAACATTAACAGAAATAAACACTTGAAATAGATCACTCTGTTTGTAAAGACGTTACATAATATTTAAGTTTCACTTTTTTGTATTGAAGAACTGAAATAAATTAACTTTTTGATGACATTTGTGACAAGCATCTTTAAATTGTAGGGTAAATACCAGTGTATGTGGAGGAGCATTGTCTGTCCACTGCTCTCTGTCACCATTGCTGTGACTACATTATATTACTGGCCAATAGCATAGCTACGATTATTGCTGTTGGTAAGAATTGAATGCGTACTGTAACTTCCACCCCACTTTGGAACACCCTCAATCACCCCTAAGGACATTTACAAATTAAGTATTACCACCTTTTGGAAGGGTTTTACACAAACCCCATCCATTTTGACCTGGGGTCACCAAACTGTATGGGGATTGTTTGGGAAAAATGGGACAACTCCTGCCAAATCCAGGACTGCAGCTAACTATGCAATAGTTGTTAACTGACACTCATCAGCTCACAAATTGTTTCTTTTTCAGCAGGATGTCATCACATTACACTGGCCCCACACATCCATATTTTTAAAGTTTATGATACCCTCAAATTATCTAATAGGTGCCAAAATCAAAGACATCAGTATTATATATGCAAAATGAGAAAAGATAGGGACGCGCATGAGCAGGACCAGTGGGGCAATGAGATTATTGAGCAGAACTGTGGAGTCACTAACCTTAAGAGGTTATGCACCCCTGCATAAACTCGGGGTGCATGTGGGGAGAGATGGAGTAGGAGGCTGACAGCTGCAGGTGATGGTAAGGTGATCCACTGTGAAGATCAAGCAAAGCTTCAGCGTTCCCAGCTGGTGGAGTGGAGATTCTCTGTGCAGTGCCTGGAGAGACAGCGGTGCACGTTGGAGGTCACGTGACAAAAGGTCCTGAAATGCCGGTAAGGCATCTGTATTATATATGACATAGTATAACTGAAGTCAAAGAAGCTTCATGTTACACCTCTATTCATGGGTCATTGTATCGTGTGCAGCCCTGCACTAAGCATACGATACATGATTTTTGCCTGGATTATCCCTTTAAGGTTCTCAGACAAACTAAATCAAGTCATGTGGTAGACTTTATGTATTATTAGGTTTTCAGCTCTGTGTCATGTCATGTTCCAAAACCCGCTGGGTACAGCTGTTACAATTACTATGTAAATTATATTTAGTAATTTGTTCTCCTGAATAAGAATGATTGGATATTCTCCCTAACTTTTTTAATGTTCAGGTGAAGTATTACATTTCTACAGACAGGAATTAATTAAGCTTCTATAGATTTGATCTTCCAACTAAAAAGAAAAGATCGGATTTGAAAGAAGCTACATAATTACAGTTCATAGTCGGTTTTCTATGACAATTTATTAGTCTTTAGCGCTTTTATTCTTTGTCAATTGAGCAAAATAATGTGCTGGTAAACATTACAGCTTATAAATTAGATTTTACAATCATTTAACTGGAGTCTCAGATACTGAAATTTTAGGCACTTAATCAGGTTCTATAAGATTTTCAGCTTTTCATAAATTAGATATTTACTACTTTTAATGTATTGTTGTAATTGATGTGGATACTCGACTTTCCTCATGCTGTGTAGTAGATCTTTCTATAGGAGCCTAGAGGAGTCCTTAATTTTTATTAACATTACTTGAAGGAATTATTATGTGCTTTAAATTATATATTATATTGTCACATATCATATTTTACTTGTGGATATTTTTGATACGGAATTCATTTTTTGTATTTGCAGAGATTTGACAGTAGTGGAGCTAGTGGGTTTTACGTTATCTTTTAAAGTTTCTATATAATTTAATTAGGGTTTATCTTTCCAAAAAATACTTTTATCACCTGTCCATGGAGTGTGATTACTGGGGGTCTCAGCACTGGGACCACTACCTGTGCCTCCTCATTACAGTCAGGGTGGTTCAGAATAATTGCGCATAACTACTGCTGGTCCATTTAGTGTCTATGTGACAAAGGAAGATAGCCAAGAACTTAAAATTATGTAGAACAGCAGGGGTCATGCAAACATTACTGTTTAAAATGACAGCATAAAATGAATTAAAGAGACTTTGCCAACCCAGAATGACTGTTCAAACCAAGTACAGGCTCTCGGTGCATCTTGGTGTGGCCAAACATTTAACTACACCCTCCCCACCTGCTAGCTTTCCCTCTTCCCACTGCACCTCTTCTTTGATTGACAGTTCTGGCTTTATAGAGCCAGAGAAGGGCAGAGGTAGATGAAAAACAAGATGCATTTAATTGTTTGACCCCGCCATGATGCACTGAGCGCCTGTACTTGGTGTGAACAGTCATAATGTGCTGACAGAGTCCATATAATTCATTCTCAACCACAATGAGAAAGAATAGTGGTTGGAGATCCCTGTTTAAGTGTATAGTTTATGTTCCAGCAATAAGGTCCCCACTCTAAAGACCGGTATCAGAGATAACTTCAATCTTAGTCATTTAACCCATTAGATGCTGTGGTCAATGCTGTGATCATAGCATCTAGTTCAGGGGTGGGGAATCATTCTTCTGCCAAGGGTCATTTGGATATTTATACAATCCTTCGGGGGCCATTCAAACTCCACCCACAAAGTTCATCCTGACTCTGGCACTGGTTTCAGGATGTAATCTTTAATTGCATGCCCTTCAGTGTTCACTGTGTGTGTGTGCTAACAGAGCAAGAAGAAATTAATGAGCTGGTGGCAATCAAAATACACCTTCCTGCCCAAGAATGCGGTCCCTGAAAATCTGCCCGGGGGCCTGATAAATGGTAATCGAGGGCCGTAAATGGCCCTGGGGCCTGAGGTTCCCCACCCCTGATCTAGTTGGTTAAAAAAAAGTAAAAACTGTTGTAATTATTTTTATACTGTCTTACTAAAAAAAGAAAGATCTGCAATACACTCTGGCCCTGATTTATTAAGAGTGGCAATTTTCACACTAGTATTAATGAAGGGGAATGGTGGAGTCAAAAGCTCTTGATTCATTAAGAGGTGTAAGCGTCTTAATAAATTTGTCACGTCTGAGAAGTGGCATTCACCTCCGTGCGCCTCAGACACTGGAACAAGATTATTGCTAATCATAAATTAGACAATCTGTGAAGTCCCGCATTCAGACAGCTCTGCCGATTTTGGCAGAACTGGGTGAAACTTGTGAAAAAAATTCCAAAAGCTGCAAAAGTCTTGCACAATTACGTGTGCATACACACTTTTCAACTTTTCAAAAATGTTTATGCCAGTTTTCTAAAAACTTTGATGAATCTGGGCCTATATATAGATATAGATGTAGCCACATGACAGCTTGCTTTTTATGGGACAAAATGCAGTTATATATATATATATATATATATATATATATATATATATATATATATATATAACTGCATTTTGTCCCATAAAAAGCAAGCTGTCATGTGGCTACATCTATAGCAAAATTAAAAGTTATGGATTTTTAAAATGAAAGAAAAAAGTAAGAAAATAAAAGAAAATACATTAATAAAGAGAATTTCTTATACCGCATGGCACCACCAGTTTTTCTCTGTAAGTTCCAGTCCTGGTTTTGGCATAGTAACACTGATGGAAAATACTGATCAAATAGTGACAATTGAATAAGCCCTTGGCTTGTTTTACCAGCTTGTATATGCTCAATGGCAGTCTTTTACTATTTTGTGATACTACAAACACAATATATATGAATAACTAGGTTTAGTCCAATAATCAGAAGACTGGCACTTCCTTAACAATTAATAACACAAATGCAGACTAACTCTCAACCATATGCCACAAGAAGAGATCCAGATTTTTTTAAAACACAAAAAAGTTTTTTATTAAAGTATTCTTAAAATTGTAGACAAACACTTCATAAAAATATATACGAGTACCACAACTAGGAAGGACTCTGAGACTGGTTAGGTAATACACCAAATGGTGAAATAAAGCTATTGTGGAGCCTAAAGAACCTTTATATACTGCCTGACACAGTATTCTACCTATTCATAAATATATAGACAATAATAAAGGCAGGGATGCAAAGTGCGAAATATATTGTTATCAAGTGACTATACACAAGTTCAAAGCAGTCCTAGCTGATATTAAAAGAATAAAATAATGTAAATAAAGAAGATCCTATATTATTTACCCGATTGTAAAAAGCTCCACAGACCCAGTGGGAGATCAGCGTACCTCCTCACTCCGACGCACGTTTCGCTTCCGCTTCTTCTAGAGAGATGCTGATCTCCCACTGGGACTTTGTTTTTATCTATTTCTGGGTGCTTCTTGAAGTATGTTTGGGGTCACTGTCCTGCTGGAAGATCCATGACCTAGGACACAAGCTCAGCTTCCGGACACTGGGCACTAAATTGCAACCCAAAATTCTTTAGAAATCTTCAGATCTTGTGATATCTTACACAAAAACAAGGCACTAATTGCCAAAGGCAGCAAAACAACCCCAAAACAGTTTTGAACCTCCACCATATTTGACTGTAGATACTGTTTTTTTCTTCGTAGACCTCATTCCATTTTAGGTAAACAATAGAATGATCTGCTTTACCAAAAAGCTCCATATTGGTCTAATCTGTCCACAAGACACTTTCCCAGAAGGATTTTGGCTTACACATATACATTTTGGAAAGCTATAGTCTAACTTTTATGTCTATGTGTCAGCAGTGGAGTCCTCCTGTGTCTCCTGCCACAGCATTTAATTTCATTCATATGTTGATTGACAGTTCACTCTGACACTGTTGCACTTTGAGGACAGCTTGAATTTCTTTGGAACTTGACTGGGGTTGCTTAATCAGCATCTGGACTATCCTACATTGCAACCTTTCGTCAATTTTTCTCTGCTGTCCACTTCCAGATACATTATCAACAATGCCATTGGTTGTAAACTTCTTGACTATTTTGTGCACCGTGGACAAAAGAACATCAAGATCTCTAGAGATGGAATTGTAACGTTGAGATTGTTGATATTGTTCAACAATTTTGGTTCTCAAGTCTTCAGACAGTTCTCTTTCTGCTCTTCATGCTTAGTGTGGCACACAGACACACAATGCAAAAACTGAGTTAACTTATCCCCTTTTGTTTGGTTTCAGGTGTGATTTTCATATTGCCCACACCTGATACTTGCAACAGGTTTGAAAGAGAATAATATGCTTGAAACATATTTATTTACCCACATTTTTGGAAAGGTGCCAACATTTGCCCTGACCATTTTTGGGTCCAGTGTGAAATTATGTCCAATTTGCCTTTTTTTTAGTTTTTTTTGTGTGCTATAATACATACAAAGAAAATAAACATGTACATAGCAAAAATAATTTTCTGGGAGAAATACTTCAGTTTCTGAAACAATTTCAAAGGTGCCAGTCAGCCATGACTGTATAATGCCTGAGAGATGTGCTTACTGAAAGTGTCTAGATAATGTTAGACATGTCACTTATCTATTACATACTCTGTACATATCATTCACACATTAGATACATGTCGTACATGTCACTCATTCAGTGCATGCATACTGTACACGTCACGCACACATTAGGCAGAGGTCACACATGTCAATCATCCATTACATACATACTGTACACATGTCATCCACACATTAGAAACATGTGTGTAACATATAATCCCTTAAAACATCAATTTATTTATATATATATTAAAAAAAACCAATTCCCAGTGGAGAAAAATAATAAATAAACAACAGGATCCAGATGTGCACCTAACCTGTCAAATAGCCCTGCACTTAGCTACTATCCCTACCTACCAGTGGAGGTTGGCACCCTAATAGATCGATTTGGCGCCCCCACTCAACGCCGGCTGACCCAGACTCACCCTGATAAATATCTAGCGAGCTACAGGTGGGAAAACAATAAGCTATTGAAAGAAATGAAGGAAGGGCTGGAGAGATAAACTAAGGTGCACAAAAAAATAAAATAATAAATAACCCCAGTATTGGTATAGCATACAGTAACAAAGCTACTTATGTGTGCTGCATACAAGCCATGGTACCATCACATAAGAGCTATACTCATAGTGTGCCGGCTAAGAAAAAAAACTGGAATAAACAAATATAGCCAGCACTCAAGAGGTTACAGACTACAACAAAAATAATACTGATAACTGGGGTAGGTAAAATATCCTCAGAATAGCCTGATATGGTGTATGTCAGCAGACTGTTAATAACAGACCCTTTTTACACAGCCTGAGATAGTATGTGCCAATAGTATCATGGTAGATGATAGATGGTGTGACATAGCAATCATATGTAGCTGACATGAAAAACAATAATATTGTCACACAGCACAATAGAAAAAATCTATTCCATGTCTAAGCACCAGACTGAAGACAGATCAATATATCAGCAATGCACAGCCTCAGCATATTGGTGTACATGATATACAGGACAGCTAGAGAAGGACAAAGGCCAAATCAACTTAGCTGCCAGGTAATCGCCCCGACGCGTTTCCCCGCAAGACGGTTCCTCAGGAGGCAAAGATATCAGGAGGCATATGTAATGGATGCAGGCGCCATGATGCTTGGGCAGGCCTGAGTAAATCCCACAGGGGGAGGGATTTTATAGTAAAAGATGAGATCCACCGGCCAGTAATGACTCGCCAGTGGAGACCCACCCCCAATTGACAAAACAACACCGGGTACAGATAATCCGATCCATAAATTGGATCGATAATTTAAGAATTGTCCATAAGAGCATGTGGTTCCCTCACCCACGGCTAACCGGATCATAATGTAAGTAAACAGTACATACCATGTCTAATCTATATGGCATCCTCCATATCGGCGTGAGGATACACGTGGCGCGATGGGGGCCGCCATAGTAAGGACTCACCGTGCGAAGCCCGCATGCGCAGACCGCGCGCATAAGCAAGCGCCGGCACCAAAGTGGAACGCACGCTTGGAGCGCACAAGTGTGCATCCATCAGATGAATGAGTGGAGTCGCACCTGCGCAATGACATAGCCAGAGGGCGCCTGCGCAATGAAATGAGACAGGCAAGGCAGCACAATGCGCACGCGTATGGGACCCACAGTGCCTGCAACCTGAATAAATATATACAAAAATTGGGGTATAACAAAAAAGGCCACCATATAATGGCAGCAAATATTTGATGTAAACAGTCACGGGTAACATATGCGCCTCCTGCCAATTTAGAAAGAAGGCACGGTGTATTGCTAAGAGACCAAAAGAGCCCCAGAAGTAAAAATCTAATATATAAACAGCCGCCAAAACACATAGAGTAACCATATAATCACATGCAGCGGCACGATTAACATTCTATCCAGCATCATATGTTAAACACACCTAAAGATAAACGGAGGACCGTATTGTTGCAGTAATAGGGTTAAATATAGATGTCCATATAGAACTAGTATGAAAGAAACATAGAAAAAATACATAAATAGATAAAGGGAGTTGAACAATAATAAAGATATAGTATAGGGTCAAAATTGACTACTGCATCAAAAACAGTATGCAGAGTATATGGCGGTTCCAACTACGGTTCCCAATATCTTCATTTGCTAAAAACACAGTGCAAGAAAAGGACTAGACAGAATACCAGAGATGCATACTTTATAGGAAACAGGTAAACGTAAGGGATTCGTTTAGGCCTCTCGGGGAGACTGACTGCATACGAAAAATCCACTCCGCTTCCCGTTTTAGGAGGGCCTTGTCAAAATCTCCACCTCTAATCCTAGGTTGTAGGAGTTCTATCATACAAAAGGTAATCCCATCCAGGTTCCCTCCATGTACTAGGTTGACATGGCGAGCAACTGGAGTGTCCCTCCTATGCCTGATGTCCCCCAGATGTTCTCCAAATCTAGTTCTAAGTTCCCTAGTAGTCTTTCCAATATAATCTAGGGGGCAGGGGCAAGTGATCTTATATACAACTCCAGTGGACTTACAATTGCCAAAGTCCCTAATATCAAAAGTTCTACCAGTAGCAGCACTGGTAAACTGTTTTGTTTGCTTGGCATATTGGCATTTGGAGCAATTACCACACCTAAAGAAACCCAGAGGTTTTCTCTCTAGCCATGTTCCTGTGCCCTGTGGTTTTTGATAGAGGCTATGACAGGTTAGGTGCACATCTGGATCCTGTTGTTTATTTATTATTTTTCTCCACTGGGAATTGGTTTTTTTTAATATATATATAAATAAATTGATGTTTTAAGGGATTATATGTTACACAACTGATTATTTTTCCCTAGGTTGCTTATATTCTTTCTTTGTACGTACACATTAGAAACATGTCACACATGTCATTTACATATTCTATACATGCCATACACGTCACTCACATATAAGATCTTCCTTGCACGCTGGATATGTAGATTGACAGCACATTCACATTTTACTCAAACTTTGCAAATAAGACAATTAAATCCTCATTTTGAAAATCTTAGGGACATTGGCAGAGTAAACATTCTCTTCCAGGGAAAATTATGTTTGTGCTACTAAATTACACCCAACATACTGTATATACTTACCACACCTAACATATGTACTTCCCAGCTTAGCAGTGCTCCCAGAGACTCTTGTGATTACAGATGAGTGAATCCTTTAAAATTCGAATTCACAGACTTTGCCAAAATGTTCTCCCCAAGTAAAATATGGAAAGTAATTGTTTGGAAAATACACATATGGGAGTCAGCTGACCATAAGAGTTAACACTTTTCAGACAAGAAACAGAGGAACCTGCTGGGCAAAGCAGAGATAGAGATTCCCTCTGTGACTCTGGAGAAGGAAAATGACTCTACAAACTGTGTTCCACTGGGAACCGCTGATCTGTGATGGTCTAGGTACTGACCACCACTGTACAAGGTATGATAATTCATAAGATGTCATAGCTGTAGGGTATTATGAGGATGCCCTCACTGCAGCACAAATTAACGTTTGCTGCGTCACTGATGCCTCAGCAGTGTGGGAAATGGCGTCCTGCATGTTTGTTTTTTGGGAACTACAAATCTGTTATGTTTGCTAATGACAGGTGTTATGAAGGCAATCCAGAAACACAGTGTGCTTAGCGATCAGAGCGCACACAGTGATCTGACAAATACCCAAAAATACAAGAACGAGCTCTGAGACGTGGAAACTCTGTAGACTGCACACCTGATCCTATCCTAAACACAACTAAAAGCGGCTGTGGATTGCGCCTAACAACTACCTAGGCAACTCGGCACAGCCTAAGAAACTAGCTAGCCTGAAGATAGAAAAATAGGCCTGACTTGCCCCAGAGAAATTCCCCAAAGGAAAAGGCAGCCCCCCACATATAATGACTGTGAGTAAGATGAAAAGACAAAACGTAGGGATGAAATAGATTCAGCAAAGTGGGGCCCGATATTCTAGGACAGAGCGAGGACAGTAAAGCGAACTTTGCAGTCTACAAAAAACCCTAAAGCAAAACCACGCAAAGGGGGCAAAAAAAACCCACCGTGCCGAACTAACGGCACGGCGGTACACCCTTTGCGTCTCAGAGCTTCCAGCAAAACAAAAGACAAGCTGGACAGAAAAAAAGCAACAAAAAAGCAAAAAGCACTTAGCTATACAGAGCAGCAGGTCACAGGAACAATCAGGAGAAGCTCAGATCCAACACTGAAACATTGACAAGGAGCAAGGATAGCAGCATCAGGCGGAGTTAAGTAATGAAGCAGTTGACGAGCTCACCAGAACACCTGAGGGAGGAAGCTCAGAAGCTGCAGTACCACTTGTGACCACAGGAGTGAATTCAGCCACAGAATTCACAACAGTACCCCCCCCTTGAGGAGGGGTCACCGAACCCTCACCAGAGCCCCCAGGCCGACCAGGATGAGCCGCATGAAAGGCACGAACAAGATCGGAAGCATGAACATCAGAGGCAAAAACCCAGGAATTATCTTCCTGAGCATAACCCTTCCATTTAACCAGATACTGGAGTTTCCGTCTAGAAACATGAGAATCCAAAATCTTCTCCACAATATACTCCAATTCCCCCTCCACCAAAACCGGGGCAGGAGGCTCAACAGATGGAACCATAGGTGCCACGTATCTCCGCAACAACGACCTATGGAATACATTATGTATGGAAAAGGAGTCTGGGAGGGTCAAACGAAAAGACACAGGATTGAGAACCTCAGAAATCCTATACGGACCAATAAAACGAGGTTTAAATTTAGGAGAGGAAACCTTCATAGGAATATGACGAGAAGATAACCAAACCAGATCCCCAACACAAAGTCGGGGACCCACACGGCGTCTGCGATTAGCGAAAAGTTGAGCTTTCTCCTGGGACAAGATCAAATTGTCCACTACCTGAGTCCAGATCTGCTGCAACCTATCCACCACAGAATCCACACCAGGACAGTCCGAAGACTCAACCTGTCCTGAAGAGAAACGAGGATGGAACCCAGAATTGCAAAAAAATGGAGAAACCAAGGTAGCCGAGCTGGCCCGATTATTAAGGGCGAACTCAGCCAACGGCAAAAAGGACACCCAATCATCCTGGTCTGCAGAAACAAAACATCTCAGATATGTTTCCAAGGTCTGATTGGTTCGTTCGGTCTGGCCATTAGTCTGAGGATGGAAAGCCGAGGAAAAGGATAGGTCAATGCCCATCCTACCACAAAAAGCTCGCCAAAACCTTGAAACAAACTGGGAACCTCTGTCAGAAACAATATTCTCAGGAATGCCATGCAACCGAACCACATGCTGAAAGAACAAAGGTACCAAATCAGAGGAGGAAGGCAATTTAGCCAAGGGCACCAGATGGACCATTTTAGAAAAGCGATCACAGACCACCCAAATGACTGACATCTTTTGAGAAACGGGAAGGTCAGAAATGAAATCCATCGAAATATGTGTCCAAGGCCTCTTTGGGACCGGCAAGGGCAAAAGCAACCCACTGGCACGAAAACAGCAGGGCTTAGCCCTAGCACAAATCCCACAGGACTGCACAAAAGTACGTACATCCCGTGACAGAGATGGCCACCAGAAGGATCTAGCCACTAACTCTCTGGTACCAAAGATTCCAGGATGACCAGCCAACACCGAACAATGAAGTTCAGAGATAAGTTTATTAGTCCACCTATCAGGGACGAACAGTTTCTCTGCTGGACAACGATCAGGTTTATTCGCCTGAAATTTTTGCAGCACCCGCCGCAAATCAGGGGAGATGGCAGACACAATGACTCCTTCCTTGAGGATACCCGCTGGCTCAGATAAACCCGGAGAGTCGGGCACAAAACTCCTAGACAGAGCATCCGCCTTCACATTTTTAGAGCCCGGAAGGTACGAAATCACAAAGTCGAAGTGGGCAAAAAATAACGACCAACGGGCCTGTCTAGGATTCAAGCGCTTGGCAGACTCGAGATAAGTCAAGTTCTTATGATCAGTCAATACCACCACGCGATGCTTAGCTCCTTCAAGCCAATGACGCCACTCCTCGAATGCCCACTTCATGGCCAGCAACTCTCGATTGCCCACATCATAATTACGCTCAGCGGGCGAAAACTTCCTGGAAAAGAAAGCACATGGTTTCATCACTGAGCAATCAGAACCTCTCTGTGACAAAACCGCCCCTGCTCCAATCTCAGAAGCATCAACCTCGACCTGGAACGGAAGAGAAACATCTGGCTGACACAACACAGGGGCAGAACAAAAACGACGCTTCAACTCCTGAAAAGCTTCCACAGCAGCAGAAGACCAATTAACCAAATCAGCACCCTTCTTGGTCAAATCGGTCAATGGTTTGGCAATGCTAGAAAAATTACAGATGAAGCGACGATAAAAATTAGCAAAGCCCAGGAACTTTTGCAGACTTTTCAGAGATGTCGGCTGAATCCAATCCTGGATGGCTTGGACCTTAACTGGATCCATCTCGATAGTAGAAGGGGAAAAGATGAATCCCAAAAATGAAACTTTCTGCACACCGAAGAGACACTTTGATCCCTTCACAAACAAAGAGTTAGCACGCAGGACCTGAAAAACCATTCTGACCTGCTTCACATGAGACTCCCAATCATCTGAGAAGATCAAAATGTCATCCAAGTAAACAATCAGGAATTTATCCAGATACTCACGGAAGATGTCATGCATAAAAGACTGAAACACAGATGGAGCATTGGCAAGTCCGAACGGCATCACTAGATACTCAAAATGACCCTCGGGCGTATTGAATGCAGTTTTCCATTCATCTCCTTGCCTGATTCTCACCAGATTATACGCACCACGAAGATCTATCTTAGTGAACCAACTAGCCCCCTTAATCCGAGCAAACAAGTCAGATAACAATGGCAAGGGATACTGAAATTTAACAGTGATCTTATTAAGAAGGCGGTAATCAATACACGGTCTCAGCGAACCATCCTTCTTGGCTACAAAGAAGAACCCTGCTCCCAGTGGTGATGACGATGGGCGAATATGTCCCTTCTCCAGGGATTCCTTCACATAACTGCGCATAGCGGCATGTTCGGGCACGGACAAATTAAATAATCGACCTTTAGGGAATTTACTACCAGGAATCAAATTGATAGCACAATCACAATCCCTATGCGGAGGTAGAGCATCGGACTTAGGCTCTTCAAAAACATCCTGATAATCAGACAAGAACTCTGGGACCTCAGAAGGGGTGAATGACGAAATCGACAAAAATGGAACATCACCATGTACCCCCTGACAACCCCAGCTGGATACCGACATGGAATTCCAATCCAATACTGGATTATGGGTTTGTAGCCATGGCAACCCCAACACGACCACATCATGCAGATTATGCAACACCAGAAAGCGAATAACTTCCTGATGTGCAGGAGCCATGCACATGGTCAGCTGGGCCCAGTATTGAGGTTTATTCTTGGCCAAAGGTGTAGCATCAATTCCTCTCAATGGAATAGGACACCGCAAAGGCTCCAAGAAAAACCCACAACGTTTAGCATAATCCAAATCCATCAGATTCAGGGCAGCGCCCGAATCCACAAACGCCATGACAGAAAACGACGACAAAGAGCATATCAAGGTAATGGACAGAAGGAATTTGGACTGTACAGTACCAATGACGGCAGACCTAGCGGACCGCTTAGTGCGCTTAGGACAATCAGTAATAGCATGAGTGGAATCACCACAGTAGAAACACAGACCATTCAGACGTCTGTATTCCTGCCGTTCAACTCTAGTCATAGTCCTATCGCACTGCATAGGCTCAGGTTTAACCTCAGGCAGTACCGCCAAATGGTGCACAGATTTACGCTCGCGCAAGCGTCGACCGATCTGAATGGCCAAAGACAAAGACTCATTCAAACCAGCAGGCATAGGAAATCCCACCATGACATCCTTAAGAGCCTCAGAGAGACCCTTTCTGAACAAAGCTGCCAGCGCAGATTCATTTCACTGAGTGAGTACTGACCATTTCCTAAATTTCTGACAATATACTTCTATATCATCCTGACCCTGGCACAAAGCCAGCAAATTTTTCTCAGCCTGATCCACTGAATTAGGCTCATCGTACAGCAATCCGTGCGCCAGGAAAAACGCATCGACACTACTCAATGCAGGGTCTCCTGGCGCAAGAGAAAATGCCCAGTCTTGAGGGTCGCCGCGCAAAAAAGAAATAATAATCAAAACCTGTTGAATAGGATTACCAGAAGAATGAGATTTCAAGGCCAGAAATAGCTTACAATTATTTTTGAAACTTAGAAACTTAGTTCTATCTCCAAAAAACAAATCAGGAATAGGAATTCTTGGTTCTAACATAGATTTCTGATCAATAGTATCTTGAATTTTTTGTACATTTATAACGAGATTATCCATTGAAGAGCACAGACCCTGAATATCCATGTCCACACCTGTGTCCAGAATCACCCAAATGTCTAGGGGAAAAAAAAAAGTGAACACAGAGCAGAAAAAAAAAAAAATGATGTCAGAACTTTTTCTTTCCCTCTATTGAGAATCATTAGCTGGCTCCTTGTACTGTTGTGTTTGCTAATGACAGGTGTTATGAAGGCAATCCAGAAACACAGTGTGCTTAGCGATCAGAGCGCACACAGTGATCTGACAAATACCCAAAAATACAAGAACGAGCTCTGAGACGTGGAAACTCTGTAGACTGCACACCTGATCCTATCCTAAACACAACTAAAAGCGGCTGTGGATTGCGCCTAACAACTACCTAGAAACTAGCTAGCCTGAAGATAGAAAAATAGGCCTGACTTGCCCCAGAGAAATTCCCCAAAGGAAAAGGCAGCCCCTCACATATAATGACTGTGAGTAAGATGAAAAGACAAAACGTAGGGATGAAATAGATTCAGCAAAGTGGGGCCCGATATTCTAGGACAGAGCGAGGACAGTAAAGCGAACTTTGCAGTCTACAAAAAACCCTAAAGCAAAACCACGCAAAGGGGGCAAAAAAACCCCACCGTGCCGAACTAACGGCACGGCGGTACACCCTTTGCGTCTCAGAGCTTCCAGCAAAACAAAAGACAAGCTGGACAGAAAAAAAGCAACAAAAAAGCAAAAAGCACTTCGCTATACAGAGCAGCAGGTCACAGGAACAATCAGGAGAAGCTCAGATCCAACACTGAAACATTGACAAGGAGCAAGGATAGCAGCATCAGGCGGAGTTAAGTAATGAAGCAGTTAACGAGCTCACCAGAACACCTGAGGGAGGAAGCTCAGAAGCTGCAGTACCACTTGTGACCACAGGAGAGAATTCAGCCACAGAATTCACAACACAAATCAAATCTTAAAATGTTTGAAATCACACAAAATCGTTAATGTTAGTTAACTAAAGTGGAACTCGATCCTCTGTGGATTGATCTGCTCATCTCTAATTTTGATCTGTTACTGCTCTCTGAGGATCATGGGCGCGCCTTGCCTCTTGCCTTCTGTGCACCTGAATAGGCATTATATCTGCCTCTGAGCCATGTGTCAAACAATGTCAAATATTGCTTTGGCTTCTGATATTGGAGTTAGCCATATGCAAAGTATATCATTTCCCTTTAGTCGAAAAAAACAATAATAGATAAAGGAATACAGTTGTATATATAGCAATTTAAAAATATACTGTTTATTAGAATTGCTATAAAAAAATGACCAGAATCGCCTAAAAAATGAGTCAACTATGAACAAGGGCACACTACCGTGACTTCAGTTACTAGTGTTGCAGTCACAGCAGTTTGGTATTGTTAATATTTGACTAATTTTTTAATTTTGTAGTATAGAATTGGGGCCAGTGAGTTCCTCCATACAGTGTCGGACTGGGGTGACAAGGGCTCACCAATAACATTGACTTTGGGGGGCCCACTTTTCACCTGCGTGCAAATATTATACTACCTTCATCCACAAATTTACCTATATCTCTATATAATAATAAACTGGGTAGCATGGTTAATGAATGATGAGATGCTGCTTTTTTCTGTACAGAGTGAATCAAGCGAATAATGCCAAGTACTGCCCAAACAGTGGGGTTGGGGGCCCAGATCTATACAGTGGCCCACCGGGGGACTCCCATGTTGTCAGTCTGAGCCTGCCTCCATATGTGGTTACGTACTCTTCCCAAATGCCTAAGGCTGTTTTAAATTAGAACTGGATCCTACCTGCTCTTTTAATTTGTAGGTCTTATACCAGGAGACGTAAGTTTTGAATTCACAGCATAAGTTCTTTTCTATGGGGTACTCTTGTTGTTGACGGGTGCAGGACGGTGAATTGGTCAATTTGTGTGCTAAGTACCTCAATTGTAAAAATAATGTCTCTACAGTATAGCAGTAATGTTATATTCACTGTAACATACAGTGGGGCAAAAAAGTATTTAGTCAGTCAGCAATAGTGCAAGTTCCACCACTTAAAAAGATGAGAGGCGTCTGTAACTTACATCATAGGTAGACCTCAACTATGGGAGACAAACTGAGAAAAAAAAATCCAGAAAATCACACTGTCTGTTTTTTTACCATTTTTTTTGCATATTATGGTGGAAAATAAGTATTTGGTCAGAAAAAAACAATCAAGATTTCTGGCTCTCACAGACCTGTAACTTCTTCTTTAAGAGGCTCCTCTGTCCTCCACTCATTACCTGTAGTAATGGCACCTGTTTAAACTTGTTATTAGTATAAAAAGACACCTGTGCACACCCTCAAACAGTCTGACTCCAATCACAAGCCGCGACGTCACCGCAAGCTATTGACGCGCTCATTTTTAAAAATGAGCGCGTTAATGGCTTTGAAAGACATAGCGGCTTGTGATTGGTCGCGTGGCCGCGACCAATCACAAGCCGCGACGTCACCGCAAGCTATTAGCGCGCTCATTTTTCAAAAATGAGCGCGTTAATGACTTTCAAAGACGTTGCGGCTTGTGATTGGTCGCGGCCACGCGACCAATCACAAGCCGCGACGTCACCGCAAGCTATTAGCGCGCTCATTTTTGAAAAATGAGCGCGTTAATGACTTTCAAAGACGATTGGCCGCGACCAATCACAAGCCGCTACGTCTTTGAAAGTCATTAACGCGCTCATTTTTCAAAAATGAGCGCGCTAATAGCTTGCGGTGACGTCGCGGCTTGTGATTGGTCGCGGCCACGCGACCAATCACAAGCCGCTATGTCTTTCAAAGCCATTAACGCGCTCATTTTTAAAAATGAGCGCGTCAATAGCTTGCGGTGACGTCGCGGCTTGTGATTGGTCGCGGCCACGACCAATCACAACCCGCTACGTCTTTGAAAGCCATTAACGCGCTCATTTTTAAAAATGAGCGCGCTAATAGCTTGCGGTGACGTCGCGGCTTGTGATTGGTCGCATGGCGGTCACATGGGCGGCCCGCGACCAATCAGAAGCCGGGACGTGATTCTCAGGTCCTAAAAGCGCTGATTTTGAACAAAGAAGCCTGCCGGTTACCCGCGCTGAGTTCAGGGGCCGCCGGAGAGGTAAATATATCAATATTTTTTATTTTTATTCTTTATTTTACACCTCCCTATGGATCCCAGGGCCTGAAGGAGAGTTTCCTCTCCTTCAGACCCTGGGAACCATGAGAATACCTTCCGATACTTGATGTCCCATTGACTTGTATTGGTATCGGATATCGGTATCGGCGATATCCGATATTTTTCGGGTATCGGCCGATACTATCCGATACCGATACTTTCAAGTATCGGACGGTATCGCTCAACACTACTAGAGAGCATTTGGATGATCCAGAGGAGTTTTGGGAGAATGTCTTATGGTCTGATGAAACCAAACTGGAACTGTTTGGTAGGAACACAACTTGTCGTGTTTGGAGGAAAAAGAATACTGAGTTGCATCCATCAAACACCATACCTACTGTAAAGCATGGTGGTGGAAACATCATGCTTTGGGGCTGTTTCTCTGCAAAGGGGCCAGGATGACTGATCCGGGTACATGAAAGAATGAATGGGGCCATGTATCGTGAGATTTTGAGGGCAAACCTCCTTCCATCAGCAAGGGCATTGAAGATGAAACGTGTCTGGGTCTTTCAACATGACAATGATCCAAAGCACACCGCCAGGGCAACGAAGGAGTGGCTTCGTAAGAAGCATTTCAAGGTCCTGGAGTGGCCTAGCCAGTCTTCAGATCTCAACCCTATAGAAAACCTTTGGAGGGAGTTGAAAGTCCGTGTTGCCAAGCGAAAAGCCAAAAACATCACTGCTCTAGAGGAGATCTGCATGGAGGAATGGGCCAACATACCAACAACAGTGTGTGGCAACCTTGTGAAGACTTACAGAAAACGTTTGACCTCTGTCATTGCCAACAAAGGATATATTACAAAGTATTGAGATGAAATTTTGTTTCTGACCAAATACTTATTTTCCACCATAATATGCAAATAAAATGTTAAAAAAACAGACAATGTGATTTTCTGGATTTTTTTTTCTCAGTTTGTCTCCCATAGTTGAGGTCTACCTATGATGTAAATTACAGACGCCTCTCATCTTTTTAAGTGGTGGAACTTGCACTATTGCTGACTGACTAAATACTTTTTTGCCCCACTGTATACCACTGAAATATTTGCATAGTGCTTCACTTGTTCTTATGTTAATAAAATTGGTTATATGAAGTTTGCTTACATGGTAATAATTCCATGGTGGCAAGATTTCTGGGAGTTTGCCGCTGATTTCTGTCCAGAAAGCCTCCACAGAAATATCCTTTAGGACTGATAGGTCATCACAATAAGGAGCTTTCCTAAAATTAGTTATCTTTCTCGCTATGGCTCATTTTTACAATTAACTGTTAATGTGGGAAATTACGAACAGCCATCCATTTCATATTAGTGGGACATAATTTCCCTTACACCAAACTACAACAATTTTACGTATTTTTTGTATTAGGCCAATGTATTTTATTCATGTAATATCTCTCTATGAAATAGAGTTTCATCACTAGAATGCAACATAAATGTTTCATGACTGTGGTATATTTGAAATAAATGGTATTAATTCCATTATATTTATGATTTTAATAAGGGCTGCATGAAACCAGCGTGTTAATATAAAGTACTTTAGACTCACAATCCACATTTGCCCTATGAAACAGGAGGAAAAGGAAGGAATTAATTGTTTTCACTATTTAGTAAATGAACTAAAATATTTGTTTTAGCTCAGATAAAAAAGTTGTGATATTATTTGTACTTTATATGCTATATAGTTGTGTGCTTCACTAGAGAAAAATATGTGGTCAACTACTTCGATTATCCAACCATGGCTATTGCTAACAGGCAAAATCTAACTTGTGATGAAGATCAGGTAATATTTACCAGTTTTTTATTTGACATTTCATAGGTTGTAACCTTGCTATAGAATGTACAGTATGCCTCATTAGGCTGTCAAGCTGCCAATAGAAAGTAAAGCAAATATAAAGTTTGGTGTAAAGAGCTATATATATATATATACATTAAAAAATGTATTTTTTATATTATTTTCATCACTATGTAAATTAATTTAAAAAATATATTCTTTTGTATATATATATATATATATATATATATATATATATATATATATATATATTTTAACATATATTGTTATTACTATCTATATTAAAAAAAACTGTTGCAATTATTTTCAAATTTATTATTAGGTATAACATTGGACTTATATTTCCTATTTTGTACAAGGCAATAAGGCAGGATTACAGTGACAGGTACTATACATAGTAAACAACAACAAAGGATGCACCGGTCCCAATAGTTAATGGTCACAGCTTACATCCTCTATTTCCCATGACTTTCACATGACTTTCTCAAGTTTATTTTTCTGAGATATATATATATATATATATATATATATATATATATATATATATATATATATATATATACATACATACATGTATAACGTTTTTCAAATGTTTGTTGCAAGTTAAAACAGACCTGGAAATATGATTTTCTAGGTCAGTATAATTATTGCAATACCAAAGTTGCATAGATTGTTTTTCTTATTTGTGTGAAGAAAAAAAAAGGCTGAAGTTTGTAAAAAAAGAGGGATTTGCTCTCCATTTTCAGAAACCCATAATATGTAAAAAAACATTTTGTGCAAATTAAAAACTATGCAGTTTCAGAAATCTCAATCACCCACTTGTTTTCAGTACTGCAGCACTTTTAAAATCTGCAGTATGTGAAATCTTTCAGTGTCTTTGTAGTGTTTTGTCACTCAAAGAAGCCAATGAAAAAGTGAAAAAATTATACTAAAAATGAGTGGCATTTATCTCTCTGTTTTTGTAGATGTTTTGTGGCTTTTAAGTGTTTTTGCTGAATAAAACTTACTTTATGAATGTACTATTGACAAAGCAAAAAGTAATCCACACGTAAAAAAAACAGCATAAAACATGTCAAAAACCTTTCTGCACTTCTCAATTCTTAAATATTCTTTTAAATATTCCATGTTTTACATTACGTGAGGTTATAGTTTATTTAACAAAACATAATATACAGCTGGAAGGCTAAATCTTTACTGCTGTATTCATCACTGGTACTATGTTAATGCGTTATGATAATACAATGCTAGGGCAGATGGTGGTGCCTTGCGCAAAAACACTGAACTATGATCTTCACAATCTAATAAAATAATTATTTGGAAATCATGATTTTCATAGTTTATTAGCTCAGTCCTTTAAATGTACTCTAATCTTCTATTAGAAAATATGATTATTAAGAAATGTTAAATTAAAATCTTCCTTTCACGGGTTGGGGAGTGTATTCATGTTCTGCCATAGTACAAAATACTCCCACAAATGATTTTTCAAAATCAAAATGAAGTTTTCCTAACAAATTCATCCAAGACTATGTTGCAAAAATAACTACACTCCAATACAAATCTTAAGAGAAAAGCTAAAGTTCAGACTGCACAATTGTAATTAACAAGAATTCATCCATAGGTAAGTCTAAATATCCATTATACAGTTGTCCAACAGATAGTTGAATATAAAAGTAGAGTACTTAACAAAGAGAATCCCTTTCCATTTCATGCTGTCAGCAATGGCACGACATAGAAGAGAAATGGCGCAAGATCAAAGTAGGGTGGAAGGAAATCAACATGCAAGTTCACTGCAGATAGCTATAGAAGAAAGCCAAACCGGTGTGTGTTTCCTGCTTACATACACTACAGAGGAATGGTATGTGTGGGTGCTGTCCATGAAGAAAGCCTCTCCTAAAGCCCTTGCTCAAAAACGCCCTCCTACGATTTGGCAGATCCCATGTTGAAAGATATGAAGACTACAGGAATTCTATACTCCAAGATAAATGTTTTTAGAGCTGATGGCGTCAAAACTGTATGGTGTCCCAAAAGGAGAGGATTACAAAGAAAACGCATGGTGCCTACATGTGAAACACGGTGGTTGCTGAATTCATATCTGGGGCGGCACAAGTGCTGCTGGTATCCGGGAGCTACATTTTATTGATGGTATCATGAATTCACAGATGTACTGCTCTGTATCAAAAAAGAAGATGCTACTATTACTCTGTGCCTTTGGTAGACGTGCAATTTTCCAACATGACAATGATCCAAAACAAATCCAGCGACATTACCAGACTTACCAATCTCCTACTTTCTTTGTCCTTTTCAGTTTTCTCTACAGATTCCGTGAAATTTTTTTTTGTTGAAATATCATCTGTTTGTTCCCCATCGGAACTATTAAACACGTTCAAGCATCATACAAGCTTCGTGTCTGCATTATTTTGCTGGAATTCTCAGACGAAATACAGGTTGATGGTTTCTCCCTTACATAGACTTATCGCCTGAGTGCGTGCCTCTTTTTAAATATAAGCAAATATGATGATCCAAAACACACATTTTAGACCACTGTTGCATTTCTGAAAAAGAGCAGAGTGAAAGTGATTCAGTGGCCAAGTATGTCTCCTGATCTGAATCTAATCAATTTGGAATTCTGAAGAGACAAGTTGAGCATCATTCTCCATCCAGCATCCAGGCTCTAAAAGAAGGTTGTTCTTGAAAAATGGTAAAAGATACCATATTTTTTAGACTATAAGATGCACCTGACCATAAGATGCACCCCAAATTTTGGGGTGAAAATAGCAGAAAAAAATATTTTTATAAGATGGGGGTCCGTCTTATTGTCCAAATTTAAGGTATCTTACCTGAGGGCTGGCGATGGTACAGCAGGGTCACAGGAGGCATGGTCTTTTGTTCGGGATAGGTCCGGTCTGGTGTTGGCGGTGCTGATGTTCGATGTGGGCTGTGGGGAGTGCACCTAAGCATAGTCCCTTCCTGCTAAGGTGGGCTACTCCACTGCCTGGTGTGGCAGTAGCAGAGGTGCAATGATGCTGAGGTGCGGTGGGCGGTACGGAATGCCCCTGAGCAGGGCCCCTTGCTCAGGTGAGGTGATGCTGCAGACTGGTATCCAAGGCGTGCAGCAGAGTCGGGTTAACCACGGGTTTCTCGGTGGCAGCGGCCATCTTCCTGAGGCTGCGCATGCACAGATTGAGTACTCTGCTTCCCGGAGCTTCAAGAAAATGGCCGCGGGAGGCAGCGCATGCGCAGGTGAAAATCACTACGGCCATTGTCCTGAAGCCGAGATCTCAAACTGCGAACTCGGTTTCAGGAAAATGGCCACCGTGATCTCAATCTGTGCACGTGCGGCCTCACCCGGCCATTTTCCTGAAGCACTAGGAAGCAGAGAACTCAATCTGTGCACGCGTGGCCTCAGGAATATGGTCACCGCCACCGAGAAACCCGTGATTCACCTGGTTCTGCTCTCCGTGGACACTGAGCCACGGTGTCACCTCACCTCACCTCACCACCTGCTCTGGTGCATGCCATACTGCCCACCGCACCTCAGCATCACCGCACTTCTGCCACCGCCACACCACACCAATGCCGCAACCGGTAAGCCTGCGTTCGAACTATAAGATGCCCCCCATTTTTTGCTCACAATTTTTTTGGGGGAAAAAGTGCGTCTAATAGTCTGAAAAATACGGTAGATGTTGTAATATGTCAACAACTTGTACATTCTATGCCTAGAGGATTTGGTGCTCTTCTTAAAAATCATGGAGTTTATATTACTTCATTGACTTACAGTATCTCATAAAGGTTAGATATAGAACGGTTTCTCTTTAGTCAAATAAACCATTTATTAGTTTATTTAGTTTGTTTATACACATTATGTGTTTTTGTAATCTGAAAAAATGTTAATAAAAACATTCTTTAAAAAAATACTGTAATAGTTTCTGATGTGGGGTGTATTCAGTTTTCCATCAACTAGTTTAAGTAAAAATAAAGATTTTGTTACGAAAGTTATATTAAGCACTGTGGATATATATACTGTATATATGTATATATGTACAGGGGGAGAAATTTATTTGGATACACCTACATAAAATGGGAATGGTTGGTGATATCAACTTCCATCTGAAGCATCTAAAACGATGGATATTGGAAGCCTGTGCTAGCATTTCTTCTGCGGTGTTGCTATCAGTGTGTCAAGAGTGGGAGAAGAGGGTTATAATAATATAATAATCTTTATTTTTATATAGCGCTAACATATTCCGCAGCGCTTTACAATTTGCACACATTATCATTGCTGTCCCCGACTGGGCTCACAATCTAAATTCCCTATCAGTATGTCTTTGGAATGTGGGAGGAAACCCACACAAACACGGAGAGAACATACAAACTCTTTGCAGATGTTGTCCTTGGTGGGGTTTGAACCCAGGACTCCAGCGCTGCAAGGCTGCAGTGCTAACCACTGCGCCACCATGTTGCATTAACAATCCAACACAATGGGCAGCACTTTGAACACATTTTATAAGTGGTAATAAATTTGTAAATAACTCATGAAAGAATAAAGTTATGTTAAAACCAAGCACACCATTGATTTTCATCATCATAATAAACATTATTTATCATCATAAACTTTATGGAGCATTATATGGGGCTCCTGATTCAATATGGATATTCAAAAACACTTAACCTACTGATGTCTCAATTAATTTTACTTTTATTGGTATCTATTTTTACTTTTGACATTTACCGATAGCTGCTGCATTTTCCACCCTAGTCTTATACTCGAGTCATTAAGTTTTCCCAGTTTTTTGTGGCAAAAATATGAGGGTCGGCTTATACTCGGGCCGGCTTATACTCGAGTATATACGGTATATATATAGAGAGCGTATTTATATAGTATATGCATATATATTCATGTTCAAATTAAATGCAAAAATGCAAATGTACAATTAGAATACTTACTTCCTATACATAAAGGCAATAACATTAGTCTATAAGTCTATACGGTGCTAAAAATAGTTCAGTATGAAAACATCTGGACGTGTAGGTGCAAATATCACAGTTAATGAATTGTTGCAGCACTTTCACTGGAAGAACATAATATAATAAATGGAATTCAGAATGTAACGCTCTGTTTCAGGTATTTTTGGTAATCACATAGAATTAAGTCAATAGACATGGTATCAAAATATTCTCAGTTCTGCACAATGATGTATATTACATATTCAACTGCACTGTTTAAGTGACTATGATTTGCTGGTTTGAGAGATTAATATGAAATAGGTTTTTGAGAAACAATGACAGCATGTTATCACACAAGTATATTTTGTTAAACAAGTTCCAATGTATGTTCTGAAATTATTATCTATTAATATTTAGCTAATAGCTTCCAAATCACATAAGAAAAGGAGTATGCGTGGATTGTTTATCCTAAAAACCAGAGAGGTGTTGGCTTCATGTCTCCCACAATCAGCAAAACAAAGAGGCTGTCACTGATCCTGGCTATGTGGTTCAGCTCCATTGACTGGAACCACTTCTTCTTTTTATTATTTCTCCTCTGGAGTGGTGGCTATAATGTTAGTTCTTTGCCCTTAATAATATACTCACAGCTGCTGTCTTCATCTCTTCCCGGAGCTGCAGTGATCCCAAGCCATCATTTTGTGACTGCAACTTCTGACTGACTGGAAGTCAGAGATAATGGTTACAAGTTACAACCTTTCAATGTAACACTATGAGAGCCTTGTTCTGGCTCTCACAGACTTACAGCAAACACTGGAGCGAAGCGGCAGGTCCCAACCTGCAGAAGACGACTGGAACGGCAGCAAGAACACAAAAAGATGGCAGCTGGTAAGTATAATACTAGGGTCAGGGAACTTAGATTTAGTTCAGTGTTGGAATGGTGCAACTAAATAATGCTGAAGCTGTACTTTAAACAGAGCAAATCTACAGCACAATGCATATTCATACAGATAATGTGAGGTTTTCATACATACTGTGCTCTCCACTGAGTAATGCATCAGGATTTCTGTCAGAATGATGATGTAAACCCCTTTCAGAGTCCAGACAGAAGTACTTTTATGAGGTTGACAGAGTAACCTTGGACTGTCTGGTCTATGTCCTGACAGCATTCATCTTTTTCAGATGGGAGCAAAAACATAGTCTGCCATGTTTTTGTGCACGTTTAATGAAGATGAACATGGCCAAAACAGGAACAATGTTCAAAGTGACTTCATCTACCTCATAACAGTGAATGGCTCTACCAGGACTTCCATCAGAATCTTGTTTCCAATGGATTCCAACAGAAACCCAAATGCAATGCTTAGCTGGTAGCACTATATGTGTGAACCTAGCCTAAGCAGATATGCCTGGATAACCAAGCCTTGACATTTCATTGAGCATTTTTGACTCCTTGTTCTGCTTCCAGTTTGAGTCACATTTGTAAAATTATTTTTCTTGTAGAATACAAATATTTTGAATTTTTTGCAGGCTTTATTTGGTGGTCTGGAAAATGTAAAAGAAGAAATCTACGTGTTTAGCTGCTTTCTCCTATTTACTTTCCCAGGTAGGTAAAAAGTGTACAAGAACATGAGAATGATGTGCTCACAATTTGCAGTCATTGAAGCAGTAAAGTGGGAAGAGAGCACAAAAATATTTTTATATTTTTTTATATAGTGTATGATGATTGGTGACAGAAGACTATTCTTTATAGAATTCAAAATGGCTGCCTATGTTTTCAGTTTCCTGTCCACAGCTACAGAGCTAAAAATATATTTGAGTGACTACTATGCTAAATAAAATACTATGCAGATAAAAAAATATATTATTTTTTCCCAATAGAGATCTATTTATGAGTTATGCATGTATCTACACTATTTAAATTGAAAAGACATAAGGCTATGAAAATGGGTTAGAAGCTGCAATTTATTTTATACATTGCTTCTTTTCATTTATTCATTCTCTTGCCTGACATCGCAAATGTCACGGTTTTAAATACATTTTCTTCCAATATTCTTACGTATTGTACAAATACCCACGGAAATTCTCAATCAATTGCCTTGCCTTGAGTAGAATGTAAATAGTAAGACTTTCTTATGAAAGTTCCCAGGTTTTAGGCATTTTCATAAGCATAATTGAATATTTCACTCAGAAGAGATTAGTGCTGGCAGCATTAATGAATCATATGGATACACTGGCAGGTCATGATTTATAGATGTATTTGATAGATAATCTTTGTGCTGTACTCTTAATGCTGACTTCTTCTCAGATCTATGCATGTGTAGCAGGGAAGTTTAATACACCATTCATCCATATTTAACCTTAGAAGAAGGATATATATTTTGATCCAGAATATCACAACAAAATGTTTTATTTTTTCTTCATTGTGCTGAGGATCTATAATTTCTGGTTTATTAGCTTGTTCTTCTAAATAAGTGTGTTCTGGATTTGCTTCTTATACCTTCTCTAATATTTAAACAATATAACCTACACTGAACAGCAAGGGCAGACGCAGAAAGAAGAAGACCTCTGTGCAAGAGCAACATTATGCACAGTTCTTCATGCTTTGGAGCTGGATGTGGACCCCCTTATCTCTTGGGCCTCTCTGTAGCTGCCCACGTTGTAACAATGGTATGTAGACAACTGAACTTATCCTGAATGGGAGATCTGGGAGATTAGATTAAGGGTATGTGCACACGTTCAGGTTTTTTAGCGTTTTTTCGAGTTTTTTTGCAATAAAAACACAATAAAACAGCATTAGAAACTGCAGACATATGCATCCTATCATTTAGAATGCATTCTGCAATTTTTTGTGCACATGATGCGTTTTTTTCTGTGGGTGCAGTGTACGACTGATTGTTGTCCTATGGACAGACTGTCCCACCTCAGCTGTAGATCTCTGCAGTTCATCCAGAGTGATCATGGGCCTCTTGGCTGCATCTCTGATCAGTTTGTTTGAGATGAAAGTTTAGAGGGACGGCCAGGTCTTGGTAGATTTGCAGTGGTATGATACTCTTTCCATTTCAATATGATCACTTGCACAGTGCTTCTTGGGATGTATAAAGTTTTTGAAATCATTTTGTATCCAAATCCAGCTTTAAACTTCTCAACAGTATCACGGACCTGCCTGTTGTGTTCCTTGGTCTTCATGATGCTCTTTGTGCTTCAAACAGAACCCTGAGACTATCACATATCAGGTGCATTTATACGGAGACTAATTACACACAGGTGGATTATAATTATCATCATTAGGCATTTAGAACAACATTGGATCATTCAGAGATCCACAATGAACTTCTGGAGTGAGTTTGCTGCACTGAAGGTAAAGGGGCCGAATAATATTGCACGCCCCACTTTTCAGTTTTTGAATTTCCACAAAAATTTAAAATAACCAATAAATTTCATTCAACTTCACAATTGTGTTCCACTTGTTATTGATTCTTCACCAAAAATTTACACCTGATATCTTCATGTTTGAAGCATGATATGTGAGAAAAGGTTGAAAAGTTCCAGGGGGGCCGAATACTTTTGCAAGGCACTGTACATACAGTATACACAGACACACTGTAATGCAGGATATAGTGTGGATCTGTATATACAATATGGTACTGTGTAGGACAGGAGCTGCAAGAAAGATACACAGATAGACAGACACACACAGACAGACAGAGATCATATTCACCCACCGCGACACTGAAGACTGAACCACTTCACCTCTGGATCTTCAGTGACTGAAGATCCAGAGTGAAGTCCTGCCGCGCTCCGCAGTGGAGAAACCTCTTCTTGTGCCGACATCGTGGCTCCGCCTCCTTCCTCGAAGGTAGCTGAACAAACTCTCATCTGATCTAATCCGAGGGAGCGATCATATAGCTGAATAGGTAGCGCCTAAAAGCTTCTGTTGGGATCGGAGAAGGCTGCCGCATGCCATAAGCTAAACATTAGGTACAGGGAGGGTACTAAGGAAGTCTGGCTAGCTCATGGCCAAGGGGCCCGGGCCCTGGGCCACCCCCCAATATAGGAATAAATATCTCAAAACACGCAAAGACATGTCTCTTTGCTGTGAACGTTTCTAATGACAACAAACATTTAACAAAAGAAAAACTATTGAAAGTGTAGGGACCTGGCTACAGTCCTACATCTTAGTGGCTGGCGCAGAGCGGCAGAATCATGGCACCTGACCTGCGTCAGCATCCACTGACCTGGCTAGCCTAGCCAGACTTCCTTCGTACCCTCCCTGTACCCTTAATCTGGGCCTGGTGGATTGTATGTTTATCTTACCTTGATGTATATAACCCTTTTTGGCGCCATCTTGTGGCTGATTCGGGTATATTGACATTTTTACATATTATTTTTTGGTACTATTTTTTAATAGTTTTTGAATAAAAAATATTCTTTTAAATATCTTTCTTTGTACTTTTGGCTTGTTCACACCTTCTTGGTATATGATTTTTTCTCCATTCCCAGAAGCAGTCGACAAACATTTGTGTACTTTAGGGAAAAGTTATAAACAGGGAGTTTGTGGGATTTCCAGAATTAGTCCATACTTGACATCTTTAGGAATAACATCATCATAGAAGACTTGATCAATGACGTAACGTAGTTGTCCCTTCAGATGATGGCATGCTAGTTTCTCCACTTAGTTCTTGCAAAATTTCAATGGATTACTGTTCCATCTCAGTCCATTCCCCTTCATTGGGTAATTACATTCTCATGTAATTTCTTGATAACCAATTTGCGCCAAAGAGATACTATCTTTTACTGCTGTGAGGAAATCAAAAGAAGACACCAAAGAGAAAGCAAGGCCCACTCTAAGGACTTCAATCTGAGTAGTAGTCAAAGCAATTTTGTACAAAATAATAACCTGCAGTTTGCAAGGTAGATTTCAGGGGCTGTTTGCTTGTATCACTATTCCTGCTATCACCCTTTCGAGGTGTCAGTATTGAGATCTGTGTGTATGTCCGAATGGTCTTCTATAGAATAAAGAGAGTAAATAGAAGAGACCAATTTCAAGGGATGTTCTCGTTGCCACTGGTGTACTTTATTAATCTGAAAATATTGAAGGTCACAGAGGAATTTTGTGTCCTGGACCTCTTTTTACCAGGAAATTAATAGTTTGCCAACTTCAATTCTATATAGTTTCATGTTAGCAGAGGATAGAATTTCAGTTAGTGTGCCTTATATAGCATCAATTTCTGATTCAAATGCTTCTAGGCTTTTCTTATTCATCCCAATCAATAATTCAATTAATGATTAGGAGCAGGTTGAGCAAGCTTCCTTTCATCTCTCCTGGGAACGAAGGTAGAATTTTGACACACAAAATTCTTGGCTAAATAGCGGTGTAAAGAGGCATATTCCACCAAATGCGCAATCTTTTCTTCAGGAGGTGCTTGTGAGTATTTTTCATATCAAAGTTTGGACACACCTTCTCATTTAAAGATTTTTCTGTATTTTCATGACTATGAAAATTGTACATTCACACTGAAGGCATCAAAGCTATGAATTAACACATGTGGAATTATATACTTAACAAAAAAGTGTGAAACAACTGAAATTATGTCTTATATTCTAGGTTCTTCAAAGTAGCCACTTTTTGCTTTGATGACTGCTTTGCACACTCTTGGCATTCTCTTGATGAGCTTCAAGAGGTAGTTACCGGGAATGGTCTTCCAAGAATCTTGAAGGAGTTCCCAGAGATGCTTAGCACTTGTTGACCCTTTTGCCTTCCCTCTGCGGTCCAGCTCACCCCAAACCATCTCGATTGGGTTCTGGTCTGGTGACTGTTGAGGCCAGGTCATCTGGCGTAGCACCCCATCACTCTCCTTCTTGGTCAAATAGCCCTTACACGGCCTGGAGGTATGTTTGGCATTATTGTCCTGTTGAAAAATAAATGATGGTTTAACTAAACTCAAGCCAGATGGAATAGAATGCTGATGCAAGATGCTGTGGTGGCCATGCTGTTTCTTTATGCCTTCAATTTTGAATAGATCCCCAACAGTGTCACCAGCAAAGCACGCCCACACTTGGCATTCTCTTGTTGAGCTTCAAAAGGTAGCCACCGGAAATGGTCTTCCAACAATCTTGAAAGAGATGCTTACCACTTGTTGGCCCTTTTGCCTTCACTCTGCGGTCCAGCTCACCCCAAACCATCTCGATTGGGTTCAGGTCTGGTGACTGTTGAGGCCAAGTCATCTGGCAGTAGCACCCCATCACTCTCCTTCTTGGTCAAATAGCCCTTACACAGCCTGGAGGTGTGCTTGGGGTCATTGTCTTGTTGAAAAATAAATGATGGTCCAACTAAACACAAACCAGATGGAAAAGCATGCCGCTGCAAGATGCTGTGGTAGCCATGCTGGTTCAGTATGCCTTCAATTTTGAATAAATCCCCAACAGTGTCACCACCTATGCACCCCCACACCATCACACCTCCTCCTCCATGCTTCACGGTGGGAACCAGGCATGTAGAGTCCATCCATTCACCTTTTCTGCGTCAGACATGGTGGTTGGAACCAAAGATCTCAAATTTGGACTCATCAGACCAAAGCACAGATTTCCACTGGTCTAATGTCCATTCTTTGTGTTGTTTAGCTGAAACAAGTCTCTTCTGCTTGCTGTCTGTCCTTAGCAGTAGTTTCCTAGCAGCTATTTTACCATGAAGGCCTGCTGCACAAAGTCTCCTCTTAACAGTTGTTGTAGAGATGTGTCTGCTGCTAGAACTCTGTGTGGCATTGACCTGGTCTCTAATTTAAGCTGCTGTTAACCTGTGATTTCTGAGGCTGGTGACTCTGATAAACTTATCCTCAGAAGCAGAGGTGACATTCCTGGGGTGGTCCTCATGTGAGCCAGCTTCTTTGTAGCGCTTGATGGTTTTTGCAACTGCACTTGGGGACACTTTCAAAGTTTTCCCAATTTTTCAGACTGACTGACCTTCATTTCTTAAAGTAGTGATGGTTACTCGTTTTTCTTTACTTAGCTGCTTTTTTATTGCCATAATACAAATTCTAACAGTCTATTCAGTAGGGCTATCAGCTGTGTATCCATCAGACTTCTGCTCAACACAGTTGTTTGTCCCAACCCTATTCATAAGGCAAGAAATCCCACTTATTAAACCTGACAGGGCACACCTGTGAAGTGAAAACCATTTCCGGTAACTACCTCTTGAAGCTCATCAAGAGAATGCCAAGAATTTTTGGAAAGCAATCATAAAAGCAAAAGGTGGCTACTTTGAAGAACCTAGAATATAAGACATATTTTCAGTTGTTTCACACTTTTTTGTTAAGCATATAATTCCACATGTGTTAATTCATAGTTTTGATGCCTTCAGTGTGAATTTACAATTTTCATAGTCATAAAAATATAGGAAAATCTTTAAATGAGGAGGTGTGTCCAAAATTTTGGTCTGATATATATATATATACATATATATATATATAAAGTGGTTTTGATGAATTTTGTTGGAAAAATGACAAATACCTCATGGTGTCATCTGTCAGATCATAGGAGTTCACCGTAAGACACTAAGCAGTGGTAGCACATGCTGATTAGTGTCTCTGCTGGAAGGCAGGCTGCATAGTCGCATCATGCAACAATGCAGCCTGCCATCTAGATATAGCAGAGCTAGACCTGTCACGGGACATATGGATTATTATCTTCTCTGCAGTCAGGTGTGAAATAATGTTGTTCATTATTTTAATTCTGTTACAGAATTCTGTTACAGAAGATATTGGCTTCTGTAGACTGGGTAATGAAGTGAGTATAGTTTAATTTCAATTCATTAAAGGAGTCTGTGTCGTACTTTCAATTAAAGGACTTTATTCTGTGTGTGGTTTTTCCTTGATGGGATTTGAACACCAAACTCTAGCACTGCAAGGCTGTAGTGCTAACCACTGAGCCACCATGCTGACCTATTGTGGTATGGTGCTGGTATTTTGCTACATCAAGGAGCAGTTGCTATCGTGATTCAGCACTCCACATATCACCTTGTCATTTAATGTCGATGAAATTCAACTGTCTGTGTAGCTCATGCATACTAAAAAACAAAAATTGCTTCTGTTGCTAAATGTGATATAGCATGCCATATCCCACCTTATCATTTACTAGCAGATATATTATTGTGTGTGCAGAGCTGTTGCATATAAAAAAACATATATTTTTTTACAAAAGTGATAAAGCAGGCTAGATCCGAGTTTGAAATTGTTTGGAGCATATCCACTAGGATATAGGGGCCTCATCCACGCTTTGGTAGGGATCTCTGTTTGAAATTGTTTGGAGCATCTAGTCTATGTTATACAGGTCTCATCCACACACAAAAAAATAATTTCTTCTGTTACTGATGTCATACAGTAGGGGAGATCTCATTTTGAAATTGCTTGGAGCATATTTTTTTGTGATACTGGCCTCATCCCTACTCAAACAATTCTTTCTTCTGTTACTAATGTCAACTAATGAACAACAGACAGGTATGGTATATTGTTGTTCTTTTACTTTAGTTTTTTTACAGGAGAAAGAGGGCTTCAGAGAAATTAGGCAAGGTTATGAACTGTATGAGCGGTCACGTGGGGCTGCCGATTACAATCATGAATATGCGGCTCCACCTCCCAAAGGAGTGGAGCCACATATTCATTACTGTAAATGAGCGGCCCCACGTGACCGCTCATACAGTACAAGGTGCGGCCAGGACAGGACGCTGCGAGGGATTCTGAAGCTATGTAAGTATTTTAATCACAGCGGGGGGGGCGCACAGGGGGTGGGAGGGGGAAGGGGACCTGGATATTTATTTTACACACTAATATTCATATCTTCTCTACAGCAAACGCTGCTGCAGGGAAGATATGAATGGGGCTTCAGCACCAGATGCAGGGGACAGCTCTAAACTTTAGTGCTGTCTCCGGCACGGTGCGTGTGGTACCCAGTGGGCACACGGGCGGCACACGTGTGCTGCACGTGTGCCACACTGATGTGCCACAGAAACGCACCGGCACACGAATAATTCCGGTACAGATTTTTCCGGTACCGGAAATATCTGGACGTGTGAGACTGCCCTAACACAGTGAGAAAAGTCTTGCAGTATAGCGGTGAGTTCACTGCAGTTCACTAGGAGAAATGAGAAACTTTTTCTGATGAACTACGGCTATCAAAAAATACAGAGAACCCATTCCGTTTTTTTAAATTATTTATTTAGAGCGCAAATGCCGGCTGATAAAAACGCCCATCAGCCACTGCCTGCTCTCCCTTATATTTGCGGCAGCTAATTTTTACCTCTGGTCACAGCTGCAGACTCACGCTGTCATTTGTCAGCATGGGAACCGTGGCTCTCTGATCAGTGGTAAAGGTTTTCCCATCGATCAGAAGCAATGTTTGACGCGCGGTCATGCACATGACAGCGTGGCAAACACTTGATGTTCGGGCCCCCATTCAAGTTAATGGTGTCCGGGTTTGGGTACTTGTATAATCTGGTGGCACATTTCTGGCTGAGCAGACCTATGAGGTGTTAGTTTGTAACATCAAAGTTGTCTACAGAGCTACCAGGATAACTTAATAATCAAAGGAACAGATGGAGCAAGCCACCAAAGTCAGAGGATGGAGAGTTCAACACTAGAGCCAGAACAGGTGAGAAATATCATGTTCCATTGGTTATTTTTTTTTCAGACACATTCTTACCTAGAAAAGATGTTTCTTTGGCAATATCTCCAAAACACAATGTTGTGCAGAGGAACAATATGGCAGAACATGTAGTACAGAAAAGAAGGTAATCCATGTGCATCTGAACAGCCAGAACAGTTGTGTCTAATACTGAAATAAGAAAATTAATACATTTATTACAGCTACTTGAGTTAAAAAAAATAAATATTATGTTGGCAAAGTGATTATGTCTATTACAAGCTACAGTTTGATTAAACCACTAAATAGAGAAAATAAGTGGGAAGAACCAGTGATTCAGTAATATTATCTACCTTCTCATTCTTCTAATATGCCATTCATGAAGTAATCTCTGAACAAGTAAATTATAATTTATGGAAATGCATGGAACGCAATAATTGCTTAGTCTATCAAAAGCCTGCTAATGGATATATTCATTAATTTGCTACATTTGGTTCATTAATTTTATGTTGTTGACAAAAAAATGTAAAAACACTTGTGAGCTTCACATTGCTGATAGATGGGCAGAGGATTACAGTATATTTTAGCATTTTTCTGTATGTAATATGTATAAACCTAGACAACCTTGGCGAAAGCAGCGGCTCATGCAATAAAAATGTAAGAAATGGAGACTACCCGACATGACACAATTTAACCTGTAAATTATAAAAGTGAATGATTGCAATGGGAGTTTAAGGACGTGTTACAATGAGTTGGACATATCATTAAGCAAAGGGATCTTTTTTAGGGGAGCAAGGACACACAGCTGCTCAGTAGCTTTGTCATTATCCGTTCCTTATACCCCTCCCTCTGGTAGAGCATCTGTCTAAGCAGAAAACAGATCTCTTCTCCCAAAGACTATGACAGAAATAGGCTGCATTTATGAGACTGTGTCCAATCAGTAGCAATATGCATAGTAATATGTGACACAGCTCAAGTAATGAAGTTCCCAGCGTGATACCTGAAACCAGAGTCTCCAGTGTACTATGATTTATTTCTGCTGTTGTGAGGAAGGACAGAGAGGGCTTATGCTGCCTCATAATACCTATGAACTTGCATAGTTAACCTAGAAAAATAAGGAGGGGGGAGTTTTCTGGATATAAAATAGATAAACACTTGAGGGAATAAGAGAAAAAAATGTTTTTTTATATATATATTATATCATATAGAATATGTTACAATGTATGCAAAAACGTAAATGGAAAAGGTGAATAAATGAAGATCCTTGCTTTCAATCATATTTACTTTACGCAATATGTTTTTTATTATGAGCAACAATATACCGTACATATATATGTATATAATGCATAAAAGCAGGTAATCTTGTTTTTTCTATGGCTTTGTTCTTTCTCACTGGAGCTATGATATGTTTGATCCATTTTCAAATGAATCCCATTGAATTTTATAGATGCCATTGACTGTTAAAGGGAACCTGTCATGTAAAATAACGCTATTAACGTGCAAGGAAGGGCAAGTTTAAGGAATGAATTGTATTGAAATAATAATAATATTTTGTGTCTTACATTTCTTACATTTTTCTTCCCTTTCTAAATACTTATACTTATATTAATTTTGAAATCATTGCATTCTCACAGTTACATGCATTTTTTTCAATACGATGCCGTTATTCTTGGTCATATGATTTCAGAGGGCCATTGTAGCTCACCCTTTTTTAAATAAGTTGTCTATATTCATGTCCTGTGAGCTGTATTTTCACTTTTGCAGTTTGTCCTGAGGGAGAAGCAGTTGATAAAAAACATTTTTACCTTCACGTTTTTTCTCCTGCATCTTATACTACTGGTAGCGCCGCCGGTTTAGCTCTACTTTCTCCAGTTGCACATGACCTCTCTGTTTATGATGTATCCTTCTTGTTTTTGACCTTGGGCTCTTGACTTCCCCACCTCATAGCATGTCCATGAGTAGTGACTAGCATCACATTACAACTGGCCAATACGTCTGTCTTTTTCGCCAGCATGCCTCCTGTTCACATGCCCTGTGACCAGTTTTTGAATCTGACGCAGGTGATTCAGGACCTGGCTAAGGAATACCAGAGTATTGAATTGTCAAAATATCAATTGCAGGGTCAAATAATTAGTATAATGAAATGTTTCAATTATTATCATTATTATTTATTTATATAGCACCATTAATTCCATGGTGCTGTACATGTGAAAAGGGGTTACATACAGGGTTATAGATATTATAGATAGTAAACAAATTTACAGTGACAGACTGGTACAGAGGGGAGAGGACCCTGTCCTTGTGGACTAACATTTTTCAGGATAATGGGGAAGAGACAAGAGGTTGATGTGCTGCAGCACTGGTGGTGGTGAGGCGGCTGCTCGGGTGGTCGTGGCGGCAGCTCGGGTGGTCGGTGACGTGGCAGCAGCTCGGGTGGTCGGTGACGTGGCAACAGCTCGGGTGGTCGGTGACGTGGCAGCAGCTCGGGTGGTCAGTGACGTGGCGGCTAGGGTTGAGCGACCTTTACTTTTATAGGATCGGGTCGGGTTTTACGAAACCCGACTTTTTCAAAAGTCGGGTCGAGTGAAATCGGCCGATCCTATAAAAAAGTCGGGGTCGGGGTCGGCCGAAACTCGAAACCCAATGCAATGCATTGGGTTTCCATGGTTCCCAGGGTCTGAAGGAGTGGAAACTCTCCTTCAGGCCCTGCGATCCATATTTTAGTGTAAAATAAAGAATTAAAATAAAAAATATCGCAATACTTACCCTCTGACGCGCCCTGGTACTAACCGGGAACCTTCCTTCCTTAGAATCAGCCTTCCAGGACCTTGCGGTGACGTCGCGGCTTGTGATTGGCCACGCGGCCGCCCATGTGACCGCTCGCGCGACCAATCACAAGCCGCGACGTCACCGCGACGTCACCGAAGGTCCTGGAAGGGCTGATTCTTAGGAAGGAAGGCTGCCGGAAAGAAGCAGGGCGCGTCCGAGGGTGAGTATATTCCTATTAGGTATATACTCACCCTCGGACGCGCCCTGCTTCTTTCCGGCAGCCTTCCTTCCTAAGAATCAGCCCTTCCAGGACCTTCGGTGACGTCGCGGCTTGTGATTGGCCGCGCGAGCGGTCACATGGGCGGCCGCGCGGCCAATCACAAGCCGCGACGTCACCGCGACGTCACCGCAAGGCCCTGGAAGGCTGATTCTAAGGAAGGAAGGTTCCCGGTTAGTACCAGGGCGCGTCAGAGGGTAAGTATTGCGATATTTTTTATTTTAATTCTTTATTTTCCACTTAAATCTGAATTCCAATACCAATTCCCGATGTAAACATATCGGGAATCGGTATCAGAATTCCGATTCTAGATTCAAAAGATCGCCGACTTCATGGCCGACCCCACACAGGGGTCGGGTTTCATGAAACCCGACCTTGCCAAAAGTCGGCGACTTTTGAAAAATTTCGACCCGTTTCACTCAACCCTAGTGGCGGCAGCTCGGGTGGTCAGTGACGAGGCGGCAGCTCGGGCAGTTGGTGAGGCGGCAGAATGGTTATTGAAGGCTGTAGGCTTTCCTGAAGAGATGGGTTTTCAGGTTCCATCTGAAGGATCCGAGGGTGGTGGATAATCGGACATGTTGAGGCGTGGAATTCCAGAGGATGGGGGATATTTGAGAGAAATCTTGGAGGCGGTTGTGTGAGGAACGAATAAGTGTGGAGGAGAGTAGGAGGTCTTGGGAGGATCGAATATTATGTGAGGGAAGATAGTGGGAGATTAGTTCAGAGATATAGGGAGGGGACAGGTTGCGGGTGGCTTTGTAGATCAGTGTTAGTAGTTTGAACTTGATTCGTTGGGGAATTGGGAGCCAGTGGAGGGATTTGCAGAGGTGTGAAGCAGGGGAGTAGCGAGGAGAGAGTTGGATTAGCTGAGCAGCAGAGTTGAGGACAGACTAGAGTGGTGCAAGGGAGTTAGTGGGGAGGCCACAGAGGAGGGTGTTGCAGTAATCGAGGCGGGAGATGATAAGGGCATGAACAAGAGTTTTAGTAGATTGTGGGCTGAGGAAGGGACGGGTTCTGGCAATATTTTTGAGTTGGAGGCGACAGGAGGTGGCAAGAGTTTGGAGGTGCGGTTTGAAGGACAGGGCAGAATTGAGAGTTACCCCGAGGCAGCGGATTTCAGGTGCGGAAGAGAGCGTGATGCCGTTTACTATAATAGATAGATCAGGTAGGGGGGATACGCAAGATGGGGGAAAGATGATGAGTTCGGTTTTGTCTACATTGAGTTTTAGGAAGCGGGAGTTTTAGAAGGAGGATATGTCTGATAGACACTCCTGGATTCTGGACAGAAAAGAGGCGACATCTGAGCCAGAGAGGTAGATCTGAGTGTCGTCCGCATATAGGTGGTACTGGAAGCCATGGGACTTTATGAGTTGGCCCAGGCTAATGGCATAGATGGAAAAAAGCAGAGGCCGTAGGACAGAGCCTTGAGGGACTCGAACAGAGAGAGGGCGGGATGAGGAGGTGGTGTGGGAGTGGGAAACGCTAAATGTGCGGTCGGAAAGGTATGAGGCAATCCAGGACAGGTCAAGGTCCTTGATGCCGAGGGAAGAAAGAATCTGTAGCAGTAGGAGGTGGTCGACTGTGTCGAAAGCAGAGGACATGTCGAGGAGGAGGAGGATGGAGAACTGTCTGTTAGCTTTGGCTGTGAGTAAGTCATTAGTAATTTTGGTCAGAGCAGTTTTGGTGGAGTGTTGGGGCGGAAGCCAGATTGGAGGTTGTCAAGGAGAGAGTTAGCTGAGAGGTGGGAGGAAAGTTGACTTTGACATGCTGCTCAAGGAGTTTGGAAACAAATGGGATCAGTGATATGGGGCGATAGCTTGGCATATCAGTTCGGTCAAGGTTAGCTTTTTTGAAGATGGTTGTGATGATGGCATGTTTGAAGAGGGGAAAGTACAAGAAGATAGCGATAGGTTGAAGAGATGGGTTAGGGCTGGAATGAGTGTGTTAGTGAGGTTGGAGAGCAGGTGGGAAGGGATGGGGTCAAGTGCACAGGTGGTGAGGTGTGATTTGGAAAGGAGGCGAGTAAGTTCTCCTTCAGTGATGTTGGAGAGGGAAGTTATCGGGGAAGGGCAGAGGTCTGGTATATGGAGTGGTTGGGGTGGTGGAAGAGTAAAGGTTTGCCTTGTTTGGTCGATCTTGTTTTTGAAGTAGGTGGCAAAGTCCTCAGAAGAGATTAGGGGAGTTAGAGGTGGCAGTGGTGGGCGGAGAAGAGAGTTAAATGTGTTGAACAGTTGTTTTGGGTTGTAGGATAGTGAAGATACAAGGTTAGTGAAATAGGTCTGTTTAGCAGAAGTAAGCGCTAGTTTGAAGGTATGTGTAGCTTGTTTGAAAGTGGTGAAGTTGTCTGGCAACCGTGTTTTTTCCAACGCCGCTCTTGATGGGTATTTTGGCCCACTCCTCAAGAGCAAACTGCTTCAGTTGTCTCATGCTTGAAGGTTGCCTTTTCCAGACAGCATGTTTCATCTCTTTCCAAAGATGCTCAATAGGATTTATGTCAGGGCTCATAGAAGGCCACTTCAGAATAGTCCAAAGTTTTCGTCTTAGCCATTCTTGTGTGTTTTTAGCTGTGTGTTTTGGGTCATTATCTTGTTGCAAGACCCATGACCTGCGACTGAGACCAAGCTTTCTGACACTGGACAGCACATTTCTCTCTAGAGTCCTGTGATTCTTGAGATTTCATTGTACCCTGCACAGATTCTAGACACCCTGTGCCAGATACAGCAAAGCAGCCCCAGAATATAACAGAACCTCCTCCATGTGTCACAGTAGGGACAATGTTTTTTTCTTAATAAGCTTCATTTTTCTGAGCTGATGCACCTTACCAAAAAATTCCATTTTCATCTCATCTGCCCAAAGGAAATTCCCATGGAATATTTGTGGCTAGTCAACATTTAGTTTGGCAAATTCCAGTCTGGCTTTTTTAGGATTTTTTTTTCAGCAATGGTGTCCTCTTTGGTAGTCTCCCATGAAGTCCACTTTGGCTCATACAACGACAGATGGTGCGATCTGACACTGATGTTTCTTGAGCTTGAAGTTCACCTTTAATCTGTTTCGAAGTTTTGTGTTACCATTCATATTATCAGTCTCTTTGATTTGTCATCAATTTTCCTCTTGCGGCTACGTCCAGGGAGGTTGGCTACAGTTCCAAGGATCTTAGATTTCTGAATAATATGTGCAACTGTAGTCACATGAACATCAATCTGCTTGGAGATGGTATTATAATTTTTATCTTTACCATGTTTGTCTATAATTTTCTTTCTAATCTCCTGAGACAACTCTTTGATTTGCTTCCTCTGGTCCATGTTGAGTGTGATACACGCCATGTCACCAAACAGTACAGTGAGTATCTGTAGCCCTATATACAGGCCCACTCACTGATTCCAAGATTGTAGACCTGTGATGCTAGTTAGTGGACACACTTTGATTTAACATGTCCCTTTTGTCACATTGTTTTCAGTGGTACCATCATTTCTGTCCAGGCCTTTTTCATGAGTTTTATTTTTTTAAATTCTGTGGAAGCATGGTTGAAAAGCAATGACTGACTTTCATTTGTTCATTTTCATAAATCTTTTAATTATTATGACTTTTGTCAGATTCAAGTTATTTATGTGACAATTGTGGGTTTTTCTGTCATTAAATGAGGGGTACCAACAATTTTGACCACGTGTGTAAATACAATCCTGTGTTAATCACTGTTTCATACTATGGTTAAGGGTTTTTTTGCCAGAAATGTGTCAGATTTTTAAATGTCTTCCATGGACCATTTCAAGATTTAAAAGGTTTGTAATAAAAATGAATATTTTTTAAACAGTTACCGGATGGATTTTCTGAAGTCCTTTTTTTCTTCTCTGGACATCACGGAGCTTCACTAGCAGAATATAGCACCCACTGCTAATTACCCCTTTCAGCCAATTCTAATATCAGCAAAAGTGGTGAGTTGTTCTCTGCTTTTTCACTTTAATAAACTTAACTTTTAATCCTTGCGAAAACAACATAACAAGAAAATCTAGTTTAGTACGCATGCAGAAATTATATATGACAGCAGGCAGCAGTATAGGGGTGGCATGTATGGTTGTCAAATTAGGCTAGTAGAGCAGGTGTGCAAAAACAGACAAAGGCACTTAAATGTTAAAACTATTTAATCATTAATTTAAGAAAATTAAAGCTCATTCCTGAAAATGGCAAAATACCAAATGCTAGATGACTACACATCCAAAAAGACAGCACTTACAACAGTTGTAAAATTTGACTTGTGAATCAGATAAAACATCACATAGCACTCAGCCCAGTGTTATACTATGGAGCAGCTCAGATCTGTGTTTATTTTAGCATGCTGATTCAGCATGAGAGAACAATAGCAGCATGCAACGATTGGCACCGAGACTGGGTCAATCGCACGCAATCAAGTCTATGGGTTTGAGTGAAACATTGCACTGCACTCGAATATTGCCCAAGTACAGTGTGATTCCCACTGATGCCTAGGGCAGAGGAGAAGGAGAAATTACTTTCTCCGTCTCCAACACAGCTGTGCTCTGCTGCTGTCATGTGAGATGATCAGAGCACAGTAGCATGACGCACCAGCCTAAGGCCTCATTCCCAATTGCATATAAACTTGGCGAGTGCAATGAGAGAAAAAATCATTATGGAGACACGGGTGGTTATCAAGCACACTGGTCTGCTAACCGAAACCGCATGGACCAAAGGTCATCTCACTGAACGCCCGCTCTCCCATTAACATGGGCATAATGCTACTCATACAACACAGGGTGAGGGTAAATAGTGTGGCAATACTTTATTTAACCACAAAACAGGCAGATAACAAAGAGAACAGTCCCAGCAAAATACCCCAAGTTGGCGCATATTACAGAATCTCCATCTTCTGGGATAATAGCAGATGTTACTTCAGACAGTTCATGGAGGTACAAGGTCAGTTGACTGGAAGGTCACAACCTGGCTTCTCCGAACATCTCCATGGTGCCAGGTGACCGGATGGTGCCAATATGGTTTCCCCAAATGTATCCATGGTGCCAAGTGACCAAATGGTCCAAATCTGGTTCCTCCAAATGCATCCATAAGATCCAGGTGTCTGGATGGTCCCAACAAGGTTTCTCCAAACATATCCATAGGTTCCAGGTGACCAGATGATCCCAACTTGGTTTTAGCAAATGTCTCATGGTTTAGCTATGGTTAATGGAGCAGATCTGTATTCTTCCACCTGGCCGAGGTCCCATAAGCTGGCATCCTGTAGAATATCAAATCTGTGTCCCTCTTGATGGAGCTATGATGTCTTGGCTGCTGTCTTATCTCTGGTAATTTGGGTGTTTGGATGTCTTGGCTGAATGTCTCTCTTTCTATACAGAGGCATATAGCCTCCTTTTATACTTAACAAGTGTCCTTCATTCAGTTTTTATAGGTAAAGGGAAGTATGGTGGCAGATCAAGTGGCATTATTTGATTATGACATTTATTTGCATAGATTTTCCTCCTCTGTTTTAAAAGTCAGCAAACTATCTGACCTAGACAATGAATAATTAGCATATCAGCAAACATCACTAGTCATCGAGGATAAGACCACAATATGTTACATCAAATGTCAACTTACAAGTCAATATTACAGGCTTACACAATCAAAAGTCTGTTTTCTTGACCAACCAGAAAGAAACACATTAATTCAAAAGTCGACAGATAAATAACAGTCTATTCTTCCTGGCTTGCTAAAAATAGATGTCTGGTTAATTAAGATACAATGCTGTGTCTTCACATTGCTCCCCAATTTAATTAGCCAGACATGATAGGATTCCAGTTATTTTCCTACACTTATTGGAGACATTCCAAAGCATGTCTTTAATCACAGTCACAACTGTAAGATGTCTCACCTTTATGACAACAACACTTTGTATCATCCAGTTTGCTCAGATCATATTCTGAGTATTCCTTGCAAAAATAAATGCCACATGTATTTGAGGAGAAACAACTGGTATCCATTGGGTTTACACATGTCGTCCTTCGTATTCTGTAATTCCTGGATTAAATCCCATTAAATCTGTCGAAGCTGGCACAGCTCCTGGAGTTTCTGTTTCTTGTTGAGGTTATACATCCACTCTGGTCTCCTTCTCAAGGCCGAGTTGGTGTGGTTGGACATAGTGGCATCTGAAACCTGCTGTGCATAACTCATCAATGGTCTGCTGGCTCTGTCTCTATACCTCCCTGGTTGTGGAGCCCTGAGCTCCCCCAGTTAAGCTGGACTGAGTAGTATCCCACCACTGCCACCATAATGTGGAGACATGGGGGGTTGGTGGGAGCCCCAGTACGCTAGCCAAAACCGCAAGGACCAAGGGTTGTCCCACTGAATGCACGCTCTCCCTTTAACATTGGAATAAGGCTACTCAGACAACACAGGGTGAGGGTAAAATAGCATGGCAATACTTTATTGAGCTACAAAACACACAGATGGGCACTTTCAGGTGTGGGCTGGTATTAGACAGATGAGCTCTGACAGGTGCAGGTTGGACCGGCTGATGGACAAAGAGCACAGACAGGTACAAACAGATGGGTACAGGGTAGACAAGCAGATGGGCAGACCTGGTGAACCTGACAACTAGCAAGCATGCAAGGCAAACTAGCAACATTGTTGAGGCACTTCTATTTTGAAGGAGGAGCCTTAAATGAAAGGTGTCGCGCAGCTATTGGCTGGGAACAACCTAAGGGTGACGTGCACGACTCCTTTAAGAGGGAGGGAGCATGAGCGCACCCTAAGCAAAGAGCCTGGGACTACAATTGTACCTTGGGGGACACAGACACAGAGGGGGTGAGATGAAGAAGTGGTGTGTGAGTGGGAAACACTGAATATCCTGTCTGTTAGGTATGAGGAGATCCAACAAAGGGCCAAGTCTGTAATGCCAAGAGATCAGAAAGTCTGTAGTAAGATGAAATGGTTCAATGTGTCAAAGGTAGATGCCATGTCCAGGAGAAAGAGGAGGACAAACTAGCGTCACTTTAATTTGGCGATTAGTAGGTCATTGGTGACTTTAGTCAGGGTAGTTTCAGTGGATTGGTGCGGTCAGATGCCATATTGTAAGGAGGGAGCAACAGGATAAGTGGGAGTATAGTTCAAAATGGACATGTTGTTGCAGTAGTTTGGAGCACAGGGGAAAAGTGAGATGAGGCTATAGCTAGACACAGAGGATGGGTCAAGGGAGAGATTTTGAGGATAGGTGTGATTGAGGTTTGTTTGAATCATGAGGGGAAGACACCAGTTGTTAGTGACAGGTTGAAAAGATGGGTTAGGTTTGGGATGAAGGCTGTGGTAAGGTTTGGAATGAGGTGGGACGTTATTGGGTCAAGTTCACAGGTGGTGAGATGTGATTTGGAGAGTAAAGAGGAAAGTTGATCTTCCATGATGTTGAAGTTGGTTTTGGAGGAGGAGAGTGGAGTACTTATAAGGAGGGGCTGTGGCGACTTTAAGCAAAAGCTTTGCCTCACGTTGTCAATCTCCTGCTTGACGAATGAGGTAAAGTCTTCAGCTGAAATGAGAGGAGAGGGAAGGGGAGATGGTGGATGGAGGAGAGAATTGAAAGCACTGAACAGCTGTTTAGGGTTGTGAGACAGGTATGATATGAGAGATGTGAAGTAGGTTTGTTTTGCTGCAGTACACAATTGCGCAGCATTTTTACAACTTCTGTTATTGAATGGGCTACTCTACTCCCTTGTATTGGCAGCATAGTGGTATGCTTTGTAGATGAGGGCCAGAAAGAATATGTCCTAATGTAGATGGCAAATGCTGCATCCAGTGACCTCTGCTCCTCTTCCTTCACCTTAACATCACACATAGTACAGTCCTCAGAGGTGACACCCCAATTACCCTTGTTTTCCTCCACACCAGAACAACTCTCCAACTGGCCAACTGACTGAAGGGAACCACAGATAGATGAGTCTGCAGATCTGTTCGCACATTCAATTCCATAGGCATTGGAAGTGTACTCCAAAGGTTCACAGAGTCCTTGTCAATGCCAATAAACATTTACCACCCTCTCATTGCCCCCATGGTGTCCATTGACATGTTTAGCAAGCAGTGTCTCTCTTTTATTTCGAATGTCCCCAGATGTTCGCCCACCCTCCTCCTAAATTCTCTAATGGTTTTGCTCACATATGTCATATTACACTCACAGGTCACCCTGTATATGACCCCTTTGGTCTTACAATTAATGAAATCCTTTACTTTGAAGGTTTCCCCTGTGTTCTCATTATAGAACTCCTTCCCCACCTGTATGGAATCACATGCCACACAAGTGCCGCACTTGAAACATCCTTTTGGTTTCTTGGGAAGCCATAATTCCTTTTGGGGAGAACTAAAGTGGCTGTGCACTAGACGATCCCCAATGTCTTACATTTCCTATAAGTGATCTGTGGTCTATCGCCTACAAATTCTCTGATCTCATCGTCCATCCTTAAGATGCTCCAATATTTCACAAGAATATGTTTGACCAATGGCGCCCCATTGTCAAATGCACATATCAGCTTCACCTCTTTCCTTATTGATGGATTATTTTCCTGTGGTTTTAAAAGTGTTCCCCTTGCTTGTCCCATAGCATGGTGAAATGCCTCCCTCAACACCCGGTGGGGGTACCCTCTTGAATGAAATCTTTGTCTCATATCGTCAGCTTTGACCTTAAAGTCCTTCTTATTAGAGCAGTTACCTTTAACCAGAGGTATTGCCCTTTGGATATACCCTTTCTGTGTGAACATGGGTGATGGCTTTCCCATCTTAAAAGCGAGTTAGTGTACGTTAGTTTGCAATTAATATCAGCTCACAGCTATATACTTAGCCTTCACTGGTGATTAAAATGGGGGACCCCCAAAAAATGACGTAAGGCCCCCCTGTATTTCATAACCAGCAAAGGCTAGGTAGACAGCTGTGGGCTGATACTAATAGCCTAGGAAGGAGCCATGGACACTGCCCCTCCCAAGCTAAAAAAAATCAGCTCTCAGATGCCCCAAAAAGGCGCATCTATAAGATGTGCCTATTCTGGCACTTAACCTCGGTCTTCCCACTTACCCTGTAGCGGTGTCAAGTGGGGTGATAGTTGGAAGGGTTGATATCACCTTTGTCTTGTCAGGTGACATCAAGCCTACAGGTTAGTCGTGGAGAAGCGTCAATAAGACGCCCCCATTACTAATCCAATAGTCATATTGTATAAAAACACAGACACCTAGAAAAATTCCTTTAATTGAACGGATGACACAGACTCCTTTAATAAATCTTAATTAAACCATACTTAAAACATCGCCCATTCGACAAACGCTATTGCCTTCTGCAAAAGAGTTAAAATAACAAACAAAAATATTCCTCACCTTTCCGTAGAGAAGATAATAATTCATATGTCCCACGATGGGTGTAGCTCTGCTACATCTAGATGGCAGGCTACATGGCTGCATGATGCGAACATACAGCCTGACATCCAGCAGAAACACTGAGCAGCATGTGCTACCGCTGCTCAGTGTCTTGCGGTGAACTTGTAAGATCTGTCTGATGTCACCGTGAATGTGAGAAAGTTCTCACGCTCCCGATGCCATGAGAAAATTCCTGGGAGTTCACAGCCAATTAAATCACTTCACCTATTTTTTTATAATTAAAAAAAACTGCATGGAGTCTCCCCATATTTGACAACCAGCCTTGCTAAAGCAGACAGCTAGGGGCTGGTATTCTCATGCTGGTAAGGGGCCATGGATATTGACCCCCCAGCCTAAAAATAGCAGCCTGCAGCCACCCAGAAAAGGCTCATCTATTAGATGCGCCAATTCTGCTGCTTTGCCTGGTTCCTTCCACTTGCCCTGTAGCGGTGGCAAGTGGATTTCATATTTGTGGTGTTGATGTCACCTTTGCATTGTCAGGTGACATCAAGTCCACGGATTACTAATGGAGTGGCGTCTATAAGACCCCTATCCATTCCTAATCCTATAATTATATGGTAAATAAAGACACAGCCAGAATAAAGTATTTTATTAGAAAATAAACAAAACACAATTTCCCATTTTTATTTAAAAACTAGCTGAAGAGCCCGGTGTTGCCCGGGCATAGTTACTAACCGCTGCCCCGCTCTCCCTCCAAAGCCCAGCTCTCCAGCCATCGTCATGCTCTCTCCTTCCACAGCCCCACTCTCCAATCGCTGTCCCGCATTCTCCCTCCACAGCCCTGCTCTCTCCCTCAGCAGCCCCTGTCTCCACCTGCATCTCACTCTCTCTCTTAACAGCCCCACTTTCCACCTTCCATCACGCTCTCTCCTTCCTCCTTCTTGCTCTACACCCTCGGTCCTGCTCTCTCCCTCTGCAGACGCACTCTCCATGCACGCTCCGTTCTATCCCTCCACAGCCCCGTTCTCTCCCTCCACTACCCTGCTCTCTCTCCACAGCCCTGCTCTCCACTCACTGTCCCGCTTTATCCCTCTGCAGCCCCGCTCTCCATCCGTGTCCCGCTCTTTCCATCACTTCTCCACTCTCCACCCACAACCCACACTTTCACTCTGCAACCCTGCTCTCCACCTGCCAGTGGGTGGGGCTATGTGGAGTGGGAGGCCTGAAGAGCCTGGCATTGCCTGGGCATAGTAACTAACTGTGGTTAGTGCTAACAAATTATGTTAATTATATTGCACAGACTACTTCTTCTGCAGCACCACATATTTCTCCTTTAGACCTTGTTCACTCATTATTTGGTCAGTATTTTTAACTCAGTATTTGTAAGCTAAAACTTGGAGTAAACCAATCAGAAGAAAGTATATTAAAACATGTCACCACTTCTATATTTTTCTCCCACTCATGGTTTTGGCTAATAAATACTGAGGTAAAATTCTGACCAAATACTGAACGTATGAATGTGGCATTATACACATCCTCCACCTGCAGCGCCTCACTCTTCTCTATACACAGCCTCGTACTGCAGCAGCACCTCACTTCTCTCATTTTCCTGTCACTCCTCTCATTTTCCCCCTCACATCTCTGATTTTCCCCTCACTTCTCTCATTTTCCCCCTCACACCGCACATCTGTCTATGCTCCCGTTGTGTATCACTCTCCGGCGGTGGAGAGGCTCCAGGACTCCTTCTGATTGCTGGGACGATTTCCCATCATGCCTCTCATTTTCCACCTTATATCTCTCATTTCCCCCTTACATCTCTGATTTTCCCCTCATTCCTCTCATTTTTTCCCTCACACCACACAACTGTCTCTATCCCCATTGTGTCTCACTCTCCGGTGGCAGAGAGGCTCCAGGACTCCTTCTGACTGCCGGAACCCGAGATCGAGTATAACTAATGCTGAGCCTACACCAGCCACCAGGGAGGAAAAAGAATGCTGGGGCACCACACCGTGGATGTTGGCTGATGAGGTGAGCGGTCAGATTCCCCAAGACTGCACGGGGGGAGCCCCTGCTATACTGAGACTGGGAAAACCTACAGGGGTTTCCCCAAACCAAAGAGGACTGGGAGGGAGGAGGAGCTTTAATGAGATGAACATTTTCCCACTGGGGACAATGAGAGAAGATGCAAGGAGAAAGCAGAGGTGGCAAGGAGTATGTCACCACCACAACATAACTTAAATGACACTGTGGTGGAGATTATTTTGGCCCCAGTGTCTGGGAAGCCTCAAAGGGCTTTACCAGTTCACCAAGGTCTGGGAGGAGATACCTCCCATATCGCTACTGTCTCCTCACCAGCAGAGGAGGAGGGGAGTATGAGTGTGGCTATGTAGAGTGGATGGGGCTACATGGAGTGGGCGTGGCTTTAAAAATACACAGACACACACATACATACATACAGCTTTATATAGATAGATAGATAGATAGATAGATAGATAGATAGATAACCACAGTAATACTCGTGATTTTTCTGTATGTAAGCATATCAGATAGTAATTCAATAGCCATCTTGTGGTGAAGCATCTTATCCAATGTAACAATAGATCCACCCTTACTTGAAGTGTGAATAATAATATTTTGATTATCCCACAATTGCATAATAGTTTGTTTTTGTTTATAAGTAATATTGGATCTTTTTTCCCTTTTTGAAGAAAGTAACTTTCCATGACATTTTGAAAATCAGCCATGACCGAAGTTCTAGATTGAATTGGATTAAAAGAAGTTTTGAGGATAGTAGATAGAAATGGGATATCACTGTAGTATTAATGGTTGTCATCATGTAAATCCATCAGGGTGGTAATAGCTCATTAAATTTGAGATTAAAATCATGATCAATGTCTCTAGTGTTGCTAGCAGTGGCAATGGAAGGAACAAAATTATTCAGACTTGTATACTCTTGAAATTAATGTTTTAACAGTGAGTAATCTCACAAACTTGTTAATCTCCAGAAATGTGTCAAATAAATCTGCTTCCGTTGTCAGAAGAAATAATCGTGTCAGACAAATTCAAAATCGTAAATATATCAATATTGGAATTATGATGAGATTTAGAACATATTATTTCTTCTTACGTGTTGGGTACCTATTGTTTCTTTTTGTGTTTCTTGCCTGATCTCTATATATTTGTTATGTCAATAACTTTAGTGATTTCAGGTTACGTGGGCTGTTACAAATATCACTCCCTCTCCCATTGGCTTGAACTTAATTGTTTTCTGATAAATTCATGGGCTTGAGACACATACATTGTCAGGACTAAAGGTACCGTCACACATAACGATTTCGTTAACGATATTGTTGCTTTTTGTGACGTAGCAACGATATCGTTAACGATCTCGTTATGTGTGACAGCGACCAACGATCAGGCCCCTGCTGGGAGATCGTTGGTCGCTGGGGAATGATCAGGACTTTATTTCGTCGCTGGATCACCCGCTGACATTGCTGAATCGGCGTGTGTGATGCCGATTCAGCGATGTCTTCACTGGTAACCAGGGTAAATATCGGGTTACTAAGCGCAGGGCCACGCTTAGTAACCCGATGTTTACCCTGGTTACCATTGTAAAAGTAAAAAAAAAAAACACTACATACTTACATTCCTGTCACGTCCCTCAGCGTCAGCTTCCCTGCGTCTCCCAGTGTCAGCGCCGGCCGGCCGTAAAGCAGAGCACAGCGGTGACGTCACCGCTCTGCTTTGCGGCCAGCGCTTACACAGTGCAGGGAAGCTGACGCTGGGGGACGCGACAGGAATGTGAGTATGTAGTGTTTTTTTTTACTTTTACAATGGTAACCAGGGTAAACATCGGGTTACTAAGCGCGGCCCTGCGCTTAGTAACCCGATGTTTACCCTGGTTACCCGGGGACTACGGCATCGTTGGTCGCTGGAGAGCTGTCTGTGTGACAGCTCTCCAGCGACCACACAACGACTTACCAACGATCACGGCCAGGTCGTATCGCTGGTCGTGATCGTTGGTAAATCGTTAAGTGTAACGGTACCTTAAGAGAACTTTAATCTTGAAGCACGTAGACCTTTGTCGTCCACTATACCTGTCTGTTTTCCTTGTGATTTTATCCCCCCTTTTTTAATGGTCACGAATAAAGTCGTGTTCTAAATAGACTTACCTATTTTTTCTGTGGATGATGGATTATTTTTGTTTCTGCTACATTTTCTACCCAGATGTTGGCCTGGAGCTTCCCTGTACCTCACCCTAATCAAGACATTTTCTACACTTGGTGAGCAAATAGATTTTCTTTTTCCTTTTTAATTCACATAGAGTGGCTGCAAGCTTTTAACACAAGACCAGATAACCTCCTGATGAGTCTCGCACGGCAATACCCTACACTGCACCTGGCACTCAGATCGGAGCGTGCGGCCGCATAGCAATACATGCAGCCGCAATCTCTGCTCCTGAGTGTCAGGTGCAGGGCCGGGTATTGCCGTGCGAGACTCATCCGAGTTGCTCGCAAGTGAGTATGAGCTCTTAAATGGAATTTCACAGGATTAGAAGTATTATTCTATTGACACTCCCCTAATCTAATCCACAGGAGAACCTAACTTTAATCATGCTGGTCTATCTTAAAGGAAATCTGTCAGACAGCTGTGTGAGCTAGGGGCTTGGTGCCTGATTTCAGTGATGTATAACTTAGTTTACTGTCTGCATCAGTTAAGATAAAATCACATTTGTCTCTTTTACAGATCTAGCAAAGCTCAGTTGCTGAGTATAACCCTGCCCACACCACAGCTTTCTGTGTACATAGTATAGTGACAGAAAGCTGCTAATCAGTGCTGAGGGTGTGGTTACTAGGCTGATACAGGAAAGAAATATATCTTGGTACCGTGTTAGCCAGTAGATCCATAAAGATGCGGTACATTCTGGTATTTTTCTGTTTACTAGGCTGTATGAGGCCAGCTCGTCCTGTAGTGATAATCTCCGGTTGATAAAATATTGATTGTATTGAAATAACAAAACACAGCAGAGTACATGGCATATAACTGTGACCAAGCTCTCTACTCCTACATTTTGGTGTTCTCAGATTACATACCAAAAACCTGCTCACAGATTACCTTTAAAGACAACTTCATTGTCTAAATGTTATACTAAATGCTCTTGTCAAAGGCATAAGAACAGTTTGATCCAAAGAAAAGTTTAACGGGAATCTGTCAGTGGGATTTATCCTTCTAAGCTGCTTATATGGACACACAGCTCTGGCAAAAATTAAGAGACCACTGCAAAATGTTCATTTTGTCAGATTTTTCTCTTATAGGTATATTTTTGAGTAAAATGTAAATTGTTCATTTATTCTAAAAACTTCTGACAACATGTCTCCGAAGTTCCAAGCAATAAATTTGGGGTTTTTTTTCTGAAAAGGAGAAATGGTCAAAATAAATAAAACATAAGCAGTGCTTTCAGTTCATAATCATTTAGAAACAATACTAATGTTTTAACTCAGGATGAGTTCAGAAATCATTATTTTGTGGAATAACCATGAGTTTAATCACAGCTTTCATGTGTCCTGGCATGCTTTCCACCAGTCTTTCCCCCTGCTTCTGGCACAAGAATTTAGGCAGCTCTTCTTTGTTTGAAGGCTTGTGACTATCCATCATCCTCTTGATTTCATTCCAGAGGTTTTCAATGGGGTTCAGGTCTGGAGATTGGGCTGCCCATGACAGGGTTTTGATGTGGTGAGCAAATTTGATTGGGTCAGGGCTTATTCGGCAAGCTATAGCACTTACCAAATAAGCTGCCAAGGGAACCCAGTTTCCTGCATCGCTCCCATAATCAGCTGTTTGGCTCTGCAGCTGCATGTGTTGCAGCTGTGTGACTGTCACGACATATGCATGAAGAGCCTGTTTGCTGGTGACACATGCAGCAGCGGAGCCGAACAGCTGATCAGCTGGATCAAGGAAGCCGGGAGCCTTTGCAGCTTATTCGGTAAGCACTATAGCTTGCCGAATAAGCCCTGACCGGATCAAATTTGCTCATCTCTAATAGGGAGTTGAATGAAATGTCTAGTGATGAGCGAATACATTTTGCACTATTTGTTACTCGCACATATAGTATGGTATTCAGGCTATTCGTTACTCAGCACGTAATTAGGTATTCACCTTGGTATATTTCAGTGACCCGCCCAGCATGTTTGGCGCTTTATTTGCAGACAATGAACATGCTGGGCTGGCTTGCCAATCATAGTAATGCCGACGCCATCTTTGGTGTGACATTACTGTGATTGGCTGGCCTTCCAGCATCACAGGGACTATTTAAAGGCTACCAGCCCCATCTTGCACACATTGCAGCCGGAAACAGCATAGGGTGAGCGTAGTTTCAGTGTAGAGACAGTGAAAGGCAAGAAAGGAAAGTGATAGAAGGTTACAGTGAGTTTTATTTATTCCAAAAAGGTATTTTAGAGCTGAAAATTGTCAAGATTAGTTGCTTGTTAGGTGGGGATTTAGTAAGGAGAGATTTAATAGGTGGGAGGGAAGGAGGGTGGGTGAAAGGCAGGCACCTGGTTGTTTTCATCATTGGAAGTACATAGTAACATAGTAACATAGTAACATAGTTAGTAAGGCCGAAAAAAGACATTTGTCCATCCAGTTCAGCCTATATTCCATCATAATAAATACCCAGATCTACGTCCTTCTACAGAACCTAATAATTGTATGATACAATATTGTTCTGCTCCAGGACGACATCCAGGCCTCTCTTGAACCCCTCGACTGAGTTCGCCATCACCACCTCCTCAGGCAAGCAATTCCAGATTCTCACTGCCCTAACAGTAAAGAATCCTCTTCTATGTTGGTGGAAAAACCTTCTCTCCTCCAGACGCAAAGAATGCCCCCTTGTGCCCGTCACCTTCCTTGGTATAAACAGATCCTCAGCGAGATATTTGTATTGTCCCCTTATATACTTATACATGGTTATTAGATCGCCCCTCAGTCGTCTTTTTTCTAGACTAAATAATCCTAATTTCGCTAATCTATCTGGGTATTGTAGTTCTCCCATCCCCTTTATTAATTTTGTTGCCCTCCTTTGTACTCTCTCTAGTTCCATTATATCCTTCCTGAGCACCGGTGCCCAAAACTGGACACAGTACTCCATGTGCGGTCTAACTAGGGATTTGTACAGAGGCAGTATAATGCTCTCATCATGTGTATCCAGACCTCTTTTAATGCACCCCATGATCCTGTTTGCCTTGGCAGCTGCTGCCTGGCACTGGCTGCTCCAGGTAAGTTTATCATTAACTAGGATCCCCAAGTCCTTCTCCCTGTCAGATTTACCCAGTGGTTTCCCGTTCAGTGTGTAATGGTGATATTGATTCCCTCTTCCCATGTGTATAACCTTACATTTATCATTGTTAAACCTCATCTGCCACCTTTCAGCCCAAGTTTCCAACTTATCCAGATCCATCTGTAGCAGAATACTATCTTCTCTTGTATTAACTGCTTTACATAGTTTTGTATCATCTGCAAATATCGATATTTTACTGTGTAAACCTTCTACCAGATCATTAATGAATATGTTGAAGAGAACAGGTCCCAATACTGACCCCTGCGGTACCCCACTGGTCACAGCGACCCAGTTAGAGACTATACCATTTATAACCACCCTCTGCTTTCTATCACTAAGCCAGTTACTAACCCATTTGCACACATTTTCCCCCAGACCAAGCATTCTCATTTTGTGTACCAACCTCTTGTGCGGCACGGTATCAAACGCTTTGGAAAAATCGAGATATACCACGTCCAATGACTCACCGTGGTCCAGTCTATAGCTTACCTCTTCATAAAAACTGATTAGATTGGTTTGACAGGAGCGATTTCTCATAAACCCATGCTGATATGGAGTTAAACAGTTATTCTCATTGAGATAATCCAGAATAACATCCCTCAGAAACCCTTCAAATATTTTACCAACAATAGAGGTTAGACTTACTGGCCTATAATTTCCAGGTTCACTTTTAGAGCCCTTTTTGAATATTGGCACCACATTTGCTATGCGCCAGTCCTGCGGAACAGACCCTGTCGCTATAGAGTCACTAAAAATAAGAAATAATGGTTTCTCTATTACATTACTTAGTTCTCTTAGTACTCGTGGGTGTATGCCATCCGGACCCGGAGATTTATCTATTTTAATCTTATTTAGCCGGTTTCGCACCTCTTCTTGGGTAAGATTGGTGACCCTTAATATAGGGTTTTCATTGTTTCTTGGGATTTCACCTAGCATTTCATTTTCCACCGTGAATACCGTGGAGAAGAAGGTGTTTAATATGTTAGCTTTTTCTTCGCCATCTACAACCATTCTTTCCTCACTATTTTTTAAGGGGCCTACATTTTCAGTTTTTATTCTTTTACTATTGATATAGTTGAAGAACAGTTTGGGATTAGTTTTACTCTCCTTAGCAATGTGCTTCTCTGTTTCCTTTTTGGCAGCTTTAATTAGTTTTTTAGATAAAGTATTTTTCTCCCTATAGTTTTTTAGAGCTTCAATGGTGCCATCCTGCTTTAGTAGTGCAAATGCTTTCTTTTTACTGTTAATTGCCTGTCTTACTTCTTTGTTTAGCCACATTGGGTTTTTCCTATTTCTAGTCCTTTTATTCCCACAAGGTATAAACCGCTTACACTGCCTATTTAGGATGTTCTTAAACATTTCCCATTTATTATCTGTATTCTCATTTCTGAGGATATTGTCCCAGTCTACCAGATTAAGGGCATCTCTAAGCTGTTCAAACTTTGCCTTCCTAAAGTTCAATGTTTTTGTGACTCCCTGACAAGTCCCCCTAGTGAAAGACAGTCCCCCTAGTGAAAGACATGCTGCAGCTTTCTGCTATGTTACACTTAAAATACCTAATATTTGTCTAGCAGTTGTGTGACTGGCACAATCTGAGTAGAGATAATCATATGTGACAATTTAGAAGGGGAAATACCACATATACTCAAGTATATGCCAACCTGAGTATAAAGCGAGGCACCTAATTTTGCCACGGAAAACTGGGTAATCTTATTGACTCGACAACAAGCCGGTTATGCATTGTCCCTTCATCCCTGTCCTGAAATGCGTGGCTCCCCCTTCGATATCCTGGTATGCGTAGCTCCCCCGTTGCTGTCCTGGTATGTGGCTCCCCCATTTTGTTCTGCTATGTGTGGCTCCTGTCCATCCTGTCCTGGTATGTTTGGCTCCCTCTGTTGCATGCATGGCTCCTCTGGTCCCACATGGTTCACCCCCTGTCCCATTGTTGTATGCATGTCTCACACACCCCCGTCCTACTCACCCTCCTCGTGCCATCGCTGCATCTCTGTTGTTCCGGCGTGGCAGCTCTCCTTTGCTGAGTGGTCGTGTGGTACCACTCATTAAGATAATGAATATGCGCTCCACGCCTATGGGAGTGGAGACACGTGTATATTCATTACCTTAATGAGCAGTACCACATGACCGCTCAGCACAGGAAGAGCTGCCAGTGCCGGGACGGAGATGCAGGGATGAAGATGCAGCGATGATGCATGGAGGGTGTGTATGATGTCTTCGTTTAGCCGGCTCCTGCCGCTGTTCCCCTACTGGCTTTTTGGACTATGACTTGCGTATAAGCCGAGGGAAGTGTTTTCAGCACAAAAAAATGTGCTGGAAATCTCGGCTTAAACATGATTTTATATGGTAATCTTCATTACTTCACATTTAGAGTGTCAGCAAGACCATTGAAAAAAAAAATAATTTTCAATTGTTTTAAAAAATAGCATATCTTTATCAAGCGACTGGCACAATCTGGGTACAGATAATCTTATGTTACAATTTAGCAGGGGCAATAATCTTCATTGCTCTGCATTTGGAGTGTGTCAGCAAGACGACTGGAAAAAATAATAATTTTCTATTGCTTTTAAAAATAGCGTATCTTTATCTGGCAGTTGTGCAACTGGTGCAATCTAGGTAGAGATAATTGTAAGTGACAATTTAGCAGGGACAATAAACTTAATTACTCCACTGTTGGAGTGTGTCAGCAAGGGAATCGATAGGTAGTACAAATTTCACCATTATACAATGTGCCAAATTTTCACAAAATACAAAACATTAGCCACTTGGGGTATACATACAGTGGGGAAAAAAGTATTTAGTCACCCACCAATTGTGTAAGTTCTCCCACTTAAAATATGAGAGAGGCCTGTAATTAACATCATAGGTAGACCGCAACTATGAGAGTAAAAATGAGAAAACAAATCCAGAAAATCCCCTTGTATGATTTGGCAAGATTTATTTTACAAATTATAATGAAAAATAAGTGTTTGGTCATTAACAAAAGTACATATCAATATTTTGTTATATACCCTTTGCTGACAACGACAGGTCAAAGTTTTCTGTAAGTCTTCACAAGGTTGGCACGCACTGTTGGTGGTATGTTGGCCCATTCATCCATGCAGATCTCCTCTAGAGCAGTGATGTTTTGGGCCTGTCACTGGGCAACACGGACTTTCTATGCCCTCCAAAGGTTTTCTATGGGGTTGAGATCTGGAGACTGGCTAGGCCACTCCAGGACCTTCATATGCTTCTTACAAAGCCTCTCCCTCATTGCCCTGGTGGTGTGCTTGGGATCATTATCATGCTGAAAGACCCATTCATGTTTCATCTTCAATGCCCTTGCTGATGGAAGTAGGTTTGCACTCAAAATATCACGATACATGACCCCATTCATTCTTTCATGTACACCGATCAGTTGTCCTGGTCCCTTTGCAGAGAAACAGCCCAAAAACATGATGTTGCCACCATATGACATTCTCCCAATACTCTTCTGGATAATCCAAATGCTCTCTAGCAACCTTCAGATGGACCCGGACATGTACTGGTTTAAGCAGATGGACACATCTGGCACTGCAGGAGTCCCTGGCGGCGTAGTGGGTTACTGATGGTAGCCTTTGTTACAGTGGTTCCAGTTCTATGCTGGTCATTCACTAGGTCCCCCAGTGTGGTTCTGGGATTTTTGCTCCCCGTTCTTGTGATCATTTTGACCTCATGGGGTGAGATCTTGCATGGACCCCAGATCAAGGGAGATTATTAGTGGTCTTGTATATCTTCTATTTTCTTATTATTGCTCCCACAATTGATTTTATCACACCAAGCTGCTTGCCTATTGCAGATTCAGTCTTTTCAGCCTGGAGCAGGGCTATAATGTTGTTTCTATTGTCCTTCAACAGTTCTTTGGTCTTCATCATAGTGGAGCTTGGAGTGCGACAGTTGGAGGTTGTAGACAGGTGTCTTTTATACTGATAACAAGTTCAAACAGGTGCCATTACTACAAGCAATGAGTGGAGGACAGATGAGTCTCTTAAAGAAGAAGTTACAGGTCTTTGAGAGCCAGAAATCTTCCATGCTTTTAGATGACCAAATACTTATTTTCCACCATAATTTGCAAAATAAATCTTGCCAAATCAGACAAGGTGATTTTCTGGATTTCTTTTCTCATTTTGACTCTCATAGTTGTGGTCTACCAATGATGTAAATTACAGGCCTCTCTCAGCTTTTTAAGTGGGAGAAGTTGCACAATTGGTGGCTGACTAAATACTTTTTTTTTCCCCACTGTACATGGCCACTAAGTACTTGTCAATGAAGTAGAAAGAGGAAGAGATGAGTTCATGAACAAAATGGGTTTGGATGGTAAGGGCTGGTTGTTAAGACAACCTCCCAAACAAAACATTTGGGCTAATTTTACATTAAGGTGCTGTCATCCGTTGGGCTTACAAAGTCACCTGAAATCCAGCCCTTATTCAATTTTATAAGAGTCAGCCTGTCTGCATTGTTTGTTGACAGGCTTGTGCACCTAGCTGATATGATTGCACCAGCCAAACTAAAAACCTGTTCAGAAAGTCTTGCTTAAAATATAGAGATTAATTAAGTGATTTGGGAGATCAAACTCAAATCAAGGCATCAAGAGAAAAAGGGAATAACAAAAGAAATTTGTAGGGAGACAGAAATTAAAGATTACCGGTTGTGCTTATTTGGTGATCCTCTGAGGCATTCAACCAGGCTATCCATGCGTTTAGAGTCTAGGTTTTTAGACCCTGAAAGTCTAATTTTCTCATATATAGCGATTTGGTTGGATTCTTTTATCCATTATTTGCAAGTAGGGGTCTCTACATCTTTCCAATGTCTTGCGATAGTTATTTTAGCTGCATTGAGCAGGTGAGGTATCAGTGAGCCTTTTCCAAAGTGTAAATTTGAAGGGTCCAGATTGAATAGAATGAAACTTGACGTTAATGGGATGTCTACGTTTAAGGATTTCTTTATATACTCTTTAACTCTCTCCCAGAAACTTTTTTAATTTTTGCGCATTCCAACCAAATATGAGATGGAGAACCCTTCTCTTTTGTGCATCTCCAACAAATTGCTTAGTTAATCTCTATATTTTAAGCAGGACTTTCTGACTCCTTACCCTTTCCTTCCTGTGTCCCTCCCCACCACTGCCCCTTGTTTTTTAAATTCTTCTTACAACCATTTAGGTTCGCAAATCCGCAGCCTTGTAGCGTTTTCGTTGTGGTTTATTACTATTGTACTTTTGTTTGTTTGTTTTTCTATACTTTTACTATTTCTGGAAAATATTTACCCTTTTTTCCTTTCCTGTTGTATTATTGAAATTTTCTAAATAAATAATATATACAAAAATAAATAAATAAATAAATAAATAAATAGAAACCTGTTCAGACAACACACTTGCAGCAGGGCATGGCAGCACCTCCAAGGTGTAAAAGGAGAGGTCCGGCCAAATGTGGATCTTGGAAAACTAATAGTTAAAGGACACTGAAGAATAAGGAAGGATGTTAGTATGGTCACTTAAGTAGTCCTTCACCATCTTGGTTAACTTCTGTGACTTTTGATGTGACGGTCTTATGAAAATGTGTCAGATGGTGGACATCCCCCCCCTGAGTCCTTGTGGGTGAAAGAAGGTGGTAGCTCTGCCAGCAGCATTGTCTGAGGGTAATCTTTTTAGCAAGTCTTCCGCAATGGCCCTCTGGCATACATGCACTGAAAATGGCACGTCTGCCTCAGACATGAGAGAAACAAATTTTTCCTTGTACAGTGGGTCAAGAAAGATGCATCGCCAGTATTTCATGTTGGACAGCATGTGTTTCAGGCAAGAGTGTTGGGAAAGGCATCTGGACATGAACTCTATCATGCGTGGCAGACTACAAAGAGTCAAACTTTCAGTGTCCTCACCAGGAAGAGCACCAACCATCCTCTTCTCATCACGATGCATAGCCTCCTCTTCCTCCTTCTCCTCTTCAGGCCGTCCATGCTGCAAGGCATGAAGCTGGGACTGGGAATCCCCTCTATAGCGCTGACCAAAACTCTTGTTCCACCTCCTCCTCCTGTTTCTCGCCATCACCCAATGTGGTTTGAGAATATTGTGTGAGGCTTGGCTGTGTAGTGGCAGCCACTTTAAAATCTTGCTCCATAGCCACCTGCTTGGCATTCAAAGCTACCTCTTCTGCAGCGAACCTTTTAATAGACAGAGCAGTGAGATGGTTACGCTAACAATAGCATCATCAGTGGTCACCATCTTGGTGCAGTACTCAAAGTTTTGAAGGACCTCAGAAATGTATTCAATCCACACCCACTCGGCAGTTGTCATGTTTGGGGGCTGAGTGTTACTCTGACAGGCATTGAGAAGCTGGAATTCAGACACTGCTCTCTGCTGCTCACCACCTACCGCTCCAACACATTTATCTAACTAACGCTGTGTTGCCCATTCAAAATTTTCTTCGTAACCAGGATCCTTGTATCTTATTCTTACACACTTTTTGCATATAATATCTCTATGTGTCTGTACTTTTACACATACTGGTTGGTAACTGGTTCATGCAGCATTACATGAACACCTGATTTCTTTCATTATGGCTGGTCAGAACAATGAAAGCAATTGTTAACATCCACCTTTGTCTCCCCTATTTCCTCATAGATTGTAAGCTTGCAAGCAGGGTCCTCATTCCTCTTGGTATCTGTTGCTTATGTGCTTATTGCTATTCTGCAATGTCTTTTATTGTCTGTACAAGTCTCCTCTAAAATATAATGTGCTATGGTATTTGTTGGCACCACACAGGGTGATCAATTTATATGGATACAACTAAATAAAATGGGAATGGTTGGTGATATCAACTTCCTGTTTGTGGCACATTAGTATATGGGAGGGGGAAAACTTCTCAAGAGGGGTGATGACCATGGAGGCCATTTTGAAGTCTTTATTTTTTTGAATAGGAAGTGGGTCATGTGACACATCAAACTTAATGAGAATTTCACAAGAAAAACAATGGTGTGCTTGCTTTTAACGTAACTTTATTCTTTCTTGAGTTATTTACAAGTTTACGACCATTTATAAAATGTGTTCAAAGTGCTGCCCATTGTGTTGGGCTATCAATGCAACCCTCTTCTCCCACTCTTGACACACAGATAGCAACATGGCAGAAGAAATGCTTGCACAGGCTTCCAGTATCCATTGCTTCAGAAGCTTCACATCTTCTATGCTGTTAAGATACGAGATGTGCAGCATAATAATAATTTTTATTTTTATATAGCGCTAACATATTCCCCGGTGGGGCTCACAGTCTAAATTCCCTATCAGTACTTCTTTGGAATGTGGGAGGAAACCGGAGTGCTCGGAGGAAACTGAGATGTTGTCCTGGGTGGGGTTTGAACCCAGGACCCCAGCGTTGCAAGACTGCAGTGCTAACCACTGCGCCACCGTGCCGCCCTGAAACAATGGATACTGGAGGCCCATGCTAGAATTTCTTCTGTGGTGTTGCTATGCTGGCACTCTGCTGCCACTCTGCTAATTGTCAGTGAGGGCCACATAATGACATTGAATTGGACATGATGTTTGTGGCGGGAAAAGCCCAAATTTCAAATTGGGCACGTTTTAGCTGGCATTGTAAAGTGATGTAGAATATGTATTCCACTATCTGGCTAACTATTTGTGATGAGGGAGGGACCTCCCGAAAGTAGGAGTGAGAGCTCTCCCAAGTGTATGATACAGAGCCACCCGAGGGCCCTTACCAAACTCAGGTTTCATGGCACCTGTTGGCACTCTCCAAAATTCAAATGGGCATGTTTGAAATGGCAATGAAAATGGATGGGAAATATGTATTCCACTATCTTGCTAACTATTTGGCATGAGGGAGTGACCTCACAGATGTTAAAGTTAAAAAGAAAGCCAAAACGCTCCGTCTGAACATATGTTAAAAGGGAACAGGAACACATGGGCTACTTGCACAGTGAACAAGTCTGTATGATCATGTTCACACACCACCAAGAAACCTGAAGACACAAAAGAGAATAGTAAAACCAAAAACACTCAGTTTGAAAAATATCGGATATCGCCGATACCGATATCCGATACCAATACAAGTCAATAGGACACAAATATCGGAATGTATCCTGTAATGGTTCCCAGGGTTTGAAGGAGAGGAAACTCTCCTTCAGGCCCTGGGATCCATATTCATGTGTAAAATAAAGAATAAAAATAAAAAATATTGATATACTCACCCTCGGACGGGCCCTGGTTGTAACCGCTGCAACCGCCATGCTTCCCTTCCTAAGAATGAGCACGTGAAGGACCGTCGATGACGTAGCGGCTTGTGATTGGTCGCGTGACCGCTCATGTGACCGCTCACGCGACCAATCACAAGCCGCGACGTCATCGCAGGTCCTTCACGTGCTCATTCTTAGGAAGGGAAGCATGGCGGTTGCAGCGGTTACAACAAGGGCGTGTCTGAGGGTGAGTATATCAATATTTTGTATTTTTATTCTTTATTTCACACATGATTCTTCTTCCCGATACTGATTCCCGATATCGCAAAAATATTGGAACTCGGTATCGGAATTCCGATACCGCAAATATCGGCCGATACTTGCGGTATCGGAATGCTCAACACTACTGTTGAGCCTTAGAAATAACACTTGCTGCATCAACTCTGATATTTAATTATTGGAAACATTTCATATCAAAGTATGATGTGAAATACGTCATATATATACATGCTGTATACATGTATACACACAACAAATAGAAGTATTTTATTTTTGTTGACTTTACAGGTTTTTAATTCTGCTTCTTTTATTTCTTACTTGAAGAGGTTTGAGGCAGACATGAACTTAGCTTTTCTGCTGCTTTTGTTTGGAAATAAAATTATGCTCCTTCCTTAGATGCAAAATTAACGTGGAATGGAGAGTTAAATGTAATGCAAAATCTTCGTATTTAGAAATGAGCAAACACGAGCAGTAAACTTTGGGGTTCGTACTGAACATGTTCAGGTTGTAAACCACATATCGCAAACATGGATTACAGTGTGGGACTTCTTCACTTTGGACAGGTGAGATATAGTTGTTTATTATTTACCTTTTTTACAGGGGACAAGGGATTCAATGGAATTTGCAAAAGGTGAATATAACTTTGCTTTTTTATTTTTACTTCAAATAAAGGAGTCAGTGTTTTTCTTTCAACTAAAGAATTTAATTTTGACTGTCCTATTTACAATCTAATTATGGGTTTATTAATGGAGAGGCATCTCATAGACGACTCTCCATTACTAACCTGTTAGACTGAGGTTATCGGCCATAAAACAGCTGACATCAACCCCATAAATATTACCCCACCTGTTATGCAAGTTGGTTCAAGCTGCTATTTTTGTTGGGTGAAGTGCAATATTCATGGCTGAGAATACCAACCCCCAGCTGACTGTTTTAGCTTGGCTGGTTGTGAAAAATTGGGGGGACCATGCGCTGTTTTTAATTATTTATTTCAATTGTTTAAAAAAGTGGCATTTGTACCCCTGTATTCTTGATAACTAGGCATGATTAAGCTGACAGCTGAGGGTCACAGCCCGTAGCTGACAGTTTTGTCTGCGCTGGTAATCAAAAATAGAGGAGACCCCACGTAATTTTTTTGTTAACTTTATTTATAGCACAGGTGTCGGCTGATGAATACTCCCATCAGTGTCACATGCTGTAACTGTTATCAGTGACAGTGGCATACATTGATGAGAGTAGTACTCTTTTATCATCCAACGCCTGTGACAGGTAGTAAACTTTTTACTGCCGTTCGCAGCTGCTGCCTCACACTGTCATCTGACAGCATGGGAACCGTAGCTCTCTGACTGGCATTAATAATCGTACTGCCGATCAGATTTTTTTGCTTTCCCCATGACTCACAATCCTGAAACATCAGTGGCTGCATGAAAGATGCAATAGTCTGTCTAGATCCCAGAAACTTACTCAGCTTTTATACAAACACACTGTTCCGATCATAGAGGATACATTTTGTTCCGCTGGTGGTACCACGCAAGAGGCTGCTTACAGCGTATATAGTGTGTGTGTGGTGCATACAGCATATACAGTGTGTTTGTGTGTGTGTGTGGTGTGTACGGCGTATACAGTCTGTGTATGTGTGTGTGGTGCTATGGTGTTATGCTGTTGGTACCGTGCAAAAGGCTGGTACCACGAGCAGGTTCCATATTGAGACACCCATCACTTGGGTGTCCCAATATGGAGGTCGGTGAACTTCCACGGCTTGGAATTCTGGCATCCAGACACATCTGGATGGAACAGGATGTGAAGACATTACAAGGTAAGTATATATTAAGAAGATAATTCCCATACTTACACCTTTTACATAATCTCAATCACATGACAACTCACACACCTCATTATTGCATCATAAACCCGTACCATATATATCAACCACATAAACAAAAAACTGCAATAAACAGATAACTCTCAATATTTACCAGTGACATTTGTAATTGCAGTAATTAATTTGCACTTTCTTCATCCAGTGCAAGAGTGCAAGACCCAATAATTTCCTCCAGCTAGTACTGGTCTCTGCAGAACACAGATTCCTATGGCTGATCACTTCCAGATCACCCTTTCCTCTAGTTCCCTACTTCTACAGTAACAGAACCTCCTCTTTTCACTTTTTGGCCCCGTAGGTCTGCAGCTGTAGAGTAAGTATAGGGGATGAAGTCAGTGGTTCTCTCCTGTCCAATAGTTTTTAACTGTGTGTCCTATGGTTGAACACAGCACTGGTGCGCAGGGCTGCCACCAGGAACTTTAGGGCCCCATACTGGCAAGCTTTTTGGATCCCCTTGAGATTCCGCCAAGGCTCCACCCCAGCTCTGCCTCTTGGAAATACTCAACTTCGTCACCACGTTCTCACCAATCACACATTAACAGTTCCCATCAAACACCACATCACATACATAGCTACCAGCTTTTGTTTTGGCCAAAAGATTTTTTAACCCCTTCATGACCGGAGATATTTTCATTTTTTTGCATTTTCGTTTTTTGCTCCCCTTCTTGCCAGAGCCATAACTTTTTTTATTTTTCAGTCAATATGTCAATATGGCCATATGAGGGTTTGCTTTTTGTGGGATGAGTTGTACTTTTGAAATACACCATTGGTTTTAACATATTAAAAAAACAACACAAGAAATAGACCATAAAAGGGGATCACCCAAGGCAATGGATTAAGTATGAAAACTACAAATTTTATTAGAATAACACTCATGGACATTGGAAACAACCACATGGAGCGCACAATTAAAAGCATTTAAAATTGGTCACATATAGGACCTAGAAACATGTACAAATGGCCCATAATAGAACCCTCCTCCTAGATGCGATCCCTCCCCAAACGCACTGTAATGGCTAATAATAATATATAGTACAGTGTAAGATGTCAAATAGCAAATAGATTAATGGCTGCACTGATGTCAAATAGCAAATAGATTAATGGCTGCACTCAAAATTAATCTGTGCCAGAGCAAGGAAATGTGCGATACATGAAATGGGAATAGCATAATGGCTTGTGAAATATATGAAAAAACACATGAGATTCTTAGCACAAGATTTGGCCAAAAGTTGTGAGCCCATCCACCAATCGTCAAGGTAATCTCAGAGCGGATGGGTACCTGAGCTGACTGCCTAGTGTGAACACTTACCTATGGCTAATAACATGGTAAAGCCTGCTTATATAGGAAGCTCAGAACCAACTGTGTTAGGATGTAATTAAAATCACAGCATGGTGAAGGGCTGGGCGTTCAAGTCAGAAAAAAAGTACATAGTAGATATAGAAAAACTGACTGAACAGCAATCTAATCTGAACTGGTGCATAACCAAAAAAGTCATATAGCAAATAGATTAATGGCTGCACTCAAAATTAATCTGTGCCAGAGCAAGGAAATGTGCGATACATGAAATGGGAATAGCATAATGGCTTGTGAAATATATGAAAAACACATGAGATTCTTAGCACAAGATTTGGCCAAAAGTTGTGAGCCCATCCACCAATCAGATCCACCAGATTAGATTGCTGTTCAGTCAGTTTTTCTATATCTACTATGTACTTTTTTTTTGTTTTGATTTTATACTATGTTCACGAAATGTTAAAACTGACCTGCCACTATGATTCTCCAGATCATTACAAGTTCATAGACACCAAACACGTCTAGGGTCTTTTTTATCTAAGTGGTAAAAAAAATTCCAAAGTTTGATTTAAAAAAAAAGTGCCATTTTACGATACCCGTAGTGTCTCCATTTTTAGTGATATCGGGTTGGATGAGGGCTTAATTTTTGCGCTCCAAGCTGATGTTATTAAACATACCATTTTGGTGAAGATACGATATTTTGATTGCCCATTATTGCATTTTTATGCAATGTTGCTGCGACAGAAAACCGTAATTCTGGCTTTTTGACCTTTTGTCTTGTTATGCCGTTTAGCAATCAGGTTAATTCTTTTTTGATATTTATAGATCGAGTGATCGTGAAAATGTTGATACCAAATATATGTATGCTTGATTTTTTTATTGTTTTATTTTGAATGAGGCAAAAGGGGGGTGATTTGAACTTTTATATTTTTACATTTTTTCAAATTTTTTTAAAAACTTTTTTTTACTTATGACATTTTATTTTTGGCATTCTTCTATAGTCTTCATGGGAGGCTAGAAGCTTCCATAACCCGATCGCCTCTGCTACATACAGGCGATGATCAGATCGCCTGTATGTAGCAGAATTGGTGACTTGCTATGAGCACTGACCACCAAGCGGTGCTTATAGCAATCCGGCAGTGACAATTATAGAGGTCTGATGGAAATCTCTGGTTCACATGCCAACCCATCGACGACAAGCTGTCATGTTACACAAGCACCGATGGCACATTCTTATCAGGTTAGCATGATTTAAATTGATATAATTTTTATTTTCAGACCTTATTTGAACTTTTTTTGCTCCGCATTTCTACTTTTTGAACTGCTTCCTGGAGCCCAATTCTCAGGTGCCTGACCTGTAAGTGACTTGGCTTCCGGTAGTGCCGGAGTCCCCGACATATGGAAAAAGGCAACAGCCCCCTGTGTCACCTGCACCATCATCTGATTCCACATAGGAGATGGGAAACCTCCAGAACAGTCTGATCTCTTTGGGGTGGTGGTAGCCCTGTCTTGAGCCACATCAAGGAGTCTCTCTTAGGCCCGTTCATTCCTCAAGAAGAGTTAATCCTGCTCCCTTCCCAGCAACTTTTTTTAAACATTTTTTTGAGTGTTAAATGACACAAAAATGTACCCCAGACCATATAATATTCTATGGGTGAGTAATTTAATCCAGAAAAAAAATCAACACTTTTTTGGAGTTTTACATAACACCAAAATGCACCACAAAGCATTTTAATATTTGATGAATCACACAATATATTACATTTTTCCACACGAAAAAATTAAATAAAATGCCCAAGCTATATATTTTGCAAGTGACTGCACAGCCCTAGTCCCTGTCGACAGACTGCATTCTGCCACTCCTGCAACTCTCTCTAACTCCCTAGACTAAATGCAGAATGTATGTGATACAAACAGCAAAGCAAACAGCCTTAGAACGATTAGCACTTAAGGTACCTTCACACATAAAGATTTCGTTAACGATATCGTTGCAACGTCATGCTTTTTGTGACGTAGCAACAATCCCGCTAACGATCTCGTTATGTGTGACAGCGACCAGCGATCAGGCCCCTGCTGGGAGATCGTTGGTCACTGGGGAATGATCAGGACCTTTTTTTGGTCACTGATCACCCGCTGTCATCGCTGGATCGGCGTGCGTGACACCGATCCAGCGATGTGTTCACTTGTAACCAGGGTAAATATTAGGTTACTAAGCGCAGGGCCGCGCTTAGTAACCCAATATTTACCCTGGTTACCATTGTAAAAGTTAAAAAAAAACCAGTACATACTCACATTCCGATGTCTGTCACGTCCCCCGCCGTCAGCTTCCCTGCACTGACTGTCAGCGCCGGCCGTAAAGCAGAGCACAGTGGTGATGTCACCTCTGTGCTCTGCTTTATGGCCGGTGCTGACACAGTCAGTGCGGGAAGCTGACAGCGGGGGATGTGACAGACATCGGAATGTGAGTATGTAGTGTTTTTTTTTTCACTTTTACAATGGTAACCAGGGTAAATATCGGGTTACTAAGCGCGGCCCTGCACTTAGTAACCCGATGTTTACCCTGGTTACCTGGGGACTTCGGCATCGTTGAAGACAGTTTCAATGATGCCGAAGTCGTTCCCCTGATCGTTGGTCGCTGGAGAGAGCTGTCTGTGTGACAGCTCCCCAGCGACCACACAACGACTTACCAACGGTCTCGGCCAGGTCGTATTGCTGGTCGTGATCGTTGGTAAGTTGTTTAGTGTAACAGTACCTTTAGAATGATTAGCCCTTAGAAGGGTTCTTAGTATTATGGTTCAGCTAGCACAAATATCAACCTTATAGGCCTTGATTACTGTGCGCAGGCAGACAGGCACTCTCTCCATCCAATACGAACTGTCACAGAGCTGTGCAATGGCATCAGTGTGTCATTCTTTTTTACCCCCTGATTATGTCACACAGCCAGCCAATCACAATAAAGCCACAACCAAGTTTGCTACGGCATTACAGTGAAGTGCAGGTAATACCTGCATGCTTAGAGGCTGTGTAACAAGCGCCAAGCATGTGGGTTGGGGATTCGAGTCTTACATTGAGTATCGCCTAACGAGTACGGTACATCCAAGGACCCAGATACTCGAGTAATATTCGAGTATCACCGAGCATATTCACTTATCCCTAATAACTAATCCAACAAAAGACATTTCTTGATAATCTTACAAATTCAAAACAAATCACAATCACCATTTTCATGTAATCTAGAGAAAAGTTCTAAGTTAAAATCTGTTTAGCTTTTTCTTTCTACATTTTTTATATATATTTTCATTTTGGACTAACTCCGAGTTTTATTTTTTTATTCTACTTACTTTTAATATTTTAATCACAATAGTCTCCATTCCAAATGCACAAGTGTAATACTGTCTACATTTTCTCTTTCTTTACTTTTCATCTAAATCTCCTTGAATGTGCTATGATTCAATTAGTGAAAGTATGACGGGTATGACTGTACTTAAAAAAAGATTCCAGATGTCAAAGTTAAACACAATTCTTAAGAATATATCTATGTGAAATAGTTTTGAAATTTTCTTTTTTGTCCACCAGGTCTTTAAAATTGGTTAACCTACTGTATTTTGATTACAGCTATTAACCTACGTCTAAAGGTTGAGGTGACTTGCGCATGTTGAATACTCCATTAGTTCATACATTGCATACAAGCTCTGACAGCCCAATGCATAATGAAAAAAATCAGGACAAAAAATTCTAATTCACATGATTTGTTTGACAAATTCAAATTTGTTACAAATGAGAAACAGAAAAATTTGCAGCATCCCACGCAGCTTTATAGCTTATACAGAGGTGTGAATTTTTATTTTTTTATATTATGCTTGTATATTCTGAATCCCATAATGTGTAGTAATACATCATCCTGTTTTAACATCTGCTAGAGTTCCTATCATTTTCTCATATACCCATATCCCAATAGCTTTCTCCACCTGTTATAGGACCAAATGCTCATTATGACATACACCAGCACACGTTGCTGTCCTTTCTAGCAATTCTTCAAGGTTAGTATGGAAACAAAGAACTACTAAAACCATATATGAAATCTCCCTCTCTCTATCTCTCTTCATCTCTCGCATATCTTTCTATCTTTTGTCAGTGACAACTATGAAAAGGTAACATAGTAACATAGTAACATAGTTAGTAAGGCCGAAAAAAGACATTTGTCCATCCAGTTCAGCCTATATTCCATCATAATAAATACCCAGATCTACGTCCTTCTACAGAACCTAATAATTGTATGATACAATATTGTTCTGCTCCAGGAAGACATCCAGGCCTCTCTTGAACCCCTCGACTGAGTTCGCCATCACCACCTCCTCAGGCAAGCAATTCCAGATTCTCACTGCCCTAACAGTAAAGAATCCTCTTCTATGTTGGTGGAAAAACCTTCTCTCCTCCAGACGCAAAGAATGCCCCCTTGTGAGGTATGATATCACACAGTAGTAAAAAGGCAATCAACTAGAATGAAATGCAAATTCGGTCTCTACTGTATACTTATGCAAAAGTTTAAATGCTTGATGTTTACGATACAGGAAAAAAATTCTTGGTGGTTTTGTAAGAAGATGGGTATACTGCCCATGTTCCTCTTTCAAGAACAAGTGTATTATTGTATTGTGTAATGTGAACTGTCATGTGCATTGATAGTGTAGGTATTGTGTTCTGCCCGACAGTAGGAAGAGTTGAAGTTAATGGTTGGGACTAGCCCAGAGTGGGATGGGCTAAGGTCAAGGTACAGAGACAGTTTCCTATCAGGATGTCAGATAGGGCACAGTATGTGCTTGAAGTAGACCTAAGGTCTGGATGGTAAGCAGTGCAGCATGACATGGTTGTCCTGAAGTGATGAGAGAAATATAAAGTGCGCACTCGGCGTTAGGTAGAGAGGGGTGCAGACTGAACTGGAGAATCCAAATTAAGTCAAATAGCAGGAAACCAGCTGCTTCAGCTTTGCAGTACACCCCATCCTTGTGATTAAAGTGACAAGTGAAAAAGACTCGGGACGGGTCCAAAATATAAATACGACTTGCTGCTTTGTCTTTCTAACAAGCACTTTGATGAAATATTTGTGCTGCAACTAAATAAATACAAGCAATCATTAAAAAAATTCTCAGTGCGAATGCGGCTGATTTCCTGTTTTTTGAAGTGATGAGAGACCGGAATAAGGAGAAAAGGAAAACCATCAGGAGGACTGAGTGATCAAACGGAGATGGGAAATGAGAAAGTAATTGACACAAGTCCACACATCCAGCCAGGACCCCCAGTTTCATGCAACTTGCTGGGGCATTAGAAACAAGCACCTTGCCCATGGCTACCACCCCTGCGCCATGTTACAGTTTCTTAATTTAGGGAACTTGCTTTGTGCTTTCAAGACAATTTTATGGGGCCAATTCCTCAAGACTGGCATAGCATATACTGGTGGGATAAGTGGGAACAATTCAGTGATGTCATTGCGCTAAGACAACAGAGCTCAGACACACAAGGAGAATGATGAAAGAAAACGACTCACGGTACGCTACTGTTATACAGCCTGTTCAGCTCTGCACAATTACTCATACCCAAGTCCTCTCAATTCACTGTTCCACCTCACTCAGATTTATCAAGAGTCTTACCCGCTCTTGGGATGCAGAAACCATAGTCTGCAGCAGCTTCCCAGCTCGCACGATTCATACCATACTGCCCCGTAGCACGAGCTTTAAAATAATTTCACCAATCAGATGAGAATTTAGCATTTTGCTCATTTGTTGGGAGACTGATTCCCTGTGTTGCACGTACAGGAATGGGGAAAGGAGCAGTCCGAGGAACACTAAATGCACCCTTAAACCACATCTAACACAAAATGAACTTTTAACTTAAAAAGTCACTTGACTTTCAAGTCACCAGCAGAAGCTGCAAACACATAATGTGAATACTATTTTAAAATAAATGTGGAGATACAGGAACGCAACATGAGCTGTGTGAGGACTTGATTTTTGAAGAGTGATCTGTAGTTCTTATGAGTGCCACTTTGGCTTGCACAGTATTTTTTTTATTGCTTTTTACTCATTTTTTAAAGTTGGTACAAGCAAAAACACCAATTTTGGCATTGTCTTTTTTTCTAGCAGTCACATGGCTGGTTTAATAACATTGGAACTGATTATGTGATAGGCCAAGTCATAAAAAAAGAGTAGAAGTTACACTGATATAAACTGTTTCACATCCACCATAAGGCCGGGGTCACAATTGTGAGTGCAATGTGAGAAACTCGCGCGAGTTTCTAGCCTCAATACCCGACACTGCCGCTGGCACTCGGGACCGGAGCGTTCAGCTGCATTGAAATACATGGATACATGAAGGTGGCTTAGTAGAAAAAAAAAAGTAAAAACAATTGCATGTACCAAAAGAAAAAGAATTTTCCTCATAACACCAATAAAAATGAGCTAATAACCTCCTCATATCATAAAACAAATAATGTATTGGATGCAATCATAATACATTGAAAACAAATGAGGCAATAGAAACCAAATGCAACCACTATTTATAGTACAGGGTGGGCCATTTATATGGATACACCTAAATAAAATGGGAATGGGTGATGATATCAACTTTCTGTTTGTGGCACATTAGTATATGGGAGGGGGAAAACTTTTCAAGGTGGGTGGTGACCATGGCGGCCTTTTTGAATTCAGCCATTGGATCTAACTTTATTTTTTTCAATGGGAAGTGGGTCATGTGACACATCAAACTTAATGAGAATTTCACAAGAAAAACAATGGTGTGCTTGGTTTTAACGTAACTTTATTCTTTTATGAGTTATTTACAAGTTTATGACCACTTATAAAATGTGTTGAAAGTGCTGCCCATTGTGTTGGATTGCCAATGCAACCCTCTTCTCCCACTCTTGACACACTGATAGCAACACCACAGAAGAAATGCTAGCATAGGCTTCCAGTATCCATTGTGTCAGATGCTGCACATCTCGTATCTTCACAGCACAGACAATTGCCTTCAGATGATCCCAAAGCTAAAAGTCTAAGGGGGTCAGATCTGGAGACATTGGTGGCCATTCAACTGGCCCACGATGACCAATCCACTTTCCAGGAAACTGTTCATGTAGGAATACTCGGACCTGACTCCCAAGATGGTGCACCACCACATTTCAAGATAAACCCTGAAGATAATAAGGGTTTCTCTTGATTGCAATGTAGACCCTTCCCATGATATTCCCACCCTCTTTAGAATAGTCTTGGCTTAGTTGTTGTAAAGTGGTTTTCTTTACCAAAAAAAAAGATTCTGTGATCATCCACGTTTCTTGTTTGTTTTTTGTTTTCTTTTATTAAGGCCTTTTGGTCTTGATGAGCTCTCTAGTTTATTACTTATTTGAGAATTTACGAGTACTAATTTGTTACTTAAGCCATTCCAAATGTCTCTGATTACTGATGAGCGAATACATTCGGCATTATTCGCTACTAGCACAGATAGTACTGTATTCGGGCTATTCGTTACTAGGCGAGTAATTAGGTATTCACCTCAGTGTGTTCCAGTGACCCACCCAGCATGTTTGGTGCTTTATTTTCAGCCACTAAACATGCTTGCTTGCCAATCACAGTAATATAGTCACCATCTTAGGTGTGGCATTACTGTGGTTGGCGAGCCCTGCAGCATCATAGGGTATACTTAAGCCCTACCGGCGCCATCTTGCGCACATTATAATAATAATAATAATAATTTTATTTATATAGCGCCAACATATTCCGCAGCGCTTTACAAATTATAGAGGGGACTTGTACAGACAATAGACATTACAGCATAACAGAAATACAGTTCAAAACAGATACCAAGAGGAGTGAGGGCCCTGCTCGCAAGCTTACAAACTATGGGGAAAAGGGGAGACACGAGAGGTGGATGGTAACAATTGCTTTAGTTATTCGGACCAGCTATAGTGTAAGGCTCAGTTGTTCATGTAAAGCTGCATGAACCGGTTACCTGCCTAAGTATGTAGCAGTACAGACACAGAGGGCTAATACTGCATAAAGTGTATGAGAACATGATGCGAGGAACCTTTTTTTTTTTTTTTTTTTTTTTATTATAAATAGGCCATTATGTGGAAACAGCATAGTGAGAGCGCAGTGTGAGCATAGTGAAAGTAGCATATAGGGAGAGTTTCTGATACTTAAAAGCTCTTTTAAGAGCTCATGTGAGTGAAGATTAGTTCTCTGTTAGGTTGTGATAGTGTAGGGAGAGATTTAATACAAGGGTGAAGGAAAGGCAGGCGGGGTGTTCGCATTGCAAGTACATGCTGCAGATCTCTACTAGGTTGCATTGTGTATAGTGTAGGAACAGATTGTGGGAGTAGGGAAAGAGAGGCAGGGTTTTATAGCCAGAACTATAATGTACAGAACAGCTCTTTTTGGAGCAAAATATTACTCAGTACCAGCATATACTAAACCAATGTTTTTTTTAGCTAAATAATATTCCTGAACACCAGCATATTCTAAACCATTTTTTTATAGCTAAATAATATTCCTCAATACCATTATATATTAAACCTCTTTTTTTAGAGCTATTTGCTAAATAATTTTCCTCGCCTATTGCTAAAATAGGGTATATTTATCTTGCAGTTGTGCAAGAAACCAGCAGAGATACCTAAACATCACTATTTACCAGTAATTTTCCTGAGTCTGCTGTTGTTGTGTCTCATAAAGGCGATATAAAGAAAAATTACTCTGCTATTGGTTAAGTAAATAGCATATATTTATCTAGCAGTTGGGTGACTGGTGCAATCCTGCTGAGATACGCAAACATCTCTATTTACCAGTAATTTTTGCCCAAACTCTAAACACCCACATTGCCAGATTGCTAGCTCTAGAAGTGTTGCTGTTTCAGCTTGTGGGAACCGAGTCTTTCCACAACCTCTTGACAGTGGCAGCCCCATGGTACTCGATTCCAGCCACCACTATTTTTACCGGTGTGCCATCCCCGCATTACATAAGCACATGTTACACAATATCAGTCGTACTCTGGCCAACACAGTCATAGGAAAGGTAAACCCGAACACAGACATGTGGACAAGTTCTTGTGGACAGGGATGCTACAGTTCCCTGACAGCACACTGGGTGAACCTGGTGGAGTCTGGGACAGAGACAGAGGCTTGGACATTACACATCTTAACCACACCAAGAATAGCAGGCCCAACTTCCATCAGGGTTGCAGTCTCCTCGTATTCCAGTTGCTTTTTCTCCTCCTCCTCCTCATCCTCAGCTGAACTAGCCTCCCCATCACTCCCCAGCTGGGAGCTCAGCAGCACTGCCTTGGAGAAGCAGCAGCACGCTCTGCTGAAACTCATTTGTTTAGGTCATAAAGCTCACAATGCAGCAAAGCTGTTGAAAGGGATAAAAATCCAGATCAATCAGTGGCATGAGAAGAACTGTTGAAAGGGATAATAAACATCAATCAGTGGCTCTCCCCATTGAACCTCTAACCAGGTCTACTTATGTGTGATAATGCTATTAACTTTGTGGTGGCTTTAAAGCTTGGCAAGCTGGTACATGTTCCATACATGGCCCACATGCCAAACTTGGTTGTAAGCGGTTTTTAAAAACATCTCCTGACTTTCTCAATCTACTTGCCAAGGTACGCCGTGTCAGCGCCAATTTCCAAAAGTCACCTCAGGCTTTCGCCGGTTTAGTTTCGTTGCAGCAGCACTATAATTTGCCTCATCACTGACTGATTTGTGACCTGCTTACACACTGGAATCTGACATTTCATATATTGGCAAAGCTTAGTGAGCAGCAGAGGGCAGTGGCTGAATTCCAGCTTCTCAATGCCCATGAGAGTAACACTCATCACCCACACAAAACAACTGGTGAGATGGGGCTGATAGCTGACATATGTAAGGTTCTTCAAAACATTGAGTACTGCACCAAGATGGTCAGTGCTGATGATGCTATTATCAGCCTAACCAACTTGCTCCTCTGTTTATTAAAACATTTGCTGTGGAATCTCAAAGAGGAAGCTTTAAATGCTAACTGAGCAGTTGGCTTTGGAGCCAGATTTTATAATGGCTGATGCCACACAGGCCAAGCTCACACAATATTCTCAGGCCACATTGGGTGATGGCGAGGAACAGGAGGAGGAGGATGAGGAGGACAAGGAGTTTTTGGTTTGCGCTACAGATGGGACTCCCTATCCCACCTTCATGCCTGTCTAGCATGGATGGCCTGAAAAGGAGTAGGTGGTAGGGGAAGTGATGCGCCATGAGGAGGAGAGGATGGTTAGTGTTCGTCCTGGTGGGGACACTGAACGTTTGACTCTTTGTCATCTGCCACACATGGCACAGTTCATGTCCAGATGATTTCCCAAGACCCATGCATAAAAGACATTTTGTCCACCATGAAATACTGGCTGTGCACCTTTCTTTACCCACGGTACAAGGAGAAATTCCCTTCTCTCATTTCAGAGGCAGATGTGCCATTTTCAGTGCATGCATGCCAGAGGGCCATTGTTGAAAACTTTCTGAAAAGATAACCTTCAGACAATGTTGCTGTCACAGGCACCACCTCTTTTCACAAACAAGAGTTACAGGGGAGAGACAAGCACGTCTGGTGCAACCCGGGAGGAGGGGGAAATATCCACTCACTGGGCCATTTTCATGAAGCCATCACATCAGCACGGTTTATCTGTGGATGTAACTATGATGAGGAGGAAGAAGTTGACCAAGATGGTGAAGGAGTACTAAAGTGACCATACCAGCATCCTTCCTTATTGTTCAGTGCCCTTTAACTATTGGTTGTCCAAGATGCACACTTGGACCAACCTCTCCTTGTACGCCTAGGAGGTGCTGCCATGCCCTGCCACAAGTGTTTTGTCTGAGCTAGTCTTTAGTTCAGCAGGTGCAATCATAATAGATAGGTGCACACGCCTGTCAATGGAAAATGCAGACAGGCTGACTATTCTAAAATTGAACAAGGGATGGATTTCCTAGAACTTTGTAAGCCCTACGGATTACAGCAGCCCAACGTATTTGCAGCCCAAAAGTTCTTTTTGGGAAGTTTTCTTACCGTCCATGCCTTACCATCCACACCCTTTTTGTTCTGGAAATCATATCTTACTCCTCCTGCTTCTGCAACAAGTACTTGGTGGTCATATATGTATACCAATGTGGGTCATGTTTTTAAATTTTTGGACACCTTTGTACATTGTGCAATGGTGAAATTTGTACTCCCCATCTCTAGCAATTATAATAGCTGCAAAATGTATTGTGAGGTCCCCATCATGGCCTCTTTCAGCGTGTCTGATACAGACTCCTTGCCTCCTACACTCTGTGCAGGTCTCATACTCACTTCCTCAAACAAGGACCCTCAAGCAGGATAATTGAGTGTTGGTCTTGATTCACCTGTATGTTTAGGCAGGACATTATTTTGGCAATACAGCATGCGTATTCTGTGCTGCCACAATATTGCTACATAGGTTATTCTTGACTGTACTTTTTATTATGTGGACCCCCCTTGTGTGCATGCTGTGTTTTAATATATCAAATTGTTTATTCCTAATAATATTTATGTACATTTTGTCTATAAAAAAAACTCTCTGACCCCTTTTTGCTATGAACATGTGGAGATTGCCAGACAGTCACTCAGTATAATTCCGTAGCCACATTGGTTGTAGCCATACTGTGATTGACTCGCCACATAGTGTCATCAGGTCTGTATGAGACTCGTGAGACTATGGCTCAGCACACTGATGGTGTTGATGAGAGAGGGACATAATTGTAGCTACGTATAGGGAGGGATTCAACCACATTTATATTTCTGTGAAATACAACATCTTCTTAGGGCTAATTATAATTAATATTAATACCGCTCTTTGCAGTACTTAGGGAGAGATTGTGCTAAAGGAATGGTATAGGACAGGATAGGATGAATTTCAAGTCTTTTATGCTGGCTGCAGCCTGCAAATGATACCAAAACGTCTCTTCAGGGCTAATAATATTGTTTTTACTCTTAATCCTGCAAATCGATCTGAGCAGGGAAATATTATGCACCCTATTTACTGCGGCAGTTGTGCATCAAAATCAAACAGCAAGACTTGGATCTCAATAGCATTGCTATATTAATATTTCAGTCTCATACGACCATATCAATTGGGCAAATTTGCCTGGCATTGTAATACTGCAATTTTTTGAGCAGTGGAATTTTATATGGCATTTAGCATGCTACAGTTGTGCCTCGAAACAAAAAAGTAAATTGTTTGTTATTAAAAATTGCAGTGCTATATTTATACTGCAGTCACATACATCCATCTGAGATGTGCAAATTTTCCTAGCATTGTAATACAGCGTTTTTTTTACTTCCTCTGTGATTTCTCTATACCTTGCAACTATTGGGTATCCAAGCTAGACATTTGGCATGAACTATCTCTTAATGCCTTGGAAGTCATGGCCTGCCCTGCCACCAGCGTTTTAGCAGAGCTGGAATTTAGTGCCACCGAAGGTATTATAACCAATAGGCGCATCTACCTGTCAAAAGAAAACTCAGACATGTATACTTTACATCAGCACAATTTTGGAACCAAATTTTTTTTTTGTTAGGGAGTTATAAGGGTTAAACGTTGACCAGCAATTTCTCATTTTTACAACACCATTTTTTTTAGGGACTACATCACATTTGAAGTCACTTTGAGGGGTCTATATGATAGAAAATACCCAAGTGTGACACCATTCTAAAAACTGCACCCCTCAGGGTGCTCAAAACCTTATTTAAGAAGATTATTAACCCTTCACATGTTTCACGAGATATTTTAGAATGTTTAAAAAAAAATTAACATTTACATTTTTTCACCAAAAATTTGTTCAGCTCCAATTTGTTTTAGTTTACCAAGGGTAACAGGAAAAATTGGACCCAAAAAGTTGTTGTGCAATTTGTACTGAGTACGCTGATACCCCATATGTGGGGGTAAACTACTGTTTGGGCGCACAGCAGAGCTTGGAATGGAAGGAGCGCTATTTGACTTTTCAATGCAATATTGACTGGAATTGAGATAGGATGCCATGTCGCGTTTGGAGAGCCCTTGATGTGCCTAAACATTGAAACCCCCCACAAGAGATAACATTTTGGAAAGTAGACCCCCTAAGGAACTTATCTAGATGTGTGGTGAGCACTTTGACCTACCAAGTGCTTCACACAAGTTTATAATGCAAAGCCGTAAAAATAAAAAATCATATTTTTTTCACAAAAATTATCTTTTCACCCCCAATTTTTTATTTTCCCAAGAGTAACAGAAGAAATTGGACCCCCAACGTTGTTGTGCAAGTTGTCCTGAGTACGCTGATACCCCATATGTGGGGGTAAATCACTGTTTGGGCAAACAGCAGAGCTCGGAAGGGAAGGAGCGCCATTTGACAATGCAAATTGACTGGAATTGAGATAGGACGCCATGTCGCATTTGGAGAGCCCCTGATGTGCCTAAACATTGAAACCCCCCAATTCTAACTGAAACCTAATCCCAACCGTAAATTTAATCCAAACCCTAACTTTAGCCCCAACCCTAACCCTAACTTTAGCCCTAACCCTAACTGTAGCCCTAACCCTAGCCCTAACCCCAACCCTAACCCTAGCCCTAACCTCAACCCTAGCCCCAACCCTAACCCTAGCCCTAACCCTAGCCCTAACCCTAATGGGAAAATAGAAATAAATACATTTTTTTAAATTTTATTATTTTTCCCTAACTAAGGGGGTAATGAAAGGGGGTTTGATTTACTTTTATAGCGGGTTTTTTAGCGGATTTTTATGATTGGCAGCTGTCATGCACTAAAAGACGCTTTTTATTGCAAAAAATAGTTTTTGCGTCTCCACATTTTGAGAGCTATAATTTTTCCATATTTTGGTCCACAGAGTCATGTGAGGTTTTGTTTTTTGCGGAACGAGTTGATGTTTTTAATGGAACCATTTTCACGCACGTGACATTTTTTAATCGCTTTTTATTCTGACTTTTGTAAAGCAGAATGATAAAAAACCAGCTATTCATGAATTTCTTTTGGGGGCGTTTATACCATTCCACGTTTGGTAAAATTGACAAAGCAGTTTTACTCTACGGGTCAGTATGATTACAGCGACACCTCATTTTTTTTTTTTTTTATGTTTTGACGCTTTTATACGATAAAAACTATTTTATAAAAAAATTATTATTTTTGCATCGCTTTATTCTGAGGACTATAACTTCTTTATTTTTTCGCTGATAACGCTGTATGGCGGCTCGTTTTTTGCGGGAGAAGATGACATTTTCAGCAGTACTATGGATATTTATATCCTTTCTTTTATCGCGTGTTATTCCACTTTTTGTTTGGCGGTATGATAATAAAGCGTTGCTTTTTGCCTCATTTTTTGTGATGTGTTCAATGAAGGGGTTAATTAGTGGAACAGTTTTATAGGTCGGGTCGTTACAGATGCGGCGATACTAAATATGTGTACTTTCATTGTTTTTTTATTTAGATAAAGAAATGTATTTATTGGAACAATTTTTTTTTCTTAATTTAGGATTTTATTTTTTAGTTTTTTTTTTACACACGTAAATATTTTTCTTTTTTTACTTTTTCACATTGCCCCGGGGGGGGACATCACACTATAGTGTCAGATTGCTGATCTGACACTTTGCACTGCACTGTGTTAGATCAGCGATCAGACAGGCAGTGCTCCTGGCTTACCAGCACCTGCTCTGAGCAGGCTCTTGTAATCCACCTCCCTGCAGGACCCGGAGGTAGCCCCGATGCCATTTTGGATTCGGGGCCTGCAGGGAGAAGGGGGTAGGAGACCCCCTGAGCAATGCGATCACATCGCGTTGCTCCGAGGCTCTCATGGAAGCACTAAGGGAGCCCGCTCCCTGCGCGATGCTTCCCTATACCGCCGGAACGCTATGATCATGTTTGATAGTAGTGTTCCATGGGTTAAATTGCCAGATGTCAGCTGTGATAGTCAGCTGACACCCGACCGCGAACGGCCGCGCTCCCCTCGTGAGGGCGGCCGATCGCATATGACATACTATCTCATCGGTGGTCATTTGGGCCCACCTCGACGGGATAGTACGTCTAATGTCAGAAAGGGGTTAATGGAACGTTGATTAAGGTAACTAAATGTTTTGTTGTATATGGAATTTTTCTCACAATATGGAGCAACTAACATCTACATCAAGGTATTTTTTGCTTTCCTCTGGCTTAACCAATGACAATAGGTACAGAGGTTTCAACTGCACCCAGGCCCTGGAGCCTAAGGGGCCCAAAAAGTCACAATGGCCTACATGAATAGACTTAAAGACTTGCAGTAATAGGGGACCCCATTGCAGTATTTGCACTGGCACCCATGAGCTTCCAGTTACACCACTGGGTTTAACATATCAGCTATGGATTGAACTTGATGGAATTATTTAAACTTTAAAACTATGAAACTATGCATTTTCAATAGATATTGTAAAAAATGCATTTGAATTATATGGGCTGGAGGGGAAATTAATCCATTCATGACCCAGCCTATTTTGATCTTAATGACCTGGCCATTTTTTGCAATTCTGACCAGTGTCCCTTTATGAGGTAATAACTCAGGAACGCTTCAACGGATCCTAGCGATTCTGAGATTGTTTTTTCGTGACATGTTGGACTTCATGTTAGTAGAGTTATTGACACAATATAGTTAAGTAATATTTCCCACATGTCTACTTTACATCAGCACAATTTTGGAAACATTTTTTTTTTTTGCTAGGGAGTTATAAGGGTTAAAATTTGACCAGCGATTTCTCATTTTTACAACAAAATTTACAAAACCATTTTTTTAGGAACCACCTCACATTTGAAGTCAGTTTGAGGGGTCTGTATGGCTGAAAATACCCAAAATTGACACCATTCTAAAAACTTCACCCCTCAAGGTGCTCAAAACCACATTCAAGAAGTTTATTAACCCTTTAGGTATTTTACAGCAGCAGAAGCAACATGGAAGGAAAAAATTAACATTTAACTTTTTAGTCACAAAAATGATTTTTAGCAAACATTTTTTTACATTCTCAAGGTTAAAAGGAGAAAGTGGACCCTGAACGTTGTTGTCCAATTTGTCGTGAGTACGCTGATACCCCTTATGTGGGGGGGAACCCCTGTTTGGGTGCACGACAGGGCTCTGAAGGGAAGGAGCGCCATTTTAATTTTTGAATGAAATCTTGGCTCCAATCTTTAGCGGGCACCCTGTCACATTTTGAGAGCCTCTGTGTGCCTAAACATTGAAGCTCCCCCAAAAGTGACCACATTTTGGAAACTTACCCCCCAAGGAACTTATCTAGATGCATAGTGAGCACTTTTAACTCCCATCTTCACAAATTGATCCGGCAAAATAGGCAACACGATAAAATGGATCTTAAAATTTGTTGGGCAATTTCTCCTGAGTACAACAATACCTCATATGTGGGGGGAACCACTGTTTGGGTGCACGGCAAGGCTCGGAAGGGAAGGAGCACCATTTGACTTGTTGAATGAAAAATTAGCTCCAATCGTTAGCGGACACCATGTCACATCTGGAAAGCCCCTGTATGCCTAAACATTGGAGCTCCCCCAAAAGTGACCCCATTTTGGAAACTAGAGCCCAAGGAACTTATCTAGATGTGTCGTGAGCACTTTTTACCCCTAAGTGCTTCACTGAATTTTATAATGCAATTTTTTATTTTTACAAGGGTAACAGGAGAAATTGGACCCCAGAAGATGTTGTCCAGTTTGTCCTGAGAACACTGGTACCCCATATATGGGGGTAAACCACTATTTGGGCACACGTCGGGGCTTGGAAGGGAAGTAGTGACGTTTTGAAATGCAGACTTTGATGGAATGGTCTGCGGGCATCACGTTGCGTTTGCAGAGCCCCAATGTGCCTAAACAGTAGAAACCCCCCACAAGTGACCCCATTTTTGAAACTAGACCCCAAGGAACTTATGTAGATGTGTGGTGAGCACTTTGAACTCCCAAGTGCTTCACAGAATTTTATAACGTAGAGCCGTAAAAATAAAAAATCATTTTTTCCCACAAAAATAAGTTTTTTGCCCCCAATATTTTTATTTTCCCAAGGGTAACAGGAGAAATTAGGCCTCCAAAGTTGTTGTGCAATTTTTTCTGAGTACGCTTATGCCCATATTTTTGGGTAAACCACTGTTTGGGCGCATGTCGGGGCTCAGAAGGGAAGGAGCACCATTTACTTTTTGAACGCAAGATTGGCTGGAATCAATGGTGGCGCCATGTCGCGTTTGGGACCCCCTGATGTGCCTAAAGAGTGGAAACCCCTCAATTCTAACTCAAACACTAACCCCAACCCTAACCATAACCCTAATCACAACCCTAACCTCAACACACCCCTAACCCTAATCCCAACCCTAACCATAACTCTATCCACAAGCCTAACCCTAACTCCAACACACCCCCAAACACTAACCCCATCCCTAACCATAACTCTAATCACAACCCTAACCTCAACACACCCCTAACCCCAATCCCAACCCTAACCATAACTCTAACCACAAGCCTAACCCTAACCCCAACACACCCCTAACCCTAATCTTAACTTTAATTCCAACCCTAACCCTAATTCCAACCCTATCTCTAATTCCAACCCTAACCCTAAGGCTATGTGCTTGAGTTGCGGATTCGTGTGTGGATTTTTCCACACTGTTTTTGAAAAATCCAAAGGTACAATGCACTGAGTTTTACCTGCGGATTTACAGCAGATTTCCTGAATTTTCTGTGAGGATTTCACCTGCGGTTTTATACCTGCAGATTCCTATTGACGAGGAGGTGTAAAACGACGCAGAATCCACACAAAGAATTGACATGCTGCAGAAAATACAACGTGGCGTTTCCACGCGGTATTTTTTTTTGCACCATGGGCACAGCGGATTTGGTTTTCCATAGGTTTACATGGTACTGTACACCGCATGGGAAACTACTGAGAATCCGCAGCGGCCAATCTGCTGCGGATCCGCAGCCAAATCTGCACCGTGTGCACATAGCCTAGTTTCAACTCTAACCCTAATTCCAACCCTAACCCTAATTCCAACCCTAACCATAATTCTAACCCTAAGCCTAATTGCAACCCTAACCCTAATTCTAACCCTAACCACAACTCTAAATAACCCTAGTGGAAAAATAAAAATGTTTTCCTTAGTTTATTATGTTTTCTACTTATGGGGGTAATAAGGGGGGGTTTACTATTTTTTTATTTTGATCACTGTGATAGGGTCTATCACAGTGATCAAAATGAATGAACGAATCTGCCTGCCGGCAGATTCTGCGGGAGCACTGTGCATACGTCCATCATTTTGGAAGATGGCAGCGCCCATCGCTAAAGATGGACGGACACCGGGAGGACAGGACGGAGGACAGGATGGAGGGGAGAGGATGGCAGAGAAGGACAGAACAGAGGGAGGAATGGCTGACGGTGGCAGAAGATCACCGCCGTCAGTCGGTGGCGGGGGCAGATCATTGGTGAAATATTACAAATTGCTCTGATTGGCTGTTTCACTTTCAACGGCCAATCAGAGTGATCGTAGCCCCTGGGCTGAAGTACAATTTCCCCTGTTCCTGCAGGTCGGGTGAAATTTGAGTTAACCCTTTCACCCGGCCTGCAGGAACGCGATCATTCTGTGACACAGCATTTGCGTCACAGGTCGTATTGGCACCAACTTTCATGACGCATACGCTGTGTCACAGGTTGGGAAGGGGTTAATTACAGATTTTACAAGGTTTTGTACTAATTCTAACTGTTATGTCACACTCACTTCTCATTTGTAATTTTTCTGGTTCTGGTGTAAATCAACAAGGGACAAGTAAGTTTAGAAGTACTCATTCACAGATATGAAGGTAGAACTAGTAGCTGAAAATTTGTATTATCTGCTGTTTTTATCTGTGCATTCATAAAAACAGCAAAAAGAATTGTGAAAATGGGCACATTTTTTATACAGTGACATGCAATACAAGTCCTTCTTATCTGACTTCCAATGAGTTGCTATCATGCTTCATTGCTACGGTGTCCTTTTCTCTGTTCATTTCCAGTGTTATGAAGGCAAGGAGTTTGTATGTTCTCCCCATGTTTGCATGGGTTTCCTCCGGGTACTACGATTTCCTCCCACACTCCAAAGACATACTGATAGGGAATTTAGATTGTGAGCCCCATCGAGGACAGCGATAATAATATGTGCAAACTGTAAAGCGCTGCGGAATATGTTAGCGCTATATAAAAATAAAGATTATTATTATTATTTATGAAGATATGATGGTTTTGATTCTCCTATGTTTTCAGAATATATAAAATTATAGGAGTTCTCCAGCCTTCCCTGAGGAATCTAGTGAACCACTACTTTAGAAGTATTTTGCATGAAAATGTTGAGTTATTGAAAATGAAATTAGAATTGAGTTTTGGACTAATTTTGATAGACATTAGAGCATTAGATCATCTGCTAGTCACTATTTAACAAATTGTACTCTATTCTAAATTTCTGTTTAATTCAAAGGACGTTATAAGTATAAAATGTCTATTTAATTTCCTAAATCCATGACATTCTTTTAATATTTCCTTCACAAAGGCTAAAACAAGAAGTGCAATGCTAAGGAAATCCCCTGCTATTTCTCATCTACTAACAGAACAAGTCTTTTCATCGCTGTACAACACACATTATTATAGAAACATTAACATTTGTTCTTGATTAGCCAACCATAAAGGTGATTTTGAGATAACCTCAGCAGTAGCCAGGGCATCTAGTGTAGTATATTAAAAGGCATTATTAAATACTTTTCTTTACTGTACTTAGGGGCTTTTTTAAATTAAAACTATAATACAAAGAAAATGCTAAAACATTATTTTAGTTATTTATAAATAATTTGATTTGATTATTAAGCTACTATGTAATGTCTGTATAGATGTATACAGTATTTTCTATCCCATTAACACCTTTACCCCCGAGGGTGGTTTGCACGTTAATGACCAGACCAATTTTTGCAATTCTGACCACTGTCCTTTTATGAGGTGATAACTCTGGAATGCTTCAATGGATCCTGGTGATTCTGAGAAGGTTTTCTCATGACATATTGTATTTCATGATAGTTGTAACATTTTTTTTGTATTACTTGCGTTAGTTTGTTAAAAAAAGACTGGAAATTTGGCAAAAATTTTGAAAGTTTCACAATTTTACAACTTTCAATTTTAATGCCCTTAAATTACAGAGATATGTCACACAAAATACTTAATAAGTAAAATTTTCAACATGTCTGCTTTACATGGGCACAATTTTGGAACCCCACTTTTTGTTATTAGGTACCGTATATACTCAAGGATAAGCTGGCCTGAGTATACGCCGACCCCCCCCTAATTTTGCCACAAAAAACTGGGAATACTTAATGACTCGAGTATAAACCTAGGGTGGAAAATGCAGCAGCTACTGGTAAATGTAAAAAGTAAAAATAGATACCAATAAATGTAAAATTAATTGAGACATCAGTAGGTTAAGTGTTTTTGAATATTCATATTGAATCAGGAGCCCCATATAATGCTCCATACAGTTCATGACGGCCCCATAAGATGCTCCATATTAAAATATGCCCCATATAATCCTGCATAAAGGTAAATAATCGCCTTATAAGATGCTCCATAGACACATTTGCCGAATATAATGTTGCACAAACGTTGATTATGGCCCCATAAGATGCTCCATAAAGATATTTGTGCCATATAGTTCTGCACAAACGTTGATTATGGCTCCATACAGACACTTTCCCAATTTGCTGTTGCTGCGATAAAAGATTAAAAAATCACATACTCACCTCTCCGTCGCTCAGGCCCCTGCATTTCAATATTCACCTGACTTTGTTCCGCACTGATGTTTAGGCAGAGGGCAAGCACTAACCACGTCATCGCGCCCTCTGACCTGAGCGTCACTGCAGAAGATGCTGAAGACGGAGCTGCGGCAGAACGAGGAGCAGGTGAATATCGCGCAGCGCTCCACTCCCCATTATACTCACCTGCTCCTGGCGCGGTGCAGTCCCTGTTTCCCGGGTGCTGCAGCTTCTTCCTGTACTGAGCGGTCACCGTTACTGCTCATTACAGTAATGAATATGCGGCTCCACCCCTATGGAGCTGCATATTCATTACTGTAATGAGCGGCACCATGTGACAGCTCAGTACAGTTAGAAGCTGCAGCACCCGGGAACCAGGGACCTGCAAGGACTGCACCAGGAGTAGGTGAGTATAATTAGTCAGCACCCGCTCCCCCTCCCCTGCCGACCCCTGGGCATGACTTGAATATAAGCCGAGAGGGGGACTTTCAACCCCCCAAAATGGGCTGAATATCTCGGCTTATACTCGAGTATATAGGTAGTGATAAGGGTTAAAAGTTGACCAGCAATTCCTCATTTTTACAACACCATTTTTTTCCTTACCATATCACATTTGAAGTTACTTTGAGGGGGCTATATGATAGAAGATACCTCAAAGTGACACAATTCTAAAAACTGCACCCCTCAAGGTACTCAAACCAGATTCAAGAAGTTTATTAACCCTTCAGGTGCTTCACATGAATTTTTGTAATGTTTAAAAAAAAATTAACTTTTTGTTCACAAAAAATTTACTTCAGATCCAACTTTTCTATTTTCTCAAGAGTAACAGGACAAATTGCACAACAAATTTTGGGGTTGAATTTCTCCTGATTATGCTAATACCCAATATATAGGGGTAAACCACTGTTTGGGCACATGGCAGAGCTCAGAAGGGAAGCAATGCCATCTGACTTTTTGGTGCCCCTGATGCACCTAAACAGTGGAAACCCCCCATAAGTGACCCTATTTTGGAAACTAAACCCCCCACCCCACAGAACTCATCTAGATGTGTGGTGACCACTTTGAACCCCCAAGTGCTTCACAAAACTTTATAAAGAAGAGCAGTGAAAATACAAAAATCATATTTTTTCAACAAAAATGATCTTTTCATCCTGAATGTTTTATTTTCTGGTCCCTAAAAAAATAGTGTTGTAAAAATGAGAAATCGATGGTCAATAGTGTTGAGCGATACCGTCCGATACTTGAAAGTATCGGTATCGGATAGTATCAGCCGATACCCGAAAAATATCGGATATCGCCAATACCGATATCCGATACCAATACAAGTCAATGGGACATCAAGTATCGGAAGGTATTCTCATGGTTCCCAGGGTCTGAAGGAGAGGAAACTCTCCTTCAGGCCCTGGGATCCATAGGGATGTGTAAAATAAAGAATTAAAATAAAAAATATTGATATGCTCACCTCTCCGGCGGCCCCTGGACTTCACACTGCTAACCGGGAGGCTTCTTTGTTTAAAAAGCGCGCCTTTCGGACCTGCGAATGACGTCCCGGCTTCTGATTGGTCGCGTGCCGCCCATGTGACCGGCACGCGACCAATCAGAGGCCACGACGTCATTCGCAGGTCCTCAATTCCTATAATTAGCAGTTTTGTGAATGAGAATGACGTCGCGGCTTCTGATTGGCCGCGTGCCGGTCACATGGGCGGCACGCGACCAATCAGAAGCCGCGACGTCATTCTCATTCACAAAACTGCTAATTCTAGGAATTGAGGACCTGCGAATGACGTCGCGGCCTCTGATTGGTCGCGTGCCGGTCACATGGGTGGCACGCGACCAATCAGAAGCCGGGACGTCATTCACCGGTCCGAAAGGCGCGCTTTTTAAACAAAGAAGCCTCCCGGATAGCAGCGTGAAGTCCAGGGGCCGCCGGAGAGGTGAGCATATCAATATTTTTTATCTTAATTCTTTATTTTACACATCCCTATTGATTCGATACCGATACCCGATATCACAAAAATATCGGATCTCGGTATCGGAATTCCGATACCGCAAATATCGGCCGATACCCGATACTTGCGGTATCGGAATGCTCAACACTAATGGTCAACTTTTAACCCTTATAACTTCCTAACAAAAAAAATTGGTTCCAAAATTGTGCTGATGTAAAGTAGACATGTGGGAAATGTTACTTATTAAGTATTCTGTGATTTAAAGGCATAAAAATTCAAAATTGGAAAATTGCGAAATTTTCACCAAATTTCCTTTTTTGTCACAAATAAACGCAGGTCATATCAAAGAAATTTTACCACTATCATGAAGTACCATATGTCCCTAGAAAACAATCTCAGAATCACCAGAATCCATTGAAGCTTTCCAGAGTTATTACCTCATAAAAGGACAGTGGTCAGAATTGTAAAAACTGGTCTGGTCATTAATAGTGATGAGCGAATATACTCGTTACTCAAGATTTCTCAAGCACGCTCGGGTGACCTCCGAGTATTTTTTAGTGCTCGGAGATTTAGTTTTCCTCACCTCAGCTGAATGATTTACATCTCTTAGCCAGCTTGATTACATGTGGGGATTCCCTAGCAACCAGGCAACTCCCACATGTACTTATGCTGGCTAACAGATGTCAATCATTCAGCTGCGACGATGAAAACTAAATCTCCGAGCACTAAAAAATACTCGGACGTTACCCGAGCATGCTTGGGAAATCTCGAGTAATGAGTATATTCGCTCATCACTAGTCATTAACATTCAAATCAGCCACGGTGGTAAAGGGGTTAATACTGGAATGTAAAGAATATTACATGGCGTTTTGGGTCATTATCTATCTCTTAGCCTATCCTTTTTGCAGCTTGGTCAACTTATTGCTATATTATGGTATTTTTTTCTACAAAAATCTCAAAAATATGTTTTGTGTTGCAGCTCTACATTTTTTTCAGCCAATTTAACGGACATATTATCCACTGACATGCTTACAAAGTTTAACGTAAAACATGAGATTTTACCATTGGGGTTATCTACCATTTTTCCCAGTGGTGCATAATACTTTTTAGAGCTTTCTAAAGCTTGCAGCAAATTCTGTTTGCATTGAACCAGGGTTAGAACAGGAGCAGTGACTTGTCTTATTTATCTAGAAATTGGTGCCAAAGGCATTAAAACAAACCTTATCTCAACAACTAAAATATATTTTGTTTACATCTTTTTACTACTTCACTGCAAAGTTTTGTTCCTTTTGTTGTACATAAAATTGAAAAAAAAATGAGCTCCTTTTAACCCTTGCAGAGATTAGAAATTGTTATTTCTTTTCCCTCAAGATATAATAATAATCAGCACTTATAACAAGCCATATAATTCCTAATATGCTGTTTTTATTGACACAGATGATATTATTAATAATAATACAAATATAAAGAGGTTTCCTCTTACTAATGTGATGCCATAGAGATTGAGGAAAGATTACCTTGACTCAGACAAAAAAACAATATGATTCCAGTGAATTATTTAAGTAACCTAAATAGATGAACTGGATTTTAAAGTGGTGTGCTTGCAGCGTGTTCACACTGGCCACTAAACAGAAAAAAAAAACAAGATAAAAAGTTAAGTTTATTCATATAATGTTTTATCATGAGTTTTGTAGAATAAAATGAGTGTAAATTGACAACTAAATTGAAATTGGTCAATGGTTAATGCTAGAAATGAGCGAATATAAAACATTGGTAGTGGTATAGATGGGCTTTTCACCTTTTGTACTCTAAAGTGTTCAGCAAGAGGAATGAGCAATCCTTAACTCCTTAAGCCCCAATGCACATTAATGACCGGGCCAATTTTTACAATTCTGGCCAATGTCCCTTTATGAGGTTATAACTCTGGAACGCTTCAACGGATCCCAGTGATTCTGACATTGTTTTCTCATGACATATCGGACTTCATGATAGTGGTAAAATTTCTTTGATACTACCTGCGTTTACTTGAGAAAATTTTTTTCCAAATTTAAATTTTTATGCCCTTAAATCACAGAGATATGTCACTCAAAATACTTAATATGTACCATTTCCCACATGTCTACTTTACAACAGCACAACTTTAGAACCAAAATATTTTTTTGTTAGGGAGTTATAAGGTTTAAAAGTTGACCTGCAATTTCTCATTTTTACAACACCATTTTTTTAGGGACCACATCACATTTGAAGTCATTTTGAAGGGTCTATATGATAGAAAATGACCAAGTGTAACACCACTCTAAAAACTGCACCCCTCGAGGTGCTCAAAACCACATTCAAGAAGTTTATTAACCCTTCAGGTGTTTCACAGGAATTTTTGGAATGCTTAAAAAAGTGAACATTTACCTTTTTTCACAAAAAAATGTAATTCAGCTCCAATTTGTTTTATTTTACCAAGGGTAACAGTTGTTGTACAATTTGTCCTGAGTATGGCGATACCCCATATGTGGGGGTAAACCACTGTTTGGGCGCATGGCAGAGCTCGGAAGAAAAGGAGTGACATTTGACTTTTCAATGCAAAATTGACTGGAATTGAGGTGAGACGCCATGTTGCGTTTGGAGAGCCCCTGATGCGCCTAAACATTGAAACCCCCCACAAATGAAACCATTTTGGAAAGTAGACCCCCTAAGGAACTTATCTAGATGTGTGGTGAGTACTTTGACCATCCAAGTGCTTCACAGAAGTTTATAATGCAGAGCCGTAAAAATAAAAAATCATATTTTTTCACAAAAATGAAATTTTCGCCCCAAAGTTTTTATTTTCCCAAGGGTAGCAGAAGAAATTGTACCGCAAACGTTGTTGTGGAATTTTTCCTGAGTACGCTGATACCCAATAGATGAGGTAAACCACTGTTTGGGTGCATGGTAGAGCTCAGAAGGGAAGGAGCGCCGTTTGACTTTTCAATGCAAAATTGAATGGAATTGGACACGTCTCATTTGGAGAGCCACTGATGTGCTGAAACAGTGAAATCCCCCTCACGTGACACCATTTTGGAAAGTAGACCCCCTAAGGAACTTATCTAGATGTGTTGTTAGAGCTTTGAACCACCAAGTGTTTCACTACAGTTTATAACGCAGAGCCGTGAAAATAAAAATTATTTTTTTTTCCACAAAAATTATTTTTTAGCCCCCATTTTTGTATTTTCCCCAAAGGGTAACAGGATGAATTGGACCCCAAAAGTTGTTGTCCAATTTGTCCTGAGTACGCTGATATCCTATATGTGGGGGGACCACTGTTTGGGCACCTGGCAGAGCTTGGAAGGGAAAGAGCGCCATTTGGAATGCAGACATAGATGGATTGGTCTGCAGGCGTCACGTTGCATTTGCAGAGCCCCTGATGTACCTAAACAGTAGAAACCTCCCACAAGTGACCCCATATTGGAAACTAGACCCCCCAAGGAACTTATCTAGATGTGTTGTGGGAACTTTGAACCCCCAAGTGTTTCACTACAGTTTATAACGCAGAGCCGTGAAAATAAAAAATATATTTTTTCCACAAAAATTATTTTTTAGCCCCCAGTTTTGTATTTTCAACAGCCCTGCTGTGTGCCCAAGCAGTAGTTTTTCCCCACACATAACGTACTCAGAAGAAAATTGACCAGAAAATTTGTTCTGCAATTTCTCCTGTTACCCTTGTGAAAATAAAATATTTGGGGGCTAAAGTTAATTTTTTGTGAAAAAAGTGATATGTTCGTTTTTTTTGTTCCACATTTCTTTAGTTTCTGTGAAGCACCTGAAGGGCTAATTAACTTCTTGAAAGGGGGACAGACACCGGAAGAATCAATTAGCAAGTTAATGGTGCGAGTCACAGTTGGGGGGCTTCCTCATAATGCCCTGCATACACAATACAAGCATAAAACTCTTGGGTTGGCCCCTAAGTTTTTTACAGTCTGTGGTAGCCCCCCCAATTGGCTGGGCAACACATCGGATCTGATTGCTGCAGGGCATTATGGGGAAGCCCACCAGCTGTGACTCACACCATTTACTAGGTCACTGATTTTTCAGCAGTGTATAATGGTGTCCAAAAATGTCAAAAGTATTCTAGGAGTGATACATGTATTGGCTAACCAGATTGGGCACAAAAGTATTTACATCATTTTTTTCTGGCAGTACCACAATATAATTTTCTATTGTACATCAGAACTCTAATACAAGTGAATGGAGGGGGCTGCACCTCTCCACTGATATCAGTGAACTACTGTGCCCTGTTCTCAAGATAGTTTTAGGTTTCATAGGTGAGATCTGCATTTATCTTCCATGTCAAACATAGCTTATAAATATGCCAAATACAGCTCTGGCAAAAATTAAGAGACAACCACATCAAAACCCTGTCATATGCAGTCCAACTCCCTGACCTGAACCCCCTTGAAAATCTCTGGAATGTAATCAAGAGGATGATGGATAGTCACAAAACATCAAACAAAGAAGAATTGCTTAAATTTTTGCGCCAGAAGCAGTGTGAAAGACTGGTGGAAAGCATGCCAAGACGCATGAAAGCTGTGATTACAAATCATGGTTATTCCACAAAATATTGATTTCTGAACTCTTCCTGAGTTAAAACATTAGTATTGTTGTTTCTAAATGATAGTGAACCTGTTTTCTTTGCATTATTTGAGGTCTGAAAGCACTGGGTTGTTTTTTTTTTAATTTTGACCATTTCTCCTTTTCAGAAAAAAAAATACAAAATGTATTCCTTGGAACTTCGGAGACATGTTGTCAGAAGATTATAGACTAAAAGAACAATTTACATTTTACTCAAAAATCTAATATATAAAGCTGAATGTGTGTATGTATGTATGTCCGGGATTAGCATCTGCACCGTCGCAGCTACAGCCACAAAATTTTGCACAGTCACACGTCTGGACCCCGAGTGTGTCATAGGCTATGTTGTGAGGTGAAATTTTAACCCCGCGCTTTCCAATTCATCAAACAATTTTGCCCCTATCTACATAATGGGGAAAAAGTGAAAGGAAAAGTGTTGGAGACAAATTGACAGCTGCCAGATGTGAACAAGGGGGACTTATAGAATGAGAGCAATGGCGCCAAAGAGTATATACTGTACAGTTGCTAAGGTGGGGCCCCGACATGGGATACTCACCACACACGGGGATATGAACACACACACAAAATGTGCCACACACTACCACGTGCATGAACACATATACCACCCTCAGCACACATTTCTCCACACACCAATCTCGCCACATAAAAGCAGAAACACAAAAATCGAAACTCAAAACTCACCATACGCAAAATTCGCCACATGCAAAACTCGCCACATGCAAAACTAGGCTCACGCAAAACTCGCCACACGTGCAAAACTCACCACACGTGCAAAACTCACCTCATGGAAAACTCGCCCCACGCAAAACTTGCACGCGTGGAAAAATTGTCACATGCACAAAAGTTGCAACACATGCAAAAGTTGCCTCACACAAAACTTGCACATACTCAAAACGCACCACACATAAAACTTGCCACGCGCAAAACTCGCCATGCGCAAAACTTGCTGCACACAACTTGCTATACTAACCTGTCACATGCAACTCGACACACAAAAAGTTGCTACACGCATGTCGCCACACAAAACTCAACACACACAACTTGACACATGAAACTCACCCTAAAACACACAAGTCTGGTATTATCCTTCAAAAATAAAAATCTAATTAATAAGCAGACAAACCACAAGAGCAACAAATGTACCATATAGGAAATACGGCAGCTGTCAGTCAAATGACCTGTCTATTATGTGTATGTGTGAGCTAATATATACTGCCAGGAGGGAGGGCTTCCTGTTGAGGTAAAAATACTGAGCAAATAACGTGTGAATGAAGTCTAATACAGGAGGAGATGACACACACACATATATATACTATATACAGGAGGAGATGACATACAGGTATATACTATATACAGGGCCGATGACACTCAGATATATAATATAGAAGGAGATGACAGGTATATACTATATACAGGAGGAGATGACACACGTATATACTATATACAGGAGGAGATGACATACAGGTATATACAATATAAAAAAGAGGAGATGACACATAGGTATATAGAGAAGAAGATGAAATACAGCAGGTATATACTATATACAGGAGATGGCATACAGGTATATACTACATATAGGAGGAGATTACATACAGGTATATACAGAAGAGATGATATACATGTATATACTATATACAGGGGAGATGACATACAGGTATATACTATATACAGGAGATGACATACAGGTGTATATATATATAAAGAAGATGACAAACATGTATATACTGAGGGGAAAATGAGAGGTGTGAGGTGAAAATGAGAGGTGTGAGGTGAAAATGAAAAGGTGTGAGTGCAAAATGAGAGGAGTGAGGGAAAATAGTGGAGTGATCGGAAAATGACAGATGTGAGGTCGAAATGACAAGTGTTAGGGGGAATGAGAGCAGTGAGGGGGAATGAGAGGAGTGAGGGGAAAATGAGAGGTGTGAGGGAGAAAATGAGAGATGTGAGGGGGAAAATGAAATATGTGAGGGGGAAAATCAGAGGCGTGATGGGAAAATAAGAGAAGTGAGTTGCTATAACTAACCACAGATATTTACTATGCCCAGGCAACGCCGGGCTCTTCAGCTAGTATACCTATATAGAGAAAAATCAGACAAACTGAACATTTTGAAGTGGTCTCTTAATTTTTGCCCGAGCTGTATGTATGAAATGGGACAAGGTTCATTGTATACTAAGTACATTTTAGCACCATAATTACATAAAGATGATTAACCTCAGAATGTAAAAATGAGTCTGATCTAAGTCTAACATTGGGCAAGTGTCATGGCTCAGTAAGCATGAGTTAATATATGCATCTTCAATAAAAACTATTGTTTAATTCATTAAGTTTCAGTTAAAGATCTCAGGGCTCAATATGAAAATTGCATTAGATATGCAGTAATTAACTTTTCTGAAAAATAGATCTTAATTATAATTTGTGTACCTTTTGAGATGCAGTTTGTAGAAGCGTAGTATTCTATATGTGCCATTCTATATAATCAAATATACATTGAGTTCTTTCACCCGAAAATACGACAACATCTTCAATGCTTGCAGCGCACATGAATGCTAGAGAGATTGGGGAAGTGTATAAAATCATAACATACATAATACACATTTAATAAACCCTACAATTATAAAAAATGAGTGATATTACTTATGGCATTCTACATCTTCAAGGAAAGAAATATTTGCTTTTAACTATGTAGAAATATTACTAGAAACCCAAATACTCAAAATTACCCTTTACCACCATCACCCGTGTAAGGTATGCTAGAGATCTTGAAAGTTTGGCTTTCCTTGTCATTACTTGTGATTTATAAACCTGCTTAAACAATTTTATTTGTAATATTGTTTAAGTGAAAAAATAATTTAATTGATTTGAATATTAAAAAAGAAAAATATTTCACAAATAATCCTCAAATATACTTAATCTGAAATCCTTTAGACCTAAACATCTGTAAATCTCTCTTGGCCATTTACTGGGGATATATATCATAGAGGATTGCTTTAACTTCTTCCAAATGGATGCTGGTCTATGATAGGGCTCAAAAGATGTTACAGTATTGACGAGAGATAGCTTGTTTAACCACTTAAATGCTGCTTTCTATCAATGGCTGCAGCATTAAACAGTGTAATTTCCAGTGCATGTTTGAATCGGGTCTCATTGTGCTCCCATGAAGCAGTTGTGAGGTGTTGATATATTGTCATGGCAGCTGAGGGCCTGAAGTCCTCCATGGCTGCCATCTAAGATATTCTATGAAGCCATCTGGCTAGGCTTTTTTAGGAGAACTAGATTGTGGCCCGATTCTAACGCATCGGGTATTCTAGAATATGCATGTCCCCGTAGTATATGGACAATGATGATTCCAGAATTCGCGGCAGACTGTGCCCGTCGCTGATTGGTCGAGGCAACCTTTATGACATCATCGTCGCCATGGCAACCATTATGACATCTACGTCGATACTGTGCCCGTCGCTGAATCAGAAACGTGGGATTTCTACGTCCTTTATGACATCATCGTCACTGTGCCCGTTGCTATTTGGTCGAGGTCTGGCGGCCTCGACCAATCAGAGACGCGGGATGTCTAAGTCCTTTATGACATCATCGTCGCTGTGCCCGTCGCTGATTGGTCGAGGCCTGGCGGCCTCGACCAATCAGAGACACGGGATTTCCAGGACAGACAGACAGACAGACAGACGGAAAAACCCTTAGGCAATTATATATATAGATGCTATGCTATATACAGTACTTCAATAAAGAAGCACTGCAGTGCTTAGAACAAGCAATCAAACGGGTGTGGGAAAGACCCCAAAGGGTACTAAAAAGTAACACGACTAAAAAGTTTCCAAAACTTAAAAAAATGATAAAATGAAAAAATTCTAATCAAACCCTTCCCCCATTTAAAGATAAAAAAATAAAAATAGAAGCATTCTCGGTATTACCAAGTCTATAAAAAGTCTCATCTATCAAAAATAAAATAAATAAATAGTGATAATAAAATCTCTAAAGAGAAAAAAAATAACACATCATATCCTTACAAATATGCAATAAAAAGAGATCAAAATAACGTATGATATTAGGATGGTATCAATAAAAACATAAGCTTACCAGATAAGAAAGCAAGCAATCACACAGTTCCATTAATGAAAAATAGTGACACATGCCAATTTTTTTTCAATTATAAGAATTCTTTTCATCACTTAAAACAAATTATGCAAACTTAATATTGCCATTCTCACACTGACATGGAAAAGCATGTTGTCTGGTAATTTTTACTGTACAATGAGTACCAATAAATCAAAACCCCACCAAAAATACTAGCGAAATCGCATTTTTCCCCAAGCAGCTGGAGACAAATTACCAAGGATTGGCTGCAGCCATGAGCCGGCAGAAATCCATAGTGTCCACAAGCCTAAATTTCAACATTTCCATGGCAAGCCACCTGGAAATGTTCCCATTTAGCATTTGGGCCTGTGGCTGGGACCTTTCTTTTTCATTCCAAGGCCTGGGGTTGGGAGAGCTAAACGCTGTGCTGGGACAATAATTTTAAAGTGCCTGATGAAGGTGCCTCAGAATGTGCAAGGACAGTTGCAGGGCTTGAGGCATGTGCACTAATTTCAATAATGTCATGAACAGGGGATTGGCAAGCGACTAGCACAGGGGAAGTGTCAGTAGTGTTTGGCCCACCGAGTCGGGTGTTTAGATAATATGTGCCTGATCATGCAGGTGGTGATTAGATTCTTAATGGTCAGGCCCCTGATGATCTTGGAATGAGGTTGCAAATGACTATTTTTCATCTCAGAATTTTCTTTAAAAATGTCCCAGAATGGGGAACACATAACTCTTTGATGGAGAAATTCATGAGTGTCAGTCCTCTCTAGTACATTTGCCTGCCTTCTCCCTCTTATCATCCCACTGTCTCTTCCTGCCTGTTCCGGTGCTGCCCATCCCCTCTCAGCACTGCTTACCTTGCTCTACATGCCAGCTTACCAGACTGGGTCAGTGACTTTGTCATCCACCACATCATCTTCCATCGCGTCACCCTGGTCCTCCTGACTTGGTGACTTAGACTTTGCTGTTCCCCACCATCATCTTCTTGTGACCATGGCTGCTCTAAGTTTTATGCATCACTGAAGAGCATGGCCTCTGTCCCTCTTGGAACATGCAGGGAGAGAGGCCACAATCAAGATATGATAATGTAAAGTGCTCATTGGAGAGTCCTGGTGTGAAACGACTGGTCTCTTGGGACTCGACATGGTGGGTGGAAGGAGGATTAGGGTGAAGAATAAGTGATCCAGACTCTTGGCTGGTGAGACTGGACCATGTGGAAGACTGGTTGTTGCTGGCAAGCATGCTGGAAGCATTAACTGCCATCCAACCAGCCACTGGTGTGGCTTCAGAAGTGGTGTCCTGTGTCTCCCCGAAAAGTGGTGCGGGAAGCTATGTGTCGTGGCATGTTTCTTGGGCTCCAGCAACAGGTTCAATTGGACCTGCGTCCTCACCGTCTGCGTGCACCATCATAATCATCCACTTTCACATCACTTACCACATGCCTTACACATTTTATAATTGCTAAGTATCTGGAATACAAGTTTCCTTGATTACTTGAAAATGCACTGTGGAGGTCGAAAACCTCCCCAAAAAGTAATTTATTCATTAAAAGATTTCCTACATGTTACTAAATTCATTTTCTATAGTTACATTTATTGTAATCAGTAATAGATGTCTATCCAAAGTGGTGGAACTAGAATTCTATCGGCCCAAGAAGAAAATTTGAACATGGCTCTCCTCCCCACCCCTATAGTTTGTACTTGGATGCATGATGCTAGTAAAGTCTATAAAGATCAATGTTTTACCCCCTAAGAAAATAACTACAGATACATTATGTATAGTACATCTTGAAGAAGATCCAGCAATACAATACTTTTCCAAATAATACTTCTAGATATTGTGGATGTACAGTTAACAAATAACAAATGTTATTGCTATATGTTAATGAGCAAAGCCCACTTTAATCCCTTAAGGACCAGGGGTATTTCCGTTTTTGCATTTCAATTTATTGCTCCCCTTCTTCCTATGGCCATAACTTTTTTGTCCCATCGACATGGCCACGTGAGGGCTTGTTTTTTACGGGACGAGTTGTACTTTTGAATTGCACCATGATTTTACCATATCATGTACTGGAAAACAGGAAAAGAAATCCAAATGTGGTAACATTGCAAAAAAAGTGAAATTACCCAACTGATTTTTTTTTTTTACCATGTTCACGAAATGCTAAAACTGACCTGCCAATATGATTCTCCAGGTCTTTATGAGTTCACATATAGAATACAGCAAAAACTTGGCACTCAACTTAATGTATTCAGACAGGTGATTTAATGGTATCCACACATAGTTACAGAAACGTTTCGGTACTAAATCCGGACCTTCATCAGTCACAGTAGATTGGTATGAGAGAGCGGGTGGACCCACAGAGTTGTTGGTACTAATTTAGAGTCACACGTGTATGTGAACGCTGTCTGTATTGGGGCAGTATAGCCCAAGGAAACGATATACCTTAAGATGTCAGGACACGTGCCAGGCCTGTGTGAGACCAGGCCTGTGTAGAGTACCAATCTACTTTGACTGATGAAGGTCCGGATTTAGGACCGAAACATTTCTGTTACCATGTATGGATACCATTAAATCACCTGTCTGATTTCGTTGAGTTGAGTGCCGAGTTTTAGCTATACTCTACAGTGTGGGAACTTACTCTGGCACCGCTTTACGACTGTGCACACGTTTACTCTTCTTAATGAGTTTACAGACACCAAACATGTCTAGGTTTTTTATTGAAATGGTGAAAAAAAAATCCGAGGTTTGTAAAAAAAAAAATTGCCATTTTCCAAGACCCGTAGCGTTTACATTTTTCAGGTAGGGGGCCGATTGAGGACTTATTTTTTGCGCGCCAATATGACATTTTTACTGATACCATTTTGGTTTGTATACAATTTTTTGATCGCCCGTTATTCCATTTTATTGCAATGTTGCAGCAATCAAAAAAACGTAATTCTGGTGTTTCTATTTTTTTCTCACTGCGCCGTTTATCGATTGGATTAATTGTTTTCATATATTGATAGATTGGGCGATTCTGAATGTGGCGATACCAAATTTGTGTATATTTGATTTTCTTTTATTGCTTTAATTTGAATGGGGCAAGAGGGGAGTGATTTGAAATTTTATGGCCAACAGCCCGAAACACCGTGTCTGCGAATTGAGATACTGATTTGGCTTTAATCCTAAGTCATATTGCACGACTCGTTAAAGAGTTGATTGTGACTTGTAGGATCGCTACTTCCAACAGGTGGCGCTATAGAGTTTAAGTCCTCTTTTTCTCAGAAGAGGCAATTTGCATATTTAATTTCCCAGAGGAGCATTGCACGGCGAATAAGCCTCCTTACCATGACAAGCCAGAGATGGTATGTCACTCTCCACAAGGAGAAACGATGCCCCTTAGACCCCAGTCCAGAGCCTCTCACCTAGCCAAATCAGTTCTCATGCTTCGTACTGACGAGGGCCAACAGCCCGAAACACCGTGTCTGCGAATTGAGATACTGATTTGGATTTAATCCTAAGTCATATTGCACGACTCATTAAAGAGTTGATTGTGACTTGTAGGATCGCTACTTCCAACAGGTGGCGCTATAGAGTTTAAGTCCTCTTTTTCTCAGAAGAGGCAATTTGCATATTTAATTTCCCAGAGGAGCATTGCACGGCGAATAAGCCTCCTTACCTTGACAAGCCAGAGATGGTATGTCACTCTCCACAAGGAGAAACGATACCCCTTAGACCCCATATATTTTTTATATATTTTTTATTTTTTAAATATTTTATAAACTCTTTTTTCTTTTTACTTGCTTCAATAGTCTCCATGGGAGACTAGAAGCTGCAATCATTCGATCTCTTGTGCTACATAGAGCAGGACTGCAGCCCTGCTCTATGTAGCGGAAATGCTCAGTTGCTATGAGCGCCGACGGCTGGGCAGTCGGGGAGGAGGCATACAATGTTGGGGAGGGGAAGCGCCCAATGTTGGATGTATCCATCATTGGACGTTAAGGGATTAAAGAATTAAAAATGATACAACTATGCCAGTAAAACAAAATCATAACCATTAATCACCAGCATACACTGTCATGACTAAATAGTACCAAATTACAAAAGCAAAATAATGCTGCCATACCATGACTATGTATTGCTGCCACATACTGTCTGAATATAACCATCATCCTACTATTCAAAACCATCTTTACCAGGACTAGTTATAATGGTGTTTATAAATAATATCACATAAAAGGGAAAAATACCATCTGACCATGACCAAATCCATATTACTAGCAGATAAGGACTGAAAAATTCTACCCTACTGATCAATAATAAATAAAAACACATATTATCCCTGCACAGTGACCATCTGTGATACACTGTGAGCTAAAAAAAAAATACATAAATAAAAGTGAATATTTTTACTTTATCTTCATTTTGATGCAGATTTTCCAACTCCAAATTGTATAAGCTTGAATGCTTATTAGATGAAGCAGTTCAGGGATTTGTATTTGTGTAATAAGGGACAGTGAGGCCTAAGGATACACCGCCCTTTATCAAGGTGTGCAGAATTATTAGGAAAAAATTGTCCAAAAGGAGATTTTACTGATTATGAGATCTCAAAAATTTACAAAAGTCTTACGGAAAGATGCAGCATTCTTGAAATTAAGATATTATGGCATGAACACAGAACCATCAAATTTTGTAGCAAATAATCAACGAGGTCATACACAAAGATACAAATTAACTGCCAAAGATTTGAGAAGAATCAAATCTGAAGTGATCAGAAACTCGTTATCCCTCAGTGCTGTCATATTTCAGAACTGCAACCTACTTGTACTGAAGAAATGCAAGGCATTGTTGAGTGCTCAGAGACATGGCCAAAGGAAGGAGGCTGAAATCCGACCACCACTGAGCAAGACACAGAAGTTGAAATTTCAAGACTGGGCCAAGAAATATCTGATGCTAGATATTTCAAAGGTTTTTGAACTGACAAGATGGAGGCCTGATGCTATCGCATTGGGACGGCAGTAATGGCACGATGGGGGCAGGCTTTGCAGCATTGCGAATCTCCCCCCCATGTGCTCACCCACCTGTTTTATCCCATAGCACTCCTCCGTATTCATCGCTATTGTGACCCCAGCCTAAGAAAGACAAAACTTCACTTTTACTTTCTTAAATATACAGGTTTCAGGATTATTAACCTTTCGGATTGACCAGCAGCACTGTAGATGTTTACTAATAAAATTAATCATTAAAAATGCAAATTGCCTAATAATTGTGCACAATAATAATATTAATATTTTTTATTTTTATGGCACCAACATATTTCACAGCACTTTACAATTCACAAGTGGACATGTACAGACAATTTCAGCATTACAGAGTAACACATAATTCAACAAATAGCAAGAGGAGTTAGAGCCCTGCTCGTTAGCTTATAATTAGTGAAACCATATAAATACTAGTTATACACCGAAGCACTGTAGGTCATATGATAGCGACTCCACTATATTATACAGGAAAATGAAGTTTTTCCTCATCTGACGCGTAGGCTACCATCTATAGTTTGGGGATTAAAACCATACAACACTGACTTCTATACTAAGACCGCATCCTAGGTGATAAAGCATCCACCATTGCTGACTATTGTACCAAGGACTGAAGTTAGAGAAATAAGACAAGGTTTACATCCTGTTTTTTTAATCTTGTTTTATTGTACAAAAATCACAGACAGACAATAATAATAAACTAATATTTATTAGCCCCTTCATAATCTGTCAAATTTTCATGTTTTTTGCACTTATGTTTCTTTTTAATATTTCCGTTACCATATAAGGGCATGTTTTTAATGGACAAGTGTTAGGTTTGATGCCACTAATATTTTTCCCTATAATATACTGAAAAATGGGAAAAAAAATTCCAAGTGGGCTCAATAGCAGAAAAAAAAAATGAATTCCGCCAATATTTTTTGGGTTTTGTTTTTGGGTTTTGTTTATTCATTGCACATTGTGTAGTAAACATTATAACAATTTTGTATAGTTTTGTTAGTGAATTTGTAGAAAAATAAAAGATCAACTGGTTTGTGTCACCAACTTCTGAAACTCATAACTTTTTCCATTGATGGAACTGTGTTGGGAATGGGTTTTTTTTTCATTATGAGCTGAAGTTTTTATTGATACCATTTTATGTTTTTCTCTTTTTTTGCAAGGTTCAGTTACTGAAAACATCAATTCTGCCAATTTGATATATATTATTTCTTCCCGTCGTTTTTTATCCGAGTTAAATAATTTTACATTTGGATAGATAGGACTTTTCTGTACATGGTGATACCTAAGATGCTTACTTTTAAAATTTTCATTCTCTGTCTTTATTTTTAATGAAGGAAAAGAGAAGTGTTCTGATTTTTTATGTTTTAAATTTTTTAAAATTTGTAACTTTATTTTTAGACCACTGATGTAATTTGAACCTGCAATTGTCTACACTTATTCAATATATTGTAATGCAATACTGGTTGGCAGCATATAGGTAAAATCATAGCCTATGGATAGGCTTCATATGAGTACTGACATGGTAGACATAGGGGCCTGTTGTGAATTCCGCTCTTGGGCTCCCTCCGGTGGTTGTAAGTGGCACTTTTGTGAGTTCTGCTTTTGGGCTCCCTCTTGTGGTTTCAAGTGGTATGGCTGCTCGTTGGATTTAGCTATCAGCAGCTGCATCCACTGATTGTCTTTTCTGCTCGGCTATTTATGCCTGGCTCTTTCCTTCAGCCAGTGCCACTTGTAAATGGTTCATGGTTGGATTCACATCTCATTGGATTTCCCTGTTATCCTGACCAGTTCAGGAAAGCTAAGTCCTTGCTTGCTCTTTTCTGTCCACAGATTGTGGACTTATCCATTCTGTGCATTCAATGTTTGTCCAGCTTATCAGTATGGATTAATTCTGTGTTGCTGGAAGCTCTGGGAAACAGATTTACCCTCCACACCTTTAGTCAGGTGTGGAGATTTTTGTAAACTCTGTGTGGACCTTTTGTAGTGTTTTATACTGACCGCACAGTATTCCATCCTGTCCTATCTATCTAGCTAGACTGGCCTCCTGTGCTCATCCTGGTTTCATTCTGTGTATATCTTTTTCCCTCTCCTCTCACAGTCATTATTTGTGGGAGGCTAATCTATCCTTTGGGAATTTTCTCTGAGGCAAGATAGCTTTCCTGTTTCTATCTTTAGGGGTAGTTAGCTCTTAGGCTGTGACGAGGTGCCTAGGGAGAGTTAGGAGCATCCCACGGCTACTTCTAGTGTTGTGTTGAGCTTAGGGACTGCGGTCAGTACAGATACCACTTCCTTCTGAGCTCGTTCCATGTTGCTCCTAAACCACCAGATCATAACAGTACAAGTGGCCAAAAATGAATTAAATGCATCCCAAAAGAAGGAAAAAATTCTGAGCCATTTTTTTTCTGTGCTTTCTTTTGTCTTTTTTTTCCTCTTGACCTTTGGGTGGTGCAGGATTTGTGCTCTGGCATGGATGTTCAGGGTTTGTTTTCTCGTGTGGATCAACTTGCTGCAAGAGTACAGAGTATCCAAGATTATGTTGTCCAGACTGCGGCTTTGGAGCCTAAAATTCCTACCCCTGATTTGTTTTTTGGAGACAGATCCAAGTTTTTGAACTTTAAAAATAACTGCAAATTGTTTTTTGCTTTGAAACCCCATTCTTCTGGTGATCCCATTCAGCAAGTAAAAATCATCATATCCTTGCTACGTGGTGACCCTCAGGACTGGGCATTCTCCCTTGAATCAGGGGATCCGGCATTGCTGAATGTAGACGCATTTTTTCAAGCGCTTGGATTATTGTATGATGAACCTAATTCTGTGGATCATGCAGAGAAAACCCTGTTGGCCTTGTGTCAGGGTCAAGAAGCGGTAGAATTATACTGCCAGAAATTTAGGAAATGGTCTGTGCTCACTAAATGGAATGAGGATGCTCTGGCTGCTATTTTCAGAAAAGGTCTTTCTGGAGCCCTTAAAGATGTTATGGTGGGCTTCCCTACGCCTACTGGTTTGAGCGAATCTATGTCTCTAGCCATTCAGATTGATCGGCGTTTGCGCGAGCGTAAAGCTATGCACTATATGGCAGTTTACTCTGAGCAGAGTCCTGAACCTATGCAATGTGATAGGATTTTGACTAAAACAGGACGGCAGGAATTCAGTCATCAGAATAGGCTGTGTTTTTACTGTGGTGATTCTGCTCATGTTATTTCTGATTGCCCTAAGCGTACTAGGAGGGTCGCTAGGTCTGTTACCATTAGTACTGTACAGCCTAAATTTCTTTTATCTGTGACCCTGATATGCTCATTGTCGTCCTTTTCTGTCATGGCATTTGTGGATTCAGGCGCTGCCCTGAACTTAATGGACTTAGACTTCGCCAGGCGCTGTGGTTTTTCCTTGCAGCCTTTACATAGTCCTATTCCTTTGAGGGGCATTGATGCTACTCCATTAGCCAAGGATAAACCTCAGTACTGGACGCAGATAACCATGTACATTGCTCCTGCACATCAGGAAAGTTGCCATTTTCTGGTGTTGCATAACTTGCATGATGTTGCTGTACTGGGTTTTCCATGGTTACAGGAACATAATCCGGTGCTGGATTGGAAAACTATGTCTGTGACTAGTTGGTGTTGTCAAGGGGTACATAGTGATGTTCCTTTGATGTCAATTTCCTCTTCCCCCTCTTCTGAGGTCCCTGAGTTTTTGTCGGATTTTCAGGATGTATTTGATGAGCCCAAGTCCAGTTCCCTTCCTCCACAAAGGGTCTGTGATTGTGCTATTAACTTGATTCCAGGTTGTAAGTTCCCTAAGGGCCGACTTTTTAATCTGTCTGTGCCAGAGCATGCCGCCATGCGGAGCTATGTTAAGGAATCTTTGGAGAAAGGGCATATTCGGCCATCTTCGTCACCGTTGGGAGTGGGTTTCTTTTTTGTTGCTAAGAAGGATGGCTCCTTGAGACCCTGTATAGATTATCGTCTTCTTAATAAGATCACGGTCAAATTCCAATACCCCTTGCCTTTGCTTTCTGATTTGTTTGCTCAGATTAAGGGGGCTAGTTGGTTTACTAAGATTGACCTCCGAGGGGCATATAATCTTGTTCGTATTAAACAGGGTGACAAATGGAAAACTGCATTTAATATGCCCGAAGGCCATTTTGAATACCTTGTGATGCCATTTGGGCTCTCTAATGCTCCATCTGTGTTCCAATCCTTCATGCATGATATTTTACGCAATTATCTTGATAAATTCATGGCTGTATATTTGGATGATATTTTGATTTTTTCCGATGATTGGGAGTCTCATGTGAAGCAGGTCAGGATGGTGTTCCAGATCCTTTGTGATAATGCTTTGTTTGTGAAGGGGTCTAAGTCCCTATTCGGAGTTCAGAAGGTCTCTTTTTTGGGTTTTATTTTTTCTCCCTCGTCTATGGAAATGGATCCTGTTAAGGTCCAAGCTATTCATGACTGGATTCAGCCCACATCTGTGAAGGGCCTTCAAAAATTTTGGGGCTTTGCTAATTTCTATCGCCGTTTCATTGCCAAGTTTTCCAGTGTGGTTACGCCCCTTACTGATTTGACGAAGAAAGGCGCTGATGTGACGAATTGGTCCTCTGCGGCTGTTGAGGCCTTTCAGGAGCTTAAACGCCGATTTACTTCTGCCCCTGTATTGCGTCAGCGGATGTTTCTCTTCCTTTTCAGGTTGAGGTCGACACTTCTGACATTGGGGCAGGGGCCGTTTTGTCTCAGAGAGAATCTGATGGTTCTTTGATGAAACCGTGTGCTTTTTTTTCCAGAAAGTTTTCGCCTGCGGAACGCAATTATGATGTCGGCAATCGGGAGTTGTTGGCTATGAAGTGGGCGTTTGAGGAGAGGCGACATTGGCTTGAGGGAGCTAAACACCGCGTTGTGGTCCTGACTGATCATAAGAATCTGATTTACCTCGAGTCGGCCAAGTGGCTGAATCCTAGACAGGCTCGATGGTCCCTGTTTTTCTCCCGTTTTGATTTTGTGGTCTCGTATCTTCCGGGATCTAAGAATGTTAAGGCTGATGCCCTCTCTAGGATTTTTTCGCCTGATTCTTCTGGAGTCCTTGAGCCGGTTGGCATTCCTAAGGAAGGGGTGATTCTTTCTGCCATCTCCCCTGATTTGCGGCGGGTGCTTCAGGAATTTCAGGCTGATAAGCCTGACCGCTGTCCAGTGGGGAAGCTGTTTGTTCCTGATGGATGGACAAGTAAGGTGATTTCTGAGGTTCATTGTTCAGTGTTGGCGGGTCATCCTGGGATTTTTGGTACCAGAGATTTGGTTGCTAGGTCCTTTTGGTGGCCGTCCTTGTCGCGCAATGTCCGTGCTTTTGTGCAGTCCTGTGGGACTTGCGCCCGAGCCAAGCCTTGCTGTTCCCGCACTAGTGGGTTGCTTTTGCCTTTGCCGGTCCCTGAGAGGCCCTAGATGCATATTTCCATGGATTTTATTTCGGATCTTCCTGTTTCCCAGAAGATGTCTGTTATCTGGGTTGTTTGTGACCGGTTCTCTAAAATGGTCCATCTGGTACCTTTGCCTAAGTTGCCTTCCTCCTCAGATCTGGTTCCATTGTTTTTTCAGCATGTGGTTCGTTTGCATGGTATTCCGGAGAATATTGTGTCTGACAGAGGTTCTCAGTTTCTCTCTAGGTTTTGGCGGGCCCTTTGTGCTAGGATGGGCATTGATTTGTCTTTTTCTTCGGCGTTTCATCCTCAGACTAATGGCCAAACTGAGCGAACTAATCAGACCTTGGAGACCTATTTGGGATGCTTTGTGTCTGCTGATCAGGATGATTGGGTGTCTTTCTTGCCGTTGGCCGAGTTTGCCCTTAATAATCGGGCTAGTTCGACTACTTTGGTTTCACCTTTCTTTTGTAATTTTGGTTTTTATCCTCGTTTTTCTTCTGGGCAGGTTGAGCCTTCTGATTGTCCTGGTGTTGATTCTGTGGTGGACAGGCTGCAGCAGATTTGGATTCATGTGGTGGACAATTTGACGTTGTCTCAGGAAAGGGCTCAACGTTTTGCTAACCGCCGTCGGTGTGTTGGTCCCCGGCTTCGTGTGGGGGATTTGGTTTGGTTGTCTTCTCGTCATGTTCCTATGAAGGTTTCTTCCCCTAAGTTTAAGCCTCGGTTTATTGGTCCTTATAAAATTTCTGAAATTATTAATCCGGTGTCTTTTCGTTTGGCTCTTCCAGCCTCTTTTGCCATTCATAATGTTTTCCATACATCTTTGTTGCGGAGATATGTGGTGCCCGTTGTTCCCTCGGTTGACCCTCCTGCCCCGGTGTTGGTTGAGGGAGAGTTGGAATATGAGGTTGAGAAGATTTTGGATTCTCGTTTTTCGAGGCGGAGGCTTCAGTATCTTGTCAAGTGGAAGGGTTATGGCCAGGAGGATAATTCTTGGGTTGTTGCCTCCGATGTCCATGCCACCGAGCTGGTTCGTGCTTTTCACTTGGCTCGTCCTGATCGGCCTGGGGGCTCTGGTGAGGGTTCGGTGACCCCTCCTCAAGGGGGGGTACTGTTGTGAATTCCGCTCTTGGGCTCCCTCCGGTGGTTGTAAGAGGCACTTTTGTGAGTTCTGCTCTTGGGCTCACTCTTGTGGTTTCAAGTGGTATGGCTGCTCCTTGGATTTAGCTGTCAGCAGCTGCTTCCACTGATTGTCTTTTCTGCTCGGCTATTTATGCCTGGCTCTTTCCTTCAGCCAGTGCCACTTGTAAATGGTTCCTGGTTGGATTCACATCTCTTTGGATTTCCCTGTTATCCTGACCAGTTCAACAAAGCTAAGTCCTTGCTTGCTCTTTTCTGTCCACAGATTGTGGACTTATCCGTTCTGTGCATTCAATGTTTGTCCAGCTTATCAGTATGGATTAATTCTGTGTTGCTGGAAGCTCTGGGAAACAGATTTACCCTCCACACCTTTAGTCAGTTGTGGAGATTTTTGTAAACTCTGTGTGAACCTTTTGTAGTGTTTTATACTGACCTAACAGTATTCCATCTTGTCCTATCTATCTAGCTAGACTGGCCTCCTGTGCTCATCCTGGTTTCATTCTGTGTATGTCTTTTTCCCTCTCCTCTCACAGTCATTATTTGTGGGGGGCTAATCTATCCTTTGGGAATTTTCTCTGAGGCAAGATAGCTTTCCTGTTTCTATCTTTAGGGGTAGTTAGCTCTTAGGCTGTGACGAGATGCCTAGGGAGAGTTAGGAGCATCCCACGGCTACTTCTAGTGTTGTGATGAGCTTAGGGACTGCGGTCAGTACAGATACCACTTTCTTCTGAGCTCGTTCCATGTTGCTCCTAAACCACCAGATCATAACATGGGCCTTCCTCAGGAAGCACTGATGGATTCCTGCCCAAACCAAGCATCATCACACAGGAAGTGGTAAAAAAACAAACAAGTAAGCCAGTTAAATTGACCCATGAGGGAATGATAGTAACTTTGACATTTAGTAGATAGAGATTTAGGAAAAATTAAAATAGGAAAAAAAATACATTTTAGTTTCAGACTACACTTTTAACCTACAGTGTTTTGAGGATGCAATGTAACACAACCAACATCTGCTTGGTGTAAAGCAGGCTGAGCTTCTGAGTTTGTTAACCCCTTTCTGACATGGGACGTACTATCCCGTCGAGGTGGGGTGGGCCCCCATGACCACGGACGGGATAGTACGTCCAGCGCGATCGGCGGCGCTCACGGGGGGAGCGCCGCCGATCGCGGCCGGGTGTCAGCTGTTTATCGCAGCTGACATCCGGCACTATGTGCCAGGAGCGGTCACGGACCGCCCCCGGCACATTAACCCCTGGCACACCGCGATCAAAGATGATCGCGATGTGCCGGCGGTATAGGGAAGCTTCCCGCAGGGAGGGGGCTCCCTGCGGGCTTCCCTGAGCCCCCCGCAGTAACGTGATGTGATCGCGTTGCTGCGAGGGTCTCACCTCCCTCCCTGCTTCCTCCAGCCCCGGATCCAAGATGGCCGCGGATCCGGGTCCTGCAGGGAGGGAGGTGGCTTCACAGAGCCTGCTCAGAGCAGGCACTGTGAAGGCTGCAGCGCTGCATGTCAGATCAGTGATCTGACAGAGTGCTGTGCACACTGTCAGATCACTGATCTGTGATGTCCCCCCCTGGGACAATGTAAAAAAGTAAAAAAAAAAATTTCAAAATGTAAAAAAAAATAAAAAAAAATATTCCTAAATAATGAAAAAAAAAAAAATATATTATTCCTCTAAATATATTTCTTTATCTAAATAAAAAAAAAAACAATAAAAGTACACATATTTAGTATCGCCGCGTCAGTAACGGCCTGACCTATAAAACTGGCCCACTAGTTAACCCCTTCAGTAAACACCGTAAGAAAAAAAAAAAACCGAGGCAAAAAACAACGCTTTATTATCATACCGCCGAACAAAAAGTGGAATAACACGCGATCAAAAAGACATATATAAATAACCATGATACCGCTGAAAGTGTCATCATGTCCCGCAAAAAACGAGCCGCCATACAGCATCATCAGCAAAAAAAAAAAAAGTTATAGTCCTGAGAATAAAGCGATGCAAAAATAATTATTTTTTCTATAAAATAGTTTTTATCGTATAAAAGTGCCAAAACATAAAAAAAGATATAAATGAGGTGTCGCTGTAATCGTACTGACCCGAAGAATAAAACTGCTTTATCAATTTTACCAAACGCGGAACAGTATAAACGCCTCCTCCAAAAGAAATTCATGAATAGCTGGTTTTTGGTCATTCTGCCTCGCAAAAATCGGAATAAAAAGCAATCAAAAAATGTAACGTGCCCGAAAATGTTACCAATAAAAATGTCAACTCGTCCCGCAAAAAACAAGACCTTACATGACTCTGTGAACCAAAATATGGAAAAATTATAGCTCTCAAAATGTGGTAACGCAAAAAATATTTTTTGCAATAAAAAGCATCTTTCAGTGTGTGACGGCTGCCAATCATAAAAATCCGCTAAAAAACCCGCTATAAAAGTAAATCAAACCCCCCCTTCATCACCCCCTTAGTTAGGGAAAAATTAAAAAAATGTATTTATTTCCATTTTTCCATTAGGGTTAGGGCTAGGGTTAGGGCTAGGGTTAGGGTTTGGGCTAGGGCTAGGGTTAGGGCTAGGGTTAGGGCTAGGGTTAGGGCTAGGGTTAGGGCTAGGGTTAGGGCTATGGTTAGGGTTAGGGTTAGGGCTAGGGTTAGGGCTAGGGTTAGGGCTAGGGTTAGGGCTAGGGCTATGGTTAGGGCTAGGGTTAAGGCTACAGTTAGGGTTGGGGCTAAAGTTAGGGTTAGGGCTATGGTTAGGGCTACAGTTTGGGTTGGGGCTAAAGTTAGGGTTGGGGCTAGGGTTAAGGCTACAGTTAGGGTTGGGGCTAAAGTTACGGTTAGGTTTAGATTACATTTACAGTTGGGAATAGGGTTGGGATTAGGGTTAGGTGTGTGTCAGGGTTAGAGGTGTGGTTAGGGTTACTGTTGGGATTAGGGTTAGGGGTGTGTTTGGATTAGGGTTTCAGTTATAATTGGGGGGTCTCCACTGTTTAGACACATCAGGGGCTCTCCAAACGCGACATGGCGTCCGATCTCAATTCCAGCCAATTCTGCGTTGAAAAATTAAAACAGTGCTCCTTCCCTTCCGAGCTCTCCCGTGTGCCCAAACAGGGGTTTACCCCAACATATGGGGTATCAGCGTACTCAGGACAAATAGGACAACAACTTTTGGGGTCCAATTTCTCCTGTTACCCTTGGGAAAATACAAAACTGGGGGCTAAAAAATAATTTTTGTGGGAAAAAAAAAGATTTTTTATTTTCACGGCTCTGCGTTATAAACTGTAGTGAAACACTTGGGGGTTCAAACTTCTCACAACACATCTAGATAAGTTCCATGGGGGCCATGTTTCCAATATGGGGTCACTTGTGGGGGATTTCTACTGTTTAGGTACATTAGGGGTTCTGCAAATGCAATGTGACGCCTACAGACCATTCCATCTAAGTCTGCATTCCAAATGGCACTCCTTCCCTTCCGAGCCCTCCCATGCGCCCAAACGGTGGTTCCCCCCAACATATGGGGTATCAGCGTACTCAGGACAAATTGGACAACAACTTTTGGGGTCAAATTTCTCCTCTTACCCTCGGGAAAATACAAAACTGGGGGCTAAAAAATAATTTTGGGGGGAAAGATTTTTTTTTTTCAATTTTCACGGCTCTGCGTTACAAACTGTAGTGAAACACTTGGGGGTTCAAAGCTCTCACAACACATCTAGATGAGTTCCTTAGGGGGTCTAGTTTCCAAAATGGTGTCACTTGTGGGGGGTTTCTACTGTTTCGGTACATTAGGGGCTCTGCAAGTGCAATGTGACACCTGCAGACCATTCCATCTAAGCCTGCATTCCAAATGGAGCTCCTTCCCTTCCGAGCCCTCCCATGCGCCCAAACAGTGGTTCCCCCCCACATATGGGGTATCAGCGCACTCAGAACAAATTGGACAACAAATTTTTGGGTCCAATTTCTCCTGTTACCCTCGGGAAAATACAAAACTGGGGGCTAAAAAATAATTTTTGTGGGAAAAAATTTTTGTTTTATTTTTACGGCTCTCCATTATAAACTTCTGTGAAGCCCTTGGTGGGTCAAAGTGCTCACCACACATGTAGATAAGTTCCTTAGGGGGACTACTTTCCAAAATGGTGTCACTTGTGGGGGCTTTCTACTGTTTAGGTACATTAGGGGCTCTGCAAACGCAATGTGACACCTGCAGACCATTCCATCTAAGTCTGCATTCAAATGGCACTCCTTCCCTTCCGAACCCTCCCATGCGTCCAAACAGTGGTTCCCCCCACATATGGTGTATCATCGCACTCAGGACAAATTGGGCAACAAATTTTGGGGTCCACTTTCTCCTGTTACCCTCTTGAAAATACAAAACTGGGGGCTAAAAAAATAATTTTTGTGGGAAAGATTTTTTGTTTTATTTTTACGGCTCTGCATTATAAACTTCTGTGAAGCACTTGGTGGGTCAAAGTGCTCACCACTAGGGTTGAGCGACCTTGACCTTTTTAGAGTCGAGCCGTGTTTCGCGAAACCCGACTATCTTAGAAGTCGAGTCGAGTGGAATCGGCCGATTATCGCGAAAAGTCGGGTATCGCCCGAAACACGAAACCCAATGCAAGTCAATGGGGGAGCATAGTCGGCAGTGAGTGAAGGCCAGGAAAACACCTACACTGCCCATTTTAATGGCAAAAACATCCATTCTTGTTAAAGAAGCTTGTCAATCGTAATTTACCTTATAATAATTGAAAGGCATTTGAAATTGGGGGTCATTTGGCTAAAGTTGTGGGGGGTAGGGCTGGTTCAAGTAATTAGTGGGCCCAGTAAATCTGGACCACGTCACGGCAGTGGAGCAGGGAGAGGTAAGTATTTCAACTTTGCAAGTGCTGTGATCCTGAGCAAGCAGGGGGGCCCACTCGTTGGCATTGGCACTGGCACAGGGCCCTTCAAAGTACAGCGGTGTGTTTGCACGGCGGGGGCGCCTCCCACCGGCAGCAACACTTTTGCGTACTATGAGAGGCCCTGTGCCAGTGACGTCGCCAACTAGTATTCCTCCCCCCACCTGATGAAGGAACCTGCACTTTCATCTGCACCTTCCTCTTTGTCCCCGTGTAAGGTGGTATGGTATGCGGGAAGAGGAACCTGACTTTCAGCAGGGTCACAATCTTGCTGTGTAGCGTGCACGGGGAATTTTGTGTTATGGGTCAATGTACCAGCAGACTCATCTATCACTGGCTGGGCAATGGGCAGGATGAGGAGGAAACACAGATATAGGCCCAAAGAATAAAGTGGGCTAAATGCAGTTCAAAATTGGTAACACAGGACTAACCAGGGGGCATTGCAGTGGAGGACAACTGGAATGAGAGGCTGACACAGAGAGTAGGCCCAAATCAGTAAGTAGTCGACATGCAGTTCAAAATTGGCAACCGTAGTAAACAGGCGGCCCAGCTTTGTTCAGTTGAGGAGAACAGCAAGGAGTGGCAGACACCGATAGTAGGCCCCAACCCAACTAGTAGGCCAAATGCAGTCTAACATTAACAACTACTTAACGAGAGCCTGAAAATGGAATTTCAGGACAGGAAACCAGGAGAACAGCAAGGAGTGGCAGACACCGATAGTAGGCCCCAAACCAACTAGTACGCCAAATGCAGTTGTTCCATTTAACCACAATTTAATGAGAGCCTGAAGATAGAAGTTCAGGAAAGGCAACCTGGAGAACACCTTGGAGTGTAACACACCATCTCTCTACACCCCATACCCAATTTGTAGGCCTAATGCAGCGTAGTTTCCAACAACTACTAAACGAGAGCCGGAAGATCGAAGCTCAGGAAAGGCAACCTGGAGAACACCTTGGAGTGGAACACACCATCTCTCTACACCCCATACCCAATTTGTAGGCCTAATGCAGTGTAGTTTCCAAGAACTACTAAACGAGAGCCGGAAGATCGAAGCTCAGGAAAGGCAACCTGGAGAACACCTTGGAGTGGAACACACCATCTCTCTACACCCCATACCCAATTTGTAGGCCTAATGCAGCGTAGTTTCCAACAACTACTAAACGAGAGCCGGAAGATCGAAGCTCAGGAAAGGCAACCTGGAGAACACCTTGGAGTGGAACACACCATCTCTCTACACCCCATACCCAATTTGTAGGCCTAATGCAGTGTAGTTTCCAACAACTACTAAACGAGAGCATGAAGATCGAAGCATTGGCGAGGAAACCTGGGGAACACCTTGGAGTGGAACACACCATCTCTCTACACCCCATACCCAATTTGTAGGCCTAATGCAGCGTAGTTTCCAACAACTACTAAACGAGAGCCGGAAGATCGAAGCTCAGGAAAGGCAACCTGGAGAACACCTTGGAGTGGAACACACCATCTCTCTACATCCCATACCCAATTTGTAGGCCTAATGCAGTGTAGTTTCCAACAACTACTAAACGAGAGCCGGAAGATCGAAGCTCAGGAAAGGCAACCTGGAGAACACCTTGGAGTGGAACACACCATCTCTCTACACCCCATACCCAATTTGTAGGCCTAATGCAGTGTAGTTTCCAACAACTACTAAACGAGAGCATTAAGATCGAAGCAATGGCGAGGAAACCTGGGGCACACCTTGGAGTGGAACACACCATCTCTCTACACCCCATACCCAATTTGTAGGCCTAATGCAGTGTAGTTTCCAACAACTACTAAACGAGAGCATTAAGATCGAAGCAATGGCGAGGAAACCTGGGGCACACCTTGGGGAGGCAGACACCGTTAGTAGGCCCTACCAAAGTTGTACCCCCAATGCAGTTTTAAAATTCCTAGAGGCTGAAAACAAGACTATTGACGCTCAGCTTTTTTCAAAGGAACACAGCTGAATTGAGTGGCGCAGACAGACACAGGTAGTAGGACTTAACCCAAAAATGTGGCTCACTGCAGCTTAAAAAAGTTACAGGGGTACACAAGCAGCAGTGCTCTGGGCAGTGGAGGACAATTTCAATAGTGGACCGCAGACAGACTTTGTACACCTACTATTAAAAAAAGGATGCTCTATGCAATTAAAAATAGGTTCCAGGGGTCCACGGGCAGCAGTGGTGTGGTCAGTGGAGGCCTAGTGGAAGGAGTGACCGCAGACGGGCATCGAAGGCCTAAAATAATAACACATGGCTGTAGGCAATTTTAAATTGGTTCCAGGGGTACACGGGCAGCAGTGGCCTGGTCAGTGTAGTAGTAGTAGAAAGAACGGACCGCAGACAGGCATCGAAGGCCTAAAATAAAAAAATTGGGCTAGCTGTTGGCAATTTTAAATTGGTTCCAGGGGTACACGGGCAGCAGTGGTGTGGTCAGTGGAGGCATATTGTAAGGAGTGACCGCAGACAGGCATCGAAGGCCTAAAATAATAACACATGGCTGTAGGCAATTTTAAATTGGTTCCAGGGGTACACGGGCAGCAGTGGTGTGGTCAGTGGAGGCCTAGTGGAAGGAGTGACCGCAGACAGGCATCGAAGGCCTAAAATAATTAAAACATATGGCTGTAGGCAATTTTAAATTGGTTCCAGGGGTACACGGGCAGCAGTGGTGTGGTCAGTGGAGGCCTAGTGGAAGGAGTGACCGCAGACAGGCATCGAAGGCCTAAAATAAAAAAATTGGGCAGGCTGTAGGCAATTTTAAATTGGTTCCAGGGGTACACGGGCAGCAGTGGTGTGGTCAGTGGAGGCATATTGTAAGGAGTGACCGCAGACAGGCATCGAAGGCCTAAAATAATAACACATGGCTGTAGGCAATTTTAAATTGGTTCCAGGGGTCCACGGGCAGCAGTGGTGTGGTCAGTGGAGGCCTAGTGGAAGGAGTGACCGCAGACAGGCATCGAAGGCCTAAAATAATAACACATGGCTGTAGGCAATTTTAAATTGGTTCCAGGGGTACACGGGCAGCAGTGGTGTGGTCAGTGGAGGCCTAGTGGAAGGAGTGACCGCAGACAGGCATCGAAGGCCTAAAATAAAAAAATTGGGCAGGCTGTAGGCAATTTTAAATTGGTTCCAGGGGTACACGGGCAGCAGTGGTGTGGTCAGTGGAGGCATATTGTAAGGAGTGACCGCAGACAGGCATCGAAGGCCTAAAATAATAACACATGGCTGTAGGCAATTTTAAATTGGTTCCAGGGGTCCACGGGCAGCAGTGGTGTGGTCAGTGGAGGCCTAGTGGAAGGAGTGACCGCAGACAGGCATCGAAGGCCTAAAATAATAACACATGGCTGTAGGCAATTTTAAATTGGTTCCAGGGGTACACGGGCAGCAGTGGTGTGGTCAGTGGAGGCCTAGTGGAAGGAGTGACCGCAGACAGGCATCGAAGGCCTAAAATAAAAAAATTGGGCAGGCTGTAGGCAATTTTAAATTGGTTCCAGGGGTACACGGGCAGCAGTGGTGTGGTCAGTGGAGGCATATTGTAAGGAGTGACCGCAGACAGGCATCGAAGGCCTAAAATAATAACACATGGCTGTAGGCAATTTTAAATTGGTTCCAGGGGTCCACGGGCAGCAGTGGTGTGGTCAGTGGAGGCCTAGTGGAAGGAGTGACCGCAGACAGGCATCGAAGGCCTAAAATAATAACACATGGCTGTAGGCAATTTTAAATTGGTTCCAGGGGTACACGGGCAGCAGTGGTGTGGTCAGTGGAGGCCTAGTGGAAGGATTGACCGCAGACAGGCATCGAAGGCCTAAAATAAAAAAATTGGGCAGGCTGTAGGCAATTTTAAATTGGTTCCAGGGGTACACGGGCAGCAGTGGTGTGGTCAGTGGAGGCATATTGTAAGGAGTGACCGCAGACAGGCATCGAAGGCCTAAAATAATAACACATGGCTGTAGGCAATTTTAAATTGGTTCCAGGGGTACACGGGCAGCAGTGGTGTGGTCAGTGGAGGCCTAGTGGAAGGAGTGACCGCAGACAGGCATCGAAGGCCTAAAATAAAAAAATTGGGCAGGCTGTAGGCAATTTTAAATTGGTTCCAGGGGTACACGGGCAGCAGTGGTGTGGTCAGTGGAGGCCTAGTGGAAGGAGTGACCGCAGACAGGCATCGAAGGCCTAAAATAATAACACATGGCTGTAGGCAATTTTAAATTGGTTCCAGGGGTACACGGGCAGCAGTGGTGTGGTCAGTGGAGGCCTAGTGGAAGGAGTGACCGCAGACAGGCATCGAAGGCCTAAAATAATAACACATGGCTGTAGGCAATTTTAAATTGGTTCCAGGGGTCCACGGGCAGCAGTGGTGTGGTCAGTGGAGGCCTAGTGGAAGGAGTGACCGCAGACAGGCATGGAAGGCCTAAAATAATAACACATGGCTGTAGGCAATTTTAAATTGGTTCCAGGGGTACACTGGCAGCAGTGGTGTGGTCAGTGGAGGCCTAGTGGAAGGAGTGACCGCAGACAGGCATCGAAGGCCTAAAATAAAAAAATTGGGCAGGCTGTAGGCAATTTTAAATTGGTTCCACGGGTACACGGGCAGCAGTGGTGTGGTCAGTGGAGGCATATTATAAGGAATGACCGCAGACAGGCATCGAAGGCCTAAAATAATAACACATGGCTGTAGGCAATTTTAAATTGGTTCCAGGGGTACACGGGCAGCAGTGGTGTGGTCAGTGGAGGCCTAGTGGAAGGAGTGACCGCAGACAGGCATCGAAGGCCTAAAATAAAAAAATTGGGCAGGCTGTAGGCAATTTTAAATTGGTTCCAGGGGTACACGGGCAGCAGTGGTGTGGTCAGTGGAGGCCTAGTGGAAGGAGTGACCGCAGACAGGCATCGAAGGCCTAAAATAATAACACATGGCTGTAGGCAATTTTAAATTGGTTCCAGGGGTACACGGGCAGCAGTGGTGTGGTCAGTGGAGGCCTAGTGGAAGGAGTGACCGCAGACAGGCATCGAAGGCCTAAAATAATAACACATGGCTGTAGGCAATTTTAAATTGGTTCCAGGGGTACACGGGCAGCAGTGGTGTGGTCAGTGGAGGCCTAGTGGAAGGAGTGACCGCAGACAGGCTTCGAAGGCCTAACATAACAAAAATGTCAATACAATGGTATTGTCAGTGGCAGGCATTGAAGGATGTATAGCCTAAGCGCATAGACTAAACATTGGTGGAGCTGTGAGATAATTTTGCAAGTGGTAGAGCACTGTTTGAGCTGGGGGGGGGGGACTGTCTTGTGGCCGGCGGTACAGGCCCAGGGCCCCTCATATTACAACGGTGTGTCTGACGTTGGGTGCGCACCACCACCGCCAGAGACACTTTATTGTACTAGGAGGGACCCAGTGGCAGTGCCGTCGACCAAAAGCGGGCACACCCACCTCTTCAGACAAACAGCACTCTCACGGGTGCTGTCGCCAAGTGTCGATACCACGGCCCCGTGTGGGGAGTTTGGCCATTTAGTGAGGTGTAAACATGTCGTATGCTGGACAATCAGGTGCAGAAAATTACGAGATTGGAAAAGGCATTCAGAATAGTCCACAGGCAAGACCTTTTCATAGGAAAGCTAGGTGTCGGCCGGGCAAGGTGGGGCAAAAGATTTCGAAATCCAGTTGTGGTTCATTTTAATGAAGGTTAGATCATCTACATTTTGGGTAGCCAGACGAGTCCTTTTTTCTGTTAGTATTGAACCTGCAGCACTGAATACTCTTTCTGATAGGACACTAGCTGCCGGGCAAGCAAGCTCCTGCAATGCATATTCTGCTAATTCTGGCCAGGTGTCTAATTTTGATGCCCAGTAATCAAATGGGAATGACGGTTGAGGAAGAACATCGATAAGGGATGAAAAATAGTTTGTAACCATACTGGACAAATGTTGTCTCCTGTCACTTTGAATTGATGCTGCAGTACCTGTCCTGTCTGCGGTCATAGCAAAATCACTCCACAACCTGGTCAGAAAACCCCTCTGGCCAACGCCACTTCTGATTTCTGCCCCTCTAACTCCTCTGGTCTGCTGGCCCCTGCAGCTCGTGTGAGAACGATCACGGGCGCTGTGTGCAGGGAATGCCAGAAGCAAACGGTCAACAAGAGTTGATTGTTTGGTTGCTAATATTAGTTCCAAGTTCTCATGTGGCATTATATTTTGCAATTTGCCTTTATAGCGAGGATCAAGGAGGCAGGCCAACCAGTAATCGTCATCGTTCATCATTTTAGTTATGCGTGTGTCCCTTTTGAGGATACGTAAGGCATAATCCGCCATGTGGGCCAAAGTTCCAGTTCTCAAATCTGCGGTTGTGCTTGGTTGAGGGGCAGTTTCAGGCAAATCCACGTCACTTGTGTCCCTCCAAAAACCAGAACCCGGCCTTGCCGCGCCACCAATTTCCAGTGGCCCCGGAAAAGCTTCCTCATTAAAAATATAATCATCCCCATCATCCTCCTCGTCCTCCTCCTCCTCTTCGCCCGCTAACTCGTCCTGTACACTGCCCTGGCCAGACAATGGCTGACTGTCATCAAGGCTTTCCTCTTCCTCAGCTGCAGACGCCTGATCCTTTATGTGCGTCAAACTTTGCATCAGCAGACGCATTAGGGGGATGCTCATGCTTATTTTGGCGTTGTCTGCACTAACCAGCCGTGTGCATTCCTCAAAACACTGAAGGACTTGACACATGTCTTGAGACTTCGACCACTGCACACCTGACAACTCCATGTCTGCCATCCTACTGCCTGCCCGTGTATGTGTATCCTCCCACAAAAACATAACAGCCCGCCTCTGTTCGCACAGTCTCTGAAGCATGTGCAGTGTTGAGTTCCACCTTGTTGCAACGTCTATGATTAGGCGATGCTGGGGAAGGTTCAAAGAACGCTGATAGGTCTGCATACGGCTGGAGTGTACGGGCGAACGGCGGATATGTGAGCAAAGTCCACGCACTTTGAGGAGCAGGTCGGATAACACTGGATAACTTTTCAGGAAGCACTGCACCACCAGGTTTAAGGTGTGAGCCAGGCAAGGAATGTGTTTCAGTTGGGAAAGGGAGATGGCAGCCATGAAATTCCTTCCGTTATCACTCACTACCTTGCCTGCCTCAAGATCTACAGTGCCCAGCCACGACTGCGTTTCTTTCTGCAAGAACTTGGACAGAACTTCCGCGGTGTGTCTGTTGTCGCCCAAACACTTCATAGCCAATACAGCCTGCTGACGTTTGCCAGTAGCTGCCCCATAATGGGAGACCTGGTGTGCAACAGTGGCAGCTGCGGATGGAGTGGTTGTGCGACTGCGGTCTGTGGACGAGCTCTCGCTTCTGCAGGAGGACGAAGAGGAGGAAGAGGGGGTGCGAACGGCTACAGCCAACTGTTGCCTAGACCGTGGGCTAGGCAGAACTGTCCCAAACTTGCTGTCCCCTGTGGACCCTGCATCCACAACATTCACCCAGTGTGCCGTGATGGACACGTAACGTCCCTGGCCATGCCTACTGGTCCATGCATCTGTTGTCAGGTGCACCTTTGTGCTCACAGATTGCCTGAGTGCATGGACGATGCGCTCTTTAACATGCTGGTGGAGGGCTGGGATGGCTTTTGTGGAAAAAAAGTGTCGACTGGGTAGCTCGTAGCGTGGTACAGCGTAGTCCATCAGGGCTTTGAAAGCTTCGCTTTCAACTAACCGGTAGAGCATCATCTCTAACGAGATTAGTCTAGCTATGTGGGCGTTCAAACCCTGTGTACGCGGATGCGAGGCTAAGTACTTCCTTTTTCTAACCATAGTCTCATGTAGGGTGAGCTGGACTGGAGAGCTGGAGATCGTGGAACTGGCGGGGGTGCCGGTGGACATGGCAGACTGAGAGACGGTGGGAGATGGTATTGTTGCCGCCGGTGCCCTAGATGCAGTGTTTCCTACTACGAAACTGGTGATTCCCTGACCCTGACTGCTTTGGCCTGGCACAGAAACCTGCACAGATACTGCAGGTGGTGCGGAAAATGGTGGCCCTACACTGCCGGAAGGGATGTTGCTTTGCTGACTAGCTTCATTGGCCGAGGGTGCTACAACCTTAAGGGACGTTTGGTAGTTAGTCCAGGCTTGCAAATGCATGGTGGTTAAATGTCTATGCATGCAACTTGTATTGAGACTTTTCAGATTCTGTCCTCTGCTTAAGGTAGTTGAAAATTTTTGACAGATGACTTTGCGCTGATCAATTGGATGTTGTTTAAAAAAATGCCAGACTGCACTCTTTCTAGCATCGGATACCTTTTCAGGCATTGCAGACTGAGCTTTAACCGGATGGCCACGCTGTCCTCCAACAGGTTTTGGCTTTGCCACGCGTTTTGGGCAAGATACGGGCCCGGCAGATGGAACCTGTTGCGATGTTGATGCCTGCTGCGGCCCCTCCTCCTCCGCTTCAGAACTGCTGCCGCCTGCACCCTGTTCCCCCAATGGCTGCCAATCGGGGTCAAGAACTGGGTCATCTATTACCTCTTTTTGTAGCTCGTGTGCAACTTTGTCTGTGTCACCATGTCGGTCGGTGGTATTGCGTTCGTGATGGGGCAACATAGTCTCATCAGGGTCTGATTCTTGATCATTACCCTGCGAGGGCAATGTTGTGGTCTGAGTCAAAGGACCAGCATAGTAGTCTGGCTGTGGCTGTGCATCAGTGCACTCCATGTCAGATTCAACTTGTAATGGGCATGGACTGTTAACTGCTTCACTTTCTAAGCCAGGGACGGTATGTGTAAAGAGCTCCATGGAGTAACCCGTTGTGTCGCCTGCTGCATTCTTCTCTGTTGTTGTTTTTGCTGAAGAGGACAAGGAAGCGACTTGTCCCTGACCGTGAACATCCACTAACAACGCGCTGCTTTGACATTTACCAGTTTCACGAGAGGAGGCAAAAGAGCTAGAGGCTGAGTCAGCAAGATAAGCCAAAACTTGCTCTTGCTGCTCCGGCTTTAAAAGCGGTTTTCCTACTCCCAGAAAAGGGAGCGTTCGAGGCCTTGTGTAGCCAGACGACGAACCTGGCTCCACAGCTCCAGACTTAGGTGCAATATTTTTTTTCCCACGACCACCTGATGCTCCACCACTACCACTACCCTCATTACCAGCTGACAATGAACGCCAACGGCCACGACCTCTTCCACCAGACTTCCTCATTGTTTTAAAAACGTAAACAAACTAACGGTATTTGTTGCTGTCACACAACTTACACGGTGAGCTATAACTTCAGTATGATTTAGCTACCCCTTTACAGGTGGGTGAGACCACAACGAAAATCAGGCACAATGTTACACACTCTGTTGTTGGTGGCAACAAATGAGAGAGATGCCACACACGCAGGACTGTCACTGAAGCACAAATGTAAATATTAATCTCCCACTGATTTGTTTTTTTTTTTTTTTTCAGGGAGACTTTAGGAAAAAAAAAATAATAGAATAAAATGATTTTTTCAGGAAGAATTTAGAAACCAAATAAAATAAAATGATTTTTTCAGGGAGAATTTAGAAAACAAATAAAACAAAAAAAGGCTTTCTATGGCCCACTGAGTGAGAGATGACGCACACAGGAGTCAGGAGTGGCACACAAGCCCAGAGGCCAATATTTATCTCCCACTGATTGATGTAGTGATTTTTTCAACTAGATTTTGGAACCCAAATCAAGCTAAAAAAATAATAGGCTTTCTATGGCCCACAATTGGAGAGAGAGAGAGAGATGGCACACCCAGGAGTCAAGACTGGCACACAAGCAGAAAGGGCAATATTAATCTCCCACTGATTTGTTTTTGTTTTTTTTTCAGGGAGACTTTAGGAAAAAAAAATAATAGAATAAAATGATTTTTTCAGGAAGAATTTAGAAACCAAATAAAATAAAATGATTTTTACAGGGAGAATTTAGAAAACAAATTAACAAAAAAAGGCTTTCTATGGCCCACTGAGTGAGAGATGAAGCACACAGGAGTCAGGAGTGGCACACAAGCCCAGAGGCCAATATTTATCTCCCACTGATTGATTTATTGATTTTTTCAGGTAGAATTTAGAACCGAAATCAACCAAAAACATAAATAGGCTTTCTATGGCCCACTATTTGTGAGAGAGATGGCACGCTCAGGACTGGCACACAAGCCCAGAGGCCAATATTAATCTCCCACTTTTTATTTTTTTTTCAGGGAAAATTTATAAACCCAATAAAAAAAAGATAAATAGGCTTTCTATGGCCCACTATCTGAGAGAGAGAGATGGCACGCTTAGGACTGGCACACAAGCCCAAAGGCCAATATTAATCTCCCTTTTTTTTTTCAGGGAGAATTTATAAAACCAAAAAAAATAAAAATAAATAGGCTTTCGATGGCCCACTATTTGTGAGAGAGATGGCACGCTCAGGACTGGCACACAAGCCCAGAGGCCAATATTAATCTCCCACTTTTTTTTTTTTGTTCCAGGGAAAATTTATAAACCCAATAAAAAAAATAATAAATAGGCTTTCTATGGCCCACTATCTGAGAGAGAGAGATGGCACGCTTAGGACTGGCACACAAGCCCAAAGGCCAATATTAATCTCCCTTTTTTTTTTCAGGGAGAATTTATAAAACCAAAAAAAATAAATAAATAGGCTTTCTATGGCCCACTATTTGTGAGAGAGATGGCAAGCTCAGGACTGGCACACAAGCCCAGAGGCTAATATTAATCTCCCACTTTTTTTTTTATTGTTCCAGGGAAAATTTATAAACCCAATAAAAAAAATAATAAATAGACTTTCTATGGCCCACTATCTGAGAGAGAGAGATGGCACGCTTAGGACTGGCACACAAGCCCAAAGGCCAATATTAATCTCCCACTGATTGATTTATTGATTTTTTTCAGGTAGAATTTAGAACCCAAATAAAGCAAAAAAAAAAAAAAAATGGGCTTTCTATGGCCCACTGAGTGAGTGATGATGCACACAGGAGTCAGGAGTGGCACACAAGCCCTGAGGCCAATATTTTTCTCCCACTGATTGATGTAGTGATTTTTTCAGGTAGATTTAAGAACCCAAATCAAGCAAAAAAATAAATAGGCTTTCTATGGCCCACTGACTGAGAGATGGCACACACAGGAGTCAAGAGTGGCACACAAGCCCTGAGGCCAATATTTTTCTCCCACTGATTGATGTAGTGATTTTTTCAGGTAGATTTTATAACCCAAATCAAGCAAAAAAATAAATAGGCTTTCTATGGCCCACTGAGTGAGAGATGGCACACACAGGGATGGCACTCTAGCAGAAATGTCAATCTTAATCTCCCACAAAAAAAAAAAAACAGGGAGTGTCCAACAATTACTATCTCCCTGCTGTAATCTCAGCCAGGTATGGCAGGCAGCAATAAGGAGTGGACTGATGCACAAATTAAATAAAAAGTGTGGACAAACAAAAAAGATAGCTGTGCAGAAAGGAAGGAATGAGAGGATTTGTGCTTTGAAAAAAGCAGTTGGTTTGCACAGCGGCGTACACACAGCAATGCAGCTATCAGGGAGCCTTCTAGGGCAGCCCAATGAGCTACAGCGCTGAGGGGAAAAAAAAAAAATGTAGCTTCCACTGTCCCTGCACACCGAAGGTGGTGTTGGGCAGTGGAAATCGCTACAGCACAAGCGGTTTGGTGGTTAATGGACCCTGCCTAACGCTATCCCTGCTTCTGACGAAGCGGCAGCAACCTCTCCCTAAGCTCAGATCAGCAGCAGTAACATGGCGGTCGGCGGGAACGCCCCTTTATAGCCCCTGTGACGCCGCAGACAGCAAGCCAATCACTGCAATGCCCTTCTCTAAGATGGTGGGGACCAGGACCTATGTCATCACGCTGCCCACACTCTGCGTTTACCTTCATTGGCTGAGAAATGGCGCTTTTCGCATCATTGAAACGCGACTTTGGCGCGAAAGTCGCGTACCGCATGGCCGACCCCGCACAGGGGTCGGATCGGGTTTCATGAAACCGACTTTGCCAAAAGTCGGCGACTTTTGAAAATGAACGACCCGTTTCGCTCAACTCTACTCACCACACATCTAGATAAGTTCCTTAGGGGGTCTTCTTTCCAAAATGGTGTCACTTGTGGGGGGTTTCAATGTTTAGGCACATCAGTGGCTCTCCAAACGCAACATGGCATCCCATCTCAATTCCTGTCAATTTTGCATTGAAAAGTCAAACGGCGCTCCTTCCCTTCCGAGCTCTCCCATCCGCCCAAACAGTGGTTTACCCCCACATATGGGGTATCAGCGTACTCAGGACAAATTGTACAACAACTTTTGGGGTCCAATTTCTTCTCTTACCCTTAGGAAAATAAAAAATTGGGGGCGGAAAGTTAATTTTTGTGAAACAATATGATTTTTTATTTTTACGGTTCTACATTATAAACTTCTGTGAAGCACTTGGTGGGTCAAAGTGCTCACCACACATCTAGATAAGTTCCTTAAGGGGTCTACTTTCCAAAATGGTGTCACTTGTGGGGGGTTTCAATGTTTAGGCACATCAGGGGCTCTCCAAACGCAACATGGCGTCCCATCTCAATTCCTGTCAATTTTGCATTGAAAAGTCAAACGGCGCTCCTTCCCTTCCGAGCTCTCCCATCCGCCCAAACAGTGGTTTACCCCCACATATGGGGTATCAGCGTACTCAGGACAAATTGTACAACAACTTTTGGGGTCCAATTTCTTCTCTTACCCTTAGGAAAATAAAAAATTGGGGGTGGAAAGTTAATTTTTGTGAAACAATATGATTTTTTATTTTTACGGTTCTACATTATAAACTTCTGTGAAGCACTTGGTGGGTCAAAGTGCTCACCACACATCTAGATAAGTTCCTTAAGGGGTCTACTTTCTAAAATGGTGTCACTTGTGGGGGGTTTCAATGTTTAGGCACATCAGGGGCTCTCCAAACGCAACATGGCGTCCCATCTCAATTCCTGTCAATTTTGCATTGAAAAGTCAAACGGCGCTCCTTCCCTTCCGATCTCTCCCATCCGCCCAAACAGTGGTTTACCCCCACATGTGGGGTATTGTCGTGCTCAGGACAAATTGTACAACAATGTTTAGGGTCTATTTTCTCCTGTTACCCTTGGTAAAATTAAACAAATTGGAGCTGAATTAAATTTTTTGTGAAAAAAAGTTAAAAGTTCATTTTTATTTAAACATTCAAAAACTTCCTTTGAAGCACCAGAAGGGTTAATAAACTTCTTGAATATGGTTTTGAGCACCTTGAGGGGTGTAGTTTTTAGAATGGTGTCACACTTGGGTATTTTCTATCATATAGACCCCTCAAAATGACTTCAAATGAGATGTGGTCCCTAAAATAAAATGGTGTTGTAGAAATGAGAAATTGCTGGTCAACTTTTAACCCTTATAACTCCCTAACAAAAAAAAATTTTGGTTCCAAAATTGTGCTGATGTAAAGTAGACATGTGGGAAATGTTACTTATTAAGTATTTTGTGTGACATATCTCTGTGATTTAATTGCATAAAAATTCAAAGTTGGAAAATTGCGAAATTTTCAAAATTTTCGCCATATTTCCTTTTTTTTCACAAATAAACGCAGGTAATATCAAAGAAATGTTACCATTGTCATGAAGTACAATATGTCACGAGAAAACAATGTCAGAATCACTGGGATCCGTTGAAGCGTTCCAGAGTTATAACCTCACAAAGGGACAGTGGTCAGAATTGTAAAAATTGGCCCGGTCATTAACGTGCAAACCACCCTTGGGGGTAAAGGGGTTAAAGGGAACCTGTCAATCCAGAGGTAAATTATTTACCATGTACATTATATGATAAAACTGACCTGGTAACATGATTCCCCAGGTCAGGATGAGTTTGAAGATACCAAACATGTATTGCTTTTTTATTTAAGTAGTGTGGGGTGTTAAATCTCGCTGTCAGAGATTAACAGTGGAATTTAACTGTTTAACAGGACTTCATGTCACTAAGCTTGCGATTTATGAAGGTAACTGCTTGCACCAGAAATTTTTAGGGGCTTCATAGCAAAAAGGCTGAATACTTACATGCATGCCAATTTTTAGTTATTTGATCCCATAAGTTTAATTTATATCTACATATTTCTTACTATACTTCACCAACTTAGACTACTTAGTGCTGATGCATCACACACAAATCGGATTGGAAAAATATTTAAACACAGGTTGTAATATAAAAAATAGCTAAAAAGCCAAGCCACTGTAGACATAGACACAGGGTCTTAAAAATAACACTGGGATTATAATGCTCCTGAATAATAATATTTGACCTACTCCATCCCCTTGAATAAATTTTTGTCCCTCTCTGTGCTTCCTGCACAAAATATGACTCTCACAATGTCCGTATTATGGTACATGACCTCCAAACAAACCACTCCAATAAAATTTTGCCTCCAAACTGTCCGTCCACATGAACTATAACAAGCAGTGTCTACCATTCTTAGCTATAACCATGACGATGTCCCTATTTTAGGTAACCTTACCATGCTGTCCATTTTCCATGCAGGGTCTTTTTTCACACTGCCCCATCACAATGTGTCCCTCCTACATTAACCAGTGTCTGAATATTTTCCCCTACTTGCTGTACTCTCACACTATTGCCCATGTTGTCCCCTCTCTATACTGCCCATTCCACACTACCTAGTATCTATAATGTAACTCCTCACATCACCCCAAACTACACATCACATCACTTAGATACTGTTACCTCATAGTTTCCCCATTCTGTCCCCTCACACATTACTCTCCACACATTGTCCCCGCACACTTCTATTATACTGTCTCGTAACAAATGTATCTCCCTATACTTCCACCTACTACTATTCCCCAATACTGTACCTTCACACATTTCTCCCCCAATCCTTTTCCATCACTCTTTTCTCTCCCATACTATCCCCTCACATTTTCCTCTCACACATTTGTCCCCCTCGATTGTTTGCTACCACACTGTTCCCCTATGCTTTTCACCCATACTGTTTTATCACAGTTCCCCCCTTCCTGTCCCTACACAATTCTCCTTAGTGTACTTTCCCCACACACATTTCTCTCCATACTGTGCCCTCACACTTTCCTTCATACAGTCTATACACACTTTTCTCCCACCATACTCTTCCTCTTTGTTTTTGGAGCACCCCCAGGGCAGCGGGGTACTCGGTACCGGGTCCTTCGGTTCACAGGGGGATGGTCTGGTGGCTGACCCAGTCCGTGGCCCTGGGACATGCGTGTAAAAGGGAAAGGTCTTTAAAGGGGAAATGTTCGTGACGTCACCTGTGGTATTCGGTCAGGGTGACCGACGTTGCTTTAAGGGGTCCGCTGGGGTGATGTTATGGCAGCTAGATGGTATACCTTCCCACAGGTGAAGTATGTCCCCAGGGCTTCCCAGTGTGTAGATGGTGAATGATAAATGGTGCATAGAAGAACGAGGACACAAGGTTGCAGTCTCTTTACCTTTACGGAAGGCTTCAGCATCCACAGTCCAGAGCACCAGATCACAGGGCAGACATAGTCCGGCCGGTTTGGAGGCAAGTCCAGAGTCCCCTTGTCCAGGTAGAAATCAGTAGCCTTCCTCTAGAACTGCAGAGTTGTAGTCCCATACTGCTAAGCTTCCCATAAGGTCCTCACAGATGTTGTATATGTTATGTCTCTCTCTCTCTCTCTGTCCCCCAGATGAATAGGACAAACCCGTATGACCGGTGGCTTGAGGCGTTTTACAGGGACTCTATCATGCCCCAGCCTCTAAGGGGTGCCACCTTGCCTCCTGGGTGTAGGGGCAGACAGGTAACGTGAAATTAGCTGTCCTGCCAGTCTCTGGAGCAAGGCATAAAGGATCGTTGCTCCCTCGGTGTTCCAGCTACTGGGATCCTGCACCTCAGAAGGAGGCAGCCTGTGTAGGGCTGTTCCCCTCTTGGTATCCACTCCTTTGCTACAACTTCTTTCACCCTCTCTGCAATACTGTTCTCCTTCAGTGTCTCTTTCTGGAAGCTGCAGCTCTCAGGGCATGCACAGCTCCGTGACCTTCTGTCTCAAACTCTGACAGGATCCCACCAGTACCAGGGACCAATTACCAGAGCAAAGCTCAGCCAGCAACTAACTAACTTCCTCCCCAGGCAACCAGTTTTACCTAAGTGTGAGGAGTGCCCTAATAAATACGAGCAGAGCTCCCCTGGTGGCCTGGAGTGTGAAATGTGTTGCATGTTTGTGATACCTGGATGCAGTTGTCCTTCTTTGCCTTTAACATCACCCTCCCCTAGGGGAGAATGACATTACTGCAACGACCAGGAACCTGGGGCGCTGCATTTTCTTTTACCAAACATTCCACTCACACTAGTACCCCCATAATGTCTTCTCACCCTATTCTCCTATACTGTCCCTGCACACTTTTCTCCTCATACTGTCCTCTCACAATTTTTCTCTCCATACTTTACGCTCACAATTTTCTTCCCATGTGATCCACTCATACATCCCCCATGCTGCCCCTGCACTCTCTCCCAGCCAATTTTCCCCTTATTTTTTTCTCCATACTGTTACCTAACATTTTCCCCTAAAACATATCCTCTCTCAAGTTATCCCTTCACACTTTCCTCCTGCACTGCCCTCCTACACTTTTCTATCATACTGTCTCTTGACAATTTCCCCATACTGTTCCTGTACACTTTCCACCTATAGTGTCCGCTCACACATTTCTTTTCCCATACTTCTCACATATCTCAGCCCATACTGTGGCTCAAATCTTTCTTTTCCAAACGCCTCCCTCACATCATTCTCTTACAAAGCGGTCCATTCACACTTGTCCCCCCATACTGCCCACACAATATTTTCTCTCCCATATTGTCCCCTTGTCCCTGACACTTTTCTCCCAACATGCTGTACCATAAAATTTCCCCCACATTGTCCCTTCAAACTCCCCACCCATATTGTTACCTCACACTTTTCTTCTACTAGACTGTCCCCTCACACTTTCCAACCCACTATAATGTTCCTTAACACATTTCTCCTGCTATACTCTCCCCTCATACTTTTCTCCAACAATACAGTCCCCTTACACTATCCAACCCACCTTCCTAATAAAACTCCTCTGTATCTTCAGCTCCTTTGGATCGCTTACCATATTATAAACTGTCCTCTTACTCTGTGGCACAGGAGTGACATCAGCAGCATGATCAGGTGATCGTGTCACCTGATTATATTTCTGATGTTGCCCTGACCACAGGCAGTGCAGGCAGTCAGATTTTTAATTCTTCTTGTGCCTGAAAGATGCAGTTTCAGTTTAGTGCTGGGAGCCGGCTCTCTACATGTTCTCTAATTTGGCTGTTAGTGTTACAATTGGTTCGGAGAACAGCAAATTCCACTCCAGGGAAACATCTCAGTCTGCTGCGTTATCCGGTTTGACAGTGCTTGATTTGCTAGAAATTCCCATCTATCTACACAATTACAGGCAGCATGAAACAGAGGCTGGTGGCAGGTTTATAGCCAGGTGTGTTTTTCTCTTAAACACTGTAGCATTTCAGATAAAAAAACATAATTTGAAGTGGTGTAGACCATAGTCAGAACTGTGAGTAATATGTAGTTGATTGACAGGTATCTCCATAAGCACACAAGTGAGAGATCTATTTATCAGTTAGAGTGATGCAGGGATAAACCAACCAGAGCTGGTGCTGGAATAGTCTTGATTCTGGCTATGGTCCTTTGTCAACTTTTCAAACTATGTGCCGGATTCGTCAAAGCTTTCACACCAAAATTCTGGTGTAAAGGCTGTGGAAAGTCACAACATTTAGTCCGTAATCGGAGATTTTTATTTATTTATTTTAAATATTTAGAAATGAGAGTCCTCAGTGGTTGATACCTTTTAATGGCTAACTGAAAAGATGGTAACAAATTGCAAGCTTTCAAGACTAATCAGGCCTCTTCATCAGGCAAAGACTAAAAGAAAATCTGAAGAATCACATATTTATACACAACACAGCACAGAGCTGTCATTATGGGAGAGTGATAAACAGTTGTGTCCATAGATATTGGAAAGTTGTGCATTGTGTCGATGCAGTTGCATGATTTGCAGCTGCTAGACAGCTTGAGTACATGTAAGGATTCCCTAACAAACAGGCAATCCCCATATGTATTCAAGCTGTATAGCAGCTGCAAATCATGCAACTGCATCGACACAAACTAAATCTCCGAGCACGCCAAAATACTCGGAGACAACCTGAGCATGCTCTGAGAAACTCAAGTATCGAGCATACTCGCTCATCACTAATCATTTTATATTTTTTTTCTCTTAAAATGCAATCTGTAATTTCATATTTTTTTTCTTTCTTACGAATTAGTCATCCAGTTTAAGTTTTGCTTGGCTTCTCAGAATAAAAGCTGTGGTTTCACATTTTTTTTCATAAAAAGCAAAAAGAATATTGTAATATACCTGCTATGGCAGTTTGGTCCTCATGCCACTGGTATCATGGATGGTCCTCATGCCACTGGTATCATGGACAACTGATGCATTTCAGTGGTTTTTGTTCACTATCCTAATATTTTGTGACTAATGTCAAACGTAAATAATAAGTATTGTCATATTATCAATGATGCTTACAATTTAAATTTTTTTTCTCTCTAATAGTATTAAAACCTTTTTTTTCCTTTATTTGAGAAAAAGCTAAATGCTATAACATTGGTCAAACATACTAATTTATATATTCGTAAGGGGATGAAAGTTATGCAATTAGCCATTAGCATTGTTAAAGTCATTTAAGTCTCCTTTGATTAATTAGCTGGCGTGTGTCATGGGATGAAAGCTTGAATTTTTATGCTTTCACTATTTTTTCCTTAGTTCTATACATCTTGTTACCTTGTTACTTTCATTGCAGCAAAGAAAAAATAATCTCAGGAGGCTGATTGTTATGATTGCTATGCATAACTATGCTCAGTCACATTATGGAGCAGAACACACTGTGAGTTTTTTAGTACCTAGCATATTAGATTTAGAAATTCAACATGAAATGATCCTTTATCTTTTATCCATATACATTGCCAAGGAAATCACTGTGAAATGAAATGCTGAATTTATATATTTTCCCTATCGGTTATAGCAGAGTTGGGTTTGTCATTTGGAGCAATTTACTTCGATGATGGTGTACTGTTTCAATGAACTGAATATGCGGTATATAGTCGACTGTAAGCTGAGTTTTTCAGCACATTTTTTACGCTGAAAAAGCCCCCCTCAGCTTATACTCGAGTGAGGGTCCCGTAAGACAGAGGGGGAGCAGCAGGTCACAGGAGGCAGGAGTCGGCTGCTGCGGCTAACACCTGTGCCCACTGCTAAAGAGAAATGAATATTCACTTCTCTCCCCTCCCATGGGCATGGAAGGCAGTGAATATTCATTTCTCTTTAATATTGGGCACAGAAGTCGCAGCCTCCTGCTTCCAGAGTGGCCGGGCGACCACGTGTAACCGCTACTTAAGGGAATGAATATTCCCTGCTCTCCACTCCTGTAGGTTGGGAGGGCAGGGAATACTCTTTCCTTTTAATAGTAGCCACAGCGGCTGAGGTTACTGTTGCCGCTATTAAAGAGCAATGAATATTCACTGCCCTCCACGCCCATAGCCCAGCATGGAGAGCAGTGAGTATTCTGTCAGCTGTCCTCAACTTGTAAGCAGCGCATGACATCACTGCCATGTGCTGCTTACAAGCATAAATCAGCTGTCTGGCATCGGAACAATACTGTTATGAACAGGTAATTCAGAACCACAATGGACCTTGAAGTTCAGAGCACACAAAGTGACCTGACATTTACCAAAAACATAGCACGAGCTCTGAGACGTGGAAACTCTGCTGACCGCAATCCCTAATCCTATCACACCACACTAGAGGTAGCCGTGGATTGCGCCTAACGCTCCCTATGAAACTCGGCACAGCCTGAGAAACTAACTAGCCCTGAAGATAGAAAAATAAGCCTACCTTGCCTCAGAGAAATTCCCCAAAGGAAAAGGCAGCCCCCCACATATAATGACTGTGAGTAAAGATGAAATACAAACACAGAGATGAAATAGATTTAGCAAAGTGAGGCCCGACTTACTGAATAGACCGAGGATAGGAAAGATAGCTTTGCGGTCAACACAAAACCCTACAAACAACCACGCAGAGGGGCAAAAAGACCCTCCGCACCGACTAACGGTACGGAGGTGCTCCCTCTGCGTCTCAGAGCTTCCAGCAAGCAAGAAAAACCAAAATAGCAAGCTGGACAGAAAATATAGCAAACAAAAATAACACAAGCAGAACTTAGCTTATGCAGGATAGACAGACCATAGGAATGATCCAGGAGGAAGCAAGACCAATACTAGAACATTGACTGGAGGCCAGGATCAAAGCACCAGGTGGAGTTAAATAGAGCAGCACCTAACGACTTAACCTCATACCTGAGGAAGGAAACTCAGAAGCCGCAGTACCACTCTCATCCACCAAAGGAAGCTCATAGACAGAACCAGCCGCAGTACCACTCACGACCACAGGAGGGAGCTTTGCCACAGAATTCACAACACAATACGCTGCGAGGGAGCACAGGAAGGTAAGTAGGATGGTTTATTTTTTAATGTTTTTCTGATGGGGGCCAGGCATACCAGGATGGGGATGAGGGGGTCATCCATACCAGGATAAGGATGAGGAGGACATGCATACCAGGATAGGGATAAGGAGGCCAAGCATACAAGGATGGGAATGAGGAGTCATGCATACGAGGATAGGGATGAGGGGGTAATGCATAACCCAGCTTTTACTCGAGTCAATACGTTTTTCCAGTTTTCCCAGTTTTTTTGTGGTAAAATTAGATACTTCGGCTTATATTCGAGTAAATACGGTAATATCATAGTTCACAAGCAGAATAAAGAAATACAGCTCTACCAGCTTTGCTATATGTAATATTTACACTTAGCTTCTTAAACTTATTGTGTGATAAATGATCTTGGGAACCATTTGGCACTTCAGGGAGCTATACAGGAACAAAATTCTCCAGAGATAGTTATTTATCATGTACCTCTGGTTTTGAAGAGTAATAAAACAAGTAAATTCTGCTCCATGCCCCTTACCATCCCATTGCTTAATAATGTAACATATATATATATATATATATATATATATATATATATATATACTGTATACATACACAGTGGAGAAAATAAGTATTTGATATACTGCCGATTTTGCAAGTTTTCCCACTTACAAAGAATGGTGAGGTTTGAAATTTTTATCGTAGGTACACTTCAACTGTGTTGGATAGAATCTTTAAAAAATCCAGGAAATCACATTGTATGAGTTTGACATAATTAATTAGCATTTTATTGCATGAAATAAGTATTTGATACAATAGAAAAACTGAACATAATATTTGGTACAGAAATCTTTGTTTGCAATTTCAGTTCTTGACAAGTTTTGCACACACTGCAGTAGGGATTTTGGCCCACACCACCATACCGATCTTCTCCAGATTTTTCAGGTTTTGGTACTTTCACTGGGCAACATTGAGTTTCAGCTTCCTGTAAAGATTTTATATTGGATTCAGGTCTGGAGACTGGCTAGGCCACTCAAGGACCTTGAAATGCTTCTTACGGAGCCACTCCTTAGTTGCCCTGGCTGTGTGTTTTGGGTCATTGTCATGCTGGAAGACTCAATCATGATTCATCTTTAATCTTCTTACTGAGAAATGTAGGTTGTTGGCGAAAATTTGGTGACAGCTCTTTAGTCTTGGCCATGGTGGAGAGGCTGAAGTGTGATTGATTGTATAGACAGGTGTCTTTTATATAGGCAACAAGTTCAAACAGGTGCAACTAATAGAGGTAATGAGTAAGAGGGCTTCTTAAAGAAAAACTATCAGGTCTTAGGGAGACAGAATTCTTGCTGATCAAATGCTTATTTCATGTGATAAAAGGCAATTTAGTTATTTAAAATCATACAATGTGATTTTCTGGATATACTTAAAGATTCTGTCTCTCACAGTTGAAGTGTATTTACGATAAAAATTGCAGACGTCTCCATTCTTTGTATGTGGGAAAACTTGCAAAATCATCTGTGTATCAAACACAGATACACATATTTTGCCGACTGTAATTGCTTATATATAATATAGATATATATAAAATAAGATAATCAATGTAATATAATCTGTCACTGTTGTTTCAAGAACAATATTGCCAATGCATTGACTAACATAATTGCAACGTACTTTATCATTTGTATTTATTTTTGTTTCTTTGTCCTTGCTTTCCTATCTAACCGCATATAGCTGTTACAGAAATGTGAGTTTTCGGAAAAGCCACTGGTCAATAATCATCAGAGAGCAAAAGAAATTTCCAGTATCTAAAAAGCTGGTAAAGTACTGATGAAAAGGAATTATCATCTCAAAAAAGAGTGGATGGCAACTTACAAGGTATGCAAATTGGAAAAGTCTTGGACATATTTTGCTCATTCACAAAAAAAGTTGTAACTCGTTGTTGGCAATGAGAAGAAGAAAACCATGGAATAGGACATTACCAATAAGGGTAAAAAGAAATAAAATTAGGCTGCAAGGCTGGAAGAAAGTCTCTTGCTGCGAAAAATGTAGACAAGGATTCTTTTTACATTACTCATTTTTTTCAATTAAGAAAAAAACAATTGGTATTGTGTTGAAACAGGTAGTGTAAAAAAAGGAACCCTTGTCTACAGCAGGAGACTTTCTTCCAGCTGTGTAGTCTATTCAAAGTGTTTTTTTAAATCCTTATTGGTGAAGTTTATCTGGAGACCCCCCCAGCCATGATGTAGCAGAAGCTTGTCTTAAAAAGATGGATGTATTCTACACAGGTGAGCAATGCCAATGTTTTATCTCATTGTCCTATAACAGGGTCACCATATTTGTGCGACTTTAAAGCTTTATTGTTATATCCATAATATCTGCATCTTCTTTAAAGGGTAATCATACTTTCAAGTAACTTTTAAGAATAAGCGGTCATATGTGGACTTGAAGAATCACAATATTTCTGGCCATTACAGGACTTGTGTTGAGCATTTATCAGCAGTTATCCACTCTACAGATTCTATTTATTCATTTGCATTTGACTCTGAGCTTGTGGGAGCAGAATATCTGCTATGATGTCTCCCATATACAGCACAGCACACCAAGAGGGATTCCTGCTCTCCATTCTTTAATTGGCACAAAGAATCAGAAGAAAATTATTGCAAAAATTATTCCCCTTGAGAAAGCAAGTTATGTAACATGCGAAATGCGTGTTGAGAACTTTCTTTTTGTTTAGAAACAAACCAAGCTGATTTAACTTATGGGTAAGATGGTCTCTCTATATTTTCAAGTATAACCTATGTGCTAAGGATATTGCTGGGAATTTTGACCATTGTGTCTTTTCCAGGGGAGATTTCAAATATGCCCATCAGTTTACTTTCATACTATTTCTACATACTTTCTACTTATATCGTCAATTGTTACCTGTCTGTTTGTCTGTTCTATTTTTATTAGGTTTAGGTTTAGGTTTATGTGTTCAGTATTGAATGTTGCTGTATTCTGTTGCTCACTATATGCTTTAGGTACAGTTAAGATGCCATTTCAATTGCAACGTTTATGTACACTTGTCTGCATGTACCTTTGATTTTAATGTTTTTTTTAATCTAAGTTTGTACAGTGGGGGGGAAGAGTGAGATTGTAAGGAGGAGCTATGTCAGCTCACACTACTTCAGGCGTCACGTCCGATCCCCCATTGAACCCGTTGAAGCGCCAGACCGGCGCGAAACGGCCGTCGTTCTGCTCCCGCATCCCTATGTTACACACCCCTGTGCCGTGAAGACTTTTACCAAATAAATACACCTGCATAAGAAGATCGGTGAGTGCTGCCACTTTCTTTTTCTTCATATCCACGCTATCTGGTTTTCTGGCTATAGCACCCGAGATCGGGGGGATCAGCTGAGGCTAATTAGCCTGAAGCGGAGGTAGTCAGCTGCAGCGGTGGTGCGGTCAGCTGTGCTCTCGTAGATGATTCATGTCTGGACTGTTTATGACCCTGCACACCAAGTGACTGCAGCTTGTTGACTCACTGGGAAGCATTTCACGCCTCAGTCACTGCGTATTCAGAGGATATATCCTTACTGACTTCAGTAATCATGGAAGCAGAAGCTGGTCCCGCAAGCACAGGTGTTCAAGCCGGCCGGGTAGGTGTAAATAATTATTTTAAGGAATGCGAGGAAGCAGATGAGGTGCAAACGTTAAGTACCAAGGCTTTGGAGCACAGATTGCTTAATCTCTCAGAAAGAGAAATTAAATTGTTTTGGACAAACAACTCCTTATCTTCCTATGTAGACAGTGGGCGAGTACCAAGAGGTCTGAGGGTCTGGAAAGAGATCTCGCATTTTTCCGGTGACTCTAATTTCCGTACCGAATGGGAGCAGATTATGCTCAAGTGCTCGCAGGAGTTGTTAGCACTAGTGCTTAAATCTAACATCCAGAACTACGAGACGATTGAAACAGATATACATAAGACACAAGCGGAATTGCAGACCAGACTCACAGACAGTCAGTGGGTCTCACTCAAAAAGAAAATGGAAACAAGACTCGTCCCTATACAGGCCGATATTAAACAGAAGAAGCGTGATAAATTTATACGTGATAAGAAAGATTTTGAACTCGGACAAGTTTTCACATGGAATAAGCAGCAGAGATTAGACGGCATACAAAATTATGGTTCTAATAAATTCGGTCAGAATAAAAGGAAATTTAGGAGACGCCGTACTTCTCTTAGAAAAGACTATATTACTACCGAATCAGATTCCAGCCAGAGTGAGGGAGCCACTACCTCCGGCAACCTGAGAGAAGGCCTGGGTATGGTCGGAACCCCCGGGGCAGATCTCCCTTTAGGAGAAGACGGACACGCCGGGGAGGCAAGAGAAGATCGGCAGGTGCAAGAACGCAAGAGAAAATTCGTGTCGTGGAGACAGAGGAGATAATGGAACTCCACGGTCAGCATGTAGTTAATCTCACCGACCATACACTTAATGCCGCTCACCTTTCACTACTCGCAAAAGGATTAAATTTTTGCATACCAAATGACTTTGATGTGACAGAGTTTAAGATCGATTTATTCAAGTCAGTTCGTAAAATCCACTTGTATAAACATTTTTTGCATAGTTCCCCAGTACAGGGTGCAGCCATGACTGCTCAACCTTGCAATGTAGGACCCCTAGGGTTCATGGCAGGAGCAGGTTTAAACACATTATCTGATGTCCACGGGGAGGCGACGTTGCTGTTGGATCTTACAGAGGACGAATCACATACCCCGACATATCATCCAGCCTCCATAACATCGTTCAAAGGGGGCATTAAATCCAAATATATGCCTCCAGTTTCACCAGGAAACATCATAGATCTGTTCGAAACACAAGTCATCAGAGACGTAGAAGCTTTGATATATCCCAAAGCCCCCAAGAATATATCAGCAGAAGAGCATAAGGCCTTAAAAGAAATTAGAAATTGGCATGATACTATTGTCCGACCAGCGGATAAAGGGGGGAAGACAGTATTGATCCCAAGAGATATGTACATTAAAGAGGCATATAGGCAGTTGAGCGATGAGAATACTTATAGAAGACTGCGGGGTGACCCTACGGAAAACTTCAAAAAAGAACTGAGGACACTACTAAGAACGGCGGTAGAGATTAATGTCATTGATAGGAATAGAGCGGAAAAGTTGCTGCCGGAGTTCCCCATTAAGCCACATTGGTACCATGTCCCCAAAATTCACAAAACCCTTATAGACCCACCCGGCCGACCCATTGTGTCGGGGGTGGGATCTATAACGGAACCACTTTCCAAATATGTTGATTGGTTATTACGTCCGTTATTGGTACATATTCCATCCTATACTAAAGATACGGGGGCGTTTTTGAGGCATATTCACCAGTTTACTTGGCAACCCAATTTCCAATTAGCATCAATTGATGTCACGAATCTATACACACGTATTCCACAAAAACAAGGAGTAGATTCTATACGTTTAATTTTGGAAACCACGCAAGAGGAAAGTTCGGTTATTAATTTTATTTGCGATAGTCTCAAATTTATCTTAACGCATAACGCTTATACTTTTATGGACCTCTGGTACCTGCAGGTGGTTGGTACTGCAATGGGGACTCCGGCAGCTTGTACGTTCGCGAATCTTTTTCTAGGGCACTTCGAGGAAGTATATATGTATTCGCTCAATAACCTCTTTTTGAAGCACATCAAATTATACTTACGTTATGTCGATGACATGTTTCTTATTTGGGACGGATCGGAGGAGGAGTTTGACAATTTTACATCCTACCTGAACAGTAATACGATGGGGATGTCTTTCACATCTACCTTTGGAGGACTACATCTAGATTTCCTGGACGTGGCAATTGATGTAATCGACGGGGCTATACAAACGTCCGTATACCGTAAATCAGTTTCCACTAATGCACTAATGCACTTTAGCAGCTATCACCCTAGTCACACAAAGCGGTCACTGCCGTATGGTCAATTTGTAAGGACTAGAAGGGTCAATAACACACAAGGGGAATTTGATAGACAAACACAGGAATTAGAACACCGTCTGAAAGATAGAGGTTATCCTGACCAGGTATTACAGGAAGCACGAAAGAAACTGAACAATAGATCCGTAGGAAGCAGCAATACCAATACTCCCGCAGGCAAAAAATTCACGTTCTGCTTTAAATATGGCCCCATGGACCAGCATATTCGAGCAGCCATTAGAAATAATTGGCACTTGCTGAGTAGAGATAGCGATTTAGCTGACATAGTAGCCAAAGGTCCTTTGGTCTCAAATAGAAGAAGTACCAGAATAAGAGACTTAATAGTGCAGAATCGGATCACTCCCATTAGAACCCATAGTTGGCTAGATCGAGGGGTCCCTTTAGGGAATCATCGATGCGGACATTGCAAGTATTGTCAACAGCATGTCACAGACAGGATTTTGCATATTGGACCAGTCAAACACAAAGTGATGCAATTTATAACTTGCAAAACTAAACACGTGGTTTATGTGATATACTGCCCATGTGAGCGTTTCTATATAGGGAAGACCATTAGATGCCTTTCAGTGCGGTTCAGAGAACATTGCAGATCCGTTATAACAGAAAAAGGTGCACCCAGGCTTATAACACATATAAGGGAAGAACATGGAGGTAATGCGGGTGTATTGTCATTCGCAGGGATAGAACAGATTAAACCGCCCACACGAGGAGGTGATTATCACAATACACTATTAAGGTGTGAGGCGACTTGGATCATGAAAACGGGAGCCATGGGCCCTGCTGGTCTTAACGACAAAATAGACATGTCCATATTTTTTTGACCGTTATCCTCATTTTAGGTATAAAACACGCTTCTCTAGTTTTCCGTATGATCCTTTACCTAATTGATATGTCTCATATAGGGACAATATGGTCTATCTTGGGTCTGTTATCTCGCTAGTGTAGTTGGATAAGACATTATCAATAGAGTTATATATGAGGAAAAGAAGGAGTCATAATAGGAAAAATAGTAAAAATAGTGAAATATAGAGTATAAGTGAGTGTAAGCGCTAACAGTCTTTATCATAAGGATATAAGGTTTATGTGTTCAGTATTGAATGTTGCTGTATTCTGTTGCTCACTATATGCTTTAGGTACAGTTAAGATGCCATTTCAATTGCAACGTTTATGTACACTTGTCTGCATGTACCTTTGATTTTAATGTTTTTTTAATCTAAGTTTGTACCGTGGGGGGGAAGAGTGAGATTGTAAGGAGGAGCTATGTCAGCTCACACTACTTCAGGCGTCACGTCCGATCCCCCATTGAACCCGTTGAAGCACCAGACCGGCGCGAAACGGCCGTCGTTCTGCTCCCGCATCCCTATGTTACACACCCCTGTGCCGTGAAGACTTTTACCAAATAAATACACCTGCATAAGAAGATCGGTGAGTGCTGCCACTTTCTTTTTCTTCATATCCACGCTATCTGGTTTTCTGGCTATAGCACCCGAGATCGGGGGGATCAGCTGAGGCTAATTAGCCTGAAGCGGAGGTAGTCAGCTGCAGCGGTGGTGCGGTCAGCTGTGCTCTCGTAGATGATTGTTCTATTTTTATATTTGCTTGAAATTACTGTATTTTTACTGGTTGGGTTAAAATAAACTCCTACTTATTCTCCTGTTTTATCATCAATCACCAATATCCTAAACTTATATACACCTCAACAGCAATATATAATAAACGCTTTCTCCGTCTAGCGAGGAGAAAAAATAGAGGAATCCACAAGATAATAAAAATGTATGAAATTTATTACAAAAAATTATATACAAAATATAAATGGCAACAGATTCAAACAATACAAAGGAATCTAGATTAAAAAACAGACGGCAGATGGGCAAAAAATGGAAATATAGCTATTTCATAGCACCTAGTATGTATACAAAATTGATAGCATAATCCTGACCTTCTATATCCCAGAATATAGTAAAATGTAGTAACATGCAACACTGCTGCAACCCTATACTGATATAGGCAACACATGAACTAACAGCAAAAATCCAGATATATAAAACAAACTAAGGGATAAATAACTTAGGCCAAAGAAAGTTGACAAAAGGATATTAATAGCAAAAAGGCTATTCAAAACCACACCAAGAGTACAAAGTGTCAAAAGATCAATTAGTCCCAATTTGACAAGACTGATCACTCTTTAGGGTGAAAAAATGTACGGCTATGCCTATAATACCCCAAGTCAGCTAGAATGGTGTGCTAAATACCTAACATAGACTCAGAATGGAAAAATGGGTATAACTTACATAATGTATTTAGAAGGTGCGAGTGCTGCACCCGTGCCGTTACCCCGACAGCGCCGTTTCGCCTACCAGGCTTCTTCCCTATGGGGGCCGAATGTTTTATCATGTTTATTTGAAGTAATTTTACACCCTTTTTGTGTGGAATTCTTGGGCCACAATCCGTGACAGTAATCCACACACAATGTATCTGCGAAAACTCTTGTATCTAACAGTTTTGAACAGTGTAAATGTGATTTTAGATTTGGGGTGAAGTAATAGACTTGTTATAAAGCTAAGCACAATATTTCAGCATCTCTCTTTTAGTGTTTTCTCTGTTTGCTCCTCACTCTTCCTGCTCACTGTAGAGTATAAATGGCACGCCATAAACGGCGATAAAGGGGCAGGATGGCATACTGGGAACCGCACCTGTCCCTAGCACTTAAATGGGGCCCTGGCTTTCCCTTATCTCAGGGGTACCTATGATGGTTAGGAGGCCCGAGCCACCAGCGTATCCCTATCTCCTGTGCAGGCCCTTTCAGGGGCCCCCTTTCCCCCCAAAGGAGGTGGACTGCACCAGTGTAATAATACAACAAATAACAGGGTATACAGACAAGGTAACTAAAAGTCTCAAACTCATCAAATGCTCACACAACCACAACCAATCTCTGTAAATAAACCTCCAACACCAAAACTACGCTCCTTCAACCTCCAAGCCAGGCAGTAGAACTGATCACTGGCACTAGCTGAAGTCAGGACTGGGTCTATATAGAGGATCAGATTACAAAATCCACTTCAGCTGAGAGACCCAGCTCTCAGCAACTTAATAATAAGGTTAACTCCTGCACTGCTGGCACAAAGCAGCTAGGTCAGAATACAGGTGAAGAGCTTCTGTTCACTGTGTGTGAACGAGGCCCAGAGCGCTGTGGTTCTCTGGAACCTCTCTGTCGCGGTAGCCCCGTGACAGTACCTCCCTTCTACGAGGGACCTCCGGAACCTCATGACCAGGTTTCTCAGGATGAGCTGTATGAAATGCCCGAACCAACCTAACCGCATGGACATCGGCAGCAGGTACCCACATCCTTTCCTCAGGACCGTACCCTCTCCAGTGTACCAGATATTGTAGGGATCGACGAACTAAATGAGAATCCATAACCCTGGAAATCTCGAACTCGAGACTTCCATCAACAAGGACCGGAGATGGAGGTGAAGGGGACTGATTGGATGGTGCCACAACCTTTTTGAGTAAGGAGCGATGAAAAACGTTATGGATCTTAAATGACTGAGGCAAAGCCAGCCAAAAAGCAACGGAATTCACGACGGCCACTGAGGGAACTCTCAGCTTAATATTTTTTGAGGACAACCAAACCCAATCACCTACACACAGGTCCGGACCTTCCACACGTCTCCGATCAGCCGCATTCTTATACCTGGAACCCATCCTCTTTAATTTATCAAGAACCCCTTGCCATACAGACGTGATGGATGAAGAAAACCTCTCCTCTTCAGGAGGAATCCCTCCTATTAAATGCACTAGATTGAGGATGAAAACCATATGCCCCGAAAAACGGAGACTTACCAGTAGACTCATGAGTACGATTGTTTATAGCAAATTCTGCTAACGGTAAGTACTTAACCCAGTCCTCTTGATTCTCTGAGATGAAACACCTGAGATAAGTCTCAAGATTTTGATTTACGCATTCAGTCTGTCCATTGGATTGAGGATGAAAAGCTGAAGAAAACGACAAATGAGTCCCCAGCCGGCTGCAGAAAACCCTCCAAAACTTAGAAATAAACTGCACCCCACGGTCTGAGACAATATCTGAAGGAATACCATGCAGTCTCACAACCTCCTTAATAAAGACCTGTGCCAGAGTCTCAGCATTTGGTAATGTGGGGAGCGCAATGAAATGAGACATCTTGCTAAATCTATCAACTACGACTAAAATAACTGTATTACCCTCCGAAACCGGTAAGTCAGTGATAAACTCATTGACAAATGAGTCCAAGGTCTATTGGGAATCTCCAAAGGTTGGAGAGACCCAGACGGGCGAGAACGAGAGGACTTGTAATGCGCACACACACTGCAGGCAGCGACATATTCCTGTACATCATCAATCAATGTAGAATGAACAGCGCTCCATCCAGGTGTAGAAATTTTGAAAATAAGCTTTATTAAGCCATGACATAGCAACTTTTCGACCACCACTTGGTCTTTGTCAAGCATACACTACAGCATAGGGGGTTGTCTTAAGGAGTGTGGATGCCACACAGTGCACCAATCACCACCAGATGCCGCCCACACAAAGCAATAAACAAATATCAGATAAAAAACAGGAATCGGTAATCTACATACAATAGCATTATCAACATATACCCATATAATAGATAAAAAACCACTCTTCACCATATATATGCACAGATCTTCTTATATTCTTCCTGGATCGGCGAGCCGCTGCTTCCTGCATCTCTGTCACCATGGGAACACTCAGCCAATCGGCTGCATCAGATCATCCCAGTATCCAATCCCGGTACATTGCGCCAAAGGGAAAAAACACCCTATCACACCATCCAGTACATGTTATCCCGCAAAAACCGCCCAATCCAGAGTGCTCTACATTCCAAATAATCCCAATCCCTGTATATTACTTCCGGGTCACTAAGGTTCACCCAAAGAGGCATGGGGGAGCGCAGGCACATAGAACACAAGGCGAGCCCCCACCGCATGACCGCAGCCGGGGTCCACACCCACGACATCGGGCGCACGCGCACCCTCCCGGCCACCCAGTGTATAGGCGCCATAGAGGCGCGCAAGCGCACCACATCCGGGACGAGCCACCACCACAGGACTGAAGTGCCGTCCCACCCCCGTAATCCAACGCGCAGGCGCAACCTCCCAAACTATGCAGCGCCCTAATAGAAAGTGTACAGGGAGCTGCTGCGCTGATGCGCAGGCGCATCAAAGCCAGGATAAGACCCAAAAAGAAGGGGGGCTCCTCCTAAGGCATAGACGCACGAGCGCAGACAACGCAAGCTTCACCCGTCCTCCTAAAGAGGGCGCACATGTATATAAAAGAGATCTCCATCCCTATTAACATTATGCCAATAAAACATATAGAAAAAACCTATGACCCCAACGAAATACGGTAAATTGCAAAGACAAAAGCCGGCAAAGAAGTGAAGAAACAAAACATATTACATATTTACAGTACAATGAGACAGTCGGACGGCATAGAAGGAGAAGAAAATATCAATAAACATCCATTCATTAATCGATTCTATGGGATAAAAAAATCCTCTATCCAATATCGAATCCATCCCATCCAGCCACCGACTATCCCATAGTACCTGCAAAAAAAAAAAATAAAAACACGACATTAAAAAAATGTCATCAAATCCAATGTCAGAATAAAATCAAACAAACACTGATGAACCTGCTGCCCTGAGGGGTATAGATCATATTAAACACAGGATAATAAATTAAAGTCCAAATTCGGGGAGAGCCAGGACACAGGCTGGGTCGGCGGTCCCCACTGGACCACCAATGCGGACTTCATGATCCCTGAACGCGCCCCCACTGCGCCATCAATTTATTCCCTAAGAGCCATATCTACCCTATATTAAGTGGACAGACACGGCGGTGAAATCTTTGCCTCCACTACCTACTCCCCCTCGGGACTTCTGGGTCTCACAGGACTATATGATGTATAGAAAAAATTAAGCCAGTCTAACTAATGACAGATGTCTCAAAACCACAGATATACTGTCCTGGACAGTTGCTATTGAAAATAAAGACACTGCATCCATTACCTGGGGGAAAACTGGATTACGTCTACCTTTGAACATATTAAAAATCCCTATTTTCACATGACGCTCTACGAACATTCATTAACCCCTTTCTGACATGGGACGTACTATCCCGTCGAGGTGGGGTGGGCCCCTATGACCATGGACGGGATAGTACGTCCAGCGCGATCGGCGCCGCTCACGGGGGGAGCGCCGCCGATCGCGGCCGGGTGTCAGCTGCCTATCGCAGCTGACATCCGGCACTTTGTGCCAGGAGCGGTCAAGGACCGCCCCCGGCACATTAACCCCTGGCACACCGCGATCAAAGATGATCGCGATGTGCCGGCGGTGCAGGGAAGCATCGCGCAGGGAGGGGGCTCCCTGCGGGCTTCCCTGAGCCCCCCACAGCAACGCGATGTGATCGCGTTGCTGCGAGGGTCTCCTCACCTCCCTCCCTGCTCGAGCCCTGGATCCAAGATGGCCACGGATCCGGGTCCTGCAGGGAGGGAGGTGGCTTCACAGAGCCTGCTCAGAGCAGGCACTGTGAAGCAGCCTGCACTGCTATCAGATCGGTGATCTGACAGAGTGCTGTGCACACTGTCAGATCACCGATCTGTGATGTCCCCCCCTGGGACAAAGTAAAAAAGTAAAAAAACATATTTTCAAATGTGTAAAAAAAAAAAAAAAAAAAATATTCCAAAATAATGAAAAAAAAAATATTATTCCCATAAATACATTTCTTTATCTAAATAAAAAAAAACAAACAATAAAAGTACATATATTTAGTATCGCCGCGTCCGTAACGGCCCGACCTATAAAACTGGCCCACTAGTTAACCCCTTCAGTAAACACCGTAAGAAAAAAAAAAAAAAAAACGAGGCAAAAAACAACGCTTTATTATCATACCGCCGAACAAAAAGTGGAATAAGACGCGATCAAAAAGACAGATATAAATAACCATGGTACCGCTGAAAACGTCATCTTGTCCCACAAAAAACAAGCTGCAATACAGCATCATCAGCAAAAAAATATAAAAGTTATAGTCCTGAGAATAAAGCGATGCAAAAATAATTATTTTTTTCTATAAAATAGTTTTTATCGTATAAAAGCGCCAAAACATAAAAAAATGATATAAATTTGGTGTCGCTGTAATCGTACTGACCCGAAGAATAAAACTGCTTTATCAATTGTACCAAACGCGGAACGGTATAAACGCCTCCCCCAAAAGAAATTCATGAATAGCTGGTTTTTGGTCATTCTGCCTCACAAAAATCGGAATAAAAAGCGATCAAAAAATGTCACGTGCCCGAAAATGTTACCAGTAAAAACGTCAACTCGTCCCGCAAAAAACAAGACCTCACATGACTCTGTGGACCAAAATATGGAAAAATTATAGCTCTCAAAATGTGGTAATGCAAAAAATATTTTTTGCAATAAAAAGCGTCTTTCAGTGTGTGACGGCTGCCAATCATAAAAATCCGCTAAAAAACCCGCTCTAAAAGTAAGTCAAACCCCCCTTCATTTATTTCCATTTTCCCGTTAGGGTTAGGGCTAGGGTTAGGGCTAGGGTTAGGGCTAGGGCTAGGGTTAGGGCTAGGGTTAGGGCTCGGGTTAGGGATAGGGTTAGGGCTAGGGTTAGGGATAGGGTTAGGGCTAGGGTTAGGGCTAGGGCTAGGGTGAGGGTTAGGGCTAGGGTTAGGGTTAGGGCTAGGGTTAGGGCTACAGTTTGGGTTGGGGCTAAAGTTAGGGTTCGGGTTGGGGCTAAAGTTACAGTTAGGGCTTAGATTACATTTACAGTTGGGAATAGGGTTGGGATTAGGGTTAGGGGTGTGTCAGGGTTAGAGGTGTGGTTAGGGTTACTGTTGGGATTAAGGTTAGGGGTGTGTTTGGATTAGGGTTTCAGTTATAATTGTGGGGTTTCCACTGTTTAGGCACATCAGGGGCTCTCCAAGCGCGACATGGCGTCCGATCTCAATTCCAGCCAATTCTGCTTTGAAAAAGTAAAACAGTGCTCCTTCCCTTCCGAGCTCTGCCATGCGCTCAAACGGTGGTTCCCCCCAACATACGGGGTATCAGCGCACTCAGGACAAATTGGACAACAACTTTTGGGGTCGAATTTCTCCTCTTACCCTCGGGAAAATACAAAACTGGGAGCTAAGAAATAATTTTGGGGGGAAAGATTTTTTTTTTAAATTTTAACGGCTCTGCGTTACAAACTGTAGTGAAACACTTGGGGGTTCAAAGCTATCACAACACATCTAGATGAGTTCCTTAGGGGGTCTAGTTTCCAAAATGGTGTCACTTGTGGGAGGTTTCGACTGTTTAGGTACATTAGGGGCTCTGCAAATGCAATGTGACACCTGCAGACCATTCCATCTAAGTCCTCATTCCAAATGGAGCTCCTTCCCTTCCGAGCCCTCCCATGCGCCCAAACAGTGGTTTCCCCCCACATATGGGGTATCAGCGCACTCAGGACAAATTGGACAACAAATTGTTGGGTCGAATTTCTCCTGTTACCCTCGGGAAAATACAAAACTGGGGGCTAAAAAATAATTTTTGTGGGAAAAAATTTTTGTTTTATTTTTACGGCTCTCCATTATAAACTTCTGTGAAGCCCTTGGTGGGTCAAAGCGCTCAGCACACATCTAGATAAGTTCCTAAGGGGGTCTACTTTCCAAAATGGTGTCACTTGTGGGGGGTTTCTACTGTTTAGGTACATTATGGGCTCTGCAAATGCAATGTGACACCTGCAGACCATTCCATCTAAGTCTGCATTCGAATGGCACTCCTTCCCTTCCGAGCCCTCCCATGTGCCCAAACAGTGGTTCCCCCCACATATGGTGTATCATCGCACTCAGGACAAATTGGGCAACAAATGGTGTCACTTGTGGGGGGTTTCAATATTTAGGCACATCAGTGGCTCTTCAAACGCAACATGGCGTCCCATCTCAATTCCTGTCAATTTTGCATTGAAAAGTCAAACGGCGCTCCTTCCCTTCCGAGCTCTCCCATCCGCCCAAACAGTGGTTTACCCCCACATATAGGCTATCAGCGTACTCAGGACAAATTGTACAACAACTTTTGGGGTCCAATTTCTTCTCTTACCCTTGGGAAAATAAAAGATTGGGGGCGAAAAGATAATTTTTGTGAAAAAATATGATTTTTTATTTTTACGGTTCTACATTATAAACTTCTGTGAAGCACTTGGTGGGTCAAAGTGCTCACCACACCTCTAGATAAGTTCCTTAGGGGGTCTACTTTCCAAAATGGTGTCACTTGTGGGGGGTTTCAATGTTTAGGCACATCAGGGGCTCTCCAAACGAAACATGGCGTCCCATCTCAATTCCAGCCAATTTTGCATTGAAAAGTCAAATGGCGCTCCTTTGCTTCCGAGCTCTGCCATGCGCCCAAACAGTGGTTTACCCCCATATGTGGGGTATTGGCATACTCAGGACAAATTGTACAACAATGTTTGGAGTCCAATTTCTCCTGTTACCCTTGGTAAAAATAAAACAAATTGGAGCTGAATTAAATTTTTTATGAAAAAAAGTTAAATGTTCATTTTTATTTAAACATTCAAAAAATTCCTGTGAAGCACCAGAAGGGTTAATAAACTTCTTGAATATGGTTGTGAGCACCTTGAGGGGTGTAGTTTTTAGAATGGTGTCACACTTGGGTATTTTCTATCATATAGACCCCTCAAAATGACTTCAAATTAGATGTGGTCCCTAAAAAAAAATGGTGTTGTAGAAATGAGAAATTGCTGGTCAACTTTTAACCCTTATAACTCCCTAACAAAAAAAAATTTTGGTTCCAAAATTGTGCTGATGTAAAGTAGACATGTGGGAAATGTTACTTATTAAGTATTTTGTGTGACATATCTCTATGATTTAATTGCATAAAAATTCAAAGTTGAAAAATTGAGAAATTTTCATAATTTTCGCCAAATTTCCGTTTTTTTCACAAATAAACGCAGGTACTATCAAAGAATTTTTACCAACGTCATGAAGTACAATATGTCACGAGAAAACAATGTTAGAATCACTGGGATCCGTTGAAGCGTTCCAGAGTTATAACCTCATAAAGGGACAGTGGTCAGAATTGTAAAAATTGGCCCGGTCATTAACGTGCAAACCACCCTTGGGGGTAAAGGGGTTAAGGCACCATTTGTGATCAAGGCCACTGAGTGGTCGAAACGTTAAAATTGTTGCCTTATTGTTTCGTCTCCACCTTCACGTCTTCAATAAATATACTCACTTTAGCAAATTTGAACTGGATGAGTGCAGTGATTTGATTCTCTTCATTTATGACCCTGAGACGGAGATTAGCTGGAACAAAAAGTTTACCTAACGGACAGGCTACTGGGGCATCCCCCTGTGCCTCTACCACCTTTTTCTCAAGATCAGAATTAATTGCGGCGACAACTACACCCTTCTGCACTATAGGAACTGGTTCACAATAATCCCTACCCTCCGGGAAACAACAGGATAAGGCATCAGCTTTGACATTCTTGTTTCCTGGCCGGTACATAATGTAGAAATTGAACCTGGTGAAGAACAGAGACCACCTTGCCTGCCTAGGTGTAAGACACTTTGCAGATTCTAAATACAACAGATTTTTGTGATCTGTGATCACCATGACAAGGTGAAGTGCTCCCTCCAAAAAATGACGCCATTCCTCAAATGCCCATTTAATTGCCAACAGCTCCCTGTTACCAATGTCATAATTCTTCTCCGTAGGAGATAATTTTCTCGAGAAAAATGCACACGGACGCCACTTACTCAGAGAAATCCCCTGAGACAATACAGCTCCCACCCCTAACTCAGAGGCATCCACCCCTACCACAAATGGCTGAGTGATGTCAGGCTGTATTAATATGGGTGCAGTGGAAAAACACTTTTTCAAAGTTTCAAAAGCTTTACTGGCCGCACTGGACTATACGGAGAAATCCGTGCAGCTCTTGGTCATGTCTGTCAATGGTTTGGCTACCACTGAAAAGTCTTTAATAAATTTGCGATAGAAATTTGCAAAACCTAAAAACCTCTGTAAAGCCTTAATGTCCTCAGGACCAGGGGTGTCAAACTGCATTCCTCGAGGGCCGCAAACAGGTCATGTTTTCAGGATTTCCTTGTATTGCACAGGTGATAATTTAATCACCTGCACAGAATGATTCCAGCACCTTGTGTAATGCAAAGGAAATCTTGAAAACACGCACGGTCTGAGTCCTTCGAGGAATGCAGTTTGACACCCCTGCTCAGGACGATCCCACTCCAAGACCGCCCTGACCTTAGCCGGATCCACACGAAAACCTGTGGAGGATAAGAAATAACCCAGAAATGGAATCTCTTTGACCGCGAACATGCATTTCTCAAGTTTGGCACACAGTTTATTGTCCCTGAGTACCTGAAGGACCAGCCGTACATGATCCTGATGAGACTCGAGGTCAGGGTAATAAATTAAGATGTCATCGAGATATACCACCACAAACCTACCTATTAAGTGACTAAATATATCATTGACAAAGTGTTGAAACACAGCAGGAGCATTACTTAACCCAAAAGGCATAACCAAGTTCTCATAATGTCCCTCTGGAGTATTAAACGCCGTCTTCCATTCATCCCCCTCCTTCATCCGAATGAGATTATATGCCCCCCTGAGATTTAATTTGGAGAACCATTTAGCCCCCACAATTTGGTTTAAGAGGTCCGGAATAAGAGGGAGCGGGAAAGAATCCCGAACCATAATTTGATTCAATTCACGGAAGTCTAAGCATGGGCGTAAACCAACGTCCTTCTTCTTTACAAAGAAGAACCCAGCAGCAATGGGTGATGACGAGGGTCTAATATGACCCTTGGCCAGACTCTCCCTGATATAGTCCTTCATGACCTGTCTCTCTGGGGCAGAGATGTTGTATAGCCTACTCTTAGGCAGTTTAGTATGGCGCAATCATAAGGACGGTGTGGCGGTAGTTCTCGACTCCCCTCAGAGAATACATCCTCAAAATCTGAGATGAACTCTGGCAAAACCTGAGAACGCAATCCGGCCAGCCGAGTACCCAGGCAATGTTCCTGACAAAACTCACTCCATTTAGTAATCTCCCTGGTCTGCCAGTCTAACACCAGGTTGTTTAACGTGAGCCATGGTAAACCGAGAACTACAGGCAACGGCAAACCCCCCAACACATAACAATCTAATGACTCAGAGTGCAACGCCCCTATTTGTAGGCTCACCCCATGGACTATGTGAGTGAAAGTCCCCTGGCTCAAGGGTGCAGAATCAATGGCAATTATAGGTATGGGTCTCTAGACAACTCTTGAGACTTAAACCCATGTGCCTGAACAAACCCAGCATCAATTAAATTAAACCCTGCCCCAGAGTCCAGAAAGGCAGAGATATTGAACCTATTTTCACCAAGATGAATCTCGGCTGGTAAGAAAAATTTAGGTTTACCTAAGGAGGAAATTAATACACCTGAGTTGCCAACCTCCCCGCAACCCGGGCTCAATAGTTTTCCGGCGGTTGTTTTCTAGAAGGACACACATTCACATAATGACCCTTTCTGCCACAAAAACAACATGCACCTTCTTTAGGCCGTACTACTGCAGCCCCCTTAGAACGAATAGTGCCACCCAACTGCCTAGGTTCTCCTAGAGACTCTAGAATTACCCTTGAATAGCGGCGATTCATTAAGTCTCTGGCGCAGGCGGCGGTCCACACGGATCGCAAGATATATAGCTACCTCCAGTGTGGTTGGTGTCTCCTGTAGGGCGAAGGCATCTTTTATTTTATCAGATAGGCCCTGATAAAATTGACTGCGGAGTGCAGGGTCATTCCACATTGTGTCAGTAGCCCATCTCCGAAACTCAGAGCAGTACTCCTCTACTGGCCGGTCTCCCTGTGTAAGATGGCGTATTGTGGACTCAGCGAGGGAGACGCGGTCAGGATCATCATACACTTGACCTAAGGCTTGAAAAAACTCCTCCACAGTTCATAACGGCAAAGCATCAACGGGAAGTGAAAAAGCCCAGGTCTGAGGGTCACCTTGTAGGAGCGATACTACAATTCCAACCCTCTGCTCCTCTGAACCTGAAATGTGAGGACGCAACCTAAAATACAATTTACAGGCCTCCCTGAAAGTAACAAATTTGTCTTCCCCCCGAGAACCTGTCAGGTAATGGAATTTTAGGCTCCAGTAAAGCTTGTGGAGGTGTAGCAACCCCTGCAGTGGCCACTGGAGTGCGCTGCACAACCGCTGAGTGGAGGTCAGCCACCTCTAGACTGAGTTGCTGCATTTGTCCAGCTAAAGCAGCAATGAGGTCCATATTGGACCAAGAAAAATTTTTAAGGTCAGTGATACTGTCACGCCGTAAAAGGCAATAAAGGGGCAGGACGGCGTACTGGGACCCGCACCTGTCCCTACCACTTAAACGGGGCCCTGGCTTTCCCTTATGTCGGGGGTACCTATGATGGTTAGGAGGTCCGAGCCGCCAGCATATCCCTGTCTCCTGTGCAGGCCCTATCAGGGGCCCCCTCTCTCCCTAAAGGAGGTGGACTGCACCAGTGTAATAATACAACAAATAACAGGGTATACAGACAAGGTAACTAAAAGTCTCAAACTCACCAAATGCTCACACAACCACAGAGGAAACACAGAGAAGGGAAGAGAAGGAATAAACTAGGAAGGAAAACAGGTTTAACATGCAACCAAAACTGCAGACACCAATCTCTGTAAATAAACCTCCAACACCAACACTACGCTTCTTTAACCTCCAAGCCAGGCAGTAGAACTGATCACTGACACTAGCTGAAGTCAGGACTGGGTCTATATAGAGGATCAGATTACAAAATCCACTTCAGCTGAGAGACCCAGCTCTCAGCAACTTAGCAATAAGGTTAACTCCTGCACTGCTGGCACAAAGCAGCTAGGTCAGAATACAGGTGAAGAGCTTCTGTCCACTGTGTGTGAACGAGGCCCAGAGCGCTGCGGTTCTCTGGAACCTCTCTGTCGCGGTAGCCCCGTGACAATAAAAAGACATGCAGTCTGACACTTCACTGTGCTGGCAGTCTGTCTTGCCTTGAGAAAGATGGAGTTGAGCTGCTTTTTCAGAGTGAATGATGAGGTCAGGATGTAGATAGAAGGAGCAGTAACACATATAGTGGCATGATAAAGTCTGGACACCCCTGGTTAAAATGACTGTGAACAATTAATCAAGTTGAAAATTAAATGATCTCTAAAAGGCCTAAAGTTAAAGATGACACATTTGATTTGTATTTTCAGCAAAAAATAATATATTTTTTCATCTTTTACATTTTAAAAATTAGAAAAAGGAAAATCGGCCAATGCTCAAGTTTGAGTACCCTGCATGGTTAGTACCTAGTAGCACTCCATTTTGCAAGTATCACAGCTTGCAAATGCTTTTTGCAATCAGCAAAGGGTCTTTCAATTCCTTTTTCAGGGATTTTCATCCATTCTTCCTTGGAAAATTCTTCCAGTTCTGTGAGATTCTTGTACTACTCTTTTGACTACTAGACACAAATTTGAATTAATGCTCAAATTAGGGGACTGTGATGGCTATAGTAAAACCTTCAAGTTCCTCCCTTTGAGGTAGTTTATTGTGGATTTTGACTTGCATTTAGGATCATTATCCATTTGTAGAAGCCAACCTTTTTTAAAATTCAGTTTTTTAACAGATGGTGTTATGTTTGCATCAAGATCTTGCAGAAATGTCATTGAATCCATTCTTCCCTCTACCCGTGAAATGGTCCCTGTGTCATTAGCTGAAACAACCCCAAAGCATTGTTGATCTACCCCCATGCTTAATGGTTGGCAAGATGTTATTTTCCAGAAATTATGTGCCCTTTCTTCTCTACACATACCTAATTATAATTGTGACCAAAGAATTCTATTTTAACATCATTGGTTAACAGGACTTGTTTTCAAAATGCATTAGACTTTTTAGGGTTTCTTTTGCATAATTTTGACGCTGAATTTTATGGTGGGGATGCAGGAAAGGTTTCCTTCTGATTACTCTTTCATATCAGGTCATATTTGTGCAGATGTCTCTAAACAGTAGAACAATGAATCACAACTTCAGAGTCTGCTAAAAATTTCTGAATGTCTTTTGCAGTTAAGCAGAGGTTCTGATTTATCTTGACCTCCACTGTTTCTTTTAACTGCCATTTCTTAACCCCTTTCTGCCATTGGACGTACTATCCCATCCATGTGACCTGGGACTTAATTCCCATGGACAGGATAGTACGTCATAGGCGATCAGCCGCACTCACGGGGGGAGCGCAGCCAAAAGCGGACGGGTGTCAAATGATTATCACAGCTGACATCTGGCACTATGTGCCAGGTGTGGTCACGTACTGCTCCCGGCACTTTGACCCCCCAAACATTGTGATCAAACATGATAGCAGCGTTCCGGTGGCATAGGGAAGCATCGCGCAGGGAGGGGGCTCCTTGCGTGCTTCCCTGAGACCCTCAGAACAGCACAATCAGTTCCAAGCGTCTCTTCGTCTCTCCTCCCTTCAGGTTCCCGGATCCAAGATGGCCATGGGGGCCTTGCAGGTCCTGCAGGGAGGCGGCTTGTCAGTGCCTGCTGAAATCTCTGCAAAGTGTCAGATCAGCGAACTGACACTATATAGTGATGTCCCTGTTATGACCTGGTGGTAAGGACAATAATGGACCTGGTGGTTAAGAGCACACGGAATGGCCTGATAGTTACTAATAATATAGGACGAGCTCTGAGACGTGGGAACTCTGCTGACCGCAATCCCTAATCCTATCAACCACACTAGAAATAGCCGTGGATTGCTCCTAACGCTCCCTATGCAACTCAACACAGCCTAAGAAACTAGCTAGCCTTAGAGATAGAAAAATAAAGCCTACCTTGCCTCAGAGAAATTCCCCAAAGGAAAAGGCAGCCCCCCACATATAATGACTGTGAGTAAAGATGAAAATTACAAACACAGAGATGAAATAGATTTAGCAAAGTGAGGCCCGACTTACTGAACAGACAGAGGATAGGAAAGGTAACATTGCGGTCAGCACAAAAAACTACAAAAAGACCACGCAGAGGGTGCAAAAAGACCCTCCGCACCGACTCACGGTGCGGAGGCGCTCCCTCTGCGTCCCGCAGCTTCCAGCAAGCAAGACAAAAATCAAAATAGCAAGCTGGACAGAAAAATAGCAAACCAGAGAAAAACAAGCAGGAACTTAGCTTCTGCTGGGAAGACAGGTCACAAGAACGATCCAGGAGAGAACTAGACCAATACTGGAACATTGCCAGGTGGCATGGAGCAATGATCTAAGTGGAGTTAATTAGAGCAGCCAGCTAACGAATTAACCTCGTCACCTGTGGAAGGAAACTAAGAAGCCGCAGCTCCACTCACAACCACCAGAGGAAGCCCATGGACAGAACCAGCCGAAGTACCATTCACGACCACAGGAGGGGACTTGACAACAGAATTCACAACATGTCCCACCCTGGGACAATGTAAAAAAGTTGAAAAAAATAAAATTAACATGTGTAAAAATATTTTTTTTTACATTTCTAAATAAAGAAAAAAAAATTATTTTTCCAAATCAATACATTTCTTTATGTAAATAAAAAACAAAACAATAAAAGTACACATATTTAGTATCACTGCGTCCGTAACGACCCGACGTATAAAAATGTCCCACTAGTTAACCCCTTCAGTGAACACCGTAAAAAATAAATAAAAAACGAGGCAAAAAACAATGCTTTATCATCATAACACACAATCAAAAAGACGGATAAAAATAAACATGGTTCCGCTGAAAACGTCATCTTGTCTCGCAATAAATGATCCACCATACAGTGTCATCAGCAAAAAAATAAAAAGTTATAGCCCTCAGAATAAAGAGATGCAAAAATAATTATTTTTTACATAAAATAGTTTCTATTGTATAAAAGCGCCAAAATATATAAAAAATGATATAAATGAGACATCACTGTAATCTTACTGACCGGAAGAATAAAACTGCCTTATCAATTTTATCTAACGCGGAATGGTATAAACGTCCCCCCTAAAAGAAATTCATGAGTTGTTGGTTTTTGTTCATTCTGCCTCATAAAAATCATAATAAAAAGCCATCAAAAATGTCATGTGCCCGAAAATGGTACTATTAAAAACGTCAGCTCGTCCCGCAAAAAACAAGACCTCACATGACTCTGTGGGCCAAAATATGGAAAAATTATAGCTCTCAAAATGTGGTGATGCAAAAACTATTTTTTACAATAAAAAGTGTCTTTTAGTGTGTGACAGCAGCCAATCATAAAAATCCGCTATAAAATCAAGCTATAAATACTAAATCAAACCCCCCTTCATCACCCCCTTAGTTAGGGAAAATAATAAAATAAAAAAAGTATTTATTTCTATTTTACCATTAGGGTTAGGGTTATGGCAAAATTTAATGTTGGGGCAACAGTTACTGTAAGGGCTAAAGTCAGAGTTAGGGTTGGGGCTAAAGTTAGGGTTAGGGTTGGTGCTAAAGTTAGGTTTAGGGTTGGGTCTAAAGTTAGGGTTAGGGTTCAGATTACATTTATGGTTGGGATTAGGGTTAGGGGTGTGTGGTTAGTGTTATGGTTGAGTTTCGGGTTAAGGGTGTGTTGGGGTTAGGGGTGTGGTTAGGGTTGGGATTAGGGTGAGGGGCGTGTTCAGGTTAGGGGTGTGGATAGGGTTATGGTTAGGGTTGGGATTAAGGTTAGGGGTGTGTTCGGGTTAGGGTTGAAGTAAGAATTGTGGGATTTCCACATTTTAGGCACATCAGGGGCTCTCCAAATGTGACATGGCGTCAAATCTCAATTCCAGCCAATTCTGCTTTGAAAAAGTAAAACAGTACTCCTTCCCTTCTGAGCTCTCCTGTGCGCCCAAACAGGGGTTACCCCAACAAATGGGGTATCAGCCTACTCAGGACAAATTGGACAACTTGTGGGGTCCAATTGCTCTTGTTAACCTTGGGAAAATAAACATTTGGGGGCTAAAAAATCTTTTTTGTGGGAAAAAAAGATTTTTTAATTTCACGGCTCTGCGTTATAAACTTTAGTGAAACATTTGGGGGTTTAAAGTTCTCATAACACATCTAGATAAGTTCCTTGGGGGGTCTAGTTTCCAATATAGCATCACTTGTGAGGGTTTTCTACTGTTCAGGTACATCAGAGGTTCGACAAATGCAACGTAACTTTGCAAACCATTCCATCTAAGTCTGCATTCCAAATGGCCCTCCTTCCCTTCTGAGCTCTGCCATGCGCCCAAATGGTGGTTCCACCCACATATGGGGTATCAGCGTACTCACAACAAATTGGGCAACAACTTTTTGGGTCCAATTTCTCTTGTTACCCTTGGGAAAATACAAAACTGGGGGCTAAAAATAATTTTTGTGGAAGAAAAAGATTTTTTATTTTTACGGCTCTGCGTTATAAACTTTAGTGAAACACTTGGGGGTTCAAAGTTCTCCCAACACATCTATGTAAGTTCCTTAGGGGGTCTACTTTCCAAAATGGTCTCACTTTGTGGGGGTTTCCACTGTTTAGGCACATTAGGGGCTCTCCAAACCCAACATGGCATCCTCTCAATTCCAGTCAATTTTGCATTGAAAAGTCAAACGGCGCTCCTTCCCTTCCAAGCTCTGCCATGCGCCCAAACAGTGGTTTTCCCCCACATATGGGGTATCAGCATACTCAGGACAAATTGCACAACAACTTTCGGTGTCCAATTTCTCCTGTTACTCTTGTAAAAATAAAAAATTGGGGGCAAATAATCCTTTTTGTGAAAAAAAGATGATTTTTTATTTTTACGGCTCTACATCATAAACTTCTGTGAAGCATTTGGAGGTTCAAAGTGCTCACCACACATCTAGATAAGTTCCTTAGGGAGTTTACTTTCCAAAATGGTGTCACTTGTGGGGGTTTCACTGTTTAGGCATATCAGGGGCTCTCCAAACGCGACAAGGCGTCCGATCTCAATTCCAGTCAATTTTGCATTGAAAAGCCAAATGGTGCTCCTTCCTTTCCGAGCTCTGCCATGTGCACAAACAGTGGTTCCCCCCACATATAGGGTATCAGCCTACGCAGGACAAATTGCACAACAACTTGTGTGTCCAATTTTTTCTGTTACCCTTAAGAAAATAAAAAAATAGGGGGAAAAAATCATTTTTGTGAAACAAATATGATTTTTTATTTTTACGACTCTACATCATAAACTTCTGTGAAGCACATGGTGGGTCAAAGTGCTTACCACACAACTAGATAAGTTTTCTAGGGGGTCTACTTTCCAAAATCATGTTACTTGTGGGGTGTTTCCACTGTTTAGGCACATTAGGTGTTCTCCAAACACGACACGGCTTCCTATCTCAATTCCAGAGAATTTTGCATTGGAAAGTCAAACGGCGCTCCTTCACTTCCGAGCGCTGCCATGTGCCCAAACAGTGGTTCCCCCCACATATAGGGTACTACTCAGGACAAACTGTACAACAACTTTTGGGGTCCAATTTCTCGTGTTAACTTTGATAAAATAAAACAAATTGGATCTGAAGTAAATTTTTTGTGAAAAAAGTTAAATGTTCATTTATTTTTTAAATTCCAAAAATTCCTGTGAAACATCTGAAGGGTTAATAAACTTCTTGGATGTGGTTTTGAGTACCTTGAGGGGTGCAGTTTTTAGAATGGTGTCACACTTGGGTATTTTCTATCATATAGACCTTTCAAAGTGACTTGGTGTTGTAAAAATGAGAAATTGCTAGTCAAATTTAACCCTTATAACTCCCTAACAAAAATAAATTTTGATTCCAAAATTTTGCTAATGTAAAGTAGACATGTGGGAAATGTTACTTATTAAGTATTTTGTGTGACATATCTCTGTGATTTAACGGCATGAAAATTAAAAGTTGGAAAATTGCAAAATTTTCAATATTTTTGCCAAATTTCAGTTTTTTTTCACAAATAATCGCAAGTAATGTCGAGGAAATGTTACCACTAACATGAAGTACAATATGTCACTAGAAAACTTTGTCAGAATTACCATGATCCATGCAAGCATTCCAGAGTTATAATCTCATAAAGGGACAGTGGTCAGAATTGTAAAAATTGACCCGGTCATTAACATGCAAATCATCCTTGGGGGTTAAGGGGTTAATTACATTTCCAGCTGAGGAAATGGCAACTTGAAACTGCTTTGCTATTTTCTTATAGCCTTCTCCTACTTTGAGTGCCTCCATTGTCTTCATTTTCAGAATGCTAGGCAGCTGTTTAGAAAAATCCATGGCTGCTGTTCTCCTAACAAGGACAGAGGAGGCTGGACTTTTATAAAGCTGGGAAATTTGCATTACCTGGCCTTTCCTAACTAAGATATTGATCAAGCCATTACCCTAACAGGCTAATTAAGGTCTGAAATCTTGGTCAAACTTATCGGAACGCAGAAATCTCCAAGGGTGTCCAAGTTTTTCCATCGGCCCATTTTACTTTTTGTAATTTTTGAAATGCAAAAAAATGATAATATATATATATATATATATATTATCAATTTTTTGCATATATATATATATATATATATATTAGGCAGTATATATATATATATATATATATATATACTGTATATATATATATATATATATATATATATACTGCCTAAAATACAAAAGGATATGCGTCATCTTTAACTTTAGCTTGTTTTTAGATCATTTAATCTTCAACCTGCTTATATGTTCACAATGACAGTAATTTTGGCTAGGGGTGACCAAACTTTTACATGCCAATGTAAGTGGAGAAAAAGGCAGGTTTATTTGATAAAATATAATATAAAGTTCCTTATATCCACCTGTACTAATGATTTATGCAAAATTTGTCCTATTTAACTTGCACTTCAGCTATACTGCAGTGGTGATCTCTAGTTGATGCTTTATCATGAAAGACATCGTAGAATTAATACAGCTGTGTCTCTTCTGCAATCAGAGTCTGTTCTTTTTTACTTATAATAGGTTACTTTTTGCTTTCAGCTTGACCTTCATTAAAGATCTCCAGTCTACTGGCTGCAGAATCATCCTTGCACTGATGAATATATATGCAGAAATCATTTACACTATGCCCGTTCAGGAAATTGATAAGACCTTACAACCCTTTCTTACCCTAAATTTTCTAAACAATCTTCTTTTTTCACTCCAAATATACATTCCTTTTCTCCAAAATTCTTCTGATCGTAGCAGTCTCTGCAAATCACTGGCATGCTCCTCTGCTAGACATCCAGCCCAGAAAGGATCGTGAATTTAAACTCCTTGCACTTGCAGGAATGGCATACTGGGAGCACATTTGAAATTTCTGCATTTATAAGCCAAAATCATGCATGAACGAAATACTCCTTCGAAACCCCTGTTAAGATATTTTAAATTTCATTAACTAATTGAAATGTTGACGAACTAGAGGAATTAAAAGAAAAAGTGATGCCTCCTTTGTATTGACAGGTCATGCCCGTTAAGGGGTAAAGAGTTAATAAAGATTTTTCTAGTTCCTTATCTTGTCACTTTTCTTCTTTTGAGCAAAAACTTTCAAAATATCAGTTTGTGAACTAGAAAGCTAAATTAAGACAGTCACATGAATCGCTTTAATCACACAATGAATTAGATAAACAATAGGGCTTGCAGCTGAGCTATTAAAGGGTTTAGAACAGTTTTTAATTCCGTAGCTTTTATTCTATTTCCACTTCTCGAAGTCTTTTTAACAATGAAATGATGAGAAGATTGGAAATAAAATATACTTAAGATGCAGAATCTGTGGGTTAAACAACATTATTACATAGCATTTCATAAACTGCAGTTTCTTTTCTTTTCGTAGAAATCATGTCCTTTGTCAACTTGTGGTCACATCAGCATTTCTGTTGATGTAATTTGCTTCAGCTGCAGAGCATAGCTGGCCTACAAATCAAAAACCAGAATAGAGGATGTCAGGAATAATTCGATGTCTTCATTGCTTAGATAATGTGCAAATCAATTCACATCCTATTTTTTCAGAGAATATGGAGCATGAAGTATCTAGCGTAAGCAAAACAGAAAACACAACAGCTGGTGAAGAGCTGATTTGTCTAGATGGTCTATTTTAGTGTCGCTCTCTAGTGCTGACTGTTAAGTGACATGGCCATGAGAAAGCCAAGCTTTGGCTCTGTTATGTAGATGTATGTGCAATACTGCTGGGAAACATTGGTGCCATTTCATACATGTCATTGAAAAAAACATCCCATCTTCTTTCTAATTTAGGCTCATCATGACAGGACATTGTTTCATGTTTACTAACAAACCAAAGATCCAATTGGCAAAATGTCATGTAAAGTAGTGAAGACTAACATGTTTTACAATGAGATGTGCTACTTTTTATTTTTTTCAGGAAATTACTATTATCTACCCAGTCAAGGACAAACCTATGGGGGGTGGGGTGAGGATGGTGGGGCAGAAGTAGCAGCTTTAGCCATGCCTTGATGTTTTAAAGGGGTATTCCCATCTCCAAGATCATATCTCAATACGTAGTAGGTGTAATAATATTATTGCTAGCAAATACCTCTAATTAGAAATGTAGTATAGTTATTCTGATTTGCTATGTCACTTACCCCATGTGCAGGACATTGCAGTAGCTTAGATATCCATGCTTATGACCACTAACTGAAAAATAAGTATCTGTTGCTTTATAAGTTATCATAACCATGGATACCTAAGCTACTGCAATTTTCAAAACATTGGGTTAGCGACATACCGAATCAGAACAACTATACTACATTTCTCATTAGAGATATTCGCTAATATTATTATTATTACACCTACTACATAGTGGTAGGGAATACCCCTTTAAGGATTCCAAGGGTTCTTTAGCTACATATCATGCCAGTATTTTAAATGGTATATAGTTATTGGGGGGTTCTGCTATAGAGTTTGTATTGGGGCACTGGATATTTCAGTTACTCCCCTGCAGTGAATAATATTTGTTAGAAATCATATATTGTAGGAATTCCCAAAATGCTAGAACTTGTAATCATTACCGGCACTTGACACTGATCAAAAAGTTTTGGTGGCAATGAATAAAACAAGCCATCATATTATCATGAAATGTTGTACTCATCTACCAAGTATAACAAAGTTTAATACGGTAATTACGTCATTTGTTGAAAAGACTGCTGAACACTTTCTTCAAACTAAATATACCACTGCATTTTATCAGTTGGCTGGATGTCTTCTTGATTTTTTCATATCATTTTCTGGACGTCCATGTGTGATTCACTCGAAGGACTCAAGTGTCCCATAAATCGAGGACTTGTACTCGAAGGACTCAAGTGTCCCATAAATCCTTGGACTCCTATAGAGATCATTTTACAGATCTCATGGGATTTTTAGGATTTCTGGGACATGCTATAATCTATGAATATTTATTTGCAGAAGGACATGAGATTAGTATGGTTTGATATTTTTTTATTCTACCTTTTATGATGTGCTCATTATATAATTAAACCAGGTATTTTTCCTTTCAATGGTATCTACATGGATATAAAGGCAGCAAGTTCACGTGTGGCCCAAATTAGAAGCAAAAGAAGCTAACTGATTGGGTAATCTATAGCTTGTGTTGCGCTCATTACAGCCACAAAGTTTTCCCAACTAGATATTTCACAGTACGTGCTTTTTTCAGAATTGCATTGCTCCTCATGAACTATTTTTCACTCTCATCATGCCTGATCATTTTTAATACTTTTTTTCCATTCATTAACTATTTCTTATTGTTTTAAGTTGATGATTTTCTCCCTGTATAATTGTGCTATTTTATTATTGTACATGAGACTACTATATTGTCCTCATCAAGAAACCCAACAAAGAAAAAGGAAGCAGAATATCGCTGCATATTAAAAAGGTAAATATTTATTAATTCATAACATGCAATTAAAAATGGTTAAAATATGGGGAGAAGTGGCAGAAAAAGTGACTTCATGTGTCCAGGTGACAGTACCAGTAAAATAATATTGGAATCAAGAAAGTGAACACCAGGGCATGCTATTGGTATCAAGGAATAAAAGACCATGGTCAGTCATATGATCAGAATATCTAAAAGTGGGTAATCAATGCTCATAACCACAGAGGGCATGCATAAGTAAATACAACAGACACATATGAAGATACCATAAAAAAATAATATACAGTGATCAGGTAGTAGTCATGTAACGAAACAAGTGCATTTTAAATAGTCTATTCAACCTAATCCCGAATTATATAAAGGTATCAAAATATAAAAATCATGGAATTCAGATCATGATATTCTGCATAAATAGACAGTTCAGAAATGAGCACCACATGCGAAAGTGAGGCGTGGCACCCCAATGCGCGGTTTGTGTTAACTTCTTCAGGAGGAGTTGTCCTCACCACCTCTGATTCCTCTGGGATAGTCCATGAATGAGTTCCAGTCAATGATGCAGGAGGAAGAGAGCTGAAGGCTAAGATTGCTGCCCTGCGTTACAGATTAGAGACTAGTTTGGGTTTTCCACAAGGTTTGGCTATAAATGGGAAAACTAGTATATTTTAGTAAATCTGCAAAGATCCTATTTTTTTAAAATGTGTCAGCTTTTAACACAAGAGTTTGAGTTGGGTATTTACCTTTCCTGTTTTCTGCTCTGCAAGATAGAAGGTACAAGCTACATTTGAGCATTTATATTTGACAGTTTTTTATGGCGTTTGACTTGATTTCAAGCCATGGCGATTTGATGGATGAACGACCTGTAGGAAGATTGATCTTGTTCAAGTTTATGTTCACCAGGGTCATATCTGCCATTGTTTTGACAGTGTTAAGTCATTGGCTTGCTGGTCTTCCTCTTCGCCTTTTTCTGCTATTTTTTCAACGGTGATGACTTTTTCCAGTAATTGCTCTCTTCATATGATGTGTCCAAAAAAGGCATGTCGTAGCTTGGTGATCCTTGCTTTGAGTGACATGCTTGATTTGTTCTAAAATTAATTTGTTTGTTCTTCTTGCCATACATGATATTGATAGCATCCTTCTCCATGACCATATTTAAAAGGCGTCGATTCTTCTCCTTTATTGTCCAGGCTTTGCATCTATATGTTACCACTGAAAAGTACACAGTATATACAAGCCTTGTCTTTATCGTCAATGAAATGTTCTTTGATATGCAGACTTTGTCAAGTGACATCATTAGTGATTTTTTCATAACTATTCTCCTATTGGTTTCAGGTGTCGTCGCTGTATCTTGAGTGATCATTGATACGAGTAGGTTGAAGCCTTTTACAGCTTCAAGTTTGATGCCATCCATCTCAAAATGTGTCCTGTTCGTGCCTGCAGTGGTCAATATACAGGTCCTTCTCAAAAAATTAGCATATAGTGTTAAATTTCATTATTTACCATAATGTAATGATTACAATTAAACTTTCATATATTATAGATTCATTATCCACCAACTGAAATTTGTCAGGTCTTTTATTGTTTTAATACTGATGATTTTGGCATACAACTCCTGATAACCCAAAAAACCTGTCTCAATAAATTAGCATATTTCACCCATCCAATCAAATAAAAGTGTTTTTTAATAACAAACAAAAAAACCATCAAATAATAATGTTCTGTTATGCACTCAATACTTGGTCGGGAATCCTTTGGCAGAAATGACTGCTTCAATGCGGCGTGGCATGGAGGCAATCAGCCTGTGACACTGCTGAGATGTTATGGAGGCCCAGGATGCTTCAATAGCGGCCTTAAGCTCATCCAGAGTGTTGGATCTTGCGTCTCTCAACTTTCTCTTCACAATATCCCACAGATTCTCTATGGGGTTCAGGTCAGGAGAGTTGTCAGGCCAATTGAGCACAGTAATACCATGGTCAGTAAACCATTTACCAGTGGTTTTGGCACTGTGAGCAGGTGCCAGGTCGTGCTGAAAAATGAAATCTTCATCTCCATAAAGCATTTCAGCCGATGGAAGCATGAAGTGCTCCAAAATCTCCTGATAGCTAGCTGCATTGACCCTGCCCTTGATGAAACACAGTGGACCAACACCAGCAGCTGACATGGCACCCCACACCATCACTGACTGTGGGTACTTGACACTGGACTTCAGGCATTTTGGCATTTCCTTCTCCCCAGTCTTCCTCCAGACTCTGGCACCTTGATTTCCGAATGACATGCAAAATTTGCTTTCATCAGAAAAAAGTACTTGGGACCACTTAGCAACAGTCCAGTGCTGCTTCTCTGTAGCCCAGGTCAGGCGCCTCTGCCGCTGTTTATGGTTCAAAAGTGGCTTTACCTGGGGAATGCGGCACCTGTAGCCCATTTCCTGCACACGCCTGTGCACGGTGGCTCTGGATGTTTCCACACCAGACTCAGTCCACTGCTTCCTCAGGTTCCCCAAGGTCTAGAATCGGTCCTTCTCCACAATCTTCCTCAGGGTCCGGTCTCCTCTTCTCGTTGTACAGCGTTTTCTGCCACATTGTTTCCTTCCAACAGACTTACCATTGAGGTGCCTTGATACAGCACTCTGGGAACAGCCTATTTGTTGAGAAATTTCTTTCTGGGTCTTACCCTCTTGCTTGAGGGTGTCAATGATGGCCTTCTTGACATCTGTCAGGTCGCTAGTCTTACCCATGATGGGGGTTTTGAGTAATGAACCAGGCAGGGAGTTTATAAAAGCCTCAGGTATCTTTTGCATGTGTTTAGAGTTAATTAGTTGATTCAGAAGATTAGGGTAATAGGTCGTTTAGAGAACCTTTTCTTGATATGCTAATTTATTGAGACAGGTTTTTTGGGTTATCAGGAGTTGTATGCCAAAATCATCAGTATTAAAACAATAAAAGACCTGACAAATTTCAGTTGGTGGATAATGAATCTATAATATATGAAAGTTTAATTGTAATCATTACATTATGGTAAATAATGAAATTTAACACTATATGCTAATTTTTTTAGAAGGACCTGTATATAATAATATGATATTATAATAATAATAATAATAATAATATATGATTAAATTAACTTATATTTGTAGAGTTTGAATCTAAAAATAATTCCGCATATGCTATGAATATCAGACTCTAAAAAAAGCGAATGGCAAGAAGTAAAGAGCAATAAATATTGCTTTTTAGGGAAACATTGCTATATATTTTAAAAAAGAAATAAATCAGGCTGAACCACATGTCCCACATCTTTACAATAAAGCTATTCATCAACAGTGTTCTATTACCATCCTGCCAGCAATGAACACTGTAGGTGTATGTCTAATAGATCCAATAGATGACCTTGTGTGAACTTTAAGTATTAAAACACTAATGATAATGACACATATTAACCTAGTATAATAGAAGATAATGACTTGTGAAACATATGACTCTGTTCTCAAAATTAGACTAGTACAGTTCTTGGAAGCACAATTTCACATTAATACATAGTCTATTCTGACTCAGTGAATGCTAATTAATCTTCTTTTCTTTTCTCTCAATGCACCAACAATGGCTATGAAGCTAAGTTGATAAATAGACAAGAACCCCATCAGTGCATATTAGTGAACATTTCAACAGATTTTCTTTTGACAATTAGAGTGAATTGTCCTATTTTAATGTACCCAATAAGGTCATAGTCTAACAGGGCGGGTTTTCTAGCTTGGGGCTTATACTTTTTAAGAATGAAGTTTTTATCAAGCCTTAATTTTGCAATATGGGCGTGAGAGAACTGAATACGAAATCATAATCTTTAAAATATTGTTACAAATTCAACATTATGAAAACTATCAATTTTGGTTATTGTTGGTTTCTTTTCTATGTTTTATTATGGTTTGTATCAGAATCACTGCACAGAAGACATCAACATACAAAGAAATGTTTTATTTTCATTGTCAATATTACAGCCATAAATTCTACCCCAACCACAGGCAAAAATATTCACTTTAGTAATACGAGTCTATTAAAAATGTAGTACTTGTGAAAATACATTGTTCACTTATGGCAGAGGTAGAGTCCCTCATGGTTTCCTCTATTCCCGAAATCTGTATTCCCCTTTTTTTATTATGCAGAGGTGGCCATACATAAGCAATAAACATCTTTGCTCCTGGCAGGTCCTCGCACTGTCAACTGGTTCCTTTTGTAAAAAAAAAATGGGTAAAACATGGATTTAGTCTGCGCTGCCGAATGATTCAAGTCCAGTGGTCCAGGTGGTCGGGCATCTAGGAAATAGCGACCACAATATTGTACAGTTTCACCTGTCTTTCACTAGGGGGACTTGTCAGGGAGTCACAAAAACACTGAACTTTAGGAAGGCAAAGTTTGACCAGCTTAGAGATGCCCTTAATCTGGTAGACTGGGACAATATCCTCAGAAATAAGAATACAGATAATAAATGGGAAATGTTTAAGAACATCCTAAATAGGCAGTGTAAGCGGTTTATACCTTGTGGGAATAAAAGGACTAGAAATAGGAAAAACCCAATGTGGCTAAACAAAGAAGTAAGACAGGCAATTAACAGTAAAAAGAAAGCATTTGCACTACTAAAGCAGGATGGCACCATTGAAGCTCTAAAAAACTATAGGGAGAAAAATACTTTATCTAAAAAACTAATTAAAGCTGCCAAAAAGGAAACAGAGAAGCACATTGCTAAGGAGAGTAAAACTAATCCCAAACTGTTCTTCAACTATATCAATAGTAAAAGAATAAATACTGAAAATGTAGGCCCCTTAAAAAATAGTGAGGAAAGAATGGTTGTAGATGACGAGGAAAAAGCTAACATATTAAACACCTTCTTCTCCACGGTATTCACAGTGGAAAATGAAATGCTAGGTGAAATCCCAAGAAACAATGAAAACCCTATATTAAGGGTCACCAATCTAACCCAAGAAGAGGTGCGAAACCGGCTAAATAAGATTAAAATAGATAAATCTCCGGGTCCGGATGGCATACACCCACGAGTACTAAGAGAACTAAGTAATGTAATAGATAAACCATTATTTCTTATTTTTAGGGACTCTATAGCGACAGGGTCTGTTCCGCAGGATTGGCGCATAGCAAATGTGGTGCCAATATTCAAAAAGGGCTCTAAAAGTGAACCTGGAAATTATAGGCCAGTAAGTCTAACCTCTATTGTTGGTAAAATATTTGAAGGGTTTCTGAGGGATGTTATTCTGGATTATCTCAATGAGAATAACTGTTTAACTCCATATCAGCATGGGTTTATGAGAAATCGCTCCTGTCAAACCAATCTAATCAGTTTTTATGAAGAGGTAAGCTATAGACTGGACCACGGTGAGTCATTGGACGTGGTATATCTCGATTTTTCCAAAGCGTTTGATACCGTGCCGCACAAGAGGTTGGTACACAAAATGAGAATGCTTGGTCTGGGGGAAAATGTGTGTAAATGGGTTAGTAACTGGCTTAGTGATAGAAAGCAGAGGGTGGTTATAAATGGTATAGTCTCTAACTGGGTCGCTGTGACCAGTGGGGTACCGCAGGGGTCAGTATTGGGACCTGTTCTCTTCAACATATTCATTAATGATCTGGTAGAAGGTTTGCACAGTAAAATATCGATATTTGCAGATGATACAAAACTATGTAAAGCAGTTAATACAAGAGAAGATAGTATTCTGCTACAGATGGATCTGGATAAGTTGGAAACTTGGGCTGAAAGGTGGCAGATGAGGTTTAACAATGATAAATGTAAGGTTATACACATGGGAAGAAGGAATCAATGTCACCATTACACACTGAATGGGAAACCACTGGGTAAATCTGACAGGGAGAAGGACTTGGGGATCCTAGTTAATGATAAACTTACCTGGAGCAGCCAGTGCCAGGCAGCAGCTGCCAAGGCAAACAGGATCATGGGGTGCATTAAAAGAGGTCTGGATACACATGATGAGAGCATTATACTGCCTCTGTACAAATCCCTAGTTAGACCGCACATGGAGTACTGTGTCCAGTTTTGGGCACCGGTGCTCAGGAAGGATATAATGGAACTAGAGAGAGTACAAAGGAGGGCAACAAAATTAATAAAGGGGATGGGAGAACTACAATACCCAGATAGATTAGCGAAATTAGGATTATTTAGTCTAGAAAAAAGACGACTGAGGGGCGATCTAATAACCATGTATAAGTATATAAGGGGACAATACAAATATCTCGCTGAGGATCTGTTTATACCAAGGAAGGTGACGGGCACAAGGGGGCATTCTTTGCGTCTGGAGGAGAGAAGGTTTTTCCACCAACATAGAAGAGGATTCTTTACTGTTAGGGCAGTGAGAATCTGGAATTGCTTGCCTGAGGAGGTGGTGATGGCGAACTCAGTCGAGGGGTTCAAGAGAGGCCTGGATGTCTTCCTGGAGCAGAACAATATTGTATCATACAATTAGGTTCTGTAGAAGGACGTAGATCTGGGGATTTATTATGATGGAATATAGGCTGAACTGGATGGACAAATGTCTTTTTTCGGCCTTACTAACTATGTTACTATGTTACTATGTAGAATATGTAGCCATTAAACTGTGGATTTATTTAACACGTTTCAAGTACAAGACTTCTTCATCAGGAACACCACATCCACGTTTTACCCATTTTTTTATGTCTGGATGGTCACGTGTGGACCGGTGGATCTGCTGCAGCTGGATATCTTTATGAGCCTTTCTCTCGGCTAAAATTGGTGAGTAGGATCTGATCATTCTACTCAATTATATCCCAGATAAGACCCTATTGCGCTCTTTCCTCCAAATAGCACGTACTGGTTCCTTTTGTGAAACTACCAAAAGCATGCACTGATCAGTACCATTTTCCTACCCCAATCAGGAGGGAAGTGCTTTCAGGAGTGGATGCAAGTTCAACATGCAAATGTATTGCATTTAGCTAAAGAGGAAGAAGTCCAAACTGGTGTGAGTAACACAATACAGCGTACACTGCAGAGGTATGGCATGTTAGGGCTGGCGGAACGCACCGTGTATATTTAGATATAATTATTGGTGCATTCGCAGCCCAGGGTCCACCGTGCTGCTGGCAAATGGCTGTACAATATGGTGGAATAAGCGAACTCTGTTACTTCTCAGAGTCGCACAGAATGGAAAACGCTGTGCCCTGTTAGCATCACAGGGGAACACAGCTGCCTAACAGAGCAAAAGCAATCAGTGGTCAGGGAGTAGCAAGCACACAAACACCTCCTCTCCGGTGGAGCCAGAATTCTGATGGCTTAACGCCAGCACTGAATTCACCATGCAAAACTCCTCACCAGAGGTGCCGGTATTCTAGTGGCTTATTTCAGCCGGACCCTGACCACAAGCAGACAATACCACTGAATAGCAAATGCTCACGACATAAGCTGATCCTAGCGCATGGCCGTGCGGCCATGCAAACTTTATATAACTGCAACAACTTCAGTTATAATGGGAGCTGCCACAGTACCTGAGCAACTTCAGGACCTTCCTAGAGGACCAATGGGAGCTGTTGCCGTACCTGAGCCTGTGACCCCTGACCTCCAATGAGAGGTCTTACCTTGGGCATGCTCACAAGGGGTAAAGCTTAGTCCCAGAGATGTCTGCTTGCCGCTGACCAGTACTGGCTACAATGGCTGAGCCTGGAAAGGCAGCAGTAACCATCCGCACAGTATCAGGCTGAGCCAGATGCTGAAACCAACATCTCTGCTGAGCAGGCTCCACTGCAGCTGGAGAAGAATGGGAGACCGCAGCGGAGATGGTTTGAGACTTCCCCTGTGCATAGGTGGGAACTCGACCCCTAACATGGAATGCGTAAGTGTCATCTATGAAGGAAACCTCTATTACAGCCCATGTACAGAAAATACCGGCTACAATTTGTTGAGGCCCATGCTGGAAAATATGACTCTACTCTCTGGAATTATGAGATCGAAGGAATATTTTTGGAACCAATAGCTTCAAAATTGTATGGCATTGCGAAGGTAAGGAGTACAAAGAAAAATGCATTGCGCTTGCAGTGAAACATGGAGGTGTCTTTGTATGATGCTGCATGAGTGCTGCTGTGTCTGGGAGCTACATTTCATTTATGGTATCATAAATTCACAGATGCATTGGAAGAAGAGGAAGACAAGGAAGAAGAGGAAAAACAGGAAGAATAGAAAGAAGAAAAGATTCAGTAGTCAGGTATATCTCCTGAACTCAACCGAATTGACTACCCATGGAGAGTTCTAAAGATACAAGCTGAGCATCACTTTCCATCCAGAATTTAGGTTCTAAAGGGGTTTGTTCTTTAACAATGGAATAAGATAGATGTTGCCAACTTGTTCATTTCATGCCTTGAAGACTTGGTGCTGTCCTTAAAAGGAACCTGTCAGGTCCCCAGAACCACCAGTTGTGTCTGCATATGTTAATACACTGCCTAAGAGTCTCTTTATAACATTACATACATAAATAGATCTGTAGAAAAAATATTTCTAAAGTCCATTTATGATATGTAAATGACGGCTTTATCTAGTCAATGAAAAAAGCTTTGAATGGAACATTGTTGTGAAGGCCTTTGGATGCAATACTCTTCCTCTGGTGTCTCAAGTTGCCCAGCGCACTCCTGTCCTGTGACATCATCAAACATGGCTTGTTAAGAGCAACTTGGACAGCTGCTTGTCTGAGTTTTCACTTATTATCTGTTCAGTTGCCATGTACTTTGGAGTTTTCCTCACCATTCAGTTCTCTCAGTTGCAATAATCTTATCAGTAAAGTCCCATTGGTTTCTTCACTATCTGCTTTTACTTTCTAGCTCAGAACTGCTGAATAACCTATTGTATGCAGTAAATAACCTCTACTCTGGTGTTGTTCACACAACAGATCCTGTTGCAACAGTATGTACAGTTAGGTCCATATATATTTGGACAGAGACAACATTTTTCTAATTTTTGTTATAGATATTACCACAATGAATTTTAGACAAAACAATTCAGATACAGTTGAAGTTCAGTCTTTCAGATTTCATTTGAGGGTATCCACATTAAAATTGGATGAAGGGTTTAGGACTTTCAGCTCCTTAACATGTGCCACCCTATTTTTAAAGGGACCAAAAGTAATTGGACAGATTCAATAATTTTAACTAAAATGTTCATTTTTAGTACTTGGTTGAAAACCCTTTGTTGGCAATGACTGCCTGAAGTCTTGAACTCATGGACATCACCAGACGCTGTGTTTCCTCCTTTTTGATGCTCTGCCAGGCCTTCACTACTGTGGTTTTCAGTTGCTGTTTGTTTGTGGGCCTTTCTGTCTGAAGTTTAGTCTTTAACAAGTGAAATGCATGCTCAATTGGGTTGAGATCAGGTGACTGACTTGGCCATTCAAGAATATTCCACTTCTTTGCTTTAACAAACTCCTGGGTTGCTTTGGCTTTATGTTTTGGGTCATTGTCCATCTGTAGTATGAAATGACGACCAATCCGTTTTGCTGCATTTGGCTGGATCTGAGCACGCAGTATGGCTCTGAATACCTCAGAACTCATTCGGCTGCTTCTGTCCTGTGTCACATCATCAATAAACACTAGTGACCCAGTGCCACTGGCAGCCATGCATGCCCAAGCCATCACACTGCCTCCACCGTGTTTTACAGATGATGTGGTATGCTTTGGATCAAGAGCTGTACCACGCCTTCGCCATACTTTTCTCTTTCCATCATTCTGGTAGAGGTTGATTTTGGTTTCATCTGTCCAAAGAATGTTCATCCAGAACTGTGCTGGCATTTTTAGATGTTTTTTAGCAAAGTCCAGTCTAGCCTTTCTATTCTTGATGCTTATGAGTGGCTTGCACCATGCAGTGAACCCTCTGTATTTACTTTCGTGCAGTCTTCTCTTTATGGTAGATTTGGATATTGATACACCTACCTCCTGGAGAGTGTTGGTCACTTGGTTGGCTGTTGTGAAGGGGTTTCTCTTCACTATGGAGATCATTCTGCGATCATCCACCACTGTTGTCTTCCGTGGGCGCCCAGGTCTTTTTGCATTAATGCGTTCACCAGTGCTTTCTTTCTTTCTCAGGATGTACCAAACTGTAGATTTTGCCACTCCTAATATTGTAGCAATTTCTCGGATGTTTTTTTTTCTGTTTTTGCAGCTTAAGGATGGCTTGTTTCACCTGTATGGAGAGCTCCTTTGACCGCATGTTTACTTCACAGCAAAACCTTCCAAATGCAAGAACCACACCTCAAATCAACTCCAGGCCTTTTATCTGCTTAATTGAGAATGATATAATGAAGGGATTGCCCACACCTGTCCATGAAATAGCCTTGGAGTCAATTGTCCAATTACTTATGGTCCCTTTAAAAACAGGGTGGCACATGTTAAGGAGCTGAAAATCCTAAACCCTTCATCCAATTTTAATGTGGATACCCTCAAATGAAAGCCGAGAGTCTGAACTTCAACTGCATCTGAATTGTTTTGTTTAAAATTCATTGTGGTAATGTCTGTAACCGAAATTAGAAAAATGTTGTCTTTGTCCAAATATATATGGACCTAACTGTATCTTCTCTACTGTTCATGACTGCTGCTTTTGTTCTTGCTAAGGACCATCTGTCAGCTGATAGAGTAGTATACAACTCTGTCTTTAACCATTTGTTTGCTACACTTTGACTGACTGTATGCTTACAATTCCTGTGTGTGTCTAACTCCTAGCTCGGTGGTCTCCTAGTGTTTCCTAGTCTTCTCCTCTGCTTACCATCCTGTATATTCTGGCATTTGTTGATCAACATGCCATCTATTAAGTCCTGCATCATCGACTCTGGTCCAAGTTACTCATTCAAACCTTCAGTGTAGAGAATCCATCTTACCAACTGAGCCATAACAATTGAGCAAAAATGAAATTAGATAAAATGACAAATTCAGGGAAAAAAAATGCAATTCTCAAAGATTCTGTACATTCAAATATTCTTTTATGAAAAAGAAGAAAAATCTTTTACTAACAAATGTTTGATATAAGTATAAATAAAATTTGAAATTATTTTTTAGTTGATTTATAATCACATAACAGAAGACATAAAATTTAAATTGAAATAAACTTTCCAATAAAAGCAAGAAAAAAAAATCACCTTGTAGACAATGTAAATGTACAATTTTGTGATTCCTCTATTAACTTATCATGTAAAACTGTAGGTGGCCAAAAGGCAGCACAAACCAGATGCATGATTTCATATGCTAATAAGTAGTGCGCACCTCAAAGACTTTGGAAGGATTTCAAATCCAGAAAACATGATCATAGGCATACTTCACACAGCTGCAAACAATATTAAAGCACTGCACTCATTACAACATACACAGTTGATGATCTAATGGTTTTATGAGCCAGAAGATAGCTTAGGGATGTAAAAATCTCCCTATCCAAAAGTAGAATACTTTCAATTCTAACTCAAGTAATTATGTAAGTAATCACAGGTTTATCTGCACAGACTTGCTTACCTTACAAATTTTGGATAGAGAATTTTGCTTGACCTAGAAATTTTATATATAAAGATTTCTGCTTTATTTGTTTTTCTAAACCAATTTATGACATGGAATAATCAACAGCAAATGCATTCAAAATTTACAGGTTGTTTTTTTTTTTATTACTAATGATAGATTCATATTAAACGGAAGTGAAATGTGCATACGTTTGCATCAGTCATTATCAGTTTCGTTATGGTCATTTTCTTACATTTCCTGCGTGATTAATTTTCTGATCCCATCTGTTTTGAAGCTTCCATCGCAGCTTCCACAAAGCTACACTATTCGTTACCTGAAACATGTAAAGGGTCAAACACTGCTATTAATTTTATTGCTCTACTCCTTTGGTGGAGAAAAACAACGTAATTCATATTGTCAATGTGAACATGGTCGTATGATGATAGTTATTGTATTCCATTGCACACTGTTGGTGACTGTTGTGTATCTGATTTTCATCACTGGCATTTTCTGGACAGATTTTGGGAACCAAACATATCCTTTGAGATCCTTTCAGGTTTCAGACAGTAGGAGAAGCAAAAGCTTCAAGAACCAATGGAAGCATGAATAACCCCTTTTATGTATCATTTTGAACATACTAAATACTTCCTGATGTGTAAAATACAAATACTGTGGCGACCAAAAGTTTTGCATTTTTTTTAAAAGTGTGATTACTTCTGTTTGGTTGTTGTGATGCCATTTTTCTGGTGGTGAATTGAAGGTGCATCAAGTTGTCATCATGCAAGAATTTAATTTTAACCAAAATGTTTTAAAATATAGGTATGGTCATTTAATTAAAAAAAAGCAACTGGCAAAAGTTTTGCATATACTATTTTTTTTATCTCAACATAGAGCGTAATTCATTTTTCACAATGCCATAACTTAGTATTTTGTAACATAACCTATTGCTTTAATTACTGCACCACACAGATGGGGCATTGAGCCACTAGGGTACTAAAGACATCCAGAGGGATCTTGCTCCCTTCCATTTGCAGATCTGTAAACAATTAATCTTAATTGCTATGGGTACCGGCTCCAAATCGTCGCCCTAACTCATCCCAATTGTGCTCTTTTGGGTTTATATCAGGTGATTGGCTTGGCCATTGCAACAGGAGAACATTTGTCTTTGCTAAACAGTTTTTTTACTAAATGGGATGTGTTCTTAGGATCATTGTCATGCTGAAATTTCCAGCCACTGTCTACTTTGGTTTTACCATGTAGCAGTATTATTTTCTCTGGTATATCCTTGCACATGGTAGCATTTATATTTCCATCAATTATATTAATGGCTGATGCAGAAAAGAAGCCCCAGACCAAAACACTGCCACCACCATATTTCACTGTAGGTGTTTGGTACCTTACATCATTACATTTTCTAATTGGGCGGTATATATAGTGCTTGCCATCACTACCAATCAGATTGAACTTGGATTCATCTGACCACAACACCTTAGACCAATCCAATTCTTTCCATTGGCTGTGTTCTTTGGCAACCTCAAGTAGGATCTTCCGGTTCTTTGCAGAGATGAAAGGCTTCTTGACTGGAACTCATTCATTCAAAACTACTGCCATCGCTCCATAGTTTGGTAACTCACTTTTACCCCATGTTCTTCATTTATGTCATGCCTGTACTGCACTTTTATGGGCATCAGATAATGACTTTTTCCTAATAATCTGATCAATTTTGGAGTAAGTTTTCTGTCGTCCACTTCTAGGTTTTTCAGCTGCTCCATAACCTTCTTTTTCTTTTTTTATTGACACTTGACTCTGAGAGCAGTTCAATTCCATAGCCACCCCTTTTTGGCTTTTGCCTGTCTTCACTCAAAATAATATGCTTCATGACATCTGGTGATACATTTGGCTTTGTCTTTGTCATGTTTTAACCAAAAACACACACACAAAAAAAAAAAAAATTTGTAAGCAAAATTCAACTACCCATGACAAAATATGCAAAACAATTGGCCCAGCAAATGTTGAAAACTAGCACATAAAGGGACAATACAATGTCAAACACAATCTTCATCCTTATAGCTGACAAGCATTGCTTTCAGTTTACTTAAATCACCAGGAATATGGCATCCCAACAAGCATACAGAAGTAATCACACTTTAAAAAAAAAAAAAAAACTAAACTTTTGGTTGCTACTGTATGTTACATGTTGGGTACCTGTGTATATAGTGGATTCAGGCTCTGAACTAGTACCACAGCCAGTAGATGATCAATGTGTTACATAGCCAGTATCTGCCTGTATTCACTCTAACCCAAGCTCCACTAGCTCCACTGCCTCAACCATTTAAATGCTACTGTTAATCACTGATTACTGGTGCTCACATGCATTGGCTCCCATCGGTCCCCCTGTGATACAACCACAGGGTGCCAATGGCTTGCTGATGTTCCACCTGGCTTCTTTTTTAGTCCTCCTATAAAGCCCAGGCTTTGGCTCAGTTTCCCAGGAGAACATTTTGAACATGTTTGTGATATTTTGAACACGTGATGAAAGAATTGCAGGTTCAAGTCCCCAAAAGACTAAACATGAGATAAGAAATACAATAATGATTTTTAAAACAACAACAAAAATGAAATTATAATTACTCTTTTTCCTCCTTTAAAAATAAATAAATAATACAAAGCATATTTGGTATCACAGTGTCCAGTCTGATTTATCAAATGTACCTGAAATCCCGCAAAATGTTAAAGAAAAAGCCAAGAACTATACATATAATACAAGAAAAGAAGAAGAAAAAGAAGATGCATGTCCAAAGTAAGTGAATAAAATACACAACTTTATTAGTCAAATACAATAAAAAACATGAGGTGGGGAAAGTGAATGGGTAGTTCAGCGGACACAATACGACATGACATTCACATATGAGTTATGTACATAAAACAAATACATCAAAATTACGATAGATGATTACCATTGATGTGGGGAGCAATATTTAATAGGATTGAAATAGTTAATCAAGTGCAAAAAGTGCTATAATCTAAATCCAAATACTGGTATCCACACATCTAAATGTGTAAACCACTTAGTTATATCAATACATGTAGGCAATGAGAAAGACAGAACATATGTATGAGCAGCATGAATGGATGAAAAAATTGCATGTGCATGTGTCTGTGCATAAAGGTCCAGAATCACAGAGGAGTCACTGTGAAGGAAATAAATATGTGTAATATATAGGAAATTGCCCACGGGCTATACAAATAATGTTTTATAGGACCATATAGCATACTATACCTGTATGGCAAGAGATGAATGATGAGTGTGATGAGGAAGCGTTCTTCCCGACGGTTGATAGCAGTGCACACTGTGGGCATTATGAGAAATACAATTTTATTAAAGCTTCAATGCAAAACACAAAGAAACAACATAAATGGTTAAAAATACTTAAAATGCATCATTCCATTGTGCTACACACCAAAATAAAACTGACTCCTCATTATATAGTAAGTGGCCTGAATAATCCCTTACCTGCTGTAAAGTTTTTGACCAATGCAAAAAATATTGTAAGCACCACACAGCACAAAGTTCAATTATGTAGTGCAACAAAGCATATGCATACCTAAAAGCTGATATACCAATATATCCGACATCAGCGAATAAAGCGTATTAGTAGAGCAAGAAATACATACCATATAAGGCCTCATTCAGACTTCTCAAAGTCACATACATGTTATATCCATGCAGGGTCGGACTGGATTCTCCGGTGGGTCCAGGCACTTACACCTGCTGGCATACAGGGCCGGTAGCTGCCTAGGGCCCCCGCTAACCCCAGCCAGTGGCGTTTCACTAATAGTGGCACACCCAGCTGCTATGGGGTCGGGAAGTCAGGGGGGCCACCCGGTGCCAGCAGAGCAGCAGCTGGAGACAGGAGCCTGTCCCCGCTACTAAAGAGAAATTAACATTCACGCTTCCCCACGCCCCAATGTGGGGCCACCCAGTGCCAGCAGAGCAGCAGCTGGAGAGAGGAGCCTGTCCCTGCTGCTTAATAGAAATTAATTTTCATGCTTCCCCATGCCCAATGGGCGTGGAGAGGAGTGAATATTCATTTCACTTTAATAGTGGGCAGTGTTAGCTGCAGGCTATCAACAAAAAACAGCTTGTCACACAAAAAAGAAGCCCTTAAACAGATTCATCAATAGAAAAGTTTGAAGGTAACATGTGTGTCTCAAAAAATTGCAACATAAATCATTTTTCTTTTCCAATTTTCAAAATCTTTTTTCACTACTTAAAGGGAACCTGTCACCCCCAAAATGGAAGTTGAGCTAAGCCCACCGCCATCAGGGGCTTATCTACAGCATTCTGGAATGCTGTAGCAAAGCCCCCGATGTAACCTGAAAGATGAGAAAAAGAGGTTAGATTATACTCACCTGGGTGGGTGGTCCGATCCGAGGGGTGTCACGGTCCTGTCCAAGGCCTCCCATCTTCTTACGATGACGTCCTCTTCTTGTCTTCATGCTGCGGCTCCGGCGCAGGCGTACTTTGTCTGCCCTATTGAGGGCAGAGCAAAGTACTGCAGTGTGCAGGCGCCGGGAAAGGTCAGAGAGGCCCGTCGCCTGTGCACTGCAGTACTTTGCTCTGCCCTCAACAGGGCAGAAAAAGTACACCTGCACTGGAGCAGCAGCGTGAAGACAAAAAGAGGACATTATCCTATGAAGATGGGAGGCCCCGGACCGGACCATGACACCCATCGGACTGGACCGCAGCGGGAACGCCCCTGGGTAAGTATAACCTAACCTCTTTTTCTTATCTTTCAGGATACATCCGGGGCTTATCTACAGCATTCCAGAATGCTGTAGATAGGCTCCTGATGCCGGTGGGCTTAGCTCAACTTCCATTTTAGGGGTGACAGGTTCCCTTTAAATATAAACACATGCAACTTTGGTATCATCATAATCATTTACTAACCAAGAAGATTGTTTTGCCAGGTAATTTTTACCACACCATCACCACCAGTAAAATAAACACAAAAAGATAATGGCGAAATTGCATTTTTTTATCATTTAACTAGTGATGAGCGAGAACTAAAATGCTCGGGTGCTCGTTGTTCGGGTCGAACAGATTGGAATACTCGGGTACTCGGCCAGAACAACGAGCCCAATGCAAGTCTAAGGGAGACCCAAGTATTTTTACCGCAATCCCCCCGGGGTCCTTTTAAGGTCTAAAAACGTATGAAAATGATGGAAACACTGCTCTAAGGACACAGGGACATCATGGGGCTCACCCCTGCAAGCATTCCTGTCTACTAGTTCACAGCTTTAATTTTTTTCCGAGATTCATGCCATTATTCCCAATGCCACAAAAAACACCTTAAAACGAAACCAAAACTGGTTTTGCTTGGAAATATGTCAATGTACATCCTTTGCAGGTTAATGACTTGCCTGTAAGGCCAAATATTTAACCCCAGACTGAAAATTTCCTCCCCCACTTAGACTTAGTTAAGACGCAGTGTTTTTGAAGCGTTTTTCAACTTTAACATTGCTTTCAACCATTACAAATACATTCACTGGGAAATGTCAATGTAACATTTAACCACCCAAGCTGGCCATGTGGTGTGCTACACAAAAGCAGACCCATCTTGCTTAATTTATGAAGGAGGGGCTCTTAAAGTCACAGAGCCTATTTTTAGTGGTGCATCAGGTTTCATTAATCTTCTTCAAGTGCCATTATGAAACAGTGGGTCTCCTAAGCTGTTGTAGACTATGCTGTGACTGGATGGGCTGCCAAGAAAAATGACGCACCACAATACCCCTGTCATAAGATGTTCAGGGGGGACTCCTGAAAAAGCGTTGGATTGGATTCAAGGCCTGCCCTGCTACCAATTCATATGCACTCCAATAAGCCTTTGAAACCACATACTGGATGGGCCCATGAAAATCCACTTCACAATATGCATTTTGTACACCCGTACTCCTTTGTTTTACACATTGGCAGCAAGGCCAGCCCTGGAGCATAGTCAGTCATATGCATCCCATTACTCCTGGGAACCCACCTACTGGATAGGCCCATGAAAATCCATTTCACAGTATGCATTTTGTACTCTGTGCTCCTTTGTTTTACACATTAGCAGCAAGGCCAGCCCTGCTGCATAGTCAGTCATATGCACCCCATTATGCCTTGGAACCCACATACTGCATGGGCCCATGAAAACCCACTTCATAATATGCATTTTGTACTCTGTACTCCTATGTTTTACACATTAGCATCAAGGCCAGCCCTGCTGCATAGTCAGTCATATGCACCCCATTATGCCTTTGAACCCACATACTGGATGGGCCCATAAAAATTCACTCATATTTTTTAATGGTATAATGGTTCCCTCTTTACACAATTGTTTACAGGAGAATTTGGCAATTTTATTTGCCATGTTTTTAACACTAAGGTTCACGGTTTACGGCTTTAAAAAGGCTAATACTTGCAATACAACGCAATTTTATTGCAAACTACAAAATTCAAGGAATAGTATGATTGAATATTGTGAGTGCGTACACTTTTGTATATGTTAACATACACAGGCTAATAAGTACATATAAGGATTAAAAAAAATAGTGATTACGTATATATTGAGATTAACTACATACAGTATGCTTAGATTATCACCAAGAGGCTTTTAAACATCATCCGTCTGGAATATCAGAGAAGCAACACCAAGACAGAGAACCCCTGGGAGATTACCTACACTGCATGGGCATCCCCAATTATGCAGGTATCAGCACATTGTACATGTACAGGTACCCAGTTTTGGCATGTTTTTAAGTCATGTTTCTCTGGTCTTATATAGTGATTTACACTATGTAGTAACTCTAGTTTCACCCAGACCTTCAAGTGGCCACTTTTCAAAGTTGGATGAAACTGAGATATCATGGAGTCATCAGACGAGGGGCCATAAACCCCTAGAAAATAAAAGCCACAAGGATTTAGATCATACCACCACAGGCATAGTTTCAGTAAACCTTAATGTTTTACAATGACAAACAGCAAACATATAGAGGCTTAGAACTGTTTGTGAAGTGAATAAACAAACATTTATCAAGACTGTGTCACTATGAGCATTGTCTGTCACATCTGTAAATGTTTTTCAAGAAGTAAAGCTATGTCATTGTCTGAATGCATTCGGTATACAGTATTTAAATCTTGGTTACAAATCATCATTTGTATATTCGCCATTTGTACATTTGAGGCAGCCAAAGTTATGGCTCTCAAGGAGAGAAACTAATATAGTGGACAGAGCTATGTTTTTAATGAACTACTGAGTCAAACTAACAGCATTGCTTTATCAAATTTATATGAAGTGTATAGTGTCCAATGTGAGCAACCAGGCAACACAAAAATGAGCTTTTTAAGGGAGCTCTTTAAGGTGCACAAATGTTTTGAAGTCTTTGCCAACAAGGATGTGGTTTCACCAATGTGGGGTACCTTTTTTAAAAATATACTAGCACCATCACAGGCCCCTTGCCCAAAATTCAGTGGCCTATAAGAGTACAAAGCACTTTCACCCTGGTGATCTAGCGGCAGTTAAACAAGAGATTGCAGGAGGCAGAGTTAGGAATTAGGCTCAATGTAGTGATGTGTGTCTCTAAAACTTGTAAAGCAGTGCATGAGCTGCCAAACAATTCCCCAATGGGGGTACCTTTTTTAAAAAATAGACTAGTGCCATCACAGCCCCCTTGCCCAAAATGCACGGTACAAAGCACATTCACCCTTGTGATCTAGTGGCAGGTGAAGGACACAGTGCAGGAGACAGAGTTAAGAAGTACACCCAATGTAATGTAGTGGCCAATTCCCCAATGTGGCATCCTTTCATTACAAATTAAAATAGTACCATCACAGTGCGTGGCCTGAACTCCAGACAGGACGGACGTGCTTTGGACCGGCTCCTGCAATCATGCCACCTGATTCCTTGTTCGTACACTTATAAACAGTGCCTAGGGGCCAGAAGTACCACCGGACCATTGGGAAAGGACACCCTAACCCCCCAAGCAGGACCTTGGATTCACCTGTGTCCAGACAACCGGACAACAACTACCTGACCTGTGTGCCTGGGCGCCATCTTACCTGCGCACACCCCGACCAGACACTCTGGAGTGAGAGGCTCATAGCAGCACCAGCTCCGCAACACTCATCTCCTCACTCACCAGAGAAGATAAGCAAAACCGCTCCTGCCATTACACCGGGGCTCCCCCTGTCCAGGTACGCCGGAGGGGTCTGTGCCCGCAGCGTAAACTTGCCATCTTGTGGCACGTGTGTCCTGCCCTGCTACCCTTGTGCTGGAAAAGAATAGCGGCGCCAATCCTGTGCTGGATTCTGGCGCTCATAAACACCACCCGTCGGCTCACCAGTGGACCCCCCGGCGGACAGTGTGAGTTAGGAAACCCTACACACGTTCTGGGAGTGCATATAAGGGAAGGAGGAGACGCCTGGGTGCCGGTCAAGGTCTGGGAGGCAGAGGAGAAGAGAGACTTGCTTGCTCCTGACAGGTGTGGAAAGGGTGGTGCACATTGGAGACGGGAGTGCAGGGGTTCTTTGCTGTGTGCTTCACGTCTGTATATAGAAGGGAGGGAGTTTTTTGCCTCCTTGTTCCTTCTTCCCCATTATCATCTCCCTCTCACACGGTGATATGCAGCAATAAACATCTAATCCCTCCCTGAAGAAACTGCATATGTTAACCCCTCACACGCACCCTCCCTTGCGTGCAGAGCATCCCCCGATTGTTTCACATTTCCCTGCTCCTCAGACTTGAGCCCACTGGTACAATAACAAACATGAAGATCTAAACGCTACAGTGGCACACACGTGGTGATTAGTGTTGAGCGATACCTTCCGATATTTGAAAGTATCGGTATCGGATTGTATCGGCCGATATCTGAAAAATATCGGATATCGCCGATACCGATATCCGATACCAATACAAGTCAATGGGACGCAAATATCGGAAGGTATCCTGTAATGATTCCCAGGGTCTGAAGGAGAGGAAACTCTCCTTCAGGTCCTGGGATCCATATTCATGTAAAAAATAAAGAATACAAATAAAAAAATATCGATATACTCACCCCTCCGACGGCCCCTGGCTATAAGCGGTGTAACCGGCAGCCTCTATTCCTAAGAATGCAGGGTGAAGGACCTTCGATGAAGTCGCGGCTTGTGATTGGTCACGTGACCGCTCATGTGACCGCTCACGCGACCAATCACAAGCCGTGACGTCATCGCAGGTCCTTCACTCGCTCATTCTTAGGAAGGGAGACTGCCGGTTACAGCGGTTTCAACCAGGGTGCGTCCGAGGGTGAGTATATCAATCTTTTTTATTTTTATTCTTTATTTTACACATGAATATGGATCCCGATACCGATTCCTGATATCGCAAAAATATCGGAACTCGGTATCGGAATTCCGATACCGCAAATATCGGCCGATACCCGATACTTGCGGTATCGGAATGCTCAACACTAGTGGTGATCTTAAAAGCGAGCGCTACATCTAGATAGAATGGTTAAACCTCATAAAGAGCACTGCAAATCCTCTATTTCCACTCTTGCGCAAAATAAGCAAAGCGATATGGAGAAATTCTTGAAACACAAACCCTAGAGGACCCGTACTGTCTGTAAGAATTGTCACTCTAATACTACGGCAGATAACCATATTGATGACTCTGACTTGAGCGATGATGCCTCAGGATGCGATGCTACCCATATGGATTCTGGAGAAATTTCAAAGTCTTTCCTTAAAAAAGCACTGGTTCAGGCAATGAAGCCATTGATCTCTGAGGTTTCGGGCCTGCAGGTGGACATCCAGCAAATTGGCAACAGGGTGTAGTCTCTAGAAACCACTCAATCTTCTATTATAGATCACTCAAACAAAATAAAAGATCATCTGAACTTTCATAAATCTCAATTAAACATGGTGTCCTTAGCCATAGAGGACCAAGAAAATCGGAGTCGCAGGAAAAACATCAGAAATAAGGGCGTACCTGAAAGTGTCTCTAATGAAACCCTTGAAAAATCAGCTAAAGAAATATTTGCTCTTCCACTGCCCCAAGAAAGATGTGATCAAATAGTAATTGAGAGGATTCACCGCTCGCTCAGACCTAGACCTAAACCTGCTGACCCTCCGAGAGATGTGATCTGCGGTCTCTTGAACTACTTGGACACCTCGGCAATCTTAATCACTGCCAGGGACAATAAAAATATATCCTATGAAGGTTCATCCATTCAGCTATATCAAGACCTGGCTCCATCGATTCTCGCTAAAAGAAGGGTCTCGAAGCCTCTCCTTGATGATCTATGTGCGAACAAGTTACTATACAAATGGGTATTCCCTTTCAGCCTGACTATACATGGCAGAGGAACACAGGCTACTGTTCACCATCCAGATGACCTGGCCAAAGTTTGGGAGACGTTTGGCATTGAGGCAGTGGATGTCCCTTCCTGGCTGGTTTCCCTTAGATATGACACCAAATGCCCCTTCCAGTCTTCGCTCATGGGTGGGCCAGGATGGGTGGTCTCCGGCCAAGAGACTGACGTCCCCGAAACAAGGCAAAGTTGGTGCTAAGAAGAAACTGCCTCCTTAAACTGCTGAGGAGCCTCTTCATTTCAGGATCTTTGTTAGGTTGACGGACCTAACCTTATCGTCGTGGTTAGTTTGGGTTTAGACCAGAGTTCAACATGAAAATGTAACTTGTTTTTTCTCCATTTTCTCCATTAGAGATTCTAAAAGCAGCAAATGAAGATTTTTAGGGTGTGTTTTTTTCCCTTATAAACACCCATCTTGGATTGCCACTTGTGCGCCTATAATGGACTGTTCTGTCTGTTTCGGGAGGATGCTCTGTGCTCCTGCCTCCATCACAGATGGGATTCCTGTTGTTAATATGTTACGTTCTTCTTTCCCAATTGTTATTATCATTGACATGGTTGTTTTGTTAATTTGGTACACATGTGTAGACATCTCCTTATCTTCTTCTCTAGGTCATGGCCGGTAGTGATTTCAAGTCATCCACCATAGTGGTGGCCTCATACAACGTTAGGGGCATGCGCTCACTGAGGAAATGGGGGCAGCTGTTGAGATTTTTGCACTCTAAAAATTCCAGTATTGCATTTTTTCAGGAAACTCATTTTAAAAAGGATAGGACTCCAGATATGTCAAGAACACAATTCCCAATATGGTACCACAACACTGGTACCACGGCTTCAAGCGGAGTTAGCATAGCATTAAAAAAAACATTCCCTTCACTTTGAAATATACTCTATCGGATCCTGAGGGGAGATATATCATGATAAAAGGTTTACTAGCTAACACAAAAGTCACCCTTTGTAACATCTACGCCCCAAACCATAACCAAATTAGTTGGTTATGTCAAGTTCTGAATACCCTTAGTTTGTTCTATGAAGGGATCATAATACTAGGTGGAGATCTGAATGTCTCCCTTAACCCTCTATTAGATTCCTCTTCAGGGAAATCTTCTCTCTCACAAAAAGCGTTACGAAAATTACACCTTGGCTTACAATCTTTAAACTTAATTGACCCGTGGAGAACATTTTTCCCTTCGACTAAAGATTATACTTTCTTTTCTTCTCCACATAATAGTTACCATGGAATAGATTACCTCCTCACTCAAACCTGTCATCTTCAACTAGTAAAATCCGCAAAAATAGATGTTATTTCTCTCTCAGATCACGCTCCGATCTTGTTAGAGATGAACATCAAATCGTTGCCCCTTCTTTCCTTTACTTGGACGCTAAATGAAACACTTTTAGACTCTAGCTCCCATGTGACTAAATTCTCATCCTCCATTAGTCTTTTCTTTAAAGAAAACTGCCTTCCAGGTACTCCTACACCTCTGGTCTGGGAGACACATAAAGCTGTCTTGAGAGGAGAGTTTATAGCGCTGGGCTCTTATTTGAAAAAAGAGAGGTCGAAAGAGGTAATGTCTGTTCTCCACCAGATTAACACTCTGGAAAAAATACACAAATGAACTCAAGCTGAAGCAGCCCAGGCAGAACTTATAACACTTAGGAGAGCTTTGAAAGATCTTCTGAATATTTATTCAGCCAAGATATATATGAGAAGCCAACAGAAATTCTACCTCCATGGGAATACAGGTAGCAAACTTATGACCTCTCTCTTGAAAAAACGTAGTGGGCGAACCTTTATCACACATTTAAAAGCTGCAAATGGTTCAAATATCTGTAAAGCAGTGGACATTGCTAGGGAATTTAAACACTTCTACGAAAACCTCTATAACTTAGATGGGCCTGAGGACATGAGGAACCCGGTAGTGGCCTCGGAATTAATAGATACCTTCCTTTCCTCTTTGAAACTCCCCTCATTATCTCTGGACGACATCGCTTCTTTAACGGCCCCTATTACCCCTGAAGAAGTCTTAGAAACTTTAGCTACCATCCCTAATGGGAAACCCCTGGGCCCTGATGGCCTCCCAATTATCTATTACAAAAAACTAATTAAACCCTTGTTACCCCATTTAGTAACCCTTTTCAATTCATATCTTACAGGACAATCCCCCCCGAAGCAAGCTTTGGAAGCCTTTATTGCGGTACTGCCAAAAGAGGGCAAAAACCCTAATCTTTGCTCAAGTTATAGGCCGATATCCCTTCTTAATATGGATATGAAGCTATGGGCTAAACTCTTAGTGAACAGATTAAGGAACATCCTCCCTAAAATAATTAATGCAGACCAGGCAGGGTTCGTGTGAGGAAGAGAGGGCAAGGATAATTCAACTAAAGTCCTCCAATCCATAATGTATGCCAGAGCATGGAATATATCCCTAGCTCTCTTGTCTACAGATGCTGAGAAAGCTTTTAATAGAGTGAGCTGGAGGTATATGGAGAAGGCTTTGACTAAGTTTGGTTTCCTCTCACAGTTCGTTACAGCGATCTTCTCTTTGTATTCCTATCCCACCACCAGGGTCCGGGTTAATGGCATCTTATCGGACACTTATAATATCAACAATGGTACCAGGCAGAGGTGCCCTCTATCCCCATTTTTATTCATACTGGTTATCGAAACGCTGATCCAAAGAATCAAACAGGAAAAACAGATTAAGGGGTTATAGATAGGGGGAATGGAACCAAAAACGCTAGCCTTCGCAGATGATTTGCTTTTCCTTATTTCTAATCCTCTTGAAGCATTTCCCATTATTCTTAATATACTTAACTATTTTGGTCAATTATCAAATTTCAAAATTAACAATTCTAAATCAGAAGCCTTGAATATAACCCTATCGCATTTTCAATTGTCCAGCTTGCACAAATAGACCCCCTTCTCTTGGTCCACATCCTCCATAAAATATTTGGGAATTTGGATTGCTAAAGACCCCTCTGATTTATTCAATTTTAACTTTGCACCCTTACTAAAGAAAATAGAAAGGTGGATGAAATCCTATGACTTGCCCACTCTATCGTGGTTGGGTCGTATTAATGTATTCAAAGCATATATGATGCCTTTACTATTACATTGCATGAGCATGGTTCCCATTCGTCTCCCCCACACTTATTTAAAAAATCTAAACTCCCTAATATCTAAATTTACATGGAGGAATAAAATAGCTAGACTACCCTTCAAACTATTATCATATCCCACCTCCTGTGGAGGCTTTCGTGTTCCTGACCCTTGCGCCTACTATAGAGCCATCCATTTAGCTAGATGGTTAAGAAACATACTTGGTTTTGCGAGGGGAACGGTAGACACTATAGATATGGCTTTACTAGGCATTAAGGGAATCCCATTCTTATGGTCTCGTTCAAAACCATGGGAATCGTGGAGACTAGACGATATAACCCTGACTACATATTAGATGCTCCATATTAAATGATTTACCACCAGAATCATTCCTTTCATCATTTACTCCTATTGCAGCCATTCCATACCTTGTCAATCCCAACTTTAGAGACTCATACAACTTATGGTCAAAGCTGCCTATGGATCCTCTAAATAATTTTTATGATGGAAAAATTCTCAACAATTACGTTTGGCCTAGTAACGCTCTGTCCTTCCCAAAAAACATTCTCCAAGAACACCATTTTAAACGTATTCTTATGCAATTCAGACAACAATTCCCGTACAGATCCAGTTGGTCTTGGTTGGATCTTATGTTCAAAACAGGTCTCGCTAGAGTTAGAGTCATATCACGAATATACTCCTGACTCATTACCCCTCCTCAGAACTTTAAACCCTCCTTCATTTACTCGTGGGAATCCGAATTTAATTTACATTTTCAGAAGATCAGACCTCCAAAATATTGTTGTATGCCCGAGGTTTTTCTCATTGTATTTTATTACAAGAAAACTCATACAAGATGGCATTTGACCCCGGTTAAACTACACCATTTAGGTTTATCGGATTCTGATTTATGCTGGAGGTGTCAGGAACACCAAGGTAGTCATCCACACATATTTGGGGACTGTGCATTGATTAGAAGTTCTGGGAGGAAGTAAACCTCATTCTTAAATGGTTAAAACTGATTAAAAGTAACCTGATGCCATACGAGGCCATCCTCTCATGTCCGACGGACAACTTCAGACCATCTAAACATGGTCTTCTCCCCTTGTTGCTAAGTGCTGCCAAACACTTAATAGCCATTCAGTGGAAGAGTGAGACCCCCCAACGTTGGGAGAGTGGTTCACCAAAATAGAACACATTTATAGGTTGGAGGAACTTTCCAGTTGGGAGATGCATGCACATGATCATTTCCTGACTACTTGGCTCCCCTGGACAACACTACGACCTGATGAGCCTTAACACTGCTCTTTAGGTGTATCTTCGCCCCCCTGTGAATTAATGGCTTTCCTACTGTCTAATTTGAGAGGTTCTCACATGTGTACTTGAAATGTTCTATATACTTTTTGTTCCTTCCCTTTCCTCCCTTTACTTTCCCCTCTGTCCTCCCTTCTTGTCCCACCATTTCTCCCCTTCCTCTTCCTTTCATCATCCCCTTCGGTTACTAGTTTACGTTTGCTTTTTTCTCTCACTGAATCATTTATGACTTAAATGCACTATAATAAACTGCTTGTAATATTTTCAGTGCTTGTTATAAATAAAGAATTTACAAAAAAATAGTGCCATCACAGCCCCCTTTCCCAAAATGCAACGTACAGAGCGCGTTCACCCTGGTGATCTAGTGGCAGGTAAAGGACACAATGCAGGAGACAGAGTTAAGAAGTAGGCCCAATGTAGTGGTGTGTGTCTCTGAGACTTGTAATGCAGTGCATGAGCTGCCAAACAATTCCCCAATGGGGGCACCTTTTATAAAAATAGACTAGTGCCATCGCAGGCACCTTGCCCAAACTTCACCGGCCTATAACAGTACAAAGCATGTTCACCCTGGTGATCTAGTGGCAGTTGAACAAGAGACATTGCAGGAGACAGAGTTACGAAGTAAGCCCCAAACAATTCCCCAATGGGCGTACCTTTTTTAAAAATAGACTAGTGCCATCACAGGCCCCTTGCCCAAGATTCAACAGCCTATAACAGTAGGAAGCAAGTTTACCCTGGTCATCTAGTGGCAGTTAAAGGACACTTTGCAGGAGACAGCGTTAAGAAGTAGGCCAATGTAATGTAAAGCCCAATTCCCCAATGTGGGGTCCTTTTTTAACTAAATAAACTAGTGCCATCAGAGCCCCCGTGCCGAAAATTAACTGTACAGAGCACGTTTACCCTGGTGATCTAGTGGCAGTTAAAGGACACATTGCAGGAGACAGAAAGAAGAAGTAGGCCCAATGTAATGTCATGCCCAATTCCCCAATGTCGCATCCTTTTTTACAAATAAAAATAGTGCCATCACTTTTCCCGTGCCAAAAATTCACCACACAGAGCACGTTCACCTTGGTCATCGAGTGTCAGTTAAAGGACACATTGCAGGAGACAGTGTTAAGAAGTAGGCCTAATGTAGGGGTGTGGGTCTCTTAGACTTGTAATGTAGTGCCTGGCCTGACAAGCATTTGCTCATAGATATTTAATTTTTTTACAATTTTTCATGTGGATCCTAGACACCCTTTCCCAAAAAGTGACTTTCTGTAGCAGCATGGAACACGTGCACCCTGGTGATCTAGTGGTTGGAAAATGAGGAGACATTGTTGAAGGCCTCATTAAAACCTAGGCCCAATGTAAAGAATTGTGTCTCCTACACTTGTAATGCCCGTACACTAAGTGTATAGGCTGACAAACATTTCCCCATGTGAAGGGGGCAATAAAAAAAAAATGTTTACAGGCATCACTGTTTCCTACACAGTTGCTGCTGGGAAGGTGCAGGTTTTTAGTAAAAATACGGCGGACGAATCGTTGGATAAAGTGATCAGGAAAAGGGGCATAGTGATGGCAGGAATGGGAACGTACATGATTAATAACAGCGTACAATGATTAGTCGTTTAGCCACCACCAATTACAAGAATGTGTTTCATGCCCGTCAGAAGATTGGTGTAACAGATGTGCGTGTTTGACTCGGCCTAAAAATGCCTGTCAAAAATATGTTGCCAAACCAAAGACATACGTGTCTGTCTAAAGGGCAAAGTGCAACATGTTTGTGAGATGCTGAATTATAGAAAGCAGATCAGTGTTGGAGGAAAACAAAACAAAATGATGGATGCTTGTGAAAATCTAAGTTTAAAGAGGAGTGCACGAGGAGGGGGACAAGATGGTTCATCTTCTTTCTAGAATAGTGGCGGCACAGAGAGACTCCACACATATAGTTGCTTTGAAGGGAAAGGATGGGTCGGAGCATACTGGTTGCGGGGAAATTTTGGAGGTGATGACGGAGTATTATTCGAATCTTTCAAAATTGCAGGTAACAACCAACGATGGAGGAGGTGAATGGTTTTCTGGCAGAGGTTCAGCTTCCTAGACTTTCTACAGTTCATCAGGGACTTCTTGAAGAACCGTTTAATTTGGAGGAGCTTGACGCCGCACTGGCATCTATGCCTAGTGATAAAGCCCCAGGGGTGGATGGTATCCTAGGGGAGGTGTATTTAAAATATAAAGAGGTATTGCTTCCCACTTTGTTGAAGGTGTATGCTGCTGGTCTGGGGAAGGGGGAGTTGCCACGGTCCATGCGTGAGGCAATAATTGTAGTGTTGCCAAAACAGGATAATGATCCGACGGATCTGACTTCTTATCGCCCAATCTCATTATTAACCATAGATATCAAAATCTTGCCCAAAATGTTGGCTAATCATCTTAACAAGGTGACAGCAACACTAATACACTGGGACCAGTCCGGTTTTATGCCCCATAATTCTACAGCATGTGATCTTAGACGATTGTTTCTCAATATGCAGGTAAAGTCAGAAAATATGGGTCAGAGGGTTGTGGAGTCTTTAAACGCCGTTAAGGCTTTGATGTGGAATGTTATCAACATATAAGTCAACCATAAGTAATTAAACTAAGTCGACTCAAAAAAGTGTGATTATTTTTTTTGATAAAAAGTTATAACTTTATTTAAATCAGACAAAAACAACATATAATAAAATAGTGCCTCTAAACCACAAAAATCGTAATAACCGGCAGGTAAGTACATGCAACACGCACAAAATTTAGAGTTTCAAATATGCAATTTTCAAGATAGTTAAACATATCATAGACAAAAATATTAGGTGAAAACCATTACTGCATACCAGACATCTTGAAGGTACATACAAAAATTAAGCCTGAATTTAGACTAGGGAAAAATTTCCACAAAAGATGTCTATACACTATACTGCGCTTCAAGTAAAAAGCATGCTGAGAATATACTTTAACCACAGTTCACACAAAAAATGGGGCCATGGCATAAATCATCACCTGGTAGCCCAGATTATTACAGCAATTAGCTCCCAGGAGGAAGCTGTCGCGAAACGCGCGTCGGGGTTTGCGGCACGGTGAAGTACGCCACATGGCTGTGCACGGAGTGCATCACGCTCATTAGGTAATATGTATTGTTGAGTTTCGGTAGTTTTCATTTGTATATTCTAGCGATATTTAGCGGCATTATTATTGGGCTGCAAGGACTGTGCTGAGGAGAGGTAGATTTTAGGTTACTGATACAACCACGGTATATAGGCTGCACATTGATCAGAGGCCTGGGAAATTAAGTATGTTACGTTGGTATTGCTTGGATGATTGAGATTTTGTAAGGGGCATTTGGCTTAGTTTATTCGGCCACAGATACCAGGCAAAATATGAATGCGGTGGCGTTACATTTATCATCCCTAATAATCCCGCAGCACCAAACGTATTGCAAACTACCTTGTAAGCCCACATATGAGGATACTAATCTGGTATTAGGGTAGAATATCTTCTTAGGACATCAATAGGATGGAAATAAGCATAAGTGTGAGCTAATTGCTGTAATAATCTGGGCTACCAGGTGATGATTTATGCCATGGCCCCATTTTTTGTGTGAACTGTGGTTAAAGTATTTTCTCAGCATGCTTTTTACTTGAAGCGCAGTATAGTGTATAGACATCTTTTGTGGAAATTTTTCCCTAGTCTAAATTCAGGCTTAATTTTTGTATGTACCTTCAAGATGTCTGGTATGCAGTAATGGTTTTCACCTAATATTTTTGTCTATGATATGTTTAACTATCTTGAAAATTGCATATTTGAAACTCTAAATTTTGTGCGTGTTGCATGTACTTACCTGCCGGTTATTACGATTTTTGTGGTTTAGAGGCACTATTTTATTATATGTTGTTTTTGTCTGATTTAAATAAAGTTATAACTTTTTATCAAAAAAAATAATCACACTTTTTTGAGTCGACTTAGTTTAATTACTTATGGTTGACTTATATGTTGATAGAATTACAAAAGTGTTACCCGTTTCAGTGTATGGGAAATGGGTTTGGGTTATATGTTGACATTTGATGTGGAATGGCAATATTTGTGGGCGGTTATGAAGGCTCTGGGTTTTGGCGGGAGATTTAGAAGTTGGGTGCAATTGTTATATGCCTCTCCAAGAGCTAGGATATGGGTAAATGGGCTCTTGTGGGTGAATTTCCCTTTATATAGGGGAAAGAGGCAAGGGTGCCCCTTGTCTCCTCTCTTGTTTGCAATTGCTGTTGAGCCCTTAGAAGTGGCGATACGGAGGTATAGGGACAAAAAGGGATTTAGATATGGAAACTATGAAGACAAGATTGCCCTGTACGTGGACGACATGTTACTGTTCTTGGAAGAGGCGCAGGAGTCTTTGGGGGCTGTTATGAACAGCATTAAAAAATTTGGAGCTCTTTCCGGATTATCTATTAATTGGGATAAGTCTGTGTTGTTGCCCATGGACACGGCGGCTCCTCTGACACTAGACCCTGGGGTTCCCTTAAGGGTCGTACATGAGTTTAAATATCTGGGCATCATGTTTCAGGCAAAATAGAGGACTATGTGCGGCTCAACCTGACTCCTTTGCTTGGGAAGTTCCAGCAGAAGATTGGGGCCTGGAAGAAGCTATTTCTGTCGGTTGCAGGAAGAGTAAATTTGATCAATATGATACTTATGCCTCAGCTCCTCTACATATTGCATAATGCTCCAGTGTGGCTACCTCAGAGTAAATTTTATAGGATCAATATTCTATTTAGGGCCTTAATTTGGAAGGGTGGCCTGGCGCGCATCAAATTTTAACATCTGCAAAGTGCAAAGGATGAGGGTGGTCTGGCGGTCCCCAATCCATGGATTTACTATATAGCATCTCAATGCCAGCACATGGTAGATTGGGGAGAATCAGAACAGAGCACTTCAGCATGGATAATCATTGAACACGCATTAGGGAAAGGCCCATTGTTAGCCAGACTGGAAGCAGGCAGATTCAGAATTAACCCCCCAAAATTCCCAACAATAACTATCCTTCTGAAAAACACCTGCAAGAATACCTCCGCACTGCTGCAGTCTCTTAGACCTTAATGCCTCTAACCTTGCTTTTTGGCTGTATTAGCCGTACTGATATTACCCCATGCAAATCCTTGGTGCCGCTTCCAAAAAAGAAATCCACAGTAGTATAAAAATAGAAAAAAGAAGTGGAGCGCACTCACCAGAGTAGAAATGTCACACTCTAGTCGCAATGTGACACCAGAGGAAATCATTAGATGTGATGCCACGAGGGGATACAGCAATTTCAGTGTTGGGTAACACATCGCTTTGTAGCTCTAGTCTTAATAAATTTAGTTCATTTTTCAACTGCTGTGCGCCACTGCGGGAAATGTCCATCAGCCACTTTGAATGTTTTTACACCAGAATTCTGGTGAAAAATGCTTGATAAATTGGGTCCTATGTGTGTTTAGAAAAAAAACAGGAACATATAGTGGTATGCAAAGTAAAAAAGAAATACAAATATATCAAATACATTTTTAGAATTATTGCAACAATATAATGGAAGTAGAACAAAGAAACCATACAGCAGACACTAGTATATGTTATACAACAAAATAAAATCTATTCTTCATTATGCAAACTATGAAGCTGTTGTTAATATATGATTAGACATCGCACAGTATCCTAGACTGAATTTAGACATTAACGCTTTCCCATTTTACAGTTATTTATTTTTTTTAAAAATAGATAACATTTTTAGAAATCTAACAAGATTTAAGAGTACATCATTATTACTTACATATATACATTTACATTACTTGTAATAATCTCCAAAGGTCACTTAAGAAGTGCTTTTAATGTAGCACTTTAATTGCTAGCAGTTGCTGCAATTTACAGTAATGACAGTTCATACAAGTGTGCTGCAATTTAATTGTAGACACCAGGAAAGTAGCAGCTGAATAAAAAGACCACCTTCTGCAATAGGGAAAAACTGCTAGAGGAGGAAATTGATTCAGAAATTCTGATTGCAGAGCATTTAGAAAACAAGCAGTAGCAAAGGCCTTTTCTAACCAAATTTAAAACGTCAGTAATTGCGCCAATTAGCAGAAAAATACTTTAAATAAAGACTAAACAAAGTTTTTTTTGTTTAACTTTTAGTTTCTTTCTTTTGAAAATTAAAAGTTTGCCATGGTTCTTTTTACTAATAATTAGTATGCAAAGTATGCCTCTAGGCTTAAATTAGTTTTAGGGGTTTTGTTTCTCTTTTTTTTTTTCATTTCTATGGAAAACTAATCCTGAGTACAGATGAGTGAGTCTTTTGAAATTCAAATTCACCCACCTTGACATATTTCTCCCAAAAATTCGACTTGCGGTATTTCCATTCTTACAAATACTTCAAAAGCCTTGAAAATACATTTATTATATTATTATATCATACCATGAGATCTCCTAGTACTGTAGCCAACTCATTTCAAGCTTTTCAACACAAACTTTGTAATATCAAAATTAATAATATATATGGCTATGGGTAAACAGATAACAACTGTAATTCACTACCATGCTGTCCCACATGATCTGTAATGCTTAATCAGTGTTTTATTGCTTTCCTTTTCTACAGCTATTGCTAAGCTGTGAGCTCTGAAGTCCTCTCATTATCCAGATTCACTTCTGCCTTCGCTGACTTGGCTTTTATACGGGCTATGATAGTCCCTCCTTACCGGATGTGCTATAACATGTCAGGTAATTGCTGCAAGGTATTATGGAGCAACCCAAACCAGCAGCTCCTAAGGTCATGTGAGCCATCTCTGACTGACACAATCTTCCACATTGTGTAAAATGGTGGTGGGTATTTTAGTTGATTTGTATGGAACAAATTACAAAATGTTTTACATATAATTTGCAAGGTGCAGCAAATCTCCAAGGATTTGCCATAAATTTCATTAGTGTTGCATCAATATGCTCATTTTTACTCATGAGCCTATCAATTCATCCATTGAGGGTTTTTTTTGTTTTGTCACTTATTATCTTGATGCAATCATCTATCTAACTAATCACCCATTGCCGATATGCATTAAAATGGCCGTCATTAAGTGGGCTACTTCCCTCATTGCTGTTTTAAAATGGCAATAGAATAAAGAGAATAGCACCACCCCACTTCCAAAATTTCTGCAAATGACAGCTGTCCGTGACAGCCGACACCATGCGGTATCGGCGTCGGACGTTTTGGAACCAATCAGGGCTGATTAACCATTAAATACCGCTGTCGATCACAACAGCGGTATCCATGTGGTAAAAGGCGATTAAAGACCTTTTTTGACAAGATCGGCCCACTGTAATCTTAATTGCGGGTGTTGATCGTTGCCATGGCACCCTGAGGTCATTTGATGACCCTAAGGTATTTTGGCTTGTGAAATCCAGCTATAAGCCGAGTCTCAGTGAGACTCTGTCAGTGAGTCACTATTAGATATCTTGCACTGCTGTAAACAAGTGCTGCAGTGCATGAGACCAGCGATCAAAGTAAAAAAATATTCATGTCCCACAAAACATAAAAACAGTAACTGAATTGCTAATTTTTGTTCATTTTGTGTCAGAAAATTTGAAATAAAAAAAGTTATGTACCGCAAAATGGCAACACAAAGATCTCCAACTTGTCACGCAAAATATAAGCTCTCATACAACACTATTTGCAAAAAAATAAAAAAAGTTACAGCTCTCAGAATATTGCAATGAAATAACTATTTTTTTTTATAAGAAAACCATTATTTTTTTTAAAAAGGACAACACATTTAGGAATTGGGCATGATGTTACATTGGGCCTACTTCTTAACTCGGTCTCCTGCAATGTGTCTTTTAACTGCCATTAGATCACCAGGGTGAACGTGCTCTGTACTGTTATAGGCCACTGATTTTTGGGCTAGGGGGCTGTGATGGCACTATTTTATTTTTTTAAAAAGGACAACACATTGGGGAATTGAGCATGACATTTCATTGGGCCTACTTTTAACTCGGTGTCCTGCAATGGGTCCTTTAACTGCCACTAGATCACCAGGGTGAACGTGCATGACATTTTATTGGGCCTACTTTTTAACTCGGTCTCCTGCAATGGGTCCTTTAACTGCCACTAGATCTCCAGGGTGAACGTGCTCTGTATGGTGCATTTTGGCCAAGAGGGCTGTGATGGCACTCTTTTCTTTTTTTAAAAAAGGACAATGAATTTGGCATGGTATTCCATTAGGCCTACTTCTTAACTCGGTCTCCTGCAATGTGTCCTTTAGCTGCCACTAGATCACCAGGGTGAGCGTGCTCTGCATGGTGCATTTTGGCCAAGGGGGCTGTGATGGCACTCTTTTATTTTTTTAAAAAAGGACAACACCTTGGGGAATTGGGCATGACATTTCTTTGGGCCTACTTCTTAACTTGGTCTCTTGCAATGTGTCGTTTAACTGCCACTAGATCACTAGGGTTAACGTGCTCTGTAAGGTGCATTTTGGGCTAGGGGTCTGTGATGGCACTACTTTAATAAGTCCAAAAAGGACACCACATTGGGGAATTGGGCATGGCATTCCATTTGGGCCTAGTTCTTAACTCGGTCTCCTGCAATGTGTCCTTTAAATGTCACTAGATCACCAGGGTGAACGTGTTCTGTACTATTATAGGCCAGTGAATTTTGGGCAAGGGGCCTGCGATGGCACTAGTATATTTTTAAAAAGATACTCCACATTGTTGAAACCACATCCTTGTTGGCAAAGACTTCATAACATTTGTGTACCTTAAGAGCTCCCTTAAAAAGCTCCTTTTTGTGTTGCCTGGTTGCTCACATTGGACACAATACACTTCATATAAATTTGATAAAGCAATACTGTTAGTTTCGCTCTGTAGTTCATTACAAATATTTCTTTGCCGATTACATTAGTTTCTCTCCTTGAGAGCCATACTTTTGGCTGCCTCAAATGTACAAATGGCAAACATACAAATTGCTATTTGTAAGCAAGATTTAAATACTGTATACAGAATGCATTCAGACAATCACATAGCTGCATTTCTTGTAAAACATTTACAGATGTGACAGACAATGCTCATAGTAACAGAATCTTGATAAATGTTTGTTTATTCACTTCACAAACAGGTCTAAGCTTCTATATGTTTGCTGATTGTCATTGTAGAACATTAAGGTTTACTGAAACTATCCCGGTGGTGGTTTGATCTAAATCCTTGTGGCTTTTATTTTCTAGGGGTTTATGGCCCCTCATCTGATGAGTCCATGATATCTCAGTTTCATCCAACCTTGAAAAGTGGCCACTTGAAGGTCTGGGTGAAACTAGAGTTACTACATAGTGTAAATCACTATATAAAACCAGAGAAACATGAATAAGACAGATGCAAAAACTGACGTACCTGTACATGTACAGGTGCTGATACCTGCATAATTGGGGACGCCCATGCAGTGTAGGTAATCTCCCACGGGTTCTCTGTCTTTGTGTTGCTTCTCTGATATTCCTGACGGATGATATTTAAAAGCCTCTTGGTGATGATGATCTAAGTATACTGTATGTAGTTAATCTTCATATATATGTAATCACTATATTTATTTAATTCTTAAATGTACTTATTAACCTGTGTAAGTTAACATGTACAAAAGGATATGCACTAACACTATTCAATCATACTATTCCTTGAATTTTGTTGTTAGCTATAAAATTGCGTTGTATTGCAAGTATTAGCCTTTTTTAAAGCCGTGTCTGAACCTTACTGTTAACAACATGGCAAATAAAATTGCCAAATTCTCCTGTAAATAATTGTGCAAAGAGGGAACCATCATATCATTAAAAAATACAAGTGGAATTTCATGGGCCTATCCAGTACGTGGTTTCCAAGGCGTAATGGGGTGCATATGACTGACTATGCAGCAGGGCTTGCCTTCCTGCCAATGTGTAAAACCAAGGAGTATGGAGGACAAAATGCATATTGTGAAGTGGATTTTCATGGGCACATCCAGTATGTGGGTTCCAAGGCCTAATGGGGTGCATATGATTGACTATGCAGCAGGGCTGGCCTTCCTGCCAATGTGTAAAACCAAGGAGTACGGGAGTACAAAATGCATATTGTGAAGTGGATTTTCATGGGCACATCCACTATGTGGGTTCCAAGGCCTAATGGGGTGCATATGACTGACTATGCAGCAGGGCTGGCCTTCTTGCCAATGTGTAAAACCAAGGAGTACGGGAGTACAAAATGCATATTGTGAGGTGGATTTTCATGGGCACATCCACTATGTGGGTTCCAAGGCCTAATGGGTTGCATATGACTGACTATGCAGCAGGGCTGGCCTTGCCGCCAATGTGTAAAACCAAGGAGTACGGGAGTACAAAATGCATATTGTGAAGTGGATTTTCATGGGAACATCCACTATGTGGGTTCCAAGGCTTAATGGGGTGCATATGACTGACTATGCAGCAGGGCTGGCCTTGCCATCAATGTGTTAAACCAAGGAATACGGGAGTACAAAATGCATATTGTGAAGTGGATTTTCATGGGCACATCCACTATGTGGGTTCCAAGGCCTAATAGGGTGCATATGACTGACTATGCAGCAGGGCTGGCCTTGCCGCCAATGTGTAAAACCAAGGAGTACAGGAGTACAAAATGCATATAGTGAAGTGGATTTTCATGGGCACATCCACTATGTGGGTTCAAAGGCTTATTGGGGTGCATATAAATTGGTAGCAGGGCAGTGTTGTGAGTTCCGTTCTGGAGCTCCTGCCTGTGGTTGCTAATGGTATATTTGCGAGTTCTGCCCTTGGGTTCCCTCTGGTGGTTTCAAGTGGAACTGCTGCTCCGTTAGGTAGCTGTAGCAGCTGCCTTCACTAATCGCCTTGCCTGGGTTTGTTATTTAAACCTGCTCTGGGCTTTAGTCCATGCCTGCTGTCAATGTTCTTGGTTGGATTTGATTCTTCCCTTGGATTTCTCATATGGCCAGTCCTTGTCTGCAAAAGATAAGTTTTGCTAGTTTGTTTGTCCATTTGTTTGGACTCTATTGTTTTGCATTTTGTCTCTTTTGTCCAGCTTGTCACTATGTCTTATTCAGGCTAGCTGTAAGCTCTGGGAAAGCAGATTTGCCCCTCCACACCGTGAGTCGGTGTGGAGTTCATTTTTGTAAACTCTGCGTGGATTTTGTAGTTTTTAATACTGACCGCACAGTATCCTTTGCTCTCTGTCTATCTAGTTTAGTATTGGCCTCCCCTTTGCTGAATTCTAATTTCATTTCTGTTGTTCGTCATTTCCCTCTCCTTTCACAGTCAATATTTGTGGGGGGCTATCTTTCCTTTTGGGGGTTTTCTCTGAGGCAAGATAGCTTTCTATTTCCTTCTTTAGGGGTAGTTATATCTTAGGCTGTGACGAGGTGTCTAGGGAGTGTCAGGAACATCCCACGGCTATTTCTAGTTGTGTTGTTAGGATTAGGGACTGCGGTCAGTAGAGATACCACCTTCTCAGAGCTCATTCCATGTTGTGTTTTAGCCACCAGGTCATTTCAGTGTGGCCTCTTAACCACCAGGTCATAACAGTACAGCAGGCCAAGAATGAATTGAAGGCATCTCAAAAGAAGGAAAAAAAAGAGTTCTGAACCATTTTTTTTCTGTGCTCTGTTCTGCCTTTTTTTCCTCTTGATATCTGGGTGGTGCTGGATATATGCTCTGGTATGGAGGTTCAGGGTTTGTTTTCTCGTGTGGATCAACTTGCTGCAAGAGTCCAGAGTATCCAAGATTATATTGTTCAGACTCTGGCTCTAGAGCCAAGAATTCCTACTCCTGATTTGTTTTTTGGGGACAGATCCAAGTTTTTGAACTTTAAAAATAGCTGCAAATTGTTTTTTGCTTTGAAACCCCGTTCTTCTGGTGATCCCATTCAGCAAGTGAAAATCATCATATCCTTACTGCGTGGTGATCCACAAGACTGGGCATTTGCTCTTGAAACAGGGAATCCGGCATTATTGAATGTAAATGCATTTTTTCAGGCGCTCGGATTGTTGTATGACGAACCTAACTCTGTAGAGCATGCTGAGAAAACACTGTTGGTCCTGTGTCAGGGTCAGGAAGCGGCAGAGTTATATTGCCAGAAATTTAGAAAATGGTCTGTGCTCACTAAATGGAATGAAGAGGCGCTGGCTGCTATTTTCAGAAAAGGTCTTTCTGAAACCCTTAAAGATGTAATGGTGGGCTTTCCTATGCCTGCCGGTTTGAGCGAGTCTATGTCTCTAGCCATTCAGATTGATCGGCGCTTGCGTGAGCGCAAGGCGGTGCACCATATGGCAGTGTCCTCTGAGCGAAGTCCTGAGCCTATGCAATGTGATAGGATTTTGACTAGAGCAGAAAGGCAGAACTTCAGACGTCAGAATGGCCTGTGTTTTTACTGTGGTGATTCAGCTCATGCTATTTCTGATTGCCCTAAGCGTACTAGGAGGGTCCCTAGGCCTGTTACCATTAGTACTGTGCAGCCTAAATTTCTCTTGTCTGTTACCCTGATTTGCTCATTGTCGTCCTTTTCTGTTATGGCATTTGTGGATTCTGGCGCTGCCCTGAACTTAATGGACTTAGAGTTTGCCAGGCGCTGTGGTTTTTCCTTGGATCCTTTGCAGAGTCCTATTCCCTTAAGGGGGAATGATGCTACGCCATTGGCCAAGAATAAACCTCAGTACTGGACACAGTTAACCATGTGCATGGCTCCAGCACATCAGGAAAATATTCGTTTTTTGGTGTTGCATAATTTGCATGATGTTGTTGTGCTGGGTTTTCCATGGTTACAGGAACATAATCCAGTGCTGGATTGGAGATCTATGTCTGTGACTGGTTGGGGTTGTCAGAGGATACATAGTGATATTCCTTTGATGTCCATTTCCTCGTCCCCTTCTTCTGAAGTTTTTGTTGGATTTCCAGGATGTATTTGATGAGCCTAAGTCCAGTTCCCTGCCTCCTCATAGGGACTGCGATTGTGCCATTAATTTGATTCCTGGCTATAAGTTCCCTAAGGGCCGACTTTTCAATCTGTCTGTGCCAGTGCATGCCGCTATGCGGAGTTATGTAAAGGAGTCCTTGGAGAAAGGGCATATTCGCCCGTCTTCGTCACTGTTGGGAGCGGGATTTTTTTTTGTTGCCAAGAAGGATGGCTCCTTGAGACCGTGTATAGATTATCGCCTTCTCAATAAGATCACTGTCAAATTCCAGTATCCGTTACCTTTGCTTTCTGATTTGTTTGCTCGGATTAAGGGTGCTAGTTGGTTTACTAAGATCGACCTCCGAGGGGCGTATAATCTTGTGCGTATTAAACAAGGTGATGAATGGAAAACAGCATTTAATACGCCTGAAGGCCATTTTGAACATCTTGTGATGCCATTCGGGCTCTCTAATGCTCCATCGGTATTTCAGTCCTTTATGCATGATATCTTCCGGAATTATCTGGATAAATTTATGATTGTGTATTTGGATGATATTTTGGTTTTCTCCGATGATTGGGAGTCTCATGTGAAGCAGGTTAGGATGGTATTTCAGGTCCTTCATTCTAATGCGCTGTTTGTGAAGGGGTCTAAGTGCCTCTTTGGAGTTCAGAGGGTTTCTTTTTTGGGTTTCATTTTTTCTCCCTCGGCTATTGAAATGGACCCTGTTAAAGTCCAGGCCATTCATGATTGGACTCAACCTACATCTGTAAAGAGCTTTCAGAAATTTTTGGGCTTTGCCAATTTTTATCGTCGCTTTATTGCTAATTTTTCTAGTGTGGTGAAGCCTCTGACCGATTTGACGAGGAAGGGCGCTGATGTGGTGAATTGGTCCTCTGCGGCTGTTGAGGCCTTTCAGGAGCTTAAACGTCGTTTTACTTCTGCCCCTGTGTTGCGTCAGCCAGATGTTTCTCTCCCTTTTCAGGTTGAGGTTGATGCTTCTGAGATTGGGGCAGGGGCCGTTTTGTCTCAGAGAAATTATGATGGCTCTTTGATGAAACCATGTGCCTTCTTCTCCAGAAAATTTTCGTCTTCTGAGCGTAATTATGATGTCGGCAATCGGGAGTTGTTGGCTATGAAGTGGGCATTTGAGGAGTGGCGACATTGGCTTGAGGGAGCCAAGCATCGCGTGGTGGTCTTGACTGATCACAAGAATCTGATTTACCTCGAGTCTGCTAAGCGGTTGAATCCTAGACAGGCTCGGTGGTCTTTGTTTTTCTCACGTTTTGATTTTGTGGTCTCGTATATTCCTGGATCTAAGAATGTGAAGGCTGATGCCCTTTCTAGGAGTTTTTTGCCTGATTCTCCGGGAGTTCTTGAGCCGGCTGGGATCCTCAAGGAGGGGGTGATTCTTTCTGCCATCTCCCCTGATTTACGGCGGGTACTTCAGGAGTTTCAGGCTGATAAACCTGACCGCTGTCCTGTGGGGAAATTGTTTGTTCCTGATAGATGGACTAGTAGGGTAATTTCTGAGGTTCATGGTTCGGTGCTGGCTGGTCACCCTGGGATTTTCGGTACTAGAGATTTGGTGGCTAGGTCCTTTTGGTGGCCTTCCTTGTCGCGGGATGTGCGTTCGTTTGTGCAGTCCTGTGGGACCTGTGCTCGGGCTAAGCCTTGCTGTTCCCGTGCCAGCGGGTTGCTTTTGCCTTTGCCTATTCCTGAGAGGCCATGGACGCATATTTCCATGGATTTTATTTCTGATCTTCCTGTTTCTCAGAAGATGTCTGTCATCTGGGTGGTTTGTGACCGGTTTTCTAAGATGGTCCATTTGGTGCCATTGCCTAAGTTGCCTTCCTCTTCTGATTTGGTTCCATTATTTTTTCAGCATGTGGTTCGTTTGCATGGTATTCCGGAGAATATTGTGTCTGACAGAGGTTCCCAGTTCGTTTCTAGGTTTTGGCGGTCCTTTTGTGCTAGAATGGGCATTGATTTGTCTTTTTCTTCTGCATTCCATCCTCAGACAAATGGCCAAACGGAGAGAACCAATCAGACCTTGGAAACCTATTTGAGATGCTTCGTGTCTGCTGATCAGGATGATTGGGTGACCTTTTTGCCGTTGGCCGAGTTTGCCCTTAATAATCGGGCTAGTTCGGCTACCTTGGTTTCGCCTTTTATTTTGTAATTTTGGTTTTAATCCTCATTTTTCTTCAGGGCAGCTTGAGCCTTCTGACTGTCCTGGTGTGGATTCCGTGGTGGACAGGTTGCAGCAAATTTGGACTCATGTGGTGGACAATTTGACGTTGTCTCAGGAGAAGGCTCAGCGTTTTGCTAACCGTCGTCGGTGTGTTGGTCCCCGGCTTCGTGTTGGGGATTTGGTCTGGTTGTCTTCTCGTCATGTTCCTATGAAGGTTTCTTCCCCTAAGTTCAAGCCTTGCTTTATTGGGCCTTATAAGATTTCTGAAATTATCAATCCAGTGTCTTTTCGTTTGGCCCTTCCAGCTTCCTTTTCCATTCATAATGTGTTCCATAGATCCTTGTTGTGGAGATATGTGGTACCTATGGTTCCCTCCGTTGATCCTCCTGCTCCGGTGTTGGTTGAGGGGGAATTGGAATATGTGGTAGAGAAGATTTTGGATTCTCATTTTTCGAGGCGGAAGCTTCAGTATCTGGTCAAGTGGAAAGGTTATGGCCAGGAGGATAATTCTTGGGTTGTTGCCTCCGATGTTCATGCTCCCGATTTGGTTCATGCTTTCCATTTCGCTCGTCCTGATCGGCCTGGGAGCTCTGGTGAGGGTTCGGGGACCCCTCCTCAAGGGGGGTACTGTTGTGAGTTCCGTTCTGGAGCTCCCTCCTGTGGTTGCTAATGGTATGTTTGCGAGTTCTGCCCTTGGGTTCCCTCTGGTGGTTTCGAGTGGAACTGCTGCTCCGTTAGGTAGCTGTAGCAGCTGCCTTCACTAATCGCCTTGCCTGGGTTTGTTATTTAAACCTGCTCTGGGCTTTAGTCCATGCCTGCTGTCAATGTTCTTGGTTGGATTTGATTCTTCCCTTGGATTTCTCATATGGCCAGTCCTTGTCTGCAAAAGATAAGTTTTGCTAGTTTGTTTGTCCATTTGTTTGGACTCTATTATTTTGCATTTTGTCTCTTTTGTCCAGCTTGTCACTATGTCTTATTCAGGCTAGCTGGAAGCTCTGGGAAAGCAGATTTGCCCCTCCACACCGTGAGTCGGTGTGGAGTTCATTTTTGTAAATTCTGCGTGGATTTTGTAGTTTTAAATACTGACCGCACAGTATCCTTTGCTCTCTGTCTATCTAGTTTAGTATTGGTCTCCCCTTTGCTGAATTCTAATTTCATTTCTGTGTTCGTCATTTCCCTCTCCTTTCACAGTCAATATTTGTGGGGGGCTATCTTTCCTTTTGGGGGTTTTCTCTGAGGCAAGATAGCTTTCTATTTCCTTCTTTAGGGGTAGTTATATCTTAGGCTGTGACGAGGTGTCTAGGGAGTGTCAGGAACATCCCACGGCTATTTCTAGTTGTGTTGTTAGGATTAGGGACTGCGGTCAGTAGAGATACCACCTTCTCAGAGCTCGTTCCATGTTGCGTTTTAGCCACCAGGTCATTTCAGTGTGGCCTCTTAACCACCAGGTCATAACAGGGCAGGCCTTGAATTCAATGCAACACTTTTTCAGGAGTCCCCCTGGAAATGTTATGACAGGGGTATTGTGGTGCGACGTAATTCTTGACAGCCTATCCACTCACAGCATAAGCTACAACAGCTTAGGAGAACCAATTTTTCATAATGGCCCTTTAAGAAGATTAATGCCGCCTGATGCACTTTAGAGGATTATGGAAATCTAGGCACAGTTGGGCAGTTGCAATTACTTGCCCCTTGGCTTTTCTGTTTTCTTCCTGCGTAATTTTTCATTTTACTGTATTTTTTGTGGTGATTTGTGGTTACTTAGTAAACTTTTGAACTTTCAATGAAATATATTTTTACAAATTGTACCTGGTTGCTCTTGTTTCTCCTTATATATACTGTTTTTGAGTGGGTACCCATTTTTTGTCCTCGATGGGTTATTTATAGCCTTGTTAATGACATAAATATGTCACTGAGGTATGTGTGTCTATTAACAGCTTAGGAGACCCACTGTTTCATAATGGCCCTTTAAGAAGATTAATGCCGCCTGATGCACCAGTAAAAATAGGCTCTGTGACTTTAAGAGTCCCTCCTTCGTACATGAAACAAGATGGGTCTGCTTATGTGTCACACACCACATGGCCAGCTAGGGTTGTTAAATGTTGCAATGACATCTCCCAGTGAATGCATTTGCAATGGTTGAAAGCAATGTTAAAGTTGAAAAACACTTCAAAAAAGCTGCGTCTTAACTAAGCCTAAGTGGGTGAGGAAATTTTCGGTCTGGGGTTAAATTTTTGGCCTTAGAGCCAAGTCATTAACCTGCAAAGGATGTACCTTGGCATATTTCCAAGCAAAACCCGTTTTGGTTTCGTTTTCATGTGTTTTTTGTGGCACCGGGAAAAATCGCATGAATCTCGGAAAAAAATGATTAAAGCTGTGAACTAGGAGTCATTAATGCTTCCAGGGGCAATCCCCAAAATGTCCCTATGTCATTTGAGCAGTGTTTTCATAATTTTCAGATGTTTTTAGACCTTAAAAGGACCCCCGGGGTGATCACGGTAAAAATACTCGGGTCTCCCATAGATTTACATTGGGCTCGTTGCTCGGGTCGAGTACCAGAGCATTCCAATTTGCTCGACCCGAGCAACGAGCACCCGAGCATTTTAGTGCTCGCTAGTGTTGAGCATTCCGATACCGCAAGTATCAGCCGATATTTGCAGTATCGGAATTCCGATACCGAGTTCCGATATTTTTGTGATATCGGGAATCGGTATCGGGATTAAGACCGCTCAGCGACCAATCACAAGCCGCTACATCATCGAAAGTCCTTAACGCGCTCATTCTTAGAAAAGAAAGCATGGCGGTTGCAGCGGTGACAACCAGGGTGCGTCCGAGGGTAAGTATATCAATATTTTTTATTTTTATTCTTTATTTTACACATGAATATGGATCCCAAGGCCTGAAGGAGAGTTTCCCTGGGAACCATAGAGGATACCTTCCGATATTTGTGTCCCATTGACTTGTATTGGCATCGGATATCGGTATCGGCGATATCCGATATTTTTTGCATACCGGCCGATACCATCCGATACCGATACTTTCAAATATCGGATGGTATCGCTCAACACTAGTGCTCGCCCATCACTAATAGATACCACTGGAATGGACGCCAAACTGACTTCAAAGTAACTCCATCTGCTTCATTATTGTGGGTGGTTCCATCAGGGGTCTGAATTGCATTTTTCTGAGATTTCTGGGATTTACATGGAAACCCTGACATAAGTGCTCAGTGTAGAACACAATAAAGTGATTCCAACATTATGTAACCAAAAATGTTATGTACTTGAAAATGTTAACAATACAATTTCTAATTTATCCTGCACAAAACCACCCACACAGAAGTCCATCATCTGTCACTGGAAATATAGGAGGTTCCAATGTTACTAATAGAGCACATACTCTGGAAAGTGACATGGGTCCAACACCTCCTCAATTAAAATTAAGTGAAATCTGCACTTCCAAATACAAATGCCCCCTCCTTCTGAACCCCTAGGGTGCGTAACCTGCAGTAAGCGGCCACATTTGGCATCATTGCAGTGGGGAGAGACCAATTTACAATTTACATAGTGCATGTCACCAGAAGCACAAACTGGGAACAATGTATGGGTTCAATATAATTTATGGGGGCTCTACAGTGTATGGAGACACAATGTCTGGCACTAAACTGTCATATTTGCAATTCTCCAGAATAAAACATAGCATGGATATTACAAAATAGTCACTGCAGCCATGGATCAATTCATTAAGAGGTGCAACTTCTACAGTGGGGTCACTTTTTTTTTCTCCTCTTCTGGCACCTTAGAGGCTCCGCAAATGTCACCCGCAAACTATTCTAGCAAGATATGTGCTTCAAAAGCCAAAGAGTACTGTTGCGTTGTCGTCCCTGATGTGTTGCCTAACGGTAGTTTCTTACAAGATATGGAACATACCCAGGTTTGGGGGAAATTGCGCAATAAATTGTGGGGTCCAGTTTCACCCATTAATCCTTGTGTAACTGGCCACTAAAACGTTATATTTCCAAAATTTCAGTAGTATAAAATTCTGTGATACACCTGTGGGTTTAATATACTCAATGTTAGGGGTCGAGTTCCCGCTTCTGCACAGGGGGAATCTTAAGCCACCTCCGCTGCGGTCTCCCATTCTTGTCCAGCCGCAGTGGAGTCTGCTCAGCAAAGACGTCGGTCCCAGCATCTTGCTCATTCTCACTCTGTTCTGAGAGTTACTGCTGCTTCTCCAGTCTCGGCCATTAAAGTCAGTGCTGGTCAGCAGCGAGCGGACTTCTCTGGGACTAAGTCCTTGTCTGCACGTACTGAGCATGCCCAGGGTAAGATCTCCCATTGGAGATCGAGGGTCATGTGCTTAGGCTCTGCAGCACATTCCATTGGTCCTCTTGGCAGGTCTTGGAAGGGCAAAAGTGCTGTTACCACTTCCTGTGCTGCAACTATATAAACTGCGCATGACCGCACGGCCATGCGCTAGTATTGTCTAACAATTGCTAATGTGTGTATGTTGTGAGTGCAAGTCGTCCTTGGATACCCCTACCCTATTGAATGTCTGTTCGCGGAAGGTGTATGGTTGCTATCTAGCGCCCGACTTAGCCTACAGCACGAATCACACATTACAGCGTCCAGTTGCTGTGACCGCCAGTACGGCGCCGTGCACTTCCTCTGTGCTTTCCTTACCCAAGCCTGGGTGGTTAGTGGCGTTCGTCAGTGCGGCACTGCATGCACTCTTGTGCTTTAATATTGTTATTCAGTTTCCTTACACACCCAGTTGCGGTGTTGTGCCATCAAGGGTCTAATCGGACTTCAATTCTAGTTGGGGTTGAGTTCGCTGACTACTTGCTCGCGCTTTAGGTGCGGTACCGCGGTCCTGTGACTTAACAGGATTGCTTCTTTCACGCTGGGTGAGGTTTAACCCACGCGTGTATACTTTAGTGTACCGCCATATAGTCTGCAAATTGCTAGCAGCAGGTTTTCACCTGCACGGTGGACCCCGGACTGCGAACGCATCTATATCATCTGTCTTGGTGCGTTCCGCCAGTCCTAACAGAATACTAGCGCCAGGGTCTGGCTAGTAAAATGGCGGACGACAAGCGTTTACAGAGGTACATCCAGTAGCTGGAGGGAAGGTTGGCGGCTCTTGAGCGTACAACCTCAGCTGTGGATGTCACTGCTGTAGCTGTGCAGGCTGCTAGTGTAGCCGCAGCCAGTTTGTCCGCTGCCACCCCTGCTCCGACTTTATCCCGTCTCCCGCTTCCTGACAAGTTTGCTGGCGACAGTAAACATTGTCGCGGATTCGTGAGCCAGTGCTCTATACATCTTGAGCTCCTGGCGTCACGTTTTCTTACGGAGCGGGCGAGAGTGGGATTTATCCTATCTCTCTTGTCGGGCAGGGCGTTGGAGTGGGCAACGCCACTCTGGGAGCGAGATGATCGTGTGGTACAGAGTGCTCCTCTCTTCTTGGACACTCTGAAGCAGGTCTTTTTAGGGCCTCGGGTTACCCACGACACCGCACTCCAATTGTTGTCTATTACGCAGGGTACGTCCGTGGTCAGCCAATTTGCCATCCAGTTCCGGACTCTAGCTTCAGAGTTAGAGTGGCCAGACAAAGTTCTTATTCCGGTGTTCTGGAGGGGACTGGCAGACCATGTGAAGGACGCCTTGTCCACTAGGGAGATACCGGCCACACTGGAGGAACTTATTTCTGTGTCTACCCGCATCACGAGTGGAGGTTGGAGCGGACCCAGTGTAGGCAGAGGTTTCGGCTGGCTCCAACTTTCGCCAGACCTCTGGAATCCCCTGTCTTGGCGTCAGATTCCCATGAGGCCATGGAGGTTTCTCGAGCGGGACCTAAATCTCTAGCCGCTCGAGTACCCGTGGTTTGTAAAAACTGTCAACAACATGGACATTACGCCAATAAATGTCCGCGGCGGTCGGGAAACGATCGCGTCTAGTAACCATTGGGGGAGGTTCACTAGACACAGCAGCATTCTCCTCCAAACTGTCCTTTAAAGGGACAATCCTGTTAGGTTCCTCCACTCTAACAGTCGAGCTTTGTGTGGATTCAGGAGCAGAGGGAAACTTCATGTCCTCTGCTTTTGCTACACGTCATGCTATACCACTAGTCATGCTCGCCAAACCAATAACGGTTAGAGTTGTGAATGGGGCGACACTCCCACTGCAAATCACACACCAGACAGTTCCGTTCTCGCTGTCCATATCTCCTTCCCACCAGGAGATTATTTCCCTTCTTGTCCTTCCTGAGGGAATGGATGAGATTTTGCTGGGAATACCCTGGCTCCGTTTCCACTCCCCACATATTGAGTGGTCCTCAGGGAGAATATTGGGTTGGAGTAAGTCTTGTTTGGGCAGGTGTGTGAGTAAGTGTGTACAGGTCTCTACTACCGAGGTAACCGCAGATCTTTCATCACTTCCCAGGTATTATTGGTGTTATGCAGACATGTTCTCTAAAAAGGCTGCTGAGACTCTACCGCCCCATCGCCCTTACGACTGTCCTATCGACCTCTTGCCTGGAGCCGAACCTCCTCGGGGAAGGGTATATTCCCTCTCTCTCCCGGAGACGGAGGCTATGTCTCAATACATTCAGGAGAATTTGGCAAGAGGGTTTATAAGGAAGTCAGTGTCTCCGGCAGGGGCGGGATTCTTCTTCGTGCAAAAGAAGAACGGGGAGTTACGTCCTTGCATCGATTATAGGGGTCTCAATGCTATCACTATTAAGAACAAATACCCGTTGCCCCTGATATCGGAGCTCTTTGACAGATTAAGGGGAGCTAAAATATTCACCAAATTAGATCTGCGGGGTGCCTACAATCTGATTCGCATCCGTGAGGGGGATGAGTGGAAAACGGCTTTCAATACCAGGGATGGGCACTTTGAGTACCTGGTGATGCCTTTCGGGCTCTGTAATGCCCCAGCCGTTTTTCAGGACTTTGTCAACGATATCTTCCGGGATATGCTTTCTACCTCGGTCGTAGTCTATCTGGATGATATTCTCATCTTCTCCCCAGATATTGACTCCCACTGGAGAGATGTTGGCAGAGTTTTCGAACTCTTACGGGCGAATTCCTTATATGCAAAGTTGGAGAAGTGTGTGTTTGAGCAGGAGTCCTTGCCTTTCCTGGGCTATATCATCTCGGCCCAGGGATTGGCTAAGGATTCTGCCAAACTACAAGCAGTGATGGACTGGCAGGAACCCCATTGTCTTAAAGCGGTGCAGCGCTTTATGGGGTTCATAAATTACTATCGCCAATTCATTCCCCACTTCTCAACTTTGGTAGCTCCCTTGGTATCCCTCACCAAGAAGGGAGCGAATCCCAAATCGTGGTCCGAAGGGGTCTCCAAGGCCTTCACTTCTATTAAGTCCCATTTTGCTAGCGCTCCCATCTTACATCGTCCCGATGTGGGTAAGCCATTCCTTTTGGAAGTGGATGCCTCATCCGTTGGTGCAGGAGCAGTCCTCTATCAAAAGGATGCTCAGGGTCGGAAGCACCCATGCTTCTTTTTCTCAAAGACCTTCACACCAGCGGAGAGAAATTACTCCATCGGGGATAGGGAGTTGCTGGCAATGAAGTTGGCCTTTTCGGAGTGGAGACATCTCTTGGAGGGTGCTCGGTTCCCATTCCAAGTTTTCACGGATCACAAGAATTTGGTCTATTTACAAACAGCCCAGCGGCTGAATTCTCGTCAGGCCAGATGGTCCTTGTTTTTCTCCCGGTTCCACTTTACCCTACATTATCTCGCCGGAGAGAAGAACATTCGTGCTGACGCTCTCTCTCGCTCCTTCGTGTCAGCTAAGGAGGAGGAGGACGAGCCTCGGCTCATTGTCCCTTCGGAGAGTCTGAGAACTGTAGCTCCGGTTTCGCTAGAGTCTGTGCCTCCGGGCAAGACTGTTGTTCCCATCAATTTGCGTCCGGAGGTTCTCTCTTGGGCTCATTCGTCCAGAGTGGGTGGACACTTTGGGGCAAAAAGGACATCTGAGTTACTGGCGAGAATGTACTGGTGGCCACATATGGTTCGTGACGTCGGAGACTACGTTCAGGCATGTGTCTCTTGTGCCAAGAATAAGTCTTCCCGACAACGGCCAGCTGGTTTGTTATACCCTCTGCCGGTGGCAGACAGGCCCTGGGAGATGGTCGGGATGGATTTTGTTGTGGGTCTGCCCAAGTCTCGTGGCTGTACCATTATTTGGGTAATCACCGACCATTTTTCTAAAATGGTGCATTTGGTGCCGCTTCCCCGGTTACCTTCTGCACGGGCCTTAGCAGCGTTGTTTGTCAAACACATCTTTCGTCTTCACGGTATGCCAGACAAAATTGTCAGTGACCGAGGTCCCCAGTTTGCGTCTCGGTTCTGGAGAGAGCTTTGTCGTCTTCTCAGTATCGAGTTGAATCTCTCTTCGGCTTATCATCTTGAGACAAATGGGTTGGTGGAGAGAGCCAACCAGACCTTGGTCACATATCTGCGACATTTTGTTTCTGCTAAGCAGGATGACTGGGCATCTTTGCTACCGTGGGCGGAGTTTGCTCTTAACAATGCTGTCGCTGATTCCACTGGACAGACTCCATTCCTCCTTAACTATGGTCAGCATCCGCGGGTACCTGTGCCCATGCCCGTGTCTTCCGCCGATTCCAGGGTGCCAGACTGGGCTGTGGAGGCACGGGACATTTGGGATCGCACTCAGGATGCCATTCGGGCTTCCAAGGAGAGAATGAGGTCCTCCGCCGATGCACATCGGCGCCCCGCTCCAACCTTTGCTCCTGGCGACTTAGTGTGGCTCTCCGCCCGTAACATCAGGCTGCGAGTTGAGTCTACCAAGTTTGCACCTCACTACTTAGGTCCTTTTAAGGTCCTCGAACAGGTTAATCCTGTGGTTTACCGTCTGGCCCTTCCTCCACGCCTAGGTATCACCGACACCTTTCATGTGTCCCTCCTTAAGCCCGTCTACATGTCCCGGTTTTCTGAATCATCTACTGGGACGTCGGGTTCGTCTACGGACGATTACGAGGTGAACGCTATCTTGGGGTACAAGGTGGTTCGTGGCAAAAAATTTTATTTGGTGGATTGGAGGGGTTACGGTCCTGAGGATAGATCCTGGGAGCCTGCTGAGCACATTCGGGCTCCACAGCTTATTGCTGCCTTCGAACGTAGCGAGGCCCAAGGAAGGGGGGGTAATGTTAGGGGTCGAGTTCCCGCTTCTGCACAGGGGGAATCTCGAGCCACCTCCGCTGCGGTCTCCCATTCTTGTCCAGCCGCAGTGGAGTCTGCTCAGCAAAGACGTCAGTCCCAGCGTCTTGCTCATTCTCGCTCTGTTCTGAGAGTTACTGCTGCTTCTCCAGTCTCGGCCATTAAAGTCAGTGCTGGTCAGCAGCGAGCGGACTTCTCTGGGACTAAGGCTGGTTTCACACTTGCGTTTTTGAACGCATGCGTTTTTTAAAAAAAACGCATGGTACAAAAACGCATGTAAACGCATGTAAACGCTGCGTTCTTTTGACGCACGCGTTTAACGCGTGCGTTTAAAAAACGCAGCGTTTACACGCGTTTACATGCGTTTTTGCATGCGTTTGCGTTTTTTTGGGCATTTTCAAAAAAAAAAAAAAAATAAAAAAAAAGGTTACCAGACACAACCAATGGGAATAGAGAGGGCGTACATGATTGGCAATCAATATATAGACCCTAGGGGAACAGAAATTTTCAGAGCTTGCTACTGTTTCCGGTGTCATGATGGATCTTTCAATGGCGAACTTTTATTTCAAACTGGAGTTCAGCTTCAAGATTTTCCTTGCCTGTGTTTTTGCTTGGGAGCAAGACCGAAACCGCCAAAGATGGAGAAGGAGACAGCGTCGGCGTTTTTGGAGGCACCCCATCATTGAAGTGCGTGAGACCCGTGGAGCATATCACACGCTCTATGCAGAGCTGAATGCCAACCCGGAGAAATTCCAGGATTACACCAGAATGTCTCAAGATTCTTTCCGGGATTTACTGTCTCGTGTAGAAGGTTCCATACGGCGACAGGACACACGGCTCCGTAGAGCAATTCCACCCGAGGAACGTCTGTTAGTGACATTACGGTACGTTCCAAAACTAAACCAATGACAGTCCAAATTTTTGGTTATGACATGTATTTTTGGTTGTTTTTTTTTACCTTTTTCTTATTTAAAAACACCATTAAGAGCCGATTTTAAATGTTTTTTTTGTTTCCTTTTCTTCTAGATTTCTGGCCACAGGAGAGAGTTTATCTTCCCTGCACTTCCAATACCGCCTTGGAATCTCAACCCTGTCCGGAATTGTTGTGGACACCTGTCGTGCATTATGGAATGTACTCCGTGAGGAGTTTATACCCGTACCCACCGTGGACATGTGGCGGGAAATATCAAAAACATTTTTGAACGTGTGTGATTTTCCAAACTGTTTAGGGGCGGTGGACGGGAAGCACATCCGCATTGTTAAACCTGCCAGAACCGGATCTGAGTTTTTTAATTATAAAAAATATTTTTCGGTAGTGCTCATGGCAATAGCGGATGCGGAGTGTCGCTTCATCGCCGTGGACATTGGAGATTTTGGCCGTGGCAATGATTCCCAGACATTCAAGAGCTCGGATATGGGCCGTCGGGTATATGGCAACAATTTTAATTTTCCCCCTCCACAGCCTGTCCCCAACACTCAAGGCCCACCGCTGCCATTTGTTATGGTTGGGGATGAGGCCTTCCAGATGTGTGAAAATCTCCTGAAGCCCTATTCTAGTAGGGACTTGGACCACACACGCAGAATATACAACTACAGACTGACCAGGGCCAGAAGAACCCTAGAGTGCAGCTTTGGCATTCTGGTTGCTAAATGGCGCATTCTTGCAACAGCCATCAATCTAAAAGTGGAAACTGTGGACGAGGTGGTCAAAGCCTGTGTGGTTCTACACAATTATATAATGGCTAAGGAGCGACCCCACATTGAACTTGATGAACCAGTTTCACACCCATTGCCAGATTTTCAGCATCACCCGATGCGGTCAACTGCAGCCGTTGGTCTTATGCGGGACCAATTTGAGGCCTATTTTGTGTCCGATATTGGACGGGTTTCATGGCAGGACAATGTTGTTTAAATGTCCTGTTGTATGTTAATGTTTACCAATTATTAAATACTGATACAAATTTTTCTAATAATAAACTTTTTTGTGTTCACCAGGTCTCCTGTCTTTTTCCTCTCTAAAAAAAGGTTGAACAAAGATGGGCAGTAGATATGTATATCATAATTTGTAATCCAAAACCAGGAGTGGGTGATAGTTGATGAGGTAATAATTAGATTTTTTTAACCCCTTAAGCCCCGAGGGTGGTTTGCACGTTAATGACCGGGCCAATTTTTACAATTCTGACCACTGTCCCTTTATGAGGTTATAACTCTGGAACGCTTCAACGGATCTTGGCGATTCTGACATTGTTTTCTCGTGACATATTGTACTTCATTTTAGTAGTAACATTTATTCGATATAACTTGCGTTTATTTGTGAAAAAAACGGAAATTTGGCGAAAATTTAGAAAGTTTCGCAATTTTCCAACTTTAAATTTTTATGCCCTTAAATCACAGAGATATCTCACGCAAAATACTTAATAAGTAACATTTCCCACATGTCTACTTTACATCAGCACAATTTTGGAACCAAAATTTTTTTTTGTTAGGGAGTTATAAGGGTTAAAAGTTGACCAGCAATTTCTCATTTTTACAACACCATTTTTTTTTAGGGACCACATCTCATTTGATGTCATTTTGAGGGGTCTATATGATAGAAAATACCCAAGTGTGAGACCATTCTAAAAACTGCACCCCTCAAGGTGCTCAAAACCACATTCAAGAAGTTTATTAACCCTTCAGGGGTTTCACAGGAATTTTTGGAATGTTTAAATAAGAATGAATATTTAACTTTTTTTCACACAAAATTTATTTCAGCTCCAATTTGTTTTATTTTACCAAGGGTAACAGGATAAAATGGATGCCAAACATTGTTGTACAATCTGTACTGAGTACGCTGATAGCCCATATGTGGGAGTAAACCACTGTTTGGGCGCATGGCAGAGCTCGGAAGGGAAGGAGCGCCATTTGACTTTTAAATGCAAAATTGACAGGAATTGAGATGGGACACCATGTTGCGTTTGGAGAGCCACTGATGTGCCTAAACATTGAAACCCCCCCACAAGTGACACCATTTTGGAAAGTAGACACCCTAAGGAACTTATCTAGATGTGTGGTGACCACTTTGACCCACCAATTGCTTCACAGAAGTTTATAATGCAGAGCCGTAAAAATAAAAAATCATATTTTTTCACAAAAATGATCTTTTCGCCCCCAATTTTTTATTTTCCCAAGAGTAAGAGAAGAAATTGGACCTCAAAAATTGTTGGCCAATTTGTCCTGAGTACGCTGATACCCCATATATGGGTGTAAACCATTGTTTGGGCGTATGGCAGAGCTCGGAAGGGAAGGAGCGCCATTTGACTTTTCAATGCAAAATTGACTGGAATTGAGATGGGACGCCATGTTGCGTTTGGAGAGCCCCTGATGTGCCTAAACATTGGAACCCCTCACAAGTGACACCATTTTGAAAAGTAGACCCCTTAAGGAACTTATCTAGATGTGTGGTGAGCACTTTGACCCAACAAGTGCTTCACAGAAGTTTATAATGCAGAGCCGTAAAAATAAAAAATCTTATTTTTTCACAAAAATGATCTTTTCGCCCCCAATTTTTTATTTTCCCAAGGGTAAGAGAAGAAATTAGACCACAAAAGTTGTTGTGCAATTTGTCCTGAGTGCGACGATACCCCATATGTGGGGGTAAACCACTTTTTGGGTGCATAGCAGAGCTCGGAAGGGAAGGAGCGCCATTTGACTTTTCAATGCAAAATTGACTGGAATTAAGTTGGGACGCCATGTTGGTTTGGAGAGCCCCTGATGTGCCTAAACATTAAAACCCCCCACAAGTGACACCATTTTGGAAACTAGACCCCATAAGGAACTTATCTAGATGTGTTTTGAGAGCTTTGAACCCCCAAATGTTTCACTACAGTTTATAACGCAGAGCCGTTAAAATAATTTTTTTTTTTTTCGCAAAAATTATTTTTTAGCCCCCAGTTTTGTATTTTCACAAGGGTAACATAATAAATTGGACCCCAAAAGTTGTTGTCCAATTTGTCCTGAGTACGCTGATACCCCATATGTGGGGGGGAACCACTGTTTGGGCGCATGGCAGAGCTCGGAAGGGAAGGAGCGCCATTTGGAATGCAGACTTAGATGGATTGGTCTGCAGGAGTCACGTTGCATTTGCAGAGCCCCTGATGTACCCAAACAGTACAAACCCCCCACAAGTGACCCCATATTAGAAACTAGACCTCCCAAGGAACTTATCTAGATGTGTTGTGAGAACTTTGAACCCCTAAGTGTTTCACTACAGTTTATAACGCAGAGCCGTGAAAATAAAAATTCTTTTTTTTTTTTCACAAAAATGATTTTTTAGCCCCCAGCTTTGTATTTTTACAAGGGTAACAGAATAAATTGGACCCCAAAAGTTGTTGTTCAATTTGTCCTGAGTACGCTGATACCCCGTATGTGGGGGGGAACCACTGTTTGGGCGCATGGCAGAGCTCGGAAGGGAAGGAGCGCCATTTGGAATGCAGACTTAGATGGATTGGTCTGCAGGCGTCACGTTGCATTTGCAGAGCCCCTGATGTACCCAAACAGTAGAAACCACCCACAAGTGACCCCATATTGAAACTAGACCTCCCATGGAACTTATCTAGATGTGTTGTGAAAACTTTGAACCCCCAAGTGTTTCACTACAGTTTACAACGCAGAGCCGTGAAAATAAAAAATCCTTTTTTTCCCACAAAAATGATTTTTAGCCCCCCAAATTTTTATTTTCCCAAGGATAACAAGAGAACTTGGACCCAAAAAGTTGTTGTCCAATTTGTCTCGAGTACGATGATACCCCATATGTTGGGGTAAACCCCTGTTTGGGCGCACGGGAGAGCTCGGAAGTGAAGGAGCACTGTTTTACTTTTTCAATGCAGAATTGGCTGGAATTGAGATCGGACGCCATGTCGCGTTTGGAGAGCCCCTGATGTGTCTAAACAGTGGAAACCCCCAATTATAACTGAAACCCTAATCCAAACGCACCCCTAACCCTAATCCCAACTGTAACCCTAACCACACACCTAACCCTGACACACCCCTAATTCTAATCCCAACCCTAATCCCAACCGTAAATGTAATACAAACCCTAACCCTAACCCTAGCCCTAACCCTAACCCTAATGGGAAAATGGAAATAAATACATTTTTTTTAATTTTATTATTTTTCCCTAAGGCTAGGTTCACATTGCATTAGGGAAATCCGTTTAGCACTAGCGGATTGCGCTAACGCAATGTCTTTTTAGGTGTCGTGTTTAGTGGTCGCGTTAACGTCCCCGCTCTGGAAGATCGGGGATCGGACCTCGGGCGCGCCGCGGACGCTGCAAGCAGCGTCTGAGGCGCGCCACAAAAGAACGGCACCTTGCTAGCGCGAGCCGAAAATGGCACGCTCTAGCGATGCGCTACACCCGAAAATCACATTGCTGTCAATGGTTGTGCTAACGGACCCGTTGAACGGCGTTAATTGTGACATTTTCGCCGTGCAACGCTGTCCGTTAGCGTTAACCCATTAACGCAATGTGAACCTAGCCTAACTAAGGGGGTGATGAAGGGGGGTTTGATTTACTTTTATAGCGAGTTTTTTATATCGGATTTTTATGATTGGCAGCCGTCACACACTAAAAGACGCTTTTTATAGCAAAAAAGTTTTTGCGTCTCCACATTTTGAGACCTATAATTTTTCCATATTTTGGTCCACAGAGTCATGTGAGGTCTTGTTTTTTGCGGGACGAGTTGACGTTTTTATCGGTTACATTTTCGGACATGTGACAGTTTTTGATCGCTTTTTATTCCGATTTTTTGTGAGGCAGAATGACCAAAAACCAGCTATTCATGAATTTCTTTTGGGGGAGGCGTTTATACCGTTCCGCGTTTGGTAAAATTGATGAAGCAGTTTTATTCTTCGGGTCAGTACGATTACAGCGATACCTCATTTATATCATTTTTTTTATGTTTTGGCGCTTTTATACGATAAAAGCTATTTTATAGAAAAAATAATTATTTTGGCATCGCTTTATTCTCAGGACTATAACTTTTTTATTTTTTTGGTTATGATGCTATATGGCGGCTCGTGTTTTGCGGGACAAGATGACGTTTTCAGAGGTACCATGGTTATTTATATCCGTCTTTTTGATCGCGTGTTATTCCACTTTTTGTTCAGCGTTATGATAATAAAGCGTTGTTTTTTGGCTCGTTTTTTTTTTTTTTTTCTTACGGTGTTCACTGAAGGGGTTAACTAGTGGGCCAGTTTTATAGGTCGGGTCGTTACGGACGCGGCGATACTAAATATGTGTACTTTTATTGTTTTTTTTGTTTTTTTTTTATGTAAAGAAATGTATTTATGGGAATAATATTTTTTTTTTTCTGCTTTATTTAGGAATTTTTTTTTTATTTTTTTTTACAAGTGTGGAAATTTTTTTTTTTACTTTTTCACTTTGTCCCAGGGGGGGACATCACAGATCACCGATCTGACAGTGTGCACAGCACTCTGTTAGATCGGTGATCTGACATACAGCCGGGCAGGATTAGAGCTGCAGCTGCAGCCTGATCCTGACCCGGAAGTGCTCCCTGCAGGACCCGGATGCAGCCCGGCGGCCATTTTGGATCCGGGGACTGCAGGGAGAAGACGCTCGGTACACGGTGAGCACATCACCGTGTACCGATCGTCTCAGGGAAGCCCGCAGGGAGCCCCCTCCCTGCGCGATGCTTCCCTGCACCGCCGGCACACCGCGATCATCTTTGATCGCGGTGTGCCGGGGGTTAATGTGCCGGGAGCGGTCCGTGACCGCTCCTGGCACATAGTGCCGGATGTCAGCTGCGATAGGCAGCTGACACCCGGCCGCGATCGGCCGCGCTCCCCCCGTGAGCGCGGCCGATCGCATATGACGTACTATCCCGTCCATGGGAATTAAGTCCCAGGTCACCTGGACGGGATAGTACGTCATATGGGATTAAGGGGTTAATCATAATTGACCTCTGTTGCACTCCCTATTTTGGTTTACAAAGAATGATATAAACACGCATACTTATAATAATGTAACCAGATTTAAATTTATTTATTGGTAATCTTCTTGATGTCATTGCGTCAAGACTGGCACGCTCTCTATACCCGTCAAGTCAAGTGTAAGAAATAATGAATTCATGATGAACATATACATGATCATGAATTCAAAATTTCTTACACCTGCCCAGGTGAGGATAGATAGTTAGCGTGTGCCAACCATTGTCCCATCAGTTTGACAAAAATTGTCACATAATGTGCTATATAGAATATGGTGAATATACAAGTCAGTAATCAACTAAACAGGTCAGGTGTCTATTTTGACATCTGACCGGTTCAGTTGAGTTCTGAACTTGATTGCCACCATTTTCTCTTTGTACAGTGACACTACACTAGTTAAAAATTAAAAATAAGAGTATGGAAATAACTACTATTTTTTTGGCCAACTCATATCTGTATACTAAAGAAACACATATAGATGTTGTCTGGTATTTTATACTACTGGAGATATGTGTAGGCCAAAAGAATAAGTGTGTGACGAAGTTTATTGGTGTGTATTGAGAGCAGTGAAAGACACAATAAACCAAACATAATTGTTGCAAATAAACTTTTTTTTATTGAGGAAAAACAAAACAAATTTATTTTTTGGTACCGCGCCGGGTTGAACCACGCCGGCTTGGGGTTGAGTGACGTAACTGGGGGGTATTCAGAACTGAAGCCTGGCTCACCGTGGAGGAGGCAGAGGTGGCAGGAGAATGGGCAAGAAAACTTGAAGGGTCTGGAAGTTCAGGGATGGGGCTTAAAACATGAGGGTCTTGAGACACACTGGAAGGTTGAGACACATCGGGAGGTGATGGGGGAGGAATAATCAAAGTTTTTTGTTTTTTATGCATTTTGCCAGTTTTTTGTTGGGTTTTCCGGGTTGGGGGAAGTCTTCTTGGGCTAGGTTGTAAAGTGTGGGCGGGAGACACGTCAGGACCCGGCTCCACAATTACACAGTCAGTCTCCATTGTGGAGCGCTCGGCAATGTCTGAGTCCAATGGGGGAAAAGATAAAGTCCCGCCTGGGTCCTGGTGCCTCGTTGGGGGGGGAAAACAAAAACCCTCCCAGGATCCTGGTGCCTCGTTGGGGGGGGAACATAACACCCTCCCAGGGTCCTGGTGCATCGTTGGGGGGGAAACAAATCCCATACCAGTGTCCTGCTGCATTGCTGGTGGGGGGGAACATAAAGCCATGGATGGGTCCTGCTGCATCGGGGTGGGTCCTGCCCGGAAAGGTATGGCTTGGTCGTGCTGCATCATGGGGGGCCCGGTGCGATACGCCATGGATGGGTCCTGCTGCATCGGGGGGTGTCCTGCCCGGAAAGCAACGCCTCGGTCCTGCTACATCGGGGTGGGTCCGGTCCGATATGCCAGGCCTCGGTCCTGCTGCATCGGGGTGGGTCCAGTCCGATATGCCAGGCCTCGGTCATGCTGCATCGGGGGTGGGCCGGTCCGATATTGCATGGATGGGTCCTGCTGCATCGGGAGGGTGCCGGGCGTCATCGTGGTGTCAGCGGAGGAGGTCCAAGCCGGAGCAGCGGTCGTCACGGTGGTGGAGGTGGGATGTCCAACAGCACTCGTCATCGTGTTGGCGCTGTAGTGTAGTACACCTGTAGAGGGAATAGAGGTGGCCGTGCAGTGGTATGCAGCAGAGGTAGGAATGGTGTTTACTTGTGACAGTGACGGCACAGTTGGATATGCCGCCACATTACGACTCTGACTCTGCTGCATAGCCTGCACAAAAGCAACATTGCAGGCCTGCATCACACTCAGCTGGAGATCAGGGCTAAGGTGTTCCGACATGCCCTGTTCGATTTGATTAAAAAAATGATGAGCTGGCTTCTGGAGGTCGGCTTTCACTTGATCAACGCTTTTGGCGACATCCTGGATGCGGCACTCTAACAGGTTATGGGACACATCCATTCTGTCACCTAAAGCCTTGATAGCTTCGTGTAAAACCGAGCTCAAGTGCAAAAACTCGGGCATGAGGGACCTATCCGAAGCCCTCTGTCGCTGCCGGGATGAGCCCGCAAAAATGGGTGCAGCGAAAGAGGACTGCGAAAGGGGAAGACCTGATGGGCCAGCCCCCTGGTCTCCAGTGAGTGTGGAAGACCCACCTGGTACTGTGCTGCTGGATGGCTGGGACGGGTCCGTGGCTGCCGGCTGAAGGACCGCTCCAGAACCTGTGGCGACAGTCGTGCAGTGTGTGCTGTGAAAAAAGAAAACAGAAAATTAATACCAAACTATAACAAGACGGTACATCCTGTGGAATTAAAAATGACAGATTATGTCAATGCAATACAACCGGAGGCATGTGAGAAATACTTACGTTCTCATGAGAAGGACTGGTCTCAGGAAGGCCAACACACGGTGGTATTTGTAGAGCCGGTGCCTTGCTCCGGAACCACTAGCTGCACTCTTCTCTGCACGCAGGTCCTTGTTGAAGCGGTCCTTCATGGAACGCCAACGTGTCCTTACTTTGTCCACTGTGAAATAACAATAAAATATAATGGTCAGAATAAGGACTTTTGGCCGTGCTCTCGTGACTGTGTGTGATGACAGAAACTACGAAAAGTTTCTTTCATCACACACAGTCAAGAGAGCATGGCCAAGGTCTGTTGCTTCACACTACCGTGCAATACTTACCAAATGCATTACGGACCCGTGGCGGGGAATTCTCCCAGCCATCCCACAACGCTTGGGCCACCTCACTCCACAAACGACGGAGAACACTATTGACGGCGTGCTGTTGATCCCGGCTGTCCCACAACGGGACTCGCTCCTGGACCAGACTGATCAGCAGGTCATTATCAATCCAGTCGTCGTCCCGTTGTGAAACCTAAAATTAAAAGAAAATCATTTAAGTTTGCTCAACCACATTTGGAACAAATAAGACACGAAGATGAGAAAGGGCAGGAATATGAAAGACAACTTTCAGAAAAGGATGATACAAGAAAAATGTAAAGAAAAACAAGGGTACAGAAAGGAAGTTAAAAGAATATTGCAATAAGGACAGTCTGCCTGGTATACATACCTGCTGCCGTCTTCCACCTGGACCTTGACTCCGCTGCTCAGTACCTCTCTGTCCCTCAGTTGAAGTGCTCTATAAAATTAAAAAAAAAAATTGCCTCATGTGTCGATGTGACAGTCAATACTTACCAAGCTGACGGACAAAAAACTTACCTCGCTCACGTGATCCACTTCTGATTGACGTGGCTGGAACTCCTCATCAGACGAGGAAACCGGAGAAGACATTCTGATGCGTGTTGAAAGAAAAAAATAGAAGAAATTAGGACATGTAGATCCAAAAAATTGAAAATGAATGCATTGGCTAGGATATACTCACAATGCTCTGTGTCTTGTCCAACAATGCGTCCGGGCAGGGTGCTGTCTTCTTTGGAGTCTGATGAGAAGTGACCAGAAACTTCCCCCAACCTTCCCCCAACCTTCCTTTTATAACCCTGCTGCTATGGGGGAGGCTTATCAGTGTCTAGACATCCTTATCTACAGTTAATTCAATGGTGCAAAAAAAAACGCATGCGTCAAAAAAACGCATGTAAACGCATGTCCAAAAAAACGCATGCGTCCCCATTGACTCCAATGCATTTTTTTGTCAAAACAAAAACGCATGTAAACGCATGCGTTTGGGTAAAAAAAACGCCCCTCAAAATACTACAAGTTGCATTTTATAAAATGAACGCATGCAGTAAAAAAACGCATGCGTTCACAAATGCGTGCAAACGCGTACACCTAAAAACGCATGCGTTTTCAATGTTAAATATAGGGGAAAAAAACGCATGCGTTTTTTTGGTAAAAAACGCTGCAGACAAAAACGCAAGTGTGAAACCACCCTAAGTCCTTGTCTGCACGTACTGAGCATGCCCAGGGTAAGATCTCCCGTTGGAGATCGAGGGTCATGTGCTCAGGCTCTGCAACACATTCCATTGGTCCTCTTGGCAGGTCTTGGAAGGGCAAAAGTGCTGTTACCACTTCCTGTGCTGCAACTATATAAACTGCGCATGACCGCACGGCCATGCGCTAGTATTGTCTAACAATTGCTAATGTGTGTATGTTGTGAGTGCAAGTCGTCCTTGGATACCCCTACCCTATTGAATGTCTGTTCGCGGAAGGTGTATGGTTGCTATCTAGCGCCCGACTTAGCCTACAGCACGAATCACACATTACAGCGTCCAGTTGCTGTGACCGCCAGTACGGCGCCGTGCACTTCCTCTGTGCTTTCCTTACCCAAGCCTGGGTGGTTAGTGGCGTTCGTCAGTGCAGCACTGCATGCACTCTTGTGCTTTAATATTGTTATTCAGTTTCCTTACACACCCAGTTGCGGTGTTGTGCCAGCAAGGGTCTAATCGGACTTCAATCCTAGTTGGGGTTGAGTTCGCTGACTACTTGCTCGCGCTTTAGGTGCGGTACCGCGGTCCTGTGACTTAACAGGATTGCTTCTTTCACGCTGGGTGAGGTTTAACCCACGCGTGTATACTTTAGTGTACCGCCATATAGTCTGCAAATTGCTAGCAGCAGGTTTTCACCTGCACGGTGGACCCCGGACTGCGAACGCATCTATATCATCTGTCTTGGTGCGTTCCGCCAGTCCTAACACTCCTTATACCTCCAGATGAAATCCTTAAGCAGTGAAGCTTCCAATTTGGTGTCACTTGTAGGGGTCTCTGCTGTTCTGGCGCCTCAGGGGCTCTGCTAATGGAGCCCACAATATTTTCAAACAGTATCTATGTTCTAAAAGCCAAGTAATGCTTCTTCCCAACCGATCCATGCCTTGTGCTCAAACAGTAGTGTACAACCACATATAGTGTGTTAGGAGTCGAGTTTCCTCTGCTGCACAGGGGGAATCTCGATCCGTGTCTGCTGCGGTCTCCCATTCGGTATCAGCCGCAGTGGGCTCTGCTCAGCGGAGACGTCGCTCCCAGCATCTCGCTGGGGCTGATTTGGTGCATAGGGTCACTACTGCCTTTTCTGGCTTTCCTATGGTACCCTGCACTGATCTGCGGCGAGCGAGCCTCTCTGGGACGAAGTCCTTGTTTACTCACACTGAGCATGCCCAGGGCAGGGTCTCCCATTGGAGGTCGAGGGCCACATGTTCGGTCACATGCTCAGGTGCTGCAGTACATTCCATTGGTCCTTCTGGAAGGTCCTGAAAGGGCAAAACATGCTCAGGTACTGCAGCACTTTCCATTGGTCCTTCTGGAAGGTCCTGAAAGGGCAAAAACTTCAGTAGCAGCTTCCTGTGCTGCAACTATATAAACTGCGCATGACCGCATGGCCATGCGCTAGTATTGTCTTATGTTATGTGCTTTGCGCCAGTGTGGTCACATGTATGTGTGTTCAGGGACCCGGCTGAAATAAGCCCCTAGAATGCTGGCTCCTCCGGCGAGGAGATTGAGTCTGAGTGTATTCAGGGACCCAGCTGAAATAAGCCCCTAGAATGCTGGCTCCTCCGGCGAGGAGTTTTGTGTGTTTGCGTGACCACTGACTGCTCTCTGTTTGGGCAGTTAGCCTGTGCCTCTGTGGAGTCTAACAGGGCACAGTGCTTTCCTTTCACGGCTACTCAGTGAATTAACTGAGTTAGTCTATACCGCCATATAGCTCCGCCGTTTGCTAGCAGCAGGTACTCCTGCACGGTGGACCCCGGGCTGCGAACGCACCAATATCAATAAACATCTCTATTTACTCGGTGCGTTCCGCTAGCCCTAACAGAATACTAGCGCCAGGATCTGGCTAGTAAATGGCGGACATTCAGCAATCTTTGCGGTATATCCAGCAGCTGGAGGGTAGGTTGGCGGCTCTCGAGAGCTCAACCTCAGCTGTGGATGTTACCGCAGTTGCTGTACAGGCTGCTAGCGTGGCTGCAGCAACCTTGTCCACTGCCACCCCTGTTCCCACGTTATCTCGCCTCCCGCTGCCAGAAAAATTTTCAGGAAATAGCAAAACTTGTAGGGGATTCGTGAGTCAGTGCTCTATTCACCTCGAGCTCCTGGTTGCACGTTTTCCTACAGAGCGGGCTAAGGTGGGATTTATTGTGTCTCTTTTGTCGGACAGGGCGTTGGAGTGGGCTACGCCGCTGTGGGAGCGTGGTGATCATGTGGTGCAGAGTGCTCCGTTGTTCCTGAGCACTCTGAAAAAGGTCTTTTTAGGACCTCAAGTCACCCATGACACAGCGCTCCAACTACTGGCATTAACTCAGGGTGAGTCCTTGGTCAGCCATTTTTCCATCCGCTTCCGTACTTTAGCTTCCGAGCTGGAGTGGTCGGATAAAGCCCTTATCCCCATATTTTGGAGGGGCCTGGCTGACCACATTAAGGATGCTCTGGCCACTAGGGAGATTCCTGCCACACTGGAGGAGTTAATAACTGTCTCTACTCGTATTGACCTCCGTTTTAACGAGTGGAGGTTGGAGCGAGCCCAGTGTAGGCAGAGGTTTCGGCTGGCTCCCACCTTCGCCAAACATTTGGAATCCCCAGTCCAGGCATCCGAGTCACATGAGGCCTTAGAGGTGACACGAGCGGGATCCAAGTCTCAGTCTGCCCGTGCACATAAGGTCCGTCATGTTTGCCAGCAGTCAGGACACCTTGCCTCCAAGGGTCCTCAGCGGTTGGGGAAACGTCAGCGTCTAGTGGCAGTTGGAGGAGGTACACTAGACACGGCGACGTTTGCCTCAAAGTTGTCCTTCAAGGGGACAATTACCATAGGCCCATCCACTCTTATGGTCGAGCTATGCGTGGATTCTGGGGCAGAGGGTAACTTTATGTCTTCCGCTTTTGCCCAGCGTCACGCAATACCCTTGGTGATGCTCGCCAAGCCGGTAACCGTTCGAGTGGTAAATGGGTCAACACTACCTTCACAGATTACCCACCAAACCATTCCTTTCACGCTATCTGTGTCTCCATCACATCAGGAGATAATCTCCCTAATAGTCATTCCTGAGGGAATTGATGAGGTCCTGTTGGGGATACCATGGCTTCGCTACCATTCTCCTCATATTGAGTGGTCCTCTGGGAGAATTTTGGGATGGAGTAAATCTTTCGAGGGTAGATGTCTGAGGGAGTGCGTTCAGGTTGCTACTACACAGGTACCCGCAGATCTTTCCTCTCTCCCCAAGCACTATTGGCCCTATGCAGACGTGTTCTCCAAAAGAGCTGCGGAGACCCTTCCGCCTCACCGCCCCTATGACTGTCCTATTGACCTCTTGCCTGGTGCTGAGCCTCCCCGGGGTCGAATCTATCCGTTATCTCTCCCGGAGACGGAGGCAATGTCCCAGTACATCCAGGAGAATCTGGCAAGAGGATTCATTAGGAAGTCAGTGTCACCGGCAGGGGCAGGGTTCTTCTTCGTACAGAAGAAGACTGGAGACTTACGTCCATGCATAGACTACAGGGGTCTTAACGCCATCACCGTTAAGAACAAGTACCCACTACCCCTGATATCTGAGCTGTTTGATAGGCTACGGGGAGCGAGGGTATTTACAAAGTTAGATCTGCGGGGTGCTTACAACCTGATTCGCATCCGTGAGGGGGATGAATGGAAGACGGCTTTCAACACCAGGGATGGGCACTATGAATATCTGGTGATGCCCTTCGGGCTCTGTAATGCCCCAGCCGTTTTCCAAGACTTTGTGAACGACATCTTCCGGGATATGCTCACCACCTCGGTCGTAGTCTATCTGGATGATATTCTCATCTTCTCTCCAGACATTGACTCCCATCGGAGAGATGTTCGCAAAGTCTTCGACCTCTTACGGGCAAACTCCCTCTACGCCAAGTTGGAGAAGTGTGTGTTTGAGCAGGAGTCCTTGCCTTTCCTTGGTTATATCATCCCTGCCCAGGGTTTGGCTATGGATCCTGCCAAGCTACAGGCTGTAATGGACTGGCAGGAACCCCATTCTCTTAAAGCGGTGCAGCGCTTTATGGGGTTCATTAATTACTATCGCCAGTTCATTCCACACTTCTCAACTTTGGTAGCTCCCTTGGTTGCCCTCACCAAGAAGGGAGCAAATCCCAAGTTGTGGTCAGAGGAGGTCTCCAAAGCCTTTCTCTCGATCAAGTCACACTTCGCTAGCGCTCCCATCCTACATCGCCCCGATGTTGATAAGCCATTTATCTTGGAGGTGGATGCCTCATCCGTTGGTGCTGGAGCAGTCCTTTTCCAAAAGGATGCTCAAGGTCGGAAGCATCCTTGCTTCTTCTTCTCCAAGACCTTCACACCAGCGGAGAGGAATTATTCCATTGGGGACAGGGAGTTGCTGGCCATGAAGTTGGCTTTTTCGGAGTGGAGACATCTCTTGGAGGGAGCTCGCTTTCCCTTCCAAGTCTTCACTGACCACAAGAACTTGGTGTATCTGCAAACGGCCCAGCGGCTGAATTCTCGCCAGGCTAGATGGCCCCTGTTCTTCTCCAGGTTCCATTTTACTCTCCATTTCCTCTCCGGGGAGAAGAACGTTTGTGCTGACGCTCTCTCCCGCTCCGTGGTTTCATCGGAGGAGGAGGAGCCTCGGCTTATTGTCCCTTCTGAGAGCCTGAGAACTGTAGCTCCGGTTTCGCTAGAGTCTGTGCCCCCGGGCAAGACTTTCGTACCAGCTAACTTGCGACCGGAGGTTCTCTCTTGGGCTCACTCCTCCAGAGTGGGTGGGCATTTTGGGACCAAGAGGACATCTGAGCTTCTGGCGAGAACATACTGGTGGCCGCATATGGCCCGAGATGTCAAGGACTATATTCAGGCGTGCGTTTCTTGTGCCCAGAATCGGTCTCCTCGGCAACGGCCTGCTGGGTTGCTTTACCCTCTACCGGTGGCAGACAGGCCCTGGGAGATGGTCGGGATGGACTTTGTGGTGGGTCTACCCAAGTCGCGTGGCTGCTCCATTATTTGGGTTGTTACCGACCATTTCTCCAAGATGGTGCATTTGGTGCCGCTTCCTCGGTTACCCTCAGCACGGGCCTTGGCGGTGTTGTTCATTAAACACGTTTTCCGCTTGCATGGTATGCCTGATAAGATTGCCAGCGATCGGGGTCCCCAGTTCGCATCTCGGTTTTGGAGAGAGCTCTGCCGTTTACTCAGCATAGAGTTAAACCTCTCCTCTGCATACCATCCCGAGACGAATGGGTTGGTGGAGAGAACCAACCAGACTCTGGTGACATATTTGCGACATTTTGTCTCTGCTAGGCAGGATGACTGGGCATCTTTGCTACCTTGGGCGGAATTTGCCCTGAACAACGCCGTAGCCGATTCCACTGGTCAAACTCCTTTTCTCCTTAATTACGGCCAGCATCCGCGTGTCCCTGTGCCCATGCCCGTGTCATCCACCGATTCTAGGGTGGCAGACTGGGCCGTGGAGGCACGTGACATCTGGGACCGCACACAGGATGCCATCCGGGCCTCCAAGGAGAGAATGAGAGTTTCGGCTGATACACACCGGCGCCCCGTTCCGGTCTTTGCTCCTGGCGACTTAGTGTGGCTCTCCGCCCGTAACATCAGGCTGCGAGTTGAGTCCACTAAGTTTGCTCCTCGCTACATTGGCCCGTTTAAGGTTCTGGAATAGGTCAACCCTGTGGTCTACCGTTTGACTATTCCTCCACGCCTTGGTATCACCGATACTTTCCACGTTTCCCTCTTAAAGCCCGTTCATTTGTCCCGGTTTTCCGAGTCATCTGCTGGGACATCGGGTTCATCCACTGATGAGTTTGAGGTGAATGCTATTGTGGGGTGTAAGGTGGTACGTGGCAAGAAATTTTATCTGGTGGACTGGAAGGGTCACGGCCCAGAGGATAGAACCTGGGAGCCTGTGGAGCACATTCGGGCTCCGCTGCTTATCGCAGCTTTTGAGCGTAGTGAGGCTCAAGGAGGGGGGGGCCCTAGAAGGGGGGGTAATGTTAGGAGTCGAGTTTTCTCTGCTGCACAGGGGGAATCTCGATCCGTGTCTGCTGCGGTCTCCCATTCGGTATCAGCCGCAGTGGGCTCTGCTCAGCGGAGACGTCGCTCCCAGCGTCTCGCTTGGGCTGATTCGGTGCATAGGGTCACTACTGCCTTTTCTGGCTTTCCTATGGTACCCTGCACTGATCTGCGGCGAGCGAGCCTCTCTGGGACTAAGTCCTTGTTTACTCACACTGAGCATGCCCAGGGCAGGGTCTCCCATTGGAGGTCGAGGGCCACATGTTCGGTCACATGCTCAGGTGCTGCAGTACATTCCATTGGTCCTTCTGGAAGGTCCTGAAAGGGCAAAACATGCTCAGGTACTGCAGCACTTTCCATTGGTCCTTCTGGAAGGTCCTGAAAGGGCAAAAACTTCAGTAGCAGCTTCCTGTGCTGCAACTATATAAACTGCGCATGACCGCACGGCCATGCGCTAGTATTGTCTTATGTTATGTGCTTTGCGCCAGTGTGGTCACATGTATGTGTGTTCAGGGACCCGGCTGAAATAAGCCCCTAGAATGCTGGCTCCTCCGGCGAGGAGATTGAGTCTGAGTGTATTCAGGGACCCGGCTGAAATAAGCCCCTAGAATGCTGGCTCCTCCGGCGAGGAGTTTTGTGTGTTTGTGTGACCACTGACTGCTCTCTGTTTGGGCAGTTAGCCTGTGCCTCTGTGGAGTCTAACAGGGCACAGTGCTTTCCTTTCATGGCTACTCAGTGAATTAACTGAGTTAGTCTATACCGCCATATAGCTCCGCCGTTTGCTAGCAGCAGGTACTCCTGCACGGTGGACCCCGGGCTGCGAACGCACCAATATCAATAAACATCTCTATTTACTCGGTGCGTTCCGCTAGCCCTAACATAGTGTACTGACACATTCTTTAAAAATTGCTTAATTATGGGGTTCAATTTCTCCTCTTACACCTTATGTACTGTATATACTCGAGTATAAGCCAACCTGAGTATAAGCCAACCCCCCCAATTTTGCCACAAAAAACTGGGGCTCGAGTATAAGCCTAGGGTGGGAAATGCAGCAGCTACCGGTAAATGTCAAAAGTAACAATAGATACCAATAAAAGTAAAATTAATTGAGACATCAGTAGGTTAAGTGTTTTTGAATATCCATATTGAATCAGGAGCCCCATACAATGCTCCATAAAGTTTATTATTGCCCCTTAAGAAGCTCCATATTAAAATATGCCCCATATAATCATGCATAAAGGTTAATAATGGCCCCATAAGATGCTCCATAGACATATTTGCCCAATATAATGCTGCGCAAATGTTGATAATGGCCCCATAAGATGCTCCATAAAGATATTTGCCCCATATAGTGCTGCACAAACATTGATTATGGCCCCATATAGTGCTGCACACACGTTATGGCCCCTTATAGTGCTGCACAAATGTTATGGCCCATTATAGTGCTGCACAAACGTTATGGCCCCATATACTGCTGCACAAACATTGATTATGACCCCATATAGTGCTGCACAAACGTTATGGCCCCTTATAGTGCTGCACAAACGTTATGGCCCCTTATAGTGTTGCACAAACGTTATGGCCCCTTATAGTGCTGCACAAGCGTTATGGCCCCTAATAGTGCTGCACAAACATTATGGCCCCATATAGTGCTGCACAAACATTATGGCCCCATATAATGCTGCACAAACATTATGACCCCATATAGTGCTGCACAAACATTGATTATGGCCCCATATAGTGCTGCACAAACGTTATGGCCCCTTATAGTGCTGCACAAACATTATGGCCCCTTATAGTGCTACATAAACATTATGGCCCCATATAGTGCTGCACGAACATTATGGCCCCATATAATGCTGCACAAAAGTTATGGCCCCATATAGTGCTGCACAAACGTTATGACCCCTTATAGTGTTGCACAAACGTTATCTCCCCTGATAGTGCTGCACAAACGTCATGGCCCCATAGATGCTCCATAAAGACACTTGCCCCATTTGCTGTGATAAAAAAAATCACATACTCACCTCTCCATGGCTCAGGCCCCTGGCGCTTTCAATATTCACGTGCTGATCGTTCCATCTTCAGCACTGACGCTCAGGCTGAGGGTGCGCAATAACTACGTCACCGCGCCTTCTGACCTGAGCGCCACTGCTGAAGATGGAGCGGCGCCGAAACAGGTGACTATCGCGCAGTGCAGTGCTCCTCTGTTATGAACTGGTGATTCAGAAACACAATGGACCTGGTGGTTAAGAGCACACAAGGTTACCTGATAGTTACTAATAACATAGGACGAGCTCTGAGACGTGGGAACTCTGCTGACCGCAATCCCTAATCCTATCACACCACACTAGAGGTAGCCGTGGAGCGCTCCTGACCAGACCTAGGCGCCTCGGGCACAGCCTGAGAAACTAGCTAGCCCTGAAGATAGAAAAATAAGCCTACCCTGCCTCAGAGAAATTCCCCAAAGGAAAAGGCAGCCCCCCACATATAATGACTGTGAGTAAAGATGAAAATACACAGAGATGAAATAGGTTTTAGCAAAGTGAGGCCCGACTTACTGAATAGACCGAGGATAGTAAAGATAGCTTTGCGGTCAGCACAAAAACCTACATACAACCACGCAGAGGGCGCAAAAAGACCCTCCGTACCGACTAACGGCACGGAAGTGCTCCCTCTGCGTCCCAGAGCTTCCACCAAGCAAGAAAAACCAATATAGCAAGATGGACAGAAAAAATAGCAAACAAAAAGTAACACAAGCAGAACTTAGCTTATAGTACAAAAATAAAGAAAAGACGTGGCAACACTCACCAATCCTGTGAAGCAGATAAAGCCCTTTATTCAAGCAATGAAGAGACCATGTTCACGGCACGGGGGAGAAAAAGAGGTGAGCGGGGAGAGGACAACAGCCGTTTCGCGCCCACACCGGCGCTTCTACGGGTCACAGGATTGGTGAGTGTTGCCACGTCTTTTCTTTACTTTTGTACTATTACATTTCTGCTATGTTTCAGACGTGAGCACCTCCCGATATGTTCTGAGCTCAGTAGATCCTTGAGTGATACCACTTTAGTCCTTGTTACCGGGCTGTGCTGCTTACTTTGCCTTCTATTTATTTTACATAGAACTTAGCTTATGCAGGGCAGACAGGCCACAAGACGATCCAGGAGAGAGCAAGACCAATACTGGAACATTGACTGGAGGCCAGGAACGAAGAACTAGGTGGAGTTAAATAGAGCAGCACCTAACGACTTAACCTCGTCACCTGAGGAAGGGAACTCAGAAGCCGCAGCCCCACTCACATCCACCAGAGGAAGCTCATAGACAGAACCAGCCGAAGTACCACTCATGACCACAGGAGGGAGCTTGACCACAGAATTCACAACAGTAACCCCCCCTTGAGGAGGGGTCACCGAACCCTCACCAGAGCCCCCAGGCCGACCAGAATGAGCCAAATGAAAGGCACGAACCAGATCGGCAGCATGAACATCAGAGGTAAAGACCCAGGAATTATCTTCCTGACCATAACCCTTCCACTTAACCAGGTACTGAAGTTTCCGTCTCGAAATGCGAGAATCCAAAATCTTCTCCACTATATACTCCAACTCCCCCTCAACCAAAACCGGGGCAGGAGGATCAACGGATGGAACCACAGGTGCCACGTATCTCCGCAACAATGACCTATGGAATACATTATGGATGGAAAAAGAAGCTGGAAGGGTCAAACGAAAAGACACAGGATTAAGAACCTCAGAAATCCTATACGGACCAATGAAACGAGGCTTAAACTTAGGAGAGGAAACTTTCATAGGAATATAACGAGACGACAACCAAACCAAATCCCCAACACAAAGTCGGGGACCCACACATCGCCTGCGGTTAGCGAAAAGTTGAGCCTTCTCCTGGGACAATGTCAAATTGTCCACTACATGAGTCCAAATCTGCTGCAACCTATCCACCACAGTATCCACACCAGGACAGTCCGAAGACTCAACCTGCCCTGAAGAGAAACGAGGATGGAAACCAGAATTGCAGAAAAACGGCGAAACCAAAGTAGCCGAGCTGGCCCGATTATTAAGGGCGAACTCAGCCAACGGCAAAAAGGACACCCAATCATCCTGATCAGCAGAAACAAAACATCTCAGATATGTTTCCAAGGTCTGATTGGTTCGTTCAGTTTGGCCATTTGTCTGAGGATGGAAAGCCGAGGAAAAAGACAAATCAATGCCCATCCTAGCACAAAAGGCTCGCCAAAACCTCAAAACAAACTGGGAACCTCTGTCAGAAACGATGTTCTCCGGAATGCCATGTAAACGAACCACATGCTGGAAAAACAATGGCACCAAATCAGAGGAGGAAGGCAATTTAGACAAGGGTACCAAATGGACCATCTTAGAGAAGCGATCACAAACCACCCAAATGACCGACATCTTTTGAGAGATGGGGAGATCCGAAATAAAATCCATAGAGATATGTGTCCAGGGCCTCTTTGGGACCGGCAAGGGCAAAAGCAACCCACTGGCACGAGAACAGCAGGGCTTAGCCCGAGCACAAATCCCACAGGACTGCACAAACGAACGCACATCCCGTGACAGAGACGGCCACCAAAAGGATCTAGCCACCAAATCTCTGGTACCAAAGATTCCAGGATGACCAGCCAACACCGAACAATGAACCTCAGAGATAACTCTACTCGTCCATTTATCAGGGACAAACAGTTTCTCCTCTGGGCAACGGTCAGGTCTATTAGCCTGAAATTTTTGCAGCACCCGCCGCAAATCAGGGGAGATGGCAGACAAAATTACCCCCTCTTTGAGAATACCCGCCGGCTCAGGCAAACCCGGAGAGTCGGGCACAAAACTCCTAGACAGGGCATCCGCCTTCACATTTTTAGAGCCCGGAAGGTACGAAACCACAAAGTCAAAACGGGAGAAAAACAGCGACTAACGAGCCTGTCTAGGATTCAACCGTTTGGCAGACTCAAGATAAGTCAAGTTCTTGTGATCAGTCAAGACCACCACGCGATGCTTAGCTCCTTCAAGCCAATGACGCCACTCCTCGAATGCCCACTTCATGGCCAGCAACTCTCGATTGCCAACATCATAATTACGCTCAGCAGGCGAAAACTTCCTGGAAAAGAAGGCACATGGCTTCATCACCGAGCCATCAGAACTTCTTTGCGACAAAACAGCCCCTGCTCCAATCTCAGAAGCATCAACCTCGACCTGGAACGGGAGCGAAACATCCGGTTGGCACAACACAGGGGCAGAAGAAAAATGACGCTTCAACGCCTGAAAAGCCTCCACAGCAGCAGAAGACCAATTGACCACATCAGCACCCTTCTTGGTTAAATCAGTCAACGGTTTAGCAATACTAGAAAAATTATTGATGAAGCGACGATAAAAATTAGCAAAGCCCAGGAACTTTTGCAGACTCTTCAGAGATGTCGGCTGAGTCCAGTCATAAATGGCCTGAACTTTAACAGGGTCCATCTCGATAGTAGAAGGGGAAAAAATGAAACTCAAAAATGAAACCTTCTGAACACAAAGAGACACTTTGACCCCTTCACAAACAAAGAATTCGCACGCAGGACCTGGAACACCATTCTAACCTGCCTCACGTGAGACTCCCAATCATCTGAGAAGACCAAAATATCATCCAAGTATACAATCAGGAATTTATCCAGGTACTCTCGGAAGATGTCATGCATAAAGGACTGAAATACTGATGGAGCATTAGAAAGCCCGAATGGCATAACCAGGTACTCAAAATGGCCCTCGGGCGTATTAAATGCTGTTTTCCATTCATCGCCCTGTTTAATACGCACAAGATTATACGCACCACGAAGATCTATCTTGGTGAACCAACTAGCCCCCATAATCCGAGCAAACAAATCAGACAGCAGCGGCAAGGGGTACTGAAATTTGACTGTGATTTTATTTAGAAGGCGGTAATCAATACAAGGTCTCAGTGAACCATCCTTCTTGGCCACAAAAAAGAACCCTGCTCCCAATGACGACGACGACGGGCGAATATGACCCTTCTCCAAGGATTCCTTTACGTAACTCCGCATAGCGGCGTGCTCAGGCACAGACAAATTAAACAGTCGACCCTTAGGAAACTTACTACCAGGAATCAAATCGATAGCACAATCGCAATCCCTATGCGGAGGTAGGGCCCTGGACTTGGGCTCATCAAATACATCCCGGTAATGTGACAAGAACTCTGGGACCTCAGAGGGGGCGGATGACGAAATAGACAGAAATGGAACATCACCATGTACCCCCTGACAAGCCCAGCTGGACACAGACATTGATTTCCAATCCAATACTGGGTTATGGACTTGTAGCCATGGCAACCCCAACACGACCACATCATGCAGATTATGCAACACCAAAAAGCGAATATCCTCCTGATGCGCAGGAGCCATGCACATGGTCAGCTGGGTCCAGTATTGAGGCTTATTCTTGGCCAAAGGCGTGGCATCAATTCCTCTCAATGGAATAGGATACTGCAAGGGCTCCAAGAAAAACCCACGGCGCCTAGCAAACTCCAAGTTCATCAAATTCAGGGCAGTGCCTGAATCCACAAATGCCATGACAGAATAGGATGACAAAGAGCAGATCAAAGTAACGGACAAAAGAAATTTCGACTGTACCGTACCAATGGTGGCAGACCTAGCGAACCGCTTAGTGCGCTTAGGACAATCGGAGATAGCATGAGTGGAATCACCACAGTAAAAACACAGCCCATTCCGACGTCTGTGTTCTTGCCGTTCAGCTCTGGTCAAAGTCCTATCACATTGCATAGGCTCAGGTTTATGCTCAGGTAATACCGCCAAATGGTGCACAGTTTTACGCTCACGCAAGCGTCGATCGATCTGAATGGCCAAAGACATAGACTCATTCAGACCAGCAGGCATAGGAAATCCCACCATGACATCCTTAAGGGCTTCAGAGAGACCCTTTCTGAAAATTGCTGCCAGCGCACAATCATTCCATTGAGTGAGCACAGACCACTTCCTAAACTTCTGACAATATATCTCTACCTCATCCTGACCCTGACACAGAGCCAGCAAATTTTTCTCTGCCTGATCCACTGAATTAGGTTCATCATAAAGCAATCCGAGCGCCAGAAAAAACGCATCAATATTACATAATGCAGGATCTCCTGGCGCAAGGGAAAATGCCCAGTCTTGAGGATCGCCACGTAATCAAGAAATAATGATCTTAACTTGTTGAACTGGGTCACCAGAGGAGCGGGGTTTCAAAGCCAGAAACAGTTTACAATTATTTTTAAAACTCAGAAACTTAGCTCTATCTCCAGAAAACAAATCAGGAATAGGAATTCTTGGTTCTAACATAGAATTCTGAACCACAAAGTCTTGAATATTTTGTACTCTTGCAGTGAGATGATCCACACAAGAAGACAGAACTTTAATGTCCATCACTACACCTGTGTCCTGAACCACCCAAATGTCTAGGGGAAAAGAAAGACAAAACACAGTGCAGAGAAAAAAAATGGTCTCAGAACTTCTCTTTTCCCTCTATTGAGAAGCATTAGTACTTTGGGCCTCCAGTACTGTTATGAACTGGTGATTCAGAAACACAATGGACCTGGTGGTTAAGAGCACACAAGGTGACCTGATAGTTACTAATAACATAGGACGAGCTCTGAGACGTGGGAACTCTGCTGACCGCAATCCCTAATCCTATCACACCACACTAGAGGTAGCCGTGGAGCGCTCCTGACCAGACCTAGGCGCATCGGGCACAGCCTGAGAAACTAGCTAGCCCTGAAGATAGAAAAATAAGCCTACCTTGCCTCAGAGAAATTCCCCAAAGGAAAAGGCAGCCCCCCACATATAATGTGTTATGAAAGGTAATTCAGTACCACAATGGACATAGAGGTCAGCGCACATACAGTGACCTGGCAATAACCCAAAAAACAAGAACGAGCTCTGAGACGTGGGAACTCTGTTGACCGCAATCCCTAATCCTCTCCAACCACACTAAAGGCAGCCGTGGATTGCCTCTAACGCTCCCTATGCAACTCGGCACGGCCTGAGAAACTAGCTAGCCTGAAGATAGAAAATAAGCCTACCTTGCCTCAGAGAAATACCCCAAAGGAAAAGGCAGCCCCCACATATAATGACTGTGAGTTAAGATGAAAAGACAAACGTAGAGATGAAATAGATTTAGCAAAGTGAGGCCCAACTTTCTGAACAGAGCGAGGATAGGAAAGGTAACTTTGCGGTCAACACAAAACCCTACAAAAACCACGCAAAGGGGGCAAAAAGACCCTCCGTACCGAACTAACGGCACGGAGGTACACCCCCTGCGTCCCAGAGCTTCCAGCAAGCAGTAATTAGCAAAGCCCAGGAACTTTTGCAGACTCTTCAGAGATGTCGGCTGAGTCCAGTCATAAATGGCCTGAACTTTAACAGGGTCCATCTCGATAGTAGAAGGGGAAAAAATGAAACCCAAAAATGAAACCTTCTGAACACAAAGAGACACTTTGACCCCTTCACAAACAAAGAATTCGCACGCAGGACCTGGAACACCATTCTAACCTGCCTCACGTGAGACTCCCAATCATCTGAGAAGACCAAAATATCATCCAAGTATACAATCAGGAATTTATCCAGGTACTCTCGGAAGATGTCATGCATAAAGGACTGAAATACTGATGGAGCATTAGAAAGCCCGAATGGCATAACCAGGTACTCAAAATGGCCCTCGGGCGTATTAAATGCTGTTTTCCATTCATCGCCCTGTTTAATACGCACAAGATTATACGCACCACGAAGATCTATCTTGGTGAACCAACTAGCCCCCATAATCCGAGCAAACAAATCAGACAGCAGCGGCAAGGGGTACTGAAATTTGACTGTGATTTTATTTAGAAGGCGGTAATCAATACAAGGTCTCAGTGAACCATCCTTCTTGGCCACAAAAAAGAACCCTGCTCCCAATGACGACGACGACGGGCGAATATGACCCTTCTCCAAGGATTCCTTTACGTAACTCCGCATAGCGGCGTGCTCAGGCACAGACAAATTAAACAGTCGACCCTTAGGAAACTTACTACCAGGAATCAAATCGATAGCACAATCGCAATCCCTATGCGGAGGTAGGGCCCTGGACTTGGGCTCATCAAATACATCCCGGTAATGTGACAAGAACTCTGGGACCTCAGAAGGGGCGGATGACGAAATAGACAGAAATGGAACATCACCATGTACCCCCTGACAAGCCCAGCTGGACACAGACATTGATTTCCAATCCAATACTGGGTTATGGACTTGTAGCCATGGCAACCCCAACACGACCACATCATGCAGATTATGCAACACCAAAAAGCGAATATCCTCCTGATGCGCAGGAGCCATGCACATGGTCAGCTGGGTCCAGTATTGAGGCTTATTCTTGGCCAAAGGCGTGGCATCAATTCCTCTCAATGGAATAGGATACTGCAAGGGCTCCAAGAAAAACCCACGGCGCCTAGCAAACTCCAAGTTCATCAAATTCAGGGCAGTGCCTGAATCCACAAATGCCATGACAGAATAGGATGACAAAGAGCAGATCAAAGTAACGGACAAAAGAAATTTCGACTGTACCGTACCAATGGTGGCAGACCTAGCGAACCGCTTAGTGCGCTTAGGACAATCGGAGATAGCATGAGTGGAATCACCACAGTAAAAACACAGCCCATTCCGACGTCTGTGTTCTTGCCGTTCAGCTCTGGTCAAAGTCCTATCACATTGCATAGGCTCAGGTTTATGCTCAGGTAATACCGCCAAATGGTGCACAGTTTTACGCTCACGCAAGCGTCGATCGATCTGAATGGCCAAAGACATAGACTCATTCAGACCAGCAGGCATAGGAAATCCCACCATGACATCCTTAAGGGCTTCAGAGAGACCCTTTCTGAAAATTGCTGCCAGCGCACAATCATTCCATTGAGTGAGCACAGACCACTTCCTAAACTTCTGACAATATATCTCTACCTCATCCTGACCCTGACACAGAGCCAGCAAATTTTTCTCTGCCTGATCCACTGAATTAGGTTCATCATAAAGCAATCCGAGCGCCAGAAAAAACGCATCAATATTACATAATGCAGGATCTCCTGGCGCAAGGGAAAATGCCCAGTCTTGAGGATCGCCACGTAATCAAGAAATAATGATCTTAACTTGTTGAACTGGGTCACCAGAGGAGCGGGGTTTCAAAGCCAGAAACAGTTTACAATTATTTTTAAAACTCAGAAACTTAGCTCTATCTCCAGAAAACAAATCAGGAATAGGAATTCTTGGTTCTAACATAGAATTCTGAACCACAAAGTCTTGAATATTTTGTACTCTTGCAGTGAGATGATCCACACAAGAAGACAGAACTTTAATGTCCATCACTACACCTGTGTCCTGAACCACCCAAATGTCTAGGGGAAAAGAAAGACAAAACACAGTGCAGAGAAAAAAAAATGGTCTCAGAACTTCTCTTTTCCCTCTATTGAGAAGCATTAGTACTTTGGGCCTCCAGTACTGTTATGAACTGGTGATTCAGAAACACAATGGACCTGGTGGTTAAGAGCACACAAGGTGACCTGATAGTTACTAATAACATAGGACGAGCTCTGAGACGTGGGAACTCTGCTGACCGCAATCCCTAATCCTATCACACCACACTAGAGGTAGCCGTGGAGCGCTCCTGACCAGACCTAGGCGCATCGGGCACAGCCTGAGAAACTAGCTAGCCCTGAAGATAGAAAAATAAGCCTACCTTGCCTCAGAGAAATTCCCCAAAGGAAAAGGCAGCCCCCCACATATAATGTGTTATGAAAGGTAATTCAGTACCACAATGGACATAGAGGTCAGCGCACATACAGTGACCTGGCAATAACCCAAAAAACAAGAACGAGCTCTGAGACGTGGGAACTCTGTTGACCGCAATCCCTAATCCTCTCCAACCACACTAAAGGCAGCCGTGAATTGCCTCTAACGCTCCCTATGCAACTCGGCACGGCCTCAGAAACTAGCTAGCCTGAAGATAGAAAATAAGCCTACCTTGCCTCAGAGAAATACCCCAAAGGAAAAGGCAGCCCCCACATATAATGACTGTGAGTTAAGATGAAAAGACAAACGTAGAGATGAAATAGATTTAGCAAAGTGAGGCCCAACTTTCTGAACAGAGCGAGGATAGGAAAGGTAACTTTGCGGTCAACACAAAACCCTACAAAAACCACGCAAAGGGGGCAAAAAGACCCTCCGTACCGAACTAACGGCACGGAGGTACACCCCCTGCGTCCCAGAGCTTCCAGCAAGCAGTAAAAAACAAATTGACAAGCTGGACAGAAAAAAACAGCAAACAAATAGCAAAGAGTAACTTAGCTATGCAGAGCAGCAGGCCACAGGAACGATCCAGGAGGAAACAGGTCCAATACTAGAACATTGACCGGAGGCCAGGATCAAAGCACTAGGTGGAGTTAAATAGAGCAGCACCTAACGACTTCACCACATCACCTGAGGAAGGAAACTCAGAAGCCGCAGTACCACTTTCCTCCACCAACGGAAGCTCACAGAGAGAACCAGCCGAAGTACCACTTGTGACCACAGGAGGGAGCTCTGCCACAGAATTCACAACAGTACCCCCCCCTTGAGGATGGGTCATTGAACCCTCACCAGAGCTCCCAGGACGACCAGGATGAGCCATATGAAAGGCACGAACAAGATCGGGAGCATGGACATCAGAGGCAAACACCCAGGAATTATCTTCCTGAGCATAACCCTTCCACTTAACCAGATACTGGAGTTTCCGCCTTGAAACACGAGAATCCAAAATCTTCTCCACAATATACTCCAACTCCCCCTCCACCAACACCGGGGCAGGAGGATCAACAGATGAAACGATAGGTGCCACGTATCTCCGCAACAATGACCTATGGAATACGTTATGTATGGAAAAAGAATCTGGAAGGGTCAGACGAAAAGACACAGGATTAAGAACCTCAGAAATCCTATACGGACCAATAAAACGAGGTTTAAACTTAGGAGAGGAAACCTTCATAGGAATATGACGAGAAGATAACCAAACCAAGTCCCCAACCCGAAGTCGGGGACCCACACAGCGTCTGCGATTAGCGAAACGTTGAGCCTTCTCCTGGGACAAAGTCAAATTGTCCACTACATGAGTCCAAATCTGCTGCAACCTGTCCACCACAGTATCCACACCAGGACAGTCCGAAGACTCAACCTGCCCTGAAGAGAAACGAGGATGGAACCCAGAGTTGCAGAAAAATGGTGAAACCAAGGTAGCCGAGCTGGCCCGATTATTAAGGGCGAACTCAGCCAAAGGCAAAAAGGACACCCAGTCATCCTGATCAGCAGAAACAAAGCATCTCAGATATGTTTCCAAGGTCTGATTGGTTCGTTCGGTCTGGCCATTAGTCTGAGGATGGAAAGCCGAGGAAAAAGACAAGTCAATGCCCATCCTACCACAAAAGGCTCGCCAAAACCTCGAAACAAACTGGGAACCGCTGTCAGAAACGATATTCTCTGGAATGCCATGTAAACGAACCACATGCTGGAAAAACAATGGCACCAAATCAGAGGAGGAAGGCAATTTAGACAAGGGTACCAAATGGACCATCTTACAGAAGCGATCACAGACCACCCAAATTACTGACATCTTTTGAGAGACGGGAAGATCTGAAATAAAATCCATAGAGATATGTGTCCAAGGCCTCTTCGGGACTGGCAAGGGCAAAAGCAACCCACTGGCATGAGAACAGCAGGGCTTAGCCCGGGCACAAATCCCACAGGACTGCACAAAAGTACGCACATCCCGCGACAGAGATGGCCACCAAAAGGATCTAGCCACTAACTCTCTGGTACCAAGGATTCCAGGATGACCAGCCAACACCGAACAATGAACCTCAGAGATAACTTTATTCGTCCACCTATCAGGGACAAACAGTTTCTCCGCTGGGCAACGATCAGGTTTATTAGCCTGAAATTTTTGCAGCACCCGCCGCAAATCAGGGGAGATGGCAGACACAATTACTCCCTCTTTGAGGATACCCGCCGGCTCAGATACACCCGGAGAGTCGGGCACAAAACTCCTAGACAGAGCATCCGCCTTCACATTTTTAGAGCCCGGAAGGTATGAAATCACAAAGTCAAAACGGGCAAAAAACAATGACCAACGAGCTTGTCTAGGATTCAATCGCTTGGCAGACTCGAGATAAGTCAAGTTCTTATGATCAGTCAAGACCACCACGCGATGCTTAGCTCCTTCAAGCCAATGACGCCACTCCTCGAATGCCCACTTCATGGCCAGCAACTCTCGATTGCCCACATCATAATTTCGCTCAGCAGGCAAAAACTTCCTGGAAAAGAAGGCGCATGGTTTCATCACCGAGCAATCAGAACTTCTCTGCGACAAAGCAGCCCCTGCTCCAATCTCAGAAGCATCAACCTCGACCTGGAATGGAAGCGAAACATCTGGTTGACACAACACAGGGGCAGAAGAAAAATGACGCTTCAACTCTTGAAAAGCTTCCACCGCAGCAGAAGACCAATTGACCACATCAGCACCTTTCTTGGTCAAATCGGTCAATGGTTTAGCAATACTAGAAAAATTGCAGATGAAGCGACGATAAAAATTAACAAAGCCCAGGAACTTTTGCAGACTTTTCAGAGATGTCGGCTGAGTCCAATTATGGATGGCTTGGACCTTAACAGGGTCCATCTCGATAGTAGAAGGGGAAAAGATGAACCCCAAAAATGAAACCTTCTGAACACCAAAGAGACACTTTGATCCCTTCACAAACAAAGAATTAGCACGCAGGACCTAAAACACCGCTCTGACCTGCTTCACATGAGACTCCAAATCATCCGAGAAGATCAAAATGTCATCTAAGTACACAATCAGGAATTTATCCAGGTACTCTCGGAAGATGTCATGCATAAAGGACTGAAACACTGATGGAGCATTGGCAAGTCCGAACGGCATTACTAGATACTCAAAATGGCCCTCGGGCGTATTAAATGCAGTTTTCCACTCATCGCCTCGCTTAATACGCACAAGATTATACGCACCACGAAGATCTATCTTGGTGAACCAACTAGCCCCCTTAATCCGAGCAAACAAATCAGATAACAATGGCAAGGGGTACTGAAATTTAACCGTGATCTTATTTAGAAGGCGGTAATCTATACAAGGTCTCAGTGAACCATCCTTCTATCTACAAAAAAGAACCCTGCTCCTAATGGTGACGATGACGGGCGAATATGCCCCTTCTCTAAAGACTCCTTCACATAACACCGCATAGCGGCGTGCTCAGGCACAGATAAATTAAACAGTCGACCTTTTGGGAATTTACTACCAGGAATCAAATCGATAGCACAATCACAATCCCTATGCGGAGGTAGGGTATCGGACTTGGGCTCATCAAATAAATCCCAGTAATCAGACAAGAACTCAGGAACCTCAGAAGGGGTGGATGACGAAATAGTCAGAAATGGGACATCACCATGTACCCCCTGACAACCCCAGCTGGACACAGACATGGATTTCCAATCTAATACTGGATTATGGACTTGTAGCCATGGCAACCCCAACACGACCACATCATGCAGATTATGCAACACCAGAAAGCGAATAGCCTCCTGATGTGCAGGAGCCATGCACATGGTCAGCTGGGTCCAGTACTGAGGCTTATTCTTGGCCAAAGGCGTAGCATCAATTCCTCTCAATGGAATAGGACACTGCAAGGGCTCCAAGAAAAACCCACAACGCCTAGCATACTCCAAGTCCATCAAATTCAGAGCAGCGCCTGAGTCCACAAATGCCATGACAGAATATGATGACAAAGAGCAGATCAAGGTAACAGACAGAAGAAATTTTGACTGTACCGTACCAATGGTGGCAGACCTAGCGAACCGCTTAGTGCGCTTAGGACAATCAGAGATAGCATGAGTGGAATCACCACAGTAGAAACACAGCTCATTCAGACGTCTGTGTTCTTGCTGTTCAACTCTGGTCAAAGTCCTATCGCACTGCATAGGCTCAGGTTTAAGCTCAGGTAATACTGCCAAATGGTGCACAGATTTACGCTCGCGCAAGCGTCGACCGATCTGAATGGCCAAAGACATAGACTCATTCAGACCAGCAGGCATAGGAAATCCCACCATGACATCCTTAAGGGCTTCAGAGAGACCTTTTCTGAAAATAGCTGCGAGCGCACCTTCATTCCACTGAGTGAGTACGGACCACTTTCTAAATTTCTGACAATATACCTCTATTTCATCCTGACCCTGACACAGAGCCAGCAAATTCTTCTCTGCCTGATCCACAGAATTAGGCTCATCGTACAGCAATCCGAGCGCCAGGAAAAATGCATCGATATTACATAATGCAGGATCTCCTGACGCAAGAGAAAATGCCCAGTCCTGAGGGTCGCCACGCAAAAAAGAAATAACGATCCTAACTTGATGAACTGGGTCACCAGAGGAGCGAGGTTTCAAAGCCAGAAATAGTTTACAATTATTTTTGAAACTCAGAAATTTAGTTCTATCTCCAAAAAACAAATCAGGAATAGGAATTCTCGGTTCTAATATAGAATTCTGAACCACAAAGTCTTGAATACTTTGTACTCTTGCCGTGAGCTGATCCACACATGAAGACAGACCTTTAATGTCCATTGCTACACCTGTGTCCTGAACCACCCAAATGTCTAGGGAAAAAAAAAGGCAAAACACAGTGCAAAGAAAAAAAAATGGTCTCAGAACTTCTTTTTTCCCTCTATTGAGAATCATTAGTACTTTGGGCCTCCGATACTGTTATGAAAGGTAATTCAGTACCACAATGGACATAGAGGTCAGCGCACATACAGTGACCTGGCAATAACCCAAAAAACAAGAACGAGCTCTGAGACGTGGGAACTTTGTTGACCGCAATCCCTAATCCTCTCCAACCACACTAAAGGCAGCCGTGGATTGCGTCTAACGCTCCCTATGCAACTCGGCACGGCCTGAGAAACTAGCTAGCCTGAAGATAGAAAATAAGCCTACCTTGCCTCAGAGAAATACCGCAAAGGAAAAGGCAGCCCCCACGTATAATGACTGTGAGTTAAGATGAAAAGACAAACGTAGAGATTAAATAGATTTAGCAAAGTGAGGCCCAACTTTCTGAACAGAGCGAGGATAGGAAAGGTAACTTTGCGGTCAACACAAAACCCTACAAAAACCACGCAAAGGGGGCAAAAAGACCCTCCGTACTGAACTAACGGCACGGAGGTACACCCTCTGCGTCCCAGAGCTTCCAGCAAGCAGTAAAAAACAAATTGACAAGCTGGACAGAAAAAAACAGCAAACAAATAGCAAAGAGTAACTTAGCTATGCAGAGCAGCAGGCCACAGGAACGATCCAGGAGGAAACAGGTCCAAAACTAGAACATTGACCGGAGGCCAGGATCAAAGCACTAGGTGGAGTTAAATAGAGCAGCACCTAACGACTTCACCACATCACCTGAGGAAGGAAACTCAGAAGCCGCAGTACCACTTTCCTCCACCAACGGAAGCTCACAGAGAGAACCAGCCGAAGTACCACTTGTGACCACAGGAGGGAGCTCTGCCACAGAATTCACAACAATAATGACTGTGAGTAAAGATGAAAATACAAATACAGAGATGAAATAGGTTTTAGCAAAGTGAGGCCCGACTTACTGAATAGACCGAGGATAGTAAAGATAGCTTTGCGGTCAGCACAAAAACCTACAAACAACCACGCAGAGGGCGCAAAAAGACCCTCCGTACCGACTAACGGCACGGAGGTGCTCCCTCTGCGTCCCAGAGCTTCCAGCAAGCAAGAAAAAGCAATATAGCAAGCTGGACAGAAAATATAGCAAACAAAAAGTAACACAAGCAGAACTTAGCTTATGCAGGGCAGACAGGCCACAAGACGATCCAGGAGAGAGCAAGACCAATACTGGAACATTGACTGGAGGCCAGGAACAAAGAACTAGGTGGAGTTAAATAGAGCAGCACCTAACGACTTAACCTCGTCACCTGAGGAAGGGAACTCAGAAGCCGCAGCCCCACTCACATCCACCAGAGGAAGCTCATAGACAGAACCAGCCGAAGTACCACTCATGACCACAGGAGGGAGCTTGACCACAGAATTCACAACACTCCTCCTCCCCGTTATACTTACCTGCTCCTGGCACTGTGCAGTCCCTGCTTCCCCATCGCTGCAGCTTCTTTCTCTAGTGAGCGGTCACCATTACCGCTCATTACAGTAATGAATATGCGGCTCCACCTCTATGGAAGGTGGAGCCGCATATTCATTACTGTAATGAGCGGTACCATGTGACCGCTCAGTACAGGAGGAAGCTGCCAGCGCCGGGAAGCCAGGGAACTGCAGGTACCACGCCAGGAGCAGGTAAGTATAATTAGACAGCCCCCGCTCCCCCTCACCTACCGACCCCTTGGTATGACTCGCGTATTAGCCGAGAGGGGGACTTTCAGCCCAAAAAAGTGGGCTGCAAATCTCGGCTTATACTCAAGTACATACGGTAAATTATACATTTGGTGCTAAAACAGTATTTTAGTGGAAAAAATGTTATAAAATTTTATGAATCACCTTTAGTTCTAAAGTGTGACCCTAGATTAATTTCTTGAGGGGTGTAGTTTTCAAAATGAGGTCACTTTTGGGATGTTTCTGCTGTTATGGCATGACAGGGCCTCTGCAAATGCAACACGGCATTCAAAATCTATTCCAGACAAATAGCGCTCTTTCCTTTTCAAACTCTGCCAGGTGCCCAAACAGCAGTTTTTGACCACATATCATCATCACATTCTGTAGAAATAGCATAAAAAAATTATGGGATCACTTCTGGGGATTTCTGCTGTTTTGGTACCTCAGGGGCTCTGCAAATGAAACACTGTGTCTGCAATCTATTCCAGGCAAATTTACATTCCAAAATACAAAATGTCACTTTTTCTCTTTCTAGCCCTGCCGTGTGTCTAAACAGAAATTTTGACTACATGTGGGGTATCGCCAAGCTCAGAATAAAGTGTTAATGGGAAGGTACTGCGTTTGTAGATCATTAATAAATCCATGTAATGTAGCATAACATGCTATCACAACCAAGATTTCATCGCATTTGAAACATATTTTGTGTGTTATAGGAGTTTAAAGAAGGCACTGGAGGCTGACATCTTGCTTTCACAGCAGCAGCACATCACCATCAGTGTCATAATATGGCACACCACGGTCATAGGAGATAACAGACCGCTGCTGACCCTATCTGTTGTAATGGAGCAGTCACTGCTGGGAAATGGGCACGCCTCTGTGGGCTGCACAATTCACAGTAGTGGGAGTGTTCTGCTGCCATTTTCATGGAGCCCTCGGCTGTCGATTTGTCTCCTATCATTTGGATATGCTAACAGAAGCAATACTGTTTCAGAACAGATCCTAGCTTGAGAGGAGGGAAATGCGGGAGAAAAGCTCAGGCAGAGTATCAAAGACTGCAAATACATTAAGGAGAAACAGTGAATGATTCTATGATTCTAAAATCAGCATTATCACAGCAGGAGCTGTTAGCAATAGCTGTGACTCATCCCTCAGATGAGATAAGGAGCTGTGGGTCTGTTTTGAACTTGTGGAGGGGGGTGAGATACATGTAGTCTGAGTGAGAGAGACAGTAACTGCTGATGATAGCAGATCACAGGGCAGTCACCCACAAAATGGCACTGCCCTGTGATGCTACTCTTCATTCTGCCCCAGGGATACTAGAATACCCAAAAGGGAGGGAAATGGTGATGTGAGCAGTTACTGCCTAAATTTTCCAGCTAATAGTAAAGCTGGTAAATCTTACTTTAGCTGCTTGAGGTTTAAAACGGAAAATGCTCCCCCTAGTGGTAATTATATATATTTGTAAGAAAATATATAATATTTATCATATAGAAATGTTTGCAAACAGTGCAAACATTGCATTAATACATTTTAATTACTATTTTAAGCTTAATTTCACAAAAAAGCAAACTACAAGAAAATTGGTGGCACCTTCCCTTAAAAACAAAAGGTGGGGTCACTTGTTGGAGGTTTCAGCTGTTTAGTCACCTTAATAGCCCTCTATTATTTCAGCCAAATTTGCATTACAAAATTCAAATGGTGTTCCTTCCCTTCCAAGCCCTGCCATTTGTCTAAATTGAGATTTCTGGCCACATGTGTGGCATCATTGTGGTGCCCCTGAAGGCCCAGATGCCACAGAGGTACTGCACCTCAGCCACAGGTGTAGTATCCCAACTCTCTGGTAAGAAGGGAACTTTGTACAGAACTCTAACACTCGCACCCAACAGACACCAGTTTAGATGTGGCACCTGAGTGATCCCTTAGGGAGGATGGTCTCATCCCAGGCTAGATAGTAAAGGGTGTTGGGGAGTGGGTGGAGAAGGTAGGAAAAGGGGAAGGAGCTAATCAGGCCGAGCGGAATGTGTGAGAGCAGTTGGTCCTGAAAGACCAAAGGAGAAGGGAGTCTGAGGAGTTGGAGAAAAGAAGTGGAGCTGTGCAGACGTGCAGGTCTGCAGCTCCTGATAGACAGAGAAAGAGCAAGAGAATTGAAAGGGAGGAGAAGAAGCTCCCAGAAAGAAGGGGTTCCAGGGACACGGGAAGTGCGGAGGCCATCCGTGGGACTCGTTTCGAGGCTGACCAGGGACCAGGCCGCACTAGGGGATCCAGCCCCTGAATTAGTGGGAACACTCTAGGCTCCAGCTAAGAATCCAGAGGCTGCTGTAATTGCAGGTGCAGCAGACACAATTGCACCTACTCACTGTAGGTGAACACATAGGGTCAAAGGGAGTAAGAGAGTATGTCACCTGACAAGACCCACATTAACTGGCTTGTGACACTGGGTGGCAAGCGTAGGGCAGGAGAGGCGATAGCCAGGGCAGAAAGACAGCCAGGAGAGGCATATACATAAGAGGAGTTCTGAACAGGTGCCCGACTTGCATGTGACTTTCCTGGACTTCTTATCTGGAGGACACAGCACCCTGGCTGGGGGCCCGAACTGTAAGTAAAACTGTGAAAACTGCAACATCCTGTGTCCTTCCATTTATTTCCAGCATCACCGGAATCACTCTGCACCTCTACCTGTCACTAGCAACATTGCCACCCGCATCACTAACGGCTGTGGGGACCAAGCTCTACCTGTGGGGAGCAATACCATCTAAGCAGCAAATCCATCAGCCCCAAAGGACACCTTTAAGCAGCGTCGGCCACCCCTGGCTGAATACCACAGGTGGCATCACGAACATTACTACATTAGACTTTATTCCCATTTTTGTTAACCTCCTTTTACTGGATGCCCAGGGCCACGGATCGGGTCAGTGCCACTGTGACCACCCCATTAAGAACAGAACCTGCCCGGTACCGAGTACCCCACAGTCCTGGCGGGTTCTCCATCAGTGCGGTCAAAAGAAACTGGGTAACACATTTTGGGTCGATTTTCTTGTGATATTCCTTGTAAAAGTGAAAAAATTGGGCTAAATTAACATTTTAGAGGAAAAATGTAATTTCTTTCATTCCACTTTGCATTAATTCCTATGTAGCACCTGTAGGGTTAAAAAAAAGTCAAAATGTTTGCCAAAATTCCAATATTTTCACAAATAAACTCAAAACATATCATCCACTAACATGATGTACAATATGTCATGAAAAAACATCTGAATCACTGGGATCCGTTGAAGCATTCCAGAGTTATTGCGGCATAAAGTGACACTGTTCAGATTTCAAAAATTTAGCCTACTCGGGAAGATGAAAGATCGCTCAGTCACTGAAGGGTTAGGCTGCTCATCAGTTTTTTGCCATCAGTCACAATTTGTCGAATGTTGAAAAAAACGGATCTGTTGCAGATTATGAAAAACTGATGCGATGGATTCGTTTTTTTGCCGGATCCGACTAGCTGATGTAGCTAATTGGATCCTAAAAATATCTGAGCATGCTCAGTTAAAAAAGAGAAATCAGGCACCGTAGGCTTCCATTCTAGCAAACAACGGACGGCGACGTATCCGTTGCTGTCCGTTTTTTTGACGGACACAAAAAACTTTACCATGTCCATTTTCTCCGGCCGCCGGATAAACAATTGTCGACGGATCCGGTGAACGACGGATGAAACATGAGGCTATCCGTCGCAATCCATCGCTAATATAAGTCAATGAGAAAAAATGGATCCGGCGGCAACATTCGCCAGATCCGTTTTTTTCAAAATTCGCAGCCTTAAACTACTTTAAACAATGCACATATACAGATGTTAGGGCTAGCGGAACGCGCCGAGTATAGGAAGGAAACAACAAGGTGCATTTGCAGCACCGTACAGAGATATCTGCTGCAAAGTAATTTGCGGCACTATGTGACGGTACAAGCAAACTCTGTTAACTTCACAGAATCGCAAAGATATTAAAACGCTGTGCCCTGCTAACCTCACAGAGGAACACAGCTACCTAACTGAGCAAAGCAAAGAGAGGTCATGCAGACAGCATAGCAAACAAACAACTCCTCACCGGAGGTGCCGGTATTCTAGGGACTTATTTCAGCCGGGCCCTGAATCCAAGCACACAAAACTCCTCACCGAAGGTGCCGGTGTTCTAAGGGCTTATTTCAGCCAACCTTGACCACATGCAGACATGACCACCAAGTAGCAAAGCTCATAACATAGGTTGATACTAGCGCATGGCCATGTAGCCATGCAAACCTTATATAGCTGCAGCAGACAAGGAACTTTCTATTGGTCCAATTGGAGCTGCTACAGGACCTGAGCGTGTGACCCCCGACCTCCAATGAGAGGTCCTCCCGTGGGCATGCTCAGTGTGTGCAAAGCAGGACTTCATCCCAGAAAAGCCTGCTCATTGCTGACCAGTGCTGGCTACAAAAGCAGAGCCTGGAAAGGCAGCAGTAACCCATTGCACAGTATCAAGCTGAGCGAGACGCTGGGACCGACGTCTCCGCTGAGCATGCTCCACTGTGGCTGATGCAGAATGGGAGACCGCAGCAGACATGGCTCGAAATTCCCCCTGTGCAGCGGAGGGAACTCCACCACTCACACCACCACCCCCTCCTAGGGCCCTTCTCCTTGGGCCTCACTACGCTCAAAGGCTGCAATGAGCAGCGGAGCCCGAATGTGCCCCACAGGTTCCCCGGTTCTGTTCTCTGGGCAGTGACCCTTCCAGTCCACCAGATAATATTTTTTGCCACGTGCCACCTTTCACCCCATGATAGAGTTCACCTCAAACTCATCCATGGACGAACCCGATGTCCCGGTCCCGGCAGATGACTCAGAAAACCGGGACAAATAGACAGGCTTTAAGAGGGAACCATGAAAGGTGTCAGTGATACCAAGGCGTGGAGGAATAGCCAAACGGTAGGCCACAGGGTTGACCTGTTCCAGAACCTTGAAAGGGCCTATGTAGTGAGGTGCAAACTTAGTGGACTCAACTCGCAGCCTGATGTTACGGGCAGAGAGCCACGCTAAGTCGCCAGGAGCAAAGGCCGGAGTGGGGCGCCGGTGTACATCAGCAGAAACCCTCATTCTCTCCTTGGAGGCCCGGATAGCACCCTGTGTATGGTCCCAAATGTCACGTGCCTCCACCGCCCTGTCTGCCGCCCTAGAATCAGTGGATAACACGGGCATGGGCACAGGTACACGCGGATGCTGGCCATAATTTAGGAGAAATGGAGTCTGCCTGGTAGAGTCGGCTACAGCGTTGTTCAAGGCAAATTCTGCCCAAGGTATCAAAGATGCCCAGTCATCCTGCCTGGCGGAGACAAAATGTCGCAAGTATATGACCAGAGTCTGGTTGGCCCTCTCTACCAACCCATTCATCTCAAGATGATGAGCAGAAGAGAGATTCTGCTCAATGCTGAGTAAACGACAGAGCTGTCTCCAGAACCGAGACGCAAACTGAGGACCCCGGTCACTGACAATTTTTACAGGCATGCCATGTAGACGGAAAACATGTTTGACAAATAACGCCGCTAAAGCCCGTGCAGAAGGTAACCATGGAAGTGGAACCAAGTGCAGTATCTTAGTAAAATGGTCGGTGACTACCAAGATAACTGTACAGCTACGAGACTTGGGTAAGCCTACCACGAAGTCCATCCTGACCATCTCCCAGGGCCTGTCTGCCACTGGCAGGGGGTAAAGTAGCCAAGCAGGCCGTTGCTGAGGAGACCAATTCTTGGCACAGGAGACACTCACCCGAATCTAGTCCCTGACGTCACGGGCCATATGCAGCCACCAGTGCATCCTCGCCAAGAGCTCAGATGTCCTCTTAGTCCCAAAATGTCCACTCACCCTGGAAGAGTGAGCCCAAATGAGAACCTCCGGTCACAAATTAGATGGAACCAAAGTCTTGCCTGGGGGCACAGACTCTAGTGAAACCGGGGCCACAGTTCTCAGGCTCTCTGAATAGACAATAAGCCGAGGCTACTACTCCTCCTCTGATGACACTACAGAGCGAGAGAGAGCGTTGGCACGAATGTTCTTCTCTGCGGAAAGAAAATGGAGGGGGAAATGGAACCGGGAGAAGAACAGGGACCATCCAGCCTGGTGAGAATTTAGCCGCTGGGCTGTCTGTAAATACACCATGTTCTTGTGGTCTGTGAACACTTGGAAGGGAAAACGAGCTCCCTACAGGAGGTGTCTCTACTCCGAGAAACCCAACTTCATGGCTAGCAACTCCCTGTCCCCGATGGAATAATTCCTCTCCCCTGGTGAAAAGGTCTTGGAGAAGAAGAAGCAAGGATGCTTCCGACCCTGAGCATCCTTTTGGAAGAGAACTGCTCCAGCACCAACGGATGAGGCATCCACCTCCATAATAAATGGCTTATCTACAGCGGGGCGATGTAGGATGGAAGTGCTAGCGAAGTGTGACTTAATTGAGAGAAAGGCCTTGGAGACCTCCTCCGACCACAACTTGGGATTTGCTCCCTTCTTGGTGAGGGCAACCAAGGGAGCTACCAAAGTTGAGAAGTGGAGAATGAACTGGTGATAGTAATTAATAAACCCCATAAAGTGCTGCACCGCTTTGAGAGAATAGGGTTCCTGCAAGTTCATCACAGCCTGTAGCTTGGCAGGATCCATAGCCAATCCCTGGGAAGAAATGATATAACCAAGGAAAGGTAAGGACTCCTGCTCAAACACACACTTCTCCAGCTTGGCATTGAGGGAGTTAGCCCGTAGGAGGTCGAAGACCTTTCAAACATCTCTCCTGTGGGAGTCAATATCTAGAGAGTAGATAAGAATATCATCCAGATAAACTACGACCGAGGGGGAGAGCATATCCTGAAAGATGTCATTGACAAAGTCTTGGAAAACGGCCGGGGCATTACAGAGCCCGAAGGGCATCACCAGATATTCATAGTGCCCATCTCAGGTGTTAACATCCGTCTTCCATGCGTCCCCCTCACAGATGCGAATCAGGTTGCATGCACCCCGCAGATCTAATTTAGTAAATACCCTTGCTCCCCGTAGCCTATCAAAAAGCTCAGATATCAAGGGTAGTGGGTTCTTATTCTTAACAGTGATGACGTTTAGACCCCTGTAGTCTATGCATGAATGCAGTTCTCCACTTTTCTTCTGTACGAAGAACAACCCAGCCCCTGCAGGTGACACTGACTTCCTAATGAATCCTCTTGCCAGATTCTCTCGGATATACTGAGACATTACCTCCGCCTCCAGAAGACATAACGCATAGTCTCGAACTCGGGGAGGCTCTGAACCATGTAAGAGGTCAATAGGACAGTCATAGGGGCAGTGATGCGGAAGGGTCTCCGCAGCCCTTTTGGAAAACATGTCTACATAGGACCAAAAGTGCTTGGGAAGATAGGAAAGATCTACGGGTACCTCAGTTGTAGCAACCTGAATGCACTCCCTCTGACATCTACCCTCACAGGATTTACTCCATCGCAGAATTCTCCCTGAGGACCACTCTATATGAGGAGAATGGTAGCATAACCATGGTATCCTCAACAGGACCTCATCAATTCCCTCGGGAATGACAAGTAGAGAAATAACCTCCTGATGAGATGGAGACATGGAGAGAGTGAATGGAATGGTTTGGTGTGTAATCTGTGAGGGTAGTGTCGACTCATTTACCACTCGAATGGCCACAGGTTTGGCGAGCATCACCAGGGGTATCGCGTGTCGCTGGGCGAAAGCAGATGACATTAAGTTGCCTTCCGCCCCGGAGTCCATGCAAAGCTCTGCCATAAGAGTGGATGGGCCTATGGCAATTGTCCCCTTGAAGGACAATTCAGAGGAAAATGTCTCCGTGTCTAGTGTACCTACTCAACACTAGACGCCGACGTTCCCCGACCGCTGAGAACACCTTGAGGCAAGATGTCCTGACTGCCAGCAAATATGACAGACCTTAAGTGCACGAGTGGACCAGGACTTGGATCCCTCTTGTGACACCTCTATGGCCTCATGTGACTCGGTCGCCTGGACCGGAGATTCCAGAGGTTTGGCAAAGGTGGGAGCCACCTGAAACCTCTGCCTGCACTGGGCTCACTCCAACCTTTGCTTGTGAAAATGAAGGTCGATGCGAGTTGAAAGAATTATGAGCTACTCCAGTGTGGCGGGAATCTCCCTAGTGGCCAAAGCATCCTTTACATGGTCAGCCAGCCCCCTCCAAAACACCGGGATGAGAGCTTTATCCGGCCACTCCAGCTCAGAGACTAGAGTCCGGAAATGGACAGCAAAATGGCTGACCATGGACGACCCCTGAGTCAGTGCCGTATCATGGGTGACTTGAGGTCCTAAAAAGACCCGCTTCAAAGTGCTCATGAACCTAGAAGCACTCTGCACCACATGATCGTCGCACTCCCACAGCGACATAGCCCACTCCAATGCCCTGTCCGACAGAAGAGAGATTATAAGTCCCACCCTTGCCCGCTCTGTAGGAAAACGTGCAGCCAGACGCTCGAGGTGTATACCGCACTGGCTCAGGAAACCCCTACAAGTTTTACTGTCACCAGAGAATTTCTCTGGTAGCGGGAGAGGGGATAAAGTCAGAACAGAGGTGGCAGTGGACAAAGTTGCTGCAGCCGTGCTAGCAGCTTGAACAGCTATTGCGGTTATATCCACAGCTGAGGTTGCACGCTCGAGAGTCACCAACCTGCCCTCCAGCTGCTGGATGTACCCCTGCAATTGCTGTTTGTCCGCCATTACTTAGCCAGACCCTGGCGCAAGTATACTGATAGGGCTAGCGGAATGCACTGAGTATAGGAAGGAAACAACAAGGTGCGTTCACAGCGTGGGGTCCACCGTGCAGAGATAACTGCTGCAAAGTAATTTGCGGCACTATATGGCAGTGTAAGCGAACTCTGTTAACTTCACAGAATCGCAAAGATATGAAAATGCTGTGCCCTGTTAACCTCACAGAGGATCATAGCTACCTAACTGAGCAAAGCAGAGTGGTCATGCAGACAGCATAGCACACAAACAACTCCTCACCAGAGGTGCCGGGGTATTCTAAGGGCTTATTTCAGCCGGCTCCTGAATCCAAGCATACAATACTCCCCACCGGAGCTGCCGGTATTCTAGGGGCTTATTTCAGTCAACCCTGTCCACATGCAGACATGACCACCAAGTAGCAAAGCTCATTACATAGGTTGATACTATGGCTGTGCGGCCATGCGAACCTTATATAGCTGCAGCAGACAAGGACCTTCCTAGTGGTCCAATTGGAGCTGCTACAGGACGTGAGCGTGTGACCCCCGACCTCCAATGAGAGGTCCTCCCATGGGTATGCTCAGTGTGTGCAAAGCAGGACTTAGTCCCAGAAAAGCCTGCTCGCCGCTGACCAGTGCTGGCTACAAAAGCAGAGCCTGGAAAGGCATGAGTAACCCTTTGCACAGTGTCAGGCTGAGCAAGACATTTGGACCAACGTCTCCGCTGAGCAGGCTCCATTGCGGCTGATGGAGAATGGGAGACCGCAGCAGACATGGCTCAAGATTTCTCCTGTGCAGCGGCGGGAACTCGACCCCTAACAACAGAAAGTCACTGAACCTTCATAACAGGTGGCTGCAATTTCTGATAGTGGAATGCCATTTTGAATTTTTGCTATGATGTGTCTGCTCTTAATTAACTGCACAACATGATTTGGTGAAATGAGACATTCATATACCAAAACCCTGTAATTCTAGAAATAATATACATTTCAGTGCATCAATCATTTTTCTAATGAAGTATTTGAATTCATTACATTTTGAGACATTTCTTGACCAATTTGTTATAAAGAGGCAATACCATGCTGCGCTTATAATGTCAGAGTTTCAGAGACAGGACATTGATGCTGTAATTATAGACAAGTAAAATACTTTCCTTAATTTTGGTTAAACATTTTTTTAGAAATGTGAGACTTACCTTAGAATCTCCATTACTTGATAGTAAAATATCGATATTTGCAGATGATACAAAACTATATAAAGCAGTTAATACAAGAGAAGATAGTATTCTGCTACAGATGGATCTGGATAAATTGGAAACTTGGGCTGAAAGGTGGCAGATGAGGTTTAACAATGATAAATGTAAGGTTATACACATGGGAAGAAGGAATCAATATCACCATTACACACTGAATGGGAAACCACTGGGTAAATCTGACAGGGAGAAGGACTTGGGGATCCTAGTTAATGATAAACTTACCTGGAGCAGCCAGTGCCAGGCAGCAGCTGCCAAGGCAAATAGGATCATGGGGTGCATTAAAAGAGGTCTGGATACAAATGATGAGAGCATTATACTGCCTCTGTACAAATCCCTAGTTAGACCGCACATGGAGTACTGTGTCCAGTTTTGGGCACCGGTGCTCAGGAAGGATATAATGGAACTAGAAAGAGTACAAAGGAGGGCAACAAAATTAATAAAGGGGATGGGAGAACTACAATACCCAGATAGATTAGCGAAATTAGGATTATTTAGTCTAGAAAAAAGACGACTGAGGGGCGATCTAATAACCATGTATAAGTATATAAGGGGACAATACAAATATCTCGCTGAGGATCTGTTTATACCAAGGAAGGTGACGGGCACAAGGGGGCATTCTTTGCGTCTGGAGGAGAGAAGGTTTTTCCACCAACATAGAAGAGGATTCTTTACTGTTAGGGCAGTGAGAATCTGGAATTGCTTGCCTGAGGAGGTGGTGATGGCGAACTCAGTCGAGGGGTTCAAGAGAGGCCTGGATGTCTTCCTGGAGCAGAACAATATTGTATCATACAATTAGGTTCTGTAGAAGGACGTAGATCTGGGGATTTATTAGGATGGAATATAGGCTGAACTGGATGGACAAATGTCTTTTTTCGGCCTTACTAACCATGTTACTATGTTACTATGATATTAAGGGGCCTCCTCCTGCATGCCCACCATATGCAGCTCAAGCTAAATTTTCTTTTTGATAGTCCATGGAAAATTCCATTACATTTCCAACATTGACATTAAACTCTGCATCATTTGTCAATATCCATGTGGGCACAACTTAGTAGTGTAATGATGCATTCAGATGCAGCTAAAGAAATGCCTAAAACATTTGTATGTAATTCTGAGCAAGCTTTCAGTTTGGTGATAAGAGATGTCATCATCACAAGCGGCAGTGAACTTTATTTCTTGCATATTACATGGTGTTAGAGTATGGGTACGGTCTCACAGTGGCACTTTGGTCGCTACGACGGCACGATCTGTGACGTTCCAGCGATATACTTACGATCTCGCTGTGTCTGACACGCTACTGCGATCAGGGACCCCGCTGAGAATCGTGCGTCGTAGCAGATCGTTTGAAACTTTTTTTCGTCGTCAACTGTCCCGCTGTGGCGGCATGATCGCATCGTGTAACAAAGGTGTGCACGATATTCTCCACCTCCTCTGCTGATTCTACATCGCAAATACGTCATGAAATTATCGCTCCAGCGCCGTGCATTGTGAAGTGTGACCGCAGTCTACAACGCTGGTGTGATAATGGGGCGACGCTGGAGCGTCACGGATCGTGCCGTCGTAGCGACCAAAGTGCCACTGTGAGACGGTACCTTATGTCTGTCTGCTAGGGAGTTTTTTTAACTAACAATAGAACAGCTTGTAGGAATTCAAAGGCATGAGTTTGATTGAAGTAATCTACAATTCTCTTGTTTTTTTAATTTCATCTTTTTTTTGCTATAAAATATTAACTTTACTTTCATGTGGTTTCTGCTCACAGATACGCAGCCACTATTATTGATGGCTCTTTTTGGATCATAGAAGATAATGCTAGCTGGCCAATCATTAGGACCAGTTAGCAGGTCAATTGTAGAGTAAATACATTAAAGGGGTTATTATTATTATTATTATTATTATTATTTTATATAGCACCATTAATTCCATGGTGCTGTACATGAGATAGGGGTTACATACAGGGTTATAGATATCGATTACAGTAAGCAGGTTTACAGTGACAGACTGGTACAGAGGGGAGAGGACCCTGTCCTTGCGGACTTGCATTCTATGGGAAAGTGGGGAAGAGACAGAAGGTAGGGGCGAGGCGGCGGCTCTGGTCATGGCGAGGCAGCAGCTCTGGCGATGGCGAGGCGGCAGAATGGTTATTGCAGGCTGTAGGCTTTCTTGAAGAGATAGGTTTTCAGGTTCCGTCTGAAGGAGCTGAGGGTGGTGGATAGTCGGACGTGTTGAGGCATGGAATTCCAGAGGATGGGGGATATTCGGGAGAAATCTTGGAGGCGGTTGTGTGAGGAACGAATAAGTGTGGAGGAGAGTAGGAGGTCTTGGGAGGATCGGAGATTACGTGAGGGAAGATATTGGGAGATTAGTTCAGAGATATATGGAGGGGACAGGTTGTGGATGGCTTTGTAGATCAGTTTTAGTAGTTTGAACTGGATTCGTTGGGGAATGGGGAGCCAGTGGAGGGATTTGCAGAGGGGAGTAGAAGGGGAGTAGAGAGGAGAGAGGTGGATTAGCCGGGCAACAGAGTTGAGGACAGACTGGAGTGGTGCAAGAGAGTTAGCAGGGAGGCCGCAGAGGAGGGTGTTGCAGTAGTCGAGGCGGGAGATGATGAGGGCATGCACAAGAGTTTTGGTAGATTGTGGGCTGAGGAAGGAATGGATTCTGGCAATGTTTTTGAGTTGGAGGCGACAGGAGGTGGCAAGAGTTTGGACGTGTGGTTTGAAGGACAGGGCAGAATCGAGAGTTACCCCGAGGCAGCGGATTTCAGGTGTGGGAGAGAGCGTGATGCCATTTACCATAATAGATAGGTCAGGTAGGGGGTATACGTGAGATGGGGGAAAGATGATGAGTTCGGTTTTGTCTACATTGAGTTTTAGGAAGCGAGAGGTGAAGAAGGAGGATATTCTTCCTCAGGATTCTGGACAGCAGAGAGGTGACATCTGGGCCAGAGAGGTAGATCTGAGTGTCGTCCGCATACAGGTGGTACTGGAAGCCGTGGGACTTTATGAGTTGTCCTAGGCCAATGGCATAGATGGAAAAAAGTAGAGGCCGTAGGACAGAGCCTTGAGGAACTCATAGTAACATAGTAACATAGTTAGTAAGGCCGAAAAAAGACATTTGTCCATCCAGTTCAGCCTATATTCCATCATAATAAATCCCCAGATCTACGTCCTTCTACAGAACCTAATAATTGTATGATACAATATTGTTCTGCTCCAGGAAGACATCCAGGCCTCTCTTGAACCCCTCGACTGAGTTCGCCATCACCACCTCCTCAGGCAAGCAATTCCAGATTCTCACTGCCCTAACAGTAAAGAATCCTCTTCTATGTTGGTGGAAAAACCTTCTCTCCTCCAGACGCAAAGAATGCCCCCTTGTGCCCGTCACCTTCCTTGGTATAAACAGATCCTCAGCGAGATATTTGTATTGTCCCCTTATATACTTATACATGGTTATTAGATCGCCCCTCAGTCGTCTTTTTTCTAGACTAAATAATCCTAATTTCGCTAATCTATCTGGGTATTGTAGTTCTCCCATCCCCTTTATTAATTTTGTTGCCCTCCTTTGTACTCTCTCTAGTTCCATTATATCCTTCCTGAGCACCGGTGCCCAAAACTGGACACAGTACTCCATGTGCGGTCTAACTAGGGATTTGTACAGAGGCAGTATAATGCTCTCATCATGTGTATCCAGACCTCTTTTAATGCACCCCATGATCCTGTTTGCCTTGGCAGCTGCTGCCTGGCACTGGCTGCTCCAGGTAAGTTTATCATTAACTAGGATCCCCAAGTCCTTCTCCCTGTCAGATTTACCCAGTGGTTTCCCGTTCAGTGTGTAATGGTGATATTGATTCCCTCTTCCCATGTGTATAACCTTACATTTATCATTGTTAAACCTCATCTGCCACCTTTCAGCCCAAGTTTCCAACTTATCCAGATCCATCTGTAGCAGAATACTATCTTCTCTTGTATTAACTGCTTTACATAGTTTTGTATCATCTGCAAATATCGATATTTTACTGTGTAAACCTTTTACCAGATCATTAATGAATATGTTGAAGAGAACAGGTCCCAATACTGACCCCTGCGGTACCCCACTGGTCACAGCGACCCAGTTAGAGACTATACCATTTATAACCACCCTCTGCTTTCTATCACTAAGCCAGTTACTAACCCATTTACACACATGTTCCCCCAGACCAAGCATTCTCATTTTGTGTACCAACCTCTTGTGCGGCACGGTATCAAACGCTTTGGAAAAATCGAGATATACCACGTCCAATGACTCACCGTGGTCCAGCCTATAGCTTACCTCTTCATAAAAACTGATTAGATTGGTTTGACAGGAGCGATTTCTCATAAACCCATGCTGATATGGAGTTAAACAGTTATTCTCATTGAGATAATCCAGAATAACATCCCTCAGAAACCCTTCAAATATTTTACCAACAATAGAGGTTAGACTTACTGGCCTATAATTTCCAGGTTCACTTTTAGAGCCCTTTTTGAATATTGGCACCACATTTGCTATGCGCCAGTCCTGCGGAACAGACCCTGTCGCTATAGAGTCACTAAAAATAAGAAATAATGGTTTATCTATTACATTACTTAGTTCTCTTAGTACTCGTGGGTGTATGCCATCCGGACCCGGAGATTTATCTATTTTAATCTTATTTAGCCGGTTTCGCACCTCTTCTTGGGTTAGATTGGTGACCCTTAATATAGGGTTTTCATTGTTTCTTGGGATTTCACCTAGCATTTCATTTTCCACCGTGAATACCGTGGAGAAGAAGGTGTTTAATATGTTAGCTTTTTCCTCGTCATCTACAACCATTCTTTCCTCACTATTTTTTAAGGGGCCTACATTTTCAGTTTTTATTCTTTTACTATTGATATAGTTGAAGAACAGTTTGGGATTAGTTTTACTCTCCTTAGCAATGTGCTTCTCTGTTTCCTTTTTGGCAGCTTTAATTAGTTTTTTAGATAAAGTATTTTTCTCCCTATAGTTTTTTAGAGCTTCAATGGTGCCATCCTGCTTTAGTAGTGCAAATGCTTTCTTTTTACTGTTAATTGCCTGTCTTACTTCTTTGTTTAGCCACATTGGGTTTTTCCTATTTCTAGTCCTTTTATTCCCACAAGGTATAAACCACTTACACTGCCTATTTAGGATGTTCTTAAACATTTCCCATTTATTATCTGTATTCTTATTTCTGAGGATATTGTCCCAGTCTACCAGATTAAGGGCATCTCTAAGCTGTTCAAACTTTGCCTTCCTAAAGTTCAATGTTTTTGTGACTCCCTGACAAGTCCCCCTAGTGAAAGACAGGTGAAACTGCACAATATTGTGGTCGCTATTTCCTAAATGCCCGACCACCTGCAGATTTGTTATTCTGTCAGGTCTATTAGATAGTATTAGGTCTAAAAGTGCTGCTCCTCTGGTTGGATTCTGCACCAATTGTGAAAGATAATTTTTCTTGGTTATTAGCAGAAACCTGTTGCCTTTATGGGTTTCACAGGTTTCTGTTTCCCAGTTAATATCCGGGTAGTTAAAGTCCCCCATAACCAGGACCTCATTATGGGTTGCAGCTTCATCTATCTGCTTTAGAAGTAGACTTTCCATGCTTTCTGTTATATTTGGGGGTTTGTAACAGACCCCAATGAGAATTTTGTTACCATTTTTCCCTCCATGAATTTCAACCCATATGGACTCGACATCCTCATTCCCTTCGCTAATATCCTCCCTTAAAGTGGACTTTAGACAAGACTTTACATAGAGACAAACCCCTCCTCCTCTCCGATTTTTACGATCCTTTCTAAACAGACTGTAACCCTGTAAGTTGACTGCCCAGTCATAGCTTTCATCTAACCATGTCTCGGTTATTCCCACTATGTCAAAGTTACCTGTAGATATTTCTGCTTCTAGTTCTTCCATCTTGTTTGTCAGGCTTCTGGCGTTTGCGAGCATGCAGTTTAGAGGATTTTGTTTTGTTCCAATCTCCTCACTGTGGATTGTTTTAGAAATGTTCTTACCTCCCTTCAGAGTATGTTTTCCTGGGTCGTCTTTGTTCGAGTCTAATGTTTTTCTTCCCGTCCCCTCTTCTTCTAGTTTAACGCCCTCCTCGAACTCGAACAGAGAGGGGGCGGTGTGAGGAGGTAGTGTGGGAGTGGGAAATGCTAAATGTGCGATCGGAAATGTATGAGGTAATCCAGGACAGGGCAAGGTCTTTAATGCCAAGGGAAGAAAGAATCTGTAGCAGTAGACAGTGATCGACTGTGTTGAAAGCAGAGGACAGGTCAAGAAGGAGGAGGATGGAGAACTGTCTGTTAGCTTTAGCTGTGAGTAAGTCATTAGTAATTTTTGTCAGGGCAGTTTCGGTGGAGTGGTGAGGGCGGAAGCCAGATTGGAGGTTGTCAAGGAGAGAGTTAGATGAGAGGTGGGAGGAAATTTGAGCATGGACATGCTGCTCAAGGAGTTTTGAAGCAAACGGGAGCAGTGATATGGGGCGGTAGCTGGGCATAGCAGTTGGGTCTAGGTTAGTTTTTTTGAGGATGGGTGTGATGGTGGCATGTTTGAAGGCAGAGGGGAAGGTACCTGAAGATAGCAATAGGTTGAAGAGATGGGTTAGGGCTGGAATGAGCATGTTAGTGACATTGGGGAGCAGGTGGGAGGGGATGGGGTCAAGTGCACAGGTGGTGAGGTGCGATTTGGAGAAGAGGCGAGTAAGCTCTCCTTCAGTGATGTTGGAGAGGGAGGTTACTAGGGAAGGGCAGAGGTCTGGTATATGGAGTGGATGGGGTGATGGAACTGTAAAGGTTAGCCTTGTTTGGTCGATCTTGTTTTTGAAGTAGGTGGCAAAGTCCTCTGAGGAGATGAGGGGAGTTGGAGGTGCCAGTGGTGGGCGGAGGAGGGAGGTAAATGTGCTGAATAGTTGTTTTGGGTTGTAGGATAGTGAAGATACAAGGCTAGTGAAATAGGTCTGTTTAGCGGAGGTGAGGGCAGATTTGAAGTCAAATGTAGCTTGTTTGAAAGCAGTGAAGTCGTCTGGCAGGCGTGTTTTCTTCCAATGCCGCTCCGCAACCCTGGATGCTTGTCGAAGTTTTTTTGTGAGATTGTTATGCCAAGGTTGCCTATTGGTTCGTCGCACTGTGCCATGCATGGGAGGGGCGACTGAGTCTATGGCTGATGTGAGGGTGGAGTTATAGAAAGCGGTGGCACTGTCCGTGTCGTAGAGTAAAGATATGGAGGACAGGGGTAGGAGAGATTCTGAGAGTCTGTGAATGTCTAGGTGTGCGAGGTTTCTGCGAGGATGTGGTAATGGCTGGACATGGGGGGCAGGTGAGGGGGACAAGGATGAGAAGGTGAGTAGATGGTGGTCAGATAGGAGGAAGGGAGAGGTTGTGAGATTAGATAAGGAGCAGAGGCGGGTGAAGATGAGGTCTAGTGTATGTTCATCTGTGTGAGTGGCTATGGAGGACCACTGAGTGAGTCCAAAGGATGAAGTAAGGGCCAGGAGCTTGGAGGCTGCTGGCTGGCGGGTGTCAGTAGGGATATTAAAGTCGCCCATGATGATGGAGGGGATGTCAGCAGGGAGAAAGTGACGTAGCCAGGTGGAGAATTGGTCGATGAAGGCAGTGGCTGAGCCCGGTGGTCGGTATATGACAGCCATTTGGAGATTGGAGGGAGAGTAGATACGGACAGAGTGAACCTCGAAAGAAGGGAGGATAAGGAAGGGTGGGGGTTGGATAAGGTTGAAGGAACAGTTTTTAGAAAGAAGGATACCCACTCCTCCACCATGTCTGTTGCCAGAGCGAGGAGTGTGGGTAAATTGGAGGCCACCGTAGCTCAGTGCTGCAGGCGAGGCCGTGTCAGGGGGCATCAGCCAGGTCTCAGTGAGGGCCAGGAAGGAAAGGTTGTGGGAAGTAAAGAGATCGTGGATCACATGGAGTTTGTTGCATATAGAGTGGGCATTCCAAAGTGCCCCAGAGAGAGGAAGCAGGGGGGTGGGGGTCATTGGCACAGATTTTAAGTGTGAGGGGTTGCGATAGTTTCTCATAGTGTGAGAAGGATAGGGGTGAGGATTAGTGATGAATAAGGCGGGGGGGGGGGCAGGATTGGGGGGGATGTGTCACCAGCAGTAAGAATAAGCAGAGAAAGAAGCAGATGGGTGAAGGAGAGTGATTGGCTTATATTATATTTTGGTGGTAGAGGTCTGAGGTTATAGAGGAGGTCTAAGCTTATAGAGCAGGTCTGCAGATAAAGCGAGATGGGGTAAGAGAGAGGGGGAGATAGTTATGTGATTTGAGGGTGCAAGGGTATGGGGTTAGTGGAGGAGAGTGAACATTAATGGAGAAAAAACAGTGGGGGAAATGTGAGCATGCTTACAGAGTAGGGGAGAAAAGGAAAGGCAAGTAAACTTAGAAGACAGTGTTTAGTCTTACCGTCTGGCCAATTTCTGGACTATTTCTGGTATATTTCAGATGACACACTTAAAATATGTCACTTCAAATTATGTCACATCTGACTGAAGTCAATCTGACCCACACCATGCAACTTATATCATTCAAATGACCAAGAAATGAGGCCAGGTGAGACAGGGAGGGGAGGAAGGAGGTGGAGAATAGGCCACAGCAGGAGACAATTAGCAGATTGCAGATAATACAACATTTGTCTACCAAAAATGAAGACAGAGGCAGGATAACATCAAAAGATGGGGCTAGGTGTGAGGAGCACAGACATGTCAATATGCAGTCTGAAAATTTCAGAATGATACAGGAATTCAAGTCAGGGAAAAAGAATCAAAGTACAACTTAGAACATAGGGAGAAAAGAACATGGGATTCAGGGGTGCAGTGGGTATTCCAGGATATGTGATAGTTCAGACGTACCACTTTGAACAGAGGGAGAAAAGAACATGGGATTCAGGGGTGCAGTGGGTATTCCAGGATATGAGATAGTTCAGATGCATCACTTAGAACAGAGGGAGAAAAGAACATGGGATTCAGGGGTGCAGTGGGTATTCCAGGATATGAGATAGTTCAGACGTACCTGTGAATGAAAGCAGATGGATCATTGTCCACTACTAGGGGAACCCCTTCTTAAACTAAATGTTATGCCCTGATAACATAATTAAGCCTATACGTACCTCCCATGCCGGCATTCGCTCTCCCTGGGGCTGTGATGCGGTGTTCTGACTCATGACACAGGTGCCCAATCCGTCCTGGTGTCATTGTCTCTGCCTCCGTATGAGCTGAACATGAAGAGGAAAGACAGGGCTGCAGCTGTTCCCAGACTTCCTCTTCATGTTCAGTTTGTCCAAAGGCAAAGACAGTGAAGCCAGTACTGATTAGGCTCTGGGCATCATGTGTCATTCCACTGCATCACAGCCCTGGGACCGCAAGTGCCGACACCTCTGGAATGGAGGCAGTACCAGAGGTGAGTACAGGCTTTATTGTTTTATCAGGGCACAACATTTAATTTAAGAAGTGATTGTCCTAGTAGTGGACAACCTCTTTAATCTATGGGTGCCCAGTGCCCTGTTAGAATCAATAAATCATTCCCTGCCAGTTAACATTTACTTCATACTCTCCAGCCTTAAAATTTTGGATTGACTATCATATTTGTAACACTTGGGTTCTGATGACTCTCCAGTTGAACTACTGGTTGTCATATGGGACTGACCCTTGAACTGTATGACAGCATTCTGTTTACAGCAGTTAATGCTTGACCTCTTGGAGATTAACCTGGCCACCCTTAGTTAAGCTTTTGGCTCATATTTTTTCCGTGTTCCTTTTTGTAGAAGTACTCTGTCTCATTTAAGTTTTTTTCTCTACCTACACTCTACCAGCCAGCTGATACACCCTGAATGCACCCACTCACTGCACTGAGACACAGATACTGATATTGGGGGACAAGGGTGAAAGCAGGGGCAAACATGTGATTGGTGCCACCTGTGCAGCCGCACAGTGGCTCGAGAGGTAAGGGCACCTCTACCACCTTCAAAACAGGTGGACTTGTGCATTATGATGAGCTATTTGGCTGCAAATGGCTCAGATAATGTTCTTGCACAGGAGCCCTTTTCTGTCTGTGTACACCAGTGGGTGAAAGCAATAGTTCTCCGGGGACTTGCTAAGTAGCATTACTAATGAAATGTCAGTCCATGGATGCCTTTTTAAAGGATTTCGATCAGGTTTATGCAACAAATACAATTATTGACAGGTATCCCCAACAACAGTTTTAGCCACTTATGTTCTATGTCAAAATGACTGTCATCAATAGATGCCCCTATAACATATTTCTCTATCTCAATATGGTACAGTCAGAGGTGTTAACATAGAGAATGCAAGACATGCCTATAACATTGAGTCAGCATCAAATCTACCCATCAATGGATTCTACATATGGATTTGCTCATCAATTAAACTGCTCTGTTTTTATGTTTCTTTCTTGAGTACACATTTGGCTTTAATCACAGTAGTTTCTGCCAGAAACCCCATAACAGATTCCTGTTTACCAGTCACTGCCAGTGAAAGATTCTCGCAGCCACAGATTCCTCACTACAGTGTGCAACAACTGTTCTGCCCATTAATGTGCAGCAAGTTAATTCACAATGTAGTACCAGTTGTCACCATTAGAGGTCATTAGGTACACATTTATCCTGTTCCTGTATCCAGGAGCATTTTGCTTTAAGCCTGTGTTCTGACTAGAACCACCCCCGTGGTTTCCCAGGCAAGAGTAGCAATTTTCCCCCGGACCTTGAGTCTTACACACATGTTCCTGGCTCTCTCTTCCTGCAGATCATTGCTCTTGATAAGTGGATTCTGGTGAGGCACAAATGTGCTCACATGTGTGTGTTATGTTGGAACAGTTATGCAGCCACTGTGTAGCAGAGTGTGTAGTTATACATGTTGTGCTTTGTTTCATATTGCTGTTTGTCTGTGTGCAGATAGATGTTTGCCTGTATAAAGTAATACAATGCTGACAGCCTGATCTTGCTCTAAGATAGCCATGATAACTGTGTATCTGCCTTATGCTGAGTTAGCTCTGTAATCTCTGTTATTCATGTTATTGCATCCTCTAACATGCTGTAATGTGCCAAATACTGATGCACTGTTATTTCCTTTGTAGTTTTTGTCTGATCATCCATTATATCGCATTATAGGCAATCTTGCCTTGCGCAGGCGTGTACTATGGAGGACAGAGAATGAACTTCAATCCAATATTACAGCCAGCATGCAGCCAGCGGGTAAGGAAAGGGTGAATCAAACACCCGAAAACCCCGCCCCTATGGCTGAAGATTGTTCCCTCCAAATTCAGGTGACAGAGTCCCTTTAAGAACCTATACAGTCTGTGTACTGAGGAAATGGATGAAGGTTTAGCTGTATGCTAGAATCCACACAGCATCATACGTGGAGAAAGACAGAACAACAGCCAGAAACGACCCATAACAGTGTGCGATGACCACATATGCCCCATAAAAGTCTTTCAGTCACAGATGCTCACCCAACTTAACATCTCAATATACTGATCATATACTCTATACTGTATGTCGAAGGCAGAGACTGTCCCTTTTCTTCTCAATATTAAAAAATGTCTCATGGCTTAACAATTTATTATCATTTGAGAAGACAAAAATGTCCCTGTTTTAGGCAATGACCACTTTCTAGTCTGCCTCTTTCTCATTAAATTTTACATAATAAGAAAGGTATTAAAATCTTCAACATATAATCATTTATAATTCAATAGCAAAGTCCTATCATTTCCAAATTCAGTTATGTCTTAGCACTTCTTCCCTCCATGCCTTCCACTTCAGTACTAAGTGCTAGAGAAGGAGCAATGTACAACAATTTACAGAGATAAAGATCATGCTACAGTCTAGATAAAACACAATACTGTACGATATGATATAAATTACTGTACCTAAAAGTAAAACAAATGAATAATATCTATTTTGAAGTTCATTTAGATAAGTATTGTTGGTCAGAGGTCTTGATCTCCTTTTCCCCTGATGCCACTTGGACAACCCTGTAGTCACATGATTTACGAGTTGGTTTATCCTTTTGCTTCCTGAAATAGAGTCAATAGAGAACAGACAAAGCCACATTTGCCAGTTTTTACTATCTTGTGGTTTTTGTTAAAGCCCAATGCTTCACAGGTCTACCAGATAATGAAGACAAAACTTTTTTCAGTTCCTGTATTTCTGTATTCCCTCCTGATCAGCTACTCTTACCAGCTTGACACACTGTATAGAGATGGCAAGAGAAGTGCTTTTCTCTGTAGCTATAGTGAGCAAAACACTGTTTGTTCTATCAACATGGTGCCTCGAGGTTTTGGCCCTTGACTCCTAAAAGTATGCCAATATTTGTCTAAAAAAATGTAGCAAGCATTTAAAGCACTGGAAGAGAAAATCAATATTCTTTCAAGTGGTAGAAAGTATGATAGTGCAAACTGCTGTAATTAAAGCACAGACACAGTATGACCTCTTCGAACATTTCATCTCTGAATTCTCTTACAGTTAAATACTTACAGTAATACCCAGGTGCTTGAAATGTAAAATATCATTGCTTTCCGGCAAGACACAATTAATTACAAAATGAATCAACAGGAAATCAGATAACTTCGACCTCTGCAAGCTAGTAAGAGTAATAAAAGTAGTTGGCTAGTAGTTGGTTAGTGACTAGATGACTAGACATATTGAATGCTTTGATGTTTGTGATAAACTACTGTAAAATTGTCCTTAGGCTCCTTAACATTTCTTATTTTCTTAACTTATTATACAGCAAATTATACCAAACTATGTTCTTCGAGGCATTTACTGCACCGAACAGAAATAGTTGCCTGTTGTTTAAAGTAACATAACTGTTTCACACTATGGTCATTTTACATTTTTTTGTTTTTGTTTGTCCTCCCTTTCTTCTAAGAGCCATAACTTTTATTTTTCAGTCATTATAGCTTTATGAAGGCTTGTTTTTTTTGTGGGACAAGTTGTACTTTTGAATGCCAACATTCCTTATAAAACCAAAGATAAAAACAAAAAGAGTTAATGCCCTGCAGTAAATAAATAAATAGCATGTTGAAGTATTTCAGAGATATTAACTCATAAAGTGACACTGGTCAGAATTTAAGAAACTGGCCTGGTCAGGAAGGTGAAAACAGGGTGGGTGGCAAAGGGGTTAATGATAGACCCTAAAGGGACTTAGAAGAATTGACTATTTCAGGCTGTATGTCCTGGAACAACAAATGACAAGAGGATATGGCTTGAGTAAAAAAAAAGATTCAATGGCCTGAGGGCAAGGTGGCATTGCGACTTGAGACAGAGAGCAAGGAACTATGGTACCATCCACAAGCTGGGAGCCTTGTGACCTTATAAAATAAATGTATCTATTCTATATCAATGCAAGCGGAAGAACTGTGCAGTATGGGAAAGTGCTCAATTCAATTTGCTTTATAGTGCGACAATATTTTTGTCTAGTGTAGATGTCAAAAAAGGTTGAAAAGGCTGATTCTAAATTGTAAAGTTCATGAGATGCATAATCAACAACCCCCAAAATACTAGCAATTTAGGACACTTATTAATAGTTGGAAATAGCAGGAGGTATCATACTGAGGTGAAATGTTGGGCTTCAAGAAGGGAAACAACAGTGTTTATTGTAGCTTTTCTACTTCACATAAATCAGCTTGATAAAACAAGTCATTTGCTAATATGGCAAATTAGTCTTATTATATCACCACGGGAAACAATACGCTGAGGAACTGATGAAACAACACTGCACAGGACAAAACCACCATGGCAACACATACTAAACCTGCCATTAACGCTTCTCAAAAATATAATAGGGCTTTCACTCTGTAATGGATATTGAAAGTACCTTTTAAGCTACAAAAAAAGAGCATTCTTACAAATTCCACGTTAACACATTTTGAAGATTAGTGTTTCATTTGAATTCAGTTATTTAGAATTTACATTTGAAGACAAAAGTTTGTTTTAAAGCACTACTCCAGTAATCTTTTTAATATTTCAGTGCTGGAGTGTTACCATTAATCTAAGTTCTCTGACCATAGTATTATAAATACCAGCTGATGCCTTTAGCTCTTTTCAATGCCACTCCAGTCCTGACCCGCCATCTTGTAACCGCCAATTTTGACTCAATGTAAATCTATGAGAGCCTCATTCTGCCCTCATTCCGCCTCTCGTAGACTTACACTGAGCAGTGACCTCCGGTTTGCTGCCCAGCTCTAGTGATTCATCAGATCACAACCTGCAGAAGATTGACCAGAGTGGTGCCGATAACAGAAGATGGCAGCTGGTAAGTATGATACAAGACGCAGGGAAATTACATTGGTGGCACCACTCCAGCACTGAAATAAAAGAAACATCAGGAGTGGTGCTTTAACTCACAGTGATTAATGTTCATTCATTTTTAAAGACTAAAATAGAACATTATCTATAATTAGTAATTTTCACTTGTAAAACATTTGATTTCTTGACAATTGCGGTAAGTATACGTAGTTCAACCCCCCTAAGCAGCTATATTAGGGGTTTAACTATTTCTGCACTGCCCAAAGATCATAAATGCTTTTAAAAAAAATCACAAAATAATATATATATATATATATTTACACTGATAACTAAATATTATGAATACAAAAACAAAGCAATAAAAGTACACATATTTGATGTCATATGGAACGGCCTGACCTATATGTGACGGGGTGTACGGCAGAGCAAGAAGGGACAACAGGCCAATGGATGATTCCACAGATTTATTATCAAGAATGCTGGAACAACACATGCAGGTAGATCTACAGAGTCCACAACTAGTCCAACGGAACAGGTTCGGGGGCACCTCCCGATAATCCTTGTGCCAGGTAACAAAGCAATAGTCCACAATTAGTCCAATGGAACAGGTTCGGGGGCACCTCCCGATAATCCTTGTGCCAGGTAACAAAGCAATAGTCCACACGAGTCCAAGGGATCCCAAAACAATCCCACGAACTACGAGATATGTCCTCAGCTCAAGTCTCGCCCCGTTCGCTTCCGCAGTCACAGATGGACATGGGGTCTTGCCTCAGCTAAGAATCCCCACTCCTTCTCCTTCAAGGATTAACTCACATCTGATCTCAAAATAAGAATGGATTGTCTGAGCTCCTGGGATCCGCCCATGAAGGGGGGTAGGGGTCACACCTTCTATTCAATGGTTGGGTCCACCAGAGGATTCTAGACTGGTGGGGTCCGCTTAATCTATTTAGTATGTACATTTGACTAGCCACCTGCTGTGAGGAAGAATGGCTATTCCTCCACTAGTGATGTTGACAAAGCTTAATTACATTAGAGCTTAGGGCTGCAAGTATTGGGGGAAGGAGACATATTGTTACAGGTGAACTCCCAGCACAAGAAAATACATAAATTACAGCTAATAGAAACCAGAGAACAGTTACATACATCAAATGGCATATTATTCAAATACAGGACAGGGCAAAAGTACATATCATGACAATCCCTTCCCCTACCAATTTGTGTACGTACTAGGAACCTCTACAGGTCGCTGGTTAAGTACACACAGGCATGGCTGACCGGACTCAGGGCTCCTTTTGCCTGGACAGTCCATCTGCATTTTGGTGTTGGCTGCCTCTTCTATACTGTATGGAAAAGTTATAGGGCTGCAGAGCCAGGCTCCATCGTAGTAAGCGTCCATTGTCCCCAGAGACTCTGTTTAGCCAGATGAGGGGATTGTGATCAGTAACCACAGTGAATTCTCATCCATACAGATATGGCTTTAGTTTCCTGAGGGCCCACACTACAGCCAGACATTCTTTTTCAACTGTTGCATAGGCCACTTCTCGGTCCAGCAATTTCCGGCTGAGGTAGGCAATGGGGTGCTCGTCCCCAGCTGCATTCACCTGGCTGAGTACAGCTCCCAGTCCATAAGCAGAGGTGTCCGTCTGCACAATGAATCTCCTCTTGTAGTCTGGAGCAGCCAGAACAGGGTCGCAGACCAGAGCGTCCTTCAGCCGGTTAAAAGCCTCATCACAGGCTGGAGTCCAGACCACCAGCCGGGGCATCATTTTCTTGGTCAGGTCGGTAAGAGGCTTGGCCACAGTGCTGAAATGAGAAACAAATTTTCGGTAATAACCGGCAGTGCCCAAAAAAGCCATAACCTGTTTCTTAGTTTGAGGTACAGGCCAGTCTCTAATAGCCTGGATTTTGGCAGGCTCAGGACGGAGCTTCCCTCCTCCCACTCTATGCCCTAGGTACTGGACTTCACCCATCCCCAATTGGCATTTATCTGGTCGAATGGTTAGGCCTGCTGCAAGAAGCAGGTCAAGAATAACGGCTACTTGCTTCAGATGTTCCTCCCACGTCTGGCTGAAGATGGCGATATCATCCAAGTAGACACAAGCAAAGTCACCACATCCCTGGAGGATCCGGTCCACCATTCTCTGAAAGGTTGCAGGGGCAATCTTCATTCCAAAGGGCATGTTTAGAAATTCATACAGACCAAATGGGGTTATAAAAGCGGACCGTTCTCTCCCTTCCTCCGTCAGAGGGATTTGCCAGTATCCCTTACTGAGATCCAAGGTAGTGACTAGGGTTGAGCGAAACGGGTCGTTCATTTTCAAAAGTCGCCGACTTTTGGCAAAGTCGGGTTTCATGAAACCCGATCCGACCCCTGTGCGGGGTCGGCCATGCGGTACGCGACTTTCGCGCCAAAGTCGCGTTTCAATGACGCGAAAAGCGCCATTTCTCAGCCAATGAAGGTAAACGCAGAGTGAGGGCAGCGTGATGACATAGGTCCTGGTCCCCACCATCTTAGAGAAGGGCATTGCAGTGATTGGCTTGCTGTCCACGGCGTCACAGGGGCTATAAAGGGGCATTCCCGCCGACCGCCATGTTACTGCTGCTGATCTGAGCTTAGGGAGAAGTTGCTGCCTCTTCGTCAGAAGCAGGGATAGCGTTAGGCAGGGTTCATTAACCACCAAACCGCTTGTGCTGTAGCGATTTCCACTGCCCAACACCACCTTCGGTGTGCAGGGATAGTGGAAGCTACATTTTTTTTTTTTCCTCAGCGCTGTAGCTCATTGGGCTGCCCTAGAAGGCTCCCTGATAGCTGCATTGCTGTGTGTACGCCGCTGTGCAAACCAACTGCTTTTTTCAAAGCACAAATCCTCTTGTTCCTTCCTTTCTGCACAGCTATCTTGTTTGTTTGTCCACACTTTTTATTTAATTTGTGCATCAGTCCACTCCTTATTGCTGCCTGCCATACCTGGCTGAGATTACTGCAGGGAGATAGTAATTGAAGGACAGTTCCTTTTTTTTTTTTTTTTGTGGGAGATTAAGATTGGCATTTCTGCTAGAGTGCCATCCCTGTCTGTGTCATCTCTCACTCAGTGGGCCATAGAAAGCCTATTTATTTTTTTGCTTGATTTGGGTTCCAAAATCTACCTGAAAAAATCACAACATCAATCAGTGGGAGAAAAATATTGGCCTCAGGGCTTGTGTGCCACTCCTGACTCCTGTGTGTGCCATCTCTCACTCAGTGGGCCATAGAAAGCCTATTTATTTTTTTGCTTGATTTGGGTTCTAAATTCTACCTGGAAAAATCAATAAATCAATCAGTGGGAGATTAATATTGGCCTTTGGGCTTGTGTGCCAGTCCTAAGCGTGCCATCTCTCTCTCTCAGATAGTGGGCCATAGAAAGCCTATTTATTTATTTTTTTTATTGGGTTTATAAATTTTCCCTGGAGAAAAAAAAAAAAGTGGGAGATTAATATTGGCCTCTGGGCTTGTGTGCCAGTCCTGAGCGTGCCATCTCTCTCACAAATAGTGGGCCATAGAAAGCCTATTTATTTTTTGGGTTGATTTGGGTTCTAAATTCTACCTGAAAAAATCAATAAATCAATCAGTGGGAGATTAATATTGGCCTTTGGGCTTGTGTGCCAGTCCTAAGCCTGCCATCTCTCTCTCTCAGATAGTGGGCCATAGAAAGCCTATTTATTATTTTTTTTATTGGGTTTATAAATTTTCCCTGGAAAAAAAAAAAAAAAGTGGGAGATTAATATTGGCCTCTGGGCTTGTGTGCCAGTCCTGAGCGTGCCATCTCTCTCACAAATAGTGGGCCATAGAAAGCCTATTTATTTTTTGGGTTGATTTGGGTTCTAAATTCTACCTGAAAAAATCAATAAATCAATCAGTGGGAGATAAATATTGGCCTCTGGGCTTGTGTGCCACTCCTGACTCCTGTGTGCGTCATCTCTCACTCAGTGGGCCCTAGAAAGCCTATTTTTTGTTTTATTTTATTTCTAAATTCTCCCTGAAAAAATCATTTTATTTTACTTGGTCTCTAAATTATTCCTGAAAAAAATCATTTTTTTTGTATTTTTTTTTTCTAAAGTCTCCCTGAAAAAAAAAAAAAAATCAAATCAGTGGGAGATTAATATTGCCCTTTCTGCTTGTGTGCCAGTCTTGACTCCTGGGTGTGCCATCTCTCTCTCTCCAATTGTGGGCCATAGAAAGCCTATTTATTTTTTTGCTTGATTTGGGTTCCAAAATCTACCTGAAAAAAATCACTAAATCAATCAGTGGGAGATAAATATTGGCCTCTGGGCTTGTGTGCCACTCCTGACTCCTGTGTGCGTCATCTCTCACTCAGTGGGCCCTAGAAAGCCTATTTTTTGTTTTATTTGTTTTCTAAATTCTCCCTGAAAAAATCATTTTATTTTATTTGGTTTCTAAATTATTCCTGAAAAAATCATTTTTTTTGTATTTTTTTTTTCTAAAGTCTCCCTGAAAAAAAAAAAAAAAATCAAATCAGTGGGAGATTAATATTGCCCTTTCTGCTTGTGTGCCAGTCTTGACTCCTGGGTGTGCCATCTCTCTCTCTCCAATTGTGGGCCATAGAAAGCCTATTAATTTTTTTGCTTGATTTGGGTTCCAAAATCTACCTGAAAAAATCACTAAATCAATCAGTGGGAGATAAATATTGGCCTCTGGGCTTGTGTGCCACTCCTGACTCCTGTGTGCGTCCTCTCTCACTCAGTGGGCCCTACAAAGCCTATTTTTTTTTTATTTGTTTTCTAAATTCTCCCTGAAACAATCATTTTATTTTATTTTATTTTGTTTCTAAATTCTTCCTGAAAAATAATTTTTTTGTATTTTTTTTTTCTAAAGTCTTCCTGAAAAAAAATAAATAAATCAAATCAGTGGGAGATTAATATTGCCCTTTCTGCTTGTGTGCCAGTCTTGACTCCTGGGTGTGCCATCTCTCTCTCTCTCTCCAATTGTGGGCCATAGAAAGCCTATTTATTTTTTTGCTTGATTTGGGTTCCAAAATCTACCTGAAAAAATCACTAAATCAATCAGTGGGAGATAAATATTGGCCTCTGGGCTTGTGTGCCACTCCTGACTCCTGTGTGCGTCCTCTCTCACTCAGTGGGCCATAGAAAGCCTATTTTTTTTATTTGTTTTCTCAATTCTCCCTGAAACAATCATTTCATTTTATTTGGTTTATAAATTCTTCCTTAAAAAATCATTTTTTTTTATTATTTTTTTTCTTCTAAAGTCTCCCTGTTAAAAAAAGAAAAAAATCAGTGGGAGATTAATATTTACATTTGTGCTTCAGTGACAGTCCTGCGTGTGTGGCATCTCTCTCATTTGTTGCCACCAACAACAGAGTGTGTAACATTGTGCCTGATTTTCGTTGTGGTCTCACTCACCTGTAAAGGAGTAGCTAAATCATACTGAAGTTATAGCTCACCGTGTAAGTTGTGTGACAGCAACAAATACCGTTAGTTTCGTTACGTTTTTAAAACAATGAGGAAGTCTGGTGGAAGAGGTCGTGGCCGGGGGCGTTCATTGTCAGCTGGTAATGAGGGTAGTGGTAGTGGTGGAGCATCAGCTGGTCGTGGGAAAAAAAATATTGCACCTAAGTCTGGAGCTGTGGAGCCAGGTTCGTCGTCTGGCTACACAAGGCCTCGAACGCTCCCTTTTCTGGGAGTAGGAAAACCGCTTTTAAAGCCGGAGCAGCAAGAGCAAGTTTTGGCTTATCTTGCTGACTCAGCCTCTAGCTCTTTTGCCTCCTCTCGTGAAACTGGTAAATGTCAAAGCAGCGCGTCGTTAGTGGATGTTCACGGTCAGGGACAAGTCGCTTCCTTGTCCTCTTCAGCAAAAACAATAACAGAGAAGAATGCAGCAGGCGACACAACGGGTTACTCCATGGAGCTCTTTACACATACCGTCCCTGGCTTAGAAAGTGAAGCAGTTAACAGTCCATGCCCATTACAAGTTGAATCTGACATGGAGTGCACTGATGCACAGCCACAGCCAGACTACTATGCTGGTCCTTTGACTCAGACCACAACATTGCCCTCGCAGGGTAATGATCAAGAATCAGACCCTGATGAGACTATGTTGCCCCATCACGAACGCTATACCACCGACCGACACGGTGACACAGACGAAGTTGCACACGAGCTACAAGAAGAGGTAATAGATGACCCAGTTCTTGACCCCGATTGGCAGCCATTGGGGGAACAGGGTGCAGGCGGCAGCAGTTCTGAAGCAGAGGAGGAGGGGCCGCAGCAGGCATCAACATCGCAACAGGTTCCATCTGCCGGGCCCGTATCTTGCCCAAAACGCGTGGCAAAGCCAAAACCTGTTGGAGGACAGCGTGGCCATCCGGTTAAAGCTCAGTCTGCAATGCCTGAAAAATGCTAGAAAGAGTGCAGTCTGGCATTTTTTTAAACAACATCCAATTGATCAGCGCAAAGTCATCTGTCAAAAATGTTCAACTACCTTAAGCAGAGGACAGAATCTGAAAAGTCTCAATACAAGTTGCATGCATAGACATTTAACCACCATGCATTTGCAAGCCTGGACTAACTACCAAACGTCCCTTAAGGTTGTAGCACCCTCAGCCAATGAAGCTAGTCAGCAACGCAACATCCCTTCCGGCAGTGTAGGGCCACCATTTTCCGCACCACCTGCAGTATCTGTGCAGGTTTCTTTGCCAGGCCAAAGCAGTCAGGGTCAGGGAATCACCAGTTTCGTAGTAGGAAACACTGCATCTAGGGCACCGGCGGCAACAATACCATCTCCCACCGTCTCTCAGTCTGCCATGTCCACCGGCAACCCCGCTAGTTCCATGATCTCCAGCTCTCCAGTCCAGCTCACCCTACATGAGACTATGGTTAGAAAAAGGAAGTACTTAGCCTCGCATCCGCGTACACAGGGTTTGAACGCCCACATAGCTAGACTAATCTCGTTAGAGATGATGCCCTACCGGTTAGTTGAAAGCGAAGCTTTCAAAGCCCTGATGGACTACGCTGTACCACGCTACGAGCTACCCAGTCGACACTTTTTTTCCAGAAAAGCCATCCCAGCCCTCCACCAGCATGTTAAAGAGCGCATCGTCCATGCACTCAGGCAATCTGTGAGCACAAAGGTGCACCTGACAACAGATGCATGGACCAGTAGGCATGGCCAGGGACGTTACGTGTCCATCACGGCACACTGGGTGAATGTTGTGGATGCAGGTTCCACAGGGGACAGCAAGTTTGGGACAGTTCTGCTTAGCCCACGGTCTAGGAAACAGTTGGCTGTAGCCGTTCGCACCCCCTCCTCCTCCTCTTCGTCCTCCTGCAGAAGCGAGAGCTCGTCCACAGACCGCAGTCGCACAACCACTCCATCCGCAGCTGCCACTGTTGCACACCAGGTCTCCCATTATGGGGCAGCTACTGGCAAACGTCAGGAGGCTGTATTGGCTATGAAGTGTTTGGGCGACAACAGACACACCGCGGAAGTTCTGTCCGAGTTCTTGCAGAAAGAAACGCAGTCGTGGCTGGGCACTGTAGATCTTGAGGCAGGCAAGGTAGTGAGTGATAACGGAAGGAATTTCATGGCTGCCATCTCCCTTTCCCAACTGAAACACATTCCTTGCCTGGCTCACACCTTAAACCTGGTGGTGCAGTGCTTCCTGAAAAGTTATCCGGGGTTATCCGACCTGCTCCTCAAAGTGCGTGGACTTTGCTCACATATCCGCCGTTCGCCCGTACACTCCAGCCGTATGCAGACCTATCAGCGTTCTTTGAACCTTCCCCAGCATCGCCTAATCATAGACGTTGCAACAAGGTGGAACTCAACACTGCACATGCTTCAGAGACTGTGCGAACAGAGGCGGGCTGTTATGTTTTTGTGGGAGGATACACATACACGGGCAGGCAGTAGGATGGCAGACATGGAGTTGTCAGGTGTGCAGTGGTCGAAGATTCAAGACATGTGTCAAGTCCTTCAGTGTTTTGAGGAATGCACACGGCTGGTTAGTGCAGACAACGCCATAATAAGCATGAGCATCCCCCTAATGCGTCTGCTGATGCAAAGTTTGACGCACATAAAGGATCAGGCGTCTGCAGCTGAGGAAGAGGAAAGCCTTGATGACAGTCAGCCATTGTCTGGCCAGGGCAGTGTACAGGACGAGGTAGCGGGCGAAGAGGAGGAGGAGGACGAGGAGGATGATGGGGATGATTATATTTTTAATGAGGAAGCTTTTCCGGGGCCACTGGAAATTGGTGGCGCGGCAAGGCCGGGTTCTGGTTTTTGGAGGGACACAAGTGACGTGGATTTGCCTGAAACTGCCCCTCAACCAAGCACAACCGCAGATTTGAGAACTGGAACTTTGGCCCACATGGCGGATTATGCCTTACGTATCCTCAAAAGGGACACACGCATAACTAAAATGATGAACGATGACGATTACTGGTTGGCCTGCCTCCTTGATCCTCGCTATAAAGGCAAATTGCAAAATATAATGCCACATGAGAACTTCGAACTAATATTAGCAACCAAACAATCAACTCTTGTTGACCGTTTGCTTCTGGCATTCCCTGCACACAGCGCCCGTGATCGTTCTCACAAGAGCTGCAGGGGCCAGCAGACCACAGGAGTTAGAGGGGCAGAAATCAGAAGTGGCGTTGGCCAGAGGGGTTTTCTGACCAGGTTGTGGAGTGATTTTGCTATGACCGCAGACAGGACAGGTACTGCAGCATCAATTCAATGTGACAGGAGACAACATTTGTCCAGTATGGTTACAAACTATTTTTCATCCCTTATCGATGTTCTCCCTCAACCGTCATTCCCATTTGATTACTGGGCATCCAAATTAGACACCTGGCCAGAATTGGCAGAATATGCATTGCAGGAGCTTGCTTGCCCGGCAGCTAGTGTCCTATCAGAAAGAGTATTCAGTGCTGCAGGTTCAATACTAACAGAAAAAAGGACTCGTCTGGCTACCCAAAATGTAGATGATCTAATCTTCATTAAAATGAACCACAACTGGATTTCGAAATCTTTTGCCCCACCTTGCCCGGCTGACACCTAGCTTTCCTATGAAAAGGTCTTGCCTGTGGACTATTCTGAATGACTTTTCCAATCTCGTAATTTTCTGCACCTGATTGTCCAGCATACGACATGTTTACACCTCACTAAATGGCCAAACTCCCCACACGGGGCCGTGGTATCGACACTTGGCGCCAGCACCCGTGAGAGTGCTGTTTGTCTGAAGAGGTGGGTGTGCCCGCTTTTGGTCGACGGCACTGCCACTGGGTCCCTCCTAGTACAATAAAGTGTCTCTGGCGGTGGTGGTGTGCACCCAACGTCAGACACACCGTTGTAATATGAGGGGCCCTGGGCCTGTACCGCCGGCCACAAGACAGTTCCCCCCCAGCTCAAACAGTGCTCTACCACTTGCAAAATTATCTCACAGCTCCACCAATGTTTAGTCTATGCGCTGACATCCTTCAATGCCTGCCACTGACAATACCATTGTATTGACATTTTTGTTATGTTAGGCCTTCGAAGCCTGTCTGCGGTCACTCCTTCCACTATGCCTCCACTGACCACACCACTGCTGCCCGTGTACCCCTGGAACCAATTTAAAATTGCCTACAGCCATGTGTTATTATTTTAGGCCTTCGATGCCTGTCTGCGGTCACTCCTTCCACTAGGCCTCCACTGACCACACCACTGCTGCCCGTGTACCCCTGGAACCAATTTAAAATTGCCTACAGCCAGCCCAATTTTTTTATTTTAGGCCTTCGATGCCTGTGTGCGGTCCGTTCTTTCTACTACTACTACACTGACCAGGCCACTGCTGCCCGTGTTTCCCTGGAACCAATTTAAAATTGCCTACAGCCATGTGTTATTATTTTAGGCCTTCGATGCCTGTCTGCGGTCACTCCTTCCACTAGGCCTCCACTGACCACACCACTGCTGCCCGTGTACCCCTGGAACCAATTTAAAATTGCCTACAGCCAGCCCAATTTTTTTATTTTAGGCCTTCGATGCCTGTCTGCGGTCCGTTCTTTCTACTACTACTACACTGACCAGGCCACTGCTGCCCGTGTACCCCTGGAACCTATTTAAAAGTGCCTACAGCCATGTGTTATTATTTTAGGCCTTCGATGCCTGTCTGCGGTCACTCCTTACAATATGCCTCCACTGACCACACCACTGCTGCCCGTGTACCCCTGGAACCAATTTAAAATTGCCTACAGCCAGCCCAATTTTTTTATTTTAGGCCTTCGATGCCTGTCTGCAGTCCGTTCTTTCTACTACTACTACTACACTGACCAGGCCACTGCTGCCCGTGTTCCCCTGGAACCAATTTAAAATTGCCTACAGCCATGTGTTATTATTTTAGGCCTTCGATGCCTGTCTGCTGTCACTCCTTCCACTAGGCCTCCACTGACCACACCACTGCTGCCCGTGTACCCCTGGAACAAATTTAAAATTGCCTACAGCCAGCCCAATTTTTTTATTTTAGGCCTTCGATGCCTGTGTGCGGTCCGTTCTTTCTACTACTACTACACTGACCAGGCCACTGCTGCCCGTGTTCCCCTGGAACCAATTTAAAATTGCCTACAGCCATGTGTTATTATTTTAGGCCTTCGATGCCTGTCTGCGGTCTCTCCTTCCACTAGGCCTCCACTGACCACACCACTGCTGCCCGTGTACCCCTGGAACCAATTTAAAATTGCCTACAGCCAGCCCAATTTTTTTTTTTTAGGCCTTCGATGCCTGTCTGCGGTCCGTTCTTTCTACTACTACTACACTGACCAGGCCACTGCTGCCCGTGTACCCCTGGAACCTATTTAAAAGTGCCTACAGCCATGTGTTATTATTTTAGGCCTTCGATGCCTGTCTGCAGTCACTCCTTACAATATGCCTCCACTGACCACACCACTGCTGCCCGTGTACCCCTGGAACCAATTTAAAATTGCCTACAGCCAGCCCAATTTTTTTATTTTAGGCCTTCGATGCCTGTCTGCGGTCCGTTCTTTCTACTACTACTACACTGACCAGGCCACTGCTGCCCGTGTTCCCCTGGAACCAATTTAAAATTGCCTACAGCCATTTGTTATTATTTTAGGCCTTCGATGCCTGTCTGCGGTCACTCCTTCCACTAGGCCTCCACTGACCACACCACTGCTGCCCGTGTACCCCTGGAACCTATTTATAATTGCATAGAGCATCCTTTTTTTAATAGTAGGCGTACAAAGTCTGTCTGCGGTTCACTATTGAAATTGTCCTCCACTGCCTAGAGCACTGCAGCTTGTGTACCCCTGTAACTTTTTTCTGCTGCAGTGAGCCACATTTTTGGTTTGAGTCCTACTACCTGTGTCTGTCTGCGCCACTCAATTCAGCTGTGTTCCTTTGAAAAAAGCTGAGCGTCAATAGTCTTGTTTTCAGCCTCTAGGAATTTTAAAACTGCATTGGGTGTACAACTTTGGTAGGGCCTACTAACGGTGTCTGCCTCCCCAAGGTGTTCCCCAGGTTTCCTCTCCATTGCTTCAATCTTCATGCTCTCATTTAGTAGTTGTTGGAAACTACGCTGCATTAGGCCTACAAATTGGGTATGGGGTGTAGAGAGATGGTGTGTTACACTCCAAGGTGTTCCCCAGGTTTCCTCTCCATTGCTTCAATCTTCATGCTCTCGTTTAGTAGTTGTTGGAAACTACGCTGCATTAGGCCTACAAATTGGGTATGGGGTGTAGAGAGATGGTGTGTTACACTCCAAGGTGTTCCCCAGGTTTCCTCTCCATTGCTTCAATCTTCATGCTCTCGTTTAGTAGTTGTTGGAAACTACGCTGCATTAGGCCTACAAATTGGGTATGGGGTGTAGAGAGATGGTGTGTTCCACTCCAAGCTGTTCCCCAGGTTTCCTCTCCATTGCTTCGATCTTCATGCTCTCGTTTAGTAGTTGTAGAAAACTACACTGCATTAGGCCTACAAATTGGGTATGGGGTGTAGAGAGATGGTGTGTTCCACTCCAAGGTGTTCCCCAGGTTTCGTCCACAATGCTTCGGTCTTCCGACTCTCGTTTAGTAGTTGTAGAAAACTACACTGCATTAGGCCTACAAATTGGGTATGGGGTGTAGAGAGACGGTGTGTTACACTCCAAGGTGTTCCCCAGGTTTCGTCCACATTGCTTCGATCTTCCGACTCTCGTTTAGTAGTTGTTGACAACTACACTGCATTAGGCCTACAAATTGGGTATGGGGTGTAGAGAGATGGTGTGTTCCACTCCAAGGTGTTCTCCAGGTTGCCTTTCCTGAACTTCTATCTTCAGGCTCTCATTAAATTGTAGTTAAATGGAACAACTGCATTTGGCGTACTCGTTGGTTTGAGGCCTACTATCGGTGTCTGCCACTCCTTGCTGTTCTCCTGGTTTCCTGTCCTGAAATTCCATTTTCAGGCTCTTGTTAAGTAGTTGTTAATGTTAGACTGCATTTGGCCTACTAGTTGGGTTGGGGCCTACTATCGGTGTCTGCCACTCCTTGCTGTTCTCAACTGAACAAAGCTTGGGCCGCCTGTTTACTACGGTTGCCAATTTTGAACTGCATGTCGACTACTTACTGATTTGGGCCTACTCTCTGTGTCAGCCTCTCATTCCAGTTGTCCTCCACTGCAATGCCCCCTGGTTAGTCCTGTGTTACCAATTTTGAACTGCATTTAGCCCACTTTATTCTTTGGGCCTATATCTGTGTTTCCTCCTCATCCTGCCCATTGCCCAGCCAGTGATAGATAAGTCTGCTGGTACATTGACCCATAACGCAAAATTCCCCGTGCACGCTACACAGCAAGATTGTGACCCTGCTGAAAGTCAGGTTCCTCTTCCCGCATACCATACCACCTTACACGGGGACAAAGAGGAAGGTGCAGATGAAAGTGCAGGTTCCTTCATCAGGTGGGGGGAGGAATACTAGTTGGCGACGTCACTGGCACAGGGCCTCTCATAGTACGCAAAAGTGTTGCTGCCGGTGGGAGGCGCCCCCGCCGTGCAAACACACCGCTGTACTTTGAGGGGCCCTGTGCCAGTGCCAATGCCAACGAGTGGGCCCCCCCTGCTTGCTCAGGATCACAGCACTTGCAAAGTTTAAATACTTACCTCTCCCTGCTCCACTGCCGTGACGTGGTCCAGATTTACTGGGCCCACTAATTACTTGAACCAGCCCTACCCCCCACAACTTTAGCCAAATGACCCCCAATTTCAAATGCCTTCCAATTATTATAAGGTAAATTACGATTGACAAGCTTCTTTAACAAGAATGGATGTTTTTGCCATTAAAATGGGCAGTGTAGGTGTTTTCCTGGCCTCCACTCACTGCCGACTATGCTCCCCCATTGACTTGCATTGGGTTTCGTGTTTCGGGCGATACCCGACTTTTCGCGATAATCGGCCGATTCCACTCGACTCGACTTCTAAGATAGTCGGGTTTCGCGAAACACGGCTCGACTCTAAAAAGGTCAAGGTCGCTCAACCCTAGTAACGGGTGCCGCACTGTGGAGAGCTTTGTGGTTGAGAACAAGTACTTTGAATTGTATCCTGTAATGAATGGGTAGCCAGTGTAACGACTGGCGAAGAGCGGACGCGTCCGAGTAACGATTAGTCAGATGGACGACCCTGGCTGCTGCATTAAGGATGGACTGGAGAGGGGAAAGTCGAGTGAGGGGGAGGCCAATTAATAGAGCGTTACAGTAGTCCAGGCGGGAGTGGATCAGGGCGACAGTGAGGGTTTTAGCTGTCTCCATGGTGAGAAAAGGGCGGATTCTAGAGATGTTCTTTAGGTGTAAGCGGCACGAGCGGGCAAGAGATTGTATATGGGAGGTGAAGGAGAGATCGGAGTCAAACATAACACCCAGACAGCGCGCCTGCTGCCGGGGTGTTATTATGGTGCCACCCACGGAGAGGGAAATGTCAGATTTAGGGAGGTTAGTAGATGGTGGGAGCAGAAGAAGTTCAGTTTTGGAGAGGTTGAGTTTCAGATAGAGAGCGGACATGATGTTGGAGACTGCAGACAGACAGTCAGTGGCGTTCTGTAGTACAGCGGGGGTAAGGTCAGGGGATGACGTATATAGTTGTGTGTCGTCGGCATAAAGATGGTACTGAAAGCCAAATCTGCTGATGGTCTGTCCAATTGGGGCCGTGTAGAGAGAGAACAGAAGGGGGCCAAGGACTGAGCCCTGAGGTACCCCGACAGCGAGAGGAAGAGGAGATGAAGTGGAGTCGGAGAACAGAACACTGAAGGAGCGGTCAGAAAGGTAGGAGGAGAACCAGGAGAGAGCAGTGTCCTTAATGCCTAGTGACTGGAGTCTAGAGAGAAGGAGAGGGTGGTCAACAGTGTCAAAAGCTGCAGAAAGGTCGAGAAGAATCAGCAGAGAGTGGTCACCATTACGTTTTGCTGTCAGAAAGTCATTGGTCACTTTGATGAGTGCAGTTTCTGTCGAATGTAGGGGGCGGAAACCGGACTGTGAAGGGTCTAGGAGGGAGTGAGTGGAGAGGTAACGGGTAAGGCGGGAGTATATCAGGCGCTCCAAGAGTTTAGAGATGAAGGGGAGATTGGAGACCGGTCTGTAGTTGTTTGTGCAGGATGGGTCGAGGGTGGGTTTCTTTAGTAATGTAGTAATGATAGAGTGTTTGAAGGAGGAGGGGAAAATGCCAGAGGAGAGGGAGAGTTCAAAGATTGTAGTTAGGTGACTTGTGACAACTGGAGAGAGAGACTGGAGGAGATGTGAGGGAATGGGGTCGGTAGTGCATGTAGTCGGACGAGAAGAGGAGAGGAGCTTGGAGACTTCTTCTTCTGTGATAGGATCGAATGTGGAGAGTGAGCCAGGGGCAAGGAGGGGAGGGATGGGAGTTTTGGCTCGGGAGCTTTGGCTCCCTCTAGCGGTCAGAGTTATGTTGGCAGTTCCATTTTCTGTTTTTGGCATTTTCCATTTCTCATTCTCCTCCCCCTTTGCAATGCATTATGGTAGCTCAGCCTCCATTTCTCTCCATTTCCCTTTCACTTCCTTCAGTCTGCTTTCAAGGAAAGACGCTTGTACTTCATCCTCCTTGCGATTGCATTTCCGGTATGTCTTTATGCTTTCTGTAGATATTTCTGCTCTATATTAGCCTAGTTTAACCAGTTAAACTCCTAGTTCAGTTACTAGCTTTCTATATGTTATGCATAATGTACATCATGTGTAGTATGTATTTGTTCTATACCATGCACTGATTCTATGTATATCATTGTTCACAGTTTCACCACATCAATATACCACTACGTTTAATAAAGTACAGACTCAACCACAGTCTCCTTATTGGACCCTAGTATAGCGGTTTAGCTGACTGTATAGCTACGTGGGCCTGTCTCATTTAGTGAGGACAGAACAGAGTCGGTGGAAATATCCTTCTGGGTAAGGCTCCCCAAAACGCTGAGAAAATACCCAATGTAAAAGAACCCGTCAGTTGTGTTTATGGTTAGTCTGTGACACATGTTTTTCACAAACCAGAAGACACAAGACACCAGCATGTCCTCTATTTGAAAGATTTTAGGAGTTAGCCTCTTGTGGATCCAATGTACAAATAGAAACGTAAAGCCATATGGATGTCATACTGATAAAAAGTGGAGAGAAAATCGCATCATCGCATAGCAAACGCATAGCACATGAAATACCTTACAGAGAACACACGTGTGACTCTCAGCAGTGAGACTCGGACTGACCCAAGAGAGTCAACCATTATGCAACAACTTTGGGAACGTGTAGAAGAGACCTCGGATCAGATTTTAGTCGAGACATTCTTGATCTGGTAGGTTTTGCCAGAGGAATCTGCTTGAGGCAACACCTTTGTGTTTTATTCTGAAGTGTCTTTTTCTGTTGTCTTATCAATTGATTTTTCATTGTTTTTGCTCCATTGAGCAGACTGCAAGCAGGTGCATCTTGAAGAATGGTTAGCTAAACTTCTTTTTGCAACAGTATTGAAGAAAAGAATCGCTGTTACTGCTGCTCCACCCCCAAAGAAGGCAGGATAAAATAAAAAATATATTTGGAATTGCCAATTTTGTGGTGCTCAGATTGGGATAGCTTATAACAAAATGATTATGTAAAGAAAAATTAAGAAAGCGGCACTCAAAAGTGACTATTCAAAAAAGGTTGCTTTATTCAGTCATAGGATGACAAACAGACTGTCATGGGGTTACCGCGACAGTGAGGAGCCAGGAGACTGCAACATCTAATTGCTACTACTCCGGTGCTGAGAAGAAGCACTATTCCTTCATTTTAAATGGGTTTATGTCTTCTGGCAGAACAGGGGTTAATTGGCCATGTTGGAAATCCCTGTGCTCACAACTGAGCCACTCCACTCCCTTTTATAATCTGGGCTCTGTTACAAATCCTTGTCAGAGCAAGCAATTGCTGTATGGCTAACAGTGGGAGAGGATTACATATGAGAAGGAGAGTTGAAGGAGTTATTAGGGTAGGTTCACATTGTGTTAGGGCGATTCATTTAACAAACCTGTTTGTAAGCAGCAGTAAAGTAGCGAAACTAAGCAGAGAAAAGAATGGACTACCAGGAGGCCCGCACCACCAAATATATAGAGAAAATACAAAAACGTTTATTCAAAACACCACAACAAAACAAAAATAAAAACACTTAAAATACACTACCATGTACAAATCACCCTCAAATACTAATGTCTATAGAAATTATATCAACATATATGGCCAAATATCATATAAAGTGCAATAGACTGGGTAAAGCACAATACATAGTACCACAAAATTGTCACAGCTGAAAACAAAGCCACATGAACATGATAATCCACATTGGCTGCATAATGTAAAAATACATATAACCCCTAATAAGGCCTAGATGAAAGGGTAGAGTGGAAATCTACAGAGACCTGGAGGTTAGCATAGCGCCAAAGAATGTATGTATATTCAGCTGAGTCAAAGAGGAACTGAGCTAATACCCACACCTAATCCAGCCATAAAGTCCCGGACCAATATCCATGCCTAAGTATCCGGCATAGGGACAAGCAAAATGGGGTGAGTAGAAGACGCCCCACGCGTATCGCCGCCGCAGCGGCTTCGTCAGGGGAAGTGGGTGTAATGGTGATTGAACCAAACATTTATACTTACCGGTATTACCGGTGCGCAAACAGCTGTGTCGCCGATGTATGAGAGGCGGAAGTAGGGAGGCGCGCGCTGGCTGTGTACAGGGAAGGAGGACAGACCGGAAGTGTGAGCGATCTCCATGGATACAAGTGGCGTCTGAGCAAAGCCGACTCAGTCCTGAGTCGCATTGCGCAAGCGTCTAAAGAACTGCGCCTGAGCGCAAGGAATAAAGGAAGGGAAGAAGGGGGGAACCAACGCATAAAGCAAAGAATATGAGATGAACAGACAGCTCGTAGGGCGAAGTAAGGCACCTAAAAGGAGGAATAAACGAATATTAAATAAAAATACATCATACAGAAAAGAAAAAAAGGAAAAAGAAAAAATCAAATAGCTATAATGAGCGCCCATATAAATATATGGTCAAGCAGCCCCCATAGCGGAAAGAACACCTAAAAAAGGGGGAAATAAATGTAAATTAATCAAAATGCAGCATAAAGACGGGCAATTGGCTGTGTCAAAAGCCCCCAAGACTATATATATGGACTAATCTGGCATGCCCAATGCGTAAGACTACAGCCCCGTGCATACAGCCACAACCATAAACCCATAATATACCCTGTTTTCCTATTACCAGATGAAAAATATTAATAAAATGACGGTAAAGTAACCAGGGTGGTGAAGTAAGAAACCCACAAACATATGGAGGATGTTCCATTGTCCCCAGACAACTGCCGACGAAAATAAGTGATATCGCCGAAATAGTCCAGAAAACACTGTCCCGCGAGGTTCCTCTTCTAATTGTCCATATTCCACAGTAATACCAGGAAAAGTTCAAGGGGTGTAATCCATGTCCATCAGGTCATGTACATAGAGGCAATGTCCAGCCCAGTCCCAAGTCACATAATGTCCGAATGAACAAAATAGGTACCCATCATGGAGTGAAGAGATGAATGAAGTGAAGAAGTTAGATATCCAAACATCACATGGACCTACAACCAAGTCCCCAGATCCAGAAACACGGTCCAATGCCAATCCATCCATTTTTCAGATTGCAAAAGGGGGTCAGCAAGAAGACCATATGGGCAAGTAACACCAACCTGAAAATTACAAGAATGATGTAACAAGATGTCATAATAGGATAATATACATATCACAGGGAGCAAAAATGATAAAGAACATCACCAATCAACAGCCCAGGAATCCCGTGAAGAGAAGCTCTTCATTCAATCCAAGGGGGGCTACTGTCTGTAGTTGAAAGATCCACCTAGATTCTATTTGTAAAAGAATCCTACGCTTATCCCCTCCTCTCTCATTGTGGGCAATCTTTTGTAAGCCCACCACCTGTAGATTGGCAGAGGAGCCGCCATGGTGTACCAGAAAGTGTTCAGAGACTGGGGTGAGAGCCTTGCCCTTCCTCGAGTCCGAAGCTGCAAGATGTATCGTTGAAATATGCTTCTGGACCCGTTTCCTAAGTTCTTGCGACGTCTGTCCAACGTATAGCATCTTACAAGGACAGATAAGGGCATAAATTACATCCCTAGACTTACAGTTAATGTATGTCTTAAGGGGATGCCTACTAGAGCGAGTGGGGTGAACAAAAAAGTCTCGCGTCACAACCATGTGAGGACAGATGTTACAATCCCCACATGGAAATGAACCCTTAAGAATGACACCTCTGTTCAATCTCGTCGTAGGTCTATTAAAGTGACTCCTGGTAAGGAGGTCCCTTAAATTTGGTGCTCGTCTCGCTGTCATAAGGGGTCTCTCACTGGTGATTTCCGCTGTTTGCATGTCTACTCGAAGGATCTGCCAATGTTTGGATAGAATGTCACTGACCTGTTTCCAGCTGCTATTAAAGTCAGTGATGAATCTGGTTTGTATCTCCTGACACTGTCTCCTAGAGGACAAAAGTGATCTCTGGTCCTGACTCCTCGCTCTTTGATAGGCCTTAGAGATAACGCGTTTCGGGTAACCCCTCTGTGGAAACGATCCGTTAGATCCCGAGCCTGGATCGAGAAATCATCATCACGAGTACAGTTACGCCTGACGCGTAAAAACTGTCCCGTGGGAACACCCACCTTAGTGTGCCAGGGGTGGAAGCTTGTGAATGCAAGGAGCGAGTTTGTTGCTGTTGGCTTGCGATACAGGCTCGTTGCCAAACCGTTCCCCTGAGGAAAGATCTTCAGATCCAGAAAGGTGATCTCACTGGCAGAAAAAGAATAGGTGAGGTAGATGTTATAGGGATTGCAATTTAAGTTGTTAAAAAAATCAACACAGTCCTCTTCAGTACCTTTCCACAGAATAAAAATATCATCTATAAAGCGGAACCAGGCGTGGACGTGGGTCGCGAATGATAGTGATGGATAGACAAATTTCTCCTCCCACCAGCCAAGAAAGGTGTTCGCATAGGCTGGTGCACATTTCGCGCCCATCGCCACGCCTGATCGCTGTAGATAGTACATCCTATCAAAAAGGAAAAAATTATGGTGGAGAACGAATGTCAGCAGGTCAAGCAAGAAGGAGTCATGGCCTCTATCCATAGAACTGTTTTTATCCAAAAAATAGGCAACCGCCTCAGTCCCTTCCTTGTGTCCGATGTTAGAGTATAGTGACTCTACATCACATGTAACCAGTAGATAATTCTCAGGAAGTTTAATTTGACTACAGATGTCAATAAAATGCGAGGAGTCACGGACAAAAGAGGGAAGAGACGAGGCAATAGGTTGAAGGAAGAAGTCAAGGTACTCACCCGCCCTCTCACACATACTGCCGACACTAGAAACAATGGGTCTACCAGGAGGTCTCTTACTATCCTTATGGATCTTCGGCAGCATGTAAAATGTTGCCGTGACCGGGTTTGCAACCCACAGATACTGTTTTTCTTGTGGGGTGATGATAGAAAACTGCAGGGCCCTGCAGAGAAGCTGTTCGTATTTAGAAAGAAAAATAGAAGTAGGGTCAGACGGAAGTCTTTGATAGTACTGGGTGTTATTAAGCTGTCTTTTGGCCTCAGCCTCATAGAATTGGATAGACCATAACACCACATTGCCCCCTTTGTCTGCCTCCTTGATGGTGAATTCTCTATTATTTTGTAGAGCTGTTAGAGCCTGCTTCTCCTCCATGCTCAGGTTATGAGGGCCACTTACCCGGATAGGCATGGACAGGATGTCTCGCTTGACCACTTCAAAGAATATCTTTATGGCTGGCACTAGGGAAAAGGAAGGTGTTCTGAGCGACTTGTTCTTATGTGGAAACCTTCTTCTATTAGATCCAGATTCATTCTCCTCCAACAATTCCAGCAGATCCTGAAAGGTACGACGTTCATCCAAAGGTATTGTCTGTAGGACATCGGGCCTCCTGTACATGACCTGGAAGGTAAGCTTTCTGCAAAATAGATAATCCTTAATAATGGTAAATTTATCCGCCGAGTGTGTAGGGACAAACGAAAGACCCCTCTGGAGGACCGATAACTCAATCAATGTAAGATTATAATCAGAAAGATTAATTACCTGTAGTGCCATGGAGTCAGTATCCTGATCTGATGTCCCTTGATAGGAGGCTCCCGAATCGCCTATTTCCGCCTGGTTGGATAGTTGTGACGGAAGGGGGATGTGTGACCCCTGTGCCGTGTCAGTTTTCTTTTTACATTTCTTACACTTCCCCCCTCGTCGGGTCCGTGGTCTACCTCGCTCCCGGTGGAAGACAAAAAATCACTTGAATACCCCTCTCCATGAGAGGAAGCAGTAGTCAAAGGTGGGGTATGACCCCTGGTAACCCTAGGGCGACGGGCGTTGCCCACATGCCTCCATTTATAGGCAATCCTCTGCTCAAAGTCCGATTTGTCACGTTGGAACTTCTTGCATTTACGCTAAGTCACCTCAGTTTCATACTTATCAATGGTATCCTTAAGTTTATTTTTGAAAGCCAAAACTTGCCCTTCATCAAAAGTAGCCAGTTGTGTTTCTAATTCTTTAATAGTGGTTTTGATAGAGGTGAAAAGTGATCTATCATGATCAAGTAATAGATTCATAAGAATAGTTGAACATCGTGTTAAGCCCTGTTCCCACAGTAGTTGGAAAGTGTCAGAAGGTTCCCAGGCCGGGAAAATAGGTATACGAAGCCCCCTAGGGACGTAACCTGCTTTTACATATTCGTCCAGACTCCTAATATTCCACCAGAGTCTAACACAAGTTTTGTGAGCCCTCGTTAAATCCGAACATAATGTTGAGAAACCATTATCTAAATTAGTTACGGGAGCCACAGTAGCCCCAAACATACTGGAAGATTTGGCCAACAGAGCTGCCTCCCTAGCCTCCCAGTCCATAGCGGCAACCAACAGAAAGCACACAGAAAGAAGGTATGTATACAATATTATAAATACCGACGACACCACCCAAATAGGTGTGTGCAACCCTAGGAAAAAATGCCCTGGAACACAGGGCTAGAATATCGACATATATTATAAAGAAGTGTGCACTCTAGCCGTATCTAGGAAAAATCTACAGTGTGCAGAGCCAAGTCCAATATAATGAATACCTAAACTAAGCAGAGAAAAGAATGGACTACCAGGAGGCCCGCACCACCAAATATATAGAGAAAATACAAAAACGTTTATTCAAAACTTTATGCGTTGGTTCCCCCCATCTTCCCTTCCTTTATTCCTTGCGCTCAGGCGCAGTTCTTTAGACGCTTGCGCAATGCGACTCAGGACTGAGTCGGCTTTGCTCAGACGCCACTTGTCTCCATGGAGATCGCTCACACTTCCGGTCTGTCCTCCTTCCCTGTACACAGCCAGCGCGCGCCTCCCTACTTCCGCCTCTCATACATCGGCGACACAGCTGTTTGCGCACCGGTAATACCGGTAAGTATAAATGTTTGGTTCAATCACCATTACACCCACTTCCCCTGACGAAGCCGCTGCGGCGGCGATACGCGTGGGGCGTCTTCTACTCACCCCATTTTGCTTGTCCCTATGCCGGATACTTAGGCATGGATATTGGTCCGGGACTTTATGGCTGGATTAGGTGTGGGTATTAGCTCAGTTCCTCTTTGACTCAGCTGAATATACATACATTCTTTGGCGCTATGCTAACCTCCAGGTCTCTAGATTTCCACTCTACCCTTTCATCTAGGCCTTATTAGGGGTTATATGTATTTTTACATTATGCAGCCAATGTGGATTATCATGTTCATGTGGCTTTGTTTTCAGCTGTGACAATTTTGTGGTACTATGTATTGTGCTTTACCCAGTCTATTGCACTTTATATGATATTTGGCCATATATGTTTATATAATTTCTATAGACATTAGTATTTGAGGGTGATTTGTACATGGTAGTGTATTTTAAGTGTTTTTATTTTTGTTTTGTTGTGGTGTTTTGAATAAACGTTTTTGTATTTTCTCTATATATTTGGTGGTGCGGGCCTCCTGGTAGTCCATTCTTTTCTCTGCTTAGTTTAGGTATTCATTATATTGGACTTGGCTCTGCACACTGTAGATTTTTCCTAGATACGGCTAGAGTGCACCCTTCTTTATAATATATGCAGTAAAGTAGCGGACACGTTAATGCACCCATAGACTTCAATTAGTGTAAAGTATCCTAAAGCATGTCCAAATCTGCATGCGTTTGCAATGGTCTGTTAGTATATGATGCACCTTCGAACGTGGACTACCATGTTTTCGGGTCCAGTACGGCGAACGGACAATTAACGGAAGCGTTTGTTCTGCCATAGAACTCTATTGCAAAAGCAGGCAGACGTAATTCTACCAATTTGTACAAATTTTAGCCCTGCGTTGGATTGTGTTCATGAGGGCTTTCTTTGGTTATGTACCCATGATATCATAGCCTGTATGTATGTACATATTTTGTATGAATTATGTTGTGGCCAATGTATGTGGACTAAATACATGGTTTTGTCTGTATACAGATGTCAGATACTGAGGGATCTAAATGCAGCAGCGCGTCTGACACCATCTCCTCTGAAATTGTATAGTCATGAAATCTTTACATAAAAAGTTGAATGGAACTCTAGTGTACTGAGGGGTTTCCCATGCATTTTACGTGAAATCCTTCTTTACATTATAGCTCTGCTCAGTATGGTATTCTGCATAGTGTAATCATGCTTCTGTCTAATATTTTAGGAATCATCTGACTCTTCTTCAGAGCCAAAGAAGAAAACCAGGCCACCCCCCAAAAATAAACTGAACAAAAAGGTAAATGCAAAAAGTGTTGCCTTCTTAACATAAATAGTGATATGAATTGTAACTATATCTTTTTTTAATTGAAGGTTCTGACAAAAAAGAGCTGAACTACCTCCCAGCCTCGGCGTGTTGCATCACCTACTGTTGCAGTGGTAAGCACACAAAGTATATATTTTTGTACAATGTTTTTTTTTTTATCCAATGTAGGATTCCAGCAAAATAACATTAAATCAAACCAACAAATAATGAGTAGAACCGTCTGTTAGGGCTGGCGGAACACACCGAGTAAATAGATGAAGTTATTGGTGCATTCGCAACCCGGGGTCCACTGTGCAGGGGGAACCTGCTGATGGCAAATGGCACTATATGACGGTATATAATCGAACTCTGTTACTTCACAGAGTCACCGACAAAAGAAAGCACTGTGCCCTGTTAGACTCACAGGAGTACACAGCTAACTGCTAAGCTAATAGCAGTCAGTGGTCTTGCAAACACACAAACTCCTCACCGGAGGTGCCGGTATTCTAGGGCTTATTTCAGCCGGGACCCTGAATACATACACACAAAACTCTTCACCAGAGGTGCCGGTATTCTAGGGGCTTATTTCAGCTGGGGCCCTAAATACATACACACAAGACCACACTGGCGCAAAGCACATAACATAGATTGATACTTGCGGATGGCCGTGCTGTCATGAGAACCTTTTATAACTGCAGCAACTACAGGACCTTCCCAGAAGGACAAATGGGAGGCTGCCACAGAAGTTGAGCAACTTCAGGACCTTCCTAGAGGACCAATGGGAGTTGCTGCAGTACCTGAACATGTGTCCCTTGATCTCCAATTAGAGATCTTAACCTGGGAATGCTCAGAAGGGGAAAAGTAGGACTTAGTCCCAAAGATGTCTGCTTGCCACTGAACAGTACTGGCTACAATGGCAGAAGCTGGAAATGCAGCAGTAACCCTTTGCACAGTGTCAGACTGAGCGAGACGTTGGGACCGACGCTTCCGCTGAGCAGGCTCCACTGCGGCAGGAGAAGAATGGGAGACCGCAGCGGAGATGGCTCGAGATTCCCCCTGTGCTGAGGCAAGGACTCGACCTCTAACATTCCCCCCCCCAGGGCCCTCCTCCTTGGACCTCACTACACTCGAAGGCAGCAATGAGCTGCGGAGCCTGAATGTGCTCAGCAGGCTCTCAGGACCATAACCCTTCCAGTCCACCAAATAAAATTTTTTGCCACGTACCACCTTGCACCCCAAAATAGCGTTCACCTCCTAATCATCTGTAGACTAAACCGATGTCCCAGCAGATGACTCGGAAAACCGGGACATGTATACGGGCTTCAAGAGGGACACATGAAAGATGTCGGTGATACCCAGGAGTGGCGGAAGGGCCAGACGGTAGACCACAGGGTTAACCTGTTCGAGGACCTTGATGGGTCCCAAGTAGCGAGGTGCAAACTTAGTGGACTCAACTCACAGCCTGATGTTATGGGCAGAGAGCCACACTAAGTCGCCAGGAGCAAAGGTCGGAGTGGGGTGCCGATGTGTATTGGCGGGGCGCCGATTTGCATCGGCGGAGGACCTCATTTTCTCCTTGGAGGCCTGAATGGCACCCTGAGTGCGGTCCCAAATGTCCCATGCCTCCACAGCCCAGTCTGCCACCCTGCAGTCAGCGGAAGACATGGGCATAGGCACAGGAAACCGCAGATGCTGACCATAGTTGAGGAGGAATGGGGTCTGTCCAGTGATGTAAGCTACGGCATTGTTCAGCGCAAACTCCGCCCATGATAGCAAGGATGCCCAGTCATTCTGCCTGGCTGAGACAAAATGTTCAAGATATGTGACCATGTCTGGTTGGCCCTCTCTACTAATGCATTCGTCTCGGGATGATATGCAGAAGAGAGATTCAACTCAATGCTGAGAAGACGACAACGCTCTCTCCAGAACCAAGATGCAAACTGGGGACCCCGGTCACTGACAATTTTGTCTGGCATACAGAGTAGGTGGAAGATGTGTTTTATAAACAACGCTGCCAAGGCCTGTGCAGAAGGTAGCCGTGGAAGCGGCACCAAGTGCACCATTTTAGAAAAAAAGTTGGTGATAACCCAAATAATGGTGCAGCCACGAGACTTGGGTAAGCCCACCACAAAGTCCATCCCAACCATCTCCCAGGACCTGTCTGCCACCGGCAAGGGATAAAGTAACGCAGCTGGCCATTGTCATGGAGACTTATTTTTGGCACAGGAGACACACGCCCGAATATAATCTCCGATGTCACGGACCATATGCCGCCACCAGTAAGTCCTCGCCAGCAGCTCAGATGTCTTCTTTGTCCCAAAATGTCCACCCACCCTGGAGGAATGAGCCCAAGAGAGAACCTCTGGTCGCAAATTCGTAGGTACAAAAGTGTTGCCCGGAGGCACTGACTCTAGCGAAACCGGAGCTATGGTTCTCAGGCTCTCAGAAGGGACAATAAGCCGAGGTTCCCCTTCCTCCTTCTCAGAAGACACAGCGGAGCAAGAGAGAGCATCAGCACGAATGTTCTTCTCCCCAGAGAGAAAATGGAGGGTGAAGTGGAACCGGGAGAAGAACAAGGACCATCTGGCCTGACGAGAATTTAGCCGCTGGGCTGTTTGTAAGTATACCAAATTTTTGTGGTCAGTAAAGACTTGGAAGGGAAAGCGAGCCCCCTCCAAAAGATGTCTCCACTACGAAAAGGCCAACTTCATTGCTAGCAACGCCCTGTTCCCGATGGAATAATTCCTCTCCGCTGGTGTGAAGGTCTTGGAGAAGAAGAAGCAAGGATGCTTCCGACCTTGAGCATCCTTTTGGAAGAGGACTGCTCCAGCACCAACAGATGAGGCATCCACCTCCAATATAAATGGCTTATCAACATCGAGACGATGTAGGATGGGAGCACTAGCAAAATGAGACTTAATGGAAGTGAAAGCCTTGGAGACCTATTCAGACCACAATTTGGGATTTGCTCCCTTCTTGGTGAGGGCTACCAAGGGAGCTACTAAAGTTGAGAAGTGGGGAATGAACTGGCTATAGTAATTAATGAACCCCATGAAGTGCTGCACTGCTTTAAGAGAATGGGGTTCTTGCCAGTCCATCACAGCCTGTAATTTGGCAGGATCCATTGCCAATCCCTGGGCGGAGATGATATAGCCCAGGAAAGGTAAAGACTCCTGCTCAAACATACACTTCTCCAACCTTGCATAGAGGGAATTTGCCCATAAGAGGTCCAAGACTCTGCAAACATCTCTCCGGTGGGAGTCATTAGCTGGAGAGAAGATGAGAATATCATCCAGATAGACTACGACCAAGGTGGAGAGCATATCCCGGAAGATATCGTTAATAAAGTCTTGGAAAACAGCTGGGGCATTACAGAGCCCGAAGGGCATCACCAGATATTCATTCATAGTGCCTATCCCTGGTATTAAAAGCCTTCTTCCATTCGTCCCCCTCACGGATGCGAATCAGGTTATAAGCACCCCGCAGATCTAATTTAGTAAATACCCTTGCTCCCCGTAGCCTATCATAGAGCTCAGAAATCAGGGGCAATGGGCACTTATTCTTAACGGTGATGACGTTAAGACCCCTGTAATTTACGCATGGAAGTAATTCTCCGTTCTTCTTCTGCATGAAGAAGAACCCCGCCCCTGCAGGTGATACTGACTTCCTAATGAACACTCTTGCCAAATTCTCCTAGATGTATTGGGACATAGCCTCCGTTTCCGGGAGAGAGAGGGGATAGACCCATCCCCGGGGAGGTTCTGCTCCAGGCATGAGATTAATAGGACAGGGCGGTGAGGCGGAAGGGTCTTCACAGCCTTTTTGGAGAACACATCTGCATAGGACCAATAGCACTTGGGAAGGGAAGTAAGATCTGCGGGTATCTCTGTAGTGGTAACCTGTAAGGTTGAGCGAAACGGATCAGAAAATTCAAAAATCGCCAACTTTCGGCAAAGTTGGGTTTCATGAAACCCGAAAATACTGTAACTCGCCCAGAAGGAGAGAATGTCCACGTTCCGGGGACTCGAGGGTACCAGGTACAGGCTAAAGGCAAGTTCGGCACGTAGCGGAATTTTTTGAATATTGTTTTAAATACCATAACAAAAAGTTACTAATGAGGATTCTTAGAAGGCACTTTTTAATTCTCGCCCAGACGGGGCACAGAAGGTGATCATATCCGGGGCAGGGTTCTAGTCCTGCTTCTCCACATGCCCCTGATTCTGTCACACCAGGGTTTGGCTTCGTTTTAGATGTGTGTTTTTTTTTTTTTTTTTTTTTTTTGTGTGTGTGTTTGTTTCATGCTTTTATTACGGAATTTTGATCTTTTTCGGTCGAGGCGTGGAACCATTCTCAGCTTTTATCAATCCGTTTTCATGATAACCTGAATCCCTTTTAAGTATCTTGATCTGTTGCTTGGCCATCACAGGTAAGGGAAGCCTCTTCTTAGAAGCTTGTTCTTTACAGCACTCCCGCCAACGACGCAACTGGAAGTGGATGAATCGCCACATCATCCAGGTCTGCGACACGCACATCAAAAGCAACACAATCATCCTGAAAAGTAATGTATTGAAGTTGCCTTTGTCCGGGTTGAAAGTGTGGATCTCCGCTCTAGCAAGTCCAAACCCGATCGTCAAGACAGAAAGGGTTAAAGTAAACAGCCGGGTGACTACAAACACCACCGCCCAGGCATTAAAAAGCTTTTGATTGTTTTCATCAGTAAAGTAGAAAAGCCGCGCGACATGGAAGAGGAACTCGGCCACCGCCTGCAGCAAGAGCAAAATCAACCCCAAACGGGTTAAATTGAGTAAATACGCGCCTCCTATATGAAGTAGATACAGTACAATATACTGGAGCTGCCGAGGAATTTCCTCATTCTTTACTTTTTGGAAATATAATTCTGGCAGGGCGTGCAGCCAATACGCCAGCTGGCACAGGTAGAAAAACTTCACTTGAAATGGTAGATACACATGAGGATAACTTTCCCATAGGGTCTTTGGATTGGATAAATAACCTTCCGTGGCTGCAACATAGAGACCCCAAAACATGGAGGTCATATGAAATGCCGCCAGCTGCCCAGACTCATTAAAGCGGCTTTGTTTTACCTTTGACAGGTGGAGGCGCCGGTTAATTTTATCTAGGACATACTCCTGGACGATGGCGTGTAGAATGATTGTGATGATAATGTAGAACAATATGGTGACCAGATCCTTGGCCCCATAGTGATAGTAGACAATCTCGCCATCGAGAGACTGGAGGCTGCTGTTATACTGAGGTAAGATGAAGATAAAGGCAGTTTTAGCGGTGACCTCAAACATGAGACCGATGAGGACGCACAGGACGAAGAAGAAGCCGATGTCCGCATGATTGTGGATGACAAACTCCTGGCTGAAGATGGGGTAACTTTTCCTTCTTCTGAAAGCCATAACGTCCCAGGAATCTGCCGCCCCCTCCCTGCTCCTCTCTCCACTCTTCCTCCACTCACTCTCCCCTCACTCACTTTCATGAAACCCGACCCGATCCTAGTGTGGGATCGGCCATGAGGTCGGCGATCTTCGCGCCAAAGTCGCATTTCGTATGACACTTTCAGCGCCATTTTTCAGCCAATGAAGGAGGACGCAGAGTGTGGGCAGCGTGATGACATAGGTCTCGGTCCCCACCATCTTAGAGAAGGGCATGACAGTGATTGGCTTGCTTTCTGCGGCGTCACAGGGGCTATAAAGGGGCGTGCATGCCGACCGCCATCTTAATTCTGCCGATCGTAGCATAGGGAGAGGTTGCCGCAGCTGCATCAGAAGAAGGGATATAGTTAGGGAGGGAAGATTAAGCCCCGAAACTGCTTGTGCTATAGCGATTTCCACTGTCCAACACCACCATTTGTTTGCAGGGACAGTGGAGGCTATATTTTTGTGCATCAGCTCTGTAGCTTATTAGGCTGCCTTATAAGGCTCCCTGATAGCTGCATTGCTGTTTGCACACCACTGTGCAAACCACCTGCTTTTTTAAAAGCAAAAATCCTGTTGCTCCTTTCTGCACAGTTATCTTGTTTATTTGTCCACACTTTTGTGTGCAGCAGTCCTTTTTATTGCTGCTATTTTTATCCTGAGATCATTGTAGGGAGATTGAAATTGTACTACAGTCCTTGTATTTTTTCATATATCTTCCAGCCACTTTCTGCCACTTAGATTTCGTTGTTTTATACACTGGGCCTGAGTTTTGGGTCAGTCTCCCCCCAAAAAAGGAAGTTTCAAATTCTCACAAAGTGGATCTACTGCAATCCTGTTAGTTTCCTGTATGTCAGCCAGACACTTACTGCCACTTAGATTGCGTTGAAATATACACTGGGCCTGAGTTTTGGGTCAGTCTCCCCCCAAAAAAGGGGAGATTCAAATTCTCACAAAGTGCATCTCCTGCAGTCCTGTTAGTTTGGTGTATGTCAACCAGCCACTTTCTGCCACTTAGATTGCATTGTTATATACACTGGGCCTGAGTTTTGGGTCAGTCTCCCCCCAAAAAAGGAAGTTTCAAATTCTCACAAAGTGGATCTACTGCAATCCTGTTAGTTTCCTGTATGTCAGCCAGCCACTTACTGCCACTTAGATTGCGTTGAAATATACACTGGGCCTGAGTTTTGGGTCAGTCTCCCCCCAAAAAAGGGGAGATTCAAATTCTCACAAAGTGGATCTACTGCAGTACTGTTCATTTGTGTATGTCAACCAGCCACTTTCTGCCACTTAGATTGCATTGTTATATACACTGGGTCTGAGTTTTGGGTCAGTCTCCCCCCAAAAAAGGGAGTTTCAAATTCTCACAGAGTGGATCTACTGCAGTCCTGTTAGTTTGGTGTATGTCAGCCAGCCACTTTCTGCCACTTAGATTGCGTTGTTATATACACTGGGCCTGAGTTTTGGGTCAGTCTCCCTCCAAAAAAGGGAGTTTCAAATTCTCACAAAGTGGATCTACTGCAGTCCTGTTAGTTTGGTGTATGTCAGCCAGCCACTTTCTGCCACTTAGATTGCGTTGTTGTATACACTGGTACACTGGGCCTAAGTTTTGGTTCAGTCTCCCCCCCAAAAAAGGGAGTTTCAAATTCTCACAAAGTGGATCTACTGCAGTCCTGTTAGTTTGGTGTATGTCAGCCAGCCACTTTCTGCCACTTAGATTGTGTTGTTATATACACTGGGCCTGAGTTTTTGGTCAGTCTCCCCCCAAAAAGGGAGTTTCAAATTCTCAACAAGTTTTTATACACCTTCTACCTTGTTTTACACTACCATATAACGGTTGTTATTTTGGTTAGATTTTCCAAAAAATGAGGAAGTCTCGTGGAAGAGGCTGTGGGCTGTGGTTGCCAGCTGGTACTATACACATAAGGATGAATGACCTCGGGGAGATCAAAACATCCAACACCACGGAGACACCATCACGTGTTTCTCAACGCAGTGATCCAGAACACTGCCCCCATCCCTTATGGGAAATATGCAAATGCATGTAGAAAAGCCGCGTAGACACCATCACGTGCTTCTCAACGCAAGCAATAAATAGCCAGGTCATTCACCGGAAGGAACAACCACGGGAAGGGCAGCATCCAAAAAGGAAAACCACCTATGCCAAAACATGGTATCCATCCACAGACAGCTGTTTCGGGGTATTTGCCCCTCATCAGTGTGGAGTAGGAAACTGGCTATTAGGAGCAGTGCCTAGTAAAAGGACTATAAACATAAGGATGAATGACCACGGGGAGATCAAAACATTCAAAACCGCGGAGACACCATGACGTGTTTCTCAACGCAGTGATCCAGAACACTGCCCCCATCCTTTATGGGAAATATGCAAATGCATGTAGCAAAGCCGCGGAGACACCATCACGTGTTACTCAACGCAAGCAATAAATAGCCAGGTCTTTTACCTGATGAGGGGCAAATACCCTGAAACAGCTGTCTGTGGATGGATACCATATTTTGGCATAGGTGGTTTTCCTTTTTGGATGTTGCCCTTCCCGTGGTTGTTCCTTCCTGGTGAAGGACCTGGCTATTTATTGCTTGCGTTGAGAAACACGTCACGGTGTCTCAGCGTCTTTTCTACATGCATTTGCTAGCTGGTACTGATATGGGTGGTGGTGGTGGTGGTGCATCTGGTGATAGTGGCAAAAGCACAATAGCACCTAAGGCTGGAGGTGTTGAGCCAGCATCAACGTCTGGCTACACAAGGCCTCGAAGGCTCCTTTTTCTGGGAGTAGGAAAACGGCTTTTAAAGCCGGAGCAGCAGTAAAAAGTTTTGGCTTTCATTGCTGACTCAGCCTCTAGCTCTTTTGCCACTTTTCAGCAAGTTCCAAATATAAAAGCAGCGAGTCGTCAGTGGAAGCTCCCGGTCAGGAACAAGACGTTTCCTTGTGTCCTCCATCCAAACCAAAAGTGAAGGATGCATCAGGCGACACTACAGGTTACTCCATGGAGCTCTTTACACATACCATGCCTGGGTTAGAACGGGAAATTGTTAACTGCCCATTACAAGATGAATCGGACATGGAGTGCATTGATGCACAGCCACAGCTAGATTATAATGCTGTTCAATTGAGTCAGATCACTACATTGCCCTCGCAGTGTACTGAGCCAGAATCTGACCCTGATAAGACTATGGTACCCCCATCCCGAACACACACGGTGACAGAGAGGAAGGTGCACATGACATTGAAGAGGAGGTGATATATGACCCAGTTGTTGACCCAGATTGGCAGCCATTGGGGGAACAGGGCGCGCGGCGCGGCCAGTAGCTCTGAAGCGGAGGAGGATGATCTGCAGCAGCCATCTACATCGCAACAGCTGTCATCTGGCTGGCCTGTATCAGGCCAAAAACGTTTGTCAAAAACAAAAACAGTTTTAGGACAGAGTGGCCATCTGGTGAAAGTAGCACAGCATGCAATGCCTGAAAAGGTATTCCATAGTAGGAAGAGTGCAGTGTGGGAATTTTTTAACCAAGATCCGAATGATCAGTCAAAAGTTATCTATAATAAAAGCTCAAAGACCTTTAGCAGAGGGAAGAATCTTCAAAATTTAAATACAACGTGCATGCTTAGACATTTAACTAGCATGCACTTGCAAGCCTGGACTAACTACCAAACGTCCTGTACCGTTGGTGCACCTGCTCAGAATAAAGGTAGTCAGCAACGCTACATTGCTTCCCTCACTGTAAGCCCACTGGTTAGAACACCACCTGCAGCAAATGTGGAGGTATCGTCGCAAGGCCAAAGCAGTCAGGGAATCACAAGGTTATTGGTAGGAAACACTGTATGTAGGCCAACATTGAGAATACCATCACCAACCCTCTCTCAATCCGCCATGTCAACCACCACCACCACCACCGCTAGTTCCACCATATGCACCTCCCCAGTCCAGCTCACCCTACATGAGACTCTTGTTAGGAAAAGAAAGTACTCATCCTCTCATCCGCGTACACAGGGTTTGAACGCCCACATTGCTAGACTAATCTCGTTAAAGATGATGCCCTACCGGTTGGTTGAAAGCGAAGCTTTCAAAGCCCTGATGGCCTACGCAGTACCATGCTATGACCTACCCAGTCGACACTTCTTTGTGAGAAAAGCCATCCCAGCCCTCCACCAGCATGTCAAAGACCTCATTGTCCATGCACTCAGGCAATCAGTCAGTAGAAAGGTGCACCTCACAACAGATGCATGAACCAGTAGGCATGGCCAGCGACATTACGTGTCCATCACCGCACACTGGGTTAATGTGGTGGATGCAGGGTCCACAGGGGACAGCCATAGTGGGACAGTTCTGCCTAGCCCACGGTCTAGGAAACAGTTGGCTGTAGGCGATCGCCACCCCTCCTCCTCCTCCAGAAGCGAAAGCTCGTCCACAGAGCACAGTCGCATGACCACTCCATCCGCAGCTGCCAGTGTTCCACATGAGGTGTCCCATTATCGAACAGCTAGTGGTAAGCATCAGCAGGCTGTGATAGAACTGAAGTGTTTGGGCGACAACAGACACACCACGGAAGTACTGGCCGAGTACTTGCAGCAACAAACTCAGTCATGGCTGGGCAGTGTACATCTTGAGGCAAGCAAGGTAGTCAGTGATAACAGAAGGAATTTTATGGCTGCCATAGCCCTTTCAGAACTGAAACACATACCTTGCCTGTCTCACACCTTGAACCTGGTGGTGCAGTGCTTCCTCAAAAATCATCCAGAGTTACCAGCCCTGCTCCTGAAGGTGTGAAGACTTTGCTCGCACATCCGCCGGTCACCCGTACACTCCAGCCATATGCTGAACCATCAGCGATCGCTGAATCTTCCCCAGCAGTGCCTAATAATCAACATTGCAACAAGGTGGAACTCCACACTGCACATGGTTCAGAGGCTGTGCGAACAGAGGCGTGCTGTGTTTAATTTGTGGAAGGATACACATACACGGGCAGGCAGTTGGATGGCAGACATGGAGTTGTCTGGTGTGCAGTGGTCGAAGCTCCAAGACCTCTGTCAAGTCCTTCAGTGTTTTGAGGAATTTACATGGCTGGTAAGTGCAGACGATGCCATCATAAGCATGAGCATCCCACTAATGCATCTGCTGATGCAAAGTTTGACGCACATTAAGGAGCTGGCGTCTGCAGCCGAGGAGGAGGGAAGCCTTGATGACAGTCAGCCATTGTCAGCTCAGGGAACTCTCCTGGACGAGGTGGCGGGGATGAATGGGGATAAATATTTATGGGAGGAGGATGCTTCTCAGGGGGCAATAAAAACTGGTGGCATTGCAAGGTCAGGTACAGGGTTTTTGCGAAACACATGTGATGTTGATTTGCAAGAAAGTGCTCCTCAACCCAGCACAAGCAGTGAATTGACACCTGGAACATTGGCCCACATGGCTGAGTATGCCTTGCATATCCTAAATTGGAACCTCCGCATTATCAAAATGATGACCGATGACGATTACTGGTTGGCCTCCCTCCTGGATCCACGATATAAAGGAAAATTACAAAATATCATGCCACATGAGAACCTTGAGCAAATATTGGCTACCAAACAAGCAACTCTTGTAGACCGTTTGGTTCAGGCATTGTGATGGTTCTCACACGAGCCGTAGGGGGCAACATGGCAGAGGTGTTAAAGGTGCAAAAATCCGAAGTGGCGTTGGACAGAGGGGTTTTATGACCAGGTTGTGGAGTGATTTCGCAATGACCGTTGACACGACAGGTACTGCTGCATCGATTCAAAGTGACAGGAGGCAGCATTTGTCCAGTATGGTTACGAACTACTTTTCCTCCCATATTGATGTTCTCCCTCACAGGTCATTCCCCTTTGATTACTGGGCATCTAAAATAGACACCTAGCCTGAATTGGCAGAATATGTATTACAGGAGCTCGCTTGCCCTGCTTCTATTGTGGTATCAGAAAGAGTCTTCAGTGCTGCTGGTTCAATACTGACTGAAAAAAGGACACGTCTGGCTACCCAGAATGTTGATGATCTAACCTTCATTAAAATGAACCAATCATGGATTTCAAATTATTTTGCCCCACCTTCTCACCTTCTATATGCTTAGAAAAATGCTTGAACTGCTGTCTACCCTTTCTTTCTGAATGTTGATGGGCATCTGTGACCTGTAATTAACCAGTACAATGTACTTTCAAGCTAACTTCTTGTCACATCAGCAGAGTGTCCTGTACATGGTCAAAAGCACATATCCTATTAGCATTCTATTAAAAGTCTCTGTCAATGTCAGGGTACGATGAGCATTTTAACTTGTTACCAATATACAGAGCAGCTGCTGTAACCACGCCTCTGGCCCTGACTGACACTGGCTTTGCATTGGGTCTGGTTGTCAGTCAGGGACGAGGGTTACAGCCACCTCTCTGTATACTCAGAACAGGGATTGAACCAGCATAGGCGCTGCCCCATGACTAAAAAAGGATGCAGCCAGAGAGAATAAAGTTCACTTTCTCCCCATTGGATGGGCTCCCGGCAGGTTAGTAGCGCTATTAACCTGCAGATTATCCACATATATATAGATCAATAGCATTTTTTCTGGTGACAGGCTTTCTTTAATGTTCCATCTTTTATTCTACCCTTGTAAAAACTCCTTAAACAGGATATTTCACCAGTTTTAGTACACTTAACTAATTATTTCCTAGAATAGTGGCTACACAGTTGAATAAAAAGTTTAGATTTCTTATTAACACTGAAACCAAGGGCGATGGTCTGACATTCTCTGGGGGCATGCTCTTAATCCCCTCTCATTACCCCCTATGATGCTTCCTGGCTATCATAGCTTTGCCTCAGACAGGGGACAAAGTCAAAGTACCCAGAAATAAATGTATGCTAACATCCCCTGGGTTTTAGTGGAAAATAGAATCTAAACTTTACAAGGTAATAAGAAGATGGGAAATTAAAAAATAAAAATTAATGTTTTATTCTGCTTGGCATCCAACATTCCATGATGTAGTCAGTTTAACATACTCAAACTAGAGAAAAGCCATCTTTAAGAGATGATGAGTCAAGATGACAACTTCTTTATGACTACTTCTTTAGTTGTGCCATTTAACTAGAATGTTAGATACTAAATATGTTAACTGTTATGCTTTGATCATTGTTTTGCAGTTTTACTTTGCTGATCCATTCTAGTTATGAGATTAAAAGCCTCAGCTTTTTTTTTGTTGTTGACTAAGTTTGTAAGTGAGACAATTGCCTGATGATTCCTGGGTGACGCACGTCTGATTGAAGGAGACAGGTATAAGGATATGGTTACCTTTATTATCATTTTACTGTGTATACAAAAACAAATATTATGGTGTCTAGGTGTCAGTCATACCTACTTGTATTAAATCAATTTTAGCATTTATGCTGTAGATTATCATAAAGATATTGCTATGGTAACATGCCTTTCTTTCCCTTTCCGCTAATTGCTATAACACAACCACCAGCGACATTCTTTGAATTTCTAATGAGTGTATGAAAAGAAAGTGCATCCTTACTTATCCCTCAACAGATGAATATCAAGCAGAAGATCTATTTAAATAGCCCCATAAACATCTAGATATGTTCTAGCATAAAAAAGGGAGATTTTCTTGGAAATACGTACTTGTTAGCGATATTATGAAGTAATATTTTATTAATCGTTTTTAGTAGAAGTAATTATTGATTCATATTATGAACTGTTTGACAGCAAGGACAACGTTTCCTTATTAAAGTTGACTCTTTGGCAATTCAACTAAATATATCTTTTGAAATGACGAATTTCAACAAGAATACAATCTGTTTTCAGTCTGTGGAATAAAAAATCTATTTCGTATTCATACTTTTAATATATTACGATATGAGCCATAACATGTACAGTAACTAAACAGTAAAGTTTAACTCTACATATCCCTGTAAAATATACTTAAAAGGAAAAACACTTTGTGCAAAGTTTCCCTATAATGTTATTCTCATATTGACTGTGGAGAGAAACATTGGAAACATTGGTTGGTTCAGCTGGTGAGAAAACTGTAGGACACTTTTAGAACCTTGTGCATAATTCTAATTAATTGGACCCATGCATGAGAGTTTTCAGATGTTAGATGGTTGCCTTAGTAATTGTAAAGCCCGGGTTATTTTCTTTGTCTTTCCATTTTAAGGGGACACAAAGGGCAACATCAGCAGCCAAGTAAAAGACTCTTATCATCCGAATCATAGATATGTGAATTTGATGTATATGTTTAGGAATTGTAGATATGTGAACTGAAGTTGTATACATCGATCCAATATTTTCCTAGACATTCTGTTAATAATTAAATTGAGGAACATAATAGCTTATACCCAGTGATAAGTGGTTGTTAGCAAAAAACATAAGAAAACCAGATTATAAAAGTAGTTGTTCGACAACCAAATCATATTGAGTTGCATAGTCAGACTTGGCTCAAACCACTCCCTGGTGTTCCCCCTGATGCTCACTCTTTCACACCAGGGATAAATCCTGATTAGATCAAATTAATTACCTGTTCATGTTTAATTCATGCCTAGTATAGAGGAGATCAGTTTCTTTTAACCAGTGGACAAACCATGTGGACAAACCTTGTTTGTCTCTAAGGTGCATTGCAGGGCGCTCTCAAGCTGTAGGCAGCTATCTGTACTATTGCACACTAGAAACATAGTGCTACAACTTGGTACCAAGCTTAAAATAATATCAATAGCGGCTAATATTAGAATAAAAGTCATGTAGTTAATAGGCATTTAATGTTTTGGTTGAGTTAATACCACCAGTTATATTTTATGGTTAATGAAAATAATATAGATTACCACTCTGAAAAAGTCAAGATTGAGTTAAAAATAAGTAAAAATGAGTGGACGTACAAATTTTGTTCACTGGTGGTAAGTATAATGAGAGTCGCTTGAAGATCCCAAATTTTAACATTTATAATCAAAAGTTATCCCAACTTACAATGTGCCATTTATAATATTGGTGTCTTCTGTTGTAGAAAAAGAAATCTTTTGGTCTTGTCAGACACCCGGACCCAAGTGCCACTATTACTTCAACACTGCCTGGGTCCATTCTTTATAAATAGTGTCATATGGTGGTACAGTAGATACCACTGTTGCCTTGTAGCACTTGGGGTCCTGGGTTCAAATTCCACCAAGGACAACATCTGTTAACCTCTGTTAGCAATAAAGCTCACTTTATAAATAATGATACATACGATGATAATGATCATATGATAATGATAATATACAATACAGACCAAAAGTTTGGACACACCTTCTCATTTAAAGATTTTTCTGTATTTTCATGACTATGAAAATTGTACATTCACACTGAAGGCATCAAAACTATGAATTAACACATGTGGAATTATATACTTAACAAAAAAGTGTGAAACACCTGAAATTATGTCTTATATTCTAGGTTCTTCAAAGTAGCCACCTTTTTCTTTGATGACTGCTTTGCACACTCTTGGCATTCTCTTGATGAGCTTCAAGAGGTAGTCACCGGAAATGGTTTTCAACTCAAAGGTGTGCCCTGTGAGGTTTAGTAAGTGGGATTTCTTGCCTTATAAATGGGGTTGGGACCATCAGTTGTGTTGTGCAGAAGTCTGGTGGATACACAGCTGATAGTCCTACTGAATAGACTGTTAGAATTTATATTATGGCAAGAAAAAAGCAGCTAAGTAAAGAAAAACAAGTGGCCATCATTACTTTAAGAAATTAAGGTCAGTCAGTTTGAAAAATTGGGAAAACTTTGAAAGTGTCTCCAAGTGCAGTGGCAAAAACCATCAAGCGCTACAAAGAAATTGGCTCACATGAGGACCGACCCAGGAAAGGAAGACCAAGAATCACCTCTGCTTCTGAGGATAAGTTTATCCAAGTCACCATCCTTAGAAATTGCAGGTTAACAGCAGCTCATTTTAGAGACCAGGTCAATGCCACACAGAGTTCTAGCAGCAGACACATCTCTACAACAACTGGTAAGAGGAAACTTTGTGCAGCAGGCCTTCATGGTAAAATAGCTGCTAGGAAACCACTGCTAAGGACAGGCAACAAGCACAAGAGATTTGTTTGGGCTAAAGAACACAAGGAATAGACATTAGACCAGTGGAAATTTGTGCTTTGGTCTGATGAGTCCAAATTTGAGATCTTTGGTTCCAACCACCGTGTCTTTGTGCAACACAGAAAAGGTGAACGGATGGACTCTACATGCCTGGTACCCACCGTGAAGCACAGAGGAAGAGGTGTGATGGTGTGGGGATGCTTTGCTGGTGACACTGTTGGGGATTTATTCAAAATTGAAGGCATACTGAACCAGCATGGTCACCACAGCATCTTGCAGTGGCATGCTATTCCATCCAGTTTGCAATTAGTTGGACTATCATTTATTTTTTAACAGGACAATGACCCCAAACACACCTCCAGGCTGTGTAAGGGCTATTTGACCAAGAAGGAGAGTGATGGGGTGCTACGCCAGATGACCATGTTTGGGGTGAGTTGGACCGCAGAGTGAAGGCAAAAGGGCAAACAAGTGGTAAGAATCTCTGGGAACTCCTTCAAGATTGAAACCCGTCTCAGAATTAGCTTTTGCTGCATGGCTTGGAGGAGAGGTGTTTATATGAGGAGATTGGAGGAGTTATCTGTGACTGTTGTGTGGTTTATTGGGTTGATGCGCTGTGGTAAAATACAGCACCCCTCTTCCTTGGGTGGGTAAGAGAACAGAGGGAGGGCTGATTCAGGAGATAAGGCAAGGGTGGCGGCCCTTGCATTTTCACCTTCAGAAGTATCCAAGGGAATAGGGCGAGGTAGGCACCCCCTAGTGTTAGCGACAGGGATGGAGCCCTTGTGCCTGGTCACTCGACAGCTGAGTCATGACAGATGCCCCTTGGAGCTCCCAATATGTAAAATTTGTAATGAAGCGTCATCCCGAGTTACCATGTGCCATTTATAATACTGGTGACCTCCAAAGACATACTGATAAGTAATTTATATTATGAGCCCCAATAAGGACAGTGATGATGAAGTCTACAAAGTGTTGTGGAATATAGCCAAGTAAAATAAATAAATAATGAAGAGAAACATATATTGTAGAGTGTATTTATGTTATAATTTTATTCCTCATTATTCTGGAATAAGTTGTCCATAGAAATGAAAACAAGGTGACTTTTAGCCTATATACTGACACTTTTTATAGTTTAACTATATAATTGCACCACTACTTACCCAGCAATTATAATACAATACAATGTATTATAATGTGGCAGAGGGACGCTGAGGAGAGATCACACCACATAATTGCGGGTAATGTGTACTTGTTCCCTTTATGCCAACTTTGGCACGTATTACTTTAGATATGGGGGCTTCCCACTAAGTGTACTATATGTGTCATTATTACAGCACAGGATAGTCTAAATTTTATACAGGAATATACTATATACCATATGGTCCATATTGATTATGGAATTTTTTCCCATTAGACCCATATGTATATGTGGGGTATTTAGCCTCCCTTTATTAAGCATCACCGCAGTATTACAAGACTTGGTGGCTCTCCTATGGTGATGTCCCTCTTTTTAGTGGATTCTGCACCTTTTTTTTAATTTTTTTTGTTTATTTTTGTTATTGGATGCTTATGTATGTCTTATCTATTGTGTAATAAACTATATTTTATCTAGAAAGTACCTTTTGTTTTGGGATTTGCTTTGTAGTATAATCACCAAAAAATATGTGATTTATGGTCCAGCAATTATAATGTAACCTATTTGATTGTGTTTTATTTTTCTTGGTTTTAGTTTCTAAATAAATAGTGAAACATAGGCTTATAATATCAGGTGCCAATTTGGCCAGCACTGGTCAACTCAGGATATGCAAAACTAATTCAATATTTGCATGGAATATTTATCAACATTGAAGCCTTTTATGTGCATTTCCAGGAACCCAAGGTCAGATACTGAGTAAATGCATTCTCTTTGAAAATCAATCTCCTTCACATTGTCCTATTTGTTTTATTTACTGGAAACACAACAATAAGTGAGCACTTTACATTCAACAGAATGTAGAAGTAACTAGCAAATGTGTCAAATACAACATGCTTCAAAGAAGAGTTTATTGTGTCAGTTGTCATTATTTCCTAACAAGATAATCTTTTTTCACTGTATATTCATACACTGGAATGGGAAGAAGTAGTAGTACCTTACATGGCATACTGTATATATCAGGTTTTTAATTACATTTTTTCATTATTTTTGCAGTTGTTTTTTGTAGGAAAGTATAAAAAATAATATTGTAAATATTGCATTTTTCACACTAGCAACCGGGGCTATTGTAGACTAATACTTCTTTTGTGAAATAAACAGGTTTCTGCTAATAACCAAGAAAAATTATCTTTCACAATTGGTGCAGAATCCAACCAGAGGAGCAGCACTTTTAGACCTAATACTATCTAATAGACCTGACAGAATAACAAATCTGCAGGTGGTCGGGCATCTAGGAAATAGCGACCACAATATTGTACAGTTTCACCTGTCTTTCACTAGGGGGACTTGTCAGGGAGTCACAAAAACACTGAACTTTAGGAAGGCAAAGTTTGACCAGCTTAGAGATGCCCTTAATCTGGTAGACTGGGACAATATCCTCAGAAATAAGAATACAGATAATAAATGGGAAATGTTTAAGAACATCCTAAATAGGCAGTGTAAGCGGTTTATACCTTGTGGGAATAAAAGGACTAGAAATAGGAAAAACCCAATGTGGCTAAACAAAGAAGTAAGACAGGCAATTAACAGTAAAAAGAAAGCATTTGCACTACTAAAGCAGGATGGCACCATTGAAGCTCTAAAAAACTATAGGGAGAAAAATACTTTATCTAAAAAACTAATTAAAGCTGCCAAAAAGGAAACAGAGAAGCACATTGCTAAGGAGAGTAAAACTAATCCCAAACTGTTCTTCAACTATATCAATAGTAAAAGAATAAAAACTGAAAATGTAGGCCCCTTAAAAAATAGTGAGGAAAGAATGGTTGTAGATGACGAGAAAAAAGCTAACATATTAAACACCTTCTTCTCCACGGTATTCACGGTGGAAAATGAAATGCTAGGTGAAATCCCAAGAAACAATGAAAACCCTATATTAAGGGTCTGAGGTCTAAAGTGCCAAAAAAGGATAATACTGAATAGTAGGTACAACATACAAAGAAAATAAAATAAAGGATGGAGATACAATGTATGGGTACTCACTGGTAGGAAAAAAATGGTAGGCGTATAATGAGATGATAGCTGGTGTATGCAGCTGTAGGACTTGAAGCTGGTAGATGAAATTCCTTGTACAGAAGAGTCTGCATACAATAGGCAGTGCACTGGAAATGGGTAGCAGACAAAAAATAAATAATAAATAATAAATAAATAACTAGAGGTTGCTGCCTGATGGGAGGTATATAAGAGCAATGTGATCTACCGTGCCTAAATGAAAGTGTATAAATACTCCGTCCAAGGTAGTCAACAATGCACAATAAAAAATATAAAATAAAATCAAAAAGCACACTTACTAGTAGATGTGCCTGGGCAGGACCCAAGGTAGGCAATGCAGCTGCACAAAGGTGCGGGGCTATGGTGAGCCGCCGGGGTGCGGGGCTGGATGAGTGCCGACGATGGAGAGAGGTGCTGCCGCGGGGAGCGGCTAAGTGGCGACCTCTGGAGGAAAGCACACTGGTTTAGAAGTGTGCTGAACGGGACCCAAGACTGGCGGTGATGATCCGCCAAAGGTGCGGTGTGATGCGGCTTACCGTGGGTGGGGAGAGGTATTGCTTGCGGAGAGCGGCTAGGTAGAGAGAGCCTCGGAGGGCTGGAACAGCGCCAGGCACCCGCGTGTTCCGGCCGAGAACAGCGCGGGGAACCGGCGCGATAGGTGGGTGGAGCTAAAATGTGACGTCACAAGGTAGCGAGGACGGAGGCTCAGTAAGGGATTGACCTACGCGTTTCGAGAGGGGTCTCCTCTCTTCGTCAGGGTTATCCCTGTGGCCGACTACCTGCCTATATATATACCTCTGCCCCATAATGAAATAATGAGTGCCTTAATTGGGTCCAAATGGATAAAGGCTGGTCAATGGTAAATGATTAAAGGAAAGGAGGGCAAATGAAATAATGATGTCATAAAACAACCCCAAAGAGAGGAACTAGAAAATGGGATAGATGTGGATATGGGTCTGTGGGGCTGATAGTAATAAGATAAAATCAAAATAAAATCAAAATAGAATACACCTTTATTAATAGAAATATATATAAAATATATATATATATATAAATATATATATATATATGCACATGTGTAAAAGGGATAAAAATTGAAAACCAAAAACAATAAGTATAAAAATTAAAGAGTTGCAAATATAAATCCATAATTATGTGGGTATATATATTATAGAACAATTATGCACGTCCCTATGTAGAACTGTGTTGTAATAAAAATAGCGGTTAAAAAAGAGAGAGAAGAGGTTCTCACAATGTGTGTGGTAGTATAAAAGTGTAACTAGTGTCCTACTGGTGCCAATTTAGACCCTACTTAGGAATACACTAGTACTGAGCTAAAAAGCATAAAGCTCAATTTCTTGATTCAGGCCTAAAGGGGCCATGCTATCAAGAGTGAATATCCATTGAGATTCTATCCTGGACATAGCTTTAAGAACGTCTCCCCCCCTGGGATTGGGTGGGACCACTTGTATGCCAGAAAAGGTGATTCCCTGACAAGATCGATTGTGATACTGAGTGAAATGGCGTGATAGTGGGTGTTTATCATACCCTTTATTGATATTGTCCAGATGTTCTTTAATCCTATCCTGTAACCCTCTTTTAGTCCTGCCAACATAGATTTTGTCGCATGGGCATATTAGAATATAGATAACTCCCCTAGTATGGCAGGTAATATTTGTTTTGATCCTATAATGGTTCGATTTATGTGCATTAGAAAAAGAGGTATATAATTTTATTTCCAATTTTGTGCGTCTGCAGCAAGGACACAAGCCACATGGAAGAAATCCTCCGTCCTGTAATGGAGGTTGTTTATTGGCAGATGTGATGGTTGTTTTGGTTGTAGGGGCCAATATGAGGCCCAAATTTTGGGCCTTCTTATATATGAATTTAGGATATGGTGGTAATAAATCCCCGATACATTTATCACCTTGTAGAATGGGCCAGTGTCTACGGATAATGTTCTTAAATTTGGTATGGCCTGCATGAAATTGGGTGATAATGGGAAGCTGATTTATTTGTTCCTTGATAGTGGGAGGGTTAGGATTGGCCTGGGTTTTGGATAATAGGGATTCTCTAGGTATAGCTTCCACCTCTAATCTAGCCTGAGCTAGGGCTTGTGGATTGTACCCTTTTTCCTTGAATTGGTCGATTAAATGATTAGTTTCTGCACGGTAGTCCTCAATTTTAGTACAATTTCTCCTTATCCTTGTATACTGGCCCTTAGGGATGTTTGTTAACCATACAGGGAGATGGCAGCTACTCATGTGGATAAAACTATTTGAGTCTACATCCTTATGGTACCCTTTTGTAATTAATTCATTATTTTCTACACAGATAGTTAGATCTAGAAAATTGATACTAGATTGACTGTAAGAAGCTGTAAATTCTAGGCCATAGTTGTTAGAATTAAGACCAGATAAAAAAATCTGAAGGTCTGAGATAGTACCCTCCCAAATAAACAGGATATCATCGATAAACCGCCGCCATAATTTGAGACCTGTATGTGGGCATTGGTTGCCATAAATATGATCTTGTTCCCATTTGCCCACATACATATTTGCAAAGCTTGGCGCAAAGCGAGTACCCATTGCGGTCCCGTGGGTTTGTAAAAAATATTGTTTGTTATACATGAAATAATTGTGTTTCAAAATAAAGTCAATGCTATCAATAATAAATTGAATCTGAGGTAATTTATATGTACCTAATGCCTGAAGAAAGAAATTTGTTGCTTGGCCCCGCACCTTTGTGCAGCTGCATTGCCTACCTTGGGTCCTGCCCAGGCACATCTACTAGTAAGTGTGCTTTTTGATTTTATTTTATATTTTTTATTGTGCATTGTTGACTACCTTGGACGGAGTATTTATACACTTTCATTTAGGCACGGTAGATCACATTGCTCTTATATACCTCCCATCAGGCAGCAACCTCTAGTTATTTATTTATTATTTATTATTTATTTTTTGTCTGCTACCCATTTCCAGTGCACTGCCTATTGTATGCAGACTCTTCTGTACAAGGAATTTCATCTACCAGCTTCAAGTCCTACAGCTGCATACACCAGCTATCATCTCATTATACGCCTACCATTTTTTTCCTACCAGTGAGTACCCATACATTGTATCTCCATCCTTTATTTTATTTTCTTTGTATGTTGTACCTACTATTCAGTATTATCCTTTTTTGGCACTTTAGACCTCAGTCCAGTTAGCGCGGGGATTACATTTTTTACGTTCTAGTACCCATTCTTCACAGGTATACGCACAGAACCTGTCTAAATCTCCAGCTGCTCCTGAACTAGCATTCACCAGTGGTAAGCGCCAGTGGTATTCCTCCAGTTTTTTACTTTAGCATCTGTGCACTCACACTTGGCAGCTCCACCATGGCCATTGACGCCTTACGCAAAGACAGAGATTTCCGTCGTAATTTTATTCACTCACAACTGTCCCATCACCAGAACACCAATGAATTAGACCAAGCTAAACACTTGCTCAAAACCTTGGAAAAACATCTGCTAGACGAGACTAGAGACATGTGGGAAGTTGCCTCGCTGGAGAAATACGTCCAGGCGGGTGTTGTTCCCAAAGGCCTAATAATTCATAAAACATTGGCCGGTGATTTTGGCAACCCCAGCATCCAAACCGAATGGGACAATCTCCTCTTTAAGTTCTCTAACCAACTTTTGAAATTCATCATTGACAAACGTATGGCAAACCTCCAGAAAACTAGTGGCATAATCACTAAACTTTTTGAAGAATTGAACGCCTTTAACCATCTGGACGGTATCAATACTCTAACCGCTAACATCATGTACAGACTTAAAGAGAAAGAAAAAGAAATAGTCAACAAAAAGATCAGAAAATTTACTAGAGATAATGTCCCTATTGATAATCTAACTATATCTATGCCCTCTATCATACAAGATGAAACTAATACTAGCCTAATCAGTAATCCTATCACTCTGGATGAGTATCATCTCACCCCAAAACAAGATTCTACTAATTTATCTACGGTCTTTTCTACCTATACCAATTCTACCCAATACACCCCAGTATCAACTCGTATCAGAAATGATCCAGTAGATCCTATCTCCCCATATGTTAGGGAACCACCATCTACCTCCCACAATCATGGAGGCTCATCTCCAATAGACGAGATACATACCCCCAATATGTGCAATATTTCTATCACCAATAGGTATTCCCAATTATTGTCAACGGATGGGGAAGCCCTTAATACAAGCCAATGGGGTCATGCCACCACCTCAAATCAAATAGTAGCAGCATTACCACATACGACAACCATTAACAGACAAACTAACACAAACTTAAAAACAGGTAGACTTACCACCCAGTACAGTAGGCCTACAGCAACTAATAATTTCAAAAAAGCTCCATACAAAACTACAGGTAATACTAGTACTACAGTAAGGAATAATCATCACAACACTAATAAGAAAGTGATAGGTTCCAAAATTCATGTACCCATTAACAAAAATTTTTTTCGGGTACAAACCGCAAAACCAAAAGAGGTAAGAGGGGGAGGGGGACACCCACCAAAAAGAAAATGATATCCCAATCGATAACCCTTAGTCATCCCCAAAAAATTTTCAATCTTAGTTCTCACCAATTGACCCCCTACGAACAACTCTTGCTCCAAAAAGGTTTAAAATTTGCCCCCACTACTACAGCTAAACCCTTCAACTTGTATATCAGTCTCAAAAAATATTTACGGAATTTAGCACTCAAGAAATATTTTTAAAAAAAGGGTGAACCCCACTATAGCACCACATATACAACTCTCCACCCAACCCCATCTGAATTCATCCACACAAACCTTTCTCTACCGTCCACTTTTAACCCCCTGAATGAGTATTCTAACTCATTCAGGGCTTTCGAAACATTAGTTACTACAGATATTAAAAAAATATCTCATACCAGGTCCAGGTACACACCATCCAATTTGAGCCACGGGGAAAGAAAGGCCATAATTAATCTCCAGGAGAACCATAACATTGTCATCCGTCCAGCTGATAAAGGGGGTGCTATAGTAGTTCTAGACCTCAGTATGTATCATAGTGAATCTATGAGACTACTAGGGGATTCAGTGACTTACAAAAAACTCACTTTTGACCCTACTACCAATTACACTAAAAAACTGAATGTATTGGCATCTAAAGGCAAACTCTCAGGCATCCTAACACAGAAAGAATATCTGTTCATTAATAATAGAACACCTTCAACAGCTATCTTTTATCATATCCCTAAAATTCACAAAAACATATTAAACCCCCCCGGTAGACCAATCATTTCGGGGATAAATTGCCTTACGGCCAATTTATCGCGCTATGTAGATACACACCTTCAAAAGTGTATGCATCTAATCCCGGCATACCTGAAAGACACTACTCATGTCTTGCAAATTCTAAATCAAATCAAATGGGAATCCAACTTCATATTGGGGACTCTAGATATTAAATCTTTATATACAGTCATTGACCCCAATTTAGGCTGCCAAGCAACAAATTTCTTTCTTTCTTCAGGCATTAGGTACATATAAATTACCTCAGATTCAATTTATTATTGATAGCATTGACTTTATTTTGAAACACAATTATTTCATGTATAACAAACAATATTTTTTACAAACCCACGGGACCGCAATGGGTACTCGCTTTGCGCCAAGCTTTGCAAATATGTATGTGGGCAAATGGGAACAAGATCATATTTATGGCAACCAATGCCCACATACAGGTCTCAAATTATGGCGGCGGTTTATCGATGATATCCTGTTTATTTGGGAGGGTACTATCTCAGACCTTCAGATTTTTTTTATCTGGTCTTAATTCTAACAACTATGGCCTAGAATTTACAGCTTCTTACAGTCAATCTAGTATCAATTTTCTAGATCTAACTATCTGTGTAGAAAATAATGAATTAATTACAAAAGGGTACCATAAGGATGTAGACTCAAATAGTTTTATCCACATGAGTAGCTGCCATCTCCCTGTATGGTTAACAAACATCCCTAAGGGCCAGTATACAAGGATAAGGAGAAATTGTACTAAAATTGAGGACTACCGTGCAGAAACTAATCATTTAATCGACCAATTCAAGGAAAAAGGGTACAATCCACAAGCCCTAGCTCAGGCTAGATTAGAGGTGGAAGCTATACCTAGAGAATCCCTATTATCCAAAACCCAGGCCAATCCTAACCCTCCCACTATCAAGGAACAAATAAATCAGCTTCCCATTATCACCCAATTTCATACAGGCCATACCAAATTTAAGAACATTATCCGTAGACACTGGCCCATTCTACAAGGTGATAAATGTATCAGGGATTTATTACCACCATATCCTAAATTCATATATAAGAAGGCCCAAAATTTGGGCCTCATATTGGCCCCTACAACCAAAACAACCATCACATCTGCCAATAAACAACCTCCATTACAGGACGGAGGATTTCTTCCATGTGGCTTGTGTCCTTGCTGCAGACGCACAAAATTGGAAATAAAATTATATACCTCTTTTTCTAATGCACATAAATCGAACCATTATAGGATCAAAACAAATATTACCTGCCATACTAGGGGAGTTATCTATATTCTAATATGCCCATGCGACAAAATCTATGTTGGCAGGACTAAAAGACGGTTACAGGATAGGATTAAAGAACATCTGGACAATATCAATAAAGGGTATGATAAACACCCACTATCACGCCATTTCACTCAGTATCACAATCGATCTTGTCAGGGAATCACCTTTTCTGGCATACAAGTGGTCCCACCCAATCCCAGGGGGGGAGACGTTCTTAAAGCTATGTCCAGGATAGAATCTCAATGGATATTCACTCTTGATAGCATGGCCCCTTTAGGCCTGAATCAAGAAATTGAGCTTTATGCTTTTTAGCTCAGTACTAGTGTATTCCTAAGTAGGGTCTAAATTGGCACCAGTAGGACACTAGTTACACTTTTATACTACCACACACATTGTGAGAACCTCTTCTCTCTCTTTTTTAACCGCTATTTTTATTACAACACAGTTCTACATAGGGACGTGCATAATTGTTCTATAATATATATACCCACATAATTATGGATTTATATTTGCAACTCTTTAATTTTTATACTTATTGTTTTTGGTTTTCAATTTTTATCCCTTTTACACATGTGCATATATATATATATATTTATATATATATATATTTTATATATATTTCTATTAATAAAGGTGTATTCTATTTTGATTTTATTTTGATTTTATCTTATTACTATCAGCCCCACAGACCCATATCCACATCTATCCCATTTTCTAGTTCCTCTCTTTGGGGTTGTTTTATGACATCATTATTTCATTTGCCCTCCTTTCCTTTAATCATTTACCATTGACCAGCCTTTATCCATTTGGACCCAATTAAGGCACTCATTATTTCATTATGGGGCAGAGGTATATATATAGGCAGGTAGTCGGCCACAGGGATAACCCTGACGAAGAGAGGAGACCCCTCTCGAAACGCGTAGGTCAATCCCTTATTGAGCCTCCGTCCTCGCTACCTTGTGACGTCACATTTTAGCTCCACCCACCTATCGCGCCGGTTCCCCGCGCTGTTCTCGGCCGGAACACGCGGGTGCCTGGCGCTGTTCCAGCCCTCCGAGGCTCTCTCTACCTAGCCGCTCTCCGCAAGCAATACCTCTCCCCACCCACGGTAAGCCGCATCACACCGCACCTTTGGCGGATCATCACCGCCAGTCTTGGGTCCCGTTCAGCACACTTCTAAACCAGTGTGCTTTCCTCCAGAGGTCGCCACTTAGCCGCTCCCCGCGGCAGCACCTCTCTCCATCGTCGGCACTCTTCCAGCCCTGCACCCCGGCGGCTCACCATAGCCCCGCACCTTTGTGCAGCTGCATTGCCTACCTTGGGTCCTGCCCAGGCACATCTACTAGTAAGTGTGCTTTTTGATTTTATTTTATATTTTTTATTGTGCATTGTTGACTACCTTGGACGGAGTATTTATACACTTTCATTTAGGCACGGTAGATCACATTGCTCTTATATACCTCCCATCAGGCAGCAACCTCTAGTTATTTATTTATTATTTATTATTTATTTTTTGTCTGCTACCCATTTCCAGTGCACTGCCTATTGTATGCAGACTCTTCTGTACAAGGAATTTCATCTACCAGCTTCAAGTCCTACAGCTGCATACACCAGCTATCATCTCATTATACGCCTACCATTTTTTTCCTACCAGTGAGTACCCATACATTGTATCTCCATTCTTTATTTTATTTTCTTTGTATGTTGTACCTACTATTCAGTATTATCCTTTTTTGGCACTTTAGACCTCAGTCCAGTTAGCGCGGGGATTACATTTTTTACGTTCTAGTACCCATTCTTCACAGGTATACGCACAGAACCTGTCTAAATCTCCAGCTGCTCCTGAACTAGCATTCACCAGTGGTAAGCGCCAGTGGTATTCCTCCAGTTTTTTTCTATATTAAGGGTCACCAATCTAACCCAAGAAGAGGTGCGAAACCGGCTAAATAAGATTAAAATAGATAAATCTCCGGGTCCGGATGGCATACACCCACGAGTACTAAGAGAACTAAGTAATGTAATAGATAAACCATTATTTCTTATTTTTAGGGACTCTATAGCGACAGGGTCTGTTCCGCAGGATTGGCGCATAGCAAATGTGGTGCCAATATTCAAAAAGGGCTCTAAAAGTGAACCTGGAAATTATAGGCCAGTAAGTCTAACCTCTATTGTTGGTAAAATATTTGAAGGGTTTCTGAGGGATGTTATTCTGGATTATCTCAATGAGAATAACTGTTTAACTCCATATCAGCATGGGTTTATGAGAAATCGCTCCTGTCAAACCAATCTAATCAGTTTTTATGAAGAGGTAAGCTATAGGCTGGACCACGGTGAGTCATTGGACGTGGTATATCTCGATTTTTCCAAAGTGTTTGATACCGTGCCGCACAAGAGGTTGGTACACAAAATGAGAATGCTTGGTCTGGGGGAAATTGTGTGTAAATGGGTTAGTAACTGGCTTAGTGATAGAAAGCAGAGGGTGGTTATAAATGGTATAGTCTCTAACTGGGTCGCTGTGACCAGTGGGGTACCGCAGGGGTCAGTATTGGGACCTGTTCTCTTCAACATATTCATTAATGATCTGGTAGAAGGTTTACACAGTAAAATATCGATATTTGCAAATGATACAAAACTATGTAAAGCAGTTAATACAAGAGAAGATAGTATTCTGCTACAGATGGATCTGGATAAGTTGGAAACTTGGGCTGAAAGGTGGCAGATGAGGTTTAACAATGATAAATGTAAGGTTATACACATGGGAAGAAGGAATCAATGTCACCATTACACACTGAATGGGAAACCACTGGGTAAATCTGACAGGGAGAAGGACTTGGGGATCCTAGTTAATGATAAACTTACCTGGAGCAGCCAGTGCCAGGCAGCAGCTGCCAAGGCAAACAGGATCATGGGGTGCATTAAAAGAGGTCTGGATACACATGATGAGAGCATTATACTGCCTCTGTACAAATCCCTAGTTAGACCGCATATGGAGTACTGTGTCCAGTTTTGGGCACCGGTGCTCAGGAAGGATATAATGGAACTAGAGAGAGTACAAAGGAGGGCAACAAAATTAATAAAGGGGATGGGAGAACTACAATACCCAGATAGATTAGCGAAATTAGGATTATTTAGTCTAGAAAAAAGACGACTTAGGGGCGATCTAATAACCATGTATAAGTATATAAGGGGACAATACAAATATCTCGCTGAGGATCTGTTTATACCAAGGAAGGTGACGGGCACAAGGGGGCATTCTTTGCGTCTGGAGGAGAGAAGGTTTTTCCACCAACATAGAAGAGGATTCTTTACTGTTAGGGCAGTGAGAATCTGGAATTGCTTGCCTGAGGAGGTGGTGATGGCGAATTCAGTCGAGGGATTCAAGAGAGGCCTTGATGTCTTCCTGGAGCAGAACAATATTGTATCATACAATTAGGTTCTGTAGAAGGACGTAGATCTGGGGATTTATTATGATGGAATATAGGCTGAACTGGATGGACAAATGTCTTTTTTCGGCCTTACTAACTATGTTACTATGTTACTATGTTACATTTGGATCAACAGACTGATTCTGACCTTATGAATTAGGCCGGCGTCACACTACTGTGTTTTACGGACGTATGAGAGGTGCTGAAAATATGGATTGCATACGGTACAATGCTTCTCTATGCCACAGCTCCTATCAGCCGTATTTTACTGATCCGTATTATACGTTCTTCTACGGCCGTAGAAAATCGCAGCATGCTGCGTTTGTCACCGTATTGCACAAAAAATACGCCAATGAAAGTCTATGGGGGCCAGAAAAATACGGATTACACACGGACCAGCAGTGTGACTTGCGAGAAATACGCAGCAAATCAGTGCGGTGTACAGTAAAATCACACTGACAGCTTACAATAGAATAGGTAGAATAAATGTGTACACATAGAATAGGTATATATATATATATATGTCATTGAGACACATATATATATACATTAATATTTCATCCAGCGTGAGATAGCTTAAAAGCCGGTAATTCAATTGCCGGCTTTGCATTTCTCCTTCCTAAACCCGACATGATATGAGACATGGGTTACATACACTAAACCATCTTATATCCCCATTTTTTTTCCTATTCCACACTACTAATGTTAGTAGTGTGTATGTGCAAAATTTGGGCTGTCTAGCTATTAAATTAAAGGGTTAAATGGTGGAAAAAATTGGCGTGGGCTCCCGCGCAATTTTCTCCGCCAGAGTAGTAAAGCCAGTGACTGAGGGCAGATATTAATAGCCTGGAGAGGGTCCACGGTTATTGGCCCCCCCCTGGTTAAAAACATCTGCCCCCAGTTACCCTAGAAAAGGCACATCTGGAAGATGCGCCTATTCTGGCACTTGGCCACTCTCTTCCCACTCCCGTGTAGCGGTGGGCTATGGAGTAATGAAGGGTTAATGTCACCTTGCTATTGTAAGGGTTAGAGAAAAAAAAAATTCCTTTCTAGGCGCTTCCGGAAGACAAGGATAATTTGAAGGTTGAGATAATTTGCTCAGTACCAAATTTATTAGGACACTTTAATAAGAACAAAACAACGCGTTTCAGCCCACAACGGCCTTCATCAGGTATTATGTGCTTTTAAAAATGTTTTACAAGAAAGTTATCTTTATAGACTGGTGACTCCTAACACATAGCAGGGGTGTGCCTGAATTGATTAGGATTAACACTCCACCCCAAGTGAGTCAGTGTGATCTTAAACCAATCCTGGTAAAATAAAAAAAATAAAAAATTATATATATGTAAATAAATATACAAGACATATTATAAATTGTAGAGTTACACAGTAAATCCTTTCAAAAAGTATTTAAAAAGCAATTAAATTACATATCGTCTTAGTAAAATTTAAAAATTAGGAAAGGAGAGAATAATGAAAAATGAAAAATAAAAATAAAATGAATAAATAAATTAATAAATATGCGAAGCACATTATAAAATGCAAAATTGCACAGTGGATTCTGTAATCCTTTCCACAAATATTTATAAAACAATTCAATTACATGACATTATAGCAGAATTCAGAAGGGAGAAAAAATACATATACCTATATGCACATACATACATATATATATATATATATATATATATATATATATATATACCTCTTTTTTTTAATTCTTTACTCCTTTTTCTCTTTTCTTCTCTCCTTTATTCCCTACATCTTTCATTTACCTCTTCTTCCTCTCCCTCCTCCTCCCCTCTCCATTGTGAATCTCTATACATTTTCCACTGTTTCATTGAGGCCATCGGGATATAAGGTTTTTAATCGGAAAATCCAATAGGATTCCTTTCTATTTAATTTCTGGATTCTGTTGATGTCATTCTGTGGTATTTGCTCCACAGGGGTTACCTTTATGTCAAATTTTTGGTGATGTTTAACCAGAAGGTGTCTGGACAGACTATGTTTTAAAAAAACTTTTTTGGTGTTGTGCCTGTGGCCATTCATACGCAATCGCACTGTCTGTGTGGTGCGACCCACGTATTGAAGGCCACAAGCACAAGTGATCACATAAATAACATAGTTACTATCACAAGTGAGGTGTTGATTTATATTTATGGTTTCTCCTGTACTGCTTGATATTATACAGTTTTGTTTATGGCTGATGATGTTGCAGCAGTGACACTTTTTAGATCCACATTTTAAAACTCCAAAAGGATGTTGTATAGGAGTCTCTTTAGTATTTAAAGAGGAAAGGGGTTTCCCCAAATTACTAGCAGCAATGATGTTTTTAATTGTAACTCCCCTCCGAAATGTGATATCGGGATACTTGGGTAACCATTGTTTTAAAAAAGAATCCTTTCTTAGGATGTACCAATACTTATTTAAAATCTGTCTTACTTGCACGCTTCCCTGATTAAAAGCTGTGATGAAATTATATTCCCATCTAGTATTTTTTTCTATAGTGTTTTCATTTTTGTTTTTGCACATCTTCGTTTGTTCGATGTTTGAACTAGAAGGTTGTTTATTGTTTATGAGTTTCTTGTACAGACACTCATTTTGAGTTTTTTTCAAGTTTGTTTCATAAGCTTCTGCTATGAGTTTTTTCGGGTATTTTTTATCCAAGAACTTTTTTGTCAAAATTTTGGATTGTTCTACATAGTCTGTGTCTACCGTGTTATTTTTACGGATGCGCCGATATTGAGTAAACGGTATATTCTTTTTCCATTTAGAATAGTGTGCGCTCCGAAAATCCAAAAAACCATTAGAATCTGTTTTTTTAAAATGAGTTTTGGTTATAATTTTTTTGCCTGAATGACTGATTTCTAGATCCAAATAATGGATTTTCTCTTTATCTATATTGTATGTGAAGGAAATGCCCCAATTATTCTTGTTGAGTTCTTCTACAAGTGAGATTGCTAATTTTTCAGTGCCCTTCCAAAAGATGATAAGATCATCTATATAACGCCTGTATAGCAATATGTTTTCTTTATAAGGTGTTTGGCTGAGAGGCGATGAGGACTCGAATAGCACCATAAAGAGATTTGCGAAAATGGGCGTGACCCGAGTCCCCATCGCGGTGCCAAATTGCTGCAGGAACAGCTCACCCAGGAATTCAAAAACATTATGCTCCAATATAAATCTTAAACCTGTTATGAGAAAATCTCTCTGGACTGGTGGCATATCTGGAATCCCAGATAAATAGTATGCTACTGCTTCGATTCCCCTATTGTGTTCTATGTTGGAATATAGAGCATTCACATCTAGTGTAATAAAGAAATAATCTTTTTCCCAATTTAGGGAACTACATTCCTTTATAAGTTGGTTAGAATCCAGTAGAAAAGATGGTAGTTTTTTTACAAGATCCTGAAGATGTAAGTCTATATAATGGGATAACTGGCTTGTCAAAGATCCGATACCTGAGATAATTGGTCTACCTGGAGGTGCTATGGGATTTTTGTGGATCTTTGGTAAGTGGTAAAAAATTGCTGTGCTTGGATTTTTGTTTGTCAGAAAACGTTTTTCTTTTTTATTGATAATATGTTGAGAATAAGCTTTATTTATAAATAGATGGTATTCTGAATTGTATGTTTTGGCTGGATCCATATTTACTTTTTTATAATATTTTTCATTTGATAAAATATTGTAGGCTTCCTGAAAATATATTTCTCTGTCTTGAATCACCACTCCACCTCCTTTGTCCGCTTGTCTTATGACTATTTTTTTGTTATTTTTTAATTGCTTAAGAGCTTGCTGCTCTGATCTAGAAATATTGTTTTTCATATAAAAAAAATCTCTTTGCATTGTTTTTCTCTTTATTTATATATTTTTTTCTCTGTTTGACAAGGTTCGCTTTGTATTTGGGGTCAACGGATTTTTTTACACATTTTGATGAATTTAAATTGCGAAATTCATCAGCTACTAATGTATAAAAAGTGTCCAAACTACTCCCCCTGTGATATACAGGGTTAAAGTTGGACCTCTGTTGGACTTCTTTGTGAATGCAATGGTCATTCAAAACAACAGGTTCTTTATCTGTAAGTTTATTTGTATCTACTGTTCGCTCCTGAATTGCAAAGTGACGTTTTAAAGTGAGTTTTCGAACAAATTCATTGAGATCCAAGAATAGGTCAAACTCGCTTGCTTTTTGTGTGGGGCAATAATTTAGACCCTTTGATAAGATTTTTTGTTCTGTTGTGGTCAAATTGTGCGCTGACAGATTGAATATTTTTATCGTGTTATTTTTGTCTGAATTTTCGTTTTCAAGAATGTTTTTGAAGCAATCTGAATGAATCATTTTGTTTTTGGTTTTTATAGATGTATTGATTCTGTACCTGTCAATGTTTTTTTTGGTGGTTCCTTTTCCCCTAGTGCCTCGGGACCTCCTTTTCTTTTTGCTGACTGGGAGGGGGTCCGTAAAAAATAATTTGTTATGGGATTGTTTGCCCGAGTATGTAGCGGTGTTGCTGAGAGAGAGCGACTCTCTAGTCTGGGTAAAAGCACCTCCGATAATGGAGGTGGGAGAGTGGGGCATATCTCTAAAAAAGATACATGTGAACTGCCAGGTGAAGGGGATGGAGTGGTTGCTTGTAACACTGTGGTGAATATGGATGATGATTCAGTAGTTTCATGTACTGTAAGATCACTGATGTTGAGAGATATATTGGAGGCTTCGTAAATGGAGGGGAGATTTGTGATAATATTTGCAGAACATATTTCAGGATTTTTGACCAGAATCGCATTGGGTGTTGAATTATTTGGTATGGGTGAGATATCTTTGTCTAGCAGAGAAAGTGGAGAAGGGTTAATCTCCACAATTATGTTGTCCTTGATAACCTTGGATGTTCTGATAGATGTATTTGGTGTGGAAAGGTTCTGTCTAGTGTGAATTGTGTCTTCATTTTTTTTGGTGATATTATTAATTTCCACATGGCTTTTTTTCATATTTTTAACTAGATTTTTATTTTTTGGAATGGCTCCTGCTTCTGTTGCTGAAAAACGCATTTTTGATTTATTTGAGTCAATGATTTCCCTTAGTGGTAGTTTTGAATTGTAAAAGGTACGCAACCCACTTAGAACTTCATGTTGTTTTTTGGATAATTCCCGATTGGCTGGAAAATGGGAATACGTTTTTTAATCTGAAATGGGTTTAGAGTTTGAAACCGTTTCTCCTTTTGATTTTGAGTTCTTTGAGTTTTTCAGCTCAAAAAAATCTCTTCTAATTTTTTTGGTTTTTATTTCAATGAGATTGTTCTCAAAGATTTGTAAGTTTCTATTAGTGTCTCTATTTAAGGCATTATATAGAGCACACCCATTATACTGTGTTAGTTCATTCAAATCTGCCTCACAAAGTTGGACAAATCTGTGAGCCAAACTTGTTCTTTTTTGATCAAAAGTCTCATTAATTAATAGGAACAATTGTCCACAATATCATACCAATTGTCTGAAAAAGCTGTATCATCAGGAAAAGTGCTGTTCAAATGAATCCGCAGACCTGCTGGTATAATATTTTGCTGGACACAAATATCTAAGAAATCAGCATCCAACTGGTGACTAATCTCATTTTTCATGTTTTTCTCATCCACCTGAAGACCCTCGACCTGTAACAAATTAAAAATAAGAAACCAACAATATCTCATACCTTCCGTCGATATGTCCCACGGTGTTAATCCATCTGAAGGGGTTAAATTATTTTACAGGCAGGAGCTCTGCTATAATGCAGCTATGCTCATGCCTGTAAAACCCCAGCGAATGAATGGAAAGTAGGTCAATGACCTGTAGTTACCTTCATTCTGAAACGTTCCCACGCTCGAGGTCATATGAGGACATCCAGCAGAGGGCGCATCACCGCGAATGAAGGTAACTACAGGTCATTGACCTACTTTCCATTAATTCCCAGGGGATTTACTGGCATGAGCACAGCTGCATTAGCAGAGCTCCTGCCTGTAAAGTAATTTAACCCCTTCAGATGGATTTACATCGCGGGACGTGACAGATCCTCGGAAGGTATGGGATATTGTTGGTTTATTATTTTTAATTTGTTACAGGTCGAGGGTCTTCAGGTGGTCTTCATTACCCCATATCCCACAGCTACATGGGAGTGGGAAGAGAGTGGCCAAGTGCCAGAATAGGCGCATCTTCCAGATGTGCCTTTTCTGGGGTGGCTGGGGGCAGATGATTTTAGCCAGGGCAATAACCGTGGACCTTCTAGGCTATCAATATCTGCCCTCAGTCACTGGCTTTACCACTCTGGCGGAGAAAATTGCGCGGGAGCCCACGCCAATTTTTTCCCCGATTTAACCCTGAAATTTATTAGCTACAGCGCCCAAATTTTCCACACACACTACTAACATTAGTAGTGTGTAATATGCAAAAAAAATGGGAATATGACATGGTTTACTGTATGTAAACCATGTCTCATATCATGTCGGGTTTAGGAAAGAGAAATGAAAAGCCGGCAATTGAATTACCGGCTTTTCTGCTATATCGCGCTGAAGTAAATATAAATATATATACAGTTAGGGCCAGAAATATTTGGACAGTGACACAAGTTTTGTTATTTTAGCTGTTTACAAAAACATGTTCAGAAATACAATTATATATATAATATGGGCTGAAAGTGCACACTCCCAGCTGCAATGTGATAGTTTCCACATCCAAATCGGAGAAAGGGTTTAGGAATCATAGCTCTGTAATGCATAGCGTCCTCTTTTTCAAGTTACCAAAAGTAATTGGACAATGGACTCTAAGGGCTGCAATTAACTCTGAAGGTGTCTCCCTCGTTAACCTGTAATCAGTGAAGTAGTTAAAAGGTCAGGGGTGGATTCCAGGTGTGTGGTTTTGCATTTGGAAGCTGTTGCTGTGAGCAGACAACATGCGGTCAAAGGAACTCTCAATTGAGGTGAAGCAGAACATCCTGAGGCTGAAAAAAAAGAAAAAATCCATCAGAGAGATAGCAGACATGCTTGGAGTAGCAAAATCAACTGTTGGGTACATTCTGAGAAAAAAGGAATTGACTGGTGAGCTTGGGAACTCAAAAAGGCCTGGGCGTCCACGGATGACAACAGTGGTGGATGATCGCCGCATACTTAATTTGGTGAAGAAGAACCCGTTCACAACATCAACTGAAGTCCAGAACACTCTCAGTGAAGTAGGTGTATCTGTCTCTAAGTCAACAGTAAAGAGAAGACTCCATGACAGTAAATACAAAGGGTTCACATATAGATGCAAACCATTCATCAATACCAAAAATAAACAGGCCAGAGTTAAATTTGCAGAAAAACACCTCAAGAAGCCAGCTCAGTTCTGGAAAAGTATTCTATGGACAGATGAGACAAAGATCAACCTGTACCAGAATGATGGGAAGAAAAAAGTTTGGAGAAGAAAAGGAACGGCACATGATCCAAGGCACACCACATCCTCTGTAAAACATGGTGGAGGCAACGTGATGGCATGGGCATGCATGGCTTTCAATGGCACTGGGTCACTTGTGTTTATTGATGACATAAGAGCAGACAAGAGTAGCCGGATGAATTCTGAAGTGTACCGGGATATACTTTCAGCCCAGATTCAGCAAAATGCTGCAAAGTTGATTGGACGGCGCTTCATAGTACAGATGGACAATGACCCCAAGCATACATCCAAAGCTACCCAGGAGTTCATGAGTGCCAAAAAGTGGAACATTCTGCAATGGCCAAGTCAATCTCCAGATCTAAACCCAATTGAGCATGCATTTCACTTGCTCAAATCCAGACTTAAGACGGAAAGACCCACAAACAAGCAAGACCTGAAGGCTGCGGCTGTAAAGGCCTGGCAAAGCATTAAGAAGGAGGAAACCCAGTGTTTGGTGATGTCCATGGGTTCCAGACTTAAGGCAGTGATTGCCTCCAAAGGATTTGCAACAAAATATTGAAAATAAAAATATTTTGTTTGGGTTATGTTTATTTGTCCAATTACTTTTGACCTCCTAAAATGTGGAGTGTTTGTAAAGAAATGTGTACAATTCCTACATTTTCTATCAGATATTTTTGTTCAACCCTTCAAATTAAACGTTACAATCTGCACTTGAATTCTGTTGTAGAGGTTTCATTTCAAATCCAATGTGGTGGCATGCAGAGCCCAACTCGCAAAAATTGTGTCACTGTCCAAATATTTCTGGCCCTAACTGTATGTGTCTCAATGACATATATATAAAAAAATGGTGCTGAACGCGTCATACGAAACCCGACTTTGGTGCAAAGATCGCCGACCGCATGGCCGATCCCACACTAGGACTTTGCCAAAAAAATCGGCGACTTTTGAAGTTGTCCGATCCGTTTTGCTCAACCCTAGTGTCCAGCATGCTCAAGAAAGAGATTTCACATCCACGGCTTCCACCAGCACAGCTACCAGCAGCACAGCTACCAGCAAAAAAAGGAAGAGATGTAGCTTCTGTCCATCTTCCTGTGACATAACATTATAATCATGAAAGAAAAACCACAATAGCCAAGAAATTAATTAATAATACCCAAAAGTCAAAAGTAAAACATACCAACAAAAATAAAAAGGAAACAAATATTCAATGGTGCATAAAACATTAAAAGAGCCGCCAATAATGGTGGAGGGCTGGCGATAAGAATCAACGTCAGCTAATACGATTACACTGGGTAAGCAATGGTAAGTAAAGAGTTTACCTCTGATCCTTTGTTACAAATGGAAAAGAGTGGCAATAGTAGACGGTGGGCGACCAATTCCTCTAAAGCATAACCTGTCATCATGATAAAACATATAATGTATATGTAGGTGGACAGTCTATATTGAGGAGTCATACTACACTCGGTTGCGGGGGAAGGGGTCCAAGGGATCCCAAATAAGTATACTATAACCCAGGGGATCTAATATGTCTATGAATAAAGTGGTGTCTATAAATATAGTGGTAGAGTCCCCATACTAATGAACCTGGTGTAAAAATGGAGTATAGGTAAGGGTCCCTTGAGAGGCATCATAGTCAAAGAAGGTTATGGGTGGAAAGCCGTAACACTTAAAAATGGAAGGCCGTGGTGTTTAAGAGGTGGTAGCAGATAAAACCTCCCTATATGTTATGCCCATTAAATGGCAGGATGGCAAGAGTGTCACTGGATACCTTGTAATAGGGCGAGTATTAGGCCTCTGTGTCCTGGGTGGAGGAAGGCTGGTTGCAGGGGCCGTCACATTTAAGGGTGGCCTGCAAAGTAAGAGGGTACCCATAGATAAGTGGGCGGTGATACAGGGGAAAGGAGATGGGGGGAGTGAGGCTGAAGTACCTGTGTGTCCTGTGTTATGATGCGGGGTCAGCGGCGCTCCCGCGCCCTGCTGCCGATGCTGATCTGGAGGGGAAGTAAGGGTGGACTGCAATGTCGCCCTGAAATACCACCGGACCGGAAGTGTATGCTCCCGGACCGGAAGTGACGCGACGCCATGCTTTAGAGGGAGCCGCGTATGCGCAGATAGGGCTGTAGGCTAGTAAGGGCATGGAAATGCCCAGATGTGGGAGTATATGAGTGTGCGGTGGATGACTGCTTAATAAACCCCGAGAGGATATGTGGTGAGTGAATGCCGCAGATACAACATGGCTACCTGCATAATCTAAGCCCATAAGTAAAGCGTGAGGCTAATTAATGCCATGGAAGGGATGGGTAGATGCCTGTTGTGAATTCTGTGGCTGAGTTCACTTCTGTGGTCACAAGTGGTATTGCAGTCTCTGGGCTTCCTCCCTCAGGTGTTTTGGTGAGCTCGTTGGCTGCCTTGCTATTTAGCTCCACCTGAGTCTGTCTTCCTTGCTCCTTGTCAATGTTCCAGTGTTGGATCTGAGCTACTGCATCTTTCCTTGGGCCTGCTGCTCTGCTAGATAAGTGCTTCTAGTTTGTTTTCTGTTTTTTCTGTCCAGCTTGCTATTAACTTTTGCTGGAAGCTCTGAGAAGCAAAGGGGTGCACCGCCGTGCTGTTAGTTCGGCACGGTGGGTCTTTTTGCCCCTTTGCGTGGTTTTCGTTTTAGGGTTTTTTGTAGACTGCATAGTTCTCTTTGCTATCCTCGCTCTGTCTAGAATATCGGGCCTCACTTTGCTGAATCTATTTCATTCCTACGTTTGTCTTTTCATCTTGCTAACAGTCATTATATGTGGGGGGCTGCCTATTCCTTTGGGGTATTTCTCTGAGGTAAGTCAGGCTTGTATTTCTATCTTCAGGCTAGTCAGCTCCTCAGGCAGTGCCGAGTTGCATAGGTAGTGATAGGCGCAATCCACTGCTGCTTATAGTTGTGTGAGGATAGATCAGGTACTGCAGTCTACAGAGACTCCACGTCTCAGAGCTCGTCCTATTGTTTTTGGTTATTGCCAGATCTCTGTATGTGCGCTGATTACTGCACACTGTGTTGCCTGATTGCCGGCCATAACAGTACAAGGAGCCACACCAATGATTCCCAATAGAGGGAAAAAAGAAATCCTGACATCATTTTTTTTTCTTAGCTCTGTCTTCAGTCTTTTTTTTCCCCTAGACATTAGAGTGCTTCAGGACACAGCTGTGGACATGGATATTCAGGCTCTGTGCTCCTCAATGGATAATCTCGTTGTAAATGTACAAAAGATTCAAGATACTATTGATCAGAAATCGATGCTAGAACCAAGAATTCCGATTCCTGATTTGTTTTTTGGTGACAGAACTAAGTTCCTGAGCTTCAGAAATAATTGTAAGCTATTTTTGGCCTTGAAACCTCATTCTTCTGGTAATCCTATTCAACAGGTTTTGATTATTATTTCTTTTTTGCGCGGCGACCCACAGGACTGGGCGTTTTCTCTTGCACCAGGAGATTCTGCATTGAGTAATGTTGATGCATTTTTCCAGGCGCTGGGATTGCTTTACGATGAGCCTAATTCAGTGGATCAGGCTGAGAAAAATCTGCTGGCTTTATGCCAGGGTCAGGATGATGTAGAAGTATATTGTCAGAAATTTAGGAAGTGGTCAGTACTCACTCTGTGGAATGAATCTGCACTAGCGGCTTTGTTCAGAAAGGGTCTCTCTGAAGCTCTTAAGGATGTAATGGTGGGATTTCCTATGCCTGCTGGTTTGAATGAGTCTATGTCCTTGGCCATTCAGATCGGTCGTCGCTTGCGCGAGCGTAAATCTGTGCACCATCTGGCGGTATTGTCTGAGAGTAAACCTGAGCCTATGCAGTGCGACAGGACTATGACTAAAGTAGAATGGCAAGAACACAGACGTCTGAACAGACTGTGTTTCTATTGTGGTGATTCTACTCATGCTATTTCTAATTGTCCTAAACGCACTAGGCGGTTCGATAGCTCTGCCGTTATTGGTACTGTACAGTCCAAATTCCTTTTGTCCATTACCTTAATGTGCTCTTTGTCATCGTATTCTGTCATGGCGTTTGTGGATTCAGGCGCTGCCCTGAATCTGATGGATTTGGATTATGCTAAACGTTGTGGATTTTTCTTGGAGCCTTTGCGGTGTCCTATTCCGTTGAGAGGAATTGATGCTACACCTTTGGCCAAGAATAAGCCTCAGTACTGGGCCCAGCTGACCATGTGCATGGCTCCTGCACATCAGGAAGTTATTCGCTTTCTGGTACTGCATAATTTGCATGATGTGGTCGTGTTGGGGTTGCCATGGCTACAAACCCATAATCCAGTATTGGATTGGAACTCTATGTCGGTAACCAGCTGGGGTTGTCAGGGAGTACATGGTGATGTTCCATTTTTGTCTATTTCGTCATCCATTCCTTCTGACATCCCAGAGTTCTTGTCGGACTTTCAGGATGTATTTGAAGAGTCCAAGTCTGATGCCCTACCTCCGCATAGGAATTGTGATTGTGCTATCGATTTGATTCCTGGTAGTAAATTCCCTAAGGGTCGTTTATTTAATTTGTCCGTACCTGAACACACCGCTATGCGCAGTTATGTGAAGGAGTCCCTGGAGAAGGGACATATTCGCCCATCGTCGTCACCATTGGGAGCAGGGTTCTTTTTTGTAGCCAAGAAGGATGGTTCGCTAAGACCGTGTACTGATTACCGCCTTCTTAATAAGATCACTGTTAAGTTTCAGTATCCCTTGCCATTGATTTCTGACTTGTTTGCTCGGATTAAGGGGGCTAGTTGGTTTACTAAGATTGATCTTCGTGGTGCGTATAATCTGGTGAAAATCAGGCAGGGAGATGAATGGAAAACGGCATTTAATACGCCCGAGGGTCATTTTGAGTATCTGGTGATGCCGTTCGGACTTGCCAATGCTCCATCTGTTTTTCAGTCTTTTATGCATGACATTTTCCGTGAGTATCTGGATAAATTCTTGATTGTTTACTTGGATGACATTTTGATCTTCTCAGATGATTGGGAGTCTCATGTGAAGCAAGTCAGAATGGTTTTCCAGGTACAGCGTGCTAATTCCTTGTTCGTGAAGGGATCAAAGTGTCTCTTCGGTGTGCAGAAAGTTTCATTTTTGGGGTTCATCTTTTCCCCTTCTACTATCGAGATGGATCCGGTTAAGGTTCAGGCCATCCAGGATTGGACTCAGCCGACATCTCTAAAAAGTCTGCAGAAATTCCTGGGCTTTGCTAATTTTTATCGTCGCTTCATCTGTAATTTTTCTAGCATTGCCAGACCATTGACCGATTTGACCAAGAAGGGTGCTGATTTGGTTAATTGGTCTTCTGCTGCCGTGGAAGCTTTTCAGGAGTTGAAGCGTCGTTTTTGCTGTGCCCCTGTGTTGTGTCAACCTGATGTTTCTCTTCCGTTCCAGGTCGAGGTTGATGCTTCTGAGATTGGTGCAGGGGCGGTTTTGTCACAGAGAGGTTCTGGTTGCTCAGTGTTCAAACCATGTGCTTTCTTTTCCAGGAAATTTTCTGCTGCTGAGCGTAATTATGATGTGGGCAACCGAGAGTTGCTGGCCATGAAGTGGGCATTCGAGGAGTGGCGTCATTGGCTTGAGGGTGCTAAGCATCGCGTGGTGGTTTTGACTGATCATAAGAACCTTACTTATCTTGAGTCTGCCAAGCGCTTGAATCCTAGACAGGCCCGTTGGTCGTTATTTTTTGCTCGTTTTGATTTTGTGATTTCATACCTTCCGGGCTCTAAAAATGTGAAGGCGGATGCTCTGTCTAGGAGTTTTGTGCCCGACTCTCCGGGGTTATCTGAGCCGGCGAGTATCCTCAAGGAAGGAGTCATTGTGTCTGCCATCTCCCCTGATTTGCGGAGAGTGTTGCAGAAATTTCAGGCTAATAAACCTGATCGTTATCCGGCCGAGAAACTGTTCGTCCCTGATAGGTGGACTAGTAAAGTTATCTCTGAACTTCATTGTTCGGTGCTGGCCGGTCATCCAGGAATCTTTGGTACCAGGGAGTTGGTTGCTAGATCCTTCTGGTGGCCATCTCTGTCACGGGATGTGCGTGCTTTTGTGCAGTCCTGTGGAATTTGTGCTAGGGCTAAGCCCTGCTGTTCACGTGCCAGTGGGTTGCTTTTGCCCTTGCCGGTCCCGAAGAGGCCTTGGACACATATTTCGATGGATTTCATTTCTGACCTTCCCGTTTCTCAAAAAATGTCGGTCATTTGGGTGGTCTGTGATCGCTTTTCTAAAATGGTCCATCTGGTGCCCTTGGTTAAATTGCCTTCCTCCTCTGATTTGGTGCCTTTGTTCTTCCAGCATGTGGTTCGTTTACATGGCATTCCTGAGAATATTGTTTCTGACAGAGGTTCCCAGTTTGTCTCGAGGTTCTGGCGAGCCTTTTGTGGTAGGATGGGCATTGACCTATCTTTCTCCTCGGCCTTCCATCCTCAGACTAATGGCCAGACCGAACGAACCAATCAGACCTTGGAAACATATCTGAGATGTTTTGTTTCCGCTGACCAGGATGATTGGGTGTCATTTTTGCCGTTGGCTGAGTTCGCCCTTAATAATCGGGCCAGCTCGGCTACCTTGGTCTCTCCATTTTTCTGCAATTCTGGGTTCCATCCTCGTTTCTCTTCAGGACAGGTTGAGTCTTCGGACTGTCCTGGTGTGGATTCTGTGGTGGACAGGTTGCAGCAGATCTGGACTCAGGTAGTGGACAATTTGACCTTGTCCCAGGAGAAGGCTCAGCTTTTCGCTAATCGCAGACGCCGTGTGGGACCCCGACTTCGTGTTGGGGATCTGGTTTGGTTATCTTCTCGTCATATTCCTATGAAGGTTTCCTCTCCTAAATTTAAACCTCGTTTTATTGGTCCGTATAGGATTTCTGAGATTCTCAATCCGGTGTCTTTTCGTCTGACCCTCCCAGACTCCTTTTCCATACATAATGTATTCCATAGGTCGTTGTTGAGGAGATACGTGGCACCTATGGTTCCATCTGTGGAGCCTCCTGCCCCTGTTTTGGTGGAGGGGGAATTGGAGTATATTGTGGAGAAGATTTTGGATTCTCGTGTCTCTAGACGGAAACTCCAGTATCTGGTCAAATGGAAGGGTTATGCTCAGGAAGATAATTCCTGGGTTTTTGCCTCTGATGTCCATGCCCCAGATCTTGTTCGTGCCTTTCATGTGGCTCATCCTGGTCGGCCTGGGGGTTCTGGTGAGGGTTCGGTGACCCCTCCTCAAGGGGGGGGGTACTGTTGTGAATTCTGTGGCTGAGTTCACTTCTGTGGTCACAAGTGGTATTGCAGTCTCTGGGCTTCCTCCCTCAGGTGTTTTGGTGAGCTCGTTGGCTGCCTTGCTATTTAGCTCCACCTGAGTCTGTCTTCCTTGCTCCTTGTCAATGTTCCAGTGTTGGATCTGAGCTACTGCATCTTTCCTTGGGCCTGCTGCTCTGCTAGATAAGTGCTTCTAGTTTGTTTTCTGTTTTTTCTGTCCAGCTTGCTATTAACTTTTGCTGGAAGCTCTGAGAAGCAAAGGGGTGCACCGCCGTGCTGTTAGTTCGGCACGGTGGGTCTTTTTGCCCCTTTGCGTGGTTTTCGTTTTAGGGTTTTTTGTAGACTGCATAGTTCTCTTTGCTATCCTCGCTCTGTCTAGAATATCGGGCCTCACTTTGCTGAATCTATTTCATTCCTACGTTTGTCTTTTCATCTTGCTAACAGTCATTATATGTGGGGGGCTGCCTATTCCTTTGGGGTATTTCTCTGAGGTAAGTCAGGCTTGTATTTCTATCTTCAGGCTAGTCAGCTCCTCAGGCAGTGCCGAGTTGCATAGGTAGTGATAGGCGCAATCCACTGCTGCTTATAGTTGTGTGAGGATAGATCAGGTACTGCAGTCTACAGAGATTCCACGTCTCAGAGCTCGTCCTATTGTTTTTGGTTATTGCCAGATCTCTGTATGTGCGCTGATTACTGCACACTGTGTTGCCTGATTGCCGGCCATAACAGATGCCACAGGGACCGGACATATGGAAAATAGATGGGCCAAAAAAAAGAAAATATAAAAAGAGGGATGAAATGAATAAAAATCATGAAAACAAGTGTAATAAAAATGAATGAAAATGATAAATGATAGAAAAATATATAAATAATGAACCTGTTTATGTAAATAATGGTGAAAAAATAAAAACCAGAAAACAAAATAGAAAAATGGGGAATACTATTGAAAATAAAGATAATAGAAAATGAAAAATAAAAAATAAAAATTAAACAATGAAATGAAATATGACATGAAAAATTGGTTATACGGCAAATGAAAAAAGGGAAAAAAAACAAAGGAAGGGGACTCACCTAAAAGGTAGTAGATTCAACGTGTCTGGAAAGCAAAAGTGTGCAACGGTTAATATGATGTTACAGTAACCAGTCCATTTCTCTGTTGAGGCCTTTAGGGGTTAAGGTCTCGAGCTTGTGGATCCAGATCCCTGCATCATAACACAGGACACACAGGTACTTCAGCCTCACTCCCCCATCTCCTTTCCCCTGTATCACCGCCCACTTATCTATGGGTACCCTCTTACTTTGCAGGCCACCCTTAAATGTGACGGCCCCTGCAACCAGCCTTCCTCCACCCGGGACACAGAGGCCTAATACTGGCCCTATTACAAGGTATCCAGTGACACTCTTGCCATCCTGCCATTTAATGGGCATAACATATAGGGAGGTTTTATCTGCTACCACCTCTTAAACACCACGGCCTTTCATTTTTAAGTGTTACGGCTTTCCACCCATAACCTTCTTTGACTATGATGCCTCTCAAGGGACCCTTACCTATACTCCATTTTTACACCAGGTTCATTAGTATGGGGACTCTACCACTATATTTATAGACACCACTTTATTCATATACAGTACAGACCAAAAGTTTTGACACACCTTCTCATTTAAAGATTTTTCTCTATTGTCATGACTATGAAAATTGTACATTCACACTGAAGGCATCAAAACTATGAATTAACACATGTGGAATTATATACGTAACAAAAAAGTGTGAAACAACAGAAAATATGTCTTATATTCTAGGTTCTTCAAAGTAGCCACCTTTTGCTTTGATGACTGCTTTGCACACTCTTGGCATTCTCTTGATGAGCTTCAAGAGGTAGTCGCCGGGAATGGTTTTCACTTCACAGGTGTGCCCTGTCAGGTTTAATAAGTGGGATTTCTTGCATTATAAATGGGTTTGGGACCATCAGTTATGTTGTGCAGAAGTCTGGTGGATACACAGCTGATAATCCTACTGAATAGACTGTTAGAATTTGTAGTATGGCAAGAAAAAAGCAGCTAAGTAAAGAAAAATGAGTGGCCATCATTACTTTAAGAAATGAAGGTCAGTCAGTCTGAAAAATTGGGAAAACTTTGAAAGTGTCCCCAAGTGCAGTGGCAAAAACCATCAAGCGCTACAAAGAAACTGGCTCACATGAGGACCGCCCCAGGAAAGGAAGACCAAGAGTCACCTCTGCTTCTGAGGATAAGTTTATCCGAGTCGCCAGCCTCAGAAATCGCAGGTTAACAGCAGTTCAGATAAGAGACCAGGTCAATGCCACACAGAGTTCTAGCAGCAGACACATCTCTACAACAACTGTTAAGAGGAGACTTTGTGCAGCAGGTCTAGCTGCTAGGAAACCACTGCTAAGGACAGGCAACAAGCAGAAGAGACTTGTTTGAGCTAAAGAACACAAGGAATGGACATTAGACCAGTGGAAATCTGTGCTTTGGTCTGATGAGTCCAAATTTGAGATCTGTGGTTCCAACCACAGTGTCTTTGTGAGACGCAGAAAAAGTGAACGGATGGACTTTACATGCCTGGTTCCCACCATGAAGCATGGAGGAGGAGATGCGATTGTGTGGGGGTGCTTATCTGGTGACACTGTAGGGGATTTATTCAAAATTGAAGGCATACTGAACCAGCATGGCTACCACAGCATCTTGCAGCGGCATGCTATTCCATCTGATTTGCGTTTAGTTGGACAATTTTTTTTTTTCAACAGGACAATGACCCCAAACACACTTCCAGGCTGTGTAAGGGCTATTTGACCAAGAAGGAGAGTGATGGGGTGCTACGCCATTCCTGAACCTAATCAAAATGGTTTCGGGTGAGCTGGACCGCAGAGTGAAGGCAAAAGGGCCAAGAAGTGCTAAGCATCTCTGGGAACTCCTTCAAGATTGTTGGAAGACCATTCCCAGTGACTACCTCTTGAAGCTCATCAAGAGAATGCCAAGAGTGTGCAAAGCAGTCATCAAAGCAAAAGGTGGCTACTTTGAAGAACCTAGAATATAAGACATATTTTCAGTTGTTTCACACTTTTTTGTTAAGTATATAATTCCACATGTGTTAATTCATAGTTTTGATGCCTTCAGTGTGAATGTACAATTTTCATAGTCATGAAAATACAGAAAAATCTTTAAATGAAAAGGTGTGTCCAAACTTTTGGTCTGTACTGTACATATTAGATCCCCTGGGTTATAGTATACTTATTTGGGATCCCTTGTACTCCTTCCCCTGCAACCGAGTGTAGTATGACTCCTCAATATAGACAGTCCACCTACCTATACATTATATGTTTTATCATGATGACAGGTTATGCTTTAGAGGAATTGGTCGCCCACCGTCTACTATTGCCACTCTTTTCCATTTGTAACAAAGGATCAGAGGTAAACTCTTTACTTACCATTGCTTATCCAGTGTAATCGTATTAGCTGACGTTGCTTCTTATCGCCAGCCCTCCACCATTATTGGCGGCTCTTTTAATGTTTTATGTACCATTGTATATTTGTTTCCTTTTTATTTTTGTTGGTATGTTTTACTTTTGACTTTTGGGTATTACTAATTAATTTCTTGGCTATTGTGGTTTTTCTTTCATGATTATAATGTTATATGACAAACAGCCACTTATGTTGTCTCCTTGTCTCCCCAGTAACCCCATGAATAAGCCCCAGGAGGGTCGAAACGTTGGGTTTCTGTCTACATGTATATTTCCGTCTGCAAAAATCTGTGGCAACCTTTTTGTTTCTTCTTTTGAATAAACCTGGCATATACCTTTTTCTGCATCATACCAGTATTGTGTGCGGTAATTTTTCTCTATTTGATTGACTGGACCACATGGACTGTTTTACCAGCACCTCCTTGTCCCTGACCTGAGTGCACACCATTATCCCTATAAATAAGACTAATCTGACATGTGCTGGATGTTCAAAATATCTGTGTAAAGGACATGTGTCTTATCATTGTGTTCAGTGTAAAAATGCATGAACATGTTCAGTTTTTCTTTTTTCTTTCTAAAAAGGTTGAAGTTTTTATGATTTTTCATTTGTTGAGTTATAAATATTGTTTTCAAAAAGTTAAATTTCATGTTTTAGTAATAGTAATGTAAAGCTTCTTTGTTATTTGTGTGCAGAATGCCAACAATCAAAGATAATTGTAAAAAGCCTGTGTAACCTTTTTATGAAAAAAAAAAATTATTAAGTTTAAGTTTAAATTTTTCATTTGTTTATGATCAACCATGTTCACATACAGTATAATAATGAAAAAAGTATTCAAATAAAACACTTAGAGTAGCTAAAAATCAAGAATTAATAGGTCGGGTCATATTGACCCAGGGACAGTACAAGTACAAGTGTATAGCAAATGCTAACAGAACAGCAGGGTTAAAGGCAAACATACTGGTAGACCAAGGAAGATATTAAAGCATCAAGACAGGAAACTTAAAGCAATAAGTCTCCAAAACAGGAAATGCACAAACAAAACAAATGAGGAACGAATGGGTGGAAACTGGAGTCAACATCTGTGAACGAACTGGAAGAAACCGCCTAAAGGAAATGGGATTTACATACAGAAAAGTGAAACAAAAGCCATCATTAACACCTAAACAGAAAAAAACAAGGTTACAATGGGCTAAGGAAAAGCAATCGTGGACTGTGGATGACTGGATGAAAGTCATATTCAGTGATGAATCGCAAATCTGCGTTGGGCAAGGTGATGATGCTGAAACTTTTGTTTGGTGCAATTCCAATGAGATTTATAAAGATGACTGCCTGAAAAGAACATGCAAATTTCCACAGTCATTAATGATAAGGGACTGCATGTCAGGTAAAGGCACTGGGGAGATGGCTGTCATTACATCTTCAATAAATGCACAAGTTTATGTTGATATTTTGGACACCTTTCTTCTCCCATCAATTGAAAGGATATTTGGGGATGATGAAATAATTTTTCAAGGTGATAATGCATCCTGCCATAGAGCAAAAACTGTGAAAACATTCCTTGGAAAAAAAAAGACACATAAGGTCAATGTCATGGCCTGCAAATAGTCTGGATCTCAATGCTATTGAAAATCTTTGGCAGAAGTTGAATAAAATGGTCCATGACAAGGCTCCAACCTGCAAATCTTATCTGGCAACAGCAATCAGAGAAAGTTGGAGCCAGATTGATGAAGAGTACTGTCATGTGTTGGAGTGTTTTTTTGTTTGTTTTTCATGATTCCATAATTTTTTCCTCAGAATTGAGGGACTCCATAATTTTTCCCCTATGTTTGGTTAAAAAAAGTAACTATTGCTGACTACCACAATTTGTGTTCTTGATTTCTTTTAGTGATTTTGAAAGCCATAAAATTGCCATTTGAAATGACTTCAGTTTTGTGCCATGCCTGTGATTGGCTTTTTTCTACAAAATTAAACAACTGAATGAACATTCTCCAAGGCCGGTGATTCCATAATTTTTGCTAGGGGTTGTATTATCCAGCTAAGTAAAACTACCAAATTTTGCACCTCATGCTGTGCCATAAGCACTAAACGTTCCTACAAAGGCTTGTCTTCCTAACAATTGACCAACTTGGATGCCAATAGTAGATGCATAGTAAGTTGAGATAAGAGAATCGTTTGGAGGTAAATCAAGTTTGCCTCAAATTATAAAACAAAATTTAGATTTATGTATTTCTAGGCAGCTGTCACACTCTAGTCAAGGCAGCTCACGCACTGATATGCGATCGTGGTGTAAGTCCGTCTGACTGATACTAAGTCTAAGTACAACCTTTTATTATCCATGGAATTGTATCCTAGATCCGTACAATGAATTGCTTTACAGTAAAGCTTTTCTCGGACAATCTATTCAACTGGTTTATTACATTAATTTTACCACTGAGACAAGAACATACGAAACATATGAAACATAGATTTGTGTTTTCTGGACACACAAAGAAATATACAGTACATTGCCAACAGACATTATTATGACATACTGTACATATTGATTTGCTTACTTCTGACATGTAGCATTTTAGAATGGTGAATTCAACTATATTGATTATTTTATTCTTTTTCTACTTTTAGTACCAAGATAATGATATCAAAAGGCTTCCTTCAAATGCTCAATCAGCAGAGAGATATGGAGAACAGAATTTTTCAATAATAGTTTTGTTTAAGAAATGAAACATTTGATTAAAACTGATCCTTAAATCTTAATATATTATGCTTACAAAAGAATAAACTTTGGGCCTTGATCGAAGATGTCTAGTCTTTTATCACTTAAATTACATACACCTACAGTATGTGGTCAACTGCTGTCCTCTTTTAGCCCTCAATCGCTTTATCTTGTGATTCTCACTGTATCGAAAAGTGAATGAACTACTAAAAGAAATATGTAAAAGTTCCTTCTGTGTTCATTTACAGTATATGTAAAACTTCAAAGACAATATGACCCCAAATTTCATGATGCAAAACTGCATACGTTAATAAATAGATTTCTAGAAACTAATGATGCTGGTATACAGTCGATGCTTCACTCTAACTGGGAAAACGGCTAACAGGTATTTCCATATAGCTGTAGGGTGGACCCCAAGAGTCAATTCCTCCTGTGGGCCCCAGACACCCAAGTCTGATGCTGGATCTTTGGATTAATATTCACAGACTGAGACTACCACCCCCATTTTCAATTTGGCTAAACAATGAATATAGTACACTACATTCAGATTAAACATTATCCTCTCCCTAGATAGAATGAATTGTGAGTTCTGACTAAACTTGCCAAGCATAAAATGGTGCTCCTTGACCAAATCTCATCTTTTATACTAGCATTGATAACCACACTGATTGGCTGCACTAGATCTTGTGAAGCAACAGCTGCAAAGATTTAAGGGCCAGCCTAACACTGTACTATTAACCCACTCTCTGAATCTTCAGCAGTATGGGAAATTGTGCTGGGTGGATCCTGGCAAATTGAATTGCAAAGTGTTAAAATTTACAGAGATCTGTAAACTTCAGAAAATTGATCCTCTGCATATCATTCTGCTCATCTCTAGTCCTTTGTTTAAAACACTTGCTGGATGTAGCAGTAGATATATACCCTAAGATAGTGTGGTTCATAACATTTCATATATGGCAGGTGATATATATCTGCAAAAGGGATGAATGGCAGGCCATTCGGAAAAATTGAGGACCAAAAAGAGAAAGCCGAACATGTGGTCAAAGAAAAAGAAAGACCAGTTAAATAAAGATAAAATTCCTTTACTGGGACAAGGAATTGGTAAGTAGCAACACCACAACAACAGCATGCCAGCACAATTTGTAAAATGATAACATTATTACACACAGTAAAATTTAAAAAGGAAAAACCAAAGAACACCAGTTAGTGTATATATATATATATATATATATATATATATATATATATATATATATATATACACACACACACACACACACATATACACACACACACACACATATACACACACACACACACACACACATATATATATATATATATATATATATACAGTTATATGAAAAAGTTTGGGCACCCCTATTAATCTTAAGCTTAATGTTTTATAAAAATTGTTTTTTTTTTTCAATAGCTATTTCAGTTTCATATATCTAATAACTGTTGGACACAGTAATGTTTCTGCCTTGAAATGAGGTTTATTGCACTAACAGAAAATGTTCAATCTGCATTCAAACAAAATTTGACAGGTGCATAAGTATGGGCACCCCACCAGAAAAGTGACATTAATATTTAGTAGATCCTCCTGTTGCAAAAATAACAGCCTCTAGTCGCTTCCTGTAGCTTTTAATGAGTTCCTGGATCCTGGATGAAGGTATTTTTGACCATTCCTCTTTACAAAACAATTCCAGTTCAGTTAAGTTTGGTGGCCGCCGAGCATGGACAGCCCTCTTCAAATGATCCCACAGATGTTCAATAATATTCAGGTCTGAGGACTGGGATGGCCATTCCAGAACAGTGTAATTGTTCCTCTGCATGAATGCCTGAGTAGATTTGGAGCGGTGTTTTGGATCATTGTCTTGCTGAAAGATCCATCCCCTGCGTAACTTCAACTTTGTCACTGATTCATGAACATTATTGTCAAGAATCTGCTGATACTGAGAGGAATCCATGCTTCCCTCAACTTTAACAAGATTCCCAGTGCCGGCATTGGCCACACAGCCCCAAAGCATGACGGAACCTCCACCAAATTTTACTGTGGGTAGCAAGTGTTTTTCTTGGAATGCTGTGTTTTTTGGCCGCCATGCATAACGCCTTTTTGTATGACCAAACAACTTAATCTTGGTTTCATCAGTCCACAGAACCTTCTTCCAAAGAGATATTGGCTACTCTAAATGTGCTTTTGCATACCTCAGCCGACTCTGCTTGTGGTGTGCTTGCAGAAATGGCTTCTTTCGCATCACTCTCCCATATAGCTTCTCCTTGTGCAAAGTGCGTTGTATAGTTGACCGATGCACAGTGACACCATCTGCAGCAAGTTGATGCTGCAGCTCTCTGGAGGTGGTCTGAGGATTGTCATTGACTGATCTCACCATTCTTCTTCTCTGCCTTTCTGATGTTTTTCTTGGCCTGCCACTTCTGGCCTTAACAAGAACTGTACCTGTGTTCTTCCATTTCCTTACTATGTTCATCACAGTGGAAATTGACAGGTTAAATCTCTGAGACAGCTTTCTGTATCCTTCCCTGAACAACTATGTTGAATAATCTTTGTTTTCAGATCATTAGACAGTTGTTTTGAGGAGCCCATGATGCCACTCTTCAGAGGAGATTCAAACAGGAGAACAGCTTGCAAGTGGCCACTTTAAGTAGCTTTTCTTATGATCATACACCTGGCTATGAAGTTCAAAGCTCAATGAGATCAGAAAAACAAAAGAAGTGCTTTGGTAAGCCAGTAAAAAGTAGGTAGGAGTATTTAAAACAAGAAAATGATAAGGGTGCCCATACTTATGCACCTGTCAAATTTTGTTTGAATGCAGATTGCAAATTTTCTGTTAGTACAATAAACCTCATTTTAAGGCAGAAACATTACTGTGTCCAACAGTTATTAGATATATGAAACTGAAATAGCTGTTGCAAAAAAAAACTATTTTTATAAAACATTAAGCTTAATATTAATAGGGGCGCCCAAACGTTTTCATATAACTGTATATACATATATATATATATATATATATATATATATATATATATATATATATATATATATATATATAGTAGCGTGGCTAAAGGATGTCTAATCGATGGGAGGTATGTGTCTTATAGATGGCTTGTTGCTGTGATGTAACCATGGCTACCTATATGTGTTTCAGGACCTGTGGTGATGTCACAACCACATGTCTGGTCATGTGATGGGTTCTGGGTGTGGTTAGACATATAAAAGAAAGCCTAATGCTTAACACAGGTAGGTATGTGTGGAGGTGAAACCCTCCTGAGTGTGTTACGGCTTCAGGACTGAGCCGGATGAACTGGACACTTGTTTTTCTTTACCTGAACCAAAGGCTATTTGTTTTCTGTTGTTTGCCACATGGTTTATGAAGCAATAAACCCAGTGAACTTTAAAGGAACACGTCTCCTGAGTGTCAGCCGTCGCAGCTGAGTGAGTGAAATCCCTACAATTGGTGGAGAATGCGGGCAGCGTTCCCAGCGGAGACGTGAGTTTATTTTGAATGTCCTGGGTCAAGGCTGTTGCAAGCCAGCAAGCATTGCCGGAGAAAATGGAGGACCTGCTGAAACAATTGGTCCAGATGCAGTCACAGCAGGAGAAAAGGCAGCAAGAGACCAACAGGCTGTTGATGCAGCAGATACAACAGAGCCAGCAGGAGCAACGGCAGCAGATGCAACAAAGCCAGCAGGAGCAACGGCAGCAGTTACAACAGAGCCAGCAGCAGATGCAGCAGAGCCAGCAGGAGCAACGGCAGCAGATGCAGCAGAGCCAGCAGGAGCATCAGCAGCAGATGCAGCTTCTGGCAACCGCCATCCAGGGCAAGGCGAGCGCCCCAACCCCAGGTTTGGCTGATGACACCCACGTCCGGAAAACGGTAAGATGCGCATTGCAGAAAATGACTCCCGGGGATGATGTTGAGGCCTTCCTGACGGTGTTTGAGAGGGTCGCTGAGAGGGAAAAACTTCCGCCAGAGCAGTGGGCAGAGGTACTTGCGCCATACCTGACGGGAGAACCCCAGAAGGCGTACTATGATTTGACCTTGCAGGATGCCAAAGAGTATCACAAATTGAAAGCCGAGATTCTCGCACGTTTGGGGGTGACACTGACTGTCAGGGCACAGCGAGTTCACTCCTGGGGCTATCACCGGGACAAACGACCTCGTTCCCAAATGTTTGATCTGTTGCACCTGGTCCAGAAATGGCTGCAGCCAGAGTCCTCTGCGCCTGCACAGATGGTAGAACGGGTGATGATGGATCGGTTTGTCCATTCCCTCCCGAGGCCTATACAGTCTTGGGTTGCCCAGGGTGATCCCCAGAATGCCGACGAGCTGATCGGACTAGTTGAGAGGTACCAAGGGTTGGAAGGCTCCTTCGGGAGGCAGCCCATGCCGTACTGGGGATCCCAGAAGGCAGCTGAGTCCCAAAAAGGGGTGGTGCGTCCAAGGTCACAAAGGGCGGGGGAGGTGGTGCCCAAGGTCCCCACGGGTGATATTATTTGTTGGAGGTGCCACAAGCCAGGACATATAGCTGCCCGTTGTTCCCAAACCACTGAGCAGATGGACTGCAGCATGGGACGCCGTTGTTATTATTATTATTATTATTATTATTTATTATTATAGCGCCATTTATTCCATGGCGCTTTACATGTGAGGAGGGGTATACATAATAAAACAAGTACAATAATCTTGAAAAATACAAGTCACAACTGGTACAGGAGGAGAGAGGACCCTGCCCGCGAGGGCTCACAATCTACAAGTTGTTCATACTATGCGTATCCAGCTTGCAGTGTGAACTCTCCGCCCAACGAGGGACCTCAAGCATGTCCCGTGAAGGTGAACGGTCAAGCAGTAACGGCACTGTTAGACTCGGGGAGCCTAGTGACCCTGGTGAGGGCCACTTTTCCTCTCCACCTGCTCCCGGGAAAGAAGGTCGGAGTGCGGTGCATACATGGTGATGCAAAGGACTACCCTGTGGCCAGTGTGAACATTGAAACGACATGTGGCACGGAGTCCCACATAGTCGGCGTCGTTCAGGACTTGTTGCACCCTATAATTATTGGCCTGGATTAGGGTTGAGCGACCTTCACTTTTATAGGATCGGGTCGGGTTTCACGAAACCCGACTTTTGGAAAAGTTGGGTCGAGTGAAATTGGCCGATCCTATAAAAAAGTCGGGGTCGGGGTCGGCCGAAACTCGAAACCCAATGCAGTGCATTGGGTTTCCATGGTTCCCAGGGTCTGAAGGAGCGGAAACTCTCCTTCAGGCCCTGGGATCCATATTTAAGTGTAAAATATAGAATTAAAATAAAAAATATTGCAATACTTACCCTCTGACGCGCCCTGGTACTAACCGGCAGCCTTCCTCCTTCGAATCCGCGCTTCTAGGACCTTGCCGTGACGTCGCGGTGACGTCGCGGCTTGTGATTGGCCGCGCGGCCGCCCATGTGACCGCTCGCGCGGCCAATCACAAGCCGCGACGTCACCCGCGACGTCACCGAAGGTCCTGGAAGGGCTGATTCTTAGGAAGGAAGGCTGTCGGAAGGAAGCAGGGCGCTTCCGAGGGTGAGTATATTCCTATTAGGTATATACTCACCCTCGGAAGCGCCCTGCTTCCTTCCGACAGCCTTCCTTCCTAAGAATCAGCCCTTCCAGGACCTTCGGTGACGTCGCGGGTGACGTCGCGGCTTGTGATTGGCCGCGCGAGCGGTCACATGGGCGGCCGCGCGGCCAATCACAAGCCGCGACGTCACCGCGACGTCACGGCAAGGTCCTAGAAGCGCGGATTCGAAGGAGGAAGGCTGCCGGTTAGTACCAGGGCGCGTCAGAGGGTAAGTATTGCAATATTTTTTATTTTAATTCTATATTTTACACTTTAATCTGAATTCCGATACCAATTCCCGATATCTTAAACATATCGGGAATCGGGATCGGAATTCCGATTCCAGATTCAAAAGATCGCCGACTTCATGGCCGACCCCACACAGGGGTCGGGTCGGGTTTCATGAAACCCGACCTTGCCAAAAGTCGGCGACTTTTGAACAATTTCGACCCGTTTCGCTCAACCCTAGCCGGGATTTCTGTTTGTTTTGGGATTTGTGGGGGAAAGGTTCTGAGCTCCCTAGCAAGAGTAGGGAACCAGTGAACCCGGGAAGGGTGGTGCCACACCCAGAGTCAGACAGATTTCCTTTTTGTGTCCTTGCTGGAGATGAGGAGGAAGTGTCCCCTGCATCTGACATTCTGGAGTTAGAGGTATCCGGTGAAAATTTTGGGACTGCCCAACATAGGGACCCCACTCTGAGGGAAGCCTTTAATAATGTCACAGTTATTGACGGGGTGGTACAGGAGCCGGGGGCAGACACAAGATTTCCCCATTTTCTAATGAGCAGGGAGTTGTTGTACCGGGTCACGAAAATAAGGGAGGAGTTGGTAGAGCAGTTGGTAGTGCCGGGTCCATATAGACGGAAGGTGTTGGACATGGCCCATTCACACATCTTGGGTGGACACCTAGGGGTGGAAAAAACGCAGGAACGGGTTGTGCAGAGGTTCTATTGGCCTGGGTGCCACCGGGAAATAGTGAACTATTGCAGGTCCTGCCCTACATGTCAGCTAACTGCTCCCACTCCTCATTTCCGGAACCCCCTTGTGCCACTGCCCATTATTGAGGTGCCATTCGAGAGAATTGCCATGGACTTGGTCGGTCCCTTAGTTAAATCAGCCCGGGGCCATCAGTATATATTAGTCATCCTGGACTACGCCACACGCTATCCTGAGGCAATTCCCTTGAGAAATTCTTCTTCAAAGAGTATAGCTCGCGAGTTGGTCCATGTCTTTTCCCGGACAGGTCTGCCGAAGGAGATCCTGACTGACCAGGGGACACCTTTCATGAGAAAGGTGATGAGGGAACTATGCAAAGCACTGAAAATCTCCCAGTTGAGGACCTCGGTGTACCATCCCCAGTCAGATGGCCTTGTTGAGAGATTTAACAAGACACTGAAGAGCATGCTGAGAAAAGCTATAGAGAAAGACGGTAGAGACTGGGATTGTCTCTTACCCTATTTGATGTTTTCCATTCGTGAAGTTCCACAGGCCTCCACAGGTTTCTCACCGTTTGAGCTTCTGTATGGCCGACATCCACGAGGACTCCTGGATATAGCCAAGGAAACCTGGGAAGCCGAAGTCACGCCCCACAGAAGCGTCATTGAGCATGTGGCCCTGATGCAGCAGAGGATTGCAAAGGTGATGCCTATCGTGAAAGAACACCTTCTCCAAGCACAAGAAGCTCAGGCCAGGGTCTACAACCGGTCTGCAAGAGTGAGGCAATTCAATCTGGGAGACCGAGTTCTTGTGTTAGTTCTGACAGTGGAAAGCAAGTTCTTGGCCAAATGGCAAGGGCCATATGAGGTTGTCGAGAAACTTGGTGAAGTAAACTATAAAATTCACCAACCAGGAAGACGGAAACCATTCCAAGTATACCATGTCAACCTTATCAAGCCGTGGCAAGATAGAGAGCCGACAGTAATTCCATCGTTGTTAAGCAACCCAGAAGATGAGGTTGGAGCGGTTACTATAGCGGAGACGCTATCGGAGTCCCAGAAACAGCAATGCCGGGAGTTACTCCAGAAAAACAGGGACCTGTTTTCCGAGTTGCCTGGGTAAACGAAGGTCATAGAGCATGAGGTCCTGACAGAGCCCCATGTGCGCGTGAACGTGAAGCCCTATAGAATTCCTGAGGCCCGTCGAGAAATAGTCTCCAAGGAAGTGGAGCGTATGTTGAAGCTTGGAGTCATTGAGGAATCCAAGAGCGGTTGGTCGAGCCCAATTGTCCTGGTCCCAAAACCTGATGGGGAGTGGAGATTTTGCAACGACTATAGGAAGTTGAATGAGGTCTCCAAGTTCGACGCATATCCCATGCCCCGAGTTGATGAGCTCATCGAAAGGCTTGGGCCCGCCAGGTACATAACCACCTTGGATTTGATGAAGGGGTATTGGCAGATCCCCATGGCACAGGAAGCCAAGGAGAAGACGGCGTTTTCTACACCAGATGGATGCTTCCTGTATGTCCGGATGCCATTTGGCCTACAGGGAGCTCCAGCCACCTTCCAAAGGGCTATGGATAGAGTCCTTGCACCCCACAAGGCATACGCTGCTGCGTACCTAGATGATATCGTCATCTTTAGCCCGGACTGGGAGAGTCATCTGGAGAAAGTCCAAGCGGTGTTTGATGCTATAAGAGAGGCCGGATTTACAATAAACCCGAAGAAGTGTGCATTGGGTAAAGAAGAAGCTAAGTACCTTGGATACATAGTGGGTCAAGGAGAAATAAAACCACAAATCAGTAAAGTGGAGGCAATTCAAACATGGCCAAAACCAGTTTCCAAGAAGCAAGTTAAAGCCTTCCTGGGAATCGTGGGATATTACAGGAGGTTCATCCCAAACTTCGCCACAATGGCGGCGCCTCTGACTGACCTGCTAAAAGGGACAAAATCAGTAATGGTTAAGTGGTCCGAAGAAACAGATTCAGCCTTCCAAGAAATGAAAGAGGCTTTATGTAAGCAACCCGTTCTGATGGCCCCAAACTTCAAGAAAGAGTTTATTCTTCAGACAGATGCCTCAGATGTTGGGGTGGGAGCAGTCCTTTCCCAAGAACTACATGGAGAGGAGCATCCTGTTCTCTATCTGAGTAGGAAGCTGTCCTCGTCTGAAAAGAACTACTCAGTCGTTGAAAAGGAGTGCTTGGCCATAAAATGGGCAGTCGACACATTACAGTACTATTTGCTGGGACGTAAATTTAGACTGATATCCGACCATGCCCCACTTAGGTGGATGAGGGAAACGAAGGGTAGAAATGCTAGGGTCACCCGTTGGTTCTTAGCCCTGCAGGACTTCTGTTTCCATGTGGAACATAGGGCCGGAAAGCTGCACGGTAATGCTGATGCCCTGTCAAGAATCCCTTGTCTAGTGGGAGAAAGTGCCAAGCCCCACGGCTTTAGGCAGAGGGGGGAGGTATGTAGCGTGGCTAAAGGATGTCTAATCGATGGGAGGTATGTGTCTTATAGATGGCTTGTTGCTGTGATGTAACCATGGCTACCTATATGTGTTTCAGGACCTGTGGTGATGTCACAACCACATGTCTGGTCATATGATGGGTTCTGGGTGTGGTTAGACATATAAAAGAAAGCCTAATGCTTAACACAGGTAGGTATGTGTGGAGGTGAAACCCTCCTGAGTGTGTTACGGCTTCAGGACTGAGCCGGATGAACTGGACACTTGTTTTTCTTTACCTGAACCAAAGGCTATTTGTTTTCTGTTGTTTGCCACATGGTTTATGAAGCAATAAACCCAGTGAACTTTAAAGGAACACGTCTCCTGAGTGTCAGCCGTCGCAGCTGAGTGAGTGAAATCCCTACAATATATATATATGTGACGCCCAGGAGACCGGGATACCCAGCACCGGACCAATGGAGTCTGTCTCTTGAGGGGGATGTCACGGGTGGTTTGACCCGGTGCTGTGGCCTCAGGCAATGCACAGTGTAAGGGGTATCATGAGGGGACAGGCACTTACTTGATCAGCAGCAGGTTCTCCCAGCGGTGACGATCCTGATCCTGGATAGATGGCTATTGTCCAAATGAAAGACGGAGGCACTGAAACGTTTAACCAGTTTACTTTAACATAAAAGGATTTACAACCAGTCCTGTCACCGGAGTCTGTATGGGAACTCTGAGTTACTTTGACCCTGCCGGGGTCTTCGCCTCTTATTGTGCGCAATTTCTGTGTGGCCCTGCTGCTGTATGTGAACTGGCTGCCGGCCCAATCTGTCCCCTCCGGGTCCTGGTTCGACGGGCAACCCGAGTCCTTTTATCGGTTTACCCCCTCTGGGAGTACCGCTGAACTCTGTGTCTGTTGCTGCATCCGACCCTAGTGAAGCTGATATCACCTCACGTTTTTCCGGTTGCTGTATTATATATAATGAATACAGCCACGGATCCGGTATCCGTCTTTGCGCCTGTTCTGGGTAGTGATTAATGCTACCCGGTTCTCACAATGTCCTTTTTCTCTATCCCTCTTCTCCTCAGGCCGGTGATTTAGGCCTGGTAACAGTCACTGGGCTGTTAGAGATTCAACTGTATGACCTCTCACTATCAGCTCCTTGGCCCAACTGCTATTTCTTCTCTCAGACCAGAATGGATCAAGGGGAGTCTCTGGAGCTCCCCCTTCTGGCCGGAGGTGGTAGTGCAGTCTTGCTATTTTAGTATTTGTACTTACTGTCAGTAACTATTTTTGTGGCAAATACCCCTAGGGGTGCCACATTCCCCCTTAGTTAAGAACAGTACTCCGGGACTGTGGGACAATAACATTTTGAAATAACAATTAATATGTACAGAGTCTTAAAAATGAAAAGTTACAAAAACCACTCAAGGAAACAAAAATAGAGTTCTGTAAAAAGTCACTTCAAATAGCGTCCATTAATACAGTTCTATCCTTGAAGGTATTAGGAACGGCACTGTACTTAGTGTCCAGGAATTTAGTTCCATTTTTCCAACGGAGTTATCAATATAAAGTCTAAAGAAAGTTCAAAAAGAGCAAAAAGCAAAGTTCAAAAAGCAGTCTTTCCGGAGCTTTGATTTAGTGCCTCCGGGCTGATAAAAAGTTCAAGAATATGCAATAAGTTCATACAGACAAGTCTCTGTAGGCACTGGGCTTAAACGTTGCAGACTGATAGCAATGACTATACTACATTTTCTGTTTAACTATATACGGCATAACATATATACAATTCACATTATGAGCTTTATAGTTGGTAATCTGCATACCTGGCCGGTAATTGACCCTGGGTACTACGCTGTGATCTACGTAATAGCGGTGTCTCTTCATGTGGTGTACTACTGTCTACTGCGGATGTAGTATCTGCCCGTTCTGCTAAAGATAATTCCACGACTATGGAGTTGGCAAGTCCACCGTGAATGGGATTACTCTGACCAGGAATCTGTTCTTCCTGGCCTGGAACCTCCTGTAGTACGGGGTCAGCCTCTTCCTGTCTTGGGACTTCTGGTATTGGGTTCGGTGTTGGGTAAAAGGCCACCATGGGAACCACTACTGCACCATGGTATGTTAGTAGGGTTTTGGGAAAGTCTCCTATACAGGTGTGATACACTTCCTCTTCTTTTTCCTTTACTGGTTGAACCTGTATGGGTTGAATAACTTCTGGTTCTGGCTGGACAACGTCTGGCTCTTTCAATGCTTCCGGACATAATTTAAGATTGTCTCTTGACACTAGTACAGATGTTAAGCCTCCGTTTTTGCTAATGAGACACATTTTAGGATTATCCACTCTTGTTGGTAAAACTGTGTAGGGTACGGCTTCCCACTGATTGTCCAGTTTATTGGTTCGACGATTTCTCTTGAGCACTTGGTCACCCGGTCTTAATGGGGTCGCTAGAGCATTCTGGTTGAAAGTTCGCTCTTGTCTTTCTCTAGTTTGCTGAAGGCTTCTTTCCACACTCTCTTGCACTTGGCGATACTGCTTTTGCCGTATGATATCCCAATTGGAGTCTTGAACTTCTGCGTCTGGTTTCAGAATTCCCATTTCTAGATCGATTGGTAATTGGCCGGGTCTTGCACACATAAGGTAAGCTGGGGTGCAGTTGGTGGAGCTCACCGGGACATGATTATACAGATCCACCAAGTCAGGCAATTTCTCTGGCCATTGATTCCTTTCTGTCTCAGGTAAAGTCTTTAGTAGGTCTATTACAATGTGGTTCATCTTCTCGCATAAGCCATTTGTTTGTGGATGATAGGCCGTCGTCCGGATCTTTTTGCAACCATACATATTACAGAATTCTCTGAAGATCTCTGATTCAAAGGCTGTACCTTGGTCGGTGAGAACCTGTTCCGGATATCCATGGGGTCTACAAAAGTACGTTTGGAACGCTTTGGCTGCTGTTTTTGCTGTCAGATCTTTTACGGGTACTACTACCAAGAAACGTGAATAATGGTCCACGATGGTCAAGGCATAGACATAGCCGGACCGGCTTGGTGTCAACTTCACGTGGTCCATGGCTACAAGTTCAAGTGGTTGTTTGGTGATTATGGGCTGCAGTGGTACTCTTTGGTTCTTTTGATCGTTTCTTCTGAGGTTGCACGGGCCACAATTTCTGCACCACTGTTCGATTGATTTTCTCATCCCGACCCAATAAAATCTTTCTCTTAGAAGTACTTCTAACTTTTTCCAACCGAAGTGACCAGCACCATTATGGTAAGCTTCGAGGACCATCTTCACATCTTGTTTAGGCACAATAATCTGCCAAACCAATTCATGTGTTTTCGGATTGGTGTATCTTCTACAGAGCTTCCCTTGATACAGGAACATTTTGCCTCTCTCTTTCCAGAGTTGATGCGTCTCTTCTGGGGCATCCTCATAGGGATATGCACTTTGCTCAGTCAACAGTTCCTTCACCAACTTCACAGCCGGATTGCTGTCTTGGGTGTCAGCCCATCTATGGTGTGCTAACGGATTAAAATTCACCTCTTGTTGTTTCTGATAGGTACTTGACTGATGATGTTTTGCCTTGGGACGATGGAAGGCTGGTAGTTCAATTTCTTCAAGCTCCCCCGTTTCCTCTTCTACATCTCTCAAGTGTGGCATCCGGGATAGGGCATCGGCATTTCCATTCTTGCGACCTGCTCGATACTTGATTATGAAGTTGTAATTAGATAACCGGGCTATCCATCGCTGTTCTAACGCACCTAATTTGGCTGTGTCCAGGTGGGTCAACGGATTGTTGTCAGTATAGACAATAAATTCTGCAGCGGCCAGATAGTGTTTGAAACGCTCCGTCACAGCCCAAACTACTGCCAGTAGTTCCAATTTGAAGGAGCTGTAGTTTTCTGAATTTCTTTCAGTAGGCCGGAGCTTTCTACTTGCAAAGGCGATGACTTTCTCCCGACCTTCTTGCTTTTGTGACAGCACCGCTCCTAGTCCCACATTACTGGCATCGGTGTAGAGGATGAAAGGTTTATGGTAATCTGGGTATGCCAGAACCTCTTCTCCGGTTAGTGCCTTCTTTAGTTGTTCAAAGGAGTCTTCCCTTTCGTCATTCCACTGAAAAGGAGGGTTTCGGTTTGAAGGTTTCTTCGTCTGCCCTACCAAGGTGTCTTGCAAGGGTGCTGCCAACTTGGTAAATCCTTTTATAAATCTGCGATAGTAACCCACCAATCCCAGGAATTGTCTCACTTCTTTTGCGCTGGTAGGTCTTGGCCAATCCCTTATGGCGCTTATTTTCTCGGGATCTGGTGCTACTCCCTCCGAACTCACGATGTGTCCCAGGTACTGTACCTTTGGCTTGAGAAGGTGACATTTGGATGGCTTGACTTTCATGCCATACCTGGATAAGGCTTCGAACACTTCTGCCAGGTCTATTAAGTGTTGTTCGTAAGTCTTTGAGTAGACGATCACATCATCTAGGTACAGGAGGACGGTCTCGAAGTTCTTGTGTCCGAGGCAGCATTCCATCAGCCGCTGGAAGGTACCGGATGCGTTGCAGAGTCCGAACGGCATGCGATTAAATTCACATAGACCCATTGGTGTGGTGAATGCCGTCTTTTCCTTATCTCTCTCAGCCACAGGGACTTGCCAATACCCGCTTGTTAAGTCTAAGGTGGAAAAATAATTAGCAGATTTCAAAGCAGTTAAGGACTCTTCTATCCTAGGCAAGGGGTAGGCGTCTTTATGGGTGATGTTATTAATCTTCCGGTAGTCTACGCACATTCTCATGGTTCCGCCTTTTTTTTTGACAATCACTAGAGGGGCCGCCCAGGGGCTACAGCTGTCTCTTATTACCCCGGCCTGTTTCATTTCCCTCAGCATATCTTTTGCACATTGATAGTGAGCGGGCGGTATGGGTCTATATCTTTCTTTTATTGGGGGATGGTCACCTGTGGGGATTGTGTGTTCTACCCCTTCTATCCGTCCGAAGTCCAATGGGTGTTTACTGAAGACTTGTTCATATTCCGTCACTAGCCTATACACCCCTTGTTTTTGATGGGTAGGTGTTGAATTTATGCCCACGTGTAGCTGTTGGCACCAATCCTCCATTTCTCCATCTGAGCCATTGCCTTCCACCTGACAGGTTGGTTCTAAGGGCTCAATGGTTGTGATGGCATTGTTGTCAACAGTATATAGCTTTGCCATTGTAGCATACCTTGGCAAAGTGACCTCTTCCTCTCCACAGTTCAAAAGTCGTACCGGCACTCGTCCCCGGTGTACCTCGACTATCCCTCGTGCTGTGAGTATAGTGGGCCTGCTGTCGGTGTACACTGGTTCTATTAAGGCTTGATAATCTCGTCCCTTAGTACCAATGGCTGCTCTACACCATACCAGCATTTCTGTTTTTGGTGGGATTACAATAGACGTTGGATCACTTACCCTCACACTGCCGATTTCTCCACCTGCAACTTCTACCTGTTGCCTTAACATCAATACTTTTATTTCCCTCCGGAGAACTCTCTGCTGGCAGGATTGGGCAGTTTCAGCAATTTGCTGTAAGACAGAAATGACTTCGGAAAAGCAGTTCTCTAACACATTCATTCCTATCAATACAGTTGGTTCACAGTTCCGCCGGTCAACATCAACAACAATTATACCCTGTTTCTTCAGTTCTACTTTACCAATCTTTATGGTCATCTCCCTGAATCCTAGTTTCGGTACCAACTTACCATTACTGGCCCATATATCTAGTTCAACATCAGAGGGCCCTTTATCAATATCTGCATCAGCCCAGTACCTCTTATAAAGGATATACGGTATAGATGAAATCTGGGAACCTGTGTCCAGCAAAGCGTTGAGGGGAATTCCGTCCAGCACGATAGGGATAATGGGTCGTCCTCCGATGTACCTGTCGTGCCAGGGTGTTGGGCCTTGAAAGTTCATTCCTGCGAAGCGGCCCGCATTCCCAGGGGATTCCCGTTTAAATCACAATCTCGTGCAAAGTGGCCCGGCTGCTGGCAACGGCGGCAAATGGGCTGTCCATCCGGTTGGTAGCGGTCGCGGGGTCGTCCTCTCCATGTCGGGTATCTCCGGGGTCTCATCCATGGAACATTCTCTCTACAGTTTGCCAACTCCATCTTGTGTCCTCTCATCTCCTGCATGGTTTTAGCCATTGAGGCAACAACATCAGCTAAAGAGTCAAGCTTTTGTTGAAGAGCCTCATTAGTACTGGGCCCCAGGGGCTTAGCAATGGCCCCAGACATAGCTGATGTCACTGGCACTCCCTGTTGTTGAGGTGCCTCTGCCATGGGTTGCGCAGGATCCTGATCCCGAGGTGCCTCTGCCAGCTGGAGACGTATAGCGCTCTCCTTTAATTGGGCAAATGTCAATTCAGGGTTCTTAAAAACAAGCATGCTCACATGCCCCCGGTGAGAAGGGGTGTAGAGTCCCTCAATAAATTGATCTCTTAGCAGTTTATCCGCTCCGGTGTTAAAAATGGGTTCAGCCAGTGTAAGTGATTTAAGGGCTTCCTGCAGGTTTAAGGCAAAGTCTCTCACGCCCTCATTAGCTTTTTGTTTGCAACTAAAGAATCGTATTTTAGCTTTGCTGCTGGCCGTGGTTTCAAATGTAGCTTTTAATCCAGCAAATATGCGTTCAACAGTGCCTTTTAGATCAGCTGCCCATGCTGTGACTTCTCGCTTAGCATGGCCACTTAACTGCATCATCAGGAGACTAACACGCTGAACTTCACCCACAGGGAACATGTCAAAATGGGCCAGCATCTTTTCTCTGAAATCGTCAAGGGTATTAGGCTCACCTTCATACATTGGAAGCCATGGGCCACCCGGGGTATATGGCATCAGCACCGGCATGATGGGCGCCACTCCTTGCACCGCTGCGCTGCCGGACTCTCTATTGACACTCTGTCTTTCAGCTGCATTAGCGTTGCCGAGTGCTGCGGCGTCTCCGTGCTGCGACATACTGTGCCCCCTTAGTTAATCCGGACCCTTCCGGTCCTCCGCTTCCGTCGGGATAGTGTAGATTCGTTCCGCTGTGCAGCAGGATCGATTTTCCCCTTGCTCTGATGTCAGAGCGCTCAGCTTGGTGCCGCCCACAATGACACGCCCCCTGCTGCTCCCACCCACCGCGCTCTGTAATGGCGGATTCTGAAGTTTTTCAGTTAGACTGGGGCTCAGGTGATGGCGTAGCTCAATTAACAGTCTCGTGCATAATGGTTATGAAGTGATTACCTCAGGGGATGGCGGCCATCTTTACTCCATTATAACCAATGGGGAAAAGTCACTTTCAATAGTTTTCAATGGGGAATGGATTTTTCTTTAATAAAGTCAATTTTCAAGATTTTTCATCCCAGTTTTCACAGTTTTGGGCTCCAATCACGGCACACAATACCCGGTATACGGGCTGGCTAGATCCTGTTCGTGACGCCAATTGTGACGCCCAGGAGACCGGGATACCCAGCACCGGACCAATGGAGTCTGTCTCTTGAGGGGGATGTCACGGGTGGCTTGACCCGGTGCTGTGGCCTCAGGCAATGCACAGTGTAAGGGGTATCATGAGGGGACAGGCACTTACTTGATCAGCAGCAGGTTCTCCCAGCGGTGACGATCCTGATCCTGGATAGATGGCTATTGTCCAAATGAAAGACTGAGGCACTGAAACGTTTAAACCAGTTTACTTTAACATAAAAGGATTTACAACCAGTCCTGTCACCGGAGTCTGTATGGGAACTCTGAGTTACTTTGACCCTGCCGGGGTCTTCGCCTCTTATTGTGCGCAATTTCTGTGTGGCCCTGCTGCTGTATGTGAACTGGCTGCCGGACCAATCTGTCCCCTCCGGGTCCTGGTTCGACGGGCAACCCGAGTCCTTTTATCGGTTTACCCCCTCTGGGAGTACCGCTGAACTCTGTGTCTGTTGCTGCATCCGACCCTAGTGAAGCTGATATCACCTCGCGTTTTTCCGGTTGCTGTATTATATATAATGAATACAGCCACGGATCCGGTATCCGTCTTTGCGCCTGTTCTGGGTAGTGATTAATGCTACCCGGTTGTCACAATGTCCTTTTTCTCTATCCCTCTTCTCCTCAGGCCGGTGATTTAGGCCTGGTAACAGTCACAGGGCTGTTAGAGATTCAACTGTATGACCTCTCACTATCAGCTCCTTGGCCCAACTGCCATTTCTTCTCTCAGACCAGAATGGATCAAGGGGAGTCTCTGGAGCTCCCCCTTCTGGCCGGAGGTGGTAGTGCAGTCTTGCTATTTTAGTATTTGTACTTACTGTCAGTAACTATTTTTGTGGCAAATACCCCTAGGGGTGCCATATATATATATATATATATATATATATATATATATATATATATATATATATATATATATATACGTTGTATATATGTGGATCAAGTGGAATGGGACAATAAATATGCTGTAATATACTATGCCATTATATATATATATATATGCCACTTGAAAGCAAAAAGTATCTTATGGTATCCCACAAATAGGATATAACATAATGTAAAGCCAGAGGGGGAAAAGGCACACTAGTCAGAAGCAGCAAGGGTAGATACAAATCTCAGGTGAGTGATCCAAAATAAGTGATCCTGGGGGGGGGGGTGTCTGGGCGGAAAGCCTGGGGAATGTGAGAAGGAAATAGGTCTGGAGAGTTGCATCACAGCAAGATGGCGGGAGGAGCGAGGGGATTACCTGGTGGTAGAATGATTGTGGTGCTGCACACGCCCCGATGCATGTTTTGGACCTTCATCTTTCATCAGGCCCCTTCCTGACTCACATACAGTATCTGGGAATAATGTTGTCAGACTGTTAAGCCAGTTTTACAGATTTTTAAAAAGACCTACCAAACCAATTTTTTTTAATGGGAAAAAAATGCTGTGAAATATTATTCCTTCATAATTACATGTATACAATGCTAAATAAACAAAATTTAAAAAATTATACCTCCCCTTTAGCATATGTTCACACGGAGCATTTTGGCTTTAGTTTTTTTTTTACCGCCATGTCATTATGCGGACCTCGCTTACAATTTGCAGAGTGCCAGCAGGTGGCCCTGTATCATACATTTGTGAGGGCTCTCACTCCTACATTTGGGAGGTCCCTTTCTCATGCCAAATAGTTAACAAGATAGTGAAATACATGTTCCCCATCCCTTTACAATGCCATTTCAAACATGTGCAACACCCACTAGGGTCATGGGGTATTCGTAACCAGGTCAGACGGTTCTTAAAGGGGTGGTCACAGCAGCAGTGACCATGGCCCTGTGTGCAATTAAAAGGGATGAGGGAATGTCTGCAGGGGATTGTTCAAGACACCACCTGTGGTATTCAGCTACAGATGGCCGATGCTGCTTAAAGGGACCACTAGGGCTGATGGTGATGCATCTAGGATAGTCTTGCTCCCCACAGGTAGATCGGGCCACAAGGCTAGCAGAACAGTCTATGAGGGGTTGTGGACATTGGGGTGCATGAATGATTGGAGGACACAGGGGCTGTAGTTTCTTTACCTTTAATTGTAGGTGCTGTCTGGAGCACAGGTACGGGTGGTATTGGAAATCCGGGCAGCCTGGAAGCAGTTCAGAATCCCCCTAGCCGGGTGGGGTTGAAAGCATCCATATTGTGCTGTTAATTAGGTTCTTGATGCCTTAACCCCTTTCTGACATATGACGTACTATCCCATCAAGGTGGGGTGGGCCCGTATGACCACCGATGGTATAGTATATCATATGCGATCAGCCTCGCTCACGAGGGGAGCATGGCCGAGTGTCAGCTGACTATCGCAGCTGACATCTGGCACTATGTGTCAGGAGCACTCACGGACCGCTCCTTGCACATTAACCCCCGGCACACCACGATCAAACATGATCGCAGTGTTCCAGCGGTATAGGGAAGCATCGCGCAGGGAGGGGGCTCCCTGCGTGCTTCCCTGAGACCCTCGGAGCAACGCGATGTGCTCGCATTGCTCCGAGGGTCTCTTACCTCCTTCTCCCTGCAGGCCTTGGAACCCAAATGGCCGCGGGGCTGCTTCCGGGTCCTGCAGGGAGGTGGCTTACCAGCGCCTGCTCAGAGCAAGCGCTGGTAAGCCTGCAGCCCTGCCTGTCAGATCACTGATCTGACACAGTGCTGTGCAAAGTGTCAGATCAGCGATCTGACCCTATAACATGATTCACCCCCCCAGGGCAATGTTATAGTATAAAAAAAATATTCAGATGTGTAAAAAAATAAATAAAAAAAAATTACTAAATAAAGAAAAAAAAATATAATTCCCATAAATACATTTCTTTATCAAAATAAAAAAAACAATAAAAGTACACATATTTAGTATCGCCAAAACATAAAAAAAGATATAAATGAAGTATTGCTGTAATCGTACTAACCCAAAGAATAAAACTGCTTTATCAATTTTACGAAACGTAGAACGGTATAAACGTTCCCCCCCCAAAAAAGAAATTCTTGAATAGCTGGTTTTTGGTCATTCTGCCTCACATAAATCGGAATAAAAAGCGATCAAAAAATGTCACATGCCCAAAAATGTTACAAACAAAAACATCAACTCGTCCTGCAAGAAACAAGACCTCACATGACTCTGTGGACCAAAGTATGGAAAAATTATAGCTCTCAAAATGTGGAGACACAAAAACCATTTTTTGCAATAAAAAGCGTCTTTTGGTGTGTGACAGCTGCCAATCATAAAAATCAGCTAAAAAACCCGCTATAAAAGTAAATCAAACCCCCCTCATCAATGCCTTAGTTGGGGAAAAATAATAAAATTAAAAAATGTATATATTTCCATTTTCCCATTAGGGTTAGGTTAGGGCTAGGGTTAGGGCTAGGGTTAAGGCTAGGGTTAGGGCTAGGGTTGGGGTTAGATTTAGGGTTGGGGCTAAGGTTAGGGCTTGTGTTGGGGCTAGGGTTAGGGTTGGGGCTAGGGTTAGGGCTAGGGTTAGGGCTATGGTAAGGGCTAAGGTTAGGGTTGGGGCTAGGGTTAGGGCTAGGGTTAGGGTTAGGGTTAAAGCTAGGGTTAGGGCTAGGGTTGGGGTTAGGGTTAGAGTTGGGGCTAGGGTTTGGGCTAGGGTTGGGGCTAGGGTTAGGGTTGGGGCTAGGGTTAGGGCTAGGGTTAGGACTAGGGTAAGTACTAGGGTTAGGGTTAGGGTTGGGGATAGGATTAGGGTTAGGGTAAGAGCTAGGGTTAGTGCTAGGGTTAGGGCTAGGGTTAGGGTTAGGGTTAGGGTTAGGGCTACATTTAGAGTTGGGGCTAAGGTTAGGGTTAGGGTTGGGGCTAAAGTTAGGATTAGGGTTTGGATTACATTTATGGTTGGGATTAGAGTTTTGGGTGTGCCAGGGTTAGGGGTGTGCTTAGGGTTATGGTTGGGATTAGTGTTAGGGGTGTGTTGGACTTAGGGGTGTGGTTGGGGTTGGGATTAGGGTTAGGGATGTGTTGGAGTTAGGGGTGTGGTTGGGGTTAGGGGTGTGGTTGGGATTAGAGTTAGGGGCATGTTCGGGTTAGGGGTGTGGTTAGGGTTATGGTTAGGGTTGGGATTAGGGTTAAGGGTGTGTTTGGGTTAGGGGTGTGTTTGGGTTAGGGTTTCAGTTAGAATTCAGGGTTTCCACTGTTTAGGCATATCAAGTGCTCTCTAAACACGACATGGAGTTCGACCTCAATTCAAGCCAATTCTGCATTGAAAAAGTAAAACAGTGCTCCTTCCTTTCCGAGCTCTCCCATGCACCCAAACAGGGGTTTACACCAACATATGGGGTATCAGCGTACTCAGGACAAATTGGACAACAACTTCTGGGGTCCAATTTCTCTTGTTACCCTTGGGAAAATAAAAATTTGGGGCGCTAAAAACCCTTTTTGTGGGAAAAAATTGATTTTTTATTTTCACGACTCTGCGTTATAAACTGTAGTGAAACACTTGGGGGTTCAAAGTTCTCACAACACATCTAGATAAGTTCCTTGGGGGGTCTAATTTCCAATATGGGGTCACTTGTGGGGGGTTTCCACTGTTTAGGTATATCAGGGGCTCTGCAAATGCAATGTGACACCTGCAGACCAATCCATCTAAGCAGGGCCGGCTCCAGGTTTTCGAGGGCGAAAGAGTCTCAGTGGGCCCCCCCCTTTAACACATACCCCGATTTATGATGCACAGATACGGCAGAGAAATGTATAGTACAATGCCAGATTTCACTTCTTACATGAGTGACAGCTATTGTAAATTCTGCTACAAAGTAACAGGCGGCTCGGGCATTAATGAGGGACCTGATGCTGAATCCTTTCCACAAACCCTAATGACTAGTGTTGAGCATTCCGATACCGCAAGTATCGGGTATCGGCCGATACTTGCGGTATCGGAATTCCGATACCGAGATCCGATATTTTTGTGATATCGGGTATCGGTATCGGAAGTGTAAAATAAAGAATTAAAATAAAAAATATTGTTATATTCACCTTTCCGGCGGCCCCTGGACATCAGCGGGAGGATCCGGCGTACGGCACGGCTTCTTTCTTCAAAATGCGCGCCTTCAGGACCTGTGGAATGACGTCCCGGCTTCTGATTGGTCGCGTGCCGCCCATGTGACCGCCACGCGACCAATCAGAAGCCGCGACGTCATTCCTCAGCTAAAGTCCTAGAATGAGCGCCTTCTAGGACCTGAGGAATGACGTCGCGGCTTCTGATTGGTCGCGTGGCGGTCACATGGGCGGCACGCGACCAATCAGAAGCCGGGACGTCATTCCACAGGTCCTGAAGGCGCGCATTTTGAAGAAAGAAGCCGTGCCGGACGCCGGATCCTCCCGCTGATGTCCAGGGGCCGCCGGAGAGGTGAATATAACAATATTTTTTATTTTAATTCTTTATTTTACACTTTAATATGGATCCCAGGGCCTGAAGGAGAGTTTCCTCTCCTTCAGACCCTGGGATCCATGAGGATACATTCCGATACTTGATGTCCCATTGACTTGTATTGGTATCAGATATCGGTATCGGCGATATCCGATATTTTTCGGGTATCGGCCGATACTATCCGATACCGATACTTTCAAGTATCGGACGGTATCGCTCAACACTACTAATGACCCAATTAGTGCCCCGTCATTAGAACCTCATTAAATGCCTCCCTGTCCCGAGCAGTCATGTACAATATGGGGGTATCCTGCAGCCCACCCCCTGACTGCTCCATACCATACACTGCCCTCTGTTGTGCTCACTATTATACTGTGCATTTCTCCTTCATCGTTACCCCATGTTACACTTGTCACCCCCCACTACAGAGTAGCAGGGCAGCCAATGTCACAGGTCACCCCCTCCCGGACCCTAATGGCAGCAAGAAATGTCTGCTCCTCTATTGGGTAGAACCTGATTTAATCAAGGAATAATGTGGATTTGTTGCCAGTGGCCGCAGGGGAAGGGTTAAGTGATGCCATGTCCTTGGTGGGAGCAGTGGCAGCTGCTGCGACCTGGACAGACACAACCAATGTTGCTGTGACTGCACAGTGTGACCTGGAGGAGAGAAGCTGATATTCCGGAGCATAAATCACCCACATGCCAGCACTGGGCAGAGTCCCTCCAGTCACCAGCCTGGGGCCACGGGGCCCCAACCTACAGCCCACAGCTCAGTTTTATCCATGGCAGCAGCTCCCCTTCCTTCTGGCATCTGGTTAACCCCATTTATGCGGGTCGGATTGTTATCTTTAAGGTTTAGCAATAACCTTCATACAGATGGGAAGGGGTTAAGATTCTTCCTACCCCACTGGTGCAGGTTTGGTGCAGCATGCATGTATTCTGGGAGAGCTGGGTGGCTGCAGGTTGCAGGCTGCACCCCACCAGCTGCTCCTCCAGACATCACCCACATTTTTAGGCAGCGGAGACAGCAGCAGCAGACTGAGCCACAAGTCCATCTGCAACCACTGCTGGATACCTTTTCACTCACTCAGTCACTGGTAGGAGCTCCGGAATCTGCCTGATAAACTTCAGCTCAGCACTGCAGCCAGCCAGGGGCGGAGATCAGAGCAGAGAACGTGCTCTCTCCGCCCACAAACAATGTCACGCTGGCTGCCTTCTCTTAACCCCTATGTGTGCCTGCCTGGCTGCACTGATTGAGTGAGAAGATGCTTGTGTCAGAGCTGGCACATAGGGGTTAAGAGAAGGCAGCCAGCAGTGACTTTGTGGGCGGAGAGAGCATGTTCTCCTGCTCTGCTCTCCCAGCTGTATCTATGACAGCGTGAGTGGGCCCCCCTCTCTCCCCAGGGCCCCGGCATTTGCCCAGGTGCGCCGGGTGCTGACGCCGGCCCTGCATCTAAGTCTGCATTCCAAACGGCCCTCCTTCCTTTCCGAGCTCTGCCCAAACGGTGGTTCCACCCACATATAGGGTATCAGCGTACTCAGGACAAATTGGGAAACAACTTTTGTGGTCCAGTTTCTCCTGTTACCCTTTGGAAAATACAAAACTGGGGGCTAAAATTAAATTTTTGTGAAAAAAAAGAATTTTTATTTTCACGGCTCTGCGTTATAAACTGTAGCGAAACACTTGGGGATTCAAAGCTCTCACAACACATCTAGATAAGTTCCTTACAGGATCTACTTTCCAAAATGTTGTCACTTGTGGGGGGTTTCAATGTTTAGGCACATCAGGGGCTCTCCAAACGCGACATGGTGTCCCATCTCAATTCCAGTCAATTTTGCATTGAAAAGTCAAAAGACGCACCTTCGATTCCAGGCTCTGCCAAGCGCCCAAACAGTAGTTTACCCCCACATTTGGGGTATCGGCATACTCAGGACAAATTGCTCAACAACTTTTAGGGTCCAATTTCTACTCTTACCCTTGGAAAATAAAAAATTGGGGACGAAAAGTTCATTTTTGTGAAAAAATATGATTTTTTATTTTTACGGCTCTGCATTATAAACGTCTGTGAAGCACTTGTTGGGTCAATGTGCTCACCACACATCTAGATAAGTTCCTTAGGCAGTCTACTTTCCAAAATGGTGTCACTTTTGGGGGGTTTCAATGTTTAGGCACATCAGGGGCTCTCCAAACACAACATGGTGTCCCAGCTCAATTCCACTCAATTTTGCATTGAAAAGTCAAACGGCGCACCTTCCCCTCCAAGCTCTGCCATGCGCCCAAACAGTGGTTTACCCCCACATATGGGGTATTAGTGTACTCAAGACAAATTGTACAACACATTTTGTGGTCCAATTTCTCCTGTTACCCTTGGTAGAAGAAAACAAATTGGAGCTGAAATAAATTTTTTGTGAAAAAAAGTTATATGTTAATTTTTTTTAAACATTCCAAAAATTTCTGTGAAACACCTGAAGGGTTAATAAACTTCTTGAATTGGGTTTTGAGTACCTTGAGATGTGCAGTTTTTAGAATGTTGTCACACTTGGTTATTTTCTATCATTTAGACCCCTCAAAATGACTTCAAATGTGATGTGGTCCCTAAAAAAAATGGTGTTATAAAAATGAGCAATTGCTGGTCAAATTTTAACCCTTATAACTCCCTAACGAACAAAAAAATTTGGTTCCAAAAGTGTGCTGATGTAAAGTAGACATGTGGGAAATGTTACTTATTAAGTATTTAGTGAGACATATCTCTGTGATTTAAGGGAATAAAAATTCAAAGTTTGGAAAATTCCCAAATTTTCAACATTTTTGCCAAATTTCTGTTTTATTCACAAATAAACACAGGTAATATCAAATAAATTTTACCACTATGATGAAGTACAATATGTCACGAGAAAAGAATGTCAGAATCATCAGGATCCGTTAAAGCATTCCAGAGTTATAACCTCATAAAGGGACAGTGGTCAGAATTGTAAAAATTGGCCCGGTCATTAACGTGCAAACCACCCTTTGGGGTAAAGGGGCTAAGCTCTCTTCAAGTCAATCCCTCAGTCTGTCCTATTGGTGGAATACCCCCCACATGACAGGCAGCTTGAGCCTTTTCCTGATGTCACTTCCTCGTGGTTACTCTGGGCTCTCTAGTTTGCTGCTGTGCCTTCGGGCATCAGATGTGACTAGGAGACCTGCAATCTCCTGTTCTCCAGATTCAGTTGCTGGGCATGCAGTTCCCACACAACCACAGACTCCGGTGTCTGTTCTGTTGTGCTCAGTCCTTGGGGGGAGCTCAGCCGCAGCTCCTATCCCCAGCTTCTCCTCACTTGCTTCCTCTTCCTTCACTGTCTCTGACTGACTAACCTCGCCTCCAGACCAGAACATTTAGGGAAGTTCTCCTGAAACTGAGCTTAGAGCTCCCCCTTCTGGTCTGGTGTCAGGAAAGTGTTGCATGCTAGTGTTACTTGTTAAGGGGATCCCTTCTTGTTTCCAGGATGGCATAACCCCCTGTGAGGGAGGTATTGCCACTGTGGCATCCGGACTCTTGGGGTGCGACACATGCAAATTTGAATTTTGAGCTTTGCCCCACCACCACCAAGTCCACTGCCATGTCATTATGCGGACATCGTTTACAATTTGCAGAGTGCCAGCAGGTGCCATGAAACCTGAGTTTGGTAAGGGCAGTCAGTTGGCCCTGTATCATACATTTGGGCGAGCTCTCACTCCTACATTTGGGAGGTCCCTCCCTCATGCTAAATGGTTGGCAAGATGGTGCAATATATATTCCTCATCCCGTTACAATGCCAGCTAAAACATGTCCATTTGAATTTTGAGCTTTGCCCACCACCACCACCACAATGTCCACAGCCATGTCATTATGCGGCCCTCGCTATTAATTTTCAGAGGACCACAAGGTCCTGTGAAATCTGCATTTTGTAAGGTCCACAGTTAATTTTTGCCACTAGATCCTAATGGAACCACTGTCATAGGGTGTGAAGATGCTGTAAAGTGAATATAATACAGGAGTTGGGTGAGCTGTAAGATCAATGTCAGTAAATTGGATTCTACCAGACACCAAAAGCATTAGAATGAAATTCTGATTACAGTGTATGCAACTATATATTGTAGTTAGTCTATAAGGCCTGATACTCATTTCAGGAGCATTTACAAGCCTCATTTCACTTGGAAGCAGACCCCTCAAGGGAAAGAGACAGGACTGCTATTCAGCAAACTACACAAGCCTATGCACTTCTTCTAGAAACTACCCAACCAGGCTGAATGTATATTTTGCATGGTTTTGAGCAACAATGGAGTAATTACAGGATGTGTCCCAGAGAGTGTCGAGGTCTGTGTGGTGCATTACTCATATGACAGGAAGTGCTACAGAGCTCAGGTAAAGGTCTTAGCGTGGCAGTGACCATGTTCCAATAAGTGTAAGGCTGCGGCTTGAATAGGTCTGTGGAGCGTATTAACCCAGTCTCTTAAATGTGCTTAAAATATACTTAATGTGGCCAATACTACAAACCGTTTTTTGTAAGGACCCAAATTTAGACAATGTAAGGGAAGAACAGTTTATTAAAGAGACATAAGTCTCATTTAGGAGCCTGGAAATGTCAGCAATGGTCTTTGTCCAGCACCGGACAATTTAAACAGATATGCATGTCCTATCGAATTAACAATTTATAAACAGATATATATATGCTGAAAAGGGACAACTGAACGCTGTGCTGGGACAACGAACTGGACATGGTTGCTGACTATTGTGTCTGTGCAACTGCAGATTGTGGATAGGAGGCCTCGGTGCCACCTTCCTGGACAGCAGAATGGGAATGATGTAACACAGGAGAAGCGCCAGTGGTTTCACCGTCAGACAAATATTTTGTACCCAGGCGTTCTGCCAACCTACTGGGGTGCTGCATATATGCAGCATATGCTAACAGAGATGTTATGTCGAATTTCCCTTTATAAAGGGATTTGTGGATAAGATTTTTGAACTAACAGCATATACAGTTGTGCTTAACATTTTACTCACCCCAGCAGAATTTTTGCTTTCTTGGCTTTTTTTCAGAGAATATGAATGATAACACCAAAACTTTTTCTCCACTCATGGTTAGTTAGTCATTGAATGAAGCCATTTATTGGCAAACTACTGTGTTTTCTCTTTTTAAATCATAATGACAACCCAAAACATCCAAATGACCCTGTTTTAGGAGTCGAGTTTCCTCTGTTGCACAGGGGGAATCTCGATCCGTGTCTGCTGCGGTCTCTCATTCAGCATCGGCATCAGTGGGGTCTGCTCAGCAGAGACGTCACTCCCAGCATCTCGCTGAGGCTGATTCTGTGCATAGGGTCACCACTGCCTTTTCTGGCTTTCCTATGGTACCCTGCACTGATCTGCGGCGAGCGGGTCTCTCTGGGACTAAGTCCTTATTTGTACACACTGAGCATGCCCAGGACAAGGTCTCCCATTGGAGGTCGAGGGTCACATGTTCGGTCACATGTTCAGGTACTGCAGCGCATCCCATTGGTCATCCAGGAAGGTCCTGAAAGGGCAAAACTTCGGTAGCAGCTTCCTGTGCTGCAACTATATAAACTGCGCATGACCGCACGGCCATGCGCTAGTATTGTCTTATGTTATGTGCTTTGCGCCAGTGTGGTCACATGTATGTGTGTTCAGGGACCCGGCTGAAATAAGCCCCTAGAATGCTGGCTCCTCCGGCGAGGAGATTGAGTCTGAGTGTATTCAGGGACCCGGCTGAAATAATCCCCTAGAATGCTGGCTCCTCCGGCGAGGAGTTTTGTGTGTTTGTGTGACCACTGACTGCTCTCTGTTTGGGCAGTTAGCCTGTGCCTCTGTGGAGTCTAACAGGGCACAGTGCTTTCCTTTCACGGCTACTCAGTGAATTAACTGAGTTAGTCTATACCGCCATATAGCTCCGCCGTTTGCTAGCAGCAGGTACTCCTGCACGGTGGACCCCGGGCTGGGAACGCACCAATATCAATAAACATCTCTATTTACTCGGTGCGTTCCGCTAGCCCTAACAGAATACTAGCGCCAGGGACTGGCTAGTAAATGGCGGACATTCAGCAATCTTTGAGGTATATCCAGCAGCTGGAGGGTAGGTTGGCGGCTCTCGAGAGCTCAACCTCAGCTGTGGATGTTACCGCAGTTGCTGTACAGGCTGCTAGCGTGGCTGCAGCAACCTTGTCCAATGCCACCCCTGTTCCGACGTCAGCCTCCCGCTGCCAGAAAAATTTTCTGGAAATAGCAAAACTTGTAGGGGATTCGTGAGTCAGTGCTCTATTCACCTCGAGCTCTTGGCTGCACGTTTTCCTACAGAGCGGGCTAAGGTGGGATTTATTGTGTCTCTTTTGTTGGACAGGGCGTTGGAGTGGGCTACGCCGCTGTGGGAGCGTGGTGATCATGTGGTGCAGAGTGCTCCGTTGTTCCTGAGCACTCTGAAAAAGGTCTTTTTAGGACCTCAAGTCACCCATGACACAGCGCTCCAACTACTGGCATTAACTCAGGGTGAGTCCTTGGTCAGCCATTTTTCCGTCCGCTTCCGTACATTAGCTTCCGAGCTGGAGTGGTCGGATAAAGCCCTTATCCCCATATTTTGGAGGGGCCTGGCTGACCACATTAAGGACGCTCTGGCCACTAGGGAGATTCCTGCCACACTGGAGGAGTTAATAACTGTCTCTACTCGTATTGACCTCCGTTTTAACGAGCGGAGGTTGGAGCGAGCCCAGTGTAGGCAGAGGTTTCGGCTGGCTCCCACCTTCGCCAAACCTTTGGAATCTCCAGTCCAGGCATCCGAGTCACATGAGGCCTTAGAGGTGAAAAGAGCGGGATCCAAGTCTCAGTCTGCCCGTGCACATAAGGTCCGTCATGTTTGCCAGCAGTCAGGACACCTTGCCTCCAAGGGTCCTCAGCGGTCGGGGAAACGTCAGCGTCTAGTGGCAGTTGGAGGAGGTACACTAGACACGGCGACGTTTGCCTCAAAGTTGTCCTTCAAGGGGACAATTACCATAGGCCCATCCACTCTTATGGTCTAGCTATGCATGGATTCTGGGGCAGAGGGTAACTTTATGTCTTCCGCTTTTGCCCAGCGTCACGCAAAACCCTTGGTGATGCTCGCCAAGCCAGTAACCGTTCGAGTGGTAAATGGGTCAACACTACCTTCACAGATTACCCACCAAACCATTCCTTTCACGCTATCTGTGTCTCCATCACATCAGGAGATAATCTCCCTATTAGTCATTCCTGAGGGAATTGATGAGGTCCTGTTGTGGATACCATGGCTTCGCTACCATTCTCCTCATATTGAGTGGTCCTCTGGGAGAATTTTGGGATGGAGTAAATCCTGCGAGGGTAGATGTCTGAGGGAGTGCGTTCAGGTTGCTACTACACAGGTACCCGCAGATCTTTCCTCTCTCCCCAAGCACTATTGGCCCTATGCAGACGTGTTCTCCAAAAGAGCTGCGGAGACCCTTCCGCCTCACCGCCCCTATGACTGTCCTATTGACCTCTTGCCTGGTGCTGAGCCTCTCCGGGGTCGAGTCTATCCGTTATCTCTCCCGGAGACGGAGGCAATGTCCCAGTACATCCAAGAGAATCTGGCAAGAGGATTCATTAGGAAGTCAGTGTCACCGGCAGGGGCTGGGTTCTTCTTTGTACAGAAGAAAACTGGAGACTTACGTCCATGCATAGACTACAGGGGTCTGAGCTGTTTGATAGGCTACGGGGAGCGAGGGTATTTACAAAGTTAGATCTGCGGGGTGCTTACAACCTGATTCGCATTCGTGAGGGGGATGAATGGAAGACGGCTTTTAACACCAGGGATGGGCACTATGAATATCTAGTGATGACCTTCGGGCTCTGTAATGCCCCAGCCGTTTTCCAAGACTTTGTGAACAACATCTTCCGGGATATGCTCACCACCTCGGTCGTAATCTATCTGGATGATATTCTCATCTTCTCTCCAGATAGTGACTCCCATCGGAGAGATGTTCGCAAAGTCTTCGACCTCTTACGGGCAAACTCCCTCTACGCCAAGTTGGAGAAGTGTGTGTTTGAGCAGGAGTCCTTGCCTTTCCTTGGTTATATCATATCTGCCCAGGGTTTGGCTATGGATCCTGCCAAGCTACAGGCTATAATGGACTGGCAGGAACCCCATTCTCTTAAAGCGGTGCAGCGCTTTATGGGGTTCATTAATTACTATCGCCAGTTCATTCCACACTTCTCAACTTTGGTAGCTCCCTTGGTTGCCCTCACCAAGAAGGGAGCAAATCCCAAGTTGTGGTCAGAGGACACACACTGAGCATGCCCAGGACAAGGTCTCCCATAGGAGGTCGAGGGTCACATGTTCGGTCACATGTTCAGGTACTGCAGCGCATCCCATTGGTCCTCCAGAAAGGTCCTGAAAGGGCAAAACTTCGGTAGCAGCTTCCTGTGCTGCAACTACATAAACTGCGCATGACCGCACGGCCATGCGCTAGTATTGTCTTATGTTATGTGCTTTGCGCCAGTGTGGTCACATGTATGTGTGTTCAGGGACCCGGCTGAAATAAGCCCCTAGAATGCTGGCTCCTCCGGCGAGGAGATTGAGTCTGAGTGTATTCAGGGACCCGGCTGAAATAATCCCCTAGAATGCTGGCTCCTCCGGCGAGGAGTTTTGTGTGTTTGTGTGACCACTGACTGCTCTCTGTTTGGGCAGTTAGCCTGTGCCTCTGTGGATTCTAACAGGGCACAGTGCTTTCCTTTCACGGCTACTCAGTGAATTAACTGAGTTAGTCTATACCGCCATATAGCTCCGCCGTTTGCTAGCAGCAGGTACTCCTGCACGGTGGACCCCGGGATGCGAACGCACCAATATCAATAAACATCTCTATTTACTCGGTGCGTTCCGCTAGCCCTAACACCCTGATCAATAGTTCACATACCCAATTTCTTAATACCGTTTATTGCCCCCTCTAACATAAATTACAGCTTGAAGTCTTTTGTGGTAGCTGTAGATGAGGTTCTTTATTTTTTCAGATGGTAAAGCTGACCATTCTTCTTGGCCAATAGCCTCCAGTTCCTGTAAATTTCTAGGTTGTCTAGCATGAACTGCGCGCTTGAGATCTCCCCAGAGTGGCTTAATGATATTGAGGTTAGGAGACTGAGATGGCCACTCCAGAACCTTCACTTTGTTCTGCTGTAGCCAATGACAGGTCGACTTGGCCTTGTGTTTTGGATCGTTGTTATGTTGGAACATCTAAGTATGTCCCATGCACAGCTTCCAGGCTGATGAGTGCAAATTTGCCTCCAGTATTTGCTGATAACATGCAGTATTCATCTTTCCTTCAACTTTTACCATTTTCTGTGCCTTTGTAGCTCACACGTCCCCCAAAAAATCAGCAATCCACCTCTGTGCTTTACGATAGGAATGATGTTCCTTTCATCATAGGCCTTGTTGAACTCTCTCCAAATGCAATTTTTAGTGATGGAGTGACGGAGTGATGGGGACATCACAATACACTTAGCAGTTATTACAAAAGTTAGAGATATACAGTGGGTATGGAAAATATTCATACCTCTTAAAATTTTTCACTCTTTCTGTCATTGCAGCAATTTGGTAAATTCAAATAAGTTCATTTTTTTCTCATTAATGTACACTAGGGTTGAGCGAAACGGATCGGACAAATTCAAAAATCGCCGACTCATGAAACCTGACCGGATCCTAGTGTGGGATGGGCCATGTGGTCAGAGATCTGCGCGCAAAAGTCGCGTTTCGTATGATGCTTTCAGCGTCATTTTTCAGCCAATAAAGGAGGACGCAGAGTGTGGGCAGCGTAATGACATAGGTCTCGGTCCCCACCATCTTTGAGAAGGGCATGAAAGTGATTGGCTTGCTTTCTGCGGCGTCACAGGGGCTATAAAGGGGCGTGCACGCCGGCCGCCATCTTACTTCTGCCAATCTTAGCATAGGGAGAGGTTGCTGCAGCTTCATCAGAAGAAGGGATATAGTTAGGGAGGGAAGATTAACCCCCCAAACTGCTTGTGCTGTAGCGATTTCCACTGTCCAAACACCACCATTTTTTTTGCAGGGACAGTGGAGGCTAGATTTTTGTGCATCAGCGCTGTAGCTAATTAGGCTGCCTTATAAGGCTCCCTGATAGCTGCATTGCTGTTTGTACGCTGCTGTGCAAACCAACTGCTTTTTTAAAAGCAAAAATCCTGTTGCTCCTTTCTGCACAGTTATCTTGTTTATTTGTCAACACTTTTGTGTGCAGCAGTCCTTTTTATTGCTGCCATACTTTTCCTGAGATCATTGTAGGGAGATTGAAATTGTACTACAGTCCTTGTATTTTTTCATATATCTTCCAGCCACTTTCTGCCACTTACATTGTGGTGTTTTATACACTGGGCCTGAGGTTTGGTTCAGTCTCCCCCAAAAAAGTGAGATTCAAATTCTCACAAAATGGATATACTGCAGTCCTGTTAGTTTGTCGTATGTCAGCCAGCCAATTTCTGCTCCTTAGATTGCGTTGTTTTATACACTGGGCCTGAGTTTTGGTTCAGTCTCCCCCCAAAAAAGTGAAATTCAAATTCTCACAAAGTGGATCTACTGCAGTCCTGTTAGTTTGTCGTATGTCAGCCAGCCAATTTCTGCTCCTTAGATTGCGTTGTTTTATACACTGGGCCTGAGTTTTGGTTCAGTCTCCCCCCAAAAAAGTGAAATTCAAATTCTCACAAAGTGGATCTACTGCAGTCCTGTTAGTTTGTCATATGTCAGCCAGCCACTTTCTGCCACTTAAATTGCGTTGTTATATACACTGGGCCTGAGTTTTGGTTCAGTCTCCCCCCAAAAAAGGGAGATTTACATTCTTAACAAGTTTATATACACCTTCTACCTTGTTTTACAGTACCATATAGCGGTTGTTATTTTGGTTAGGTTTTCCAAAAAATGAGGAAGTCTGGTGGAAGAGCCCATGGGCGGTGGTTGCCAGCTGGTACTAATGGTGGTGGTGGTGGTGGTGCATTTGGTGGTAATGGCAAAAGCACAATATCACCTAAGGCTGGAGGTGTTGAGCCAGCGTCGTCTGGCTACACAAGGCCTCGAAGGCTCCCTTATCTGGGAGTAGGAAAACAGCTTTTAAAGCCGGATGATCTAACCTTCATTAAAATGAACCAATCATGGATTTCAAATTATTTTGCCCCACCTTCCCCTGCTGACACGTAGCTTGCCGGAAAAATGTCTTGCATTTGGCCTCCTCTTACTGACTTCTCCAATTCCTCCATTTGCAGCTGCTGAATGTCCACCATAGGCCATTTTTATACCTCCCTTAATGTGCTGACTCCCCCACAGGGCTGTGGTCACCACCTGGCGCAAGCACCCGTGCGGTGGGTGTGCCCACTCTTGGGCGACGGCACTAGCACAGGGTCCCTCATAGTACAATGAAGTGTCTCTGACAGTGGTGGTGCACAGCCAACATCAGACACACCGTCGTAATATGAGGGGTCCTGTGCCAGTACCGCCGCCCATGAGAGAGTGTTCCCCCCAGCTCAAACAGTGCTCTACCACTAGCAATACTTACCTCTCCCTGCTCCACAGCTGTGTAGTCTGTGCTGTTAAATCCTTCAATATCACTGCCAATACAAATTTGTTGAAATGATAGATGATAGTTAAAATATACAGGGGTCCTGGCCTCCATTTAGACCAGTTAATACTTTGCGCCTACTACCACTGTCTGCTACTCAGCAGAGGAGCCCACCCCTGTACCTTGCTATGCCACCTGTTTAGTCCTGTTACCAATTTTGAACTGCATTTAGCCTACTTTATTATTTGGGCCTACTAACTGTGTCTGCCACTCATTACAGTTGTCCTCCACTGAACAAAGCAATGCCGCCTGTTTAGTCCTGTTACCAATTTTGAACTGCATTTAGCCTACTTTAGTATTTGGGCCTACTAACTGTGTCTGCCACTCATTACAGTTGTCCTCCACTGAACAAAGCATTGCCACCCGTTTAGTCCTGTTAACAATTTTGAACTGCATTTAGCCTACTTTAGTATTTGGGCCTACTAACTATGTCTGCCACTCATTACAGTTGTCCTCCACTGAACAAAGCAATGCCGCCTGTTTAGTCCTGTTAACAATTTTGAACTGCATTTAGCCTACTTTATTATTTGGGCCTATATCTGTGTTTCCTCCTCATCCTGCCCATTGCCCAGCCACTGCTAGATGAGTCTGCTGGTACATTGACCCAGACCACTACATTCCCCTTGCACTCTACACAGCCAGAATCTGACACTGCTGAAAGTCAGGTTCCCCTTCCCGCATACTATACCACCTTACACAGGGGCAAAGAGGAAGGTGCAGATGAAAGTGCAGGTTTCTTCATCAGGTGGGGGGGCATACTCGTTGGTGACGTCACTGGCACAGGGCCCCTCATAGTATGCAAAAGTGTCTCTGCCAGTGGGAGGCGCCACCTGCCATCAAACACACCGCCGGACTATGAGGGGACCTGTGCCGGTGCCAATGAGTGGCCCCCCCTGCTTGCTCTGGATCACAGCACTTGCAAAGTTGAAATACTTACCTCTCCCTGTTCCACCGCCGTGACGTATTCTGCGTTTCCTGGGCCCACGAAAATCTTGAGCCAGCCCTACCCCCCCACAACTTTAGCCAAATAACCCCCAGTTTTCAATGCCTAACTATTATTATAAAGTAAATTAAGATTGACAAGCTTAAGTAATAAGAATTGATGTTTTTGGCATTAAAATGGGCACTGTAGGTGTTTTCCTGTCCTCCACTCACTGCCGACTTTGATTTCCCATTGACTTGCATTGGGTTTCGTGTTTCAGTCGGCCCCCGACTTTTCGCAATAATCGGCCGATTTCACCCGACAAGACTGTTGAGAAAGTCGGGTTTCGCGAAACCCGACTAGATCCGAAAAAAGTAAAAGTTGCTCAACTCTAATGTAAACTATGCACCCCATCTTGACTGAAAAAAACTGAAATATAGTAATTTTTGCAAATTTATGAAAAAAGAAAAACTGAAATATAACATGGTCATAAATATTCAGACCCTTTGATCAGTACTGAGTAGAAGCACTCTTTTGAGCTAGTGAAGCCATGAGTCTTCTTGGGAATGATGCAACAAGTTTTTCACTCCTGGATTTGGGGATCCTCTGCCATTCTTCCTTGCAGATCCTCTCCGGTTCTGTCAGGTTGGATGGTGAATGTTGGTGGACAGCCATTTTCAGGTCTCTTCAGAGATGCTCAATTGGGTTTAAGTCAGAGCTCTGGCTGGGTCAGTCAAGAATGGCCACAGAGTTGTTATGTAGCCACTCCTTTGTTATTTTAGCTGTGTGCTTAGGGTCATTGTCTTGTTGGAAGGTGAACCTTCGGCCAAGTCTGAGGTCCAGAGCGCTCTGGAAGAGGTTTCCATCCAGGATATCTCTTTACTTGGCCGCATTTATGTTTCCTTCAATGACAACAAGTCGTCCTGTCCCTGCAGCTGAAAACACACACATAGCATGAAGCTGCCACCACCATGCTTCACTGTTGGGATTGCATTGGGCAGGTGATGAGCAGTGCCTGGTTTTCTCCACATATACCTCTTAGAATTATCACCCAAAAGGTCTATCTTCATCTCATCAGACCAGAGAATCTTATTTCTCATAGCCCTTCATATGTTTTTTAGCAATCTCTATGCAGGCTTTCATATGTCTTACACTGAGGAGATGCTTCCATTGGGCCACTCTGCCATAAAGGCCTGACTAGTGAAGGGCTGCAGTGATAGTTGACTTTGTTGAATATTCTCCCATCTCCCTACTGCATCTCTGGAGCTCAGCCACAGTGATCTTGGGGTTCTTCTTTACCGCTCTCACCAAGGTTTGTCTCCCACGATTGCTCAGTTTGGCTGGATGGCCAGGTCTAGGAAGACTTCTGCTGCTCCCAAACTTCTTCCATTTAAGGATTATGGAGGCCACTGTGGTCTTAAGAACATTCAGTACTGCAGAAACTCTGTTGCAACCATGGCCAGATCTGTGGCTTGCCACAATTCTGTCTCTGAGCTCCTTGGCCAGTTTCATTGACCTCATGATTCTCATTTGGTCTGACATGCACTGTGAGCTGTGAGGGCTTATATAGACATATCACATGGAAATGGACAGCATGTGACTTAAATATGAGTGTCAGGGCAAAGGGTCTGAATACTTATGACCATGTGATATTTCAGTTTTTCTTTTTTTTAAATTTGCAAAAAGTTCTACATTTCTGTTTTTTTCAGTCTAGATGGGGTGCAGAGTGTACATTAATGTGAAAAAATGAACTTTTTTGAATTTACCAAATGGCTGCAATTAAACAAATAGTGAAAAAATTAAAGGGGTATGAATTCTTTCCATACCCACTGTAGAGTACAAGTTTAACCATTGCACAAGGTGCAAATATATCAAAAAGTACAAAACAATACCCATGTGGGGTATACATAGATGAACTCTAAGTACTTGTTGCAGAAGCAGGAGGAGCAGAGAAGGAGTTGATTTCCTGAACAAAATGATTTTGGATGTTAAGGGATGGATGTTAAGACAACTTCCAATAAAACCATTTGTCCTGCATTTATATAACGTTGCTGTCATCCATAGAGCTTTCAAAATTGGAGCAAATCCAGCCCTTGATCAATTTTAAAAGAGTCAGCCTTTCTGCATTTTCTATTGACAGCCATGTGCGCCTATCGGTTATGATTGCAGCTTCCGAACTAAAATGCTGCTCAGACAACACACTCGAAGCAGGGCATGACAGCACCTCCTAGGCGCACAAGGAGAGGTTGGTTCAAGTGTGAAGCTTGGGCAACCAATTGTTAAAAGGCACTAAAAAATCAATAAGGACACTGGTATGGTCACATAAGAAGTCCTTCACCATCTTTGTCAACTTCTCCCTCCTCGTCATACTTACACCCACAGATAGCCCTTGCTGATGTCACGGTTTCATGAAAATGGCCCAGTTGATAGAAATCCCCCCCCCCCCCGAGTTGCACCTGGTGTGCATGGCCCTCCCCTTTAATCCTTGAGGGTGAAAAGAGTCGGTACCTCTGCCACCAGAGTTGTCTGAGGGTAATCTTTTGAGCAAGTCTTCCACTATGGCCCTCTGGCAGGCATGCACTGAAAATGGCATGTCTGCCTCTGACATTAGAGAAGCAAATTTCTTCTTGTTACCATGAGTCAAGAAATGTGCACAGCCAGTATTTCATGGTGGACAAAATGTCTTTTGCGTGTGGGTCTTGGGAAAGGCATCTGGACAAGAACCATCCTCTCCTCCTCAAGATGCATAGCCTCATCCTCTTCAGGCCATCCATGCTGGACATGCATGAAGCACTGAGCAAACAATCCTGTTCCTCCTTCTCCTGTTCATCATCATCTCCCAATGTGGCCTGAGAATACTGTGTGAAGCAGGGCTGTGTGATATCAGCCACTGTTCAATCTTGCTCCATAACGAGCTACTCGGCATTTAAAACTTTCTCTCTCAAATTCTGCAGCCAATGTTTTAATAGACTGAGGAGTGTGATGGTTATGCTCATAATAGTGTCATCAGCGCTAACCATCTTGGTGCAGTACTCAAAGCTTTGAAGAACCTCACATAGGCCAGCGATTAACACCCACTTGGCAGTTGTTATGTGTAGGGGCTGAGTGTTACTCTGACGGGCATTGAGAAGCTGGAATTCAGACACTGGCCTCTGCTGCTCACTAAGCCTTGCCAACATATGGAAGGTCGAATTCCAGCTTGTGGGCAGGTCACAAACCAGTCACTGATGAGGCAAATTAAAGCGCTGCTGCAGCAAGGCTAGACTGGCCAAAGATTGAGATGACTTTCGTAAATGTGCGCTGACATGCAGTACCTTGGCAAGTAGGTCAGGCAAGTCAGGGTATGTTTTTAAAAGCCGCTCTACAACCAAGTTTAGCTCATCGGCCCTGCATGGAACATGTACCAGGTTGCCGAGCTTTAAAGTTGCCACCAAGTTACGCCCATTATCACACACAACCAGACCTGGTTGGAGGTTTAGCAGGAAGATCCACTGATCGGTCTGATCTTTTATCACTTACAACAGCTCATCTGCGTTATGAGCATTATCACCTAAACAGATGAGCTTCAGCAAAGCATGTTGCTGCTTCTCCAAGGCAGTGCTGCAGATATCCCAGCTGGGGAGTGAAAGTGAGGCTAGTTCCACTGTCAGGGAAATGTATCATCCCTGTCCACAAGAACTTGTCCAAGTGACTGTGGTTGACTGTGACCTACCCTGTGACTGTGTTGGCCAGAGCACGGCTGATATTGGGCAACACGTGCTTATGTAATGCAGGGACAGCACACCAGGAAAAATAGTGTCGGCCGGCAATCGAGTACCGTGGGGCTACCACCGTCAAGAGGTCACAGAAAGACTCAGTTCCAACAAGATGAAATGGTAATATCTCCAGGGCTAGAAATCTGGCAATGTAGGTGTTTAGCATTTGGGCCTGAGGGTGGAGATTTCTGCTTTCTATAAATGTCTGGGGCAAGGACAACTGACCGCTGCGCTGGGACAACAAACTGGACATGGTTGCTGACTGCTGTGTGTGTGCAACTGCTGGTTTTGGGCAGAAGGCATCAGCACCTGCTTCATGGTCAGCAGATTGGGAAGGCCATAACACAGGGGATGTAGCAGTGGTATTACCCTCAGGCATAGATTTGGTACCCAGGAGTTCGGCCCACCTACTGGGGTACTTGGCTGCCATGTGCTTTTGCATGCTGGTGGTGCTCAGGTTGGCAGCATTCTTGCCTCTTGTTAGCTTGGTTTGGCAGATGCTGAAAATTACAGTTGTTTTATCTGAAGGACTTTTAGAAAAAAAACTGCCATGCAAGGGAACAACACACCCTTGGCCTGTTATCTAGCTGAGTGAGGGGGGCTCTGTGGAGCAGTTGACCGAGTTCTCCCTCTGGGCCAACCACTACCTCTTCTTGACTGTTTTCTTGCTATGGATCAATCCCTCACTGCTCTGCTGTGCTCGCTAGGCATGCCATCGTGCCAGGTTGGATCAGTGGCCTCATCATCGAACACGTCGCCCTCCAATTTCTCAATCTGATCCTCCTTATGAGATGCAATTTTAAGATGACCTGATGGCAACTGTGTGTCATGATTATATAAAAAGACAAGCAACGGATGGCACTAGAGTATATAATATTACACAGATTCTTCTGGACTTGGACTTTGCAACTTTTGATAAACAGGTGTCACGTAAGCTTAGGGTCTTTGGTGCTCTGCATCGGTAGCATATAGCTGTATTTTCCACACGGCAGAAGAAGAAAAATATATGCGGCACTCACCCGTTTGAAGCTGTATAAACGTGCTCTTTATTGGAAAGAAAATGTGCATACATCCATTAGGACATCAAGTGTACAAGAGGGTGCGGTGATGGAGTCTGGACGATGGCTGTTTCGCACTGAATGTGCTTCAACGGGTCCACATGGACTGACTGTCAGCGCCGGCCGGTGACATCACCGCTGTGCTCTGCTTTACGGCCGGCCGCCGCTGACACAGTGCAGGGAAGCTGACGCCGGTGGATGTGACAGACACCGGAATATAAGTGTGTACTGTTTGCTTTTTTAACTTTTACAATGGTAACCAGGGTAAACATCGGATTAGTAAGCGTGGCCCTGGGCTTAGTAACCCGATGTTTACCCTGGTTACCCGGGGACTTCGGCATCATTGGTCGCTGGAGAGTTGTCTGTGTGACAGCTCTCCAGAGACCACACAACGACCTAAACAGCGATGCTGCAGCGATCGGCATCGTTGTTCTATATCGCTGCAGCGTCGCTAAATGTGATGGTACCTTTAGCTGTGATCCTCTCTGAGGTTAACAGGGCACAGTGTTATCTTAATCCCGGCATCTCTGTGAAGCTACAGAGCTCGCTCCTATATAGACCAGGTGACTGAACCCGTGTCTATTCAGGCGTTGTACCGCCATATAGTGCCGCCATGTACAGGTTCCACTCCTACACGGTGGACTTCGAGCTGTGAACGCACCTCAATATTTACTCGGTGCGTTCCACCAGCCCTAACAGTATACTAGTGCCAGGGACTGGCTAGTATGGTGGACGAACAGCGACTGCAGCGGTACATCCAGCAGCTGGAAGGCAGGTTGGCGGCTCTCAGGCGCACAACCTCAGCTGTGGATGTTACTGCAGTAGCTGTTCAGGCTGCTAGTGGGGCTGCAGCTAGTTTGTCCAATGCCACCTCTGTTCCGACCTTATCCCGCCTTCCGTTGCCAGATAGGTATTCTGGCAATAGCAAGTCATGCAGGGGATTTGTGAACCAGTGTGCGATACATCTTGAGCTCCTAGCTGCACGTTTTCCCTCAGAGCGGGCTAAAGTGGGATTCATTATATCCCTCTTGTTGGAGAGGGCGTTGGAGTGGGCTGTGACGCTTTGGGAGCGCAACGATCATGTGGTGCAGAGTGCTGCATTGTTTCTGAGCACTCCAAAATAGGTCTTTTTAGGACCTCGAGTCACACATGATATGGCACTCCAACTGCTGGCATTGACCCAGGGCTCATCCATGGTCAGCCATTTTGCCGTCCTCCTCCGGACTTTAGCATCTGAGCTGGAGTGGCCCTCATCCCTATATTGTGGAGAGGGCTGGCTGACCATGTGAAGGACGCTTTGGCAGCCAGGGAGATTCCCGCCACACTGGAGGAGCTAATAACTGTATCAACTCGCATTGACCTCCATTTTAGCGAGCGGAGGTTAGAACGAGTCCAGTGTAGGCAGAGGTTTCGGCTGGCTCCCACCTTCGCCAAACCTTTGGAATCTCCAGTCCGGGTGTCCGAGTCACATGAGTCCATGGAGATGTCACGAGCGGGATCTGAGTCCCAGACCGCTCGTGCACTCAAGCTCTGTCATGTTTGCCGACATCCTGCCTCCAGATGTTCCCAGTGGTCGGGAAAACGTCAGCGTCTAGTGGTTGTTGGAGGAGGTACACTAGACACGGCGACGTTTTCCTCCAAACTGTCCTTCAAGGGGACAATTACCATAGGCCCATCCGCTCTTACAGTCGAGCTTTGCGTGGATTCTGGGGCAGAGGGGAATTTTATGTCCTCTGCCTTCGCCCAACGCCACGCAATACCGCAATACCCCTGCTGATGCTTGCCAAGCCGGTGACTGTATGAGTGGTGAATGGGTCGACACTTCCCTCACAAATAACACACCAGATCATCCCATTTTCATTATCTATGTCTCCATCCCATCAGGAGATTATTTACCTTCTTGTCATTCCTGAGGGAATAGACGAGATTCTGCTAGGGATGCCATGGTTATGTTACCACTCCCCCTCATATAGAGTGGTCCTCAGGGAGAATTTTGGAATGGAGTGAATATTGCAAGGGCAGATGTCTGAGGGAGTGCGTTCAGGTTGCTACTACTGAAGTACCCGCAGATCTTTCCTCTCTCCCCAAGCACTATTGGCCCTATGCAGCCCTATTCTCCAAGAGAACTGCAGAGACCATTCCGCCCTACCACCCCTATGACTGTCCTATTGACCTCTTGCCTGGCGCAGAGCCTCCCTGGGGTCGAATCCCAATATATAGTAACATAGTAACATATCCAGGAGAATCTGGCAAGAGGATTCATTAGGAAGTCAGTGTCACCTGCAGGAGCTGGGTTATTCTTCATGCAGAAGAAGAATGGAGAACTACATCCATGCATTGATTAAAGGGGTCTTAACGCCATCACCATTAAGAACAAATACCCTCTGCCTCTGATATCAGAGCTATTCGTTAGATCGCGGGGAGTGAGGGTATTTACAAAACTTGATCTGCGGGGTGCTTACAACCTGATTCGCATCCGTGAGGAGGACGAATGGAAGACGGCGTTTAACACCAGGGACGGGCACTATGAATACCTGGTGATGCCCTTCGGGCTCTGTAATGCTCCTGCCATTTTCCAAGACTTTGTGAATGATATTTTCGGGGATGCTCTCCACCTCGGTTGTAGTCTATCTGGATGATATTCTCATCTACTCTCCAGATATAGACTCCCACCGGAGAGATGTTTGCACAGTCATTGACCTCTTGTGGGCTAACCTCCTCTATGCGAAGTTGGAGAAGTGTGTGTTTGAGCAGGAGTCTCCGCCCAGGGATTGGCTATGGATCCTGACAAACTACAGGCTGTGATGGACTGGCAGGAACCCCATTCTCTTAAAGCGGTGCAGCGCTTTATGGGGTTCATTAATTTCTATCCCCAGTTCATTCCACACATCTCAACTTTGGTAGCTCCCTTGGTTGCCCTCACCAAGAAGGAAGCAAATCCCAAATTGTGGTCTGAGAAGGTCTCCAAGGCCTTTCACTCTATTAAGTCCCACTTTGCTAGCGCTCCCATTCTACATCGCCCCGATGTAGATAAACCTTTCATAATGGAGGTGGATGCCTCATTCAAAAGGATGCTCAAGGTCGGAATTATCCTTGCTTCTTTTTTTCTAAGACCTTCACACCGGCGGAGAGGAATTATTCCATCGGGTACAGGGAGTTGCTAGCTATGAAGTTGACTTTCTCAGAGTGGAGACACCTTCTGGAGGGGGCTCAATTTCCCTTCCAAGTTTACACCGACCACAAGAATTTGGTGCATATACAGACTGCCCAGCGTCTAAATTCTCGCCAGGCCAGATGGTCCCTGTTCTTCTCCCGGCTCCATTTCACCCTCCATTTTCTCTCCGGAACATTTGTGCCAAAGCTCTCTCCTGCTCTGTAGTGTCATCAGCAGAGGAGGAATGTCGGCTTATTGTCCCTTCTGAGAGCCTGAGGACCGTGGCTCCGGTTTCGCTAGAGTCTGTTCCCCCGGGCAAGACATTTGTACCATCAAATTTGTGACCAGAGGTCCTCTCTTGGGCTCACTCGTCCAGGGTGGGTGGACACTTTGGGACCAAAAGGACTTCTGAGCTTCTGGCAAGGATGTACTGGTGGTATGTGTCTCCTGCACCAAGAATTAGTCTCCTCGACCACGGCCAGCTGGGTTACTTTACCCCCTACCGGTGGCAGACAGGCCCTGGGAGATGGTTGGGATGGAATTTGTGGTGGGCTTCCCAAGTCCCGAGGCTGCACCATCATTTGGGTAATCACCGACCATTTTTCTAAAATGGTGCACTTGGTGCCTCTTCCACGGTTACCTTCTGCACGGGCCTTGTCAGTGTTGTTTATAAAACACATTTTCCACCTATACGGTATGCCGGACAAAATTGTCAGTGACCAGGGTCCCCAGTTTGCATCTCGGTTCTGGAGAGAGCTCTGTCATCTACTCAACATCGAGCTGAATCTCTCTTCAGCATACCATCCCGAGACTAATGGGTTGGTAGAGAGGGTCAACCAGACCTTGTTCACATATCTGCGATATTTTGTTTCTGCTAGGCAAGATGACTGGGCATTAGTGTTGAACATTCCGATACTACAAATATTGGGTATCGGCCGATATTCGCTGTATCAGAATTCTGATACCGAGTTCCGATACTTTTGCGATATCGGAAACCGGAATCGGAAGTTCCAATAGTGCAATGATGCACTATAATTGAGTGTGGGCAGTGAGTGGGCGGAGACAGCATGTGTGTGCGGGCGGGGTCTGTGCGTGACTGTGGGGGGTTCTGTGCAGGCCTCCTGGGGGTCTGTGCGGGCTGCCGGGGGTCTGTGCGGGCCTGCCAGGGCTCTGTGCAGGCCTGTTGGGGCTCTGTGCGGGCTGCCGGGGGTCTGTGTGGGCTGCCGGGGGTCTGTGCGGGCTGCCGGGGGTCTGTGCGGGCCTGCCGGGGGTCTGTACGGGCCTGCCGGGGGTCTGTGCGGGCCTACAGGGGGTCTTTGTGGCCTGCTAGGGGTCTGTGTTGGTCTGCCGGGGGTCTGTATGGGCCTGCCGGGGCTCTCTAAAGGCTGCCGGGGCTCTGTGCAGGCTGCTGGGGCTCTGTGCGTGTGTGCAGGCATGGTTTGATGGGACTACAAGTCCCATCGGACGATGCCTGCTACAGTGACAGTGATTGACACATTAGCCAATGATGGGACAGCAGTAGTCCCAACATCCAGCTAATGTGTTGAATGTAAAAAAAAAAACATACCACATACATGCTACTTACATACTACATACATGCATACAACATACTACATACATACTACATACATACTACATAAATACTACATGCATACTACATACTACATACATACTACATACATACATACTACATATATACTACATACTACATGCATACTACATACATACTACACACATACATACTACATACATACTACACACTTACTATATACATACTACATACTACAAACATACATACTACGTACATACCTCATACTACATACATACTACATATATACTACATACATACTACACACATACATACTAAATACTGCATACTACATACATACATACTACATACATACTGCATACATACTACATACATGCATACTACATACTACATACATACTACATACATACTACATACATACATACTGCACACTACATACATACTACATACATACTTCATACTACATACTGTAGCATGGCTAAAGGGTGTGTAGTCGATGGGAGGTATGTGCCACATAAGTGCCTTGTTGCTGTAATGTAGCCCGGAATATTGCGTTGTTTTATATAACCATATGTTTGTGTTTCAGGACCTGTGGTGATGTCAGACCACATGGCTAATCATGTGATAGATTACTGGGTGTGGTTAGTCCTATATAAGACTGGCTAATCCTTTACACAGCAGATATGTGTGGAGGTGAAACCCTCCTGAGTGTGTTCGGCTTCAGGACTGAGCCGGATGAACTGGACACTTGTTTTCCTTTGCCTGAACCAAAGGCTATTTTGCTTTCTGTTGTTTTGCCACATGGTTTATGAAGCAATAAACCCAGTGAACTTTAAAGGAACACGTCTCCTGAGTGTCAGCCGTCGCAGCTGAGTGAGTGAAATCGCTACAATTGGTGGAGACCTGCGAGCAGCGTTCCCAGCGGAGACGTGAGTTTATTTTTGAATGTCCTGGGTCAAGGCTGTTGCAAGCCAGCAAGCATTGCCGGAGAAAATGGAGGACCTGCTGAAACACTTGGTCCAGCAGGAGCAAAGGCAGCAAGAGACCAACAGGCTGTTGATGCAGCAGATACAACAGAGCCAGCAGCAGATACAACAGAGCCAGCAGGAGCAACGGCAGCAGATGCAGCAAAGCCAGCAGGAGCAACGGCAGCAGTTACAACAGAGCCAGCAGGAGCATCAGCAGCAGATGCAGCTTCTGGCAACCGCCATCCAGGGCAAGGCGAGCGCCCCAACCCCAGGTTTGGCTGATGACACCCACGTCCGGAAGACGGTAAGACGTGCATTGCAGAAAATGACTCCCGGGGATGATGTTGAGGCCTTCCTGACGGTGTTTGAGAGGGTCGCTGAGAGGGAAAAACTTCCGCCAGAGCAGTGGGCAGAGGTACTTGCGCCATACCTGACGGGAGAACCCCAGAAGGCGTACTATGATTTGACCTTGCAGGATGCCAAAGAGTATCACAAATTGAAAGGCGAGATTCTCGCACGTCTGGGGGTGACACTGACTGTCAGGGCACAGCGAGTTCACTCCTGGGGCTATCACCGGGACAAACCACCTCGTTCCCAAATGTTTGATCTGTTGCACCTGGTCCAGAAATGGCTGCAGCCAGAGACCTCTGCGCCTGCACAGATGGTAGAACGGGTGATGATGGATCGGTTTGTCCATTCCCTCCCGAGGCCTATACAGTCTTGGGTTGCCCAGGGTGTTCCCCAGAATGCCGACGAGCTGATCGGACTGGTTGAGAGATACCAAGGGTTGGAAGGCTCCTTTGGGAGGCAGCCCATGCCGTACTGGGGGTCCCAGAGGGCAGCTGAGTCCCAAAAAGGGGTGGTGCGTCCAAGGTCACAAAGGGCGGGGGAGGTGGTGCCCAAGGTCCCCACGGGTGATGTTATTTGTTGGAGGTGCCACAAGCCAGGACATATAGCTGCCCGTTGTTCCCAAGCCACTGAGCAGATGGACTGCAGCATGGGACGCCGTTGTTCATACTATGCGTATCCAGTCTGTAGTGTGAACTCTCCATCCAACGAGGGACCTCAAGCGTGTCCCGTAAAGGTGAACGGTCGAGCAGTAACGGCACTGTTAGACTCGGGGAGCCTAGTGACCCTGGTGAGGGCCACTTTTCCTCTTCATCTGCTCCCAGGAAAGAAGGTCGGAGTGCGGTGCATACATGGTGATGCAAAGGACTACCCTATGGCCAGGGTGGACATTGAAACGGCATGTGGCACTGAATCCCACATAGTCGGCGTAGTTCAGGACTTGTTGCACCCTATAATTATTGGCCGGGATTTCTGTTTGTTTTGGGATTTGTGGGGAAAGGGTTCTGAGCTCCCTGGCAGGGAACCAGTGAACCCTGGAACGGTATCACCACACCCAGAGGCAGACAGCTTTCCTTTTTGTGTTCTGGTTGGGGATGAGGAGGAAGTATCCCCTACATCTGACATTCTGGAGTTAGAGGTTACCGGTGAAAATTTTGGGACTGCCCAACATAGGGACCCCACTCTGAGGGAAGCCTTTAATAATGTCACAGTTATTGACGGGGTGGTACAGGAGCCGGGGGCAGACAAAAGATTTCCCCATTTTCTGTTGAGGGGGGAATTGTTGTACCGGGTCACGAAAATAAGGGAGGAGTTGGTAGAGCAGTTGATAGTGCCGGGTCCGTATAGACGGAAAGTGTTGGACATGGCCCATTCACACATCTTGGGTGGACACCTAGGGGTGGAAAAAACGCTGGAACGGGTTGTGCAGAGGTTCTATTGGCCTGGGTGTCACCGGGAAATAGTGAACTATTGCAGGTCCTGCCCTACATGTCAGCTAACTGCTCCTACTCCTCATTTCCGGAACCCCCTTGTGCCACTGCCCATTATTGAGGTACCGTTCGAGAGAATTGCCATGGACTTGGTCGGTCCCTTAGTTAAATCAGCTCGGGGCCATCAGTATATATTAGTCATCCTGGACTATGCCACACGCTATCCTGAGGCAATTCCCTTGAGGAATTCTTCCTCAAAGAGCATAGCCCGCGAGTTGGTCCATGTCTTTTCCCGGACAGGTCTGCCAAAGGAGATCCTGACTGACCAGGGTACCCCTTTCATGAGCAAGGTGATGAGGGAGTTATGCAAAGCCCTGAAGATCTCCCAGTTGAGGACCTCGGTGTACCATCCCCAGTCAGATGGTCTTGTTGAGAGGTTTAACAAGACTCTAAAGAGCATGCTGAGAAAAGCTATAGAGAAAGACGGTAGAGACTGGGATTGTCTCTTACCCTATCTGATGTTTTCCATTCGTGAAGTTCCACAGGCCTCCACAGGGTTCTCACCGTTTGAGCTTCTATATGGCCGACATCCACGAGGACTCCTGGATAGAGTTGAGCGACCTTGACCTTTTTAGAGTCGAGCCGGGTTTTGCGAAACCCGACTATGTCCAAAGTCGGGTCGAGTGAAATCGGCCGATTATGACGTAAAGTCGGGATCGACCGAAACACGAAACCCAATGCAAGTCAATGGGGCAGCATAGTCGGCAGTGAGTGGGGGCCAGGAAAACACCTAGAGTGGCCATTTTAATGTCAAAACCATCCATTCTTCTTAATGAAGCTTGTCAAGCGTAATTTACCTTATAATAATTGGAAGGCATTTGAAATTGGGGGTCATTTGGCTAAAGTTGTGGGGGGTAGGGCTGGTTCAAGTAATTAGTGGGCCCAGGAAATCTGGACCACGTCACGGCAGTGGAGCAGGGAGAGGTAAGTATTTCAACTTTGCAAGTGCTGTGAACCTGAGCAAGCAGGGGGGGCCCACTCGTTGGCATTGGCACTGGCACAGGGCCCCTCAAAGTACAGCGGTGTGTTTGCACGGCGGGGGCGCCTCCCACCGGCAGCAACACTTTTGCGTACTATGAGAGGCCCTGTGCCAGTGACGTCGCCAACTAGTATTCCTCCCCCCACCTGATGAAGGAACCTGCACTTTCATCTGCACCTTCCTCTTTGTCCCCGTGTAAGGTGGTATGGTATGCGGGAAGAGCAACCTGACTTTCAGCAGGGTCACAATGTTGTTGTGTAGCGTGCACGGGGAATGTTGCGTTATGGGTCAATGTACCAGCAGACTCATCTATCACTGGCTGGGCAATGGGCACGATGAAGTGGAAACACAGATATAGGCCCAAAGAAGAAAGTGGGCTAAATGCAGTTCAAAATTGGTAACACAGGAATAACCAGGGGGCATTGCAGTGGAGGACAACTGGAATGAGAGGCTGACACAGAGAGTAGGGCCAAATCAGTAAGTAGTCGAAATGCAGTTCAAAATTGGCAACCGTAGTAAACAGGCGGCACAGCTTTGTTCAGTGGAGGAGAACAGCAAGGAGTGGCAGACACCGATAGTAGGCCCCAAACCAACTAGTACGCCAAATGCAGTTGTTCCATTTAACCACAATTTAATGAGAGCCTGAAGATAGAAGCTCAGGAAAGGCAACCTGGGGAACACCTTGGAGTGTAACACACCATCTCTCTCCACCCCATACCCATTTTGTATGGCCTAATGCAGTGTACTTTTCTACAACTACTAAACGAGAGTCGGAAGACCGAAGCAATGGCAAGGAAACCTGGGGAACACCTTAGAGTGTAACACACCCTCTCTCTACACCCCATACCCAATTTGAAGGCCTAATGCAGTGTAGTTTCCAAGAACTACTAAACGAGAGCCGGAAGATCGAAGCTCAGGAAAGGCAACCTGGGGAACACCTTGGAGTGTAACACACCCTCTCGCTACACCCCATACCCAATTTGAAGGCCTAATGCAGCGTAGTTTCCAACAACTACTAAACGAGAGCCGGAAGATCGAAGCTCAGGAAAGGCAACCTGGGGAACACCTTGGAGTGGAACACACCATCTCTCTACACCCCATACCCAATTTGAAGGCCTAATGCAGAGTAGTTTCCAAGAACTACTAAACGAGAGCCGGAAGATCGAAGCTCAGGAAAGGCAACCTGGGGAACACCTTGGAGTGTAACACAACGTCTCTCTACACGACGGAAGGGCTGATTCTTAGGAAGGAAGGCTGTTGGAAATAAGCATTGCGCGTCCGAGGGTGATTATATTCTTATTAGGTATATACTCACCCTCGGACGCGCCCTGCTTCTTTATTTGGAATGAATGTTTATTTGCAATGTGGTGTTGACTTTCTCTATTATTTTGGTAATTAATGATTTTATTATTTTCATTATTTTGCATCTTCTCGGCAATAATATAAAGAAGACGCGACAGGACAACACTCGGTGGATGCCATATGTGTGTTTTCAATTTAAAAAAACTTTCAGTTAACTACTTGCAGGAGAAAGTAATTGTAGCTGGTGGCCATTTTTAGTACTGTACCAGATTAGAGTTGTGTGTTTGTTTTTAATGTTAAAATGTCTGCATTTGATATCTCACCAGTATTTTCTTTTTTATAAGCAAAATACTTATTTTTATATTTTCTGATGTTGGTTCCAGGGGTACACGGCCAGCAGTGCCCTGGTCAGTGTAGTAGTAGTTGAAAGAATGGACCGCAGACAGGCATCGAAGGCCTAAAATAATAACACATGGCTGTAGGCAATTTTAAATTGGTTCCAGGGGTACACGGACAGCAGTGGTGTGGTCAGTGGAGGCCTAGTGGAAGGAGTGACCGCAGACAGGCATCGAAGGCCTAAAATAATAACACATGGCTGTAGGCAATTTTAAATTGGTTCCAGGGGTACACGGGCAGCAGTGACCTGGTCAGTGTAGTAGTAGTTGAAAGAATGGACCGCAGACAGGCATCGAAGGCCTAAAATAAAAAAATTGGGCTGGCTGTAGGCAATTTTAAATTGGTTCCAGGGGTACACGGGCAGCAGTGGTGTGGTCAGTGGAGGCCTAGTGGAAGGAGTGACCGCAGACAGGCATCGAAGGCCTAAAATAAAAAAATTGGGCTGGCTGTAGGCAATTTTAAATTGGTTCCAGGGGTACACGGGCAGCAGTGGTGTGGTCAGTGGAGGCCTAGTGGAAGGAGTGACCGCAGACAGGCATCGAAGGCCTAAAATAATAACACATGGCTGTAGGCAATTTTAAATTGGTTCCAGGGGTACACGGGCAGCAGTGACCTGGTCAGTGTAGTAGTAGTTGAAAAAATGGACCGCAGACAGGCATCGAATGCCTAAAATAATAACACATGGCTGTAGGCAATTTTAAATTGGTTCCAGGGGTACACGGGCAGCAGTGACCTGGTCAGTGTAGTAGTAGTTGAAAGAATGGACCGCAGACAGGCATCGAAGGCCTAAAATAAAAAAATTGGGCTGGCTGTAGGCAATTTTAAATTGGTTCCAGGGGTACACGGACAGCAGTGGTGTGGTCAGTGGAGGCCTAGTGGAAGGAGTGACCGCAGACAGGCATCGAAGGCCTAAAATAATAACACATGGCTGTAGGCAATTTTAAATTGGTTCCAGGGGTACACGGACAGCAGTGGTGTGGTCAGTGGAGGCCTAGTGGAAGGAGTGACCGCAGACAGGCATCGAAGGCCTAAAATAATAACACATGGCTGTAGGCAATTTTAAATTGGTTCCAGGGGTACACGGGCAGCAGTGACCTGGTCAGTGTAGTAGTAGTTGAAAAAATGGACCGCAGACAGGCATCGAATGCCTAAAATAATAACACATGGCTGTAGGCAATTTTAAATTGGTTCCAGGGGTACACGGGCAGCAGTGACCTGGTCAGTGTAGTAGTAGTTGAAAGAATGGACCGCAGACAGGCATCGAAGGCCTAAAATAAAAAAATTGGGCTGGCTGTAGGCAATTTTAAATTGGTTCCAGGGGTACACGGACAGCAGTGGTGTGGTCAGTGGAGGCCTAGTGGAAGGAGTGATCGCAGACAGGCATCGAAGGCCTAAAATAATAACACATGGCTGTAGGCAATTTTAAATTGGTTCCAGGGGTACACGGACAGCAGTGGTGTGGTCAGTGGAGGCCTAGTGGAAGGAGTGACCGCAGACAGGCATCGAAGGCCTAAAATAATAACACATGGCTGTAGGCAATTTTAAATTGGTTCCAGGGGTACACGGACAGCAGTGGTGTGGTCAGTGGAGGCCTAGTGGAAGGAGTGACCGCAGACAGGCATCGAAGGCCTAAAATAATAACACATGGCTGTAGGCAATTTTAAATTGGTTCCAGGGGTACACGGGCAGCAGTGACCTGGTCAGTGTAGTAGTAGTTGAAAGAATGGACCGCAGACAGGCATCGAAGGCCTAAAATAAAAAAATTGGGCTGGCTGTAGGCAATTTTAAATTGGTTCCAGGGGTACACGGGCAGCAGTGGTGTGGTCAGTGGAGGCCTAGTGGAAGGAGTGACCGCAGACAGGCATCGAAGGCCTAAAATAAAAAAATTGGGCTGGCTGTAGGCAATTTTAAATTGGTTCCAGGGGTACACGGGCAGCAGTGGTGTGGTCAGTGGAGGCCTAGTGGAAGGAGTGACCGCAGACAGGCATCGAAGGCCTAAAATAATAACACATGGCTGTAGGCAATTTTAAATTGGTTCCAGGGGTACACGGGCAGCAGTGACCTGGTCAGTGTAGTAGTAGTTGAAAAAATGGACCGCAGACAGGCATCGAATGCCTAAAATAATAACACATGGCTGTAGGCAATTTTAAATTGGTTACAGGGGTACACGGACAGCAGTGACCTGGTCAGTGTAGTAGTAGTTGAAAGAATGGACCGCAGACAGGCATCGAAGGCCTAAAATAAAAAAATTGGGCTGGCTGTAGGCAATTTTAAATTGGTTCCAGGGGTACACGGACAGCAGTGGTGTGGTCAGTGGAGGCCTAGTGGAAGGAGTGACCGCAGACAGGCATCGAAGGCCTAAAATAATAACACATGGCTGTAGGCAATTTTAAATTGGTTCCAGGGGTACACGGACAGCAGTGACCTGGTCAGTGTAGTAGTAGTTGAAAGAATGGACCGCAGACAGGCATCGAAGGCCTAAAATAAAAAAATTGGGCTGGCTGTAGGCAATTTTAAATTGGTTCCAGGGGTACACGGGCAGCAGTGACCTGGTCAGTGTAGTAGTAGTTGAAAGAATGGACCGCAGACAGGCTTAGAAGGCCTAACATAACAAACTTGGGCTGGCTGTAGGCACTTTTAAATTGGTTCCAGGGGTACACGGGCAGCAGTGGTCTGGTCAGTGGAAGTCTAGTGGAAGGAGTGACCGCAGACAGGCTTCCAAGGCCTAACATAACAAACTTGGGCTGGCTGTAGGCACTTTTAAATTGGTTCCAGGGGTACACGGGCAGCAGTGGTCTGGTCAGTGGAAGTCTAGTGGAAGGAGTGACCGCAGACAGGCTTCCAAGGCCTAACATAACAAACTTGGGCTGGCTGTAGGCACTTTTAAATTGGTTCCAGGGGTACACGGGCAGCAGTGGTCTGGTCAGTGGAAGTCTAGTGGAAGGAGTGACCGCAGACAGGCTTCCAAGGCCTAACATAACAAACTTGGGCTGGCTGTAGGCACTTTTAAATTGGTTCCAGGGGTACACGGGCAGCAGTGGTCTGGTCAGTGGAAGTCTAGTGGAAGGAGTGACCGCAGACAGGCTTCCAAGGCCTAACATAACAAACTTGGGCTGGCTGTAGGCACTTTTAAATTGGTTCCAGGGGTACACGGGCAGCAGTGGTCTGGTCAGTGGAAGTCTAGTGGAAGGAGTGACCGCAGACAGGCTTCGAAGGCCTAACATAACAAAATTGGGCTGGCTGTAGGCACTTTAAATTGGTTCCAGGGGTACATGGGCAGCAGTGTATGGTCAGTGGAAGTCTAGTGGAAGGAGTGACGGCAGACAGTCTTCGAAGGCCTAACATAACAAAATTGGGCTGACTGTAGGCACTTTTAAATTGGTTCCAGGGTAACACGGCCAGCAGTGGCCTGGTCAGTGTAGTAGTTGTAGAAAGAAGGGACCGCAGACAGGCTTCGAAGGCCTAACATAACAAAAATGTCAAAACAATGGTATTGTCAGTGCCAGGCATTGAAGGATGTCAGCGGCTAGACTACACATTGGTGAAGCTGTGAGAGATAATTTTGCTAGTGGTAGAGCACTGTTTGAGCTGGGGGGGGGAACTGTCTTGTGGCCGGCGGTACAGGCACAGGGCCCCTCATATTACAACGGTGTGTCTGACGTTGGGTGCGCACCACCACCGCCAGAGACACTTTATTGTACTATGAGGGACCCAGTGGCAGTGCCGTCGACCAAAAGCGGCCACACCCACCTCTTCAGACAAACAGCACTCTCAAGTGTCCAAGCGCAAAGTGGCGATAGCACGGCCCCGTGTGGGGAGTTTGGCCATTTCGTGAGGTGGAAACATGTCGTATGCTGGACAATCAGGTGAAGAAAATTACGAGATTGGAAAAGTCATTCAGAATAGTCCACAGGCAAGACCTTTTCATAGGAAAGCTAGGTGTCAGCCGGGCAGGGTGGGGCAAAAGATTTTGAAATCCAGTTGTGGTTCATTTTAATGAAGGTTAGATCATCTACATTTTGGGTAGCCAGACGAGTCCTTTTTTCTGTTAGTATTGAACCTGCAGCACTGAATACTCTTTCTGATAGGACACTAGCTGCCGGGCAAGCAAGCTCCTGCAATGCATATTCTGCCAATTCTGGCCAGGTGTCTAATTTGGATGCCCAGTAATCAAATGGGAATGACGGTTGAGGGAGAACGTCGATAAGGGATGAAAAATAGTTTGTAACCATACTGGACAAATGTTGTCTCCTGTCACTTTGAATTGATGCTGCAGTACCTGTCCTGTCTGCGGTCATAGAAAAATCACTCCACAACCTGGTCAGAAAACCCCTCTGTCCAACGCCACTTCTGATTTCTGCCCCTCTAACACCTCTGGTCTGCTGGCCCCTGGAGCTCGTGTGAGAACGATCATGGGCGCTGTGTGCAGGGAATGCCAGAAGCAAACGGTCAACAAGAGTTGATTGTTTTGTTGCTAATATTAGTTCCAAGTTCTCATGTGGCATAATATTTTGCAATTTGCCTTTATAGCGAGGATCAAGGAGGCAGGCCAACCAGTAATCGTCATCGTTCATCATTTTTGTAATGCGTGTGTCCCTTTTGAGGATACGCAAGGCATAATCCGCCATGTGGGCCAAAGTTCCCGTTGTCAAATCTGCGGTTGTGCTTGGTTGAGGGGCAGTTGCAGGCAAATCTACGTCACTTGTGTCCCTCAAAAAACCAGAACCCGGCCTTGCCACGCCACCAATTTCCCGTGCCCCCGGGAAAGCTTCCTCATTAAAAATATACTCATCCCCATCATCCTCCTCATCCTCCACCTCCTCTTCGCCCGGTACCTCGTCATGTACACTGCCCTGACCAGACAATCGCTGACTGTCATCAAGGCTTTCCTCTTCCTCTGGTGCAGACGCCTGATCCTTTATGTGCGTCAAACTTTGCATCAGCAGACGCATTAGGGGGATGCTCATGCTTATTATGGCGTTGTCTGCACTAACCAGCCGTGTGCATTCCTCAAAACACTGAAGGACTTGACACATGTCTTGAATCTTCGACCACTGCACACCTGACAACTCCATGTCTGCCATCCTACTGCCTGCCCGTGTATGTGTATCCTCCCACAAAAACATAACAGCCCGCCTCTGTTCGCACAGTCTCTGAAGCATGTGCAGTGTTGAGTTCCACCTTGTTGCAACGTCTATGATTAGGCGATGCTGGGGAAGGTTCAAAGAACGCTGATAGGTCTGCATACGGCTGGAGTGTACAGGCGAACGGCGGATATGTGCGCAAAGTCCACGCACTTTGAGGAGCAGGTCGGATAACCCCGGATAACTTTTCAGGAAGCACTGCACCACCAGGTTTAAGGTGTGAGCCAGGCAAGGAATGTGTTTCAGTTGGGAAAGGGAGATGGCAGCCATGAAATTCCTTCCGTTATCACTCACTACCTTGCCTGCCTCAAGATCTACAGTGCCCAGCCACGACTGCGTTTCTTGCTGCAAGAACTCGGACAGAACTTCCGCGGTGTGTCTATTGTCGCCCAAACACTTCATAGCCAATACAGCCTGCTGACGTATGCCAGTAGCTGCCCCATAATGGGAGACCTGGTGTGCAACAGTGGCAGGTGCGGATGGAGTGTTTGTGCGACTGCGGTCTGTGGACGAGCTCTTGCTTCTGCAGGAGGACGAGGAGGAGGAGGAGGAGGGGGTGCGAACGGCTACAGACAACTGTTTACTAGACCGTGGGCTAGGCAGAACTGTCCCAAACTTGCTGTCCCCTGTGGACCCTGAATCCACCACATTTACCCAGTGTGCCGTGATGGACACGTAACGTCCCTGGCCATGCCTACTGGTCCATGCATCTGTTGTCAGGTGCACCTTTGTGCTCACAGATTGCCTGAGTGCATGGACGATGCGCTCTTTAACATGCTGGTGGAGGGCTGGGATGGCTTTTCTGGAAAAAAAGTGTCGACTGGGTAGCTCGTAGCGTGGTACAGCGTAGTCCATCAGGTCTTTGAAAGCTTCGCTTTCAACTAACCGGTAGGGCATCATCTCTAACGAGATTAGTCTAGCTATGTGGGCGTTCAAACCCTGTGTACGCGGATGCGAGGCTAAGTATTTCCTTTTTCTAACCATAGTCTCATGTAGGGTGAGCTGGACTGGAGAGCTGGAGATCGTGGAACTAGCGGGGGTGCCGGTGGACATGGCAGACTGAGAGACGGTGGGAGATGGTATTGTTGCCGCCGGTGCCCTAGATGCAGTGTTTCCTACTACGAAACTGGTGATTCCCTGACCCTGACTGCTTTGGCCTGGCAAAGATACCTGCACAGATACAGCAGGTGGTGCGCTAAATGGTGGTCCTACACTGCCGGAAGGGATGTTGCGTTGATGACTAGCTTCATTGGCCGAGGGTGCAACAACCTTAAGGGACGTTTGGTAGTTAGTCCAAGCTTTCAAATGCATGGTGGTTAAATGTCTATGCATGCAACTAGTATTGAGACTTTTCAGATTCTGACCTCTGCTTAAGGAAGTAGAACATTTTTGACAGATGACTTTGCGCTGATCAATTGGATGTTGTTTAAAAAAATGCCAGACTGCACTCTTTCTAGCATCGGATACCTTTTCAGGCATTGCAGACTGAGCTTTAACCGGATGGCCACGCTGTCCTCCACCAGGTTTTGGCTTTGCCACGCGTTTTGGGCAAGATACGGGCCCGGCAGATGGAACCTGTGGCGATGTTGATGCCTGCTGCGGCCCCTCCTCCTCCTCTGCTTCAGAACTGCTGCCGCCTGCACCCTGTTCCCCCAATGGCTGCCAATCGGGGTCAAGAACTGGGTCATCTAATAACTCTTCTTGTACCTCCTGCGCAACTTCGTCTGTGTCACCGTGTCGTTCGGTGGTATAGCGTTCGTGATGGGGCAACATAGTCTCATCAGGGTCTGATTCTTGATCAGCACCCTGCGAGGGCAATGTTGTGGTCTGAGTCAAAGGACCAGCATAGTAGTCTGGCTGTGGCTGTGCGTCAGTGCACTCCATGTCAGATTCAATTTGTAATGGGCATGGACTGTTAACTGCTTCACTTTCTAAGCCAGGGACGGTATGTGTAAAGAGCTCCATGGAGTAACCCGTTGTGTCGCCTGCTGCATTCTTCTCTGTTGTTGTTTTTGCTGAAGAGGACAAGGAAGTGACTTGTCCCTGACCGTGAACATCCACTAACGACGCGCTGCTTTTACTTTTACCAGTTTCACGAGATGAGGCAAAAGAGCTAGAGGCTGAGTCAGCAAGATAAGCCAAAACTTGCTCTTGCTGCTCCGGCTTTAAAAGCGGTTTTCCTAATCCCAGAAAAGGGAGCGTTCGAGGCCTTGTGTAGCCGGACGACGAACCTGGCTCCACAGCTCCAGACTTAGGTGCAATATTTTTTCCCCCACGACCACCTGATGCTCCACCACTACCACTACCCTCATTACCAGCTGACAATGAACGCCCCCGGCCACGACCTCTTCCACTAGACTTCCTCATTGTTTTAAAAACGTAACCAAACTAACGTTATTTGTTGCAGTCACACAACTTACACGGTGAGCTATAACTTCAGTATGATTTAGCTACCCCTTTACAGGTTGGTGAGACCACAGCGAAAATCAGGCCCAATGTTACACACTCTTTTTTTGGTGGCTGCAAATTAGAGAGATGCCCCACACGCAGGACTGTCACTGAAGCACAAATGTTAATATTAATGTCACACTATTATTTTTTTTTTATTTTTATTTTTTTCAGGAACACTTTAGAAACCCCCCAAAAAAAAAAAAATAGATTTTTGCAGGGAGAATTTAGAAAACAAATGTAACAAACTATATGCTTTCTATGGGCCACTGAGTGAGAGATGACGCACACAGGAATCAGGAGTGGCACACAAGCCCAGAGGCCAATATTTTTCTACCAATGATTGATGTAGTTATTTTCTCTGGTAGATTTTAGAACCCAAATCAAGGAAAAAAAATATAGGCTTTCTATGGACCACAATTGGAGAGAGAGAGAGAGAGAGAGAGAGAGAGAGAGAGAGAGAGAGATGGCACACCCAGGAGTCAAGACTGGCACACAAGCAGAAAGGCCAATATTAATCTCCCACTGTTTTTTTTGGTTGTTTTTTTTTTTTTTTTTTTCAGGGAGACTTTAGAAAAAAAAATAATAAAAAAAATATGATTTTATCAGGAAGAATTTAGAAACCAAATAAAATAAAATGATTTTTTCAGGGAGAATTTATAAAACAAATAAAACCAAAAATAGGCGTTCTATGGCCCACTGACTGAGAGATGACGCACCCAGGAGTCAAGACTGGCACACAAGCAGAAAGGCCAATATTAATCTCCCACTGTTTTTTTTGGTTGTTTTTTTTTTTTTTTTTTCAGGGAGACTTTAGAAAAAAAAATAATAAAAAAAATATGATTTTATCAGGAAGAATTTAGAAACCAAATAAAATAAAATGATTTTTTCAGGGAGAATTTATAAAACAAATAAAACCAAAAATAGGCGTTCTATGGCCCACTGACTGAGAGATGACGCACCCAGGAGTCAAGACTGGCACACAAGCAGAAAGGCCAATATTAATCTCCCACTGTTTTTTTTTTTTTTTTTCAGGGAGACTTTAGAAAAAAAAATAATAAAAAAAATATGATTTTATCAGGAAGAATTTAGAAACCAAATAAAATAAAATGATTTTTTCAGGGAGAATTTAGAAAACAAATAAAACCAAAAATAGGCGTTCTATGGCCCACTGACTGAGAGATGACGCACACAGGAGTCAGGAGTGGCACACAAACCCAGAGGCCAATATTTTTCTACCAATGATTGATGTAGTTATTTTCTCTGGTAGATTTTAGAACCCAAATCAAGGAAAAAAAATATAGGCTTTCTATGGACCACAATTGGAGAGAGAGAGAGAGAGAGAGAGAGATGGCACACCCAGGAGTCAAGACTGGCACACAAGCAGAAAGGCCAATATTAATCTCCCACTGTTTTTTTGGTTGTTTTTTTTTTTTTTTTTTCAGGGAGACTTTAGAAATAAAAATAATAAAAAAAATATGATTTTATCAGGAAGAATTTAGAAACCAAATAAAATAAAATGATTTTTTCAGGGAGAATTTAGAAAACAAATAAAACCAAAAATATGCGTTCTATGGCCCACTGACTGAGAGAGAGAGAGAGATGGAACGCTTAGTACTGGCACACAAGCCCAAAGGGCAATATTAATCTCCCTTTTTTTTTCCAGGGAGAATTTCTGAAACCCAAAAAAAAAATAAAATAGGCTTTCTATGGCCCACTATTTGTGAGAGAGATGGGACGCTCAGGACTGGCACAGATGGCACGCTCAGGACTGGCACAGAAGCCCAGAGGCCAATATTAATCTCCCTTTTTTTCTGGGAGAATTTATAAAACCAAAAAAATATTTAAATAGGCTTTCTATGGCCCACTATTTGTGAGAGAGATGGCACGCTCAGGACTGGCACAGATGGCACGCTCACAACTGGCACACAAGCCCAGAGGCCAATATTAATCTCCCTTTTTTCAGGGAGAATTTCTAAAACCCAAAAAAAAAATAAAATAGGCTTTCTATGGCCCACTATTTGTGAGAGAGATGGGACGCTCAGGACTGGCACAGATGGCACGCTCAGGACTGGCACAGAAGCCCAGAGGCCAATATTAATCTCCCTTTTTTTCTGGGAGAATTTATAAAACCAAAAAAATATTTAAATAGGCTTTCTATGGCCCACTATTTGTGAGAGAGATGGCACGCTCAGGACTGGCACAGATGGCACGCTCACAACTGGCACACAAGCCCAGAGGCCAATATTAATCTCCCTTTTTTCAGGGAAAATTGATAAAACAAAAAAAAAAATTAAATAGGCTTTCTATGGCCCACTATTTGTGAGAGAGATGGCACGCTCAGGGCTGGCTGGCACAGATGGCACGCTCAGGACTGGCACACAAGCCCAGAGGCCAATATTAATCTCCCTTTTTTTCTGGGAGAATTTATAAAACCAAAAAAATATTTAAATAGGCTTTCTATGGCCCACTATTTGTGAGAGAGATGGCACGCTCAGGACTGGCACAGATGGCACGCTCACAACTGGCACACAAGCCCAGAGGCCAATATTAATCTCCCTTTTTTCAGGGAAAATTGATAAAACAAAAAAAAAAATTAAATAGGCTTTCTATGGCCCACTATTTGTGAGAGAGATGGCACGCTCAGGGCTGGCTGGCACAGATGGCACGCTCAGGACTGGCACACAAGCCCAGAGGCCAATATTAATCTCCCTTTTTTTCTGGGAGAATTTATAAAACCAAAAAAATATTTAAATAGGCTTTCTATGGCCCACTATTTGTGAGAGAGATGGCACGCTCAGGACTGGCACAGATGGCACGCTCACAACTGGCACACAAGCCCAGAGGCCAATATTAATCTCCCTTTTTTCAGGGAAAATTTATAAAACAAAAAAAAAAATTAAATAGGCTTTCTATGGCCCACTATTTGTGAGAGAGATGGCACGCTCAGGGCTGGCACAGATGGCACGCTCAGGACTGGCACACAAGCCCAGAGGCCAATATTAATCTCCCTTTTTTTCAGGGAGAATTTATAAAACCAAAAAAAAAAATAAATAGGCTTTCTATGGCCCACTATTTGTGAGAGAGATGGCACACTCAGGACTGGCACACAAGCCCAAAGGCCAATATTAATCTCCCACTGTATTTTTATCAGGGAGAATTTATACACCCCACAAAAAAAAATACAGAAAAATGAAAAGGCTTTCTATGGCCCACTATGTGAGAGAGATGGCACACACAGGGATGGCACTCTAGCAGAAATGCCAAATTGCCAATCTTAATCTCCCACCAAAAAAAAAAAAAAAACAGGGAATGTCCTACAATTACTATCTCCCTGCCTGCAGTAATCTCAGCCAGGTATGGCAGGCAGCTACTATCTCCCTGCCTGCAGTAATCTCAGCCAGGTATGGCAGGCAGCAATAAGGAGTGGACTGATGCACAAATGAAATAAAAAGTGTGGACAAACAAAAAAGATAGCTGTGCAGAAAGGAAGGAACAAGAGGATTTGTGCTTTGAAAAAAGCAGTTGGTTTGCACAGCGGCGTACACACAGCAATGCAGCTATCAGGGAGCCTTCTAGGGCAGCCCAATGAGCTACAGCGCTGAGGGGAAAAAAAAAAAAAAAAAAACTTCCACTGTCCCTGCACACCGAGGGTGGTGTTGGACAGTGCAAATCGCTGCAGCACAAGCGGTTTTGTGGTTAATGGACCCTGCCTAACGCTATCCCTGCTTCTGACAAAGCGGCAGCAACCTCTCCCTAAGCTCAGATCAGCAGCAGTAAGATGGCGGTCGGCGGGAACGCCTCTTTATAGCCCCTGTGACGTCGCAGACAGCAAGCCAATCACTGCAATGCCCTTCTCTAAGATGGTGGGGACCAGGACCTATGTCATCACGCTGCCCACACTCTGCGTTTACCTTCATTGGCTGAGAAATGGCGCTTTTCGCGTCATTGAAACGCGACTTTGGCGCGAAAGTCGCGTACCGCATGGCCGACCCCGCACAGGGGTCGGATCGGGTTTCATGAAACCCCGACTTAGCCAAAAGTCGGCGACTTTTGAAAATGTTCGACCCGTTTCGCTCAACCCTACTCCTGGATATAGCCAAGGAAACATGGGAAGCCGAAGTCACGCCCCACAGAAGCGTCATTGAGCATGTGGCCCTGATGCAGCAGAGGATTGCAAAGGTGATGCCTATCGTGAAAGAACACCTTCTCCAAGCACAAGAAGCTCAAGCCAGGGTCTACAACTGGTCTGCAAGAGTGAGGCAGTTCAATTCGGGAGACCGAGTTCTGGTGTTAGTTCCAACGGTGGAAAGCAAGTTCTTGGCCAAATGGCAAGGGCCATATGAGGTTGTCGAGAAACTTGGTGAGGTAAATTATAAAATTCACCAACCAGGAAGACGGAAACCATTCCAAGTTTACCATGTCAACCTCATCAAGCCATGGCAAGATAGAGAGCCGACAGTTACTCCGTCATTGTTAAGCAACCCAGAAGGTGAGGTTGGAGCGGTTACTATAGCAGAGACGCTATCGAAAACCCAGAAACAGCAGTGCCGGGAGTTACTCCAGAAAAACAGGGACCTGTTTTCAGAATTGCCAGGATACACGAAGGTCATAGAGCACGAGGTCCTAACAGAGCCCCATGTGCGGGTGAATGTGAAACCTTATCGTATTCCTGAGGCTCGTCGAGAAGTGATCTCCAAGGAAGTGGAGCGTATGTTGAGGCTTGGAGTCATTGAGGAATCCAAGAGCGGTTGGTCAAGCCCAATTGTCCTGGTCCCAAAACCTGATGGAGAGTGGAGGTTTTGCAACGACTATCGGAAGTTGAATGAGGTCTCCAAGTTCGACGCTTATCCCATGCCCCGTATTGATGAGCTCATCGAAAGGCTTGGGCACGCCAGATATATATCCACCTTGGATCTGACAAAGGGGTATTGGCAGATCCCCATGGCGCAGGAAGCCAAGGAGAAGACAGCCTTTTCGACACCTGATGGATGCTTCCAGTATGCCCGGATGCCGTTTGGCCTACAGGGAGCTCCGGCGACCTTCCAGAGGGCTATGGATAGAGTTCTTGCACCCCATAAGGCCTACGCTGCTGCGTACCTAGATGATATCGTCATCTTTAGCCCGGACTGGGAGAGTCATCTGGAGAAACTCCAAGCGGTGTTGGATGCTATAAGAGAGGCCGGATTTACTATAAACCCAAAGAAGTGTGCCTTGGGTAAAGAAGAAGCTAAGTGCCTTGGATACATAGTGGGTCACGGAGAAATAAAACCCCAAATCAGTAAAGTGGAGGCAATTCAAACGTGGCCAAAACCAGTTTCCAAGAAGCAAGTTAAAGCCTTCCTGGGAATCGTGGGATATTACAGGAGGTTCATCCCAAACTTCGCCACGATGGCTGCGCCTCTGACTGACCTGCTAAAAGGGACAAAACCAGTAATGGTTAAGTGGTCCGAAGAAACAGAGTCAGCCTTCCAAGAAATGAAAAACGCTTTGTGTAAGCAACCCGTTCTGATGGCCCCAAACTTCAAGAAAGAGTTTATTCTTCAGACAGATGCCTCAGATGTTGGGGTGGGAGCAGTCCTTTCCCAAGAACTACATGGGGAGGAGCATCCTGTTCTCTATCTGAGTAGGAAGCTGTCCTCATCTGAAAAGAACTACTCAGTCGTTGAGAAGGAGTGCTTGGCCATAAAATGGGCAGTGGACACATTACGGTACTATCTGCTGGGACGTAAATTTAGACTGATATCCGACCATGCCCCACTTAGGTGGATGAGGGAAACGAAGGGTAGAAATGCTAGGGTCACCCGTTGGTTCTTATCCCTGCAGGACTTCAGTTTCCATGTGGAACATCGGGCCGGAAAGCTGCACGGTAATGCGGATGCCCTATCAAGAATCCCTTGTTTAGTGGGAGAAAGTGCCAAGCCCCACGGCTTTAGGCAGAGGGGGAGGTATGTAGCATGGCTAAAGGGTGTGTAGTCGATGGGAGGTATGTGCCACATAAGTGCCTTGTTGCTGTAATGTAGCCCGGAATATTGCGTTGTTTTATATAACCATATGTTTGTGTTTCAGGACCTGTGGTGATGTCAGACCACATGGCTAATCATGTGATAGATTACTGGGTGTGGTTAGTCCTATATAAGACTGGCTAATCCTTTACACAGCAGATATGTGTGGAGGTGAAACCCTCCTGAGTGTGTTCGGCTTCAGGACTGAGCCGGATGAACTGGACACTTGTTTTCCTTTGCCTGAACCAAAGGCTATTTTGCTTTCTGTTGTTTTGCCACATGGTTTATGAAGCAATAAACCCAGTGAACTTTAAAGGAACACGTCTCCTGAGTGTCAGCCGTCGCAGCTGAGTGAGTGAAATCGCTACAATACATACTACATACATACTACATACTACAAACATACTACATACATACTACATACAATACATTCATACATTACATGCAATACATACATATAGACAAACAGTACATATAACATAGAGTACATACTCACCATCACTTGTCACTTTGTTTCCCGAAGCCAGTGTCATCTGTAAAAAATATTAAAATAACAAACAACCAATATAGTCCCTGATCCACAGAAATCCACGAGTGTCCCATGACGATCTCCCGTGTGACCGGCACGCGGCCAATCAGAAGCCGCGACGTCATTCTCATTCACAAAACTGCTAATTCTAGGAATTGAGGACCTGCGAATGACGTCGCGGCCTCTGATTGGTCGCGTGCCGGTCACATGGGCGGCACGCGACCAATCAGAAGCCGGGACGTCATTCACAGGTCCGAAAGGCGCGCTTTTTAAACAAAGAAGCCTCCCGGTTAGCAGTGTGAAGTCCAGGGGCCGCCGGAGAGGTGAGCATATCAATATTTTTTATTTTAATTCTTTATTTTACACATCCCTATTGATTCGATACCGATACCCGATATCACAAAAATATCGGATCTCGGTATCGGAATTCCGATACCGCAAGTATCGGCCGATACCCGATACTTGCGGTATCAGAATGCTCAACACTAGTCGCGATCCATCGCTAATACAAGTCTATGGGTAAAAAACGCATCCTGCAAGCACATTTGCAGGATCCATTTTTTTTCCAAAACGACGGATTGAGACGGATTGCTAAAAATGCAAGTGTGAAAGTAGCCTTAGAAACATTAACCTTTCTATTATATATCTATGGATATATCTATCTATAGATATAATAGAAAAAATGGAACAGCACAAATCCTATACTTATCTTTGGGTGCAAAGCCCAAACAACCCGTCCAATGGTTGTTTTCAGTCCAGATAAATCACAAAAGCAGGCAGCACTCCATATTCTTAAAGACAATATGCAGGTGTTTATTTTGAACCCACATCTCCATGCAATGTTTCGGCTACAACTGAACCTTTCTCAAGCAGTGAACAAACCTTTTTTACACATATATATAGAGGGACATAACTCTACCATCCCCTAAGTGCAGCCAATCAATGAACCTCATAAATTTACATATAATTACAATATAAAGTGTGTTAGTGCCAGCTGTGTACTATTAAAACTCCATAGGATGACTCCTGCATACAGTGACCATCTATTGTAAATTATCATACCTTTGGAGAGACATATCTGTTAATGGAGGAGGTAGCGTGTTGTCAGCGTACCACTACAGCTACTGCGCATGTCATAGCGCTTCTATGTGCATCACGATCACATGTCATGTAGGAGGCCAATCAGGAACGCTACTTTGTGTCTGGCGTCATGCGCCTGCGCACTAGTACTCGACACTTCCATCTTGGTTGGGGAATCATATCATACCAATACAGCTACAGCGCATGTCATAGCGCTTCTATGTGCATCACAATCACATGTCATGTGGGAGGCCAATCAGGAATGCTACTTTGCGTTTGGCGTCATGCGTCTGCGCACTAGCGCTCCACACTTCCATCTTGGTTGGGGAATCATATCCGTGACTCCACAGTAACCCAGCGCATGCGCAGTAGCGCCTATAGCTGCGATCTTACCAAGAGTCCTCCTCAATATTATTCTGGACACCATATGTATGATCATTATGGACGTCTTTTTGCTGGTGGCATAAAGATACTGATAGGGGCACCATTTTAATGGTGGCACAAAGTCCAATACGTTGCTAAAGGTGATCCATATATATATACCGTATTTTTCGGACTATAAGACGCACCGGACTATAAGGCGCACCCAGGTTTTAGAGGTGGAAAATAGGGAAAAAAATATTTGAAGCAAAAAATGTGGTAAAATATTTAATAACATACTATTATATATAATAACACTACATATAATAGTATGTTATTATGTTGGAAGCTGCGGGACCAGTGTGGTGTCTGTACAGTACTATATGAAGATGCTGGAGGGTGAGTATAAGAATGGGGGTACAGGGCTTATATTTAAAGCACCACTCCAGCACTGCAAAATAACACTGGAGTGCTGCTTTAAAATCCAATGGGAGAACTATAACTCCCAGCATGTCCTGCAGATCCTATGACATGCTGGGAGTTATAGTTCACTAAAGAAGTGGCAGAGTGCTTTATTGTGTTTTGGAAAGACTAACCTCTTAATTGTGGTATCCAGCCACACTGTGGTGAGGTAAAAGCATCCCATGACTGCACACAGAGTCCTCCCTCTTGTTGCCTTTCCACAGCACAGGTAATGGAAGACGGCAGATTCTAGTGTTGGAGTCTGAAGGACCTGTGATGATGTCAAGAAGAGGGAGGGCTCTGTGCTGCCATGTGATGCTCCAGCCCGCCCACTTCTGACATCATCACAGGTCCTCCTTGTGCACACTGCACAGCACTCAGCTCCAGCCCAGGAAGGTACAGCGATCTCCTCTCCCCCGGACCCTGCTGCTGCTGCTGCTGCTGCCTCCTGCTGCCCCGGACACACAGATCTCCCCAGCTGCTGCAGGAATCAGCGCAGGGGAAGCCATGTGTGTCCCTGCTTAAGTGCAGTATTCATTTGCCTCTCCCAGCTCACTGCTCAGCTGATAAGTGGGCAGGGAGTAGCTAATGAATATTCACTGCACTTAATCATCGGGACCACATGGTTTCCCCAGAACTGATTCTGGGCAGTGGGGACATCCTGAAGTGGGATAACAGTGCGATCCCACTCACTGCTGCCCCCCTCCCCACATGCTACATCCGTACCATAAGACGCACCCACACTTTCCTCCCAAATTTGGAGGAAAAAAAGTGCATCATATGGTCAGAAAAATACGGTATATATACTATAATTTTTTATAAAATACCTGGCTTTTTCAGTTTACCACCTTACAGTTCACAGAGGCGACACTCCTCCTTGTATGCCATATGGACTAATATAAATAGTGCCTAATCCTGCTTTGACCCACCAGAGACTGTCTTAATTCAGACCTTCACCTGGCACTCATACAGTGTCTAGGGGGTGCGCTTCACCCTTCCGGGCAAAGCGCCACCATTCATGACCCCTGCATAGCAGTAGCTCTCTAGTCCTGGCTAGTATGAACACATGTGGTTTAAAATACTGAAATACACCAGTAATCATATTGCAACTAGCCCCTTCTGGCCACCCTATCAATAATAACAGAAAGCATACCGGAACAGAGGAATAATTTTAGAATGTTTATTAATTGGCCTCCCATCATCCACGTGCATGATACAACAGACTACTTTCATATATGTAAATAAATTGTATATTTTTAATTATGAATAATTTTAACAAAAGAACATATTACAATAATTAATCTGTTCCTCCAAATCTTATGTCTCTCCAGTTAGGATCTTCCATTATATACGACAGCAACAGTACCTGGACAAAGAATATACAGAATAAAATTAGGAACATACTCAAAAAAACTAAGTATTCCCAAATATAAAATAATACCAGATTTTTAACTATAAGGATCTAGTACGGGAACGTTATCTTATATCACAGTATGCAATTTAAAATCCACATTGAGGCCCTTGGACCTACGTATATTCAATTTATAGATCCACATGAGTTCTTTTTTGCGGAGGATCAGCTCCCTATCACCCCCTCTACTATCAACAGGTACCCTATCAATTATTCTGAACTTTAAATCCTTATCCGAATGATTACACAACAAAATGTTTGGGGACCGGAAGATCAGTCCTCCTCTTTCTAATGGAGTATCGGTGTTGATTAGTGTTGAGCATTCCGATACCGCACGTATCGGGTATCGGCCGATACTTGCGGTATCGGAATTCCGATACCGAGATCTGATACTTTTGTGGTATCGGGTATCGGTATCGGATCCATAGGAATGCGTAAAATAAAGAATTAAAATAAAAAATATTGATATATTCACCTCTCCGGCGGCCCCTGGACATCACGCTGGTAACCGGCAGGCTTCTTTGTTTAAAATGAGCGCGTTTAGGGCCTGCGAATGACGTCGCGGCTTCTGATTGGTCGCGTGCCGCTCATGTGACCGCCACGCGACCAATCAGATGCCGCGATGTCATTCGCAGGTCCTAAATTCCTAGAATTAGGAGTTTAGTGAATGAGAATGACGTCGCGGCTTCTGATTGGTCGCGTGCCTCTCATGTGACCGCCACGCGACCAATCAGAAGCCGCGACGTCATTCTCATTCACTAAACTCCTAATTCTTGGAATTTAGGACCTGTGAATGACGTCACGGCTTCTGATTGGTCGCGTGGCGGTCACATGGGCGGCACGCGACCAATCAGAAGCCGCGACGTCATTCCTCAGGTCCTAAACGCGCGCATTTTAAACAAAGAAGCCTGCCAGTTACCAGCGTGATGTCCAGGGGCCGCCGGAGAGGTGAATATATCAATATTTTTTTATTTTAATTCTTTATTTTACACATTAATATGGATCCCAGGGCCTGAAGGAGGGTTTCCTCTCCTTCAGACCCTGGGAACCATCAGGATACCTTCCGATACTTGGTGTCCCATTGACTTGTATTGGTATCGGATATCGGTATCGGCGATATCCGATATTTTTCGGGTATCGGCCGATACTATCCGATACCGATACTTTCAAGTATCGGACGGTATCGCTCAACACTAGTGTTGATTCATTCGGACTTTAAACTCACACGTCGTCTCCCCGACGTACCACAACTTGCAAGGACACATCATAAGATACACCACATAATCCGAGCTGCATGTCAGATAATGTCTGATACCATACATTTTCCCTGTTATTGGATGTTCAAATGTGGTTCCCTTTACCATATAGGTACAGTTCACACAATTTAAACATGGTAAACAGCCAGTTCTACCTGAGCCTTTTAGGGATAATTGCTTACTTTTATTTCTTGGACCAATATCAGACTTAATCAAATAATCTTTAAGACCATATAATGAGAAGAAAAATGATGCAGCACTCACCCTTGCGCTTCTTCCAAGTGTGCTCTTTATTCAGCAAAACATACTATGCATAGTATGAACCGGCATACGCAGTGATCTGTGAGGGAGCGGGAGTGAGGAGAGACCGGACTTTTAGGGATAATTGCTTACTCTTTTTTTCTTGGACCAATATCAGACTTAATCAAATAATCTTTAATATTTTTACTCCGTCTATAGGAATATAGCGGCGGTAATTGCAGTTCCTTAACGCCAGGTAAACACCTACCCAACATCCCCCAATGTTTACTAATCACAATAGCCACTTCCTTACTCTCCTCTCCATACGTGGTGACAAATGGAACTCTTTTATATTTAATCTCACGTCTATTTTTTGTCTTATTCTGGATAAGTTCTACCCTATTCTCCTTTAATACTTTATTTCTTGTTGATTCCAATAACCTCACAGGATATCCCCTGTCTAGAAATTTTTTGACTAGTAAATCCACCACTGCGTCTTTATCCTCTTCCTCTTTCACTATCCGCCTCACCCTGAGTAATTGGCTTAGTGGAATGGACCTTACCATAGACCGCGGGTGTTGGCTATCATATAGTAACAGGTTGTTTCTATCTGTGTTTTTTATAAAGAGTGTGGTACTAAGCTGTCCCTCCTTTAGACTGAGAAGTACATCCAGGAATTGAATTTCCTTTTTTGACATAACAAGTGTGAATTTGATTGTATTATCAATGGTATTTAGATATTGAAAGAATTCCTCCAATTCACTCTGAGTGCCTGTCCACAGGAGGAAGACATCATCGATGTACCTCCACCACGTCAAAACATGTCGAAAGTGGTGGGATACATAGATGAGGTCCTCCTCCAGGGCCTCCATGACTAAATTAGCGTATGCGGGGGCCATATTGGCCCCATAGCTATTCCCCGCTTTTGCGTATAAAACGCGTCACCGATTAAGAAATAATTTCGTTTTAGGATGATCTCCAACAATTTCAATAAAAAAGCTCTGCCTTCCGGACTGCACCTATTAGAATCCAGTTTGTTACCTACTGCCTTTAAACCCTGTTCATGCTCTATCGAAGTGTAAAGTGACACTACATCAAAGGATGCTAAAATAGCCTCCCCTTCCACCTGTAGCGCCTCTAATTTACTTAAAAAGTCGGTCGTATCTCTAATGTATGATTTGCATTCTCTGACCATTGGATTAAAGATTCTATCTAGGAAGATACCCATTTTGCTAAAAATTGACCCCACCCCCGAGACTATCGGACGTCCCGGGGGATTAGTTAGGGTCTTATGTATTTTTGATATTACGTATAGCACCGGAGTGCATGGATTTTCTTCTAGAAGGAATTCAAAGAGGTCCTGGTCAATCACACCTGAATCCAGTGCCTCCTTAAGACAAGCCTTAATATCTTTCATAATGTTAAACTTAGGATCTCCATCCATTCTAAGATACACATCCTCATCCCTTAGTTGTCTCAATATTTCAGCAATATACATTTCCTTGTCCATGACGACGACTGCTCCCCCTTTGTCAGCGGGTTTTACCACTATGTCACCGTCATGGACAAGTTCTTTCAATGCTTCAAATTCTTCTTTATGGATATTAGGATGTGAATATTTTCTTATTGCTTTATCTCTCAACTGTTCGATGTCAAATCTTACCGCTTTTTCGAAGGCCTCGATCACAGCCGGGCTTACTGGTGGTATAAAGTTACTCCCTTTTCTCAATTGTACACCATTTAAGTCAAATTCACTTATTTTAACTTTCTTACTATTATCTTTGTCAATGAACCACTCTCTTAATTTTATCTGTCTAAAAAACCGTTCTAGGTCTAATTGCAGTTCGAACCAGTCTATATGTTAACATGGGCTGAAACTTAATCCTTTACTTAACACAGAAACCTGCATGTCCGTCAATACCCTTTTGGAGATATTTACTATGAGTTCTGTTCCCTCCTTCTGAGGTTCAATGTCTTTTGGGGTTGAGTTTTGATTTTTTCTAATTTCTTTTTGCTTACGGTGCTGGCGCTTGCCTCCACGTCTTTTTCTTCCTCTGGGATGTTCACTAGATCTATAAGGAATATAATCATTATTAGTAAGGCCATCATTATTTAAATACATTCCTTTGGTGCTAAAAAGACCTCTTTTCTTCCATGACGTTTTTGAACTATCCGTCTGCCAAGTATAAATTCGACCAGTCTCATAATCCCCAATATCACGACTCCATTTCTTTCTTTTTGTTTCCTCCAATTCTCCACGAAATTTGCACATATCCTTGTCAACTTTGTCTTTAAACATTATCCAATCATCCTTATTAAAGATTTCTTGCATCTTTTTCTCCGTATCATCTATATTATGCTGTATCTTTTTAACCTCTTCTTGCAGAAACTCAATATTCAATAGCATAATGTCCATGGCATATTTATTAGATATTTGTGTGAATCTGCTGCAAAACGCCAAATTTCCAGGAAATGAATTGGGGCGTATACTTGATCTTAGACCTCTCGGTATTTTGCGTTCCCTTAAATAATGTCCCAACGTGGTTAAATGTAACTGTGAGCTGATTAAGCGTTTAATATCGTTCAAATATTTATGTTTCATGTCAGTATGTGAGTGTATCTTCAAGAAAGCTGCATCCCCCTCTATGTTACTCAAAATACGTTCCTCATCTTCAACCGTATAGTTAAAAAAACCCAGGTCCATGGTAAATCCATCCATGTTCCCCAAAAATGGCTTAAGGATGTTAGAGAAAATAAATAAATAAATTGTAAATGTGCAAAAATTTCCAGACAGCAACATAATAGAAAAAATGGAACAGCACAAATCCTATACTTATCTTCGGGTGCAAAGCCCAAACAACCCGTCCAATGGTTGTTTTCAGTCCAGATAAATCACAAAAGCAGGCAGCACTCCATATTCTTAACCCCTCTGTGACCTTGGACGTACTATCCCGTCGAGGTGCCCTGGGCCTATCTGACCCTTGACGGGATAGTACGCCCTGCCCTTTAATGCGATACCGCGACTTAAGTCGCGGTGATCGCATTAAAATTCCGACGCCATCTCACCTGGGGGGAGATGGCCTCGGCATCCAGGGCATTGTCGCCGCCCACCCGCCCTCTCGATCGCTGTGATTGGCTGTTCAATTCTGAACAGCCAATCACAGCCATTCTCATTGTTTCAGCCAATCGGAGCGGCTGAAACAATGAGGTCACAGGCTAGGATCGAGTACCGATGTACTCGATCCTAGGTCCGGTGCCTGGCAACGCCAGGCACCGGCAAGAACACCCCGGATTGGCGCGATCGCCGATCGCATCGATCGCGCCAATCGCAGGGCACCGCACGGTATTACCGCGCTGTGCCCTGCCGGAACCTGCGTGGATCGGTGCTCTAATAGCACCGATCCTAGGATAGGACACAGTGCAGGCCCAGCAGGGCCTGCAGGAGCCGATTGGTGCGATCGATGTCATCGTCGATCGCGCCAATCACAGGGCGCAGCGGCGATCACGCTGTGACCGCTCTGTGCCCTGCAGGTGACCTGGCTGTGACCTGCCTAGGATGGCGCGAACAGATCCGATCCTAGGCAGGTCACAGCCAGGTCACCAGGAAAGCTCTGATTGGTGGGATCGATGTTATGGTCGATCCCACCAATGACAGGTCACAGCAGCAGCATGACCGCTCTGTGACCTGTCTGTGTCACCTGCCTGACCTGTGTATGACCGCTCTGCAGGGTCCTCATTCTAGCTGAGGATTCCTACAGAGCGGTCATACTGCTGGATCTCCCTGCTGGATTTTGTGCCTGGATCTCCCTGCCGTGCTGGGTATTGTGGTGCCACAGCAGCCTGTAGCACCACAATCCCTGCTAAAGAAAGAAGACAACTAAACGTAAGTTTTATCCCTGATCCCTGCCCAATCCCCGTTCATCCACCCCAATTCCCGTTCATCCACCCCAATCCCCGTTCATCCACCCCAATCCCCGTTCATCCACCCCAATCCCCGTTCATCCACCCCAATCCCCCCTTCCCCCTCTTTTTACCCCCTCCACCCCCATTTGTGCCGCCTCCGTGCGCACATTTAGTAGCCGCCGAGCGTTGATTGGTGACGCAGTTCACCGATCAACGCTCGCGCTCGCTTTTTTTCCCTCGCCCCCGTTGCGCCAACTCCGTACACACATTCCGCAGCCGCCAAAGTTTGATAAGTGACGCAGTTCACTTATCAGAGTTTGTGCCTGCCGTTTTCCTTTTTTTTTTTTTCACCCCCCTTTTGCGCCACCTGACTACAACCGTACGTTTTGATCACTGATCCCTGCCCAATCCCCACTTCCACCCCCATCTCCCTTCCCCCTCTTTTTACCCCCCTTTGCACCTCCTTCCGTGCGCCCATTTAACAGCCGCCGAACGTTGATTGGTGACGCAGTTCACCGATCAACGCTCGCGCTCGCTTTTTTTCCCTCACCCCCGTTGCGCCAACTCCGTACACACATTCCGCAGCCGCCAAAGTTTGATAAGTGACGCAGTTCACTTATCAGAGTTTGTGCCTGCCGTTTTCCTTTTTTTTTTTTTCACCCCCCTTTTGCGCCACCTGACTACAACCGTACGTTTTGATCACTGATCCCTGCCCAATCCCCACTTCCACCCCATCTCCCTTCCCCCTCTTTTTACCCCCCTTTGCACCTCCTTCCGTGCGCCCATTTAACAGCCGCCGAACGTTGATTGGTGACGCAGTTCACCGATCAACGCTCGCACTCGCTTTTTTCCCTCACCCCCGTTGCGCCAACTCCGTACACACATTCTGCAGCCGCCAAAGTTTGATAAGTGACGCAGTTCACTTATCAGAGTTTGTGCCTGCCGTTTTCCTTTTTTTTTTTTTCACCCCCCTTTGCGCCACTTGACTACAACCGTACGTTTTGATCACTGATCCCTGCCCAATCCCCACTTCCACCCCCATCTCCCTTCCCCCTCTTTTTACCCCCCTTTGCACCTCCTTCCGTGCGCCCATTTAACAGCCGCCGAACGTTGATTGGTGACGCAGTTCACCGATCAACGCTCGCGCTCGCTTTTTTTCCCTCACCCCCGTTGCGCCAACTCCGTACACACATTCCGCAGCCGCCAAAGTTTGATAAGTGACGCAGTTCACTTATCAGAGTTTGTGCCTGCCGTTTTCCTTTTTTTTTTTTCACCCCCCTTTTGCGCCACCTGACTACAACCGTACGTTTTGATCACTGATCCCTGCCCAATCCCCACTTCCACCCCCATCTCCCTTCCCCCTCTTTTTACCCCCCTTTGCACCTCCTTCCGTGCGCCCATTTAACAGCCGCCGAGCGTTGATTGGTGACGCAGTTCACCGATCAACTCTCGCGCTCGCTTTTTTCCCTTCAGCCTTTTTGCGCAACCTCCGTACACACATCCCGCAGCCGCCAAACTTTGATAAGTGACGCAGTTCTCTTATCAGAGTTTGTGCCTGCCTTTTTTTTTTTTTTTTTACAGGTTTTTCTTCTCCTTTTAGCATTTTCTTTTCAGATAAGCTTGCACAAATCACTATCCCCCCACACATACACATACAGTTATCAATAAAGTGCACCCAATCACCATATTCACACAAAAATGTCCCGCTCGTCCCGTTCGTCCCAACAGCGCTATTCATTGGAGGAGGCATATGCTTTCCTTGCCTCCGACACTGATAGCGAGGGAGAGGATCCCACTTTTCTTCACTTTTCTGATTCTTCATCCTCTTCCTCCTCCTCCTCCTCTTCCTCCTCATCTTCCTCCTCGGGTCCTGCGGAACCACCACGCAGACGCCCCAGGACAGAAGATGAGGCAGCCCCCACCACTCCTGAACCAGCGCTCCCCACTGCGGAACCCACATGGACCTCGCCCCCCGAAAATTACGAGCCACTGATTCCTGATTTTGTGGCAGAATCAGGAATCACGTTTGACACCATGGGCCTCACAGAAACAGACTTTTTCAAAGTCTTTTTCTCTGAGGATTTTATTAACCTCATGGTGGAGCAAACTAATTTGTATGCTCGTCAATTTTTGGAGCAAAACCCCGGTACATCATTTTCCAACTGGTCTCCTGTAGACGCAGTTGAAATGATGCAGTTTTGGGGCCTGGTCCTCCACATGGGGATCGTGAAGAAGCCAGAAATGCGGCAATATTGGAGTGTAGATGTTTTATATAACACTCCAGTATTCCGAATGGCCATGGTTCGGAGACGTTTTGAGGCCATCCATAAATTCCTGCATTATTCCGATAATGCACAGTGTCCCCCACGAGATGACCCCAACTTTGACCGTCTGTTCAAAGTTCGGCCGGTCATCGAACACTTCAACAAAAAGTTTTCTGAAGTGTACGTGCCCAAAAGGGACATCTGCGTGGATGAGTCCTTGGTCCATTTTAAGGGGCGGCTCGGATTCCGTCAATACCTGCCCAACAAAAGGGCCAGGTACGGAATCAAACTCTACAAGCTGTGTGAGAGTGCCTCAGGGTACATCCACAGGTTTAGAGTGTATGAAGGGAAGGACAGCAGGATTGAACCCCCTGAGTGTCCTCCTGTCCTGGGAGTGAGTGGGAAGATCGTGTGGGATTTGGTGCACCCACTGCTGGATAAAGGTTATCACCTCTATACTGATAACTTTTATACCAGCATCCCACTCTACAAATCCCTCTCTGCGCGAGGTACCGCAGCCTGCGGTACTGTGCGCAAAAATCAGAGAGGCCTCCCAAAGACGCTACTTCGGCAGATGCTCAGAAAAGGTGAGAGCAAGGCCCAATGTAGCGACCACCTACTGGTGGTCAAGTACAAGGACAAGAGGGATGTCCTTCTCTTGACCACCATACATGGTGATGGCAGAGCCCTCAGCACTGTACGGGGTACCTCTACACAGGTCTGCAAACCGGACTGTGTACTGGGCTACAACAAAAGCATGGGGGGGGTTGATCTCTCTGATCAACTCCTCCAACCATACAGTGCTTTGAGAAAGGCCAAGGTGTGGTACAAAAAGTTGGCCGTCCACATCGTACAAATGGCAATGCTCAACGCTTTCCTGCTGTTACGATGTGCACGCCACACCGATACGTCGTACCTTCAGTTCCAGGAGGTAGTGGTTAAGGCCCTGATATTTGGTACTCTGGAAGGAGAGGGCCCCAGTACTTCCGGAACTGAAGGTGCTCGTATCGTACCAGGCCAGCATTTTCCGGGGGTGGTCCCGCCAACCGGCAGAAAAGGTAAGCCGCAAAAAAGGTGCCGAGTGTGTTACAAAAGGGGAATACGCAAGGACACCATTTATCAATGCGACACCTGCCCCGAAAAACCTGGCCTGTGTATGAAGGATTGCTTCAGATTGTACCACACCTCCATGCACTACTAATTTACTTTACAAGAAAGCGTACATTAGTTCCAAAAAGGGGGCACATCTAGATAAGTTCCTTGGGGGGGGTCTAGGTTCCAAAATGATGTCACTTGTGGTTTTTTTTTACTGTTTAGGCACATCAGGGGCTCTGCAAACGGAACATGACGACCGCAGACAATTTCTGCATTCCAAAACGTCACAACTTCCCTTTCGAGCCCCAACGTGTGCCTAAACAGTTTTTTCCCAGATATGGCGTACCAGCGTAATCAGGACAATTTGGACAACAACTTTTGATGTCCAATTTCTCCTGTTACCTTTGGGAAAATTAAAAATTGGGGACTAAAATATCATTTTTGTGGGAAAAAATAGGATTTTTTATTTTCACGCCTGGGCATTATAAACTTTAGTGAAGCACGTGGGGGTTCAAATTTCTCACCAAACACCTAGATAAGTTCCGTAGGGGGTACAGTTTCCAAAATGGGGTCACTTGTGGGGGGTTTCTACTGTTTAGTCACATCAGGGGCTCTGCAAATGGAACATGATGCCAGCAGAACATTCCATCAAAGTCTGCATTCCAAAACGTCACTACTTCCCTTTCGAGCCCCAACGTGTGCCCAAACAGTAGTTCCTCCCCACATATGGGGTATCAGCGTACTCAGGACAAATTGGACAACAACTTTTGGGGTCCAATTTCTCCTGGTACCCTAGGGAAAATTAAAAATTGGGGACTAAAATATCATTTTTGTAGGAAAAAATAGGATTTTTTATTTTCACGCCTGGGCATTATATACTTTAGTGAAGCACGTGGGGGTTCAAAATTCTCACCACACAACTAGATAAGTTCCTTAGAGGGTCTAGTTTCCAAAATGGGGTCACTTGTGGGGGGTTTCCACTGTTTAGGCACATCATGGGCTCTCCAAACGCGACATGGCGTCCGATCTCAATTCCAGCCAAAGTTAGCTTGAAAAAGTCAAACGGCGCTCCTTTCCTTCTGAGCCCTGCCATGCGCCCAAACAGTGGTTCCCCCCAAATATGGGGTATCAGCGTACTCAGGACAAATTGGACAACAACTTTTGGGGTCCAATTTCTCCTTTTACCCTTGAGAAAATAAAAAATTGGGGACTAAACGATCATGTTTGTGGAAAAAATAGGAATTTTTTTTTTCACGCCCGGGCGTTATAAACTTTCGTGAAGCACTTGGGGGATAAAAGTGCTCATGACACATCTAGATAAGTTCCTTAGGGGTCTAGTTTCCAAAATGGGGTCATTTGTGGGGGGTTTCCACTGTTTAGGCACATCAGGGGGTCGCCAAACGCGACATGGCGTCCGATCTCAATTCCAGCCTAATTTAGCTTGAAAAAGTCCAAACGGCGCTCCTTTCCTTCTGAGCCCTGCCATGCGCCCAAACAGTGGTCCCCCCCACATATGGGGTATCAGCGTACTCAGGACAAATTGGACAACAACTTTTGGGGTCCAATTTCTCCTTTTACCCTTGAGAAAATAAAAAATTGGGGACTAAACGATCATGTTTGTGGAAAAAATAGGAATTTTTTTTTTCACGCCCGGGCGTTATAAACTTTCGTGAAGCACTTGGGGGATAAAAGTGCTCATGACACATCTAGATAAGTTCCTTAGGGGGTCTAGTTTCCAAAATGGGGTCATTTGTGGGGGATTTCCACTGTTTAGGCACATCAGGGGGTCGCCAAACGCGACATGGCGTCCGATCTCAATTCCAGCCAAATTTAGCTTGAAAAAGTCAAACGGCGCTCCTTTCCTTCTGAGCCCTGCCATGCGCCCAAACAGTGGTCCCCCCCACATATGGGGTATCAGCGTACTCAGGACAAATTGGACAACAACTTTTGGGGTCCAATTTCTCCTTTTACCCTTGAGAAAATAAAAAATTGGGGACTAAACGATCATGTTTGTGGGAAAAAATAGGATTTTTTTTTTCACGCCCGGGCGTTATAAACTTTCGTGAAGCACTTGGGGGATAAAAGTGCTCATGACACATCTAGATAAGTTCCTTAGGGGGTCTAGTTTCCAAAATAGGGTCACTTGTGGGGGGTTTCCACTGTTTAGGCACATCAGGGGGTCGCCAAACGCGACATGGCGTCCGATCTCAATTCCAGCCAAATTTAGCTTGAAAAAGTCAAACGGCGCTCCTTTCCTTCTGAGCCCTGCCATGCGCCCAAAAAGTGGTTCCCCCTCACATGTGGGGTATCAGCGTACTCAGGATAAATTGGACAACAACTTTTGAGGTCCATTTTCTCTTTTTACCCTTGGGAAATTAAAAAGATTATTGCTGAAAGATCATTTTTGTGACTAAAAAGAAAAATTTTAATTTTTTCCTTCCATGTTGCTTCTGCTGCTGTGAATCACCTGAAGGGTTAATAAACTTCTTGAATGTGGTTTTGAGCACCTTGAGGGGTGCAGTTTTTAGAATGGTGTCGCTTTTGGGTATTTTCTGCCATATAGACCCTTCAAAATGACTTCAAATGTGAGGTGGTCCCTAAAAAAAATGGTTTTGTAAATTTGGTTCTAAAAATGAGAAATTGCTGGTCAAATTTTAACCCTTATAACTTCCTTGAAAAAAAAAAGTTTGTTTCAAAAATTGTGCTGATGTAAAGTAGACATGTGGGAAATGTTATTTATTAACTATATTGTGTCACATAACTCTCTGGTTTAACAGAATAAAAATTCAAAGTTGGAAAATTGTGAAATTTTCAAAATTTTCGCCAAATTTCCGTTTTTTTCACAAATAAACGCAAGTTATATCGAAGAAATTTTAGCACTATCATGAAGTACAATATGTTACAAGAAAACAATCTCAGAATCGCTAAGATCCGTTGAAGCATTTCGGAGTTATAACCTCATAAAGGGACAGTGGTCAGAATTGTAAAAATTGGCCTGGTCATTGACGTGCAAACCACCCTTGGGGGTAAAGGGGTTAAAGACAATATGCAGGTGTTTATTGAGCCCACATCACCATGCAACGTTTCGGCTACAACTGAGCCTTTCTCAAGCAGTGAACAAACCTTTTTTACACATATATATAGAGGGACATAACTCTACCATCCCCTAAGTGCAGCCAATCAATGAACCTCATAAATTTACATATAATTACAATATAAAGTGTGTTAGTGCCAGCTGTGTACTATTAAAACTCCATAGGACGACTCCTGCATACAGTGACCATCTATTGTAAATTATCATACCTTTGGAGAGACATATCTGTTAATGGAGGAGGCAGCGTGTTGTCAGCGTACCACTACAGCGACTGCGCATGTCATAGCGCTTCTATGTGCATCATGATCACATGTCATGTAGGAGGCTAATCAGGAACGCTACTTTGTGTCTGGCGTCACGCGCCTGCGCACTAGTGCTCGACACTTCCATCTTGGTTGGGGAATCATATCATACCACTACAGCTACAGCGCATGTCATAGCGCTTCTATGTGCATCACAATCACATATCATGTGGGAGGCCAATCAGGAACGCTACTTTGCGTTTGGCGTCATGCGCCTGCGCACTAGCGCTCCACACTTCCATCTTGGGTGGGGAATCATATCCGTGACTCCACAGTAACCCAGCGCATGCGCAGGAACGCCTATAGCTGCGATCTTACCAAGAGTCCTCCTCAATATTATTCTGGACACCATATGTATGATCATTATGGACGCCTTTTTGCTGGTGGCATAAAGATACTGATAGGGGCACCATTTTAATGGTGGCACAAAGTCCAATACGTTGCTAAAGGTGATCAATATATATATATATATATATATATATATATATATATATATATATACTATAATTGTTTATAAAATACCTGGCTTGTTCAGTTTACCACCTTACAGTTCACAGAGGCGACACTCCTCCTTGTATGCCATATGGACTAATATAAATTGGCCTCCCACATGACATGTGATTGTGATGCACATAGAAGCGCTATGACATGCGCTGTAGCTGTAGTGGCATGATATGATTCACTAACCAAGATGGAAGTGTCGAGCGCTAGTGCGCAGGCGCATGACGCCAGACACAAAGTAGCGTTCCTGATTGGCCTCCTACATGACATGTGATCGTGATGCACATAGAAGCGCTATGACATCCGCAGTAGCTGTAGTGGTACGCTGACAACACGCTACCTCCTCCATTAACAGATATGTCTCTCCAAAGGTATGATAATTTACAATAGATGGTCACTGTATGCAGGAGTCGTCCTATGGAATTTTAATAGTACACAGCTGGCACTAACACACTTTATATTGTAATTATATGTAAATTTATGAGGTTCATTGATTGGCTGCACTTAGGGGATGGTAGAGTTATGTCCCTCTATATATATGTGTAAAAAATGTTTGTTCACAGCTTGAGAAAGGCTCAGTTGTAGCCGAAACGTTGCATGGAGATGTGGGCTCAATAAACACCTGCATATTGTCTTTAAGAATATGGAGTGCTGCCTGCTTTTGTGATTTATCTATAGATATATTTATAGATAGATCTATAGATACACAGATGTATCTATCCATATATCTGGGTGCTTTCACACATCATATTTTTGCCACCAGTCACAATCCGGCGAGTTTTGAAAAAAAATGATCCATTTTTTTCTGCCGGATCCATTTTTTTTCCATCGGATCCGTTATTTTCCGTAGGATCCATTTTTTCCGCCAGATCCGTTTTTTTCAAAACTCGCCGGATTGTGCCTGACGGCAAAAGCCTGATGTGTGAAAGCAGCCAGATATATGGATAGATACATCTATGTATCTATAGATATATCTATCCATAGATATATCTATAGATAGATATACTTAGATATATAATAGAAAGGCCGATGTTTCTAAGGCTACTTTCACACTTGCGTTTTTAGCAATCCGCTGCAATCCGTCGATTTGGGAAAAAAACAGATCCTGCAAATGTGCTCGCAGGAAGCGTTTTTTACCCATAGACTTGTATTAGCGACGGATCGCAACGGGTGGTCACTCGTTGCGTCCGTCCTGCAATGGATCCATCGTGTTTTGGTGGACCGTCAGTACGAAAAAAACATTCAAGTGAATATTTTCTTGTCCGTCACGACCGCCATTTTCTACCGCACATGCGTGGCTGAAACTCCGCCCCATCTTCCCCGGACTTCAGAATGGGCAGCGGATGCGTTGAAAAACTGCATCCGCTGCCCACGTCGTGCACAAATTTCACAACGTGCGTTGGTACGTCGGCCCGACGGATAGCGATGGACCCGTACTGACACAAGTGTGAGAGAGGCCTTAATGAGCGTTTCATTTAAAAAAAAAAAAACAGCGTGGGCTCCCGCGCAATTTTCTGCGCCAGAGGGGGAAAGCCGACGGCCTGGGGCCAATATTTGTAGCATGCTATTAATATCAGCCCGCAGCTGTCTGCGTAGCCTTTACTGGCTATTAAAATAGGGGGACCCCCCAAAAAATGACATGGGATCCCCTATATTTTAAAGCCAGAAAGGCTACGCGGACAGCTGTGGGCTGATATTCATAGCCTAGAGAGGGGCCATGGATCTTGTCCCCCCGGCTACAAATACCAGTCCGCAGCCGCCCCAGAAATGGCGCATCTATAAGATGCGCCAATTCTGGCACTTAGCCCCTCTCTTTCCACTCCCGTGTAGCGGTGGGAAATTGGGTAATTTGGGGTTTATGTCACCTTGCTATTGTAAGGTGATATTAAGCCAGGTTAATAACGGAGAGGCGTTAATAAGACACGTATCCATTATTAATCCAATAGTAATAAAGGGTTAATAAAACACACACATATTAGGAAAAAAGTATTTTAATATTCTACATTTAACCATACTTACCATACTTCAGCGCCTGCAAAAAACATAAAATAATGAACCGTATACTACCTGTTCACTGTAGTCCAATTAATAATGAGTGTCCCACGACGATCTCCCCTATAGAACAGTGACATCGGGTTATGTCACTGCTCTATAGGACCCTCAGTGACACAGACAGGAAACAATGGCTCCAGCAGTGCATCACTGAGGTTACTATAGTTCAAAGTCTCGCTTTATGGCAATTGCTGCATGGGTAAATTTCTCACACAGCAATGCCAAAAGTGAGACTAAGGACTATTTTTTTACAGCGGCGGAGGAATACAGTGCGGAAGGATACCTTCCTCCTGTCATTGTGTTCCTGGAATCCCTGGAGAGCAGTCGCATCAGCTGATGCTGCCGTTCTCCTCGGAAGATCGTCATGGGACACTCGTGGATTTATGTGGACAGGGAGTATATTGGTTGTTTGTTATTTTAATATTTTTTACAGGTGACACTGGCTTATGGGATCAAAATGACAAGTAATGGTGATTATATACTCTATGTTTAATGTACTGTATATCTATATGTATGTATTGTATGTAATGTATGAATGTACTGTATGTAGTATGTATGTAGTATGTATGTATGTTGTATGCATGTAGTATGTATGTAGTATGTATGTTTTTTTCATTCAACACATTAGCCAGATGATGGGACTACTACTGTCCCATCATTGGCTAATGTGTCAATCACTGTCACTGTAGCAGGCAATCTTCCGATGGGACTTGTAGTCCCATCGGATGATGCATGCACACATGCACAGACCCCCAGCTGCCCACACAGAGCCCTGGCAGCCTGCACAGAGCCCTGGCAGCCCGCACAGAGCCCTGGCAGCCCGCACAGAGCCCCGGCAGGACTGTACAGACCCCCAGCAGGCTGCACAGACCCCTGGCAGGCCCACACAGACCCCCGGCAGCCCGCACAGACCCCCAGCAGTCCACACAGTCCCCCAGAAGCCCACACGGGGCCCTGGCATGCCCGCATAGACCCCCAGCAGCCCGCAAAGACTCCCAGCAGCCCAGTTAGAACCCCGAGAGGCCCGTACAGATCCCCGGTAGGCCCTCACAGACCCCACCCGCACACACAGACACGCAAAGTATCCACCCATGCACTGCCCACACTCTTCCCCTCTCTGGAACAGAATGTAGAAGGACAGAAAGGGCTTATTTACATTCCGATATTTGTGTCCCATTGACTTGCATTGGTATCAGGTATCGGCGATATCCAATATTTTTTGGATATCGGCCGATCCAATCCAATACCGATACTTCTGGATATTGGAAGGTATCACTCAACACTACTGGGCATCCTTGCTACCATGGGCCAAGTTTGCGCTAAGCAACGTCGTAGCCGACTCCACTGGTCACACCCCATTCATCCTTAATTACGGCTTGCATCCGCAGGTTCCTGTGCCTATGCCCGTGTCTTCCGCCGATTCCAAGGTGGAAGACTGGGCTGTGGAGGCACGGGACATTTGACACCGCACTCAGGATGCCATTGGGCCTCCAGGTCCTCCGCCGATGCACATCAGAGCCCCACTCCGACCTTTGCTCCTGGCAACTTAGTGTTGCTCTCTGCCCATAACATCAGGCTGCGAGTTGAGTCCACTAAGTTTGCACCTTGCTACTTGGGTCCCTTCAAGGTTCTGGAACAGGTTAACCCTGTGGTATATAGTCTTTCCCTTCCTCCACGCCTAGGTATCACTGACACCTTTCATGGTCTCTTCTAAAGCCCGTTCACATGTCCCAGTTTTCTGAGTCATCTGCTGGGACATTGGGTTCATCTACGGATGATTATGAAGTGAACGCTATCTTGGGGTGTAAGGTGGTATGTGGCAGAAAGTTTTATTTGGTAGATTGGAAGGACTATGGCCCGGAGGACATTCGGACTCCGCAACTCATTGCTGCCTTTGAGAGTAGCGAGGCCCTAGGAGGGGGGTAATATTAGGTGTCGAGTTCCCGCCACTGCACAGGAGGAATCTTGAGCCACCTCCATTGCAGTCTCCCCTTTTTCTTCAGCCACAGTGGAGCCTGCTCAGCGGAGACGTCGGTCCCAGCATCTGGCTCAGGCAGATAGTGTGCGCTTGGTTACTACTGATCTTCCAGGCTCTTCCATTGTAACCAGCACTGTTCTTCAGTGAGCAGATGCTCCTGGGACTAAGTCCTGCTTTTCCGCTACTGAGCATGCCCAGAGGACGACCTCTCTTTGAAGGTCGGGGGTCACATGCTCAGGTCCTGAAGCGGTTCCTGTTGGACCACTAGGAAGGTCCTGGAGAGCTCTCTTTATAAAAGGTTTGCATGGCCGCACGGCCATGTGCTAGTATCATCCTATGTTTATGAGCTTAGCTATCTTGTGGTCTGTGTCTGCATTTGTTCAGGGTCAGCTGTATAGCCACTAGAATTCCATCACCTCCGGAGAGGAGTTTGTGTGTGTGAATTTAGGGCTGGCGTATTGCCACTAGATTTCCGGCACCTCCGGAGAGGAGTTGTTTGTGTGCCATGCTGACTGTTTGACCACTATATGCTACCTGCTCTGTTAGTTAGCTGTGATCCTCTGTGAGATTAACAGGGCACAACGTTATCTTAATCCCGGCGGCTCTGTGAAGCAACAGAGCTTGCTCCTATATGGACCCGATGACTGAACCCGTGTCTATTCAGGTGTTGTAATGCCATATATTGCTGCCATATACTAGCAGCAGGTTCCACTCCTGCACGGTGGACCCCAGGCTGCGAACGCACCTATATCATCTCAATATTTACTCGGTGCGTTCAGCCAGCCCTAACACACTGTGCATATGGATTAAGGAACTGATATTAGAGATGAGAGGATCAGAAAAAATAGAATTCACCTGATCGCATGGATTTTCTTTGAAAAATCAATTCTCAGAGAAGTTATCTTAGCAGAACCCGAGAGCATATTAATAAATTTAATATGAATATAAATAAATACTTAAGTTCACTTTACTGCTCACCGCTTTGGCTCCTCTACTGAATAGAGTAAAGTGTTAATCCAGAGGAAGGCATACAACCCCTGATGTAGATGCTACTTGACCCATTTTATGGGGAAAAAATCTTTCCCTACTCCACATATGAGTCAGATGATTTACCAACTCATCCATTTATTATGGTTTGGAGTCAGAGTAGAAAAAGTAAATTTATTTCAGAGAGGTTGAATTCTTGTTAAATTTAAAAATTTTTTTGTATATTCCAGATTGTGGATTATTTTTAATTTGCTATGGGTAAATTCAGTAATATGGTGGCTAGCTGTGGGCATAATTTTGATAAACCATAGAGGGCCAGCAAAGGTACAAAAAAATAATAATACTCACCTTACCTAGGGCACTGTCTCCACCATTGTCTGGTCCTACATGTCTTTAGTTTTAGCCTTAATCAGTTGCGCATTTTTTTCTTGGCTTAACATGAAAAACACTTTGCATCTTTTAAAACAGTGTGACCTGTCATGGATAAAATAAAATGGCCCAGTCTTAAAAAATATTTGTGAATGACTTAACCATTGTAAGTTTTCATTGTTCTGCCCACAGACGTTCTACAGTTTTTAGCCTTATATTTAGGTTAAAAAAGGACAATGCCTAAAGGTACCTTCACACTCAGCGATGCTGCAGCAATACCGACAACGATATCGATCGCTGCAGCGTCGCTGTTTGGTCGCTGGAGAGCTGTCACACAGACCGCTCTCCAGCGACCAACAATGCCGGTAACCAGGGTAAAAATCGGGTTACTAAGCGCAGGGCCGCGCTTAGCAACCCAATGTTTACCCTGGTTACCAGCGTAAAAGTAAAAAAAAGCCAAACACTACATACTTACCTTCCGCTGTCTGTCCTCGGCGCTGTGCTTTCCTGCACTGACTGTGAGCACAGCGACCGGAAAGCACAGCGGTGACGTCACCGCTGTGCTTTCCGGCTGGCCGGCGCTCACAGCCAGTGCAGAGAAGCACAGCGCCGAGGACAGACAGCGGAAGGTAAGTATGTGGTGTTTTTTTTTTTTTACTTTTATGCTGGTAACCAGGGTAAACATCGGGTTAGTAAGCGCGGCCCTGCGCTTAGTAACCCGATGTTTACCCTGGTTACCAGTGAAGACATCGCTGAATCGGCGTCACACACGCCGATTCAGCGATGTCTGCAGGAGGTCCAGCGACAAAATAAAGTGCTGGACTTTCTGCAGCGACCAACGACATCACAGCAGGATCCTGATCGCTGCTGCCTGTCAAACTGAATGATATCGCTAGCCAGGACGTTGCAACGTCACGGATCGCTAGCGATATCGTTCAGTGTGACGGTACCTTAACTTGAACAGTCATTCTTTTACTGAATGTTCAAGACTACTGTCCCCATAAAGTATTATATTCCAAGCTAGCAGATGGATGAAGCATAGTAGGTAATATTTGAGCTTTTTAATAGTTGCCATTTGTAAAATAAGGTTAGCGTGTTCCATTCAATGCAGAGAAAACTGTAAAGATGTCCTGAATGGTGTAAACAATCACATATGCATTTAATTTATTGTTCAAATTAATATTAGGTGTGAGCAGTAAGATGATGGGTATAAAATGGCTAGTTCATATGTAAATGTGAAATTGTGATTGATTTAGCAGTTTAAATGAAGAAAATGATCTCCAGTGCTTCTTAAACAGACAAATTATAACTCAAGAACATCAATTTGTGAAGATTAAACAATTAGCATTTTTCCAAAGAAGCAAACACTTAACTAGGTATAATTACTTGTCTAGTATATGTATGCCTCAAATAGCACATTTTATATCTAATTTCCCTTGAAATAAAATCTGACATCAACTGTAGAAAATAAATATCTTCACTAAAGTAACATAGTAAAAAGACATATTCCATTTAATATATTTTAATAGTTATTGTTATTCAATAGCCATATATTGTTATATAGATGAAAAAAGACAAATGTTCATCATGTTCAAATTAAAGATGGGAAAAGGATAGTGAGGAGAGGTATATGTACCATAGATGGACCTCAATAATGATGAAGCCATTTATAAACTATACGCATCTAGTGTTAAACTGGAAAACACGAGGTAGAGCAGCACAGATAAAAGTAGGCTGTCACACGTCAAGATACAAGGTCAACAATTCTGGATTCCCCCTTTAAGCAAATTGTACGCATCTAGTGTTAAACTGGAAAACACGAGGTAGAGCAGCACAGATAAAAGTAGGCTGTCACACGTCAAGATACAAGGCCAACAATTCTGGATTCCCCCTTTAAGCAAATTGTTAAAGGAAAACAGAGTTTGTAAGCATCTGCAGATAGAAAATAAAAAACAATTATTAGAGGATCTGCATTTCACTCAAAACCATTTTAAGTGCCTTACCAACCATTACTGAGATAGGAAAGGCTATTTGGTTATTTGGGTTGTTATGGCACACTTTCTCTGGAAAAATTAATAGGAAATTAATAGGAATCATCATTCACTGGGTCATTATGATCACAGTGATACTAAGCTTGTATATGTGTATATGCAGCACCCCAGAGTCCTGGTCATTGGAGTAATGTCGCTCTGCCGCTAAGGGGAGTGATGTTATGTCTGATTGCACTAAAGGAGTTCACCTGACCAGGTATCAGTCACACACTACACTTCACACTCCGGCCACCAGGGGGACCAAAAGGCACTATGTATTAGGCCACTCCTCACATTCTGGTAAAACTGGGGGTTGGATAGGAAGTTAGTCAGAAAGCAGCCTGGGAGAGCTCCAGGGAGGACCTGTCAGGGGTGGGTTCCTGGCAGGTACCTAGCAGAAAGGACAGAACGTTACGGAGCCGCGCCTGCACTACCTTGCGGCGGCATCCTAAGGAAGGACAAGAAGCGAAGTATATTGTGGAGAAGTGAAAAACGAGATCACAGCACAAAGGAGATAGAACCAGTAGGAGTCATTCCCCCGAGATCGGCAACATCCTACTGAGGCACGTAGCCCGTGGCAGGAACGCCGAGGAAGTAACATACTTCAAGAATTACTTCAAACAGCGGCAGGACAGTTGATTATAGGTTGGCTGTCTACCTTAAATCACCTAAGCAGACATAGGGGGCAATTGTGGGAGAGGGGCGTCTCTAGGGTCCCAGAATAACTCCAGGCCTTCCTGTCATATGGGTGCGTCCTAACCAGATAAACTGGGGGACGGAGAGAGAGAGAAAGAAGAGATACGACAGAGGACTATCCCGTGGTGCTCAGCAGGGAAGGACTACAACACACAGGCGCTAGATTGTAGGCACTGATTTCCACCTACAAAGGGAACTCTGGATGTGCCTTCGGACCGGCCGGTCTCAGCCAGCCCTGTTAGCAGTGCTCTGGATTGCGGATCCTGAAGTCTTCAGTAAAAAGGTAAAGAGACTGCAACCCTGCCTCCTCGTTATTAACCGAGCCTCACATCATCGCCACCTACACTACTGGGAAGCCCTGGAGAAGCACTTCACCTGTGGGAAGGTATTCCATCTAGCTGCCATAACATCACCCCAGTGGACCCCAAGCAGCATCGATCACCCTGACTGAATACCACACAGGTGGCGTCACGAACTCCGGACAAACTTCCACCACCTTTCACTGGACGCCCCTTAGCAGGGTCACGGACCGGGTGTAGCCACCGTGACAACCCCAGGACCGAGACAGAGAGGACCGGTACTGAGTACCCCGCGGCCCTGCATCTGGGGGCACTCCAACTTGGCGTCACAAACAGGATGTACTTAAGCCTGAAGAATCAGGTCATGTGTGCCTTGGAACTGTGTTTGAATTGTGCTTGAACTGTGATTTGTTACAAAGACTGTGTATTGCTAACTGCCGCAAAGATTCCTGCCAAAACCGCCGCATTGCCGCACCACGAGGAGCACAGGAGAAGAAGGAGGGCGTGCCATGGGAGGAGATCGCGAAATTGGCGCCAAAAGTAGCGACCGCCCTCTCCGACTACAGCTGCAGGATGACGAGCTCAGGAATACAGGAGCTCAAACCCCAGAAAATGGAAGAGCAGCATGCGAGAGCGGGCGAAGATCCAGGAGCAGAGAAGGCGACCAGCGGGTGCCTGAACGACGACGGAGTGACCCGGGGTTGCCCCAGCCCACCGGAGGCAGACCAGAGCCTGCCACTACGCGAGGCATCAGACCTCCCGCCTCCGGACGTGGAGTCGGCAACGGTGGAGAAATGGAAGTCGGAGCTGTGCAAGAAGGTCGCACACGGAGAGCCATGGTCAGAGCCACAGCAGACTCCAGTGTCCTCATCAGCGGAGCCGATCGACATTGGTGGAACCACATCAGATGCAGGTACCAGAAACGACCCTGCCCCGCTGACCAATCCAGCTCCGGTGACCGCTCCCCATCCCGTCTATGACCGGTCTTCCGCCGCCGAGATCGCGGTGGCAGCCCTTTACGCTATGAAAGGGATACTGCCCCCATTACCAACGTCTATGGGTGAACCGTTAGATGTGAGTCACGAGGGGGTGATCTTTGAATGGGATGCTCCAAGGATCCAACCAGACGGGTCCAGACAGGAGGGCTCTTACAGAGGGGACCATGTGACATACACCCGCCACTGGAGTGAGCGAGGATGGTATGCCAGGAGAGTCAAACGATGCAAGCCTGCGGTAGCGTCGTCTACTGGCATGACTGAAACTAGTGACAGTACCCCTCCAGTCCCCGAAATCGCGAGTCCCAGTACTACTACCACTGCAGGTAGCCCCTCTCTTACGGAGTCTGCCACTAACACTGACATCCGTACCCAGACCACTAATGACTTGATTGTGCCTGAGAGACAACCCAAAGATGTCCATACAGCATTGGATGAGAGCACGGAGCCAGACCTTCCCCCGTCGGGAAGTGTTTACTACCGACTGATGTCTTGTCATTCACTATAGAGATAAACCACAAAACCTCGAATATGTATATAGTTAACTGTTTCCTGCCCTTTGCTGCTTAAAACCCGTTTAGGGTTAATTCTTAAAGGAATCCCTTTGTTTACCTGGGATCCCTATTGTTTCTAAGTTTTTGCACAAGTTGTATGGTTATCAAGAGACTACCGAATCATGGACGGTGAATGATTCACAAACTGGTTCTGTAAATAGTTTGCACCTTCTTAAAGGTGCTCTCTACTGGTTTTACAAGGAAAGAAGACTTTGCGAAGAAACTGTTCCTGATGACGACGTGAAAGTTTCTCGAGTCTTAAAGTTTATTAGTGACTTGTTGATTGTTTGCACTACCTCAAAGAAGACTGATTTTTCCTCTTAAAGGGAATGTTACTTGTTGCCTTTTGATAATGTTGCCTTAAGTAGTAAGATAGCAATAATGTTTACATAGTAGATAACATGTAGCTAGAAAGCTAGTAAGTGAACCCATAGGAATTAGTGAGCCCTCCTGAAAACCATAGGGAGATGGTTGATAGGTCTCATGTTGTGAACCGAGAAGAAGAGATGCAGTAGGCCCAGAAAAGTAGCTAGGCGGTCCTGCATATGTGAAGTCGAAGAAGTGAAGAAAAAGGTTACATTTGTACCATAGCATTTTATAGTAGGCCTTTAGTGGGTTCAGCCTAAACGCCCTTAAAGGAAAAGTTAAATTATTGTTCAAAAATTTGCACTTAGCAGAATACCCGGCTGGGTAATAGGAAATTATTTAGAGTCAGTAAATTAGAGTGTTATTTAAAATATTTTAATATGTTTCTGTTTGTTATATTCAAGTGACCTCAACCTCCCATAAAGGGATGCATTGTAATGTTTACTTGTTCATAGCATTTAAAAATTTTGTATGTCTTTTTCTAACATGTATTGTTGTTCTTCTTTTCCCAGTCCGGGAGTACTGGATTTAACTGGGGGGGAGTTCAGCGCCCCAGAGTCCTGGTCATTGCAGTAATGTCGCTCTGCCGCTAAGGGGAGTGATGTTATGTCTGATTGCACTAAAGGAGTTCACCTCACCAGGTATCACAGTCACACATTACACTTCACACTCCGGCCACCAGGGGGAGCAAAAGCCACTATGTATTAGGCCACTCCTCACACTCTGGTAAAGCTGGGGGTTGGATAGGAAGTTAGTCAGAAAGCAGCCTGGGAGAGCTCCAGGGAGGACCTGTCAGGGGTGGGTTCCTGGCAGGTACCTAGCAGAAAGGACAGAACGTTACGGAGCCGTGCCTGCACTACCTTGCGGCGGCATCCTAAGGAAGGACACGAAGCGAAGTATATTGTGGAGAAGTGAGAAACGAGATCACAGCACAAAGGAGATAGAACCAGTAGGAGTCGTGCCCCGAGATCGGCAACATCCTACTGAGGCGCGTAGCCGGTGGCCGGAACGCCGAGGAAGTAACAGACTTCAAGCATTACTTCAAACAGCGGCAGGACAGTTGAGTATAGGTTGGCTGTCTACCTTAAATCACCTAAGCAGACATAGGGGGCAATTGTGGGAGAGGGGCGCCTCTAGGGTCCCAGAATAACTCCAGGCCTTCCTGTCATACGGGTGTGTCCTAGCCAGATAACCTGGGGAATGGAGAGAGAGAGAAAGAACAGATACAACAGTTGTGAGGACTATCCCATGGTGCTCAGCAGGGAAGGACTACAACACACAGGCGCTAAATGGTAGGCACTGATTTCCACCTACAAAGGGAACTCTGGATTTGCCTTCCGACCGGCCGGTCTCAGCCAGCCCTGTTAGCAGTGCTCTGGATTGCGGATCCCGAAGTCTTCAGTAAAAAGGTAAAGAGACAGCAACCCTGCGTCCTCATTATTAACCGCGCCTCACATCATCGCCACCTACACTACTGGGAAGCCCTGGGGAAGCACTTCACCTGTGGGAAGGTATTCCATCTAGCTGCCATAACATCATCCCAGTGGACCCCAAGCAGCGTCGGTCACCCTGACTGAATACCACAGGTGGCGTCACGAACTCCTGACAAACTTCCACCACCTTTCACTGGACGCCCTTTAGCAGGGTCATGGACCGGGTCTAGCCACCGTGACAACCTCAGGACCGAGACAGAGAGGACCGGTACCGAGTACCCCGCGGCCCTGCGTCTGGGGCCGCTCCATATAGATCTTTCTTTATTTCATTTTATTTTAGATTTTATGTTTTCAGTCACGGATCAGTCAGTATAGAATTGAAATTAAATTATGCACGCCAATGGGATTGCAATTGATTGCCGTGACTGACTTGACGTCATAACAACCACGTAATAAATTCTGCATGTGTGCACTGGGCATGCATAGTGACTTTGGGTGTACAGCTCCAGCTTCATGGCAGATGTGTGCATGCTCAAGAACACAGAGTGGAGGTGACACAGCGGCACACAGAGCAGGCTGTACACCAAGAGCCAGTGCTCATGCCGGGAAGCGGATGGGCAGTTCACACGCACAAGATTTACTATGTTCGATTTACTACTGGAGATGATCGAATATTTCAATAACTGGTTCAAATTATGATTGCCTAATTAGCAATATTCGCTGATTAATTCATCGAATATTCGCCGAACTTAACCGAATACCATACAGGTCAATGGGAAGCAAAGACAAACGCATGCACAACACCTTATAACGGCCCCAAATGCTGCCAAAACACATCAAATTAGGGGCAGATACCAGGAAAGTGGCCCCAATTCACAAATAGTACTAATTTTAGTGTGGCACTGCAGCAATCAGCCAGGCATGAGATATCGGGGTCTGGGACAGCATTTACAGCTTTCAATTGAACATCACAGTAAGATCCTTCCCTTTTTTTCTCTTTTTGCTTTATACTATTTTTTGAGTACCTGAGGTGTCTTGTGTGCTTTTATCCGTTTTTGGGGGTCAGCCTCCTGCAATATGACTTTTATATGTATAATTTATGTCCTGAATACGTGCACATTGTTTTTATGAAAATATATTATTCTCTTTTGCCACCATGAATTCATTACTTAATATTAATAATAAAAATAATTATTATTTAATGTTCTGTCTGGTTTTCCTTGACAAAATCCACTAGTTCGGGTGTCTTGTTCAGTTCTAATCATAACTATATGGGGATGATGTGGCATATAGTGCAGCAAGAAGGCATTCACATGTCGGGCTCTACCATGAGGTCCAAGCCCATGCTGTGTTGGTGGCTGGGTTACATTGAGGCTCGTTTCCTCCGTCCCCTCCAGCCAACCATGAACAACAGAGAAGGAAGGATTATCCTCTTCATCTAACAGTTGCTTGCCCATCACCTCTTCCTCCTCCATTTGTTCCTCGGATCTTGCAGCTTTGATAACAGTTTGTCTGTTATCACCAGCCCCTCTCGATCGCAGTAATCCACCGTCCCATGGCACCCGCCTGTGTGACGACAGTCTTGAACTTAGAGACAATGTTATACCTTCCACATCCTCCTCTACTTCCTCCTCTTCTTCTGGGACCACCCTGTCCTCCCGCAGGCTATTCAAAGTCTGCTCCGGCATATAGATGACTGCTGCCACAGTCCTGCAACATGTGCAGGGTGGAATTCCACCATGTCGGCACATTGCATATCAACCTGTTAACTGCCATGGACAAAGACCTCTGTATCGATGCAAGTCAATGACCAGAGGGGTGCGAACAGCAGAAATGAACAAACAGCTTATGTGCTTTCTGGAGCAGCATACCCAGTCCAGGATAGTGGTGGAGAAAATGCATACCACCAGGTTGAGGACGTGAGCCATGCATGGGACATGTGTGAGCTTGCCTCACTGTAGGGCAAACACTAGGTTCACACCATTATCGGACACAGCCTTCCCTGGATGCAGGTTCACCTTAGACAGCCATTGATTAAATTCAGCCTGGAGAGCTGTCCACAACTCTTCAGCTGCATTACTGCAATATCCAAGGCATATCAATTTTAATACTGCCTGACTGCGGTGAGCCCTGGCTTGCAGTACGGAGGTGTTGGGAATTGCATTGATGGAACGTGTGTCTAGTTAAGGCAGAGGTTGAGGGTGCAGGTGGAGCCATAGAGGAGATAGAGGAGGCAGAAGCAGTGGAGGAATTGTTAAATGTAGGGGTTTGTCCTGCAAGCCTTGGGGGTTCCAAGACTTTTGGAGCGGTGCCTGTCCCCACAGCCACCAGAGTCATCCACTGCCCAGTCAGCGAGCTGTAACGCCCTTGGCCATGCTTACTTGTCCAAGCATCTGTGGTGAAATTCACCCTGGCAGACAGTGATTTAGTCAAGGAATGGGTGATGCTGTCTGCAAAATGTTGGCGTAGCGCAGGCACAGCTTTCTTAGAAAAGTAATGGCGTCTGTGCAATTGGTACTGGAGGATTGTGACAGCCATCAGCTTTCGGAAACCGTCTGTATCTACCAGGCAGAAAGGAAGCATTTCCGTGGCCAACAGTTTGGAGATGGTGGAGTTCAAACTGTTAGCTTTGTCAAGCTTAGGTGGAAACAATCTTTTACATTACCACAACTGTGGAACAATGGGCTGGCTGCAGTGCGGAGAGAGGATGTAGTACGATGAACTAGACAAATTGCTTGACCATGAGAGAGGTGCAGGCGGAGTTGTTACATTGGATTGAGAAACTTTTGGTGTGCTCGTTCTCTGAGACCGATGAAAATAGCAGGCATGTCCGCTTCCGTTACAGCTGACAGCGGGCTCTCAGTCAGCATGACTGGAGCGGGTAAAGAACCCAAGGATCTGCAGGACCTGTTTCTCAATAGTTGGCACAGTAACAGAGGTGGAGGAAGAAGCAGCGGATGGGGCGGCTGATGGTTCTTGAGGTCTGCTGGTCCGCATTTTTGTGTAGTGGGATTCCTACAGCAAAGCATGTTGATTGCGCATGTAAAGTTTCATACATGTAGTAGTCAAATTTTTGCACTTTTTACCTCAACTCAGTTTTTTTGCAAAGTTGGCAGATTATGTGCGTTAGCTCATCCTTTGCAGTGTCAAAGAAGGCCCAGGCTAGGCAATCCTTGCCACCCTCGCGAGCTGCACACTCATAGATGCTGCTTGTCACAGGTACAGTTGAGACTGAGGGTGCATTGCTCATCGGGGCTACATCACTGAGTGTCTGTGACGTGCGGTGCAATGTAACCTCCTCGTCTTCCTCCTTAGATGACCTACTCAGCTGTGTGCCTCTATGTTCACTCCAACTGGGATATAACAGCTCAACATCATCATCCTCTTTGTTATCACATTTGTCGCCCTTGGAGTCACCTTCCTCTTCTTCTTGCCCTGACAGCACAGTACAGTCGGCATGAGCCTCAGATATCTGAGTTTCATCAGGATCACCTCTCCCCCAGGGGTTAATGGCTGATGACACTGGTCAGGATGCTGTTCAGACCCTACTTTGTCCTGCCCCTGATCCAAGCTATACGGTAAAAATTATGGGCATCAGTGCAGATTTTCTCCTCTTGACTCTGTGAAGCTTTTGAGTACACTTCTGAAGACCATGGCATATTATGTGTTCCCAGCTCTTCAGACTCACCCATCTTTGGTTCAATACAGTCAGTTGTACGGTTGGAGAGTTTGGACGTGGACAGAAGCAAGGGGAATTTGGGTGCCACCTCTGTGGACTGTACTGGGTGTAATGTTGAGGTGGAGGAAGAGGAGGAGAGGCCACTTGAAGCTGCGCTTGCCATCCACTCGAGTACACGCTCTTTCTGGGCATCATTGATAAGGTGTACTTCTGCGCGCCTGCCAAAGAAAGGTAGTGGTGTAGCCTGTCCAGTAACAGAAGTTGTCATTTGTCTTTGCATAGGACATGACATTGCTTCATTAGTGTCTTCACAAACATTACCACCTACCCCATATACACCTTGAACACCAAGCCTAATTTCCCTTCCACCAGAGTCTCGCTTTTTCCCAGTCATCTTGCTCAAATAATGTGGTAGAAGCACAGTATAAGCAACAAAAAATCAGATTTTAAACTCTGTGCACCACCTCTGCAAAAAGCTGAATATCAGCGACAGTAAATTCCAAGTTGAAATATGGCATGCTGTATCGTGTTAGTCACAGAAAAAAAGAATTGCATAAGTGTGGATGAGGCCTGTATGACAAAGAAGTTATGCTACAAGCAATTTGAAAGTCAGTTCCCCTACAGTATGACACTTGAAACAGAAGAATTTTTTGTGGCCTCTGGATCAGGCCTCAATAACACACTAGATGCGGCAAACTACTTTAAAGTCAGGTCCCCTGCTGTACGACACTAGGAACAGAAGAATTTTAGGTGTTCTCTGGATCAGGTCTCTATAACAAACTAGATGCTGCAAACTATTTAAAAGTCAGGTCCCCTACTGTATGACATTAAGATGGAACAGAAGAATTTTAGGTGTTCTCTGGATCAGGTCTCTATAACAAACTAGATGCTGCAAACTATTTAAAAGTCAGGTCTCCTACTGTATGACATTATGATAGAACAGAAGAATTTTTTTGTGGCATCTGGATCAGGCCTCTATAAAGCACTAGATGCGGCAAGCTATTTTAAAGTCAGGTGCCCTGCTGTACGACACTAGGAGCAGAAGATTTTTTTGGTGTCCTCTGGATCAGGTCTCTATAAGACACTAGATGCTGCAAACTATGTTTAAGTCAGGTCCTCTACTGTATGATGTTAAGATATAACAGAATATTTTTTTTTGTGGCCTCTGGATCAGACCTCTATAATACACTAGATGCTGCAAACTATTTTAAAGTCAGGTCTCCTAGTGTATGACAATAGGAACAGAATAATTTTTGGTGGCCTCTTGATTAGGCCTCTATAACACACTAGATACTATAAACTATTTTAAAGTCAAGTCCCTTATTGTATGATGTTAAGATAGAACAGAAGAAGTTTTTGTGGCCTCTGCATCAGGCCTCTATAACACACTAGATGCTACAAACTATTTTGAAGTCAGGTCCCCTACTGTATGACACTAGGGACAGAAGAATTTTTTGTGGCCACTGGATCAGGTCTCTACAGCTTAATATCAGCCCAACAAAATGAAAAAGTGTGATATGGCAGGTTGTCTATCTTTCTTCAACTGAAAAATTATAATTTTTTTAAAATGTGTCTTAGGTCTGCTGACAGGTTCATATCACCGCCACAAAATGACAACATGGGATACAGTTCTTCATTTTAGCAACAGAAAAAATGATAATTTTTTTGCAATGTGCCTTAGGTCTGTAGAAAGTTTCACATCACCACAGTACTAAATGACAAGATGGGATACAGCAGGCTATTTCACATTTAGCTAGTGAAAAAATATTATTTAGAATGCTATACTCGTGCATGGCGCACAATAGATGCAGTGCACAACACACTTATAGGACATGTGACTTGATGGCTTTGTCTATGGACCTCAAATGTGAATACTTTTCTGCCCAATGATGACAAAAGTGTTCTGGGAGTGATACCTTTATTGGCTAACCAGAAAATAATATGTTTGCAAGCTTTCAGAGCACATGGACCTCAGTAATGGCCAAAAAAAAAATGCTGGAAGATATATTTAACAGCCACACTGGACACTAGCTAGCTACTAGTGATGAGCGTGTGTACTCGATGCTCGGGTTTTCCTGAGCACGATCATGTGACCTCCAAGTATTTATGACTGCTTGGAGATTTAGTTTTCATAGCGGCAGCTGAATGATTTACAGCTACTAGCCAGGCTGAGTAAATGTGGGGGTTGCCTGGTTGCCAGGGAATCCCCACATGTAATCAAGCAGGCTAATAGCCATAAATCGTTCAGCTGCCGCGATGAAAACTAAATCTCCGAGCAGTCATAAATACTCGGAGGTCACCTGAGCATGCTCAGGAAAACCCGAGCAACGCGTACACTCGCTCACCACTACTAGCTACACCATCTGACTGATATATAATCACCTAGCTAACTAGCTAAAATCTGGGATACAGGATGCTTTTTCACATTTAGCTAGAGAAAAAATATTAACTAGATTGCTATACTCGTATATGGAGCACAATAGAAGCAGTGCACAACACACTTGTAGGATATGTGCCCTGCTGGCTTTGTCTGTGGACCTCAGTAATGGCCAAAAAAAGTTCCGGAAGGTAAATTTAACAGCCACACTGGACACTAGCTAGCTACACTATCTGACTGTTATACAACAGCCTAACTAATTAGCTAAAATCTTGCTGCTAACAGTGCCAGCATCAGGAGCAGCCTCTCTGCGCTGTTACAGTGTAAAATTGGCGCTAAAACAAGCTGTCTGCTACTTATATGGAGAGGGACATGTGATTTCAGCAGCCAATGGCACAAGCCGTTGTGTGAGGACATTGTGGGTGTTTCCTGAGCCCTGAATGGCTAGTAACAATGTGCACACATAAACTTAGGACAAAAAAAATGACTGTTTACAAAAATGCCGTTCCTTTGAGCTTTGTAAACCCCCTTCCCTCATCAAACATGTTCCAAATGCTCATGATACACCACTATTATCATTGCTAAAGTGCTGAAAATACTTTTGTGGCAACGCAAATATTTTCCTGCACTTTTACCAAATGTTACCGATTTTGTCTGATTTTATAAAATTTTGTTCGTGTTTCCGATCACAAATCCGAATGTGCCATATTCGTGCTGAATTTATGTTTGGCGATCGTTTTCCAAACAAATTTAGAAATTACTTACTACTACCAATCACAATCACTAGCAACACACTGGGGCCAGTTTAATAGCTAAAAGCAAGGTGACAAGTCCCCTTTAAGTGTTAAATACATTTTCAGAAATTAGTAAAGCAAAAATTTGTGGGGTCTGTGTCACCCTTATTTTGAGATTAGTAACATTTTACCTTCCCTTCAATTGAGCTTGGTAGCGACTTTTTTTTTGCATGAGCTGATGCTTTTATAGATACCAGTTTTGTATTTGATGTGGATACTGCATAAAGTTTTGATATGTTTTTATTGCATTTTAGCATCAAGATCCAGTTAAGAGGTCTGAATATCTTACAACATAGCATTAGTTGTTCCAATAAAATTATTGAATGTTTTAAAAGCTGTAAATGTTGACATTTGCCATATTTGTCTTAAAACACAAACAAAAGATCCATAAAAAACAGTATATAAAACTTTTAAAGCCTGACTTGAGTTTCACTATGGCAGATTCTTCCAGGGATATTACCATGGGTTTGTGCTGAAAGAGAATAAAGATAGAAGTGTAAGTGTCAGTTTTTTATATACAGAAACTTTTATTATATATGTGCTTGGGTACGGACATAGACAATTAGTATATATGACGTAGAATTCAAAGCTAGCCACGCCCCAGACGAAGCCACAGTGGTGAAACTGAGGTCAACTTCACACAATGTTTTTAAGGATCTTTTGTAAGTACAATAAAATACCTTGTGGAAGGAACATCTGTATCTCATCACTTCACTACTGTTTGGATTTTCGGCCTATGTGCACTATATTGTTTTAGCATGATAAAGCAATGCTGAATAATTTTATACCAAGGAGAAATGAAGAAGAAAATATAACCTATTTTGGGAATGCAGCAACACATTGGAATTGGACACACTTAATTGCTATATCCGAATCTCTTCAGCTAAGTCCTCAGTGTACACAAGACACTACATTATATCTGCAGTGCGCTTTTATTTTCATGCTCAGACCATACAATAGAATGAATAAGTCTGAACTGAAGTTCCTTCAACTTAGGATGACTGTTGATTCTAGACTAGAGATGAGCGGTGTTCGAGTCAAACTGTTCGGCAGTCTCAAATTCGAGCTGTTTTGGGCGGTGTTCGAGTCGGTCGACGAACCCGAACAATTTGCTTAAAATTTGGCTGTTCAAGTTTCTGTTCGATAACTGTTCGTTCAGTAAAAGCCTCGCTTGATTTGCACATTAAAACTGTTTATCATTGTTAATAGACTGTTTCAGTATATAGTGGGCGGGGAGGCGGGGGACAGATCTGTGCTGAAATAACGCCGATCTCCATTTTTTTTTCTTTCCCGCATTTACAGTGGGGCGGTGCAGTCTCTCAGCCTATCAGCAGTGCACACACACACAGCAATGTTCATGTGATGCACACAAGCAAGGGCATGTGTCATTGGCTGTGTATGTCACAAGTCCTTGCCCTATAAGAACCAGCCCTTTGCCCCGTCGCCACCATTTCCTCACTGCTGCAGCTTAGTGTTAGACGGCACCGCTGCTGCTGTGGCCGCTATACAGACAAAGAGTATTTTTTGGGAGCGAATTGTCAGAGAGATAGGTTTAGGGAGTCGGGAGGAGTTGGGACTAGTTGTAATATCAGCCCTTTTCAGGGTAGGTTACAGCAGTTCATAGCACTGTTTGCCAAGCAGGTCTGTGCCAGTGCTGTGCAAGTGTTTGTCACAGCATTTGGTGTAATCTAGCTCAGCCAATCCTTTTTGGGCTAGTAGCATTGTCTGATAGTCATCTGAGTAGCCCACCTGTGAAACTAACTACACCGCCTGTGTATCTCTATTTTCACTGCATCTAATCCATTTAATAGTTTAGGGCCTAGGAGCAGTGTCTGCACGTCTGCAGAGTAGCCCGCCTGTGAAACAAACTATACCAACTGTGTATCTCTATTTTCACTGCATCTAATCCAGTTAATAGTTTAGGGCCTAGGAGCAGTGACTGCACGTCAGCAGAGTAGCCCGCCTGTGAAACAAACTATACCAACTGTGTATCTCTATTTTCACTGCATCTAATCCAGTTATTAGTTTAGGGCCTAGGAGCAGTGTCTGCACGTCAGCAGATTAGCTCATCTGTGAAACAAACTATACCGCTTGTGTATCTCTATTTTCACTGCATCTAATCCAGTTATTAGTTTAGGGCCTAGGAGCAGTGTCTGCACGTCAGCAGAGTAGCCCGCCTGTGAAACAAACTATACTGCCTGTGTATCTCTATTTACACTGCATCTAATCCAGATATTAGTTTAGGGCCTAGGAGCAGTGTCTGCACGTCAGCACAGTAGCCCGCCTGTGAAACAAACCATACCACCTGTGTATCTCTATTTTCACTGCATCTAATCCAGTTAATAGTTTAGGGCCTAGGAGCAGTGTCTGCACGTCAGCAGAGTAGCCCACCTGTGAAACAAACTATATCGTCTGTGTATCTCTATTTTCAATGCTTCTAATTGGTTAATAGTTTAGGGCCTAGGAGCAGTGTCTGCACGTCAGCAGAGTAGCCCGCCTGTGAAACAAACTATACTGCCTGTGTATCTCTATTTACACTGCATCTAATCCAGTTATTAGTTTAGGGCCCAACAGCAGTGTCTGCATGTCAGCAGAGTAGCCCGCCTGTGAAACAAACTATACCAACTGTGTATCTCTATTTTCACTGCATCTAATCCAGTTAATGGTTTAGGGCCTAGGAGCAGTGTCTGCACCTCAGCAGAGTAGCCCGTCTGTGAAACAAACTATAACGCCTGTGTATCTCTATTTTCAATGCATCTAATCCAGTTATTAGTTTAGGGCCTATGAGCAGTGTCTGCACATCAGTAGAGTAGCCCGCCTGTGAAACAAACTATACCACCTGTGTATCTCTATTTTCACTGCATCTAATCCAGTTATTAGTTTAGGGCCTAGGAGAAGTGTCTGCACGTCCGCAGAGTAGCCCACCTGTGAAACAAACTATACCGCCTGTGTATCTCTATTTTCACTGCATCTATTCCAGTTATTAGTTTAGGGCCTAGGAGCAGTGTCTGCATGTCAGCAGAGTGGCCCGCCTGTGAAACAAACTATACCGCCTGTGTATCTCTATTTACACTGCATCTAATCCAGTTAATAGTTTAGGGCCTAGGAGCAGTGTCTGCACGTCAGCAGAGTAGCCCGCCTGTGAAACAAACTATACCGCCTGTGTATCTCTATTTTCACTGCATCTATTCCAGTTATTAGTTTAGGGCCTAGGAGCAGTGTCTGCACATCAGCAGAGTAGCCTGCCTGTGAAACAAAATATACCACCTGTGTATCTCTATTTTCACCGCATCTAATCCAGTTAATAGTTTTGGGCCTAGGAGCAGTGTCTGCACTTCAGCAGAGTAGCCCGCCTGTGAAACAAACTGTACCACCTGTGTATCTCTATTTTCACTGCATCTAATCCAGTTATTAGTTTAGGGCCTAGGAGAAGTGTCTGCACGTCCGCAGAGTAGCCCACCTGTGAAACAAACTATACCGCCTGTGTATCTCTATTTTCACTGCATCTATTCCAGTTATTAGTTTAGGGCCTAGGAGCAGTGTCTGCATGTCAGCAGAGTGGCCCGCCTGTGAAACAAACTATACCACCTGTGTATCTCTATTTACACTGCATCTAATCCAGTTAATTGTTTAGGGCCTAGGAGCAGTGTCTGCACGTCAGCAGAGTAGCCCGCCTGTGAAACAAACTATACCGCCTGTGTATCTCTATTTTCACTGCATCTATTCCAGTTATTAGTTTAGGGCCTAGGAGCAGTGTCTGCACATCAGCAGAGTAGCCTGCCTGTGAAACAAAATATACCGCCTGTGTATCTCTATTTTCACCACATCTAATCCAATTAATAGTTTTGGGCCTAGGAGCAGTGTCTGCTCTTCAGCAGAGTAGCCCGCCTGTGAAACAAACTATACCACCTGTGTATCTCTATTTTCACTGCATCTAATCCAGTTATTAGTTTAGGGCCTAGGAGAAGTGTCTGCACGTCCGAAGAGAAGCCCACCTGTGAAACAAACTATACCGCCTGTGTATCTCTATTTTCACTGCATCTATTCCAGTTATTAGTTTAGGGCCTAGGAGCAGTGTCTGCACGTCAGCAGAGTGGCCCGCCTGTGAAACAAACTATACCGTCTGTGTATCTCTATTTACACTGCATCTAATCCAGTTAATAGTTTAGGGCCTAGGAGCAGTGTCTGCACGTCAGCAGAGTAGCCCGCCTGTGAAACAAACTATACCGCCTGTGTATCTCTATTATCACTGCTTCTAATCCAATTAATAGTTTAGGGCCTAGGAGCAGTGTCTGCACGTCAGCAGAGTAGCCCACCTGTGAAGCAAACTATACCACCTGGATGCAGACCTTCCACCTCTTTACCCGCAACAGCCAGTGTGATTGCAAGGTCGTAAGGACATTTGCTAGTGGAAACACCTGCTGGTGTTGAGCGCTCTCCGACATTGACACCACTTTTTGATCAAGGCAACATAACATCTCTGCCTGCACCTTCCTCACACACCAGCAGTTTGCCGGGGACACCCTACTCAACTCTGTTTAAGCACGGCAGCCAGCCCTCAGTCCCTCAGATGTGGACAAATAAAAGACCATTTCCTCCTAGCCATGACAAAGCTTAGAGGTTGAATTTCTCCATAAGCAAGCTGTTGATTACAGAAATGCTGCCTTTCCGTCTGGTGGACACAGAGGATTTTCGAGACCTTATGTCCGTCGCAGTGCCCCAGTACCAGATGCCAAGTCGCCACTACTTCTCAAATAAAGCTGTGCCTGCGCTACACCAGCATGTCGCACACATCACCGCTTCCTTGAGAAACTCTGTGTGTGGCAGGGTGCATTTCACCACAGACACTTGGACGAGTAGACCTGGACAGGGAAGTTACATGTCGGTGACTCGGCACTGGGTAACTACGGCGACATCAGGAGAAGGGGCTGCTTTCCAAGTCTTGCCGTCGCCACGAAGTGCTCGTCGATCCTCTGTATCTAGAATTTCCTCCACTGCTTCTGCCTCCTCAACCTCCTCTCGGTCCTCCACCTGCACCCAAAGCCTGTCTAGTAAAGCCACCCATGTTGTAACTGCGCGGAAGGAATCATGCACACCTCCTCACTATGCTGTCACCAGGGCTCAACGGCATCAGGCAGTGTTTACATTGAAATGTCTGGGAAATGTGAGTCACACAGCAGAGGAGTTGTGGTCAGCTCTGGAGACCGAGTTCCATCAATGGTTGTCTCCACTCAACCTGCAGCCAGGGAAGGCTGTGTGTGACAATGCTGCAAACCTGGGTGCGGCCCTTCGCCGGGGCAATGTCACACACGTGCCATGTATGGCTCACATTTTGAACCTGGTTGTCCAGCAATATTTATCCCAATATCCCGGACTAGATGGGCTTCTGCAGAGGGCACGGTCGCTGTGTGCTCACTTCCGCCGTTCGCATTTCGCAGCTCGACGACTTGCACCTCTACAGAAGTCTTGGGCCTGCCAGTTCACCGGCTGAAATGCGATGTGCCCACACGTTGGAATTCAACTCTGCACATGTTGCAGCGACTGTGGCAGCACCGATGAGCCCTGGTGCAGTACGTTATGACGTATAGCCTGGGCCAAAGAGGTGGGGCAAATCACGCTGCAGGAGTGGTCTCAGATCAGGGACCTATGCACCCTTCCGCACAGTTTTGAAATAGCAACGAAGATGTTTAGTGCTGACGACGCCATTATCAGCATGACCATTCCGGTGATTTACATGCTGGAGCACACCTTACACATTGTTCGAAGTCAGGTGGTGGAACAAGAGGAGGAGGAGGAGGAACAGGAGGAGTCATTTGCGGAAAGGATCATATCTCCAAGGTCAAGAAGGTTGGCAGCACCAAGGCAGCTGGCATTGGAGGCTGGGGGACAGGGGTTACTGAGGGCGCATGGTAGCAGCTAAACTGTTGAGGAAGGTGCATGAGGCGAGGAAGAAGTGGAGGACGAACTGGCGCTGGGCATGGAAGACTCATCAGATAAGGGAGACCTTGATCAAATTTCTGTTGTGCGAGGTTGGGGGGAGAGGGCAGACGAAGGAAGCATGATTCTCACCTCGCCACCACCAAGACAACAAGGACTTGGTACTACTGGATGCGCAAGACACATGAGTGCTTTCTTGCTGCACTACCTGCAACATGACCCTCGGATTGTCAGAATCCAAAGTAATGCCGACTACTGGGTTGCCACACTCTTAGATCCCTGGTACAAAAGCAAATTTGGTGAAATAATTCCTGCCATAGAAAGGGATTCACGCATGCAGGAGTATCAGCAGAGACTGTTACAGAATCTAACATCTGCTTTTCCACAAAACACCAGTGGTGCACGTAGTGAATCTCTGAGTTCTAACTTGCCAACTGTGGGACTATCGAGTCATCACCCAAACCATAACAGTAACATCGTATCTGGTGGTAACAGCAATTTTTTCCAATCGTTTCAAGATTTTTTTAGACCATCCTTTGCAAGGCCACAGGAAACAAGAAGTCTGACGCACAGCCAACTCCTAGAGAGGATGGTACAAGAGTATCTCCAAGTTAACATCGATGCCATGACTGTGGAACTGGACCCTTGCTCATTTTGGGCTTCCAATCTTGAGAAATAGCCTGAGCTTGCCACTCACGCCTTGGAGATCTTGTCTTGCCTCGCAGCCAGCGTTCTCTCTGAACGTGTGTTCAGCCCTGCTGGTGGTGTGCTGCCAGATAAGCGCACGTGTCTGTCCAGTGACAATGTAGACAGACTAACGTTCATCAAGATGAACAAATCATGGATCCGCAAGGACTTTTCTACCCCTGTGTCATCTTGGGGAGACAAAAAGCTTGATGATTTTTGAAAATCACCTCACCAACCGTTTTAAAAAACTCTGGCGAAATTGATGCCACTTAAGTGGTGCCTGTGGCCGAATTTTTGGAAAAAATGGAGACTATTTTATTTAGTCCACTTGCTGAGTATTACATGACATTGCCATCGTCAATTCCAGGTGGGTGGGGTCATCTGCAGAGTTGTTTCCTCATACTATGGCCTGGGATTCAGAGGTCTTCTCCAAAGCTTCAGTGTCTGCTAGTCAGCAGAGTAGCCCAGCCACCCACCTTTACCTAAGTACTATTTTTAATGGCATGTAGCCCAGGAAATCCTTTTGGGCCTAATAGATTTTGGGGCTACTCAGCAGCATACTTCACCCATGAAGCAAGCTACACCGCCTGTTGATCTAATTACTAATTTTTAACTGCATCTAGCCCAAGAAATCGTTTTGTACCTAATAGCATTTTGTGCTACTCAGCAGAGTACCCCACCAATGAAGCAAGCTACACTGCCTGTTTACCTAACTACTATTTTGTAACGCAATCTAGCCCAGTAAATTCTTTTGCGCCTAGTAGAATTTAGTGATACTCAGCAGCGAACACCACCCATGCAGCAAGCTGCACCGCCTGTTTACCTATCTACTATTTTGTAACGGCCTCTAGCCCAGGAAATCCTTTTGGGCCTAGTAGAATTTAGTGCTACTCAACAGCGTACCACCACCCATGAAGCAAGCTACAGCGCCTTTTTACCTATCTACTATTTTGTAACGGCATCTAGCCCAGGAAATCCGTTTGGGCCTAGTAGAATTTAGTGATACTCAGCAGCGTACCCCACCTATGAAGCAAGCTACACTGCCTGTTTACCTAAGTACTATTTTTAACGGCATGTAGCCCAGGAAATCCTTTTGGGCCTAATAGATTTTGGTGCTACTCAGCAGCGTACTTCACCCATGAAGCAAGCTAAACCGCCTGTTGATCTAATTACTAATTTTTAACTGCATCTAGCCCAAGAAATCGTTTTGTACCTAATAGCATTTTGTGCTACTCAGCAGATTACCCCACCAATGAAGCAAGCTACACCGCCTGTTTACCTAACTACTATTTTGTAACAGCATCTAGCCCAGGATATCCTTTTGGGCCTAGTAGAATTTAGTGATATTCAGCAGCATACTCCACTCATGAAGCAAGCTACACCGCCTGTTTACCTAACTACTATTTTGTAGCGGCATCTAGCCCAGGAAATCCTTTTGGGCCTAGTAGAATTTAGTGATACTCAGCAGCGTACTCCACCCATGAAGCAAGCTACACCGTTTTTTTACCTATCTACTATTTTGTAACGGCATCTAGCCCAGGAAATCCTTTTGGGCCTAGTAGAATTTAGTGATACTCAGCAGCGTACCCCACCCATGAAGCAAGCTACACCGCCTTTTTACCTATCTACTATTTTGTAACGGCATCTAGCCCAGGAAATCCGTTTGGGCCTAGTAGAATTTAGTGATACTCAGCAGCGTACCCCACCCATGAAGCAAGCTACACCACCTGTTTACCTAAGTACTATTTTTAACGGCATGTAGCCCAGGAAATCCTTTTGGCCTAATAGATTTTGATGCTACTCAGCAGCGTACTTCACCCATGAAGCAAGCTACACTGCCTGTTGATCTAATTACTAATATTTAACTGCATCTAGCCCAAGAAATCGTTTTGTACCTAATAGCATTTTGTGCTACTCAGCAGAGTACCCCACCAATGAAGCAAGCTACACTGCCTGTTTACCTAACTACTATTTTTAACGGTATCTAGCCCAGGAAATCTGTTTGGGCCTAGTAGAATTTAGTGATATTCAGCAGCGTACCCCACCCATGAAGCAAGCTACACCGCCTGTTTACCTAACTACTGTTTTGTAACAGCATCTAGCCCAGGAAATCCATTTGGGCCTAGTAGAATTTAGTGATACTCAGCAGCGTACTCCACCCATGAAGCAAGCTACACTGCCTATTTATCTAACTACTATTTTGTAACGGCATCTAGCCCAGGAAATCCTTTTGGGCCTAGTAGAATTTAGTGATACTCAGCAGCGTACCCCACCCATGAAGCAAGCTACACAGCTTTTTTACCTATCTACTTTTTTGTAACGGCATCCAGCCAAGGAAATCCATTTGGGCCCAGTAGAATTTAGTGATACTCAGCAGCGTACCCCACCCATGAAGCAAGCTACACCGCCTGTTGATCTAGTTACTAATTTTTAACGGCATCCAGCCAAGGAAATCCATTTGGGCCCAGTAGAATTTAGTGCTACTCAGCAACGTACCCCACCCATGAAGCAAGCTACACCGCCTATTTACCTAAGTACTATTTTTTAACGGCATCTGGCCCAGGAAATCCTTTTGGGCCTAGTATCAATTTCTGCTACTCAGCAGAGTACCCCACCCATGAAGCAAGCTACACCGCCTTCTTTCTTTCTCAATCTAACCCCTCAGCTCTGGGGTGGCCACTCTCCCTCCAGCTCTTTCCTTCTCACAGGTGGACTACCACGTGTTTTCACACTGTGGCGAATCTTTTGGGCCCAGGCATAAGAAGTCGTCGAGGTAATGGATAATATGTGCCGCCTTACAAACATCCATGATGACACATTCGAGGAAGCAACTAAACGCCTCAAATAGTGAGCAGTATATGGAGCACCCCATGGGCAAACAGCGATCTATGTAGTATGCTCCTTCACAGAAGCAGCCCAATGGGAGGACACTATTCGGAGGCACAGGTAGTAACTGGAACGCCCCCTTAATGTCTGTTTTGGCCATTAGGGTGCCCCTTACCAACTTCTTGACCCGCCTGATTGCCTCGTCAAAGGAGGTACAGTACATAGTACTGTACTTGTTTCCGCGTCGTGGTTGTTGTTTACTGACCTGCCCCTTGGATATGAAAAATGGTGGATTAGCCTGAATGTATTGGGTTCACTTTTTGGCACAACTCCCAACGGGGGTACCACTACGTCTTCTAAGGAAAGTGTTCTGAATGGACCCGCCGCCATTCTACCTAAAGATATTTATTTTTTATTTTTTTTGTCAAGACGTCTGGGTGTTGGTAGAGTGAGTTTAGATTTTTACTCCAGCCTTTCTTTATTTTAGAAGGGCATGACATGCCTATATCTGTGTCTCCTCCTCCTTTTACAACTCCACCTCTTTTCTTTTTGCATGACTATATGTAGTTGTGACTTTTCCATGTTTGTTGTGTCTTCTGAGCAGTTTGTCAGCTTTTGGACACTTTTTAAGGTCTTTTCTATGTGTTTTCCATGTGTTTGTATGTGTTTGTGTTTGTCTGCCATTGGTTTCAATGGGGTTCGACGGTGTTCGGCGAACACCTCCCTGCTCGCCGAACCGAACCGAACCCGAACACTAGGGAGGTGGCTCAACACTATTCTAGACCAGGCAAACTGCTTATTTCATACAAGTATATACAAAAATCAACTAACACAGCAAATACTGTATATCTTTCTTTTTCTTTTCAATTATCTTTTTATTAAATGATTTACAGTGTTACAAACAATTCAATGTAACAGTCATAAAGGATTACTGACATGTAGAGGATTAATACGTTAAGAAACCTTTAAGAACGTCATACAAGAACTGAATTGCTGTACTTTGGAAGCTAATGTCTGCTTCCGTTTTTGCATAAGAACTTTAACTAGTAAGTGATAAGAAAATAATGTAGACTGAAGAAGGGAGAAAAAGAGAAAAAAGGTTAGGAATAGAGGGAGTTGGGGGGGGGGAGGGGCAGGTTAAAGGACAAGGAGGGGTGGAAGGAGGGGAACAGAAGGGTGAGCACCGAGGGTGTGGCTCATTTTGCCGAGACTGAGTTTAAGAAGGTTGATTGAGATCTGAATTGAGTCCATGGTGACCAGACAGTAAGAAACATAGTGTAGGTATTATTGACTCTTGCCGCTAATTCCTTCACATAGTATAGCTGATCTATTTTAAGGTAAAGTTGTTGGGTGGTGGGTATAATAGTTGAGTTCCATTTAGAGGGGATCAGCGCTTTCCCCGCCGCTAGAATATATTGAGCTAGTTTAGAAGCTTTACTGTCTTGAGGCCAAATCGGAAGATTTAGAAAAAGGTTCCCTGGCGTCAGAGTTACGCGTTTACCTAAAAGTGTATATATAATTTGGGACACTTCCTTCCAGAAAGGACATATCTGTGGGCATGTCCACCATATATGAATATAATTCCCTTCGTTGGTTCCACATCTCCAGCAATTATTAGTTGAGGCCTTGTGCCATCTATGGGTCTGTTTGGGTGTAAAATACCATCTGGTAATAATTTTATAAGAATTTTCTTGTATGCGGACGCAGTTTGAGGGACCATGAGAGTTTTTGTATATATACTTGATGTGTTGCTCAGTTAGAGGGGAGCCTATGTCATTCTCCCAGTGGGCTAAGTATGCTCGTTTCAAAGGTATATCGATGGTGAGTAAGGATTGGTAGATCGTTGAAAGTATTTTTCGAGGGGGTTTTGATCTGGCACAGAGGACCTCGAAGGGGGTTAGTAGTCTGTTCAAATCAATTGGCCGGTTTGGTGGGGAGAAAAAATGGGCTAATTTCCCATGTTGAAGAAAGGTGAGGCCCGATAGGCCTGGGATTTTGCGTAGGTCATGTAGTGGGAGAAGTGACCCGTCCTCAAGTAGTTGCTCGATTGGTATACCTGCAGCGGATAGGGGGACAAATACTGTATATCTAAATAGTTCTATGTGCTTACAATAACATCTAACTAGTGAGCGGAACAAAATAATAACATCTCTTACATATCTAATTTATAATAGGGACTAGAGAAAACACATGCTGAAAATTGATTTGTGAATAACCATTAAATATGAGAACCCTATAAGCATTTTTATGTAGTGGGCGGCTCTTTGAATTGTGTTGCACAATTAATGTTTTTACACTAGATATATATAAACAGAAACTTTAAGTGTCGAAAATCTGCATAAATATAGTGTAAAGGAGATGTGAGAAGCTTCTGCCAGGTATCATTTGAAAAGATGTCAAACTATCAGAAAGACACATTATTATTATCAATCTTAGACCAGTGTTATTTCAGTTATCATAACGGATGTGAAAAGGCCATTATGTCCTTATCATTTGTATATTGGTATAATTAGCAGTGTGATGGCTTTAACCTGGAATAGGAAGGTCTCCAGACAATACCTAATTATCAGTCATCTGACCCTTTCTCTATCATTACTTTTTTCTCAACTTTTCAAAAAAAACTAATTATACTTGTAGAAACTTATAGCAAATTGGTGATCCATCGGTCTTAAAAAATTGAATTTTACTTATAAACTATAAAATTATGCTTCAACTGTAGTAAAAATACTTATTTTATTGTCGCATTAACGCATCAGCACAAAATGTTATAACAGTGATCCCAATTTAATTTACAAATGCTAGCATCTGTGTCGTTTTTTTAAGTAATTTCAGGCCATTTCTAAACTGTTGCAATTATTTCACAAATATTTTTGCAGTTTTCTTTTTGTTGTAGCTGTAGTGTAAGTAAAATAATATACAGGTGCTTCTCACAAAATTAGAATATCATCAAAAAATTAATTTTTTTCAGTTCTTCAAAACTAGAAGTGAAACTCATATATTATATAGTCATTGCAAACAGAGTGATCCATTTATTTCTATCACACATTCTCATGCCCATCCAAGATTGGGATCCTGAATCTGAGTGGTCCCAAATGTACCAGATGACACTTCCAGCTCAGGGATTGGTGTGGTTTCCTCAACCTCTCCTGCCAATACCTCTAGGGTAAACCTATTGGGGTTACAGTCTGTCCCTAGGTTGGCAACCCCTATGGCAGATATCCTTGACTTAAAATCTTCACATTCCAAGCCCGGAATAACATTTACTCTGGGAGGGTTAACCCTGGTCTCCCACAGGGACCAGAACATGGGCAAGTCTCTTCCCAACACAGTCCCATATGGAAGGGTCTTCACCATTCCTACAACATGTTTTATCTATCTACGCTGTGTGGAAAAAGTAACCTCCATGGTCGGATACTCTTGTAGTTCCCCATTTATACACACCACCCCCACTTTCAGTCCATTGGGGTTGTCCGCTGCAACAAGTGACCCATGGACCAGAGTCACTAAGCTCCCTGAGTCCAAGAGAGCCACCATCTGGTGCCTATTGAAGAGAACCTGGCACAGTTGGGGTTCGCTGCATGCAGTGCCCCTAGATGCGATATAGACTGACTGGGCGTACATAGAGACCCTGCGCATTAACCTGCAGTCCATGGGTTCCGCTGTCAAGGGGCAGTTGGCAGCCACATGTCCTGGCCCTTGGCACTATCAACACCTAATAGCTGCGACATGACTAGACCTCTAGATCAGTTTAGGGGTAATGGGTCTTTTGTCACTCTCACTTCGGGGTACCCCCTCAGTATGGACTCAGTCCTGATTGGCCCGAGCAGGGGGTCAGGGACTTTTCCCAGGCTCCGGGCTGGCGGTGCCAAACGTGACAGCCGAAGTGGAGCAGTGTCCCGTATAAATTCCTGAGTGACCGTATACCGCTCATTCAATCCAAACACCTGGTCCAGAGTTCCCGGGTCCCCTTTCCCCACCCAACGCTGTATGGCTGCTGGCAAAGCCCTAACCAGCCGGATGACCACCACCCTCTGTACTATCTGAAAAATGGTTAAGGTCTCAGGCTGAAGCCATTTTTTTTACTAGCTGCAACAAGTTATATGATCATTGGAACACCCGTTGAGCACGTACATATGTGTTAACCCACAGTCGGACAAGGATCTCACTTTTTAGCTTCCCATAGTCCAGGGCATTATCCCGACTGAGGTCCAAGTAGGCCTTCATGGCATCGCCCATCAGGAAGGGGGCAACCACTTCAGCCCACTGGAAAAACGGCAAGCTCTCCCACTCCGCAGTATGGTCGAACTAGGTGAGGGAGGCCTTCATAGCGTACTCAGGGCCCATCTTCCTCAGTGCTGACCGGACTTTGTACAGGGCCTCCAAATGGATTGAGGTCGGTGGTGGGGCCTCCTCTCCCAAAGCTGCAATCTGCTGCATCAACAGATTATTTGTCTGCTGCTGTTGTTGATTATACTCCTTCTGCAGTTGCTGCTGCTCTTGCTGTCATTTCTGAATGAAAAACAACTGTCTCAAAAACTCCTCCATCTTGTTGACAGACTTGGGCTGCAGAATTGCATGCCTAATAACCGTCATGCATCGGGATTTGGGTATGCCTCAGTTCACACTGCCTGCATTCTCCAACCATATGTAGTGCAGTGGGGTTGTTGCAGTGTGGTAGATAGGCAGGGACCACAGGAAAGTTCAAGCAAAGTCTATTTATTGTCCAAAGTAACTCACAAATGGAAAACAAATGGTATTTTCTGGATTGCAGCCAAGACAGTCTGTATCCAAGACCGATTGCCTTGGGCGACTACACCCCTCAGCATGCTGAGGGATGCCATGCGTTTTTGTTTCGTTTGGCTCTGTGTTGCTTCACACAAGCCGAATCTTGAAAATGGCATTGCTGCCATAGTTCATAGTGACCTTCATAACAGAACAAAAATAAGAATTCTTGATTTGCTGTTTATCTGTTCATTTTGCCTCATTTTTTAATTTTGTTCATTGAAGAGTAAAGTGGGGGTTTCCATGTAAAGTCCCCCCCCCAAAAAAAAAAAACTCAAATGAAACCCCCAAATAGAACCAATCACTATAATGAGGTGGATAGAATGACTCTGGATTGAGTCTGGCCTTTGTTCTGGCAGTGTCCTGTCTTTTTGGGCATCTTGTAAGGCACAAAAATATGAATGACAACAGTTGTGTGCATGCCTAAAAAGATGGGTCTCCACAGGAACAAACACATAAGTAAGTGTAAAATCACTGCATCTGTCCCATTATAGATTGTAGTTTGTAGATTGTAGTTCCATCAGGGGTTTCATCTGAATCACATTTTTTGAGGATTTATACAGAAACTATGAGATTTGTGCACAGTATGGAGCAACTATCACTGCAGCCCCTCACCAGTTGGGCCTATATGGCAGACTGGCCAGACAGAAGCCTCTCCTCAGTGCAAGATATATGAAAGCCTGCGTAGAGTTTGCTAAAAGCACATGAAGGACTCACAGACTATGATAAATAATATTCTCTGGTTGAAAGAGAAGAAGATAGACCTTTTTGGTAATTCTAAGCGGTATGTGTGGAGAAAACCAGGCACTGCTCATCACATGCCCAATTCAGTCCCAACCGTGAAGCATGGTGGTGGCAGCATCATCCTGGAAGAAAATCTCTTCCAGAGGGCTCTGGACCTCAGACTTGACTGAAGGTTCACTTTCCAACAAGACAATGACCCTAAGCACACAGTTAGAATAACAAAGGAGAGGCTTCAGAACAGCTCTGCAACCATTTGTAAGGGTACGTTCACATTTGCGGTTTGCGCCGCAGCGTCGCCGCCGCAACAAAACGCATGCGTCGTGCGGCCCTATCTTTAACATTGGCGCCGCATGGGGCCGCATGTGCATGCGTTGTGTTGCGTTTTACGCTGCATGCGGCGTTAGGGCGCACCTGTCTGGGCGCGGCAAACGCAACATGTTGGATTTTTTGTGCGGCGCCGACCTTTTAAAAAACGCATGCGTCGTGCGGCCCTATCTTTAACATTGGCGCCGCATGGGGCCGCATGTGCATGCGTTTTGCTGCGTTTTTGTTTGCGTTGTGCGTTGCGGTGACGACGCTGCGGCGCACAACGCAAATGTGAACTTAGACTTAGAGGGTCGACGAGGCAGCAGGTACCTGCATGCTGGGTCCAGAACTAGAGAGGTTGCATCCACTGTTCCCGGGGGGAAGCCTGAGTGAGGCGGACCTCCCCCTGTTGCCTGGGGGAAGCTTGAGAGAGAAGGGGCTTCCTGCTATGAGAGACGTCGGAAGAAAAGAGGCAAAAAGAGTTCGAAGCAGGGCAGTGTGGGGCCAGCACAGAGCAGTGAGGGGCGGGCTCTGCTTCCCCCTCCAGAGAGTGCTGCAGCAGGCCTGAAGGATGGGGACTGCTGCAGTGAGGGGGGTAATGTGCACAGCAGCAATCTGGAGAGCGAGAGCCATGCAGAGCCGAGCAGTAAAGAGCCGAGTCGTGCGGAGCCGTGCAGAGCAGAGCTGTGCAAAGCAGAGCTGGGTGGAGCCGTGTACATAGAGCAGAGCCGAGTCGGGTGTTGCCGCAGCCACAGAGAGTAGTACTCCAGCCGGGAGCACCAGCGCCAAGCAGATCAGCCTCGCCCGCCACTAACAGCAGGGACCAGGGAGAGCGGGACGTGTGGCGTCTATCCAGTGACCACCATAGAGAACTAGATGCCATACACTATGTGACTGTGAGTACCGCACATGCGCTGCCCCAAGAGAGACCACACACGGGACTAACACTTGTGCCCTGACGTGGGCAGAGATTAGTTGTCCTGACCCTTGTTACCTGACTACCCCAGTTAAGATAGTTAAGGAGCCACATTGGGCTCGCGCAGGACTGTGGCCGATGCTTTTGTTAGCCACATCAGTATATGAATAAGGGCCAGTGGAAAGAACCGGAGTCTGACCACTGCAGCCAGAAGACGGACCAACGACTACAGTACCATCCTGGAAAAAACACTGTACCCGCCGTTGTCGGTGCTGTTGAGTTCACAGCAGGAGCTGCAGTGTAAGGACTTTCTGATATGCTTGCTACCGAAGTGTCATTATTTGTACCATTGTAATTCACTTTGCCATTCATACTGTTTAACTCTTTACCTCCCTGCATGACATATTCCCCTGTAAATAAACCTGTTAACTCTTGCTTTGCCTCCGGTCCATCACTGCATCCCACGTTCCTGCTATTTCCACACATTCTTGACTGGCCCAGCCAGAGCCCTGACCTAACCCCAATTGAGCATCTCTGGAGAGACCTGAAAATAGCTGTCCACCAACGTTCACCATCCAACCTGACGGAACTGGAGAGGATCTGCAAGGAAGAATGGCAGAGGATCCCCAAATCCAGGTGTGTAAAACTTGTTGCATCATTCCCAAGAAGACTCATGGCTGTACTAGCTCAAAAGGGTGCTTCTACTCAATACCAAGCAAAGGGTCTGAATACTTATCTAGTGATGTGCGAGTGTGCTCGTTACTTGAGTTTTCCGAGCATGCTCGTTTTTCTCCTAGTATTTTGGGCATGCTCGTGTATAATGTTTGTGTCCCTGCAGCTGCATGATTTGCAGCTGTTAGACAACCTGAACACATGCAGGGATTGCCTGTTTGTTAGGGAATCCTCACATGTATTCAAGCTGTCTAGCAGCCACAAGTCATGCAGCTGCAGGACACAAACATAATCTACGAGCATGCCCAAAATACTAGGAGAAAAACGAGCATGCTCATCAGCACACTCGCTCATCACTATTTCAGTTTTCCTTTTTTAATAAATTCGCAAAAATTAAATTTCTGCTTTTTTCAGTCAAAATGGGTTGCAGAGTGTTCATTAAAGAGAAAAAAATGAACTTTTTTGAATTTACCAAATGGCTGCAATGAAACAAAGAGTAAAAAATTTAAAGGGGTATGAATACTTTCCATACCCACTGTATACAAGGATGGGTGATATATATGCCATGGTGGGGCAAGGATAAGGGACATATATACCATGATAGTGCCCAGGATTAAGGATATATCAACCAGGATAATCGGAAAGAATTGCACAATACATTTTGTGGTTAATTTTCTCCTATTATCCTTGTAAAAATGAAACATTTGCACCTAAAGCAATGTAATGTGGCATGGGGTGGTAGCCATCATAACAGTACTTGCGTCTTCAAGGAGGAACATGGACACTATGTCCATCTCCTTACAACCCCACTGGCAAACCCATAGTGATGTTCTACAGTACTTTGCATTATCGTTTTGTGTCCATTAAGTGTCTCTATCTTTGACTAGCATTGTATACACTATACATTGAATGTATTAGACCACACCCTATTGCTTTACAGGCTTTTCACTTCTAGCAAAATTATTCATTGTGAAAGTAGGTTCTCAACACCGATTTCTCCACATCTGAGAAAAATGGTCCTATTATGCTGATCAGGCTTTGATCTGGGTTTGATCAGAGTGTCACCATTTTTTCTTGGGAGTTGAGAGAGAAAAAAAAAGTTCCTCCACCTTCTCCATTCTGTCAGTCCATGAAAATGGACCCCAAAGATGATTGTCTATTTTGATACGACACTTGGATCTAAATAAGACATGTCTCCAATTTTGTCCATGGACCACAAAGTCTGAGAAAAAGTTGGACATGTGCACAGACCATAGATCAGGGGTGGGGAAACTCAGGCCCCAGGGCCTCGATGACCTTTTATCAGGCCCCCGAGCAGATTCTCAGGGACCACATTCTTGGGCAAGGAGCTGTATTTTGATTGCCACAAGCTCATTAATTTCTTCTTGCTCTGTTAGCACACACACACACAGTGTTCACTACTGAACACTGAAGGGCATGCAATGAAAGATTACATCCTGAAACCAGTGCCAGAGTCACGATGTACGTTGTGGGTGGAGATTGTACGGCCCCCGAAGGATGGTATACGGCTATATGCCCACATTGCGGATTAGGCATAGGAATTTTTGGTGCGGATTCTGCATCTCTTGGCAGAAAACGCAGCTGCGGATTTGACACTTTTTTGTGCGGATTTTTTCCGGATTTGTGTGATGTGTTTTTTACCCCTGCCGATTTCTATAATGGAATGAGTACAAAAACGCTGCAGAACCGCAAAAAAGAAGTGACATGCTACTTCTTTTAATACGCAACGCTTCCGCACGGAATTATCCGCACCATTAGCACAGCAATTTTTTTTTTACCATTGATTTACATTGTACTGTAAATCACTTGTGGATCTGCAGCGTTTCTGTACGGCAAAAAACGCTGCGGATCCGCAGGAAATCCACAACGTGTGCACATACCCTTAATATCCAAATGGCCCTTTGCAGAAAAAAGATTCCCCACCCCTGCCATAGATCATCACAGGTATGAATGCTATCGGTGAAAACCACAGATAGAACTTGTACAAGAAAATCAGTTGTGTGCATGAGCCCTCAGGGTATTTGAATTTCCTGCATCATGGCATAGAGCATGTTGCAATATCTATATCAGTAACAAAGGGATTCACTATTATTGGTATTTTATTGTGTCACACTATGACAGGTGGGGTTCTCATATCAACCTAAATTTACTGCTAGCATAAAGGCCAATGTGTTACAAAAAACAGTTTTAGGGTATGTGCACAAGTTGCGGATTTGCCTTAGGACTTTCTGCTGCAGATTCTTCCCTCCCTTGCTAGAAAACACAGGTGCGGTTTTGTTCTGTTTTTGCTGCGTTTTTTGCTGCGTTTTTTCCATGCGGATTTGTATGCATTGTTGAAAGCTAAATAAAGATCTATTATTGACAAAAAAAAAGATTTGTGATGTAATTTCTTGTCCAACCTCCTCTTTTACATTTGTCCAACCCACACTCCATTACACACAGATAGGCTATGTTCACACGCTGTTCACATTTTGCAGCGAATCTGCAGCAGCAGGTCCGCAGCAGTTTCCCATGCGTTTACAGTACAATGTAAACCTATGGGAAACGCAATCCGTAGTGCACATGCTGCGGAAAAACGCGCGGAAACGCAGCGGTTTACATTCAGCAGCATGTCAATTCTTTGTGCGGAATCCTTGAGACCTCTATGGTTACTGATGACCGGTGGCTGTGAGCGCCACCCTGTGGTCGGCGCTCACAGCACACCTCCATTTCTGCTACATAGCAGCGATCAGCAGATTGCTGCTATGTAGCAGAGCCGATCGCGTTGTGCCTGCTTCTAGCCTCCCATGGAGGCTATTGAAGCATGGCAAAAGTAAAAAAAAAAGTTGAAAAAAATGTTAAAAAAATAAAAAAAATATAAAAGTTTAAATCACCCCCCTTTTGCCCCAATCAAAATAAATCAATAAAAAAAATATAAAATCTACGCATATTTGGTATCGCCGCACTCAGAATCGCCCGATCTATCAACTAAGCATTAACCTGATTGCTAAACAGCGTAGCGGGAAAAAAATTCAAAACGCCAGAATTACGTTTTTTTGGTCGCCGCGACATTGCATTAAAATGCAATAACGGGCGATCAAAAGAACGTATCTGCACCGAAATGCTATCATTAAAAACGTCATCTCGGCACGCAAAAAATAAGCCCTCAACCGACCCCAGATCACGAAAAATGGAGACGCTACGGGTATCGGAAAATGGCGCAATTTTTTTTTTTTTTTTTTTTGCAAAGTTTGGAATTTTTTTTCACTACTTAGATAAAAAATAACCTAGTCATGTTAGGTGTCTATGAACTCGTACTGACCTGGAGAATCATAATGTCAGGTCAGTTTTAGCAGTTACTGAACCTAGCAAAAAAGCCAAACAAAAAACAAGTGTGGGATTGCACTTTTTTTGCAATTTCACCGCACTTGGAATTTTTTTCCCGTTTTCTAGTACACGACATGCTAAAACCAATGATGTCGTTCAAAAGTACAACTCGTCCCACAAAAAATAAGCCATCACATGGCCATATTGACGGAAAAATAAAAAAGTTATCGCTCTGGGAAGAGGGGAGTGAAAAACGAACACGGAAAAACGAAAAATCCCAAGGTCATGAAGGGGTTATTATTATTATTATTATATTATTATGCTAAAACTAACCAGCCATTATGATTCTCCAGGTCATTATGAGTTCATAGATATCAAACATGTATAGGTTCTCTTTAAGTGGTAAAAAAAAATTCCAAAATTTGCTAAAAATAAAAAAAAAATTGCGCCATTTTCCGATATTCATAGCTAGGGTTCCGCGAAACCAGACCAGATCCCACTGTGGGATCGACCATGAGGTCGGCGATCTGCGCGCCAAAGTCACGTTTCGTATGACGCTTTAAGCGCCATTTCTCAGCCAATGAAGGAGCACGCAGAGTGTGGGCAGCGTGATGACATAGGTCTCGGTCCCCACCATCTTAGAGAAGGCCATGGCAGTGATTGGCTTGCTTTCTGTGGCATCACAGGGGCTATAAAGGGGCGTGCACGCCGATCTTAGCATAGGGAGAGGTTGCTGCAGCTTCATCAGAAGAAGGGATATAGTTAGGGAGGGAAGATTAACCCTGAAACTGCTTGTGCTGTAGCGATTTCCACTGTCCAACACCAGGGACAATGGAGTTTTTTTTTTTTTTGGTGCATCAGCTCTGTAGCCTATTAGGCTGCTTTCTAAGGCTCCCTGATAGCTGCATTGCTGTTTGTACGCCGCTGTGCAAACCAACTGCTTTTTTAAAAGCAAAAATCCTGTTGCTCCTTTCTGCACAGTTCTCTTGTTTCTTTGTCCACACTTTTGTGTGCAGCAGTCCTTTTTATTGCTGCCATACTTGTCCTTTGATCATTATAGGGAGATTGAAATTGTACTATAGCCCTTGTATTTTTTGATATATCTGCCAGCCACGTTCTGCCATGTACATTGTGTAGCGTAATACACAGGGCCTGTTTTTTTGCTCCATTCTCCCCCCAAAAAAGGCAGTTTTAATTTGCCAAAAAGTTTCTATACGTCAGTTCTGTTGGTGGTATAACTGCCAGCCACGTTCTGCCACTTACATTGTGTAGTGTAATACACTGCGCCTGTTTTTTGCTGCAGTCTCCCCCCAAAAAAGGGAGATTTAAATTGCCCACAAGTTTCTATACGTCAGTTCTGTTTGTCATATACAGGTCCTTCTCAAAAAATTAGCATATAGTGTTAAATTTCATTATTTACCATAATGTAATGATTACAATTAAACTTTCATATATTATAGATTCATTATCCACCAACTGAAATTTGTCAGGTCTTTTATTGTTTTAATACTGATGATTTTGGCATACAACTCCTGATAACCCAAAAAACCTCTCTCAATAAATTAGCATATCAAGAAAAGGTTCTCTAAACGACCTATTACCCTAATCTTCTGAATCAACTAATTAACTCTAAACACATGCAAAAGATACCTGAGGCTTTTATAAACTCCCTGCCTGGTTCATTACTCAAAACCCCCATCATGGGTAAGACTAGCGACCTGACAGATGTCAAGAAGGCCATCATTGACACCCTCAAGCAAGAGGGTAAGACCCAGAAAGAAATTTCTCAACAAATAGGCTGTTCCCAGAGTGCTGTATCAAGGCACCTCAATGGTAAGTCTGTTGGAAGGAAACAATGTGGCAGAAAACGCTGTACAACGAGAAGAGGAGACCGGACCCTGAGGAAGATTGTGGAGAAGGACCGATTCCAGACCTTGGGGAACCTGAGGAAGCAGTGGACTGAGTCTGGTGTGGAAACATCCAGAGCCACCATGCACAGGCGTGTGCAGGAAATGGGCTGCAGGTGCCGCATTCCCCAGGTAAAGCCACTTTTGAGCTACAGAGAAGCAGCACTGGACTGTTGCTAAGTGGTCCCAAGAACTTTTTTCTGATGAAAGCAAATTTTGCATGTCATTCGGAAATCAAGGTGCCAGAGTCTGGAGGAAGACTGGGGAGAAGGAAATGCCAAAATGCCTGAAGTCCAGTGTCAAGTACCCACAGTCAGTGATGGTGTGGGGTGCCATGTCAGCTGCTGGTGTTGGTCCACTGTGTTTCATCAAGGGCAGGGTCAATGCAGCTAGCTATCAGGAGATTTTGGAGCACTTCATGCTTCCATCGGCTGAAATGCTTTATGGAGATGAAGATTTCATTTTTCAGCACGACCTGGCACCTGCTCACAGTGCCAAAACCACTGGTAAATGGTTTACTGACCATGGTATTACTGTGCTCAATTGGCCTGCCAACTCTCCTGACCTGAACCCCATAGAGAATCTGTGGGATATTGTGAAGAGAAAGTTGAGAGACGCAAGACCCAACACTCTGGATGAGCTTAAGGCCGCTATTGAAGCATCCTGGGCCTCCATAACATCTCAGCAGTGTCACAGGCTGATTGCCTCCATGCCACGCCGCATTGAAGCAGTCATTTCTGCCAAAGGATTCCCGACCAAGTATTGAGTGCATAACTGAACATTATTATTTGATGGTTTTTTTATTTGTTATTAAAAAACACTTTTATTTGATTGGATGGGTGAAATATGCTAATTTATTGAGACAGGTTTTTTGGGTTATCAGGAGTTGTAAGACAAAATCATCAGTATTAAAACAATAAAAGACCTGACAAATTTCAGTTGGTGGATAATGAATCTATAATATATTAAAGTTTAATTGTAATCATTACATTATGGTAAATAATGAAATTTAACACTATATGCTAATTTTTTGAGAAGGACCTGTATCTGCCAGCCACGTTCTGCCACTTACATTGTGTAGCGTAATACACTGGGCCTTTTTTTTGCTCCATTCTCCCCCCCAAAACGGGAGATTTAAATTGCCAACAAGTTTCTATACATCAGTTCTGTTGGTCGTATATCTGGCAGCCATGTTCTGCCACTGACATTGTGTAGTGTAATACACTGGGCTTGTTTGTTGCTACATTCTCCCCCCCAAAAAAGGGAGATTTATATTGCCAACAAGTTTCTATATGTCAGTTCTGTTGGTCATATATCTGACAGCCACGTTCTGTCACTGACATTGTGTAGTGTAATACACAGGACCTGTTTTTTTGCTGCAGTCTTCCCGCCAAAAAAAGGGAGATGTCAATTCTCCAAAAGTTAATATACACCTTCTACCTTGTTTAACAGTACCATATAATGGTTATAATTTTGGTAACATTTTCCCAAAAATGAGGAAGTCTGGTGGAAGAGGCCGTGGGCGGTCGTTGCCAGCTGGTACTGATGGTGGTGGATGTAGTGAAGCATCTGATGGTACTGGGAAAAGCAAGATAGCACCAAATGCTCAAAGTGTAAAGGCAGCGTCATCGTCTGGCTACACAAGGCCTTGAAGGCTCCCTTATCTGGGAGTAGGAAAACAGCTTTTAAAGCCGGAGAAGCAGGAACAAGTTTTGGCTTTCCTTGCTGACTCAGCCTCCAGCTCTTTCACCTCCTCTTCAGAAGCTTCGAAATCTAAAACCAGCGAGTCGTCAGTGGATGCTCCATGTCCTGAAAACGTTGCTTCCTTGTGTCCTTCAACCTAAATAAAAGTGAAGGATGCGGCAGGCAACACAACACTTTACTCCATGGAGCTCTTTACACATACCATGCCTGGGTTATAGAGGGAAATTGTTAAAAGCCCATTACAGGAAGAATCGGACATGGAGTGCACAGATGCACCGCCACAGCTTGATTATTGACTCAGATCACAACTTTGCCCTCGCAGTGTACTAAGCCCGAATCTGACCCTGATGAGACTATGGTGCCCAGTCCCGAACGCTATAGCACCTTACACGGTAGATGACCCAGTTGTTGACCCAGATTGGCAACCATTGGGGGAAGAGTGTGCCACAGCCTGGAGCTCAGAAGCGGAGGAGGATGATCTGCAGTAGCCATCTACATCGCAAAAGTTGTCATCTGGCAGGCCCGCATCAGGCCCAAAATGTGTGTCAAAAACCACAACAGGTGTAGGACAGCGTTGCAATCCAGTGGCAGTAGCACAGCGTGCAAAGCCTGAAAAGGTTTTCAATAGTAGGACGAGTGCAGTGTGGCAATTTTTTAACCAAGATCCGAATGATCAGTCCAAAGTTATATGTAAGAAATGCTCCAAGACCTTTAGCAGAGGGAAGAATGTTCAAAATTTAAATACATTGTATATGCGTAGACATCTAACCAGCAGGCACTTGGAAGCATGGACTAACTACCAAACATCCCAGTACTGTTGGTGCACCTTGCACCTGCTCATATTGAAGCTAGTCAGCAACGCAACATTGCTTTCCTAACTGGAAGCCCACCGGTTATGACACCACCAGTAGCAAATGTGGAGGTATTGTCGCAAGGCCAAAACAGTCAGGGAATCACAAGGTTCTTGGTTGGAAACACTGTAGGTAGGCCCACATCAAAATTACCATCTCCAAACCTCTCTCAATCTGTCATGTCCACCACCACCCCCGCTAGTTCCACCATATGCAGCTCTCCAGTCCAGCTCAGCCTAAAAGAGACTCTCGATAGGAAAAGAAAGTACTCTTCCTCTCATCTGCGTACACAGGGTTTGAATGGCTGCATTGCTCGACTAATCTCGTTAGAGATGATGCCCTACCATTTGGTTGAAAGCAAAGCTTTCAAAGCCCTGATGGGTTACGCAGTACCACGCTACGACCTACCCAGTCGACACTTCTTTGCGAGAAAAGCCATCCCAGCACTTCACCAACATGTCAAAGAACGCATTGTCCATGCACTCAGGCAATCGGTCAGTAGAAAGGCGCACCTCACAACAGATGCATGGACCAGGAGGCATGGGCAGGGACGTTACGTGTCCATTCCCGCACACTGGGTTAATGTGGTGGATGCAGGGTCCACAGGGGACAACAATACTGGCACAGTTCTGCCTAGCCCAAGGTCTAGGAAACAGTTGACTGTAGGCGTTTGCTCCTCCTCCTCCAGAAGCGACACAGAGCGCAGTCGCATGACCACTCCATCCGCAGCTGTCAGTCTTGCACCCGTGGTGTCCCATTATGGAACATCTAGTGGGAAGCATCAACAGGCTGTGCTGCAAATGAAGTGTTTTGGCGACAGCAGACACACCACGGAAGTACTGACCGAGTACTTGCAGCAAGAAACTCAGTCATGGCTGGGCAGTGTACATCTTGAGGCAGGCAAGGTAGTCAGTGATAACGGAAGGAATTTTATGGCTGCCATAGCCCTTTCAGAACTGAAACACATACCTTGCCTGGCTCACACATTGAACATGGTGGTGCAGTGCTTCCTCAAGAATTACCCAAATTTACCAGCCCTGCTCCTGAAGGTGCACAGACTTTGCGCGCACATCAGCCGGTCGCCAGTACACTCCAGCCATATGCTTAACCATCAGCGATCGCTGAATCTTCCCCAGCACCGCCTAATAATCGATGTGGCAACAAGGTGGAACTCCACACTGCACATGCTTCAGAGGCTGTGCGAACAGAGGCGTGCTGTCATGTATTTGTGGGAGGATACACATACACGGACAGGCATTTGGATGGCAGACATGGAGTTGTCTGGTGTGCAGTAGTCGAAGCTCCAAGACCTCTGTCAAGTCCTTCAGTGTTTTGAGGAATGCACACGGCTGGTCAGTGCGAATGACGCCATCATAATCATGAGCATCCCGCTAATGCGTCTGCTGATGCAAAGTTTGATGCACATCAAGGAGCAGGCGTCTGCGGCCGAGGCAGAGTATGCCTTGCGTATCCTAAAACGGGACACCCGCATTATCAAAATGATGACCGATGACGATTACTGGTTAGCATGCCTCCTGGATCCACGATACAAAGGCAAATTACAAAGTATCATGCCACATAAGAGCCTTGAGCAAATATTGGCTACCAAACAAACAACTCTTGTAGACCGTTTGGTTCTGGCATTCCCAGCACACAGCGGCGCTGATGGTTCTTACACGAGCTGTAGGGGGCAACATGGCAGAGGTGTTAGAGGTGCACAAAGCCGAAGAGGCGTTGGACAGAGGGGATTTATGACCAGGTTGTGGAGTGATTTCGCAATGACCGCTGACACGACAGGTACTGCTGCATCAATGCAAAGTGACAGGAGACAGCATTTGTCCAGTATGCTTACCAACTGTTTTTCCGCCATTATCGATGTTTTTTCTCACAGGTCATTCCCCTTTGATTACTGGGCATCTAAACTAGACACCTGGCCCGAATTGGCAGAATATGCATTACAGGAGCTTGCTTGCCCAACTGCTAGTGTGCTCTCTGAAAGAGTCTTCAGCGCTGCTGGTTCAATACTGAGCGAAAAGAGGACACGTCTGGCTACCCGAAATGTTGATGATCTTACCTTCATTAATATGAACCAATCATGGATTTTGAATTATTTTGCCCCACCTTCACCTGCAGACACGTAGCTTGCCTGAAAAATTGCTTGTATTTGGCCTCCTCTTACTGACTGCTCCAATTCCGCCACTTGCAGGTGCCGAATGTCCACCATAGGCCATTTTTATACCTCCCTAAATGGGCTGACTCCTTCCACAGGTCCGCGGTCACAACTTGGCGCAAGCACCCGTGCGAGTGTCGTTTGCCTGGACAGGTGTGTGTGCCCACTCTTGGGCGACGGCACTGGCACAGGGTCCCACATAGTACAATGAAGTGTCTCTGATGGTGGTGGTGCACAACCAACGTCAGACATACCGTCGTAATATGAGGTGCACTGTGCCAGTACCGCCGCCCACGAGAGAGTGTTCCCCCAGCTCGAACTGTGCCCTACCACTTGCAAAACTTACCTGCCCCACCACTATGTAGTCTGTGCTATTAAATCCTTAAATGGCACTGCTATTACAAATTTGTTGCAATGATATATGATAGTTAAATATAGAGGGGCCCTTGCTTCCTTTTTGACCCCTTAATGCTTTGCGCCAACTACCACTGTCTGCAACTCTGCAGAGGAGCCCACCCCTGTACCTCGCTGTGCCACCAGTTTATTTATGACCAATTCATTGGCTGACATTTAGCCAACTTTAGTATTTTGGCCTACTAACTGTGTCAGCCACTTATAACAGTTGTCCTCCGCTGAACAAAGCTATGCCACCTGAGTAATCCTGTTACCAATTGTGAACTGCATTTAGCCACCTTTTTATTTTAGGCCTCTGTCTGTCTGTCTGCGCCACACATTACAACTCTCCCCCCCTGAAACAAGCTAGGCCATCTGAGTAATCCTGTTACCAATTGTGAACTGCATTTAGCCAGCTTTTTTTATTTTAGGCCTCTGTCTGACCGTCTGTCTGTCCCTCTGTCTGCGCCATACATTACAACTCTTCCCCTCTGAAACAAGCTAGGCTGCCTGGTTAGTCCTGCTTGCAGTTATGAACTGCATTTTGCCACCTTTTCTTATTTTATGCTTCTGTCTGTCTGTCTGTCTGTCTGCGCCACACATTACAACTTCCCCCCCCCAAAACAAGCTAGGACGCCAGGTTAGTCCTGGTAGCAGTTATGAACTGCATTTGGCCATCTTTTTTATTTTAGGCCTCTGTCTGTCTGTCTCTCTGCGCCACACATTACAACTCTCCCCCTCTGACACAAGCTAGGCCACCTGGTTTGTCCTGCTAGCAGTTATGAACTGCATTTTGCCACCTTTTTTTATTTTAGGCCTCTGTCTGTCTGTCTGCGCCACACATTGCAACTCTCCCCCCCTGAAACAAGCTAGGCCACCTGGTTAGTCCTGGTTGCAGTTTAGAACTGCATTTTTCCATCTTTTTTATTTTAGGCCTCTGTCTGTCTGTCTGTCTGTCTGCGCCACACATTACAACTCTCCCCCCCTGAAACAAGCTAGGCCGCCTGGTTAGTCCTGGTAGCAGTTTAGAACTGCATTTTGCCACCTTTTTTTATTTTAGGCCTCTGTCTGTCTGTCTGTCTGTCTGACTGCGCCACACATTACAACTCTCCCCCCCTGAAACAAGCTAGGCCGCCTGGTTAGTCCTGGTAGCAGTTATGAACTGCATTTGGCCACCTTTTTTATTTTAGGCCTCTGTCTGTCTGTCTGTCTGCACCACACATTACAACTCTCCCCCTCTGAAGCAAGCTAGGCCACCTGGTTTGTCCTGCTAGCAGTTATGAACTGCATTTTGCCTTTTTTTATTTTAGGCCTCTGTCTGTCTGTCTGTCTGCGCCACAAATTGCAACTCTCCCCCCCCTGAAACAAGCTAGGCCACCTGGTTAGTCCTGGTTGCAGTTTAGAACTGCATTTTTCCATCTTTTTTATTTTAGGCCTCTGTCTATCTGTCTGTCTGTCTGTCTGCGCCACACATTACAACACTCCCCCCCTGAAACAAGCTAGGCCGCCTGGTTAGTCCTGATAGCAGTTATGAACTGCATTTTGCTACTTTTTTTTATTTTAGGCCTCTGTCTGTCTGTCTGTCTGTGCCACACATTACAACTCTCCCCCTCTGAAACAAGCTAGGCCGCCTGGTGAGTCCTGGTAGCAGTTATGAACTGCATTTTGCCACCTTTTTTTTATTTTAGGCCTCTGTCTGTCTGTCTGTCAGCGCCACACATTACAACTGTCCTCCACTTTACAAAGCTATGCTGCCTGTGTACTACTCAAACTAATTTTGAACAGACACTTGCCTTCTTTTTTTATTTTAGGCCCCTGTCTGTCTGTCTGTCAGCGCCACACTTTACAACTGTCCTCCGCTTTACAAAGCTATGCCGCCTGTGTACTACTCAAACTAATTTTGAACAGACATTTGCCTACTTTTTTTTTTTTTAGGCCTGTCTTTCTGTTTGTGCCAAATATTACAATTGTCCTCCGCTTTACAAAGCTATGCCACCTGTGTACTACTCAAACTAATTTTGAACAGACATTTGCCTACTTTTTTATTTTAGGCCCCTGTCTGTCTGTGCTACACATTACAACTCTCCCCCCCTGAAACAAGCTAGGCCGCCTGGTTAGTCCTGGTAGCAGTTATGAACTGCATTTTGCCACCTTTTTTTATTTTAGGCCTCTGTCTGTCTGTCTGTCAACGCCACACATTACAACTGTCCTCCGCTTTACAAAGCTATGCCGCCTGTGTACTACTCAAACTAATTTTAAACAGACATTAGCCTACTTTTTTCATTTTAGGCCTCTGTCTGTCTGTCTGTCTGTCAGCGCCACACATTACAACTGTCCTCCGCTTTAAAAAGCTATGCCGCCTGTGTACTACTCAAACTAATTTTGAACAGACATTTGCCTACTTATTTTATTTTAGGCCTCTGTCTGTCTGTCTGTCCGTGCCACACATTACAACTGTCCCCCCCTGAAACAAGCTAGGCCGCCTGTGTACTACTCAAACTAATTTTGAACAGACATTAGCCTACTTTTTTATTTTAGGACTCTGTCTGTCTGTCCGCGCCACACATTACAACTGTCCTCCGCTTTACAAAGCTATGCCGCCTGTGTACTACTCAAACTAATTTTGAACAGACATTTGTCTACTTCTTTATTTTAGGCCTCTGTCTGTCTGTCAGCGCCACACATTACAACTGTCCTCCGCTTTGCAATGCTATGCCGCCTGTGTACTACTCAAACAAATTTTGAACAGACATTAGCCTACTTTTTTTATTTTAGGCCTCTGTCTGTCTGTCTGTCAGTGCCACACATTACAACTGTCCTCCGCTTTACAAAGCTATGCCGCCTGTATACTACTCAAACTAATTTTGAACAGACATTAGCCTACATTTTTTATTTTAGGCCTCTGTTTGTCTGTCTGTCAGCGCCACACATTACAACGGTCCTCCACTTTACAAAGCTGAGCTTCAATTTTCAGGCTTTCGGCCTACATCACATATTACACTGAATTTGGGCTACTGGTTTGGTTGGGCGTAGTAATGGTGTCTACGGCTGCTTGTTGTTCTCCTCCACTTTACAAAGCTGAGCTCCAATCTTCAGGCTTTTGGCCTACATCACATATTTCACTGAATTTGGGCTACTGGTTTGGTTGGGCGTACTAATGGTGTTTTCAGCTGCTTGGTGTTCTCCACTTTACAAAGCTGAGCTTCAATCTTCAGGCTTTCGGCCTACATCACATATTACACTGAATTTGGGCTACTGGTTTGGTTGGGCGTACTAATGGTGTCTGCCGCTGCTTGGTGTTTTCCTCCACTTTACAAAGCTGAGCTTCAATCTTCAGGCTTTCGGCGTACATCACATATTACACTGAATTTGGGCTACTGGTTTGGTTGGGCGTACTAATGTTGTTTTCGGCTGCTTGGTGTTCTCCTCCACTTTACAAAGCTGAGCTTCAATCTTCAGGCTTTCGGCCTACATCACACACTACACTGAATTTGGGCTACTGGTTTGGTTGGGCGAACTAATGGTGTTTTCGGCTGCTGGGTGTTTTCCACTTTACAAAGCTGAGCTTCAATCTTCAGGCTTTCGGCCTACATCACACATTACACTGAATTTAGGCTACTAGTTGGGTTGGGCGTACTAATGGTGTTTTCGGCTGCTTGGTGTTCTCCTCCACTTTACAATGCTGAGCTTCAATCTTCAGGCTTTCGGCCTACATCACATATTACACTGAATTTGTGCTACTGGTTTGGTTGGGCGTACTAATGGTGTCTGCAGCTGCTTGGTGTTCACCTCCACTTTACAAAGCTGAGCTTCAATCTTCAGTCTTTCGGCCTACATCACATATTACACTGAATTTGGGCTACTGGTTGTTAGGAGTCGAGTTTCCTCTGCTGCACAGGGGGAATCTCGATCTGTGTCTGCTGCGTTCTCCCATTCTGCATCGGCCGCAGTGGAGCCTGCTCAGCGGAGACGTCGCTCCCAGCGTCTCGCTGAGACTGGTACTGTGCAAAGGGTTACTACTGCCTCTCCAGGCTCTGCTATTGTACCCTGCACTGATCTGCAGCGAGCAGGCTTTTCTGGGACTAAGTCCTGCTTTGCACACACTGAGCATGCCCAGGGCAAGATCTCTCAGTGGAGATCTAGGGTCACATGCTCAGGTAGTGCAGCAACTGGCATTGGTCCTTCTTGGAAGGTCTTGTAGGTGCTAGGACTAAGTCCTGCTTTGCACACACTGAGCATGCCCAGGGCAAGATCTCTCAATGGAGATCTAGGGTCACATGCTTAGGTACTGCTGAAACTCCATTGGTCCTTCTTTGAAAGGTCCTGAATGTGCTGCAGCTATATAAGCTTTGCATGACCGCACGGCCATGCGCTAGTATACATTTATAAATGTGTGTGTGTTGTGAGTGACAGTCGTTCTTTGAAATCCCCTCCCTATTGGATAACTGTTCGCGGAAGGTGGATGATTGCTATCTAGCACCCGACTTAGCCACCAGCACGTTACACACCATATAGCGTCTTATTGCTGTGACCGCCAGTGCGGCGCCGTGCGCTTTCACAGCGCTTTCCTGACCCAAGCCTGGGTGGTTAGTGGCGTCCGCCAGTGCGGCACCGCATGCACTCTCGTGCATCTTTAATTATTATTTTGGTTACGCTGACACCCCATTAGCGGTGTCGAGCGCAAGTAGTCTAGACGGACTCGGATCTCAAGTCTTGGGACTGAGCTCGGTGACTCCTTGCTTGCGCTCTTGTGTGCGGTACTGCGGCCTTGTGACTTAACAGGGTTCACTTCCTTCACACAGGGTGAAGTTAACCCGTGTGTGTATTCACATTGTACCGCCATATAGTGCCGCCATTTACTTAGCAGCAGGTTCTTTCCTGCACGGTGGATCACGGGTGGCGAACGCACCAATCTTACTTAATAAATATATTCGGTGCGTTCCGCCAACCCTAACACTGGTTTGGTTGGGCGTACTAATGGTGTTTTCGGCTGCTTGGTGTTCTCCTCCACTTTACAAAGCTGAGCTTCAATCTTCAGGTTTTCAGGCCTACATCACATATTACACTGAATTTGGGCTACTGGTTTGGTTGGGCGTACTAATGGTGTCTGCGGCTGCTTGGTGTTCTCTACTTCACAAAGCTGAGCATCAATTTTCAGGCTTTTGGCCTACATCACATATTACACTAAATTTGGGCTACTGGTTTGGTTGGGCGTACTAATGGTGTCTGCGGCTACTTGGTGTTCTCCACATTACAAAGCTGAGCTTCCATCTTCAGGCTTTCGGCCTACATCACATATTACACTGAATTTGGGCTACTGGTTGGGTTGGGCGTACTAACGTTGTCTGCCACTGCTTGGTGTTCTCCTCCACTTTACAAAGCTGAGCTTCAATTTTCAGGCTTTCGGCCTACATCACATGTTACACTGAATTTGGGCCACTGGTTTGGTTGGGCGTACTAATGGTGTTTGCGGCTGCTTGGTGTTCTCCTCCACTTTACAAAGCTGAGCTTCAATTTTCAGGCTTTTGACCTACATCACATATTACACTAAATTTGGGCTACTGGTTTGGTTGGGCGTACTAATGGTGTCTGCGGCTGCTTGGTGTTCTCCACCGCTTTACAAAGCTATGCCGCCTGTGTACTACTCAAACTAATTTTGAACAGACATTAGCCTCCTTTTTTATTTTAGAACTCTATCTGTCAGTTAGCACCAAACATTACAACTGTCCTCCGCTTTACAAAGCTATGCTGCCTGTGCACTAGTCAAACGAATTTTGAACAAACATTAGCCTATTTTTATTATTTTAGGCCTCTGTCTGTCTGTCCGTGCCACACATTACAACTGTCCTCCGCTTTACAAAGCCATGCCGCCAGTGTACTACTCAAACTAATTTTGAAGAGACATTAGCCTACTTTTTTTATTTTAGGCCTCTGTCTGTCTGTCTGTCAGCGCCACACATTACAACTGTCCTCCGCTTTACAAAGCTATGCCGCCTGTGTACTACTCAAACTAATTTTGAACAGACATTAGCCTACTTTTTTTTATTTTAGGCCTCTGTCTGTCTGTCTGTCTGTCAGTGCCACACATTACTACTGTCCTCCACTTTACAAAGCTGAGCTTCAATTTTCAGGCTTTAGGCCTACATCACATATTACACTGAATTTGGGCTACTGGTTTGGTTGGGTGTACTAATGGTGTCTGTGGCTGCTTGGTGTTCTCCTCCACTTTACAAAGCTGAGCTGCATTCTACAGGCTTTCGGCCTACATCACATATTACACTGAATTTGTGCTACTGGTTTGGTTGGGCGTACTAATGGTGTCTGCGGCTGCTTGGCGTTCTCCACTTTACAAAACTGAGCTTCAATCTTCAGGCTTTCGGCCTACATCACATATTACACTGAATTTGGGCTACTGGTTTGGTTGGGCGTACTAATGGTGTCTGCAGCTGCTTGGTGTTTTCCTCCACTTTACAAAGCTGAGCTTCAATCTTCAGGCTTTCACCCTACATCACATATTACACTGAATTTGGGCTGCTGGTTAGGTTAGGCGTACTAATGGTGTTTTCTGCTGCTTGGTGTTCTCCACTTTACAAAGCTGAGCTTCAATATTCAGGCTTTCGGCCTACATCACATATTACACTGAATTTGGGCTACTGGTTTGGTTGGGCGTACTAATGGTGTTTTCGGCTGCTTGGTGTTCTCCTCCACTTTACAATGCTGAGCTTCAATCTTCAGGCTTTCGGCCTACATCACATATTACACTGAATTTGTGCTACTGGTTTGGTTGGGCGTACTAATGGTGTCTGCAGCTGCTTGGTGTTCACCTCCACTTTACATAGCTGAGCTTCAATCTTCAGTCTTTCGGCCTACATCACATATTACACTGAATTTGGGCTACTGGTTGTTAGGAGTCGAGTTTCCTCTGCTGCACAGGGGGGAATCTCGATCTGTGTCTGCTGCGGTCTCCCATTCTGCATCGGCCGCAGTGGAGCCTGCTCAGCGGAGACGTCGCTCCCAGCGTATCGCTGAGACTGGTACTGTGCAAAGGGTTACTACTGCCTCTCCAGGCTCTGCTATTGTACCCTGCACTGATCTGCAGCGAGCAGGCTTTTCTAGGACTAAGTCCTGCTTTGCACACACTGAGCATGCCCAGGGCAAGATCTCTCAGTGGAGATCTAGGGTCACATGCTCAGGTAGTGCAGCAACTGCCATTGGTCCTTCTTGGAAGGTCTTGTAGGTGCTAGGACTAAGTCCTGCTTTGCACACACTGAGCATGCCCAGGGCAAGATCTCTCAATGGAGATCTAGGGTCACATGCTCAGGTACTGCTGCAACTCCATTGGTCCTTCTTTGAAAGGTCCTGAATGTGCTGCAGCTATATAAGCTTTGCATGACCGCACGGCCATGCGCTAGTATACATTTGTAAATGTGTGTGTGTTGTGAGTGAAAGTCGTTCTTTGAAATCCCCTCCCTATTGGATAACTGTTCGCGGAAGGTGGATGATTGCTATCTAGCGCCCGACTTAGCCACCAGCACGTTACACACCATATAGCGTCTTATTGCTGTGACCGCCAGTGCGGCGCCGTGCGCTTTCACAGCACTTTCCTGACCCAAGCCTGGGTCGTTAGTGGCGTCCGCCAGTGCGGCACCGCATGCACTCTCGTGCATCTTTAATTATTATTTTGGTTACGCTGACACCCCATTAGCGGTGTCGAGCGCAAGTAGTCTAGACGGACTCGGATCTCAAGTCTTGGGACTGAGCTCGGTGACTCCTTGCTTGCGCTCTTGTGTGCGGTACTGCGGCCTTGTGACTTAACAGGGTTCGCTTCCTTCACACAGGGTGAAGTTAACCCGTGTGTGTATTCACATTGTACCGCCATATAGTGCCGCCATTTACTTAGCAGCAGGTTCTTTCCTGCACGGTGGATCACGGGTGGCGAACGCACCAATCTTACTTAATAAATATATTCGGTGCGTTCCGCCAACCCTAACACTGGTTTGGTTGGGCGTACTAATGGTGTTTTCGGCTGCTTGGTGTTCTCCTCCACTTTACAAAGCTGAGCTTCAATCTTCAGGTTTTCAGGCCTACATCACATATTACACTGAATTTGGGCTACTGGTTTGGTTGGGCGTACTAATGGTGTCTGCGGCTGCTTGGTGTTCTCTACTTTACAAAGCTGAGCATCAATTATCAGGCTTTTGGCCTACATCACATATTACACTAAATTTGGGCTACTGGTTTGGTTGGGCGTACTAATGGTGTCTGCGGCTTCTTGGTGTTCACCTCCACTTTACAAAGCTGAGCTTCAATCTTCAGTCTTTCGGCCTACATCACATATTACACTGAATTTGGGCTACTGGTTGTTAGGAGTCGAGTTTCCTCTGCTGCACAGGGGGAATCTCGATCTGTGTCTGCTGCGGTCTCCCATTCTGCATCGGCCGCAGTGGAGTCTGCTCAGTGGAGACGTCGCTCCCAGCGTCTCGCTGAGACTGGTACTGTGCAAAGGGTTACTACTGCCTCTCCAGGCTCTGCTATTGTACCCTGCACTGATCTGCAGCGAGCAGGCTTTTCTAGGACTAAGTCCTGCTTTGCACACACTGAGCATGCCCAGGGCAAGATCTCTCAGTGGAGATCTAGGGTCACATGCTCAGGTAGTGCAGCAACTGCCATTGGTCCTTCTTGGAAGGTCTTGTAGGTGCTAGGACTAAGTCCTGCTTTGCACACACTGAGCATGCCCAGGGCAAGATCTCTCAATGGAGATCTAGGGTCACATGCTTAGGTACTGCTGCAACTCCATTGGTCCTTCTTTGAAAGGTCCTGAATGTGCTGCAGCTATATAAGCTTTGCATGACCGCACGGCCATGCGCTAGTATACATTTGTAAATGTGTGTGTGTTGTGAGTGAAAGTCGTTCTTTGAAATCCCCTCCCTATTGGATAACTGTTCGCGGAAGGTGGATGATTGCTATCTAGTGCCCGACTTAGCCACCAGCACGTTACACACCATATAGCGTCTTATTGCTGTGACCGCCAGTGCGGCGCCGTGCGCTTTCACAGCGCTTTCCTGACCCAAGCCTGGGTGGTTAGTGGCGTCCGCCAGTGCGGCACCGCATGCACTCTCGTGCATCTTTAATTATTATTTTGGTTACGCTGACACCCCATTAGCGGTGTCGAGCGCAAGTAGTCTAGACGGACTCGGATCTCAAGTCTTGGGACTGAGCTCGGTGACTCCTTGCTTGCGCTCTTGTGTGCGGTACTGCGGCCTTGTGACTTAACTAAATTTGGGCTACTGGTTTGGTTGGGCGTACTAATGGTGTCTGCGGCTACTTGGTGTTCTCCACATTACAAAGCTGAGCTTCCATCTTCAGGCTTTCGGCCTACATCACATATTACACTGAATTTGGGCTACTGGTTGGGTTGGGCGTACTTACGTTGTCTGCCGCTGCTTGGTGTTCTCCTCCACTTTACAAAGCTGAGCTTCAATTTTCAGGCTTTCGGCCTACATCACATGTTACACTGAATTTGGGCCACTGGTTTGGTTGGGCGTACTAATGGTGTTTGCGGCTGCTTGGTGTTCTCCTCCACTTTACAAAGCTGAGCTTCAATTTTCAGGCTTTTGACCTACATCACATATTACACTAAATTTGGGCTACTGGTTTGGTTGGGCGTACTAATGGTGTCTGCGGCTGCTTGGTGTTCTCCACCGCTTTACAAAGCTATGCCACCTGTGTACTACTCAAACTAATTTTGAACAGACATTAGCCTCCTTTTTTATTTTAGAACTCTATCTGTCAGTTAGCACCAAACATTACAACTGTCCTCCGCTTTACAAAGCTATGCTGCCTGTGCACTAGTCAAACGAATTTTGAACAAACATTAGCCTATTTTTATTATTTTAGGCCTCTGTCTGTCTGTCCGTGCCACACATTACAACTGTCCTCCGCTTTACAAAGCCATGCCGCCAGTGTACTACTCAAACTAATTTTGAAGAGACATTAGCCTACTTTTTTTATTTTAGGCCTCTGTCTGTCTGTCTGTCAGCGCCACACATTACAACTGTCCTCCGCTTTACAAAGCTATGCCGCCTGTGTACTACTCAAACTAATTTTGAACAGACATTAGCCTACTTTTTTTTATTTTAGGCCTCTGTCTGTCTGTCTGTCAGTGCCACACATTACTACTGTCCTCCACTTTACAAAGCTGAGCTTCAATTTTCAGGCTTTAGGCCTACATCACATATTACACTGAATTTGGGCTACTGGTTTGGTTGGGTGTACTAATGGTGTCTGTGGCTGCTTGGTGTTCTCCTCCACTTTACAAAGCTGAGCTGCATTCTACAGGCTTTCGGCCTACATCACATATTACACTGAATTTGTGCTACTGGTTTGGTTGGGCGTACTAATGGTGTCTGCGGCTGCTTGGCGTTCTCCACTTTACAAAACTGAGCTTCAATCTTCAGGCTTTCGGCCTACATCACATATTACACTGAATTTGGGCTACTGGTTTGGTTGGGCGTACTAATGGTGTCTGCAGCTGCTTGGTGTTTTCCTCCACTTTACAAAGCTGAGCTTCAATCTTCAGGCTTTCACCCTACATCACATATTACACTGAATTTGGGCTGCTGGTTAGGTTAGGCGTACTAATGGTGTTTTCTGCTGCTTGGTGTTCTCCACTTTACAAAGCTGAGCTTCAATATTCAGGCTTTCGGCCTACATCACATATTACACTGAATTTGGGCTACTGGTTTGGTTGGGCGTACTAATGGTGTTTTCGGCTGCTTGGTGTTCTCCTCCACTTTACAATGCTGAGCTTCAATCTTCAGGCTTTCGGCCTACATCACATATTACACTGAATTTGTGCTACTGGTTTGGTTGGGCGTACTAATGGTGTCTGCAGCTGCTTGGTGTTCACCTCCACTTTACAAAGCTGAGCTTCAATCTTCAGTCTTTCGGCCTACATCACATATTACACTGAATTTGGGCTACTGGTTGTTAGGAGTCGAGTTTCCTCTGCTGCACAGGGGGGAATCTCGATCTGTGTCTGCTGCGGTCTCCCATTCTGCATCGGCCGCAGTGGAGCCTGCTCAGCGGAGACGTCGCTCCCAGCGTCTCGCTGAGACTGGTACTGTGCAAAGGGTTACTACTGCCTCTCCAGGCTCTGCTATTGTACCCTGCACTGATCTGCAGCGAGCAGGCTTTTCTGGGACTAAGTCCTGCTTTGCACACACTGAGCATGCCCAGGGCAAGATCTCTCAGTGGAGATCTAGGGTCACATGCTCAGGTAGTGCAGCAACTGCCATTGGTCCTTCTTGGAAGGTCTTGTAGGTGCTAGGACTAAGTCCTGCTTTGCACACACTGAGCATGCCCAGGGCAAGATCTCTCAATGGAGATCTAGGGTCACATGCTCAGGTACTGCTGCAACTCCATTGGTCCTTCTTTGAAAGGTCCTGAATGTGCTGCAGCTATATAAGCTTTGCATGACCGCACGGCCATGCGCTAGTATACATTTGTAAATGTGTGTGTGTTGTGAGTGAAAGTCGTTCTTTGAAATCCCCTCCCTATTGGATAACTGTTCGCGGAAGGTGGATGATTGCTATCTAGCGCCCGACTTAGCCACCAGCACGTTACACACCATATAGCGTCTTATTGCTGTGACCGCCAGTGCGGCGCCGTGCGCTTTCACAGCACTTTCCTGACCCAAGCCTGGGTCGTTAGTGGCGTCCGCCAGTGCGGCACCGCATGCACTCTCGTGCATCTTTAATTATTATTTTGGTTACGCTGACACCCCATTAGCGGTGTCGAGCGCAAGTAGTCTAGACGGACTCGGATCTCAAGTCTTGGGACTGAGCTCGGTGACTCCTTGCTTGCGCTCTTGTGTGCGGTACTGCGGCCTTGTGACTTAACAGGGTTCGCTTCCTTCACACAGGGTGAAGTTAACCCGTGTGTGTATTCACATTGTACCGCCATATAGTGCCGCCATTTACTTAGCAGCAGGTTCTTTCCTGCACGGTGGATCACGGGTGGCGAACGCACCAATCTTACTTAATAAATATATTCGGTGCGTTCCGCCAACCCTAACACTGGTTTGGTTGGGCGTACTAATGGTGTTTTCGGCTGCTTGGTGTTCTCCTCCACTTTACAAAGCTGAGCTTCAATCTTCAGGTTTTCAGGCCTACATCACATATTACACTGAATTTGGGCTACTGGTTTGGTTGGGCGTACTAATGGTGTCTGCGGCTGCTTGGTGTTCTCTACTTTACAAAGCTGAGCATCAATTATCAGGCTTTTGGCCTACATCACATATTACACTAAATTTGGGCTACTGGTTTGGTTGGGCGTACTAATGGTGTCTGCGGCTTCTTGGTGTTCACCTCCACTTTACAAAGCTGAGCTTCAATCTTCAGTCTTTCGGCCTACATCACATATTACACTGAATTTGGGCTACTGGTTGTTAGGAGTCGAGTTTCCTCTGCTGCACAGGGGGAATCTCGATCTGTGTCTGCTGCGGTCTCCCATTCTGCATCGGCCGCAGTGGAGTCTGCTCAGTGGAGACGTCGCTCCCAGCGTCTCGCTGAGACTGGTACTGTGCAAAGGGTTACTACTGCCTCTCCAGGCTCTGCTATTGTACCCTGCACTGATCTGCAGCGAGCAGGCTTTTCTGGGACTAAGTCCTGCTTTGCACACACTGAGCATGCCCAGGGCAAGATCTCTCAGTGGAGATCTAGGGTCACATGCTCAGGTAGTGCAGCAACTGCCATTGGTCCTTCTTGGAAGGTCTTGTAGGTGCTAGGACTAAGTCCTGCTTTGCACACACTGAGCATGCCCAGGGCAAGATCTCTCAATGGAGATCTAGGGTCACATGCTTAGGTACTGCTGCAACTCCATTGGTCCTTCTTTGAAAGGTCCTGAATGTGCTGCAGCTATATAAGCTTTGCATGACCGCACGGCCATGCGCTAGTATACATTTGTAAATGTGTGTGTGTTGTGAGTGAAAGTCGTTCTTTGAAATCCCCTCCCTATTGGATAACTGTTCGCGGAAGGTGGATGATTGCTATCTAGTGCCCGACTTAGCCACCAGCACGTTACACACCATATAGCGTCTTATTGCTGTGACCGCCAGTGCGGCGCCGTGCGCTTTCACAGCGCTTTCCTGACCCAAGCCTGGGTGGTTAGTGGCGTCCGCCAGTGCGGCACCGCATGCACTCTCGTGCATCTTTAATTATTATTTTGGTTACGCTGACACCCCATTAGCGGTGTCGAGCGCAAGTAGTCTAGACGGACTCGGATCTCAAGTCTTGGGACTGAGCTCGGTGACTCCTTGCTTGCGCTCTTGTGTGCGGTACTGCGGCCTTGTGAGTTAACAGGGTTCGCTTCCTTCACACAGGGTGAAGTTAACCCGTGTGTGTATTCACATTGTACCGCCATATAGTGCCGCCATTTACTTAGCAGCAGGTTCTTTCCTGCACGGTGGATCACGGGTGGCGAACGCACCAATCTTACTTAATAAATATATTCGGTGCGTTCCGCCAACCCTAACACCGGTTTGGTTGGGCGTACTAATGGTGTTTTCGGCTGCTTGGTGTTCTCCTCCACTTTACAAAGCTGAGCTTCAATCTTCAGGTTTTCAGGCCTACATCACATATTACACTGAATTTGGGCTACTGGTTTGGTTGGGCGTACTAATGGTGTCTGCGGCTGCTTGGTGTTCTCTACTTTACAAAGCTGAGCATCAATTTTCAGGCTTTTGGCCTACATCACATATTACACTAAATTTGGGCTACTGGTTTGGTTGGGCGTACTAATGGTGTCTGCGGCTACTTGGTGTTCTCCACATTACAAAGCTGAGCTTCCATCTTCAGGCTTTCGGCCTACATCACATATTACACTGAATTTGGGCTACTGGTTGGGTTGGGCGTACTTACGTTGTCTGCCGCTGCTTGGTGTTCTCCTCCACTTTACAAAGCTGAGCTTCAATTTTCAGGCTTTCGGCCTACATCACATGTTACACTGAATTTGGGCCACTGGTTTGGTTGGGCGTACTAATGGTGTTTGCGGCTGCTTGGTGTTCTCCTCCACTTTACAAAGCTGAGCTTCAATTTTCAGGCTTTTGACCTACATCACATATTACACTAAATTTGGGCTACTGGTTTGGTTGGGCGTACTAATGGTGTCTGCGGCTGCTTGGTGTTCTCCACCGCTTTACAAAGCTATGCCACCTGTGTACTACTCAAACTAATTTTGAACAGACATTAGCCTCCTTTTTTATTTTAGAACTCTATCTGTCAGTTAGCACCAAACATTACAACTGTCCTCCGCTTTACAAAGCTATGCTGCCTGTGCACTAGTCAAACGAATTTTGAACAAACATTAGCCTATTTTTATTATTTTAGGCCTCTGTCTGTCTGTCCGTGCCACACATTACAACTGTCCTCCGCTTTACAAAGCCATGCCGCCAGTGTACTACTCAAACTAATTTTGAAGAGACATTAGCCTACTTTTTTTATTTTAGGCCTCTGTCTGTCTGTCTGTCAGCGCCACACATTACAACTGTCCTCCGCTTTACAAAGCTATGCCGCCTGTGTACTACTCAAACTAATTTTGAACAGACATTAGCCTACTTTTTTTTATTTTAGGCCTCTGTCTGTCTGTCTGTCAGTGCCACACATTACTACTGTCCTCCACTTTACAAAGCTGAGCTTCAATTTTCAGGCTTTAGGCCTACATCACATATTACACTGAATTTGGGCTGCTGGTTTGGTTGGGTGTACTAATGGTGTCTGTGGCTGCTTGGTGTTCTCCTCCACTTTACAAAGCTGAGCTGCATTCTACAGGCTTTCGGCCTACATCACATATTACACTGAATTTGTGCTACTGGTTTGGTTGGGCGTACTAATGGTGTCTGCGGCTGCTTAGCGTTCTCCACTTTACAAAACTGAGCTTCAATCTTCAGGCTTTCGGCCTACATCACATATTACACTGAATTTGGGCTACTGGTTTGGTTGGGCGTACTAATGGTGTCTGCAGCTGCTTGGTGTTTTCCTCCACTTTACAAAGCTGAGCTTCAATCTTCAGGCTTTCACCCTACATCACATATTACACTGAATTTGGGCTGCTGGTTAGGTTAGGCGTACTAATGGTGTTTTCGGCTGCTTGGTGTTCTCCACTTTACAAAGCTGAGCTTCAATATTCAGGCTTTCGGCCTACATCACATATTACACTGAATTTGGGCTACTGGTTTGGTTGGGCGTACTAATGGTGTTTTCGGCTGCTTGGTGTTCTCCTCCACTTTACAAAGCTGAGCTTCAATTTTCAGGCTTTCGGCCTACATCAAATATTACACTAAATTTTGGCTACTGGTTTGGTTGGGCGTACTAATGGTGTCTGCGACTGCTTGGTGTTATCCTCCACTTTATAAAGCTGAGCTTCAATCTTCTGGCTTTCGGGCTATATCAGATATTACACTGCATTTGGGCTACTGGTTTGGTTGGGCGTACTAACGGTGTCTACCGCTGCTTGTTGTTCTCCTCCACTGAACAAAGCTGTGCCGCCTGTTTACTCCTGTTACCAATTTTGAACTTCATTTGGCCCACTTTATTACTTGGGCTTACTAACTGTGTCTGCCACTCATTACAGTTTTTCGCCTCTGAACAAAGCTATGCCGCCTGTTTAGTCATGTTACCAATTTTTAACTGCATTTAGCCTACTTTATTCTTTGGGACTATATCTATGTTTCCTCCTCATCCTGCCCATTGGCCAGCCACTGCTACATGAGTCTGCAGGTACATTGACCCAGACCCTTACATTCCCCTTGCGCTCTACACAGCCAGAATCTGACCCTGCTGAAAGTCAGGTTCCCTTTCCCGCATACTATACCACCTTACACGGGGACAAAGAGGAAGGTGCAGATGAAAGTGCAGGTTCCTTCATCAGGTGGGGGGGCATACTCATTGGCGACGTCACTGGCACAGGGCCCCTCATAGTACGCAAAAGTCTCTGCCAGTGGGAGGCGCCCCCGCCGTCAAACACACCGCCGTACTTTGAGGGGCCCTGTGCCAGTGCCAATGCGAATGAGTGGGCCCCCCCTTGCTTGCTCGGGATCACAGCACTTGCAAAGTTTAAATACTTACCTCTCCCTGATCCACCGCCGTGATGTAGTCCGCGTTTCCAGGGCCCACTAAAATCTTGAGCCAGCCCTACCCCCCCCACAACGTTAGCCAAATTACCCCGTTTTCAATGCCTAACTATTATTAAAAAGTAAATTAAGATTGACAAGCTTAAGAAATAAGAATTGATGTTTTTGGCATAAAAATGGGCACTGTAGGTGTTTTCCTGTCCTCCACTCACTGCCGACTTTGATTCCCCATTGACTTGCATTGGGTTTCGTGTTTCGGTCGATCCCCGACTTTTGGCAATAATCGGCCGATTTCACCCAACCCGACTTTTGACAAAGTCGGGTTTCGCGAAACCCGACTCGATCCTAAAAAAGTCACTCAACTCTACATCTGACTATACCTGATTGTAGTATACAAAAAAAGGTTGCACTCTATCGTGCCAAAACACGTCAAATATGAAATACATGAAATATGAATTGCAAACTTGCTTTTTGAACATTAGGAAAATGTTTTTTGAGTCGCTTAGCACAGAATTTGGCCAATTAGTGTGAGCCCATCAACCATCGTCAAGGTGGTCTCATTAAAAAACTGATGGGTACCTGACCTCCCTATCCAAATGTGAACACTTACCGAAGGCTAATGTCTGCATGCTTGGGTGAATATGGACACCTCTCTCAGCAAAGCCTACATATGAGTTGGCCGGAACCAAGTGTGAATAGATGTAATTAAAAACCAGATGGTGAAGGGAGGAGTGCGCAGTCAATAAGCTAACATAGAAATGACAGAAAAAAGACTGGCACATCCAAACTAGTGTGAATAGGTGCATACCAGGAGCAGCTACCTTCATATATAATATACAAAAAAAGGTTGCACTCTATCGTGCCAAAACACGTCAAATATGAAATACATGAAATATGAATTGCAAACTTGCTTTTTGAACATTAGGAAAAATTTTTTTTATACCTGATTGTAGGTTCAGGAACAACAGCCACAGATCAGTCTGGTTTGTCTGTGGTTAAGTGAACTTTTCCAATAACTGCGTTGGTCACGGCACAGCTGATGTTATGGGACACATGCTCGTGTAAGGTGGGGATGGCAGATTGGGAAAAATATTGGCGGCTGAGGACCGAGTACCAAGGGATGGCCGCTGCCATAAGGTTGCAGAAAGATTCCGTCTCCACAAGCCTAAATGGCAACAGTTCCAGGACAAGCAGTCTGGAAATGTTGCTGTTTAGTATTGTGGCCTGTGGGTGGTTGTGTATTTAAGCTTGCTTTTCAAGGACTGTGGTAGGGACAACTGAATGCTACACTGGGACAAGGATGAGGACGTGGTTGTTGATGGTGGTTGCAAGCGTGAAATGACAGATGCAGGGTAGGAGGCATTTTCACTTTTGGCATGGACAGGGGGTTCGCGTGCACATAGAACAGGGAAAGAAAGAAGTGATGTCAACTGCAGACACTGTTTCTAGACCATGGCATTGAGCCCAACTAGTCAGGTGCTTTCCTGTCATGTGCCTGAACATGCTGGTGATGGTCAGGCTGTTAGATGCTGCCCCTACTGATGCTGGAATGGCAGATGTTGCAAATGGTCTTCTTTTGTTATTTGGACTGTCTTTAAAAAAAGCACCAGATTCGGGAACACCTAACCTTACTCCTGTCAACTTCACCCATGTTGGTGCTCTAGGGAACAGTTGCCCACCTTTGTCTTTTGGCCACCTCACTGCATTTTCCTGCCTTTTGTGGTGCTGAGGATACCTCCCCCTCTGCGCCACTGTCCTCACTCCTCATATCACCTTCCAATGTTAGGCCATTGACTTCATCATCCATGACCTCATCTTCCACTTCAGTGCGCTGGTCACCCTCCTGACTTCCTGACTTAACAACATCGCTTGATGGCAATTGTGTCTCATCATTATCCACCTCTTGTGACAGTAATTGCATTTTCCCACCGTCGTCTTCTTGTGAATGTGGATGCTCAAATATTTGAGCATCGCTACATGCAATTTCCTCATGTCTCTTTGAAACTGACAAAGTGAGAGGCCAGAATCTATAAATGGAAATGTGAACAGCTCTTTGTAGTGTCCAAGTGAGGGATCACTTGTCTTTGGGCATTTGGCATTGTGGTGTGAACAAGGGTCAGGCTGATGATTATGCAGTCCAGAATCACGATTACTGAGACTGGAAGAAAGGGTGGTGCTGGCAAAGTGACTGGAAGCATTATCTGCTATCCAGCCAATAACCTTTTTTTCTGGCTTCAAGAGTGCTGTTTCGCGCCCCTCTACAAAGTGGTCAGAAAGCTAGCTTGACATGATGTCTGTTTTTGTTGTTCTCCCACAGGATTGACAGTTTGATCTTGCCCATGGCCTCATCCTCTGCACTCACCATCATCATCACTTCCACTTCCCTGTCCCTTACCACACACCTTGCCCATTGTAAATTACATATGATATATCCTTGTTAGGAAAATTTTACAGGATTAGTATTGCCGGAAAATGTGCCCAACTCAAAGGACTTTTTACAGTGCAGGAGCAATATAGCGTTGCTATTGATAACGAAATAAAGTCTGGCAGCGTGATTTTGATGCAAAACTGGTATACTATAAATGGCATATAATATTTACTAGATCAAAGAACTTTGCAAGAATAATATCGCAGGAAAATGTGACCTCCTCAGATGAACTTCTTCCACTACTGGAGCAATATAGCAATGCTATTGCTAGCCAACTAAGTCTGTTTTTTGATTCTTTTAATGCATAACTGGCACAGTATTAATGCTGTATAATATTTCCCTGCTGAAATTTTTTTTTGGGTAGGATTTCAAGTGCAGGAAAATGTGTCCACCTCAGATGGACTTCTTACACTGCAGAAGCAATATAGCAATGCTATTGCTAGCCAACTGAATCTGGCTTTTTTCTTTTGATGCACAACTGGCACAGTATTGATGCTGTATAATATTTCTCTGGTGAAAAAAAATTGCAGGATTACTAGAACAGGAAAATTTGCCCACCTCAGATGGACTTGTTACAGTGCTGGAGCAATATAGTGATGATAGTTCTAAGCAACCAAGTTTGGCTCTTTAATTTTGTTTCACAACTTGTACAATATAAATGGCATATAATATTTCCCTGCTGGAAAAAATGTGCAGGATTAAGAGCAAAAAATTTTATTAGCCCTGAGAACTTGAAGGGCTATTGGCATGAGTTACAGCAGAAAGGACATGCAATTAGCTCTATCCTGTCCTACACTATCCCTTCAGCACAATCTCTTCTTAAGTTCTGATATCAGCAGTATGATTATTGATTACATTTAGCCCTAATAAGGGCAGTTGTTGCAGTTGAAAGAAAGATTGCTCGTGTCTAATCTTGCCGATACACTGTTACAACTCTGTTTCTAGCTCAGCAGCACAGCACCTCTCCCTACTGTGCCTGTGCCTGTTGATGCACTGTGGTGAACATGGCATCACTATAGACCCGATGATGGGATATATGGCCAGCCGTTCACAGTAATTCCACAATCAAGATGAATATGGCATTACAGTGACTGTCAGGCAATTCCTACATGTGTATTGGCTCTTTAAGAAGCAGCAAACATGGTGGGACTCGTGCTTGCGCTCGAGCTTTAAAAAATAGGTGCCAAGTGCCAACTAATGAGCATCTTGAGCACACTGATGCTCGATAGAGTACCAAGCAGTGACAGGCACGCTCGCTCATCACTGGTGACAAGTTCACTTTAATGTCCTTAGTTTCATAAATGTGATACTTACCGACTAAGTTTCCTTTTGTCATTGAGCTTAGTTGCTTGTACGTTATTATCATTATGCTCCTTATTTCTTGTTAGGTACTGTTGAAATCAACAGTTAATGTTCAAAAGTGATCTGCAGATTATAGCAAAAAGTTAGGACAGATCAGAAGTCTGGCATTCTGCCTGAAGGTGAATTTCAGACAACTACAGAAGATTTTTTTTTTAAATTTCAAAAGCAGAAGTAGATGATAAAAAAAGACATAAAGGGAAATACTTACAAATCTTACATATCTAGAGTCATAAAAATATCAAAACTTGAACTGTGTGATCTGACATTATGGAGTATAATTTTTCATGCTGGTAACCCTGTTGGACCACAATGATTGAAAACATTGGCAATATACAAGTGAGACACAAATAATCTACAAGGATTGTGTGGGCACAAGTGTAGAAAAGCCAAAGCTCCTAATACCTGCACTCATTTTATGCAATATTGGCAGCCATTCAACAACAGTTGTAAAACACACTCTCATTTATTTATTGTATGTGCAATGCCTTTCTGCGGGTGTTTTATTGTTCTTCCTACAACTTACTGCATAAAAGTAAACTGTTGTAGAATAAAAAAAAAGCCTAGAGGAAATTAATTATGCTAGTAAGAAACAATTTATAAATCTTCTAAATAAAGATTTTTACAAGCCAAAAACATTAATGAAATTGTGGGAAAAGTGGAGTGTTAGGGAAGAGAAAGTCAGCTGATTTTTCTGCCCTGTACCAGGTTGGAGTGGGGTGGAGTCCATGCCATGGTCTATCACTCAGGCTTTATAGAATCATTGAATTCTAGAATGTTAGCGTTGGAATGGACCTGCAGGGTCATCGTGTCCAACCCCCTGCTCAAAGAAGGATGTGCTTCATGCACATAACGTTGCTGTATAAATGTAGACATATGGCGATAGACATAGTCCATGTAGCTCTGCTCTTGAGCCTTGCACAGACTGTGTGGCCCTGAATGGTTCCTCAATGCAACCACATTAAAACAATACCACCTTAATACAACATGGGCTTTTTTCAGATTCATATCAAATCCAACAAAAAAGCTACATAATCAAGGAAGTGTCAGAGGTCCTGATGGCCTGGGCATCTGAAAATTGCACTTTTGTTCCTGCAGGAAAGATATATATCTAGGTACCGTGTAAAGGTACCTTCACACTAAACGATATCGCTAGCGATCTGTGATGTTGCAGCATCCTGGCTAGCGATATCGTTCAGTTTGACACGCAGCAGCGATCAGAATCCTGCTGTGATCTCGTTGGTCGGGGCTAGAAGGCCAGAACTTTCTTTGGTCGCTGGCTCTCCCGCTGACATCACTGAATCGGCGTGTGTGACGCCGATTCAGCGATGTCTTCGCTGGTAACCAGGGTAAACATCGGGTTACTAAGCGCAGGGCCGCGCTTAGTAACCCGATGTTTGCCCTGGTTACCATCCTAAAAGTAAAAAACAAACGCTTCATACTTACCTTCCGCTGTCTGTCCTCCGGCGCTGTGCTTTCCTGCACTCACTGTGAGCACAGCAGCCGGAAAGCAGAGCGGTAACGTCACCGCTCTGCTTTCCGGCCGCTGTGCTCACAGCCAGTACAGAGAAGCAGAGCGCCGGGGACAGACAGCGGAAGGTAAGTATGAAGCGTTTGTTTTTTTTTACTTTTAGGATGGTAACCAGGGTAAACATCGGGTTACTAAGCGCGGCCCTGCGCTTAGTAACCAGATGTTTACCCTGGTTACCGGCATCGTTGGTAGCTGGAGAGCGGTCTGTGTGACAGCTCTCCAGTGACCAAACAGCGACGCTGCAGCGATCCGGATCGTTGTCTGGATCGCTGCAGCGTCGTTTAGTGTGAAGGTACCTTTAGCCAGTAGATACAAAAATATTTAGAATTGAGAGTCCTCAGTGGTTGATACCTTTTAATGGCTAACTGAAAAGATGGTAACAAATAGCAAGCTTTCGAGACTACACAGGTCTCTTCATTAGGCAAAGTCTAAAACAAATTCTGAAGAATCACATATTTATTTGTGCTTATTTCTGTGCTATGTTGTGCATAAATATGTGATTCTTCAGAATTTCTTTTAGTGTTTGATGAAGAGACCTGTGCAGTCTCGAAAGCTTGCAATTTGTTACCATCTTTTCAGTTAGCCATTAAAAGGTATCAACCACTGAGGACTCTCAATTCTAATAACTTTTGTTCCTGAAAATAATAGGAATCCCTTGCTTGAGTAGCCAGATGCTATTTACATTGACAAGATTTCAGAATCCAGTGATTTCTCTGATCCCATGTTGTAGACTGCATGTCTCTGCTACACTCTCTTAAATAAAGAGTAATGTGGAGCAGTGAGAAGCAGTACTGAGTTTGAAGGGTTTTAAATAGGTAAGTAAGGCATGTTTTCTTATTTTACAGCATGTTTACATCTCCACCAGTATTTCCTAAAAACTGACAATTTACATCGATATAAATATAGGCAAATTGAATTATTGGTATCTATTCCTATCTTCGAGGGAATAATGGAAGCTTCACACAGAAAGAAAAAGCCAGTGTTATTATCCAATAAATGACAACATGGAGAGGTCACAGGATTGTGGAATTACCTGCTTTTAGACTTCCAAGCCCTGCACCTGTCACACGGCAAGATAACTATTTATCGTAAAGTCAAAGTGGCAAGTAACTGTGTGGTCCTTTGACACAGAACATTGACACAATTTGTCTTCTCCTCCTACAGACAGTTGCTAATGGACTAGCAGCAGGACACAACCTCACAACAATGGGTTTCATCACTACACTTACAGCAAGTACACACAGCAGCAGACCAGGCTAAGTGCATACCTCAACTAAGGAAATAAATGTAGGATGGAAATCTAAAGATCTATTGTACTGGAGATTCATAGAGTATACTGTATTCTATAATGGACAAACAAGAGAGTTTTTGATTAATACAATAGGTCACAATGGCTTTCATATTTATGAAGCCTTCTTCCTTTTATGGACTAAGAAAAAAATCAGCAAAAATAATGTTTTCTTGTATAATATACAGTACTTATTATTAGTACTTGTTTCACTTTTTTAGCCATTTATGAAATATAGTCAGTGTCGTAGTTCATCATTGATTGAGTACAAAAACAAAATGCATCCATAAAATGAATAAATATAGATGGGCAGTAACAAAAATTATAAAAACACACACTTTTCACCATGCAACATGCTTCTGACCTGTACAGACTAAGGACCATACAGGTCAGAAACGTGTTGCCTAGGAAAGGTGTATGCTTGTCTTCTCTTTCTTTTTTTTCTACCTATTTAAATTTGATCGTTTTTTGTCTGATATTTTTTAGGTGTTGAATTTCAAATCTTCATATTGTGGTGCTGGAGAAGGATGTTTTCAATACCATGGATGAGAAGAAGAATCAACAAATCAATTTTGGACCAAATCAAGCCAGGCATGACTCGAAGCAAGGATTACCAAGCTACGACTTGCATATTTTCAAGATTCTGCCACTCACTCTGTCTTAGGGATGCAGTGAGTGGCAGCACAGTCAAACTATGGATTTCAGAGGTTTACTGGGCTGTCAGCTTTGTATATAGGATAGCTCAGCTGCCCAATCAAAGGCAGGGGCATGCCAGGCTATCCCACTGCAAAGTATGGTCCAGCAGCCCAATCAAACCGGGCCTGCTGAGTTTCCTATAGGTGTCATCCTTTCTGGGTGATTGCCTGGCTATTTAGCTATCTGACAATGGTCTGACTATTGCCAGTCATAGCTTGTCTTGGTGGTATGTGTTCCTTGTTCTCTGTGTTCTACTGTTCTGTTGCTTGCTGCCTGACTTCGGACTTTGCCTTTTGACTATTCGTTTGTATTGCCCCTTTGCCTTTTTTGTACTAAGAGCTTTGCTGCCAGACCTTTGAAATTTGACTACTTGTTTGACTAGCCAGCGTCACACCTACTTTGAAAAATCACAGGAAGGATGGGGAAGGTAATCATTGTTGGAAAAATAGAAGAAACAAAATGAAGAGGAAGACCAGCAACTTGAAAGCTTGATACGATGTAGATAATAGCACAGAAGACTTTGGTGACCCTATCCATCCATTCATCCATCAAGTCATCAAGACTCGAAATGGAGACGAAGGTCGTTAAAAATACTTTTTATTTTGTATGTGTATACTTTTGGAAATGCAAATTCTACATCAAGACCCATGTCTTATAAGAATATACCAATATATTAAATTATACGGATGGAGGACAACTTTACCGAGAAAATTTTAGGGCACAAGATTTTCAAACTATAGTGCACATCAAACTGCAAATATTTCATGAAAAATCACTGAGAGAAAAAAAAACAGCCATATTTGCAATATCATGTCCTGACACAAATGCACAAACAAGATGCAGCAGATCCCCAAGATAAAGACAGTGGAAGCACAGGTGCAAAATACTGAAAACAAGCCACTTACTAACCAACCAAACATCCATGGGGTGGCTGTAGATACTGTATGGGCCCATCCATTCAGGTAAAAATAATGCAATTTTGTATTGAAAAGGGTTTATCACTACTGCATTGGAAGTGAATGGTGCTGATGATGTTATGACCAGAAAGGAGCAAATCTTTTCAGATTAGGTTCGGATGGGATCAGTGAACTTCCCAGTGTTAGCCGAACAGTTCATCAAATGTATCCAGACTAGTGTTGAGCATTCCGATACCGCAAGTATCGGGTATCGGCCGATATTTGCGGTATCAGAATTCTGATACCGAGTTCCGATATTTTTGCGATATCGGGAATCGGTATCGGGATCCATATTCATGTGTAAAATAAAGAATAAAAATAAAAAATATTGATATACTCACCCTCGGACGCGCCCTGGTTGAAACCGCTGTAACCGGCAGTCTCCCCTCCTAAGAATGAGCGAGTGAAGGACCTGCAATGACGTCGCGGCTTGTGATTGGCCGCGTGAGCGGTCACATGAGCGGTCAGGCGACCAATCACAAGCCACGACGTCATCGAAGGTCCTTCACCCTGCATTCTTAGGAACAGAGGCTGCCGGTTACACCGCTTATAGCCAGGGGCCGTCGGAGGGGTGAGTATACCCATATTTTTTTTTATTATTCTTTATTTTTAACATGAATATGGATCCCAGGGCCTGAAGGAGAGTTTCCTCTCCTTCAGACCCTGGGAACCATCGAGGATACCTTCCGATATTTGCGTCCCATTGACTTGTATTGGTATCGGATATCGGTATCGGCGATATCCGATATTTTTCGGATATCGGCCGATACAATCCGATACCGATACTTTCAAATATCGGAAGGTATCGCTCAACACTAATCCAGACCCAATTGAAATCAATGGAAGTCAAAAACCAAATGTATAAACAACACTTTCATAAGGGCTCAAAAGTTGCCAAAACAGTTGAAATTAGAGGCAGACACCAGGAAAAGTGGCATCAATTTATTCACAGTAGAAATGTTATAATGGTGCATCAGTCAGGTATGCGCTATGCATGTGACAGGATATGGGCCAGCATTTACAACTTTGAATTTAAGTTAAAATTAAGAGGTGGGTGAAGGACCGGTGTAGGGCTGCTGTGCTGGTAGCCCTGATATTTCATCTGCTCAGCCACACACAGGTGGCACAAATATCAGCTTTGTAGACTACTATTGTTATTAGCATTTAATAATAGTAAAACAGATAGTTGACTGAAAGTAAGTGCAGGCCTTTTGGTATGGGAGTCTCACTGCTACAGGCAACACACATGAAGGAGACCCAACTTGGAGTCCAAACATTAAAAAAAAAAATAGAGGCAGACACCAGGAAAAGTGGTGTCAATTGATCCACAGTAGACATTTTATAATGATGCAGCATGGATGGATTGGACAGGGTCTGACCCAGCATTTCTAATTTACTAATTGATCAGTTAGAGGTGGATGAGTGACAGTTGTAGGCCTGGTGCTCAGAGACCTCTTCCACTGCAGGCAACCCACCAGATGGAGACCCAACTTGGAGTCTTTATATTTCAAAACATTATTGACACACACCACTAAAGTGGCATCATTTTCCCCAGAGAAAAAGTAGTATAATGGTGCTCTGATGTAAAGGGTTGTAAAGTCCATCATCTCTCGCTAACCCCTTAAGCGATGTCCCTGTTGTATTTATTGCTGCTGTACATATATATATATATTGTATATCCATGTAATATATGTGTAATATCATTGTACTGGTATGGTGAGTGTAGTACTCAAAGTTAGCCACAAGATGGGGTTCATTATAGGTGTACATATAGCATTGTAAATAGTTAAAATAGGAGGGGCATGGTGGATAAGGCAGGAAGGACTTCCTTATAGATCTCAGTTGGGTCCAGGGCACCCATCCAGCTCCCTTGTGCTAACTAGCACTGGGAAACACCATGCCGCGCAACGTTGGAGTTTTATAAAGCCCAGCCATATAGCATCCCTGGCCTGGACAGTGCTTGTGGTGCAGTATTAGTGGGGCTACAATTGCTAGAAAAGGCTAAGCAGTACGGGCAGGTCGCTCATCATGCTTTTGCATAGGCTGATGCCCTCAGAACCACTCCAAAACTGCTGAGGAAGTCCCCAAATTGAGTAAGGCTGAAAAGAGAGGACGCTGAGGGATTGAAAGTTATGGTCCGTCCTGGAAGCGAGCTTAGTGACAGAGAGAGCATGACAGGGACAGAAGAGCAGTTGCACGTTGTGAAACCTAATGTTGATGCTGTAAAGAATATGGATGTGCTGCGTACAGAACCAACTAAAGCTGTGTTGTTGTTAAAGTTGAGCTGGACTGTGTCTCCTTTTTTTCGATACCGTCTACAAAGATACTCAGGCAGCCCAGGGTGGACCCTAATGGCACGCAGACCCAGAACACAGGTATGCCGAAGGGTAGATATTATTGTATTGTGAGAGGTGACCAGGGTGTAATACAGGGTTTTCTCTCAGCCATGGCTACCACCCTGGCCCACCCTTACACTGAGACCCCTTCCACTACAGGCAACCCACCAGATGGAGACCCAACTTGGAGTCTCCACATTTCAAAAATGTATCTACAAGACATATCGCTCTGTGGCTGCCAATGAAAGGTAGTTGAGTAACCCATCCACTAACAGAAGTTTTCGGTTGTCTATGGATATGACAAGTAGGTGTTTGTTCAGTAGAGCTTTCAGTAACATTACCACCTACCCCACAAACACCTCGAACACCACGCCTATTTCTTCTTCCACCATGACCTTGCTTTTTCCCACTTATGTTCAATGTAGCCCTTCCTTCTTTTAACAAGCTATTTCACAACCCTAGGCCCAGACCTGTCAGTCATCTGTCACTGGATCACAAAGGATTTAGATGCTGAAATGTAGACTGGTGGCTGGAACGCACAATTAGCACAAATGACATGCTGAAATGTGGACTGGTGGTGAGACCACACAATTAGCACAAAGGATTGATTTTGCTGAAATATGGACTGGTGGCTGGACCACACAATTTGCACAAAGGATTTATATGATGAAAATGTTTACTGGTGGAAGGACCACACAATGAGAACAAATAATTTATCTGCTTAAATGTGTACTGGTGGCTGGACCACACAATTAGCACACAAAATTTAGATGCTGATATGTGGACTGTTGGTTGGACCTCCTAAATGAACTAAATGCAAGACCACATTATAAACATGCTGTACCTGGAGCATATACTGAGTCACCCCCATGGCGCCACAGTAGGCAAGCGAGGATAAAGGTTGACCAGGTCCAGACAGACATTTCGGATCCAACCTCCACACTGCCCATCCAGAGCCACAGATGAAGAGTGAAACAAGCTGAAGCACAGGTGCATAATTAAACAAAGCCTGAGGCAGGGCAGGGTGGTCTTGCATTTAGTTCATTTAGGAGGCCTTTATGGCACAGCGAATATAAAAAACGTAGTGTAGGACTGCCCCAATATGAGATTGCCGTGAAGAGGCGGGGTGGCTCAAAGAATTGATCAATTGTTTGCTAAATGTCTCATTTTGAAAATACAGTTAGAAATTAATATGTGCATTTGCACTTTATGTATTGCGTCTTAACCTTAGGCTGCGCTGGCTTCTCCCCTTTTTTTGCTCCAATACTAAAAATAGTAACAGTCCTCCACTCCTCTGACCTCTCCCCTCCTCCTCTCCTCATCAAACACTTCTCCCTCGCTTATTATATAGCACCACCAATCTATCCAAAGTCCTAACAAATGCATTAATAGAAACTAGATAATTTGCCTTGGCTGAATTTTGACAATTTTGAGGAAAAGGCTCGGAAATTCGAACACGAATCTGCATGTGCAAGGTCCGTGCCGAATTGAAGATTGGCGAACCTTTTCAGAACAAGTTCACTCATCTCTAGTTATGACCCCACATTGCTGCTGAGACACCTGCTTGATCAGCATTGTATATTGTGCATATGTCCTGTTCATTTGAATAGGAGCCATAGATGAAGCTTGACAATCATTTACAGGTCTCAGTAGGCATGAAGGGTAGTAAAGTCATTAGTATGGCCCGCCAAGTGTGTGGAAGTGTGTGGTGCCTGACAACTCCTTTGAATCCTCAATTACATGGTGGAAATGTCCTATATGCAGTCTCTTTCTTTCCATATTAAGCATTCATGGGCACAGTAATGGTTCTAGAATAGATTATCTCTGTAACAGATCCTGGTCTGAAAATGTGACAATTTTCTGTATTTTTACACTGAATGGAAGAACAAATAGACAAAAGCCATCCTACCTCTACAATCAATGGAACGAATAATGAAAAATGAAGGTAATATTGCCCCTAGTTATATATTTGGCATGGATATCATACAGTCTATTGGGATTTGGATGTTTCGCCCCCAGCAGTTCACCCCCGGGTACATTTCGCCCTGTTTGTACCATGTTTTGCCCCCAGAATTTTGTGTTTGGATGTTTCGCCAGTTTGCCCTTGTGGTTCATGAATTCCCATCCGTCATCAATCCACATGTCACAAAAGTACTGTACAGAGTGCTTCACTTTTGTCACATGTTAAATCAACTGTTTCCATCTGACGTCACGGGGAACTGCTAGACTACACTCCGTGACCCAAGGAGCTGCAGCTGCGACAGGTAAGTATCATCCTGGGAGACAAATGCTGGGGACAAAATGTGCACGGGCAAAAAACTGCTGGGGGCGACACCTAGTCTACTAGCTATAGATGCCAATAAAAGCATATTGGATACAGATATTTCTAAGACTACTAGAGATAAGAGATAAAGTCAGAGATACCAGGTTATTACAACATTTCTATATGAGTAATCATATTTATATTTACAACTATACTACTGTTCTATTTCTAAGCATTATTGTTTTTTTAAAAATCTGATGCTTTGTCATTATTATAATTGCACTTTAGAATTATGAAATTATACTTATGTAGCTTCCAACTTCACAAACAAATAATTCTGATATATTCTTGAGTTGTGAATCTGTTAGACCAGCATTTTTTTCAAAGTACAACAGAAGAAACTTCACAGAAAACGCAATTATAATTTCAGTGCACTAATGGGATGGCAGCCAATCACACTTGGCAGACATTTCACATGCAATCTCTCCTTTTCAAGTCATTGCATCTGAATCAAGACTTTTTTTTTGCAAAATTACAAAGAAGCTTGTGTCACCTATGGCAAATAGATCTATTCTATGCACATAAGGGAGATTAGCTAACACGACCATCATTAAATGGACAATATGCATTATTACTATTAATTCTTATTTTCTTCTATCATTTTTTTAGGAAGCTGCAGCATTATAGGGTATTTGTGATGAGAAAATTAGCCAATCAAACTGATTGTTTTTCTAAAGCAGGGCTCATAATGGTGGATACAATGTGGAATATGTTTTATTTCAAGAAATAAAAATAGAAATGTAAGAAACATCTGAGCAATCAGTTATCTGTGGAGACGCAAGCTTATTTGTACGTCAGTGGAATTTCACTGGTACTAGGTTTGACCTTTAAAATATAGTACAGCCAAAGAATTGTAATAATTTTGCCTTATAGTTATGCATTATAGTAGTGTTTTAAGCACTCAACAGAAGTTACCAGGTCTTTAAAGGTTGTATTTTCACAAGTTGCAAATTTCAAACTGAAGAAGTTACAGGCAGGTACTTGAGCAAACATAAACCACAATAACTTTCAATTCTGTTTTTTAAACCAAAATTGTTGAAGAGACAAACTTTAATTGCAAATTTCTGTGTTTATAGCTACTCATTTCTCAAAAATAGTCATAGATATTGTCCAGCTACTTTCCAACTTCCTTTAATCATTGTTTCCAATATATCAACATTTCCTTATATAGGATTAGCACTGGCCAGAAGGGCATTATGTTGTCCTTCAGGCTCTTTATTTTTTACTTGTAATTCTGATATGGAAATGTTGGACCTGTGGATATGTTAGCCAAGAATGGTCTCTGGTGGTAGTTGCTACTGTTGTTGTTATTAGAGGTGACAAAAAGAGCCATAAAAGAGAATGAAAAGTTGGGCTTAGGAACTAAGATTTGAATGATAGCGTGCACAGTACTAAGTGGTAGTCAAAAGCAAAGCCGAAAGATGATCTTGATACAAATCACATTCACATGCTCTACTGACAGGTTATTTATATAGGGTTTGGTGAATCAATTGTAAACTAATAAACTTCATTTAGAACATTCCAAAATTCATGGTTTGTAGGGAATCCAATTTTTTTGGAATGCGATTTCAGTAAATTCCGCAGGCTACCATTTTACTTGATTCATACAGTATGGGTCTGAAGGGATTAAAAATATCATATTCACCTAGCCCTTTATCTGTACCTGCCAATATGTCTGCCCTACTCACTCCCTAGGATACCCTCTCTTGTGCCTGTCTGCTTTCCACTCTTTGCGGCACTTCTGGCACTAGCTTGGCCTCAATTCATATGTATATGGACATTTGAGGCAGTGCATTTCATGACGTTATAATGAGAAGTTAGTTGAGAACCAATGGGGAGCAATCAAATTTCCTAGCCAAATTTAAGCAAATTTATTGAATTTTAATAACATTTAAAGCATCTTGCCTATCTTCTGTGTTACTGTTCAGATTGTTTGCTATGTTTCTCATAAGAGAATAAATGGATGTTTCTTTTGACTATGGACTAAAAAATATTGTCAATCTGCTTTTCAAATACATTTCGTTTACAACACAGTTTAGATCCCATTTGGGGATCACTGGTTTTGGATTTCCATGCAGCTCATTGACCAAAGTACTGGATTATACAGTGGTCCAAAGCAAGCAGACATGTGGTACTGGAGCTTGTCTGATGTTGTTTCTAGGGATACAAAAAAGGTATGCAGTGTAGAAAAAAATTAGAATTATTTATTAGATTTATTTTACAATACTTTTACAATAGATTCTGTGCAGAAAAGTAACTCAACTGCATTAAAAGAGGCACTTGATTTGATTGGTACAACCCCTTTTAAAAGTTAAAGGGGTTGTACCAAGAACAAAGTACATTTTAATTAATAGATCTTGAATTCATAATAAGTTTCACAATTGGATGTGTTAAAAGAAAATGTTCCAGTGCTGAGAAAATCTTATATACTGTATATACTCCAGTAGAAGCCGAAATTTTCAGCCCATCTTTTTATGCTAAAAGTGCCCCTCTCGGCTTATACTCAAGTAATTGTCCCAGGGGGTCGGCGAGGGAGGGGGAGTGGCAGGAATGGCGGCTGTCACATCATACTCACCTGCTCCCACCAAAGTCTCTGCACTTCCCTGCTTCTCCGATGGTCTCCAGTGCCTGCAGCTATTCCTGTGTTCAGCGGTCACATGGTACCGCTCATTAAAGTAATGAATATGGATGCAACTCCACTCCCATAGGCGTGGAGCGCATATTCATTACTTTAATAAGCACTACCATGTGACTGCTGAACACAGGAACAAGCTGCTGGCGCTAGAGACCATCTGAGAAGCAGAGACCATGCCAGGAGGGGGTGAGTATGACCAGGGAGGGTGAGCCATGTGATATTCACCTGTCCCCATTCCACCGTCGGGCTGTGTCTTTCACGTCCTCTGGCTGTGACATTCAGGTCAGAGACCGCGATGATGTGGTTAGTGCGTGCCCTCTTCCTGAACAGTCACAGCAGAGACCAGTAAGACACAGGGGCGAATGGTGGTGGAATGAGGACAGGTGAATATCACAAGTGCCCACTCCCACACCTGGTCCCCATAGCACGCCGGTGTTCCCGCCTGCTCAGGATACCGGCACCTCTCCCCCAGCAACGAGAGGTAAGTATGTCTTTTTTAACCCCTTCATGACCAAGCCTATTTTGACCTTAATGACCTGGCCGTTTTTTGCAATTCTGACCAGTGTCCCTTTATGAGGTAATAACTCAGGAACGCTTCAACAGATCGTAGCGGTTCAGAGATTGTTTTCTCGTGACATATTGGGCTTCATGTTAGTGGTAAATTTAGGTCAATAATTTTTGCGTTTATTTGTGAAAAAAAAGGAAATTTGGCAAAATTTTGAAAATTTTGCAATTTTCAAATTTTGATTTTTTATTCTGTTAAACAAGAGAGTTAGGTGACATAAAATAGTTAATAAATATCATTACCCACATGTCTACTTTTCATCAGCACAATTTTGGAAACATACTTTTTTTGCTAGGAAGTTATAAGAGTTAAAATTTGACCAGCGATTTCTCATTTTTACAACGAAATTTACCAAACCGTTTTTTTAGGCACCACCTCACATTTGAAGTCAGTTTGAGGGGTCTATATGGCTGAAAATACCCAAAAGTGACACCATTCTAAAATCTGCACCCCTCAACGTGCTCAAAACCACATTCAAAAAGGTTATTTACCCTTCAGATGCTTCACAGCAGCAGAAGCAACCTGGAAGGAAAAAATGAACATTTAACTTTTTAGTCACAAAAATGATATTTTAGCAACAATTTTTTTATGATCCCAATGGTAAAACAGAAACTGGACCCCAAAAGTTATTGTACAATTTGTCCTGAGTATGCCGATACCCCATATGTGGAGGGGAACCACTGTTTGGTTGCATGACATGGCTCGGAAGAGAAGGAGCACCATTTGACTTTTTCAATGAAAAATTGGCTCCAATCTTTAGCGGACACCATGTCGCATTTGGCGAGCCCCTGTGTGCCTAAACATTGGAGCTCCCCCACAAGTAACCCCATTTTGGATACTAGACCCCCCAAGGAGCTTATGTAGATGCATAGTGAGCACTTTGAACCCCCAGGTGCTTCACAAATCGATCCATAAAAATGAAAAAAGTACTTTTTTTCACAAAAAAAATTTTTATCCTCAATTTTTTCATTTTCACATGGGCAGCAGGATAAAATGAATCCTAAAATTTATTGGGCAACTTTTCCTGAGTACACTGATACCTCACATGTGGGGGTAAACCACTGTTTGGGCACACGGAAGGGCTTGGAAGGGAAGGAGCACCATTTGACTTTTTGAATGAAAAATTAGCTTCAATCGTTAGCGGACACCATGTCGCATTTGGAGAGCCCCTGTGTGCCTAAACATTAGAGTTCTCCCACATGTGACCCCATTTTGGAAACTAGACCTCCCATGGAACTAATCTAGATGTACGGTGACCATTTTAAACCCCCAAGTGCTTCACAGAAGTTTATAACGCAGAGCCGGGAAAATAAAAAAATCATTTTTCTTTCATCAAAAAATTATTTTTAGCCTGCAATTTTTTATTTTCACAAAAGTAACAGGAGACATTGGACCCCAAAAGTTGTTCTTCAGTTTGTCCTGAGTATGCTGATGTCTCATATGTGGGGCGGAACCACTGTTTGGGCACACGTCGGGGCTCGGAAGGGAAGTAGTGACGTTTTGGAATGCAGACTTTGTTGGAAGGGTCTGTGGGCATCATGTTACATTTGCAGAGCCCCTGATGTGCTTAAACAGTAGAAACTCCCCACAACTGACCCCATTTTGGAAAATAGACCCCCCAAGGAACTTATCTAGATGTGTGGTGAGCACTTTGAACCCCCAAGTGCTTCACAGAAGTTTATAACGCAGAGCCGCGAAAATAAAAAATAATTTTTCTTTCCCCAAAAATTATGTTTTAGCAAACAATTTTTTATTTTCCCAAGGGTAACAGGAGAAATTGGACCCCAATATTTGTTGCACAGTTTGTCCTGAGTACGCTGATGTCTCATATGTGAGGCGGAACCACTGTTTGGGCACATGTCGGAGCTCGGAAGGGAAGTAGTGACGTTTTGAAATGCAGACTTTGATGGAATAGTCTGCGGGCGTCACATTGCATTTGCAGAGCCCCTGATGTGCCTAAACAGTAGAATCCCCCCACAAGTGACCCCGTTTTGGAAACTAGACCCCCAAGGAACTTATCTAGATATGTGGTGAGCACTTTGATCCCCCAAGTGCTTCACAGAAGTTTACAATGCAGAGCCGTGAAAATAAAAAATAATTTTTCTTTCTTCAAAAATTATGTTTTAGCAAGCAATTTTTTATTTTCACAAGGGTAACAGGAGAATTGACCCCAATGTTTGTTACCCAGTTTGTCCTGAGTACGCTGATACCCCATATGTGGGAGTAAACCACTGTTTGGGCACATGTCGGAGCTCGGAATGGAAGTAGTGACGTTTTGAAATGCTGACTTTGATAGAATGGTCTGCGGGGGTCATGTTACGTTTGCAGAGCCCCTGATGTGCCTAAACAGTAGAAACCCCCCACAAAAGACCCCATTTTGGAAACTAGACCCCCCATGGAACTTATCTAGATGTATTGTGAGCACTTTGAACCCCGAAGTGCTTCACAGAAGTTTATAACGCAGAGCCGTGAAAATAAAAAATCATTTTTCTTTCCTCAAAAATTATGTTTTAGCAAGCAATTTTTTTTATTTTCGCAAGGGTAACAGGAGAAATTGGACCCCAACAGTTGTTGCTGAGTTTGTTCTGAGTATGCTGGTACCCCATATGTGGGGGTAAACCACTGTTTGGACACATGTCAGGGCTCAGAAGGGAGGGAGCACCATTTGACTTTTTGAACGCAAGATTGGCTGGAATCAATGGTGGCGCCATGTTGCGTTTGGAGACCCCTGATGTGCCTAAACAGTGGAAACCCCTCAATTCTAACTCCAACACTAACCCCACCACACCCCTAACCCTAATCCCAACTGTAGCCATAACCCTAATCATAACCCTAACCCCAACACACCCCTAACCACAACCCTAACCCCAACACACCCGTAACCCCAAGCCCAACCCTAACCCTAATCCTAACTCTAATCCCAACCCTAATCCCAACCCTAACCCTAATCCCAACCCTAACCAAAACTTTAACCCCAACACACCCCTAACCCTAACCCTAACCACAAGCCTAATCTTAACCCTTCTTCCAACCCTAGCCCTAATTCCAATCCTAACTCTAATTCCAACCCTAACCCTAAGGCTATGTGCCCACGTTGCGGATTCGTGTGAGATTTTTCCGCTCCATTTTTGAAAAATCTTGCGGATTTATCGTGGATTTCCAGTGTTTTTTGTGTGGATTTCACATGCGGATTCCTATTGAGGAACAGGTGTAAAACACTGGAATCCGCATAAAGAATTGACATGCTGCGGAATATACAACGCAGCGTTTCCACGCGGTATTTTCTGCACCATGGGCACAGCGGATTTGGTTTTCCATAGGTTTACATTATACTGTAAACCTGATGGAAAACTGCAACGAATCCACAGCCCAATCCACACCGTGTGCACATAGCCTAATTCTAACCCTAACCCTAGTTTTAACCCTAACCCTAGCCCTAACCCTAACCCTATCCCTAGTTCTAACCCTAACCCCAGTGGAAAAAATATATATATATTTTCTTTATTTTATTATTGTCCCTACCTATGGGGTGATAAAGGGGGAGTTAATTTACTATTTTTTTTATTTTGATCACTGTGATAGGTTTTATCACAGTGATCAAAATGTACTTGGAACAAATCTGCCGGCCGGCAGATTCGGTGGACACACTGCGCATGCACCCACCATTTTGGAAGATGGCGGTGCCCATGGAGAAGATGGTCGGACACCGGGAGGCTTGGTAAGTATGAGGGGGGAGATCAGAGCACGGGGGGATCGGAGCACAGGGGATGGGATCGGAGAACGGGGGAGCGGACAGGAGGACGGGGGAGCAGACAGGATGATGGAGGGGAACGGAGCACAGGACGGAGGACTTGGGAGGAGATCGGTGGTGGTGGGGGGTAGATCAGGGTTTCCAGCCATGGCCGATGATATTGCAGCATCAGCCATGGCTGGATTGTAATATTTCACCAGTTTTCATAGGTGAAATATTACAAATCGCTCTGATTGGCAGTTTCACTTTCAACAGCCAATCAGAGTGATCGTAGCCATGGGAGGGTGAAGCTACCCCCCTCCTGGGCTGAAGTACCACTCCCCCTGTCCCTGCAGATCGGGTGAAATTGGAGTTAATCCTTTCACATGACCTGCAGGGACGCGATCCCTCCATGACGCCACATAGGCGTCACAGGTCGGATTGGCACCGACTTTCATGACGCCTTTGTGGCGTCACAGGTCGGGAAGGGGTTAATCGCAGCAGCATATGGGGCATATGGGGCAAATGAGCATTAATGGGGATAAATGTAAGGTCCTGCACTTGAGCAGAAGTAATAAGATGTATAACTATGTGCTTAATTCTAAAACTGTCAATGAGACCTGGGAGTATGGGTGGATGACAAACTCACATTTAGTGGCCAGTGTCAGGCAGCTGCTACAAAGGCAAACAAAATAATGGGATGCTTTAAAAGAGGCATAGATGCTCATGAGGAGAACATAATTTTACCTCTATACAAGTCACTAGTTCGACCACACTTAGAATACTGTGTACAGTTCTGGTCTCCGGTGTATAAGAAAGACATAGCTGAACTAGAGTGGGTGCAGAGAAGAGTGACCAAGGTTATTAGAGGACTGGGTGGTCTGCAATACCAAGATAGATTATTACACATGGGGCTATTTAGTTTGGAAAAACAAAGGCTAAGGGGTGATCTTATTTTAATGTGTAAATATATGATGGGTTGATTTGTTCATTCTGTCTCCCAAAGTACAAAGACCTTTCTGATGATCTTTTTAATCATAGACCTGAGACAGGGACAAGGGGGCATCCTCTACGTCTGGAGGAAAGAAGGTTTAAGCATAATAACAGACGCGGATTCTTTACTGTAAGAGCATTGAGACTATGGAACTCTCTGCCGTATGATGTTGTAATGAGTGACTCATTACTTAAATTTAAGAGGGGACTGGATACCTTTCTTGAAAAGTATAATGTTACCGGTTATATATACTAGATTCCTTGATATGGTGTTGATCCAGGGAACTAGTCTGATTGCCGTAAGTGGAGTCGGAAAGGAATTTTTGTCACCAATGTGGAGCTTACTCTTTGCCACATGTTTTTTTTTTGCCTTCCTCTGGATCAACATGTTAGGGCATGTTAGGTTAAGCTATGGGTTGAGCTAGATGACTTAAAGTCTTCCTTCAACCTTTATAACTATGTTAGAACATAACTGTAAATAGTTAAGTAAACCTGGTTAGGATCTCACTGTAACCTGTTGAACTCGATTGAGAAAAGTAAATTAAGAATGATGCTATGTTTTATGCTCTGTTATTTATATGCAACGTTCAAGTACAATACCTCCCATGAAGGGAAGAAATAGTTATACTATTTTACTTGTTGAATTGCAATTCAGAAAATATTTGCATTTTCTTAATATTTTATTTTTGCTCTGTTCCAGCCCGCGGACGTGCTGTGTTTAACAGGGGGAATGTGGTGCTTCTGAGGGTCCAGTCGCGACAGAGGTACTGCACCTCAGCCAGAGCTGTGGTACTCCGCTCTCGGGTAAGGAGGGGGCACTACACGAGACACACACTTTGCATCCAACACCACATCAATCCAGGTCAGGAGGTCTGGGCAGACTCTATTGAGGGAGGGCCTCAGGCTTGAGGGGGAACTAGGTAGAGGGTGTGGGTGGAGAGAGTGTCAGTTGCGAGGAGATGTCATGGAAACAAGAGGGAGGAGTGAGTTAGAGAGAGGAGAGAGAAGTGAGAGGAAGTGTCTGAGAGAAGTTCCTGAGAGAATAAAGGAAGGAAGGGGTCCTAGGGGTCAGGGAAGTGAGGATTCCACCCTGGGCACCCGGATCCATGCCGACCATCATTGGGTGGAAGGACCAGGTCGCAGTGGGGGAACCGGCCCCCAGACTAGTGGAGAACTACAAGGCTCAGCTAGCAAGCCGGAGGCTGTGGTAACTGTACGTGCCATAGCCACAGCCACACACATTCGCCAAAAAGGCAGCCACATAGGATCAAGGGGACCAGAATGATCTCACCCCACAAGATCTGAGGCTGCTGGTTTGGGACACTGTGTGTGAGGCGCAGGGCGAATCCAGCACAGAGAGATGGCCAGGGAAGGTGCATAAGAAAAGGGGTCTCAGGAAAGTGAACCCCAATTTAAATGAGAGCTGGCTGGGCCACAGACCCGGAGGAGACTGCACCTGGCTGGGCACTGCATAGAACAATTGTGAGTAAAGTGTGGAAACTGCACCCTGCTGTGTCATCTGAATTTTTACTGCATCACCTGCCCTGCATCACAACATTTACCATCATTGACTTTAACTCTTTAACTACCCTGAGGCCTAGTTCTACCCATGGAGAGCTGTAACATCTCTGCTGTGTCACCAACTGCCCCAGTGGACCTGAACCACAACATTGGCCATTTTCCTTATTGCCGAACACCACAGGTGGCATCACGAACTAATCCCTTATAAACTTTATTTCCCCTTCATTTCATTACAATTTTATTGGACGCCCAGGGCCATGGACCAGGTTGCTGCTACCATGACATTCCTCGAAGAACCGTTGGACCCTGCCCGAGTACCCCAAGGCCCTAGCAGGCGCTCCACTGTCATACAGATCAACAGTTGTGGACAACTGTCAATGCCGAGGTTCACAAAAGGGTGCATACACTCAACCTGTAGCCAGGGAAGGTTGTGTGCAATAACAGTGCAATCCTGGTGGCGGACCTACACAGGGCCAACCTTACCAGATGTCTTTTATGGCTTGCATCCTAAACCTAAAAGGTACAGCTGTTCCTACAGCACTGTTCCAGCATGGATGTGCTGCTGCAGAAAACACTGTCATTGTGTGTTTACTTTCACCATTCCACTTAAGTGGGTTAAGAGATCTTGCGGACTACCAGCTAACTGACTGATATGCAAAGTGACCACACCATGGAATTAACTCTGCACATGTTGCAGAGACTGTGGCAGTAGCACCAAGACCAGGTGCAGTATGACATTTTGCATAGCCTGTCACATCACAGTATGGACATGGTGCAAATCACACTTAGGTAGCGGACACAGATGAAGGACCTTTATACCCTTCTGCATGTTTTCAAAATGGCTGATAAGATGTTTAGCTGTGACAATGCCATAATCAGCATCACTATTACTGTCATCTAAATGCTGCACCACACTTTAAATAGTCTGGGTGAGGAGGTGCTGGTGGTCCCTGAGGAAGATGAGGAAGCAGAGGAGGATGCCTTGAGGGTTAAAAATATCTCTATGTTCCGGTCTGTTGTCTCACAGACGGTTTCCATTGAAGGAACAAATGGAGTAGGAACAAATGGAGAAGGACCATGAAAAGGATGAGAAGGAAGAGGTGATGGACACACACCAGTTAGGAGATGAACAAGATAATGAATCCCTCTCTGTTGTACAGAGTTGCCACATGGGTACACAAAGAAAGCTTGAGTGTTATCCCGCCACCAATAAACTGTGGAGTTGGACCTCATGAAAGAGACCGACCCATGAGCGCCCTCTTGCAGCACTATCTGCAACATGATTCTTACCTGTATAGATATGACTCAAAATAGTGTGTTCTATCCGCACATGGGGTTCACACATGTAAAAAAGGGATGCGCCCATTCTGCAGTATCAAAATATATTTGAAAACAAGCTTGACAGTGGGTTTCCCCAAGACAGCAGTGACGCACACAGTTTGCATTACAGTGATAGGCTTCCAACCACAGAAACGTTGAGTCGTCAACGCAAAAACATTAGCAGCCTTGCAGGAGGCACAAATATCAGTTTTGTTGATTACCATTTTCAGAAAAATGTAAGAATAGTAGCACGGGTAGTTGACTCAATGAGAGTGAAGGACTGCCGGCGTTGTTGGCCTACTGCTAAAGGCAACACACATGAAGGAGACTCAACCAGGAGTCTACACATTTCCAAAAATAATAAATTAGTAATCCCTGGCAGTAGGACACTCAAACAATACAAAATGTATACCAAGGAAATAGTTCAGAAAAAGTTATAGCATCCAATAGGATTACTGTAGAAAGACTGTTCTATGCTGAAATACCCAAAGCATTTAGACACAAGCGTATAATGAACAATAGAAATAGGACAACTTTATTAAATGCCTTAAAAAGTGTGAATCATAAAAAAGTAGCCAATGGTGCTTACTGATGAGTCAAAAAGTACTTTTTGGCTCATCAGTAAGCACCATTGGCTATTTTTTTATGTTTCACACATTTCCAAAAATGTATTGGCAGACACCAACAAAGTAACATCAATTTCACCACAGTAAAAATAGTATAATAGGGACAGACAAATCTTCCACTACAGCCAACCCAGCAGATGGACACCCAACCAGGAATATTCACATTTCCAAAATTTAGTGGCCGATGCCAACAAAATGGCATCAATTTCACCATAGTATAAATAGTATAATAGGTACCGACAGGTAATCCACTAAACCAAATTCAGCAGATGGACAGTTGGACACCCAACCAGGACTGCTCACATTTCAGACAATTAGTGGCAGCCACTACCAAAGTGGCATCAATTTCACAAGAGTAAAAATAGTAATAATGGGGAGCGACATCTCTTCATTTACAGCCAACCCAGCAGATTTACACTCAACCACGAATGCAAACATTTCCAAAAATTAGTTGGAGTCAACAACTAAGTGGTATCAATTTCAAGAGAGTAGAAATTGTATAATAGGAACCGATGCATCTTCCACTACAGCTAACCCAGCAAATGGACACCCAACCAAGAGTATAGTATAGTTTGTCTGTCTTAGGCTACTTTCACACATCAGGTTTTCAGTGTCAGGTTAAATCCGTCTAATTTTCAAAAAACGGATCAGGCGAATGTTGCCGCCGGATCAGGTTTTTTTTCCCATAGACTTGTATTTGTGCCGGATTGCACCGGATGACATTGCATTTTGTCCGGTTTTCGCCAGATCCGGCAAATCGGCCGCTTCCGGCTTCTTGAAAAAACGTCCATAGCAACGTTTTTTGTCTCCGGTGAAAAAGCCTGAAGCGCCAGATCCGTCACTTCCGGCTGTTTGCTAGAATGGAAGCCTATGGGAGCCGGAAGGTGCCGAATCCGGAAAAAGGCGGATCTGGCGGCCTGATCCGGTTTTTAAAACGGAGCATGCTCCAAATTTTTTTTTATCCAATAATCTAGATAGGCTAGCCGGATCCGTCAAAAAAACGGATCCGTGGCATCAGTTTTTCACAATCTGCATCGGATCCAGTTTTTCAAACATTCGCCAGATTTAGCCTTACACTAAAAACATGATGTGTGAAAGTAGCCTCACTGTGACTGCATTGGTGATGAGTAAACCAACAGAGAGGGCAGCCAGAGTAAGTGCTCCGCCATAATATAATAATACAATACTGAAAAAAGATGGACACAAGAGCTAAAAGATAACACTTTATTGAAAAAATTGATGAATAAAAATACAACAATGAGAATAAGAGTAAAAAGACACAACGAAAAAAAGAGAGGCAACACTAGTGCCACACACGGATACTATAGCTGGATAGTGCAATAATATAGATATATAAAAATCAATAACAACCTATCTATAGGAGCAGATCATAACTGTTAATATAACGTATAAGTAACGTATCTTAGTCCATATATATATGGCGTGGTTAAATACTTTGGTATGGAACAGCCCTTTACCTTCTGAGTATTTAACCACGCCATATATATATGGACTAAGATACGTTACTTATACGTTATATTAACAGTTATGATCTGCTCCTATAGATATAGATCCTCCATATTCTGGACAATTCAATTGAAACACAAACTGAAATATTTTCGGGTAGAAAAATAAAAATAAAGAACATCCTGAAACTAATACTTGGCTTAAGTATCCTTTGAATTTATGTTAGCCGTTTTGGATAGAAGTCTATCAGCATGGCACATCTAAAATTGAAAACTGTTCATAACTCCCTCTATCTTGACTAAAGCCCCAGTTTCAGCTTTTGAAAAACAGCCTCAAAGCATAATGCTGCTTGACCATCCTTCACTTTGGGTATGGTGTTCTTTTGGTGATGTGCAGTTTTGGCTTTGCACCAAACACACCGCTTTGAATTATTGCAAAAAATGCGACCCCTGGTCTCATCAAAACAAAATACAGTGCCCTACTCCTTACTGATAACATTCAACAATGAGATACCTTTGCTATGTTGTAAGCTATTTACTGACCATGTCTTTTCCTGTAAAATGCAACTTAGAAAACGTGAGAAAAATCCAAACAGAACAGCTAAAATGTATATGGGTTTAATAAAAATCACTGTAAATGATGGCATTTGTGTACTGAATACTATATAACATGAGATTAAATGGCAAATTTTTAACACAATCCCATCTCCAATTATAAAAGGATGTTCACACTGCAATCACATTATTTGAAATTCATTATTTTTACTTAGTCCTCAAAATGATTTCAGTTTGTCTCTCAATGGATTTGTACAGATTATGGGTTGTAATACAGGTAATAAATGTTAAGAATTTGGTATGCTTTTATGGCATGACTAAAAACAGACATTTTAGGGTTGCGCAGACTTTTTATATTCACTGAATTTATTCTTGTCCATACATATTTTCCTTATTTTTTGTTGAAACTTATTTATTACACATTCTGAAATTTAAATCATAACAGTAGGTAACGCCAGATGAATTTTTGTTAGGTTGTAGTGAGTTTTTCTCAATAATCATTCACTGTTCCTTTGTACCACACAGGTAGTAAACTAGTCTTTTGTACAGTATAATTTCCAGCTGACATATTTACACTTTTCATCCCACAGAGAGCTTAGCTTGAAAACGGCTGACATATTTGTGGAAAAAGGTCATTTAAGCAATTGCTGCTTAAAACACTGAAATGGACATATATTGGGAACAAGATTTTTCCATCTGCAAATATAGGTATTTTTGTCCTGCATGCACCACCATAAGGCTGAGGCTACACAAATGATGTTCACCAAGTGTTACTGCTAAATTACAGCACAATATTGGGATAAGGAAGTCACAAAAAATCTGATGCCGTTTAACTACCTGGGACTTGCTTTTTGTGGTTGCAGTACCTTCAAGGTCGCAATGCAACTCCATTGACTTGTATTGCACTGAGATTTCGCAGTGCCATACAACAAATGTTGGCCACATGACAGGTTTTGCAGCCAAAGTTGCTGTGTAGTCCCAGCCCAAATTAAATATCACATCTCAATTAGCTTTAACTTTTGATTTCCTAATATATGATTTGGAATGTGCCTTGAACAGTGATACACATTTTTTTGGTTTTCCACATCTAAAGTAACTACACGTTCTTCTCACAAAATTAAAATATCATCAAAAAGTTAATTTATTTCAGTTCTTCAATACAAAAAGTCAAAATCATATTATATAGAGTCATTACAAACAGAGCGATCTATTTCAATTGTTTATTTCTGTTAATGTTGATGATTATGTCTTACAGCCAATAAAAACCCTTAAGTCATTATCGCAGTAAAATAGAATAATTAACAAAAAAACATGCAAAGGTTTTCTATGCATTTAAAAAGGTCCCTTAGTCTGTTTCAGTAGGCTCCACAATCATGGGGAAGACTGCTGACTTGACAGATGTCCAGAAGGCAGTCGTTGGCACACTCCACAGGGAGGGTAAGCCACAAAAGGTCATTGCTAAAGAAGCTGTCTGGTTACAGAGTACTATATCCAAGTATATTAATGGAAGGTTGAGTGGAAGGAAAACGTGTGTTAGAGAAAGGTGCACAAGCATCCGGGATAACTGCAGCCTTGAAAGGCTGTTCTGTTCGGTCTGGGGAGACCTATTTTGAACTTTGGTATTTTTTGGGGTGTTCAAGATGCGGTTCTGAAACTTGTGGTTGATTGACTTAAATGAGGATGGGTCGGTCGGCCACGGGTTTCAGAGCCGCATCTTGAATATTTTAAAGAATATTGAAGTTCAAAGTCGGTCATTTTTGACCAACAGAACAGCAGGGTTAAGAAAAGGCCATTTAAAAATTTTAGGGCGATTCACAAGGAGTGGACTGCTGCTGGAGTCTTTGCTTCAAGAGCCACCACACACAGAAGTACCCAGAACATGGGCTACAAGTGTCACATTCCTTATGTCAAGCCACTCATGACCAATAGACAACGCCAGGAGCGTCTTACCTGGGCCAAGGAGAAAAAGAACAGGACTTTTGCTCAGTTGTCCATGGTGTTGTTTTCAGATGAAAGTAAATTTTGCATTTCATTTGGAAATTAAAGTCCCACAGTCTGGAGAAAGAGTGGAGAGGCACACAATCCAAGCTGCTTGAGGTCTAGTGTGAAGTTTCCACAATCGGTCATGGTATGGGGAGCCATGTCATCTGCTGATGTAGGTCCATTATGTTTTACCAAGTCCAAAGTCAACGCAGTTATCTACCAGGAAATTTTAGAGTACTTCATGCTTCCCTCTACCGACAAGCTTTTTTGAGATGGAAATTTCATTCTCCGGCAGTACTTGACACCTGTCCACACTGCCAAAAGTACAATTACCTGGTTTAAAAACAACAGCATCACTCTGCTTGATTGGCCAGCAAACTCACTTGATCTTAACCTCATAGAGAATATATGGGCTATTGTCAAGAGGAAGATGAGAGACCCCAGACCCATCAAGGCAGATGAGCTGAAGGCTGTTATCAAAGCAACCTGGGCTTCCATAACACCTCAGCAGTGCCACATGCTGATCACCTCCATGTTACGCTGCATTGATGCAGTAATTGATGAAAAAGGAGTAAAGACCAAGAATTGAGTGCATTTACTGAACATACATTTCAGTAGGCCAACATTTCAGATTTTAAAATAATTTTTCAAGCTTGTGTTATAAAGTATTCTAATTTACTGAGATAATGACTTTTGGGTTTTCATTGGCTGTAAGACATGATCATCAACATTATCAGAAATAAACACTTGAAATAGATCAGTCAGCTTGAAATGACTCTATATAATATATAACTTTCACTTTTTGTTTTGAAGAACTGAAATAAATTAACTTTTTGTTGATATTCTAATTTTGTGAGAAGCACCTGTGTTTAGGTTGCTGCTCCATCGCTGATTTAATTTTAAAACTCCCTAAAAATATCAACATATAAATATAAGTCTGTTCTGGCATTTGTATTGTCAATGAGAGTGACACCAACTAGTTAATTTATTCATTACAATAGCACAATGAAAAGATGCTCCAGAATTGTTATTCCAAGAAGAATGCATTTATTTTACCAAAAACGCTCAGAGCTTCAGCTTCCCTCTCACAGGCAGTCAGAGTTGCAATAGAGCAGAGATGTGAAAGCTACAGCAAATGTGTTTGTAAGATGACAAGATTCAGTTCTACTGTCCTGATTTAGTTACATGTCTCACACTGGTAATGCCATTTTTTCTTAAAAATAAGCTCTGGAACAGATTCTCATACAGATCTGTGTCTGGCCCACAGATCTTAACAGCGCATTTAACATATAAGAAAAACATCCATTTCTCTTTGTGGGCACTTCTGTCCACATCACAGTCATGTCTAGTATTGGCATGGTTGTGGCTGACTGGCGCACGGTTTAAAAAATAAATAAATAAATACAAAAAAATTTGCAGTCCCCACTATTTTTTAAAACACATTGTTACAGGATGTAATCCTGGGCAGGGATTTTCCCTATTTCTGGCAGTTGTGGGAGAATCAGTTGCTCCTTCACGGTAGCTGTACCAGTGAATCTTCTCCCATGCCATCTGGAGGTCCCAAGTCCCTAGAGGAGACCCCACAGGAAGATGTTGCTGGGGAGGTTAGTGAATCTAACCTTCAGTACCCCTTCTCCGTCATGGCGGGGGAAACGGAGGAAACTGAGGAACCTCAGCGAGAGGCGGAGGCAGACAGCCATCCGGCACCCTGCCTGCCAGATTTGGGAGCCCAGTTGGATGACTTCCACAGTGAGCAAATGAAAGATCCTACCCTGACTCTGGCTAGGAAAAATGTAAAAATGATAGATGGGGTACCCGTAGAACCTGAAACTAAGCTAGCGTACCCGTATATGGTTCTTGAAAATGATTTGCTCTACCAGGTAGAAAAAAAGGGGAAGACACAGTGCAACGGTTAGTGGTACCCAAACCTTATCGGCGGAAGGTACTGGACTTGGCCCACGGACATATAATGGGGGGACATCTGGGGGTACAGAAAACCAAAGAAAGGATATCGCATTGTTTTGTGTGGCCTGGAATACATAATGATGTGCGTAACTTTTGTGAGTCCTGTCCAGAATGCCAAATCTCGGCACCTAAACCTTGGTTCCGTAGCCCTTTGGTACCCCTTCCTATCATTGGAGTCCTTTTTGAGAGAATTGTAATGGATTTGGTTGGGCCCCTTCCCCGATTCGCATGTGGGCACCAACATATCCTCGTCATCGTGGACTATGCCACTCGTTACCCGGAAGCCATCCCTTTGCGTAACACAGCTACCAAGACGATCGCCAAGGAATTGGTACAAGTGTTTAGTCGGGTGGGAATTCCAAAACAGATACTCACCGACCAGGGGACTCCCTTTATGTCGAGGGTGATGAAGGAGCTCTGCAGACTCTTACAAATAGACCCGTTGCGTACGTCTGTCTATCACCCTCAAACAGATGGCCTGGTTGAGCGGTTCAACAAAACCTTAAAACAGATGCTCCGGAAGGCGATAGACAAAGATGGGAAGAACTGGGATTACTTGTTACCCTATTTGCTGTTTGCCATTAGGGAAGTTCCCCTGTTGTGGATTCTGTTTTTGGGCTCCCTCTGGTGGTTACAGATGGTACTGGGTGACTTGTGTTCTCTGCGGTCTCTGGTGTCCACCTGTTCTATCAGGATATGGGAGTTTCCTATTTAACCTGGCTTTCTTGTCATTTCCTCGCCGGCTATCAATGTAATCAGTGTGTCTTGTTACCTCTGCTTCCCGCTTCTGTAATCTTCAGGACAAGCTAAGTTTTTGATTTTCCTGTTCCACGTTTTGCTTAATTTTTGTCTTAGTCCAGCTTGCAGATATGTGATTCCTTTTTGCTGGTTGCTCTAGTGGGCTGATATTACTCCTCATGTTCCATGAGTTGGCACATGAGTTCAAGTAATTTCAGGATGGTTTTTTGTAGGGTTTTTCGCTGACCGCGCAGTTCACTATTGTATCCTCTGCTATCTAGCTTTAGCGGGCCTCATTTTGCTGAATCTGTTTTCATAACTACGTATGTGCTTTCCTCTCATTTCACCGTCATTACATGTGGGGGGCTGCTATTTCTGTGGGGTGTTTCTCTGGAGGCAAGAGAGGTCTGTGTTTCTTCTAATAGGGGAAGTTAGTCCTTCGGGTGGCGCGAGACGTCTAGGAATCATCGTAGGCACGTTCCCCGGCTACAGCTAGTTGTGTGTTTAGGTTCAGGATCGCGGTCAGCTCAGTTTCGATCACCCTAGAGCTTGTTTTGTTTTTTGTGCTTGTCCTTTTGTGATCCCCTGCCATTGGGATCATGACATTCCCCAGTCTTCCACAGGGATTTCGCCTTTCGAACTGTTGTACGCCCGTCGTCCCCGGGGACTGTTGGACGTCGCAAAAGAAACCTGGGAAGGTCAAGTCACTCCCTTTAAAACGGTGATCGACCATGTAACACAAATGCAGGATCGTATTGCCGCTGTCATGCCCATTGTTAGGGACCATATGTTACAGGCCCAGGGAGCCCAGAGGCAAAGTTATGATAGAGGCGCTAAGGTCCGTACATTTGCATCCGGGGATAGGGTGTTGGTCCTAATCCCTACGGTGGATAGTAAATTTCTGGCGAAATGGCAGGGCCCATCTGAGGTCCTGGAAAGAGTTGGTGCAGTGAACTATAAAGTGTACCAGCCTGGTAAGAGAAAATCAGAACAGATTTATCATGTGAATCTGATAAAACCCTGGAAAGACCGCTCTGCCCTAATGGCGGATCTGCCCCATCCGGTTTGTTCACCTACTGTACCGGAGGTGCAGGTTGCCGAGACTCTCTCGGAACGACAAAAATCTGAGGTTAAGCAGTTTTTGTTACAGAACCGACAGTTTTTCTCGGAAAAACCTGGCCGGACTAAGCTAGTGAAACATGAGATTGTCACAGAGACTGGCGTCACAGTTCATGTGAAGCCCTACCGGATTCCGGAAGCACGCCGTGAAGCCGTCTCCCGAGAAGTGATGGCAATGTTGGACTTAGGAGTCATTGAGGAGTCGCACAGCGCCTGGTCCAGTCCAATCGTGTTGATACCTAAACCGGATGGCTCCATACGGTTTTGTAATGACTTTAGGAAACTGAATGCGGTTTCTAAATTTGATGCGTACCCTATGCCCCGGGTCGATGAGTTGATCGACCGGCTTGGTAAAGCCCGATACATTACGACCCTGGATTTAACAAAGGGGTACTGGCAGATCCCTCTGGCCGAGGAGGCCAGAGAGAAGACGGCACTTGCTACACCAGAAGGTCTGTCGCAGTATGTCTACATGCCGTTTGGACTTCACGGAGCTCCCGCAACGTTCTAGAGATTGATGGATCGAGTCTTGAGGCCCCACAGACAGTACGCTTCTGCCTAACTGGATGACATTTACAGCATGGACTGGGAAACTCACCTCCGGAAGGTACAAGCGGTGATTGATGACCTGCGAGATGCAGGCTTAACGGCAAACCCCAAGAAACGTCGCATCGGGCTTGAAGAAGCCCGATACTTGGGCTACGTGATTGGCAGAGGAGTGGTTAAACCCCAGATCGACAAAATACAGGCAATCCAGGGCTGGCCACAACCAGTGAACAAAAAACAAGTACAAGCTTTCCTGGGGATTGCCGGCTATTATCGCCGGTTCATACCCAATTTTGCAGCCATGGCTACCCCCTTGACGGATCTTACCAAAGGGAGGGGTTCCGTCATGGTAAAATGGACCTCAGCTGCTGAAGAGGCCTTCCACAGCCTGAAACGGGCTTTGTGCTCTCAGCCCGTACTAGTGACTCCTGATTTCAGCAGCGAGTTTGTGGTACAAACTGATGCCTCTGATACTGATGTCGGAGCTGTACTTTCCCAGGTGAGGGACGGAGTCGAACACCCGGTCCTCTACCTCAGCCGGAAACTGAATGTACATGAACAGAGGTATGCAGTGGTTGAAAAAGAGTGCCTAGCCATTAAAGGGGCTCTCGACTCCCTCAAGTATTACCTGGCCGGTAGGAAGTTTAGGCTGGTCACGGACCATGCCCCTCTCAAGTGGATGCACCTCCACAAGGACCGTAATAGTCGGGTAACCCGGTGGTTCCTTGCCCTGCAGGCTTACTCTTTTATGGTGGAGCACCGACCTGGGGTGCAGATGGGGAACACCGATGCCCTGTCCCGAGTGCACTGTTTCAAGAGTGTTCTTGCTCAACCGGAGTGGTCTGAGCAAGGGGGGGGGATATAAGACTCATGTCGATGTGGTAGTTGAGGGCAGGTATATCTCGCCTAGGTATTTGTCCTATGTGAATTAGGCCACTCAGTATCTTCAGGATGCTAATGGGTTAACAAGTGCAGGAATAAAGGATGACCAGCTGGGGGTTTCCAGCGTCAGCCTGGGGCACACAGATTGCCTGTCTGTGTGAGACAAACGTGAGTGAGAGCTGTGCTCAAGAATTGTGTGATGTTAGCTGGGTGGGAGAAGCCCCCCCAGTTGTTGAGATAGCAACGTGTTGGTTTAGTTAGTGCTGGACAGGCTAGGATTTATTTTTATGTTTTGTTTTATCTATGTTGCTTTCACGTTAATAAATCTGACCTGAGGTCAGCCTGCTCAGAAAACCTGCTGTACGCCTCAGATTCAATGCACAAACCACGTGGCCTTTGACCCCAGCAAAGGCGATCCCGGAGTGTTGTGTCACAACATGTAGAGTACGCTGCATACGCACTGCACTAATTATCTCACAGACATATTTCTTACTATGCACAGGCGCCAGCCGCTGAATACTCTCATCAGTGCATGCCTGCTCTCGCTGCTATCAGTGAGACCAGATGTACGCTGATGACAATGGCAGTCATCAGCCAACGCCTGACCCGCTATAACCATTTCACTACCAGTCAAAGCTACTGGCTCACATGCTATTGTCTGTGTGACTGTGGGGGAACCACAGCGCTATGACCGGCGGTAACGTCAGAAAGGTTGCCACTGATCAGATAGGTTGTATATATGTCCTCAACCTGACCTGAAAGGCAAGAAAAAGACCTTTTATTAAACTCACCTGTGGGGCGGTCTTGTCCGAGATGAGTTGCTAATCTTCGTCCTACACCTGCATTCTTCTTGCGATGCCTTCCTCCTTCTTGCTTTTGGAGGATGATGTGTCGTTACGTCATCCACAGTCTCCCCAACATTGCAATACTGTGCAGGTCTACTTCTTTTACCCTGAAGAGGGCAGAGTAAAGTACTGCAGTGTGCAGGTGCCGCGAAAGGCAAAAGAACCCCGTCGCATGTGCACTGCAGTACTTTACTGTGCCCTAGTCAGGACAGAGAAGTACGCCTGCGCAAGCGTGCAATGCTGAGGAGACTGTATGGATGATGTAATGAAGCATGAGAATGAAGCAATACCAGCAAGCAAAAAAGAAAAGGGCACACAGCAACAAGTGACAGCAAAAAGTACAGCCAAGAAGCAACGAAGAGTGGTGGTGGTGGGAGACTCACTACTGAGAGGCACCGAAGCAGCCATCTGCAGACCGGACATAACTGCAAGAGAAGTATGCTGCCTTCCAGGTGCGATGATCAAGGATGTGACCGATAGGATACCAAAGCTCTTCAGCTCCAAGGACGTCCACCCATTTCTTCTGATACATGTTGGCACCAATGACATGGCAAGGAAGGACCTACCGACAATCTGCAAGGACTTTGAAGAGTTGGGGAAGAAAGTAAAGTAACTGGATGCACAGGTAGTTTTTTCTTCTATCCTTCCAGTAGACGGGCATGGCACCAGGAGATGGAACAGGATCCTTGATGCAAACAACTGGCTAAGACGATGGTGCAGACAACAAGGATTTGGATTCCTGGACCACGGTGTGAATTACTGGTATGATGGACTCCTCGCCAGAGACGGACTACACCTCAACAAACCTGGGAAACACACATTCGCCAGAAGACTCGCTACACTCATCAGGAGGGCGTTAAACTAGAAGAAGAGGGGACGGGAAGAAAAACATTAGACTCGAACAAAGACGACCCAGGAAAACATACTCAGAAGGGAGGTAAGAACATTTCTAAAACAATCCACAGTGAGGAGATTGGAACAAAACAAAATCCTCTAAACTGCATGCTCGCAAACGCCAGAAGCCTGACAAACAAGATGGAAGAACTAGAAGCAGAAATATCTACAGGTAACTTTGACATAGTGGGAATAACCGAGACATGGTTAGATGAAAGCTATGACTGGGCAGTTAACTTACAGGGTTACAGTCTGTTTAGAAAGGATCGTAAAAATCGGAGAGGAGGAGGGGTTTGTCTCTATGTAAAGTCTTGTCTAAAGTCCACTTTAAGGGAGGATATTAGCGAAGGGAATGAGGATGTCGAGTCCATATGGGTTGAAATTCATGGAGGGAAAAATGGTAACAAAATTCTCATTGGGGGTCTGTTACAAACCCCCAAATATAACAGAAAGCATGGAAAGTCTACTTCTAAAGCAGATAGATGAAGCTGCAACCCATAATGAGGTCCTGGTTATGGGGGACTTTAACTACCCGGATATTAACTGGGAAACAGAAACCTGTGAAACCCATAAAGGCAACAGGTTTCTGCTAATAACCAAGAAAAATTATCTTTCACAATTGGTGCAGAATCCAACCAGAGGAGCAGCACTTTTAGACCTAATACTATCTAATAGACCTGACAGAATAACAAATCTGCAGGTGGTTGGGCATTTAGGAAATAGCGACCACAATATTGTGCAGTTTCACCTGTCTTTCACTAGGGGGACTTGTCAGGGAGTCACAAAAACATTGAACTTTAGAAAGGCAAAGTTTGAACAGCTTAGAGATGCCCTTAATCTGGTAGACTGGGACAATATCCTCAGAAATGAGAATACAGATAATAAATGGGAAATGTTTAAGAACATCCTAAATAGGCAGTGTAAGCGGTTTATACCTTGTGGGAATAAAAGGACTAGAAATAGGAAAAACCCAATGTGGCTAAACAAAGAAGTAAGACAGGCAATTAACAGTAAAAAGAAAGCATTTGCACTATTAAAGCAGGATGGCACCATTGAAGCTCTAAAAAACTATAGGGAGAAAAATACTTTATCTAAAAAACTAATTAAAGCTGCCAAAAAGGAAACAGAGAAGCACATTGCTAAGGAGAGTAAAACTAATCCCAAACTGTTCTTCAACTATATCAATAGTAAAAGAATAAAAACTGAAAATGTAGGCCCTTTAAAAAATAGTGAGGAAAGAATGGTTGTAGATGACGAGGAAAAAGCTAACATATTAAACACCTTCTTCTCCACGGTATTCACAGTGGAAAATGAAATGCTAGGTGAAATCCCAAGAAACAATGAAAACCCTATATTAAGGGTCACCAATCTAACCCAAGAAGAGGTGCGAAACCGGCTAAATAAGATTAAAATAGATAAATCTCCGGGTCCGGATGGCATACACCCACGAGTACTAAGAGAACTAAGTAATGTAATAGATAAACCATTATTTCTTATTTTTAGGGACTCTATAGAGACAGGGTCTGTTCCGCAGGATTGGCGCATAGCAAATGTGGTGCCAATATTCAAAAAGGGCTCTAAAAGTGAACCTGGAAATTATAGGCCAGTAAGTCTAACCTCTATTGTTGGTAAAATATTTGAAGGGTTTCTGAGGGATGTTATTCTGGATTATCTCAATGAGAATAACTGTTTAACTCCATATCAGCATGGGTTTATGAGAAATCGCTCCTGTCAAACCAATCTAATCAGTTTTTATGAAGAGGTAAGCTATAGACTGGACCACGGTGAGTCATTGGACGTGGTATATCTCGATTTTTCCAAAGCGTTTGATACCGTGCCGCACAAGAGGTTGGTACACAAAATGAGAATGCTTGGTCTGGGGGAAAATGTGTGTAAATGGGTTAGTAACTGGCTTAGTGATAGAAAGCAGAGGGTGGTTATAAATGGTATAGTCTCTAACTGGGTCGCTGTGACCAGTGGGGTACCGCAGGGGTCAGTATTGGGACCTGTTCTCTTCAACATATTCATTAATGATCTGGTAGAAGGTTTACACAGTAAAATATCGATATTTGCAGATGATACAAAACTATGTAAAGCAGTTAATACAAGAGAAGATAGTATTCTGCTACAGATGGATCTGGATAAGTTGGAAACTTGGGCTGAAAGGTGGCAGATGAGGTTTAACAATGATAAATGTAAGGTTATACACATGGGAAGAGGGAATCAATATCACCATTACACACTGAACGGGAAACCACTGGGTAAATCTGACAGGGAGAAGGACTTGGGGATCCTAGTTAATGATAAACTTACCTGGAGCAGCCAGTGCCAGGCAGCAGCTGCCAAGGCAAACAGGATCATGGGGTGCATTAAAAGAGGTCTGGATACACATGATGAGAGCATTATACTGCCTCTGTACAAATCCCTAGTTAGACCGCACATGGAGTACTGTGTCCAGTTTTGGGCACCGGTGCTCAGGAAGGATATAATGGAACTAGAGAGAGTACAAAGGAGGGCAACAAAATTAATAAAGGGGATGGGAGAACTACAATACCCAGATAGATTAGCGAAATTAGGATTATTTAGTCTAGAAAAAGACGACTGAGGGGCGATCTAATAACCATGTATAAGTATATAAGGGGACAATACAAATATCTCGCTGAGGATCTGTTTATACCAAGGAAGGTGACGGGCACAAGGGGGCATTCTTTGCGTCTGGAGGAGAGAAGGTTTTTCCACCAACATAGAAGAGGATTCTTTACTGTTAGGGCAGTGAGAATCTGGAATTGCTTGCCTGAGGAGGTGGTGATGGCGAACTCAGTCGAGGGGTTCAAGAGAGGCCTGGATGTCTTCCTGGAGCAGAACAATATTGTATCATACAATTATTAGGTTCTGTAGAAGGACGTAGATCTGGGTATTTATTATGATGGAATATAGGCTGAACTGGATGGACAAACGTCTTTTTTCGGCCTTACTAACTATGTTACTATGTTACTATGTTACTATGTAGGAACCTATCATCCACATGAAGAAAAAAGTAGGATGGCATTGCAAGAAGAATAGAGGCACCGGACCAAGACACATGACATCCCTAGGACCGAACTGCCCCACAGGTGTCTATAACAAAAGATCTTTTCTTGTCTTGAAGGTCAGGTTGGAGGCAGGTATACATCATTTTAAAATAATGTTTATCATGCCTGAAAGATGGGGGGTCATAGCTCATATCAGTCTAAACTGGTGATAGGTTCCCTTTAAATACAGTGGTATCTTCTCTCTCCTCTCCTCCACATGTATTTTTTGAGTAATTACATGCTTTACAGTATTGAAAATAGTATACAATTATACACTGTAAATAAACAATTTTAATAAATTTGTCATCTGAGAATTTGAATTTCAAAAGATCTACTCATCTCTACACTTCTTTATGGACACTAGTGTCTATTGGAAAAACAAGTTTACTTTAGAAGCCATACATCACATTTTTGACCTTCCTAAAGCTACATTGCCAAAAGCAATGAAACAGGGTCATATTGAAATTACCCGTTAATGTATATACTGTAATTTTTACGCTTTGATTTCTAAATTATTACTACTCGAGCTATTTTCTCATGACATGTACTTTTATTATGTGACTTCTCGCACTCTGTGAAATCCAGCTTTACATATTCAATCATGTAGATTATACATTGCTGATATCCTAATTATCAGGATTCCTCTGTAACAAAGACCTTATTTTCAGCCCGTCTTGGAAACACAATAAATGAACAATTTGTTGCATTTTCTTTTGAAACACAAATTGGGCTGTCAAGACTTTATTTCCTACAATGGCAAATGTATTTTTTTCCTGTATTTGAAGTATATTTTACAACATATAATGTAGAATTTCAATCAATCATGTTTTCCTTGAAATTAAAGTTTATATTACCAGACTTAAAAATGACATATTTTAAGTAAACAGACAATTATACATTTTACTGTGGTTTTTCATGAAAATGCACCCATCGGTTGGTTGGAAAATCCAATATTAACGTACAAATAAAGGGGAGACATAATTTTAAGAAATTACTGGTTTAATATAAACATTCCGAATGAGTCACCTGGATAAATTATATATTTCAGAAATGTTTTTCTATGAAAGTGGTTTACCGAACTATGAAGCGACAGACTTTACTGCCATAAATAAGAGAAAGTAAATGTGATAACACTATGTTTTTCTTTACCAAACAACCTAAAAATATTATCATTTTCAGAATTTCCAGGTAGTTGAAATAAAGTTTTCCAGGAAATCTGGTGAAAAAAAAGAAATTGATTTATTAATCTAGAATTCTTTTTCTTTCTCATCTATATGCATAGATGATAAAATTATAATATTCACCTTGATACTTGATAAAAAAAAAATGTTTAGCTTTATATTGTTTTCATCAAAATAAAAACATGTAAAGAAAAAATAAAACTTGATCTAAAAATGTATTATACAAGTAAACAGGAGATACAATTTTCCACACTTGTTTTTCAACTTTTCCATGTTCTTGAAATAATCTTGTGCAAATCCAATAGAGAGCATGGATGTTAATTTCTTCCTGTTTCCTTACATTTTCAGAAAAAATATTATTGTGGGAGGTGCTTAGTTAAATTTATGGGTCTTGTTTTTTTTCAGAGATATGATTATGAGGAAGAGAATATGGTCGGACAAACAATTTCTTTATGTTTTTATCCATTGCAATTAGTCAGCAAATAAGACAATAGAAGAAGAGACATTTTAAGAGAAGAAATTGTGTTTTCTGTATTATCTATGTTTTGTAGTCCTTTAATATTTTGAAAGTAGATCTGTAATGATGATACCTTTTAGTCAGAGCATCTATAAATTAATCTAAATAAAACATGTCAGTATGAATATCACCCAAAATAAAAGTTCAAGCTCAGAATGCTGCTGTCAATTTCTGTATATTAAATTAAGGTAATATTGAGGCACCTTGTCACTGATTTGTTTTTAAAGCAAAATAATACTATGAGAAAATAGGCAGAAAAAATAAATGTACATAGATTATAGAATTTTGGGAAAAAAACAATGATCAGGAAACACACAATGAAAACACATCAAATATATGCAGTATTTAGTGTGCTTCATTTCTCTCTATAGGACACTACATCATGCACCACAAAAATCTTTTTCTTTTGTCAAACAATGCTGTGAGTGAAACCATCCTTTGCTTTTATCAAAAACTGTATTCACTATGATTTTTTTTATCCAGCTTTTGTTTTTAACCCCTCTCTGACCTTAGACGTACTATCTGTTATGAAGGCAATCCAGTAACACAGTGTGCAGTAATCAGAGCACATACAGTGATTTGATAATAACCCAAAAACAATAGAACGAGCTCTGAGACGTGGAATCTCTGTAGACTGCAATACCTGAACCTATCCTAAACACAACTAAAGGCAGCTGTGGATTGCGCCTGACACTACCTATGCAACTCGGCACAGCCTGAGGAGCTGACTAGCCTGAAGATAGAAAAACAAGCCTGACTTGCCTCAAAGAAATACCCCAAAGGAAAAGGCAGCCCCCCACATATAATGACTGTTAGCAAGATGAAAAGACAAACGTAGGGATGAAATAGATTCAGCAAAGTGAGGCCCGATATTCTAGATAGAGCGAGGATAGCAAAGAGAACTTTGCAGTCTACAAAAAACCCTAAAGCAAAAAACCACGCAAAGGGGGCAAAAAGACCCACCGTGCCGAACTAACGGCACGGCGGTGCACCCTTTGCGTCTCAGAGCTTCCAGCAAAAACGAAAAGACAAGCTGGACAGAAAAAGTAGCAACAAAAGCAAAGAAACACTTATCTAAGCAGAGCAGCAGGCCACAGGAAAGATACAGAAGCTCAGGTCCAACACTGGAACATTGACAAGGAGCAAGGAAGACAGAATCAGGTGGAGTTAAATAACAAAGCAGCCAACGAGCTCACCAGAACACCTGAGGGAGGAAGCTCAGAAGCTGCAGTACCACTTGTGACCACAGGAGTGAATTCAGCCACAGAATTCACAACAGTACCCCCCCCTTGAGGAGGGGTCACCGAACCCTCACCAGATCCCCCAGGCCGACCAGGATGAGCCACATGAAAGGCACGAACAAGATCTGGAGCATGGACATCAGAGGCAAAAACCCAGGAATTATCTTCCTGAGCATAACCCTTCCATTTAACCAGATACTGGAGTTTCCGTCTAGAAACACGAGAATCCAAAATTTTCTCCACAATATACTCCAATTCCCCCTCCACCAAAAGTGGGGCAGGAGGTTCAACAGATGGAACCATAGGTGCCACGTATCTCCGCAACAACGACCTATGGAATACATTATGTATGGAAAAGGAGTCTGGGAGGGTCAGACGAAAAGACACAGGATTGAGAATCTCAGAAATCCTATACGGACCAATAAAACGAGGTTTAAATTTAGGAGAGGAAACCTTCATAGGAATATGATGAGAAGATAACCAAACCAGATCCCCAACACGAAGTCGGGGACCCACACAGCGTCTGCGATTAGCGAAAAGTTGAGCCTTCTCCTGGGACAAGGCCAAATTGTCCACTACCTGAGTCCAGATCTGCTGCAACCTGTCCACCACAGAATCCACACCAGGACAGTCCGAAGTCTCAACCTGTCCTGAAGAGAAACGAGGATGGAACCCAGAATTGCAGAAAAATGGAGAGACCAAGGTAGCCGAGCTGGCCCGATTATTAAGGGTGAACTCAGCCAACGGCAAAAAGGACACCCAATCATCCTGGTCTGCAGAAACAAAACATCTCAGATATGTCTCCAAGGTCTGATTGGTTCGTTCAGTCTGGCCATTAGTCTGAGGATGGAAAGCCGAGGAAAAAGACAGGTCAATGCCCATCCTGCCACAAAAGGCTCGCCAAAACCTCGAAACAAACTGGGAACCTCTGTCAGAAACAATATTCTCAGGAATGCCATGCAAACGAACCACATGCTGGAAGAACAAAGGCACCAAATCAGAAGAGGAAGGCAATTTAACCCCTTCCCGACCTTTGACGCCACGTAGGCGTCATGAAAGTAGGTGCCAATCCGACCCATGACGCCTATGCGGCGTCATGGAAAGATCGCGTCCCTGCAGACCGGGTGAAAGGGTTAACTCCTATTTCACCCGATCTGCAGGGACAGGGGGAGTGGTAGTTTAGCCCAGGGGGGGTGGCTTCACCCCCTCGTGGCTACGATCGCTCTGATTGGCTGTTGAAAGTGAAACTGCCAATCAGAGCGATTTGTAATATTTCACCCATTATAACGGGTGAAATATTACAATCCAGCCATGGCCGATGCTGCAATATCATCGGCCATGGCTGGAAATACTAGTGTGCCCCCACCCCACCCCTCCGATCGACCCCCCACCCCCCCGATCTGGCCGGTACACTGCTCCGGCTCCCCTCCGTCCAGTGCTCCGCTCCCCCCCGTGCTCGTGTCCGCTCCCCCCGTGCTCCAATCACCCCCCCGTGCTCCAATCACCCCCCCTGCACTCCGATCCACCCCCCCGTGCTATGTTCCACCCCCCCGTGCTCCATTCCAGCCCCCCGTGCTCCGTTCCACGCCCCCCGCGCTCCGTTCCACCCCTCCCGCGCTCCGATTCCCCCCCCGTGCTCCGATCCCCCCCCCGTGGTCCCCCCCACCCTATCATACTTACCGATCCAGCCGTGGTCCCGTCCGTCTTCTCCCGGGCGCCGCCATCTTCCAAAATGGCGGGCGCATGCGCAGTGCGCCCGCCGAATCTGCCGGCCGGCAGATTCGTTCCAAAGTGCATTTTGATCACTGAGATATAATCTATCTCAGTGATCAAAATAAAAAAAATAATAAATGACCCCCCCCTTTGTCACCCCCATAGGTAGGGACAATAAAAAAATTAAAGAAATTTTTTTTTTCCACTAATGTTAGAATAGGGTTAGGGTTAGGGGTAGGGTTAGGGTTAGGGGTAGGGTTAGGGGTAGGGTTAGGGGTAGGGCTAGGGTTAGGGTTAGGGGTAGGGTTAGGGTTAGGGGTAGGGTTAGGGCTAGGGTTAGGGTTAGGAATGTGCACACGTATTCTGGTCCTCTGCGGATTTTTCCGCTGCGGATTTGATAAATCCGCAGTGCTAAACCGCTGCGGATTTATGGCGGATTTACCGCGTTTTTTTCTGCGCATTTCACTGCGGTTTTACAATTGCGATTTTCTATTGGAGCAGTTGTAAAACCGCTGCGGAATCCGCACAAAGAAGTGACATGCTGCGGAATGTAAACCGCTGCGTTTCCGTGCAGTTTTTCCGCAGCATGTGTACAGCGATTTTTGTTTCCCATAGGTTTACATTGAACTGTACACTCATGGGAAACTGCTGCGGATCCGCAGCGTTTTCCGCAGCGTGTGCACATACCTTTAGAATTAGGCTATGTGCACACGGTGCTGATTTGGCTGCGGATTCGCAGCAGTGTTCCATCAGGTTTACAGTACCATGTAAACATATGAAAAACCAAATCCGCTGTGCCCATGGTGCGGAAAATACCGCGCGGGAACGCTGCGTTGTATTTTCCGCAGCATGTCAATTCTTTGTGCGGATTCCGCAGCGTTTTACACCTGTTCCTCAATAGGAATCCGCAGGTGAAATCCGCACAAAAAACACTGGAAATCCGCGGAAAATCCGCAGGTAAAACACAGTGCCTTTTACCCGCAGATTTTTCAAAAATGGTGCGGAAATATCTCACACGAATCCGCAACGTGGGCACATAGCCTTAGGGTTAGGGTTGGAATTAGGGTTGTGGTTAGGGTTAGGGGTGTGTTGGGGTTAGTGTTGTGGTTAGGGGTGTGTTGGGGTTAGGGTTGTGATTAGGATTATGGCTACAGTTGGGATTAGGGTTAGGGGTGTGTTGGGGTTAGTGTTGGAGTTAGAATTGAGGGGTTACCACTGTTTAGGCACATCAGGGGTCTCCAAACGCAACATGGCGCCACCATTGAGTCCAGCCAATCTCGTATTCAAAAAGTCAAATGGTGCTCCCTCACTTCTGAGCCCTGACGTGTGCCCAAACAGTGGTTTACCCCCACATATGGGGTACCAGCATACTCAGGACAAACTGCGCAACAATTACTGGGGTCCAATTTCTCCTGTTACCCTTGTGAATCTAAAAAAATGCTTGCTAAAACATAATTTTTGAGGAAAGAAAAATGATTTTTTATTTTCACGGCTCTGCGTTGTAAACGTCTGTGAAGCACTTGGGGGTTCAAAGTGCTCACCACATATCTAGATAAGTTCCTTGGGGGGTCTAGTTTCTAAAATGGGGTCACTTGTGGGGGGTTTCTACTGTTTAGGCACACCAGGGGCTCTGCAAACGCAACGTGACACCCGCAGACCATTCCATCAAAGTCTGCATTTCAAAAGTCACTACTTCCCTTCTGAACCCCGACGTGTGCCCAAACAGTGGTTTACCCCCACATATGGGGTATCAGCGTACTCAGGAGAAACTGGACAACAACTTTTGGGGTCCAATTTCTCCTGTAACCCTTGGGAAAATAAAAAATTCTGGGCTAAATAATTATTTTTGAGGAAAGAAAACGTATTTATTATTTTCACGGCTCTGCATTATAAACTTCTATGAAGCACTTGGGGGTTCAAAGTGCTCACCACACATCTAGATAAGTTCCTTTGGGGGTCTAGTTTCCAAAATGGGGTCACTTGTGGGGGGTTTCTACTGTTAAGCCACATCAGGGGCTCTGCAAACGCAACGTGACGCCCACAGAGCATTCCATCAAAGTCTGCATTTCAAAACGTCACTACTTCACTTCCGAGCCCCGGCATGTGCCCAAACAGTGATTTACCCCCACATATGGGGTATCAGCGTACTCAGGAGAAACTGGACAACAACTTTTGGGGTCAAATTTCTCCTGTTACCCTTGGGAAAATAAAAAATTGCAGGCTACAAGATCATTCTTGAGAAAATATTTTTTTTTTTTATTTTCATGGCTCTGCGTTATAAACTTTTGTGAAGCACTTGGGGGTTCAAAGTCCTCACCACACATCTAGATTAGTTCCTTTGGGGGTCTAGTTTCTAAAATGGTGTCATTTCTGGGGGATCTCCAATGTTTAGGCACACAGGGGCTCTCCAAACGTGACATGATGTCCGCTAATGATTGGAGCTAATTTTCCATTTAAAAAGCCAAATGGCGTGCCATCCCTTCCGAGCCCTGCCGTGCGCCCAAACAGTGGTTTACCCCCACATATGGGGTATCAGCGTACTCAGGACAAACTGGACAACAATATTTGGGGTCCAATTTCTCCTATTATCCTTGGCAAAATAGGAAATTCCAGGCTAAAAAATCATTTTTGAGGAAAGAAAAATTATTTTTTATTTTCATGGCTCTGCGTTATAAACTTCTGTGAAGCACCTGGGGGTTTAAAGTGCTCAATATGCATCTAGATAAGTTCCCTGGGGGGTCTAGATTCCAAAATGGGGTCACTTGTGCGGGAGCTCCAATGTTTAGGCACACAGGGGCTCTCCAAACGCGACATGGTGTCCGCTAACAATTGGAGCTAATTTTCCATTCAAAAAGTCAAATGGCGCGCCTTCTCTTCCGAGCCCTGCCGAGTGCCCAAACAGTGGTTTACCCCCACATATGAGGTATCGGCGTACTCGGGAGAAATTGCCCAACAAATTTTATGATCCATTTTATCCTACTGCCCATGTGAAAATGAAAAAATTGAGGCGAAAAGAATTTTTTTGTGAAAAAAAATTACTTTTTCATTTTTACAGATCAATTTGTGAAGCACCTGAGGGTTTAAAGTGCTCACTAGGCATCTAAATTAGTTCCTTGGGGGGTCTAGTTTTCAAAATGGGGTCACTTGTGGGGGAGCGCCAATGTTTAGGCACACAGGAGCTATCCAAACGCGACATGGTGTCCGCTAACGATGGAAATAATTTTTCATTCAAAAAGTCAAATGGCGCTCCTTCCCTTCCGAGCCTTACCATGTGCCCAAACAGTGGTTTACCTCCACATGTGAGGTATTGGTGTACTCAGGAGAAATTGCCCAACACATTTTAGGATCCATTTTATCCTGTTGCCCATGTGAAAATGAAAAAATTGAGGTTAAAAGAATTTTTTTGTGAAAAAAAAGTACTTTTTCATTTTTACGGATCAATTTGTGAAGCACCTGGGGGTTCAAAGTGCTCACTATGCATCTAGATAAGTTCCTTGGGGCGTCTAGTTTCCAAAATGGGGTCACTTGTGGGGGAGCTCCAATTTTTAGGCACACGGGGGCTCTCCAAACGTGACATGGTGTCCGCTAAAGAGTGGAGCCAATTTTTGATTCAAAAAGTCAAATGGCGCTCCTTCCCTTCCAAGCCCTGCCGTGCGCCAAAACAGTGGTTTACCCCCACATATGAGGTATCAGCGTACTCAGGACAAATTGGACAACAACTTTCGTGGTTCAGTTTCTCCTTTTACCATTGGGAAAATAAAAAAATTGTTGCTAAAAGATAATTTTTGTGACTAAAAAGTTAAATGTTCATTTTTTCCTTCCATGTTGCTTCTGCTGCTGTGAAGCACCTGAAGGGTTAAGAAACTTCTTGAATGTGGTTTTGAGTACCTTGAGGGGTGCAGTTTTTAGAATGGTGTCACTTTTGGGTATTTTCAGCCAAATAGACCCCTCAAACTGACTTCAAATGTGAGGTGGTCCCTAAAAAAAATGGTTTTGTAAATTTCGTTGTAAAAATGACAAATCGCTGGTCGAATTTTAACCCTTATAACTTCCTAACAAAAAAAAATTTTGTTTCCAAAATTGTGCTGATGTAAAGTAAACATGTGGGAAATGTTATTTATTAACTATTTTGTGTCACATATCTCTCTGGTTTAACAGAATAAAAATTCAAAATGTGAAAATTGCGAAATTTTCAAAATTTTCGCCAAATTTCCGTGTTTATCACAAATAAATGCAGAATTTATTGACCTAAATTTACCACTAACATGAAGCCCAATATGTCACGAAAAAACAATCTCAGAACCGCTAGGATCTGTTGAAGCGTTCCTGAGTTATTACCTCATAAAGGGACACTGGTCAGAATTGCAAAAAACGGCAAGGTCTTTAAGGTCAAAATAGGCTGGGTCTTGAAGGGGTTAACCAAGGGCACCAGATGGACCATTTTAGAAAAGCGATCACAGACCACCCAAATGACTGACATCTTTTGAGAAACGGGAAGGTCAGAAATGAAATCCATTGAAATATGTGTCCAAGGCCTCTTTGGGACCGGCAAGGGCAAAAGCAACCCACTGGCACGTGAACAGCAGGGCTTAGCCCTAGCACAAATCCCACAGGACTGCACAAAAGTACGTACATCCCGTGACAGAGATGGCCACCAGAAGGATCTAGCCACTAACTCTCTGGTACCAAAGATTCCAGGATGACCAGCCAACACCGAACAATGAAGTTCAGAGATAACTTTAGTAGTCCACCTATCAGGGACGAACAGTTTCTCCGCCGGACAACGATCAGGTTTATTCGCCTGAAATTTTTGCAACACTCGCCGCAAATCAGGGGAGATGGCAGACACAATTACTCCTTCCTTGAGGATACTCGCCGGCTCAGATGAACCCGGAGAGTCGGGCACAAAACTCCTAGACAGAGCATCCGCCTTCACATTTTTAGAGCCCGGAAGGTACGAAATCACAAAATCGAAGCGGGCAAAAAATAACGACCAACGGGCCTGTCTAGGATTCAAGCGCTTGGCAGACTCGAGATAAGTAAGGTTCTTATGATCAGTCAATACCACCACGCGATGCTTAGCTCCTTCAAGCCAATGACGCCATTCCTCGAATGCCCACTTCATGGCCAGCAACTCTCGGTTGCCCACATCATAATTACGCTCAGCAGCCGAAAACTTCCTGGAAAAGAAAGCACATGGTTTCAACACTGAGCAACCAGAACCTCTCTGTGACAAAACCGCCCCTGCTCCAATCTCAGAAGCATCAACCTCGACCTGGAACGGAAGAGAAACATCTGGTTGACACAACACAGGGGCAGAACAAAAACGATGCTTCAACTCCTGAAAAGCTTCCACAGCAGCAGAAGACCAATTAACCAAATCAGCACCCTTCTTGGTCAAATCGGTCAATGGTTTGGCAATGCTAGAAAAATTACAGATGAAGCGACGATAAAAATTAGCAAAGCCCAGGAATTTTTGCAGACTTTTCAGAGATGTCGGCTGAGTCCAATCCTGGATGGCTTGGACCTTAACCGGATCCATCTCGATAGTAGAAGGGGAAAAGATGAACCCCAAAAATGAAACTTTCTGCACACCGAAGAGACACTTTGATACCTTCACAAACAAAGAATTAGCACGCAGGACCTGGAAAACCATTCTGACCTGCTTCACATGAGAGTCCCAATCATCTGAGAAGATCAAAATGTCATCCAAGTAAACAATCAGGAATTTATCCAGATACTCACGGAAGATGTCATGCATAAAAGACTGAAACACAGATGGAGCATTGGCAAGTCCGAACGGCATCACTAGATACTCAAAATGACCCTCGGGCGTATTAAATGGAGTTTTCCATTCATCTCCTTGCCTGATTCTCACCAGATTATACGCACCACGAAGATCTATCTTAGTGAACCAACTAGCCCCCTTAATCCGAGCAAACAAGTCAGATAACAATGGCAAGGGATACTGAAATTTAACAGTGATCTTATTAAGAAGGCGGTAATCAATACATGGTCTCAGCAAACCATCCTTCTTGGCTACAAAAAAGAACCCTGCTCCCAGTGGTGATGACGATGGGCGAATATGTCCCTTCTCCAGGGATTCCTTCACATAACTGCGCATAGCGGAGTGTTCAGGCACAGATAAATTAAATAATCGACCTTTAGGGAATTTACTACCAGGAATCAAATTGATAGCACAATCACAATCCCTATGCGGAGGTAGGGCATCGGACTTGGGCTCTTCAAATACATCCTGATAATCAGACAAGAACTCTGGGACCTCAGAAGGAGTGGATGACGAAATAGACAAAAATGGAACATCACCATGTACCCCCTGACAACCCCAGCTGGATACCGACATAGAGTTCCAATCCAATACTGGATTATGGGTTTGCAGCCATGGCAACCCCAACACGACCACATCATGCAGATTATGTAGAACCAGAAAGCGAATAACTTCCTTATGTGCAGGAGCCATGCACATGGTCAGCTGGGTCCAGTACTGAGGTTTATTCTTGGCCAAAGGTGTAGCATCAATTCCTCTCAACGGAATAGGACACTGCAAAGGCTCCAAGAAAAACCCACAACGTTTAGCATAATCCAAATCCATCAGATTCAGGGCAGCGCCTGAATCCACAAACGCCATGACAGAATACGATGACAAAGAGCATATCAAGGTAATGGACAGAAGGAATTTGGATTGTACAGTACCAATGACGGCAGACCTATCGAACCGCTTAGTGCACTTAGGACAATCAGAAATAGCATGAGTGGAATCACCACAGTAGAAACACAGACCATTCAGACGTCTGTGTTCTTGCCGTTCAATTCTGGTCATAGTCCTATCGCACTGCATAGGCTCAGGTTTAATCTTAGACAATACCGCCAAATGGTGCACAGATTTACGCTCGCGCAAGCGTCGACCGATCTGAATGGCCAAAGACATAGACTCATTCAAACCAGCAGGCATAGGAAAACCCACCTTGACATCCTTAAGAGCCTCAGAGAGACCCTTTTTGAACAAAGCTGCAAGCGCAGATTCATTCCACAGAGTGAGTACAGACCACTTCCTAAATTTCTGACAATATACTTCTATATCATCCTGACCCTGGCACAAAGCCAGCAAATTTTTCTCAGCCTGATCCACTGAATTAGGCTCATCGTAAAGCAATCCGAGCGCCAGGAAAAACGCATTTACATTACTCAATGCAGGGTCTCCTGGCGCAAGAGAAAATGCCCAGTCCTGAGGGTCGCCGCGCAAAAAAGAAATAATAATCAAAACCTGTTGAATAGGATTACCAGAAGAATGAGGTTTCAAGGCCAGAAATAGCTTACAATTATTTTTGAAATTAAGAAACTTAGTTCTATCACCAAAAAACAAATCAGGAATAGGAATTCTTGGTTCTAACATAGATTTCTGATCAATAGTATCTTGAATCCTTTGTACATTTGTAACGAGATTATTCATTGAAGAGCACAGACCCTGAATATCCATGTCCACACCTGTGTCCTGAAACACCCAAATGTCTAGGGGAAAAAAAAGACTGAACACAGAGCTGAGAAAAAAAAATGATGTCAGAACTTCTTTTTTCCCTCTATTGAGAATCATTAGGTTGGCTCCTTGTACTGTTATGAAGGCAATCCAGTAACACAGTGTGCAGTAATCAGAGCACATACAGTGATTTGATAATAACCCAAAAACAATAGAACGAGCTCTGAGACGTGGAGTCTCTGTAGACCGCAATACCTGAACCTATCCTAAACACAACTAAAGGCAGCTGTGGATTGCGCCTGACACTACCTATGCAACTCGGCACAGCCTGAGGAGCTGACTAGCCTGAAGATAGAAAAACAAGCCTGACTTGCCTCAGAGAAATACCCCAAAGGAAAAGGCAGCCCCCCACATATAATGACTGTTAGCAAGATGAAAAGACAAACGTAGGGATGAAATAGATTCAGCAAAGTGAGGCCCGATATTCTAGATAGAGCGAGGATAGCAAAGAGAACTTTGCAGTCTACAAAAAACCCTAAAGCAAAAAACCACGCAAAGGGGGCAAAAAGACCCACCGTGCCGAACTAACGGCACGGCGGTGCACCCTTTGCGTCTCAGAGCTTCCAGCAAAAACGAAAAGACAAGCTGGACAGAAAAAGTAGCAACAAAAGCAAAGAAACACTTATCTAAGCAGAGCAGCAGGCCACAGGAAAGATACAGAAGCTCAGGTCCAACACTGGAACATTGACAAGGAGCAAGGAAGACAGAATCAGGTGGAGTTAAATAACAAAGCAGCCAACGAGCTCACCAGAACACCTGAGGGAGGAAGCTCAGAAGCTGCAGTACCACTTGTGACCACAGGAGTGAATTCAGCCACAGAATTCACAACAGTCCCCCCCCCTTGAGGAGGGGTCACCGAACCCTCACCAGAGCCCCCAGGCCGACCAGGATGAGCCACATGAAAGGCACGAACAAGATCTGGAGCATGGACATCAGAGGCAAAAACCCAGGAATTATCTTCCTGAGCATAACCCTTCCATTTAACCAGATACTGGAGTTTCCGTCTAGAAACACGAGAATCCAAAATTTTCTCCACAATATACTCCAATTCCCCCTCCACCAAAAGTGGGGCAGGAGGTTCAACAGATGGAACCATAGGTGCCACGTATCTCCGCAACAACGACCTATGGAATACATTATGTATGGAAAAGGAGTCTGGGAGGGTCAGACGAAAAGACACAGGATTGAGAATCTCAGAAATCCTATACGGACCAATAAAACGAGGTTTAAATTTAGGAGAGGAAACCTTCATAGGAATATGATGAGAAGATAACCAAACCAGATCCCCAACACGAAGTCGGGGACCCACACAGCAAAAGTTGAGCCTTCTCCTGGGACAAGGCCAAATTGTCCACTACCTGAGTCCAGATCTGCTGCAACCTGTCCACCACAGAATCCACACCAGGACAGTCCGAAGACTCAACCTGTCCTGAAGAGAAACGAGGATGGAACCCAGAATTGCAGAAAAATGGAGAGACCAAGGTAGCCGAGCTGGCCCGATTATTAAGGGCGAACTCAGCCAACGGCAAAAAGGACACCCAATCATCCTGGTCTGCAGAAACAAAACATCTCAGATATGTCTCCAAGGTCTGATTGGTTTGTTCGGTCTGGCCATTAGTCTGAGGATGGAAAGCCGAGGAAAAAGACAGGTCAATGCCCATCCTGCCACAAAAGGCTCGCCAAAACCTCGAAACAAACTGGGAACCTCTGTCAGAAACAATATTCTCAGGAATGCCATGCAAACGAACCACATGCTGGAAGAACAAAGGCACCAAATCAGAAGAGGAAGGCAATTTAACCAAGGGCACCAGATGGACCATTTTAGAAAAGCGATCAGAGACCACCCAAATGACTGACATCTTTTGAGAAACGGGAAGGTCAGAAATGAAATCCATTGAAATATGTGTCCAAGGCCTCTTTAGGACCGGCAAGGGCAAAAGCAACCCACTGGCACGTGAACAGCAGGGCTTAGCCCTAGCACAAATCCCACAGGACTGCACAAAAGTACGTACATTTCGTGACAGAGATGGCCACCAGAAGGATCTAGCCACTAACTCTCTGGTACCAAAGATTCCAGGATGACCAGCCAACACCGAACAATGAAGTTCAGAGATAACTTTAGTAGTCCACCTATCAGGGACGAACAGTTTCTCCGCCGGACAACGATCAGGTTTATTCGCCTGAAATTTTTGCAACACTCGCCGCAAATCAGGGGAGATGGCAGACACAATTACTCCTTCCTTGAGGATACTCGCCGGCTCAGATGAACCCGGAGAGTCGGGCACAAAACTCCTAGACAGAGCATCCGCCTTCACATTTTTAGAGCCCGGAAGGTACGAAATCACAAAATCGAAGCGGGCAAAAAATAACGACCAACGGGCCTGTCTAGGATTCAAGTGCTTGGCAGACTCGAGATAAGTAAGGTTCTTATGATCAGTCAATACCACCACGCGATGCTTAGCTCCTTCAAGCCAATGACGCCATTCCTCGAATGCCCACTTCATGGCCAGCAACTCTCGGTTGCCCACATCATAATTACGCTCAGCAGCCGAAAACTTCCTGGAAAAGAAAGCACATGGTTTCAACACTGAGCAACCAGAACCTCTCTGTGACAAAACCGCCCCTGCTCCAATCTCAGAAGCATCAACCTCGACCTGGAACGGAAGAGAAACATCTGGTTGACACAACACAGGGGCAGAACAAAAACGATGCTTTAACTCCTGAAAAGCTTCCACAGCAGCAGAAGACCAATTAACCAAATCAGCACCCTTCTTGGTCAAATTGGTCAATGGTTTGGCAATGCTAGAAAAATTACAGATGAAGCGACGATAAAAATTAGCAAAGCCCAGGAATTTTTGCAGACTTTTCAGAGATGTCGGCTGAGTCCAATCCTGGATGGCTTGTACCTTAACCGGATCCATCTCGATAGTAGAAGGGGAAAAGATGAACCCCAAAAATGAAACTTTCTGCACACCGAAGAGACACTTTGATACCTTCACAAACAAAGAATTAGCACGCAGGACCTGGAAAACCATTCTGACCTGCTACACATGAGAGTCCCAATCATCTGAGAAGATCAAAATGTCATCCAAGTAAACAATCAGGAATTTATCCAGATACTCACGGAAGATGTCATGCATAAAAGACTGAAACACAGATGGAGCATTGGCAAGTCCGAACGGCATCACTAGATACTCAAAATGACCCTCGGGCATATTAAATGGAGTTTTCCATTCATCTCCTTGCCTGATTCTCACCAGATTATACGCACCACGAAGATCTATCTTAGTGAACCAACTAGCCCCCTTAATCCGAGCAAACAAGTCAGATAACAATGGCAAGGGATACTGAAATTTAACAGTGATCTTATTAAGAAGGCGGTAATCAATACATGGTCTCAGCGAACCATCCTTCTTGGCTACAAAAAAGAACCCTGCTCCCAGTGGTGATGACGATGGGCGAATATGTCCCTTCTCCAGGGATTCCTTCACATAACTGCGCATAGCGGAGTGTTCAGGCACAGATAAATTAAATAATCGACCTTTAGGGAATTTACTACCAGGAATCAAATTGATAGCACAATCACAATCCCTATGCGGAGGTAGGGCATCGGACTTGGGCTCTTCAAATACATCCTGATAATCAGACAAGAACTCTGGGACCTCAGAAGGAGTGGATGACGAAATAGACAAAAATGGAACATCACCATGTACCCCCTGACAACCCCAGCTGGATACCGACATAGAGTTCCAATCCAATACTGGATTATGGGTTTGCAGCCATGGCAACCCCAACACGACCACATCATGCAGATTATGTAGAACCAGAAAGCGAATAACTTCCTTATGTGCAGGAGCCATGCACATGGTCAGCTGGGTCCAGTACTGAGGTTTATTCTTGGCCAAAGGTGTAGCATCAATTCCTCTCAACGGAATAGGACACCGCAAAGGCTCCAAGAAAAACCCACAACGTTTAGCATAATCCAAATCCATCAGATTCAGGGCAGCGCCTGAATCCACAAACGCCATGACAGAATACGATGACAAAGAGCATATCAAGGTAATGGACAGAAGGAATTTGGATTGTACAGTACCAATGACGGCAGACCTATCGAACCGCTTAGTGCGCTTAGGACAATCAGAAATAGCATGAGTGGAATCACCACAGTAGAAACACAGACCATTCAGACGTCTGTGTTCTTGCCGTTCAACTCTGGTCATAGTCCTATCGCACTGCATAGGCTCAGGTTTAATCTTAGACAATACCGCCAAATGGTGCACAGATTTACGCTCGCGCAAGCGTCGACCGATCTGAATGGCCAAAGACATAGACTCATTCAAACCAGCAGGCATAGGAAAACCCACCATGACATCCTTAAGAGCCTCAGAGAGACCCTTTCTGAACAAAGCTGCAAGCGCAGATTCATTCCACAGAGTGAGTACAGACCACTTCCTAAATTTCTGACAATATACTTCTATATCATCCTGACCCTGGCACAAAGCCAGCAAATTTTTCTCAGCCTGATCCACTGAATTAGGCTCATCGTAAAGCAATCCGAGCGCCAGGAAAAACGCATTTACATTACTCAATGCAGGGTCTCCTGGCGCAAGAGAAAATGCCCAGTCCTGAGGGTCGCCGCGCAAAAAAGAAATAATAATCAAAACCTGTTGAATAGGATTACCAGAAGAATGAGGTTTCAAGGCCAGAAATAGCTTACAATTATTTTTGAAATTAAGAAACTTAGTTCTATCACCAAAAAACAAATCAGGAATAGGAATTCTTGGTTCTAACATAGATTTCTGATCAATAGTATCTTGAATCCTTTGTACATTTGTAACGAGATTATTCATTGAAGAGCACAGACCCTGAATATCCATGTCCACACCTGTGTCCTGAAACACCCAAATGTCTAGGGGAAAAAAAAGACTGAACACAGAGCTGAGAAAAAAAAATGATGTCAGAACTTCTTTTTTCCCTCTATTGAGAATCATTAGGTTGGCTCCTTGTACTGTTATGAAGGCAATCCAGTAACACAGTGTGCAGTAATCAGAGCACATACAGTGATTTGATAATAACCCAAAAACAATAGAACGAGCTCTGAGACGTGGAATCTCTGTAGACCGCAATACCTGAACCTATTCTAAACACAACTAAAGGCAGCTGTGGATTGCGCCTGACACTACCTATGCAACTCGGCACAGCCTGAGGAGCTGACTAGCCTGAAGATAGAAAAACAAGCATGACTTGCCTCAGAGAAATACCCCAAAGGAAAAGGCAGCCCCCCACATATAATGACTGTTAGCAAGATGAAAAGACAAACGTAGGGATGAAATAGATTCAGCAAAGTGAGGCCCGATATTCTAGATAGAGCGAGGATAGCAAAGAGAACTTTGCAGTCTACAAAAAACCCTAAAGCAAAAAACCACGCAAAGGGGGCAAAAAGACCCACCGTGCCGAACTAACGGCACGGCGGTGCACCCTTTGCGTCTCAGAGCTTCCAGCAAAAACGAAAAAACAAGCTGGACAGAAAAAGTAGCAACAAAAGCAAAGAAACACTTATCTAAGCAGAGCAGCAGGCCACAGGAAAGATACAGAAGCTCAGGTCCAACACTGGAACATTGACAAGGAGCAAGGAAGACAGAATCAGGTGGAGTTAAATAACAAAGCAGCCAACGAGCTCACCAGAACACCTGAGGGAGGAAGCTCAGAAGCTGCAGTACCACTTGTGACCACAGGAGTGAATTCAGCCACAGAATTCACAACAACTATCCCGTCGAGGTGCCCTGGGCCTATCTGACCCTCGACGGGATAGTACGTCATAGCGAACGGCCGCTCTCACGGGGGGAGCGCGGTCGATCGCGGCCGGGTGTCAGCTGCCTATCGCAGCTGACATCCGGCGCTATGTGCCAGGAGCGGTCACGGACTGCCCCCGGCACATTAACCCCCGGCACACCGCGATCAAACATGATCGCGGTGTGCCGGTGGTATAGGGTAGCATCGCGCAGGGAGGGGGCTCCCTGCGGGCTTCCCTGGGACCACGGAGCAGCGCGATGTGATCGTGTTGCTGCGAGGGTCTCTTACCTCTCCTTCCTCGCTGCAGGCCCGGATTCAAGATGGCTGCAGCATCCGGGTCCTGCAGGAAGGGAGGTGGCTTCACAGTTCCTGCTCAAAGCAGGCACTGTGAAGCCTGCAGCTGTGCATGTCAGATCGCTGATCTAACACACAGCAAAGTGTCAGATCAGCGATCTTACACTATAACATGATGCCCCCCTTGGGGCAATGTTATAGTGTAAAAAAAAAAATATTCCAATGTGTAAGAAAAATAAAAAAAAAATTCCAAAAAAATTCCCCCCCCAAAATATCGTTCCTATAAATACATTTCTTTATCTAAATAAAAAAAACAATAAAAGTACACATATTTAGTATCGCCGTGTCCCTAACGACCCCACCTATAAAACTATGTCACTAGTTAACCCCAATTAGTGAACACCGTAAAAAAAAAAAACGAGGCAAAAAACAATGCTTTATTCTCATACCGCCAAACAAAAAGTGGAATAACACGCGATCAAAAAGACGGATATAAATAACCATCATACCGCTAAAAACGTCATCTTGTCCCGCAAAAAACGAGCCACCATACAGCATCATCAGTGAAAAAATAAAAACGTTATATTCCTCAGAATAATGCGATGCAAAAATAATTATTTTTTCTATAAAATAGTTTTTATCGTATAAAAGTGCCAAAACATAAAAAAATGATATAAATGAGGTATCGCTGTAATCGTACTGACCCGAAGAATAAAATTGCTTTATCAATTTTACCAAACGCGGAACGGTATGAACGCCTCCCCCAAAAGAAGTTAATGAATAGCTGGTTTTCAGTCATTCTGCCTCACAAAAATCAGAATAAAAAGCGATCAAAAAATGTCACGTGCCTGAAAATGTTACCAATAAAAACATTAACTCGTCCCGCAAAAAACAAGACCCACATAACTCTGTGGACTCAAATATGGAAAAATTATAGCTCTCAAAATGTGGTAACGCATAAAATATTTTTTGCAATAAAAAGCGTCTTTCAGTGTGTGACGGCTGTCAATCATAAAAATCTGCTAAAAAATCCGCTATAAAAGTAAATCAAACCCCCCTTCATCACGCCCTTAGTTAGGGAAAAATAAAAAAAATTAAAAAAAAGTATTTATTTCCATTTTCCCATTAGGGTTAGGGCTAGGGTTAGGGTTAGGGCTAGGGTTAGGGTTAGGGCTAGGGTTAGGGTTAGGGCTAGGGTTGGGGCAAGGGTTAGGGTTAGGGCTAGGGTTAGGGTTAGGGTTAGGGCTAGGGTTAGGGCTAGAGTTAGGGCTAGGGTTAGGGCTAGGGTTAGGGCTACAGTTAGGGTTGGGGCTAAAGTTAGGGTTAGGGTTGGGGCTAAAGTTAGGGTTTGGATTACATTTACGGTTGGGAATAGGGTTGGGATTAGGGTTAGGGGTGTGTCTGGGTTAGAGGTGTGTTTAGGGTTACCATTGGGATTAGGGTTAGGGGTGTGTTTGCATTAGGGTTTCAGTCATAATTGGTGGGTTTCCACTGTTTAGGCACATCAGGGGCTCTCCAAACGCGACATGGCGTCCGATCTCAATTCCAGCCAATTCTGCGTTGAAAAAGTTAAACAGTGCTCCTTCCCTTCCGAGCTCTCCCATGTGCCCAAACATGGGTTTACCCCAACATATGGGGTATCAGCGTACTCAGGACAAATTGGACAACAACTTTTGCAGTCCAATTTCTCCTGTTACCCTTGGAAAAATACAAAACTGGGGGCTAAAAAATAATTTTTGTGGGAAAAAAAGATTTTTTATTTTCACGGCTCTGCGTTATAAACTGTAGTGAAACACTTGGGGGTTCAAAGTTCTCACAACACATCTAGATAAGTTCATAGAGGGGTCTAATTCTGAATATGGGGTCACTTGTGGGGGGTTTCTACTGTTTAGGTACATTAGGGGCTCTGCAAACGCAATGTGATGCCTGCAGACCAATCCATCTAAGTCTGCATTCCAAATGGCACTCCTTCCCTTCCGAGCTCTGCCATGCGCTCAAACAGTGGTTCCTCCCCACATATCAGGTATCAGCGTACTCAGGACAAATTGGACAACAACATTTACGGTCCAATTTCTCTTGTTACCGTTGGAAAAATACAAAACTGGGGGCTAAAAAATAATTTTTGTGGAAAAAAAAATATTTTTTAATTGCATGGCTCTGCGTTATAAACTGTAGTGAAACACTTGGGGGTTCAAAGCTCTCACAACACATCTAGATAAGTTCCTTAGGGGGTCTACTTTCCAAAACGGTGTCACTTGTGGGGGGTTTCTACTGTTTAGGTACATTAGGGGCTCTGCAAATGCAATGTGACACCTGCAGACCATTCCATCTAAGTCTGCATTCCAAATGGCACTCCTTCCCTTCCGAGCCCTCCCATGCGCCCAAACGGTGGTTCCCCCCACATATGGGGTATCAGCGTACTGAGGACAAATTGGACAACAACTTTTGTGGTCTAATTTCTCCTGTTACCCTTGGAAAAATCCAAAACTGGGGGCTAAAAATAATTTTTGTGGGAAAAAAATTGTTTTATTTTTACAGCTCTGCATTATAAACTTCTGTGAAGCACTTGGTGGGTCAAAGTGCTCACCACACCTCTAGATAAGTTCCTTAGGGGGTCTACTTTCCAAAATGGTGTCACTTGTGGGGGGTTTCAATGTTTAGAAACATCAGTGGCTCTCCAAACGCAACATGGCGTCCCATCTCAATTCCTGTCATTTTTGCATTGAAAAGTCAAACGGCGCTCCTTCCCTTCCGAGCTCTCCCATGCGCCCAAACAGTGGTTTACTGCCACATATGGGGTATCATCGTACTCAGGACAAATTGTTCAACAACTTTTGGAGACCAATTTCTTCTCTTACCCTTGGGAAAACAAAAAATTGGGAGCGAAAAGATAATTTTTGTGAAAAAATATGATTTTTTTATTTTTACGGTTCTGCATTATAAACTTCTGTGAAGCACTTGGTGGGTCAAAGTACTCACCACACCTCTAGATAAGTTCCTTAGGGGGTCTACTTTCCAAAATGGTGTCACTTGTGGGGGGTTTCAATGTTTAGGCACATTAGTGGCTCTCCAAATGCAACATGGCGTCCCATCTCAATTCCTGTCAATTTTGCATTGAAAAGTCAAATTTCCCTCCTTTGCTTCCGAGCTCTGTCATGCGCCTAAACAGTAGTTTACCCCCACATCTGGGGTATCGGCGTACTCAGGACAAATTGTACAACAAGTTTTCGGGTCCATTTTCTCCTGTTACCCTTGGTAAAATAAAACAAATTGGAGCTGAAGTAAATTTTTTGTGAAAAAAAGTTAAATGTTCATTTTTATTTAAACATTCCAAAAATTCCTGTGAAACACGTGAAGGGTTAATAAACTTCTTGAATATGGTTTTGAGCACCTTGAGGGGTGTAGTTTTTAGAATGGTGTCACACTTGGGTATTTTCTATCATATAGACCCGTTAAAATGACTTCAAATGAGATGTGGTCCCTAAAAAAAATGGTGTTGTAAAAATGAGAAATTGCTGGTCAACTTTTAATTCTTATAACTCCCTAACAAAAAAAGATTTTGGTTCCAAAATTGTGCTGATGTAAAGTAGACATGTGGGAAATGTTACTTATTAAGTATTTTGTGTGACATATCTCTGTGATTTAATTGCATAAAAATTCAAAGTTGGAAAATTGAGACATTTTCAAAATTTTCACCAAATTTCCATTTTTTTCACAAATAAATGCAGGTAATATGAAAGAAATTTTACAACTATCATGAAGGACAATATGTCACGAGAAAACAGTGTCAGAATCACCAGGATCCGTTGAAGCATTCCAGAGTTATAACCTCATAAAGGGACAGTGGTCAGGATTGTAAAAATTGGCCTGGTCATTGACGTGCAAACCACCCTTGGGGGTAAAGGGGTTAGATTGACCTGGAAAAAAGTGGATTGTATAATTTTGTTAATATAGAACAAAGACATTTTTTGATTAATATTACTTTAATCCCTTCCCAACATGCGCCGTATTAGTACTTATCTGAGGGAACTGCGTTTCTGTGAACAGCAGTACTAGTATAGCACACCGATCGCGTGGCCTCACGTTGAGTGCCGCGGCTATTGGGTGTGGATGTCAGCTGTATGTGACAGCTGACACCCTGCAGCAACTCCCACAATCGGTGCTAGCACTGATAGCGAGTATTTAACCTCTGTGACTCCTTTGTCAGTAGTGACAGAGACAGAGGGGCATTGCACAGGGAGGGGGCCCCCTGCATGCTTCCATCAGGACAACGCAATGCAATTGCATTGTCCTGATGGTCTCCATGGAGACCCCATGCTCCAAGTCCTTCCGAGTCCTGCAGGAAAGGTGGCTAGTGAGCGCCTGCAGAGAGCAGGACCTGAGACGCCTCCTTTCCTGCCTGTCAGATGATGCTCCAATGTTCTGCAGTGCAGATGCAATGCAGAACATCAGATCAGCAATCTGATGTAGTGCAGTGATGTTCCAGTTTGGGACAATGTTAAAAAAGTTAAATGAAAGTATTAAAAAATGTTAAAATATTTTTTTACAAAATCTCCAAATAAAGAAAAAAAACTAATATTTTTCCAATAAATACATTTGTTTATATAAATAAAAGAATAAACAATAAAAGTGCACAAATTTGATGTTGTCGTGTCCGTAATGACTCGCTCTATAAAAATGTCCCACTAGTATCCCTTCAGTAAATACCGTAAAGAATAAATAAAAAACGAGGCAAAAAACAATGCTTTATCATCATACCGCAGAATACAAAGTGCAATAAAATGTGATTAAAAATACGAATGTAAATAGAAATGGCACCGCTGAAAACATCATCTTGTCCTGCAAAAAACAAGCCATCATACAGCTCCATCAGCAGAAAAATAAAAATGTTATGGCCCTCAGAATAAAGCGATTCAAAAAAAAAAATTATATTTTCTATAAAATAGTCTTTATTGTGTAAAAGTGCCAAAACATTAAAAAAAATACAAATTGGGTATCGCTGTAATAATACTGACCTGAAGAATAAAGCTGCCTTACCAATTTTACCACAAGCAGAATGGTATTAAAAAAAAGCAATTTTTGGATCACTGGTTTATGTTCATTCTGTGCCCCAAAAATCGGAATAAAAAGCGATCAAAAAATGTCATGTGCCCAAAAATGGTAGAAATAAAAACATCGACCCATCTCGAAAAAAAACAGGCCATCGCATGACTTTGGGGTGAAATATGGAAAAATTATAGCTATCAAACTGTGGTGATACAAAAACTAATTTTCGCAATGAAAAGCATCTTTTAGTGTGTTACAGCAGCCAAAAAAAAGAGCACGATATAAATCTGCTATTGCTGTAATCATACCGACCCGAAGATTAAAGTCACCTAATCACTTATACCGCATGGGGAATGGCGTAAAAAAAATAAAACCAATTCTTCTCATGCTGTTGAGTTTTTCATTCTGCCTCTCAAAGATAGCAGTAAGACTCGGTGCACATTTATACTGTGCTCTGCACTGAAAACTTACACAAGAGTTTCCATGTAAATCTCTGAAATATGTGATTCAGATGTAACCTCTGGCAGAAGATTCCCTATAATGAGGCAGATGGAGGCACTGTGGACGCCATGGGACCTGTGGTCCGGTGGTGTCCATCTTTTTAGGATTGCATATAAGTGCCGTTGACCACAGTTTTGTGCACTTCTGAAAAGAAGGACGCCGCTGAACAGAGGACAGACAGAGTCCAGAGTAACTCCGCTGCCTCATTATAGCGAATAAGTCAATCGGGAGGGTTTCATCTGTCATATCACTGAGAGATTTAGATGGAAACCTCGATGTAAGTGCTCAGCGTAGAGCGCTGCATAAATGTGATATATGTTATGTAAAATGTTCCCAATAAAATCTTCAACTCAATCCATAAAAAGGCAAGCCCTCACTCAGGTCCATCATCTGTTATAGGGAAATATAGAGGCTTCCAAATTAGTGGTAGCACAAAGGCTCTGGAAAAGCGAAATGGCTCCTCGCCCCAAAAGGAAATTCAGCAAATTCTACGATCTCAATTCCAAATGCCACCCTCCCTTCTGAGTTCCAGAGTGCCTAAACGACATTTAGCGCCCACGTATTTGGCATTTCTGTAGTGAAGAGAGCTGTTTTAAGTTATGGGTGCATGCGTCCAGAAGCACAGGCCTGGCATAGCGAACTAGTGACTGCAATGTACTGGTCACTACAACGGCAGTTTGGAATTTCACTCAGCAACATCCACTGTGTTAAGGACTGGCGGAACGCACCAAGTATAGATGATATGAAACTAGGTGCGTTCGCAGTCCGAGGTCCACCGTGCAGGTAAAAACCCTGCTGCTAGTAAGACGGACTATATGGCGGTACTAAAAGTATACACGTGCGGGTTAACTTCACCCTGCGTGAAGGAAGCAATCCTGTTGAGTCACAGGACCGCGGTACCGCACATAGAGCGCGAGCAAGAAGTCAGCGAACACAACCCCAACACAGGATTGAAGTCCGATTAGACCACTTGCTGGCACAACACCGCAACTGGGTGTGTAAGGAAACTATTAAAATAGTATATAAAGGCACGAGAGTGCATGCAGTGCCGCACTGACGAACGCCACTAACCACCCAGGCTTGGGTAAGGAAAGTGCAGCGGAAGCGCACGGCGCCGTACAGGCGGTCACAGCAACTAGACTCTGTTATGTGTGTAACGTGCTGTTGGATAAGTCGGGCGCTAGATAGCAAACATACACCTTCCACGAACAGTAATCCAATAGGGAGGGTATTTTAAAGAGCGACTTTCACACACAACACACACACATATTATCAAGACAATACTAGCGCATGGCCGTGCGGTCATGCGCAGTTTATATAGTTGCAGCACAGGAAGCAGCTCCAAAAGTTTTGCCCTTTCAGGACCTGCCAAGAGGTCCAATGGGATGTGCTGCAGTACCTGAGCATGTGACCCTCGATCTCCAACGGGAGATCTTGCCCTGGGCATGCTCAGTGTGTACAAATAAGGACTTAGTCCCAGAGAAGCCCGCTCGCCGCAGATCAGTGCAGGGTACAACAGGAGAGCCAGAAAAGGCAGCAGTAACCCTTTGCACAGAATCATTGCCAGCGAGATGCTGGGAGCGACGCCTCTGCTGAGCAGAGCCCACTGCGGCCGAAGCAGAATGGGAGACCGCAGCAGACACGGATCGAGATTCCCCCTGTGCAGCAGAGGAAACTCGACTCCTAACATTACCCCCCCTCCTAGGGCCCCCCTCCTTGGGCCTCGCTACGTTCGAAGGCAGCAATAAGCTGCGGAGCCCGAATGTGCTCAGCAGGCTCCCAGGACCTATCCTCAGGACCGTAACCCTTCCAGTCCACCCAAAAAAAATTTTTGCCACGTACCACCTTGCACCCCAAGATAGCGTTCACCTCGAAATCGTCCGTAGACGAACCCGATGTCTCGGCAGATGACTCAGAAAACCGGGACATGTATACGGGCTTAAGGAGGGACACATGAAAGGTGTCGGTGATACCAAGGCGTGGAGGAAGGGCCAGACGGTAGACCACAGGATTAACCTGTTCGAGGACCTTAAAGGGACCCAAGTAGCGAGGAGCAAACTTAGTGGACTCAACACGCAGCCTGATGTTACGGGCGGAGAGCCACACTAAGTCGCCAGGAGCAAAGGTCGGAGCTGGGCGCCGATGAGCATTGGCGGAGGACCTCATTCTCTCCTTAGAGGCCCGAATGGCATCCTGAGTGCGGTCCCAAATATCCCGTGCCTCCACAGCCCAGTCTGCCACCCTGGAGTCTGCGGAAGACACGGGCATAGGCACAGGTACCCGTGGATGCTGACCATAGTTGAGGAGGAATGGGGTTTGTCCAGTGGAGTCGGCTACGGCGTTGTTCAGCGCAAACTCTGCCCATGATAGCAAGGATGCCCAGTCATCCTGCCTGGCTGAAACAAAATGTCGCAGGTATGTGACCAAGGTCTGGTTGGCCCTCTCTACCAACCCATTTGTCTCGGGATGATAAGCGGAAGAGAGATTCAACTCAATACTGAGAAGACGACAAAGCTCTCTCCAGAACCGAGACGCAAACTGGGGACCCCGGTCACTGACGATTTTGTCAGGCATACCATGTAGGCGGAAGATGTGTTTAATGAACAACGCTGCCAAGGCCCGTGCAGAAGGTAACCGTGGTAGCGGCACCAAATGCACCATTTTTGAGAAATGATCGGTGATGACTAGTGTTGAGCGATACCGTCCGATACTTGAAAGTATCGGTATCGGATAGTATCGGCCGATACCCGAAAAATATCGGATATCGCCGATACCGATATCCGATACAAATACAAGTCAATGGGACATCAAGTATCGGAAGGTATTCTCATGGTTCCCAGGGTCTGAAGGAGAGGAAACTCTCCTTCAGGCCCTGGGATCCATAGGGATGTGTAAAATAAAGAATTAAAATAAAAAATATTGATATGCTCACCTCTCCGGCGGCCCCTGGACTTCACGCTGCTAACCGGGAGGCTTCTTTGTTTAAAAAGCGCGCCTTTCGGACCTGTGAATGACGTCCCGGCTTCTGATTGGTCGCGTGCCGCCCATGTGACTGGCACGCGACCAATCAGAGGCCGCGACGTCATTCGCAGGTCCTCAATTCCTAGAATTAGCAATTTTGTGAATGAGAATGACGTCGCGGCTTCTGATTGGCCGCGTGCCGCCCATGTGAGTGGAGGCGAGATAGCGTCGGTACAGGGGCGGCAGTGGACAAGGTAGCTGCAGCCACACTTGCAGCCTGAACAGCGACAGCAGTAACGTCCACAGCTGAGGTTGAACGCTCTAGAGCCGCCAACCTTCCCTCCAGCTGCTGGATGTACCGCTGTAGACGCTGATCGTCCGTCATTACTAGCCAGACCTTGGCGCTAGTATTATGCTAAGGACTGGCGGAACGCACCAAGTATAGATGATATGAAACTAGGTGCGTTCGCAGTCCGAGGTCCACCGTGCAGGTAAAAACCCTGCTGCTAGTAAGACGGACTATATGGCGGTACTAAAAGTATACACGTGCGGGTTAACTTCACCCTGCGTGAAGGAAGCGATCCTGTTGAGTCACAGGACCGCGGTACCGCACATAGAGCGCGAGCAAGAAGTCAGCGAACACAACCCCAACACAGGATTGAAGTCCGATTAGATCACTTGCTGGCACAACACCGCAACTGGGTGTGTAAGGAAACTATTAAAATAGTATATAAAGGCACGAGAGTGCATGCAGTGCCGCACTGACGAACGCCACTAACCACCCAGGCTTGGGTAAGGAAAGCGCAGAGGAAGCGCACGGCGCCGTACAGGCGGTCACAGCAACTAGACGCTGTTATGTGTGTAACGTGCTGTTGGATAAGTCAGGCGCTAGATAGCAAACATACACCTTCCGCGAACAGTCATCCAATAGGGAGGGTATTTTAAGGAGCGACTTTCACACACAACACACACACATATTATCAAGACAATACTAGCGCATGGCCGTGCGGTCATGCGCAGTTTATATAGTTGCAGCACAGGAAGCAGCTCCAAAAGTTTTGCCCTTTCAGGACCTGCCAAGAGGACCAATGGGATGTGCTGCAGTACCTGAGCATGTGACCCTCGATCTCCAACGGGAGATCTTGCCCTGGGCATGCTCAGTGTGTACAAATAAGGACTTAGTCCCAGAGAAGCCCGCTTGCCGCAGATCAGTGCAGGGTACAACAGGAGAGCCAGAAAAGGCAGCAGTAACCCTTTGCACAGAATCAGTCCCAGCGAGACGCTGGGAGCGACGCCTCCGCTGAGCAGAGCCCACTGCGGCCGAAGCAGAATGGGAGACCGCAACAGACACGGATCGAGATTCCCCCTGTGCAGCAGAGGAAACTCGACTCCTAACACACTGCTGCTTGTTTCTGGAAAACACCCATGGAGTCAAAATCATCAATACACCTGTATATAAAATCTCTAATGAGTATAATTTCCAAAATAGTGTCACTTGAGGGGGGATTCTGCTTTTCTAGCACTTAGGGGCTCTGCAAATGGAATCCGCAAACTAGTATAGGAAAATCTGTGCTCCAGGAGGAAAATAGCCCCCCCCTAGTCTCTCTGTATGGCTAAGCAGTACTGTACAGCCATATATGGGGTATTTCCACATTCAGCAGAAATTGTGGAATAAATGTTGGTGCCATTTGACCATTTTCCCAGTATGAAAATGTAAAATTTGGGGCTAACAATTTTGGTGGTAAAAGTATGAATTGTTTTTTCTTCACTGCCCAATGGTATAGAATTCTGGGACACACCTCTGGTGTCAATATAATCACTAAACCCCTAGATGAATACCATGAGAGGTTTAGTTTGTAAAATGTGGTCACTTATGGGTGGTAATGCTGTTCTGGCACATTAGAGGCTCTGCCAATGTCATATGGCACTGTAATATGGGGCTACTTCCCTTCTGAGCTTTGCACTGTGCCTCAAAAGTAGACTTTGACTACATACATGGTATTTGTGAACTCAAGAGAAGTTGTAAAACAATTTTTGGGTTCCATTTTATCCTGTTACCTTTGTGAAAATACAAAATTTGGAGCTAAAAAAGACTTTTGCGGGAAAAATGTGATTTTTTTTATTTTCACGACTTAACAAACGTTATAAACTTTTGTGAAGCACCTGGGGGTTAAAGGTGTTCAATGCACATCTAGATAAGTTTCCAAAGGGGTCTAGTTTCCAAAATGGTGTCACTTGTTGTGGTTTCCACTATTTAGGCACATCAGGGGCTCTCCAAACTCAAAATGGCATCCGCTAATTATTCCAGTAAATGTTACAGTCTAAAAGTCAAATCTTCCAAGCCCTGCTTTGCATGCAAACAGTTGTTTTCACATATTGGGTATCTGCGCCCTCATCATAAATTGCACAACAAATTGTATGGAGTAATTTTTCCTTTTACCCTTATGAAAATGCAAAATTTTGAGCTAAAAAGGATTTATCTGGGAAAATGTGATTTTTTTTTTCACGGCTCTACATGATAAACATTTGTGAAGCACCTGTGGGTTCATGGTGCTCAATACACATCTAGATAAGTTCCCTGTTCCCTAAGGGGTCTGGTTTCCAAAATTGTGTCCATTTTGGGGGGTTTCCACTGCTTAAACACATCAGGGGCTCTCCAAACATGGCATGGTGTCCGCTAATTATGATGTGTCCGCCAGCAAATTTTACATTTAAAAAGTGAAATGGGGCACATTCCCTTCCGAACCCTGTCGTGTGCCCAAACAGTAGTAAATTGCATGGTATATTTTCTCCTGTTACCCTTGCTAAAGAAAAATAAATTAGGTCTAAAGGAATTTTTTGTGAAAAAATTCTTGTGAAGCACCTGAAGGGTTAATAAACTTTTTGAATGCGGTTTTGAGTAGCTTGAGGGGTGTAGTTTTTAGAATGGTGTCACTTTTGGGTATTTTCTGTCATATAGGCCCCTCAAAGTCACTTTAAATATGAGGTGGTCCCTAGAAAAAATGGTTTTGCTAATTTTGTTGTAAAAATCAGAAATCACTGGTCAACTTTTAACCCTTATAATTTCCTAACAAAAAAAAATGTTTCAAACTTTGTGCTGATGTAAAGTAGACATGTGGGAAATGTTATTTAATAATAATTTTGTGCGATATGACTCTCTGATTTAAGGACATAAAAATGTAATATTTGAAAATTGCAAAATGTTCTAAATTTTCTCAAAATTTTAATTTTTTCGGCAAATAAACGCAAGTCATATCAATGAAATTTTATGACTATCATGAAGTAAAATATGTCACAAGAAAACAGTCTCAGAATCAGTGGGAGTCATTGAAGAGTTCGAGAGTTATGACCTCATAAAGTGACAATGGTCAAAATTGTAAAAATTTACCTGTTCTGGAAGGTGAAAATAGACTTTGGGGTTAAATTAACAGAAGTATTTTGCATAGCCTATAAGTCACCCTTACTCAGATTTGGCATTCAGGACATGAAGAAACTTCACCCATTATACACATGTGAGAGGCCACTCACCCAGTCAAATCACTTTTCCTGCATTGCATTGATAAGAGTCAACCACTCAAAACATATGTTTGCAAATAAGGTTTCTGGTCTGGATTCTTTTACAAACTCATATGGCAAGGACTTCGGGGATTGCTTTGCTACATTGCTACTTCCAGTAGGTGGCACTAAAATACCAGTCCCTCTCCCTTCTAGAAGACCATTTTTGGAGAAGGCGGACCTTTAGATTTCATTACATATATTATATATATATATATATATATATATATATATATATATATATATATATATATATATTATATATATATTTTACATGACATGTCATTCATTTCATTGGCCAGAATGCATCTAGGAAATAGTTTTTTTTTCTGAGACCTCACAAAACATGTCATTGTTGGGTGGGCCTCACCAATCTTCGTGTTAATATACTTGCCAAAAGAGTGACATTTAGAGTAATGCCAACATAAGCAGCAGGGCTTTAGTATTAGACACAGTGCTGCTTGAACCAGCTACTTTCTGCTGTACCAACCTCAGTGTACCCTGCCAGTCACAGTGCCTCCACTACCATATGTTATGATTCCTGGAGTGGACCCTCTGGATCCCGGTGATGACTGTTCCCAGGCGAGCTGACCAGGTGGGACCGACCCCTATACAGGGACCATTAGGGACAAGCCTAGGAGGGAAATACACCATGATAGCTTGTGCCAGAAAGGCAGCTTGAGGATAACGATGAGAATCAGGGTACTCACCGAGGACCAGATGGGCAGAGCAGCCACAGAGAAAATCCGGGACTCAGGACACAGCAGGGTTCACACAGAGGGTACCGGATCTTGAACGGAGCATGCACAGGAAGAATACTGGGACTGAGCCGGGCTGAGTACGCACTGGAAGTGTACAGGGATGAAGCAGAGTACACACACACTGTATGCGTACAGGGACTGAGCAGAGCACGCTTTTCCGAAATAAAGAAAAAAAAATATTGTTCCAATAAATATATTTCTTTATGTAAATAAAAAAACAATAAAAGTACACATATTTTTTATCGCCACATCCATACCGACCCGACCTACGAACCTATCCCACTAGTTTACTTCTTCAGTGAACACTGTAAAAAAAATTAATAAAAAAGAGGCAAAAACAATGCTTCATCATCATACTGCCGAAAAAAAAGAGGTATAACACGCAATCAAAAAGACAGATATAAATAAACATGGTACAGCTGAAAGCGTCAACTTGTCTCCCAAAAAACGAGCTGCCATACAGCGTCATCAGCAAAAAAATAAAAAGTTATAGCCCTCAGAATAAAGCGATGCAAAAACAATTATTTTTTATATAAAATAGTTTTTATTGTATAAAAGCGTCAAAGTATAAAAAATGATATACATGAGATATATCGCTGTAATTGAACTAATCCGAAGAATAAAACCGCTTCATCAATTTTACCACAGGTGGAATGGTATAAACGCCCCACCCAAAAGAAATTCATGAATTGCTGGGATTTGCTCATTATGCCTTGCAAAAATTGTAATAAAAAGCGATCAAAAAATGTCATGTCTGTGCATAAAAATGCTACCAATAAAAATGTCAACTCGTTCCACAAAAAACAAGACCTCACATGACTGTGGGCCTAAAATATGGAAAAATTATAGCTCTCAAATTGTGGTGATGCAAAAACTATTTTTCACAATAAAAAGAGTCTTTTAGTGTGTGACAGCTGCCAAACATAAAAACCCGCTATAAAACTCAGCTTTAAATAGCAAATCAAACTGCCCTTTATCACCTCCTCAGTTAGGGAAAAATAATAAAATACAAAAATTTATTTATTTCCATTTTCCCATTAGGGTTAGGTCTAAAGTTAGGATTACAGTAAGGGATATGGTTGGGGCTAAAGTTAGGGTTGGGGCTAAAGTTAGGGTTAGTTTTGGGGCTAGAGTTGGGGTTAGGGCTTGAATTATGTTTACGGTTGGGTTAGGGTTGGGATTAGGGTTAGGGTGTTTTCGGGTTAGGGCTGGAGTTAGAAATGGGGGGTTCCACTGTTTAGGAACATCAGGGGCTCTCCTAACGCGATATCGTGTCCGATCTCAATTCCAGCCAATTCTACGTTGAAAACATAAAATGGTGCTCCTTCCTTTCTGAGCTCTGCCGTGCCATTTACTCCCACATATGGAGTATCAGCGTACTCAGTACAAATTGGACAACAACTTTTGTTGTCCAATGTCTCCTGTTACCCTTGGGAAAATAAAAATTTGGGGATAAAAAATCATTTTTGTAGGAAAAAATGACTTTATTTTTATGGCTTTGCTTTATAAACATTAGTGAAACACTTGGGGTTCAAAGTTCTCACAACACATCTAGATAAGTTCATTGGGGGTCTAGTTTCCAAAATGGGGTCAATTGTGGGGGGTTTCTATTGTTTAGGCACATCAGTGGCTCTGCAAACGCAACATGACACCCACAAACCATTCCATCAAAGTCTGCATTCCAAAATGCCACTACTTCCCTTCTGAGTCCCAATGTGTGCCAAAGCAATAGTTTTCTCCCGCATATGGAGTATCAGCATACTCAGGACAAATTGCCCAACAACATTTGTGGTCCAATTTCTCCTGTTACCCTTAGGAAAATACAAAACTGGGGGCTAAAAACTGAGTTTTGCGGGAAATAAATGATTTTTTCTTTTCACAACTCTCACAACACATCTTGATAAGTTCCTTGAGGGGTCTAGTTACCAATATGGAGTCACTTGTGGGGGATATGTACTGTTGAGGTACATCAATGACTCTGCAAACGCGACATGATGCCTAGCAGACCATTCCATCAAAGTCTGCATTACAAAACTGTGCTCCATCCCTTCAAGGCTCTGCCATGCACCCAAACGGTAGTTCCCCCTACATATGGGATATCAGCGTACTCAGGACAAATTGCACAACAACTTTTGGGATCCAATTTCTCCTGTCACCCTTGGGAAAATAAAAAATTGGGGGCAAAAATATCATTTTTGGGGGGGAGAAAATATGATTTTTTTTTATTTTTACGGCTCTACTTTATAAACGTCTTTGAAGCACTTGGGATTTCAAAGTGCTCACCAAACATCAAGATAAGTTCCTTAGGGGGTCTACTTTCTAAAGTGGGGTCACTTGTGGGGGGTGTCAATGTTTAGGCACATCAAGGGCTTTCAAAACGCGACATGGTGTCCAATCTCAATTCCAGCCAATTTTGCATTGAAAAGTCAAACGGCGCTCCTTCCCTTCCAGGCTCTGCCATGTGCCCAAACAGTGGTTTACCCCCACATATGGGGTATCGGCACAGTCAGGACAAATTGTACAACAAATTTTGGGGTCCAATTTCTCCTGTTACCCATGGTAAAATAAAACAAATTGGATCTGAATTAAATTTTTTTGAAATGTTCTTTTTTTTTAAACATTCCAAAATTTTCTGTGAAGCACCTAAAGGGTTAATAAACTTCTTGAATGTGGTTTTGAGCACCTTGAGGCGTACAGTTTTTAGAATGGTGTCACTTTTGGGAATTTTCTATCATATAGACCCCTTAAAGTGACTTTAAATGTGATGTGGTCGCTAAAAAAAAAATAGTGTTGTAAAAATGGTCAGCTTTTAACCCTTGTGACTTCCTTACAAAAAAAAAAATTGGTTCCAAAATTGTGCTGATGTAAAGTAAACATGTGGAAAATGTTACTTATTAAGTATTTTGAGTGACATATCACTCTGATTTAAGGGCAAGGAAATTCAAATTTGGAAAATTGCAAAATGTTCAAGGTTGTTCTTGGTAACCACCCTTGGGGGTTAAGGGGTTAAATTGCTGGATATTCACTTCCTGAATGCTGTCCCCTTTCAGTTGGACAGTTGTGTTATGGCCCTTACATGTGGATTGTTTAACTGAATTTCCAATGATTGGGAAGCATAATTATGAAATGGGCAGCACTTGACTTTATTTACATAAAAAGGAACCCCCTTTAAAGGAGTTTTCCAGTTTCAGTAAAATTCTATACCCAGTTGCAGTTTGCTGTAAGAAATAAATGCATTATTCACACACCTCAGGTCCAGCTCTACGTCTCAACCGCTGATTTAGTTTTTGTTTACTTGGCTGCATTGCTAATGTCACCTCGATAGCGCTGCAGCCAATCACTGTGATCAGTATTTAGCAGTAGATTTTTTAATGTCATGTCAGTACCGCAGTGGTGGAAACTCAGTGCCGGACCCGGAGGATGAGTGAAGCATTGATTGCGCCTAGGGATAGATCTTTTCTGAAAACTTCTTTAATTATACTAAAAAGTTATGTGCAAGGATGGTGAGTGGGTGAACCAGAAACAGGACTTTTTAATTCATATTAGGTTATATGGAACACAACAGATTTATTCAGTATTACAATACCAGTCTACTTGCCCTTTATGTTGCAGTATCTTGCAGTATATTGCATATGGCAGTACATTGCAGTATAAACTGCAAAATAGTTTAATGAGATAATAATGAGAGCCACCAAGCTAGCATGTAATTTAAAAGGTCCCACTGTCTATTGAGCTGTGTTTTTATACTTTCACCATGGGGTTTGTATCAAAAAGACCAAAAATAGATCAATGATCCAACCAAGATTTGGCAGACAAACATGTGCTGAGAATCCATTCATGCACATTCATTACAAGTTGAAAACAACTTAAGGGGTTATTGTAGCTAAATGGATGTGAGAACAACTTGTTGGACTTAACAACTAAATTATAAAACTGCAGCTAGTTTGGAATTTCTTCTAATATAACGCCATATTATGCTCACATTATAACCTTAAATGACAAGAAAAAAAGAAATGTTGGTAGAGGCAGATTTCTCAATCTCATTCTCGCTTCAAATGTGAGACTAATATTTTATAGACAATTATCCTGGCTATCTCATATATAAATTTGCCTACAACTATTTAGCATATAATTAGTTATGTAGACTCTTGTCATGTCACTACATTGTTACGGTTTTGCTCCTGGTGGTGCAAAAATCTTTTTTTTTCTTGTATACTACTAATTACAATGTGTTCTCACAACCTTAGAACTAGTGATAAGCTACTGTAGCAGCAACATGCACGGGTGCTCGTTACTCTAGTCGAGCAAATCATAATGCTTGGGAGCTCCAAGTATAATTGAAGTCAATGGGAAACTCAAGCATTTTTCTGGTGCCGCTTCCCCCGAAGGTCTGGATGGGGGTCTAAAAATTGCTGAAATTGATGGAAACAGTGCTGAAATGGCATGGGGACACCATGGGAAAGACCCCTGGAAGCATGTCTGAATCCCAGGTTGTTGCTGGGAGCAATGTTGTCTCCACTTTTACAGACTGATAATAAAACAAACAAAACTTAAGTTAAAATGGATTACACTGGAAACAATGTTAAGAAACATTCTTTCCAGGGTGATGACTTGCATATAAGGCAAAATAAATAACAGAAAAAACGCTCCTCCACACCTTGGGCTATGTTTACACGTAGTTGTTTTTGATGCATTTTTGCACATTTGCATTGCTTTCAATGGTGAAAAAAACATTCACCAGGCAATGTAATTTTACTACATTATCTGGGCCTTGTGGTGTGTGAGACATGATCAGACATATACTGTTCAACTTTTGAAGGAGGGACTCTGAAAGTCACAGACATCAGGTGGCCATTACTATTTCAAAATAGCCATCAGGTCGCCCTCACTATTGATAGAGGACCAGCAGGCGTCTTGTGGACAGGTGAGAACAAGATAGAGCTTTTGTAAAGCACATCATTCTGCTGTTTACTGTAAATGGAATGGGGCCTACAAATAAAATAACACAGTAGTTACAGTCAAATATGGTGGAGGCTCAAATACATTTTGAGGTTGTTTTGCTTCTTCTGACTCTAGGTGCTTTTACTGTGTGTAAGGCATCATGAAATATGGAGAGTCCAAAAGTATTTAGAGTTGCAATGTAGTGTCCAGTGTCAGAAAGCTGGGTTTGCATCTTAGGTCTTTAGTCTCCCAGCAGGACAATGACCCCAAACATACTTTAAGAAGCCCCAGAAATGGATTGAAACCAAGTACTGGAGAGTTCAGAAGTGGTAATACCAGCTCCAGTAACATAAAGTCTCCCACCTCTACCTCACAGCTGCTACAGTGAAACTGCGAATGGGCACATTAAGTCAGTTAATTTTGCCTGCTTTGATGAATTTCTGAATACAGATCACCATAAAAAAAGCAAATCTGTCAATGAGTGTATAGAAAAATTATCCGTAGCACCTATCCGTACACTAAACACAGCTAACAGCAGTATTAACAGGGAATTAAATAGATCTAACCTATATATATATTTGTAGGTTGCAGCAATGATTATATTTTATAAGGCAATAATCCCTGACTAGATTGCTGTAATACGCTATCCCTACTGCGACAGCGCACCATAGAAGAATTGCAGAAAAGTGCAGTATTATCATAGAATATAGAAGGGATTTGAACTGTCCCTGAAAAGATTTTTTCTTGCATGTAGTAGGAACAAAATCTAGGGGAACACAAGCAACACTGACAGTTTTGATGAATTTTTGAGTACAGATCACCATAAAAACATGTATTTGTCTGTTACTGTATGGAAAAAAGTAGCAACAAGGATTATAATTTAGAAGACAATAATCCCTGACTAGATGCCTGTAATGTGCTATCCCTACAACGACAGCTCACAATAGACAAATTGCAGATAAGAACATTAATATTGTAGAATAGAGAAGGGATTTGAACCGGTCCTGAAAATACTTTTTCTTTTACATGGCAGCATCAAACTCTAGGAAAACACAAGCAACACTGCCAGCTTTCATGAATTTCTGACTACAAATCAATTTTTTATGTTTAATTTGTCAATGAGGGCATGGAAAGAAAACAAACAGTCAAGTTACGGACTGTGGAAGAGATGTATGTGACTAGAATTAAAGGGAATCTGTCACCCCATTTTTCACCTATAAGCTGTGGCCAACGCCATCAGGGACTTAACTACAGCATTCTATAATGCTATAGATAAGCCCCCGATGTAACCTAAAAGATAAGAAAACCAAGTTAGAATATACTCACCCAGGGGCTGTCTCCGTGCAGTCCGATCCGATGGGTGTTGCGGTCTGGGTCCAGCGCCTCCCATCTTCATGCGATGACGTCCTCTTTGTTTCCTGTCGCAGCTCCTGCGCAGGTGTACATTACCTGCCCTGTTGAGGGCAGAGTAAAGTACTGCAGTACGCAGGCGCCGGGCCTCTCTGACCTGTCTCGGGACCTGTGCACTGCAGTACTTTGCTCTGCCCTCAACAGTACTTACTGTACAAACTCTCTTGTCCTGGCTAGGAAATCATGTTTGCAATGTAAGAACTTCATATATTATGACCACCTGACAGCCCACAAAAAGGCACTGGATCATATACTAACAGAACCCACCGGCTCTTTTGGTTTCCAAAAATGTTTCCTCAACTAGAAAGTGGAGCCTCAGAAAGCATTTTTTCCCATTACTAAGGAGTCTCCTAGACTGGTAAAGCGTGTGCACTAAGTGCAAGGGATGCCAGAAATTAGAAAGAGCCACTACAATAACCCTTTGAAGAGACGTAGTGGAGGGCCTCAAAAAATATTTTTTCCCATTATTAATGAGTGGGTATGCTAGATGGGTAATACGCATGCACTATGTGCATGGGCTGAAAAACAGTTTACCCTGGGGGGTATAGATAATAGGGTTGAGCGAAACGGATTGGACAAATTCAAAAATCACTGACTTTCGGCAATGTATGGTTTCATGAAACCCCACCCGATCCTACTGTGGGATTGGCCATGATGTCGGCGATCTTCGCGCCAAAGTTGCGTTTCATATGACGCTTTCAGCGCCATTTTTCAGCCAATGAAGGAGGATGCAGAGTGTGGGCAGCGTGATGACATAAGTCTCAGTCGCCACCATCTTAGAGAAGGGCATGACAGTGATTGGCTTGCTTTCTGCGGCGTAACAGGGGCTATAAAGAGGCGTGCACGCCGACCGCCATCTTACTTCTGACGATCGTAGCATAGGGAGAGGTTGCCGCAGCTTCATCAGAAGAAGGAATATAGTTAGGGAGGGAAGATTAAGCCCCGAGACTGCTTGTGCTGTAGCGATTTCGACTGTCCAACACCACCATTTGGTTGCAGTGACAGTGGAGGCTATATTTTTGTGCATCAGCTCTGTAGCTTATTAGGCTGCCTTATAAGGCTCCCTGATAGCTGCATTGCTGTTTGCATGCTGCTGAGTAAACCAACTGCTTTTTTAAAAGCAAAAATCCTGTTGCTCCTTTCTGCACAGATATTTTGTTTAATTGTCCACACTTTTGTGTGTAGCAGTCCTTTTTATTGCTGCCATACTTTTCCTGAGGTCATTGTAGAGAGATTGAAATTGTACTACAGTCCTTGTATTTTTTCATATATCTTCCAGCCACTTTCTGCCACTTATATTGTGTTGCTTTATACACTGGGCCTGAGTTTTGGTTCAGTCTCCCCCCAAAAAAGTGAGATTCAAATTCTCACAAAGGTGGATATATTTCTGTCCTTTTAGTTTGTCGTATATCTACCAGCCACTTTCAGCCACTTACATTGTGTTGTTTTATGCACAGGGCCTGATTGTTTGTTCAGTCTCCCAAAAAAAGGGAGATTTAAAATCTCAACACGTTTATATACACCTTCTACCTTGTTTTACAGTACCATATAACGGTTGTTATTTTGGTTAGATTTTCCAAAAAATGAGGAAGTCAGGTGGAAAAGGCCGTGGGCGGTGGTTGCGAGCTGGTACTGATGGTGGTGGTGGTGCATCTGGTGGTAGTGGCAAAAGCACAATAGCACCTAAGGCTGGTGGTGTTGAGCCAGCGTCATCGTCTGGCTACACAAGGCCTCGAAGGCTCCCTTATCTGGGAGTAGGAAAACGGCTTTTAAAGCCGGAGCAGCAGGAAAAAGTTTTGGCTTTCCTTGCTGACTCAGCCTCTAGCTCTTTCGCCTCCTCTTCAGAAAGTTCCAAATATAAAAGCAGTGAGTCGTCAGTGGATGCTCCCGGTCAGGAACAAGATGTTTCCTTGTGTCCTTCACCCAAACCAAAAGTGAAGGATGCGTCTGGCAACACTACAGGTTACTCCATGGAGCTCTTTACACATACCGTGCCTGGGTTAGAACGGGAAATGTTGCACACGAGGTGTCCCATTATCGAACAGCTAGTGGTAACCATCAGCAGGCTGTGTAAGAAATGAAGTGTTTGGGTAACAACAGACACACCGCGGAAGTACTGGCCGAGTACTTGCAGCAACAAACTCAGTAATGGCTGGGCAGTGTAAATCTTGAGGCATTTCAAAAACCTGACCTGCACATCCAAACTTAGACTAAGTGTGAACAGGTGCTGAACCTAGAGTTGCCAACTCGTATATAGTTAAATAAATAAGGCAGCACACTGCAGCGCTAGAACATACAAACGTGCACTCCGCCTTATAGCCACAGGTGTTTTAATTACAGCAGGTCCAATACCCCTCCATAGAGAGAGAGAATTTTAGTCTAGGAAGAGGTTTCACATGTACCCATTCAGATGTAGACGTTTATTCTCAGCGAGGTAAGGCAAGCGTAGGACCTGGCATAAGAGAGATGCCGTAAAGTGGCTACCAGGTACACATAAAATTGGCCATTTTTATGCGCTAAACGCTCTCATTTTTCATATTTCTAGTGCAGTAATGCAGTTCAAATTTCGTATTTCAAGTTTGTATGTTCTAGCGCTGCAGTGTGCTGCCTTATTTATTTAACTATATACGAGTTGGCGACTCTAGGTTCAGCACCTGTTCACACTTAGTCTATGTTTTGATGTGCAGGTCAGGTTTTTGAAATGTATTCTCTAGCCTTCTGATCGTGCACTCCGCCTTCTAGCCACAGGTGTTTTAATTACAGCAGGTCCAATACCCCTCCATAGAGAGAGAGAATTTTAGTCTAGGAAGAGGTTTCACATGTACCCATTCAGATGTAGACGTTTATTCTCAGCGTGGTAAGGCAAGCGTAGGACCTGGTATAAGAGAGATGCCGTAAAGTGGCTACCAGGTACACATAAAATTGGCCATTTTTATGCGCTAAACGCTCTCATTTTTCATATTTCTAGTGCAGTAATGCAGTTCAAATTTCATATTTCAAGTTTGTATGTTCTAGCGCTGCAGTGTGCTGCCTTTTTTATTTAATTACATCTTGAGGCAGGCTAGGTAGTCAGTGATAACAGAAGGAATTTTATGGCTGCCATAGCCCTTTCAGAACTAAAACACATACCTTTCCTGGCTCACAACTTGAACCTGGTGGTGCAGTGCTTCCTCAAAAATTATCCGGAGTAACCAGCCCTGCTCCTGAAGGTGCGAAGACTTTGCTCGCACAGCCGCCGGTCGCCCACACACTCCAGCCATATGCTGAACCATCAGCGATCGCTGAATCTTCCCCAGCAATGCCTAATAATCTACGTTGCAAAAAGGTGGAACTCCACACTGCACATGGTTCAGAGGCTGTGCGAACAGTGGCGTGCTGTAATTAATTTGTGGGAGGATACACATACAAGGGCAGGCAGTTGGATGGCAGACATGGAGTTGTCTGGTGTGCAGTGGTCGAAGCTACAAGACCTCTGTCAAGTCCTTCAGTGTTTTGAGGAATGCACACCGCTGGTAAGTGCAGATGATGCCATCATAAGCATGAGCATCCCACTAATGCGTCTGCTGATGCAAAGTTTGACGCACATTAAGGAGCTGGAATCTGCAGCCGAGGAGGAGGGAGGCCTTGATGACAGTCAGCCATTGTCTGCTCAGTGAACTCTCCTGGACGAGGTGGTGGATGAAGAGGAGGAGGAGGATGATGGGGATGAATATTTATGGGAGGAGGATGCTTCACAGGGGGCAATAGAAACTGGTGGCCTTGCAAGGTCAGGTACAGGGTTTTTGCGGGACACAAGTGATGTTCATTTGCAAGAAAGTGCTCCTCAACACAGCACAAGCAGTGAATTGACACTAGAACATTAGAACATTGGCCCACATGGCTGAGTATGCCTTGCATATCCTAAAAAAGGACCCCAGCCATAGCAAAATGATGACCGATGATGATTACTGGTTGGCCTGCCTCCTGGATCCACGATATAAAGGAAAATTACAAAATATCATGCGACATGAGAATCGTGAGCAAATATTGGCTACCAAACAATCAACTCTTGTTGACCGTTTGGTTCAGACATTCCCAGCACACAGCGGCGGTGATGGTTCTCACACAAGCCAGGGGGCAACATGGCAGAGGTGTTAGAGGTGCACAAATCCGAAGTGGTGTTGGACAGAGGGGTTTTATGACTAGGTTGTGGAGTGATTTCGCAATGACCGCTGACACGACAGGTAGTGCTGCATCGATTCAAAGTGACAAGAGACAGCATTTGTCCAGTATGGTTACAAACTACTTTTCCTCCCTTATCAATGTTCTCCCTCACAGGTCATTCCCCATTGATAACTGGTCATCTAAAATAGACACCTGGCCTGAATGGGCAGAATATGCATTACAAGAGCTCGCTTGCCCTGCTTCTAGTGTATTATCAGAAAGAGTCTTCAGTGCTGCTGGTTCAATACTGACCGAAAAAAGGACACATCTGGCTACCCAGAATGTAGATGATCTAACCTTCATTAACATGAACCAATCATGGATTTCAAATTATTTTGCCCCACCTTCTCCTGCTGACACGTAGCTTGCCTGAAAAATGTTTTGCTTTTGGCCTCCTCTTACTGACTTCTCCAATTCCGCCATTTGCAGCTGCTGAATGTCCACCATAGGCCATTTTATACCTCCCTAAATGGGCTGACTCCCCCACAGGGCCGTGGTCACCACCATGCCCAAGCACCCGTGCGAGTGCCGTTTGCCTGGACAGGTGGGTGCGCCATCTCTTGGGTGACGGCACTGGCACAGGGTCCCTCATAGTACAATGAAGTGTCTCTTATGGTGGTGGTGCATAACCAACATCAGACACACCATCGTAATATGAGGGGCCCTGTGCCAATACCACCGCCCACGAGAGAGTGTTCCCCCCAGCTCTCACATTGCTCTACCACTTGCAATACTTACCTCTCCCTGCTCCACCACTGTGTAGTCTGTGCTGTCAAATCCTTCAATGGCATTGCCAATACAAATTTGTTGAAATGATAGATGATAGTTAAAATATACAGGGGTCCTGGCCTCCATTTAGACCAGTTAATACTTTGTGCCTACTACCACTGTCTGCTACTCAGCAGAGGAGCCCACCCCAGTACCTAGCTATGCCTCCTGTTTAGTCCCGTTACCAATTTTGAACTGGTTGTAGCCTACTTTTTTGGGGGGCCTACTAACTCTGTCTGCGCCACTCGTTACAGTTGTCCTCCACTGAACAAAGCTATACTGCCTGTTTAGTCCTGTTACTAATTTTGAACTGCATTTAGCCTATTTCATTATTTGGGCGTATATCTGTGTTTCCTCCTCATCCTGCCCATTGCCCAACCACTGCAAGATGAGTCTACTGGTACATTGACCCAGACTGAATCTGACCCTGCTGAAAGTCAGGTTCCCCTTCCCGCATACTATACCACCTTACACGGGGACAAAGAGGAAGGTGCAGATGAAAGTGCAGGTTCCCTCATAAGGTGTGGGGGGCATACTTGTTGGCGACGTCACTGGCACAGGGCCCCTTAGAGTACGCAAAAGTGTCTCTGGCAGTGGGAGGCACCACCCGCCGTAAAACACACCGCCGTACTATGAGGGGCCCTGTGCCAGTGCCAAGTGCCAATGAGTGGGCCCCCCTGCTTGCTCAGAATCAAAGCACTTGCAAAGTTTCAATACTTACCTCTCCCTGCTCCACCGCCGTGACGTATTCCGCATTTCCTGGGCCCACAAAAATCTTGACCCAGCCCTACCCCCCCACAACTTTAGCCAAATGACCCCCTGTTTGCAGTGCAAATGCCTATTATTTTAAAGTAAATTAAGATTGACAAGCTTAAGAAATAAGAATTGATATTTTTGGCATTAAAATGGGCACTGTAGGTGTTTTCCTGTCCTCCACTCACTGCGGACTTTGATTCCCCATTGTCTTGCATTGGGTTTCGTGTTTTGGTCGGCCCCCGACTTTTCAGAATAATCGGCCGATTTCACCCAATTTTCGCAAAACCCAACTCGATCCTAAAAAAGTAAAAGTCACTCAACTTTAATACATACTGTATGTATCAAAGTATATTAGAAGAAGGTCTCTAAAAATTCTTAATGCGGGCATCATAAACACCATTAAAAAAAACTGTAGCAAAGGTAACAGGTTCACCTTGTTGATATGGTGTCGGAGGAGGCGGACGACACAAAGAAGCTTATACTCATGTTTGAGTGGGAAGAGGTGCATAAGCATAGACAAGAAAAAAAAAAACACTGGGTTTGAGTTTCTGCTCCGCTGCTGTCATCCGGTGGTGTTGAGAAGTCTGAGCCAATCCAGCCATTGTTTATTTTGATAAGGGTCAGTCTGTTAGCATTTTCAGTTGAAAGGCAGTTGCACTTATCAGTTAAAATACCCCTGGTGGCACTAAAAACCTGTCCTGACAAAGTACTAGTGGCAGGGCAGGCCTCAAAGTCATAGAGAAACAGTTCATGCCACTTATATTGGGAACATTTTACATAACATTTAGGATCACATTTATCCAGCACTCTACACTGAGCACTTACTTTGGAGTTTCCATTTAAATCTCCAAGTGATGTGACAGATGAAACCCCTGAGTGATCCATTCACTATAAAGACACAGCAGAATTACTCTCAACTCTATCTGGCCTCTGTTCAATGGCGTCCTTTTTAGAGGTGCACAAAACTGTGGTCAACCGCGCTTTTATAGTTGCCTGAAAAGATGGACACCGTCGTATTACAGGTCCTGTGGTGTCCACAATGTCATCATCTGCCTCATTATAGCGAATCTTCCACTGCAGCTTTCATCTGAATTAAGTAGTTCAGAGATTTACATATATCCAAAAAGTATTGTTTCTCCTTGTGGAGATCGAAATGCTAAGCATGCCCAGATGAGGAGACTTAAAGCCGCAATGCTCCTCTGGGTAATATGATAATTATGCAAATTGTCTCTTCAGAGAGGAAGAGAGCTAGAACTCTAGTGCCAACTATTTGATGGTAGCAATCCTACAAGTCAATGTTGACCCTTTAACAAGCCTTGTCATATGACAACTGTGTTTCAGGGTACTTCCCCTTGTCAGTGCAAAGCGGAGATCTGGTTTGGCTGTGTGAGAGGCCTCAGACCATTTTCCATTTTCCAAAAAGTACATTTCACATAAATTCTCCAGCATTTCACCAGCAAAACTGAATGAATGGGTATTTGTTGGTCCTCGTATCAGAGAGCTTATGAGAGATGATGTGTTTGAAGGAACTCTAAAATGATAAGGATTTGAGATTTTGGAAAAGCTTCAAGTGGATCTGTGAAAACTTCTTAGGAAAACAAAAATCTCCAGAATATGTTAAAGGTGTTGAGGAACTGCTAAATGCATGCCAGTGTCTTGGATGACGCAAGTCTCTGAAAATGCACTTTTTGCATTCACATTTAGATTTCTTCCCTCAAAATCTTGGGGATGTAATCGATGAACAAGGCGAGCGGTTTCACCAGGACATTAAATTAATGGAACACTGCAACCAGGGTTTTTGGAATGACTCAATGATGGCAGATTACTGTTGGATGTTAAAAATCGTATCAACGACAGTCTAATGTCAAGCACTTTTAATTTCTACTCATGTTTTGATTTCTATTTTGCATGTGAAATTATTTTGGTTCAATAAAAACTGTTTTGTAATGTGAAGCATTTTGTATATTTCCTATACCTTCTAATAATGATGCTGTTCCATGGAAATTATACGTGCTAAAGTAAAACTATATACATTTTTGAAATCAGATCAAAAAGATGATTCAGAAAAGTACAAAGTCACCTGTGCTTATTACAAAAATATTTTTTTTTTTGTAGACCTGTTTTATTAGCCCTAACTTAGAACTTTAAGGGCTTTTGATGTGATTTGCAGCAGAAAAGATATGCAATTAGCCCCATCCTGTCCTACACTATTCCTTCAGCATAATCTCTCCCTAAGGCTGGAGACACTTTAGCGAATTAAAAATCGTTATGATTTTGATGCAGGAGAGTGGGACGAGTGCAATGCAATTGTCATGCAAGTGTCAAGTGTTTTTCTGCGCGTATAATCCGATTTTTCACACCTAGCATCCGATTTACATCAGAATGCAGTACGATTGCTATCTTTTTGCATTGCGATTTTAACATGACCATTTACATTCATCAATTCTCTGTCATTTACACATCGTTTTTAAACGAAATATTCTTGAAAACACATACATATATATATATACTAGATGGTGGCCCAATTCTAACGCATTGGGTATTCTAGAATATGCATGTCCACGTAGTATATTGCACAGCCCATGTAGTATATTGCCCAGTCACGTAGTATATTGCCCAGCCACGTAGTATATTGCCCAGTCACGTAGTATATTGCCCAGTCACGTAGTATATTTCCCAGATACGTAGTATATTGCACAGCGACGTAGTATACAGCACAGAGCCACGTAGTATACAGCACAGACACGTAGTATATTGCCCAGCCAGGAAGTATATTGCCCAGCTACATAGTATACTGCCCAGTCACGTAGTATATTGCCCAGTCACATAGTATATTGCCCAGTGACGTAGTATACAGCACAGAGCCACATAGTATACAGCACAGAGCCACATAGTATACAGCACACGTAGTATATTGCCCAGCCACATAGTATATTGTCCAGTCACGTAGTATATAACACTGCCCAGACAGTATATAACAGTGGCCACATAATATCTAGCACAGCCCACGGAGTATATCACACAGTCCACATAGTATATAACACTGCCTATGTAGTATACAGCACAGAGCCACGCGGTATCTAACACAGCCCATGTAGTATATAGCAGTGTGGGCACCATATCAAAAAAAATAATTAAAATAAAAAATAGTTATATACTCACCCCTGGGATCCAGCGAAGCTCCGGCGATACACGCGTGGCTGCCGCCATCTTCCGTTCCCAGGATGCATTGCGAAATTACCCAGATGACTTAGTGGTCTTCTGGGTAATTTTGCAATGCATCGCTGGGAACGGAAGAAGGCGGCAAGCGTGAGCAGCTCGGCGGACTACGGAGGATGAGTAAAGCAGGTTTGTTTGCTTTTTTATTATTTTTAACATTACATTTTTTTACAATTGATGCCGCATAGGCAACATCAATAGTAAAAAGTTTGGGACACACAGGGTTAATAGCGGCGGTAATGGAGTGCGTTACCCGCGGCATAATGCGGTCCATTACCGCCGGCATTAACCCTGTGTTAGTGGTGGCTGGAGGGGAGTATGCGGGCACCGGGCAGTGACTGCGGGGAGTAAGGAGCGGCCATTTTCCTCCGGACTGTGCCCGTCGCTGATTGGTCTTGGCTGTTTTGCCGCGACCAATCAGCGACTTGGATTCCATGACAGACAGAGACCGCGACCAATGAATATCTGTGACAGACAGAAGGACAGACAGACAGACAGACAGAAAGACGGAAGTGATCCTTAGACAATTATATAGTAGATAGATAGATATATGTATATGTATCTCTCTCTCTCTCTCTCTCTATATATATATATATATGTCAAAGAACAAAAGAAGTAATGGAGCGCACTCGCTGAAGGTCCGGTGCAGGTAACTTTATTCACACAAGGTAAAAATCATCTTCACGACCGGGGGTGCCGAACAAAGAAAGGTAGCGAGGCTGGACGACGGCCGTTTCGCGCCTGGCTGGCGCTTCGACGGGTCAGTGAATGTGTAATCAGAGCCGCCGGGAGAAGTAGGGACAGGTGAGAGGCACACTCCTCCCCCCTCCCACCCCCCCGCTTCCACCCTTTGTGAACCGAGTGCACATCGCTGCATGACGAGACATTTAAAAACATAATTAAAAACATCAGAAAACACATCAAACCTTAAATCAAAATTAACTAAAGAAAGGAAACAATTGGAATCATACTGCTCAGGCAATAGTGTAAGGAATAGCTACCTGAATGTATTAAATCTAACATGCGGCTACATATACTAACTAGTATTAACTAGGGAAGATGAATGGACTATAAGAAAATAGACATGTCAACCCTATCGTTAAATCCTAAGGGGCCCATGGCATTAGTCTGCAAGATCCATCTTGCTTCTTTTCTCAATAACAAATTATGTAGGTCGCCTCCTCTTTTAGGCAAGGTGACCTTTTCTATGCCTGTGAAAGTAAGTACACTCGAATCGCCACTATGTGCAACTCGGACATGATCTATTAACCGGGGTACCCCTTTGCCAGTGGTGATAGTATTGCAGTGTTCATGAAACCGCATATATAAACAACGTATCGTTTTTCCAATATAAAACCGTCCACATGGACAGTATACCACATAGACTACATACTTTGTTTTACAAGATATAAACGTCTTAACCTCATGACTAATGGGGCCAATGTTCAAAAAACGTCCCATAATATGATATTTACAATATGAACAATGACCACATCGATGGTTTCCTCTAGGTGCGTTAGAGGTCAGCCAATTATTTGTCTCACCGGAAAGTCTGTTACGTACTAAGATGTCTCTCAAGTTTTTGCTGCGTTTGTTAGAAATTAAAGGGCCTCTTTTAACTATATCAGTGAGATCTCTGTCTTTCTCGAGTATGTGCCAATTTTTTCTTATTGCACTCCGTATGCACCCATCCATAGGACTAAAATGAAAGCTGAAATTAAACCGTTTGCCCGATGTTACATTCATTTTTTCTTTTACAATATGGGCCTTCTCCCTTGCCGCGTGGAGCAATTTTTCTGGATAGCCCCTCGTAACAAATCTCTGACATAATTCGTTAGATTGGAGGTCATAACCTTCCTGTGTACTATTTGCTCTACCTACTCGTAAGAGTTGACTATACGGCAGTGAGCGTTTAATATGTAGCGGATGGTAACTATTGTAGTGGAGTACGGAGTTCGTAGCTACCGGCTTACGATACAATTTTGTACTCAACCTCCCATCGCTTACCTCCACTGTAACATCTAGGAAGTTCAAACGTGTGTCCCCATATTCAGATGTGAACGACATGTTCATCGTGTTATCATTGAGATAAGTCACGAATGAGAGGAAAGTATCCTCTGTGCCGTCCCATATAAAGAACATATCGTCCACATAACGACAATATAGTTTGATGTGCTTAGAAAATACATTATGCTGGGTATAGATGTACTTCTCTTCAAAGAGGGCCAAAAACAGATTAGCGAAGGTGCATGCTGCCGGAGTCCCCATAGCGGTCCCAGTTATCTGTCTGTACCACAAGTCCCTGAACGTAAACGCGTTGTGACTCAAAATAAATTGAAGACCATCACAAACAAAATCAATCAACAACTGAGTGCGGTCCGTGGACTCCAAGATCTCTCTAATAGAATCTACACCTAAATTGTGGGGAATCCTGGTATATAAATTAGTTACATCAACTGAAGCTAAAGCAAAACCTGTTTGCCACTGAAAATTTTTTATACTTCTCAAGAACGCATCAGTATCTTTGAGATAAGATGGTACACTCAATAGTATAGGACGTAGTAACCAATCTATATATTTAGACAAAGGTTCAGTCAACGACCCCACCCCGGAAACTATAGGGCGTCCGGGGGGGTCTGTCTCAGACTTGTGTATTTTCGGGACATAATACCAATGTGGTTTAATGGGGAACTCCGGCAGCAGCTTCTCGGCTTTGTTTAATGAGATAACACCTATTTCAACTGAATGTTTTAAAAAAGTTTGTAATGCCCCCTTGTATTTGTATGTGGGGTCTTGTGCTAATCTAACATATGTGTTCTCATCTGCCAACTGTCTATTGGCCTCATTTAAATACATAGTTTTGGGAATCAACACGATTTTACCCCCCTTGTCGGCCTGTCTTATTACGGTGTCTGACCAATTTGAGATATCTTTTAATGCTTGACGTTCAATGTCAGATAGATTTGAAGGAGCCCTAGTGTATAACAAAGCCTCAACGTCCTTAATAACAAGTGTCTCGAAGAGGTCAACCACATTCCCTGGTGATGTAGGTGGCATATATTTGGACGGAACCCCTCCCATAAATGGTTCTATTATCGGGGCACTAGCATACGAAGATTCCAATACATCCTCTGTTAGACTCAATAACAAGGCTCCCTCCTGTCTCATGTTGGCTAAAGATTGAGATTCTGTGGCCGCTAAAAAACCTAGGGGCCCAATTACTACTGGTTTCTCTCCCTCCCTTATATTAACTACGGGGACCGATTTGTTAGTGGAGAAAGTTTTATGCAAATGCATCTTGCGGGTAGCCTTGAAAAGATCGATTTTAAAGTCAGTAAGGTCAAATTCCTCAGGAATACAATAAGAAAGGCCCTTATTCAGCAAAGACAGATGTTCAGGACCCAAATAATGTTCAGTCAAATTTAATACATTGTGTTCAGGAACTAACGATGACGTCTCCCCATCCAGGTGACCTTCTTCCTCTTCCGGCGGAGGTCGTAACTTCCTCCTCCTACCTCCTCGCCTTGTTCTTCTTCTAAAGGGGACCCAGCTCTACTATTATGTTTTACTGCTGTCACATCCATCTCAGAATTATTGGATGCCGCCGCACTGTCACTGAGGCTAGAGTCAGATTCGGTGGTATAATAATCTCTCTTGGTGAAAGTTTTTGACATGTCTATTTTCTTATAGTCCATTCATCTTCCCTAGTTAATACTAGTTAGTATATGTAGCCGCATGTTAGATTTAATACATTCAGGTAGCTATTCCTTACACTATTGCCTGAGCAGTATGATTCCAATTGTTTCCTTTCTTTAGTTAATTTTGATTTAAGGTTTGATGTGTTTTCTGATGTTTTTAATTATGTTTTTAAATGTCTCGTCATGCAGCGATGTGCACTCGGTTCACAAAGGGTGGAAGCGGGGGGGTGGGAGGGGGAGGAGTGTGCCTCTCACCTGTCCCTACTTCTCCCGGCGGCTCTGATTACACATTCACTGACCCGTCGAAGCGCCAGCCAGGCGCGAAACGGCCGTCGTCCAGCCTCGCTACCTTTCTTTGTTCGGCACCCCCGGTCGTGAAGATGATTTTTACCTTGTGTGAATAAAGTTACCTGCACCGGACCTTCAGCGAGTGCGCTCCATTACTTCTTTTGTTCTTTGGCATCTACACGTGGATTGTTTCCAGCGGAGCTTCGCACCCAGGACCGGACATAGTGGCCCGTCACATACAGGTGAGCGGTTTCCACCATATGCCTTGGTTGTAGTGCTGTCCGGCTGTCTCTCTTGTCTTTTGCATACTATTGCCTTTTCGGACTTAGCACACAGCCTTATGGGCGGTGTATGAAACACGACTGTGTGTCTCCATTGTATCCTATTATAGGATCCTGGTAGGATAGACATTTGTCATCCTTTTTATTAACATGGAAGGCCACACTAGTGGAGCAGGTTTACAAGCCGGCCGGGAGGATGTTTCGAATTTTTTCAAAGAATGCGAGCAGGCTGACGAGATTTTTACTCTAAGCACCAAATCTTTGGAACACAAAATGATTAACTTGACAGAAAGAGAAACACGCCTTTTTTGGACTAATAATTCCCTGAAGTCTTATGTCGATAGTGGCAGAGTGCCCCGAGGACTCAGGGTGTGGAAAGACATTGCACACTTTACTCAGGATCCCACCTTTAAAACGGAGTGGGAAGGCATCATGCTTAAATGCTCACAGGAATTACTCCAATTGGTGTTAAAGTCTAACATGCAGAATTATACACAGGTTAATGATGATTTGAAGAAAACACAAGACGCATTGAAAAATAGGTTAACAGAGAACCAGTGGGCGTCATTTAATAAGAAATTGGACACAAGAATGATCCCGATTCAAGCTGATATTAAGTCTCGTAAAAGAGATAAATTTATACGGGATAAAAACGATTTTGATAAGGGACAGATTTTTACCTGGAATAAGAACCCAGGCGGGGACAATAAGGGTCTCCATCGTAGTGGGCCAAGAAATAGAAACAACAAACGTAAAACTTTCACCAAGAGAGATTATTATACCACCGAATCTGACTCTAGCCTCAGTGACAGTGCGGCGGCATCCAATAATTCTGAGATGGATGTGACAGCAGTAAAACATAATAGTAGAGCTGGGTCCCCTTTAGAAGAAGAACAAGGCGAGGAGGTAGGAGGAGGAAGTTACGACCTCCGCCAGAAGAGGAAGAAGGTCACCTGGATGGGGAGACGTCATCGTTAGTTCCTGAACACAATGTATTAAATTTGACTGAACATTATTTGGGTCCTGAACATCTGTCTTTGCTGAATAAGGGCCTTTCTTGTTGTATTCCTGAGGAATTTGACCTTACTGACTTTAAAATCGATCTTTTCAAGGCTACCCGCAAGATGCATTTGCATAAAACTTTCTCCACTAACAAATCGGTCCCCGTAGTTAATATAAGGGAGAGAGAGAAACCAGTAGTAATTGGGCCCCTAGGTTTTTTAGCGGCCACAGAATCTCAATCTTTAGCCAACATGAGACAGGAGGGAGCCTTGTTATTGAGTCTAACAGAGGATGTATTGGAATCTTCGTATGCTAGTGCCCCGATAATAGAACCATTTATGGGAGGGGTTCCGTCCAAATATATGCCACCTACATCACCAGGGAATGTGGTTGACCTCTTCGAGACACTTGTTATTAAGGACGTTGAGGCTTTGTTATACACTAGGGCTCCTTCAAATCTATCTGACATTGAACGTCAAGCATTAAAAGATATCTCAAATTGGTCAGACACCGTAATAAGACAGGCCGACAAGGGGGGTAAAATCGTGTTGATTCCCAAAACTATGTATTTAAATGAGGCCAATAGACAGTTGGCAGATGAGAACACATATGTTAGATTAGCACAAGACCCCACATACAAATACAAGGGGGCATTACAAACTTTTTTAAAACATTCAGTTGAAATAGGTGTTATCTCATTAAACAAAGCCGAGAAGCTGCTGCCGGAGTTCCCCATTAAACCACATTGGTATTATGTCCCGAAAATACACAAGTCTGAGACAGACCCCCCCGGACGCCCTATAGTTTCCGGGGTGGGGCCGTTGACTGAACCTTTGTCTAAATATATAGATTGGTTACTACGTCCTATACTATTGAGTGTACCATCTTATCTCAAAGATACTGATGCGTTCTTGAGAAGTATAAAAAATTTTCAGTGGCAAACAGGTTTTGCTTTAGCTTCAGTTGATGTAACTAATTTATATACCAGGATTCCCCACAATTTAGGTGTAGATTCTATTAGAGAGATCTTGGAGTCCACGGACCGCACTCAGTTGTTGATTGATTTTGTTTGTGATGGTCTTCAATTTATTTTGAGTCACAACGCGTTTACGTTCAGGGACTTGTGGTACAGACAGATAACTGGGACCGCTATGGGGACTCCGGCAGCATGCACCTTCGCTAATCTGTTTTTGGCCCTCTTTGAAGAGAAGTACATCTATACCCAGCATAATGTATTTTCTAAGCACATCAAACTATATTGTCGTTATGTGGACGATATGTTCTTTATATGGGACGGCACAGAGGATACTTTCTTCTCATTCGTGACATATCTCAATGATAACACGATGAACATGTCGTTCACATCTGAATATGGGGACACACGTTTGAACTTCCTAGATGTTACAGTGGAGGTAAGCGATGGGAGGTTGAGTACAAAATTGTATCGTAAGCCGGTAGCTACGAACTCCGTACTCCACTACAATAGTTACCATCCGCTACATATTAAACGCTCACTGCCGTATAGTCAACTCTTACGAGTAGGTAGAGCAAATAGTACACAGGAAGGTTATGACCTCCAATCTAACGAATTATGTCAGAGATTTGTTACGAGGGGCTATCCAAAAAAATTGCTCCACGCGGCAAGGGAGAAGGCCCATATTGTAAAAGAAAAAATGAATGTAACATCGGGCAAACGGTTTAATTTCAGCTTTCATTTTAGTCCTATGGATGGGTGCATACGGAGTGCAATAAGAAAAAATTGGCACATACTCGAGAAAGACAGAGATCTCACTGATATAGTTAAAAGAGGCCCTTTAATTTCTAACAAACGCAGCAAAAACTTGAGAGACATCTTAGTACGTAACAGACTTTCCGGTGAGACAAATAATTGGCTGACCTCTAACGCACCTAGAGGAAACCATCGATGTGGTCATTGTTCATATTGTAAATATCATATTATGGGACGTTTTTTGAACATTGGCCCCATTAGTCATGAGGTTAAGACGTTTATATCTTGTAAAACAAAGTATGTAGTCTATGTGGTATACTGTCCATGTGGACGGTTTTATATTGGAAAAACGATACGTTGTTTATATATGCGGTTTCGTGAACACTGCAATACTATCACCACTGGCAAAGGGGTACCCCGGTTAATAGATCATGTCCGAGTTGCACATAGTGGCGATTCGAGTGTACTTACTTTCGCAGGCATAGAAAAGGTCACCTTGCCTAAAAGAGGAGGCGACCTACATAATTTGTTATTGAGAAAAGAAGCAAGATGGATCTTGCAGACTAATGCCATGGGCCCCTTAGGATTTAACGATAGGGTTGACATGTCTATTTTCTTATAGTCCATTCATCTTCCCTAGTTAATACTAGTTAGTATATGTAGCCGCATGTTAGATTTAATACATTCAGGTAGCTATTCCTTACACTATTGCCTGAGCAGTATGATTCCAATTGTTTCCTTTCTTTAGTTAATTTTGATTTAAGGTTTGATGTGTTTTCTGATGTTTTTAATTATGTTTTTAAATGTCTCGTCATGCAGCGATGTGCACTCGGTTCACAAAGGGTGGAAGCGGGGGGGTGGGAGGGGGGAGGAGTGTGCCTCTCACCTGTCCCTACTTCTCCCGGCGGCTCTGATTACACATTCACTGACCCGTCGAAGCGCCAGCCAGGCGCGAAACGGCCGTCGTCCAGCCTCGCTACCTTTCTTTGTTCGGCACCCCCGGTCGTGAAGATGATTTTTACCTTGTGTGAATAAAGTTACCTGCACCGGACCTTCAGCGAGTGCGCTCCATTACTTCTTTTGTTCTTTGGCATCTACACGTGGATTGTTTCCAGCGGAGCTTCGCACCCAGGACCGGACATAGTGGCCCGTCACATACAGGTGAGCGGTTTCCACCATATGCCTTGGTTGTAGTGCTGTCCGGCTGTCTCTCTTGTCTTTTGCATATATATATATGTAATTGATAGAAATAAAAAAAGCAGGTAATTTGTGTGCTCATACAGTAAAATCACAGTGACAGCTTAGAATAGAAAAGTCAGTGTGAATGTACAATTTTCATAGTCATGAAAATACAGAAAACCTTTAAATGAGAAGGTGTGTCCAAACTTTTGGTCTGTACTGTATATATTTATATTACAAAGAGAGCTATATAGATTAGCCAGAAATTCATTTGTCAGCTTCTGAAAAATCACTGCAGGAGCCGACAGGTTAGAAGAGATGGATTACATACAGTAAATACATATAGAATAGGTAGATATATACTGTAGTTGATAGTGACAAACACAATTAGTATAGTGTGTGTGCAAATTGGGGGACATGTATGTAATTAATAAAAGATATTCTATGGGAAAAAACGGCATGGGGTCCCCCTATAATTTATAGCCAGCAATAGCTATGCAGACAGCTGCGGGCTGATATTCATAGCCTAGAAAAGGACATGGATAGTGCCCCTGGCTACAAACACCAGCTCTCAGCCCCCAAGAAAAGGCATATCTGAAAGGCTAGGTTGAGATTGCATTTTAGCAGTCTGTTAAACAGACTGCGTTACACCGCAGCATAACGCGATGTAACACAGTCCGTTAATGCTGCCATTGAGCTCTATTTCGGATGCATCGCCCAAAATGGGTGTGCGCTAGCAATGTGCCATCATTGAGTGACGGACCCTGGGACACGGGCTGCAGTGTTTCCGGGTCTGTCACTGCTAGCCCAGATAGAGCATCTGCTAGCTCTATCTGCGCTAGCGAAATGACATATCGGCACTTGCGTTAACAGTAGCCCGTTAACGCATGTGTTGAACTGGCTGCTGTTAACGCACTGTGAACCTAGCCTATGAGGCACCAATTCTGGCACATAGCCTTGCTCTTCCCATTGCCCTGTGGCACAGCATCAGTAACTAATTGTGCCGTCATAGAGTCTGTGCTCCCTCACAGCCTGAACTCAGTTGAACTCTTGAGCATGGGAAAATGGCAGCTGATTTTCCCATGCTCAAGAGATCAGTGCGGATAAGGCTGTGAGGCAGCGCAGCATCAGTGATATCACCTCTGTTCACTGAAGCTGTTCTCGCATCCCTGGCATTTTTCCACGGTCCTGAAGTCACAGCAGTTCATGCCGGCTGCGAGAATACTTCAGTGAATAGAGGTGCTGTCAATGATGCTGCGCTGCCTCACAGCCTGACCCTCACTGACCTCTTGAGCAAGGTAAAATCAGCTGACATTTTCCCACGCTCAAAAGATCATCTGAGTTCAGGCTTTGAGGCAGCATTTCATTAATTCCTCAGTATTTTACAGCTTGGGCAGTCACATTACCACCGCTCCTGGATGTAAACTGTATATACCCCAGATATGAATTGCGGCGTGGGACTGAATGATGGACAGGTATGATATATTGTTGGTTAGTTATTTTTTATTTATTACAGGAGATCAAGGTCGTCACATGGATTAGCAGTATAATAAAGATGGCAAAACTGTGTGGTGTATAATTTCATTAAAATACTTTATTCTTACTTTGTGGTGTTTATTTAACCCTTTACCAACTATAGGATTAGTAGTGGAGAGGTGTCGTATTGACACCTCTCCATTACTAAGCCGGCTTGATGTCACATTACAATACAAATGTGGCATCAACCCCCAACTATGCCACTGCTACAGGGCAGTTGGAAGAGAGAGGCTAAGTGCCGGAATTGGCGCATCTTCGGGATGTGCCATTTCTGGGGCAGCTGGGGGAAGATGTTTGTAGCTAGGAGGGCCAATAACCATGGTCCCTTCCTATGCTATGAATATCTGTCCCCAGTCGCTGGCATTTTTTCTCCGAAAAGATTATTTTATTAAATACACACGTGTTCCACAATTTGCCCACACACTATACTAATTATATTGGTCATCGACATCCATTTTATCTAACTATTCTGCATGGATTTACTGTATGTAATCCATGTCTTCTATCCTGTCTGCTCCTGCATTGATTTTACAGAAGCCAACAAATGAATTAATGGTTATTTTTCTATCTGTTTCTCTATGCAATATAAAGATATATATGTGTGTCAATGACATATATATATATATATATATATATATATACTGTATATATATATATATATATACAACTATTCTATGTGATCTATCTTTTCTATTGTAACCTGTCAGTGTGTTTTTACATTAGCCGCTTATGATTTATCGGCTTTTCAAAATTGCACCCTTTGACTTCTATTGCGGGATGCGATCTGTTTTCTGATTAAAATCGCAGCATGCTGCGATTTTTTTCCAGCCCAATCATGATGCGATCTGAGCTGTAAAAAAATATAGATGAGAACACAATCAGATTAGCATTGTTCCTAATTCAGTCCAAATTTTTATCTGATTGAATTTGTCCGATTTAATGGGCATGAGCCCTAAGTACTGCTATCAGGAGTATGACTATTGATTATAATTAGCCCTAATAAGGGTTGTTGCAGTTGAAAGAAGATTACACGTGCCTAATTCCTGCCTATACATGGCTCCAACTCTAGGCTCGATGACGCTACGCGGCCAGTCAATCACAGTAATGCCACAACCATGATGGCTACTTTATTACAGTGATTGACAAGCAATCAACGCTGTATAAGAAAAGCCAATCATGCAGGGCAGGAACTCAAACTTGCACACAAGCATTCAAAAATACTGGCCAAATAACAAGCCTTACGAGCACACTGATGCTCGAGCAACTAACGAGCAGTACAGAGCACACTCGCTCATCACTATTTAAACCTGTTCTCAAATTCCCACATAGCTCAGTGTATTATTAGGTTGATTCCCAAGCAAAAGGTCATTTATTTGAATCAAGGAGCAGCCACAAAGAAGATTTCCCAAGAAAAGAGAAACAGCATCATCCAGCTCATCAATAGCAGTCTTTCGGCCAACAAAATTGCAAAACTGCATCTTATAAGTGCCATGACAGTTGAAAGAATACAAAATTAAGTCAATTTTATCCATTCAAAAGGCAAGAGATGGATGTCCAGAAAAAATATTTGAGTCAACAACTTGGCTCATCACAAGGTCTATTCGTTCTGGTGCGACAAACACGACAGCGGAGGTGGCTCGTATGCTTCATAATAGTGAGATCACAGACATACATGCAAGCACCATGTGATGCACGTTATACAAATCTGGAATGGTGGCCCCCAAAAAATGTGAAGACGACTCAACTTCAATATTGTCTTAGAAAGCGTCAGCTTGAGTGTGCAAAAAGCAAGAAAAGTCAACAGTAGAAGATTGGAAACTGGTGATTTGGAGTGATGAGACAAAAGTCAATAGACTAGGCTCTGATGGGTGCAAAAGGGTGTGGAAGAAAGAAGGGAAATAGGGGCTAATGGATCAAGAAATTGAAGGAAATTTAAAATTCGTTGGAGGAAGCCTGATGATATTGAATTGTTCACAGCAAAAGTCATTTTATACTTCACCAGGTTAGATGGTGGTCTCAATGCTGAGGATATGTGAGTATCCTATAAGATGAGTTTCTTCATACACTTGAGTACTATGCATATGAAAAGGCAGACATAGTGTTCCAGCAAGACAATGACCTGAGGCATATATCGAGATTAGCTAAGAAATGGTTCAATGACAATAAAGTAGAGGTGCCTGATTGGCAACTACAGTTCACAGACCCCAACCGAAACAAATACTTGTATAGAGATTTGAAGAAAAAACTGTACACATTCAAAAATGAGTCGACCAGTATGCACCAACTATGGGAAATTGTAGAAGAGACCTGGGATGAGATTTCGGTTGAGACATGCTTGAATCTGATTAGGAATCATGCCCATAAGGATTCAGGTAGTGTTGAAAGAAAAAGGTGGATTAACAAAATAATAAAAATAAAAATTTTGCTTTTTAGGAGCAAAACAGTAACAATGCAGTGACGTGACGAGAAGAAAGTCAAAAGTTCAAAACATTGTTACCATTATATATATTTTACCTAATCCTGATTTTGGCTTACTAATGTGAAATGTGTAGTTGTTTTGAGTTCCACCAATGGACTTGCATCTATCTAAAGAACAGAGCCCTGCTGTGCTTGATTTAAAGAAAAGTTGGTTGGAATTTATTTGTATACAAATTTTGACTACATTAATACTGACAGCAGTGGAACGAGATCCTGTACTTGAGATACATTTATGGCATATACTATCAATATATATGACAAGAACAAGAACATAACAGTTTTAAAGGAAAAAAATCTAAATGTTCAAGGGTATGGAGTAAAGGTAGCATCTTCTCTTTTAATATCTCTGTGAATTCAAGATACTATTGATGAAATGTATCTCACCAACATCAGCATCTCTTGTGCAGCCCCACATAAGGACACTGCAACCAATTTTCACTATAGGCACCATGCATTTTTCTGAATGCATGGTGCCTATAGTGAAAAAATTGTGGTGATATTGTCTTTATTCTAGGCCGCATGAGTGCTTCTGGGTTGGGCAGTTACATTTCATTGATGATATCATGAAATCACAGATGTATTTCTATATTGAAAGAGAAGATGCTACAATCACTCCATACTCTTGTTGGACGTACACATGACCAACATGACAATGATTCAAAGCACAAATCTGTTGCATTTCTGAAGAAGAAAAGGATGAAAGGGATTTAGTGGCTAAGTACGTGTTAGGGCTAGCGGAACGCACCAAATAATAAGATAGGTAGAATAAGCTGCGTTCGCAGCCCGGGGTCCAGAGTGCAGAGATGGAACCTCCTGCCAAGTAATGACTGACTATATGGCGGTACAATGTGAATACACACACGGGTTAACTTCACCCAGTGTGAAGGAAGCGAACCCTATTAAGTCACAGGGCCGCGGTACCGCACACAAGAGCACAAGCAAGGAGTTTCCGAGCGCAGTCCTAAGACTTGGGATCTGAGTCTGTGTAGACTACTTGCGGTCGACACCACAACTGGGGTGTCAGCGTAACTAAATAATAACTAAAGAATGCACGAGAGTGCATGCGGTGCCGCACTGGCGGATGCAACTAACCACCCAGGCTTGGGTCAGGAAAGCGCTGTGAAAGCGCACGGCGCCGCACTGGCGGACACAGCAACTAGACGCTGTATTGGTGTGAAACGTGCTGTTGGATAAGTCGGGCGCTAGACAGCAATCATCCACCTTCCGCGAACAGTCATCCAATAGGGAGGGTTTTTTAAAGAACAACTTTCACTCACAACACACACACGTTTACAAATGTACACTAGCGCATGGCCGTGCGGTCATGCGAAGCTTATATAGCTGCAGCACGTTCAGGACCTTCCAATAACGGACCAATTGGAATCTGCCACAGAAGTTTAGCACTTTCAAGACCTTCCTGGAGGACCAATGGGAACCACTGCAGCATCTGAGCATGTGATCCTCGATCTCCAATGGAAGATCTCACCCTGGGCATGCTCAGAAGGGAAAAAGCAGGACTTAGTCCCAAAAGCGTCTGCTTGCCGCTGTCCAGCACTGGCTTCAACGGCAGAAGCTGGAAAAGCAGCAGTAACCCTTGCACAGAGTGAGACTGAGCAAGACGCTGGGACCGACGTCTCCACTGAGCAGACTCCACTGCGGCTGGAGAAGAATGGGAGACCGCAGCAGAGATGGTTTGAGATTCCCCCTGTGCAGAGGCGGGAACTTGACACCTAACATTACCCACCCTCCTAGGGCCCCCCTCCCTGGACCTCGCTACGCTCGAAGGCAGCAATGAGCTGTGGAGCTCGAATGTGTTCAGCAGGCTCCCAGGACCTGTCCTCTGGGCCATAACCCTTCCATTCCACCAAATAGAATTTTTTGCCACGTACCACCTTGCACCCCAAAATAGCGTTCACCTCGTAATTGTCCGTAGATGAACCCGATGTCCCGGCAGATGACTTGGAAAACCGGGACATGTATACGGGTTTCAAGAGGGACACATGAAAGGTGTCGGTGATACCCAGGCGTGGAGGAAGGGCCAGATGGTAGACCACAGGGTTAACCTGTTCGAGACCTTGAAGGGACCCAAGTAGCGAGGTGCAAATTTAGTGAACTCAACACGCAGCCTGATGTTACGAGCAGAGAGCCACACTAAGTCACCAGGAGCAAAGGTCGGAGCAGGGCACTGAGGAGCATTGGTGGAGGACCTCATTCTCTCCTTGGAGGCCCGAATGGCATCCTGAGTGCGGTCCTAAATGTCCCGTGCTTCCACAAGTCAGTCTGCCACCCTGGAGTCGGCGGAAGACATGGGCATGGGCACAGGGACACACGGATGCTGGCCGTAATTTAGGAGGAATGGAGTCTGACCGGTGGAGTCAAGCTACGGCGTTGTTAAGCACAAACTCTGCCCACGGTAGCAAGGATGCCCAGTCATCCTGCCTGGCAGAAACAAAATGTCATAAATATGTGACGAGGGTCTGGTTGGCCCTCTCTACCAACCCATTCATCTCGGGATGATATGCCGAAGAGAGATTCAACTCAATACTGAGTAGACAACAAAGCTCTCTCCAGAATCGAGACGCAAACTGGGGACCCCGGTCACTAACAATTTTGTCTGGCATACCGTGTAGGCGAAAGATATGTTTGATGAACAACACAGCCAGAGCCCATGCAGAAGGTAGCCGTGGAAGAGGCACCAAGTGCACCATTTTAGAAAAATGGTCGGTGATCACCCAGATAATGGTGCAGTTACGAGACTTGGATAAGCCCACCACAAAATCCATCCCGACCATCTCCCAGGGCCTGTCCGCCACTGGCATGGGGTAAAGCAACCCAGCTGGCCGTTGCCGAGGAGACTTGTTCTTGGCGCAGGAGACACATGCCCAAACATAGTCTGCGACGTCACGAGCCATATGCGGCCACCAGTACGTCCTTGCCAAGAGCTCAGATGTCCTCTTGGTCCCAAAGTGTCCACCCACCATGGACCAGTGAGCCCAAGAGAGAACTTCCGGTCGCAAATTAGATGGAACGAAAGTCTTGCCTGGGGGCACAGACTCTAGCGAAACCGGAGCCACCGTTATCAGGCTCTCTGAAAGGACAATAAGCCGAGGCTCCTCCTCCTCCTCTGATGATGATACTACAGAGCGAGAAAGAGTGTCGGCACGAACGTTCTTCTCCCCAGAAAGAAAATGGAGGGTGAAATGGAACCGGGAGAAGAACAGGGACCAGCTAGCATGACGAGAATTTAGCCGCTGGGCTGTCTGTAAATACACCAAGTTCTTGTGGTCTGTGAACACCTGGAAGGGAAAGCGAGCTCCCTCCAGAAGATGTCTCCACTCTGAGAAAGCCAACTTCATAGCTAGCAACTCCCTGTCCCCGATGGAATAATTCCTCTCTGCTGGTGAAAAGGTCTTAGAGAAGAAGAAGCAAGGATGCTTCTGACCTTGAGCATCCTTTTGAAAGAGGACTGCTCCAGCACCAACGGATGAGGCATCCACCTCTATAATAAATGGCCTATCTACATCGGGGCGATGCAGGATGGGAGCGCTAGCGAAGTGTGACTTAATCAAGAGAAAGGCCTTGGAGACCTCCTCCGACCACAACTTGGGATTTGCCCCCTTCTTGGTGAGGGCAACCAAGGGAGCTACCAAAGTTGAGAAGTGGGGAATGAACTGGCGATAGTAATTAATGAACCCTATAAAGCGCTGCAATGCTTTGAGAGAATGGGGTTCCTGCCAGTCCATCACAGCCTGTAGCATGGCAGGATCCATAGCCAATCCCTGTGCAGAGATGATATAGCCAAGGAAAGGCAAGGGCTCCTGCTCAAACACACACTTCTCCAACTTGGCATAGAGGAAATTAGCCCGTAGGAGGTCGAAGACCTTGCAAACATCTCTCCGGTGGGAGTCTATATCTGGAGATTATATGAGAATATCATCCAGATAGACTACGACCGAGGTGGAAAGCATATCCCGGAAGATGTCGTTCACAAAGTCTTGGAAAAAGGCTGGGGCATTACAGAGCCCGAATGGCATCACCAGATATTCATAGTGCCCATCCTTGGTGTTAACAGCCATCTTCCATTCGTCCCCCTCACGGATGCGAATCAAGTTGTAAGCACCCCGCAGATCTAATTTAGTAAATACCCTTGCTCCCCATAGCCTATCAAAAGGCTCAGATATCAGGGGCAAAGGATACTTATTCTTAACGGTGATGGCGTTAAGACCCCTATAATCTATGCATGGACGTAGTTCCCCATTCTTCTTCTGCACAAAAAAGAACCCTGCCCCAGCAGGTGATACTGACTTCCTGATGAACCCTCTTGCCAGATTCTCTTGAATGTACTGAGACATTGCCTCCATCTCCAGGAGAGATAATGGATAGACTCGACCCCGGGGAGGCTCAGCACCAGGCAAGAGATCAATAGGACAGTCATAGTGGCGATGGGGCGGAAGGGTCTCCGCCGCCTTTTTGGATAACATGTCTGCATAAGTCCAATATTGCTTGGGGAGAGAGGATAGATCTGCGGGTACCTCTGTAGTAGCAACCTGAACGCACTCCCTCTGACACCTACCCCCACAAGATTCACCCCATCTCAGAATTCTGCCTGAGGACCACTCGATATGAGGAGAGTGGTACCGTAGCCAAGGTACTCCCAACAGGACCTCATCAATTCCCTCTGGAATGACGAGCAGAGATATAATCTCCTGATGGGATGGCGACATGGACAGAGTAAAAGGGATGGTCTGGTGTGTTATCTGTGAGGGCAGTGTCGACCCATTCACCACTCGTACCGTTACTGGTTGAGCTACCATAACCAGGGGTATTGCGTGACGTTGGGCAAAGGCAGAAGACATAAAATTGCCCTCCGCCCCAGAATCCACGCAGAGCTCTACCGAGTGGGAGGATGAGCCTTTTGTTATTGTCCCCTTAAAGGACATTTGAAGGTGGAGGTACACTAGACACGTCGCTGTGACTAGTGTACCTCCACCTACTACCACTAGACGCTGACAATTCCTTGACCGCTGGGGACATCTGGTGGCAAGATGTCCTGACTAGTGGCAAACATGACAAACCTGGAGTGCACGAGCGGTCCGGGACTTAGATCCCGCTCGTGACACTTCCATGGCCTCATGTGACTCAGGGGCCTGGACTGGAGATTCCAAAGGTTTGGCGAAGGTGGGAGCCAGCCGAAACCTCTGCCTACACTGGGCTCGCTCTGACCTCCGCTTGTGAAAATGGAGGTCAATACGAGTGGACACTGCTATTAACTCCTCCCTAGTGGCCAGGGCGTCCTTCACGTGTTCAGCCAGCCCCCTCCAAAATATCAGAATTAGGGCTTTATCCGACCACTCCAGCTCAGATGCTAGAGTGCGGAAGTGGACGGCAAAATGGCTGACCAAGGATGAGCCCTGAGTCAATGCCAACAGTTGGAGCGCCGTATCATGGGTGACACGAGGTCCTAAAAAGACCTGTTTCAGAGTGGTCAGGAAAAACGAAGCACTCTGCACCACATGATCACCACGCTCCCACAGCGTAGCCCACTCTAACGCCCTGTCCGACAGGAGGGACACAATAAACCCCACCTTTGCCCGCTCTGTAGGGAAACGAGAGGCCAGAAGCTCGAGATGTATAGAGCACTGACTCACGAAACCCCTGCAAGACTTACTATCACCAGAAAATTTTTCTGGCAGCGGGAGGCGAGATAGAGTCGGTACAGGGGTGGCAGTGGACAAGGTTGCTGCAGCCACGCTAGCAGCTTGAACAGCAACTGCGGTTACATCCACAGCTGAGGTTGTGCGCTTGAGAGCCGCCAACCTACCCTCCAGCTGCTGGATGTACCGCAAGGATTGCTGTTTGTCCATCATTACTAGCCAGACCCTGGCGCTAGTGTAATGTTAGGGCTAGCGGAACGCACCAAACAATAAGATAGGTAGAATCAGGTGCGTTCGCAGCCCGGGGTCCACCGTGCAGAGATGGAACCTGCTGCCAAGTAATAACGGACTATATGGCGGTACAATGTGAATACACACACGGGTTACATCATGGAGGTCATGCAAAATGCTAGAAGTAGTAGTTTTAGATTTTAGCTATATATAATCTTGCATCAACTACCGTAATTTGAGCAAAACTGAAGAGTATATTTTACCTTTACTTTAATGTTTATAACACGTTAATGTTTAAAAAAAGAAACTAAGTGTGTACTCATTTCTGCTGAGCTCTGTAACTATAATAATGCAAATTGGAGACATAATAGCTCCTGAGTAAGTATTTACTGATATATCTTACATCTCTGACTAACAGTAAAGCAACTGAAAGCAACACAGCAGCACTGGCAATATACTGGATCGGTGTGTGTCTGACAGATGAAAACCCAATTGATTACCAGAATGGGTTACTTATGCTCCCTGTTCAAATAGAGAAGTCAAAATTGAGACTGAATAAAACAGCAGGGAAAATGAGTGACCGTAGCTCCATTCAAGCAAATCCCCTTGCTTTAGCAATCTGTCAGGGTCTCAGCATTCAAACACTAATTTAATCGTTCTCTCCTATCTGGTAGATAAGCAATGGCATGTAGTAATTGGAATACGCCTTCCATGAAGTACTAAACAAGTACAATGTATACTTTAATCGGCATTTTCTGAACAATAGTTTTGATTCAGGCTATTTATGGACACCTCCTAGGTCTCTGCATAAATGGATATACAATGGGTACGGAAAGTATTCAGACCCCTTTAAATTTTTCACTCTTTGTTTCATTGCAGCCGTTTGGGAAATTCAGAAAAGTTCATTTTTTTTCTCATTAATGTACATTCTGCACCCATTTTGACTGAAAAAACCCAGAAATGTAGTAATTTTTACAAATTTATTAAAAAAAACTGAAATATCACATGGTCATAAGTATTTAGACTGTTTGCTCAGTATTGAGTAGAAGTACCCTTTTGAGCTACTACAGCCATGAGTCTTCTTGGGAATAATACAACAACAAGTTTTTCACAACTGGATTTGGGGATCCTCTGCCATTCTTCCTTGTAGATCCTCTCCTGTACCGTCAGGCTGGATGGTGAAGGTTGATGGACAGCCATTTTCAGGTCTCTCCAGAGATGCTCATTTGGGTTTATTGAGGTCAGGGGGCTCTGGTTGGGCCAGTCAAGAATGGTCACAGAGTTTTTCTGAAGCCACTCCTTTGTTGTTTTAGCTGTGTGCTTAGGGTCATTGTCTTGTTGGAAGGTGAACCTTCGGCCAAGTCTGAGGTCCAGAGCACTCTGGAAGAGGTTTTCATCTAGGATATCTCTTCTAGGATAATACTTGGCCATATTCATGCTTTTTTCAATGACAATCAGTCGTACTGTCACTACAGCTAAAAAACAACCCCATATCATGATGCTGCCACCACCATGTTTCACTGCTGGGATTGTATTGGGCAGGTGATGAGCAGTGCCTAGTTTTCTCCACACATACCGGATAGAACTATCACCAAAAAGTTCTATCTTTGTCTCATCAGACCAGAGAATCTCATAGTCTGGGAGTCCTTCATGTGTTTTTTAGCAAACTCTTTGCAAGCTTTCATATGTCTAATACTGAGCAGAGGCTTCTGTTCAGTCACTCTGCCATAAAGGCCCGGTTTGTGGATGGCTGCAGTGATAGTAGACTTTGCGGAACTCTCTCCCATCTCTGTACTGTATCTCTGGAGCTCAGCCACAGTGATCTTGGGGTTCTTATTTACCTCTCTCAACAAGGCTCTTCTACTATTGCTCAGTTTGACTGTACAGCCAGGTCTAGGAAGATTTATGGTGGTCCCAAACTTCTTCCATTTAAGGATTATGGAGGCCACTGTGCTCTTAGGAACCTTGAGTACTGCAGAAATTCTGTTGTAACCTTGGCCACATCTGTGCCTTGCCACAATTCTGTCTTTGAGCTCCTTGGCCAGTGATGTCTTATATAGACAGGTGTGTGCCTTTCCAAATCAAGTCCTATCGGTTTAATTAAACACAGCTGGACTCCAATTAAGGAATAGAAACATCTCAAGGAGAATCACAAGGAAATGAACAGCATGCGACTTACATATGAGTGTCTGAGCAAAGGGTCTGAATACTTATGACCATGTGATATTTCAGTTTTTCTTTTTTATTAAATTTGCAAAAATGTTTACATTTCTGTTCTTTTTCAGTCAAGATGGGGTGCAGAGTGTACATTAATGTGAAAAAAAAAGAACTTTTTTGAATTTACCAAATGGCTGCAATGAAACAAAGAGGGAAAAATGTAAAGGGGTCTGAATACTTTCTGTACCCACTGTACATTCTCCACCATATGTTTTTAAATACATTTGTCATTGACTTGAACAGCTGAAAGTGGGGTTGGATTTTAGCATACCCCATGATATAATTCTGAGATTAGATAACTTTCAATAGCAATTGTCATGAAACTGTATGCATTATGGACCTCTCCTTTTAGATTTATTGCTTGCTTTCATGCACTATTCATTGAAATGATTACATAGTATAAGAAAAATTGCTGCTAAGCAAATTGCATGTGATTGATATGCTAATACTAAATATAAAGAAATTAAAAAAACAAGTTGATTGTGCTACAGAACAAATAACTAAACACCGTGAACTTATTTTACAGGTTCAAGTGAAATTAGATGGCACATACAAATAGATATCATTGATTGATGTGATTCATTTAGATTTTTATGACATATGAGATCTTTAATTAATTCTATTTATCATATACGAGTACAGTATGTATAGTCTGCAATTTAAAAATAATGCACTCATAATCACAAAATAAATTGCCCCTGAGTCACTTGAACTTAAAAACTGTCTTAAAAAGCATAGAAAAGTGGTATTATAAACAGATGATATTTTTTCAATATCAGGAACAGCTAAATTCTTGTCTTGTCACATAGAATAATTCAAAATAGATGCATTTACATTTTATGTAGTCATTAGTGATGAGCAAGCATTTTCTGTACTGCTCGTAATTAGTAATGGGCGAGTGTGCTCGGAACTGCTCAAGGCTTGCCCAAACATACTGCTGCTCGAGGTACGTGGCACTTTATCTAGTATCTGGATACTCGCTCGTCATGCTCGATTCCCCACCCCACATGTTTGGCGCCTAATTTTCAGGCACAAACTTGTGGGGATGGCCTGCTAATCACAGTAATTATTACTGTGATTGGCCGGCCGCATAATGTCATCACATCTACATAAGATGTGGTGCCGCCATTTCCCTCACATTGTATGCAGAAATAGCTTAGGGAAAGATGCAGTAGAAGTAGCAATGTGCTGGACAGCAAAACAAAACTAAAATCATAATTAAAAATTACTCCTCACCTTTAGCATATGTCCACACAGAGCATTTTAGCTTCATTTAATTTAACATTTGTGAGGGCTCTCACTCCTACAATTGGGAGATACCTCCCTCATTGAAAATTGTTAGCTAGATAGTGGAATACATATTCCCCATCACTTTACAATGCCAGCTAAAACATGCCCATTTAAATTTTGGGCTTTGTCCGCCATCACCAACACGTCCACCACCATGTCATTATGCGGCCCTCACTTGACATTTTCAGAGGACCAGCAGATGCCGGAAACCTAAGTTTTGTGAGCTCCACAGTTCATTTTGGCCACCGAATCCCAATGGAGCCACTGACATAGTGGGTGAAGCTGCTGTAAGGTGAATATAATACAGAGTTGGGAGAGCTGTATGCTCATTGTCCGTAACTTGGATTCTACTAGACTCCAAAATCATTAGAATAAAATTCTGAATACAATGTATGAGGACCTGTACTGTGGTCAGTCTGTGAAACCTGAAACCCATGTCAGGAACATGTACAGTCTAAATAATCTGATACGTCACTCCTTCAGTAAATAAGGTGCACAGAAAAGGGTTACCAACACCTATGTCCAAAAGTAATACAAAATCCCGACACTCAAAGAGTCATGAAGAGTTATAATAGTTTTTATTTTATATTTCCCATAAATTCAATCAATAACATTTCGGTCTTTATGACCTTCATCAGACTAGGGTACAGAATTGAAGAAAACAAGAAAAAACATAAGAAAGAGCAGAACTCTGAATTGTCCTGAAATGATATCAGTCTTAATGATACACGTAGGCCTCTTGGAATACGTTGAGTTTTAATATATTCAGCAATAGTGATGCTATGGAGTTCCAGACTGACCAAATGTTGGGATTCCCTCTTCAGGTCACGTGATTTGAACTCACTGCCCGAGACCTGCAGAAATTTGCTAGATGCTGTGACTTGTGAGACAATATTAGCTACTTCCGTCTCACTGTAAGAAAAGCCAACGGTACATAATTTTTATATTTTTTATGTTTTTTACATTCTGTACAGTAATTCCTGAGTAATGCAGAGTTCGGGATCATTAGGATCGCTATTGTATCTTGTATATTTCTATTGCAATAGTTATGTGGTTCCGTCCTCCGTGTGGGCAAAGCCGCCCATAGCTAACATGGCGCCATGGTCCTCGGAAGGCTCAGCTGCAGGGCAGAGCATTGTGGGTCCCTGACTGTGATGTCACGGACATGTGCAGTAGGCGCTTGGGAACGCTGTGATCATGGCTGCCATTACTGAGCTGTGTATGTAAGTGTACTTGGATTACAATATCGTTAGTAAGGACACCTGATTTGTTTTTAATAACAATTGGCCATTAAGCTATTTTTAATTATTTTCACGCAGCATGTTATTCATAATACCCGTCAATAGCTGTGGTTTGATTGGCTGAGTAACTTGCACAATTGCACTGTTACACTGATGATGCACAATTACACTGTTTAATACTATTGACTTTATTATATTTAATGATTTTCTAATGAGATATGTATGTGTTGGATATAAAATGTGGTCTCACTCTTGTATTCATTGCTTGACAAAGGATAACACATCCGAAACGTTGCCACGCCGTTCAGGCATTAAAGTCCACTTTTTTTCAATTATTTTGTGCTGCTTTTCCTTTTTTTGAATTTATTACTTCTTGACCATTGGATTGCTGGTCGGAAGAGCTCTGCATGCCTTGTAAGGTAGTCATTTGATGCTGTTCCAATTTTTTCACTTCATATTTTTTCTGTGGAAATTTGCATCTTCTATTGCTGGATTCTGTTACTGTGTGATTTTGTTTTTTTGTCTTTTTGTCTTTTTTTGCTGTTTTTGCTTTTTTGTATTCCATTACGTGGACTATGGAACAAAATGTGCCTGAAACTGGCGTTTTTGCATATACTAGTGAGGATGGGGAGAGAATTATTAGAGAGGTGGAAACAAATGCCACCTTTCTTAGTACACCTTCATTACATGATCTTAAATTGAAATATGAAAATACTTTAAAGAAATCCACAACATTGCAATTACATCTCATTACTTTGAGTGAATATTATAAAGCCAAAAAAATCCCAAGAGGCTTTCGGTCTAATATCCGCCCCAACTTAATGACTAATGACTCACTCTTCTGTGCAAGATTTAGTATGACTTCAAATAAGTATGGTTTGGACATTATCCTTTTAAATATCAAATACCTACAACAAGAATTATTAAAAAAAAGTTGATTTGGATATACCAGTGCTGGAATCTGAGATTAAGAGCCTTCTGAGAGAAGATGAATGGACTAGTTTCAGAGAGTTGCTGAAAACTAAATTTGATAAGTTGCGCCTTGAGTTGGAAGAGGTGAAACGGAGGAAATGGAATCGCGATATGGAAGACTATAGGGAAGGGAATATTTACAATTGGCAGAGAGAGACCTCAGGAAACTGGAGGAAAAAAGTTTTTTTTCCCAAAAAAAGACTTTGTTTACACATATGACAGTAATTTTTTGCAATTTAACCATGACTCTTTCAGGTTTGGATTCCCCAAAAGAAAAGCTGAGGAACACAGGAAAAGGGGAGGAAAAAAACACCGGAGACAGCAAAAAAGAGAAAAAAGGGAAATACAAATCACCAGCGGAAAAACAAGTGGCAACGAGGAGCAAGGATCAGGTTTAATTGTGAATATTTCTAAAAAAACTCTTACTGAATGCCAGGTATCGGCCCTGAATAAGGGTTTATCATTTGGACTTAGTACCCATGTGAACTGGTTCCAATTAAGTCTTGACTTACAGAACTTCTTTAGGTTGATTAAGCTAAATGATTGGTTTTGTCATAATCCAGGTATAGAAAAGGTGTCTGTTAGTGAATTTAATTTAAAACAGGTATCCCTTAGGAAAATGAGTAACTTTATTCTTTTAGTTAATTCTCCAGTTATAGAAGCATTTATATCTGCTGTGAGCGATGATATTGAGAGGTTGAAAAATAGGTGTCCAAAAAGATTCGAGCATCCTAATATGACAGTGGGGGAAATGGAAGCCTTACGTGAGCTAGCACAAAATGAAGAAGTAATTATAAAAAAGGCAAATAAGGGAGGTGCAGTGGTTGTCTTAGATAGAACTGAATATATTGAGGAAATTAAGGGACAATTGGAGGACCTGGGGGTGTACAAGAAATTGTCTCATGATCCTAAGTTTGATATAGCAAGAGAAATCAAGACAATCTTAGAGAATGCTGTACATAAACAAATTATTGACCAGGATTTATATGATTTTCTGACCATTAAATTTCCAGTGACACCGGTATTATACACGTTACCAAAGATCCACAAATCTCTCGTGCACCCCCCGGGTAGACAAATAGTGTCAGGATGCGGCTCTATTTTTTCAAATATTGGGATTTTTCTGGATAAAATCCTTAACCCAATTGCTGGTTGTGCGGAATCGTTTGTTAGAGACACCACTGATTTTTTAGAAAAAATAAGTGGGATTGAGGTGTTTGGCAAAGTGGTTTTGGCATCGTTCGATGTCACTTCGCTATATACCTCAATTGACCATGCTCGGGGGCTCGCTGCAGTGAATAAAAAGTTACTAACTACCCACTATTCTAGCGAGGCCAGGGGTTTTGTAATACAGCTGTTGGAACTAGTGTTGACTAGAAACTATTTTTTATTTGGAGACACTTTTTATTTGCTATTACGCGGGACTGCCATGGGCTTGAACATGGCGCCCGCATATGAAAATATAGTTATGAGTGTCATCGAGGAGGACTTCGTCTATGTGTCCCACCACTTTGGCCAAGTGGCCGCGTGGTGGAGATACATAGACGATGTCTTCCTCGTATGGACGGGTACAATAGAGTCCTTACTTAAATTTCATGACTACCTGAATACAATTGATGAAACAATTAAATTCACCCTTGTACACTCATGTACTAACATACAATTTTTGGATGATAATGTTCAAATTGAGAATGGTAAATTTACTACTCAATTGTTTACTAAAGCCACAGATAAAAATGATTTATTGCTTTTCAATAGTCAACACCCCAGAAAAACTAAAGAGTCAATCCCGTACAGTCAGCTTTTGCGGGTCAAAAGAATTAAAAGTAATGAAGATTCTTTAAAAAAATCTATGGAAGGGACATGTAGGAAATTCTCTGAAAGAGGTTATCCCAAAAAATTGTTGCAAATACAGAAGAATAAGGTTGATTTATTACCGAGAGAAGAATTACTACAGAAAAAAACTAAATTGAAAGAATTTGATCGTATTCCTTTTGTAACATCGTATTGTGAGGAGAGTGGCAAAATTGCTGACATTATATGCAAACATTGGGGAATGCAATATAAATGTTCTCCCGAAGTGAAGGAGTTCTCTAAACCACCAATTTTCTCATATAAACGTAGTCAAACTATTGCGTCTACTCTGGTGAAGTCCGATATAGGGTCATTCAAAAAACAGGGCCAGGCCACACTTACTGGCAACAGTAGGAAAGGCTGTTTTCCATGCTTGTCCTGCATTAACTGTAATTTGATGCTCAAGGGGTCTAACTTTTTTCATCCCATCACGAATGAGGAATATAGGATACAGCATTATTTGACATGCGACTCAGAGTTTGTTGTATATTTACTTCAGTGTCCTTGTTCCTTATGGTATGTCGGTGAAACTACGTGTGATTTCAAGACTAGAATCAATCAACACCAACATACCATAAGGAAGAAACGTTTGGATCTACCAGTGTCTAAACATTTCATGGAGAAATGTCATACTGAAAAACAACTGCGCTTCCGTATTATTGATATGGTACCGGTTCAGAGAAGGGGAGGTGACCGTATATGGTTACTTAAAAAGTATACGGTTACTTAAAAAGAAAGAGTTGGAATGGATAAAAAAACTCAATACTTTAAAACCTTATGGTCTTAATGTGGATTTCAAACTTAATTCAATGATGTAAATAACATAGTAACATAGTAACATAGTTAGTAAGGCCGAAAAAAGACATTTGTCCATCCAGTTCAGCCTATATTCCATCATAATAAATTCCCAGATCTACGTCCTTCTACAGAACCTAATTGTATGATACAATATTGTTCTGCTCCAGGAAGACATCCAGGCCTCTCTTGAACCCCTCGACTGAGTTCGCCATCACCACCTCCTCAGGCAAGCAATTCCAGATTCTCACTGCCCTAACAGTAAAGAATCCTCTTCTATGTTGGTGGAAAAACCTTCTCTCCTCCAGACGCAAAGAATGCCCCCTTGTGCCCGTCACCTTCCTTGGTATAAACAGATCCTCAGCGAGATATTTGTATTGTCCCCTTATATACTTATACATGGTTATTAGATCGCCCCTCAGTCGTCTTTTTTCTATATGAAAATGTGATAGTGGTTATATTCTCTACTAAGTGTATATTTTATATATATATTTTTTATGTTTTAAAAGAAACTTATGGAGTTTTTTGTCCTTTTTCAGGTGTCCTATCTTACATACCGAGATACTATATCGTGGCTACGACTTTGAACAATGGACGATGGATCCGTACTGATTACTCTATAATATTTATTATTTTGCTTTCCTTTTTCCTTGATCTCTGCATCTCTCTTGATATTTTGATTATTTTGGATATATAATTACAGAGAATAAAAGCTTGAATTTATAAACATAGGAAACTCCCCTGCTTTGGTCATTTGGTTTTTTATGTTTCTCTAGGGATGTTGAAGATGTAGCCAAAGAGTGGGTCATGTGTGTCATACTGTAGGGGTTTGGAGAAACACGGGGGGTATCCGCCCCCAAAGGTCTCTGTTTCCTTACTCGGGGTCAGGATGCCCCTCTTAAATAAGGGGGGCTTCCTGGACCTTTGTGACGTGTTCCAGACTTATGTCTGGGTCCCTTTAAATGCGGCGGCACATCAAGTATGTTCCCGAATAGAGAAGACTATTCTTATATATATGACCGCGTATGGAGCAGTTTAATTTTGTACATAATTTTTATATTTTTTATGTTTTTTTACATTCTGTACAGTAATTCCTGAGTAATGCAGAGTTCGGGATCATTAGGATCGCTACTGTATCTTTTATATTGCTATTGCAATAGTTATGTGGTTCCGTCCTCCATGTGGGCAAAGCCTCCCCTAGCTAACATGGCGCCATGGTCCTCGGAAGGCTCAGCTGCAGGGCAGAGCATTGTGGGTCCCTGACTGCGATGTCACGGACATGTGCAGTAGGCGCTTGGGAATGCTGTGATCATGGCTGCCATTACTGAGCTGTGTATGTAAGTGTACTTGGATTATAATATCGTTAGTAAGGACACCTGATTTGTTTTTAATAACAATTGGCCATTAAGCTATTTTTAATTATTTTCACGCAGCATGTTATTCATAATACCCGTCAATAGCTGTGGTTTGATGGGCTGAGTAAGGCCGGGGTCACACTAGACCGTAATACGGACGAGTGCAATGCGCTAAAAAATCGCATAGCACTCGTCCCAATGTTAATCTATGGGGCAGCTCCCATCATCCGATATTTTCTCGGCCGTATTCAGGATCCGAGTGAAATCGCAGCATGCTGCGATTGTCAGCGTATCTCGGCCGAGAATCGCCAATGCAAGTCTATGGGTGCGAGAAAAAATCAGATTACATATGGACCATGCGTGTGCATTGCGAGAAATACGGAAGACTTCTCCAGGTGACAGGAAATTGAATCATCCATTATCAGGAAGCTTTGGCATGCTAATTTCTGGGCCACGCTGAATTGCAAACCAGGAAGCACGCCTCCACGGAGTGTACTGTGTAGCAGCATGGCCAGGCATATAAATGTTGAGATGCTGATTGCTCCGGTCCATGATAGACCCGAATTATGGGACCAACGCGATGCACATTATGCGGACCGTGCACGTAAAGACGCAGCATGGAGGTCAACATGTCGTCACATGTTCTCCGATTTTGATGATCGACCTCAAGAGGTTCAGCAAGAAATTTGTAAGTACCATCCTTTATGCAAAAATGGGTTTTTATAATGGGTTCATGATAAAAATAAGCATGAACACATCATATGTGGTGTGTTTATGATTGAAGTAAATGATCCATGCTCTTGGTTGAAGATGCAAAAACATTACCAAGACACACAAATTTGGATGAAATTTTATAGCTATTGTCCTTTAATATATTCCCCAAGGAATTTTATGTCCCCCTCGGCTCCTTGGCCCGTGTGTGATTGCAAACCCTGTTTGAGTTATGTGCGTGATTTTTATATACCAAATGTTGTATCTTTGCAGTCAATGATGTCACTAGACGCTGGAGGAGTTGCCGGGACCAATATCGGCGTGAACGAAAACTTTCTGGGCGGAGTGGTGATGCAGCCACCAAAGAAAGGAAATACCTTTATTTTGATCGCCTTAATTTTCTGGCACCGGTGATGGAGCTCAGACCGTAAGTGCATGCATGTCTCAAAAAATGTGACACATCTTATTACGTGAATATGTATGTTTTTTATCTAAATAAAAATCTTTTGTGAAATACAGAACAGAGTCAAATCTGACAGAAAGGGAGACTGCATCTGACTCTGAGTTGGTGATTGACCCTGTTGGTGAAGAGGCAGAAATGGCTGGACCATCTGGGCAAACAACAGGCAGCAACCAACCATCACCACCACAACCAGCAGCAGCATCTTCTGCCACACAGGAGGCAAATCCAGAGGTGGAGGAAGGAGCCCAGAGCAGCAGTCCAACCTTGGCTCTGGATACCTCACCACAGCCTAATACCAGACCAAACCGTGGTCGGCGCAGAAGGGTGGTTTCGAACATTGGCACCAGGAGGCAAGTGGATACAGGGGTGTTGGACTATTTGTCCAGAGCTGCCCATGACGATGGGGAGGAAGCTTACTTCCGCAGTCTTGCCCGCTATTTACGGCCCATTCCACACTCGCTCAGGCTGCGGACCAGAGGTTGTATCCAAATATTGATAGATGCAGCCACACCCCCAAACAACCCCACTGATATTTTTAATTATGTGGAACGGTGGCAAATGTCAGCTACAAACCTTCTTGCGGTGCAAGACCTTCCACAGGACCAATCACAAACTGTCGCAGCACCACCCCCGCAACCTATAGCTCCACAACATCAGCATGCCCAAAGCACACAACAACCCCAAAACAGGGCAATTTATGATTATCCTGCATCTGCCCAATATGACCACTTGAACAGACACATGTTTGGAGGCTGGTCCCAACATGTGTCTGCTCGACATGGCCATATTGGGGGGTCTGACCAAATGGGACAAGCCGGTACCCAGGACTTGATGCCCTTCTACCCTCAACATCAAGTGTTAAGTCAGACACATGATCAGAACTTGCCACAACAACCTCAATTTAGATCAACACTAACACAAGTTGACAGTCTGTTTGGTCAACCATCCAGGCAAAGTTCCGCACATGCTGGACACCCGCCATCACCATCACCACCCCCAACCTACCAGAACCTGTAATTTTTTTTCCATTTTGTTGGCCTGTCATTTTGGCTGTTGTATGGCCTAAGTTTTATTTTTCCTTGGCATGGAAATCTGTCTTGCTCATATGGCTCTAATTACATATGCTGGTAATATGTTTGGAGAATATGTATATATATACTATGAGCAGTAAAAATTTGTGCAAAAATCGGAGTGTTATGTATTGGTCAAACTACATACATGATTTGTAAACTTCACACACTTAGCTAATTTCTGGTTGAGATACATAATACACAATTGCATCCGGAAAATTATGGTATTTATTAACTTACAATCTAACTTAACTTTACTGCAAAACAGCATTGTCTTGCCAAACAGTCGATCCATCTGGTGACACAAAATAATTTGTTAAAACATCACGAACTTTAAGGCCTGAGGGCTGACGACGTGAAGGAAGAACACGTGTAGTTGTCAAGACAGTATTTGCAGAATCAACTTCATCAGCAGCAGATGATGGGCAATCATGGTATCTTGTAAAGTTGTGAAGAACAACACATGCTTTTATCACGCCATTTACATTGCCTTCACTCAGTTGGATTGCTGACTGAAGTACCTGCCATTTTGCACTGAGAATGCCGAATGAACACTCGACCAGACGGCGGGCACGGGAAAGACGCAAATTAAAAATTCTGCACCGGTAGTCCAGGCCTCTTCGTGGATAGGGCCTCATGACGTTCCTTGATAATTTAAACGCCTCATCTGCTACCATCATGTAAGGCACCGCATCCAAATTAGCACCTGGTATGTGACTTGGGGGTGGGAGTTCCAATTCATTGTTGCGCAGACGCTGACCCATAATGGAAGAACTGAAGACTCTAGAGTCTCCAGTTCTCCCATAGGCCCCAATGTCTACAATTATAAACCTGTAGTTGCTGTCGACTAGGGCCAACAGCACTACAGAGAAAAACTGTTTATAATTATAGAATTGTGTCCCTGAACCTGGCGGCTTACGCACGCGGATGTGCTTTCCGTCAAGTGCCCCATTACAGTGCGGAAACTGGCAGGTGTCCTGAAATCCTTGAGCAATATTTAACCAGTCTGCCATTTTGGGTTCAGGCATCACCTCTTGATGGAGTCTTCTCCAGATTTCCGTGCATGTATCCCGCACAATACCAGAAATTGTAGATTTGCCCAGTAGAAACTCTAAATGTAGTGCCGCATATGATAGGCCAGTGGCAAGGAAGCTAAAAGAAAAGAGAGCATTCTTTAAAAATATAAAGTGAACACAATACAGTGTTCTATTTGCAACAACAAAAATTTCATAAAAAATGGCATGCTTATTAAATCATTAAGGACATGCGATGGCTTTCATCTTTGACAAAATTAAATATTATCTAAGAAGGCCAAATGATGTTGAAGTTACCTAAACATTTAATTAGCTACTTTGAATAAGGGGGAAAAACATTAAAGTGTTAAATAATTTGGGACAAAGAGTATTTCAACATACCGTAAGGTAAGGATAAGGCGCTCCTCTGCTGAAATAGATTTGCGCATCCTGGTGTCCTTCTTTGTGATCCCTGGTCGCAAAATATCCAACAAAATATCAAAGGTTTGAATCCTCATCCGACAATAGTTGAAGAACTTGTCCGGATTTGACCTCAGAGCAGCATACAGATGGCTGAAATGGCCTTTATTGATCCATTGCTTTATAAGTGGAGGTACTCACATCCGTCTCCGCCTCCTCGGATCTACAATAACTGGGTATGGCTGGCCAAAACGCTGGGAAAGTACCCAGTTGTAAAGCACACACTCTGTGGTGTTAAAAGTCAGTAGATCAGACATGTTGCTCATCAATCCGAAGTGCACCAACACATAGATTGGTGGGTGGCACCTGTGTTTAGCGCCATTAAATAATGTTCTTGGTGATGATTTAAATTTTTTCTGGTGTAAAATCCGTTATCTGTCCATTTTGCAAGCCTGCAAGAAAATCACGCCATACGGATGCCATACGGATGTCACACGGATGTCACACGGATCATTTGATGCGAGAAAATCGCATCCTCGCACTGCACACGGATCACTGTTTTGGTAACATTTGTGCGATTCTCGTCCGTCAAAAACGGACCGATTTTTTTATACGTTGTGTGTGTCCCCGGCCTAACTTGCACAATTGCACTGTTACACTGATGATGCACAATAACACTGTTTAATACTATTGACTTTATTATATTTAATGATTTTCTAATGAGATATGTATGTGTTGGATATAAAATGTGGTCTCACTCTTGTATTCATTGCTTGACAAAGGATAACACATCCAAAACGTTGCCACGCCGTTCAGGCATTAAAGTCCACTTTTTTTCAATTATATTGTGCTGCTTTTCATTTTTTATATACATATATATATATATACAGTGGGGCAAAAAAGTATTTAGTCAGTCAGCAATAGTGCAAGTTCCACCACTTAAAAAGATGAGAGGCGTCTGTAATTTACATCATAGGTAGACCTCAACTATGGGAGACAAACTGAGAAAAAAAAATCCAGAAAATCACATTGTCTGTTTTTTTAACATTTTATTTGCATATTATGGTGGAAAATAAGTATTTGGTCAGAAACAAACAATCAAGATTTCTGGCTCTCACAGACCTGTAACTTCTTCTTTAAGAGTCTCCTCTTTCCTCCACTCATTACCTGTAGTAATGGCACCTGTTTAAACTAGTTATCAGTATGAAAAGACACCTGTGCACACCCTCAAACAGTCTGACTCCAAACTCCACTATGGTGAAGACCAAAGAGCTGTCAAAGGACACCAGAAACAAAATTGTAGCCCTGCACCAGGCTGGGAAGACTGAATCTGCAATAGCCAACCAGCTTGGAGTGAAGAAATCAACAGTGGGAGCAATAATTAGAAAATGGAAGACATACAAGACCACTGATAATCTCCCTCGATCTGGGGCTCCACGCAATATCCCACCCCGTGGGGTCAGAATGATCACAAGAACGGTGAGCAAAAATCCCAGAACCACGCGGGGGGACCTAGTGAATGAACTGCAGAGAGCTGGGACCAATGTAACAAGGCCTACCATAAGTAACACACTACGCCACCATGGACTCAGATCCTGCAGTGCCAGACGTGTCCCACTGCTTAAGCCAGTACATGTCCGGGCCCGTCTGAAGTTTGCTAGAGAGCATTTGGATGATCCAGAGGAGTTTTGGGAGAATGTCCTATGGTCTGATGAAACCAAACTGGAACTGTTTGGTAGAAACACAACTTGTCGTGTTTGGAGGAAAAAGAATACTGAGTTGCATCCATCAAACACCATACCTACTGTAAAGCATGGTGGTGGAAACATCATGCTTTGGGGCTGTTTCTCTGCAAAGGGGCCAGGACGACTGATCCGGGTACATGAAAGAATGAATGGGGCCATGTATCGTGAGATTTTGAGTGCAAACCTCCTTCCATCAGCAAGGGCATTGAAGATGAAACGTGGCTGGGTCTTTCAACATGACAATGATCCAAAGCACACCGCCAGGGCAACGAAGGAGTGGCTTCGTAAGAAGCATTTCAAGGTCCTGGAGTGGCCTAGCCAGTCTCCAGATCTCAACCCTATAGAAAACCTTTGGAGGGAGTTGAAAGTCCGTGTTGCCAAGCGAAAAGCCAAAAACATCACAGCTCTAGAGAAGATCTGCATGGAGGAATGGGCCAACATACCAACAACAGTGTGTGGCAACCTTGTGAAGACTTATAGAAAACGTTTGACCTCTGTCATTGCCAACAAAGGATATATTACAAAGTATTGAGATGAAATTTTGTTTCCGACCAAATACTTATTTTCCACCATAATATGCAAATAAAATGTTAAAAAAACAGACAATGTGATTTTCTGGATTTTTTTTTCTCAGTTTGTCTCCCATAGTTGAGGTCTACCTATGATGTAAATTACAGACGCCTCTCATCTTTTTAAGTGGTGGAACTTGCACTATTGCTGACTGACTAAATACTTTTTTGCCCCACTGTATATATATATATATATATATATATAAATTGTAATCAGCAGTTGCAATATCATGTTTTTTCTTATGTTTTTTCTTGTTTTCTTCATTTCTGTACCTCAGTCTGATGAAGGTAATAAAGACCGAAATGTTATTGATTGCATTTATGGGAACTATAAAATAAAAACTATTATATCTCTTCATGACTCTTTGAGTGTCGGGATTTTGTATTACTCTTGGACATAGGGGTTGGTAACCCTTTTCCGTGCACCTTATTTACTGAAAGGATGACGTATCAGATTATTTAGACTGTACATGTTCCTGACATGGGACTCTTTGAGTGCCAGGATTTTGTATTACTTTAGGAACATGTACAAGCCTCATTTTACTTGGAAGCAGCCTACTCAAGGGAAATAGACAGGAGCGCTATTGACCAATGTGCACAAGCCTACGCACTTTTTCTGGAAACTACACAACCAGGCAGAATGTATATTTTTCATGTTTTTGAGTAACAATGGAATAATTACAGAATATGTCCTTGAGAGTGACTAGGTCTTTGGAGTGTATAACTCAGGTGACAGGCACTGCTACAGAGCTCAGGTAAAGGCCTTAGCGTGGCAATGACCATGTTCCAATATTTGCAAGGCTGTGGCCTGAATATGGAGCATATTATCCCAGTCTCTTAGACGCATACAGAAACTGGCCAATACCCACCATTTTTTTAGGGCCCAAACTTTGGGAAAGCGACAGTTTAATAAAGAGACAAGTCTCATTGAGAAGCCTGGAAAAGCTAGCATTGGTCTTTGTCCTGCATCGGACAATGTCAAGTGGTAAGGAATATATATGCCCTATCTAACTAACAATTTGTGAACAGAGATATATGCTGACAAGGGACAACTGAATGATGCGCTGGACCAACAAACTGGACGTGGTTGTTGACTGTTATTTCTGTACATTTGCAGATTGTGGGCTGGAGGCATCAGTACCTGCTTCCTGGACAACAGATTGTTAAGGCCGTAACACAGATTTTGTACACAGGTATTCCGTCCACCTACTGGGTTGCTGCGTACGTGATCAATATATGATGTATTCTAACAGAAGTATTATGTAGAATTTCCCTTTATTGAGGGATGTGTGGGTAAGATTTTAGAACTAGCAGTATATATATAGCATGTTTCATTATTCATATTATTACTCTGTGTAAGACTGAAACTTGAAGAAGTGTGTGGAGCATATTAATGCATTGATGCAGACCCAAAAATCAACATCAGGCTACCATATACACCCTGAAAGAGACTATGCTGGGGTCCTCAAAATAAATTTTGCAGTCATTATCATTGCTAGAGATAGGGAGTACAAGTTTTATAATTGCACAGTGTGCAAAGATTTCAAAAAATTACCCATGGGTATTGTATCACACAAACTGAAAGAGGCTGTGATGAAGACATCACAATACATTTTGCAGTTATTACAAGAGGTAGAGATAGGAAGTACAAGTTTCACCATTGCACAGTGTGCCAATTTGTTCAAAAAGTGATTTTACTGTATGCAGCACATGGATTTCCGAATATTTATTCTATCTTTTACCGAATGTTACTGACTTTTTCCGATTTAATGCTCGAGTTAGGGATCATGAATCTGAATGTACCATATTCGTGCCAAATTTATGTTTGGCGATCGTTTTGCGGACATATTCGCTCATCTCCAATTGTTACCCAATCTGCTCTGAGCAAATAAGATAAGGCAGGACTGGATGGTATCTCCCTGTCTCATGTGTTCCTCCATCTCCACCTGGCATGCAAAGCTTTATATTTAATTATCAGCAGCAATTATTTAAGTAGACACTGAAGCGGGATCATTGCAAAGATTATGGCATCATCCCCACTCTTCATCTTTGTTGGGTCCTCAAATTTTTAGAGAACTGTACAAATGTCAGACATCCATGCCCACATTTGTAGTTGTGCGAAGGCTAACCAGAGTATCGATGAGAGTGTTGGAGCCGGTATTCAACCACTGGCCTCTTCTGCTCACAAAACCCTGCAAGCAGTGTGGAATTCCAGCACGTGGTCATGTTGCACACCAGTCAGTGAACTGGCACTTGTAAGCGTTGCTGCATCACTGCTAGAAAGGCGGCAGTTGTAGCTTACTTGCAGAAATGTGTGCTGACACGGCATACCTTGACCAGAAGCTTCGGCAAATCTGTGTAGGTTTTCATAAAATGATTAACTAAATGGTTGAGCACCTGGGCCAAGCATGGTAGTGTGTGAGCCTGCCAAGCATCACAACCGCCCCTAGGATACAGCGATTATCACACATGTCCATGTCTGGTTGGAGGTTCAGTGGCGAGAGCCACAAATCTGTCTGGTCTGTTTTTTCTTTCAATAACTGCCACAGTGTGCGGATTGTCTCCTAGACAAATTAGCTTCAGCAGAGTATGTTTCTGCTTTGTGAGGCAGTGCGGCAAAGCTTGCAGCTTCCGGCTGATGTGGACAATGTGCCGTGAGATAACACATTGGAGATGGAGGATGAGGAGGGGCAAGGGGGTTTTCAGGAACTGGTGTAGTAGGTGGAGGAAACCCTGATAGAAGTAGGGCCAGCAATCCTCAGCATGAGTATCGCATGTTACTTAACATGGCGAGACTCGGCCTCAGCCTCCACAATGTTCACCCAGTGTGTAATCAGGGAAATGTAGCATCCCTGGCCACAAGTGCTTGTCCATGTGCTGGTTGTTAAACTGACAATCCTAGTAAGTGTGTAGTTGACCAATTAACAAAGGATGGCTTCTGCCATAAGTCGGTAGAAATTATCCATGCTTACAAGCCTAAACAGCAACATTTACACATCATGCAGCCTGGTAGTGTGCCTTTTTAGTGTTTGGACCTGTGGATGGGTGGGTGGCTGGGAACTTTCTATTTTGTTTTAAAGCCTCGGGTAAGGACAATTGAATGCTGTGCTGGGACAAGGATTTGGAAGTGTGTTATGAAAGGCAATTCAGTACCACAATGGACATAACGGTCAGAGCACATACAGTGATCTGACAATAACCCAAAATCATAGAACGAGCTCTGAGACGTGGGAACTCTGCAGACCGCAATCCCTAATCCTCTCCAAACAACACTAGAGGCAGCCGTGGATTGCGCCTAACTCTGCCTATGCAACTCGGCACAGCCTGAGAAACTAACTAGCCTGAAGATAGAAAATAAGCCTACCTTGCCTCAGAGAAATACCCCAAAGGAAAAGGCAGCCCCCCACATATAATGACTGTGAGTTAAGATGAAAAGACAAACGTAGAGATGAAATAGATTCAGCAAAGTGAGGCCCGACTTTCTTAACAGAGCGAGGATAGAAAAGGTAACTTTGCGGTCTACACAAAACCCTAAAGAAAACCACGCAAAGGGGGCAAAAAGACCCTCCGTACCGAACTAACGGCACGGAGGTACACCCTTTGCATCCCAGAGCTTCCAGCAACAAATTAGACAAGCTGGACAGAAAAATAGCAAACAAATAGCAAAGAAGAACTTAGCTATGCAGAGCAGCAGGCCACAGGAATGATCCAGGGAAAAGCAAGTCCAACACTGGAACATTGACAGGAAGCCAGGATCAAAGCATTAGGTGGAGTTAAGTAGAGAAGCACCTAACGACCTCACCAGATCACCTGAGGGAGGAAACTCAGAAGCCGCAGTACCACTTCCCTCCACCAACAGAAGCTCACAGAGAGAATCAGCCGAAGTACCACTTGTGACCACAGGAGGGAGCTCTGCCACAGAATTCACAACAGAAGTGCTTAATGATGGTGCCTCAGAATGTGCAAGGACAGGTGCAAGGCAGGGGGCATCTGCATCAGTGTCATGGACAGTGGAATGGAAAGCATCTAGCACAGGGGAGGAGGCAGTCACCCACTGGCACCAATCGTGAACCCAGGCGTTCAGCTCACAGAGTCAAGTGCTTTGTTGACATGTGTCTGATCATGCTGGTGGTGGTTAATCTCTCAGTGGTCAGGCCCATGCTGATTTTGGCATAGCAGTTTGCAAATGACCATTTTTTGCTTCAGAACTCTCTTTAAAAGATTAAAAGAGTCCCAGACTGTGGTACACCTAAGTCATTGAGGAAGAAATTCAGTGTAAGTGCTCTGCAGAATAGCTTCCTGCCTTCTCCCTCTGGTCACCCCACTGCTTCTTCCTGAAGGTTTTGGTGCTGCCATTCTCTACAAATCATCGCTGCTGACCCTGCTCTGCATGTCAGCTTCCTAGGTTGGGTCAGTGACTTTGTTATCTACCACCACACCTGATCCTTCTGACTTGGTAATTTAGCAACATGCTGACTGTGTCTCATCATCTACCTCCTAATACAAAATTTGTATTTCCCTCCATCATCTTCTTGTGACTGTGGCTGCTCTAGGTTTTGTACATCCCTTAATAACATGTACTCCTGTCCCTCTTGGAATATGCAGGTCGAGAGGCCACAATAAAGAAATGATTATCTAAAGAGCTCTTCAGAGTTTTCTAGTGTTGGGCCACTGATCTTCTGGGACTCAATATGGAGGGGAAGAAAGAGGATCAGGGTGAGGATTAAGTGATTCAGACTCTTGGGTGGTGAACTTGGACAATGTGGAAGAGTGTTTGGTGCTGGCAAGCATGCTATAAGCATTATCTGCTAATCAACTGACCACCAGTTAGCACTGGAGTGGCTTTAGAAGTGGTGGTGGTCCATGCCTCCCTACAAAGTAAGACAGGAAGATATGTGTTGTGGAAAGGCGTATTGCTTGTAATCCAGCAACTGCGTGCATCATCATAAGCACTTCTACTTCCTCATTCTTTACTGCATGCCTTACGCATTTTCAAAATGCTAGGTCTCTGCAAACCAATTATCCTTGATTATCTGAAAGTACATTGTTTAATAAAAAAAATGTGGTCACTAGTGATGAGCGAATAGTGAAATATTAGGATTCAGGAAAAACGGCACAAATTTCTAATATTCGTGTATTCATACCGAATAACGAATCCAATGCAAGTCAATGATATAGCCGAATATTTTTCTGCTAGACCAAACAAACAGGTCTGGGGGCCAAGGAAAAAAGCAGAAATGGATGGGAAAGTGCTAAAACTAAATGGGAACAGCATGGAGAAGATGCCTGCATGCTTTTCTAACTCACATATGGTTTCTGGGAATAATGTCAGACTGTTGTGTCAATTTTATGGATTTATAAGAAGACCTACCAAACTTAACCTAATATTTTTTTAAAGGAAAAATGCTAAGAAACATTTTCCTTCACAATTGCTTGCATATAATGCAAAATAGAAACAAAAATAATAAAAAAAATGTATACCTCCCCTTTAGCATATGTTCACATGGTTTTGTTTTGTTTTTAGTTTTTCCTTTTACATTTGTGAGGGCTCTCAGTCCTACATTTGGGAGGTCCCCCCACATTCAAAATTGTTAGCTAGATAGTGGAATACATATCACTCAGCACTTCATAACGCCAGCTGAAACATGGCCATTTGCATTTTGGGCTTTGCTCGACACCACCACCACGTGCACCACCATGTAATTATGCGGCCCTCACATGACATTTTCAGAGGGCCAGCAGGTGCCATGAAATTTGAGTTTGGGAAGGGCCCTCAGGTGACCTTGTATCATACCTTTGGGAGAGTTCTCACTCCTACATTTGGGAGGTCCCTCCGTCATTCAAAATTCTTAGCTAGATAGTGGAATACATATTCCCCAGCACTTTATAATGCCAGCTGACACATGCCCATTTGAAATTTGGGCTTCGCCCGCCACCACCACCACGTCCACTGCCATGTGATTATGCAGACCTCGCTTGACATTTTCAGAGGGCCAGCAGGTGCCGTGAAACCTGAGTTTGGGAAGGGTCCAAAAGTGGCCTTGTATCATACATTTGGGAGTGCTCTCACTCCTACATTTGAGAAGCCCCTCAGTCATTCAAAATTGTTAACTAGAGAGTTGAATACATATTCCCCAGCTCTTTACAATGCCAGCTAAAACATGCCCACTTGAATTTTGGGCTTCACCCGACACCACCATCATGTCCACAGCCATGTGATTATGCGCCACTCGCTTCATATTTTCTGAGGGCCAGCAGGTGCTTTGAAGCCTGAGATTTGGGAGCTCCACAGTTCATATTGGCCACCGGATCCCAATGGAACCACTGTCATAGTGGGTGAAGCCGCTGTAAAGTGAATATAATACAGGGGTTGGGGGAGCTGTACGCTAAATGTCAATAAATAGAATTCTACCAGACACCAAAAGCATTAGAATTACATTCTGAATGCAGTGTATGTAAGCGAGAGACTGTAATGTGATCAGTCTGTGAAGCCTGAATCTCATGTCAAGAACATGTACAAGCCACATTTTACTTGGAAGCATCCTCATCAGGCAAAATAGACAGGAGTGCCATTGACCAATCTGCACAAGCCTATGCACTTCTTCTGGAAACTACCCAACCAGGCAGAATTCGTTTTTTGCATGGTTTTGAGCAACAATGGAGTAATTACATTACAGGATATGTCCCAGAAAGTGACGAGGTCTGTGTAGTGTTTTACTCAGGTGACAGGCAGTGCTACAGAGCTCAGGTAAAGGCCTTAGCGTGGCAATGACCATGTTCCAATACGTGTAAGGCTGCAACCTGAATAGAGCATATTAACCCAGTTTCTAAGATCTGTTAAAAAGGTGCAGAAACTGGCCAATACCCCACCACCTTTTTTTTTACTAAAATGTGTCAAATTTAAGGGAATTAACAGTTTAATAAAGAGACACATGTCTCATTTAGGCTGGTTTCACTCTTGCATTTTGGTAGAGTGCATAGGGCTGTGTACTTCCTCCCTTAAGCTCCGCTCACTTCTTCCCTTAAGCTCCGCCTACTTCTGCATGCATACTGTGTACCTATCTTTAGCATTAGGTATGCAGGGACATGCGTTGTATGCGGATGCATCATTTTGACTTGCTCACTGACCACACAGGAACGCAGCAGAAACTCTAGTGGCGGCTTAGCTGGCTGCTTGTGCCGCTACTGTGGATACATTCACAGTTGAAGTCGCCCGCTCAAGTGTGAACAGCCTGCCCTCCAGCTACTGGATGTACCACTGGAGACACTGCTCATCCGCCATTACTAGCCAAATTATGGCACTAGTATACTGTTAGAGTTGGCAGATTGCACTAAATAAAATATAAATTAAAGTGCAATTGCAACCCGGGGTCCACCATGCAGAGATGGATAACTGCTGCTAGTGTGATCAATGGTGGAACAAAGCTGAGAGCATTAACCTTAATCAGACTGCGTTAACTCCACACAGTATGAACAGAATGTAAAGTACCAAGCTCAGTTACTTCACTGAGAGGTACTGCACTCACACTGCTGAGTACTATACCCTGTTAATCGTGACAGGCAGGGGAGCACGTGAATTGTGCTCGCTCTGCAAGTAAACTGTGTCAATCGCACACAGGAATGAAGCAGATGTTGAGCCAAAGGAAGAACTCATGTGATGCTAGATGCAAGCCCTGACGCTTTTCCTGAGAGGTGTAGCCTGAGGGTTGGACTTGCTCTTTAACTAAACTGTGCTAACCGCACACATGAAGGAAACAGATGCTATGCCAAGGGGTAGCTACCCAGTCCTAACACTACCTACCAATGAAAAAACTTTGAGTGTAAAGAGCATCATGAGGAAACAGAGTGATAGAGTATCCACTCAGCAGTAACAACAGGAATAACACGAGCCTGAGCAAGATGCTGGGACCAACGTCTGTGCTGAGCAACACCTGCCTCGGCTGGACCTGAATGGGAAACAGCAGGAGTAGATAATGCTTGGGATTTATCTCGTGCAGTGGGAAAATCCCAACCCCTAACACCGTGAGAAGTGCAACCCAATAAAAAAATAATAATAATAGAATATAGAGAGATTGAGAGCTGAAAATTGACCATTGCACAATATACAAAGGTTACTAAAAATTACCCAAGGGGTCTTTAACACGCTGAAAAAGACTATGAAGGGGACCTCACAATACATTTTGCAGTTATTATAATTGATAGAGATAGGGAGTTCAAGTTTCCCCACTGCACAATGTACAAACGTTGACACATTTAAAAACATTACCCACCTGGGGTGTACATATGTAACACCTATGTACTTATAGCAGAAGCAGGAAAAGTAGGACGTGATGTCCAGAACAAAATTGATTTGGATGGTATCGGATGAACGTTAAGACAACTTCCAAAAAAGAACATTTGGGCTGCATTTACGTTGATGTTATGTTGTGATCTGTAGAATTTACAAAGTAGGAGGTAACCCAGGCCTAACAATTTTACAAGAGTCAGCCTGTCTGCATTTTCAGTTGACACATATCCATTATGACTGCACCGGCCGATCTAAAAACTTGCTCAGACAACACACTTGCAGCAGCGCATGGCAGCTCTTTCAAGGAGTACAAGAAGAGGTTGGGCCAAGTAGGCAGCTTGGACAGCCAATAGTTAAAGGGCACTGAAGAATCAGGAAGGACGCTGGTATGGTCACAGATAGCCCTTGCTGATGTGACAGTTTCATGAGAATGGCCCAGTTGGTGAACACCCCCCCCCCCCCTGAGTTGCACCTGGGGTGCGTGGCCCTCTCCTGTAATCCTTGTGAGTGAAAAGAGCAAGTACCTCTGCCAGAAGCAATGTCTGAGGGTAATCTTTTCAGGAACTCTTCAACAACGGCCCTCTGGCATGCATTCATTGAAAATGGCACGTCTGCCTCCGACATGAGAGGAGGAAATTTCTCCTTGAACCATGGGTCAAGAAAGGTGCACAGCCAGTATTTCATGTTCGACAAAATGTCTTTCACGCGAGGGTCTGGGGAAAGGCATCTGGACGTGAACTGTGCCATGTGTGTAAAGAGTCAAAAGTTAATTTTTTTTATATCGTCTTTATGACACACGCCAACAGCATATTCAGGAAAATTGATGCTACTGGAAAAAAGTGACATTTTGTACATCTCAGCAGACTTTGCGCCAGTCGCACATCTGCTAGATAAATATCCGCTATTTATTTAAACAAAATAATCTTTTTATATTGCCTTTATAACACGCTCCAAGAGCAGACTCAGGGAAATTACTGGTAAATAGTGATGTTGGCGTATCTCAGTAGATTTTGCACCAGTCACACAACTACTAGATAAATATTAGATGTTTCTGCAATAGGCAAGGAACATTATTGAACAATTGTCTTTTAAAAAGATGTTTAATATATATGCTGGCACTGAGCAATGTTATTTAGCTGTAAAAAAAGCTGTTTAGTATGCTGGTATGCAGGAATATTATGAACCTCCCAAAAAATTTTATTCGTATATGCTGGTTCTGAATAGTATTATTTGGCTCTAAATAATGTTTTTATATTATGGTACTGGATGAAACCTTGCCTCTCTTCTTAATTGCACAGTCTGTCCCTACACTATACAACACAATGCAAACTAGCAAACATCTGCAGCATGTACTTGCAATGATAAAACCCAGATGCCTTCCTTTCCCTCTCCCTTGTATTAAATCTCTCCCTATGCTATCTCCATCTAACAGATAACTAATCTTCACTCATAGTAGCTCATAAAAGAGCTTTTTTGTAATCAAAAACTCTCCCTATACGCTGCTTTCACTCTCCCTACACTTACACTATGCTGCCACCATGCGTTTCCGGCTGTAGTTTGCACAAGATGATATCCCCTATGATGCTGTAAGGCCAGCCAATCACAATAATGCTACACCAAAGATGGCACCGGCATTACAGTGATTGGCAAGCAAGCCCAACATGTTCATTGGCTGCAAATAAAGTGCCAAACATGTTGGCCGGGTCACTCGAATAAACCGAGGTGAATAGCTAATTACTCGACTAACGAATAACCTAAAACCATAATATTCGTGCGAGTAATGAATAGTGGCGAATGTAGTCGCTCATCATTAGTGGTCACCTGTAGCAGACTAAGCATTTTTTAAATATTTCAAAACATCGTCATTTCACACAAAGCAAGTTAAACTGTAGGGAAGACAGTCAATTTTTGGAACAAAAAATATTGTGACCTGTAGAAGGCCAAGTGGTTTTTAAAGGGACTCTGTCACCTGAATTTGGCGGGACTGGTTTTGGGTCATATGGGCGGAGTTTTCGGGTGTTTGATTCACCCTTTCCTTACCCATTGGCTGCATGCTGGCTGCAATATTGGATTGAAGTTCATTCTCTGTCCTCCATAGTACATGCCTGCGCAAAGCAATCTTGCCTTGTGCAGGCGTGTACTATGGAGGACAGAGAATGAACTTAAATCCAATATTGCAGCCAGCATGCAGCCAGCGGGTAAGGAAAGGGTGAATCAAACACCCAAAAACTCCGCCCATATGACCCAAAACCAGTCCCGCCAAATTCAGGTGACAGGTTCCCTTTAAAAATTTCAAACCACCATAACTTCACACAAAGCACGTTAAATTGTATTTTTGACAATAGTCAAATCTTGGAATAAAATATGGTGTGAACTTGAACAGGCCAAGTATTTGTTAAAAACTTCAAACAAGGGTAATTTTACACAAAGCACAGTAAAATCTAAGGTTGAGAACAGTCAATTTTTGAAAACAAAAAAATTTGTGAACTGTAGCAGGCCAAGGGTTTTTTAAAAATTTTAAGCCACCTTATGTTAGGCGCCGGGATTCTTCCTCTGCATAGGATGGATCCCAAGCCTTATCCTCCTCTGCAGTCTCCCATTCAGTTCCAACCACAGTGGATGCTGATCAGCGAAGACGTCAGTCTCGATATGTTGCTCAGACTCAGTCTATGAGCATGATTACTGCTTCCTTCCCAGGTTCTGCTTTAGGAATCAATAATAGACTGCAGCGAGCAATCACTCCTGAGTGTAAGTCCTGGTTTCACTCTACTGAGCATGCTCGTGAGACAACTTCTTGTTGGTGCTTGCCCATCACATGCTCAGGTCCTAGTCCGACTCCGGATTGGCCAGTGAGCAAGGTCCTGTCAGATTGACAAAAACTATAGAAGGATTTTTTGCGCGCCGGTCAGTGTGCTAAGATCATTTACGTTTGGTGTGTGTGAGGAACCTAACGGTAGTGTAGACTCTGCTGTATGTGCTAAAGCAGAGTTTGTTTTCTGTTGCTGTGTGTGATTGGCACAGCCACGTGCTTCTCCACTTAATGATGTTAACTCAATGCGAGTCACTTTTGCTCACTGTTTGTGTTCGCCATTCTCTCTTAGCTGCAGTTTGCCATCTCTGCACGGTGGCGAATGCACTTTATTTTCATATTTCATTCAGATGTTACCGCAGTATAGGCTCAGGCAGCCTCAGAAGCTGCTACTCGTGTGTCTGCTGCCAGTGCCACCTCTGTTCCATCTCTCTCTCATCTCCTTCTGCCCGATAAGTTCACAGGTGATAGTAAAACCTGTAGGGGATTTGTGAACTAGTTGCTACACATATGGAGCTGCTGGCATCACGTTTTCCCATCTGAACAGGCTAAGGTGGCATTCGTGATCTTTCTAATGATGGACAGCGAGTGGGCTACGCCGCTATGGGAGCTCAATGATCTGGTGGTGCAGAGCGTCTCAGGTTTTTTGAGTACTTTGAAGCACAAATTACACATCAGACCATCCCACTCTCTCTGGTCATGTCTCCAGAACATCAGGAGATAATTTTGTTGCTTGTTATTCTCGAGGGTATTGACAAGGTATTATTAGGGTTACCCTGGTTGCGCCACCACTCCCCTAATATTGTCTGGTCTAATGAGAGCATATTAGCTTGGAGTGCATCATGTAAGGGAAGATGTTTGATGGCTCAGATTCAGGTTGCCACATCTGAGGTCACCGCAGATCTAACACTTCTCCCTAAACAGTATTGGCAGTAAGCGAATGTGCTCTCCAAAAGGGTAATGCGGAGACCCTTCCACCTCACCGTCCCAATGACTGTCCTATAGATCTCTTGCCCGGTTCCCGAGCCTCCATGGGGATGGGTTTATCCTTTATCCCTCCCGGAGACCGAGGCAATGTCACAATATATTAAAGATAATCTGATGAGAGGGTTTATAAGGTAGTCAGTGTCTCCCGCCTGGGATGGGTTCTTCTTTGTTCAGAAGAAGAACGGAGAATTATGTCCGTGCATAGATTACAGGGGTCTGAATGCCATTACTATAAAGAATAAATACCCTCTACCAATCGTCTTGGAGCTTTTTGATAGGCTACAATGTGTTAGGGTATTCACTAAGTTAGATCTGCGTGACACATACAATTTGATACGAATTCATGAGTGGGTGAATGAAAGACTGCATTTAACACACAGGTCGGCCACTATGAGTATCTAGTGATGCTGTTCAGCCTGCCGTTTTCCAAGACTTTGTTAGGCTACGTTCACATTAGCGTTGCGCCGCCGTGCGTCGGCGACGCAACGCGCGACGCACGCTAAAACGCGTTTTGCGACGCGTGCGTCGTTTTCCGACGAAAATCGGACGCACAGAAAATGCTACAAGTAGCGTTTTCTTGCGTCCGACGCTAGCGTCGGAAACGACGCACGTGGCGAAAAACGCCACCAAAACGACGCACGCGTCCCCTATGTTAAACATAGGGGCGCGTCGCCGCTGCGTCGCCGCTGCGTCGCCGGCGCGTCGCCGGCGCAACAGCGACGCACATTGGCGGAACGCCAATGTGAACGTAGCCTTAATGACATATTTTGGGAAATGTTATCCACCTCTGTAGTCGTCTATCTGGATGACATACTTATTTACTTCCCAGATATCGACTCCCATTGAAAGGATGTCTGTAAAGTCTGTGAGCTTTTACGCGCCAATTCCCTGTTCGCTAAGTTAGAGAAGTGTCTGTTTGAGCCTTTCCTTGGCTATATCATCGCAGCCAAGGAATTGGCCATGGATACTGCCAAACTGGAGTCTGTAATGAACTGGCAAGAGCCCCATTCTCTGAAAGCTGTGCAGCAATTCATGGGGTTCATTAATTACTATCGCCAGTTCATCCCACACTTCTCTACTCTGGTAGCTCCTTTGGTAGCCCTCACCAAAAAAGGAGCTAATCCCAAGTTGTGGTCCGAGTAGGTGTCCAAGGCCTTAATCTCTATTAAGTCACATTTTGCTTGAGCTCCCGTGTTTCACCGTCCTGATGAGAATAAACCGCTCATATTGAAGGTGAATGCTTCTTCCGTCATTGCTGGAGCAGTCCTGTAGCAGAAGGATGCTCAAGGTTGTAAACATCCATATTTTTTTCTTTTCCAAGACCTTCTCACCAGCAGAGAGAAACTATTGCATCTGAGATAGGGAGTTACTGGCCATGAAACTGGCTTTCTTGGAGTGGAGACACCTCCAAGAAGGGGCAGGTTTTCCCTTCCAAGTCTTCACCAACCACAAAAATCTGCTGTACTTGCAGACTGCCCAGTGGTTAAATTCTCTTGAGGCCAGGTGGTCCTCATTCTTCTCCTGATTTTATTTCACCCTTCATTTTTTATCGTGGGAGAAGAATGTCCACGCCGATGCTCTGTCCCGTTCTGTTATCTCATCTGAGGAGGGGGACAAGCCTCGGCATATTGTCCCATCAGAGAGTCTGCGAACGGTAGCCCCAGTTTCACTTAAGTTAGTGCCTCTGGGTAATACTCTGGTGCTTCTAAATCTGCAGCCGGAGGTTCTCTCTTGGGCTCACTCGTCCAGGTTGGGTGGACATTTCGGGATGAAAAGGACATCTGAGCTCTTGGAGAAGTCATATTGGTGGCTACGAATGGCGCACGATGTTAAGGACTATGTCCAGGCGTGTGTTATTTGCGCCAGGAATCGGCCATCCCGGCAGAGGCCAGCAGACTTGTTACTTTCCTTGTCGGTGGCAGATAGGCCCTGGGAGATGATCGGGATGGACTTTGTTGTGGGTTTGCCCAGGTCTCGCAACAATACAGTCATCTGGGTAGTCACCGACCATTTCCCCAAGATGGTACACTTAGTTCCTCTTCCACAAGTTCCGTCTGCACGGGCCTTGGCTGCGCTTTTTGCGATGCACGTCTTTTGTCTTCACAGCATGCCTGACAGGATTGTCAGTGACCGGGGTCCCCAGTTTGCTTCTCGATTCTGGAGAGAGCTCTGTTGCCTGCTCAGTGTTGAGCTTAATTTCTTTTCAGCATACCATCCTGAGACGAATGGGTTGCTGGAGAGGGTCAATCAGACTCTGGTCACATACCTACGGCACTTCGTCTCTGCCAGGTATAATGACTGAGCATTGTTGATGTCTTGGACAGAGTTTGCTCTTAACAACGCAGTCGACGATTCTACAGGGCAGATCCCGTTCCTCCTTAATTATGGTCAGCATCCGTGTGTTCCCATCCCAATGCCCCTCTCGTCTTCTGACTCTAGGGTGGTAGACTGGGCTGTGGAGGCTCGTGACATCTGGGACCACACACAGGATGCTATCATGGCCTCTAAGGAGAGAACGAGGGTTTCTGCTGATGCACATGGATGTCCCACCCCTATCTTTGCTCCTGGCGACTTGGTGTGGCTCTCAGTTCACAATATTAAGCTGCGAGTAGAATCCACTAAGTTTGCTTCCATGATCTAGGTCCTTTTAAAGTCCTGGAGCAGGTTAATCCTGTGATGTATCGCCTGTCCCTTCCACCACACCCGAATATCACTGACACCTTTCATGTGCACCTCTTGAAACCTGTTCACATGTCCTGGTTTTCTGAGTCATCTGCCGAGACATCGGATACGTCCTCGTTCGACTTTGAAGTGAACACGATAGTCAGTTCCAAGGTGGTATGTGGCAAAAAACTTATTTGGTGGACTGGAAGGGTCACAGGCCAGAGGATAGGACCTGGGAGCCGGTTGAGCATATTCGTGCCCCCAGCTTATTGCAGTCTTCAATCTTGGCGAGGGGTGTAATGTTAGGCACCCAGAACCTCCCTCTGCACAGGATGGATCCCAAGCCTTATCTTCCTCTGCGGTTTCCCATTCTGTTCCGACCGCAGTGGATGCTGCTCAGCAAAGAAGTCAGTCTCATCTTGCTCTGACTCTGTGAGCACATTTGCACTGCCTTTCCAGGTTCTACTTTAGTAACCAATAAAAGACTGCAGCAAAGATCACTCCTGAGTGTAAGTCCTGGTTTCGTTCTACTGAGCATGCTCGTGGGACGACTTCTTGTTGGTGCTCATGCTCAGGTCCTGGTCCGGCTCCGGCTTGGCCTGTGAGCAAGGTCCTGTCAGATTGACAGAAACTATTAAAGGATATTTAGCGTGCACTAAGATAATTTATGTATGGTGTGTGTGAGGAACCTAATGGTAGTGTGGACTCTGCTGTATGTGCTCAGGTATTTATCACCGCTAGAGGACTCTGTTTTCTAAAACTGTACACACAGGCCTGGACAAAAACTCTCTCCCTCCAATAAGAACTGTCCCTGAGCTGTGCAATGTCATCAGTTTTCTGAACCTGGCAGTGCCAGTCCTTTTATAGCCTCTCATGAGGTAATGCGGCCAGCCAATCACAGTAATGCCACTACCAAGATGACTATGGCATTACAGTGACTGGCAAGTAATGTTTATTGGCTGTGAAATAAGCGCCAAACATGCAGGGTGGGGATTTGAGCATTCAATCCAAGCCCCAGCTAATGCTCGACAAGTGCCAAACACCCAGATACTTGAGTGATATCTGAATGTCACCAAGCACATTCACTCATCACTACTGAATACTTAAAATATACAATGCATTCTAAAGAACTGAGATGTTTGGATGTTATGTGAATTTACAAAGCTACAGTACGTTTAGCACTAACTAGAGTGGGGCGCTGAATCCAAGGAAATAAATGGTATTCTTCCTTTGAAGGAATTGTGGATTTTACTGCAGGAATGGTTACTTTCCCCAGAGAACATATAGAAAGTAACAGGCCGGAGGATAAAATGGAAGCTTAATCAGTAAGAGAGGCAAGAGTCAAATGCAAGAATAAAATTACAGGTACCAGGCAGGCGACCAAAGCTGGAGAACAAGATAGTGGCTAGGTATGTAAATAAACTAAGGTGTAGACCATGATGAATCAAGAATAAAAGTAGGAACTTTGCAGGGAACAAAACTAAGTCAGAATCTCAAATGACAGGCAATGGATGGCTGAAGTATATTCTTTATCTGGACTATAGACTTGATGTCATCATTAGGCACAGGGTGTCTTACCAACCCAGTGCAGTAGTGACTCCTAATCAGCCGAGCTGCAACCTGCAATCAGCAGAATAAAGACCAAGAAGACCAAGAGCTGGAGAAAGGGAAAAGCTTTTCAGTTGTATTAAAATTGGATAATGCTATTGGATAAGGTGAGTAACACTTACTCAAAAGTATTGACTGGGATTGCAAAAGAAGGACACATGGGATGTATACCATGATAAACTAGGAACTTTATAGCATAGGTAAAATAAAGCGTATCACAATTCGCTGACAATGGCTTGTTGAAGTGAAAGTCTAATGTCAAATTAGTTTTTTAACTGTCATAATTTTAGGTGAGGGAATTGAATCAAAACTGTGGAGTGAACAATCTTTTAAAGGGTTTATTCACTTTCCAAAATACATATTTGTTAAATTGATCTCTTGACAATAAGCTGATTGCAAAGTGTCCTCTGATGACCCCTCATCCCACCGTGATTAGCTATAATCTGTTCAGATACCTGGCAGTCCAGCTCCCCGATACCACCTCCACATGGAAAAGGAGCATTGTGCATTGCTGCTCATTCAAATCTAATAATAATAATAATAATAATCTTTATTTTTATATAGCGCTAACATATTCCGCATACTGTGTGTAATGTAAGAATGATTACTCTCCACTTGGCCACCAGATGAGAATACCGATCATGACTGATTTAAAATTCTTTAAAAACATGCAAAAAGATGACATTTCAAAACTAGACAACGCCATCTCCGTCCAACTATTCTGATTCTATATAGTACCGTCACTGCAAATGTCATTGGAATGGCATAAACTGAAATTTAACAAAACAATATATTCAAGTCATCGTTATAAAATTGAACCTTGATTTATTTCCCCCACTTTCATGTGGCAACAAAAACAAATATTGATATTCAATCATAATGAACACGAGTTAGGCAAACTTGACAGCACAGACTGTCATTGCTGTAGAAAAAGTGAGGTAAGTTGTATTTCCTCTGCAGTTATTGCAGCCCTACATTTAATTTTTAAATATATTCAGTATTAATTGCTCAATTGGAAGGGTTACAATGTCTTTTATATGTATGCAAACATATTTTAACACTGAAGGTTGTCTTTTTTTGCCTCTGGCCTCTGTCAAGGAGGCTTGCTAACTATGTCCCATGAGAGAAGAGGCATGCCATGACTATGTCTGCAGAATGGTATACTGGGATTCCCTTCAGTCACAAATGCTACATGCTCCTTATCCGCTGCAGATCGTTTCTTTCCCATTGCAATTAATTCAAAAGAAGTAAGATATGAGTCAAATAAATAGCTATAGAGGAAAACAGAACCGAGGGACATTGTTATCACTGCTAAGATGAAGCATCAAATACTTATGAAATGTTTATGAACATTCTTTGCCTATTTTTTCATTGACATATACAAGACAGACAGCTATGATAGGTAGATAGATAGATAGATAGATAGATAGATAGATAGATAGATAGATAGATAGATAGATAGATCTGGGTCAAAATCTCAGTTTGATGCCCTAGCCCTACATCTAAAAACAATGGTCACATCCAGTTGGTAATGCACTTTCATCTAGCACCTGTGACATACTGTATACACTGCCAAACCTCTCCACTATCGCCCATAACTACATTTCTGTTTAGATATATAGAAGATATGGATAACAATTTACCTAGAATGCCGGTGTGCACGTGCACCAGCTGACATTTTCCCCCTGCAATGCAATCATGAGGTAGCAATGAGTTACCATGATAGCCACAGGCCTGCTGTAAGCCGCAATCATTTCAAGCCTATGACCAATGGCTGGGCTTTATAGGAGATTGACTATTTGAAGGGTAATTGTGCTTTACAAGTAACTATTCAGAATATGCTGTACTGTGTGAATAGATGAGGAATAACACTATATCTTGCCATTATGTGACTTATATCCTGCATTCTCTCCGGTTTCAACTTCTGCATGCTCCATCTGTAATTTGCAATCCACTGGTAGCTAAAAGTAGTAGACTAGCTGCAGTGATTTTTCCCATAGACAACACAGACATGAGGAATTTCTGCTGTTCAGTCACTTTCTGGCTCATAGAGGCAAGCTGCAGCACCATGGAGGGCATTGTACAGTAGAGCTGAGCTTTCTTGATCTGAATCAAGCTCTGATGTAAGGTAAAGCACTTGTTAGAGAGCTCTAACAAGTTTCTGTCTGACTCTGTCCCCTTCCTTGCAACCCGCTCATTCATCCTCTCCTCTCCCCTTTCCATAGATGATAATGCACTGAATCAGAATTGCAGTGTATAGCACAAGCAATCAAACGATTGCAGATTCAAGTCCAAATGAGGACTAAAAAGTAAAATGAAAACTAGAGGTGAATGGTTCGCATCTAGTGATGGGCGAGCACTAAAATGCTCTGGTGCTCGTTGCTCGGGGCAGGCAAATTGGAATACTCGGCCCGAGCAACGAACCCAATGTACTGTAAGTCTTTGGTGAAACCCGAGTATTTTTACCGCGATCCCCTGTCTGAAAATGATGGAAACACTGCTCAAATGACATGGGAACATAATGGGGATCGCCCATGGAAGCATTTTTGACTCCTAGGTCACAGCTGTAAGCAGTGTTGTCAGAGTTTCACGCCATTTTCATAAGTGCACCAAAAAATATACAAAAAACGTAACCAAAATGGATTTTGCTGGGAATTTTGCTAAGAATTTCCAGGGTAATGACTTGTACATAATGCTAAATAATTAACCCCAGACCAAAATCTTCCTCCACCATTTGGGCTATGGTCACACGCAGCGTTTTTGATGCGTTTTTCAAATTTAACATTGCTTTCAACCAATACAAATGCATTCACTGTGAAAAGTCATTGTAACATTTAACAACCCTAGCTGGCCATGTGGTGTGTGACACATACGGAGAAACATCTTGTTTCATTTGTGAAGGAGAGACTTTTAAAGTCACAAAGCCTATTTTCAGAGGGGCATCAGGCGGCATTAATATTCTTAAAGAGCCATTATTAAACAGTGGGTCTCCTATGCTGTTATTGCCTATGCAGTGAGTGGCTAGGCTGGCAAGAATTATGATGCACCCCAATACCCCTTTCATGAGAAGTATAGGAGGGCTTCCTGAAAAAATGTTGCATTCAATGCAAGGCTTGGCTTGCTATTAAGTCATATGCACCCCAAGAATCCTTTGAACCCAGGTACTGGATGGCCACAGGAAAATACACTTCACATTAGCCATTTTTCAATACCATACTGTTTTCTTATGTATTGACTGCAAGGCCTGCCGTGCTACCAAATCATATGCACCCCAAAAGGCCTTTGAACCCAGGTACTAGATGGCCACAGGAAAACCCACTTAACATTATTCAGTTAGTCCTGCCATACTGTTTTATTATGTATTAATAGCAAGGCCTGCGCTGCTACCAGGTCATATACACTCCAATAAGCCTTTGAACCCAGGTACTGGATGGCCACAGGAAAATTCACTTCACATTATTCAGTTGGTCTTGCCATACTGTTTCCTTATGCATTGAATGCAAGGGCCGCCTTTACCAAAATTTGCATGCAACACAATTCCCCCTTGGAAGAAACAAGGAGGAGGGCCTCATAAAAAAATTCTCCCTTTACAAAGAAGCGGGTCTCCTAGACTCGTAATGCCCATACACTAAGTGCATGGGCTGAAAAAAATTTCCCCATGGGGGGTACATTTAAAAAAAAATGTTTATGGGCATCATAGACACCCTTGCCAATAATTAGACTGTCTGTAGCAGCACAAAAAACGTCAACCCTGGTGAACTAGTGGCGGTGAATGATGAGACATTGAGGAAGGCCTCATTAAAAACTATGCCCAATTTAAAGGAGTCGGTCGCCAAGAATTATAATGTCCATACACTAAGTGCATGGGCTGACAAACATGTGCCATAGAATGTACCAAAAATTGACTAGCAGTAGCAGAAAGGAACACGTTAACCCCGGTGATCTAGTGGCGGAGAATGATGAGACGTTGAGCATGCCCAGGGCAAGATCTCTCAGTGGAGATCAAGGGTCACATGCTCAAGTACTGCAGCAACTTCCATTGGTCCTCCAGGAAGGCCCTGTACCTGATCAAGTTCTGTGGCAGCCTTCCATTGGTCCTTCTTGGAAGGTCCTGTAGGTGCTACAGCTGTAAAGGGTTCTCATGACCGCACGGCCATGCGCTAGTGTGAATTTATGTATGAGCTCAGCGCCAGTGTGGTCATGTTTTGTATGCAGTCAGGGACCCGGCTGAAATAAGCCCATAGATTGCTGGCACCTCCGGCGAGGAATTTATATGTGTGTATTCAAGGACCCAGCTGAATTAAGCCCCTAGAATGCTGGCACCTCCGGCAAGGAGTTTCATGTTTGCATTTGACTGCATGACCACCATCTGCTCTACTAAGTAGCTGTGTGCCTCTGTGAGCCAAACAGGGCACAGCGTTATCTTTGCCAACAGACTCTGTGAAGTAACAGAGTCTGTTTATACCACTATATAGTACCACCATATCTAGCTGCAGGTGCTTTCCTGCACGGTGTATCCCGGGTTGCGAACACACCAATTTCCTCTAATAAATATATATTCGGTGCGTTCTGCCAACCCTGCCAGAACAATAGCGCCAGGATCTGGCTAAGTAATAGCAGATGAACAGCGATTGCAGGGGTACATCCAGCTGCTGGAGGGCCGGTTGGCGTCTTTTGAGTGTGCAACCCCGGTGGTGGATGTTACCGCAATAGCTGTTCAGGCTGCTAGCGTGGCTGCAGCAGCATTACCCACTGCCACCTCTGTTTCGAGTTTATCTCACCTCCCATTGCCAGAGAAATACTCTGGGTACAGTAAGTCCTGTAGGAGTTTATGAGCCAGAGTGGTATACACCTCGAGCTCCTGGCTGCACATTTTCCCACAGAGCGGGCAAAGGTGGGATTCATAATCTCTCTTCTGTCGGACAGAGCTTTGGAGTGGGCTACGCCACTGTGGGAGCGCAACGATCATGTGGTGCGGAGTGTTCCTCAGTTTCTGGACACTCTGAAACAGGTCTTTGTAGGACCTCAAGTCACCCATGATACAGCGCTCCAACTGCTGGCTTTGACTCAGGGTTCAACCATGGTCAGCCATTTTGCCGTCCTCTTCCGGACATTAGCGTCAGAGTTGGAATGGCCAGATAAAACCCTCATTCCTGTTTTTTGGAGGGGGCTGGCTGACCATGTGAAGGACGCTTTGGCCACTAGGGAGATTCCCGCCACACTGGAGTAGCTTATAGCTGTATCAACTCGCATAGACCTTCGTTTTCACGAGCGAAGGTTGGAGCGAGCCCAGTGTAGGCAGTGGTTTCGGCTGGCTCCCACCTTCACCAGACCTTTGGAATCTCCAGTCCAGGTGTCCGAGTCACATGAGGCCATAGTGGTGACACGAGCAGGATCCAAGTCCCAGTCCGCTCGTGCACTTAAGGTCTGTAATGTTTGCCGACAGTCAGGACATCTTGCCTCCAAGTGTCCTCAGCTGTCGGGGAAATGTCAACATCTAGTGGCAGTTGGAGGAGGTACACTAGACACGGCGACGTCTGCCTCTAAGTTGCCCTGCAAGGGGACAATTACCATAGGCCCATCCACTCTTATGGTAGAGCTATGCGTGGACTCTGGGGCGGAGGGTAATTTTATGTCATCCGCTTTCGCCCAGCGTCACGCAATACCCCTGGTGATACTTGCCAAACCAGTAACCGTTCGAGTGGTAAATGGGTCGACAATACCCTCACAGATTACCCACTAAACCATTCCTTTCACTCTATCTGTGTCTCCATCACATAAGGAGATTATCTCTCTATTAGTCATTCCTGAAGGAATTAATAAGGTCCTGCTGGGGATACCATGGCTACGCTATCATTCTCATCATATAGAGTGGTCCTCAGGGAGAATTTTGGGATGGAGTAAATCCTGTGAGGGTAGATGTCAGAGGGAGTGCGTTCAGGTTGCTACAACAGTGGTCCCCGCAGATTTTTCCTCTCTCCCCAAACACTATTGGCCCTATGCGGACGTGTTCTCCAAAAGGGCTGCGGAGACCCTTCCACCTCACCGCCCCTATGACTGTCCTATTGACCTCTTGCCTGGTGCTGAGCCTCACTGGGGTCGAGTCTATCCGTTATCTCTCCCGGAGACGGAGGCAGTGTCTCAGTACATCCAAGAGAATCTGGCAAGAGGATTCATTAGGATGTCAGTGTCACCTGCAGGGGCTGGGTTCTTCTTTGTGCAGAAGAAGAGTGGAGACTTACGTCCATGCATAGACTACAGGGGTCTTAACGCCATCACCGTTAAGACCAAGTACCCATTACCCCTGATATTTGAGCTTTTTGATAGTCTACGGGGAGCAAGGGTATTTACAAAATTAGATCTGCGGGGTGCTTACAACCTGATTCGCATCCATGAGAGGGACGAATGGAAGACGGTTTTTAACACCAGGGATGGGCACTATGAATATCTGGTGATGCCCTTCAGGCTCTGTAATGCCACAGCCATTTTCCAAGACTTTGTGAATGACATCTTCCGGGATATGCTCACCACCTCGGTCGTAGTCTATCTGGATGATATTTTCATCTACTCTCCAGATATTGACTCCCATCGGAGAGATGTTCGCAAAGTCTTCGATGTATTATGGGCAAACTCCCTCTACGCCAAGCTGGAGAAGTGTGTGTTTGTGTAGGAGTCCTTGCCTTTCCTTGGTTATATCATCTCTGCCCAGGGTTTGGCTATGGATCCTGCCAAGCTACAGGCTGTGATGGACTGGCAGGAACCCCATTCACTTAAAGCGGTGCAGCACTTTATGGGGTTCATTAATTACTATTGTCAGTTCATCCCACACTTCTCAACTTTGGTAGCTCCCTTGGTTGCCCTCACCAAGAAGGGAGCAAATCGCAAGTTGTGGTCGGAGGAAGTCTCCAAAGCCTTCGTCTCGGTTAAGTCACACTTCGCTAGTGCTCCCATTCTACATCGCCCCGATGTAGATAAGCCATTTATCATGGAGGTGGATGCCTCATCCATTGGTGCTGGAACAGTCCTTTTCCAAAAGGATGCTCAAGGTCAGAAGCATCCTTGCTTCTTCTTCTCCAAGACCTTCACACCGGCGGAGAGGAATTATTCCACCGGGGACAGGGAGTTGCTAGCCATGAAGTTGGCTTTCTCAGAGTGGAGACACCTCTTGGAGGGAGCTCGCTTTTCCTTCCAGGTATTCACTGACCACAAGAACTTGGTATATCTACAGACGGCCCAGCGGCTGAATTCTCGCCAGGCTAGATGGTCCTTGTTCTTCTCCCGGTTTCATTTTACTCTTCATTTTCTCTCCGGGGAGAAGAATATTCGCGCCAACGCTCTCTCCCGCTCCGTAGTGTCATCTGAGGAGGTGGAGGAGCCTCGGCTTATTGTCCCTTCTGAGAGCCTGAGAACTGTAGCTCTGGTTTCGCTAGAGTCTGTGCCCCCGGGCAAGACTTTTGTGCCAGCGAATTTGTGACCGGAGGTTCTCGCTTGGGCTCACTCGTCCAGATTGGGTGGGCATTTTGGGACCAAAAGGACATCTGAGCTTTTGGCGAGAACATACTGGTGGCTGCATATGGCCCGTGATGTCGGGGACTATATTCGGGTGTGCGTTTACTGCGCCCAGAATCGGTCTCCTCGGCAACGGCCTGCTGGGTTGCTTTACCCCCCACCCGTAGCAGACAAGCCCTGGGAAATGGTCGGGATGGACTTTGTGGTGGGCTTACCCAAGTCTCGTAGCTGCACCATTATCTGGGTTGTCACCGATCATTTCTCTAAAATGGTGCACTTGGTGCCTCTTCCACGGTTACCTTCTGCACGGGCCTTGGCGGCGTTGTTCATAAAACATATTTTCCGTTTACATGGAATGCCTGATAAAATTGTCAGCGACCGGGGTCCCCAGTAGGGTTGAGCGACTTTTACTTTTATAGGATCGGGTCGGGTTTCACGAAACCCGACTTTTTCAAAAGTCGGGTCGAGTGAAATCGGCCGATCATATAAAAAAGTCGGGGTCGGGGTCGGCCGAAACACGAAACCCAATGCAGTGCATTGGGTTTCCAATGGTTCCCAGGGTCTGAAGGAGAGGAAACTCTCCTTCAGGCCCTGGGATCCATATCTAAGTGTAAAATAAAGAATTAAAATAAAAAATATTACTATACTCACCCTCTGACGCGCCCTGGTACTAACCGGCAGCCTTCCTTCCTTAGAATCAGCGCGTGAAGGGCCTTAGATGATGTCGCGGCTTGTGATTGGTCGCGCGACCGCCCATGTGACCGCTCGCGCGACCAATCGCAAGCCGCGACGTCACCGAAGGTCCTTCAATCGCTAATTCTTTGGAAAGAAGGCTGCCGGAAAGAAGCAGGGCGCGTCCGAGGGTGAGTATATTCCTATTAGGTATATACTCACCCTCGGACGCGCCCTGCTTCTTTCCGGCAGCCTTCCTTCCTAAGAATCAGCGGTTGAAGGACCTTCGGTGATGTCGCGGCTTGCCATTGGTCGCGTGAGCGGTCACATGGGCGGTCGCGCGACCAATCACAAGCCGCGACGTCATCTAAGGCCCTTCACGCGCTGATTCTAAGGAAGGAAGGCTGCCGGTTAGTACCAGGGCGCGTCAGAGGGTGAGTATAGCAATATTTTTTATTTTAATTCTTTATTTTACACTTAAATATGGATTCCGATACCGATTTCCGATATTGCAAACATATCGGAACTCGGTATCGGAATTCCGATACCAGATTCAGAAGATCGCCGACCTCATGGCCGACCCCACACAGGGGTCGGGTCGGGTTTCATGAAACCCGACTTTGCCAAAAGTCGGCGACTTCTGAAAATGGCCGACCCGTTTCGCTCAACCCTAGTCCCCAGTTCGCGTCTCGGTTTTGGAGAGAGCTCTGCCGTTTACTCAGCATAGAGTTAAATCTCTCCTCTGCATACCATCCGGAGACAAATGGGTTGATAGAGAGGACCAACCAGACTCTGGTGACATACTTGCGGCATTTTGTCTCTGCTAGGCAGGATGACTGGGCATCTTTGCTACTTTGGGTGGAATTTGCCTTGAACAACGCCATAGCCGATTCCACTGGGCAGACTCCTTTTCTCCTTAATTGCGGCCAGCATCCGCGTATCCCTGTGCCCTTACCCGTGTAATCCACCGATTCTAGGATGGCAGACTGGGCAGTGGAGGCTCGTGACATTTGGGACCGCACACAGGATGCCATCCGGGCCTCCAAGGAGAGAATGGGGGTTTCTGCTGATACACACCGGTGCCCCGCTCCGACCTTTGCTCCTGGTGACTTAGTTTGGCTATCCGCCCGTAACATCAGGCTGCGAGTTGAGTCCACTAAGTTTGTGCCTCGCTACATTTGCCCGTTCAAGGTTCTGGAACAGGTCAACGCTGTGGTCTACCGTTTGGTTATTCATCCATGCCTTGGTATCACCGACACTTTTCACGTTTCCCTCTTAAAGCCCGTTCATATGTCCCGGTTTTCTGAGTCATCTGTCAGGACATCGGGATCATCCACAGATGAGTTAGAGGTGAATGCTATCGTGGGGGGGCAAGGTGGTAAGTGGCAAGAAATTTTATCTGGTGGACTGGAAGGGTCACGGTCCAGAAGATAGAACCTGGGAACCTGTGGAGCACATTTGGGCTCCGCTGCTCATTGCAGCTTTTGAGCGTAGCGAGGCTCAAGGAGGGGGCCCTAGGAGGGGGTAATGCTAGGAGTTGAGTTCCCGCCGCTGCACAGGGGGAATCTCGAACCATGTCTGCTGCGGTCTCCCATTCTGCATCGGCCACAGTGGAGCCTGCTCAGCAGAGACATCGGTCCCAGCGTATCACTGAATCTGATACTGTGCAAAGGGTTACTGCTGCCTCTCCAGGCTTTACTATTGTACTCTGCACTGGTCTGCGGCGACCAGGCTTTTCTGGGACTAAGTCCTGCTTTGCACACACTGAGCATGCCCAGGGCAAGATCTCTCAGTGGAGATCAAGGGTCACATGCTCAGGTACTGCAGCAACTTCCATTGGTCCTCCAGGAAGGCCCTGTACCTGATCAAGTTCTGTGGCAGCCTTCCATTGGTCCTTCTTGGAAGGTCCTGTAGGTGCTAAAGCTATAAAGGGTTCTCATGACCGCACGGCCATGCACTAGTGTCAATTTATGTATGAGCTCAGCGCCAGTGTGGTCATGTTTTGTATGCAGTCAGGGACCCGGCTGAAATAAGCCCCTAGAATGCTGGCACCTCCGGCGAGGAGTTTTGTGTATGTGTATTCAGGGACCCGGCTGAAATAAGCCCCTAGAATGCTGGCACCTCCGGCGAGGAGTTTCATATTTGCATTATCTTTGCTAATAGACTCTGTGAAGTAACAGAGTCTGTTTATACCACTATATAGTACCGCCATATCTAGCTGCAGGTGCTTTCCTGCACAGTGGATCCCGGGTTGCGAACGCACCAATTTCTGCTAATAAATATATATTCGGTGCGTTCCGCCAACCCTAACAGAGTGCACCCTCCTTAAGTATCAATATACCCGTGGCACAAGGTTCTTCATCTTCACCCATACATACAGTATTACCAATAATATCCAAATGTCACAGCCAAAAATTATTTGTTCTAGTGTAACGAACACTGATAAAGGAATGTCACTAATCGTAGATAACCACGACCCTGGGAAACACCAGATTTCCTCTTTACAAGATATGGACGATGATGTTATTGATGACGATTTTGAACCTTACCACATCCCCACCAAGAAGCTGCAAATAATGTGCAAAAAAAGGCCGTGAATGTCTGGAAAATCATTTTGTCTTGGGCAAACTTTCCCTCTTACTAAAGTGGTATCGAATGATGCATACACAACTCTCATGTCTACTCAGCATGAGATGGTTGAAAGATGATGTATTCCGTTTTGTCCATGTCCACTTTTTAAAGCTAGCAGAAAAGAAGGGTGAAATAGCAGGAAGATGTGTGATTTGGGTCAGTAAGGAGGTGATTAGTCATGAGCGAGCACTAAAATGCTGGGGTGCTCGTTGCTTGAGTCGAGCAAATTGGACTACTCGGGTACTCGACCCGAGCAGTGAGCCCAATGTAAGTCTATGGGAGACCCGAGTATTTTTATCAAGATCCCCCAAGGGGTACTTTAAGGTCTAAAAACGTCTGAAAATGATGGAAACACTGCTCAAATGACACAGGAACATCATGGGGATCGCCCCTGGAAGTTTCTGGCTCCTAGTTCACAGCTTTAAACAAATTTGTCAGAGATTCAGGCCATTTTTCCCGGTGCCACAAAAAACACACTAAAACAAAGCCAAAATGGATTTTGCTGGGAAATATGTTAAGGCACATACTTTGCAGGTTAACGACTTGCCTGTAAGGCCAAATAATTAACCTCAGACCTAAAATTTCCTCCTCTACATGGGCTTAGTTCAGATGCAGCGTTTTTGAAGCGTTTTTCAACTTTAACATTGCTTTCAGCCACTACAAATCTATTCTCTGGGAAATGTCATTGTAACATTTAACAACCCTAGCTGGCCATGTGGTGTGTGACACATAAGCAGACCCATCTTGTTTCATTTATGAAGGAGGGACTCTTAAAGTCACAGAGCCTATTTTTACTGGTGCATCAGGCAGCATTAATCTTCTTAGTAACATTAAGGTTGAAGGAAGACTAAGGCCATCTAGTTTAACCCATAGCCTAACCTAACATGCCCTAACATGTTGATCCAGAGAAAGGCAAAAAAAACCCATGTGGCAAAGAGTAAGCTCCACATTGGGGAAAAAAATTCCTTCCCGACTCCACATATGGCAATCAGACTAGTTCCCTGGATCAACACCTTATCAAGGAATCTAGTATATATAACCTGTAACATTATACTTTTCAAGAAAGCCATTACTAAACAGTGGGTCTCCTAAACTGTTGTAGCCTACGCTGTGAGTGGATGGGCTGCCAAGAATCAAACGCACCACAATACCGCTTTCATAAGATGTCTAGGAGGGCCTCCTGAAAAAATGTTGCATTGAATGCAAGGCCTGCCCTGCTACCAATTCATATGCACCCCAATAAGCCTTTAAACCCACATACTGGATGAGCCCATGCAAATCCACTTCACAATATTCATTTTGTACACCCGCACTTCTTTGTTTTACACATTGGCAGGAAGGCCAACCCTGCTGCATAGTCATATACACCCCATTACGCCTTAGAACCCACATACTGGAAGGGCCCATGAAAATTCACTTCACAATATTCATTTTGTACTCCCATACTCATTTGTTTTACAAATTGGTAGCAAGGCCAGCCCTGCTGCATAGTCATATGCACCCCATTACACCTTGGAACCCACATACTGGAAGGGCCCATGAAAATTCACTTGTATGTTTAAATGGTTTCATGGTTCCCTCTTTGCAGAATTATTTACAGGAGAATTTGGCAATTTTATTTGCCATGTTTTTAATACTAAGGTTCAGATACGGCTTTACAGAAGGCTAATACTTGCAAAAAAATGCAATTTTTTTGCAAAGTACAAAATTCAAGGAATAGTATGATTGAATAGTATGAGTGTTAGGTCTCGAGTTCCCGCTTCTGCACAGGGGGAATCTCAAGCCATCTCCGCTGCGGTTTCCCATTCTTATCCAGCCGCAGTGGAGTCTGCTCAGCAGGGACGTCAGTCCCAGCGTCTTGCTCAGTCTCACGCTGTACAGAGAGTTACTGCTGCTTCTGCAGCTTCTGCCATTAAAGTCAGTGCTGGTCAGCAGCGAGCGGACTTCTCTGGGACTAAGTCCTTGTCTGCACACACTGAGCATGCCCAGGGCAAGATCTCCCGTTGGAGATCGAGGGTCATGTGCTCAGGCTCTGCAGCACATTCCATTGGTCCTCTTGGCAGGTCTTGGAAGGGAAAAGTTTCTGTGGCCACTTCCTGTGCTGCAACTATATAAACTGCGCATGACCGCATGGCCATGCGCTAGTGTACAATTGTAAATGTGTGTATGTTGTGAGTGCAAGTCATCCTTGGATACCCCTACCCTATTGAATGTCTGTTCGCGGAAGGTGTATGGTTGCTATCTAGCGCCCAACTTAGCCTACAGCACGAATCACACATTACAGCGTCCAGTTGCTGTGACCGCCAGTACGGCGCCGTGCACTTCCTCTGTGCTTTCCTTACCCAAGCCTGGGTGGTTAGTGGCGTTCGTCAGTGCGGCACCGCATGCACTCATGTGCCTTAAATCGTTATTTAGTTTCCTTACACACCCAGTTGCGGTGTTATGCCAGCAAGGGTCTAATCGGACTTCAATCCTAGTTGGGGTTCAGTTCGCTGACTACTTGCTCGCGCTCTATGTGCGGTACCGCGGTCCTGTGACGCAACAGGATCGCTTCCTTCACGTTGGGTGAAGTTTAACCCACGTGTGTATACTTATGAGTACCGCCATATAGTCCATCGTTACTTGGCAGCAGGTTCCATCTCTGCACGGTGGACCCTGGGCTGCGAACGCACCATACTCTATCTGTCTTAATATTTGGTGCGTTCCGCTAGCCCTAACATTACACTAGCGCCAGGGTCTGGCTATTAATGACGGACAAACAGCAATCCTTGCAGTATATCCAGCAGCTGGAGGGTAGGTTGGCGGCTCTTGAGAGCGCAACCTCAGCTGTGGATGTTACCGCAGTTGCTGTACAGGCTGCTAGTGTGGCTGCAGCAACCCTGTCCATTGCCACCCCTGCTCCGACATTTTCTCGCCTCCCGCTGCCAGAAAAAATTTCTGGTGATAGCAAGTTTTGTAGGGGATTTGTGAGTCAGTGCTCTATTCACCTCGAGCTCCTGGCTGCACGTTTTCCCACAGAGCGGGCTAAGGTGGGATTTATAGTGTCTCTCTTGTCGGACAGGGCGTTGAAATGGGCTACGCCGCTGTGGGAGCGTGGCGATCATGTGGTGCAGAGTGCTCCGCTGTTTCTGAGCACTCTGAAACAGGTCTTTTTAGGACCTCAAGTCACCCATGATACTGCGCTCCAACTGCTGGCATTAACTCAGGGTGAGTCCTTGGTCAGTCATTTCGCCGTCCAATTCCGCACTTTAGCTTCTGAGCTGGATTGGTCAGATAAAGCTCTTATCCCCATATTTTGGAGGGGCCTGGCTGACCACGTTAAGGACGCTCTGGACACTAGGGAGATTCCTGCCACACTGGAGGAGTTAATAACTGTCTCCACTCGAATTGACCTCCGTTTTAACGAGCGGAGGTTAGAGCGAGCCCAGTGTAGGCAGAGGTTTCGGCTGGCTCCTACCTTCGCCAAACCTCTGTAATCTCCGGTCCTGGTTCCTGAGTCACATGAGGCCAGGGAAGTGTCACAAGCGGGATCTAAGTCCCGGACCGCTTGTGCACTCAAGGTCTGTCATGTTTGCCAGCAGTCAGGACATCTAGCCACCAGATGTTCTCAGCGATCGAGGAAACGTCAGCGTCTAGTGGTAGTAGGTGGAGGTACACTAGACACGGCGACGTTTGCCTCTAAATTGTCCTTTAAGGGGACAATTACTATAGGCTCATTCTCCCACTCGGTAGAGCTCTGCGTGGATTCTGGGGCGGAGGGCAATTTTATGTCTTCTGCCTTCGCCCAACGTCACGCAATACCCCTGGTTATGCTAGCTCAACCAGTAACGGTACGAGTGGTGAATGGGTCGGCACTGCCCTCACAGATAACACACCAGACCATCCCTTTTACTCTGTCCATGTCGCCATCTCATCAGGAGATTATATCTCTGCTTGTCATTCCTGAGGGAATTGATGAGGTCCTGTTGGGAATACCTTGGCTACGGTACCACTCTCCTCATATCGAGTGGTCCTCTGGCAGAATCCTGGGATGGGGCGAATCTTGTGGGGGTAGGTGTCAGAGGGAGTGCGTTCAGGTTGCTACTACAGAGGTACCCGCAGATCTTTCCTCTCTCCCCAAGCAGTATTGGCCTTATGCAGACGTGTTCTCCAAAAAGGCGGCGGAGATCCTTCCGCCCCATCGCCCCTATGACTGTCCTATTGATCTCTTGCCTGGTGCTGAGCCTCCCCGGGGTCGAGTCTATCCACTATCTCTCCCGGAGACGGAGGCAATGTCACAGTACATCCAGGAAAATCTGGCAAGAGGATTCATTAGGAAGTCAGTGTCACCTGCTGGGGCAGGGTTCTTCTTCGTGCAGTAGAAGAATGGGGAATTGCGTCCATGCATAGACTACAGGGGTCTTAACGCCATCACCGTTAAGAACAAGTATCCTTTGCCCTTGATATCTGAGCTCTTCGATAGGCTTCGGGGAGCAAGGGTATTTACTAAACTAGATCTGCGGGGTGCTTACAACCTGATTCGCATCCGTGAGGGGGACGAATGGAAGACGGCTTTTAACACCAGGGTTGGGCACTATGAATATCTGGTGATGCCCTTCGGGCTCTGTAATGCCCCAGCCGTTTTCCAAGACTTTGTGAACGATATCTTCCGGGATATGCTTTCCACCTCGGTCGTAGTCTATCTGGATGATATTCTCATCTACTCTCCAGATATTGACTCCCACCGGAGAGATGTTTGCAAAGTCTTCGACCTCCTACGGGCAAACTCCCTCTATGCCAAGTTGGAGAAGTGTATGTTTGAGCAGGAGTCCTTACCTTTCCTAGGCTACATCATCTCTGCCCAGGGATTGGCTATGGATCCTGCCAAACTACAGGCTGTGATGGACTGGCAGGAACCCCATTCTCTTAAAGCGGTGTAGCGCTTTATGGGGTTCATTAATTATTATCGCCAGTTCATTCCGCACTTCTCAACTTTGGTAGCTTCCTTGGTTGCCCTCGCCAAGAAGGGGGCGAATCCCAAATTGTGGTCTGAGGAGGTCTCCAAGGCCTTTAACTCTATAAAGTGACACTTCGCTAGCGCTCCCATCCTACATCGCCCCGATGTTGATAAGCCATTTATCATGGAGGTGGATGCCTCTTCTGTTGGTGCTGGAGCAGTCCTCTTCCAAAAGGATGCTCAAGGTCGGAAGCATCCTTGCTTCTTTTTCTCCAAGACCTTCTCACCAGCAGAGAGGAATTATTCCATCGGGGACAGGGAGTTGCTAGCCATGAAGTTGGCTTTCTCGGAGTGGAGACATCTCTTGGAGGGTGCACGTTTTCCCTTCCAAGTCTTCACAGACCATAAATATTTGGTGTACCTGCAGACAGCCCAGCGGTTGAATTCTCGCCAGGCCAGATGGTCCTTATTCTTCTCCCGGTTTCATTTCACCCTCCATTTTCTTTCTGGGGAGAAGAACATTCGGGCCGACGCTCTCTCTCGCTCCGTTGTGTCATCTGCGGAGGAGGAGGAGGAGCCTCGGCTTATTGTCCCCACCGAGAGCTTGAGAACTGTGGCCCCGGTTTCGCTAGAGTCTGTGCCCCCGGGCAAGACTTTTGTTCCGTCCAATTTGCGACCGGAGTTTCTCTCTTGGGCACACTCGTCCAGGGTGGGTGGACATTTTGGTACCAAAAGGACATCTGAGTTACTGGCGAGGACGTACTGGTGGCCGCATATGGCTCGTGATGTCGCAGAGTATGTTCGGGCGTGTGTCTCTTGCGCCAAGAACAAGACTCCTCGGCAACGGCCAGCTGGTTTGCTTTATCCTCTGCCGGTGGCGGACAGGCCCTGGGAGATGGTCGGGATGGACTTTGTGGTGGTAACTGCACCATTATCTGGGTGATCACCGACCATTTTTCCAAAATGGTGCACTTGGTGCCTCTTCCACGGCTACCTTCTGCACGGGCGTTGGCTGTCTTGTTCGTCAAGCATATCTTTCGCCTACACGGTATGCCAGACAAAATTGTTAGTGACCGGGGTCCCCACTTTGCGTCTCGATTCTGGAGAGAGCTTTGTCGTCTACTCAGTATTGAGTTGAATCTCTCTTCGGCATATCATCCCGAGACGAATGGGTTGGTAGAGAGGGCCAACCAGACCTTGGTCACATATTTACGACATTTTGTTTCTGCCAGGCAGGATGACTGGGCATCCTTGCTACCGCGGGCAGAGTTTGCACTTAACAATGCCGTAGCCGACTCCACCGGTCAGACTCCATTCCTCCTAAATTACGGCCAGCATCCGCGTGTTCCTGTGCCCATGCCTGTGTCTTCTGCTGACTCCAGGGTGGCAGACTGGGCTGTGGAGGCACGGGACATTTTGGACAGCACGCAGGATGCCATTCGGGCCTCCAAGGAGAGAATGAGGTCCTCCGCCGATGTTCATCGGCGCCCCGCTCCGACCTTTGCTCCTGGCGACTTGGTGTGGCTCTCCGCCCGTAACATCAGGCTGCGAGTTGAGTCCACTAAGTTTGCTCCTCGCTACTTGGGTCCCTTCAAGGTTCTCGAACAGGTTAATCCTGTGGTCTACCGTTTGGCTCTTCCTCCACGCTTGGGTATCACCGACACCTTTCATGTGTCCCTCTTGAAACCCGTATACATGTCCCGGTTTTCCGAGTCATCTGCCGGGACATCGGGTTCGTCTATGGACGATTACGAGGTGAACGCTATTTTGGGGTGCAAGGTGGTACGCGGCAAAAAGTTCTATCTGGTGGATTGGAAGGGTTATGGCCCAGAGGACAGGTCATGGGAGCCTGCTGAAAACATTCGGGCCCCACAGCTCATTGCTGCCTTCGAGCGTAGCGAGGCCCTAGGAGAGGGGGTAATGTTAGGTCTCGAGTTCCCGCTTCTGCACAGGGGGAATCTCGAGCCATCTCCGCTGCGGTCTCCCATTCTTATCCAGCCGCAGTGGAGTCTGCTCAGCAGGGACATCGGTCCCAGCGTCTTGCTCAATCTCACGCTGTACAGAGAGCTACTGCTGCTTCTTCAGCTTTTGCCATTAAAGTCAGTGCTGGTCAGCAGCGAGCGGACTTCTCTGGGACTAAGACCTTGTCTGCACACACTGAGCATGCCCAGGGCAAGATCTCCCGTTGGAGATCGAGGGTCATGTGCTCAGGCTCTGCAGCACATTCCATTGGTCCTCTTGGCAGGTCTTGGAAGGGCAAAGTTTCTGTGGCCACTTCCTGTGCTGCAACTATATAAACTGCGCATGACCGCACGGCCATGCGCTAGTGTACAATTGTTAATGTGTGTATGTTGTGAGTGCAAGTCGTCCTTGGATACCCCTACCCTATTGAATGTCTGTTCGCGGAAGGTGTATGGTTGCTATCTAGCGCCCAAGTTAGCCTACAGCACGAATCACACATTACAGCGTCCAGTTGCTGTGACCGCCAGTACGGCGCCGTGCACTTCCTCTGTGCTTTCCTTACCCAAGCCTGGGTGGTTGGTGGCGTTCGTCAGTGCGGCACCGCATGCACTCTTGTGCCTTAAACGTTATTTAGTTTCCTTACACACCCAGTTGCGGTGTTATGCCAGCCAAGGGTCTAATCGGACTTCAATCCTAGTTGGGGTTGAGTTCGCTGACTACTTGCTCGCGCTCTATGTGCGGTACCGCGGTCCTGTGACGCAACAGGATCGCTTCCTTCACGTTGGGTGAAGTTTAACCCACGTGTGTATACTTATGAGTACCGCCATATAGTCCATCGTTACTTGGCAGCAGGTTCCATCTCTGCACGGTGGACCCCGGGCTGCGAACGCACCATACTCTATCTGTCTTAATATTTGGTGCGTTCCGCTAGCCCTAACAATGAGTGCGTACACTTTTGTGTATGTACTTAAGATACAAAGGTTAATAAGTACATATAAGGATTAAATACATATAATGATTATGTATATATAAAGATCAACTACATACAGTATACTTACATCATCAACAATAAGCTTTTAAACATCATCCATCTGAAATATCAGAGAAGCAACACCAAGATAGAGAACCCCACAAGGATTTAGATCAAACCACCACAGGCAGAGTTTCAGTAAACCTTAATGGTTTTCAATGGCAAACAGCAATCAGATAGAGGCTTAGAACTGTTTGTGAAGTGAATAAACAAACATTTCTCAAGATTGTGTCACTATGAGCATTGTCTGTCACATCTGTAAATGTTTTTCAAGAAATGCAGCTATGTAATTGTCTGAATGCATTAGCTATGCAGTACTTTAATCTAGATTCCAAATCGCCATTTGTATATTCGCCATTAGTACATTTGTTGCAGCCAAAGTTATGGCTCTCAAGGAGAGAAACTAATATAGTGGACAAAGAAAAGAGCCACAACAACACCCACTTGAGAAGGGATCCGCCCCTAGGAACAGGAACCCCCCTCGCTCCCATAGTTGGGTTACAGAGAATGAGAGGAACCACGCGTTAGTTTTAGTAGGCAATCCAATATTGTTATTTATATTTACTTAAGTATGACCAACTAAATGAACCATTCACCGTTATCAGTGCTCTTATGCAAAGTGAAGGGTTGCTGTCGTGGCTCTATAAAAGAGTATTACCGGTAAGTAATCCGTTTTTTTCTCTTCACCACGACAGTACCCACTTGAGAGACTTTCAGAGATAGTCATTTGGGGGGGATCACCATGTTAAGAACTGGTCTACAGAAAGATAAGTCAGAAAAGTAAGACAAGTTCAATCTATAGTGACTATAAAAGGTAGTAGGAGAAGATCAAGTTGCGGCCTTACATATTAGTCCCGCTCTTTGAGCCCAGGATGATGCTATCATCCGGGCAGAGTGTGCCCTTACGATCTCAGGCAGATTCTCCCCTTTTGACAAATAAGCCAGGCATATTGCATCCCGAATCCACCGGGATAACGTACTTTTGTACTTTTTGTGACTCCAGATTCTTTCTTATGGCCCTGAAAGGAAACACAGAGAGCCCTGCTCTTCCTCCAGGGGCTAGTTCTGTCTAGGTAAGCTATTATGGCCCTTCTTACATCTAGTGTATGGTATTTTTCCTCTTCCTGATTGGCGGGGTTACTATAGAAGGAATGAAGGAAGATTTCTTGAGACCTATGGAATTTGGTACCTACTTTAGGCAAGTAGGAAGGGTCTGTTTTTAGGACAATTAAATCCTGGAATATTGACAGAAAGGAAGGATCTATTGACAATGCCTGAATATCACCTACTCTTCTTGCTGAGACTAAGGCAACAAGAAGAGCTGTCTTAAGGGAGACGTATTTTATGTGGACTGAGTGTAGTGGCTCAAATGGGTGCCCTGTGAAGGCTTCGAGAACTAGATTAAGATCCCATGGCGGTATGTAGGGAATTTGGACTGGTTCTGACCTTTGGCATGCTGAAATAAATCGGGCCCTCCACCTGTCTCCTGCAATATTGTGCCTATATAAGGCTCCTAGAGCAGATACTTGTACTTTCAAAGTACTAACTGATAGGCCTAAATCATGCCCTCTTTGGAGAAACTCCAGCGGAAATGGGAATTTCATTTGACAGAGCTGCTGGGTAGAAACTAAGAAATTTTCTCCTTACCCTTACATATATAGTTGTTGTAGTTCTTTTCCTACTTAGTAGAAGGGTATCAATTAGTTTATCTGAAAAACCTCTTAGCTTTAGTAGCTGCCTCTCAAATTTCAGGCTGTCAACCGTAGGCCCTTCACATGAGGGTGGTTGAAGGGGCCCTGGGAGAGGAAATCCTGAACTTCTGGGAGAATTCATGGATCCGAGATTGACATGGCTCTGAGGCAGGAAAACCATGGTCTCTTGAGCCAAAATGGTGCTATTGGAATCACATTTGCTCTGTCCTCCCTTATCTTTCTGATCAGTGTTGGAAAAAGTATCAATGGAGGAAATGCATATGCTTGCTGGAATGTCCACGGAACATGGAGGGCATCGAGGATATTGGAGTTGTCGGTCAGAAACAGTGAAGCGAACGTTTTGACTTGTCTGTTGCTCCTTGTTGCGAAAAGGTCTATTTTGGGTGTACCCCATTTCTCGGTTATCATTGTGAAGATGTGACGTCTGAGTACCACTCTCCTTGGTGGAGGGAGTGACGGCTGAGAAAATCTGCTTTTGAATTGTCAACTCCTCTGACATGCAGTGCTGACAAGAATAGAATGTTTCTCGGCTATAGATAGGATGTTGTCTGCTATAGACATGAGAGCTCCTGATCTCGTTCCTCCTTGATGATTTATGTACGTGACGGATGTCATGTTGTCTGATAGTATTCTTGTGTGTGTTCCTTTTAACTGCGGAAGGAATTTACACATGGAATAATGGATGGCTTTTAGTTCCCTTTCATTAGATAAATCGACTGACTCACTAATAGACCATTGTCCTTGAACTATCTGATCACCTAGATGTGCTCCCCAACCACTAGGACTGGCATCAGTAAAAATTGTTTTTGAGGGTTTAACCACCCAAGGGACCCCACCTACAAAATGATTTTGGTCTAGCCACCAGGTAAGGGACTCGATTACTTCTATTGGTAGGGATAGATGACTTCCTAAATGACCCTGTAGTCTCTCTCCTTCCTGTAGTATGGTATACTGCAGCCGTCTAGTATGGAATTGAGCCCATGGGACAGCCATGATGTAAAGGAACCAAGAAGGGACATGCCTTCCCTGAGGGAAATTATAGGGTTATTAGCAACTGATTGTAGGGTTGAGCGACTTTTCCTTTTTTTCCCAAAACCCGACTTTCTCAAGTTATTGTTGTTTTTTTATTTTTCCTTTGTCACAGAGCGAGGGTCTTCAGGTGGATTAAGAGTCTAATAAAATATTACAACAACCTGTGTCTTTATTTCATTAAAGACTTTGTAATAATGTGTGTGTGTTTTTTAACCATTTCATACAATTGGATTGATAATGGATAGGTGTCATAATTGACGCCTCTCCATTATTAATCTGGCTTAATGTCACCTTACAATAGCAAGGTGACATTAACCCTTCATTACCCCATATCCCTCCGCTACACGGGAATGGGAAGAGAGTGGCCAAGTGCCAGAATAGGCGCATCTTACAGATGTGCCTTTTCTGGGGTGGCTGGGGCAGATGTTTTTAGCCAGGGGGGGCAATAACCATGGACCCTCTCCAGGCTATTAATATCTGCCCTCAGTCACTGGCTTTACTACTCTGGTGGAGAAAATTGTGCGGGAGCCCACGTCAATTTTTTCTGCGATTTAACCCTTAAATTTAATAGCTACAGCGCCCACATTTTGCACATACACACTACTAACATTAGTGGTGTGGAATATGCAAAAAAAATGGGGATATGACATGGTTATGAGATATTGTTGGTTTATTATTTTTAATTTGTTACAGGTCGAGGGTCTTCACGTGGATTGAGAGTGCAATAAAATATTACAACAACCTGTGTGCTTATTTCATTAAAATACTTTGCAATATTGTGTGTGTGTTTTTTTAACCATTTCATGCTATTGGATTAATAATGGATAGGTGTCATAATTGACGCCTTTCCATTATTAATCTGGCTTAATGTCACCCTACAATAGCAAGGTGACATTAACCCTTCATTACCCCATTTCCCACGGCTACACGGGAATGGGAAGAGAGTGGCCAAGTGCCAGAATAGGCGCATCTTACAGATGTGCCTTTTCTGGGGTGGGTGGGGGCAGATGTTTTTAGCCAGGGGGGGGCCAATAACCATGGACCCTCTCCAGGCTATTAATATCTGCCCTCAGTCACTGGCTTTACGACTCTGGCGGAGAAAATTGCGCGGGAGCCCACGCCAATTTTTTCCGCGATTTAACCCTTAAATTTAATAGCTACAGCACCCAAATTTTGCACATACACAAAACTAACAGTAGTGTGGAATATGCAAAAAAAATGGGGATATGACATGGTTTACTGTATGTAAACCACGTTTCATATCATGCCGGGTTTAGGAAGGAGAAATGAAAAGCCGGCAATTGAATTACCGGCTTTTCTGCATCATCGCGCTGAAGTAAATATATATATATATATATACATATATATACAGTGGGGCAAAAAAGTATTTAGTCAGTCAGCAATAGTGCAAGTTCCACCACTTAAAAAGATGAGAGGCGTCTGTAATTTACATCATAGGTAGACCTCAACTATGGGAGACAAACTGAGAAAAAAAAATCCAGAAAATCACATTGTCTATTTTTTTAACATTTTATTTGCATATTATGGTGGAAAATAAGTATTTGGTCAGAAACAAAATTTCATCTCAATACTTTGTAATATATCCTTTGTTGGCAATGACAGAGGTCAAATGTTTTCTGTAAGTCTTCACAAGGTTGCCACACACTGTTGTTGGTATGTTGGCCCATTCCTCCATGCAGATCTCCTCTAGAGCAGTGATGTTTTTGGCTTTTCGCTTGGCAACACGGACTTTCAACTCCCTCCAAAGGTTTTCTATAGGGTTGAGATCTGGAGACTGGCTAGGCCACTCCAGGACCTTGAAATGCTTCTTACGAAGCCACTCCTTCATTGCCCTGGCGGTGTGCTTTGGATCATTGTCATGTTGAAAGACCCAGCCACGTTTCATCTTCAATGCCCTTGCTGATGGAAGGAGGTTTGCACTCAAAATCTCACGATACATGGCCCCATTCATTCTTTCATGCACCCGGATCAGTCATCCTGGCCCCTTTGCAGAGAAACAGCCCCAAAGCATGATGTTTCCACCACCATGCTTTACAGTAGGTATGGTGTTTGATGGATGCAACTCAGTATTCTTTTTCATCCAAACACAACAAGTTGTGTTTCTACCAAACAGTTCCAGTTTGGTTTCATCAGACCATAGGACATTCTCCCAAAACTCCTCTGGATCATCCAAATGCTCTCTAGCAAACTTCAGACGGGTCCGGACATGTACTGGCTTAAGCAGTGGGACACGTCTGGCACTGCAGGATCTGAGTCCATGGTGGCGTAGTGTGTTACTTATGGTACGCCTTGTTACATTGGTCCCAGCTCTCTGCAGTTCATTCACTAGGTCCCCCCGCGTGGTTCTGGGATTTTTGCTCACCGTTCTTGTGATCATTCTGACCCCACGGGGTGGGATTTTGCGTGGAGCCCCAGATCGAGGGAGATTATCAGTGGTCTTGTACGTCTTCCATTTTCTAATTATTGCTCCCACTGTTGATTTTTTCACTCCAAGCTGGTTGGCTATTGCAGATTCAGTCTTCCCAGCCTGGTGCAGGGCTACAATTTTGTTTCTGGTGTCCTTTGACAGCTCTTTGGTCTTCACCATAGTGGAGTTTGGAGTCAGACTGTTTGAGGGTGTGCACAGGTGTCTTTTTATACTGATAACAAGTTTAAACAGGTGCCATTACTACAGGTAATGAGTGGAGGAAAGAGGAGACTCTTAAAGAAGAAGTTACAGGTCTGTGAGAGCCTGAAATCTTGATTGTTTGTTTCTGACCAAATACTTATTTTCCACCATAATATGCAAATAAAATGTTAAAAAAAACAGACAATGTAACATAGTAACATAGTAACATAGTTAGTAAGGCCGAAAAAAGACATTTGTCCATCCAGTTCAGCCTATATTCCATCATAATAAATACCCAGATCTACATCCTTCTACAGAACCTAATAATTGTATGATACAATATTGTTCTGCTCCAGGAAGACATCCAGGCCTCTCTTGAACCCCTCGACTGAGTTCGCCATCACCACCTCCTCAGGCAAGCAATTCCAGATTCTCACTGCCCTAACAGTAAAGAATCCTCTTCTATGTTGGTGGAAAAACCTTCTCTCCTCCAGACGCAAAGAATGCCCCCTTGTGCCCGTCACCTTCCTTGGTATAAACAGATCCTCAGCGAGATATTTGTATTGTCCCCTTATATACTTATACATGGTTATTAGATCGCCCCTCAGTCGTCTTTTTTCTAGACTAAATAATCCTAATTTCGCTAATCTATCTGGGTATTGTAGTTCTCCCATCCCCTTTATTAATTTTGTTGCCCTCCTTTGTACTCTCTCTAGTTCCATTATATCCTTCCTGAGCACCGGTGCCCAAAACTGGACACAGTACTCCATGTGCGGTCTAACTAGGGATTTGTACAGAGGCAGTATAATGCTCTCATCATGTGTATCCAGACCTCTTTTAATGCACCCCATGATCCTGTTTGCCTTGGCAGCTGCTGCCTGGCACTGGCTGCTCCAGGTAAGTTTATCATTAACTAGGATCCCCAAGTCCTTCTCCCTGTCAGATTTACCCAGTGGTTTCCCGTTCAGTGTGTAATGGTGATATTGATTCCCTCTTCCCATGTGTATAACCTTACATTTATCATTGTTAAACCTCATCTGCCACCTTTCAGCCCAAGTTTCCAACTTATCCAGATCCATCTGTAGCAGAATACTATCTTCTCTTGTATTAACTGCTTTACATAGTTTTGTATCATCTGCAAATATCGATATTTTACTGTGTAAACCTTCTACCAGATCATTAATGAATATGTTGAAGAGAACAGGTCCCAATACTGACCCCTGCGGTACCCCACTGGTCACAGCGACCCAGTTAGAGACTATACCATTTATAACCACCCTCTGCTTTCTATCACTAAGCCAGTTACTAACCCATTTACACACATTTTCCCCCAGACCAAGCATTCTCATTTTGTGTACCAACCTCTTGTGTGGCACGGTATCAAACGCTTTGGAAAAATCGAGATATACCACGTCCAATGACTCACCGTGGTCCAGCCTATAGCTTACCTCTTCATAAAAACTGATTAGATTGGTTTGACAGGAGCGATTTCTCATAAACCCATGCTGATATGGAGTTAAACAGTTATTCTCATTGAGATAATCCAGAATAACATCCCTCAGAAACCCTTCAAATATTTTACCAACAATAGAGGTTAGACTTACTGGCCTATAATTTCCAGGTTCACTTTTAGAGCCCTTTTTGAATATTGGCACCACATTTGCTATGCGCCAGTCCTGCGGAACAGACCCTGTCGCTATAGAGTCACTAAAAATAAGAAATAATGGTTTATCTATTACATTACTTAGTTCTCTTAGTACTCGTGGGTGTATGCCATCCGGACCCGGAGATTTATCTATTTTAATCTTATTTAGCCGGTTTCGCACCTCTTCTTGGGTTAGATTGGTGACCCTTAATATAGGGTTTTCATTGTTTCTTGGGATTTCACCTAGCATTTCATTTTCCACCGTGAATACCGTGGAGAAGAAGGTGTTTAATATGTTAGCTTTTTCCTCGTCATCTACAACCATTCTTTCCTCACTATTTTTTAAGGGGCCTACATTTTCAGTTTTTATTCTTTTACTATTGATATAGTTGAAGAACAGTTTGGGATTAGTTTTACTCTCCTTAGCAATGTGCTTCTCTGTTTCCTTTTTGGCAGCTTTAATTAGTTTTTTAGATAAAGTATTTTTCTCCCTATAGTTTTTTAGAGCTTCAATGGTGCCATCCTGCTTTAGTAGTGCAAATGCTTTCTTTTTACTGTTAATTGCCTGTCTTACTTCTTTGTTTAGCCATATTGGGTTTTTCCTATTTCTAGTCCTTTTATTCCCACAAGGTATAAACCGCTTGCACTGCCTATTTAGGATGTTCTTAAACATTTCCCATTTATTATCTGTATTCTCATTTCTGAGGATATTGTCCCAGTCTACCAGATTAAGGGCATCTCTAAGCTGTTGTGTGATTTTCTGGATTTTTTTTTCTCAGTTTGTCTCCCATAGTTGAGGTCTACCTATGATGTAAATTACAGACGCCTCTCATCTTTTTAAGTGGTGGAACTTGCACTATTGCTGACTGACTAAATACTTTTTTGCCCCACTGTATATGTGTGTCTGTGACATATATATATATATATATATATATATATATATATATATATATATACAGTACTGACCAAAAGTTTGGACACACCTTCTCATTTAAAGATTTTTCCGTATTTTCATGACTATGAAAATTGTAAATTCACACTGAAGGCATCAAAACTATGAATTAACACACGTGGAATTATATACTTAACAAAAGGAAACACCTCTGGCTTACGGAGTCTAAGAGAAGACCTAAGAATGTTTGGCGGTTTGTTGGAGACAATCTGGAATTTTCCCAGTTAATTAACCATCTCAAATCCTGCAGGGATGAAACTGTATCAAACAGGCATTGCTGACACTGTGAAGGGGAATTTCCCACCACTAAAAGGTCATCTAAGTATGGGACTATTAGGGTATCTTTTAACCTTAAGTATGACATCACTTCTGACATTAATTTGGTAAAGACCCTAGGAGCTATTGACAGTCCGAAGGGCATTGCTGTATATTGAAAATGACATACTTGTCCTTTCATCATGACCGCCACAAGAAGATACTGTTGATGTTCGATATAAATTGGTAGATGGTAATACACATCTTTTAGGTCGAGGACTGCCATAAAGTACCTGGGAAACAGAAATTTTACAGTAAATCAAACAGACTCCATCTTGAAGGTTTGGTTTCTAAGAAGATATTCAATTTCTTAAGATTTATTATAGTTCTATATGACCCATCTGGTTTTGGAAACAAAAATAAAGAGGAGTAAAATCCTTTTCCCCTCTGATGAAATGGGACTTCTACTAATACCCTTTTGGATAGGACATTTATTATTTCCTGCTCCAAAAACTCCTGTTGAGATTGAGATTTTAGAGAAGTCATGAGGAAGGAGTCCGGAGGGACTCTGGCAAATTTTAATCTTAGGCCTGAAGTTACGAAGCTAGTTGCCCATGAGTTGGATGTTACTATTCCCCATTGTTGGGAGAAAAAAGACAATCTACCACCCACTGGTAAATCTGTCATAACGTGGTTTGTTATCCATTTTAAATGGACGTTTTCTGAAAAATGCACCTTTTTTGTTTGGTATCTTTATTGGCCAGCGGTCCTGATTTCTAAAATCCTTTCTCTTATTAAATACGGGTTTCCGGAATGCTCTCCCTGGCATGGTAGGCCACAGAGTTTAGATTTCGTCTGAGCATCTCCTTTCCAACCCTTTAGCCAAAGTGCTCAGCATGCTGCGTTGGTTAGGCCTGCTGATTTAGCTGCTAACCGAATAGAGTCAGCAGAGGAATCCGCCAGGAAGGCTGTAGCACCTCTAATCAAAGATATGGAAGATATTAGTTTATCTCTGGAGAGACCACCTTTTAAACCTTCCTCTAGATCGTTTAACCAGACTAACATGGACCTTGCCGTACATGTAGCTGATATTGCTGGTTTAAATGCACCTGTACATGATTCCCATTACCTCTTTAGAAGGGAGTCAGCTTTACGATCCAGCGGGTCCGGTAAGGAACCCGAATCCTCTACTGGTAGTAAAGATTTTCTGGACGTGGATGCTACGTTTGAGTCTTTTGTCCATGTAGACAAATCCTCATCATTAAAGGGATAACGCCTTTTGGATGATGAAGGCAACCATTTTTGCCCCTGGCTTTCCCATTCCTTTTTGACCAAATTTTTGATTGTTGCAATTACTGGAAAGGTTGGTCTTTTTTTCTCTGATAAGCCTGCAAACATGATGCCCTGTGGCATTTTGGAGTCTTTGGTATCTTTAATATCCATGGTGTCTCGGACATATTTAACGAGATTATCAATGCTTTCTGTTGGAAAGCATGTGTCTTGTTGACATTCTGAGGAAAGGTATTCCTGGGAAATATCTATATCCCTATCCTCATTATCAGTAGACTGGTCGGATTTTGGTGAATCATATTTTTTCTTGGTTTTAATTTCTGGAATACTATCCGAACCCCTTAAGGCTCATAATTCCTCTATGATCATTTGTCTAATATCTTCTGAGGATTCTTCAAATAAGGTGGACTTAATACATGTGTGACACATCCTTTTTGCATGACTATCCGGGAGGGGCAGGGAGCATAAAGCACATTGTTTGTGCTTAGATTTTTCAGTTCTTTTTGCCTAAGGTGCATAGAAGAAAGAGGGAACAACAATCAGCTTAATAGGGTGGGAAATACACTCACCCCAGTGAAGCTTTCGGTCAAAGTACCGGCTGAAGAGGAGACGGAGGCACAGGCTGAGAAGTAGATCGATCGGATCTCTTTCTTTAGTGCTCTTCGTGGAGGATCTGCTCTGCTTGGAGCATCCACTGCTGCTTGTACGGCTGCGAGCTGCAACTGCTGTGTCTTCTAAAGAAGGCACCGCTGAGTCCTTAGGAGAAGCCATGCTGGACACCAGAGTATCACCGCCGGTGTCTTTTTATAATGGAAGCCGCCATCTTCTTCCTGTTGCACCCGGAAGTACTTGTCACTTCTGGGTCGCGGTCATGTTGTATATGCCTGTGCATTTCCGCTGTCCCCAGCGCAAGCGCCGTCTCTCCTCCTCATTCACCCTGGAAGCTTTCGCATCACTTCCGGGGGATGACACACTGGGCCACACGACCACGCGTGTGCCCGCCGAGCACGGCATGGCGACGTGTTTACCTGCGTGATTTTTGCCCTCCGCAGGCCACGAGAAGACGCTCATCCTCTGTGAGCCAGGAGACTCCCTGAACCTGGCTTCACGGTGCCTGCCAGCAGAGGGGGGAGCTGAAGACAGGACCCCCGATGCTGCTTCCAACTCTGGAGCCCTTGCCGTCCTCAAGGTAACCGCACAAGCGGCATCCAGGCTAGGCATCCTCTTCTCTCCATGAGTTTCCTTAGGAACAGGAAGCCAATTGTGGGAGCGAGGGGGACCACCCCTTTTATCTCTCCATAGGGTTTCCTGTTCCTAGGGGAGGATCCCCTCTCTCAAGTGGGTGCTGTCGTGGCGAAGAGAAAATATTTGTAATGAACTACTGAGCCAAACTAACAGCATTGCTTTATAAAATTTGTATGAAGTGTATTGTGTCCAATGTGAGCAACCAGGCAACACAAAAAGGAACTTTTCAAGTGAGCTCTTTAAGGTACAAAAATGTTATGAAGTCTGTGCCATCAAGGATGTGGTTTCCCCAATGGGAGTACCTTTTTTAAAAATATACTATTGCCATCACAGCCTTTCTTGCCCAACATTCACCGGCCTATATCAGAACAGAACATGTTCACCCAGGTTATATAGTTGGAGATAAGGAAGAGACATTGCAGGAAACCGAGTTAAGAAGTAGGCCCAATGTAGGGGTGTGGGTCTCTGAGACTTGTAATAGAGTGAATGAGCTGACAAACAATTCCCCCATAGGGGGTATCTTTTTTAATAACTAAACTAGTGCCATCACAACCCCTTGCCCAAAATTCAGTGGCTTATAACAGTACAGATCACATTACTCTGGTGATCTAGTGGCAGGTAAGGAAGGGACATTGCAGGAGACAGAGTTTAGAAGTAGGCCCAGTGTAAGGGTGTGGATCTCTGAGACACGTAATGGAGGGAATGAGCTGGTAAAAAATTCCCCAATGGGGGTACCTTTATTAGAAATATACTATTTCCATCACAGCTCCTCTTGCCCAACATTCACTGGCCTATATCAGTACAGAACACATTCACCCAGGTCATGTAGTCGGAGATAAGGAAGGAACATTGCAGGAAAACGAGTTAAGAAGTAGGCCCAATGTAGGGGTGTTGGTCTCTGAGACTTGTAATGGAGTGCATGGCCTGACAAGTATTTGCTCATGTAGGGTTAATTTAAAAAAAATATTTCATGGGGATCATAGACACCCTTGCCCAAAAATTGACTGTCTGTAGCAGCACGGAACACATGAACCCTGTTGATCTATTGGTGGAGAATTATGAGAGGTGGAGGAAGGCCTCATTATTCCCAATTTAAAGGAGCGGGTGTCCTACACTTGTAATGTCCATACACTAAGTGCATGGGCTGGCAAATATTTCCCCATGGGGGGTTAATTTTTTTAAAAAAAAATTGTTATCTGGCATCAAAAACACCTTGCAAAACTGTAAAGTGGTTTCCTACACAGTTGCTGCTGGGAAGGTGCAGGTTTTTACTAAAAATATGGCGGACGAATCATTGGAAAAGGGGCATGGTGATGACAGGAATGGGAACGTACAACGTTAATAACAGTGGTGGCTATGGGAGGTGTGAGATCCAAGATACAGCCTACAATGATTACTCGTTTAGCCACACCAATTACCAGAATGTGTTTCATGCCCGTCAGAAGATCTGTGTAACAGATGCGCGCGTTGGACTCAACCTAAAAAATGCCTGTCAAAAATATGTTGCCAAAGACGCACGTGTCTGTCTAAAGGGCAAAGTGCAACATGTTTGAGAGCTGCTGAATTAGAGAAAGCAGATCAGTGTTGTAGGAACACCAAGCAAAATGATGGATGCTTGTGAAAAACAAAGTTTAAAGAGCAGTGCACCGTCTGTAACTGTAAACACACCCGTGGCACAAGCTTTTTTATCACCCATAAATATAACCAATAATATCCAAATAACCCAGTCAACAATTTTTTCTTCTAGTGTAACGAACACTCTTAAAGGAATGCCACAAAATGTAGATAACCACGACCCTGGGAAACACCAGATTTCCTCTTTTCGAGATATGGACGATGATGGTATTGATGACCGCTTTGAAATTTTCTGACATCCACACCAAGAAGATGAAGATCACAGCTGCAAAAAATGTGCAAAAAAGGTCGTGAATGTCTGGAAAATCATTTTCTCTTGGGCAAACTTTCCCTCTTACTTAAAGTGGTACCGAATGATGCATATACAGCTCTCATGTCTATTTAGCCTGAGATGAGATGAGATAATTTTGTAAGGTGGTATGATCCCACCAAATACGTGTCTCATTTAGAGACAGTTTCTCAATGTTATACATGAGATTCAATGTGTCAGGAGACGTATCAGCATTTTGCTTGCTGCTTTAAACACCTGCGCAGCACGTTCCTTCCTCGAGGGGTCAATCAAAGACTCCATGAGTGTCAGATGTCAGATACTAAGAGTAAATGAACTTGAGAAAAAATGAACTAAAAATAAAAACACAAAATAAGATAGTCCATTCAAAAAAAAAATACATAAATAATCAAAAAATCAACTAATAAAAAAAAAAAAAAATTGGAATAGTCTTAGATCATCATGATGAAAAGCAGTTGCAATCCATGAAATGCTGTGGACATGAATCAATATTCAGGGAGCACGAAAAAACAGAAGCATAGTAGAAAAACAGAAAAACTTTTCAGCTCACCCAGTAGAGACATTCGTCTGTAGTCCACATAGTGTCCAAGCAAGGAAAAACATCTGTGTCTGACGTTGAAACTTGTGCACATGGAAAGAAAAATCCTGCTCCAGGAATAAAAAGTATCAAAAATTTATTTAAACATATTAAAATATGGAAAACTGCTGACAAGCAGTTCCATCATTTGGATGGAAGCTACCATGTAGTCGCTGGACGCATTTCGAGCACAAACGGTGCTCTTAGACTTCAGCATAGGACTAAACAGACGAACCCAATATATAACCAGTAAAAACACGTGAAAATAATTCAGCCAACTAATTTGGGTCACTTCCATGCCGACTTTGCGAGAGGGAGAGAACCAAAGCAAAAACTGCAATAACAATAAGACATGTAAAATATTCATGAAAGAAAAAACACATAACAGGCAAAATGGAAAAAATAAATAAATAAATCTACTATATAAAGCTGAATGTGTGTGTGTGTGTGTGTGTGTCTGTCCGGAATTGGCATCTGCACCGTCGCAGCTACAGCCACAAAATTTTGCACAGTCACACGTCTGGACCCCGAGAGCGTCATAGGCTATATTGTGAGGCGAAATTTTAACCCCGCGCTTTCCAATTCACCAAACAATTTTGCCCCTATCTACATAATGGGGAAAAAGTGAAAGGAAAAGTGTTGGAGGCGTCGCAGCTACAGAAACAAAATTTTGCACAGTCACACGTCTGGACCCTGAGAGCGTCATAGGCTACGTTGTGAGGTGAAATTTTAACCCCGCGCTTTCCAATTCACCAAACAATTTTGCCCCTATCTACATAATGGGGAAAAAGTGAAATGAAAAGTGTTGGAGGCGTCGCAGCTACAGCCACAAAATTTTGCACAGTCACACGTCTGGACCCTGAGAGCGTCATAGGCTATATTGTGAGGCGAAATTTTAACCCCGCGCGTTCCAATTCACCAAACAATTTTGCCCCTATCTACATAATGGGGAAAAAAGTGAAAGGAAAAGTGTTGGAAGCGTCGCAGCTACAGCAACAAAATTTTGCACAGTCACACGTCTGGACCCTGAGAGCGTCATAGGCTACGTTGTGAGGTGAAATTTTAACCCCGCGCTTTCCAATTCACCAAACAATTTTGCCCCTATCTACATAATGGGGAAAAAGTGAAAGAAAAAGTGTTGGAGGCAAATTGACAGCTGCCAGATGTGAACAAGAGGGACTTAAAGAATGAGAGCGATGGCGCCAAAGAGTATATACCGATCAGTTGCTAAGGTGGGGCCCCGACATGAGATACTCACCACACACGGGGATATGAACACACACACAAAATGTGCCACACACTACCACGTGCTTGAACACATATACCACCCTCAGCACACATTTCACCACACATACACCAATCTCGCCATATAAAAGTCGAAACACAAAAGTCGCCGCCCAAAACTCACCACGCGCAAAACTCGCCACATGCAAAAACTAGGCTCACGCAAAACTCGCCACAAGTGCAAAACTCACCTCATGGAAAACTCGCCACACGCAAAACTTGCACACGCGGAAAAATTGCCACATGCACAAAATTTGCAACACATGCAAAAGTTGCCTCACACAAAACTTGCACATACACAAAAGGCACCAGACATAAAACTCACCATGCGCAAAACTCGCCATGCGCAACACTTGCTGCACACAACTTGCTACACTAACCTGTCACATGCAACTCGACACACAAAAAGTTGCTACACGCATGTTGCCACACAAAACTCATCTCACAAAAGTCGCTACATGCATGTCGTCACACACAACTCAACACACACAACTTGACAAACGAAACTCGCCCTAAAACACACACAAGTCTGGTATTAGCCTTCAAAAATAAAAATCTGATTAATAAGCAGACAAACTACAAGAGCAACAAATGTACCATATAGGAAATACAGCAGCTGTCAGTCACATGACCTGTCTATTATGTGTATGTGGGAGCTAATATATACTGCCAGGGGGAGGGCTTCCTGTTGGCTGGGGATTTATCAGGCTGCTAATTTATCTTACAAATACTGAGGTAAAAATACTGAGCAAATAACGTGTTAACGAGGTCTAATACAGGAGATCACACAGGTATATACTATATACAGGGGAGATGACACACAGATATATACTATATACAGGAGAGATGACACACAGGTATATACTATATAGAGGAGGAGATGACATACAGGTACATACTATATACAGGAGGAGATGACATACAGGTATATACTATATACAGGAGGAGATGACACACAGGTATATACTATATACAGGAGCAGATTACCTACAGGTATATACTATATACAGGAGGAGATGACATACAGGTATATGCTATATATAGAAGATGACATACAGGTATATACTATATACAGGAGGAGATGACACACAGATATATACTATATACAGGGGAGATGACACACAGGTATATACTATATACAGGAGGAGATGACATACAGGTATATACTATATATAGAAGGAGATGGCATACAGGTATATACTATATATAGGAGGAGATGACATACAGGTATATACTATATATAGGAGGAGATGACATACAGGTATATACTATATATAGGAGGAGACGACATACAGGTATATATATTATATACAGGGGAGATGACACACAGCAGGTATATACCATATACAGGGGAGATGACATATAGGTATATAATATATACAGGAGATGACATACAGGTGTATACTATATATAAGGGAGATGACAAACATGTATATACTGAGGTGAAAATGAGAGGTGTGAGGTGAAAATGAAAAGGTGTGAGTGCAAAATGAGAGGAGTGAGGGAAAATAGTGTAGTGATCGGAAAATGACAGATGTGAGGTCGAAATGACAAGTGTTAGGCGGGAATGAGAGGAGTGAGGGAGAAAATGAGAGGTGTGAGGGAGAAAATGAGAGATGTGAGGGGGAAAATGAAAGATGTGATTGGGAAAATGAGAGGCGTGATGGGAAAATAAGAGAATTGAGGTGCTCTAACTAACCACAGATATTTACTATGCCCAGGCAACGCCGGGCTCTTCAGCTAGTAACTAAATATGAAGTGTGGAATAAACACAAAAACACAAGTGTGAATTAATAATGCAACATAGCTTCTTTTCTGAGATTTAACCCTGATGGAACATGAGTATTTAGCAAATAGATCCAGAATGCTTCTCTGTCACGTAGTTTTTCTCTCTATCTCCCCCCCTGATATCTCGGTATATTTGTTCAATTGCAAAAACTCTTAAAAAAGTTGTTTGTCTGTTATGTATTCTGATAAAGTGATTGGAAATGTTGGAAACGTGTCTAACTGTTGGTTGCAATACGTCATGAAGATGTTCACGGAAACGATCTTTTAATCTTCTTATAGTAGATCCGACATAAAAAAGTTTGCATATATATCTATAATATAGCGCTGGGAGCGTCACTCTGTCCGAAGCCTTAATAGACTGCGCAGGCGCGACGCTCCTAGCGTTACATTATAGAAAATGCCGCCGAGAGCAGGGGGTCGGGAGCACGGGGGCGCTGTCTATTATAGATGCCGCCGAGAGCAGGGGGTCGGGAGCACGGGGGCGCCGTATGTCTGTCGGCACAGTAAGTTTTTACTTACGGCATTTCCGGCGCCATTGTCTTGCTCCTCCTGGTGCCGGAATGGGCGCCTGCGCAGTCCGCGCTTTCTGGCGCCATTTTCTTGAAGACACACTCCGGCTCCACTGCAGGTGTGTCTTCAAGAAAATGGCGGCGGAAATCGCGGACTGCGCAGGCGCCGATTCCTGCTGCCGGAATCGGCGCCTGCGCAGTCCGCGCTTTCCGGCGCCATTGTTTTGAAGACACACCTGCAGTGGAGCCGGACGATAGGTGAGTATGGTATTTTTTTTTTTTTATATGGCAGCAGCATACGGAGGCATACACACTGGAGCGTCATAATACAATGGTGGCGCAGGATGGGAGCAGCACATGGCAGAACGGGGGCAGGATGGCAGCAGCACATGACAGAATGGGCGCAGGATGGCAGCAGCACATGACAGAACGGGCGCAGGATGGCAGCAGCACATGACAGAACGGGCGCAGGATGGCAGCAGCACATGACAGAATGGGCGCAGGATGGGAGCAGCACATGACAGAACGGGCGCAGGATGTCAGCAGCACATGACAGGACGGGCGCAGGATGTCAGCAGCACATGACAGAACGGTCGCAGGATGTCAGCAGCACATGACAGAATGGGCGCAGGATGGGAGCAGCACATGACAGAACGGGGGAGGAGGATGGCAGCAGCACATGTCAGAACGGGCGCAGGATGAGAGCAGCACATGACAGAACGGGCGCAGGATGGGAGCAGCACATGACAGAACGGGCGCAGGATGGGAGCAGCACATGACAGAACGGGGAGCAGGATGTCAGCAGCACATGACAGAATGGGCGCAGGATGTCAGCAGCACATGACAGAACGGGCGCAGGATGGGAGCAGCACATGACAGAACGGGGAGCAGGATGGCAGCAGCACATGTCAGAACAGGGGAGCAGGATGGCAGCAGCACATGTCAGAACGGGCGCAGGATGGCAGCAGCACATGACAGAACGGGCGCTGTTGTGAATTCTGTTGTCGGGCTCCCTCCTGTGGTCATGAATGGTACTTCGGCTGGTTCTGTCCATGGACTTCCTCGGGTGGCTGTGGGTGTTTCTGAGTTTCCTTCCACAGGTGACGAGGTTAATTCGTTAGCTGGCTGCTCTATTTAACTTCCTTAGATCTTTGCTCCATGCAACCTGTCAATGTTCCAGTATTGGTCTAGTTCACTCCTGGATCGTTCTTGTGACCTGTCTTCCCAGCAGAAGCTAAGTGCCTGCTTGTATTTCTCTGGTTTGCTATTTTTCTGTCCAGCTTGCTATTTTGATTGTTGTCTTGCTTGCTGGAAGTTCTGGGATGCAGAGGGAGCGCCTCCGCACCGTGAGTCGGTGCGGAGGGTCTTTTTGCGCCCTCTGCGTGGTCTTTTTGTAGGTTTTTGTGCTGACCGCAAAGCTACCTTTCCTATCCTCAGTCTGTTCAGTAAGTCGGGCCTCACTTTGCTAAATCTATTTCATCTATGTGTTTGTATTTTCATCTTTACTCACAGTCATTATATGTGGGGGGCTGCCTTTTCCTTTGGGGAATTTCTCTGAGGCAAGGTAGGCTTTATTTTTCTATCTTCAGGGCTAGCTAGTTCCTTAGGCCAGTGATTTTCAACCATTTTTGAGCCGCGGCACACTTTTTATACTTAAAAAATCCCGAGGCACACCACCAACCAAAATGGCACAAAATGGTGCGTCCAGGTTTGAGATGAAAGTCTGCAGTCATTCTATGTGACTGCAGGCTTCTGAATTCTCACAGCGCAAGCACTGCACACTTTCAGGATTCTCCCTTGCCGGTGGCCAGAGTGGACGGTCATGACAGCACAAGTATGTGATTTGGATACTTCTGGCCACATTCTAACTAGACGTGTCCGGCCTCAGTCAATTCATTTTCATTGAATGAGGCCACACATGTCTAGTCAGTACATGACCGCATGTATGTAAATCACCAACATCAGAGAATTATGATAGCAGTGTGCACTGTGAGAATTCAGAAGTCTGCAGTCATATAGTATGACTGCGGACTCATCACAACCTTGGACATCCCCTTTAATGTTCCTAACAAATAAAAATGAGAATTAGTATCACAAAAAAAACACATTTACATCCAGGTACCTGATAGATGACGTTGTTTGTGGAGTCGCCTCTTTCTTTTCATCTTCACCTTGTCCAGATGCCATGATGACTCTTCTCATCCACCGGCAGAGCTCGTTTCTGCAGACTTCCATCTTCTCCTGTCTTCTGCAGCACATCCCGACACAACACCCTTAAAGATAGCAGTGTTATTATAATGCTCCAGAATAACAATATCTGCCCTAGTCTGAGCCCCTGAGTAAATAATTGCCCCTCACTTTATTCCCAGCACATAATATGACCCTCACTGTCCCTCTTATGGTACATGCCATCCACACTACCCTCTCTCTCTTGTCCATACTTCACACTGCCTTCTCATACGGTGTCCCTCATAGAGAGCCCAGTCTCTCTACTGTGCCCCTTCATTACACTCCTCCTACTTGGCATACTGTCTCCTCCTGGCTGTTACCCTCACACTACTCAGTATCTATTCTGTGCCCACTCACACTTTCATCCCCCCATACTGTCTGCACACATTTCTAATAGCCTCCTCCTGTACATCCCCCCCTGCTAACATACCCCTTTGCTCTCTCCATATTTCCTCCTCACACATTCCCCCCTCACACATTCCCCCGACTCCCCATACTGTCCTCACACATCCCATCACCGTTGCTCCCAGTACTGTCAGCACACATTTTTCCCCTCGCTACTGTGTCCACCCCCATCTCCCCACTCACCCCCACAGAATATACTGTATCCACTCCCCTTCCGATAGAATAAATCCATCCCCTTCCACAGAATAAATGCACCCTGCCCCACACATGCTAAATAAATTCCAGCCCCCCCCACGTACACACTGAATAAATCCCCCCCACACACTGAATAAATCCCCCACACACACTGAATAAATCCCCCCACACACTGAATAAATCCCCCACACACACACTGAATAAATCCCCCCCACACACTGAATAAATCCCCCCACTCACTGAATAAATCCCCCCCACACACTGAATAAATCCCCCCCCCACAGAATAAATCCCCCCCACACACTGAATAAATGCCCCCCACACACTGAATAAATCCCCCCACACACTGAATAAATCCCCCCACACACTGAATAAATCCCCCCCACACACTGAATAAATCCCCCCACACACTGAATAAATCCCCCCCACACACTGAATAAATCCCCCCACACACTGAATAAATCCCCCCCACACACTGAATAAATCCCCCCACACACTGAATAAATCCCCCCCACACTGAATAAATCCCCCCCCACACTGAATAAATCCCCCCCACACACTGAATAAATCCCCCCACACACTGAATAAATCCCCCCACACACTTAATAAATCCCCCCACACTTAATAAATCCCCCCACACACTTAATAAATCCCCACACACTTAATAAATCCCCCCACACACTTAATAAATCCCCCCACACACTTAATAAATCCCCCCACATACTCCCCATAAACCCACCCCACGCTGAATCTTCGGTGTCTTCAGCTCCACAGCACAGGAGCACTTACCACCAAGTGTCTTCTGTCTCCTGCGTGCCGGATAGTGACGTCAGCAGCGTGATCACATGACTTGATCACGCTGCTGGCGTCGCTCTGACCCAGCGGTCAGAGCCTCAATTGTACTCGCAGCTGGTAGATGTCTGCGAGTACAATTGATCTCCGGGAGCCGGCGCGCTGCAGCTTCTCTGTGCCGGCTGTCAGCTTGACAGTCGGCACAGAGAACAGCTGACTCCCGTTCCCCGCGGCACACCCGACCATGTGTCGCGGCACACTAGTGTGCCGCGGCACACTGGTTGAAAAACACTGCCTTAGGCTGTGCCGAGTTGCATAGGGAGCGTTAGGAGCAATCCACGGCTATTTCTAGTGTTTGATAGGATTAGGGATTGCGGTCAGCAGAGTTCCCACGTCCCAGAGCTCGTCCTATATTATCAGTAACTATCAGGTCTTTCCGTGTGCTCTTAACCACCAGGTCCATTATTGTCCTGACCACCAGGTTATAACAGTACAGGTGGCCCAAAGTACTAATGCATCTCAATAGAGGGATAAGAGAAGTTTTGAGACCATTTTTTTTCTTTGCAGTGTGTTTTGTCTCTCTTTTCCCCTTTACCTCTGGGTGGTTCAGAACACAGGTGTAGACATGGACATTCAAGGTCTGTCCTCTTTGATGGATAATCTCACTATAAGTGTACAAAACATTCAAGATTTTGTGGTTCAGAATCCGATTTCAGAGCCTAGGATTCCAATTCCTGATTTGTTTTTTGGTGATAGATCTAAGTTCTTGAATTTCAAAAATAATTGTAAATTGTTTCTTGCCTTGAAACCTCGCTCCTCAGGTGACCCTGTTCAACAAGTAAAGATCATTATTTCTTTGTTACGTGGTGACCCTCAAGACTGGGCATTTTCCCTTGCGCCAGGAGATCCGGCATTGCGTGATGTTGATGCGTTTTTTCTGGCGCTTGGATTGCTTTATGACGAACCTAATTCAGTGGATCAGGCAGAGAAAATCTTGCTGGCTCTGTGTCAGGGTCAGGATGAAGCGGAGATATATTGTCAGAAGTTTAGAAAGTGGTCTGTGCTCACTCAGTGGAATGAATGTGCCCTGGCAGCAATCTTCAGAAAGGGTCTCCCTGAAGCCCTTAAGGATGTCATGGTGGGATTTCCCATGCCTGCTGGTCTGAATGAGTCTATGTCTTTGGCCATTCAGACCGATCGACGCTTGCGTGAGCGTAAAGCTGTGCACCATTTGGCGGTACTATCTGAGCATGGGCCTGAGCTTATGCAATGTGATAGGACTTTGACCAGAGCTGAATGGCAAGAGCACAGACGTCGGAATGGGCTATGTTTTTACTGTGGTGATTCCACTCATGCTATCTCCGATTGTTCTAAGCGCACTAAGCGGTTCGCTAGGTCTGCCACCATTGGTACGGTACAGTCTAAATTTCTATTGTCCGTTACTCTGATTTGCTCTTTCTCATCCTATTCTGTTATGGCATTTGTGGATTCAGGCGCTGCCCTGAATTTGATGGACTTGGAGTATGCTAGGCGCTGTGGTTTTTTCTTGGAGCCCTTGCAGTATCCTATTCCATTGAGAGGAATTGATGCTACGCCTTTGGCCAAGAATAAGCCTCAGTACTGGACCCAATTGACCATGTGCATGGCTCCTGCACATCAGGAGGATATCCGCTTTCTGGTGTTGCATAATCTGCATGATGTGGTCGTTTTGGGGTTGCCATGGCTACAGGTTCATAATCCAGTATTGGACTGGAAATCTATGTCTGTGTCCAGCTGGGGTTGCCAGAGGGTACATGGTGATGTTCCATTTTTGTCTATTTCGTCTTCCACTCCTTCTGAAGTTCCAGAGTTTTTGTCGGATTATCGGGATGTATTTGATGAGCCCAAAGCCAGTGCCCTACCTCCTCATAGGGATTGCGATTGTGCAATTAATTTGATTCCTGGTAGTAGGTTTCCTAAGGGCCGATTGTTCAATTTATCTGTGCCAGAACACGCCGCTATGCGGAATTATATAAAGGAATCCTTGGAGAAAGGCCATATTCGCCCGTCGTCATCACCGTTAGGAGCAGGGTTCTTTTTTGTGGCCAAGAAGGATGGTTCTTTGAGACCTTGTATTGATTACCGCCTTCTCAATAAAATTACAGTCAGATTTCAGTATCCTTTGCCGTTGCTGTCTGATTTGTTTGCTTGTATTAAAGGGGCTAGTTGGTTCACCAAGATAGATCTTCGAGGGGCGTATAATCTTGTGCGTATTAAACAAGGCGATGAATGGAAAACAGCATTTAATACGCCCGAGGGCCATTTTGAGTACCTAGTTATGCCATTCGGCTTTCCAATGCTCCATCAGTATTTCAGTCCTTTATGTATGACATCTTCCGAGAGTACCTGGATAAATTCCTGATTGTGTATTTGGATGATATTTTGGTCTTTTCGGATGATTGGGAGTCTCATGTGAAGCAGGTCAGAATGGTGTTCCAGGTCCTTCGTGCTAATTCCTTGTTTGTGAAGGGGTCAAAGTGTCTCTTTGGAGTTCAGAAGGTTTCATTTTTGGGGTTCAGTTTTTCCCCTTCTACTATCGAGATGGACCCTGTTAAGGTCCAGGCCATTTACGATTGGACTCAGCCGACATCTGTGATGAGCTTGCAAAAGTTCCTGGGCTTTGCTAATTTTTATCGGCGCTTCATCGCTAATTTTTCTAGTGTTGCTAAACCGTTGACTGATCTGACCAAGAAGGGTGCTGATGTGGTCAATTGGTCTTCTGCAGCTGTAGAGGCTTTTCAGGAGTTGAAGCGTCGTTTTTCTTCTGCCCCTGTGTTGTGCCAGCCAGATGTTTCGCTCCCGTTTCAGGTTGAGGTTGATGCTTCTGAAATTGGAGCAGGGGCTGTTTTGTCGCAAAGAAGTTCTGATGGCTCGGTGATGAAGCCATGTGCTTTCTTTTCTAGAAAGTTTTCGCCTGCTGAGCGCAATTATGATGTTGGTAATCGAGAGTTGTTGGCCATGAAGTGGGCATTCGAGGAGTGGCGTCATTGGCTTGAAGGAGCCAAGCATCGCGTGGTGGTCTTGACAGATCACAAGAATTTGACTTATCTTGAGTCTGCCAAACGGTTGAATCCGAGGCAGGCTCGATGGTCGTTATTTTTCTCCCGTTTTGATTTTGTGGTTTCGTACCTTCTGGGCTCTAAGAATGTGAAGGCTGATGCCCTGTCAAGGAGTTTTGTGCCTGACTCTCCGGGTGTTCCTGAGCCGGCGGGTATTCTCAAAGAGGGGGTAATTTTGTCTGCCATCTCCCCTGACTTGCAGCGGGTGCTGCAAAAATTTCAGGCTGATAGACCTGACCGTTGCCCAGCGGAGAAACTGTTTGTCCCTGATAGATGGACTAGTAGAGTTATCTCTGAGATTCATTGTTCAGTGTTGGCTGGGCATCCTGGAATCTTTGGTACCAGAGATTTGGTGGCTAGATCCTTTTGGTGGCCATCTTTGTCACGGGATGTGCGTTCTTTTGTGCAGTCCTGTGGAACTTGTGCTCGGGCTAAGCCCTGCTGTTCTTGTGCCAGTGGGTTGCTTTTGCCCTTGCCGGTCCCGAAGAGGCCCTGGACGCATATTTCTATGGATTTTATTTCGGATCTCCCCGTCTCTCAAAAGATGTCGGTCATTTGGGTGGTTTGTGATCGCTTTTCTAAGATGGTCCATTTGGTACCTTTGTCTAAATTGCCTTCCTCCTCTGATTTGGTGCCATTATTTTTCCAGCATGTGGTTCGTTTACATGGTATCCCGGAGAACATCATTTCTGACAGAGGTTCCCAGTTTGTTTCGAGGTTTTGGCAATCTTTTTGTGCTAGGATGGGCATTGATTTGTCTTTTTCCTCGGCTTTCCATCCTCAGACAAATGGCCAAACCGAACGAACTAACCAGACTTTGGAAACATATCTGAGATGCTTTGTTTCTGCTGATCAGGATGATTGGGTGTCCTTTTTGTCGTTGGCTGAGTTCGCCCTTAATAATCGGGCCAGCTCAGCTACTTTGGTTTCGCCGTTTTTCTGCAATTTTGGTTTCAATCCGCGTTTCTCTTCAGGGCAGGTTGAGTCTTCGGACTGTCCTGGTGTAGATACTGTGGTGGATAGGTTGCAGCAGATTTGGACTCATGTGGTGGACAATTTGACATTGTCCCAGGAGAAGGCTCAACGTTTCGCTAACCGCCGGCGCTGTGTGGGTCCCCGACTTCGTGTTGGGGATTTGGTTTGGTTGTCGTCTCGTTACGTTCCTATGAAGGTTTCCTCTCCTAAGTTTAAGCCTCGTTTCATTGGTCCGTATATGATTTCTGAGGTTATCAATCCTGTGTCATTTCGTTTGGCCCTTCCTGCTTCTTTTGCCATCCATAATGTGTTCCATAGGTCGTTATTGCGGAGATACGTGGCGCCTGTGGTTCCATCCGTTGATCCTCCTGCCCCGGTGTTGGTTGAGGGGGAATTGGAGTATGTGGTGGAGAAGATTTTGGATTCTCGTATTTCGAGACGGAAACTCCAGTACCTGGTCAAGTGGAAGGGTTATGGTCAGGAAGATAATTCCTGGGTTTTTGCCTCTGATGTTCATGCTGCCGATCTGGTTCGTGCCTTTCATTTGGCTCATCCTGGTCGGCCTGGGGGCTCTGGTGAGGGTTCGGTGACCCCTCCTCAAGGGGGGGGTACTGTTGTGAATTCTGCTGTCGGGCTCCCTCCTGTGGTCATGAATGGTACTTCGGCTGGTTCTGTCCATGGACTTCCTCGGGTGGCTGTGGGTGTTTCTGAGTTTCCTTCCACAGGTGACGAGGTTAATTCGTTAGCTGGCTGCTCTATTTAACTCCCTTAGATCTTTGCTCCATGCCACCTGTCAATGTTTCAGTATTGGTCTAGTTCACTCCTGGATCGTTCTTGTGACCTGTCTTCCCAGCAGAAGCTAAGTGCCTGCTTGTATTTCTCTGGTTTGCTATTTTTCTGTCCAGCTTGCTATTTTGATTGTTGTCTTGCTTGCTGGAAGCTCTGGGACGCAGAGGGAGCGCCTCCGCACCGTGAGTCGGTGCGGAGGGTCTTTTTGCACCCTCTGCGTGGTCTTTTTGTAGGTTTTTGTGCTGACCGCAAAGCTACCTTTCCTATCCTCAGTCTGTTTGCAGTAAGTCGGGCCTCACTTTGCTAAATCTATTTCATCTCTGTGTTTGTATTTTCATCTTTACTCACAGTCATTATATGTGGGGGGCTGCCTTTTCCTTTGGGGAATTTCCATGAGGCAAGGTAGGCTTTATTTTTCTATCTTCAGGGCTAGCTAGTTCCTTAGGCTGTGCCGAGTTGCATAGGGAGCGTTAGGAGCAATCCACGGCTATTTCTAGTGTGTTTGATAGGATTAGGGAATGCGGTCAGCAGAGTTCCCACGTCCCAGAGCTCGTCCTATATTATCAGTAACTATCAGGTCTTTCCGTGTGCTCTTAACCACCAGGTCCATTATTGTCCTGACCACCAGGTTATAACAGGGCGCAGGATGGCAGCAGCACATGACAGAACAGGGGAGCAGGATGGCAGCACATGACAGAACGGGCGCAGGATGGCAGCAGCACATGACAGAACGGGCGCAGGATGGGAGCAGCACATGACAGAACGGGCGCAGGATGGCAGCAGCACATGACAGAACGGGCGCAGGATGGGAGCAGCACATGACAGAACAGGGGAGCAGGATGGGAGCAGCACATGACAGAACGGGGGTGCAGGATGGGAGCAGCACATGACAGAACGGGGGTGCAGGATGGGAGCAGCACATGACAGAACGGGGGCGCAGGTTGGGAGCAGCACATGACAGGATGGGAGCAGCAAATGACAGAATGGAGGCGCAGGATGGGAGCAGCACATGACAGAACGGGGGCGCAGGATGGGAGCAGCACATGACAGGATGGGGACGCAGGATGGAGCAGCACATACCAGGATGGAGACCATATAGCAATATAAATGCTCGCCACCCGGGCGTAGAACGGGTTCAATAGCTAGTATATATATATATATATATTAAACTATACAGTGTACCAGACATATAATGAAAATGAGTCCTAGGCCCAGACACTATGAAAAAAAACCTATGATTTCTATCTCCTTTACTATGGTACTTTGAAAAACATCTATCGTTTACAACTGCATCTACCAACCTGAAATGGTCCTTCTATTTATTCAGCAGTAAATTATCCATTCATTGAAAGCCTGCAGTGATGGACAGAATAATCTAGCATTACTTTAAAAAAATCAAAACATTTCACTGTGACTAAAAATAACAATACAACTAAGCTGCTTCTCTCTAACCTTTAGCTTTAGATTTAATTTTTATCCTTTGCCTATCTAAAAACAGAAAGAGAAATTTGCCCTGTCACTGACGAAAGAAGATTACTCCTCATTAGCAGGGCATGAAAAAAGTCAGAATGAAGGTGCCTATGGGTTATGCTGCCTCTGATTTAGAGACTGACATCTGGAAATGATGAAGAATAACATTAACACAAAAGAAAGCCTGAAGGCAAATTGAGCAAAGACCTTGCTGTTTGGGTAAAGGTGACAGCCCTATTGTTCACTTATCACCTTCCACTGGCCATCTTCCCACACTGTGTTTGACATCTGATTTCCCTAGAGGATTGTGCACCCTATCCGAAATGCACACAGATAATTCAGTCTAGAAACACGTGAACGTGGAAAACATATAGGTATTTATATACACACTGTAGAAGGGGGAGAATAAAAAGAAAAGGAAAGGAGAATAGGTAATAGGGCTCAAAATAATATTCTTTTTGAAATAGTATCATTACTATAGACTTTACTTGCCCATATCCATATCGGAAATGAGCATTGAGCAATGCTATGTTCTTTTTCCCAATTTAGTCCAACCAGGCTTAAATAAGTCAAAAAGTTAAGCTCATACATATATGATTTTATAGGCATACATCATTTTATAGGCCTGTCCTTATCTTGTTACCATTCAAGAGAAATTACTAGTATTATTTACAGTTGGGACGGAAAGTATTTGTAACACCCCAGGAAGCTGGTTGTTACAGTGGTATTGCTTTCCTCGTGGGGAAGGTGATTCCATGCCTGGGAGCGACAAGGATCCCTTTAACAGGTAACACGTACATACAACACTGTTCTGACTCCAGGCCAGAAGGAGGAACTCTAGACCCGGTTTTAGGTTAGCTTCCCTATATATTCTGGCTGGAGAAGTTAGCGGAGTGTCTGTGAGGAGAGCTGGAAATGAGCAGACATGCGACTTTACAGCTCCTGACAGGAGACTCAGGCAGATTGTAAGAGACAGTGAGCGGAGAAGGAGCAAAGGAGGAGAGAGAAACTGGAGTGGAGCTGTGACTGGGTTCACTCCAGGATCAAGCGCAGAAACCGGAGGCCAAAATTCTGAGCTTGTGGGGGTAACTGTATGCCCCACAGCAAAAACCGGCGGGCAGGACATTCCAAGTCTCCTGGCCACCATTGCAAACAAAGGCACAGCAGCAGATTAGAGCCCGGAGTCACCACAAGAGAGGGACACCTGAAAAAAGGCTCAAACTGTCTGCCATGCGGGTAATGTCCACCTAAATGAACAGAGAGTGAGAGAGAGATGACCTTTTGTGAAGCTTCTGACAGCAAGGGACTGAGAATACAGTGCAGTAAGGAAGGCTTACAACCCCACCTGGCTAAGATGATTCCGAATTGCTTCCAGGCTGCCCGGATTCCAAAGACCATCTGTTACCTGTACTCTGGACTGTACCTGAACTGCATCAGTAAAAGGTAAAGAGACTGCAACCTTGTGTCCTCCAATTCTTTCCTGCACTTCCCCATCTATCATCCTTACCAACTGCATCAGGAGCCCTGGGGACTAAGCTCTACCTCTGGGGAGCTATACCACCTCTGCTGCAATATCATCATCCCCAGAGGACCCCCTTAGGCAGCGTCGGCCATCCCTGGCCGAATACCACAGATGGCGTCACGAACATTACTCTTTAGACTTTATTTCCCACTTCTATTGGACCCCTTTTATTGGATGCACAGGGCCATGGACCAGGTCACTGCCACTGTGACACATCCCTTTAAGAACCGGCCCTACACCGAGTACCGCACGGTCCTAGTGGGCGCTCCATATTCATACCCCTTTAGATTTTTCACTCACTGCAGCCATTTGGTAAATTCAAAAAAGTTCAGTTTTTTCTCATTAAAGTACACTCTGCACCCCATCTTGACTGTAAAAAAAAGAAATGTAGTAATCTATATATATAATTGTCTAAGGGTTTTTCCGTCTGTCTGTCTGTCTGTCTATCTGTCTGTCTGTCCTGGAAATCCCGCGTCTGATTGGTCGAGGCCGCTAGGCCTCGACCAATCAGCGACGGGCACAGTATCGACATAGAAATCCCGCATCTCTGATTGGTCGAGGCCGCCAGGCCTCGACCAATCAGCAATGGGCACAGCGACGATGATGTCATAAAGGACGTAGACATCCCGCGTCTTTGATTGGTCGAGGCCGCCAGGCCTCGACCAATCAGCGACGGGCACAGTATCGACGTAGATGTCATAATGGTTGCCATGGCAACGATGTCATAAAGGTTGCCTCGACCAATCAGCGACGGGCACAGTCTGCCGCGAATTCTGGAATCATCATTGTCCATATACTACGGGGACATGCATATTCTAGAATACCCGATGCGTTAGAATCGGGCCACAATCTAGTTTTTGCATATTTATTAAAAAAAGAAAAAATGAAATATCACATGGTCATAAGTATTCAGACCCTTTGCTCAGTATTGAGAGTAGAAGCACCTTTTTGAGCTAGCACAGCCATGAGTCTTCTTGGGAATGATGCAACAAGTTTTTCACACCTGGATTTGGGGATCCTCTGGCATTATTCCTTGCAGATCCACTCCAGTTCCGTCAGTTTGAATGGTGAATGTTGGTGGACAACCATTTTCAGGTCTCTCCTGAGATGCTGAATTGGGTTTAGGTCAGGGCTCTGGCTCGGCCAGTCTAGAATGGTCACAGAGTTGGTCTGAAGCCTCTTCTTTGTTATTTTAGCTGTGTGCATAGGGTTATTGTCGCTGCAAGGTGAACCTTTGGTCAAGTCTGAGGTCCAGAGCACTCTGGAAGAGGTTTTCATCCAGGATATCTCTGTGCTTGGCCACATTCATGTCTCCTTCAATAAAAACCAGTCATCCTGTCCCTGCAGCTGAAAAACACCCCCATAGCATGATGCTGCCACCACCATGATTCACTGTTGGGAATGTATTGAGCAGGTGTGGAGCAGTGCCTGATTTTCTCCACACAAACCACTTAGAATTATCACCAAAAAGGTCTATCTTCGTCTCATCAGACCAAAGAATCTTATTTCTCATAGTCTTGGAGTCCTTCATGTGTTTTTTTAGCAAACTCTATGCAGGCTTTCATATGTCTTGCACTGAGGAGAGGCTTCCATCTGGCCACTCTACCATAAAGGCCAGACTGGTGGAGGGCTGCAGTGATAGCTGACTTTGTGGAACTTTCTCCCATTTCCCTACTGCATCTCTGGAGCTCATCCACAGTGATCTTGGGGTACTTATTTACCTCTCTCACCAAGGCTCTTCTCCCACAATTGCTCAGTTTGGCTGGAAGACCAGGTCTAGGAAGACTTCAGCGGTCCCAAACTTGTTCCATTTAAGGATTATGGAAGCCACTGTCCTGACCTTGAGTACTTCAGAAATTCTGTTGTATCCTTGGCCAGATCTGTTCCTTGCCACAGTTCTGTCTCTGAGATCCTTTGACCTCATGATTCTCATTTGGTCTGACAAGCACTGTGAGCTGTGAGGTCTTATATAGACAGGTTTGTGCTTTTCCAAATCAAGTCCTATCAGTTTAATTAAACATAGCTGGACTCCAATGAAGTAGTAGAACCATCTCAAGGAGGATCACAAGGAAATGGACAGCATGTGACATAAATATGAGTGTCTGAGCAAAGGGTTTGAATACTTATGACCATGTAATATTTCAGTTTTTTTTAATTAAATTTGCAAAAAATTCTACATTTCTGTTTTTTTCAGTCAAGATGTGGTGCAGAGTGTACATTAATGTGAAAAAAAATGAACTTTTTTGAATTTACCAAATGGCTGCAATGAAACAAAGAGTGAAAAATTTAAAGGGGTCTGAATACTTTCCGTACCCACTGTAAATTTGATATTCCATTAGAGTAGCTGTCCTCTAGTTCACAATATCCATCAACTTCCAGGCTTGATTATGAGAACAGATTTGTAGCAATCCAACCCAGTATTGTGCCTATGAAGATAGAGAGAACACAGATACACTATTGCCAGTCTGGCACAGGCATTATAAATTGTGCCATCTTATTTTACAAAGATATGTAATACTTTGTGATGTATAGACTTATTAAACCTTGAAGTCCCAGACACAACATATTTTGTAGAATGATCCAGGAACAGAGAAGAGCAAATTGGGTTCCCTGAAAATTGCCCACAGGAAAATTGCCCACAGGAAAATTGCTCACATGAAAAATGCCCACAGGAAAATTGCCCACACAGAAACAACATATTTTGTAGAATGATCCAGGAATAGAGAAGAGCAAATTGATGTCTGGAAGTTCAACTTTGACTCAAATTTCCTGTAATCTGCCAGTCCGGTAATTAAAACCTTTTTCAGCAATTTTTATTAAAATAGCTCCATTTATTCCATGGCACTTTACATATGAAAGAGGACATACATAATAAAAAACAAGTACAATCAAATAGGATAGCCAAAAACATGGCCATCGGCGTTTTACACACTGCTAAAACGTTTGCGAATGGATTAATGATGTTTTGCACGGCCGATTAGACTAGTCCTTATTTCTCCCCGGCTAGGGCATCACATGTTGAAGTGCAGCCAAAAAGAAGGAGCTATTGCAGACTGTATAAAAGATTGGGGTCGGTCAAAGAGCGTCATGTTATTCTTGTACAGGTAGGGATAAAAAAAGGCCTTTTCTAATTGTGATATGCCACTGCACTGCTGAACCACAATGAATATGAGAGTGGTAATCTGAGTTGTGAATAGTGATTTAAAGATTCAAGTGATATATAGGGATATAAGTGAAGTAATGGTAGTAGGTCAATGTGACTGAATTGATTGAGTTGTGATAAACTGCAGTAACACTTTATTAACAGTCTTATTTTTATTCTTCACACACTGAAAAAATGAGGGCAATATTAAATCCCTCAGTGTGTTCCTCCACTTTCCCTTTTTTTTCCCCTCTCCCCTGTTTCTTTTTTGGGTAATTAGCGATATTTTAATTTCGATTCATGATCAATTTATTTGACGCAAATTGAGTTTATGGGGAAGAATTTGATAAACATGAATATATGATTTAATACACCAAAATGTTGTTTAGAATATAATGCAGTGGTTTCATTCTAAACTAATGATATGCAAAAACATGGCCATATTTTGTTAGGTAAGTTACCATGTTTTTTTTTTCTGAAGTTTCCAGATCCACTCATCTCTAGTTCTACTACTTGAACCTAAATTCAATAATTAAGAGTCCCAACTTTTGTTCATATAGTGTTATAAACCCTGCTCTCAGCTGATAATTGGACAAAACTATATTTAGTCTAGTTAATTCTTTGTGAGCTAAACTATTCTGACTGATTAATTATAGCAAACTATTTCTGAGTCTTCAGCAGGTTTGCTGACGCACTTTATTTTGCTCATAGACGATTGTGTGGACCGGGTACAAGTGTAGCCACTTCTCGTCTGAGGGGAAGAGCTAGCTACATACTGGTTTTCTGTATCTGAGCATATTCATATTCACTAACAGCAAGTAAAAATCCTGAAAATGATAAGAAACTGAAATACAAGCTCTAATGATTTGGATTGCCATAAGAAAAAAAAAACATTGCCAATAATTAGAAAAAAGACCATGTAATGCGTAAACCTGATTTCAACACTAGGTTATTTTCCGATGGCATATTCACTTTAAAATAAAGATAAAAAGCACATTTCATTTAATGACCTTCACATTTTATCTATGTCCAAATATATATTAATGGCTCAATTCAATTGACTTCTTATGAATATATTTCAGATGTGAATTGAATAGAAAAATGACAATAAACCTGATATAAGATTTAGACTGACATGATACACACAAATTTGTAAGTGCAGTGAAAAAAAGAATTTAATGAGGTAGAGTACATACAGTAGACGTTTCGGTCTGTGAACAGACCTTCATCAATTTACTAGAAACAAAACAATGAAAATAATATAACAAAATTATATACAAAGTAGTGGGCCATCATGAGAAATAATTAAATAGTAAGTTAACGCTATACAACTTCAACCGTAACTCATGGGTGATGATATAATTCAAGAATAGTCGAACACGTCACAAACATTATAGGTACAATCTCTGAAAAGACAATAACATCGTCGTAGTGATGATTCCAATAGATCAATCTGCTCAGACATGGTGAAAAAGGTGAATGAAGTATGCCGCAGAGACCTCTATCATTCACTAGTTGTGGAAAGGACAAAAAGAAAAAGGAAAAGAGGGGGAGTAAAAAACAAAGGAATAGGACCTACGCTCACATTAAATATTTCAGGGTACCTGGGTCATATGGAGGACATAGGGTCCTAGAAGGGAAAGTGTGGTTGATCATTGTCTCAATATTGTGTAGTGAAGGTAGCCCGTGGAGAAGGCAGACAAGAGTACATACCCTGTTATGAGTAAATGGCTTGTGCTGTAACAAGGCAGGTCACTTAAGGGTTAAAGGGAGCGGTATTAAAGCATGGTTCCTAGTATATAGTAACCAGAGTGTGCTGTCGCGTACGGTGAGTATCTGTACTTACCAAGTTGGAGGAATGTGCATGAATCATGGACGCAGTATCCACCGCTTGTCCAGTGTGTCAGGTAAGTGAACTTGTGATCTCTTATATGTGCACTATACAATATTGAGACCATGATTAACCACACTTTCCCTTCTAGGACCCTATGTCCTCCATATGACCCAGGTACCATGAAATATTTAATATGAGGGTAGGTCCTATTCCTTTGTTTTTTACTCCCCCTCTTTTCCTTTTTCTTTTTGTCCTTTCCACAACTAGTGAATGATAGAGGTCTCTGCGGCATACTTCATTCACCTTTTTGACCATGTCTGAGCGGATTGATCTATTGGAATCCTCACTGCGACGATGTAATTGTCTTTTCAGAGATTGTACCTATAATGTTTGTGACGTGTTCGACTATTCTTGAATTGTATCATCACCCATGAGATACGGTTGAACTTGTATAGCGTTAACTTACTATTTCATTATTTCTCATGATGACCCACTACTTGGTATATACTTTTGTTATATTATTTTCATTGTTTTGTTTCTAGTAAATTGATGAAGGTCTTTTCACAGACCGAAATGTCTACTGTATGTACTCTACCTCATTAAATTCTTTTTTTCGCCGCATTTACAAATTTGTGTGTGCCAAGTTTATCTCTAAATCAACTACAGCTTGGGCACCTACTTGAGCACCACTTGTAGTAGTGCCTAAAGGCCCCTTCACATTAAGCGACGCTGCAGCGATACCGACAACGATCCGGATCGCTGCAGCGTCGCTGTTTGGTCGCTGGAGAGCTGTCACACAGACAGCTCTCCAGCGACCAACGATGCCGGTAACCAGGGTAAACATCGGGTAACTAAGCGCAGGGCCGCGCTTAGTAACCCGATGTTTACCCTGGTTACCTTCCTAAAAGTAAAAAAAACAAACAGTACATACTTACCTAACGCTGTCTGTCCTCCAGCGCTGTGCTCTGCACTCCTGTACTGTCTGTGTGAGCACAGCGGCCGGAAAGCAGAGCGGTGACGTCACCGCTCTGCTTTCCAGCTGACCGACGCTCACAGCCAGTACAGGAGGAGTGCAGAGCACAGCGCCGGGGACAGACAGCGGTAGGTAAGTATGTACTGTTTGTTTTTTTTACTTTTAGGATGGTAACCAGGGTAAACATCGGGTTACTAAGCGCGGCCCGACGCTTAGTTACCCGATGTTTACCCTGGTTACCAGTGAAGACATCGCTGGATCGGTGTCACACACGCCGATCCAGCGATGTCCACGGGAGATCCAGCGACAAAATAAAATTCTGGACTTTCTTCAGCGACCAACGATCTCCCAGCAGGGGCCTGATCGTTGGTCGCTGTCACACATAACGAGTTTATTAACGATATCGTTGCTACGTCACAAAAAGCAACGATATCGTTAACAATATCGTTATGTGTGAAGGTACCTTAAGTTATCTAACCTAATTAGACTGACATGATGACGCATCCCTCTCGGACTTACATATTGCTATCCCATGTAGGTACTGGGAAATATATTACTATGCCTCTAGTTTGTATAGAAAAGCTAGAGATTAGTGTTAGACCACTACTCATTTCTTATGCCCTTGCCCTTTAAGATCACAGGGAATGCGAATGTAGCATCCTTGGAATCCATAGCATTGACACATACACATGAATGCAATTGACAAATTCTGCCATTAGGATTACCAGGAAACATTTGCTGGATTCCCCCGGTCTCTTTCATATTGTCTTGATTCTCACAGAATTTCAGTTATGCGGAGAAAGGTCTGTACAGCAGAGAAGTATCTGTTTTACTATGTCTGTAGTTTCATGACCCCATCTATCCATTATCCATAGATAAATGATTATCATAGAATATTCCAAGTAAGTTTATCTCTTGCAGATTATGTGTAGACAATAAATATATTGCACAACATTCATAACAATTATAGAGCAAGGAAAATATTCATTATTCATCAATATGAGTCAATTTTGTTGCATATTTTCACCAATTAATAATGGTATATTTCAATATATACACCTCTGAATACTGAAACATGACTGCTGGCATTTTGTTTCCTGAAATATATATTAATGTGCAGAATATATAACAGTGATCTACATATTGTGCATTAATTTTTACACAAAATCCTGTGTTACAAAATTCAAAAATACTTAAAGGAATTGTCCCATGAAAAAAATGCATTTTAAGTAATAGATCTTGGAATAATATTAAGTTCCAGTAATGAATGTGCTAAAAAAATGTTCCTGTGCTGAGATAATTTTATAACTGTTCCCCTGCTATGTACTGTGTAAAGGCTGTGTCTGACCATGCAGAGCTGCTCAAGTTCATGGTCGATACATGTCTTAGCTCCTAGCCAGGGGAGAAAGCATAAGTCAATTATGATAAGTGAGCATACAGTGGAAACAGAAGTGGCTCACAGCTGTTTATTTGTGTGAAGGAACACATTTACCTGACAATATTTTATCACAGTAATATTTTTTAAACACATCCAATGGAGGGACTTATTACTATTTCAAGATCTATTGATTAAAATTTACTTTTTTTCTTGACAATCCCTTTAAAAAGAACTTGTCACCAGATTAAAAGTGTCCAGTTTTTGACTTCACATTTCTATCCTGCTACTTTTGAGTATTTAATTTCTTTTTTGAAAATCCACCGCACAGTTTCACAAAAATCTTTTTTTTTTTACTTAAAACAGTTCCAGGTTTTGGAATGAAACAACAAAAAAACAAAATAACTTTTTTATTGTGCAAAAGTGCCATGTAAAAACACAGTATTCCATGTCCCCTATCAAAAAAGTTAGTGTTATATTTACTAAAAGGGGTCATCTTATTATTTAGAATCATAGAAGGCTATACTTTACTGTAAGAGCAGTGAGATCATAGAACTCTCTATCATATGATGTTGTAATGGTTAATTCACTACAAAAGTACAAGGAGAACCTGGATTCCTTTCTTGAAAAATATATATTACAAGTTATGGCTACTAAATTCTGTGAAGGGACATTTATTGAGAGAACTAATCTAATTGCCGTATGTGCAGTTAGGAAGGAATTTTTCACTACTATGGGCCAATTAGCATCTGCCTCATGGAGTTTTTGTCTTCTTCTGGATCAATGCATTAAGGCTGCTTTCACACATCATTTTTTTGCCAACAGTCATAATTAGAGTTGAGCGACCTTGACCTTTTTAGAGTCGAGCCGGGTTTTGCGAAACCCGACTATGTCCAAAGTCGGGTCGAGTGAAATCGGCCGATTATGACGTAAAGTCGGGATCGACCGAAACACGAAACCCAATGCAAGTCAATGGGGCAGCATAGTCGGCAGTGAGTGGGGGCCAGGAAAACACCTAGAGTGCCCATTTTAATGTCAAAACCATCCATTCTTCTTAATGAAGCTTGTCAAGCGTAATTTACCTTATAATAATTGGAAGGCATTTGAAATTGGGGGTCATTTGGCTAAAGTTGTGGGGGGTAGGGCTGGTTCAAGTAATTAGTGGGCCCAGGAAATCTGGACCACGTCACGGCAGTGGAGCAGGGAGAGGTAAGTATTTCAACTTTGCAAGTGCTGTGAACCTGAGCAAGCAGGGGGGGCCCACTCGTTGGCATTGGCACTGGCACAGGGCCCCTCAAAGTACAGCGGTGTGTTTGCACGGCGGGGGCGCCTCCCACCGGCAGCAACACTTTTGCGTACTATGAGAGGCCCTGTGCCAGTGACGTCGCCAACTAGTATTCCTCCCCCCACCTGATGAAGGAACCTGCACTTTCATCTGCACCTTCCTCTTTGTCCCCGTGTAAGGTGGTATGGTATGCGGGAAGAGCAACCTGACTTTCAGCAGGGTCACAATGTTGTTGTGTAGCGTGCACGGGGAATGTTGCGTTATGGGTCAATGTACCAGCAGACTCATCTATCACTGGCTGGGCAATGGGCACGATGAAGTGGAAACACAGATATAGGCCCAAAGAAGAAAGTGGGCTAAATGCAGTTCAAAATTGGTAACACAGGAATAACCAGGGGGCATTGCAGTGGAGGACAACTGGAATGAGAGGCTGACACAGAGAGTAGGGCCAAATCAGTAAGTAGTCGAAATGCAGTTCAAAATTGGCAACCGTAGTAAACAGGCGGCACAGCTTTGTTCAGTGGAGGAGAACAGCAAGGAGTGGCAGACACCGATAGTAGGCCCCAAACCAACTAGTACGCCAAATGCAGTTGTTCCATTTAACCACAATTTAATGAGAGCCTGAAGATAGAAGCTCAGGAAAGGCAACCTGGGGAACACCTTGGAGTGTAACACACCATCTCTCTCCACCCCATACCCATTTTGTATGGCCTAATGCAGTGTACTTTTCTACAACTACTAAACGAGAGTCGGAAGACCGAAGCAATGGCAAGGAAACCTGGGGAACACCTTAGAGTGTAACACACCCTCTCTCTACACCCCATACCCAATTTGAAGGTCTAATGCAGTGTAGTTTCCAAGAACTACTAAACGAGAGCCGGAAGATCGAAGCTCAGGAAAGGCAACCTGGGGAACACCTTGGAGTGTAACACACCCTCTCGCTACACCCCATACCCAATTTGAAGGCCTAATGCAGCGTAGTTTCCAACAACTACTAAACGAGAGCCGGAAGATCGAAGCTCAGGAAAGGCAACCTGGGGAACACCTTGGAGTGTAACAAACCCTCTCTCTACACCCCATACCCAATTTGTAGGCCTAATGCAGCGTAGTTTCCGACAACTACTAAACGAGAGCCGGAATATCGAAGCTCAGGAAAGGCAACCTGGGGAACACCTTGGAGTGTAACACACCCTCTCTCTACACCCCATACCCAATTTGTAGGCCTAATGCAGCGTAGTTTCCGATAACTACTAAACGAGAGCCGGAATATCGAAGCTCAGGAAAGGCAACCTGGGGAACACCTTGGAGTGTAACACACCCTCTCTCTACACCCCATACCCAATTTGAAGGCCTAATGCAGTGTAGTTTCCAAGAACTACTAAACGAGAGCCGGAAGATCGAAGCTCAGGAAAGGCAACCTGGGGAACACCTTGGAGTGGAACACACCATCTCTCTACACCCCATACCCAATTTGAAGGCCTAATGCAGCGTAGTATCCAACAACTACTAAACGAGAGCCGGTAGATCGAAGCTCAGGAAAGGCAACCTGGGGAACACCTTGGAGTGTAACACAACGTCTCTCTACACCACGGAAGGGATGATTCTTAGGAAGGAAGGCTGTTGGAAATAAGCATTGCGCGTCCGAGGGTGATTAGATTCTTATTAGGTATATACTCACCCTCGGACGCGCCCTGCTTCTTTATTTGGAATGAATGTTTATTTGCAATGTGGTGTTGACTTTCTCTATTATTTTGGTAATTAATGATTTTATTATTTTCATTATTTTGCATCTTCTCGGCAATAATATAAAGAAGACGCGACAGGACAACACTCGGTGGATGCCATATGTGTGTTTTCAATTTAAAAAAACTTTCAGTTAACTACTTGCAGGAGAAAGTAATTGTAGCTGGTGGCCATTTTTAGTACTGTACCAGATTTTAGTTGTGTGTTTGTTTTTAATGTTAAAATGTCTGCATTTGATATCTCACCAGTATTTTCTTTTTTATAAGCAAAATACTTATTTTTATATTTTCTGATGTTGGTTCCAGGGGTACACGGCCAGCAGTGCCCTGGTCAGTGTAGTAGTAGTTGAAAGAATGGACCGCAGACAGGCATCGAAGGCCTAAAATAAAAACACATGGCTGTAGGCAATTTTAAATTGGTTCCAGGGGTACACGGACAGCAGTGGTGTGGTCAGTGGAGGCCTAGTGGAAGGAGTGACCGCAGACAGGCATCGAAGGCCTAAAATAATAACACATGGCTGTAGGCAATTTTAAATTGGTTCCAGGGGTACACGGACAGCAGTGGTGTGGTCAGTGGAGGCCTAGTGGAAGGAGTGACCGCAGACAGGCTTCCAAGGCCTAACATAACAAAATTGGGCTGACTGTAGGCACTTTTAAATTGGTTCCAGGGTAACACGGCCAGCAGTGCCCTGGTCAGTGTAGTAGTAGTTGAAAGAATGGACCGCAGACAGGCATCGAAGGCCTAAAATAAAAACACATGGCTGTAGGCAATTTTAAATTGGTTCCAGGGGTACACGGACAGCAGTGGTGTGGTCAGTGGAGGCCTAGTGGAAGGAGTGACCGCAGACAGGCATCGAAGGCCTAAAATAATAACACATGGCTGTAGGCAATTTTAAATTGGTTCCAGGGGTACACGGACAGCAGTGGTGTGGTCAGTGGAGGCCTAGTGGAAGGAGTGACCGCAGACAGGCTTCCAAGGCCTAACATAACAAAATTGGGCTGACTGTAGGCACTTTTAAATTGGTTCCAGGGTAACACGGCCAGCAGTGCCCTGGTCAGTGTAGTAGTAGTTGAAAGAATGGACCGCAGACAGGCATCGAAGGCCTAAAATAAAAACACATGGCTGTAGGCAATTTTAAATTGGTTCCAGGGGTACACGGACAGCAGTGGTGTGGTCAGTGGAGGCCTAGTGGAAGGAGTGACCGCAGACAGGCATCGAAGGCCTAAAATAATAACACATGGCTGTAGGCAATTTTAAATTGGTTCCAGGGGTACACGGGCAGCAGTGACCTGGTCAGTGTAGTAGTAGTTGAAAGAATGGACCGCAGACAGGCATCGAAGGCCTAAAATAAAAAAATTGGGCTGGCTGTAGGCAATTTTAAATTGGTTCCAGGGGTACACGGGCAGCAGTGGTGTGGTCAGTGGAGGCCTAGTGGAAGGAGTGACCGCAGACAGGCATCGAAGGCCTAAAATAATAACACATGGCTGTAGGCAATTTTAAATTGGTTCCAGGGGTACACGGGCAGCAGTGACCTGGTCAGTGTAGTAGTAGTTGAAAGAATGGACCGCAGACAGGCATCGAAGGCCTAAAATAAAAAAATTGGGCTGGCTGTAGGCAATTTTAAATTGGTTCCAGGGGTACACGGACAGCAGTGGTGTGGTCAGTGGAGGCCTAGTGGAAGGAGTGACCGCAGACAGGCATCGAAGGCCTAAAATAATAACACATGGCTGTAGGCAATTTTAAATTGGTTCCAGGGGTACACGGACAGCAGTGGTGTGGTCAGTGGAGGCCTAGTGGAAGGAGTGACCGCAGACAGGCTTCCAAGGCCTAACATAACAAACTTGGGCTGGCTGTAGGCACTTTTAAATTGGTTCCAGGGGTACACGGGCAGCAGTGGTCTGGTCAGTGGAAGTCTAGTGGAAGGAGTGACCGCAGACAGGCTTCCAAGGCCTAACATAACAAAATTGGGCTGGCTGTAGGCACTTTAAATTGGTTCCAGGGGTACATGGGCAGCAGTGTATGGTCAGTGGAAGTCTAGTGGAAGGAGTGACGGCAGACAGTCTTCGAAGGCCTAACATAACAAAATTGGGCTGACTGTAGGCACTTTTAAATTGGTTCCAGGGTAACACGGCCAGCAGTGGCCTGGTCAGTGTAGTAGTTGTAGAAAGAAGGGACCGCAGACAGGCTTCGAAGGCCTAACATAACAAAAATGTCAAAACAATGGTATTGTCAGTGCCAGGCATTGAAGGATGTCAGCGCCTAGACTACACATTGGTGAAGCTGTGAGAGATAATTTTGCTAGTGGTAGAGCACTGTTTGAGCTGGGGGGGGGAACTGTCTTGTGGCCGGCGTTACAGGCACAGGGCCCCTCATATTACAACGGTGTGTCTGACGTTGGGTGCGCACCACCACCGCCAGAGACACTTTATTGTACTATGAGGGACCCAGTGGCAGTGCCGTCGACCAAAAGCGGCCACACCCACCTCTTCAGACAAACAGCACTCTCAAGGGTCCAAGCGCAAAGTGGCGATAGCACGGCCCCGTGTGGGGAGTTTGGCCATTTCGTGAGGTGGAAACATGTCGTATGCTGGACAATCAGGTGAAGAAAATTACGAGATTGGAAAAGTCATTCAGAATAGTCCACAGGCAAGACCTTTTCATAGGAAAGCTAGGTGTCAGCCGGGCAGGGTGGGGCAAAAGATTTTGAAATCCAGTTGTGGTTCATTTTAATGAAGGTTAGATCATCTACATTTTGGGTAGCCAGACGAGTCCTTTTTTCTGTTAGTATTGAACCTGCAGCACTGAATACTCTTTCTGATAGGACACTAGCTGCCGGGCAAGCAAGCTCCTGCAATGCATATTCTGCCAATTCTGGCCAGGTGTCTAATTTGGATGCCCAGTAATCAAATGGGAATGACGGTTGAGGGAGAACGTCGATAAGGGATGAAAAATAGTTTGTAACCATACTGGACAAATGTTGTCTCCTGTCACTTTGAATTGATGCTGCAGTACCTGTCCTGTCTGCGGTCATAGAAAAATCACTCCACAACCTGGTCAGAAAACCCCTCTGGCCAACGCCACTTCTGATTTCTGCCCCTCTAACACCTCTGGTCTGCTGGCCCCTGGAGCTCGTGTGAGAACGATCACGGGCGCTGTGTGCAGGGAATGCCAGAAGCAAACGGTCAACAAGAGTTGATTGTTTTGTTGCTAATATTAGTTCCAAGTTCTCATGTGGCATAATATTTTGCAATTTGCCTTTATAGCGAGGATCAAGGAGGCAGGCCAACCAGTAATCGTCATCGTTCATCATTTTTGTAATGCGTGTGTCCCTTTTGAGGATACGCAAGGCATAATCCGCCATGTGGGCCAAAGTTCCCGTTGTCAAATCTGCGGTTGTGCTTGGTTGAGGGGCAGTTGCAGGCAAATCTACGTCACTTGTGTCCCTCAAAAAACCAGAACCCGGCCTTGCCACGCCACCAATTTCCCGTGCCCCCGGGAAAGCTTCCTCATTAAAAATATACTCATCCCCATCATCCTCCTCATCCTCCACCTCCTCTTCGCCCGGTACCTCGTCATGTACACTGCCCTGACCAGACAATCGCTGACTGTCATCAAGGCTTTCCTCTTCCTCTGGTGCAGACGCCTGATCCTTTATGTGCGTCAAACTTTGCATCAGCAGATGCATTAGGGGGATGCTCATGCTTATTATGGCGTTGTCTGCACTAACCAGCCGTGTGCATTCCTCAAAACACTGAAGGACTTGACACATGTCTTGAATCTTCGACCACTGCACACCTGACAACTCCATGTCTGCCATCCTACTGCCTGCCCGTGTATGTGTATCCTCCCACAAAAACATAACAGCCCGCCTCTGTTCGCACAGTCTCTGAAGCATGTGCAGTGTTGAGTTCCACCTTGTTGCAACGTCTATGATTAGGCGATGCTGGGGAAGGTTCAAAGAACGCTGATAGGTCTGCATACGGCTGGAGTGTACAGGCGAACGGCGGATATGTGCGCAAAGTCCACGCACTTTGAGGAGCAGGTCGGATAACCCCGGATAACTTTTCAGGAAGCACTGCACCACCAGGTTTAAGGTGTGAGCCAGGCAAGGAATGTGTTTCAGTTGGGAAAGGGAGATGGCAGCCATGAAATTCCTTCCGTTATCACTCACTACCTTGCCTGCCTCAAGATCTACAGTGCCCAGCCACGACTGCGTTTCTTGCTGCAAGAACTCGGACAGAACTTCCGCGGTGTGTCTATTGTCGCCCAAACACTTCATAGCCAATACAGCCTGCTGACGTATGCCAGTAGCTGCCCCATAATGGGAGACCTGGTGTGCAACAGTGGCAGGTGCGGATGGAGTGTTTGTGCGACTGCGGTCTGTGGACGAGCTCTTGCTTCTGCAGGAGGACGAGGAGGAGGAGGAGGAGGGGGTGCGAACGGCTACAGACAACTGTTTACTAGACCGTGGGCTAGGCAGAACTGTCCCAAACTTGCTGTCCCCTGTGGACCCTGAATCCACCACATTTACCCAGTGTGCCGTGATGGACACGTAACGTCCCTGGCCATGCCTACTGGTCCATGCATCTGTTGTCAGGTGCACCTTTGTGCTCACAGATTGCCTGAGTGCATGGACGATGCGCTCTTTAACATGCTGGTGGAGGGCTGGGATGGCTTTTCTGGAAAAAAAGTGTCGACTGGGTAGCTCGTAGCGTGGTACAGCGTAGTCCATCAGGTCTTTGAAAGCTTCGCTTTCAACTAACCGGTAGGGCATCATCTCTAACGAGATTAGTCTAGCTATGTGGGCGTTCAAACCCTGTGTACGCGGATGCGAGGCTAAGTATTTCCTTTTTCTAACCATAGTCTCATGTAGGGTGAGCTGGACTGGAGAGCTGGAGATCGTGGAACTAGCGGGGGTGCCGGTGGACATGGCAGACTGAGAGACGGTGGGAGATGGTATTGTTGCCGCCGGTGCCCTAGATGCAGTGTTCCCTACTACGAAACTGGTGATTCCCTGACCCTGACTGCTTTGGCCTGGCAAAGATACCTGCACAGATACAGCAGGTGGTGCGCTAAATGGTGGTCCTACACTGCCGGAAGGGATGTTGCGTTGATGACTAGCTTCATTGGCCGAGGGTGCAACAACCTTAAGGGACGTTTGGTAGTTAGTCCAAGCTTTCAAATGCATGGTGGTTAAATGTCTATGCATGCAACTAGTATTGAGACTTTTCAGATTCTGACCTCTGCTTAAGGAAGTAGAACATTTTTGACAGATGACTTTGCGCTGATCAATTGGATGTTGTTTAAAAAAATGCCAGACTGCACTCTTTCTAGCATCGGATACCTTTTCAGGCATTGCAGACTGAGCTTTAACCGGATGGCCACGCTGTCCTCCACCAGGTTTTGGCTTTGCCACGCGTTTTGGGCAAGATACGGGCCCGGCAGATGGAACCTGTGGCGATGTTGATGCCTGCTGCGGCCCCTCCTCCTCCTCTGCTTCAGAACTGCTGCCGCCTGCACCCTGTTCCCCCAATGGCTGCCAATCGGGGTCAAGAACTGGGTCATCTAATAACTCTTCTTGTACCTCCTGCGCAACTTCGTCTGTGTCACCGTGTCGTTCGGTGGTATAGCGTTCGTGATGGGGCAACATAGTCTCATCAGGGTCTGATTCTTGATCAGCACCCTGCGAGGGCAATGTTGTGGTCTGAGTCAAAGGACCAGCATAGTAGTCTGGCTGTGGCTGTGCGTCAGTGCACTCCATGTCAGATTCAATTTGTAATGGGCATGGACTGTTAACTGCTTCACTTTCTAAGCCAGGGACGGTATGTGTAAAGAGCTCCATGGAGTAACCCGTTGTGTCGCCTGCTGCATTCTTCTCTGTTGTTGTTTTTGCTGAAGAGGACAAGGAAGTGACTTGTCCCTGACCGTGAACATCCACTAACGACGCGCTGCTTTTACTTTTACCAGTTTCACGAGATGAGGCAAAAGAGCTAGAGGCTGAGTCAGCAAGATAAGCCAAAACTTGCTCTTGCTGCTCCGGCTTTAAAAGCGGTTTTCCTAATCCCAGAAAAGGGAGCGTTCGAGGCCTTGTGTAGCCGGACGACGAACCTGGCTCCACAGCTCCAGACTTAGGTGCAATATTTTTTCCCCCACGACCACCTGATGCTCCACCACTACCACTACCCTCATTACCAGCTGACAATGAACGCCCCCGGCCACGACCTCTTCCACTAGACTTCCTCATTGTTTTAAAAACGTAACCAAACTAACGTTATTTGTTGCAGTCACACAACTTACACGGTGAGCTATAACTTCAGTATGATTTAGCTACCCCTTTACAGGTTGGTGAGACCACAGCGAAAATCAGGCCCAATGTTACACACTCTTTTTTTGGTGGCTGCAAATTAGAGAGATGCCCCACACGCAGGACTGTCACTGAAGCACAAATGTTAATATTAATGTCACACTATTATTTTTTTTTTATTTTTATTTTTTTCAGGAACACTTTAGAAACCCCCCCCAAAAAAAAAAAAAAGATTTTTGCAGGGAGAATTTAGAAAACAAATGTAACAAACTATATGCTTTCTATGGGCCACTGAGTGAGAGATGACGCACACAGGAATCAGGAGTGGCACACAAGCCCAGAGGCCAATATTTTTCTACCAATGATTGATGGAGTTATTTTCTCTGGTAGATTTTGGAACCCAAATCAAGGAAAAAAAATGTAGGCTTTCTATGGACCACAATTGGAGAGAGAGAGAGAGAGAGAGAGAGATGGCACACCCAGGAGTCAAGACTGGCACACAAGCAGAAAGGCCAATATTAATCTCCCACTGTTTTTTTTGTTTTTTTTGTTTTTTTTTTTTTTTCAGGGAGACTTTAGAAAAAAAAATAATAAAAAAAATATGATTTTATCAGGAAGAATTTAGAAACCAAATAAAATAAAATGATTTTTTCAGGGAGAATTTATAAAACAAATAAAAACAAAAATAGGCGTTCTATGGCCCACTGACTGAGAGATGACGCACACAGGAGTCAGGAGTGGCACACAAACCCAGAGGCCAATATTTTTCTACCAATGATTGATGTAGTTATTTTCTCTGGTAGATTTTAGAACCCAAATCAAGGAAAAAAAATATAGGCTTTCTATGGACCACAATTGGAGAGAGAGAGAGAGAGAGAGAGAGAGAGAGAGAGAGAGAGAGATGGCACACCCAGGAGTCAAGACTGGCACACAAGCAGAAAGGCCAATATTAATCTCCCACTGTTTTTTTTGGTTGTTTTTTTTTTTTTTTTTTCAGGGAGACTTTAGAAAAAAAAATAATAAAAAAAATATGATTTTATCAGGAAGAATTTAGAAACCAAATAAAATAAAATGATTTTTTCTGGGAGAATTTATAAAACAAATAAAACCAAAAATAGGCGTTCTATGGCCCACTGACTGAGAGATGACGCACCCAGGAGTCAAGACTGGCACACAAGCAGAAAGGCCAATATTAATCTCCCACTGTTTTTTTTTTTTTTTTTCAGGGAGACTTTAGAAAAAAAAATAATAAAAAAAATGTGATTTTATCAGGAAGAATTTAGAAACCAAATAAAATAAAATGATTTTTTCAGGGAGAATTTAGAAAACAAATAAAACCAAAAATAGGCGTTCTATGGCCCACTGACTGAGAGATGACGCACCCAGGAGTCAAGACTGGCACACAAGCAGAAAGGCCAATATTAATCTCCCACTGTTTTTTTTTTTTTTTTTCAGGGAGACTTTAGAAAAAAAAATAATAAAAAAAATGTGATTTTATCAGGAAGAATTTAGAAACCAAATAAAATAAAATGATTTTTTCTGGGAGAATTTATAAAACAAATAAAACCAAAAATAGGCGTTCTATGGCCCACTGACTGAGAGATGACGCACCCAGGAGTCAAGACTGGCACACAAGCAGAAAGGCCAATATTAATCTCCCACTGTTTTTTTTTTTTTTTTTCAGGGAGACTTTAGAAAAAAAAATAATAAAAAAAATGTGATTTTATCAGGAAGAATTTAGAAACCAAATAAAATAAAATGATTTTTTCAGGGAGAATTTAGAAAACAAATAAAACCAAAAATAGGCGTTCTATGGCCCACTGACTGAGAGAGAGAGAGAGAGAGATGGAACGCTTAGTACTGGCACACAAGCCCAAAGGGCAATATTAATCTCCCTTTTTTTTTCCAGGGAGAATTTCTAAAACCCAAAAAAAAAAAAAAATAGGCTTTCTATGGCCCACTATTTGTGAGAGAGATGGGACGCTCAGGACTGGCACAGATGGCACGCTCAGGACTGGCACAGAAGCCCAGAGGCCAATATTAATCTCCCTTTTTTTCTGGTAGAATTTATAAAACCAAAAAAAAATATAAATAGGCTTTCTATGGCCCACTATTTGTGAGAGAGATGGCACGCTCAGGACTGGCACAGATGGCACGCTCACAACTGGCACACAAGCCCAGAGGCCAATATTAATCTCCCTTTTTTCAGGGAAAATTTATAAAACAAAAAAAAAAAATAAATAGGCTTTCTATGGCCCACTATTTGTGAGAGAGATGGCACGCTCAGGGCTGGCACAGATGGCACGCTCAGGACTGGCACACAAGCCCAGAGGCCAATATTAATCTCCCTTTTTTTCAGGGAGAATTTATAAAACCCCCAAAAAAAATAAAATAGGCTTTCTATGGCCCACTATTTGTGAGAGAGATGGGACGCTCAGGACTGGCACAGATGGCACGCTCAGGACTGGCACAGAAGCCCAGAGGCCAATATTAATCTCCCTTTTTTTCTGGGAGAATTTATAAAACCAAAAAAAAATTTAAATAGGCTTTCTATGGCCCACTATTTGTGAGAGAGATGGCACGCTCAGGACTGGCACAGATGGCACGCTCACAACTGGCACACAAGCCCAGAGGCCAATATTAATCTCCCTTTTTTCAGGGAAAATTTATAAAACAAAAAAACAAATTAAATAGGCTTTCTATGGCCCACTATTTGTGAGAGAGATGGCACGCTCAGGGCTGGCACAGATGGCACGCTCAGGACTGGCACACAAGCCCAGAGGCCAATATTAATCTCCCTTTTTTCAGGGAAAATTTATAAAACAAAAAAAAAAATTAAATAGGCTTTCTATGGCCCACTATTTGTGAGAGAGATGGCACGCTCAGGGCTGGCACAGATGGCACGCTCAGGACTGGCACACAAGCCCAGAGGCCAATATTAATCTCCCTTTTTTTCAGGGAGAATTTATAAAACCAAAAAAAAAAATAAATAGGCTTTCTATGGCCCACTATTTGTGAGAGAGATGGCACGCTCAGGGCTGGCACAGATGGCACGCTCAGGACTGGCACACAAGCCCAGAGGCCAATATTAATCTCCCTTTTTTTCAGGGAGAATTTATAAAACCCCCAAAAAAATAAAATAGGCTTTCTATGGCCCACTATTTGTGAGAGAGATGGCACACTCAGGACTGGCACACAAGCCCAAAGGCCAATATTAATCTCCCACTGTATTTTTATCAGGGAGAATTTATACACCCCACAAAAAAAAATACAGAAAAATGAAAAGGCTTTCTATGGCCCACTATGTGAGAGAGATGGCACACACAGGGATGGCACTCTAGCAGAAATGCCAAATTGCCAATCTTAATCTCCCACCAAAAAAAAAACAAAAAAAAAAACAGGGAATGTCCTACAATTACTATCTCCCTGCCTGCAGTAATCTCAGCCAGGTATGGCAGGCAGCTACTATCTCCCTGCCTGCAGTAATCTCAGCCAGGTATGGCAGGCAGCAATAAGGAGTGGACTGATGCACAAATGAAATAAAAAGTGTGGACAAACAAAAAAGATAGCTGTGCAGAAAGGAAGGAACAAGAGGATTTGTGCTTTGAAAAAAGCAGTTGGTTTGCACAGCGGCGTACACACAGCAATGCAGCTATCAGGGAGCCTTCTAGGGCAGCCCAATGAGCTACAGCGCTGAGGGGAAAAAAAAAAAAAAAAAAACTTCCACTGTCCCTGCACACCGAGGGTGGTGTTGGACAGTGCAAATCGCTGCAGCACAAGCGGTTTTGTGGTTAATGGACCCTGCCTAACGCTATCCCTGCTTCTGACAAAGCGGCAGCAACCTCTCCCTAAGCTCAGATCAGCAGCAGTAAGATGGCGGTCGGCGGGAACGCCTCTTTATAGCCCCTGTGACGTCGCAGACAGCAAGCCAATCACTGCAATGCCCTTCTCTAAGATGGTGGGGACCAGGACCTATGTCATCACGCTGCCCACACTCTGCGTTTACCTTCATTGGCTGAGAAATGGCGCTTTTCGCGTCATTGAAACGCGACTTTGGCGCAAAAGTCGCGTACCGCATGGCCGACCCCGCACAGGGGTCGGATCGGGTTTCATGAAACCCCGACTTAGCCAAAAGTCGGCGACTTTTGAAAATGTTCGACCCGTTTCGCTCAACCCTAGTCATAATCCATCGAATGTTAAAAAAAACGGATCCTTCGCAGATTGTGAAAAACTGATGAGATGGATCTGCTTTTTCACCGGATCCAACTAGATGATCCAGCTAATTGAATCCTAAAAAAATAGGAGCATGCTCAGTTGAAAAAAATGGAATCCGCCACTGGATCCTGTCATTTGATGGATCCGGCGTCATCGGCTTCCATTCTAGCAATCGACGGACGGCGACAGATCCGTCACTGTCAGTTTTTTTGATGGACGCAAAAAAGTTACTATATCTGTTTTCTCTGGCCACCGGATAAACAATTTTCGACGGATCTGGTGAATGACAGATTAAACATGAGGCCATCCGTCGCTAATACAAGTCTATGAGAAAAAAATGGATCCGGCGGCAACATTCGCTGGATCTGTTTTTTTCAAAATTCACCGGATTGAGACTGACGGCAAAAGACTGATGTGTGAAAGCAGCCTAAGACAGGGGTGCAGAATCCTTTTTCTGCCAAGGGCCATTTGGATATTCTCCGGGTCCGAACAAATTATAAGTTAACTTCACCCACAAATTACGCACTGACACTGGCACTGGTGTCAGGACACGTGCCTCAGAGCTCAGAAGTGGACACTGCCTGCGCTTGCTCACGAAGCAAGAAGAAATTATTGGGACTGGATATCAAAATACAGCTGCTTGCCCAAGTACTGCAATCCCCAGGAATCTGACCTGGGGCTGAATAAAAAGTAATTGAGGGCCGTAAACAGCCTGAGATTCCACCCACCCCTGCGCAAGGGTATAAGTTAAACTCAATGGACTTGTGTCTATTTTCATCCTTAAAAACTATGAGACTATGAAAAGGTGCACAACTGCTGTCTTTTTTTTTAATCCACGCTCTCCCAACAATATAATAAAATCTAAATGATGAATTACATATATGACAAAATATTGTAGTTAAAATATACATTGTCCCAAACAATACAAGTCCCTATAAAGCTACATCAAAGGGATAATAGCAAAATATTAGGACTCTTGGAATGCAACAATGAAAATAACCACACACAAATAAATTAATCCCTAAAGGGGACTGCCTTTGATTTTTCTTTTCAATGAGCCGAAAATGTTTAAAAACAAAGTATACTTATCCTATTGATACTTTGTAAATCCTTCTTTAGTGCTGTCCAAGTTCCCTTCTTGTCTAGATACTTTTTTATACAGCATGTGACCAATCATTGGCCCACAACATTAATGGGTTTTTCCACATATAACACAAAACCTAAAGCACCGCTCCAGCATTTTTTTTATGCAGTGCTAGAGTGGTGAGTGACACTAAGTTAATTTTCCAGTTCCTGATCTTATACTCACCAGCTGCTGTCTTCATCTTTTATTGGTGCCGTTTGTGACATGCCGAATTGCCCGTGTTTGCTGGAAGATCTGGAAGTCACAACTCAATCTATGAAAGCCAGAACAAGGCAAGAATGAGACTCTCATAAATGTACAATGAGAGCTTGTGACCGTTACAAGAAAGTATGAAAATCCCCATCATGACTTGTTGCTGCATCAGTAGCCAGTAACACAATCCAAGCTGTTTGTTTGTGAGTGTGACCACTATCTCTAAGAAGTTGTGGTCACAAGATGGCGGCATGGAACCGGAGCATCGCTGGTAAGAGCTGAAGGCAGCAGTTGGTAAGTACATCACTACAGTGAGTGAATTTAGATTAGTGACACTGAGTCACCCACCAGGGCAATGGGGATACTAGGTACCCAGTCCGGTTGCAATTAAAGGGGATGTCACGGTGGCTGTGACCCAGTCCATGGCCCTGGGCATTCAAGTAAAAGGGGTTTTGAATAAAGATTATGTTCGTGATGCCACCTGTGGTTCTCGGTTAGAGGGGTCCGATGCTGATTAAAGGGGTCCTCTGGGGCGATGTTACTGCAGCAAGATGATAACACTTCCCATAGGTGAAGCGGGGTCCACAGGGCTCCCAGTGTGGTGGGCAAGGATTGTGGATTGCTGGTAAATAAAAGGAGGACACAGGGTTGCAGTCTTTATGTGGTTTACTGTTGTTGTAGTCAGCCTCAGTCCAGGGTACAGGCAACAGGTGTAGGTGGAGTCCAGGCAGCCTGAAGACAGGTGGAAACCACTTTGACTGGTTAGTTTGGGAACATTCCACTTGTCTATTAGTGCCTTGCTGCCTGTAGTGTCCTAACAAGGTTCTCTTGCTGTTAGGACTGGCAGAACGCACCAAGTATAAGATGAAATATTAATAGGTGCATTCGCAGTCCGGGGTCTACCATGCAGGTGAAAACCTGCTGCTAGTAAATGGCAGCGCTATATGGCGGTGGAAGCGAACCCTGTAAAGCCACAGCTCCACAATACTGCACTAAAGAGTGCAAGCAAGTAGTCAGCGAATTCAATCCCAAGACTCAGGGTTGAAGTCCGTTCAGACTACTTGCGCAAAACACCGCAACTGGGTGTGTTAAGTAACTGATTTAGTTAGAGCACTGAAGTGCGAACTGTGCCGTGCTGGCAGACACCACTAAGCACCCAGACGTGGGTCAGGAAGCGCACTACTGGCGCGTGGCGCCGCACTGGCGGTCACAGCAATAGACGCTGATTCGTGTGTGACACGTTGAGTGGTTAGTCGGGCGATAGATAGCAGCCATACACCTTACGTGAACAGTCATACAATAGGGTAGGGGTATTTAATGAACGACTTGCACTCACAACAAACACACGTATACAATTGTACACTAGCGCATGGCCGTGTGGTCATGCGAAGCTTATATAGCTGCAGTACATTCAGGACCTTCCAATAAAGGACCAATGGGCAGCTGCCACAGAAGTTAGCCCTTTCAGGACCCTCCAGGAGGACCAATGGGAACCGCTGCAGCATCTAAGCACGTGACCCTCAATCTCCAACGGGAGATCTCACCCTGGGCATGCTCAGAAGGGAAAAAACAGGACTTAGTCCAAAAAGCATCCGCTCGCTGCTGCTCAGCACTGGCTTTAATGGCAAAAGCTGGAGAAGCAACAGCAAGCCTAAGCACAGAGTGAGACTGAGCCAGAGGCAGGGACCGACATCTCTGCTGAGCAGGTTCCATTGCGGCAGGAGAAGAATGGGAGACCGCAGCGAAATGGCCCGAGATTCCCCCTGTGCAGAAGCGTGAACTCGACCCCTAACATTACCCGCCCTCCTTGGGCCTCGCTACGTTCAAAGGCAGCAATGAGCTGCGGAGCCCGAATGTGCTCAGCAGGCTCCCAGGATCTATCCTCAGGATCGTAACCCCTCCAGTCCACCAAATAAAAATTTTTGCCACGAACCTCCTTGCACCCCAAAATAGCGTTCACCTCGTAATCGTCCGTAGACGAACCCGATGTCTCGGCAGATGACTCAGAAAACCGGGACATGTACACGGGCTTAAGGAGGAACACATAAAAGGTGTCAGGCGTGGAGGAAGGGCTAGACGGTAAACCACAGGATTAACCTGTTCGAGGACCTTGAAGGGACCCAAGTAGCGAGGAGCAAACTTAGTGGACTCAACACGCAGCCTGATGTTACGAGCGGAGAGCCACACTAAGTCGCCAGGAGCAAAGGTCAGAGCAGGGCGCCGATGTGCATCGGCGGAGGACCTCATTCTCTCCTTGGAGGCCCAGATGGCATCCTGAGTGTGGTCCCAAATGTCTCGTGCCTCCACTGCCCAGTCTGCCACCCTGGAGTCAGCAAAGGACATGGGCATAGGCACTGGAACCCACAGATGCTGGCCGTAATTAAGGAGGAAAGGAGTCTGACCGGTGGAATCGGCTACAGAGTTGTTAAGGGCGAACTCTACCCACGGTAACAAGGATGCCCAGTCATCCTGCCTGGCAGAGACAAAATGTTGCAGATATGTGACCAAGGTCTGGTTGGCTCTCTCTACCAACCCATTCATCTTGGGATGATAAGCAGAAGAGAGATTTAACTCAATACTGAGAAGATGACAAAGCTCTCTCCAGAACAGAGACGCAAACTGAGGACCCCGATCACTGACAATTTTGTCCGGCATACCGTGAAGGCGGAAGATATGTTTAATAAACAACGCTGCCAAGACCTGTGCAGAAGGTAGCCGAGGAAGCGGCACCAAATGCACCATTTTAGAAAAATGGTCGGTGATTACCCAAATGACAGTACAGCCACGTGACTTGGGCAAAACCCACCACAAAGTCCATCCCGACCATCTCCCAGGGCCTGTCTGCCACCTCCAGAGGATATAACAATCCAGCTGGCCATTGACGAGGAGACTTATTTTTGGCACAGGAGACACACGCCCGAACATAGTCTCCGACAACACGAACCATATTTGGCCACCAGTACATTCTCGCCAGCAACTCAGATGTCCTCTTTGCCCCAAAGTGTACACCCACTCTGAACGAATGAGCCCAAGAGAGAACCTCGGGTCGCAAATTGATGGGATCAAAAGTCTTGCCCAGAGGCACAGACTCTAGCGAAACCAGAGCTACGGTTCTCAGACTCTCTGAAGGGACAATAAGCCGAGGCTCCTCTTCCTCCCCCTCAGTTGACACAAGGGAGCGAGAGAGAGCGTCAGCACGAATGTTCTTCTCCTCGGCGAGATAATGGAGAGTGAAGTGGAAGTGGGAGAAGAACAAGGACCATCTGGCCTGACGAGAATTCAGCCTCTGGGCTGTACGCAAATAGACCAAATTTTTGTGGTCCGTGAAGACTTGGAAGGGAAACCGAGCACCTTCCAAAAGATGTCTCCACTCCGAAAAGGCCAACTTCATTGCTAGCAACTCCCTATCCCTGATGGAGTAATTTCTCTCCGCTGGTGTGAAGGTCTTTGAGAAGAAGAAGCATGGATACTTCCGACCTTGAGCATCCTTTTGATAGAGGACTGCTCCAGCACCAACGGATGAGGCATCCACCTCCATAAGGAATGGCTTATCCACATCGGGACGATGTAAGATGGGAGCACTAGCAAAATGGGACTTTATAGAAGTGAAGGCCTTGGACACCTCTTCCAACCACAATTTGGGATTCGCTCCCTTCTTGGTGAGGGATACCGAGGGAGCTACCAAAGTTGAGAAGTGGGGGATGAACTGGCGATAGTAATTTATGAACCCCATGAAGCGCTGCACTGCATTAAGAGAATGGGGTTCTTGCCAGTCCATCACAGCCTGTCGTTTGGCAGGATCCATAGCCAATCCCTGGGCCGAGATGATATAGCCCAGGAAAGGTAAAGACTCCTGCTCAAACACACACTTCTCCCACTTTGCATAAAGTAAATTCGCCCGTAAGAGTTCAAAGACTCTGCCAACATCTCTCCGGTGGGAGTCAATATCTGGAGAGAAGATGAGAATATCATCCAGATAGACTACGACCGAGGTGGAAAGCATATCCCGGAAGATATCGTTGACAAAGTCCTGAAAAACGGCTGGGGCATTACAGAGCCCAAAGGGCATCACCAGATACTCATAGTGCCCATCTCTGGTATTAAAAGCCATTTTCCATTCGTCCCCCTCACGAATGCGAATCAGGTTGTAGGCACCCCGCAGATCTAGTTTGGTGAATACCTTTGCTCCCCTTAGCCTGTCAAAGAGCTCAGATATCAGGGGCAACGGGTACTTAATTTTAATGGTGATAGCATTAAGACCCCTGTAATCGATGCAAGGACGTAATTCCCCATTCTTCTTCTGTACGAAGAAGAATCCCGCCCCTGCAGGAGACACTGACTTCCTAATGAACCCTCTTGCCAAATTCTCCTGGATGTATTGAGACATAGCCTCCGTCTCAGGGAGAGAGAGGGGATATACCCTTCCCCAAGGAGGTTCAGCTCCAGGCAAGAGATCAATAGGACAGTCGTAGGGGCGATGAGGCGGTAGAGTCTCTGCAGCCTTTTTAGAGAATACGTCAGCATAGCACCAATAGCACTTGGGAAGAGAAAAAAGGTCTGCGGGTACCTCGGTAGTAGAAACCTGTACACACTCACTCACATACCTGCCCATACAAGACTTACTCCAACCCAATATTCTCCCTGAGGACCACTCAATATGTGGGGAGTGGAAACAGAGCCAGGGTATTCCCAGCAAAATCTCATCCATTCCCTCGGGAAGGACAAGAAGGGAAATAATCTCCTAGTGGGAAGGGGACATGGACAACAAGAATGGAACAGTCTGGTGTGTGATTTGCAGTGGAAGTGTCGCCCCATTCACAACTCTAACTGTTTCAGGTTTGGCAAGCATTACTAGTGGTATAGCGTGGTGCAGAGCAAAATAAGAGGACATGAAGTTTCCCTCTGCTCCTGAATCCACACAAAGCTCGACTGTTAGAGTGGAGGAGCCTAACAGGATTGTCCATTTAAAGGACAGTTTGGAGGAAAATGCAGCTGTGTCTAGTGAACCTCCCCCAATGGTTACTAGACGCGATCGTTTCCCGACCGCCGTGGACATTTATTGGCGTAATGTCCTAGTTGGTGACAATTTTTGCAAACCACGGGTAGTCGAGCGGCCTGAGACTTAGGTCCCACTCGAGAAACCTCCATGGCCTCATGGGAGTCGGATGCCAAAACAGGAGACTCAAGAGGTCTGGCGAAATCTCTGCCTACACTGGGTCCGCTCTAACCTCCGCTCGAGAAAACAGAGGTCGATGCGGGTAGATACTGAAATAAGCTCATCCAGTGTGGCGGGTATCTCCCTGGTGGCCAAGGCGTCCTTCATGTGGTCTGCCAGTCCCTTCCAGAACACCGGAATTAGAACTTTGTCTGGCCACTCTAACTCTGAAGCTAGAGTCCGGAACTGGATGGCAAACTGGCTGACCACGGAAAAGCCCTGAGTAATAGGCAACAACTGGAGCGCGGGATCGTGGGTAACACGAGATCCTAAAAAGACCTGCTTCAGAGCGTCCAGGAAGAGAGGAGCACTCTGTACCACACGATCATCACGCTCCCAAAGTGGCGTTACCCACTCCAACGCCCTGCCCGACAAGAGAGATAGAATAAATCCCACTTTCGCCCATTCCGTAGGGAAACGTGACGCCAGGAGCTCAAGGTGTATGGAGCACTGGCTCACGAATCCGCAACATTGTTTACTGTCACCAGCAAACTTGTCAGGAAGCGGGAGATGGGATAAAGTCAGAGAAGGGGTGGCAGCGGACAAACTGGCTGCAGCTACACTTGCAGCCTGAACAGCGACAGCAGTGACATCCACAGCTGACGTTGAACGCTCTAGAGCCGCCAACCTTCCCTCCAGCTGCTGGATGTACCGCTGTACACGCTGATCGTCCGCCATTTACTAGCCAGACCCTGGCGCTAGTGTTCTGTTAGGACTGGCGGAACGCACCAAGTATAAGATGAAATATTAATAGGTGCGTTCGCAGTCCGGAGTCCATCGTGCAGGTGAAAACCTGCTGCTAGTAAATGGCAGCGCTATATGGCGGTGGAAGCGAACCCAGTAAAGCCACAGCTCCGCAATACCGCACTAAATAGTGCAAGCAGGAGTCAGCGAACTCAATCCCAAGAGTCAGGGTTGAAGTCTGTTCAGACTACTTGCGCACAACACCGCAACTGGGTGTGTTAGGTAACTGATTTAGTTAGAGCACCGAAGTGCTAACTGTGCCGTGCTGGCAGACACCACTAAGCACCCAGACGTGGGTCAGGAAGCGCACTACTGGTGCGTGGCGCCGCACTGGCGGTCACAGCAATAGACGCTGATTCGTGTGTGACACGTTGAGTGGTTAGTCGGGCGCTAGATAGCAGCCATACACCTTACGTGAACAGTCATACAATAGGGTAGGGGTATTTAATGAACGACTTGCACTCACAACAAACACACGTATACAATTGTACACTAGCGCATGGCCGTGCGGTCAAGCGAAGCCTATATACAGTGGGGCAAAAAAGTATTTAGTCAGTCAGCAATAGTGCAAGTTCCACCACTTAAAAAGATGAGAGACGTCTGTAATTTACATCATAGGTAGACCTCAACTATGGGAGACAAACTGAGAAAAAAGAATCCAGAAAATCACATTGTCTGTTTTTTTTAACATTTTATTTGCATATTATGGTGGAAAATAAGTATTTGGTCAGAAACAAAATTTCATCTCAATACTTTGTAATATATCCTTTGTTGGCAATGACAGAGGTCAAACGTTTTCTGTAAGTCTTCACAAGGTTGCCACACACTGTTGTTGGTATGTTGGCCCATTCCTCCATGCAGATCTCCTCTAGAGCAGTGATGTTTTTGGCTTTTCGCTTGGCAACACGGACTTTCAACTCCCTCCAAAGGTTTTCTATAGGGTTGAGATCTGGAGACTGGCTAGGCCACTCCAGGACCTTGAAATGCTTCTTACGAAGCCACTCCTTCGTTGCCCTGGCGGTGTGCTTTGGATCATTGTCATGTTGAAAGACCCAGCCACGTTTCATCTTCAATGCCCTTGCTGATGGAAGGAGGTTTGCACTCAAAATCTCACGATACATGGCCCCATTCATTCTTTCATGTACCCGGATCAGTCGTCCTGGCCCCTTTGCAGAGAAACAGCCCCAAAGCATGATGTTTCCACCACCATGCTTTACAGTAGGTATGGTGTTTGATGGATGCAACTCAGTATTCTTTTTCCTCCAAACACGACAAGTTGTGTTTCTACCAAACAGTTCCAGTTTGGTTTCATCAGACCATAGGACATTCTCCCAAAACTCCTCTGGATCATCCAAATGCTCTCTAGCAAACTTCAGACGGGCCCGGACATGTACTGGCTTAAGCAGTGGGACACGTCTGGCACTGCAAGATCTGAGTCCATGGTGGCGTAGTGTGTTACTTATGGTAGGCCTTGTTACATTGGTCCCAGCTCTCTGCAGTTCATTCACTAGGTCCCCCCGCGTGGTTCTGGGATTTTTGCTCACCTTTCTTGTGATCATTCTGACCCCACGGGGTGGGATTTTGCGTGGAGCTCCAGATCGAGGGAGATTATCAGTGGTCTTGTATGTCTTCCATTTTCTAATTATTGCTCCCACTGTTGATTTCTTCACTCCAAGCTGGTTGGCTATTGCAGATTCAGTCTTCCCAGCCTGGTGCAGGGCTACAATTTTGTTTCTGGTGTCCTTTGACAGCTCTTTGGTCTTCACCATAGTGGAGTTTGGAGTCAGACTGTTTGAGGGTGTGCACAGGTGTCTTTTTATACTGATAACAAGTTTAAACAGGTGCCATTACTACAGGTAATGAGTGGAGGAAAGAGGAGACTCTTAAAGAAGAAGTTACAGGTCTGTGAGAGCCAGAAATCTTGATTGTTTGTTTCTGACCAAATACTTATTTTCCACCATAATATGCAAAAAAAATGTTAAAAAAACAGACAATGTGATTTTCTGGATTTTTTTTTCTCAGTTTGTCTCCCATAGTTGAGGTCTACCTATGATGTAAATTACAGACGCCTCTCATCTTTTTAAGTGGTGGAACTTGCACTATTGCTGACTGACTAAATACTTTTTTGCCCCACTGTAGCCGCAGTACGTTCAGGACCTTCCAATAAAGGACCAATGGGCAGCTGCCACAGAAGTTAGCCCTTTCAGGACCCTCCAGGAGGACCAATGGGAACCGCTGCAGCATCTGAGCATGTGACCCTCGATCTCCAATGGGAGATCTCACCCTGAGCATGCTCAGAAGGGAAAAAACAGGACTTAGTCCCAAAAGCGTCCGCTCGCTGCTGCTCAGCACTGAAGCAACAGCAAGCCTAAGCACAGAGTGAGACTAAGCCAGACGCAAGGACCGACGTCTCTGCTGAGCAGGTTCCACTGCGGCAGGAGAAGAATGGGAGACTGCAGCAGAAACGGCCCGATATTCCCACTGTGCAGAAGCGGGAACTCGACCCCTAACATTTGTTCTCCTGTCCTGGGACAGTACCTGCACGGTAGGCAACTTGAGCCGTTTCTCTGGGGTCTCTTTACACGGTGACTCTGGGCTCTGGAATGCTGCTGTACCTCAGGTATTATGTGAGCAGGTTACTTTCAGCTTCCTGCCCTCCGGTTCTGCTGTGGGGTTTGCAGTTGCCTACAACCTTGGGCTCCCGGTGCCCGGTTTCTGCACTCTGCTTAAAGGGGCCAAGTAGCAGCCCTCCTCTAGCTTCTAAGTTACTCTGTGCTCCTTCACTGTCTCTTATCTGCACCAGACTGTCTAACTCCTCCTCCAGACTAGAATGTATATGGAGGGAAGCGCCCCTTAAATCGGGTTTTGAAGTCCCCCTTCTGGCCTGGAGTCAGAATGTGTTGAATGTGAGATTACAGGCCATAGGAATCCCTCCTATCTCCAGGCATAGCATTACTCTCCCCGAGAGGAAGGCAGCACCACTGTGGTACCCAAACTCCTGGGGTGCCACAGCACCACTCCAGTTTTGAAATTAAAAACAAACGCCGGAGGGGGGCTTTAATTTATATACTTCTACTACTACAAATAATGATGATTATATAGCTTGGGGTCATAAAGGACGAAAGTCAAAGGAAGAAGTCTGGCTAAAAAAAATTTTCAAATTATAATCAGATACAAAAATACTTTGAGAGTTAATGTGCTGTATTTTTTATGTATAGTTATAAATTCCCTGTCCCCTTTATATAACAGAGAGTTACATGTACAAATTTGATCTACCAGCAGCTGCAACTAGATGATGCTTGCTGCAAAGGGATTCATATAGATTCTTACAGTGCAGGGAGTGTGCCCCTAGTGATAGCACAGAGATTCAGATTTTTAAGTGGGGATTGCCCACTTAAAATATAATTTTAGATGTATCCCTAATATAAACATACAGAACTTGTTAATATACTGTCCTGCATTGCCAGAGGTGCCTCAATCCTCAGATACCAGCATAGTCCCAGCAAATGCACTCCCTATTTGTGTTTGATACTGGATAGCTTCTGCTGTATCAGCAGGTCATCAATCCTGTTTTTTAGGGGACACACTCTGGCTTATTTCAAAAGCTAAGATGGATGTGTGGACTGAATCAGCTATAAATATGAACCAGATCCCTTCACAGGCAGCACCAATTGCACAGCATTCTCAAGGCGTGACTTATTGACATTTTTTCATGTGTTTTCTCATAGGTTACACAATAGAACAGATGCACAACATTTTTTGGCCCAAGCTGCACTGAAAATTAATAGGGTACTACTTTTTGTGACATTTTTGGCATATTGAAATTATATACCATAAAAGTCTGATAGGTACAAATTCTACTTTTAGGACTTTTCCATGATCCAGCACGTCTAAGAGTGCCCGCAAAGAGATTTGATGAGCTTTTGACTCTGCAGATTTTTGCTACATCAAAAACACAGCGCCAAACAGAAAAGCAGATGGGATTTATAGGAATCTCATGCTCACTGTGGAATTTTTTTTAATGCTGAATAAACTGATTTGTGGTACATGTTTGAAATCTACAACATGTCAATTTCTCTTTCAATTATGCTGAATTGTGCAAATTTTCCCCATAGAAATGCATTAGACTCGGAAAATTTGCAAGTAAAAAATACATGTTACCGCACATGACTGTATCACTAAAGTTTTGTCAAAGCCAAATACCAAGAAGTATCAAAAACAAATCCGCTTTATTTAAGGCATGACATACAAAAAAGAGAAAAAAAAATCATTAAAAAAATATGATAAAAACGAATGTAAAAATTTGTATTAAAAAATGCAATGAAAAACACAGGTAATTAATTTGTCTAATAGGTGCATAAATGATACCGAACATCTGTAATAGCAAAATGTCATCAAATATTAATCGTAAGAACGTAGCCTCTGTCATGGTATGTTCACACAAAATTTTTAGATATCGATTCAAACAAGACATATCCTATAATATAATCGCCATTTGGGACTTCTGGCTGCTGTCCCCGGAAGTCCCAACTGACGATTATGTTATAGGATATGTCCCACCAACTTTCTATTTTTAAAGCGCAAACCACAGTGCAGCATCACTCTACGCTTAGACACGGCGGTGTCAGCATTCACAACTGTGCCACCAATGAATGTGAGTCCCCTCACCTGCGCAGGTTTGGTATACCTTATATTTGTGCATGTTCTCTCAGTTACATCGATTTTATTTGATCCCTACAGGGCTATTGCCTTATGCTATTTCGTTTAACATAAAGCCAATTATAATGAATTCTTTGGGAACAGATTGCTACGTGTCTCCCTGCATAGTGGTAACTATATTTTCTCCATATTTATCCTATTCAGCTACAACTACCACTATATTGATCTCAATTATGCTCCAGCTGTAGCACGGTTTATATTCTCTATGGCACTTTACCATTGGGCTTTCACTCCTATGCTCTTTAACATAAATGGAACAAACCACCGCAGAGCTACTTTAAAACCTAAATCCCTATACACTATACCCTTCTCTTTCCTCTTGCCCCTCCCTTGCTCAAAATGCCTCTGTATATAGGAGATAGTCATCCTTAGGCACTGATGTACAAATACTGAAATAATATGTTAGACATGATTTCCAGCTACTTTGTACATATGTACATATTATGCATAATATTGTATATAGCTATTTGCAATTTATTTTTGTTTATATATTTTTGTTTTATATATTTCTATTTTTTCTAGCGACTGTGTGATCAAGGCCATTAACTGGCCAAAACATCTTGCCTGTCGTTTTACCACTTATTTACAAATAAATTCTCACTTGAAGCATAATTCTTCAATCTGTACGTGTGCAGTGTCTCTATGAACTACTGTTAATTGGGATCATCGGGTCCTTTTCACTAGCACCGTTCTACCAACTTCAGTTGAGTGCTAGCCTTCGTATCTTCTCATATCCCGAATCACAATGACACAATCTGTGCCTGCGCAAGTGACATACACGTCTCTGCTATTCCCACGCAGGCGCAGTAACAGCCGCGCCCTTACTATGCATGCGCGGGTGACATTTATGTCACCTGCTATTCCGGTGCATGCGCAGTAACAGCCACAACTGCGTGCTCTACCCACTCTACCCGCGCATGCGCAATTTCACCGCACTCCCGATGCGATAGCATTGGGCCTATTTTTAGTTACATGTATATAAAAGCAAACAGCCACACAGTTTTTATATGCATGTAACACGCCTTGCTGTATTTAATTCCTTTTTATATGCCTGACTTTAGTGTTGGTCATGTGACAGTTTTCCTGTCTTTCTGTTTGTTGGTGGGATATTTAAATGTATTACAGCCTTTGTATGTCTAGCTCTGACAAAGGACGCTGTGTGCATTTGAAATGCATTGCTATGTGTCATGGATTGATGTTTTATGAAAAAAAAAATTGTATAAATATTGGAATTTTGTGAAGATGGAATTTTCTCTGTTTGCTTATCGTACAAGTGGATTCTGTACTTTGATTCCGTACTTGAATTCCTTGGACTCAGTAGCTGGATTCAATGGACTCCGTACTTCTCACGCCTAGAGCCTGGGTGAACTTTTTTTTCCTCTGTTTTGGTTTGTTTGAGTAAACAACTTTTTTCAAGCATGTGATTCTTGTTCAAACTCACCTGCGGCAAGTAACATGTGTGGGAAATATGAAAATAACACATGAAACCAGATAAAAAAAGGAGAAGTTGATTCAATATATGCATTGTGTTTCTGTGTGCCACACTAAGCATGGAGAACAAGAAAAGGTGAAGAAAACTGTCTGGGGACTTGAGAACCAAAATTGTTGAAAAATATCAACAGTCTCAGGGTATGTTTCCATGGTCAGAAAAAAATGCCGATTGGGCGCTGCGTACAGCTGCAACGGCCAGATGTTACAGCATAATGGAGGGGATTTTATGAAATCCCATCTCCACTATGTATTCAAAGACGCAGGTGGCAGACCTGTGTATACGCACATGCTGCGCGTCTTTATAGACCGCGGCCTGTCTGTTTATCTTGGGGAGACGCTCAGTCTCCGCAAGATAAATTACACAGTCTACTGTATGTATATTAACACAGTCTATGTTCATTGAACACATGCAGTATCACCGCATGTACAAAAGCTGGCAGCGCTTTGGACGGAAACATACCGTGGAAACAAACCCTTAAGGTAACAAGTCCATCTCCAGAGATCTTGATGTTCCTTTGTCTACAGTTTGCAACATAATCAAGAAGTTTACAACCCATGGAACTGTAGATATTCTCCCTGTACATAATTGTCAGATAAAAATTAATGAAAGGCTGTAATGCAGGATAGTCTGGATGGTGGACAAGCAGCCCCTATCAAATTCGTGTCCTGCAGTCTCAGTGTGCATCAGTATCAACGTGAGCTATCCATGATATTTGAATGAATGAAACGCTATGGCAGAAGACCTAAGAACACCCCTCTGCTGACACAGAAACATAAATAAGCTAGACTGCAGTTTGCCAAATTGTAAGCCAAAATCCTTCTGGGAAGCATCTTATGGACAAAGATAAAGCTTTTTGTTAAATCACATCATTCTACTGTTTACCAAGATACAAGAAGCATCGTTTCTCCTTGCGGAGAGTGACATGTTAAGTATGTCAAGGTGAAGAGACTTTAACCCCTTTCTGCCATTAGACGTACTATTGCGTCCATGTGGGGTGGGCTTTACTTCCCAAGGACGCAATAGTACGTCATATGCGATCGGCAGCGCTCACGGGGGGAGCGCCGCCGATCGCGGCCGGGTGTCAGCTGCCTATCGCAGCTGACATCCGGCACTATGTGCCAGGAGCGGTCAAAGACCGCCCCCGGCACATTAACCCCCGGCACACCGCGATCAAAGATGATCGCGATGTGCCGGCGGTGCAGGGAAGCACCGCGCAGGGAGGGGGCTCCCTGCGGGCTTCCCTGAGCCCCCCGCAGCAACGCGATGTGATCGCGTTGCTGCGAGGGTCTTACCTCCCTCCCTGCCTGCTCCAGGCCCGGATCCAAGATGGCCGCGGATCCGGGTCCTGCAGGGAGGGAGGTGGCTTCACAGAGCCTGCTCAGAGCAGGCACTGTAAAGCAGCCTGCACTCCTATCAGATCGGTGATCTGACAGAGTGCTGTGCAAACTGTCAGATCACCGATCTGTGATGTCCCCCCCTGGGACAAAGTAAAAAAGTAAAAAAAAAATTTTTCAAATGTGTAAAAAAAAATTAAAAAAAATATTCCAAAATAATGAAAAAAAAATAATAATATTATTCCCATAAATACATTTCTTTATCTAAATAAAAAAAACAAAACAATAAAAGTACACATATTTAGTATCGCCGCGTCCGTAACGGCCCGACCTATAAAACTGGCCCACTGGTTAACCCCTTCAGTAAACACCGTAAGAAAAAAAAAAAAAAATGAGGCAAAAAACAACGCTTTATTATCATACCGCCAAACAAAAAGTGGAATAACACGCGATCAAAAAGATGGATATAAATAACCATGGTACCGCTGAAAGCGTCATCTTGTCCCGCAAAAAACGAGCTGCCATACAGCATCATCAGCAAAAACATAAAAAAGTTATAGTCCTGAGAATAAAGCGATGCAAAAATAATTATTTTTTCCGTAAAATAGTTTTTATCGTATAAAAGCGCCAAAACATAAAAAAATGATATAAATGAGGTGTCGCTGTAATCGTACTGACCCGAAGAATAAAACTGCTTTATCAATTTTACCAAATGCGGAACGGTATAAACGCCTCCCCCAAAAGAAATTCATGAATAGCTGTTTTTTGGTCATTCTTCCTCACAAAAATCGGAATAAAAAGCGATCAAAAAAGTCACGTGCCTGAATATGTTAACAATAAAATCGTCAACTCGTCCCGCAAAAAACAAGACCTCACATGACTCTGTGGACCAAAATATGGAAAAATTATAGCTCTCAAAATGTGGTAACGCAAAAAATATTTTTTGCAATAAAAAGCGTCTTTCAGTGTGTGACGGCTGCCAATCATAAAAATCCGCTAAAAAACCCGCTATAAAAGTAAATCAAACCCCCCTTCATCACCCCCTTAGTTAGGGAAAAATTAAAAAAATGTATTTATATCCATTTTCCCGTTAGGGCTAGGGTTAGGGCTAGGGTTAGGGCTAGGGTTAGGGCTAGGGTTAGGGCTAGGGCTAGGGTTAGGGTTGCGGCTAGGGTTAGGGTTAGGGTTAGGGTTGGGGCTACAGTTAGGGTTGGGGCTACAGTTAGGGTTGGGGCTAAAGTTAGGGTTAGGGTTTAGATTACATTTACAGTTGGGAATAGGGTTGGGATTAGGGGTGTGTCAGGGTTAGGGGTGTGGTTAGGGTTACCGTTGGAATTAGGGTTAGGGGTGTGTTTGGATTAGGGCTTCAGTTATAATTGGAGGGTTTCCACTGTTTAGGCACATCAGGGGCTCTCCAAACACGACATGGCGTCCGATCTCAATTCCAGCCAATTCTGCGTTGAAAAAGTAAAACAGTGCTCCTTCCCTTCCGAGCTCTCCCGTGTGCCCAAACAGGGGTTTTCCCCAACATATGGGGTATCAGCGTACTCAGGACAAATAGGACAACAACTTTTGGGGTCCAATTTCTCCTGTTACCCTTGGGAAAAAACAAACTAGGGGCTAAAAAATAATTTTTGTGGGAAAAAAAAAAAGATTTTTTATTTTCACGGCTCTGCGTTATAAACTGTAGTGAAACACTTGGGGGTTCAAAGTTCTCCCAACACATCTAGATGAGTTCCCTGGGGGGTCTAGTTTCCAATATGGGGTCACTTGTGGGGGGTTTCTACTGTTTAGGTACATTAGGGGCTCTGCAAACGCAATGTGACACCTGCAGACCATTCCATCTAAGTCTGCATTCCAAATGGAGCTCCTTCCCTTCCGAGCCCTCCCATGCGCCCAAACAGTGGTTCCCCCCCACTTATGGGGTATCAGCGCACTCACTACAAATTGGACAACAAATTTTGGGGTCCAATTTCTCCTGTTACCCTCGGTAAAATACAAAACTGGGGGCTAAAAAATAATTTTTGTGGGAAAAAATGTTTGTTTTATTTTTACGGCTCTGCATTATAAACTTCTGTGAAGCACTTGGTGGGTCAAAGCGCTCACCACACATCTAGATAAGTTCCTTAGGGGGTCTACTATCCAAAATGGTGTCACTTGTGGGGGGTTTCAATGTTTAGGCACATCAGTGGCTCTCCAAACGCAACATGGCGTCCCATCTCAATTCCTGTCAATTTTGCATTGAAAAGTCAAACGGCGCTCCTTCCCTTCCGAGCTCTCCCATGCGCCCAAACAGTGGTTTACCCCCACATATGGGGTATAAGCGTACTCAGGACAAATTGTACAACAACTTTTGGGGTCCAATTTCTTCTCTTACCCTTGGGAAAATAAAAAATTGGGGGCGAAAAGATAATTTTTGTGAAAAAATATGATTTTTTATTTTTATGGTTCTCCATTATAAACTTCTGTGAAGCACTTGGTGGGTCAAAGTGCTCACCACACCTCTAGATAAGTTCCTTAGGGGGTCTACTTTCCAAAATGGTGTCACTTGTGGGGGGTTTCAATGTTTAGGCACATCAGTGGCTCTCCAAACGCAACATGGCGTCCCATCTCAATTCCTGTCAATTTTGCATTGAAAAGTCAAACGGCGCTCCTTCCCTTCCGAGCTCTCCAATGCGCCCAAACAGTGGTTTACCCCCACATATGGGGTATCAGCGTACTCAGGACAAATTGTACAACAACTTTTGGGGTCCAATTTCTTCTCTTACCCTTGGGAAAATAAAAAATTGGGGGCGAAAAGATAATTTTTGTGAAAAAATATGATTTTTTATTTTTACGGTTCTGCATTATAAAGTTCTGTGAAGCACTTGGTGGGTCAAAGTGCTCACCACACCTCTAGATAAGTTCCTTAGGGGGTCTACTTTCCAAAATGTTGTCCCTTGTGGGGGGTTTTAATGTTTAGGCACATCAGGGGCTCTCCAAACGCAACATGGTGTCCCATCTCGATTCCAGTCAATTTTGCATTGAAAAGTCAAATGGCGCTCCTTCGCTTCCGAGCTCTGTCATGCGCCCAAACAGTGGTTTACCCCCACATATGGGGTATCGGTGTACTGAGGACAAATTGTACAACAACTTTTGCGGTCCATTTTCTCCTGTTACCCTTGGTAAAATAAAACAAATTGGAGCTGAATTAAATTTTTTGTGAAAAAAAGTTAAATGTTCATTTTTATTTAAACATTCCAAAAATTCCTGTGAAGCACCAGAAGGGTTAATAAACTTCTTGAATATGGTTTTGAGCACCATGAGGGGTGCAGTTTTTAAAATGGTGTCACACTTGGGTATTTTCTATCATATAGACCCCTCAAAATGACTTCAAATGAGATGTGGTCCCTAAAAAAAAATGGTGTTGTAAAAATGAGAAATTGCTGGTCAACTTTTAACCCTTATAACTCCCTAACAAAAAAAAATTTTGGTTCCAAAATTGTGCTGATGTAAAGTAAACATGTGGGAAATGTTACTTATTAAGTATTTTGTGGGACATATATCTGTGATTTAATTGCATAAAAATTCAAAGTTGGAAAATTGCGAAATTTTCATAATTTTCGCCAAATTTCCGTTTTTTTCACAAATAAACGCAAGTACTATCAAAGAATTTTTACCATTGTCATGAAGTACAATATGTCACGAGAAAACAATGTCAGAATCACTGGAATCCATTGAAGCGTTCCAGAGTTATAACCTCATAAAGGGACAGTGGTCAGAATTGTAAAAATTGGCCCGGTCATTAACGTGCAAACCACCCTTGGGGGTAAAGGGGTTAAGGTTAAGCTTCCTCACCATGATATGCTTAACATGTCACTCTCTGCAAGGAGAAACGATACTTCTTGGATCCTGGTCAGACGCCTCTCACTCAGCCAAACCAGATCTCCACTTTGCACTGACGAGGGGCAGTACCCCGAAACACAGTGTCTGCAAATTTAGATTCTGGTTTGGCTTTTATCCTAAGTCATGTGACAAGGCTCGCTAACCCCTTCATGACCCAGCCTATTTTGACATTAATGACCTGGCCTTTTTTGCAATTCTGACCAGTGTCCCTTTATGAGGTAATAACTCAGGAACGCTTCAACGAATCCTAGCGGTTCAGAGATTGTTTTTTATGACATATTGTGCTTCATGTTAGTGGTAAATTTAGGTCGATCATTTTTGTGTTTATTTGTGAAAAAAATGGAAATTTGGATAAAATTTTGAAAATTTCGCAATTTTCAAATTTTGAATTATTATTCTGTTAAACGAGAGTTATGTGACAAAAAATAGTTAATAAATAACATTTCCCACATGTCTACTTTACATCAGCGCAATTTTGGAAACAAAATTTTTTTTTGCTAGGAAGTTGTAAGGGTTAAAATTTGACCAGCGATTTCTAATTTTTACAGCAAAATTTACAAAACCATTTTTTTAGGGACCACCTCACATTTGAAGTCAGTTTGAGGGGTCTATATGACTGAAAACACCCAAAAGTGACACCATTCTAAAAACTGCACCCCTCAAGGTGCTCAAAACCACATTCAAGAAGTTTATTAACCCTTCAGGTGCTTCACAGCAGCAGAAGAAACATGGAAGGAAAAAATGAACACTTAACTTTTTAGTCACAAAAATGATCTTTTAGCAACAATTTTTTTATTTTCCCAAGAGTAAACACAGAAACTGGACACCAAAAGTTATTGTACAATTTGTTCTGAGTACGCCGATACCCCATATGTTGGGGGGAACTACTGTTTGGGCGCACGACAGGGCTCGGAAGGGAAGGAGCGCCATTTGAATTTTTCAATTAAAAATTGGCTCCAATCTTTAGTGGACATCATGTCGCGTTTGGAGAGCCCCTGTGTGCCTAAACATTGGAGCTCCCCCACAAGTGACCCCATTTTGGAAACTAGACCCCCAAAGGAACTTATCTAGATGCACAGTGAGCACTTTGAATGCCCAGGTGCTTCACAAATTGATCCGTAAAAATGAAAAAGTACTTTTTTTTACAAAAAATTTCTTTTAGCCTCAATTTGTTCATTTCCACATGGGCAACAGGATAAAATGGATCATAAAATGTGTTGGGCAATTTCTCCTGAGTACACCGATACCTCATATGTGGTCACAAACCACTGTTTGTGCACACGGCAAGGCTCGGAAGGGAAGGAGCGCCATTTGACTTTTGAATGAAAAATTAGCTCCAATCATTAGCGGACACCATGTCGCGTTTGGAGAGCCCCTGTATGCCTAAAACATTGGAGCTTCCCCACATGTGACCCCATTTTGGAAACTAGACCCCCCAAGGAACTTATCTAGATGCATAGTGAGCACTTTGAACCCCCAGGTGCTTCACAAATTGATCCATAAAAATGAAAAAGTACTTTTTTTCACAAAAAAATTATTTTAGCCTCAATTTGTTCATTTCCACATGGGAACAAGATAGGATGGATCCTAAAATTTATTGGGCAATTTCTCCTGAGTACACTGATACCTCACTTGTGGGGGTAAACCACTGTTTGGGCACACGGCAGGGCTTGGAAGGGAAGGAGTGCCATTTGACTTTGTGAATGAAAAATTAGCTCCAATCGTTAGCGGACACCATGTCGCGTTTGGAGAGCCCCTGTGTGCCTAAACATTGGAGCTCCCCCACATATGACCCCATTTTGGAAACTAGACCCCCCAAGGAACTTATATAGATGCATAGTAAGCACATTAAACCCCCAGGTGCTTCACAAATTGATCCGTAACAATGAAAAAGTACTTTTTTTTCACAAAAAAATAAATTTTGGCCTCAATTTGTTCGTTTCCACATGGGCAACAGGATAAAAAGGATCCTAAAATGTATTGGGCAATTTCTCCTGAGTACAGTAAACACATGTGGGGGTAAACCACTGTGTGGGCACACGGCCGGGCTTGGAAGGGAAGGAGCGCGATTTGACTTTTTGAATGAAAAATTAGCTCCAATTGTTAGCTGACACCATGTCGCGTTTGGAGTACCCCTGTGTGCCTAAACATTTGAGCTCCCCCACATGTGACCCCATTTTGGAAACTAGACCTCCCATGGAACTAACCTAGATGTGCGGTGACCACTTTAAACCCCCAAGTGCTTCACAGAAGTTTATAATGCAGAGCCGTGAAAATAAAAAATCATTTTTCTTTCCTCAAAAATTATTTTTTAGCCCGCAATCTTTTATTTTCACAATAGTAACAGGAGAAATTGGACTCCAAAAGTTGTTGTCCAGTTTGTCCTGAGTACGCTGATACCCCATATGTGGGGGGGAACCACTGTTTGGGCACACGTCGGGGCTCAGAAGGGAAGTAGTGACGTTTCGGAATGCAGACTTTGATGGAATGGTCTGCGGGCATCATGTTACGTTTGCAGAGCGACTGATGTGCCTAAACAGTAGAAACCCCCCACAAGTGACCCCATTTTGAAAACTAGACCCCCCAAGGAACTTATCTAGATATGTGGTGAGCACTTTGAACCCCCAAGTGCTTCACAGAAGTTTACAACGCAGAGCCGTGAAAATAAAAAAAATAATTTTTCTTTCCTCAAAAATTATGTTTTAGCAAGCAGTTTATCATTTTAACAAGGGTAGCAGGAGAAATTGGACCCCAATAGTTGTTGCCCAGTTTGTCCCGAGTATGCTGGTACCCCATATGTAGGGGTAAACCACTGTTTTGGTGCACGTCGGGGCTCGGAAGGGAGGGAGCACCATTTGACTTTTTGAACGCAAGATTGGCTGGAATCAATGGTGGCGCCATGTTGCGTTTGGAGACCCCTGATGTGCCTAAACAGTGGAAACCCCTCAATTCTAACTCCAACACTAACCCCAACACATCCCTAACCCTAATCTCAACTCTAGCCATAACCCTAATTACAACCCTAACCCCAACACACCCCTAACCACAGCCCTAACCCCAACACACCCCTAACCCTAATCCCAACCGTAACCATAATCCTAACCCTAATCCAAACCCTAACCCCAACACACCCCTAACCACAACCCTAACCCCAACACACCCCTAAATATAACCCTAACCACAAGCCTAATCTTAACCCTATTTCCAACTCTAGCCCTAATTCCAATCCTAACTCTAATTCCAACCCTAATCCTAAGGCTATGTGCCCACGTTGCGGATTCGTGTGAGATTTTTCCGCACCATTTTTGAAAAATCTGCATGTAAAAGGCACTGCGTTTTACCTGTGGATTTACCGTGGATTTCCAGTGTTTTTTGTGCAGATTTCACCTGCGGATTCCTATTGAGGAACAGGTGTAAAACGCTGCGGAATCCGCACAAAGAATTGACATGCTGCGGAAAATACAACACAGCGTTCCCGTGCGGTATTTTCCGCACCATGGGCACAGCGGATTTGGTTTTCCATAGGTTTACATGGAACTGTAAAGCTGATGGAAATTTGCTACGAATCCGCAGCGGCCAATCCGCTGCGGATCCGCAGCCAAATCCGCTGCGGATCCGCAGCCAAATCCGCACCATGTGCACATAGCCTAATTCTAAGCGTATGTGCACACGATGTGGAAACGCTGCGGGTCCGTAGCAGTTTCCCATGAGTTTACAAAAAACGCTGTGCACATGCTGCGGAAAAAACTGCGCGGAAACGCATCGGTTTACATTCCATACATTTCACTTCTTTCTATGGATTCCGCAGCGGTTTTACAACTGCTCCAATAGAAAACCGCAGTGAAATCCACAGAAAAACCGTGGTAAATCCTTGATAAATCCGCAACGGTTTTGCACTGCGGATTTATAAAAACCATTGCGGCAAAATCCGCAGAGGACCAGAATACGTGTGCACATCCCTAACCCTAACCCTAACCCTAGTTCTAACTGTAGTGGAAAAAAAAATAGCTTCATTTTATTATTGTCCCTACCTATGGGGGTGATAAAGGGGGGGGGGGGGGTAATTTACTTTTTTTTTATTTTGATCACTGTAATAGGTTTTATCACAGTGATCAAAATGTATATGGAACGAATCTGGCGGCCGGCAGATTCGGTGGGCGCACTGTGTATGCGCCCACCATTTTGGAAGATGGTGGCGCCCAGGGAGAAGACGGACGGACACCGGGAGGCCTGGTATGTATAAGAGGGGGGAAGATTAGGGCACAGGGGGCGTTGGAGCACGGGGTGGCATCGGAGCACGGGGGAACGGGCAGGAGGACGGGGGAGCGGAGCACAGGACGGAGGGGAGCGGAACATAGATCGGAGGGGTGCGGTGGCGATCGGTGGCGGTGGGGGGTACACCAGTGTTTCCAGCCATGGCCGATGATATTACAGCATCGGCCATGGCTGGAATGTAATATTTCACCAGTTTTTTAGGTGAAATATTACAAATCGCTCTGATTGGCAGTTTCACTTTCAACAGCCTATCAGAGCGATCGTAGCCACGGGGGGGTGAAGCCACACCCCCTGGGCTAAACTACCACTCCCCCTGTCCCTGCAGATCGGGTGAAATTGGAGTTAACCCTTTCACCCGATCTGCAGGGACGCGATCTTTCCATGACGCCACATAGGCGACATGGGTCGGATTGGCACTGACTTTCATGACGCCTACGTGGCGTCAAAGGTCGGGAAGGGATTAAAGGGTCGACATTGACTCTTAGGATTGCTACTTCCATTAGGTGGCACTAAAGTTCTAGTCCTCTTCATCTCTGAAGAGACAATTTGCATACTGTTTACCAAAAATGGAATGAGACCTACAAAGAAAAGATTACATTTCAAAAACCTGACCGGCACATCCAAACATAGACTAAGTGTGAACAGGTGCTGAACCTAGAGTCGCCAACTCGTATATAGTTAAGTAAATAAGGTAGCACACTGCAGCGCTAAAACATGTAAACTTGAAAACCCGAAATTTGAACAGCATTACTGCACTAGAAATATGAAAAATGAGAGCTTTTAGCACATAAAAATGGACAATTTTATGTGTACCTGGTAGCCCCTTTACGGCATCTCTCTTATACCAGGTCCTAAACTTGCCTTACCTCGCTGAGAATAAACGTCTCCATCTGAATGGGTACATGTGAAACCTCTTCTTAGACTAAAATTCTCTCTCTCTGTGGAGGGGTATTGGACCTGCTGTAATTAAAACACCTGAAGCTAGGAGGCGGAGTGCACGATCAGAAGGCTAAAGAATACATTTCAAAAACCTGACCAGCACATCCAAACATAGACTAAGTGTGAACAGGTGCTGAACCTAGAGTCGCCAACTCGTATATAGTTAAGTAAATAAGGCAGCACACTGCAGCGCTAAAACATGTAAACTTGAAAACACGAAATTTGAACTGCATTACTGCACTAGAAATATGAAAAATGAGAGCTTTTAGCGCATAAAAATGGCCAATTTTATGTGTACCTGGTAGCCCCTTTACGGCATCTCTCTTATACCAGGTCCTAAATTTGCCTTACCTCGCTGAGAATAAACGTCTCCATCTGAATGGGTAAGGTGAGGTAAGGCAAGTTTAGGACCCGGTATAAGATAGATGCCGTAAAGGGGCTACCAGGTACACATAAAATTGGCCATTTTTATGCGCTAAAAGCTCTCATTTTTCATATTTCTAGTGCAGTAATGCAGTTCAAATTTCGTGTTTTCAAGTTTACATGTTTTAGCGCTGCAGTGTGCTGCCTTATTTACTTAACTACAAAGAAAAGAACACAGGGCATACAGGTAAATATGGTGGAGATTCAAGGATGTTTTGAGGCTGTTTTTCTGCCTCTAGCACTTGATTGTGTGCAAGGCGTCATGACATCTCAAGATTGCCATTACATTATAGGCTCCAAAAAGTAAATGGCTTTTTATAGAGTTATTATTAGTGATAGGCAAACCCGAACGGTAAAGTTCGGTGTCCGTAAGGAACACCTAATGTTCAAGCATGGACCCCAAACATGGACTTCTTCAGGAAGTCCATGTTACTGTTCTGGTTCGGCACCTCGAACATCAGGCGCTTCCCATGCATTCATCTTCATGCTCTGATCTGCGGTGTGAGTATTACCACCATTCAGAGAGCTTCAGTTCCCACAATGTCAGATGACAGCATGAGCCAGCAGCTGTGACCAGCAGTAAAAAGTTTACCTCTGGTTACAGATGCGTCCACTGATTAGAGATTACTACTCCCATCAGCTTACACCTATTGTCGTTGATAACAGAGAGAACAGGCTCAGCTGATGGGAATATTCATCAGCTGGCGCCTATGCTATAAATTAAAAAAAAATGACATTAGGTCTGTTCTATTTTTGATAACCAGCATGGCAAAACTAACAGCTTCTAATTTTAGGCTGAAGTGGCTAATATCCATGGCCCCTTACGAGCCTGAGAATAACAGCCCCCCTCTGTTTGCTTTAGCTTGTCTTGTTGTCAAAAATGGGGGGATCCCACGCTGTTTATTTTAATAATTAAAAAAAACTGCGAGTAAAACTCTCTATTCTTAATAACCAGCCATAATAAAGCTGACAGTGAGGGTTGCATTCTGTAGCTGTCAGTTTTGCCATGCTGGTTATCAAAAGTAGAATAGACCCCATGTAATTTTTATTTTTAGATGTGTTTTTTTTTATAGCACAGATGGTGGCTGATGAATACTAAGAAAGAGACAAGGCGGCGCCAAAGTGCAGTGCACACACCATGAGTAACAAGTGAAAAGAGCTTTATTGGAAACAATAAGTGCAACACTCCATTAAAAACATTAAAACCATGACAAAAAGACAAGTAAACATCATGAAGACTCACAATAAGAGTACAGATTTACACAGGCTATATGAGATAAATAACCTCTGAATCATTTAAGTAAATAACCCAATAATTGAAGGGTGACAGAGGCAAGTTAATATAAATTATTTGAAGAACTATACCACAGAATCACTGATTATATCTTGCTGGCAACACTTAGGCCTCAAATAAATTCATGGTTTACTTGCCACTGAATTAGTAATAGAGACAAGCCCATGCTCCTCACGTCCCTGATGAATACTTTCATCAGCGGCGCCTGCTCTTACTCTTATCAAAGACAGGAGGCATAGGCTGATGGGAGTAGTTTCGCTTTCTGACCAGTGGTAATAATCTTACCTCCCATCAGAGGCAGTGCTTGTCTTGCTGTCATGCAGATGACAGCTTGGCAAACAACAGATGTTCGGGCCCCCCATTCATCTGAATATGATCCGGGTTTGGGTTTGAGTACTGTTCTGGTACCTGTACCAAACTTATTTAAATATTTGGCCGAACCCGCCTGACCTGAACATCTAGGGGTTTGCCCATCAATAGTTATTATTCAGCTAATTACAGCTTCCTATTGATGTCTAAGGCTGGCCATACACATTAGATGGCTGTTAGGCAAACAGTGCTTCAGTTGATCATTCTGCCACCAGCCATGTCAGCCGTCACTCCCATACACAGGAGAGCTTACTCTGCCAATTGCTACTGTATACTTTATGAGAAAGCCACGGGGTGACATGTTGTCTGGCGGCTTAACCCAGGGAAATCAATGTGATCAACAGTCTGAAATTAGACATACAATTGCCATCTGTATCAACCATCAATTGGCCGATGCCCCATACACATTAGACCAGTGGCCGAACTAGTTGATAGCGGGTTCAGTCAATTTTAGTTTCATGTGTTAAGAAGCCATGACAAGTGGGAAGAAGGGGAGAGGGAGAAGCACAATGAGAGACAAAAGGCAAAGAGAAGCAGACAGATTCTATTGCTGCAGTCTCTCATTCTTGTTTTGGATTTGCAGGCACACTTTTCTATTCAGCTCTGCTATATAATATCATCCATGCTGCTTCAATTAGATCCAGAATTATTTGGATAGTGACTGACCAATTTGGGCTCTGCATGCCACTATTATTGATTTGAAAAAAAAAAAACAACTGAGATGCTATTGAAGTGTAGACTTGCAGGTTTAATTAAGTGGGATGAACAAAAATTTCCTGTGAAACACTTGGGTAAACCATTTTTCTAAAACGCCTCCTCATTTCAGGGGCTCAAAAGTAATTGAACAAATTAATTTAATTTTTAATACTTTGTATGTTTTGAGTCATCCTTTGTCCATATTTAGTCTGAAATGCCATCCAATCAACCTTGCTACATTTGATCGAGACTGAGCAGAAAGTATAACCATGTACCTTCAGAATTCATCCAGCTGCTTCCATCTTCAGTCACATCATCAATAAACACTTGTGACCCAGTTGCACTGGATGTCATGCATGTTAATGTCATCACACTGCCTCCACCATGTTTTACAGAGTATGTGGTGTGCTTTGGATCATGAGTCATTCCAAGCCTTCTCCAAACTTTCTTCTTCTCATCATTCTGGTACAGGTTGATCTTTTCATCTGTCCAAAGAATGCTGGTTGATGGTTTCATCTGTTGATGGTTGATGGCTGTTGATAGCACTGGTTGATGGTTTCATCTGTCCAAAGAATCCTGTTCCCAAACTGGGCCGGCTTCTTTAGATATTTTTCGGTAAAGCCTAATCTGGCCTTTCTATTTTCAAGGCTAATTAATGCATGATAATGAACCTTGTGGTGAACCCTATGTATTTGCTCTCATGAGGTCTTCTCTTTATGGTAGACTTAGATACTGAAACACCATTTTTCTGTAAAGTGTCTTTCACTTGGATGGATGTTGTGAAGAAGTAATTCTGCCATCATTCACCACTATTGTGTTCCATGGATATCCAGGTCTTTTTGAGTTCTCAAGCTCACTAGTGTGCTCCCTTTATGCTGAATATACCAAACTGTTGATTTGGCCACTTCTAACATTTCTGCTATCTCTCTGATGGATTTCTTTTTTTTTCAGCTTAATGATGGATTATTCCTTTTCCATTGTTATGTGTGCCGTTGTGCATGGAAGACATCATAGCTGTTAGTGTCCACACACTAGCTTAGAGACAACTGAAAATTAGACATAGATCATTCAGAGGAAAAATGGTGAAAAATGCTTGATTCTTGCCATACAATAGCCAAAAATGTTGTTATTCCTCACAAACATCAATGTTTATTATGAAAAGTCACTTGAAACAGCAGATATGTCTTTAAATAGAACAAAATATTGTGGACCTTAAAGGTGTTTTCTGGTTTCTACAGTTGTGATTCAAAGTTTACATACCCCTGCAGAATTTTTGCTTTTGTGGCCTTTTTTTCAGAGAATATGAATGATAACACCAAAACTTTTTCTCCACTCATTGTTAGTGGTTGGGTAAAGCCATTTATTGTTAAACTACTGTGTCTTCTCTTTTTAAATCATAATGATAACCCAAAACATTCAAATGACCCTGTTCAAAAGTTCACATACCCCATTTTTTAGTACCGTGCATTGCCCCCTCTAACATCAATGACAGCTTGAAGTCTTTTGTGGTAGTTGTAGATGTTCTTTATTTTCTCAGATGGTAAAGCTACCCACTCTTCTTAGCAAAAAGCCTCCAATTCCTGTAAATTCCTGTGCTGTCTAGCATGAACTGCGTGCTTGAGTTCTCCCCAGAGTGGTTCAATGATACTGAGGTCAGGAGACTGAGATGGCCACTCCAGAACCTTCACTTTGCTCTGCTTTAACCAATGACAAGTCGACTTAGCCTTGTGTTTTGGATCGTTGTCATGTTGGAACATCCAAGTATGTGCCATGCGTAGCTTCCGGGCTGATAAGTGCAAATTTGCCTCCAGTATGTTTTGATAACATGCTGCATTCTTCTTTCCTTCAACTTTGACCAAGTTTCCTGTGCCTTTGTAGCTCACACATCCCCAAAACAATCCATCTGCGTGCTTTACAGTAGGAATGGTGTTATTTTCATCCTAGGCCTTGTTGACCTCTCTACAATTGTAACGTTTATGGTTGTTGCCAAAAAGTTCAATTTTGGTCTCATCACTCCAAATTACCTTGTTCCAGGAGTTCCAGGCTTGTCTCTGTGCTGTTTTGCATATTGTAGGCAAGATACTTTGTAGCATTTGTGCAGTAATGGCTTTCTTATGGTGACTCGACTATGCAGCCCATTTTTCTTCAAGTGCCTCCTTATTGTGCATCTTGAAACAGCCGCACTGCTAGCTTTCAGAGAGTCATATATTTCAGCTGATGTTATTTGTGGGTTTTTCTTTGCATCCTGAAGAATTTTCCTGGCTGTTGTGGACGACATTTTTGTTGGTCTACCTGAATGTGGTTTTGTTTCTACAGAGCCCCTGATTTTCCATTTGTTATTCACAGTTTGAACACTGCTGACTGGCATTATCAAATTCTTAGATATATTTTTGCATCCTTTTCCTGTTTTATACAGTTCAACTACCTTTTCCTGTAGATCTGTTGACAATTCTTTTGCTTTCCCCATGACTCACAATCCAGAATTCAGTGACTGGATGAAAGAATCAAGAGTCTGTCTGTATCTCAGAAACTCACTCAGCTTTTATGCAAACACACTGATTACAAGCAAACAGGTCACAGGTGAGGATATTACCGTTAGTAGCCATTCAAACTCATTTGTGTCAACTTCTGTTCATGTTAACGGGCCAAAATCACCAGGGTATGGGAACTTTTGGTCAGGGTCATTTGGATGTTTTGGGTTGTCATTATTATTTAAAAAGAGAAAACACAGTAGATTGACAATAAATGGCTTCACTCAACCACTAGCCATGAGTGGACAAAAAGTTATAATAATAATCTTTATTTTTATATAGCGCTAACATATTCCGCAGCGCTTTACAGTTTGCACACATTATATCATCGCTGTCCCCGATGGGGCTCACAATCTAAATTCCCTATAAGTATGTCTTTGGAATGTGGGAAGAAACCGGAGAACCCAGAGAAAACCCACGCAAACACGGAGAGAACATACAAACTCTTTGCAGATCTTGTCCTTGGTGGGGTTTGAACCCAGGACTCCAGCGCTGCAAGGCTGCTGTGCTAACCACTGCGCCACCGTGCTGCCCTTTCATATTCTCTGAAAAAAGGCCAAGAAAGCAAAAATTCTGCCGGGTATGTAAACTTTTGAGCACAACTGTATATGTGGCATCTAAACCTTTGATTTGACTATTTTCTCTACTATATTGATTCCATATGATTTGTAAATTTGTAGTGCTGTTCTAACTTATATGGAAAATACAAAGAAAATATCCCCTCTTACGAATCCAAACTTGAGCCATAACAACTTCATGGAAAATACACCCATTAAAATTTACATCAATGGTAGTGAAATGTCACATAATAGCATGGGCTAAAGGTACCTTCACACTAAGCGACGCTGCAGCGATACCGACAACGATGTCGATCGCTGCAGCGTTGCTGTTTGGTCGCTGGAGAGCTGTCACACAGACAGTTCTCCAGCGACCAATGATGCCGGTAACCAGGGTAAACATCGGGTTACTAAGCGCAGGGCCGCGCTTAGTAACCCGATGTTTACCATGGTTACCATCGTAAAAATAAAAAAACAAACACTACATACTTACCTTCAGCTGTCTGTCCCCGGCGCTGTGCTTTCCTGCACTGACTGTGAGCACAGCGGCCGGAAAGCAGAGCGGTGACGTCACCGCTCTGCTTTCCGGCTGGTCGGCGCTCACAGCCAGTGCAGGAGGAGTGCAGGAGGAGTGCAGAGAAGCAGAGCGCCGGGGACAGACAGCTGAAGGTAAGTATGTAGTGTTTGTTTTTTGTACTTTTACGCTGGTAACCAGGGTAAACATCGGGTTACTAAGCACGGCCCTGCGCTTAGTAACCCAATGTTTACCCTGGTTACCAGTGAAGACATCGCTGAATCGGCGTCACACACGCAGGGAGTCCAGCGACGAAATAAAGTTCTGGACTTTCTGCAGCGACCAACGACATCACAGCAGGATCCTGATCGCTGCTGCGTGTCAAACACAACGATATCGCTAGCCAGGACGCTGCAACGTCACGGATCGCTAGCGATATCGTTGTGAAGTTGTTTAGTGTGAAGGTACCTTAAGTCTGAATTGGAAATCATAGCAGGACGATCGCAAATATTAATAAGTAAACAAACAAAAAAACACACAATCAAAAAATCCCCAGGAGATGGATAGAAAATGCATAAGTACTTTATTAAATATTACAGGATATTTGGCAAATAAATGGGACAAAGATCAAAGTCGTGTTGCACATTTAGGGAACAAAGGGGTTCACACAAGTGGGTAAAGAATGGGAAACATTGAATGTGGTTTACATTCAATAACTGGCTACAAGTGTAGACTCTGATGCATATTGCACTATCCCAATGAGCCTATACAGTTTGTGGAACAGACATCCGCTTATAAACATTTTGTATATACTAGAATAGCAGTATTAAATAATTACCTGTTCAGGCAAGTAAAAAAACCCACGAAGTGCGCTCTCCCCAATCTTGAATCCAAACTTGAGGCAGAGCATTTGATGGGGAGAAACAATAACTTCTTGTTACCATGGTTGCAAAGCTCTACAATTTGACGCCTGAGGGATTAAAATAATCTGGTTTAATATATACACACTATGCTAATGATGATAACTTTTAAAAATTCTCCAAATTTACTAGTAATTTACTTTAAGACTGTGCTCACACAATGCATTCAAGATGCATATTTTTCCTGTGAAATGTGGTAATATGCAATTATTTTCCTAATCATGTCAAGCAGAGCATAACAGGGCTCCATTTTCGAGATAGATGCATGTCTCATTGGTGGGATCAGAATATTCTCTTCATTGAGTGGGCATTCTGTCGATATGCCATATGTATATGAAATGGGAGTAACTCTTTTTTTTCATAACTGTGTCTTAATTTGAACTAGGATTCCAGTGTAAATAATAACATAATGCTGTCTGAGAACAAGGTTTCTAGCTATTTGGAAACTTCAAAACTTCAATTATTGTAATAAAAAAACAAGTAAAATAAAAATAGAGACAAATCATAATGCATCAGGACAGGAGTAATTCATGACAGAAGGAGACGTTGAATTCAGGAGAAAGGAGATACTCTTGAAATTTAGAATTTCAGACTATGGGTACGTTCAGACTAGCGTTGTTTAACATGGGGGACGCATGCGTTTTTGCTTGTTGCGTTTTGCGACAAATGCGTCTTTTTTGCCGCAAGCGTCGGACCAAGAAAACGCAACAAGTTGCATTTTTCTTGCGTCCGATTTTCGGCAAAAAACGACGCACGCGTCGCAAAACGCAGCGTTTTTGCGTGCGTTTTGCCGCGTTTTTCGGTGCGTTGTGCGTCGCGTCGCCGATGCAGCGGCGCACAACGCTAGTCTGAACGTAGCCTTAGTTTGGCTGTTATGAAATTTGACATTTGTGCCTGGTTCACAAAAAGCAATTTTACAGGGATTTTAAAGAAGTTAAACTTGAATAAAAATGATAATTAAGAAATATTGTAGTGTTCACATGTATAAAACTTGTTGAAATGTTTCCATACGTGAAACACGTGAAAGGCCTGCTCTTTCTGATTTGACGGGTTCTCACTAAAGGAAGGCAAGATAATCTTCTGGTTTAGTTTCTGAGTGGACCCTACCTTTGGTTGGAATGCAGGATCTAATTTTAGGATTATGGGATCCTCCCATATCTGAAGATAAGGATCCCGAGTGGACAGGCTTAAATCTCCCCTACCCTTTTTGTGGCAGTAATGGCCACTTTAAACCCCATTTTGATGGTCCAATATGAGATGGACATCTTCTCCCTGGGTACATAGGGATCTCTACAAAGTGCCTTAAGGACTAAATTTAAATCCCAAAGGGGCACGACCACCTTATAGTAGGTCACACCATCTGTATTGCCCTGACAAACCTAAGTACCCATGGGCGATTGGCCAATGAATAATCATAGAATGTACTTAATGCCGATATCTGGACTTTAAGGGTGCTTGGTTTGAGACCCTTATTAAAACCTGCCTGGAGGAAATCTAAACTCCTTGGAAAATAGGGCCTGCCGGGAACAACATCGGATCTGCAAACTTCCAAACAGAATCTTTTCCAGATTTTATTGCATGTTTCAGACATGCTTGGCTTCCTGCTAGCCTGAATCGTGGTAATAACCTGATCCGATAATCCCTGACCTTAGGGTGTCCCGCTCAGGATCCAGGCTGACAGATGAAGTCTTTCTGGGTTCTGATGGAAGACTGGACCCTGGTGGATTATATCTTTCCTCTGGGAAAGGAAAACATGATCTTCTAAAGCCATAGTTCTTAGCGGTGGGAACCAACTTCTCTTTGGCCAATGCGGAACAATCACAAGCACCTTCACCTGATCCTCCTGGATTTTCCTGAGTACTCCTGGAATACGTGCCATTGGGGGAAAGGCATAAGACAGAGCCCTGTCGTACCTCTGACTCAACGCGTCAACTGCTTCTGGATTGTCCGTGGGATTTAGGGAGAAGAACCTGGTGACCTTTGAGTTTTTTCTGGTTGTGAATAGGTCTATTTGAGGTGTACCCCATAGATGACACAAGTACTGGAACACGTCTTCATTTGGCTCCCATTCCATTGCTCAGACCTTCTGTCTGCTCCGGTAATCCGTCACTACATTTTGGAATCCCTCGAGATGAACCGACGCCACCAAAAGGACTGTCTTCTCTGCCCAGTAAAAGATTCTGCATGCCAGATCCTGGAGTGCCCGATGTCTGGGACCCCCTTGAGGTCAGAAGAAAGACACCATCATTATATTGTCCAATAAGATTTTTACATGTTGACCCTTTAGCCACGACTGATTTTGCCTTAGGGCTTCCCACATGGCGTAGAGCTCCCTGTAGTTATATGACTTAGACTGGATCTCTCATGGCTATCTGCCCTTAAGAATCCTTCCCTCCAAGTGCACTTCCCAACCCCACTTCCTGGCATTCGTAGTGATCACCACACACTGTGAGGGGATCCAAGGAATGCCCAATTGTACATTTTTTGGCTGATTCTACCAAAGTAGCGATTTTCTCACTGCTGGGGATAAGGATATTCCTCTGTCGAATGATGACTGGCGCTGGTCGCAGATGGACACAATTTCTCTCTGCAAGGCTCTCGAGTGGAACTGGGCCCAATGGACACAGGGAATGCAAGCTGTCAAGAGGCCTAGAATCTTCATCGCTGACCTGATTGAAGCCTGATTTCTCAGGAACTCTCGGATTCTGTTTCTCACAGTCTCCTGTTTTTCTTCTGGCAGTGAGGATGTTCTGCATCTGGAATCTAGCAGTACTCCCAGGAAAATGGTCCTGTTTCCATGCACCAGGTCCGACTTCTGTCGGTTGAGGATAGATCCAAGGTACTCCACTGTGGATTTGGTCTTCTCCCTGTAAAGTCGGAGTTCTTCCATCGAGCTCACCACCAGGAGTAAATCGACCAAGTATGGCACTATGATTATCCCTTTGTTCCTTAAGTAGGCTACCATGTCTGACACCAATTTGATGAATACACAAGGAGCCGATGCTAGGTCGAAGGGAAGGCACTGAAATTGAAAGCGGCAGGTTCAATTCTGGATTTTACTGCAAATCTCAGAAATTTTTTGGTAATATGCACTTTTTTTTAGATCCAGGGTGCACATAAATGCGTCCCTGTCTATAAGTGGAACCGTAGATTTTATCGACTCCATCCTGAATCTTTTGTAGCTTACCCACAAGTTTAAGGGCTTTAGATTTATTATAGTGTGGGATTCTCCCAATGGCTTTATGATGGTGAAAAATGCTGAGTAGTGACCTTTGACCTCCTCTGATTGACTAGGGGACCGGAATTATAAGAACAGTGTTGATAAGCTCTCTTATGTCTGCTACCATGGGTGAACTTGCCGACCAGTTAAGGGAAGTGATAAACCTTAATGGAGGAGGCACAGTAAACGCTATTGCATAATCATCCGCTATAGTTCTCAGAACCCACTGATCCTGGGTAATGTAGTGCCAACTTTCTGCAAAATGCCTAAGTCGCCCCTCCAAAGTAACTGGATAGTCAAGCTTGTGCAAATGAGGGTAGTACTGGGCAAAGCACACTTACCCCACATTCCTGGTCTCCTCTTCCTGCTTTCCCCATATTGGCCCCAAACATGCCGTGTGCCTCTCGAGACCCAGGTAACGGTTTTATTACCTGTCTCCGCATCACTTCTGCATTCCACCCTGGAACGCACTCCGACCTCATAACCCAGTGCCTTCCTGATGTCACTAAAAGTGATGGATCTCCCCACTGCGCGACTTCCAGAAGAAGCAGTGCCCTGCCGGCCGGCATCAAACCCAAGCGCCCCCCATCGGGAGGAAGCAGCTCAATTCAGGAGCTCAGCTTGTCTGGACTCTGTGGCTGAGGGACTCCTCTCTCTCTTGTGCGTTCATCCATGCAGGGACAGGAAAAACACAGAAAGGTGCTGTCAGTAGGGACATCCTGGAATAGGGGGCTTCTATTACCTCGGACCTGCAGGCCTTCCTGGAGGCTTTTTGGAGGGTCTTCACTATCCGAACCTCGAATATTCTGAAAAAATGTCCCTTTGCAGCTTCAAGTAGCAGACCAGAAGGGTGAAACACGGGAGGAAATCTTCACTTTTGGCCCTGTCCTTTCAAAGACGACTCGCTACTCATGCAGAATCCATGAAGATCGACCATGTTTGGCAGGCAGAATAGAAGCCGAAACTCAGTTATGAGATGGAATTGCGGTATTGTTACGATTGTGTGGAACATTCTAATAGTCTTTGTCCAGTTAAATTTAAAAAACTCTAGAGCCTAGGACCAATAGGAGAGGCTGGTCTTGGGGAGAGCATTCTCTCTCCATCAATGACTGTGATTGTTTCCATGGCAAGAGTAAACTGTCCGGCGGGAGAGATGGTTCTGCAGGCTGTGAAGAGCAGTTGTCAGATTCCCATCCGACAGCTCCAGATTTGGGTGAGGGTGTTTCCAGGTGAACAGGTAAAGAACTAGCCCTACCTACCTGTCAAGTCATCTCAGAGCTCCAGATAAGAGAAGTGCATATGTAAAATATCGCCTGCTACATGCTTACTAGTTCATACCATCCACTTTTGTTTGTCGTCCAGAGCTGAAAACTTGAATGCCCATTCTAGTCTGCAGATACTGAGAAGTGTTTTGTTGGGGACACAAGAGATTTCTGGTTCCCATACATCTAGATCAGCCAACAGTGTTTCCATCTTCTCCGCCAGATCTGCTAGTCACCGAGCCGCTGTATGCTGGTTTATCCAAAGAGAGAGAAGTGGAGGCAATGTCCCCACAGATTCTCGGCAATTGTACCAATGATCTACCCCCAGAAACCTTCCCACCTTGTGGACGTGTTGTCTTGGAGACCAGGCAAAAGACAGGCTCAAAGCAGGTATCGTCAGTCTCTGGTAGGTCTGGTTAAGAGAACGTTAAGGTGGAGGCATCTTCCAAGTCTCTGCAAGCCACCAACCATGCTGATGAATTTCATTTGGTTCTTTAATCCCCCAGTGTGGAAGCTGATCTCAACAAATGGAGACTTCCGAATGCCCAATTACTGACATTACGCCTGCTTCCTCCTATGCTGTGGATGGCTTGATAGATAAAAGCATCCTAGTCATGAAACTTTTCTTCTAGTGGACAGAAGAAGTCGTAGCCCTGAAGAGTCCTGGGAATCCTTGAAGACGTGAAGAGGAATTGGCCTTTAATTTATCTTCAGAGTGTTCTTTCAAGCATGAAGAATAGGGCGCTAATGTAGGACAATGGCTGGTACCCCTGCAAGGTGTCCCCTTCTCCCTCCATGCAGGGATGCTGGTTTACTCACCGCTCTGACTGCATGGTTCCCTGGTGTGCTCCTGCTTCCTGCTGTGGTGCTCGCCACAGCTTATGGTGGTGCACCTATGGTGCGTGCTCTTTTCCTCTTAAAGGGGCAGCTTGCGTATTTTGCTAAATGCTGTCAGCCTGTTCCTGAGAGGCATTTAGAGTAATGTGTACACCTGCTGATTGCTCTCAGCTAGTCATCCTGTATAAAAGACTCCCTCTCCCTTACAGAGTAGAAAAGCAACAAGTTTAATCATTAGGTAGTGTGTTGTTCTACCAGTGCAGTTGTGAGGTCCACTGGTCCTGATCCGGCTAGATTCCTGAACCAGAATCCCTGGTCCCAGTGTGGCAAGCGTCCTGAATCTGAATCCCTGATCCCGCTGTGGACAGTGCTTAAATTTTGTCCCCTGGTCCTGGTGCAGCTAGTCCTGAATCCGAAGTCATCTGGTCCGGGTATGGCCAATGCCTGAATCTTGTCCACTGGTCCTTGTGCAGCCAGTCCTCGATCCAAAGTCCTTGATCCCAGTGTGGTTAGTTACTGAACATTGTCCCCTGGTCCGTGTGTGGCCAGTCCCTGATCCAGTATTCTAGACCGATGTGTCAGAACATAGTCCTAGTCTGAGTCAGCGAACCTGACCCCTAGGGTCAGCAGCTGCAGAACCAGAAACTGTCTAGGAGTAGTACCCGGTGGTTACCTGTGTTAAGGAAGTATAGAAATCATTGAAGAAATACAAAATGGCCACTAAATGAACATACAGTGAGGAAACAAGTATTCAGCCACCAATTGTGCAAGTTCTCCCACTTAAAAAGATGATTGAGGTCTTTAATTGACATCATAGGTAGACCACAACTATGAGATTCATAATGAGAAAACAAATCCAGAAAATCACCTTGCCTGATTCTGCAAGATTTATTTTGCAAATTATGGAGGAAAATAAGTATTTGGTCACCTAAAAACATGCAACAGGCCCAAAACATTACTGCTCTAGAGGAGATCTGCATGGATGAATGGGCCAACATACCACCAACAGTGTGTGCCATCCTTGTGAAGACGTAGAGAAAACGTTTGACCTCTGTCATTGCAAAGGATATATAACCAAATATTGAGATGAACTTTTGTTAATGACCAAATACTTACCGTATACACTCGAGTATAAGCCAACCCGAATATAAGCCGAGGCACCTAATTTGGCCACGGAAAACTGGGTAGGCTTATTGACTCAAGTATAAGCCAGGTATGCATTGTCCCCTCATCCCTGTCCGGGTATCTGTGGCTCCCCCTGTTGTATGCATGGCTCCTCCATTCTATCCCTGTTGTGTGCATGGCTCCTCCATCCTCGTCCTGTTTTATGCATGACTCCTCCGTCCTCCACCTGTTGTATGCATGGCTCCTCTGTCCTCCCCCTTTTGTGTGCATGTCTCCTCCGTCCTCCCCTGTTGTATGAATGGCTCCTCCATCCTCCCCCTGTTGTGTGCATGGCTCCTCCGTCCTCTCCCTGTTGTATGCATGGCTCCTCTGTCCTCCCCTGTTGTATGCATGGCTCCGCTCGGCTCCCCCATCCTCCTCTGTGCTTCTCCTTCCTCCCCCATCCTCCTCACCCTGCTCGTGCTGTCGCTGCACGTCCCTGCTTCTCTCTGTTGCCCTGGGACCGGCAGCTTCTTCCTGCGTTCAGCAGTCATGTGGTACTGCTCATTAAAGTAATAAATATGCTCTCCATGCCTATGGGAGTGGAGATACGTCCATATTCATTACATTTATGAGCAGTACCATGTGACCATTGAACACAGGAAGAAGCTGTCTCACCGGAACAACAGAGTGATGCAGTGATGCAGCGATCGTACGAGGAGTGGGTGAGTATGATGTGACAACTGCCGGCTCCTGCTGCTCCCCTCCCCCTCCCCGGCCGACCCTCCTGAAACTATGACTTGTATAAGCTGAGGGGGGGTCGCTTTAAGCACAAAAAATGTGCTGAAAATCTCGGCTTATACAAAAGTATATGCAGTATTTTCCTCCATAATTTGCAAAATAAATTTTGCCAAATCAGACAAGATGATTTTCTGGATTTGTTTTCTCATTTTGACTCTCATAGTTGTGGTCTACCTATGATGTCAATTACAGGCCTCTCTCATCTTTTTTAGTGGGAGAACTTGCACAACTGGTGGCTGACTAAATACTTTCCCACTGAACCACAGCTACAGATTAGGACCATATGAAGTAATGAATATTGATTAAACCTCTCCTGAGGGAGGAGACATTACATTTTTTTTCACAATGATCGCTACGATAAGCGATAATCTATATAAGTATGTGCCTTTTCTGCAATAAACCAGGTTTCTGCTTGTGACTGTACTGGACAATCACAAGTACTTTTTCTCTGTGTACACGTATATATCTTTGATATATAATTTGGCAGCAGACAATCTAGATGAAAATACAACTTTAGTGTGACCCTTACACCAGCAGCCCGGTCTGTCTCCATCCTCAGGAGCTGCAGTTAACACCTGGTAGCTACACACTTTCCTAGGCAAGCCCGGCCCTGTGGCACAGTAGCTCTAAAAATTAACTTCTGCCACCATTGAGCATAACAAAATCCCTTTATGTTAGTAATGGTACATAGAGACATCTATAGAACCGGTTTATCTAGCATCATATTTTCGCAGCCTAGTTATGGAGTCAGAATAACACTATTAACCAAGATCAAGGAACATCAGAATTCTGTACATGGCATATAAATATTATATACACATGAATATGGATGAACACGGATGATCTTCTTACTAATGGCCAAATGTAACAGGGCATATTATGTTTTTGCTCATGTTTTACCAGAGATAATCATGTTTACACCTTCTCAAGTCTGATTGTGAAAACAATTGGCAATAGAAGCCTTCCACCGCTGAAGCCCTACCTAGCAGCCACTTGCAAGTCAAAAGAAGAAAAGATTGAGATCTACAAAATTTCCAAAAAAAAATTTCTCACAGCTTGCAAAAACCTTCTAACAGTGAAAGTTCACTGTTATACTTTTTTTCTAGGTTTGTATTCTTTTAAATGATGTACTAGAAAATAGTATCCTAAAATAAACTCTAGAGAAGGAAGCTGATCATTAACATTAAACCAACCTAAATCCTTTCAGCGTGGTAAAGTTATCTAAATTAACTTCTTTTTTTTTTAACATATTTTAAACAGCGCACCGTTTCATCTTAAACTATAAAAGTTATAACTATTTTTTAGTTACTATAATATGAGTTTTTACTTTCTGGAATGCATTGCATATGCATAATTATTTCACATGACTTTTGAATATCAATTAATTTTTTCTCTTCAGAAATAATTATATTTTTTTCAGATATTTAACACATGCTCTTCTACAATTTTAAAGTCTGATGACTGTAATACATCATTTAAATAAATTAAATTGCAGAAGCCACTTCTATGCAATGTTGAATCTGCATACTGCAAATTTCCGGCTACATCCTGTATTTAGCAAAGAGGTAATATAAGGTATGGTGTGGTTTGCAAGAGCAAAAATGAAAACCATGTAGTTCCTCACTATGTGGTTAATAACTCCAGGATTGTAATTATTTGCAGTTGTATTTGGCTTCCTTCTCTACAGGTGTAAATTGCCATTTTGGTCATGAATCAGGAGTATGATGGGGCCACACAGATGAGACCACCCACACAGTCACATTTCTAAATTTCAGATGGGTGGCAGCAAATACCTTCCGAACCAATATTTGATTCTGGGGATTTCAGTGCATACCTGAAATTCAATCTTCTCTTGGGGCAAATGCCTCAACTGGTGCCTTCTTAAAATCTAGTGATATACCGTATCTATATACTGTATATATATATATATATACTAGATGGTGGCCCGATTCTAACGCATCGGGTATTCTAGAATATGCATGTCCACGTAGTATGTTGCACAGGCCACTTAGTATATTGCACAGCCCGCGTAGTACATTGCCCAGCCACGTAGTATATTGCCCAACCACGTAGTATATTGCCCAGCCACGTAGTATATTGCCCAGCTACGTAGTATATTGCCCAGTGACGTAGTATATTGCCCAGCCACATAGTATATTGCCCAGTCACTTAGTATATTGCCCAGTCACGTAGTGTATTGGCCAGTCACATAGTATATTGCCCAGCTACATAGTATATTGCCCAGCCACATATGTAACAGGTTAAAAAATAAAAAAGAAACATATACTCACCTTCCGAGGGCCCCTTGTAGTCCTGTCGCCTGTGTGCGGTGCACGCGACAGCTTCCAGTCCCAGGGTTGGTATGAGCTCAGGACCTGTGATGACCGTGACATCATGGCAGGTCCTTCTCGCATAGCATCCTTAACACCGGAACCTGCCGCTTGCACTGCCGAGGACAGGGCGCGACGACGGAGGGTGAGAATAACTTTTTTTTATTATTATTATTTTTAATATTAGATGTTTTTACTATTGATGCTGCATACGCAGCATCAATAGTAAAAAGTTGGTCACACAGGTTTAATAGCTGCGTAACCGGAGTGCGTTACACTGCGCTCTGGTAACGCTGGCATTAACCTTGTCTGAGGGCTGACTGGATGACTGGAGGGGAGTATGGAGCGGGCACTGACTGTGGGGAGGAAAAAGCGGCCCTATTGCCGCCGGACTTTGGCCGTCGCTGATTAGTTGTGGCAATGGTCGTGGGCGTTTTGCGATGACCAACAACGACTTGGATTCCATGACAGACAGAGGCCGCGACCAATGAATATCCGTGAATGACAGACAGAAAGACAGACAGAAGGACAGACAGAAAGACGGAAGTGACCCTTAGAAAATTATGTAGTAAATATATATATATATATATATATATATATATATATATACATATACACACATTACGGTTCAAAAGTTTAGCATCACAGTTTTTTACAATGAAGCTAACATTAAATGATTCAGAAATACTATCTATACATTGTTAATGTGGTAAATGACTATTCTAGCTGCAAACGTCTGGTTTATAATGCAATATATTCATAGGTGTATAGAGGCCCATTTCCAGCAACCATTGCTCCAGTGTTCTTATGGTACTTAGTGTTTGCTAACTATGTAAGAAGGCTAATGGATGGCTAGAATTCCCTTGAAAACCCTTATGCAAGTATGTTAGCACAGCTGAAAACAGTTTGGCTGATAAGAGAACCTATAAACCTGACCTTCCTTTAAGCTAGTTGAGAAACTGGAGAATTACATTTGTTGGTTCCATTGAACTCTCAAAATGGCCAGAAAAAAAAAATTCATGTGAAACTCGACAGTCTATTCTTGTTCTTAGAAATGAAGGCTATCCCATACTAGAAATTGCCAGGAAACTGAAGATTTCCTACAACGATGTGTAGTACTCCTTTCAAAGGAGAGCACAAACAAGCTCTAACAAGAGTAGATAGAGAAGTGGGAGGCCCCGCTGCACAACTGAGCAACAAGACAAGTACATTAGAGTCTGTAGTTTGAAAAATTGACACCTCACAGGTCCTCAACTGGCAGCTTCATTAAATAGTACCCGCTAAACACCAGTCTCAACATCTACATTGAAGAGGCAACTGCAGGATGCTGGCCTACAGGGCAGAGTGGCAAAGAAAAAGCCATATCTGAGACTGGCTAATAAAAGGAAAAGATTAATATGGGCAAACAAAAACAGATATTGGACAGAGGAAGATTGGAAAAAAGTGTTATGGACAGACAAATCCAAGTTTGAGGTGTTTGGATCACACAGAAGAACATTTGTGAGACGTGTGGCACCCCAGGTCGTCAAAGTAGCATTGCTTTCCTCACGGGGAAAGTGATGTTACGTTTGGAAGCGATGAAAGATTTCTTTTATCAGGTAGCCACCATACACACAACATGTTCACACTCCAAGCCACAAGAGGGAGCTTTTGATCCTATTTACTAGGTGACTCCCCTATATATATTGTAGTTTGGAGGGAAAGAGAGATCAGATTGTCAGAGAGACAGAAGAGAGCAGACCGACCTAGAGGGTCAGAAGGTCTGGAGGGGCCGTGTGGTCTGAAATACCACAGCTCCTGGAAAGAGACATACAGAAAGCCGAACATTGTTCAGTGAGCGTGAAGGAGAGCAAAGCATAGGAGAGGATATAGTACACACCAAAAGTTTGGACACAGCTTCTCATTTAAATATTTTTCAGTATTTTCATGACTATGAAAATTTGTAAATTCACACTGAAGGCATCAAAACTATGAATTAACACATGTGGAATTATATACTTAACAAAAAAGTGTGAAACAACTGTAAATATGTCTTATATTCTTGGTTCTTCAAAGTAGCCATCTTTTGCTTTGATGACTGCTTTGCACACTCTTGGCATTCTCTTGCTGATCTTCAAGAGGTAGTCACCGGAAATGGTTTGCACTTTACAGGTGTGCCCTGTCAGGTTTAATAAGTGGGATTTCTTGCCTTATAAATGGGGTTGGGACCATCAGTTGTGTTGAGCAGAAGTCTGGTGGGTACACAGCTCATAGTCCTACTGAATAGACTGTTAGAATTTGTATTATGGCAAGAAAAAAGCAGCTAAGTAAAGAAAAATGAGTGGCCATCATTACTTTAAAAAATGAAGTTCAGTAAGTCTGAAAAATTGGGAAAACTTTGAAAGTGTCCCCAAGTGCAGTGGCAAAAACCATCAAGCACTACAAAGAAACTGGCTCACATGAGGACTGCCCCAGGAAAGGAAGACCAAGAGTCACCTCTGCTTCTGAGTAGGGTTGAGCGACTTTTGTTTTTATAGGATCGGGTCGGGTTTCACGAAACCCGACTTTTTCAAAAGTCGGGTCGAGTGAAATCGGCCGATCCTATAGAAAAGTCGGGGTCGGGGTCAGCCGAAACACGAAACCCAATGCAGTGCATTGGGTTTCTAATGGTTCCCAGGGTCGGAAGGAGAGGAAACTCTCCTTCAGGCTCTGCGATCCATATTAATGTGTAAAATAAAGAATAAAAATAAAAAATATTGCCATACTCACCCTCGGACGCGCCCTGGTTGTAACCGGGAGCCTTCCTTCCTAAGAATGAGCGCCTGAAGGACCTTTCGATGACGTCGCGGCTTGTGATTGGTCGCGTGAGCGGTCACATGGGCGTCACGCGACCAATCACAAGCCGCGACGTCATCGAAAGGTCCTTCAAGGGCTGATTCTTAGGAAGGAAGGCTGCGGGTTAGAACCAGGGCGCGTCCTAGGGTGAGTATATACCTATTAGGAATATACTCACCCTAGGACGCGCCCTGGTTCTAACCCGCAGCCTTCCTTCCTAAGAATCAGCGCTTGAAGGACCTTTCGATGACGTCGCGGCTTGTGATTGGTCGCGTGACGCCCATGTGACCGCTCACGCGACCAATCACAAGCCGCGACGTCATCGAAAGGTCCTTCAGGCGCTCATTCTTAGGAAGGAAGGCTCCCGGTTATAACCAGGGCGCGTCCGAGGGTGAGTATGGCAATATTTTTTATTTTTATTCTTTATTTTACACATTAATATGGATCGCAGACCCGACCCGACCCTTGTGTGGGGTCGGCCATGAGGTCGGCAATCTTCTGAACTGGAATCGGAATTCTGATACCGATTCCCGATATGTTTAAGATATCGGGAATCGGTCTCAGAATTCAGATTTAAGTGTAAAATAAAGAATAAAAAGAAAAAATATTGCTATACTCACCCTCGGACGCGCCCTGGTTGTAACCGGGAGCCTTCCTTCCTAAGAATGAGCGCCTGAAGGACCTTTCGATGACGTCGCGGCTTGTGATTGGTCGCGTGAGAGGTTACATGGGTGTCACGCGACCAATCACAAGCCGCGACGTCATCGAAAGGTCCTTCAAGGGCTGATTCTTAGGAAGGAAGGCTGCAGGTTAGAACCAGGGTGTGTCCGAGGGTGAGTATATTCCTAATAGTTATATACTCACCCTAGGACGCGCCCTGGTCCTGGTTATAACCGGGAGCCTTCCTTCCTAAGAATGAGCGCCTGAAGGACCTTTCGATGACGTCGCGGCTTGTGATTGGTCGCGTGAGAGGTCACATGGGCGTCACGCGACCAATCACAAGCCGCGACGTCATCGAAAGGTCCTTCAGGCGCTCATTCTTAGGAAGGAAGGCTCCCGGTTATAACCAGGGCGCGTCCGAGGGTGAGTATAGCAATATTTTTTCTTTTTATTCTTTATTTTACACTTAAATCTGAATTCTGAGACCGATTCCCGATATCTTAAACATATCGGGAATCGGTATCAGAATTCCTATTCCAGTTCAGAAGATTGCCGACCTCATGGCCGACCCCACACAAGGGTCGGGTCGGGTTTCATGAAACCCGACTTTGCCAAAAGTCGGCGACTTCTGAATCTGGCTGACCCGTTTCGCTCAACCCTACTTCTGAGAATAAGTTTATCCGAGTCACCAGCCTCAGAAATCGCAGGTTAACAGCAGCTCAGATTAGAGACCAGGTCAATGCCACACAGAGTTCTAGCAGCAGACACATCTCTACAACAACTGTTAAGAGGAGACTTTGTGCAGCAGGCCTTCATGGTAAAATAGCTGCTAGGAAACCACTGCTAAGGACAGGCAACAAGTAGAAGAGACTTGTTTGGGCTAAAGAATGCAAGGAATGGACATTAGACCAGTGGAAATCTGTGCTTTGGTCTGATGAGTCCAAATTTGAGATCTGTGGTTCCAACCACCGTGTATTTGTGTGATGCAGAAAAGGTGAACGGATGGACTCTACCTGCCTGGTTCCCACCATGAAGGATGGAGTTGGAGGTGTGATGGTGTGGGGGTGTTTTGCTGGTGACACTGTTGGGGATTTATTCAAAATTGAAGGAATACTGAACCAGCATGGCTACCACAGTATCTTGCAGCGGCATGCTATTCCATCTGGTTTGCGTTTAGTTGGACCATCATTTATTTTTCAACAGGACAATGACCCCAAACACACCTCCAGGCTGTGTAAGGGCTATTTGACCAAGAAGGAGAGTGATGGGGTGCTACGCCAGATGACCTGTCCTCCACAGTCACCAGACCTGAACCCAATCGAGATGGTTTGGGGTGAGCTGGACCGCAGAGTGAAGACAAAATGGCCAACAAGTGCTAAGCATCTCTGGAAACTCCTTCAAGTTTGTTGGAAGACCATTTCCGGTGAATACCTCTTGAAGATCATCAAGAGAATGCCAAGAGTGTGCAAAGCAGTCATCAAAGCCAAAGGTGGCTACTTTGAGGAACCTAGAATATCAGTCATATTTTCAGTTGTTTCACACTTTTTTGTTAAGTGTATAATTCCACATGTGTTAATTCATAATTTTGATGCATTCAGTGCGAATTTACAATTTTCATAGTCATGAAAATACAGAAAAATCTTTAAATGAGAAGGGGTGTCCATACTTTTGGTCTGTACTGTATCAGGGAAGACAATCTAAGAGCTGGCTGCTTCCCTCTGAGGTGCATAACTGGTAGCCGGACCACCGAGGTTGTAAGGACTCTATGACTTACAGCAGAAACCGGCAGAACAGCTGAACTGCAAGTTACATGTCTGCCTTAATACCCAGGAGGCATGGTGACACTTATAGAGCCCGGGGCGTGCTAGAGTTCCTGTAAAAAGGCTCAAGTCACCAGTCATACCGGTTATGTCATATCCTATACGGGGACATAGAGAAGAACTGTGAGGACCTTATCTGAAGCCGTAGGCAGTAAGGGACTACAACACCGCTTACAACAGCGCTAGAGGAAGGCTTTTAACTCCACCTGGTAAAGGGACTCTGCCTGCCCTGTGATCTGGTACCCTGGACTGTGGCTGCCTGAAGTTTTCAGTAAACCAGGTAAAGAGACTGCAAACCTTTGTCCTCGTTCTTTACTGTGCCATTCACCATCCTTCATCTACACACTGGGAGCCCTGGGGATACACTTCACCTGTGGGAAGTTATATCATCTAGCTGCCATAGCATCACCCCAGAGGACCCCTTAAAACAGCATCGGTCCCCACTGACCGAATACCACAGGTGGCATCATGAACATAAACACTATTCACCAAATTCCTTTAAAGACCCTCCCCTTTTACATGGGTGCCCAGGGCCACGGACCAGGTCGCAGCCACCGTAATATCCCCCTGTGAACACCGGACCCGGTACCGGGTACCCCACGGCCCTGGCGGGTGACTCAGATACAGAGCAACTGAAAAGATGCTGGAAGAGTGCCTGACACCATCTGTCAAGCATGGTGGAGGTAATGTGATGGTTTGGGGTTGCTTTGGTGCTGGTAAAGTGGGAGATTTGTACAAGATAAAAGGGATTTTGAATAAGGAAAGCTATCACTCCATTTTGCAACGCCATTCCATACCCTGTGGACAGCGCTTAATTGGAGCCAATTTCATCCTACAACAGGGTAATGACCCAAAGCGCACCTCCAAATTATGCAATAACTATTTAGGGAAGAAGCAGGCAGCTGGTATTTTATCTGTAATGGAGTGGCCAGCGCAGTCCCCAGATCTTAACCCCATTGAGCTGCTGTGGGAGCAGCTTGACCGTATGGTACGCAAAAAGTGCACATCAAGCCAAACCAACTTGTTGGAGGGGCTTTTGGAAGCATGGGGTGAAATTTCTCCTGATTACCTCAGAAAATTAACTGCTAGAATGCCAAAGGTCTGCAATGCTGTAATTGCTGCAAAGGAAGCATTCTTTGACAAAAGCAAAGTCTGAAGGAGAAAATTATTATTTCAAATAATTTTTTTTTTCGAACCTTGTCAATGTGTGGAATAGATTTTCAATTCATTTTGCAACTTATTGATTAATAACAATACTTTATTAGTTATTATGGAAAACATAATTGTCTGAGTGACCCTAAATTTTTGAACGGTAGTGTGAAATCTGATCCAGACAGTCGTGAGATCCTATGAGCTGTTCCAGTCCAAGGGTGTAAATAGAGAAGAGCAGGAGCCCTAGAACTGAACCTTACAGGACTCCAACAGATAGGGGGCGAGGTGAGGAGGTGATGTGTGAGTGGGAGACTCTGAATGTCCGGTCTGTTAGGTATGACGAGATCCAAGATAGGGCCAAGTTTGCGATGCCAAGAGATGAGAGGGTTTGTAGTAAAAAGGAATGGTCCACTGTGTCAAAGACACAGGACAGGTTGAGGAGGAGAAGGACAGAGTAGTGTTGCTTGGCTTAGGCAGGTAATAGATCATTGGTGACTTTAGTTAGGGCAGTTTCATTGGAGCGATGCGGCCAGAAGTCAGATTGTGAGCAATCAAAGAGGGAGCTGGAAGAGGGGTAGGAGTACAGTTGAATATGGAGATGTTGTTCCTGTAGTTTGGAAGCATAGGGGAGAAGTGATATGGGGTGATAGCTAGATACAGAGGATGGGTCAAGAGAGGGCTTTTGAGGATGATGTGATTGAGGCATCTTTGAAGCATGAGGGGAAAACATCAGTTGTTAGTGATAGGTTGAAGAGATGGGTTAGGTTTGGGATGAAGACTGTGGTGGGGTTTGGGATGAAGTGGGATGGAATGGGGCCAAGTGAGCAGGTGGTGAGATGTGTTATTGAGAGTAGTGTGGTGAGTCAATCTTCTGTAATGGTGGGAAAGTTGATTTTGGAGGAGGAGGGCTGAGCAGTTAGGAGGAGGGTCTCTGGGGGTTATAGACCAAAACTTTCACTTATGTTAATCATCATCTGCTTGAAGAATGAGGCAAAGTCTTCGGCTGAGATGAATGGAGAGGGAAGAGGTGCAGGAGGACAGAGGAGAGAATTGAAAGTGTTGAATAGCTGTTTAGGGTTGTGAGACAGGGAGGATATGAGAGATGAGAAGTATGTTTGTTTTGCTGCAATGAGTGTGGCCTTGAAAGTAGTGAGGGACTGTTTGAATGCAAAGAAGTGCTCGTTGGAGTGGTATCTTTTCCATCTCCACTCAGCAATCCAGGTAGCCTGTCTAAGTTCTTTGGTCAGGCTGGTGTGCCAAGGCTGCCTGTTAATTTTGCAAGCTTTGGTATATATGAGAGGGGCAACCGCTTCCAGAGCTGCAGAAATTGTGGTGTTATATAAAGCGGCAGCAGCGTCTGCATTGTGTAACGAACTTCTGTCTGTAAGAGGGAGATGGGATTCAGAAAGTGAGTGTAAATCAAGGTGTTTAAGACTTCTGCAAGGGTGTTTAAGTGGGGATTGTGGACAAGGAGAGGAGAAGGAAGAGAATGTAAGCAGGTTGTGGTCAGAAACAGGGAGCTGTATGAGAGGCTTGATAGAGAGCAGAGGTGGGTGAAGATGAGGTCCAAGGTGGGGCCATCTTTTTGAGTGGCTGCAGAACACTATTGAGAGAGGCTGAAGGAGGAAGTGAAAGATAGAAATTTAGTGGCAGCTGAGAGGGAAGTGTCAATGGGGATGTTGGAGTTGCCCATGATTTTAGTGGGGAGGTCAGTGGAGAGGAAACGAAGTAGCCATGTGGTGAAATTACAGAAAAGATGGGTCTGGCCCGGCAGGTGGAAAATGACAGTCAGTTGGTGGTTGGAGGGGGAGTAGAGGTGCACAGAGTGCACCTCAAAGGAAGAGAGTGTAAGAGAGGGTAGCAGTGGCATTTGGGTGAAGGAGCAGTTATCTGACAGGAGAAAAACAACTCCTCCACCATGCTTGCTGCTGGGGTGGGGTGTGTGAGAAAGATGGAATCCACCATACAAAAGTACAGTGTCAGAGGGGGTGAATCAGGTCTCAGTGATAGCGAGGAAGGAAAATTTGTGGGACTGGGAAGGCGGGGGCTGGGAGAATGGGTATAAGGTTATAGAGGTCATGCAAATTTGTGATAGAGCATGGATGAGATGCAGAAATGACTTTGGGAATGTGGTGGGGAGACCCAGGATTTGGAGAAATATCACCGGCAGTGAGGAGGAGCAGAGAGAGTGTTAGTAGGTGGGAGAAGGAGAGCGCATGAGGGGACTGTGTGTTTGAAGACAGAGAATTGTTTGTTGAGGAGGTGAGATGGATGGGGAGGATGGAGGGTGAAATAACCAGATTTTTACTAGTTGTAGTGATTAGGGGGGTTAGTAGAAAGGGAAGGATTATAGGGGTGAGTGTGGAAACAAACTAAAACATTGTTTACAGTGACTATCCAGTTACCTTCAGTTCCCTTCTGGTTCAATTCTGGATTAATTCATAGCTCCACACACTTCTATGATGTTTTTATGTGATGCACTGGGCAGACTGACATCTTGCAGACATATGGTTTGCAATATATTTGCTAGAAAGTGCATTCCGGTGTGGAGCAGAAGAGAGTGGTCTGTACTCATCTTGGTCAGATACAGTGGGGCAAAAAAGTATTTAGTCAGTCAGCAATAGTGCAAGTTCCACCACTTAAAAAGATGAGAGGCGTCTGTAATTTACATCATAGGTAGACCTCAACTATGGGAGACAAACTGAGAAAAAAAAATCCAGAAAATCACATTGTCTGTTTTTTTAACATTTTATTTGCATATTATGGTGGAAAATAAGTATTTGGTCTGAAACAAAATTTCATCTCAATACTTTGTAATATATCCTTTGTTGGCAATGACAGAGGTCAAACGTTTTCTGTAAGTCTTCACAAGGTTGCCACACACTGTTGTTGGTATGTTGGCCCATTCCTCCATGCAGATCTCCTCTAGAGCAGTGATATTTTTGGCTTTTCGCTTGGCAACACGGACTTTCAACTCCCTCCAAAGGTTTTCTATAGGGTTGAGATCTGGAGACTGGCTAGGCCACTCCAGGACCTTGAAATGCTTCTTACGAAGCCACTCCTTCGTTGCCCTGGTGGTGTGCTTTGGATCATTGTCATGTTGAAAGACCCAGCCACGTTTCATCTTCAATGCCCTTGCTGATGGAAGGAGGTTTGCACTCAAAATCTCACGATACATGGCCCCATTCATTCTTTTATGTACCCGGATCAGTCGTCCTGGCCCCTTTGCAGAGAAACAGCCCCAAAGCATGAGGTTTCCACCACCATGCTTTACAGTAGGTATGGTGTTTGATGGATGCAACTCAGTATTCTTTTTCCTCCAAACACGACAAGTTGTGTTTCTACCAAACAGTTCCAGTTTGGTTTCATCAGACCATAGGACATTCTCCCAAAACTCCTCTGGATCATCCAAATGCTCTCTAGCAAACTTCAGACGGGCCCGGACATGTACTGGCTTAAGCAGTGGGACACGTCTGGCACTGCAGGATCTGAGTCCATGGTGGCGTAGTGTGTTACTTATGGTAGGCCTTGTTACATTGGTCCCAGCTCTCTGCAGTTCATTCACTAGGTCCCCCCGCGTGGATCTGGGATTTTTGCTCACCGTTCTTGTGATCATTCTGACCCCACGGGGTGGAATTTTGCGTGGAGCCCCAGATCGAGGGAGATTATCAGTGGTCTTGTATGTCTTCCATTTTCTAATTATTGCTCCCACTGTTGATTTCTTCACTTCAAGCTGGTTGGCTATTGCAGATTCAGTCTTCCCAGCCTGGTGCAGGGCTACAATTTTGTTTCTGGTGTCCTTCGACAGCTCTTTGGTCTTCACCATAGTGGAGTTTGGAGTCAGACTGTTTGAGGGTGTGCACAGGTGTCTTTTTATGCTGATAACAAGTTTAAACAGGTGCCATTACTACAGGTAATGAGTGGAGGAAAGAGGAGACTCTTAAAGAAGAAGTTACAGGTCTGTGAGAGCCAGAAATCTTGATTGTTTGTTTCTTACCAAATACTTATTTTCCACCATAATATGCAAATAAAATGTTAAAAAAACAGACAATGTGATTTTCTGGATTTTTTTTCTCAGTTTGTCTCCCATAGTTGAGGTCTACCTATGATGTAAATTACAGATGCCTCTCATCTTTTTAAGTGGTGGAACTTGCACTATTGCTGACTGACTAAATACTTTTTTGCCCCACTGTAATTAAGAGTGAGTCAGATGCAAAATGATCAAGGCAGAGTAAACAAGGTCATAAATAACATTGGGGGTATAGCAGGAGTTAGTAAAAACATACTGAGTTAATGAAAGAACAGTGGTAGGGAAAGTCAGTGTGGAAAGTTGGGTCATGTACCCAGTGGATGCAACAAGCAGCGGTAGGGAAAGTCAGTGTGGAAAGCTGGGTCATGTACCAAGTGGATGCAAAAAGTAGAGGTAGGGAAAATCAGTGTGGAAAGCTGGGTTACGTATCGAGTGGATGCATGAAACAGAGGTAAGGAAAGTCAGAGTGGAAAGCTGGCTCATGAACCTATAGGGAGAATAGATAAATGGACATGCTGATTAGAGTGCGATGGTGGCAGATGGCAGGGCACAGTCTGTATACATCATTCTGGATTAATTCATAGCTCCACACACTTCTATGATGCACTTATGTGATGCACTGGGCACTTATTGCGGCTTACAGCCAGTGAAAACCCAAAAGTCTTTATCTCTGTAAATTAGAATAGCAAAAAACACCTGCAAAGGCTTCTTAAGCATTTAAAAGGCCCCTTAGTCTGTTTCAGTAGGGTCCACAATTATGAAGAAGACTGCTGACTTGACAGATGTCCAGAAGGTAGTCATTGACACACTCCACAAGGAGGGTAAGCCAAAAACGATCATTGCTAAAGAAGCTGTCTGTTCACAGAGTGCGGTATCCAAGCATATTAATGCAAAGTTGAGTGGAAGGAAAAGTGTGGTAGAAAAAGGTGCACAAGCAGCCGGGATAACCGCAGCCTTGAGAGGACTGTTAAGAAAAGGACATTCAAAAATTTGGGGGAGATTCACACAGAATAGACTGCTGCTGGAGTCATTGCTTCAATAGCCACCACACACAGACATATCCAGGACATGGGCTACAAGTGTCACATTCCTTGTGTCTAGCCACTCATGACCAATAGACAACACCAGAAGAGTCTTACTTTGGCCAATGAGAAAAAGAAATGGACTGCTGCTCACTGGTATAAGCCTATAAGGTGTTGTTTTTAGATGAAAGTAAATTTTGCATTTCATTTGAAAATCAAGGTCCCAGAGTCTGGAGGAAGAGTGGAGAGGCCACAATCCAGGCTGCTTGAGGTCTAGTGTGAAGTTTCCAGAATAAGTGATTTTTTGGGGAGCCACGTCATCTGCTCGTATAGGTCCACTGTGTTTTATCAAGACCAAAGTCAGTGCAGCCATCTATTTTAGAGCCCTTAATGCTTTCCTCTGCCGTCAAGCTTTTTGGAGAAACTTCATTATCCAGTAGGACTTGGTGCCAAAAGTACCAACACCTGGTTTAAAAACAACAGTATCACTGTGCTTGATTGCCCTGCAAACTCGCCTGACCTTAACCTTCTATATGGGTAGCTTTCAAGAGGAAGATGAGAGACACCAGACCCAACAATGCAAACAAAACTGAAGGCTGCTATCAAAGCAACGTGGGCTTCCATTACACCTCAGCAGTACCACAGGCTGATTGCCTCCATACCACACCGCATTGATGCAGTAATTGATGTAAAAGGATTCCCGACCAAGTGTTGAGTGCATTTACTGAACATACATTTCAGTAGGTCAACATTTTGGATATTAAAATCATTTTTCAAGCTGGTGTTATAAATTATTCTAATTTACTGAGATAATGACTTTTGGGTTTTCATTGTCTGTAAGCCACAATCATCAACATTAACAGAATTAAACACTTGAAATAGATCACTCTGTTTGTAAGGTCTCTATATATTATTTGAGTGTCACTTTTTGTATTGAGTAACTGAAATAAAATAACTTTTTGATGATATTCTAATATCTACACAAAATCAAAATATCATCCAAATATACAATCATGAATTTATCAAGATAACTCCGAAAGATATCATGCATGAAGGACTGGAACACAGATGGGGCATTAGAGAGTCCGGATGGCATCACAAGGTATTCAAAATGGCCTTCGGGTGTATTAAATGCGGTTTTCCATTCGTCACCCTGCTTAATACGAACAAGATTATATGCCCCTCGAAGGTCAATCTTAGCCCCCTTAACCCTGCTGTTCTGTTAGGTCAAAAATGACCGTTTTTGAAATTCTATAATGTTATAAAAATTCAGCGTGTGATTCTGAGACTTGAGGCTCCCTGACTTTTCGTCATTAGGGGGGTACTCTCTGTGGGAATTTTTTTTTTTTAATTTTTGTTTACTTTATTTGGTACAATTTTTTTTACACTTGTACTGTTCGGTCAAAAATGACCGATAGGCCTTTATTCAGCTCTCCAGACAATTTTTGACAAAAATAAAGGTGCCTTCACCTCATTTTGAACTATATATTGCATCTACTACTATTTATCAATGTATCTGACTACTTTTGGTCAGAAAAGATTTACACATACCAACATTTTCAAGTTGCGATACAGCCGACGGATTCGCTTCCAGTATAGCTATGCGCAATTTATTTCACTGGTTTTTATTTACCCTGCTGTTCATATAGATCTAGTTCCATTCAGTTGTCAACATTTCATATTGTAAATCATGATTTTCTGATTTTCCATGTGTTTGCTGGTTGTACAGTATTACACTGTGCAATGCTGTCCTAAGCATATCCTGAAATATCCTGCATGTCTATTGCTCCAGTCCCTGACAGCAAGCAGCTTGGATGGTAAACATATAATTCATTCTCTGAGCTGAAATATCCTGCATGTCTATTGCTCCAGTCCCTGACAGCAAGCAGCTTGGATGGTAAACATATCATTCATTCTCTGAGCTGAAATATCCTGCATGTCTATTGCTCCAGTCCCTGACAGCAAGCAGCTTGGATGGTATCTGAGTCATTCTATTTTCGGCATTGAATCCTGCATGTATCTATATATGATAGTCATCCTATTATGCATTTGTTTGTGTTTATAGATATTTAACTCACTTCTGCATGTCCTTACTCAGAGAGATCACATAACTGTTTCAAAGCGGTTTATGATCCATGTAGACCTGGACATTTGTTTATCTGATCACTACATTTATTGTGTCCTGTTGTCTCAACTGAGTTAGATTGATTGCTAACGAGCTTTAACCCCAAAAAAAAAATAAAAAAAGAGAGATCTAAGGGCTAGCCTTCTATAAATGTAGACTTAGCTTGGGGATGCATTCGTGCAGGGGTGCATTTGTGCACTGTTATTCGTGTAGTTTTTATTCAAAGTACTTTTTTTTCTAAGTACTCGGCAGTTATAACATGGCAGTTAGACAGGGCAGGAGACAGGTAAGACAATCTAAATCTAATCCATATTCACTTGAAACAGCACAAATACTCACCATATTTATTTGTATAATCTATATCCTAGCTGCTGCATTCACTCACATTCACCGCCCTCACATTAACTCTCTACACTCCATCCATATCGGCCCCTCTGTCCTTGCCTCTCCTATGTATAGCACTCATGCTCTATTCACATTGCTTAACAGCACAGATCCATTCAGTCCCATCATCCAACACAAGAGACGCTCTCACAAATCACTTAACCATCTGCTCTCTCTTTCGATCCTCCTTCTCCTAGTCGCTGGAGACATATCTCCAAACCCCGGCCCCCCATGTTATAGCCAGTCAAACCTCACAATTGCTACACCCAGAAACCCCTCTAACCTTATTAATATTCCCTGCATGCCTTCTGACTCTTTGAATTGTGCCCTTTGGAATTCTCGCTCTGTGTGTAATAAACTCTCCTTCATTCATGACTTCTTCCTTTCTAATTCTCTTAATCTCCTGGCTCTTACTGAAACCTGGATCCAGCAGTCAGACACCACCGCTGCTGCTGCTCTTTCATATGGTGGACTACACTTTTCTCATACCCCAAGATCAGACAACAGAGCAGGTGGAGGCGTTGGTCTGCTCCTTTCACCCAAATGTACCTTCCAAGTTATTCCCCAAGTACCCTCACTTGTCTTCCCTTCCTTTGAGGTCCATGTGGTCAGACTCTACGTCCCCTTCTCCATGCGAGTGGCGGTGGTGTATCGTCCTCCCGGCCCCTCTCATCAGTTCCTTGATCACTTTGCCACCTGGCTTCCACACTTTCTCTCCTGTGACACCCCCACCCTTATCATGGGTGATTTCAACATCCCCATTGCTTCTCCCCTCTCCCCATCTGCTTCTCACCTTTTATCGCTATCCTCCTCTTTCGGCCTCTCGCAGCATACTAACTCTCCAACACATGAAGATGGAAACTCCCTTGACTTGGTCTTCTCCCGGCTTTGCTCAGTGGATGATTTCACAAACTCCCCTCTCCCACTCTCTGACCACAACATTCTTTCATTCTCTATCAAGAACTGCCATCCCGCTCAGGTCACCCCCACTTTCCCCACTTATAGAAACATACAGGCCATTAACACCCAGAAACTTATGAAGAACTTGCAGTCCTCATTGGCCCCAATCTCCTCCATCTCATGTCCTGATTCTGCTCTGAAGCATTACAATGAAACCCTGCAAAGTGCTCTGGATGAAGCTGCTCCTCCTATACATAAAACAACTCGGCACAGACGGCAACAACCGTGGCACACGCTGCAAACACGTTTCCTGCAGCGGTGCTCCAGGTGCGCAGAACGTCTGTGGAGAAAATCTAATCTACCCGAAGACTTCATCCATTATAAGTTCATGCTAAAGACATACAATTCTGCCCTTCACCTCTCCAAACAAACCTACTTCAACACCCTCATCACCTCCCTATCCAATAACCCTAAACGTCTCTTTGACACGTTCCAGTCCCTACTCAACCCAAGAGAGCAGGCCCCAACCATGGATCTCCGTGCTGACGATCTGGCCAATTACTTCAAAGAAAAAATTGACCACATTCGACAGGAAATCATCTCCCAATCTCTTCATACCATGCACTGTCCTCCCTCCCCCACTGCATCTAGTTCACTCTCTGACTTTGAAGCAGTTACAGAAGAAGAAGTAAGCAGGCTCCTTGCATCTTCTCGCCCGACCACTTGCACCAGTGACCCCATTCCGTCACATCTCCTCCAGTCCCTTTCCCCGGCTGTCACCTCTCACCTAACAAAAATATTCAACCTTTCCCTCACTTCCGGTATTTTTCCCTCCTCATTTAAGCATGCCATCATACATCCATTACTTAAAAAACCATCCCTCGATCAAAACTGTGCCGCTAATTATAGACCTGTCTCTAATCTTCCCTTCATCTCTAAACTCCTCGAACGCCTGGTCCACTCCCGTCTTACCCGCTATCTCTCAGATAACTCTCTTCTCGACCCTCTTCAATCTGGCTTCCGCTCTTTACACTCTACTGAAACTGCCCTCACTAAAGTCTCTAATGACCTACTAACAGCTAAATCTAATGGTCACTACTCCATGCTAATTCTCTTGGATCTCTCCGCAGCTTTCGATACTGTGGATCATCAGCTCCTCCTCACTATGCTCCGCTCCATCGGCCTCAAGGACACCATTCTCTCCTGGTTCTCCTCATATCTCTGTGACCGATCCTTCACTGTATGTTTTGCTGGTTCCTCCTCCTCTCACCTTCCCCTTACTGTTGGGGTTCCTCAAGGATCAGTCCTAGGCCCCCTCCTCTTCTCGTTGTATACTGCCCCTATTGGACAAACAATCAGTAGATTTGGTTTCCAGTACCACCTCTATGCTGACGACACCCAATTATACACTTCTTCTCCTGATATCACACCGACCTTTTTAGAAAACACCAGTGATTGTCTTACCGCTGTCTCTAACATCATGTCCTCCCTCTATCTGAAACTTAACCTGTCAAAAACTGAACTCCTCGTGTTCTCTCCCTCTACTAACCTACCTTTGCCTGACATTGCCATCTCCGTGTGCGGTTCCACCATTACTCCAAAGCAACATGCCCGCTGCCTTGGGGTCATCCTTGATTCTGACCTTTCATTCACCCCCCACATCCGATCACTGGCTCGCTCTTCTTACCTGCATCTCAAAAACATTTCTAGAATTCGCCCTTTTCTTACTTTCGACTCTGCAAAAACTCTTACTGTTTCACTTATTCATTCTCGTCTGGACTATTGTAACTCTCTACTAATCGGCCTCCCTCTTACCAAACTTTCCCCGCTCCAATCTGTCCTGAATGCTGCTGCCAGGATCATATTCCTCACTAACCGTTACACCGATGCCTCTACCTTGTGCCAGTCATTACACTGGCTACCCATCCACTCCAGAATCCAGTACAAAACTACTACCCTCATCCACAAAGCACTCCATGGCTCAGCACCACCCTACATCTCCTCCCTGGTATCAGTCTACCACCCTACCCGTGCCCTCCGCTCCGCTAATGACCTCAGGTTAGCATCCTCAAGAATCAGAACCTCCCACTCCCGTCTCCAAGACTTTACACGTGCTGCGCCGATTCTTTGGAATGCACTACCTAGGTTAATATGATTAATCCCCAATCCCCACAGTTTTAAGCATACCCTAAAAACTCATTTGTTCAGACTGGCCTACCGCCTCAATGCATTAACCTAACTATCCCTGTGTGGCCTATTTATAAAAAAAAAAAAAAAAAACTATCAGGTTCCTCGCATCATGTTCTCATTCACTTTATGCAGTTAATAGCCCACTGTGTCTGTACTGCTACATACTTAGGCAGTTAACTGGTTCATGCAGCTTTACATGAACACCCGAGCCTTACACTATGGCCGGTCCGAATAACTAAAGCAATTGTTACCATCCACCTCTCGTGTCTCCCCTTTTCCTCATAGTTTGTAAGCTTGCGAGCAGGGCCCTCATTCCTCCTGGTATCTGTTTTGAACTGTATTTCTGTTATGCTGTAATGTCTATTGTCTGAAGACACAAAAGAGAATGGTAAAACCAAAAACACTCAGTTTGAAAAAATGTTTGCAGTAATCCGCAAGTGCTAGTAAAAGATGTAAATAACAGGGTATTTGGTTGATACGTTTTTTGCAAAAAATGTATACTAAGCTGCTCTACCAATCTTCACGGTATACCCTTATCAGAGCAGTCCTAACTAATGTATGCAATCCCTATCTGATGTATTTAAAAACCTGATCATCTGTATATTACCTGTGTGAACAGGGTTCAGAGAGGAAAAATCCATGTGTGCATACAGGGCAGAACAGCTTTTGTGCAGCTAGCCCAAGAGGAGTGGTGGAACTCCCCAGTCTTGTAGACACAAGAGAACAATCATGGAAACAGGAACACATGGGCTACTTGCACAGTGAACAAGTCTGTAAGAGCATGTTCACACACCACCAAGAAACCTGAAGACACAAAAGAGAATGGTAAAACCAAAAACACTCAGTTTGAAAAAATGTTTGCAGTAATCCGCAAGTGCTAGTAAAAGATGTAAATAACAGGGTATTTGGTTGATACGTTTTTTGCAAAAAATGTATACTAAGCTGCTCTACCAATCTTCACGGTATACCCTTATCAGAGCAGTCCTAACTAATGTATGCAATCCCTATCTGATGTATTTAAAAACCTGATCATCTGTATATTACCTGTGTGAACAGGGTTCAGAGAGGAAAAATCCATGTGTGCATACAGGGCAGAACAGCTTTTGTGCAGCTAGCCCAAGAGGAGTGGTGGAACTCCCCAGTCTTGTAGACACAAGAGAACAATCATGGAAACAGGAACACATGGGCTACTTGCACAGTGAACAAGTCTGTAAGAGCATGTTCACACACCACCAAGAAACCTGAAGACACAAAAGAGAATGGTAAAACCAAAAACACTCAGTTTGAAAAAATGTTTGCAGTAATCCGCAAGTGCTAGTAAAAGATGTAAATAACAGGGTATTTGGTTGATACGTTTTTTGCAAAAAATGTATACTAAGCTGCTCTACCAATCTTCACGGTATACCCTTATCAGAGCAGTCCTAACTAATGTATGCAATCCCTATCTGATGTATTTAAAAACCTGATCATCTGTATATTACCTGTGTGAACAGGGTTCAGAGAGGAAAAATCCATGTGTGCATACAGGGCAGAACAGCTTTTGTGCAGCTAGCCCAAGAGGAGTGGTGGAACTCCCCAGTCTTGTAGACACAAGAGAACAATCATGGAAACAGGAACACATGGGCTACTTGCACAGTGAACAAGTCTGTAAGAGCATGTTCACACACCACCAAGAAACCTGAAGACACAAAAGAGAATGGTAAAACCAAAAACACTCAGTTTGAAAAAATGTTTGCAGTAATCCGCAAGTGCTAGTAAAAGATGTAAATAACAGGGTATTTGGTTGATACGTTTTTTGCAAAAAATGTATACTAAGCTGCTCTACCAATCTTCACGGTATACCCTTATCAGAGCAGTCCTAACTAATGTATGCAATCCCTATCTGATGTATTTAAAAACCTGATCATCTGTATATTACCTGTGTGAACAGGGTTCAGAGAGGAAAAATCCATGTGTGCATACAGGGCAGAACAGCTTTTGTGCAGCTAGCCCAAGAGGAGTGGTGGAACTCCCCAGTCTTGTAGACACAAGAGAACAATCATGGAAACAGGAACACATGGGCTACTTGCACAGTGAACAAGTCTGTAAGAGCATGTTCACACACCACCAAGAAACCTGAAGACACAAAAGAGAATGGTAAAACCAAAAACACTCAGTTTGAAAAAATGTTTGCAGTAATCCGCAAGTGCTAGTAAAAGATGTAAATAACAGGGTATTTGGTTGATACGTTTTTTGCAAAAAATGTATACTAAGCTGCTCTACCAATCTTCACGGTATACCCTTATCAGAGCAGTCCTAACTAATGTATGCAATCCCTATCTGATGTATTTAAAAACCTGATCATCTGTATATTACCTGTGTGAACAGGGTTCAGAGAGGAAAAATCCATGTGTGCATACAGGGCAGAACAGCTTTTGTGCAGCTAGCCCAAGAGGAGTGGTGGAACTCCCCAGTCTTGTAGACACAAGAGAACAATCATGGAAACAGGAACACATGGGCTACTTGCACAGTGAACAAGTCTGTAAGAGCATGTTCACACACCACCAAGAAACCTGAAGACACAAAAGAGAATGGTAAAACCAAAAACACTCAGTTTGAAAAAATGTTTGCAGTAATCCGCAAGTGCTAGTAAACGATGTAAATAACAGGGTATTTGGTTGATACGTTTTTTGCAAAAAATGTATACTAAGCTGCTCTACCAATCTTCACGGTATACCCTTATCAGAGCAGTCCTAACTAATGTATGCAATCCCTATCTGATGTATTTAAAAACCTGATCATCTGTATATTACCTGTGTGAACAGGGTTCAGAGAGGAAAAATCCATGTGTGCATACAGGGCAGAACAGCTTTTGTGCAGCTAGCCCAAGAGGAGTGGTGGAACTCCCCAGTCTTGTAGACACAAGAGAACAATCATGGAAACAGGAACACATGGGCTACTTGCACAGTGAACAAGTCTGTAAGAGCATGTTCACACACCACCAAGAAACCTGAAGACACAAAAGAGAATGGTAAAACCAAAAACACTCAGTTTGAAAAAATGTTTGCAGTAATCCGCAAGTGCTAGTAAAAGATGTAAATAACAGGGTATTTGGTTGATACGTTTTTTGCAAAAAATGTATACTAAGCTGCTCTACCAATCTTCACGGTATACCCTTATCAGAGCAGTCCTAACTAATGTATGCAATCCCTATCTGATGTATTTAAAAACCTGATCATCTGTATATTACCTGTGTGAACAGGGTTCAGAGAGGAAAAATCCATGTGTGCATACAGGGCAGAACAGCTTTTGTGCAGCTAGCCCAAGAGGAGTGGTGGAACTCCCCAGTCTTGTAGACACAAGAGAACAATCATGGAAACAGGAACACATGGGCTACTTGCACAGTGAACAAGTCTGTAAGAGCATGTTCACACACCACCAAGAAACCTGAAGACACAAAAGAGAATGGTAAAACCAAAAACACTCAGTTTGAAAAAATGTTTGCAGTAATCCGCAAGTGCTAGTAAAAGATGTAAATAACAGGGTATTTGGTTGATACGTTTTTTGCAAAAAATGTATACTAAGCTGCTCTACCAATCTTCACGGTATACCCTTATCAGAGCAGTCCTAACTAATGTATGCAATCCCTATCTGATGTATTTAAAAACCTGATCATCTGTATATTACCTGTGTGAACAGGGTTCAGAGAGGAAAAATCCATGTGTGCATACAGGGCAGAACAGCTTTTGTGCAGCTAGCCCAAGAGGAGTGGTGGAACTCCCCAGTCTTGTAGACACAAGAGAACAATCATGGAAACAGGAACACATGGGCTACTTGCACAGTGAACAAGTCTGTAAGAGCATGTTCACACACCACCAAGAAACCTGAAGACACAAAAGAGAATGGTAAAACCAAAAACACTCAGTTTGAAAAAATGTTTGCAGTAATCCGCAAGTGCTAGTAAAAGATGTAAATAACAGGGTATTTGGTTGATACGTTTTTTGCAAAAAATGTATACTAAGCTGCTCTACCAATCTTCACGGTATACCCTTATCAGAGCAGTCCTAACTAATGTATGCAATCCCTATCTGATGTATTTAAAAACCTGATCATCTGTATATTACCTGTGTGAACAGGGTTCAGAGAGGAAAAATCCATGTGTGCATACAGGGCAGAACAGCTTTTGTGCAGCTAGCCCAAGAGGAGTGGTGGAACTCCCCAGTCTTGTAGACACAAGAGAACAATCATGGAAACAGGAACACATGGGCTACTTGCACAGTGAACAAGTCTGTAAGAGCATGTTCACACACCACCAAGAAACCTGAAGACACAAAAGAGAATGGTAAAACCAAAAACACTCAGTTTGAAAAAATGTTTGCAGTAATCCGCAAGTGCTAGTAAAAGATGTAAATAACAGGGTATTTGGTTGATACGTTTTTTGCAAAAAATGTATACTAAGCTGCTCTACCAATCTTCACGGTATACCCTTATCAGAGCAGTCCTAACTAATGTATGCAATCCCTATCTGATGTATTTAAAAACCTGATCATCTGTATATTACCTGTGTGAACAGGGTTCAGAGAGGAAAAATCCATGTGTGCATACAGGGCAGAACAGCTTTTGTGCAGCTAGCCCAAGAGGAGTGGTGGAACTCCCCAGTCTTGTAGACACAAGAGAACAATCATGGAAACAGGAACACATGGGCTACTTGCACAGTGAACAAGTCTGTAAGAGCATGTTCACACACCACCAAGAAACCTGAAGACACAAAAGAGAATGGTAAAACCAAAAACACTCAGTTTGAAAAAATGTTTGCAGTAATCCGCAAGTGCTAGTAAAAGATGTAAATAACAGGGTATTTGGTTGATACGTTTTTTGCAAAAAATGTATACTAAGCTGCTCTACCAATCTTCACGGTATACCCTTATCAGAGCAGTCCTAACTAATGTATGCAATCCCTATCTGATGTATTTAAAAACCTGATCATCTGTATATTACCTGTGTGAACAGGGTTCAGAGAGGAAAAATCCATGTGTGCATACAGGGCAGAACAGCTTTTGTGCAGCTAGCCCAAGAGGAGTGGTGGAACTCCCCAGTCTTGTAGACACAAGAGAACAATCATGGAAACAGGAACACATGGGCTACTTGCACAGTGAACAAGTCTGTAAGAGCATGTTCACACACCACCAAGAAACCTGAAGACACAAAAGAGAATGGTAAAACCAAAAACACTCAGTTTGAAAAAATGTTTGCAGTAATCCGCAAGTGCTAGTAAAAGATGTAAATAACAGGGTATTTGGTTGATACGTTTTTTGCAAAAAATGTATACTAAGCTGCTCTACCAATCTTCACGGTATACCCTTATCAGAGCAGTCCTAACTAATGTATGCAATCCCTATCTGATGTATTTAAAAACCTGATCATCTGTATATTACCTGTGTGAACAGGGTTCAGAGAGGAAAAATCCATGTGTGCATACAGGGCAGAACAGCTTTTGTGCAGCTAGCCCAAGAGGAGTGGTGGAACTCCCCAGTCTTGTAGACACAAGAGAACAATCATGGAAACAGGAACACATGGGCTACTTGCACAGTGAACAAGTCTGTAAGAGCATGTTCACACACCACCAAGAAACCTGAAGACACAAAAGAGAATGGTAAAACCAAAAACACTCAGTTTGAAAAAATGTTTGCAGTAATCCGCAAGTGCTAGTAAAAGATGTAAATAACAGGGTATTTGGTTGATACGTTTTTTGCAAAAAATGTATACTAAGCTGCTCTACCAATCTTCACGGTATACCCTTATCAGAGCAGTCCTAACTAATGTATGCAATCCCTATCTGATGTATTTAAAAACCTGATCATCTGTATATTACCTGTGTGAACAGGGTTCAGAGAGGAAAAATCCATGTGTGCATACAGGGCAGAACAGCTTTTGTGCAGCTAGCCCAAGAGGAGTGGTGGAACTCCCCAGTCTTGTAGACACAAGAGAACAATCATGGAAACAGGAACACATGGGCTACTTGCACAGTGAACAAGTCTGTAAGAGCATGTTCACACACCACCAAGAAACCTGAAGACACAAAAGAGAATGGTAAAACCAAAAACACTCAGTTTGAAAAAATGTTTGCAGTAATCCGCAAGTGCTAGTAAAAGATGTAAATAACAGGGTATTTGGTTGATACGTTTTTTGCAAAAAATGTATACTAAGCTGCTCTACCAATCTTCACGGTATACCCTTATCAGAGCAGTCCTAACTAATGTATGCAATCCCTATCTGATGTATTTAAAAACCTGATCATCTGTATATTACCTGTGTGAACAGGGTTCAGAGAGGAAAAATCCATGTGTGCATACAGGGCAGAACAGCTTTTGTGCAGCTAGCCCAAGAGGAGTGGTGGAACTCCCCAGTCTTGTAGACACAAGAGAACAATCATGGAAACAGGAACACATGGGCTACTTGCACAGTGAACAAGTCTGTAAGAGCATGTTCACACACCACCAAGAAACCTGAAGACACAAAAGAGAATGGTAAAACCAAAAACACTCAGTTTGAAAAAATGTTTGCAGTAATCCGCAAGTGCTAGTAAAAGATGTAAATAACAGGGTATTTGGTTGATACGTTTTTTGCAAAAAATGTATACTAAGCTGCTCTACCAATCTTCACGGTATACCCTTATCAGAGCAGTCCTAACTAATGTATGCAATCCCTATCTGATGTATTTAAAAACCTGATCATCTGTATATTACCTGTGTGAACAGGGTTCAGAGAGGAAAAATCCATGTGTGCATACAGGGCAGAACAGCTTTTGTGCAGCTAGCCCAAGAGGAGTGGTGGAACTCCCCAGTCTTGTAGACACAAGAGAACAATCATGGAAACAGGAACACATGGGCTACTTGCACAGTGAACAAGTCTGTAAGAGCATGTTCACACACCACCAAGAAACCTGAAGACACAAAAGAGAATGGTAAAACCAAAAACACTCAGTTTGAAAAAATGTTTGCAGTAATCCGCAAGTGCTAGTAAAAGATGTAAATAACAGGGTATTTGGTTGATACGTTTTTTGCAAAAAATGTATACTAAGCTGCTCTACCAATCTTCACGGTATACCCTTATCAGAGCAGTCCTAACTAATGTATGCAATCCCTATCTGATGTATTTAAAAACCTGATCATCTGTATATTACCTGTGTGAACAGGGTTCAGAGAGGAAAAATCCATGTGTGCATACAGGGCAGAACAGCTTTTGTGCAGCTAGCCCAAGAGGAGTGGTGGAACTCCCCAGTCTTGTAGACACAAGAGAACAATCATGGAAACAGGAACACATGGGCTACTTGCACAGTGAACAAGTCTGTAAGAGCATGTTCACACACCACCAAGAAACCTGAAGACACAAAAGAGAATGGTAAAACCAAAAACACTCAGTTTGAAAAAATGTTTGCAGTAATCCGCAAGTGCTAGTAAAAGATAGAGCAGCTTAGTATACATTTTTTGCAAAAAACGTATCAACCAAATACCCTGTTATTTACATCTTTTACTAGCACTTGCGGATTACTGCAAACATTTTTTCAAACTGAGTGTTTTTGGTTTTACCATTCTCTTTTGTGTCTTCAGGTTTCTTGGTGGTGTGTGAACATGCTCTTACAGACTTGTTCACTGTGCAAGTAGCCCATGTGTTCCTGTTTCCATGATTGTTCTCTTGTGTCTACAAGACTGGGGAGTTCCACCACTCCTCTTGGGCTAGCTGCACAAAAGCTGTTCTGCCCTGTATGCACACATGGATTTTTCCTCTCTGAACCCTGTTCACACAGGTAATATACAGATGATCAGGTTTTTAAATACATCAGATAGGGATTGCATACATTAGTTAGGACTGCTCTGATAAGGGTATACCGTGAAGATTGGTAGAGCAGCTTAGTATACATTTTTTGCAAAAAACGTATCAACCAAATACCCTGTTATTTACATCTTTTACTAGCACTTGCGGATTACTGCAAACATTTTTTCAAACTGAGTGTTTTTGGTTTTACCATTCTCTTTTGTGTCTTCAGGTTTCTTGGTGGTGTGTGAACATGCTCTTACAGACTTGTTCACTGTGCAAGTAGCCCATGTGTTCCTGTTTCCATGATTGTTCTCTTGTGTCTACAAGACTGGGGAGTTCCACCACTCCTCTTGGGCTAGCTGCACAAAAGCTGTTCTGCCCTGTATGCACACATGGATTTTTCCTCTCTGAACCCTGTTCACACAGGTAATATACAGATGATCAGGTTTTTAAATACATCAGATAGGGATTGCATACATTAGTTAGGACTGCTCTGATAAGGGTATACCGTGAAGATTGGTAGAGCAGCTTAGTATACATTTTTTGCAAAAAACGTATCAACCAAATACCCTGTTATTTACATCTTTTACTAGCACTTGCGGATTACTGCAAACATTTTTTCAAACTGAGTGTTTTTGGTTTTACCATTCTCTTTTGTGTCTTCAGGTTTCTTGGTGGTGTGTGAACATGCTCTTACAGACTTGTTCACTGTGCAAGTAGCCCATGTGTTCCTGTTTCCATGATTGTTCTCTTGTGTCTACAAGACTGGGGAGTTCCACCACTCCTCTTGGGCTAGCTGCACAAAAGCTGTTCTGCCCTGTATGCACACATGGATTTTTCCTCTCTGAACCCTGTTCACACAGGTAATATACAGATGATCAGGTTTTTAAATACATCAGATAGGGATTGCATACATTAGTTAGGACTGCTCTGATAAGGGTATACCGTGAAGATTGGTAGAGCAGCTTAGTATACATTTTTTGCAAAAAACGTATCAACCAAATACCCTGTTATTTACATCTTTTACTAGCACTTGCGGATTACTGCAAACATTTTTTCAAACTGAGTGTTTTTGGTTTTACCATTCTCTTTTGTGTCTTCAGGTTTCTTGGTGGTGTGTGAACATGCTCTTACAGACTTGTTCACTGTGCAAGTAGCCCATGTGTTCCTGTTTCCATGATTGTTCTCTTGTGTCTACAAGACTGGGGAGTTCCACCACTCCTCTTGGGCTAGCTGCACAAAAGCTGTTCTGCCCTGTATGCACACATGGATTTTTCCTCTCTGAACCCTGTTCACACAGGTAATATACAGATGATCAGGTTTTTAAATACATCAGATAGGGATTGCATACATTAGTTAGGACTGCTCTGATAAGGGTATACCGTGAAGATTGGTAGAGCAGCTTAGTATACATTTTTTGCAAAAAACGTATCAACCAAATACCCTGTTATTTACATCTTTTACTAGCACTTGCGGATTACTGCAAACATTTTTTCAAACTGAGTGTTTTTGGTTTTACCATTCTCTTTTGTGTCTTCAGGTTTCTTGGTGGTGTGTGAACATGCTCTTACAGACTTGTTCACTGTGCAAGTAGCCCATGTGTTCCTGTTTCCATGATTGTTCTCTTGTGTCTACAAGACTGGGGAGTTCCACCACTCCTCTTGGGCTAGCTGCACAAAAGCTGTTCTGCCCTGTATGCACACATGGATTTTTCCTCTCTGAACCCTGTTCACACAGGTAATATACAGATGATCAGGTTTTTAAATACATCAGATAGGGATTGCATACATTAGTTAGGACTGCTCTGATAAGGGTATACCGTGAAGATTGGTAGAGCAGCTTAGTATACATTTTTTGCAAAAAACGTATCAACCAAATACCCTGTTATTTACATCTTTTACTAGCACTTGCGGATTACTGCAAACATTTTTTCAAACTGAGTGTTTTTGGTTTTACCATTCTCTTTTGTGTCTTCAGGTTTCTTGGTGGTGTGTGAACATGCTCTTACAGACTTGTTCACTGTGCAAGTAGCCCATGTGTTCCTGTTTCCATGATTGTTCTCTTGTGTCTACAAGACTGGGGAGTTCCACCACTCCTCTTGGGCTAGCTGCACAAAAGCTGTTCTGCCCTGTATGCACACATGGATTTTTCCTCTCTGAACCCTGTTCACACAGGTAATATACAGATGATCAGGTTTTTAAATACATCAGATAGGGATTGCATACATTAGTTAGGACTGCTCTGATAAGGGTATACCGTGAAGATTGGTAGAGCAGCTTAGTATACATTTTTTGCAAAAAACGTATCAACCAAATACCCTGTTATTTACATCTTTTACTAGCACTTGCGGATTACTGCAAACATTTTTTCAAACTGAGTGTTTTTGGTTTTACCATTCTCTTTTGTGTCTTCAGGTTTCTTGGTGGTGTGTGAACATGCTCTTACAGACTTGTTCACTGTGCAAGTAGCCCATGTGTTCCTGTTTCCATGATTGTTCTCTTGTGTCTACAAGACTGGGGAGTTCCACCACTCCTCTTGGGCTAGCTGCACAAAAGCTGTTCTGCCCTGTATGCACACATGGATTTTTCCTCTCTGAACCCTGTTCACACAGGTAATATACAGATGATCAGGTTTTTAAATACATCAGATAGGGATTGCATACATTAGTTAGGACTGCTCTGATAAGGGTATACCGTGAAGATTGGTAGAGCAGCTTAGTATACATTTTTTGCAAAAAACGTATCAACCAAATACCCTGTTATTTACATCTTTTACTAGCACTTGCGGATTACTGCAAACATTTTTTCAAACTGAGTGTTTTTGGTTTTACCATTCTCTTTTGTGTCTTCAGGTTTCTTGGTGGTGTGTGAACATGCTCTTACAGACTTGTTCACTGTGCAAGTAGCCCATGTGTTCCTGTTTCCATGATTGTTCTCTTGTGTCTACAAGACTGGGGAGTTCCACCACTCCTCTTGGGCTAGCTGCACAAAAGCTGTTCTGCCCTGTATGCACACATGGATTTTTCCTCTCTGAACCCTGTTCACACAGGTAATATACAGATGATCAGGTTTTTAAATACATCAGATAGGGATTGCATACATTAGTTAGGACTGCTCTGATAAGGGTATACCGTGAAGATTGGTAGAGCAGCTTAGTATACATTTTTTGCAAAAAACGTATCAACCAAATACCCTGTTATTTACATCTTTTACTAGCACTTGCGGATTACTGCAAACATTTTTTCAAACTGAGTGTTTTTGGTTTTACCATTCTCTTTTGTGTCTTCAGGTTTCTTGGTGGTGTGTGAACATGCTCTTACAGACTTGTTCACTGTGCAAGTAGCCCATGTGTTCCTGTTTCCATGATTGTTCTCTTGTGTCTACAAGACTGGGGAGTTCCACCACTCCTCTTGGGCTAGCTGCACAAAAGCTGTTCTGCCCTGTATGCACACATGGATTTTTCCTCTCTGAACCCTGTTCACACAGGTAATATACAGATGATCAGGTTTTTAAATACATCAGATAGGGATTGCATACATTAGTTAGGACTGCTCTGATAAGGGTATACCGTGAAGATTGGTAGAGCAGCTTAGTATACATTTTTTGCAAAAAACGTATCAACCAAATACCCTGTTATTTACATCTTTTACTAGCACTTGCGGATTACTGCAAACATTTTTTCAAACTGAGTGTTTTTGGTTTTACCATTCTCTTTTGTGTCTTCAGGTTTCTTGGTGGTGTGTGAACATGCTCTTACAGACTTGTTCACTGTGCAAGTAGCCCATGTGTTCCTGTTTCCATGATTGTTCTCTTGTGTCTACAAGACTGGGGAGTTCCACCACTCCTCTTGGGCTAGCTGCACAAAAGCTGTTCTGCCCTGTATGCACACATGGATTTTTCCTCTCTGAACCCTGTTCACACAGGTAATATACAGATGATCAGGTTTTTAAATACATCAGATAGGGATTGCATACATTAGTTAGGACTGCTCTGATAAGGGTATACCGTGAAGATTGGTAGAGCAGCTTAGTATACATTTTTTGCAAAAAACGTATCAACCAAATACCCTGTTATTTACATCTTTTACTAGCACTTGCGGATTACTGCAAACATTTTTTCAAACTGAGTGTTTTTGGTTTTACCATTCTCTTTTGTGTCTTCAGGTTTCTTGGTGGTGTGTGAACATGCTCTTACAGACTTGTTCACTGTGCAAGTAGCCCATGTGTTCCTGTTTCCATGATTGTTCTCTTGTGTCTACAAGACTGGGGAGTTCCACCACTCCTCTTGGGCTAGCTGCACAAAAGCTGTTCTGCCCTGTATGCACACATGGATTTTTCCTCTCTGAACCCTGTTCACACAGGTAATATACAGATGATCAGGTTTTTAAATACATCAGATAGGGATTGCATACATTAGTTAGGACTGCTCTGATAAGGGTATACCGTGAAGATTGGTAGAGCAGCTTAGTATACATTTTTTGCAAAAAACGTATCAACCAAATACCCTGTTATTTACATCTTTTACTAGCACTTGCGGATTACTGCAAACATTTTTTCAAACTGAGTGTTTTTGGTTTTACCATTCTCTTTTGTGTCTTCAGGTTTCTTGGTGGTGTGTGAACATGCTCTTACAGACTTGTTCACTGTGCAAGTAGCCCATGTGTTCCTGTTTCCATGATTGTTCTCTTGTGTCTACAAGACTGGGGAGTTCCACCACTCCTCTTGGGCTAGCTGCACAAAAGCTGTTCTGCCCTGTATGCACACATGGATTTTTCCTCTCTGAACCCTGTTCACACAGGTAATATACAGATGATCAGGTTTTTAAATACATCAGATAGGGATTGCATACATTAGTTAGGACTGCTCTGATAAGGGTATACCGTGAAGATTGGTAGAGCAGCTTAGTATACATTTTTTGCAAAAAACGTATCAACCAAATACCCTGTTATTTACATCTTTTACTAGCACTTGCGGATTACTGCAAACATTTTTTCAAACTGAGTGTTTTTGGTTTTACCATTCTCTTTTGTGTCTTCAGGTTTCTTGGTGGTGTGTGAACATGCTCTTACAGACTTGTTCACTGTGCAAGTAGCCCATGTGTTCCTGTTTCAATGTCTATTGTCTGTACAAGTCCCCTCTATAATTTGTAAAGCGCTGCGGAATATGTTGGCGCTATATAAATAAAAATTATTATTATTATTATTATTATTATTAAGCAGAATTCACCTAAAGTAAAGTACTGTGAGCTTTTTCCTGCTGCAGGGTGGTGTCTGCTCTGATCTTATCTGTAGACAGATAACATAGCAGTGTAGAGTTTCAGTTCAGCTGGAGACAACACAGAGTGAGCAGAGGTTCAGACGTCAGAGCTCTGAAGTCCCATTTTTACAGGTATGTTACAGATAAATTATTCTTTTATTCTAAAATTATTCAATATTCTCACTGCTGTGATAAAATGGATGATAAGGGGTTAGCATTAGGGTTGTGTAGACTCAATGTCTGCTTATGAGTACATATTCTCACTGCTGTGATAGAATGAGTGCATGCCTCATTTTTGTTTGCGACGCTCCAGCACCATAATCACAGGGCATATCTCAATGTGTGACGGGACGTTATTGTGTGTATTGTTGCGAAATTGTTTTGATTTTTTTTTTCATTCATTGTTTATGGATATATTTTATTTTTTCATTCAACAGTGATGCCTTACAGCATGAGAAGAAGACACTTCACCCAAGCTGAATTGGAGGAGTTTATAAACGACTCCGATACAGACGAGGATGTTAGGTCCGGTCAAAAATGACCGGGAACAGTATAAGTGTATAAAAAACAACGTTTTTTGCCATTTTATAGAGAAAAAAGCTTTTTTTTTTTTTTGCCTTTGAAAAAAGTATATCTACATAATGTTTGATATTATTACTTATAGTTAACATTTAGATCAAGATTTTTTTTTTATCTGCAAAAATAATCAATTTTTACAAAAATCGAAAAAATACCATGTTCCCTTTTGGATATAAAAAAAATATAAAACAAGCTTTGTATTTATTTTTTTTTCTGGTATTTGAACAACCATCTTCACAAGCAATATAATAGTGCAAAAACTGTTTAAAAAGACCACTTAGATTAGCTAAAAATGATTATTTTATAAGGACTGTCAAAAATGACCGGGAACAGTACAAGTGTATGTGAAATCTAAACAGAACAGCAGGGTTAATCCTAGCAAACAAATCAGTAAGCAAAGGCAAAGGATATTGAAATTTGACCGTGATCTTATTCAAGAGGCGATAAACAATACAGGGTCTCAAGGAGCCATCCTTCTTGGCAACAAAAAAGAAACCTGCTCCCAATGGTGAAGAAGATGGCCGAATATGCCCCTTCTCCAAAGACTCCTTAATATAGCTCCGCATGGCGGCATGTTCTGGCACAGACAGGTTGAAAAGTCGGCCCTTAGGGAATTTACAACCTGGAATCAAGTCAACAGCACAATCACAGTCCCTATGCGGTGGAAGGGAACTGTATTTGGGCTCATCGAATACATCCTGGAAATCTGACAAAAACTCAGGAATTTCAGAAGAGGGGGAAGAGGAAATTGACATCAAAGGAACGTGACCATGAACCCCCTGACAACCCAAACTAGTCACAGACATAGATTTCCAATCTAACACCGGATTATGTACCTGTAACCATGGAAAACCTAGCACAATAGCATCATGCAAATTATGCAACACCAGAAAACGACAATCTTCCTGATGGGCTGCCGCCATGCACATGGTCAGCTGTGTCCAAAACTGAGGTTTATTTTTTGCCAACGGTGTAGCATCAATGCCCCTTAAAGGAATAGGGTTCTGCAAAGGCTGCAAGGGGAAACCACAACGTCTGGCAAATTCTAAGTCCATTAAGTTCAGAGCGGCGCCTGAATCCACAAATGCTATGACAGAAAATGATGATAATGAGCAGATCAAGGTCACAGATAACAGAAATTTAGGTTGTACAGTACTGATGGTATCAGAACTAGCGATTCTCTTAGTACGCTTAGGGCAATCAGAAAAAACATGAGCAGAATCGCCGCAGTAAAAACACAACCTATTCTGACGCCTGAATCTTTGTCGTTTAGCTCTAGACAAAATCCTATCACACTGCATAGGCTCAGGGCTCCGCTTGGAGGACAACGCCACAGTGTGCACAACTCTGCGCTCGCGCAAGCGCCGATCAATCTGAATGGCCAGAGACATAGAATCACTCAGACCAGCAGGGTGGGGAACCCCACCATAACATCTTTAACGGATTCAGAAAGACCCTTTCTGAAAATTGCCGCCAAGGCATCCTCATTCCATTTAGTCAATACAGACCATTTTCTAAATTTCTGGCAATACGATTCTGCCGCTTCTTGACCCTGACACAGGGCCAACAAGGTCTTCTCTGCATGATCCACTGAATTAGGTTCATCATACAATAACCCTAGCGCCTGAAAAAAGGTGTCTACATTAAGCAAAGCAGGATTCCCAGATTCCAGGGAAAATGCCCAATCCTGAGGATCACCACGCAGCAGGGAAATAACAATTTTAACCTGCTGAATGGGATCACCAGAAGAACGGGGTTTCAGAGGAAAAAACAGTTTACAGTTATTTTTAAAGCTCAAAAATTTGGACCTGTCCCCAAAAAACAAATCAGGAGTAGGAATTCTATGCTCTAAAACCAGAGTCTGAACGATATAATCGGAAATACCCTGTACTCTAGCAGCAAGTTGGTCCACACGAGAAACCAATTCCTGAACCTCCATGCCAGCGCCTAACTCCTGAGCCACCCAGAGGAAAAGAGGAAAGAAAAGACAAAACAGACTACAGAAAAAAAAATGGCTCAGCACTTTCCTTCCCTTCTTCTGAGATGCGTTTAACTCATTGTTGGCCAGTTGTACTGTTATGATCTGGTGGCCTAGGAGCAGCATGGGACATACTCTGGAGAAGGTGATACCTGTACTGACCGCAGACCCTGAACTTAGCACCGCAACTAGAAGTAGCCGTGGGATGTACCTAACACTCCCTAGACACCTTGACACAGCCTAAGGACTAACTTCCCCTAAAGATAGAAACGGGAAAACTATCTTGCCTCAGAGAAAATCCCCAAAGGATAGACAGCCCCCCACAAACATTGACTGTGAGAGGAGAGGGAAATGACATACGCAGACTGAAATCAGGATTAGCAAAGGAGGCCTTTCTGGCTAAAAAGAAAGAATAGGACAGAGAACTATGCGGTCAGTATTAAAACACTAGAAAATATCCACCACAGAAAATACAAAACTCCACATCTGACTAAAGACATGGAGGGTATATCTGCATCTCCAAAGATACAGCTTGGCTGCAAAAAATCCTAACACAGACAAAGCTGGACAAGACAAAACATGAAAATGCACAGAACTATAAGGCCCACAGCATGTGGACAGCAAAAACAAAGCCAGAACTTATCTTTGTTGAAAAGAACAGCAAACAGGAGAGACCAGTCAGGGATGTGAATCCTCCAAAAACAATGGACAACTGGCACTGACTAAAGGATCAAGCAAGACTAAATAGCCCAGTCCAAATTGCAATTTGTCCAAGTGGACACACCTGATAAATGCTGCGATCCAAAGACAGCAGCACTACCACTCATAACCACCCGAGGGAGCCCAAGAGCAGAATTCACAACAAGCTACGTGAAGATCAAATTGAAGCCGTTGTCGGATGGATGGCAGCTAACGCATCGACTTCAATTAGTGCCACATCCTCTCAGGCACAGAGCACTGGAGAGCAGCCATCTGTCTGTTCACCACCTGCCAAATTGCCCAGGCAGTCAGAGAGCCCAGGACAGGAGCCATCTCTACTTCTGTTTTCTGAATCTCTTGGCTTGGAAACAGGGGGCCAGCCAAGCAGCATTGGAGAAATGGAAGAAGAGGCAGTGTGCAGTCATGCCGAACAGCTTTGTCTCTCTGACTCTGAAGAGGCAGGTGGGCCAGTGCCTCCGGTCACCACACCACAGTTCGCATCTGATGATGAGTCTCAGGTGCCACTTTCTGGTGTGTACTGTGCTGCCGAGACTACCCAGGAGGAACAGTTGGTGGCAGAGGGTAGTGTAGATGATGAGGTCCTTGACCCATCGTGGCGTGAGGTACAGGAAGGTGGTGGGAGCAGCTCTGAGGAAGAGATTCCCCAAACGGGCCAAAAAGGGAGAGGGAGGGGGAAGACTGCGGAGCCTGTAGCCTCCACTTCGGCACCCGTTAGGAGCATGTCTCTTCCAAAAGCCAAAAAGGGCGCTCGCAAGACTTGCAGTGCCTGGTCCTTTTTTGACACAGTTGCAGATGACATTTGCTTTGTCAAATGCAAGCTGTGTAATCAGAAAGTCAAAAGAGGGAAAAGTGTCAGCAACCTCAATACCACAAATACAGGTCCTTCTCAAAAAATTAGCATATAGTGTTAAAGTTCGTTATTTACCATAATGTAATGATTACAATTAAACTTTCATATATTATAGATTCATTATCCACCAACTGAAATTTGTCAGGTCTTTTATTGTTTTAATACTGATGATTTTGTCATACAACTCCTGATAACCCAAAAAACCTGTCTCAATAAATTAGCATATTTCACCCATCCAATCAAATAAAAGTGTTTTTTAATAACAAACAAAAAAACCATCAAATAATAATGTTCAGTTATGCACTCAATACTTGGTCGGGAATCCTTTGGCAGAAATGACTGCTTCAATGCGGCGTGGCATGGAGGCAATCAGCCTGTGACACTGCTGAGATGTTATGGAGGCCCAGGATGCTTCAATAGCGGCCTTAAGCTCATCCAGAGTGTTGGGTCTTGCGTCTCTCAACTTTCTCTTCACAATATCCCACAGATTCTCTATGGGGTTCAGGTCAGGAGAGTTGGCAGGCCAATTGAGCACAGTAATACCATGGTCAGTAAACCATTTACCAGTGGTTTTGGCACTGTGAGCAGGTGCCAGGTCGTGCTGAAAAATGAAATCTTCATCTCCATAAAGCATTTCACCTGCATTCCCCAGGTAAAGCCACTTTTGAACCATAAACAGCGGCAGAGGCGCCTGACCTGGGCTACAGAGAAGCAGCACTGGACTGTTGCTAAGTGGTCCCAAGTACTTTTTTCTGATGAAAGCAAATTTTGCATGTCATTCGGAAATCAAGGTGCCAGGGTCTGGAGGAAGACTGGGGAGAAGGAAATGCCAAAATGCCTGAAGTCCAGTGTCAAGTACCCACAGTCAGTGATGGTGTGGGGTGCCATGTCAGCTGCTGGTGTTGGTCCACTGTGTTTCATCAAGGGCAGGGTCAATGCAGCTAGCTATCAGGAGATTTTGGAGCACTTCATGCTTCCATTGGCTGAAATGCTTTATGGAGATGAAGATTTCATTTTTCAGCACGACCTGGCACCTGCTCACAGTGCCAAAACCACTGGTAAATGGTTTACTGACCATGGTATTACTGTGCTCAATTGGCCTGCCAACTCTCCTGACCTGAACCCCATAGAGAATCTGTGGGATATTGTGAAGAGAAAGTTGAGAGACGCAAGACCCAACACTCTGGATGAGCTTAAGGCCGCTATTGAAGCATCCTGGGCCTCCATAACATCTCAGCAGTGTCACAGGCTGATTGCCTCCATGCCACGCCGTATTGAAGCAGTCATTTCTGCCAAAGGATTCCCGACCAAGTATTGAGTGCATAACTGAACATTATTATTTGATGGGTTTTTTGTTTGTTATTAAAAAACACTTTTATTTGATTGGATGGGTGAAATATGCTAATTTATTGAGACAGGTTTTTTGGGTTATCAGGAGTTGTATGCCAAAATCATCAGTATTAAAACAATAAAAGACCTGACAAATTTCAGTTGGTGGATAATGAATCTATAATATATGAAAGTTTAATTGTAATCATTACATTATGGTAAATAATGAAATTTAACACTATATGCTAATTTTTTGAGAAGGACCTGTATATGGAAACATGTGCGGAACAGGCATGTGGTGGAGTTACAAAAACACACTGAAGACCTAGGACAACCAACAGCGGCAGCTACCACCTCTTCAGCTCGTGTTGCCACTTCCTCCAGCTCACACACAGCTGGTTCGGCTTCCTTCCAGGATCGCCATGGAAGAACCTCTGGCACTGTTGTCCAGAGACCCACTGTAATTCCACCCACAGCACCACATTCCCAGTCATCCTCACACTCCCAGCCCAATCTACAGCCATCGGTAGTACAGGCATGGGAGAAAAGGCGGCCATTCTCGGCAAACCACCCCCGAGCACAGGCTCTGAATGCAGGCATTGCCCAACTTCTGTCACTGGAAATGCTCTCAGTCAGGCAGGTGAAGACTGACAGCTTCGGTGACTTGATGGCATTGGCAGTCCCACAGTACAATGTGCCCAGCTGCTTTTATTTCAGCAAGCAAGCCGTCCCTGCCCTGCACAAGCATGTGGAGGGACACAGAAAACACGCGCTACTGAACGCCGTCAGTAGCAAGGTCCACCTCACCACTGATGCGTGGACCAGTCAACATGGACAGGGGCGATACCTTTCCCTCACTGCCCATTGGGTTAATGTTGTTGAGCCGGGTACAGATTGTGCGAGTGGTGCAGGACGTGTCCTGCCCACTCCAAGGATTGCAGGAATCCAGTCTGTACGCATTGACTCCTCCTCATACACAAGTTCCTCAGAATCATCGCTGCAGGAGCCTTCACAGTCCACCTCCACATGGACACGTGAACGTTTCCCTGTTACGACTGACATGAGCACAGCCGTGGCCAAACGCCAACAGGCCGTACTGAAATTAGTTTCTTTGGGGAATCGAAGCCACACAGCGCAGGAGCTTTGGAATGCCAGGAGAGCGATGTGTGGTTTGTGCCAGCGAATCTCCAGCCAGGCATGGTAGTGTGTGACAATGGCCGAAATCTGGTGGCAGCTTTGGCCCTTGGCAACCTCACTCACATCCCATGTCTGGCACATGTGCTCAATTTGGTTGTGCATAGTTTTCTGAGGGACTATCCGGATCTTGATGCACTGCTGCACAAGGTCTGCCTAGAGTGTGCTCACTTGCGGCGTTCCAGCACGGGAAGATCGCGCAGTGCAGGTCTGCAGCGCCGATTCCGCCTTCCAGAACATTGCATCATATGTGACCTACCAGGTGGAATTCAACGTTACATATGTTGGAGCGGTTGTGTGAGCAGCAGCAAGCAGTAATGGAGTACCAGCTGCATCAGGCGCAAAGAAGTCGCAATCCGCGCCGTTCAGACTTCACAACCACATAGTGGGCCACTATGAAGGACGTCTGCCAGGTTTTGCGTCCCTTCGATTATTCCACGCGGATGGCGAGTGCAGATGATGCACTAGTCAGCATGACTGTCCCCCTTATCTGCCTGCTTCAACAAACTCTGCAAGCGCTAAGGGATGATGTTGTGGAAGAGGTGGAGGATGATGAGTCAGCATTTCCATCAGCTTCTGGACAGTCAGTGCCACGTGGCTCCTCACAAAGGCGTAGGCAGGGGACACTTTGTGAGGAGGATGAGGAGCAGTCAATGGAGGAGGAAGACGTCTGTCCAGAGGAGGGAGTTACACAATTGTCCAGTAGTCAGTGTGTACAGCGAGGGTGGGGTGATGAAGAGCGGCCAGAGATCACGCCTCAAGCAGAGGACAGCGTTTCTTGGCCTGTTGGCAGTCTGCAGCACATGGTTGATTTCTTGCTGCAGTGCCATATTCTCAACATGGCTGATTATTGGGTGTACACCCTCCTCGATCCTTGCTACCGGGACAACGTAAAAAACCTCATCACACCGTTGACCCGGGAGCGTAAAATGCGGGAGTACCAAGACACACTGGTGAATTCCATCATCTTCTCCAGTCCAACTGAGAGCAGTGCTGCTAGTGCTTTACAAAGCAGCTCAGTGCGCTGAGGCAGTGGAGGAGGCTCTGCACAAGAGGGGAGCAGAAGCAGTGCCTCTGCCCAAGGCAAGACCAGTATGGCCCAACTGTGGCACAGTTTTGTGTGCCCGCCCCAAATGTCTACACCATCACTGGCGGCTCCAGTCAGCAGGAGGCAACGGTTCCGTCAGATGGTGACAGACTACATGTCTTGCCCTCTTACTGTACTCGCAGACGGCTCTTCCCCTTTCAAGTTTTGGGTCTCTAAGCTGGATACATGGCCAGAGCTAAGCCAGTATGCATTGCAGGTGCTGGCTAGCCCTGTGGCTAGTGTCTTATCGGAACACGTCTTTAGTGCCGCAGGTGGTGTACTAACAGACCGTCGCATGTGAATATCCTCCGATAACGTTGACTGGCTTACTTTTCTGAAAATGAACCAACGTCAGCTGATCCCCAGCTGTGTAGCCGGCAATGTGTCCTGCGACCGCCACGCTGACACAACAACTGAAATTTAAGGGAATCTGTCCCCCCCAGGCGTTTGTTACTGAAAGAGCCACCTTGTGCAGCAGTAATGCTGCACAAGGAAAAGGTAGCTCTTTTAGTTTACCTCCTTGCACACACAGAACTTAACACTTATAAAAAGTGTCCACTGATACCGTAAAACCGTCCCGGAGGTGGGACTTTATTTCGTAATGGGACGCAGCACAGTGTCATTCCTACCCCCTTGGTGCCGTGCGCCGCCTCCTCAGCATTGTTTGAAGCTGTCCCGGAGCCTGCGCTGTTCTGTTATCCCTTGGCCATGCACGCTTAGCGCTGCCCGTCTTCTGACATCATTTGGTGTCAGACTGGCTGCGCCTGTGCGGCCGCACTGCTCGAGATCCCGCCTCGCAGTGTCTTCTGATTTAATCACACTGCGGGCCTGGGATGCATGGGCATGCGCAGTGCATATCTTCACCTCAGGCTCTCACTCATCTCCCTCCGCCTTCTTCAGACTGTGCGCCGTCAGCTGATCCCTAATAGCATGCCACAGCCGTGACGCCGCACAGTCTGAAGAAGACGGAAGGAAGGGAGTGAGAGGCGAGGATATGCACTGCGCATGCCCATGGATCCCAGGCCTGCAGTGGGATTACATTACACGACACTGCGAGGTGGGATCTCGGGCAGCGTGACCGCACAGGCGCTGCCAGCCTGACACCTAAATGATGTCAGAAGACGGGCAGCGCTGAGTGTGCATGGCCAAGGGATAACATAACAGCGCAGGCTCCAGGACAGCTTCAAACAACGCTGAGGAGGCGGCGCACGGCACCAAGGGGGTAGGAATGACGGCTGTGCTGCGTCCCATTATGAAGGAAATTCCCACCTCCGGGACGGTTTCACGGTATCAGGGGACACATTTTATAAGTGTTTAGTTCTGTGTTTGCAAGGAGCATAATTAAATAAGCCACCTTTTCCTTTTGCATCCTTAGTGCTGCACAAGATGGCTCTTTCAGCTACAAACGCCTTGGGGGAGTTAAAGGTTCCCTTTCAACTTGCTCCAATCAGGCTTCGGCCTACACTCTGTTCCTCTGCTCCTCCTGCTGTCCCTGGGCTCTAACACCGCTAGTTGGTGCCTGGAAGTGCTGGCTGCACAGAGCAAAACACCTGCCTATGTGTCAGTGGGGTTCAGCAACGCCAGCTGTTCCCCTGCTGGCATCGTGTCCTGCAAACGCCACGCAGACACAACAGACCTAAAGCTGCCGCCAGTGCAGGCTTCGGCCTACACTCTGCTCCTCTCCTCCTCCTGCTGACCCTGGGCTCTAACACCGCCAGTTGGTGCCCGGAAGTGCTGGCTGCACAGAGCAAAACACCCGCCAATGTGTCAGTGGGGTTCAGCAACGCCAGCTGTTCCCCTGCTGTGTAGCCGGCATCGTGTCCTGCAAACGCCACGCAGACACAACAACTGAAATTAAAGGGAACCTGTCCCCCCCCAGGCGTCTGTATGTATAACTTATTCTCCTTGCACACGTCAAACTCAACACGTAAAAATGTGTCCCCTGAGACCATTAAACCGTCCCTGAGGTGTGACTTTCCTTTTTAATGACACGCAGCAACCCCCTTGGTAGCGCTGCCCGTCTTCTGACATCATTGGTTGGCTGGCTGTGCCTGTGCGTCCGACCTGCCCGACACAACGCCCCTCAGTGTCTTATTTATTTTGACTGCGAGGGTGTGATTGATGGGCATGAGCAGTGCATATCTTCGCCTGTCTTCACTCATCTCCTTCCGCCTTCTTCAGACTGTGCGGCTTCATGGCCGTGGCATGCGATAAGGGATCAGCTGACGCCGCCCAGTCTGAAGCAGGTGTAAGGACATGTGTGAGAGGCGAACATATGTACTGCGCAAGGCCATGAATCCCAGCCCCGCAGTGTGAATTAATGAAAAGACACTGCGGGGCTGGGATTCATGGGCATCGCTAATCGCACCGGCCGACATGAAATGAGGTCAGAAGACGGGCAGCGCTAACAGCGCATGGCCAAGGGATAACACAACAGCGCAGACTCCTGTACAGCAAATAACGACGCTCAGGAGGCTGCGCCCATCACCAAGGTGGTATTTTTGACGGCTGTGCTGCGTCTCATTAAGAAGGCAGTCACGCCTCCAAGACAGTTTGACTGTATAAGGGGCTAAATTTTATACGTGTTTCATTCAGCATGTGCAAGGAGCAATATTTAAAGAGCAACCTTTTACTTGTGCAGCATTACTGCTGCACAAGGTGTGGCTCTTCTAGTTTGTAACACCTGAGGGGGGGTTAAAGGTTACTTTTGAAATTGGTTCAATTACGCTTCGGCCTACACTCTGCTCCTCCTGCAGACCCTGGGCTCTAACACCGCCAGTTGGTGCCCGGAAGTGCTGGCTGCACAGAGCAAAACACCCGCCAATGTGTCAGTGGGGTTCAGCAACGCCAGCTGTTCCCCTGCTGTGTAGCCGGCATCATGTCCTGCAAATGCCACGCAGACACAACAACTGAAATTAAAGGGAACCTGTCCCCCCCCAGGCGTTTGTGTGTATAACAGCCACCTTGTACAGCAGTAATGCTGCATTTGTACAAGGTGGCTCATTAAGTTATTCTCCTTGCACACATCGAACTCAACACGTAAAAAATGTGTCCCCTGAGACCATTAAACCGTTCCTGAGGTGTGACTTTCCTTTTTAATGACACGCAGCAACCCCCTTGGTAGCGCTGCCCGTCTTCTGACATCATTGGTTGGCTGGCTGCGCATGTGCGTCCGACCTGCCCGACACAACGCCCCTCAGTGTCTTATTTATTTTGACTGTGAGGGTGTGATTGATGGGCATGAGCAGTGTATATCTTCGCCTGACTTCACTCATCTCCTTACTCCTTCTTCAGACTGTGCGGCTTCATGGCCCTGGCATGCGATAAGGGATCAGCTGACGCCGCCCAGTCCGAAGCAGGTGTAAGGACATGTGTGAGAGGCGAACATATGTACTGCGCAAGGCCATGAATCCCAGCCCCGCAGTGTGAATTAATGAAAAGACACTGCGGGGCTGGGATTCATGGGCATCGCTAACCGCACTGCTGACATGAAATGAAGTCAGAAGACGGGCAGCGCTAACAGCGCATGGCCAAGGGATAACACAACAGCGCAGACTCCTGTACAGCAAATAACGACGCTCAGGAGGCTGCGCCCAGCACCAAGGTGGTATTTTTGACAGCTGTGCTGCGTCTCATTAAGAAGGCAAGTCATGCCTCCAAGACAGTTTGACTGTATAAGGGGCTAAATTTTATACGTGTTTCATTCAGCATGTGCAAGGAGCAATATTTAAAGAGCAACCTTTTACTTGTGCAGCATTACTGCTGCACAAGGTGTGGCTCTTCTAGTTTGTAACACCTGAGTTAAACGTTACCTTTGAAATTGGTTCAATTAGGCTTCGGCCTACACTCTGCTCCTCCTGCAGACCCTGGGCTCTAACACCGCCAGTTGGTGCCTGGAAGTGCTGGCTGCACAGAGCAAAACACCCGCCAATGTGTCAGTGGGGTTCAGCAATGCCAGCTGTTCCCCTGCTGTGTAGCCAGCAACGTGTCCTGCAAACACCACGCAGACCCAAACTGCCTCCAGTGCAGGCTTCGGCCTACACTCTGCTCCTCCTGCTGACCCTTTGCTCCAACACCGCTAGTTGGGGCTCTAGGAAGACAATCTTGAATAGGTCCACATCCTCGTTCCAGCACCGTCAGCTGGTTCCGGGCAGAGCCTTTGGCTTAGGTGCCTCCTTCTGGGTATCCGAGTTCCGCCAACGTCAGGCGGTCCTTGGTAGTGCTTTGTAGCACGGGTACCTCCTGCTTAGTACCCGAGTTCCAGCACCGTCAGCTGGTCCTCGGTCATGCCATTGGCTCTTGCATACTTGGGCAATGCATCCGGGTTCCAGTACCGTCAGCTGGTTCTCGGCAGTGTCTTTGTCACGGGTACTCCCTCCTGCTCAGCCTGGTTCCAGCACCGTCAGCTGGTTCCGGGTAGTGTCAAGGTCACTTACACGCCTATACGTTGTCCCGTCATGTTGCGGTCAGGTTAGCCAACTTCATGGTGCCTCCAGTTTAGGAGCTTCCTATGTGGGCTGTGGGCAATCAAGGCTTGTTCTGTAGCGCCAGTAGGCCAAGCTCCCCTTGTAGGACTGTTGGTGTTCGGTAACTGCGGCAGCCTCGCGGCGTAGCTGTTCTCTCTTCTCCTGTGGACCTTCTGCTCCACATCCTGGTTCCAGCACCATCAGCTGGTCCCGGGCAGAGCCTTTGGCTTAGGTGCCTCCTTCTGGGTATCCGAGTTTCGACAACGTCAGGCGGTCCTTGGTAGTGCTTTTTAGCACGGGTACCTCCTGCTTAGTAACCGGGTTCCAGCACCGTCAGCTGGTCCTCGGTCATGCCATTGGCTCTTCTACCTTCGGGTAGCCATCTGGGTTCCAGTACCGTCAGCTGGTTCTTGGCAGTGTCTTTTGCTCTTGTACCTTCTGCTCCCCATCCTGGTTCCAGTACCGTCAGCTGGTTCCGGGCAGAGCCTTTGGCTTAGGTGCCTCCTTCTGGGTGTCCGAGTTCCACCAATGTCAGGTGGTCCTTGGTAGTGCTTTCAGGCACAGGTACCTCCTTCTTAGTAACCGGGTTCCAGTAACGTCAGTTGGTCCTCGGTAGTTCCATTGGCTCTTGGACCTTCGGCTACCCATCCGGGTTCCAGTACCGTCAGCTGGTTCTTGGCAGTGTCTTTTGCTCTTGTACCTTCTGCTCCCCATCCTGGTTCCAGTACCGTCAGCTGGTTCCGGGCAGAGCCTTTGGCTTAGGTGCCTCCTTCTGGGTATCCGAGTTCCACCAACGTCAGGTGGTCCTTGGTAGTGCTTTCTGGCACGGGTACCTCCTGCTTAGTAACCGGGTTCCAGTAACATCAGCTGGTCCTTGGTAGTTCCATTGGCTCTTGGACCTTCGGGTAGCCATCCGAGTTCCAGTTCCATCAGCTGGTTCTCGGCATTTTCTCAGCCTTCTTGTACCTTCTGCTACATTTCCAAGTTAAAGACCCTAAAGACGACGACCCGGAAGACCACCCCTAAGATGACGACGACACCAGAGACGACAACCACTGAGATGACGATGACCCTGGAGAAGATGACCCTGAAGACCACCCGATGACGACGACGACGCCAACGACTACACCGGAGACGACGACCCTGGAGACGACGACATGGAAGACCGAGAAGCTGAAGAGCAAGAGGCTGCAGAACAAAGAGCAGAAAAACATTAAGCATAACACTTAATATGAGAGCAAAAGATACTATCTAAATTATAAGCAGAAGAAGACTAAGCAGTGTATGGGGGTGAGTCCGTTCCTCCTCGTGGTGCCCCTGGATAAAGCCTGATGCTGCAGGCCAAACTGAACGCGGACAAATGTAACTCTTTTGTGACAGGCAGAACGGAAGGTGTAATCTTCAAACTTTTATAGATAACAACTACGGGAATGCCTGTCACAAATAAGAATATGATGAAGAAGTAGAATATGAAGAAGAAGAATAGTTGAATAAAAAGAATATGAAGAATGTAACAAAAAAAAATAATAGGTAGAAGATGAATAAGAAGATGAATAAGGTGAAGAAGAAGTTGATGTCAAAGATGCAGATGATGATGAAGACGGAAGTGTGGGACAAGTAAAAAAAAGGTGAAGGGCGTGGAAGTAGTGAAACATCAATATCTGACAAAATAAAAAAAATCTTAACATAGTCAATATCTTTGTAACTCCGAACGTCTTAAAAAAAAATAAAATTCCTGCTATTCTATTTGATTGGGCTAAACCTCTATGCCTTTAATGTCTCCGACACCTCCCCCAATACATCCTACATTATTCTTAGTTGTTTTCCTTCATGTAGAATGAACCTACAAGGAAAGAAAGGGTTTATTTTAATTCCGATATTTTCGTCCCATTGACTTGCATTGGTATCGGGTATCGGTATCGGCGATATCCGATATTTTTTGAATTTCGGCCAATCCAATGCGATACCGATACTTTCCGATATCGCAAGATATCGCTCAACACTAGGGTTGAGCGAAACGGATCGATCATTTTCAAAAGTCGCCGACTTTTGGCACAGTCGGGTTTCATGAAACCCGACCCGATCCCTGTGTGGGGTCGGCCATGCGGTACGCGACTTTCGCGCCAAAGTCGCGTTTCAATGACGCGAAAAGCGCCATTTCTCAGCCAATGAAGGTGGACGCAGAGTGTGGGCAGCGTGATGACATAGGTCCTGGTCCCCACCATCTTACAGAAGGGCATTGCAGTGATTGGCTTGCTGTCTACAGCGTCACAGGGGCTATAAAGAGGCGTTCCCACCGACCGCCATCTTACTGCTGCTGATCTGAGCATAGGGAGAGGTTGCTGCCGCTTCGTCAGAAGCAGGGATAGCGTTAGGCAGGGTACATTAACCCCCAAACCGCCTGTGCTCTAGCGATTTCCACTGTCCAACACCACCTTTTGTTTGCAGGGACAGTGGAAGCTACATTTTTTTTCCTCAGCGCTGTAGCTCATTGGGCTGCCCTAGAAGGCTCCCTGATAGCTGCATTGCTGTGTGTACGCTGCTGTGCAAACCAACTGCTTTTTTCAAAGCACAAATCCTGTTGTTCCTTCCTTTCTGCACAGCTATCTTTTTTGTTTGTCCACACTTTTGATTTAATGTGTGCAGCAGTCCACTCCTTGTTATTGCTGCCTGCCATACCTGGCTGAGATTACTGCAGGGAGATAGTAATTGTAGGACAGTCCCTGTTTTTTTTTTTTTTAATTCTCCCTGAAAAAAAATCAATAGTGGGAGATTAATCTTGGCATTTGTGCTTGAGTGCCAGTCGTGTGTGCCATCTCTCTCCAATTGTGGGGCACAGAAAGCCTAGTGTCTATAATCCTTTTTTTTTTTTTTTTTTTAATTCTCCCTAAAAAAAAAAGTAGTGGGAGATTAAGATTGGCATTTCTGCTAGAGTGCCAGTCCTGTGTGTGCCATCTCTCTCCAATTTTGGGGCACAGAAAGCCTAGTGTGTATTACTCGCCCTGATTTCTTGGCAATTCTCCCTAACCAAAAAAAGCAGTGGTAGAATAACATTGGTATTTCTGCTAGAGTGCCAGTCCTGTGTGTGCCATCTCTCTCCAATTTTGGGGCACAGAAAGCCTAGTGTGTAATACTGGCCCTGATTTCTTGGCAATTCTCCCTAACAAAAAAAAGGAATGGGAGATTAAGATTGGCATTTCTGCTTGTGTGCCAGTCCTGTGTGCCATCTCTCTCAAATAGTGGGCCACAGAAAGCCTAGTGTCTGTTTTTGGTTTTTAAATTCTCCCTGAAAAAAAAAAAACATTGGGAGATTAATATTGGCCTTTGTGTTTGTGTGCCAGTCCTGTGTGCCATCTCTCTCAAATAGTGGGCCACAGAAAGCCTAGTCTCTGCTTTGGGTTTTTAAATTCTCCCTGAAAAAAAATAAAAATAAACAGTGGGAGATTAATATTGGCCTTTGTGCTTGTGTGCCAGTCCTGTATGCCATCTCTCTCAAATAGTGGGCCACAGAAAGCCTAGTGTCTGTTTTTGGTTTTTAAATTCTCCCTGAAAAAAAAAAAAAACAGTGGGAGATTAATATTGGCCTTTGTGCTTGTGTGCCAGTCCTGTGTGCCATCTCTTTCAAATAGTGGGTCACAGAAAGCCTAGTGTCTGTTTTTTTTGTTTTTTTTGTTTTGGTTTTTAAATTCTCCCTGAAAAAAAAAAATTAACAGTGGGGGATTAATATTGGCCTTTGTGCTTGTGTGCCAGTCCTGTGTGCCATCTCTCTCAAATAGTGGGCCACAGAAAGCCTAGTGTCTGTTTTGGGTTTTTAAATTCTCCTGGAAAAAAAAAACTGTGGGAGATTAATATTGGCCTTTGTGCTTGTGTGCCAGTCCTGTGTGCCATCTCTCTCAAATATAGGGCCACAGAAAGCCTAGTGTTAGGAGTCGAGTTTCCTCTGCTGCACAGGGGGAATCTCGATCCGTGTCTGCTGCGGTCTCCCATTCTGCTTCGGCCGCAGTGGGCTCTGCTCAGCAGAGGCGTCGCTCCCAGCGTCTCGCTGGGACTGATTCTGTGCAAAGGGTTACTGCTGCCTTTTCCGGCTCTCCTGTTGTACCCTGCACTGATCTGCGGCGAGCGGGCTTCCCTGGGACTAAGTCCTTATTTGCACACACTGAGCATGCCCAGGGCAAGATCTCCCGTTGGAGATCGAGGGTCACATGCTCAGGTACTGCAGCACATCCCATTGGTCCTTTTGGCAGGTCCTGAAAGGGCAAAACTTCTGTAGCTGTTTCCTGTGCTGCAACTATATAAACTGCGCATGACTGCACGGCCATGCGCTAGTATTGTCTTGATAATATGTGTGTGTGATGTGAGTGAGAGTCGCTCTTTAAAATACCCTCCATATTGGATGACTGTTCGCGGAAGGTGTATGTTTGCTATCTAGTGCCCGACTTATCCAACAGCACGTTACACACATAACAGCGACTAGTTGCTGTGACCGCCTGTATGGCGCCGTGCGCTTCCTCTGCGCTTTCCTTACCCAAGCCTGGGTGGTTAGTGGCGTCCGTCAGTGCGGCACTGCATGCACTCTCGTGCCTTTATATACTATTTTTATAGTTTCCTTACGCACCCAGTTGCGGTGATGTGCCAGCAAGTGGTCTAATCGGACTTCAATCCTGTGTTGGGGTTGTGTTCGCTGACTTCTTGCTCGCGTTCTATGTGCTGTACCACGGTCCTGTGACTCAACAGGATTGCTTCCTTCACGCAGGGTGAAGTTAACCCGTGCGTGTATACTTATAGTACCGCCATATAGTCCGTCTTACTAGCAGCAGGGTTTTTACCTGCACGGTGGACCTCGGACTGCGAACGCACCTAGTTTCATATCTTCTATACTTGGTGCGTTCCGCCAGTCCTTAACATAATACTAGCGCCAAGGTCTGGCTAGTAATGACGGACGATCAGCGTTTACAGCGGTACATCCAGCAGCTGGAGGGAAGGTTGGCGGCTCTAGAGCGTTCAACCTCAGCTGTGGATGTTACTGCTGTCGCTGTTCAGGCTGCAAGTGTGGCTGCAGCTACCTTGTCCACCGCCGCCCCTGTACCGACGCTATCTCGCCTCCCGCTACCAGAGAAATTTTCTGGTGACAGTAAGTCCTGTAGGGGTTTCGTGAGTCAGTGCTCAATACATCTCGAGCTTCTGGCCTATCGTTTCCCTACAGAGCGGGCTAAGGTGGGCTTTATCATATCCTTATTGTCAGACAGGGCGTTGCAGTGGGCTGCGCCGCTGTGGGAGCGTGGCGATCATGTGGTGCAGAGTGCTCCGTTATTCCTGAGCACTCTGAAACAGGTCTTTTTAGGACCTCGTGTCACCCATGATACGGCGCTCCAACTGTTGGCATTGACTCAGGGCTCGTCCATGGTCAGCCTTTTTGTCAACCACTTCCGCACTCTAGCATCTGAGCTGGAGTGGTCGGATAAAGCCCTTATTCCTATATTTTGGAGGGGGCTGGCTGACCACGTTAAGGACGCCCTGGCCACTAGGGAGATTCCCGCCACACTGGAAGAATTAATAACAGTATCTACTCGTATTGACCTCCGTTTTCACGAGCGGAGGTTAGAGCGAGCCCAGTGTAGGCAGAGGTTTCGGCTGGCTCCCACCTTCGCCAAACCTTTGGAATCTCCAGTCCAGGCTCCTGAGCCCCATGAACCTAAGGTAGTGTGACGAGCGGGATCTAAGTCCTGGACCGCTCGTGCACCCCAGGTTTGCCATGTATGCCAACAGTCAGGACATCTTGCCACCAGATGTCACCAGCGGTCGAGGAAACGTCAGCGTCTAGTGGTAGTAGGTGGAGGTGCACTAGATACTGCGACGTTTGCCTCCAAATTGTCCTTTAAGGGGACAATTACTATTGGCTCATCCTCCCACTCGGTAGAGCTCTGCGTGGATTCTGGGGCGGAGGGCAATTTTATGTCTTCTGCTTTCGCCCAACGTCACGCAGTACCCCAGGTTATGCTACCTCAACCAGTAACGGTACGAGTGGTGAATGGGTCGACACTCCCCGCACAGATAACACATCAGACCATCCCTTTTACTCTGTCCATGTCACCATCCCATCAGGAGATCATATCTCTGCTCATCATTCCTGAGGGGATTGATGAGGTCCTGTTGGGGATACCTTGGTTACGGTACCACTCTCCTCACATCGAGTGGTCCTCAGGCAGAATTCTGGGATGGGGTGAATCATGTGGGGGTAGGTGTCACCGAGAGTGCATTCAGGTTGCTACTACTGAGGTACCCGCTGATCTATCCTCTCTCCCCAAGCAATATTGGTCTTACGCAGACGTGTTCTCCAAAAAGGCGGCGGAGACCCTTCCGCCCCATCGCCCCTATGACTGTCCTATCGATCTCTTGCCTGGTGCGGAGCCTCCCCGGGGTCGAGTTTATCCATTATCTCTCCCGGAGACGGAGGCCATGTCTCAGTACATTCAAGAGAATCTGGCATGAGGGTTTATCAGGAAGTCAGTGTCACCTGCTGGGGCAGGGTTCTTCTTTGTGCAGAAGAAGAATGGGGAACTACGTCCATGCATAGACTACAGGGGTCTTAACGCTATCACCGTTAAGAACAAGTATCCTTTGCCCTTGATATCCGAGCTCTTCGATAGGCTTCGTGGAGCTAGAGTGTTTACTAAATTAGATCTGCGGGGTGCTTATAACCTGATTCACATCCGTGAGGGGGACGAATGGAAAACGGCGTTTAACACCAGAGATGGGCACTATGAGTATCTGGTGATGCCCTTCGGGCTCTGTAATGCCCCAGCCGTTTTCCAAGACTTTGTCAATGACATCTTCCGGGATATGTTTTCCACCTCAGTTGTAGTCTATCTGGATGATATTCTCATCTTTTCTCCAGATATAGACTCCCACCGGAGAGATGTTGGCAGAGTCTTCGACCTCCTACGGGCAAACTCTCTTTATGCTAAGTTGGAGAAGTGTATGTTTGAGCAGGAGTCTTTACCGTTCCTAGGCTATATCATCTCCGCCCAGGGATTGGCTATGGATCCTGCCAAACTACAGGCTGTGATGGACTGGCAAGAGCCCCATTCTCTTAAAGCAGTGCAGCGCTTTATGGGGTTCATTAACTATTACCGCCAGTTTATTCCCCACTTCTCAACTCTGGTAGCTCCCTTGGTATCCCTCACCAAGAAGGGAGCGAATCCCAAATTGTGGTCGGAAGAGGTCTCCAAGGCCTTCACTTCTATTAAGTCCCACTTCGCTAGCGCTCCCATCTTACATCGTCCTGATGTGGATAAGACATTCCTAATGGAGGTGGATGCCTCATCCGTTGGTGCTGGAGCAGTCCTCTATCAAAAGGATGCTCAAGGTCGGAAGCATCCATGCTTCTTCTTCTCTAAGACCTTCACGCCAGCGGAGAGAAACTACTCCATCGGGGATAGGGAGTTGCTAGCAATGAAATTGGCCTTTTCAGAGTGGAGACACCTTCTGGAAGGTGCGCGGTTTCCCTTCCAAGTTTACACGGACCACAAAAATTTGGTCTACTTGCAAACAGCCCAGCGGCTAAATTCTCGCCAAGCCAGATGGTCCTTGTTCTTTTCCCGGTTCCACTTTTCCCTTCATTTTCTCGCCGGGGAGAAGAATATTCGTGCTGACGCTCTCTCTCGCTCCCTTATGTCAACTGAAGAGGAGGAAGAGGAGCCTCGGCTTATTGTCCCTTCTGAGAGCCTGAGAACCGTAGCGCTGAGTTTCGCTGGAGTCTGTGCCTCCGTGCAAGACTTTTGTGCCCATTAATTTGCGACCGGAGGTTCTCTCTTGGGCTCATTCATCCAGGGTGGGTGGACACTTTGGGACAAAGAGGACATCTGAGCTACTGGCAAGGACGTACTGGTGGCCGCATATGGTCCGGGATGTCAGGGATTATATTCTGGCGTGTGTCTCCTGCGCCAAAAATAAATCTCCGCGGCAAAGGCCAGCTGGGTTGCTCTATCCCTTGCCGGTGGCAGATAGGCCCTGTGAGATGGTCGGGATGGACTTTGTCGTGGGTTTACCCAAATCTCGCGGCTGTACCATCATTTGGGTCATCACCGATCATTTCTCAAAAATGGTGCATTTGGTGCCGCTACCACGGTTACCTTCTGCACGGGCCTTGGCAGCGTTGTTCATTAAACACATCTTCCGCCTACATGGTATGCCTGACAAAATTGTCAGTGACCGGGGTCCCCAGTTTGCGTCTCGGTTCTGGAGAGAGATTTGTCGTCTTCTCAGTATTGAGTTGAATCTCTCTTCCGCTTGTCATCCCGAGACGAATGGGTTGGTAGAGAGGGCCAACCAGACCTTGGTCACATACCTGCGACATTTTGTTTCAGCCAGGCAGGATGACTGGGCATCCTTGCTATCGTGGGCAGAGTTTGCGCTGAACAACGCCGTAGCCGACTCCACTGGACAAACCCCTTTCCTCCTCAACTATGGTCAGCATCCACGGGTACCTGTGCCTATGCCCGTGTCTTCCGCAGACTCCAGGGTGGCAGACTGGGCTGTGGAGGCACGGGATATTTGGGACCGCACTCAGGATGCCATTCGGGCCTCTAAGGAGAGAATGAGGTCCTCCGCCGATGCTCATCGGCGCCCCGCTCCAACCTTTGCTCCTGGCGACTTGGTGTGGCTCTCCGCCCGTAACATCAGGCTGCGAGTTGAGTCCACTAAGTTTGCTCCTCGCTACTTGGGTCCCTTCAAGGTCCTCGAACAGGTTAATCCTGTGGTCTACCGTCTGGCCCTTCCTCCACGCCTTGGTATCACCGACACCTTTCATGTGTCCCTCCTTAAGCCCGTATACATGTCCCCGTTTTCTGAGTCATCTGCCGAGACATCGGGTTCGTCTACGGACGATTTCGAGGTGAACGCTATCTTGGGGTGCAAGGTGGTACGTGGCAAAACATTTTTTTTGGTGGACTGGAAGGGTTACGGCCCTGAGGATAGGTCCTGGGAGCCTGCTGAGCACATTCAGGCTCCGCAGCTTATTCCTGCCTTCGAACGTAGCGAGGCACAGGGAGGGGGGGGCCGTAGAGGGGGGGGTGATGTTAGGAGTCGAGTTTCCTCTGCTGCACAGGGGGAATCTCGATCCGTGTCTGCTGCGGTCTCCCATTCTGCTTCGGCCGCAGTGGGCTCTGCTCAGCAGAGGCGTCGCTCCCAGCGTCTCGCTGGGACTGATTCTGTGCAAAGGGTTACTGCTGCCTTTTCCGGCTCTCCTGTTGTACCCTGCACTGATCTGTGGCGAGCGGGCTTCCCTGGGACTAAGTCCTTATTTGCACACACTGAGCATGCCCAGGGCAAGATCTCCCGTTGGAGATCGAGGGTCACATACTCAGGTACTGCAGCACATCCCATTGGTCCTCTTGGCAGGTCCTGAAAGGGCAAAACTTCTGTAGCTGTTTCCTGTGCTGGAACTATATAAACTGCGCATGACCGCACGGCCATGCGCTAGTATTGTCTTGATAATATGTGTGTGTGTTGTGAGTGAGAGTCGCTCTTTAAAATACCCTCCATATTGGATGACTGTTCGCGGAAGGTGTATGTTTGCTATCTAGCGCCCGACTTATCCAACAGCACGTTACACACATAACAGCGTCTAGTTGCTGTGACCGCCTGTACGGCACCGTGCGCTTCCTCTGCGCTTTCCTTACCCAAGCCTGGGTGGTTAGTGGCGTCAGTCAGTGCGGCACTGCATGCACTCTCGTGCCTTTATATACTATTTTTATAGTTTCCTTACACACCCAGTTGCGGTGTTGTGCCAGCAAGTGGTCTAATCGGACTTCAATCCTGTGTTGGGGTTGTGTTCGCTGACTTCTTGCTCGCGTTCTATGTGCGGTACAACGGTCCTGTGACTCAACAGGATCGCTTCCTTCACGCAGGGTGAAGTTAACCCGTGCGTGTATACTTATAGTACCGCCATATAGTCCGTCTTACTAGCAGCAGGGTTTTTACCTGCACGGTGGACCTCGGACTGCGAACGCACCTAGTTTCATATCTTATATACTTGGTGCGTTCCGCCAGTCCTTAACACCTAGTGTCTGTTTTTTTTTGTTTGCTTTGGTTTTTAAATTCTCCCTGAAAAAAAAAAAATAAACAGTGGGAGATTAATATTGGCCTTTGTGCTTGTGTGCCAGTCCTGTGTGCCATCTCTCTCAAATAGTGGGCCACAGAAAGCCTAGTGTCTGTTTTTTTTTCGTTTTGGTTTTTAAATTCTCCCTGAAAAAAAAAAATAAACAGTGGGAGATTAATATTGGCCTTTGTGCTTGTGTGCCAGTCCTGTGTGCCATCTCTTTCAAATAGTGGGCCACAGAAAGCCTAGTGTCTGTTTTGGGTTTTTAAATTCTCCCTGAAAAAAAAAAAATGTGGGAGATTAATATTGGCCTTTGTGCTTGTGTGCCAGTCCTGTGTGCCATCTCTCTCAAATAGTGGGCCACAGAAAGCCTAGTGTCTGTTTTTGGTTTTTAAATTCTCCATGAAAAAAAATAAATAAACAGTGGGAGATTAATATTGGCCTTTGTGCTTGTGTGCCAGTCCTGTGTGCCATCTCTCTCAAATAGTGGGCCACAGAAAGCCTAGTGTCTGTTTTTTTTTTTTTTTGGTTTTTAAATTCTCCCTGAAAAAAAAAATAAACAGTGGGAGATTAATATTGGCCTTTGTGCTTGTGTGCCAGTCCTGTGTGCCATCTCTCTCAAATAGTGGGTCACAGAAAGCCTAGTGTCTGTTTTTTTTTTTTTTTTTAAATTTTCCCTAAAAAAAAAAATAAACAGTGTGTTAGGTCTCGAGTTCCCGCTTCTGCACAGGAGGAATCTCGAGCCGTCTCCGCTGCGGTCCCCCATTCCTATCCAGCCGCAGTGGAGCCTGCTCAGCAGGGACGTCGGTCCCAGCGTCTTGCTCGGTCTCACTCTGTTCAGAGAGTTACTGCTGCTTCTTCAGCTCCTGCCATTAAAGTCAGTGCTGGTCAGCAGCGAGTGGACTTCTCTGGGACTAAGTCCTTGTCTGCGCACACTCAGCATGCCCAGGGCAAGATCTCCCGTTGGAGATCGAGGGTCATGTGCTCAGACTCTGCAGCGCATTCTATTGGTCCTCTTGGCAGGTCTTGGAAGGGCAAAGTTTCTGTGGCCACTTCCTGTCCTGCAACTATATAAACTGCGCATGACCGCACGGCCATGCGCTAGTGTACAATTTAATACGTGTGTTTGTTGTGAGTGCAAGTCGTTCTTTAAATACCCCTACCCTATTGTATGACTGTTCGCGTATGGTGTATGGCTGCTATCTAGCGCCCGACTAATCACTCAACGTGTCACACACGTATCAGCGTCTATTGCTGTGACCGCCAGTGCGGTGCCACGCGCCAGTGTGTGCTTCCTGACCCACGTCTGGGTGCTTTGTGGTACCTGCCAGCACGGCACAGTTCGCACTTCGGTGCTATAATTATATATTTCCTTACACACCCAGTAGCGGTGTAGTGCCAGCAAGGGTCTAATCGGACTACAATCCCTGTTGGGGTTAAGTTCGCTGACCACTTGCTCGCGCTCTATGTGCGGTACCGCGGTCCTGTGACGCAACAGGATCGCTTTCTTCACGCTGGGTGAGGTTTAACCCACGCGTGTATACTTTTGGATACCGCCATATAGTCTGTCATTTCCTAGCAGCAGGTTTCACCTGCACGGTGGACCCCGGACTGCGAACGCATCTATATCATCTCTCTTGGTGCGTTCCGCCAGTCCTAACATTACACTAGCGCCAGGGTCTGGCTAGTGATGGCAGACAAACAGCAATCTCTGCGGTATATCCAGCAGCTGGAGGGTAGGTTGGCGGCTCTCGAGAGCGCGACTTCAGCTGTGGATGTTACTGCAGTAGCTGTACAGGCTGCCAGCGTGGCTGCAGCTACTATGTCCATTGCCACCCCTGTTCCGACATTTTCTCGCCTCCCGCTGCCAGAAAAATTTTCTGGTGATAGCAAGTTTTGTAGGGGATTTGTGAGTCAGTGCTCTATTCACCTCGAGCTCCTGGCTGCACGTTTTCCCACAGAGCGGGCTAAGGTGGGATTTATTCTGTCTCTATTGTCGGACAGGGCGTTGGAATGGGCTACGCCGCTGTGGGAGCGTGGCGATCATGTGGTGCAGAGTGCTCCGCTGTTTCTGAGCGCTCTGAAACAGGTCTTTTTAGGACCTCAAGTCACCCATGATACTGCGCTCCAATTGCTGGCATTAACTCAGGGTGAGTCCTTGGTCAGTCATTTTGCCGTCCAATTCCGCACCTTAGCATCTGAGCTGGATTGGTCGGATAAAGCTCTTATCCCCATATTTTGGAGGGGCTTGGCTGACCACGTAAAGGACGCTTTGGCCACTAGGGAGATTCCTGCCACACTGGAGGAGTTAATAACTGTCTCCACTCGAATTGACCTCCGTTTTAACGAGCGGAGGTTAGAGCGAGCCCAGTGTAGGCAGAGGTTTCGGCTGGCTCCTACTTTCGCCAAACCTCTGGAATCTCCGGTCCTGGTTCTTGAGCCACATGAGGCCAGGGAAGTGTCACAAGCAGGATCTAAGTCCCGGACCGCTTGTGCACTCAGGGTCTGTCATGTTTGCCAGCAGTCAGGACATCTAACCACCAGATGTACTCAGCGGTCGAGGAAACGTCAGCGTCTAGTGTTAGTAGGTGTAGGTACACTAGACACGGCGACGTTTGCCTCTAAGTTGTCCTTTAAGGGGACAATTACTATTGGCTCATTCTCCCACTTGGTAGAGCTCTGCGTGGATTCTGGGGCGGAGGGCAATTTTATGTCTTCTGCCTTCGCCCAACGTCACGCAATACCCCTGGTAATGCTTGCTCAACCAGTAACGGTGCGAGTCGTGAATGGGTCGACATTGCCCTCACAGATAACACACCAGACCATCCCTTTTACTCTGTCCATGTCGCCATCTCATCAGGAGATAATTTCTCTGCTCGTCATTCCGGAAGGAATTGATGAGGTCCTGTTGGGAATACCTTGGCTACGGTACCACTCTCCTCATTTCGAGTGGTCCTCAGGCAGAATTCTGGGTTGGGGTGAATCTTGTGGGGGTAGATGTCAGAGGGAGTGCGTTCAGGTTGCTACTACTGAGGTACCCGCAGATCTATCCTCTCTCCCCAAGCAGTATTGGTCTTATGCAGACGTGTTCTCCAAAAAGGCGGCGGAGGTCCTTCCGCCTCATCGCCCCTATGACTGTCCTATTGATCTCTTGCCTGGTGCTGAGCCTCCCCGGGGTCGAGTTTATCCGCTATCTCTCCCGGAGACGGAGGCAATGTCACAGTACATCCAGGAAAATCTGGCAAGAGGATTCATTAGGAAGTCAGTGTCACCTGCTGGGGCAGGGTTCTTCTTTGTGCAGAAGAAGAATGGGGAATTGCGCCCATGCATAGACTACAGGGGTCTTAACGCCATCACCGTTAAGAATAAGTATCGTTTGCCCTTGATATCTGAGTTATTCGATAGACTTCGGGGAGCAAGGGTATTTACTAAATTAGATCTGCGGGGTGCTTACAACCTGATTCGCATCCGTGAGGGGGACGAATGGAAGACGGCCTTTAACACCAGGGATGGGCACTATGAATATCTGGTGATGCCCTTCGGGCTCTGTAATGCCCCAGCCGTTTTCCAAGACTTTGTGAACGATATCTTCCGGGATATGCTTTCCACCTCGGTCGTAGTCTATCTGGATGATATTCTCATCTACTCTCCAGATATTGACTCCCACCGGAGAGATGTTTGCAAAGTCTTCGACCTCCTACGGGCAAACTCCCTCTGTGCCAAGTTGGAGAAGTGTATGTTTGAGCAGGAGTCTTTACCTTTCCTGGGCTACATCATCTCGGCCCAGGGATTGGCTATGGATCCTGCCAAACTACAGGCAGTGATGGACTGGCAGGAACCCCATTCTCTGAAAGCGGTGCAGCGCTTTATGGGGTTCATAAATTACTATCGTCAGTTCATTCCCCACTTCTCAACCCTGGTAGCTCCCTTGGTATCCCTCACCAAGAAGGGAGCGAATCCTAAATTGTGGTCCGAAGAGGTCTCCAAGACCTTCACTTCTATTAAGTCCCACTTTGCTAGCGCTCCCATCTTACATCGTCCCGATGTGGATAAGCCATTCCTAATGGAGGTGGATGCCTCTTCCGTTGGTGCAGGAGCAGTCCTCTATCAAAAGGATGCTCAAGGTCGGAAGCACCCATGCTTCTTCTTCTCAAAGACCTTCTCACCAGCGGAGAGAAATTACTCCATCGGGGATAGGGAGCTGCTGGCAATGAAGTTGGCCTTTTCGGAATGGAGACATCTCTTGGAGGGTGCTCAGTTCCCACTCCAAGTCTTCACGGACCACAAGAATTTGGTCTATTTACAGACAGCCCAGCGGCTGAATTCTCGTCAGGCCAGATGGTCCTTGTTTTTCTCCCGGTTCCACTTCACTCTACATTATCTCGCCGGGGAGAAGAACATTCGTGCTGACGCTCTCTCTCGCTCCCTGGTGTCAACTGTGGAGGAGGAGGACGAGCCTCGGCTCATTGTCCCTTCAGAGAGTCTGAGAACCGTAGCTCCGGTTTCGCTTGAGTCTGTGCCTCCGGGCAAGACTTTTGTTCCCATCAATTTGCGTCCGGAGGTTCTCTCGTGGGCTCATTCGTCCAGAGTGGGTGGACACTTTGGGGCAAAGAGGACATCTGAGTTGTTGGCGAGAATGTATTGGTGGCCACATATGGTTCGTGACGTAGGAGACTACGTTCGGGCATGTGTCTCTTGTGCCAAAAATAAGTCTCTCCGTCAACGGCCAGCTGGGTTGTTATACCCTCTGCCGGTGGCAGACAGGCCCTGGGAGATGGTCGGGATGGACTTTGTGGTGGGTTTGCCCAAGTCACGTGGCTGTACTGTCATTTGGGTTATCACCGACCATTTTTCTAAAATGGTGCATTTGGTGCCGCTTCCTCGGCTACCTTCTGCACGGGCCTTGGCAGCATTGTTTGTTAAACACATCTTCCGTCTTCACGGTATGCCAGACAAAATTGTCAGTGACCGGGGTCCCCAGTTTGCGTCTCGGTTCTGGAGAGAGCTTTGTCACCTTCTCAGTATCGAGTTGAATCTCTCTTCGGCATATCATCCCGAGACGAATGGGTTGGTGGAGAGAGCCAATCAGACCTTGGTCACATATCCGCGACATTTTGTTTCTGCTAAGCAAGATGACTGGGCATCTTTGCTACCGTGGGCGGAGTTTGCTCTTAACAATGCTGTAGCTGACTCCACTGGACAGACTCCATTCCTCCTTAACTATGGTCAGCATCCGCGGGTACCTGTGCCCATGCCCGTGTCTTCCGCCGATTCCAGGGTGGCAGATTGGGCTGTGGAGGCACGGGACATTTGGGATCGCACTCAGGATGCCATTCGGGCTTCCAAGGAGAGAATGAGGTCCTCCGCCGATGGTCATCGGCGCCCCGCTCCGACCTTTGCTCCTGGCGACTTGGTGTGGCTCTCCGCCCGTAACATCAGGCTGCGAGTTGAGTCCACTAAGTTTGCTCCTCGCTACTTGGGTCCCTTCAAGGTCCTCGAACAGGTTAATCCTGTGGTCTACCGCCTGGCTCTTCCTCCTCGCTTGGGTATCACCGACACCTTTCATGTGTCCCTCTTGAAACCCGTATACATGTCCCGGTTTTCCGAGTCATCTGCCGGGACATCGGGTTCGTCTACGGACGATTACGAGGTGAACGCTATTTTGGGGTGTAAGGTGGTACGCGGCAAAAGTTCTATCTGGTGGATTGGAAGGGTTATGGTCCAGAGAACAGGTCATGGGAGCCTGCTGAAAACATTCGGGCCCCACAGCTCATTGCTGCCTTCGAGCGTAGCGAGGCCCAAGGAGGGGGGGGCCCTAGGAGGGGGGGTAATGTTAGGTCTCGAGTTCCCGCTTCTGCACAGGGGGAATCTCGAGCCGTCTCCGCTGCGGTCCCCCATTCCTATCCAGCCGCAGTGGAGCCTGCTCAGCAGGGACGTCGGTCCCAGCGTCTTGCTCGGTCTCACTCTGTTCAGAGAGTTACTGCTGCTTCTTCAACTCCTGCCATTAAAGTCAGTGCTGGTCAGCAGCGAGTGGACTTCTCTGGGACTAAGTCCTTGTCTGCGCACACTGAGCATGCCCAGGGCAAGATCTCCCGTTGGAGATTGAGGGTCATGTGCTCAGACTCTGCAGCGCATTCTATTGGTCCTCTTGGCAGGTCTTGGAAGGGCAAAGTTTCTGTGGCCACTTCCTGTCCTGCAACTATATAAACTGCGCATGACCGCACGGCCATGCGCTAGTGTACAATTTAATACGTGTGTTTGTTGTGAGTGCAAGTCGTTCTTTAAATACCCCTACCCTATTGTATGACTGTTCGCGTATGGTGTATGGCTGCTATCTAGCGCCCGACTAATCACTCAACGTGTCACACACATATCAGCGTCTATTGCTGTGACCGCCAGTGCGGTGCCACGCGCCAGTGTGCGCTTCCTGACCCACGTCTGGGTGCTTTGTGGTACCTGCCAGCATGGCACAGTTCGCACTTCGGTGCTATAATTATATATTTCCTTACACACCCAGTAGCGGTGTAGTGCCAGCAAGGGTCTTATCGGACTACAATCCCTGTTGGGGTTAAGTTCGCTGACCACTTGCTCGCGCTCTATGTGCGGTACCGCGGTCCTGTGACGCAACAGGATCGCTTTCTTCATGCTGGGTGAGGTTTAACCCACGCTTGTATACTTTTGGATACCGCCATATAGTCTGTCATTTCCTAGCAGCAGGTTTCACCTGCACGGTGGACCCCGGACTGCGAACGCATCTATATCATCTCTCTTGGTGCGTTCCGCCAGTCCTAACACAGTGGGAGATTAATATTGGCCTTTGTGCTTGTGTGCCAGTCCTGTGTGCCATCACTCTCAAATAGTGGGCCACAGAAAGCCTAGTGTCTGTTTTGGGTTTTTAAATTCTCCCTGAAAAAAAAAAAACTGTGGGAGATTAATATTGGCCTTTGTGCTTGTGTGCCAGTCCTGTGTGCCATCTCTCTCAAATAGTGGGCCACAAAAAGCCTAGTGTTTGTTTTTGGTTTTTAAATTCTCCCTGAAAAAAAAAATAAACAGTGGGAGATTAATATTGGCCTTTGTGCTTGTGTGCCAGTCCTGTGTGCCATCTCTCTCAAATAGTGGGCCACAGAAAGCCTAGTGTCTGTTTTTTTGTTTTTTTTTGTTTTGGATTTTAAATTCTCCCTGAAAAAAAAATAAACAGTGGGAGATTAATATTGGCCTTTGTGATTGTGTGCCAGTCCTGTGTGCCATCTCTCTCAAATAGTGGGCCACAGAAAACCTAGTGTCTGTTTTGGGTTTTTAAATTCTCCCTGAAAAACAAATACTGTGGGAAATTAATATTGGCCTTTGTGCTTGTGTGCCAGTCCTGTGTGCCATCTCTCTCAAATAGTGGGCCACAGAAAGCCTAGTGTCTGTTTTTGGTTTTTAAATTCTCCCTGAAAAAAAAAAACAGTGGGAGATTAATATTGGCCTTTGTGCTTGTGTGCCAGTCCTGTGTGCCATCTCTCTCAAATAGTGGGCCACAGAAAGCCTAGTGTTTGTTTTTGGTTTTTAAATTCTCCCTAAAAAAAAATAAACAGTGGGAGATTAATATTGGCCTTTGTGCTTGTGTGCCAGTCCTGTGTGCCATCTCTCTCAAATAGTGGGCCACAGAAAGCCTAGTGTCTGTTTTTGGTTTTTAAATTCTCCCTGAAAAAAAAAACCAGTGGGAGATTAATAATGGCCTTTGTGCTTGTGTGCCAGTCCTGTGTGCCATCTCTCTCAAATAGTGGGCCTCAAAAAGCCTAGTGTTTGTTTTTTTTTTGTTTGTTTTTAAATTCTCCCTGAAAAAAAAAATAAACAGTGGGAGATTAATATTGGTCTTTGTGCTTGTGTGCCAGTCCTGTGTGCCATCTCTCTCAAATAGTGGGCCACAGAAAGCCTAGTGTCTGTTTTGGGTTTTTAAATTCTCCCTGAAAAAAAAAAAAAACAGTGGGAGATTAATATTGGCATTTGTGCTTGAGTGACAGTCCGGCGTGTGTGGCATCTCTCTCATTTGGTGCCACAGAAAACCGAGTGTGTAACATTGTGCCTGATTTTCCTTGCAGTCTCACCCACCTATAAAGGGATATCTAAGGCTACGTTCAGACTAGCATTGTGCGCCGCTGCGTCGGCGACGCAACGCACAACGCACGCAAAAACGCGGCAAAATGCACGCAAAAACGCTGCGTTTTGCGACGCGTGCATCGTTTTTTGCCGAAAATCGGACGCAAGAAAAATGCAACTTGTTGCGTTTTCTTGGTCCGACGCTTGCGGCAAAAAAGACGCATGCGTCGCAAAACGCAACAAACAAAAATGCATGCGTCCCCCATGTTAAACATAGGGGCGCATGACGCGTGCGTCGCCGCTGCGTCGCCCGATGCTAACCCGACGCACACTAGCACAACGCTAGTCTGAACGTAGCCTAAATCCTACAGAAGTTTGAGTTCACCTTGTAAGTTGTTTTACAGTAACAAATACCGTTACTTTGGTTAGGTTTTTAAAACAATGAGGAAGTCTGGTGGAAGAGGTCGTGGCCGTGGGCGTTCATTGCCAGCTGGTAATGATGGTAGTGGTGGTGGAGCATCAGGTGGTCGTGGGTAAAACAATATAGCACCTAAGTCTCGAGCTGTGGAGCCAGGTTCGTTGTCTGGCTACACAAGGCCTTGAACGCTCCCTTTTCTGGGAGTAGGAAAACCGCTTTTAAAGCCGGAGCAGCAAGAGCAAGTTTTGGCTTACCATGCTGACTCAGCCTCTAGCTCTTTTGCCTCCTCTTCTGAAACTGGTAAATGTAAAAGCAGTGCGTTGTTAGTGGATGTTCACGGTCAGGGACAGGGGCAAGTCGCTTCCTTGTCCTCTTCAGCAAAAACAACAACAGAGAAGGATGCGTCAGGCGACACAACGGGTTACTCCATGGAGCTCTTTACACATACCGTCCCTGGGTTAGAAAGTGAAACAGTTAACAGGCCATGCCCATTACAAGTTGAATCGGACATGGAGTGCACTGATGCACAGCCACAGCCAGATTACTATGCTGTTCCTTTGACTCAGACCACAACATTGCCCTCGCAGTGTACTGATCCAGAATCAGACCCTGATGAGACTATGGTGCCCATCACGAACGCTATACCACCGACTTACATGGTGACACAGACGAAGTTGCACACGAGATAGAAGAGGAGGTCATAGATGACCCAGTTGTTGACCCCGATTGGCACCCATTGGGGGAACAGGGTGCAGGCGGCAGTAGTTCTGAAGCGGAGGAGGAGGGGCCGCAGCAGGCATCAACATCGCAACAGGTTCCATCTGCCAGGCCCGTATCTGGCCCAAAACGCATGGCAAAGCCAAAACCTGTTGGAGGACAGCGTGGCCATCCAGTTAAAGCTCAGTCTGCAATGCCTGAAAAGGTATCCGATGCTAGAAAGAGTGCAGTCTGGCATTTTTTTAAACAACATCCAATTGATCAGCGCAAAGTCATCTGTCAAAAATGTTCAACTACCTTAAGCAGAGGTCAGAATCTGAAAAGTCTAAATACAAGTTGCATGCATAGACATTTAACCATCATGCATTTGCAAGCCTGGACTAACTACCAAACATCCCTTAAGGTTGTAGCACCCTCGGCCAATGAAGCTAGTCAGCAACGCAACATCCCTTCTGTCACTGTAAGGCCACCGTTTTCCGCACCACCTGCAGTATCTGTGCAGGTTTCGTTCCCAGGCCAAAGCAGTCAGGGTCAGGGAATCACCAGTTTCGTAGTAGGAAACACTGCATCTAGGGCACCGGTGGCAACAATACCGTCTCCAACCGTCTCTCAGTCTGCCATGTCCACCGGCACCCCCGCTAGTTCCACGATCTCCAGCTCTCCAGTCCAGCTCACCCTACATTAGACTCTCGTTAGAAAAAGGAAGTACTTAGCCTCGCATCCGCGTACACAGGGTTTGAACGCCCACATAGCTAGACTAATCTCGTTAGAGATGATGCCCTACCGGTTAGTTGAAAGCGAAGCTTTCAAAGCCCTGATGGACTACGCTGTACCACGCTACGAGCTACCCAGTCGACACTTCTTTTCGAGAAAAGCCATCCCAGCCCTCCACCAGCATGTTAAAGACCGCATCGTCCATGCACTTAGGCAGTCTGTGAGTACAAAGGTGCACCTGACAACAGATGCATGGACCAGTAGGCATGGCCAGGGACGTTACGTGTCCATCACGGCACACTGGGTGAATGTGGTGGATGCAGGGTCCACAGGGGACAGCAATTTGGGGACAGTTCTGCCTAGCCCATGGTCTAGGAAACAGTTGGCTGTAGCCGTTCGCACCCCCTCCTCCTCCTCCTCGTCCTCCTGCAGAAGCGAGAGCTCGACCACAGACCGCAGTCGCACAACCACTCCATCCGCAGCTGCCACTGTTGCACACCAGGTGTCCCATTATGGGGAGCAACTGGCAAGCGTCAGCAGGCTGTATTGGCTATGAAGTGTTTGGGCGACAACAGACACACCACTGAAGTTCTGTCCGAGTTCTTGCAGAAAGAAACGCAGTCGTGGCTGGGCACTGTAGATCTTGAGGCAGGCAACGTAGTGAGTGATAATGGAAGGAATTTCATGGCTGCCATCTCCCTCTCCCAACTGAAACACATTCCTTGCCTGGCTCACACCTTAAACCTGGTGGTGCACTGCTTCCTGAAAAGTTATCCGGGGTTATCCGACCTGCTCCTCAAAGTGCGCGGACTTTGCTCGCATATCCGCCGTTCGCCCGTACACTCCAGACCTATCAGCGGTCTTTGAACCTTCCCCAGCATCGCCTAATCATCGACGTTGCAACAAGGTGGAACTCAACACTGCACATGCTTCAGAGACTGTGCGAACAGAGGCGTGCTGTTATGTATTTGTGGGAGGATACACATACACGGGCAGGCAGTAGGATGGCAGACATGGAGTTGTCAGGTGTGCAGTGGTCGAAGATACAAGACATGTGTCAAGTCCTTCAGTGTTTTGAGGAATGCATACGGCTGTTTAGTGCAGACAACGCCATAATAAGCATGAGCATCCCCCTAATGCGTCTGCTGATGCAAAGTTTGACGCACATAAAGGAGCAGGCGTCTGCAGCAGAGGAAGAGGAAAGCCTTGGTGACAGTCAGCCATTGTCTGGTCAGGGCAGTGTACAGGACGAGGTAGCGGGCGAACAGGAGGACGAGGAGGACGAGGAGGATGATGGGGATGATTATTTTTGTAATGAGGAATCTTCTCCGGGGCCAATAGCAACTGGTGGCGTTGCAAGGCCGGGGTCAGGTTTTTTTAGGGAGACAAGTGACTTAGATGTGCCTGAAACTGCCCCTCAACCCAGCACAACCGCAGATTTGGCAACTGGAAGTTTGGCCCACATGGCGGATTATGCCTTACGTATCCTCAAAAGGGACACACGTATTTGTAAAATGATGGCCGATGACGATTACTGGTTGGCCTGCCTCCTTGATCCTCGCTATTAAGGCAAATTGCAAAATATTATGCCACATGAAAACCTGGAACAAATATTAGCAACCAAACAGTCAACTCTTGTTGACCGTTTTATTCAGGCATTCCCAGCACACAGCACCGGTGATCGTTATCACACGAGCTGCAGGGGGCAGCAGGCCAGAGGTGTTAGAGGTGCCCAAATCAGAAGTGGCGTTGGACAGATGGGTTTTCTGACCAGGTTGTGGAGTGATTTTGCTATGACCGCAGACAGGACAGGTACTGCAGCATCATTTCAAAGTGACTGGAGACAACATTTGTTCAGTATGGTTACTAACTATTTTTCATCCCTTATCGATGTTCTCCCTCAACCGTCATTCCCATTTCATTACTGGGCATCCAAATTAGACACCTGGCCAGAATTGGCAGAATATCCATTGCAGGATCTTGCTTGCCCAGCAGCTAGAGTCCTATCAGAAAGAGTATTCAGTGCTGCAGGTTCAATATTAACCGAAAAAAGGACTCGTCTGGCTACCCAAAATGTTGATGATCTAACCTTCATTAAAATGAACCACAACTGGATTTCGAATTCTTTTGCCCCACCTTGCCCGGCTGACACCTAGCTTTCCTATGAAAAGGTCTTGCTTGTGGACTGCTCTGACTGACTTTTCCAATCTCGTAATTTGCAGCAGCTGTTTGTCCAGCATACGACATGTTTACACCTCCCTAAATGGCCAAACTCCCCCCACGGGGCCGTGGTCTCGCCACTTGGCGGAAGCACCCGTGAGAGTGCCATTTGTCTGAAGAGGTGGGTGTGCACGCTTTTGGTCGACGGCACTGCCACTGCATCCCTCATAGTACAATAAAGTGTCTCTGGTGGTGGTGGTGCACACCCAACATCAGACACACCGTTGTAACATGAGGGGCCCTGGGCCCGTACCGCCGGCCACAAGAGAGTTCCCCCCCAGCTCAAACAGTGCTCTACCACTTGCAAAATTATCTCTCACAGTTCCACCAATGTTTAGTCTATGCGCTGACATCCTTCAATGCCTGGCACTGACAATACCAATGTGTTGACATGTATGATGGTACTTAAAATAGTCAGGGGCAGTGTCCTATATTTACACCAGTAAATACTTAGCACCAAATTACTAGGTCTCAAACTCAGCAGAGGAGCCCACCCCTGTACCTTATTATTCCACCCTTTTGTGTTTTGGTTTTGTTGTAGTGCGAGACATTAACATCTATTTATTTTTTGTGAGTACTAACTGTCAGACACTCATTACAATCGGCCTCCACTGACAACACCAATGCTGCCTGTGTACCCCTGCAAGAGAATTCCAAGTGTCTACAGCCCACTTTTGTTATGTTAGGCATACTAAGACTGTCTGCGGTCCCTCCTTCCACTAGTCCTCCACTGACCAGACCAGTGCTGCCCGTGTACCCCTGGAACCTATTTTAAAGTGCCTACAGCCTAATTTTGATATGTTAGGCCTACTATGCCTGTCTGCGGTCCCTCCTTCCACTAGTCCTCCACTGACCAGACCACTGCTGCCCGTGTACCCCTGGAACCTATTTTAAAGTGCCTACAGCCTAATTTTGTTATGTTAGGCCTACTAAGCCTGTCTGCGATCCCTCCTTCCACGAGTCCTCCACTGACCAGACCACTGCTGCCCTTGTACCCCTGGAACCTATTTTAAAGTGCCTACTGCCTAATTTTGTTATGTTAGGCCTACTAAGCCTGTCTGCGGTCCCTCCTTCCAATAGTCCTCCACTGATCAGACCACTGCTGCCCATGTACCCCTGGAACCTATTTTAAAGTGCCTACAGCCTAGTTTTGTTATGTTAGGCCTACTAAGCCTGTCTGCGGTCCCTCCTTCCATTAGTCCTCCACTGACCAGACCACTGCTGCCCGTGTACCCCTGGAACCTATTTTAAAGTGCCCACAGCCTAAATTTGATATGTTAGGCCTACTATGCCTGTCTGCGGTCCCTCCTTCCACTAGTCCTCCACTGACCAGACCACTGCTGCCCGTGTACCCCTGGAACCTATTTTAACCCCTTACCGGCATCGGACGTACTATACCGTCCGATGCCGGCTCCCCTGCTTTGATGCAGGGCTCCGCGGTGAGCCCGCACCAAAGCCGGGACATGTCAGCTGTTTTGAACAGCTGACATGTGCCCGTAATAGGCGCGGGCAGAATCGCGATCTGCCCGCACCTATTAACTAGTTAAATGCCGCTGTCAAACGCAGACAGCGGCATTTAACTAACGCTTCCGGCCGGGCGGCCGGAAATGACGTCATAGCCGACCCCCGTCACATGATCGGGGGTCGGCGATGCTTGTGAATGGTAACCATAGAGGTCCTTGAGACCTCTATGGTTACTGATTGCCCGTCGCTGTGAGCGCCACCCTGTGGTCGGCGCTCACAGCACACGTGCAATTCTGCTACATAGCAGCGATCAGCAGATCGCTGCTATGTAGCAGAGCAGATCGGGTTGTGCCTGCTTCTAGCCTCTCATGGAGGCTATTGAAGCATGGCAAAAGTTAAAAAAAAAAGTTTAAAAAAATGTGAAAAAAATAAAAAAACATAAAAGTTTAAATCACCCCCCTTTCGCCCCAATCAAAATAAATCAATAAAAAAAATATCAAATCTACGCATATTTGGTATCGCCGCGCTCAGAATCGCCCGATCTATCAATTAAAAAAAAGTATTAACCTGATCGCTAAACAGCGTAGCGGGAAAAAAACTCGAAACGCCAGAATTACGTTTTTTTGGTCGCCGCGACATTGCATTAAAATGCAATAACGGGCGATCAAAAGAACGTATCTGCACCGAAATGCTATCATTAAAAATGTCATCTCGGCACGCAAAAAATAAGCCCTCAACCGACCCCAGATGATGAAAAATGGAGACGCTACGAGTATCGGAAAATGGCGCAATTTTTTTTTTTTTTTTTTAGCAAAGTTTGGAATTTTTTTTCACCACTTAGATAAAAAATAACCTAGTCATGTTTGGTGTCTATGAACTCGTAATGACCTGGAGAATCATAATGGCAGGTCATTTTTAGCATTTAGTGAACCTAGCAAAAAAGCCAAACAAAAAACCAATGTGGGATTGCACTTTTTTTGCAATTTCACTGCACTTGGAATTTTTTTCCCGTTTTCTAGTACACGACATGCTAAAACCAATGATGTCGTTCAAAAGTACAACTCGTCCCGCAAAAAATAAGCCCTCACATGGCCAAATTGACAGAAAAATAAAAAAGTTATGGCTCTGGGGAGGAGGGGAGCGAAAAACGAACACGGAAAAACGAAAAATCCCCCGGTCATGAAGGGGTTAAATTGCATAGAGCATCTTTTTTTTAATAATAGGCATACAAACTCTGTCTGCGGTCCATAATTGAAATTGTCCTCCACTGAAGAGACCAATGCTGCCTGTGTACCCCTGTAACCTTTTTTAAACTGCATTGAGCCAAATTTTGTGTTTAAGGCCAACTACCTGTGTCTGTCTGCACCACTCAATACAGCTCTCCTCCTTTTAAAAAAGATGAGCGTCAATAGTCTGGTTTTCAGCCTATAGGAATTTGAAAACTGCATTGGGGCTACTACTACTACTTCGGTAGGGCCTATTAACGGTGTCTGCCGCTCCAAGGTGTTCCCCAGGTTGCCTCTCCATAGCTTTGATCTTCTAGCTCTCGTTTAGTAGTTGTTGAAAACAACACTGCATTAGGCCTACAAGTTGGGTCTGGGTTGTAGAGACGGTGTCTTCCACTCCAAGGTGTTCCCCAGGTTTCCTCTCCATAGCTTCGAGCTTCTAGCTCTCGTTTAGTAGTTGTTGAAAACAACACTGCATTAGGCCTACAAGTTGGGTCTGGGTTGTAGAGACGGTGTCTTCCACTCCAAGGTGTTCCCCAGGTTTCCTCTCCATAGCTTAGAGCTTCTAGCTCTCGTTTAGTAGTTGTTGAAAACAACACTGCATTAGGCCTGCAAGTTGGGTCTGGGTTGTAGAGACGGTGTCTTCCGCTCCAAAGTGTTCTCCAGGTTTCCTCTCCATTGCTTCAATCTTAAAGCTCTCGTTTAGTAGTTGTTGAAAACAACACTGCATTAGGCCTACAAGTTGGGTCTGGGTTGTAGAGACGGTGTCTTCCGCTCCAAGGTGTTCTCCAGGTTGCCTCTCCATAGCTTCGAGCTTCTAGCTCTCGTTTAGTAGTTGTTGAAAACAACACTGCATTAGGCCTACAAGTTGGGTCTAGGTTGTAGAGACGGTGTCTTCCACCCCAAGGTGTTCCCCAGGTTTCCTCTCCATATCTTAGAGCTTCTAGCTCTCATTTAGTAGTTGTTGAAAACAACACTGCATTAGGCCTACAAGTTGGGTCTGGGTTGTAGAGACGGTGTCTTCCACTCCAAGGTGTTCCCCAGGTATCCTCTCCATAGCTTCGAGCTTCTAGCTCTCGTTTAGTAGTTGTTGAAAACAACACTGCATTAGGCCTACAAGTTGGGTCTGGGTTGTAGAGACTGTGTCTTCCACTCCAAGGTGTTCCCCAGGTTTCCTCTCCATAGCTTAGAGCTTCTAGCTCTCGTTTAGTAGTTGTTGAAACAACACTACATTAGGCTTACAAGTTGGGTCTGGGTCGTAGAGACGGTGTCTGCCGCTCCAAGGTGTTCTCCAGGTTGCCACATAATCGAAGCTGCATAGAGCCTATTTTGTAATTTTACGCCTACAAAGTCTTTCTGCGGTCCCTCCTTCCAATTGTCCTCCACTGAGCACACCAATGCAGACCGTGTACCCATGTAACCTTTTTTAAACCTGCGTCGAGCCAACTTTGTGGTTTAAGGCCTACTTGTAGTGTCTGGCTGAGCCACACAATACAGCTGTCCTCTTTACAAAAAATGACCTACAATTATCTGGTTTTCAGCCTATCGGAATTTTAAAAATGCAGTGGGCCTACTAGTTGGGTTGGGGCCTTCTATCGGTGTCTGCTGCTCCTTGCTGTGCTCCTCCAGTGAACAAAGCTGTGCCGCCTGTTTACTACTGTTGCCAATTTTGAACTGCATTTAGACTACTTACTGTTTGGGCCTACTCTCTGTGTCAGCCTCTCATTCCAGTTGTCCTCCACTGAACAAAGCAATGCCCCCTGGTTAGTCCTGTTACCAATTTTGAACTGCATTTAGCCCATTTCATTCTTTGGGCCCATATCTGTTTCCCCCTGCCGATTGCCTAGCCAGTGATAGATGAGTCTGCTGGTACATTGACCCATAACGCAACATTCCCCGTGCACGCTACACTGCAAGATTGTGACCCTGCTGAAAGTCAGGTTCCCCTTCCCGCATACCATACCACCTTACACGGGGACAAAGAGGAAGGTGCAGATGAAGGTGCAGGTTCCTTCATCAGGTGGTGGGAGGAATACTCGTTGGCGACGTCACTGGCACAGGGCCCCTCATAGTATGCAAAAGTGTTGCTGCCGATGGGAGGCGCCCCCGCCGTGCAAACACACCGCTGTACTTTGAGGGGCCCTGTGCCAGTGCCAATGCCAATGAGTGGGCCCCCCCTGCTTGCTCAGGATCACAGCACTTGCAAAGTTGAAATACTTACGTCTCCCTGCTCCACTGCCGTGACGTGGTCCAGATTTCCTGGGCCCACTAAATACTTGTACCAGCCCTACCACAACTTTAGCCAAATGACCCCCAATTTCCAATGCCTTACTATTATTATAATGTAAATTTAGATTGACAAGCTTCAGAAACAAGAATGTATGTTTTTTGCCATTAAAATGGGCATTGTAGGTGTTTTCCTGGCCTCCACTCACTGCCGACTATGCTCCACTATTGACTTGCATTGGGTTTCGTGTTTCGGGCGATCCCCGACTTTTCGCGATAATCGGCCGATTCCACTCGACTCGACTTTTGAGATAGTCGGGTTTCGCGAAACCCGACTCGACTCTAAAAAAGTCAAGGTCGCTCAACCCTACTCAACACTAATCATGGCCTTATATTAAGCATACTCCATGCATTAACTAGCTTATTTTACATTCAAATGTCTGTCTCGCCTCCATTTATAATGAATACAATAGCAGAAAAAAATGGACAAGGAAACTCGAATGATAATGAATATGAAACTGAAACTGAAACTCCACTCTGTTTCTAAAAATGTTCAAACAGATTGGTTCGTGCCTGTTTACATTTACTTTTGTTCCATTTTTAATGCATCTATTTTTACTCTAAGTATTTCTGAACACATCAGAAAAAATGGAAAAGTAAACTCGAATGATAATGAAAATGAAACTGAAACCATCATGTTTCCTGACCATGTGTAATGTATTGACCCCTTCCTGATTGGGCAATTTTCTGTTTTAGTGCTTTTTCATGAGCCATTTTTTTATTGTTCCATCAACATAACCACTTGTAGGCTTGTTTTTATTAATTACACCATCCATTTACTCATGTGATTTACTAGAAAGCAAAAAAAAATATCCAAGTGCTGCAAAACTGCTAAAGCAGAAGCGCAATTTCGTTATGAGTTTTTGGATTTTGTCTTTACAGCGCTCATTCTACTGTAAAAATTACCTAACAATATGATTCTCCAGGTTAATATGAGTACCAACCAGATATAATATGCAAATTGCCTCTTCTAAGAAAAAAGAGGACTTAAACTCTATAGCGCCACCTGTTGGAAGAAGCGATCCTACAAGTCACAATCAACCCTTTAAGGAGTCGTGCAATATGACTTAGGATAAAAGCCAAATCAGTATCTCAATTCACAGACATGGTGTTTCGGGCTGTTGGCCCTCGTCAGTGCGAAGCATGAGAACTAATTTGGCTAGGTGAGAGGCTCTGGACTGGGGTCTAAGGGGTATCGTTTCTCCTTATGGAGGGTGACACTCCATCTCTGGCTTGTCAAGGTAAGGAGGCTTATTCGCCGTGTAATGCTCCTCTGGGAAATATAATATGCAAATTGCCTCTTCTGAGAAAAAAGAGGACTTAAACTCTATAGCGCCACATGTTGGAAGTAGCGATCCTACTAGTCACAATCAACCCTTTAACGAGTCGTGCAATATTACTTAGGATAAAAGCCAAATCAGTATCTCAATTCAAGTATTCCCAACTTAGTTCTCATGCTTCGCACTGACGAGGGCCAACAGCCCCAAACACCGTGTCTGCGAATTGAGATACTGATTTGGCTTTTATCCTAAGTCATATTGCACAACTCCTTAAAGGGTTGATTGTGACTTGTAGGATCGCTACTTCCAACAGGTGGCGCTATAGAGTTTAAGCCCTCTTTTTTTCTCAGAAGAGGCAATTTGCATATTATATTTCCCAGAGGAGCATTGCACGGCGAATAAGCCTCCTTACCTTGACTAGCCAGAGATGGTATACAACCAGATATAGTTTGCTTTATCCAAAGTGTAACCGTTATTTTAACTTTTATTTCATAAATCACTAGTACACATCAAAATAAGTAACTGTAATAAATCTTATCAGATAAATCTGCTTCTTTCTCTGCCAGGACTGACATTCATTCTCAAAATTCTCAGTTCAAGGCTAAAATCTGTATTCAGTGAACACTAATGTTTCCATTTCTGAGATAGGAGATGGCAGTTACTGATAAGATTCTATATAAAGGGAAGGAGGTAAAGGGCGATGAGGATGAAGGAGCTAGAGGCAACGCTGCTCCCTCCGCCAAGCTACATAAATTCTTACCACTAAGGCCGGCGTCACACTCAGCGTAAGACAATACGGTCCGTATATTACGGCCGTAATACGCTGAAAAGTCCCCAAAATAGTGGTCCGTAGCTCCTCCGTAGGCAGGGTGTATCAGCGTATTTTGCGCATGGCATCCTCCGTATGTAATCCGTATGGCATCTGTACTGCGTGTTTTTCTCGCAGGCTTGCAAAACCGACATACGGCTATACAAGGGATCCATGTGTAAAAAAAACAAAACATATATACTGTATATATATATATATATATATATGTCAGTAGACACATATATGTATATATATTATTACTTCATACAGCGCTAGATGGCTTAAAAGACGGTAATTCAATTACCGGCTTTTGCTATCTCCTTCCTAAACCCGACATGATATGAGACATGGTTTACATACAGTAAACCATCTCATATCCCCATTTTTTTGCATATTCCACACTACTAATGTTAGTAGTGTGTATATGCAAAATTTGGCCGTTCTAGCTATTAAATTAAAGGGTTAAATGGCTGAAAAAATTGGCGTGGGCTCCTGCGCAATTTTCTCCGCCAGAGTAGTAAAGCCAGTGACTGAGGGCAGATATTAATAGCCTGGAGAGGGTCCGTGGTTGTTGCCTCCCCCCTGGCTAAAAACATCTGCCCCCAGCCACCCCAGAAAAGGCACATCTGGAAGATGCGCCTATTCTGGCTCTTGGCCACTCTCTTCCCATTCCCGTGTAGTGGTGAGATATGGGGTAATGAAGGGCTAATGCCACCTTGCTATTGTAAGGTGACATTAAGCCAAATTAATAATGGAGAGGCGTCAATTATGACACCTATCCATTATTAATCCAATACTAGTAAAGGGTTAAAAAAAACACAAACATGTTATTAAAAATTATTTTAATGAAATAAAAACAAAGGTTGTTGTAATAATTTATTCTACGCTCAATCCATCTGAAGACCCTCGCTCTGTAACGAAGAAAAAATAATAAACCAACAATATACATACCTTCCGAAGATCTGTAAGGTCCCACAATGTAAATGCATCTGAAGGGGTTAAAATATTTTGCAGCCAGGAGCTCTGTTAATGCAGCGCTGCTCCTGGCTGCAAAACCCTGGGGAATGAAGGTAAAGTAGGTCAATGACCTATATTTACCTTCATTTGTGGTGAGGCGCTCTCTGCTGGTTGTTCCTGGAGCGTGGGATCTTTCCTAGAAAGCTCCCAGGCTCGAGTTCATATGAGGACAGCGGTGAGGCGCCCTCTGCTGGTTGTCCTCATATGACCTCGAGCCTGGGAGCTTTCTAGCTGCAGCGATCGGCTCGTTGTCTATATCGCTGCAGCGTCGCTAAATGTGACAGTACCTTAAGGGATTAAAATGGATCAGATTGAATGGCTGACCATCCATTTTATGATTCATTTCCCATAGAGGTTAATGTAAAAAAAAAAACAAGAAAATGTTCATACCATCTGCAATCCATTCACTGCAAAAAAAAAAAAAGTACAAAATTTGCTTTTTTTGTCTGTTCAAAAACTGAATAGCAAAAGAAGCAGATGCAATCTGGTGACACTTTGGAAAAAATAAAACCCAAACAAATTAGTTCTGTAAATGAAAATTGTACTTTATTTATTATGCTCCCCAAATGGGTCATAAAATTGGAAATAAAATCTGTCATGTAAACACAGCCTCAGATAGACTGTAGGCAGAATCTGCACAGCAGACATTTATCACCCAGCTATGGCATAGGATATAAACGTCTGATCACTAGAAAAATAATCCTGAGCCTGTCCATCCAGTTTTGAGTTTGAATGGAGAGGAGTCAATCATGTGAACTGCCAGTTCATTCAGGTTTTGGGAGATGCAGTCAGATAAACCCAAAAATAGTAACATCAAAGTAACATAAAAAAAAAAAAAAGTGAAGATAGCAAAGGTTTAGGCATCTACCCATATTGTTAATGTCCAACTGAAAAATTACATTTTTGTGTTTGTTTAAAAAGCTCCAAAAATCAGTGCTTGTTATATCAGTGTTATTTTTCATAAGAAAAAGTGTAAAATCCTTTGTTTACATGTAGCGGTAATTATTAAGTTTGTTAAAATATCTATGAAGGGACCTGAAAAACTTACAACCGACTTGTACAGTAAACTGAATCACAATGCAGTATGCAGTAAGGTTATATGCTCATCATGGAGTTTACAGGCAGCTAAAATTTGTTCATGATCAATGTTAAAAATATCAAAATGTAATATATTGGAATTGTGGCTATATAAATTGTTTATATTTTAAATTCTCATAACTGGGCAACATGGTGGCTCAATGGTTCGCATTGTAGCCTAAGGCTGCCGTCACACTAGCAGTATTTGGTCAGTATTTTACCTAAGTATCTGTAAGCCAAAACCAGGAGTGGAACAATTAGAGGAAAAGTATAATAGAAACATATGCACCACTTCTGCATTTATCACCCACTCCTGGTTTTAGCTTACAAATACTGATGTAAAATACTGACCAAATACTGTTTTATGGACGTAAGAGAGGTGCTGAAAACATGGATTGCATACGGTACAATGCTTCTCTATGCCCCAGCTCCTATCAGCCGTATTTTACTGATCCGTATTATACGGTCTTCTACGGCCGTAGAAAATCGCAGCATGCTGCGTTTGTCACCATATTGCGCAAAAAATACGCCAATGAAAGTCTATGGGGGCCAGAAAAATACGGATTACACACGGACCAGCAGTGTGACTTGCGAGAAATACGCAGCGGTGTTCTATAGAAAAGCCGGCAATTCAGTGCGGTGTACAGTAAAATCACACTAACAGCTTACAATAGAATAGCTAAGATAAATGTCTACACATAGTATAGGGGTATATATATATATATATATATATATGTCAGTGAGACACATATATTTATATATATTAATATTTCATACAGCGCTAGATAGCTTAAAAGCCGGTAATTCAATTGCCGGCTTTTGCTATCTCCTTCCTAAACCCGACATGATATGAGACATGGTTTACATACAGTAAACCATCTCATATCCCTTTTGTTTTGCATATTCCACACTACTAATGTTAATAGTGTGTATGTGCAAAATTTGGGCGCTCTAGCTATTAATTTAAAGGGTTAAATCACGCGCAATTTTCTCCGCCAGAATGGTAAAGCCAGTGACTGAGGGCAGATATTAATAGCCTGGAGAGGGTCCACGGTTATTGCCCCCCCCCTGGCTAAAAACATCTGCCCCCAGCCACCCCAGAAAAGGCACATCTGGAAGATGCGCCTATTCTGGCACTTGGCCACTCTCTTCCCATTCCCGTGTAGCGGTGGGATATGGGGTAATGAAGGGTTAATGTCACCTTGCTATTGTAAGGTGACATTAAGCCAGAGTAATAATGGAGAGGCGTCAATTATGACACCTATCCATTATTAATCCAATAGTAAGAAATGGTTAAAAAAACACACACACAATATTGCAAAGTATTTTAATGAAATAAACACACAGGTTGTTGTAATATTTTATTCCACTCTCAGTCCACCTGAAGACCCTCGACCTGTAACAAAGTAAAAATAATAAACCAACAATATCTCGATATGTCCCGTCGATATGTCCGTCGATATGTCCCACGATGTAAATCCATCTTAAGGGGTTAACTAATTTTACAAGCAGAAGCCTGCTAATGCAGCCGCCCCTGCCTGTAAAACCCCTGGAAATGAATGGAATGTAGGTCAATGATCTGTAGTTACCTTCAGTCACGGTGATGCGCCCTATGCTGGATGTCCTCATATGAACTCGAGCCTGGGAACTTTTCTGAATATTTTCCCAGAGTGTGAGGCCGGCCTCATAGTGCTGGAGACCTGGGCTCAAATTCCACCAGGAGCCACACCTAAGAGGAGTTTGTGTGGGTTTACTCCCACACTCTAAATACATAATTATAGAGAATTGTGAGCCTTGATGGTGATAGTGATGGTAATGTCTGTAAAGCGCTGTGGAATATCATTGTGCTATATAAGCAAGTAAATAAATAGGCTGTGCACTAAATTTAATTTTTTTTTTTGCCTATTTTTCAGCTTTTCGCATCAATGCATCGCATTTTCGCATCTTTCTGGTATGAAAAAGCCAAAAAAATCCAAGTTTACATAACAATTAAACAAAAAATAAATGGATAGCACCCGGATGATATTAGTGTTTTTTTCACAGATGTGTTCACTTTAAAATGTGATAACAAAATTGACATATTTCTTTTTATGGACAATTGGTCCCAGACAAAAATGAACATGCAAACATACCGATAGACTATGAGTATATGTTTTATCTATGAAAGTCATGTATAGGACACTTAGGTCAAACCTAGACCCATCTGCACGAGGACTTACAATTACAATTAGTTCTTGATTGACTTGTTTTGGCTTATATTATATCTATTATTCATTCTTTTATAGCTTAAATTGCTTTTTTTGTACTATTGGTCTTTGGGAAAGGAAAATTATAAAATCCCGCATAAATACATAAAATAGTGGTTGTTGGAATACATATAGGTTACTTTCCTGTCTGTAGAAAGTTGAATTAAGAGAAAGTAAATTCTGGGTCAGCATCTGGTGTGCCCTGTGGTTGCACCATTGGTTAACTGTCTCGCCGTAGGTAGGCCACCCAGCTTGTCTGGTATCTAAAAAGTTAGATACTTGGAAGAAGGGGAATGTAGATTGAGGTTGAGAACATATAAATTATCAGATTAGCAGATAATACTGTAAAACAAGATTGTAAATTTGTGATTCACTGATTACAGATAATGGAGGACTCGTGCTATATATTCTATTAGATATACCTAATTTTCTTTTTTTTAAGGACCAAGTCAACATGTATAAAAATACAATTTTTCTCAGCCTGTTTTCAGTCGGAGTCTAAACCAAATTATGCAATAGAAATCTCTGATATTTGCTTTATGGATGCGTTTAACTTTTCACTTTTACTTGATGGGTTTTGGTGACGATATGAAGCAGTATAATTTTTATAGGTCAGAAAACTTGGATTCCAAGCTTAAAATGTAATAAATGCATTTCTTCATGCTCACCATACAAGTCTATAGGGACGAAATGCACCCCCCGAAAAAAAACAAAAAAAACAAACAAAAAGAAGGCCAACTAAACAGTGTCTGTAAATGTGCAGTGGACTTGAGTTTTCATGAAATCGCTTCAATTATGCTTGGACTGGTAAACACAGCAGATTTTTGCATGAATATTGCAGTATTTACGCTTTGTAGGAACATGGTCATATGCTGTTTGAAAGTGGCCATTTAGTGGAAGCCTACAATCACACATTTCATGCTGAAGTCCAAAGGAATTCCTGAAGTCTCCTAAAATATTCAGCCTCTAATTATATACTATATCATTGTCTAAGGGTCACTTCCGACTTTCTGTCTGTCTGTCTGTCTTTCTGTCTGTCTGTCATGGATATTTATTGGTCGCGGCCTCTGTCTGTCATGGAAATACAAGTCGCTCATTGGTCGTGGCAAAACACCCACGACCATTGCCACGACCAATCAGCGATGGGCACAGTCCGGCGGGAACATGGCCGCTCATTCCTCCCCGCAATCAGTGTCCGCTCCATACTCCCCTCCAGTCAGCGCTCACATAGGGTTAATGGCAGCGCTAATGGACCGCGTTATGCCGCGGAGTAATGCACTCCATTAACGCTGCTATTAACCCTGTGCGACCAACTTTTTTTACTATTGATGCTGCCTATGCAGCATCAATAGTAAAAAGATCTAATGTTAAAAAAATAATAAAAAAAAATAAAAAATCGTCATATACTCACCTTCCGGCGCCTTTCCCGCTCCTCGCGATGCTCCGGTGACCGGTCGATGCATTGCATTCTCGCGAGATGATGACGTAGCAGTCTCGCGAGACCGCTACATCATCATCTCACGAGACCGCAATGCCCTCTTGAGACCAGAGCGTCGATAAACGCTTCCTGGATGAAGGGGCCAACAGAAAGTGAGTATATAACTATTTTTTATTTTAATTCTTTTTTTAACAGGGATATGTGTTATGATCCGGTGACCTTGGAGCAGCATGAAAACCTTCACTGGAGTAGGTGGTAACTATACTGACCGCAAATCCTGATCTTAACACCGCAACTAGAATTAGCCGTGGGGTGTACCTAACAAGCCCTAGACACCTCATCACAGCCGGAGGACTAAATACCCCTAAAGATGGAAATAGGAATTCTACCATGCCTCAGAGCAGAACCCCAAAGGATAGGCAGCCCCCCACAAATATTGGCTGTGAGCAGGAGAGGAAAGACACACACAGTCAGAAAACAGGGTTTAGCACAAGAGGCCACTCTAGCTAAAATAGGAAAGGATAAGACAGAGTTCTGTGCGGTCAGTATTAAAACCCTTCCAAAAATATCCACAGCAGATTATACAAAAAATTCCTCCATCTAACTAAAGACGTGGAGCGTATATCTGCAACTCCAGAGACTCCTACACACAGAGCAGGAATACAATAAAAAACAAAAAAGAAACAGACACTTATCTTTGCTGAATTGGCAGCTAAGCAGGAGAAGCCAGACAGAGGTCCAACACTTCCCAAGAAACATTGACAACTGGCAAGGACTTATGAGTCCTGCAAACCTAAATACCCCAGTCAGAATTGCAATCAGCAGATACACCTGTCCAAGACTGCAGCCCAGGGACAACTGCATTACCACCTACAACCACCGGAGGGAGCCCAAAAGCAGAATTCACAACAGTAACCCCCCTTGAGGAGGGGTCACCGAACCCTCACCAGAGCCCCCAGGCCGATCAGGATGAGCCAGATGAAAGGCACGAACCAAATCAGCGGCATGGACATCAGAGGCAAAAACCCAAGAATTATCCTCCTGGCCAAAACCCTTCCAGTTGACAAGGTACTGAAGCTTCCGCCTCGAAAAACGGGAATCCAAAATCTTCTCAACAACATATTCCAACTCCCCATCAACCAACACAGGGGCCGGAGGATCAACAGAGGGAACAACGGGCTCCACATATTTCCGCAATAAAGATCTATGGAAGACATTATGGATCGCAAAAGAGGCCAGAAGCGCCAGTCGAAAAGACACCGGATTAATAATCTCAGAAATCCTATAAGGACCAATAAACCGAGGCTCAAACTTAGGAGAAGAAACCTTCATAGGAACATGACGGGAAGACAACCAGACCAGATCCCCAACCCGAAGCCGGGAACCAACACACCGACGACGGTTAGCAAAACGTTGAGCCTCCTCCTGAGACAACACCAAATTGTCCACCACATGAGCCCAAATCTGCTGCAACCTGTCAACCACAGAATCCACACCAGGACAGTCAGAAGGCTCTACTTGCCCAGAAGAAAAACGAGGAAGAAAACCAAAATTACAAAAGAAAGGCGAAACCAAAGTAGCCGAACTTGCCCGATTATTAAGGGCAAACTCGGCCAATGGCAAGAAAGCCACCCAATCATCCTGATCAGCAGACACAAAGCATCTCAAATAAGTCTCCAAAGTCTGATTAGTTCGCTCGGTCTGACCATTTGTCTGAGGATGAAACGCAGAAGAAAAAGACAAATCAATGCCCAGCCTAGCACAAAACGCCCGCCAAAACCTAGAAACAAACTGGGAACCTCTGTCGGACACAATATTCTCCGGAATACCATGCAAACGGACCACATGCTGAAAAAACAACGGAACCAAATCCAAAGAGGAAGGCAATTTAGGCAAAGGCACCAAATGAACCATCTTAGAGAACCGATCACAAAGAACCCAGATAACCGACATCCTCTGGGAAACCGGAAGATCAGAAATAAAATCCATAGAAATATGTGTCCAGGGCCTCTCAGGGACCGGCAATGGCAAATGCAACCCACTAGCACGGGAACAACAAGGCTTGGCCCGCGCACAAGTCCCACAGGACTGCACAAAAGAACGCACATCACGCAACAAAGAAGGCCACCAAAAGGACCTATCAACCAAGTCTCTGGTACCAAAAATGCCAGGATGACCAGCCAACACAGAACAGTGAACCTCAGAAATCACTCTACTAGTCCATCTGTCAGGAACAAACAGTTTCCCCACAGGACAGCGGTCAGGTTTATTAGCCTGAAATTCCTGAAGAACCCGTCGTAAATCAGGGGAAATGGCAGAAAGGACCACCCCTTCTTTCAGAATACCGACCGGTTCTAAGACCTCAGGAGAATCAGGCAAAAAACTCCAAGTGAGGGCATCAGCATTAATGTTCTTAGAACCCGGAAGGTACGAGACCACGAAATCAAAACGGGAAAAAAACAAGGACCATCGAGCCTGTCTAGGATTCAGCCATTTGGCAGACTCGAGGTAAATCAAATTCTTATGATCGGTCAAGACCACAATACGGTGCTTAGCTCCCTCAAGCCAATGTCGCCACTCCTCAAAAGCCCACTTCATAGCCAACAACTCCCGATTGCCGACATCATAATTGCGTTCAGCAGGCAAAAACTTATGGGAAAAGAAGGCACACGGTTTCATTAAGGAACCAACAGGATCCCTCTGAGACAAAACGGCCCCTGCTCCAATCTCAGAAGTGTCAACCTCAACCTGAAACGGAAGAGAAACATCCGGTTGGCGCAACACCGGAGCCGAAGTAAATCGACGTTTAAGCTCCTGAAAGGCAGAGACAGCCGCAGAGGACCAATTCGCCACATCAGCGCCTTTCTTCGTCAAATCGGTCAAGGGTTTAACCACGCTGGAAAAATTAGCAATGAAACGGCGATAAAAATTTGGAAAACCCAAAAATTTCTGAAGGCTCTTCACGGATGTGGGCTGAATCCAATCATGAATGGCCTGAACCTTAACCGGATCCATCTCTATAGACGAGGGAGAAAAAATAAAGCCCAAAAAAGAAACCTTCTGCACCCCAATGAGACACTTAGACCCTTTCACAAACAGGGCATTGTCGCGAAGGATCTAAAATACCATCCTGACCTGTTCCACATGAGACTCCCAATCATCGGAAAAAATCAAAATATCGTTCAAATATACAATCAAGAACTTATCAATATAAGTCCGGAAAATATCATGCATGAAGGACTGAAAAACAGATGGAGCATTAGTGAGCCCGAATGGCATCACAAGGTATTCAAAATGGCCTTCGGGCATGTTAAACGCAGTTTTCCATTCATCACCCTGCTTAATACGAACAAGAATATATGCCCCTTGAAGGTCAATCTCCGTAAACCAACTAGCTCCCTTAATCCTAGCAAACAAATCGGTAAGCAAAGGTAAAGGGTATTGAAACTTGACCGTGATTTTATTCAAGAGGCCATAATCAATTCAGGGTCTCAAGGACCCATCTTTGTTAGCAACAAAAAAGAACCCCGCTCCCAACGGTGAAGAAGATGGCCGAATATGCCCTTTCTCCAAAGACTCCTTAATATAGCTCCGCATGGCGGTATGTTCAGGCACAGACAGGTTGAAAAGTCATCCCTTAGGAAACTTACAGCCTGGAATCAAGTCAATAACACAATCGCAGTCCCTGTGCGGTGGAAGGAAACTGGACTTGGGCTCATCGAATACATCCTGAAAATCAGACAAAAACTCTGGAATTTCAGAAGAGGAAGAAGAGGAGATTGACATCAAAGGAATATCATTATGAACCCCCTGACAACTCCAACTAGTCACACACATGGACTTCCAATCCAACACAGGATTATGTACCTGCAACCATGGAAAACCCAGCACGATAGCATCATGCAAATTATGCAACACCAGAAATCGACAATCTTCCTGATGGGCTGGTGCCATGAGCATGGTCACCTGTGTCAAAAACTGGCGTTTATTTTTAGCCAAGAGTGTAGCATCAATGCCCCTTAAAGGAATAGGGTTCTGCAAAGGCTGCAAGGGAAAACCACAACGCCTGGCAAACTCAAAGTCCATTAAGTTCAAGGCAGCGCCTGAATCCACAAACGCCATGACAGAAAATGATGACAATGAGCAGATCAAGGACACAGATAACAGAAATTTAGGTTGTACAGTACTGATGGTAAATGAACTAGCGATCCTCTTTGTCCGCTTAGGGCAGACTGAAATGACATGAGAAGCGTCGCCACAATAATAACACAACCCATTCTGACGTCTGAATCTTTGTCGTTCCGTTCTAGACAGAATCCTATCACACTGCATTGGCTCAGGAATCTGCTCTGAGGACAACGCCACAGCGCGCACAGTTCTGCGCTCCCGCAAGCGCCGGTCAATCTGAATGGCCAGAGACATAGAATCACTCAGACCGGAAGGCGTGGGAAACCCCACCATAACATCTTTAACTGATTCAGAAAGACCCTTTCTGAAAATTGCCGCCAAAGCATCATTATTCCATTTAGTCAACACAGACCATTTTCTGAATTTCTGACAATACAATTCTGCCACCTCTTGACCCTGAGACTGGGCCAACAAGGTCTTCTCAGCTTGATCCACAGAATTAGGTTCATCATATAATAATCCTAAAGCCTGAAAAAAAAGAGTCTACATTAAGCAAAGCCGGATTCCCAGATTCCAGGGAAAACGCCCAATCCTGCGAGTCACCACGCAGCAGGGAGATGACGATTTTAACCTGCTGAATGGAGTCACCAGAGGATCGAGGTCTCAGAGCAAAAAATAGTTTACAGTTGTTTTTAAAACTCAAAAATTTGGACCTGTCACCAAAAAACAAATCAGGAGTAGGAATCTTCGGCTCTAAAACAGGAGTTTGAACAATATAATCAGAAATACCGTGTACCCTAGCAGCAAGCTGGTCTACACGAGAAACTAATTCCTGAACATCCATGCTTGCACAAGGCTCCTCAGCCACCCAGAGATAAAGAGGGAAGAGAAGACAAAGCAGACTGAAGAAAAAAAATGGCTCAACACCTTTCTTCCCTTCTTCTGAGATGCATTTAACTCATTATTGGCCAGTTGTACTGTTATGATCCGGTGACCTTGGAGCAGCATGAAAACCTTCGCTGGAGTAGGTGGTAACTATACTGACTGCAAATCCTGATCTTAACACCGCAACTAGAAGTAGCCATGGGGTGTACCTAACAAGTCCTAGACACCTCATCACAGCCGGAGGACTAAATACCCCTAAAGATGGAAATAGGAATTCCTACCTTAGAGCAGAACCCCAAAGGATAGGCAGCCCCCCACAAATATTGGCTGTGAGTAGGAGAGGAAAGACACACACAGTCAGAAAACAGGGTTTAGCACAAGAGGCCACTCTAGCTAAAATAGGAAAGGATAGGACAGAGTTCTGTGCGGTCAGTATTAAAACCCTTCCAAAAATATCCACAGCAGATTATACAAAAAATTCCTCCATCTAACTAAAGACGTGGAACGTATATCTGCAACTCCAGAGACTCCTACACACAGAGCAGGAATACAATCAAAAAAACAAGCATAGAAAAAGAAACAGACACTTATCTTTGCTGAATTGGCAGCTAAGCAGGAGAAGTCAGACAGAGGTCCAACACTTCCCAAGAAACATTGACAACTGGCAAGGACTAATGAGTCCTGCAAACCTAAATACCCCAGTCAGAATTGCAATCAGCAGATACACCTGTCCAAGACTGCAGCCCAGGGACAACTGCATTATGACCTACAACCATCGGAGGGAGTCCAAAAGCAGAATTCACAACAGATATGATGCCCACATTGCTATAGACTATGTGGGCTGTGCAATATACTACGCGGGCTGGGCAATATACTACGCGGGCTGGGAAATGTACTGCGCGGGCTGGGCAATATATTACGTGGGCTGTACAATATACTATGCGGGCTGTGCAATATACTACGCAGTCTGTGCAATATGCTACGTGGGCTGTGCAATATACTACACGGGCTGTGCAATATACTACGTGACTGGGCAATATACTACGTGACTGGGCAATATACTATTTTACTGGGCAATATACTACGCGGCTAGGCAATATAGTATGCAGCTGGGCAATATATTACATGACTGGGCAATATACTATGTGGCTGAGCAATATACTATCTGGCTGGGCAATATAGTGCGTGACTGGGCAATATAGTACGTGACTGGGCAATATACTATGTGGCTGAGCAATATACTACATGGCTGGGCAATATACTATGTGGCTGGGCAATATACTACATGGGCTGTGCAATATACTACGTGGACATGCATATTCTAGAATACCCGATGCGTTAGAATCGGGCCACCATCTAGTCTCATATAATCCTAGTTAGGCTTGGGCTTAATTTCTCCATCTTCTCCATTGTCTGAGGACGCTGATGTTGGACTGTACTCAGATGACATCCGATTGCAATCCGATGTTTCACACATACGCACAGATTTGTATGGGTGCGGGTAATCTGAATTCCAGAGCCACTTGCTGAATGCTACAATTGAAATAGATCTGCACTGCCCCATAGTATAACATTGGTCACAGTGATATCCAACAAAACATTGGATAGTGCCCGGCTGTGTTATACACTCATATAAGAGCACTCAAACGCAAAAAAGAAGACTGATTTTCATCAGTGTGCTGGATAATATTTTCATCAGTGTTTGGTCTTGTCTTAAAACAGAAAAAAATTTAATTTTTTTTCCACCCATTTTAATGTGTAGCATATGCATGATAACTGGGAGCTATCCATGTGAAGACTTTTTTGCTGATTTTGATATGTTTTTCAGATGAAAAACAGTCTGCTTAAAAACACAGATTTATGAACAGCATCATTGACTATAGTGGGTATATTTTATGTCCTCGAAAAACACAGATAGAACACGTAAAATGGACAGCAGAATGAGGCCTTGGGTCTATTGCACATGTTGTGTCTTGCAGCATGCGTCCTAAGATCAGCCCATGGTGATACCCAATGGTCGCTCAATTTGGTTGCAAAATGGAGCATCGAAAAGGCATCACCACGGTCAAAGTTTCAGATTAATGCAGCAAAATGCATCATGTGTGATCACCCTCCGATCTGACAGTTTCACCATAGCTTTTATGACTGTTATTATTGTTAGCTCCTTCTTGTAAGTTCACCTTCTAGTTTAACCACCTCAAAATTAAATGCCCATCATGTCATAATTCATATTGAAATTCATTAAACTAAATGAGAACAAGGGGAACAAAGTTTTAACTGCTGTGAAATGCGATGTGCTATCAGAACGGAATTAGAAGTGATAATTAAATAATTTCCACTGTGAAAAACAGGGCTCACGTGTGAACAGACACACACTACAAATCAGACCACACAGTAAGTGTCTAATGGTCCACTACAATGACATTGACACCTCCAAGGTTCGGAGTAGGGTACCTGGCCTTATAAAGTGTAAGGACAATATGCATATAGTCTGTGGAGTCATAATTAAATCTACCTAAAATCTTAATCATGTTAAAAGTGATCATGCAAAATAATAAATCACTTATATTTCAGATTCAACTTCACAAATTACTAAACTAGTAGAATTCTGTACATGAACTGTGACTGCAGAAAGAGGTCAGATCTATCAGCCACACTCTATATCAAGAACTGGAGCACATGTTTATAAAGCTATGATCCTTGTTAAAGACAGGTAATTGCATTAACCCCAATAAACCCTGCTAGGAGGATAATGTCTATTGCACATTACCATAAGCTGAGCTTCTAGACATGGATTGTTACTAGTCACTGCAAAGCGGCATGTTATGAAAGTGTAAATGAGAAATATAGATGTAAATAACTGTAGATGTTAATGATAAATCTGAAATAATTTTCAAGAACTAATAATTTGTTGCTTGTACTTTATTATTCATTAATTCTCATATAAACGTGTAGCTGCAATTTATGCATGTATGTATACACTCTATGGAGATATGAAAATCGCAGAACTGCTCTTAATGATATGCAGTTAGTAAAAAGTGGAAACAAAATTTTCAAAACATTGATTTATTCAGTTTCAAGTATAAGGCCCGTACTTTCATACCTCGGCTGCTATCAATGAGGTTATTAATGGTTGTCTGAGAAGTGTTATGCCAAGCTGAATGCATTTGGGTAAGTCATCAAGATCCCCGGCTGGCAGCCCCTATGTAATTGATGATGAATGATGTCCCAGATGTGGTCAGTCAGAGGCAAGTCTGAAGACACATGCAGACCATGGTAACACGTTTACGCCATGCAGGCTGATCATATTAGCACATGTAACATATGGACTGGCAAATGACTTCTGGCACACTATGGAGAAATGGCTTCTGGTTCTACAATTGAGCAATTGTGCATTACAAGAGAAATTAAACATCTCATATCAAGCTCCAGGAGTCAGTGTCTTCACAAACCATCAGAAGGCATTTGCATGGCATTGGGCTACGAGTCAGACATCTCAAGAGACATTTAACAACACAGCAATACCAGACCACACACTGCTTGTGGTGCATTGAACAGCCTGCAAGGTCTAAATGTGCTACTATGGCCTGCAACATCTCTGGACTTGACTCCCATAAATCACATTTGGGATGTCATTTGTTGGCAATTGCAAAGGGAGCTGCCAGCAGCAGATCATGATGATTTTCATGTCCAAGATCATTCGTCATAGACGTACGTTTCTTAGACAATCATTGATAGCACACCAAAGCAAGTAAATGTGGGTAAGGGCTCGTTCCCACTTGCAATGTATTTGGATTAGTGGAATCCAATACAAAAATTGGATTGCACTTTGCCGAATTTTAACCTATGGGTCAGCTCACAACTGCAATTATTTTCTCATGCCGATGTGGCAATGTGTGCTTCATGGTGCATAGCTGAGCTCAGTGAGTTTACTGCAGTTCAATTTAATACGGTGAACTCACTGAGCTCAGCTTTGCACTGTGATACTTTCTCACGGTGATACCGGTGATCTCACTGAGGTCATCGCAGTTCAGGGGCAAGTCTCACAGCGAGTTAAGCTAGTAACACAGCCTCAGTGACAGGCAGTAACCTTGATGACGTCACCACTAGTCACTGTCGCTGCACTCGCAGCAGCTCATTCTCCCATGGTTTTCAGCCCTAGAGGTCACATCTTGGCACCGTCCAGGTTGAAAACCACTTATTGCAGACATGGATTATGTAGGGGGACAGTATGATGGACAGGTGAGGGATATGGTTGCTTTTTATTTTTGTTTTTTTTATAGGGTACCAGGGCTTCAATGGAATTGGTATTAGGTATTGTTGTTTATTATTTTCTGTTTTTTTTTTTTTCAAGGGACGAGGGCTTTAATGGAATGGGTGTAAAGTGAGTACTATTTTGTTTTTTATTTTTAAAGAAAGTGTAAAACTACGTGTTTTTTTATTTAAAATAAAGGACTTTATTCTGGCTGTGTGTTTATTTACAATATGACTTTGGGGTTAGTAATGGAGACTTGGTGACCCCTCTATTCTTCATAACTTGTAATGATAAAGCTGACAGCTGAGGGTTGCAGCCTTCACCTGTCAGTTTTGCCCTCAGGTTAACAAAAATAGTGAGGAATACATAACTTTTTTTATTTATAGTGAAAATATAATAATGAATAGATAATGAATTTTGCCATTAGTCACACCTGCTCTCATTACTATTAGCGACGGCAGGTGTTGGCTGGGAGTAGTACTCTCTCATCAGCTGACGTCTCTGTGACGGGAGGTAAACCCTTTACCTCTGGTCACAGCTGCTGGCTTACGCTGTCATCAGATAACAAGGGAGCCGCAGTGCTCTGACCAGTGATATAATCTTACTGCTGATCTGAGCCTTAGATGTTTATCACTTGGGAAACACCCAATGTTCGGGATGCCAAACAGTAACATGAACTTCCTGCTGTACAGACCCCAAACTTTATTGTTTGGGTTCGTCCATCTCTACTGATGAGTCAACATTAGAGATGAGTGAACCCAAGAAAGAGAGAGACAGACTTTTTCAGCCCCCTAACCCTTACTTTGATAATTTTACAGCACCAAAGTTGGGTCCCTATTGACTTCTAAGGGGTTCGGGTTTCGGTAGAGTTCTGGTACCCGAATCAGACTTTTGACTAAAGTTACATTATAGTGGATGGGATTTCAAGAAATCCTTTGTCCACTATGTGGCAATAGACGCTCGCGAATCACCCATGAAGACTGACATACTTCGCATCTTTCCAGACCACAGCATGTCAATTTCTCTTGTGGAGATGCTTGAGAAATTTCACCCATAGAATATATTGAATGCAGTGAATCCACATGGTTCAGTGAACACATGCAGAGTCACTCATGTTCAATAGAGGGCAGCGCTTTGGACACAGTGAACATGGGCTAAGTCCAAAGTGCTGCTACTTCCAGATCGTGGACACACAGCCTAAATGTACACACACAAATGGTCTTTTAGTGCATTGTATTAAAGCAGAGCATTTCAATAGAAAATCTGCTGCTGTCTGAATATTGTTTTGTTTCATAATTTGATGAGTTTCTGCAATGATACATGTATGTAAGCATGCATGAATAAGTGTGAATTCTAGATCCAAAATTGCTGAAAATTTCAGTTTAGAAAACAGATCATAAAATTAGCACCAAATATGCCACTTGTGAACTTAGCCATTGCCGTGAATTTTGATGCAGATTTGCACCAGGTCTTTAGGCCACAAGCATTTATCATCCACTCCTGGTTTTGACTTACAAATACTGAAGTAAAAAACTAACCAAATACTTAATGTGTGCACATGGCCTAAGAATGCATTAATTACAATCCGTCACACAATCTTGAAGGTGGCTTTTTCCCTGCAAAACAAGTAATGGTGTAGGAAACAGTAAGGCCTCGTACACAAGTTCAGCATTTGTTCAGTATTTTACTTCAGTATTTATAGGCTAAAACCAGGAGTGGGTGATAAATGCAGAAGTGGTGCATATGTTTCTATTATACTTTTCATCTGGTTTTCCCACTCCTGGTTTTGGCTTACAAATACTGAGGTAAAATACTGACCAAATACTGAAAATGTGATTGTGGCCTAAGATTACCTCATGGGCACAGGACTGCTGAGGGTTTTTGGATGCTTAGATAGCATTTGGGAGGACGGCTACAGTTTTCTATAGCTGCATGCCTTGCTGTTGTTAGACAGCTGCAACAAATGCGGGGGTTGCCAAACAAACAGGCAATCCCTGCATGTGTTGCAGCTGTCTAACAGCCAAGAGATATGCAGCCGCGGGGACTTGGACATATTATTTGAACATGCCTAAGATACTCGGATAGCACCCAGCATATTCAGATAACACCTTATCCAAGCACGTTCGCTCATCACAAATAGTTATGCTTTAAATTGGAACCCAATGAGAGCTGAGCTGTATGATTCTTCCAATTGGAATATGTCCATTTTTTTTAACATTGAATGTGGTATCATATGAGAAATAAATGACTGTAAAAGTTGTTTTTACATTAAAAGTATTCTTGCCCTCAAATTTAGCACAATTTGCTCTTAGAGCAACAAATTGAAGGGGATAAACTTCATGAAAGAAACACAAAGTAGTGATGACTGTGAAGAAGACATTTGTTGTGATTATATCATAACCATGTATTACAGCGGGGTTGTGACATATGCAAATACAGCGTATTCATAGGCATGAAATATATTTAAAACGATTCTTTCCTGATGCCTTTGGATACACTATTCAGTGTGAACTGCGCATAGAAAAAAAGGCCATAGGAGAATTCTGATTATTCTGCAAGCACAGCTGCATCTTGTTCTGCAAAACGAGAGCTTCAGCTGGTGACAAGGAAGTATGGAAGTTGACACCTCTGCTGGCGTTAATCCAAAACTGGAGAATGTTTTAGTCAGCCTGTGGCATGTGATACATATCATAATTGTTGATAACATATAATTAGGACAATCTAAGCCTCGTATAATGAATGCAATAAGTTACACTAAAAAGCGTGACTATACTTGGATAGACTCTCTTAGTCTTGGAGGTCTAAACTATAAAATTACATTTTACAAATAGTATAAGATGGAACCTTCCATTCGCAAACCATAGATTGGGATTGCGGTTGACAACTTAAACCACAGAATAAATTCACTTTCCTGAGTAAATATTCAGGGACAATATGTATATCTAATGAGAAGCCGGTAATAACTCTTCATGTGCCGTATATTAGATTTCCAAGCAGTTGCACAATCTTATTCAATTTATACGGCCAATTAAAGATGTCCACACTGTTCAGTTACCTTCTCCATTATTTATAATCAGCAACCTAAACGTCATTATCCTTATATTATCTTCATATGGAAATGGCAACCAATTAGTGATAGACTGAAAAGAGCATGTATATCTCATTATTTTTATACTACTCCTGTGGGTCTCATCACACCAGTTATACAGTAATGGATTGGATGCATCATTCAAGATATTGGATTCCCTCAATAGACACTCTAATGTGAATGGGATCAAAACATTTTAGCATAAGCTTGGGTATACAAATGCCCCCTAATACTGCATATTCATTGAGTCTGATCTTTCTCTGCCAGGACGAGTTTTGCACTATGGACAAAGCTAAATTAAATAAATAATAATAATCATAATATACACCCATAACCCAGTTACTAGATTTTCTCATATTTGGCTGAGCATTCCTCCCAAAAGTCTAAGGCTGTATGTAATTATTGCTTTCCTGCCTACTAAATATGTAAGCTTTTAGCCAAAGAAAGGCATTTTTGATTAATATTAAGTCAGGGTTATTTGGTGGGTGCAAATGAATTGTCCAATTTGTGCGCTAACTACCTTAATTTTATAAGTACCATATATACTCGTGTATAAGCCGAGTTTTGCGCTGAAAATGCCCCCCTCTGCTTATACACGAGTCACGGTCCCAGGAAGCCGGCGGGGGAGGAGGAGTGGCCGAGCTGCAGGTCACAGAGGCCGGTGCTGGTGGCTGTGGCTAAAGCCTGTGCCGCTGCTGTAATAGCGCACAGTACCAGCCACAGCCACCAACTGCCAGCACTCATAATACTCTCCTACTGGTGTTCCTTCGGTGCTGGCACTGCATCTTGTTCCGGCCACCAGCGCCTGCAGCTCTTCCAGCCGAGCGATCATGTGGCCCCGCTTATTAAGGTAATGAATATGCATGCCTCTCCACACCCATAGGCGTGGTGCATATTAATTTCCTTAATGGGCGGGGCCATGCGATTGCTCGGCAGGAAGAGCAGCTGGAAGGCGGAACAAGATGCAGTGCCACCGAGGGAGCACAGGCAGGTAAATAGGATGTTTTTTTTTTTTTAATAACAGGAATCATACATAGGGATAAGGGGATAAGGAGCCATGCACACCAGGACAGGGACTGGGGAGCCATGCACACCAAGACAGGGCCTGGGGAGCCATAATACAATGACAGGGACAGGGGTGCCATGCATACAATGACAGGGACAGGGGACCCATGCATACAAGGATAGAAATGAGGTTGCATTGCATACCCAGCTTATACTCGAGTCAATAATCTTACCCAGTTTTTCATGGCAAAAGTAGGTGCTTCGGCTCATACTCGTGTATATACGGTATATGCTATACAGTGGTAATGCAGTTTACATTTTGCATATGTTTCACCATATACAGAATGCTGCTATATTAATTATGTTTTTTTACTATATTTTCTAGTAGTAGTATTAGTCTACTTTTCCATGATGAGTAGTTTGTGAGTTCTTGGTATTTGTGATTTTTTTATTACGTAAATTAGGATACGCTGCTTTTTGTCACATTTTCAAGACTGTATTTTTTATCTCATCTGTTCTTTTTATGTCATGCATTAATTTAAAGCTGCTGTGTAGTGATGAGCGAATATACTCGTTGCTCGGGTTTTCCCGGTGGTCTCCGAGTATTTGTTAGTGTTCGGAGATTTCGTTTTCCTTGCCGCAGCTAGATGATTTGCGGCTATTAGACAGCTTGATTACATGTGGGGATTCCCTAGCAACCAGGCAACCCCCACATGTACTTAGGCAGGCTAATAGCTGTAAATAAAACAGCTGAATCAACAAAAACTAACTCTCCAAACACTAACAAATATTCAGAGATCACCCGAGCGTGCTCAGGAAAACCCGAGCAACGAGTATACTCGCTCATCAATAGTGCGGTGTTTTTGATATTTTCTGGTATTTAACTTTGTCAAAATTTTATTGATTCCGTTATGTGGCCACATGCATTTGTATTGCGTTTACGCAGCGAAAAATCACTAAAAAAAACAATGTTTCTTTTCTTATGTTCCACATCTGATGCAATTCTATAGGGAAAATTCACACATAAAACCCAGCATACTCAGAAGGGAAATTGACATGTTACGGATATCAAACACACAATTTAGACAGCATTAAAAAAAACAGTGGCAGGAGATTTCTATAAATCCCATCTACTTTGCTGGAACTGTAAGGGTATGTTTCCACGTGCAGTAAACGCTGCATGTTTGACGCTGCATAGAGATGCAGCGTCAAACACGTAGCGTCCAGATTTTACAGCATAGTGGAGGGGATTTAATGAAATCCCATCTCCACTATGCATGGTAACACGCACGCGGCGGCCCTGCGACTCCGGACATGCGGCGCGTCTTTTAAGATCGCAGCATGTCCGTATACCTTGCGGCAACGCTGCGGCGACGAAAGGTATAACACAGGGCCCTATGTGTGGGGTGCGATGATCCCGGATGTGTGCTATGAACACATCCGGCATCATCGCGTCCCAGAAGGGGGCGGAGCTTAGCACAGAGCTGGTTTGCCGCTCCGACTAAACCGCCGGCCATCCTGTAGGTGGACACATACCCTAAGAAGCTCCATTGTTTGAGCAGCAAAGATATGCATTGTCAAAACCTCATTGTGTGAACCTGTCAGCTGTTACATGCTGCCCAATTATCTCAGACAGGTATGTTTGATTCTGAAACTTTGTGGCAGAGAAAATCATACTTTTAGGCTATGTGCACACGTTGCAGATTATTTGCGGTTTTCTAGCGTTTTTGCGCTATAAAAACGCTATAAAACCGCAAATAATCTGCATACATTAAGCATCCTATCATTTTTAATGAAATCCGCAATTTCTGTGCACATGATGTGCGTTTTTCTGCATGAAAAACGCATTGCGGAAAAATAATGAACCTGCTCATTAATTTTGCGTTTTTTTCGCGGTTTTCCCACTGTCTAATGCATTGGGAAATGTCCAGAAAAAAAGTGCAAAAAATGCATCAAAACTGCGTCAAAACCGCGCAAAAAACGCGCAAAAAAACATATGCGGATTTCATGCGGAAATCTGGCAGAAATGTCCGGATTTTCACAGGAATTTTCTGCATGAATTCCTGAACGTGTGCACATAGCCTAAAAGTTTCCAGGTACCAAGACATTACTGTAGAGTAGTCGGATAGGTGGGTCCCAGCAGCTTCTCACCACCCACTGCCCTAGATTGACAGGTCTCTGCCTACGTGTGTGTATGCTGGTGACTTCTACAGTATGCTTTTCTCTGAAATGCAGCCGCATTTCATGTTCAAACATACCTGTTTTTTAAAAACGACACCCAGCACTTAACATGTATACGTTATACAGGTAGACTTCGAACAGTAGATTAAAAAATAAGCAGTAATCATTACATTACATGCAGATAGGACACAGTCTGAATGTGTGCACTCATAAAGTGCAGAATAACTTTCTAACCACATTTCTGTTAGTTTCTACAATGCATTCCTGCCACACTTTGATCTCTGCTTCTCCAAAGTCTTTCTTGACAGCAGATTCTGGCGTAAAACATTGCCCGCACTATTAGGCCATGTGCACACATTCAGTATTTGGTCAGTATTTTAATTATTTGTAAGCCAAAACCAGGAACGGGTGAGAAATCCAGAAGTGATGATGTGTTTCTATTAGACTGGAGTCACACTAAACGTATGAAAAATCAGACCGAGTCTCCCTGCCGAGAGTCGCATGTCTGTAGTGCAAGCGTCATGCGAGTACAATGCGAACACAATGTGGTTTTTCACACCTAGCATCCGATTTAGGCCAGGATCACACATACGCGAGATACGGCCAAGTCTCGCAGGTGAAAACCCAGCTCTGGCGCCGGCACGGCACTGCGGAGCGTGCAGCCACACAGCAATACATGGAGCTGCACGCTTCGCTCCGGAGTGCCCACGCCAGAGCTGGGTTTTCACCTGCGAGACTCGGCCGTATCTCGCGTATGTGTGATCCCGGCCTTACAATCAAATGCAGTGCGATTGCTATCCGACTGCAATGTAATTTTAACATGAGCTTTTACATACAGCAATTCTCTATGTCCTTTACACATCGTTTTCTAAGGAAATATTCTTCAAAACACCCACACACATGTATAGATGTATATATATTACATAGATAGATATAAGAAAAGCCGGCAATTCAGCAGTATAAAATCACAGCAGGAGCAAACAGCATAGTATAGATGGATTACATACAGTAGATGCACATAGAATAGGAAGATATACAGATGTCAGTGACAAATACAATTAGTACAGTGTATGTGCAGCTTACTGTACGTGTATTTAATTAATAAATGATTATTTTTCTGAAAAAAATGGCGTGGGCTCCTGCATAATTTTCTTAACCAGCAGAGCGAAAGTCGACGGTTGAGGGACGATGTTTATAGCCTGGGAAGGGGGTAATTCCCATGGAGCTTCACAGGCTTTTAATATTAGCTCACAACTGTATACTTAACCTTTACTGGCTATTAAAATGGGGGACCCTAAAAAAAGGATGTAGGGTCCCCCTATAATTAATAATTAATCAGCTGCAGGCTGATATTAATAGCCTAGGAAGGGGCCATGGATACTGCCCCCAGGCTAAAAACACCCACTCTCAGCCATCCCAGAATAGGTGCATCTCTAAGATGTGCCAATTTTGGCACTTAGCCTCGCTCTTCCCTCTTATCCTCTAGTGGTGGAAAGTGGGGTGATGGTTGGGGAGGTTGATGTCACCTTTGTATTTTTAGATGACATCAAGATCCGAGGTTAGTAATGGAGAGGTGTCAATAAGACGTCCCCTTTACTAACTCCGTAGTCATATTGTATAAATCACACACACAAAGAAGTCATTTAATTGAAAGAATTACACAGACTCCTTTAATAAATCTTAATTTAACCATACTTACGACCTCACCCATTCCACCGATGCCTTTGTCTTCTGCAAAAGAGTTAAAAAAACAAACAACAATATTCCTCACCTTTCACACAGGGATGATGATATTCCATTTGTCTGCTACATGTAAATGGCAGGCTGCATGGTTGCATGATGCAACCATACAGCCTGTCATCCAGCAGAGACACTGTCTTACGGCACTGTGAGTGTGAGAAAGTTCTCCTGCTCGTGGTGCTGTCAGACAGGTCCTGGGAATTCACAGCCAATTAACGCACTTCACCTAACTGACGTCAGCGGGAGCACAGTGGGAAAATATAATTTATTATCGGTTTACCCATAGGTGTACATGTGGAGGTCGCTTTAGGCTATGATTGCATCAAAGAGTGTGAATCGGTGTGGAATACTGTCCTGGGTAACCTCAGAGTGCTATATACATCTTTTTTCAGAGCAATAGGAGTACCTGCAAATTTGCAATGACTCAAGGTTTTGGAAAAAATGTGACGAAGATGGTAAATTTAAATTTCAAGAGATTCGATTTTCTTCAGTGGTAACTCAACAAAGGAGCCTTTATTTATTTCCGCTTGTATATAGCACTAACGTTTCCTGTAGCTCTACACAGGGATTGTCAGAACTGACAGCAGGTTCAATTTGTCCCTAAGCCAAATACACATGTATAATAAGAATAATTTCCTATGAAGCCAATTAATTTATAGGGATGGGTTTTTTAGAGAAGGAAGAAAATGGGGTACCTGAAAAAAACCTAGAACATTCAAAGCCTGCAAAAAAGAACATTAATGACACCAGCAAAAAAAGATAATATCAGTTGCCTTTTAATGTGTGGCTAAATCTGTAAAGTTAGGCAGTGCCAACAGGACACTGTCCGTATTGCACCATGCAGGTATTGATTGACCTTGGGCAGATATGAATCTAAGAGCCCAATTCTAACCAATGAGCCACCAATATTCTTTAGTGAACTTTCTGCCTCTTGTCTCCTAAAATTTGACAACATATTGCATGCATTAGGTGTTGGAAACCAGTGCCAGCACAGATTATGATTAGTTTTGAGCATTCCGATACTGCAAATATCGGGTATCGGCCGATATTCGCGGTATCAGAATTCCGATACTAAGTTCCGATACTTTCTCAATATCGGATACCGGAATCGGAAGTTCCCATAATTCAATGAGCCAGTTTGATTCAATTCAGCCAATGAGGAATCGTAAGAAGTGTGGACACATCCTGTTATGCATGTTAGTCATGTAACTACTGGCATGGCTGTGATTGGCTGCTGAAATGATGTCATGATGCACTATAAAAGTCGCCGCTGCCATTTTGGGTTAACTCTGCTGTGAATTCAGTTATGGACAGGACGCTGTGTTCTGACTGAGGGATAGTTTGAGATAGCGATTTGCTTCATTGTGCTTTACCCAGGCTAATTTAGCAACTGCTGTGTGAGAACCTTGTTTTTGCCTTGCAGCGCTGTTCACGGCTGTCTGCAAGGTCTCTGTGTGAGTGCAGCTCACACTGTAGTCTGTTCTGCAGCCACAGCCGGTTGTAGACAGCTCAGCATGCGTCACTGCCTCATACTGTTCCATTGTCCTTTTTTTAATTAGTGCTGCCTGCTGCACATTTTTCCAGATTTATCCTATTAGTGGGTTTTCATCCGTATCCTGCTAGATTATGGAAAAACACTATATAGGAGTACATACAGGAGCTTTTTTTGGCCTTGCAGCGCCGTTCACGGCTGTCTGCAAGGTTTCTGTGTGAGTGCAGCTCACTCTGTAGTCTGTTCTGCAGCCACAGCTGGTTGTAGTCAGCTCAGCGTGCGTCACTGCCTCATACTGTTCCATTGTCCTTTTTTCAATTAGTACTGCCTGCTGCACATTATTCCAGATTTATCCTATTAGTGGGTTTCCATCCGTATCCTGCTAGATTGTGAAAAAAACACTATATAAGAGTACATTGAAGAGCTTTTTTGGCCTTGCAGCGCCATTCACGACGGTCTGCAAGGTCTCTGTGTGAGTGCAGCTCACTCTGTAGTCTGTTTTGCAGCCACAGCTGGTTGTAGTCAGCTCAGCATGCGTCACTGCCTCATACTGTTCCATTGTCCTTTTTTCAATTAGTGCTGCCTGCTGCACATTTTTCCAGATTTATCCTATTAGTTGGTTTCCATCCGTATCCTGCTAGATTGTGGAAAAACACTATATAGAAGTACATAGAGGAGCTGTTTTTGGCCTTGCAGCACCATTCACGGCTGTCTGCAAGGTCTCTGTGTGAGTGCAGATCACGCTGTAGTGTCTGTTCTGCGAAAAAACAAAAAGTTAATAAAGTTGACCAAACACTCCACTTTACAATTGTGTAGGCCACATTAGCTCATATTAAAGTCTAGTCCACACTTCATAAACTTAGTGTTTCTTATACCTGTTAGCAGCTGTTCAGGAATAAGCACACTAAGCCCTTAGTACTGTTCCGCCTATCTTTATCAGTCTACCAAGATGAAGAAGGCAGGGAGTAAGGCACGTGGTCATGGGTGTGGAGTTTCTGCAGGGAGAGTACGTGGGGATTCTGTGCCTGCTGCGGGCTCTGGTGACTCATCATCCCCCAGTTTTAACAGGGAACAGTCCTTCATGCGCAGCTTTGTAGGAGCTCGTCATACCCCACTGCTGCGGGACGAACAAATTGAAGCTGTTGTCGGATGGATGGCAGCTAACGCATTGACTTCAATTAGTGCCACATCCTCTCAGGCACAGAGCTCTGAAGAGCACCCATCTGTTTCTTCACCACCTGCCATATTGCCCAGGCAGTCAGAGAGCCCAGGACAGGAGCCATCTCTACTTCTGTTCTCTGAATCTCTTGGCTTGGAAAGAGGGGGCCAGCCAAGTAGCATTCGAGAAACTGAAGAAGAGGCAGTATGCAGTGATGCGCAACAGCTTTGTCTCTCTGAATCAGCGACCAATCACAAGCCGCGACGTCATCGAAAGTCCTTAACGCGCTCATTCTTAGGAACGGAAGCATGGCGGTTGCAGCGGTGACAACCAGGGCGCGTCAGAGGGTAAGTATATCAATATTTTTTATTTTTATTCTTTATTTTGCACATGAATCTTAATCCCGATACCGATTCCCGATATCACAAAAATATCGGAACTCGGTATCGGATTTCCGATACCGCAAATATCGGCCGATATCCGATACTTGCGGTATCGGAATGCTCAACACTACTCAGTACGCATCTGATGGTGATACTCAGGTGCCACTTTCTGGTGCATACTGTGCTGCTGAGACTACCCAGGAGAAGCAGTTGTTGGAAGAGGGTAGTGTAGTTTATGAGGTCCTTGACCCATCATGGCGTGAGGTACAGGAAGGTGGTGGGAGCCGCTCTGAGGAAGAGATTCCCCGAACGGCCCAAAAAGGAGGGAGAGGGAGGGGGAAGACTGCATTGCCAGTAGCCTCCACTTCAGCGCTCATTAGGAGCATGCCTCTTCCAAAACCCAAAATGGGCGCTCCCAAGACTTGCAGTGCCTGGTCCTTTTTTGACACAGTTGCAGATGACATTTGCTTTGTCAAATGCAAGCTGTGTAATCAGAAAGTAAAAAGAGGGAAAAGTGTCAGCAACCTCAATACACACTGAAGACCTAGGCCAACCTACAGTGGCACCTACCACCTCTTCAGCTCGTGTTGTAGCCTCTTCCTCCAGCTCACACACAGCTGGTTCGGCTTCCTCACAGGATCTCCATGGAAGAACCTCTGGCACTGTTGTACAGAGACCCAGTGTAATTCCACCCACAGACTCACGTTCCCTGTCATTCTCACACTCCCAGCCCAGTCTACAGCCATCGGTAGCACAGGCATGGGAGAAAAGGCACCCATACTCGGCATACCACCCCCAAGCATAGGCTCTGAATGCTGGCATTGCAAAACTACTGTCTGTTGAAATGCTGTCATTCAGGCTGGTGGAGACTGACACCTTCCGTAACTTGATTGCATTGGCAGTCCCACAATACAACGTGCCCAGCTGCTTTTATTTCAGCAGGCAAGCCCTTCAAAAGCATGTGGAAGGAAACATTAAACATGCGCTACTAAATGCCGTCAGTAGCAAGGTCCACCTCTCTACCGATGCATGGACCAGTCACCATGGACAGGGACGATACCTTTCCCTCACTGCCCATTGGGTAAATGTTGTGGAGCCGGGTACAGATCTTGAGAGTGCCACTGTACGTGTTCTGCCAACTCCAAGGATTCCAGGAATCCAGTCTTTACATATTGACTACTCCTCATACTCCAGTTCCTCTGAATCAGCGCTGCAGGAGCCGTCACAGTCCACCTCCACATGGACCCGTGAACGCTTACCTGTTACGACCGATATGAGCACAGACGTGGCTAAACATCAACAGGCTTTATTTAAATTAATTTCTTTGGAGAATGGAAGCCACACAGTGCAGGAGCTCTGGAATGCCATCAAGCAGGAGAGCAACGTGTGGTTTGTGCCAGCGAATCTACAGCCAGGCATGGCAGTGTGTGACAATGGCCGAAATCTGGTGGCAGCTCTGGGCCTAGGTAACCTCACTCACATCCCATGTCTGGCACATGTGCTCAACTTGGTCATGCAGAGTTTTTTGAGGGACTATCCAGCTCTTGATGCACTGCTGCACAAGGTCCGCCTAGAGTGTGCTCACTTGCGGCGTTCCAGCATGGCAAGATCGCGCATTTCAGCTCTGCAGCACCGATTCTGCCCTCCGGAACATCACATCATATGTGACCTACCCACCAGGTGGAATTCAACGTTACATATGTTGGAGTGGTTGTGTGAGCAGCAGGCAGCAGTAATGGAATACCAGCTGCATCAGTCGCAAAGATGTCGCACTGCGTGCTGTTCAGACTTCACAACCACTGAGTGGGCCACTATGAAGGACATCTGCCAGGTTTTGCGTGCCTTCCATGATTCCACGTGGATGGCGAGTGCAGATGATGCACTAGTCAGCATTACTATCCCCCTTATCTGCCTGCTTGAAAAAACACTGCAAGTACTAAAGGATGAGGTTGTAGAAGAGGTGGAGGATGACGAGTCAAAAATGCCATCTGCTTCTGGACAGTCTGCGCAACGTGGTTCCTCACAAAGGCCTAGGCAGGGGACACTTTGTGAGGAGGATGAGGAGGAGTCAATGGAGGAGGAAGACATCTGTCCAGAGGAGGGAGTTACACAATGCTCCAGTAGTCAGTATGTAGAGCAAGGGTGGGGTGATGCAGAGCAGGCAGAGATCACGCCTCAAGTAGGGGACAGCGTTTCTTGGCCAGTTGGCAGTCTGCAGCACATGGTGGATGTCATGCTGCAGTGCCTGAGAAATGACAGCTGCATCACCCACATTCTCAACTGATCATTGGGTGTACACCCTCCTAGATCTTCGCTACCTGGTCAACTTACAAAGCCTCATAACACCATTGAACCCTGGAGCATAAAATGCGGGAGTACCAAGACACACTGGTGCATTCCATCATCTTTTCCAGTCCAACCAAGAGCAGTGCTGCTAGTGCTTTACAAAGCAGCTCAGTGCATCGAGGCAGTGGAGGAAGCTCTGCATAAAGAGGGAGCCGAAGCAGTGCCTCAGCACAAGGCAAGACCAGTATGGCCCAACTGTGGCAAACTTTTGTGTGCCTGCCACAAATGTCTACACCATCACAGACGGCTCCAGTCAGCAGGAGGCAACGTTTCCATCAGATGGTGACTGAGACTCCCAGACGCATCTTCCCCCTTTAAGTTTTGGGTCTCTAAGCTGGATACATGGCCAGAGCTTAGCCAATATGCATTGGAGGAGCTGGCTTGCCCTGCTGCGAGTGTATTATCGGAATGCATCTTTAGTGCCGCAGGTGGTGTACTAACAGACCGTCGCATGTGACTATCCTCCGATAACGTTGACCAGCTTACTTTTCTGAAAATGAACAAGGCCTGGATCTCGCAGGAATTGCCACTCCTCATCCATATTAAATAATTGGTTGGCAATAGTATCCAGGTCTCCTGTTGTGTTCATGTTTCTACCATCTGAACTGTAATCCCTGGGCTCCAACACCACCAGTTGCTGCTCAGAAGTGCCGTCTGCACAGTCAACACATGACCCAGTGTTATAGGGTTTCAGTAACGACAGCTGATCCCCAGCTGTGTATCCGGCAATTTCTCCTGCTCCATCCACACTCACACTACAACTGATATTAAACTAGCTCAAATTAGGCCTCTGCCTACACTTTGCTTCTCCTGGATTCCCTGGACTCCAACACCGCCAGTTGCTGCTCAGAAGTGCCATCTGCACAGTCAATACTTGCTGCCGTGTTATTGGGTTTCAGTAACATCAGCTGATCCCCAGCTGTGTATACGGCAATTTGTCCTGCTCCATCCACGCTCACACTACAACAGATATTAAGCTGCCTCGAGTGTAGGCCTCAGCCTACACTCAGTTTCTCCTGGAATTACTGGGCTCCAACACCACCAGTTTCTGCTCAGAAGTGTTGTCTGCACAGAGAAAAACACTAGCTCCTGTGTTAGTGGGGTTCAGTAATGTCAGCTGCTCCCCTGCTGTGTATCCGGCAATTGCTCCTGCTACCTCCACACTCACACTACTTCAGATATTAAACTTGCTCCAAATTAGGCCTCGGCCTACACCATGATTGACCCTGGGCTCCAACACCGCCAGTTGCTGCTCAGAAGTGCCGTCTGCACAGAGAAAAACTCTAGCTCCTGTGTTAATGGGGTTCAGCAACGTCAGCTGCTCCCCTGCTGTGTGTCCGGCAATGTCTCCTGCTCCCTCCAAATTCACATTACATCAGATATTAAACTTGCTCCAATTAGGCCTCGGCCTACACTCTGCTTCGAGCATTGACCCTATGCTCCAGCACCACCAGTTGCTGCTCGGAAGTGCCGTCTGCACAGTAAACAGTTGCTCCTCTGTTATTGGGGTTCAGTAACGCCAGCTGCTCCCCTGCTGTGTGTGGCAATGTCTCCTGCTCCCTCCACACTAAGACTACAATAGATATTAAACTTGCTCCAATTAGGCCTTGGCCTACACTCAGATTCTAGCATTGACCCTGGGCTCCAACACCGCCAGTTGCTGCCCGGAAGTGCTATCTGCACAGTCAACAGTTGCTACTTTGTTATTGGGGTTCATTAATGTCAGCTGCTCCCCTGCTGTGTGTGGGGCAATTTCTCCACTCAGTTTCTAGCATTGACCCTGGGCTCCAACACCACCATTTTGCTGCCCGGAAGTGCTGTCTGCACATTCAACAGTTGCTCCTCTGTTATTGGGGTTCAGTTATGCCAGCTGCTCCCCTGCTGTGTGTGGGGCAATTTCTCCACTCAGTTTCTAGCATTGACCCTGGGCTCCAACACCACCATTTTGCTTCCCGGAAGTGCAGATAACAACTACAGGAATGCCTGTCACAAATAAGAATATGATGAAGAAGAAGAATATGAAGAAGATGAAGAAGCAGAATATGAAGAAGAAGAATAGTTGAATAAAAAGAATATGAAGAATGTTAAAAAAAAGAATAATAGGAAGAAGGTGAAGAAGAAGAAGATGAGTAAGGTGAAGGAGAAGTTGATGAAAAAGATGCTGCTGCTGAGGATGATGAAGAAGAAAGTGAGGGAGAAGTAAAAAAGAAGGTGAAGAGCATGGAAGTAGTAAAACATAAATATCTGACAAAATATAAAAAATCTTAACATAGTCAATATCTTTGTAAAATTAATTCCTGCTATTCCATTTGATTGGGCTAAACCTCTATGCCTTTATTGACTCTTCCACCTCCCCCAATACATCCTATATTATTCTTAGTTGTTTTCCTTCATGTAGAATTAACCTACAAGGAAAGAAAGGGTTTAATTTAATTCCAATATTTTTGTCCCATTGACTTGCATTGGTATCGGGTATCGGTATCGGCGATATCAGATATTTTTTGGATATTGGCTGATCCAATCCGATACCGATATTTCCGAATATCGTAAGGTATCGCTCAACACTAATTATGATACTATTTAGATTTTTAGATTTTTAAATGTTGGTATTCAAGTTTAACATTACACAACAAAAACAAGTGAGCAGTCAAAATGCACATGTTTGGATGTAAGCATGAATTGATGTAAACAATATTTTCATGAACTAATTTAGTACCAGTACAAGAAAACCAAAGACGTATAATTTGTATCATCAGAAAAAGTTAGAAGTTTGACCCCTTATTTATTCCATAAAGCTGCTCTGTGGAGGGTGACTTCAGGGTCTCTAAGGAAAAGAACCACATCTAGAATTAGAAGTCAGAGGACTAACTTTTTAATGGTCAATTAAAAGTAAATATTTCAGTTTCATGCTTTCTACAAGTAATGTAGATAAACAACCAACAGCCGTCTTCATATTTACTGGAAAAACACAGGAAAATTTACATACCGCCATTTGTATCATGTAATAGTGATATATTTTATGGTGGGAATTTCATTTAAAGTCGTAACAGAATTGGGAATGATAAATAATGATGCATAATGAATACTTGAATATTTTAGGAGTACCCTAGAATGCACTTTATTCATAGGACGGTACTAAATATGCAACCTGAACAATTCTACTTGGGTCCTGGAAGTATTGGGGCCTACTGCCAATTTAATAGAGAAATAACAACTTGGCTTCTATCTTTTTGATTAACTACAAGGTTACTAAGCTATGGATATTTTTCTATTATATTTATATTGAAAACCACCATTGAAATAGGTTTATTGCCAATGTCAGAGGAGCATATGAAAAATCATCAGCATTTCATACAGAAAACTTGGACAATTTTCGCTATAAATTTTTAACATCTGTGTCACAAGCATTTTTCTACATCCAGAATTTATAACATGTATGATCAAATACAGTATCCTATGTTAAGGATTGAAATGTGATTAAAACCACCCAAATGTATTATGAATGACCTTTTTTTGCACAAACATAAATTTGAATAGAAGAGTCTCACCCGAAATATGGAAAAGAATAGAGCTTCAATTTTTTCCTCATGGACACTCGTTTGAGCAAGCCCTTGATGTGTCATTTTTCATGTATGGGTTGATTCTTGTTTTAATGCATAGAAACAGGACTGGGATAAGTGGTAGGCTGGGTAGACACCCGCCTAGGGTGCTACCTAATGCCAATCAAAAAAGAAACCCTAAAAGATACCTTTTAATGAATAATACTTAAAGTCTCATAGATCATAAACACAAAATAACTACCAACATCATAAACACCAGTTCTGTGTGGGGTATGATAGGTCGCTGGAGTACTGCAGGAACTCTTTTAGCGAAGAGATATATTCCTGACTAAATCCCTATTTATCACCCTAATGGAACTCACGCCTTCCTGACAGCGGAGGTTGGCACCCTAAAGTACGATGTGGCGCCCCCACTCAGCGACGGCTGTCCCTTCTTACCCTAGTCGGGCCCTAACGACTACCCACGCCCAAACCCACACACCATACACACAACTATCCAGGTCATGCTGTAATTGTAAAAAATGATATAGAAGCAGCGCAAGATGTATTGCTGCAACAGCTAGAATAAATATAAAGTCGTGCACAGTAAGGGTATGTTTCCACGTGCAGGAAACGCTGCGTGTCTGACGCTGCATAGAGCCGCAGCGTCAGACACGCAGCGTCCAGATGTTACAGCATAGTGGAGGGGATTTAATGAAATCCCGTCTCCACTATGCGTGGTAACACGCACGCGGCGGCCCTGCGACTCCGGACATGCTGCGCGTCTTTTCAGATCGCAGCATGTCCGTATATCTTGCGGCGACGCTGCGTCGCCGCAAGATATAGCACAGGGCCCTATGCGATGGGTGCAATGATGCCGGATGTGTGCTGTGAACACATCTGGCATCATCGCGTCCCAGAAGGGGGCGGGGCTTAGCGCAGAGTGGCAAAGCCGCTCCGACGATACCGCCGGCCATCCTGATCGTGGACACGCAGCCTAATATGTACCCTAACAAAAATATACTCTGTACATTAGAGGCCAAAAAAACTAGTGTACCGTATATACTCGAGTATAAGCCGAGATTTTCAACCCAAAGTTTTGGGCTGAAAGTGCCCCTCTCGGCTTATACTCGAGTCACGGTAGCGGTGGGGTCGGCGGGTGAGGGGGAGAGGGCGCTGAGGCATACTTATCTAGTCCCAGCGATCCTTGCGCTGTCCCTGCCGTCCCACGGTCTTCTGTGCTGCAGCGTCTTCCCCTCTTCAGCGGTCACGTGGGACCGCTCATTAGAAAAATGAATAGGCGGCTCCACCTCCCATAGGGGTGGAGCCGCATATTCATTTCTCTAATCAGCTGTGCCGGTGACCGTTGATAGAGAAAGAGGCTGCGGCACCGAAGACCAGCTGTGACAGGTAAGGGAGAGGATCGCTGGGACTAGGTAAGTATGTTATATTCACCTGTCCGCGTTCCAGCCGCCGGGTGTCGCTCCATCTTCCCGGCGCCTCCATCTTCCCGGCATCTGCGCTCTGACTGTTCAGGTCAGAGGGCGCGATGACGCCTATAGTGTGCGCGGCGCCCTCTGCCTGATCAGTCAGAGCAGAAACGCGGGGAAGATGGAGGCGCCGGGATCGGACGCCGGGAGCTGCAAGCAAGAGAGGTGAGTATGTGGTTTTTTTTTTATTGCAGCAGCAGCGGCGGCACAAATTTATGTGGAGCATCTATGGGGCACAATGAATGGTGCAGAGCACAGTATGGGGCACAGATATGGGACAAAATGAACGGTGCAGAGCACTATATGGGGCACAGCTATGGGGCACAATGAACGGTGCAGAGCACTGTATATGGGGCACAGCTATGGGGCAAAATGAACGGTGCAGAGCACTATATGGGGCACAGATATGGGGCACAATGAACGGTGCAGAGCACTGTATGGGGCACAGCTATGGGGCACAATGAACGGTGCAGAGCACTATATGGCACAGCTATGGGGAAATAATGATTTATTTTTATTTTTGAAATTCACCGGTAAATGCTGCATTTTCACCCTAGGCTTATACTCGAGTCAATAAGTTTTCCCAGTTTTTTGTGGCAAAATTAGGGGGGTCGGCTTATACTCGAGTATATACGGTAATTTATATTCATCAATAGTAGTTTCCAAAATCTGTATAGTAATGAGATATTTTTCAAGAATACAGATCTGACCTCCAAAATCTGTAAAATACAGAAGATATAAAAAAAAAAAAAAAGTACAGATGAGCAAAAAAGTCTACCAAGGTACAACAATTGGAGACTATAGTAGTATTAAAGTGCTCTTGTGCAAATGACATTATCCTACCATCATAGTTGGCAAATACAGTACTAAAGCTATGACCTAGTAATAACCATAGCAGGCAGAAAACAGAGGCTTCAGATGAATGAGAATTGTCACTGGTTACTCATAGCCATAATATAATATTCCATTTGTTCCCATTTATTGTTGAGCAAAAAACCAGAGACTAACAACAATAAATTATTGTGACCACAGGTGACTATTAAACTAATCTATATAGCACCATAAATAACATGTCTATATGCCAAATTGCAAACATGCACAAAAGAAAACCTCATGTTGAGCCATATCATTGGTCTCTCATGGCCACCAGAGACCAATGATATGGCTCAACATGAGCACTTTAATACTACTATCGTCTCCAATTGTTGTACCTTGGTAGACTTTTTTTGCTCATCTGTACTTTTTTTTTTTTTTTTTATATCTTCTGTATTTTACAGATTTTGGAGGTCATATCTGTATTCTTGAAAAAATATCTCATTACTATACAGATTTTGGAAACTACTATTGATGAATATAAATTACACTAGTTCTTTTGGCCTCTAATGTACAGAGTATATTTTTGTTAGGGTACATATTACTGTGCACGACTTTATATTTATTCTAGCTGTTGCAGCAATACATCTTGCGCTGCTTCTATATCATTTTTTACAATTACAGCATGACCTGGATAGTTGTGTGTATGGTGTGTGGGTTTGGGCATGGGTAGTCGTTAGGGCCCGACTAGGGCAAGAAGGGACAGCCGTCGCTGAGTCGGGGTGCCACATCGTACTTTAGGGTGCCAACCTCCGCTGTCAGGAAGGCGTGAGTTCCATTAGGGTGATAAATAGGGATTTAGTCAGGAATATATCTCTTCGCTAAAAGAGTTCCTGCAGTACTCCAGCGACCTATCATACCCCACACAGAACTGGTGTTTATGATGTTGGTAGTTATTTTGTGTTTATGATCTATGAGATTTTAAGTATTATTCATTAAAAGGTATCTTTTAGAGTTATTTTTCTTTTTTGGTTGTCATAGTGATTATACCCCTTGACTTATTTGTTCTGGTTTTTTGCTACCTAATGCCCCACCGAGGGGTCGCACTTTGGAAAAAAAAGAATGATATGACTGAATGCCTGTAGCCAACAGACCCCTTCCTCTGGCCGCAAGCATTTAGCACAGTGACGGTCGGGATGCAGGCACACAGGGGAGCGGTGTCAGTTACTGACACTGCTCACCCCTCTCTATGCCTGTCTGCATGCAATTATATTCACATCTGTAAGCGTTATGAGGGGCTGGCTATGTGGACATTTTGAGAGGTTTATGTGGGGTCATTATAAGGGCTGGATGTGGAGGCATTATGAGCTGCTGATGTTGGGCATTATGAGGGGCTGGATGTGGGGGCATTGAGGTGCTGGATGTGAGGATATTATGAGGGGCTGAATGTAGGAACAATATAAGGTACTAAATGTGGGGATATTATGAGTTGACACGTTATGGGGGTTGTCTGTGGGGACATTATGAGGGGCTGGATGTGTGGGCATTATGAGCTCCTGATTTGGGACATTATGAAGTGCTGGCTGTGTTTACATTACGAGTGGCTGGATATGGGGACAATACGAGGGGCTGGATGTGGGAATGTTATGGGGGTTAACTGTGGGGACATTGTGAGAGGCTGGCTGTGGGGATATTATGAGAGGCTGGGTGTGGGGACATTATGAGGAGCTGGATGTAGGAACATTATGAGGGGCTGAATGAGAGGACATTATGAGGTTCTGGCAGTGGGGAAATTATATGGGTCTGGTTGTGGGGACATTACAGAAGGGGCTGGCTGTGGGAATATTACAAGTGGCTGACTGCTGGCATTATAAGAAGGGCTGTGGGAGACATATTATATGGGCGACTGTGGAGGACATCAAATTAAATGGGGGTCTGATCGACATACTGCATTTGGGGCTGTTGTGGACATCATAGTGTATAGTTTGGGAAGTTGTGGATATAATGTATGGGCGGCTTGGGAAATCATCATACTGTGTAAGGGTACAATTATGGAGAGGGCAAAATGGTGGCAGTGTTAGGGCATGGTGTGAAGAGGTTGCACAGGATGGATATGGAGATGGGGCAGTGTGAAATGTCAAAGTATGGAGAGAAGTTAGCATGGCGGGGGACAGCATGGAGATATAGAGAATGGAAGGGAATACAGTGGAGAGGGAAAATCCATGGTGTAGCCCATGGTTCATAATGGCAGATGGTGTGGAGGTTATAGCTGATAATGGCAGACAGTGGGGTGCTTGTGGATAAGTACGGCAGACTGTAGAGGCCATATACCATGGGAGGCTTATTTAGAGCACTGAATGGTCAGATTTTTTTTGAAGAGGGAATTTTAATAACATTTTTATTTTTAAGGACACCATGTTTAGATATGCTGCAGTAGACCAGAGAAGAGAGAAGTCTGCAGAGAAGAGCTACGGATGTGAAAAACCATCATGGCTTCTGGTCAAAATGGAGACAAAAATAAAAAATAATTAAATCTGAGAAGATATTACCTATAAGTAACCTGGATGTAACTGCTTACGTGTGATACTGCCTGTGTTTCATCATTGTGGTTCTTGTATGGTCCACAGTCTGATTCTGACTAGGGTTGAGCGAAACGCATCGGTCAATTTCATAAGTCGCCGACTTTCGGCAAAGTCGGGTTTTGTGAAACCCGAGCCAATCCCAGTGTGGGATCGGCCATGCGGTCGGCGATCTTCGCGCCAAAGTCACATTTCATATGACGTGTTCAGTGCCATTTCTCAGCCAAAGAAGGTGGATGCAGAGTGTGGGCAGCGTGATGACATAGGTCTCAGTCCCCACCATCTTAGAGAAGGGCATTACAGTGATTGGCTTGCTTTCTGCGGCGTCACAGGGGCTATAAAGGGGCGTGCATGCCGACCGCCATCTTACTTCTGCCGATCTGAGCATAGGGAGAGGTTGCTGTAGCTTCGTCTGAAGCAGGGATATTGTTAGGAAGGGAATATTAACCCCCAAACCACTTGTGCTGTAGCGATTTCCACTGTCCAACACCACCTTTTCTTTGCAGGGACAGTGGAGGCTAGATTTCTGTGCATCAGCTCAGCTCTGTAGCTTATAAGGCTCCCTGATAGCTGCATTGCTGTTTGTACGCCGCTGTGCAAACCAACTGCTTTTTTCAAAGCAAAAATCCTGTTGCTCCTTCTTTTCTGCACAGTTCTCTTGTTTCTTTGTCCACACTCTTGTGTGCAGCAGTCCTTTTTATTGCTGCCATACTTGTCCTTTGATCATTGCAGGGAGATTGAAATTCTACGTCAGCCCTTACATTTTTTGATATATCTGCCAACCACTTTCTGCCACTCAAACTGTGTAGTGTAATACAGTGGGCCTGATTTTTTCCTGCTGTCTCCCACACATAAAAAAGGGAGATTTGTATTGCCACTGAGTGCATCTGCATCAGTCCTGTTTGTGGCATCTGAAATCCACTTTCTGCCACTCAAACTGTGTAGTGTAATACAGTGGGCCTGATTTTTTCCTGCATTCTCCCACATATAAAAAAGAGAGATTTGTATTGCCACTGAGTGCATCTGCGTCAGTCCAGTTTGTGGCATCTGTCATCCACTTTCTGTCACTCAAACTGTGCAGTGTAATACAGTGGGCCAGATTTTTTCCTGCTGTCTCCCACACATAAAAATGGGATATTAATATTGCCAGAGTGCATCTGCGTCAGTCCTGTTTATGGCATCTGTCATCCACTTTCTGCCACTCAAACTGTGTAGTGTAATACAGTGGGCCTGATTTTTTCCTGCATTCTCCCACACATAAAAAAGGGAGATTTGTATTGCCACTGAGTGCATCTGCGTCAGTCCTGTTTGTGGCATCTGTCATCCACTTTCTGCCACTCAAACTGTGTAGTGTAATACAGTGGGCCTGATTTTTTCCTGCATTCTCCCACACATAAAAAAGGGAGATTTGTATTGCCACTGAGTGCATCTGCATCAGTCCTGTTTGTGGCATCTGACATCCACTTTCTGCCACTCAAACTGTGTAGTGTAATACAGTGGGCCTGATTTTTTCCTGCATTCTCCCACACATAAAAAAGAGAGATTTGTATTGCCACTGAGTGCATCTGCGTCAGTCCAGTTTGTGGCATCTGTCATCCACTTTCTGTCACTCAAACTGTGCAGTGTAATACAGTGGGCCAGATTTTTTCCTGCTGTCTCCCACACATAAAAATGGGAGATTAATATTGCCAGAGTGCATCTGCGTCAGTCCTGTTTATGGCATCTGTCATCCACTTTCTGCCACTCAAACTGTGTAGTGTAATACAGTGGGCCTGATTTTTTCCTGCATTCTCCCACACATAAAAAAGGGAGATTTGTATTGCCACTGAGTGCATCTGCGTCAGTCCTGTTTGTGGCATCTGTCATCCACTTTCTGCCACTCAAACTGTGTAGTGTAATACAGTGGGCCTGATTTTTTCCTGCATTCTCCCACACATAAAAAAGGGAGATTTGTATTGCCACTGAGTGCATCTGCGTCAGTCCTGTTTGTGGCATCTGTCATCCACTTTCTGCCACTCAAACTGTGTAGTGTAATACAGTGGGCCTGATTTTTTCCTGCTGCCTCCCACACATAAAAAAGGGAGATTTGTATTGCCACTGAGTGCATCTGCGTCAGTCCTGTTTGTGGCATCTGTCATCCACTTTCTGCCACTCAAACTGTGTAGTGTAAAACAATGGGCCTGATTTTTTCCTGCTGTCTCCCACACATAAAAAAGGGAGATTTATATTGCCACTGAGTGCATCTGCGTCAGTCCTGTTTGTGGCATCTGTCATCCACTTTCTACCACTCAAACTGTGTAGTGTAATACAGTGGGCCTGATTTTTTCCTGCTGTCTCCCACACATAAAAAAGGGAGATTTGTTTTGCCACTGAGTGCATATGCGTCAGTCCTGTTTGTGGCATCTGTCATCCACTTTCTGCCACTCAAACTGTGTACTGTAATACAGTGGGCCTGACTTTTTCCTGCATTCTCCCACACATAAAAAAGGGAGATTAATATTGCCACTGAGTGCATCTGCATCAGTCCTGTTTGTGGCATCTGTCAACCACTTTCTGCTACTCAAAATGTGTAGTGTAATACAGTGGGCCTGATTTTTTCCTGCATTCTCCCACACATAAAAAAGGGAGATTTATATTGCCACTGAGTGCATCTGCGTCAGTCCTGTTTGTGGCATCTGTCATCCACTTTCTGCCACTCAAACTGTGTTGTGTAAAACAATGGGCCTGACTTTTTCCTGCTGTCTCCCACACATAAAAAAGGGAGATTTATATTGCCACTGAGTGCATCTGCGTCTGTCCTGTTTGTGGCATCTGTCATCCACTTTCTACCACTCAAACTGTGTAGTATAATACAGTGGGCCTGATTTTTTCCTGCTGTCTCCCACACATAAATAAGGGAGATTTGTGTTATGGCTGGCAATCAGGCAACACAGCGTGCAGTAATCAGCGCACATACAGAGATCTGGCAATAACCAAAAACAATAGGACGAGCTCTGAGACGTGGAATCTCTGTAGACTGCAGTACCTGATCTATCCTCACACAACTATAAGCAGCAGTGGATTGCGCCTATCACTACCTATGCAACTCGACACTGCCTGAGGAGCTGACTAGCCTGAAGATAGAAATACAAGCCTGACTTACCTCAGAGAAATACCCCAAAGGAATAGGCAGCCCCCCACATATAATGACTGTTAGCAAGATGAAAAGACAAACGTAGGAATGAAATAGATTCAGCAAAGTGAGGCCCGATATTCTAGACAGAGCGAGGATAGCAAAGAGAACTATGCAGTCTACAAAAACCCTAAAACGAAAACCACGCAAAGGGGCAAAAAGACCACCCGTGCCGAACTAACAGCACGGCGGTGCACCCCTTTGCTTCTCAGAGCTTCCAGCAAAAGTTAATAGCAAGCTGGACAGAAAAAACAGAAAACAAACTAGAAGCACTTATCTAGCAGAGCAGCAGGCCCAAGGAAAGATGCAGTAGCTCAGATCCAACACTGGAACATTGACAAGGAGCCAGGAAGACAGACTCAGGTGGAGCTAAATAGCAAGGCAGCCAACGAGCTCACCAAAACACCTGAGGGAGGAAGCCCAGAGACTGCAATACCACTTGTGACCACAGAAGTGAACTCAGCCACAGAATTCACAACAGTACCCCCCCCTTGAGGAGGGGTCACCGAACCCTCACCAGAACCCCCAGGCCGACCAGGATGAGCCACATGAAAGGCACGAACAAGATCTGGGGCATGGACATCAGAGGCAAAAACCCAGGAATTATCTTCCTGAGCATAACCCTTCCATTTGACCAGATACTGGAGTTTCCGTCTAGAGACACGAGAATCCAAAATCTTCTCCACAATATACTCCAATTCCCCCTCCACCAAAACAGGGGCAGGAGGCTCCACAGATGGAACCATAGGTGCCACGTATCTCCTCAACAACGACCTATGGAATACATTATGTATGGAAAAGGAGTCTGGGAGGGTCAGACGAAAAGACACCGGATTGAGAATCTCAGAAATCCTATACGGACCAATAAAACGAGGTTTAAATTTAGGAGAGGAAACCTTCATAGGAATATGACGAGAAGATAACCAAACCAGATCCCCAACACGAAGTCGGGGTCCCACACGGCGTCTGCGATTAGCGAAAAGCTGAGCCTTCTCCTGGGACAAGGTCAAATTGTCCACTACCTGAGTCCAGATCTGCTGCAACCTGTCCACCACAGAATCCACACCAGGACAGTCCGAAGACTCAACCTGTCCTGAAGAGAAACGAGGATGGAACCCAGAATTGCAGAAAAATGGAGAGACCAAGGTAGCCGAGCTGGCCCGATTATTAAGGGCGAACTCAGCCAACGGCAAAAATGACACCCAATCATCCTGGTCAGCGGAAACAAAACATCTCAGATATGTTTCCAAGGTCTGATTGGTTCGTTCGGTCTGGCCATTAGTCTGAGGATGGAAGGCCGAGGAGAAAGATAGGTCAATGCCCATCCTACCACAAAAGGCTCGCCAGAACCTCGAGACAAACTGGGAACCTCTGTCAGAAACAATATTCTCAGGAATGCCATGTAAACGAACCACATGCTGGAAGAACAAAGGCACCAAATTAGAGGAGGAAGGCAATTTAACCAAGGGCACCAGATGGACCATTTTAGAAAAGCGATCACAGACCACCCAAATGACCGACATTTTTTGAGAAACGGGAAGGTCAGAAATGAAATCCATCGAAATATGTGTCCAAGGCCTCTTCGGGACCGGCAAGGGCAAAAGCAACCCACTGGCACGTGAACAGCAGGGCTTAGCCCTAGCACAAATTCCACAGGACTGCACAAAAGCACGCACATCCCGTGACAGAGACGGCCACCAGAAGGATCTAGCAACCAACTCCCTGGTACCAAAGATTCCTGGATGACCGGCCAGCACCGAACAATGAAGTTCAGAGATAACTTTACTAGTCCACCTATCAGGGACGAACAGTTTCTCGGCCGGACAACGATCAGGTTTATTAGCCTGAAATTTCTGCAACACTCTCCGCAAATCAGGGGAGATGGCAGACACAATGACTCCTTCCTTGAGGATACTCGCCGGCTCAGATAACCCCGGAGAGTCGGGCACAAAACTCCTAGACAGAGCATCCGCCTTCACATTTTTAGAGCCCGGAAGGTATGAAATCACAAAATCAAAACGAGCAAAAAATAACGACCAACGGGCCTGTCTAGGATTCAAGCGCTTGGCAGACTCAAGATAAGTAAGGTTCTTATGATCAGTCAAAACCACCACGCGATGCTCAGCACCCTCAAGCCAATGACGCCACTCCTCGAATGCCCACTTCATGGCCAGCAACTCTCGGTTGCCCACATCATAATTACGCTCAGCAGCAGAAAATTTCCTGGAAAAGAAAGCACATGGTTTGAACACTGAGCAACCAGAACCTCTCTGTGACAAAACCGCCCCTGCACCAATCTCAGAAGCATCAACCTCGACCTGGAACGGAAGAGAAACATCAGGTTGACACAACACAGGGGCACAGCAAAAACGACGCTTCAACTCCTGAAAAGCTTCCACGGCAGCAGAAGACCAATTAACCAAATCAGCACCCTTCTTGGTCAAATCGGTCAATGGTCTGGCAATGCTAGAAAAATTACAGATGAAGCGACGATAAAAATTAGCAAAGCCCAGGAATTTCTGCAGACTTTTTAGAGATGTCGGCTGAGTCCAATCCTGGATGGCCTTAACCTTAACCGGATCCATCTCGATAGTAGAAGGGGAAAAGATGAACCCCAAAAATGAAACTTTCTGCACACCGAAGAGACACTTTGATCCCTTCACGAACAAGGAATTAGCACGCAGTACCTGGAAAACCATTCTGACTTGCTTCACATGAGACTCCCAATCATCTGAGAAGATCAAAATGTCATCCAAGTAAACAATCAAGAATTTATCCAGATACTCACGGAAAATGTCATGCATAAAAGACTGAAAAACAGATGGAGCATTGGCAAGTCCGAACGGAATCACCAGATACTCAAAATGACCCTCGGGCGTATTAAATGCCGTTTTCCATTCATCTCCCTGCCTGATTCTCACCAGATTATACGCACCACGAAGATCAATCTTAGTAAACCAACTAGACCCCTTAATCCGAGCAAACAAGTCAGAAATCAATGGCAAGGGATACTGAAACTTAACAGTGATCTTATTAAGAAGGCGGTAATCAATACACGGTCTTAGCGAACCATCCTTCTTGGCTACAAAAAAGAACCCTGCTCCCAATGGTGACGACGATGGGCGAATATGTCCCTTCTCCAGGGACTCCTTCACATAACTGCGCATAGCGGTGTGTTCAGGTACGGACAAATTAAATAAACGACCCTTAGGGAATTTACTACCAGGAATCAAATCGATAGCACAATCACAATTCCTATGCGGAGGTAGGGCATCAGACTTGGACTCTTCAAATACATCCTGAAAGTCCGACAAGAACTCTGGGATGTCAGAAGGAATGGATGACGAAATAGACAAAAATGGAACATCACCATGTACTCCCTGACAACCCCAGCTGGTTACCGACATAGAGTTCCAATCCAATACTGGATTATGGGTTTGTAGCCATGGCAACCCCAACACGACCACATCATGCAAATTATGCAGTACCAGAAAGCGAATAACTTCCTGATGTGCAGGAGCCATGCACATGGTCAGCTGGGCCCAGTACTGAGGCTTATTCTTGGCCAAAGGTGTAGCATCAATTCCTCTCAACGGAATAGGACACCGCAAAGGCTCCAAGAAAAATCCACAACGTTTAGCATAATCCAAATCCATCAGATTCAGGGCAGCGCCTGAATCCACAAACGCCATGACAGAATACGATGACAAAGAGCACATTAAGGTAATGGACAATTAGAAATAGCATGAGTAGAATCACCACAATAGAAACACAGTCTGTTCAGACGTCTGTGTTCTTGCCGTTCTACTTTAGTCATAGTCCTGTCGCACTGCATAGGCTCAGGTTTACTCTCAGACAATACCGCCAGATGGTGCACAGATTTACGCTCGCGCAAGCGACGACCGATCTGAATGGCCAAGGACATAGACTCATTCAAACCAGCAGGCATAGGAAATCCCACCATTACATCCTTAAGAGCTTCAGAGAGACCCTTTCTGAACAAAGCCGCTAGTGCAGATTCATTCCACAGAGTGAGTACTGACCACTTCCTAAATTTCTGACAATATACTTCTACATCATCCTGACCCTGGCATAAAGCCAGCAGATTTTTCTCAGCCTGATCCACTGAATTAGGCTCATCGTAAAGCAATCCCAGCGCCTGGAAAAATGCATCAACATTACTCAATGCAGAATCTCCTGGTGCAAGAGAAAACGCCCAGTCCTGTGGGTCGCCGCGCAAAAAAGAAATAATAATCAAAACCTGTTGAATAGGATTACCAGAAGAATGAGGTTTCAAGGCCAAAAATAGCTTACAATTATTTCTGAAGCTCAGGAACTTAGTTCTGTCACCAAAAAACAAATCAGGAATCGGAATTTTTGGTTCTAGCATCGATTTCTGATCAATAGTATCTTGAATCTTTTGTACATTTACAACGAGATTATCCATTGAGCAGCACAGAGCCTGAATATCCATGTCCACAGCTGTGTCCTGAAGCACTCTAATGTCTAGGGGAAAAAAAAGACTGAAGACAGAGCTAAGAAAAAAAAATGATGTCAGGATTTCTTTTTTCCCTCTATTGGGAATCATTGGTGTGGCTCCTTGTACTGTTATGGCTGGCAATCAGGCAACACAGCGTGCAGTAATCAGCGCACATACAGAGATCTGGCAATAACCAAAAACAATAGGACGAGCTCTGAGACGTGGAATCTCTGTAGACTGCAGTACCTGATCTATCCTCACACAACTATAAGCAGCAGTGGATTGCGCCTATCACTACCTATGCAACTCGACACTGCCTGAGGAGCTGACTAGCCTGAAGATAGAAATACAAGCCTGACTTACCTCAGAGAAATACCCCAAAGGAATAGGCAGCCCCCCACATATAATGACTGTTAGCAAGATGAAAAGACAAACGTAGGAATGAAATAGATTCAGCAAAGTGAGGCCCGATATTCTAGACAGAGCGAGGATAGCAAAGAGAACTATGCAGTCTACAAAAACCCTAAAACGAAAACCACGCAAAGGGGCAAAAAGACCACCCGTGCCGAACTAACAGCACGGCGGTGCACCCCTTTGCTTCTCAGAGCTTCCAGCAAAAGTTAATAGCAAGCTGGACAGAAAAAACAGAAAACAAACTAGAAGCACTTATCTAGCAGAGCAGCAGGCCCAAGGAAAGATGCAGTAGCTCAGATCCAACACTGGAACATTGACAAGGAGCCAGGAAGACAGACTCAGGTGGAGCTAAATAGCAAGGCAGCCAACGAGCTCACCAAAACACCTGAGGGAGGAAGCCCAGAGACTGCAATACCACTTGTGACCACAGAAGTGAACTCAGCCACAGAATTCACAACAGATTTGTATTGCCACTGAGTGCATCTGCGTCAGTCCTGTTTGTGGCATCTGTCATCCACTTTCTGCCACTCAAACTGTGTAGTGTAATACAGTGGGCCTGATTTTTTCCCGCTGCCTCCCACACATAAAAAAGGAAGATTTATATTGCCACTGAGTGCATCTGCGTCAGTCTTGTTTGTGGCATCTATCATCCACTTTCTGCCACTGAAACTGTCTAGTGTAATACAGTGGGCCTGATTTTTTCCTGCATTCTCCCACACATAAAAAAGGGAGATTTGTATTGCCACTAAGTGCATCTGCGTCAGTCCTGTTTGTGGCATCTATCATCCACTTTCTGCCACTCAAACTGTGTAGTGTAATACAGTGGGCCTGATTTTTTCCTGCATTCTCCCACACATAAAAAAGGGAGATTTATATTGCCACTGAGTGCATCTGTGTCAGTCCTGTTTGTGGCATCTGTCATCCACTTTCTGCCACTCAAACTGTGTTGTGTAATACAGTGGGCCTGATTTTTTCCTGCTGTCTCCCACACATAAAAAAGGGAGATTTATATTGTCACTGAGTGCATCTACGTCAGTCCTGTTTGTGGCATTTGTCATGAACTTTCTGCCACTCAAACTGTGTAGTGTAATACAGTGGGCCTGATTTTTTCCTGCATTCTCCCACACATAAAAAGGGAGATTAATATTGCCACTGAGTGCATCTGCGTCAGTCCTGTTTGTGGCATCTGTCAACCACTTTCTGCCACTCAAATTGTGTAGTGTAATACAGTGGGCCTGATTTTTTCCTGTATTCTCCCACACATAAAAAAGGGAGATTTATATTGCCACTGAGTGCATCTGTGTCAGTCCTGTTTGTGGCATCTGTCATCCACTTTCTGCCACTCAAACTGTGTTGTGTAATACAGTGGGCCTGATTTTTTCCTGCTGTCTCCCACACATAAAAAAGGGAGATTTATATTGTCACTGAGTGCATCTACGTCAGTCCTGTTTGTGGCATTTGTCATGAACTTTCTGCCACTCAAACTGTGTAGTGTAATACAGTGGGCCTGATTTTTTCCTGCACTCTCCCACACATAAAAAAGGGAGATTTATATTGCCACTAGTGTTGAGCATTCCGATACCGCAAGTATCGGGTATCGGCCGATACTTGCGGTATCGGAATTCCGATACCGAGATCCGATACTTTTGTGGTATCGGGTATCGGTATCGGATCCATAGTGAGGTGTAAAATAAAGAATTAAAATAAAAAATATTGATATATTCACCTCTCCGGCGGCCCCTGGACATCACCGCGGGTAACCGGCAGGCTTCTTTGTTTAAAATGAGCGCGTTTAGGACATGAGGAATGACGTCGCGGCTTCTGATTGGTCGCGTGCCGCCCATGTGACCGCCACGCGACCAATCAGAAGCCGCGACGTCATTCTAAGGCACTAAACTCCTCATTCTAGGAATTTAGGACCTGAGGAATGACGTAGCGGCTTCTGATTGGTCGCGTGCCGCCCATGTGACCGCCACGTGACCAATCAGAAGCCGCGACGTCATTCTCAAGCACTAAACTTCTCATTCTAGGAATTTAGGACCTGAGGAATGACGTCGCGGCTTCTAATTGGTCGCGTGGCGGTCACATGGGCGGCACGCGACCAATCAGAAGCCGCAATGTCATTCCTCAGGTCCTAAACGCGCTCATTTTAAACAAAGAAGCCTGCCGGTTACCCGCGGTGATGTCCAGGGGCCGCCGGAGAGGTGAATATATCAATATTTTTTATTTTAATTCTTTATTTTACACATTAATATGGATCCCAGGGCCTGAAGGAGAGTTTCCTCTCTTTCAGACCCTGGGAACCATCAGGATACCTTCCGATACTTGGTGTCCCATTGACTTGTATTGGTATCGGATATCGGTATCGGCGATATCCGATACTTTTCGGGTATCGGCCGATACTATCCGATACCGATACTTTCAAGTATCGGACGGTATCGCTCAACACTAATTGCCACTGAGTGCATCTGCGTCAGTCCTGTTTGTGGCATATCTGTCATCCACTTTCTGCCACTCAAACTGTGTAGTGTAATACAGTGGACCTGATTTTCCCAGCAGTCTCACACACCTATAAAGGAAGATTTCAACTCACAGCAAGTTTACGTACACCTTCTAACTGGTTTTACAGTACCATATAACGTTTGTTAGTTTGGTTACATTTTTCCAAGAATGAAGAAGTCTGGTGGAAGAGGTCGTGGCCGTGGGCAGTCTTTGCCAGCTGGTAATGATGGCAGTGGTGGTGGAGCATCAGGTGGTCATGGGAAAAGCAATATAGCACCTAAGTCTTGAGTTGTTGAACCAGCGTCATCGTCTGGCTACACAAGGCCACGAACGCTCCCTTTTCAGGGAGTAGGAAAACCGCTTTTAAAGCCGGCGCAGCAAGAACAAGTTTTGGCTTTCCTTGCTGACTCTGCCTCTAGCTCTTTCACCTCCTTGTCTTTGGAAAGTGCAAAATTTAAAAGCAGCGCGTCGTCAGTGGATGCTCCCGGTCAGGAACAAGTTGCTTCCTTGTGTCCTTCACCCAGAACAACAGAGAAGGGTGCGTCAGGCAACACAACAGGTTACTCCATGGAGCTCTTTACACATACCGTGCCTGGGTTAGAAATGGAAATTGTTAACAGGCCATGCCCATTACATGATGAATCGGACATGGAGTGCACAGATGCACAGCCACAGCTAGATTATTATGCTGTTCCATTGACTCAGATCACAACATTGCCCTCGCAGTGTACTGAGCCTGAATCTGACCCTGATGAGACTATGGTGCCCCATCCCAAACGCTATAGCACCGGCTTACACGGTGACACAGAGGAAGGTGCACAGGACATAGAAGAGGAGGTGATAAATAACCCAGTTGTTGACCCCAATTGGCAGCCATTGAGGGAACAGGGTGCCGCTGGTAGTAGCTCTGAAGCGGAGGAGAAGGGACCGCAGCAGGCATCAACATCGCAACAGCTTTCATCTGGCAGGCCCGGATCTGGCCAAAAACGTGTGTCAAAACCAAAAACAGTTGTAGAACAGCATGGCCATCCGGTTAAAGTAGCTCAGTGTGCAATGCCTGAAAAGGTAGCCGATAGTAGGAAGAGTGCAGTCTTGCAATTTTTAAACCAAGATCCAAATGATCAGTGCAAAGTCATCTGTAAGAAATGCTCAAGGACCTTCAGCAGAGGTCAGAATGTGAAAAATCTAAATACAAGTTGCATGCGTAGACATTTAACCACCATGCACTTGCAAGCCTGGAGTAACTACCAAACGTCCCATAACGTTGTTGCACCCTCTCACAATGAATCTAGTCAGCAACGCTACACTCCTTCCATCACTGTAAGCCCTCCGTTTATGACACCACCTGCAGCAAATGTGGAGGTTTCATCGCGAGGCCAAAGAAGTCAAGGAATCACCAGGTTCGTGGTAGGAAACACTGTATGTAGACCAACTGCAAGAATACCATCACCAACCCTCTCTCAGTCTGCCATGTCCACCATCACCCCCGCTAGTTCCACCATATGCAGCTCTCCAGTCCAGCTCACCCTACAAGAGACTCTCATTAGGAAAAGGAAGTACTCATCCTCTCATCCGCGTACACAGGGTTTGAACGCCCACATTGCTAGACGAATCTCGTTAGAGATGATGACCTACCGGTTAGTTAAAAGTGAAGCTTTCAAAGTCCTGATGGACTACGCAGTACCACACTTGTTGTGAGTTCTGTTTTTGGGCTCCCTCTGGTGGTTACTGATGGTACTGGGTGATTTGTGTTCTGCTGTCTCTGGTGTCCACCTGTTCTATTAGGATTTGGGAGTTTCCTATTTAACCGGGCTTTCTTGTCATTTCCCCGCCGGCTATCAAGGTTATCAGAGTGTTTTGTTACCTCAGCTTCTGGCTTCAGTAATCTTCAGGACAAGCTAAGTTTTTGATTTTCTTGTTCCACGTTTTGCTTTATTTTTGTCTTGTCCAGCTTGCATATAATTGTTTCTTTGCTGCTGGTTGCTCTAGTGGGCTGTAATTGCTCCTCATGTTCCATGAGTTGGAACATGAGTTCAAGTAATTACAGGATGGTTTTTTGAAGGGTTTTTTGCTGACCGCGCAGTTTACTTTTGTATCCTCTGCTATCTAGTTTTAGCGGGCCTCATTTTGCTGAATCTGTTTTCATACTGTGTATGTGCCTTCCTCTCATTTCACCGTCATTATATGTGGGGGGCTGCTATTTCTGTGGGGTATTTCTCTGGAGGCAATAGAGGTCTGTGTTTCTTCTAATAGGGGAAGTTAGATCTTCGGCTGGTGCGAGACGTCTAGGATCAACGTAGGCACGTTCCCCGGCTATTGTTATTTGTGTGTTCAGGTTTAGGGTCGCGGTCAGCTCAGGTTCCATCACCCTAGAGCTCGTTGGTGCTTGTCCTTTTGTGATTCCCTGCCATTGGAATCATGACAGTATAGCCGGCCTAAATGTTTGGGCTGAAGTAGGAGGAAAAGTAGTCTGAGGAAGTTTTTTTTTTTTTTTCTCTCCTCTGAGGTTGCTGCCTAGCCTTAATTGCAGCCTGGCTGATTTTTTTTTTTTTCCTCCTCTTAATCCTTGAATGGCTCTGACCTTAGCTGTTTATCATGGACGTCCAGAGTTTAGCTTCCAGCTTGAATAATCTTGCTGCTAAGGTTCAAAATATACAAGATTTTGTTGTACATGCTCCTATGTCTGAACCTAGAATTCCTATTCCAGAGTTCTTTGCTGGAGATAGATCTAGTTTTCTGAATTTTAGGAACAATTGCAAGCTGTTCCTTTCTTTGAAATCTCGCTCTTCTGGAAACCCTGCTCAGCAGGTTAAGATTATTATATCTTTCCTGCGGGGTGACCCTCAAAATTGGGCATTTGCATTGGCACCAGGGGATCCTGTGTTGCTTAATGTGGATGCGTTTTTTCTGGCATTGCGTTTGCTCTATGAGGAACCTAACCAGGAGATTCAGGCTGAAAAAGCTTTATTAGCTCTCTCTCAAGGGCAAGATGAAGCAGAAATATATTGTCAAAAATTTCGGAAATGGTCAGTGCTTACTCAGTGGAATGAGTGCGCCCTGGCTGCAAAGTTCAGAGATGGCCTTTCTGAGGCCATTAAAGATGTTATGGTGGGGTTCCCTGCGCCTACGGGTCTGAATGAGTCTATGACTATGGCTATTCAGATTGATCGGCGTTTACGGGAGCGCAAACCTGTGCACCATTTGGCGGTGTCTTCTGAACAGGCACTTGAGACAATGCAATGTGATAGAGTTCAGTCTAGAAGTGAACGGCAAAACTATAGGCGGAAAAATGGGTTGTGCTTTTATTGTGGTGATTCAGCTCATGTTATATCAGCATGCTCTAAACGCACAAAAAAGGTTGATAAGTCTGTTGCCATTAGTACGTTACAGTCTAAGTTCATTCTGTCTGTGACTCTGATTTGCTCATTATCATCCATTTCCGTCGATGCCTATGTAGATTCAGGCGCTGCCCTGAGTCTTATGGATTGGTCATTTGCCAAGCGATGTGGGTTTAGTCTTGAGCCTCTGGAAGTCCCTATTCCTTTGAAGGGAATTGACTCTACACCTTTAGCTATGAATAAACCTCAGTACTGGACACAAGTGACCATGCGTATGACTCCCGTTCATCAGGAGGTGATTCGCTTCCTGGTATTGTATAATTTACATGATGTTCTAGTACTTGGTCTGCCATGGTTACAAACTCATAATCCAGTCCTTGACTGGAAAACAATGTCTGTGTTAAGCTGGGGATGTCAGGGGGTTCATGATGATGCACCTCCGATTTCTATCGCTTCATCTACACCTTCTGAGGTTCCTGTATTTTTGTCTGATTATCGGGATGTTTTTGAGGAGCCTAAGCTCAGTTCGCTTCCTCCTCAAAGGGATTGCGATTGTGCTATAGATTTAATTCCTGGTAGTAAATTTCCTAAAGGTCGTTTGTTCAATCTGTCAGTGCCAGAGCATACTGCTATGCGGGATTATGTTAAGGAGTCCTTGGAAAAGGGACATATCCGTCCATCTTCGTCCCCTTTGGGAGCAGGTTTTTTTTTCGTGGCCAAAAAAGATGGGTCCTTGAGGCCTTGTATAGATTATCGTCTTTTGAATAAGATTACCGTAAAATATCAGTATCCTTTGCCTTTGTTGACTGATTTGTTTGCTCGCATTAAGGGGGCTAAATGGTTCACTAAGATTGATCTTCGGGGTGCGTATAATCTTATACGAATAAAGCAAGGTGATGAGTGGAAAACCGCATTTAATACGCCTGAGGGCCATTTTGAGTATTTGGTAATGCCTTTAGGACTTTCTAATGCTCCTTCAGTCTTCCAGTCCTTTATGCACGATATTTTCCGTGAATATCTGGATAAATTTATGATTGTGTATTTGGATGATATTTTGTTTTTTTCTGATGACTGGGAGTCTCATGTTCAGCAGGTCAGGAAGGTGTTTCAGGTCCTGCGGGCTAATTCCTTGTTTGTAAAGGGCTCAAAGTGTCTCTTTGGAGTCCAGAAGATTTCTTTCTTGGGGTATATTTTTTCCCCTTCTACTATTGAGATGGATCCCGTCAAGGTTCGGGCTATTTGTGACTGGACGCAGCCTGCATCTCTTAAGAGTCTGCAGAAGTTACATACATAGTAACATAGTAACATAGTTAGTAAGGCCGAAAAAAGACATTTGTCCATCCAGTTCAGCCTATATTCCATTATAATAAATACCCAGATCTACGTCCTTCTACAGAACCTAATAATTGTATGATACAATATTGTTCTGCTCCAGGAAGACATCCAGGCCTCTCTTGAACCCCTCGACTGAGTTCGCCATCACCACCTCCTCAGGCAAGCAATTCCAGATTCTCACTGCCCTAACAGTAAAGAATCCTCTTCTATGTTGGTGGAAAAACCTTCTCTCCTCCAGACGCAAAGAATGCCCCCTTGTGCCCGTCACCTTCCTTGGTATAAACAGATCCTCAGCGAGATATTTGTATTGTCCCCTTATATACTTATACATGGTTATTAGATCGCCCCTCAGTCGTCTTTTTTCTAGACTAAATAATCCTAATTTCGCTAATCTATCTGGGTATTGTAGTTCTCCCATCCCCTTTATTAATTTTGTTGCCCTCCTTTGTACTCTCTCTAGTTCCATTATATCCTTCCTGAGCACCGGTGCCCAAAACTGGACACAGTACTCCATGTGCGGTCTAACTAGGGATTTGTACAGAGGCAGTATAATGCTCTCATCATGTGTATCCAGACCTCTTTTAATGCACCCCATGATCCTGTTTGCCTTGGCAGCTGCTGCCTGGCACTGGCTGCTCCAGGTAAGTTTATCATTAACTAGGATCCCCAAATCCTTCTCCCTGTCAGATTTACCCAGTGGTTTCCCGTTCAGTGTGTAATGGTGATATTGATTCCCTCTTCCCATGTGTATAACCTTACATTTATCATTGTTAAACCTCATCTGCCACCTTTCAGCCCAAGTTTCCAACTTCTTGGGCTTTGCTAATTTCTATCGTCGTTTTATAACTAATTTTTCTAGTGTTGTTAAGCCTTTGACGGATTTGACTAAGAAGGGTGCTGATGTTGCTGATTGGTCTCCTGCGGCTGTGGAGGCCTTTCAGGAACTTAAACGCCGGTTTTCTTCTGCTCCTGTGTTGCGTCAGCCTGATGTTTCGCTTCCTTTCCAAGTTGAGGTTGATGCTTCCGAGATTGGAGCGGGGGCGGTTTTGTCACAGAGAAGCTCCGATTGCTCGGTGATGAAGCCATGTGCGTTCTTTTCTAGAAAATTTTCGCCCGCTGAGCGGAATTATGATGTGGGTAATCGGGAACTTTTGGCCATGAAGTGGGCATTTGAGGAGTGGCGTCATTGGCTGGAGGGTGCTAGACATCGTGTGGTGGTCTTGACTGATCACAAAAATCTGATTTACCTTGAGTCTGCCAGGCGTCTGAATCCTAGACAGGCTCGTTGGTCACTGGTTTTCTCTCGTTTCAATTTTGTGGTTTCATACCTGCCAGGTTCAAAGAATGTGAAGGCGGATGCTCTTTCTAGGAGTTTTGTGCCTGACTCCCCTGGAAATTCTGAGCCCACTGGTATCCTTAGGGATGGGGTGATTTTGTCGGCCGTATTCCCAGACTTGCGACGTGCTTTGCAGGAATTTCAGGCGGGTAAACCTGATCGTTGTCCGCCTGAGAGACTGTTTGTTCCGGATAGTTGGACCAGTAGAGTCATCTCCGAGGTCCATTCTTCTGCGTTGGCAGGTCATCCTGGAATATTTGGTACTAGAGACTTGGTGGCCAGGTCTTTTTGGTGGCCTTCCTTGTCGAGGGATGTGCGTTCTTTTGTGCAGTCTTGTGAGGTTTGTGCTCAGGCTAAGCCTTGCTGTTCTCGAGCCAGTGGATTGTTGTCACCTTTGCCTATCCCGAAGAGGCCTTGGACGCACATTTCCATGGACTTTATTTCGGATCTCCCTGTCTCTCAAAAAATGTTTGTCATCTGGGTTGTGTGTGACCGCTTTTCTAAAATGGTTCATCTTGTACCCTTGCCTAAGTTGCCTTCCTCCTCTGAGTTGGTCCCTCTGTTTTTCCAGAACGTGGTTCGTTTGCATGGGATTCCGGAGAACATCATTTCTGACAGGGGATCCCAGTTTGTGTCTAGATTTTGGCGGACGTTCTGTGCTAAGATGGGCATTGATTTGTCCTTTTCGTCTGCATTCCATCCTCAGGCGAATGGCCAGACGGAGCGAACTAATCAGACCTTGGAAACTTATTTGAGGTGTTTTGTTTCTGCTGATCAGGATGACTGGGTTACCTTTTTGCCGCTGGCCGAGTTTGCCCTTAATAATCGGGCTAGTTCTGCTACCTTGGTTTCTCCTTTCTTTTGTAATTCGGGGTTTCATCCTCGTTTTTCCTCTGGTCAGGTGGAGCCTTCTGATTGTCCTGGAGTGGACATGGTGCTGGATGGGTTGCATCGGATTTGGAGTCATGTGGTGGACAATTTGAAGTTGTCCCAGGAGAAGGCTCAGCAGTTTGCTAATCGCCGTCGCCGCGTGGGTCCTCGACTTCGTGTTGGGGACTTGGTGTGGTTGTCTTCTCGTTTTGTTCCTATGAAGGTCTCTTCTCCTAAGTTCAAGCCTCGGTTCATCGGTCCTTATAGGATCTTGGAAATTCTTAACCCTGTGTCGTTTCGTTTGGATCTCCCGGCATCGTTTGTTATTCATAATGTGTTCCATCGGTCGTTGTTGCGGAGGTATGAGGTACCTGTTGTTCCTGCGCTTGAGCCTCCTGCTCCGGTGCTGGTGGAGGGAGAATTGGAGTATGTTGTAGAGAAGATCTTGGATTCTCGTGTTTCCAGACGGAAACTCCAATATTTGGTCAAGTGGAAGGGTTATGGTCAGGAGGATAATTCTTGGGTGGTTGCCTCTGATGTTCATGCTGATGATTTGGTCCGCGCTTTTCATAGGGCTCATCCTGGTCGCCCTGGTGGTTCTCGTGAGGGTTCAGTGACCCCTCCTCAAGGGGGGGGTACTGTTGTGAGTTCTGTTTTTGGGCTCCCTCTGGTGGTTACTGATGGTACTGGGTGATTTGTGTTCTGCTGTCTCTGGTGTCCACCTGTTCTATTAGGATTTGGGAGTTTCCTATTTAACCGGGCTTTCTTGTCATTTCCCCGCCGGCTATCAAGGTTATCAGAGTGTTTTGTTACCTCAGCTTCTGGCTTCAGTAATCTTCAGGACAAGCTAAGTTTTTGATTTTCTTGTTCCACGTTTTGCTTTATTTTTGTCTTGTCCAGCTTGCATATAATTGTTTCTTTGCTGCTGGTTGCTCTAGTGGGCTGTAATTGCTCCTCATGTTCCATGAGTTGGAACATGAGTTCAAGTAATTACAGGATGGTTTTTTTAAGGGTTTTTTGCTGACCGCGCAGTTTACTTTTGTATCCTCTGCTATCTAGTTTTAGCGGGCCTCATTTTGCTGAATCTGTTTTCATACTGTGTATGTGCCTTCCTCTCATTTCACCGTCATTATATGTGGGGGGCTGCTATTTCTGTGGGGTATTTCTCTGGAGGCAAGAGAGGTCTGTGTTTCTTCTAATAGGGGAAGTTAGATCTTCGGCTGATGCGAGACGTCTAGGATCAACGTAGGCACGTTCCCCGGCTATTGTTATTTGTGTGTTCAGGTTTAGGGTCGCGGTCAGCTCAGGTTCCATCACCCTAGAGATCGTTGGTGCTTGTCCTTTTGTGATTCCCTGCCATTGGAATCATGACACACGCTACAACCTACCCAGTCGACACTTCTTTGCGAGAAAAGCCATCCCAGCCCTCCACCAGCATGTAAAAGACCACATTGTCCATGCACTCAGGCAATCTGTCAGTAGAAAGGTGCACCTCACAACAGATGCATGGACCAGTAGGCATGGCCAGTGATGTTATGTGTCCATCACGGCACAATGGGTTAATGTGGTAGAAGCAGGGTCCACAGGGGAAAGCCATATTGGGACAGTTCTGCCTAGCCCACGGTCTAGGAAACAGTTGGCTGTAGGCGTTCGCCCCCCTCCTCCTCCTCCACCTCCTCCAGCAGAATTGAGAGCTTGTCCACAGAGCACAGTCGCACAACCATTCAATCCACAGCTGCCGCTGTTGCACACAAGGTGACCCATTATGGAACAGCTAGTGGCAAGCGTCAGCAGGCTGTGTTAGAAATGAAGTGTTTGGGTGACAACAGACACACCGCGGAAGTACTGGCCGAGTTCTTGCAGCAAGAAACACATACACGGGCAAGCAGTTGGATGGCAGACATGGAGTTGTCAGGTGTGCAGTGGTCGAAGTTACAAGACCTGTATCAAGTCCTTCAGTGTTTTGAGGAATGCACACGCCTGGTTAGTGCAGACGACGCCATCATAAGCATGAGCATCCCCCTAATGCGTCTGCTGATGCAAAGTTTGACGCACATAAAGGAGCAGGCGTCTGCAGCCGAGGACGATGGAAGCCTTGATGACAGTCAGCCATTGTCTGGTCAGGGAAGTCTACTGGATGAGGTGGCGGGCGAAGAGGAGGAGAATGAGGATGATGGGGATAAATATTTTTTGAATAAGGAAGCTTCTCAGGGGGCAATAGAAACTGGTGGCGTTGCAAAATCAGGTTCAGGGTTTTTGAGGGAGACAAGTGACGTTGATTTGCCAGAAAGTGCTCCTCAACCCAGCACAAGCAGTGAATTGACACCTGGAACATTGGCCCACATGGCGGATTATGCCTTGCGCATCCTAAAAAGGGACCCACGCATTATAAAAATGATGACCGATGACGATTACTGGTTGGCCTGCCTCCTGGATCCATGCTATAAAGGGAAATTGCAAAATATCATGCCACATGAGAACCTTGAGCAAATATTGGCAATCAAACAAGCCACTCTTGTAGACCGTTTGATTCAGGCATTCCCAGCACACAGCAGCGGTGATGGTTCTCACACAAGCTGCAGGGGGCAACATGACAGAGGTGTTAGAGGTGCACAAATCAGAAGTGGCATTGGACAGAGGGGTTTTCTGACTAGGTTGTGGAGTGATTTCGCAAAGACAGCAGACAGGACAGGTACTGCAGCTTCAATTCAAAGTGACAGGAGACAACATTTGTCCAGTATGGTTACTAACTATTTTTCTTCCCTTATCGATGTTCTCCCTCAACCGTCTTTCCAATTTGATTACTGGGCATCCAAAATAGACACCTGGCCTGAATTGGCAGACTATGCATGGCAGGAGCTTGCTTGCCCAGCAGCTAGTGTGCTGTCAGAAAGAGTATTCAGTGGTCCTGGTTCAATACTGACCGAAAAAAGGAGTCATCTGGCTTCCCAAAATGTTGATGATCTAACTTTCATTAAAATGAACCAATCATGGATTTCTAATTATTTTGCCCCACCTTTCCCAGCTGACACCTAGCTTTCCTGTAAAAAGGTCTTGCTTTTGGACTGGTCTTACTGACTGTTTCAATTTCTCCATTTGCAGCTGCTGTATGTCCAGCATATGACATTTTTACACCTCCCTAAATGGGCTCACTCCCCCCACGGGGCCGTGGTCACCACTTGGAGCAAGCACCCGTGAGAGTGCCATTTGTCTGAAGAGGTGGGTGTGCCCACTTTTGGGCGATGGCACTGGCACAGGGTCCCTCATAGTACAATGAAGTGTCTCTGGCGGTGGTGGTGCGCACCCAACGTCAGACACACCGTTGTAACATGAGGGGCCCTGGGCCAGTACCACCGGCCACGAGAGTGTCCTCCCCAAGCTCAAACAGTGCTCTACCACTTGCAAAATTATCTCTCACTGCCCCACCACTGTTTAGTCTATGCGGTTAAATCCTTCAATGGCACTGCCAATACCAATCTGTTGACAGATATGATGCTAGTAAAAATATTCAGGGGCCCTGTCCTACATTTACACCAGTTAATACTTTGCGAAAAATACCACTGTCTGCCAGTCAGCAGAGGAGCCCACCCCTGTACCTAGGTATGCCACCTGTTTATTTGTTAAATTTCTTTTTTGCCAGACATTAACCTCAATTTGTTATTTTGGCCTACTAACTGTGTCAGACACTCCTTCCAATTGTCCTCCGCTGACCACACCAATGTTGCCTGTGCACCTCTGGAACCTATGTAAAAGTGCATAGAGCCTACTTTTTTATTTTAGGCCTAGTAAGTCTGTCTGTGGTCCCTCCTTCCAATTGTCCTCCACTGACCAATGCTGCCTGTGTACCCCTGTAACCTTTTTAAACAGCTTTGAGCCAACTTTTTGGTTTAAGGCCTACTACCTGTGTCTGTCTGAGCCACTCAATACAGCTGTCCTCCTCTTAAAAAACCTGAGCTTCAATTGTCAGGTTTTCAGCCTATCGTAATTTGAAAACTGCATTGGGACTACTAGTTTGGTTGGGGCCTACTAACGGTGTCTGCGCTCCTAGGTGTTCTCCTGGTTTCCTTTACTGAGCTTCTATCTTCAGGCTTTCATTAAGTAGTTTTTAGATTACACTGCATTTGGCCTACTAGTTTGGTTGGGGCCTACTAACGGTGTCTGCCGCTCCTAGGTGTTCTCCTGGTTTCCTTTATTGAGCTTCTATCTTCAGGCTTTCATTAAGTAGTTTTCAGATTACACTGCATCTGGCCTACTAGTTTGGTTGGGGCCTACTAACGGTGTCTGCCGCTCCAAGGTGTTCTCCTGGTTTACTTGCCTTAGCTTCAATCTTCAGGCTTTCATTAAGTATTTTTTAATATTGAACTGCATTTGCCCTACTACTTTGGTTGGGGCCTACTAACGGTGTCTGCCGCTCCTAGGTATTCTCCTGGTTTCCTTTACTGAGCTTCTATCTTCAGGCTTTCATTAAGTAGTTTTAATATTACACTGCATTTGGCCTACTAGTTTTGTTGGCCCTACTAACGGTCTCTGTCTCTCCTTGATGTTCTCCTACACTGAACAAACCAGTGCCGCCTATTTACTACTGTTACCAATTTTGAACTGCATTTAGCCTACTTACTGATTTGGGCCTACTCACTGTGTCAGCCTCTCATTACAGTTGTCCTTCACTGAACAAAGCAATACCGCCTGGTTAGTCCTGTTACCAATTTTGAACTGCATTTAGCCCACTTTATTATTTTGGCCTATATCTGTGTTTCCTCCTCATCCTGCCCATTGCCCAGCCACTGCTAGATGAGTCTGCTGGTACATTGACCCAGACCACTACATTCCCCTTGCACGCTACACAGCCAGAATCTGACCCTGCTGAAAGTCAGGTTCCCCTTCCTTCATACTATACCACTTTACACGGGGACAAAGAGCAAGGTGCAGATGAAAGTGCAGGTTCCTTCATCAGGTGGGGGAATACTTGTTGGCAACGTCACTTGCACAGGGCCCTTCATAGTACTCAAAAGTGTCGCTGCCGGTGGGAGGCGCCCCGCCGTGCAAACACAACGCCGTACTTTGAGGGGCCCTGTGCCAGTGCCAATGCGAACGAGTGGGCCCCCCCTGCTTGCTAAGGATCACAGCACTTGCAAAGTTGAAATACTTACCTCTCCCTGCTCACCTGCTGTGACGTGGTCCACGTGTCCTGGGCCCACTGAATACTTGAACCAGCCATACCCCCAACAACTTTAGCCAAATGACCCCCAATTTCCAATGCCTAACTATTATTATAAGTTAAATTAAGATTGACAAGCTTCAGTAACAAGAATGAATGTTTTTGCCATTAAAATGGGCACTGTAGGTGTTTTCCTGGCCTCCACTCACTGCCGACTATGCTTCCCCATTGACTTGCATTGGGTTTCGTGTTTCGGTCGATCCCCGACTTTTCACGATAATCGGCCGATTTCACTCGACTCGACTTTTGAGATAGTCGGGTTTCGCGAAACCCGACTTGATCCTAAAAAAGTAAAAGTCGCTCAACCCTAATCAAGATTAAGATTGAAGCTCACCTCACTAAAATTCATCTTGCAGCTGGATACAGCAGCAAAAGAAGAGGATTTCATCTGCGCAGGGTCCATATATAGAAATCCCATGAGACACGCCCATTGTGTGTGGCTTGTGTCTGTATACATATTGAAAAATGCGACATAAAAACTGGAAACAGGTCCTCTTTTGGAGTTATTTTTATGGAGTCTTTAATATAAGCCAGGAAGATGGTATCAAATTCGATATCAATTTTTAGATTTTATTTTCTGGTACTTGAACTCAGCAAAAGCTGTGCCATAATTATTGAGCGGTCTGAACCTCTTAATAAATTTAGTGAGCATAAATCCAACTTTTGATTTAAGACTCTGAAATGCCTTGATAAATTCTATTTATAGTGAACCCAGAGTCATGTAGTGGCATGTAAAAGTTTGGGCACCCCTGGTCAAAATTACTATTAAGCAAGCTGAACATGAGATTATCTCTAAAAGGACTGAAGTTAAAGATGACACATTTCCTTTGTAATTTAGGCAAAAAAATATGTTTTAATATTTTACATTTTAAAAATTACAGAAAGGAAAATGGGCTGATGCAAAGGTTTTTGCACCTGAATGGTTAGTACCTAGTAGCACACCCTTTTGAAAGTATCACATATTGTAAATGCTTTTGATATACAGCCAAGAATCTTTCAATTCTTGTTAGAAGGGTTTTCATCCATTCTTCCTTGGAAAATGCTTTCAGTTCTGTGATATTCCTCAGCTGTCTTGTATGCACTGTTATTTTGAGGTCTAGTCAGATTTTCAATGATGTTCAGATTAAGGGACTGTGAGGGCTATTGTAAAATCTTCAACTTGCGCCTTTTGAGGTAGATTTGATGTGTGTTTAGGATCATTATCTATTTGTAGAAGCCATCCTCTTTTCAACTTCAGCTTTTTTTTACAGATGATATTATGTTTGCATTAAGAATTTGTTGAAATTTCATTCAAACATTTCTTCCCTCTACCCGTGAAATGTTCCCCGTGCCATTGGCAGCAACAAAACCCTTAGGCATGAATGATCCACCCCCATTCTTAGGCTATGTTCACACGTTACTGATTTCCCTCCTTTTTTTTCAGGACTAAAAACCGCAGCTCTTGGCAGAAAATGCAGGTCCTTTTTTTGGTGCTTTTTTGGTGCGTTTTTTGATGCGTTTTTTGATGCGTTTTTTTATGCAGTTTTCTATGCAGAGTCTGTGTGTTTTCTAGGAAGTTTTTTTAGGGTTAAAATGGCTGAAAATACTCTAACCCTACCCCTAACCCTAACCCTACCCCTAACCCTACCCCTACCCCTAACCCTACCCCTAACCCTAACCCTACCCCTAACCCTACCACTAACCCTAACCCTACCCCTAACCCTAACCCTACCTCTAACCCTAACCCTACCCCTAACCCTATTCTAACCTTAGTGAAAAAAAAAAATCTTAATTTTTTTATTGTCCCTACCTATGGGGGTGACAAAGGGGGGGGGTCATTTACTATTTTTTTTATTTTGATCACTGAGATAGGTTATATCTCAGTGATCAAAATGCACTTTGGAACGAATCTGCCGGCCGGCAGATTCGGCGGGCGCACTGCGCATGCGCCCGCCATTTTGCAAGATGGCGGCGCCCAGAGAGAAGACGGCCGAACGGACACCGGGAGGCCGGGTAAGTATAAGGGGGGGAGATGAGGGCACGGGGGGGCGTCGGAGCACGGGGGTGTGGCATCGGAGCATGGGGGGTGGGATTGGGGCACAGGGGGCAGCCACACTGCAGCGGTTCTGCACCACAAACCGCAGAAAACCCGCAGATATTTTTTTCATCTGCGGGTTTTACTGCGGGTTTGACCTCACAATGGAGGTCAATTGGGGGCAGAACCGCTGCAGTTCCACAAAAAGAAGTGACATGGTACTTCTTTTTTACCGCGGCTATTCAGCGCGGCTTTTTTCGCGATTTTCCGCAATGTGGGTACAGCAGTTCCTGTTTTCCATAGGGTACATTGTAATGTACCCTGCATGGAAAACAGCTGCGGACCCGCAGCGGGAAAATCGCGGCGATTCCGCATGAAAAAAAGGATGGTGTGAACATGGCCTTAATGTTTGGCAAGATGTTTCTTTCCTAAAATTCTGTGCCCTTTTTTCACCACATATACAGTACAGACCAAAAGTGTGGACACACCTTCTGATTTAAAGATTTTTCTCTATTTTCATGACTATGAAAATTCTACATTCACACTGAAGGCATCAAAACTATGAATTAACACATGTGGAATTATATACTTAACAAGCAAGTGTGAAACAACTGAAATTCTGTCTTATTTTCTAGGTTCTTCAAAGGAGCCACCTTTTGCTTTGAAGACTTCTATGCACACTCTTGGCATTCTCTTGATGAGCTTCAAGAGGTAGTCACCGGGCATGGTTTTCACTTCACAGGTGTGCCCTGTCAGGTTTAATAAGTGGGATTTCTTGCTTTATGAATGGTGTTGGGACCATCAGTAGTGTTGTGCAGAAGTCTGGTGGATACACAGCAGATAGTCCTACTGAATAGACTGTTAGAATTTGTATTATGGCAAGAAAAAAGCAGCTAAGTAAAGAAAAACGAGTGGCCATCATTACTTTAAGAAATGAAGGTCAGTCAGGCTGAAAAATTGGGAAATCTTTGAAAGCGTCCCCAAGTACAGTGGCAAAACCATCAAGCGCTACAAAGAAACTGGCTCACATGAGGACCGTCCCAGGAAAGGAAGACCAAGAGACACCTATGCTTCTGAGGATAAGTTTATCTGAGTAACCAGCCTCAGAAATCACAGGTTAACAGTAGCTCAGATTAGAGACCAGGTCAATGCCACACAGAGTTCTAGCAGCAGACACATCTCTACAACAACTGTTAAGAGGAGACTTTGTGCAGCAGGCCTTCATGGTAAAATAGCTGCTATGAAACCACTGCTGAGGACAAGCAACAAGCAGAAGAGACTTGTTTGGGCTAAAGAACACAAGGAATGGACATTAGACCAGTGGAAATCTGTGCTTTGGTCTTATGAGTCCAAATTTGAGATCTTTGGTTCCAACCACCGTGTCTTTGTGCGACGCAGAACAGGTGAATGGATGGACTCTACATGCCTGGTTCCCAGCGTGAAGCATGAAGGAGGAGGTGTGATGGTGTGGGGGTGCTTTACTGGTGACACTGTTGGGGATTTATTCAAAATTGAAGGAATACTGAACCAGCATGGCTACAACAGCATCTTGCAGCGGCATGCTATTCCATTCGGTTTGCGTTTAGTTGGACCATCATTTATTTTTCAACCAGACAATGACCGCAAACACACCTCCAGGCTGTGTAAGGGCTATTTGACCAAGAAGGAGAGTGGTGGGGGGCTACGCCAGATGACCTGTCCTCCACAGTCACCAGACCTGAACCCAATCGAGATGGTTTGGGGTGAGCTGGACAGCAGAGTGAAGGCAAAAGGGCCAACAAGTGCTCTCTGAGAACTCCTTCAAGATTGTTGGAAGACCATTCCCGGTGACTACCTCTTGAAGCTCATCAAGAGAATGCCAAAACTGTGCAAAGCAGTCATCAAAGCAAAAGGTGCCTACTTTGAAGAACCTAGAATATAAGACATAATCTCAGTTGTTTCACACTTTTTTGTTAAGTATTCCACATGTGTTAATTCATAGTTTTTATGCCTTCAGTGTGAATGTACAATTTTCATAGTCATGAAAATACAGAAAAATCTTTAAATGAGTTGTGTCCAAATTTTTGGTCTGTACTGAAGCTTTGATCATTGTGGCCAAATAGTTTTATTTTAACCTAATCGTTTCACAATTTCCAAAATGTATCAGGCTTGTTTAGATGTTCTTTTGCATACTTCTGATGCCTAATTTTATGGTGATAATGCAGGAGAGGTTTTCTTCTGATGACTTTAACATGAAGGCCATATTTGTGCAGATGTCTCTAAACAGCAGAACTTTACTCTGGAGTACAACAACTCCAGATTCTGCTAAATCTTTCTGAAGGTTTATTTAGTCTAGAAAAAAGATGACTGAGGGGCGATCTAATAACCTTGTATAAGTATATAAGGGGACAATACAAATATCTCGCTGAGGATCTGTTTATACCAAGGAAGGTGACGGGCACAAGGGGGCATTCTTTGCATCTGGAGGAGAGAATGTTTTTCCACCAACATAGAAGAGAATTCTTTACTGTTAGGGCAGTGAGAATCTGGAATTGCTTGCCTGAGGAGAAGGTGATGGCGAACTCAGTTGAGGGGTTCAAGAGAGGCCTGGTGTCTTCCTGGAGCAGAACAATATTGTAACATACAATTATTAGGTTCTGTAGAAGGACGTAGATCTGGGGATTTATTATGATGGAATATAGGCTGAACTGGATGGACAAATGTCTTTTTTCGGCCTTACTAACTATGTTACTATGTTACTATGTTACTAAGGTCTTTTGCAGTTAAGCAGAAGTCCTGATTTGCCTCTCTAGCAATCCTTTGAGCAGCTCACACTGAAATTTTGCTTGGTCTTCAAAACCTTATCTTGACCTCCACTGTTCCTGTTAACTGCCATTTCTTAGTTACATTTCGAATTGAGGAAAGGCAGCATGAAAATTCTTTGCTGTCTTCTGATAGCCTTCTCCTGCTTTGTGGGCCTCCACCATTTTCATGTTCAGAGTGCTAGGCAGCTGCTGCGAAGAACCTATGGATGCTGATTTTTGGCATATGTTAGAAGGTTTTTATAAAGCTGGGAAACTTGCATCACCTGGCCTTTCCTAACCATAATAGTGATCAAACCAAATCCCTAACAGCCTCAGGCTAATAAAGTTTTGAAACCTTAGTCAAAGTTATCTGAACACACAAATCTCCAAGGGTGCCCAAGCTCTTGAATTGGATCATTTTACTTTTTGTAATTTTAAAATGAAAACAAAATATATAATATGTATATATTTATTTGCATAAAATACAAAGGGAATGTGTCATACTCATATTTAACTTTATGTCTTTCAGAGATCATTTCATATTGAACTTGCTTAACTGTTCACAATAACAGTAGTTTTGACCAGGGGTGCCCAAACTTTTACATGGCACTGTAAAACTCATGATCCACTCTTTCCAACACATGCAAGTACACTATATCAATAAAGTAGATTGTGCTACATGTGACTTACAATTTTTTTCACGGCACGTTTGTATATGATAAGGCTGGGGTCATATAGGGATATTAAAAAGTCATCCGTATTTTCATCTAGAGAGCATGGAAGATTTTTATCTGTATTGTCATCTGTGTGCCATCCATGTATTTGTATTTTACGCCGATGTGACATACATTTAACCCCTTTCTGACCTCGGACAGGATAGTATTTCCGAGGTCAGATCGTCTGCTTTGATGCGGGCTCCAGTTGTGAGCCCGCATCAAAGTCGGGACATGTCAGCTGTTTTGAATAGCTGACTTGTGTCCGCAATAGCGACAGGTGGAATCGCAATCCACTCACCGCTATTAACTAGTTAAATGTCACTGTCAAACGCTGACAGCGGCATTTAACCCCTTCAAGACCCAGCCTATTTTGACCTTAAAGACCTTGCCGTTTTTTGCAATTCTGACCAGTGTCCCTTTATGAGGTAATAACTCAGGAACGCTTCAACGGATCCTAGCGGTTCTGAGATTGTTTTTTCGTGACATATTGGGCTTCATGTTAGTGGTAAATTTAGGTCAATAAATTCTGCGTTTATTTGTGATAAACACGGAAATTTGGCGAAAATTTTGAAAATTTCGCAATTTTCACATTTTGAATTTTTATTCTGTTAAACCAGAGAGATATGTGACACAAAATAGTTAATAAATAACATTTCCCACATGTTTACTTTACATCAGCACAATTTTGGAAACAAAATTTTTTTTTGTTAGGAAGTTATAAGGGTTAAAATTCGACCAGCGATTTGTCATTTTTACAACGAAATTTACAAAACCATTTTTTTTAGGGACCACCTCACATTTGAAGTCAGTTTGAGGGGTCTATATGGCTGAAAATACCCAAAAGTGACACCATTCTAAAAACTGCACCCCTCAAGGTACTCAAAACCACATTCAAGAAGTTTATTAACCCTTCAGGTGCTTCACAGCAGCAGAAGCAACATGGAAGGAAAAAATGAACATTTAACTTTTTAGTCACAAAAATTATCTTTTAGCAACAATTTTTTTATTTTCCCAATGGTAAAAGGAGAAACTGAACCATGAAAGTTGTTGTCCAATTTGTCCTGAGTACGCTGATACCTCATATGTGGGGGTAAACCACTGTTTTGGCGCATGGCAGGGCTTGGAAGGGAAGGAGCGCCATTTGACTTTTTGAATCAAAAATTGGCTCCACTCTTTAGCGGACACCATGTCACGTTTGGAGAGCCCCCGTGTGCCTAAAAATTGGAGCTCCCCCACAAGTGACCCCATTTTGGAAACTAGACGCCCCAAGGAACTTATCTAGATGCATAGTGAGCACTTTGAACCCCCAGGTGCTTCACAAATTGATCCGTAAAAATGAAAAAGTACTTTTTTTTCACAAAAAAATTCTTTTAGCCTCAATTTTTTCATTTTCACGTGGGCAACAGGATAAAATGGATCCTAAAATGAGTTGGGCAATTTCTCCTGAGTACACCAATACCTCACATGTGGAGGTAAACCACTGTTTGGGCACATGGTAAGGCTCGGAAGGGAAGGAGCGCCATTTGACTTTTTGAATGAAAAATTATTTCCATCGTTAGCGGACACCATGTCGCGTTTGGATAGCTCCTGTGTGCCTAAACATTGGCGCTCCCCCACAAGTGACCCCATTTTGGAAACTAGACCCCCCAAGGAACTAATTTAGATGCCTAGTGAGCACTTTAAACCCTCAGGTGCTTCACAAATTGATCTGTAAAAATGAAAAAGTAATTTTTTTTCACAAAAAAATTCTTTTCGCCTCAATTTTTTCATTTTCACATGGGCAGTAGGATAAAATGGATCATAAAATTTGTTGGGCAATTTCTCCCGAGTACGCCGATACCTCATATGTAGGGGTAAACCACTGTTTGGGCACTCGGCAGGGCTCGGAAGAGAAGGCGCGCCATTTGACTTTTTGAATGGAAAATTAGCTCCAATTGTTAGCGGACACCATGTCGCGTTTGGAGAGCCCCTGTGTGCCTAAACATTGGAGCTCCCGCACAAGTGACCCCATTTTGGAAACTAGACCCCCCAAGGAACTTATCTAGATGCATATTGAGCACTTTAAACCCCCAGGTGCTTCACAGAAGTTTATAACGCAGAGCCATGAAAATAAAAAATAATTTTTCTTTCCTCAAAAATGATTTTTTAGCCTGGAATTTCCTATTTTGCCAAGGATAATAGGAGAAATTGGACCCCAAATATTGTTGTCCAGTTTGTCCTGAGTACGCTGATACCCCATATGTGGGGGTAAACCACTGTTTGGGCGCACGGCAGGGCTCGGAAGGGATGGCACGCCATTTGGCTTTTTAAATGGAAAATTAGCTCCAATCATTAGCGGACACCATGTCACGTTTGGAGAGCCCCTGTGTGCCTAAACATTGGAGATCCCCCAGAAATGACACCATTTTAGAAACTAGACCCCCAAAGGAACTAATCTAGATGTGTGGTGAGGACTTTGAACCCCCAAGTGCTTCACAGAAGTTTATAACGCAGAGCCATGAAAATAAAAAAAAAAATTATTTTCTCAAAAATTATCTTTTAGCCTGCAATTTTTTATTTTCCCAAGGGTAACAGGAGAAATTTGACCCCAAAAGTTGTTTTCCAGTTTCTCCTGAGTACGCTGATACCCCATATGTGGGGGTAAATCACTGTTTGGGCACATGCCGGGGCTCGGAAGTGAAGTAGTGACGTTTTGAAATGCAGACTTTGATGGAATGCTCTGTGGGCGTCACGTTGCGTTTGCAGAGCCCCTGATGTGGCTTAACAGTAGAAACCCCCCACAAGTGACCCCATTTTGGAAACTAGACCCCCAAAGGAACTTATCTAGATGTGTGGTGAGCACTTTGAACCCCCAAGTGCTTCATAGAAGTTTATAATGCAGAGCCGTGAAAATAATAAATACGTTTTCTTTCCTCAAAAATAATTATTTAGCCCAGAATTTTTTAATTTTCCCAAGGGTAACAGGAGAAATTTGACCCCAATATTTGTTGTCCAGTTTCTCCTGAGTACGGTGATACCCCATATGTGGGGGTAAACTACTGTTTGGGCACATGCCGGGGCTTGGAATTGAAGTAGTGACGTTTTGAAATGCAGACTTTGATGGAATGCTCTGCGGGCGTCACGTTGCGTTTGCAGAGCCCCTGATGTGCCTAAACAGTAGAAACCCCCCACAAGTGACCCCATTTTGGAAACTAGACCCTGAAAGGAACTTATCTAGATGTGTGATGAGCACTTTGAACCCCCAAGTGCTTCATAGAAGTTTATAATGCAGAGCCGTGAAAATAATAAATACGTTTTCTTTCCTCAAAAATAATTATTTAGCCCAGAATATTTTATTTTCCCAAGGGTTACAGGAGAAATTGGACCCCAAAAGTTGTTGTCCAGTTTCTCCTGAGTACGCTGATACCCCATATGTGGGGGTAAACCACTGTTTGGGCACACGTCGGGGCTCAGAAGGGAAGTAGTCACTTTTGAAATGCAGACTTTGATGGAATGGTCTGCGGGTGTCACGTTGCGTTTGCAGAGCCCCTGGTGTGCCTAAACAGTAGAAACCCCCCACAAGTGACCCCATTTTAGAAACTAGACCCCCCAAGGAACTTATCTAGATATGTGGTGAGCACTTTGAACCTCCAAGTGCTTCACAGACGTTTACAACGCAGAGCCGTGAAAATAAAAAATCATTTTTCTTTCCTCAAAAATTATGTTTTAGCAAGCATTTTTTTATTTTCACAAGGGTAACAGGAGAAATTGGACCCCAGTAATTGTTGCGCAGTTTGTCCTGAGTATGCTGGTACCCCATATGTGGGGGTAAACCACTGTTTGGGCACACGTCAGGGCTCGGAAGTGAGGGAGCACCATTTGACTTTTTGAATACGAGATTGGCTGGAATCAATGGTGGCGCCATGTTGCGTTTGGAGACCCCTGATGTGCCTAAACAGTGGTAACCCCTCAATTCTAACTCCAACACTAACCCCAACACACCCCTAACCCTAATCCCAACTGTAGCCATAACCCTAATCACAACCCTAACCCCAACACACCCCTAACCACAACACTAACCCCAACACACCCCTAACCCTAACCACAACCCTAATTCCAACCCTAACCCTAAGGCTATGTGCCCACGTTGCGGATTCGTGTGAGATATTTCCGCACCATTTTTGAAAAATCTGCGGGTAAAAGGCACTGCGTTTTACCTTCGGATTTTCCGCGGATTTCCAGTGTTTTTTGTGCGGATTTCACCTGCGGATTCCTATTGAGGAACAGGTGTAAAACGCTGCGGAATCCGCACAAAGAATTGACATGCTGCGGAAAATACAACGCAGCGTTCCCGCGCGGTATTTTCCGCACCATGGGCACAGCGGATTTGGTTTTTCATATGTTTACATGGTACTGTAAACCTGATGGAACACTGCTGCGAATCCGCAGCCAAATCCGCACCGTGTGCACATAGCCTAATTCTAAAGGTATGTGCACACGCTGCGGAAAACGCTGCGGATCCGCAGCAGTTTCCCATGAGTGTACAGTTCAATGTAAACCTACGGGAAACAAAAATCGCTGTACACATGCTGCGGAAAAACTGCACGGAAACGCAGCGGTTTACATTCCGCAGCATGTCACTTCTTTGTGCGGATTCCGCAGCGGTTTTACAACTGCTCCAATAGAAAATCGCAATTGTAAAACCGCAGTGAAATGCGCAGAAAAAAACGCGGTAAATCCGCCATAAATCCGCAGCGGTTTAGCACTGCGGATTTATCAAATCCGCAGCGGAAAAATCCGCAGAGGACCAGAATACGTGTGCACATTCCTAACCCTAACCCTAACCCTAGCCCTAACCCTAGCCCTACCCCTAACCCTAACCCTACCCCTAACCCTAACCCTACCCCTACCCCTAACCCTAACCCTACCCCTAACCCTACCCCTAACCCTAACCCTACCCCTACCCCTAACCCTAACCCTATTCTAACATTAGTGGGAAAAAAAAAATTTCTTTATTTTTTTATTGTCCCTACCTATGGGGGTGACAAAGGGGGGGGGTCATTTATTATTTTTTTTATTTTGATCACTGAGATAGATTATATCTCAGTGATCAAAATGCACTTTGGAACGAATCTGCCGGCAGGCAGATTCGGCGGGCGCACTGCGCATGCGCCCGCCATTTTGGAAGATGGCGGCGCCCGGGAGAAGACGGACGGGACCCCGGCTGGATCGGTAAGTATGATAGGGTGGGGGGGGACCACGGGGGGGGGGATCGGAGCACGGGGGGGGGAATCGGAGCGCGGGAGGGGTGGAACGGAGCGCGGGGGGCGTGGAACGGAGCACGGGGGGGCTGGAACGGAGCACGGGGGGGTGGAACGGAGCACGGGGGGGGTGGATCGGAGTGCAGGGGGGGTGATTGGAGCACGGGGGGGTGATTGGAGCACGGGGCGAGCGGACACGAGCACGGGGGGGAGCGGAGCACTGGACGGAGGGGAGCCGGAGCAGTGTACCGGCCAGATCGGGGGGGTGGGGGGGCGATCGGAGGGGTGGGGTGGGGGCACACTAGTATTTCCAGCCATGGCCGATGATATTTCAGCATCGGCCATGGCTGGATTGTAATATTTCACCCGTTATAATGGGTGAAATATTACAAATCGCTCTGATTGGCAGTTTCACTTTCAACAGCCAATCAGAGCGATCGTAGCCACGAGGGGGTGAAGCCACCCCCCCTGGGCTAAACTACCACTCCCCCTGTCCCTGCAGATCGGGTGAAATGGGAGTTAACCCTTTCACCCGGCCTGCAGGGACGCGATCTTTCCATGACGCCGCATAGGCGTCATGGGTCGGAATGGCACCGACTTTCATGACGCCTACGTGGCGTCATGGGTCGGGAAGGGGTTAACTACCGCCTCCGGCCATCAGGCTGGAAATAAGCGCATCGCCGACCCCTGTCACATGATCGGGGGTCAGTGATGTGTTGGCATGACAACTTGAGGTCTCCTTGAGACCACTATGGTTGTTGATGCCGGCTTGCTGTGAGCACCACCCTGTAGTCGGTGCTCATAGCAAGCCTGTAATTCAGCTACATAGGAGAGATCTGATGATCGCTCCTATGTAGCTGAGCCGATCCAGTTGTGCCAGCGTCTAGCCTCCCAGGCTATTGAAGCATGGCAAAAGTTAAAAAAAAAGGATAATAAAATAAAAAAATAAAAAGTTTAAATCACCCCCCTTTCGCCCCATTCAAAATAAAACAATAAAAAAAATAAAACCTACACATATTTAGTATCGCCGCTTTCAGAATCGCCAGATCTATCAATAAAAAAAAGGATTAACCTGATCGCTAAACGGCATAGTGAGAAAAAAATTTGAAACGCCTGAATTAAGGTTTTTTTGGCCACCACAACATTGCATTAAAATGCAATAACGGGCGATCAAAAGAACGTATCTGCACAAAAGTGGTATCATTAAAAATGTCAGCTTGGCAGGCAAAAAAATAGGCCCTCACCCGACCCCAGATCTCGAAAAAAGGAGACGCTACGGGTATCGCACAATTTTTTTCTTTTTTTATCAAAGTTTGGATTTTTTTTTCACCACTTAGATAAAAAAGAACCTAGACATGTTTGGTGTTTATGAACTCGTATTGACCTGGAGAATCAAAGTGGCAGGTCAGTTTTAGCAAAATAGCCAAGCAAAAAACAAGTGTGGGATTGCACTTTTTTTGCAATTTCACCGCACTTGGAATTTTTATCCTGTTTTCCAGTACACAACATGGTAAAACCAATGATGTAACTCAAAAGTAAAACTCATCCCCCAAAAAAATAAGCCCTCACATGGCCATATTGACTGAAAAATAAAAAAGTTATGACTCTGGGAAGGAAGGGAGCGACAAACGAACACGGAAAAACGGAAAATCCCAAGGTCATGAAGGGGTTAATATTTATGTGGTGTCCAATTTTTAACATCATGATTTTAAAATGCACAAGATCCAATACGGTTTCCAAGGTTAATACGGGCAATCCATCTGTAAAAAATTGCATGCAATACTATTGTTCCATATTGGATCTGATTTTTTGGGGCACTTGAATAGATGAGTTTTTTCTGATGTATGGGGAAGAAAATAGTACATTCTGTAATTTTTTGGCATCTAAACTTCCTATTGAATTACACTAGCATGTGGTATTATTATTACTTAGCATACTTCCAAAACATGCTTGTCTGAACGAGCCCTAAGTCTAGTGTTGGTGTTTTTAGTAGTGTTGAGCATTCCGATACTGCAAGTATTGGGTATCGGCCGATATTTGCTGTATCGGAATTCCGATACCGAGTTCCGATATTTTTGTGATATCGGAAATCGGAATCGGCGTGTGCGGTGCGTATGGTTCCAAGGGTCTGGAGGAGAGGAGACTCTCCTTCAGGCCCTGGGCTCCATATTCATGTAAAAAATAAAGAATAAAAATAAAAAATATGGATATACTCACCCCTCCGGCGAACTCTGGCTGTCACCGCTGCAAGCGTCTGCCTCCGTTCCTGAGAATGCAGAGAGTGAAGGACCTTCAATGACGTCGCGGTCAAGTGAGCGGTCAGGTGACAGCCAGGGTCCTTCGGAGGGGTGAGTATATCCATATTTTTTATTTTTATTCTTTATTTTTTACATGAATATGGATCCCAGGGCCTGAAGGAGAGTTTCCTCTCCTTCAGACACTGGGAACCATCCAGGATACCTTCCGATATTTGTGTGCCATTGACTTGCATTGGTATCGGGTATCGGTATCGGCGATATCCGATATTTTTTGGATATCGGCCGATACCATCCGATACCGATACCTTTGAATATCGGAAGGTATCGCTCAACACTGGTTTTTAGACTTCGCTCTGTTGATAATTCAGGTGAATGCTGTACTGCAGAAGAGACTAATATTAATATATCTCTCCCATTGTATAAACATACATTCACGGACACATTTCAAATCTGTGGTTTTGACCATAAAACTAGATTATAGCTGTTTCAATGCACAAGTGTGGCTTTATATAACTTGGTTTACAGGTCGTTCATGCAAGACACTGTAAGTTCTCTGGTAAGACATATTAGAGATTTCAGAAAGTTGTATGAGCAACTTGTTATAATCATTGTTGGTTTTTATTAGGGTTTCTCCAAGAATTCGATCATTGAATGGATGAAAAAATAAAATCATAATGCATTATAAAATCAATTACATTATATACATTTAAAAAATCACTTACATATGGAATACTTTTCTGCCATATCAGGCTTGAATTTTTAATTCTTTTCTTCTAGGGTTATTCCACACTGCATCTTTTAGATGCCAGCTTACCCCTTTTCACTTTTAAAAACAGAAGGCACACTAGGAAAACATCAGCGTTAATTGAAAAGAAGAAAAAAAATGTTTTATTTTTAATCTTCCAGATGTTCATAATTATTTTGGCACTGAAATGATAGATAAAAGAAAAACTTAAGAATGGAGCCATTTTTTATATTCCATGGCTTTTAGGAGAAGTAAATAACTAAGTAAAGAAATGTAACAGGTAATTGAGAAAAAAACAGAAATAGAGTTCTGTAGATGCCAAGCAGTTAATGCTTGACAATGTTACTTTTAACGACAGCTGTCAATATTTGCAGCCTGCACCTCATCATGTGTACATGTCATGATGGTGGCAAGTGGGGTTAATATTTGTGGGGTTGATGTCTCCTTTGTATTGTGGGGTGATATCAAGCTCACGTCTTAGGCCAGGATCACACATACGCGAGATACGGCCGGGTCTCGAAGGTGAAAACCCTGCTCTGACGCCGGCACTCCGGAGCGGACTGTGCAGCCGCACAGCAATACATGGAGATGCACGCTCCGCTCCGGAGTGCCAGTTCCAGCGCTGGGTTTTCACCTGCGAGACTCAGCTGTATCTCTCGTGTGTGTGTGATCCCGGCCTTAGTAATGGAGAGACTTCTATAAGCCGCTTATCTATTACTAATCCTATAGTTATATTGTGCACAAACTGTATGCTTTAGCTTGGTTGCTCGTTAAAAATGGGGGGGGGAATACCTTTTTTAAAATTATTTATTTAAATAATTTAAAAATCAGAATGGGGACCTTTCTATTCTTGATAACCAATATTGCTAAAGCAGCCTTCAACTGTCAGTTTTGCCTGGCTGGTTATAAAAAATACAGGGGAACCCACATCATTTTTTTTACTATTTATTTGTCTATAGTGCAGGTGCTGGCTATTGAATACTTCCATCAGCCGGCCCCTTCTCTCGCTGTTATTAGTGGCAGCAGTAGTAGGTTGATGGGAGTAGTAGTCCCATCATCTGACACTGTGGGAACTGCGGCTCTTTGATCGGCGGTAATGATCTTGTCGCCGATCAGAGGCAGTTTTGTGCCACGCTGTCAATCACATGACAGCATGGCAAACACTAGATGTTTTGTCCACCCATTGATGTGAATGGTGTGCGGGTTTGGGTTCAGGTACTCTCCAGGTACCTATTTTGAACTTTTTTTAACTACTTGACTGAACCTGCTGGACCTAGACATCCAGGGGTTCACCCATTACTATGCAGGAGCTCTGTGCATCTTTAGCAGGGCCAAGCCGTTTTGTGCCCCTTACCACCTACTTGTTTTTGATATATTCCCACCCTCTTTTGTTTCCTGTAAAGTCAGTGCTGACATGAAGGATCAGAGGAAAGAGGTAGATATTAAACAAGTAGATGTAAAGGTGCACTGAAATGTTTGTTCAAAACAAGGGGGCATTGAGTACTTGTGCTTGGTGCGAACAGTGATTTTGTGCTGACAGAGTCCCTTTAACTGCATCTGAGCTTGGTCTCACATGACTTTGAATCCACATTTTCTTTGGCACTAGGTTCTCATAACACCATAATCTTTTTTTTTCTTCCTGGCCTATAAACAAATATAATTCAATATATAATCATACTTATTTCTAATTCTTGACTAGATTGTTATCGTCTATTTACGGCAAGCAATCCAGGTAAAAAAGATAAAATGCAAAAAAAAAATCTATGAAACTGAATTGTACATTGATACATTATTCCAGGACTGAAAAAATAAACGAGGATGAAATATATGTTGATAGATGTGTATCTTCTGTGCTGTATGGAAGACTTGTGGTAACTTAGTAAATTCACTGTTTAGAGCATTGACCTCAAATGTTGTTTGTTTAATTTACACGTAAACTATCGTCCCGACACAAAAATAACAGTGACAAACAGGTTAAAATTAAATCCTTACAAATAGACGCTTGAGCCAATAATGCGGTATAAAAATGGGAGTGATTTGGGCTTAGAGAGAATTCTATTGGTTGCAATTTTGAGCATTAAATGGATACTGTTGTGGGGTGTTATAGTGGATGACTGTGTGGTGTCCCAGCACGTACCTATGTGGGTAGCCAAAATCTAGCATAGACAAACAAACTCCACCCTTACCTCGGACCAGTGCCACATGCTGACCACATTTCCTGAGAGGAGAAAGGCTTTACTCACGAAGAGTCTATGTCTCTTTACGGTCACAAGTCACCAGGCAATCACAACACGGTTGAAGGTAACAGGAGCAAGGCTTCCAATTTCTACATATGTTACTAATAAAATGCTATTGTTTCTTTGGGATGCTTTCATTGTTTTTCACAAGCGAGTAACCAAGACTGAATATTTTAGCCAAATATAGAGACTGTTCCTCTTTTGCCTTGAAAAGCTGTTGTCGTTGAAGAAAAAAGTTGCATTCCAGAACCTTGTGGTCTCTAAATTCACTATAATTAATAAGTGGCTAAGAAATGCACCCTCCGCTAATCGTGAACAGCAGGTCCTTGTTAGCTTTATACATTTCCCTATGGACGAGTGTCTGTTGCACTCTTACACTAAATACACCAAGAGTACAGGAATGTTTGTAAGTATTTAGCTCAGCACTGTCTGTATGGACGTTTGTATGATCCTTTGATGTAAAAAAAAGTACAGGTCTGTGTTAATTTCAGTCATACAAAATAGATGGCTACTGGCCGAATGTTGCTTTTGCCAATCGTACAGCTATCTCAGCCAAATCTCCCATATTCAAAAGCGCTCATTTAGTACTCCTGTGTTCTCTATGAGAAATCCATCAGCTGATTGGTGGCTTATCTCAGACAGAACAATGCGAGCAACAGTCCAAAATCATAGATGCCCAAACGACATTGTCCATCAGTCAGCCAGCACCCCTATACACAATATCGCCAGGTTTGGCCGGCATTGGTCTAATATGTAAGGGGGCATCTACTCTCGTTAAACCAATCCAAGGATGCTTGCATCTGTATATGTGAAGGCTTTAGGGGAGGACTGACTTTCATTAAGGAGCAAATGAAATCTAGTGATTCATTGACTCAAGGCATTCTGGACCCCTCATTCTGTGGGTTTCAGTGGTCGGGACCCCCAGTGATCTTACATTTAGTATCTAATTTGTGAGTAGGTGGTTTATGGTACAATCCCCCTTAATTAGACAAACTGTGTATAGAGTTTTTTGGCAATGCTTTTTGTGAACTAATATGCAAATTAGGCCTCTCCTAGATAAAGAGAAAACTATCTTGTCATTTCCATCAATTAGTGGTAAATCTCATATAATTCAATCTTTGGCCTGACGTTACAGACCCACTTTCAGTACTTGGTCAGTATTTTACCTCAGTATTTGTAAGCCAAAACCAGGTAAGGAACAATCAGAGAAAAGGTATAATAGAATTAAGTGCACCAATTCTGCATTTTTGAACAACTGCTGGTTTTGGCTTACAAATATTGAGGGAAAATACTTAACCAAATACTGAAAGTGGGGCCCAAGCCTTAGGCCGGAGTTACACTTGCGAGTTCAATGCGAGAAACTCACACGAGTCTCTCGTATCAAGTCCCGGCACCGCCACTGCCACTCGGGACCGGAGTGTGCGGTTGCATATAAATACAATTAGCCGCAAACTCAGGTCCTGAGTGCCGGCAGCAGATGCGAGAGACTCGTGCAAGTTTCTCGCATTGAACCCGTATGTGTGACCCTGGCTTTATAGTAGCCTTGCCAAGTGACTAGGGAAATTAGCCAAAACAGGCACCCATTGTCACGGGGAGCCTAGGTAGGCAAAGCTAATAACCTGGGCCCATGCGATATCCCTAAGACTAGGGAAACCCTGTCTGTCCCTCTCCAGAGATTACACTGATGGTGTGCTTGTCTGGGCCGCCAGGCCTGACCCTTTCTCCTGTTTCAGTACTAATCTGAAACCTCCACCCTCCACCCAGTGATAATTCCTCACACCAACTCCTACAGAAAGCACAGACAGGGAAAACCAAAAACGCACCACGCCGCAAACACACTCAGGAAAACACTATAATGTGCACAGGGCAAAACAAAACACAAATGGGAAGGAGAAATATGACAAGGGATCATACACCACCAGATATGATATTTCCACTCCAAGACCACCACTCCGAACCGAGATCACCAGGTACAAGACACAAGCTATAATTGGTAACGCCCAAAGTTCAGAAGAACTATTTAAAGGCCGTGGGCGTGACCCAGCCTCCAATCCGAGTACCAGCTAGATTAACCCCGGACAACCTAGATAAAATCTAGCCAGCGCCACTGAGCACATAGTGGACGAATGCTGAATTACCGCTGTCTGTCGGACGTCCTAGTGTGAATAGCGTCCGACATGACACCCATCTGGAGAGAGTTGTTTCAGGGTACTTGCTCCTTATCAGGGGTTGGCTGGCTAAACACGACACCCCTGATGCATCTTTGGGGAAAGAACACTTGCTCTCCTTAGAAGACAAGCTATATATGAAGTGTTTTGACAATCCTAAATGTGAAAAAATATGCTGTTTAACTGTGTCTGAGAAGGAACAAAAACTAGTTTGCCAGTGCAACCTACTGGAGCTAACTTGTACGTCAATATCTTACCCTATTAACCGAGCTATACATCCATTTACAGACAGCTCTCCTAGGCACATGCCCCTCATCAGTGCAGCGCAAGATTTGGCTGGTTTAATGAGACTCCCTTGAAGCAGAGTTTGGAGGGGGAACTATCTCTCTTAATAGGATTTATCCTATAAGCAGCATTTAATACCTTTATAGTACAAATTGCCCCGTGTGATTGGAGCAGTAATGAGTTTGTGAGACCACCATTCTTAAACACAGTGAGTGTCATACATGTTCATTACTGCTTCATTTACACAAGGCACTTTGTACACTCCATTCTATGGATCAGTGTGTGTCTCAGTGTCTGGACCCCTGCTGATCTTACATAAAGGATATATTTTGTGCATAGGTGATATATGCGGTTTTTAGGACTTTCCTTTTTATTTAGACAAGCTGTTTATGGAGGGTTTTTTAACAATGCCTAATAGAAAAAAATGTACAGACTAGCTGTCCCAAAATGAAAGAAATCTACAGTATTTTGCCACTACTGTCTATTGGGGGGCAGACACAGTATCTTGTGTGGGGGAGATCTAATCTGCTGTACATATATGTGATAGTGGAAATATATTGTACTCCATTTTCAAAGTAGAGCAGCACAAAGGACTCATTCACAGTTTTCTCCACAGTCAAAACTAAAAGTATGAAGCATTTCCAAAGGAAAGGTTTTCCTTCTTACCTATGCTGCCATAAGGTAAATGGAGAAATTTGTTCACCTTCACACTCCATATAAATCCCACCAAGAAAGTTTGTCTCTTGCTCCATTAAACCCATGTATTATGGAGCTTTCCTCCTCTATCCTCTCTATGAGGTGCTATATGTCACAACATGGAGTGCCTAGAGCTCAATACTACTGAACCCCAGGGACATTGTGGGCTGCCATACAGCCTCCGGCACATAGTTCTGCCTTGTGAATGAGATCTGTCTGTCATATTTATCTATATAGATGATATTATTTATTCATTTTTTTACATTTGTTCCCATCACAACCTGTGTAGTATTTTCTTATCCAAGATGCCAGTCCATCCCTATCTTTAAAGTTCTTAACTTTTCCAACAGAAGAAACCAGAAACAAATGTGCAGATGAAAAAATGACACAGATGACCACATCCTCTGGATAACACAGCAGAGTCTACTGAGACTGCTTCATAAAGAATTCATCCAGAAATGGCCTAATGTATTGCTAGACTAGAACAAAGCACAGATCTGCCACTGGCATTATTAATCGGAATGGAATTAGGGGTTACTACTGTTTTCTGACAAAGATTATTAGATGCAGTGTTATGGTTATGCACCTACATTATCCCATTATGTTTTATGCAGAAGACTAGACACTCAACAGAATTTACCTGGCCGGCTGTATGGCAGCAATCCATTCATGTATCAGGTGGCCACGACAAATCTCTTTTATCTTGTGCGAGCTTTGCTTGTCAATCAGAGATCTTGTAGGACACTTGGAGCTTTTGGTATATACGCATCTATTTATCTCTTTACAGAAGACTCTACATATCCTCCAAGAGCGAATGTTACTTTTGGTATGAGGTATGGCAGCCAGATGTTAGTTTAAAATATAAAAAGCCAATTTTTATTTTATCTACATCTATCTACTACCACAAATGTTTAAAAACGGACATCAGTAATACAATAAATATGTGTATTGCAGAAAAGCACAGAAAAGGAGAATACCACTCCTCTACCACCCTAATACCAAAACGTAACTACACAAGAGAAGGAGCAAAACCTCCATGTGCATAGTAGTAAAAGCATGGTACGCCCAAAAGGTCATTGTCGTGCACGGTAATCCAAATAGACAAAAAGCAAGTGCGCACTCCAATGATGGAGATGGAAAGGAATCCATATCGTGACAGCGACTGTGCAAAATAAGCTTACCGATGCAGGGAGGAGGTGGAGGAGGGGAGTCCCGCCGGAGAGAGGGGAGGGGAGATCTCACCGGTGGGACTCCCCTCCTCCACCTCCTCCCTGCATCGGTAAGCTTATTTTGCACAGTCGCTGTCACGATATGGATTCCTTTCCATCTCCATCATTGGAGTGCGCACTTGCTTATTGTCTATTTGGATTACCGTGCACGACAATGACCTTTTGGGCGTACCATGCTTTTACTACTATGCACATGGAGGTTTTGCTCCTTCTCTTGTGTAGTTACGTTTTGGTATTAGGGTGGTAGAGGAGTGGTATTCTCCTTTTCTGTGCCTTTCTGCAATACACATATTTATTGTATTACTGATGTCCGTTTTTAAACATTTGTACTAATAAAGTTTCTATTTGCATACATATTACTTCATGCTCCTTGTTCTCCTTTTGTTTGCATACTATATGGAGCGGATATAAATTGTCTGGGTGTATATACTAATATTTTCACCTAGATCTTTTTGGTATGATTTCGGGATTCCTGTTATTATCTAGCTACTACCGTATTTTATTTTGGGGGTTAGATTAAAGAAGAAAGCAAATGTAAAGGGCTAGCTAATATTTTGGTGTTGCTGATTTCCACAATGACAGCAAAAACAGGGGAACTGAGTACCCATTTGAATAAATCAGAGGTTACACATGTGAACTGCCTATTCTTTCGGAGTTTATGAGGCTGACAGAGATAGTTGAGGATAGCAGTTTGCTCTCTTCACCAGTATTATTATTATTATTATTATTTATTTTTAGAGGAAAATAAAGTCTAAATACAGACATCAATGCGCATGTGCAGCTACCTCTCCATTGAAATATAGAGACACGTTCCCCGTTCTGGTAATCAGTGGGGGTCTCGGTGCTGTAGATATTAATAATAACAATAATAATAAAAATAATAATAATATAGCATGATGATCTTCTTAAATGTGACATAAACTCCCATTAGGATGGTTGCTTCTCTGGTTTGTAACCTCAAGGGCACCCTAGGAAACAGTGGTCAAGGGTACAGTAATTGCCCAGTTTGCAGCATCTAAATTAATCTGGATTAAAGATATCACATATTGCTTAGACATATAAGTGTGATAAATAATTGTCTTTGCAGTCATCTACATGTGATACTTTGCTTTTTAACATACTAGATATATTGTTCTCTAGGAACACGCCCCACAAACCCAGTCCATAGAGGCGAGAATCTAATGGCCGATCACACAGTGCACAAATGGATTCTTATATAGCAGTGCACTAGATGTAAACACCTGAGCATGAGATATTGTTTCTGGGTAATGCAGGAGCCTTCTAGATAGAAATAAAGAAATAAAATTAAACATATGAAAAACGCTATTACTTGAAATCCATAATTAATGCAATTGATTAGAATGAATGCAGAAATAAAATAATAATAATAATAATAATATCATAACGATTAATTTAAAGTCTGTATTAACTTTAATCAATTACATAAATTATGGATTTCTAGTAATAGTATTTTCATATTTTTCATATATTTAGCTTTATTTCCGCACTTTTTTCTGGAGACTCCTGCATTACCCTACCCGAAAACAATATATTTATATATATATATATATATATATATATATATACACACAGTACAGACCTTTCTGGAGACTCCTGCATTACCCGGAAACAATATATATACAGTGGGGCAAAAAAGTATTTAGTCAGTCAGCAATAGTGCAAGTTCCACCACTTAAAAAGATGAGAGGCGTCTGTAATTTACATCATAGGTAGACCTCAACTATGGGAGACAAACTGAGAAAGAAAAATCCAGAAAATCACATTGTCTGTTTTTTTAACATTTTATTTGCATATTATGGTGGAAAATAAGTATTTGGTCAGAAACAAAGTTTCATCTCAATACTTTGTAATATATCCTTTGTTGGCAATGACAGAGGTCAAACGTTTTCTGTAAGTCTTCACAAGGTTGCCACACACTGTTGTTGGTATGTTGGCCCATTCCTCCATGCAGATCTCCTCTAGAGCAGTGATGTTTTTGGCTTTTCGCTTGGCAACACAGACTTTCAACTCCCTCCAAAGGTTTTCTATAGGGTTGAGATCTGGAGACTGGCTAGGCCACTCCAGGACCTTGAAATGCTTCTTACGTGTGTGCTTTGGATCATTGTCATGTTGAAAGACCCAGCCACGTTTCATCTTCAATGCCCTTGCTGATGGAAGGAGGTTTGCACTCAAAATCTCACGATACATGGCCCCATTCATTCTTTCATGTACCCGGATCAGTCGTCTTGGCCCCTTTGCAGAGAAACAGCCCCAAAGCATGATGTTTCCACCACCATGCTTTACAGTAGGTATAGATGCAACTCAGTATTCTTTTTCCTCCAAACACGACAAGTTGTGTTTCTACCAAACAGTTCCAGTTTGGTTTCATCAGACCATAGGACATTCTCCCAAAACTCCTCTGGATCATCCAAATGATCTCTAGCAAACTTCAGACGGGCCCGGACATGTACTGGCTTAAGCAGTGGGACACGTCTGGCACTGCAGGATCTGAGTCCATGGTGGCGTAGTGTGTTACTTATGGTAGGCCTTGTTACATTGGTCCCAGCTCTCTGCAGTTCATTCACTAGGTCCCCCCGGGTGGTTCTGGGATTTTTGCTCACCGTTCTTGTGATCATTCTGACCCCACGGAGTGGGATTTTGCGTGGAGCCCCAGATCGAGGGAGATTATCAGTGGTCTTGTATGTCTTCCATTTTCTAATTATTGCTCCCACTGTTGATTTCTTCACTCCAAGCTGGTTGGCTATTGCAGATTCAGTCTTCCCAGCCTGGTGCAGGGCTACAATTTTGTTTCTGGTGTCCTTTGACTGCTCTTTGGTCTTCACCATAGTGGAGTTTGGAGTCAGACTGTTTGAGGGTGTGCGCAGGTATCTTTTTATACTAATAACAAGTTTAAACAGGTGCCATTACTACAGGTAATGAGTGGAGGAAAGAGGAGACTCTTAAAGAAGAAGTTACAGGTCTGTGAGAGCCAGAAATCTTGATTGTTAATTTCTGACCAAATACTTATTTTCCACCATAATATGCAAATAAAATGTTAAAAAAACAGACAATGTGATTTTCTGGATTTTTTTTTTCTCAGTTTGTCTCCCATAGTTGAGGTCTACCTATGATGTAAATTACAGACGCCTCTCATCTTTTTAAGTGGTGGAACTTGCACTATTGCTGACTGACTAAATACTTTTTTGCCCCACTGTATATACATATACAGTACAGACCAAAGGTTTTGACACACCTTCTCATTTAAAGATTTTTCTGTATTTTCACGACTATGAAAATTGTACATTCACACTGAAGGCATCAAAACTATGAATTAACACATGTGGAATTATATACTTAACAAAAAAGTGTGAAACAACTGAAATTATGTCTTATATTCTAGGTTCTTCAAAGTAGCCACCTTTTGCTTTAATGACTGCTTTGCACACTCTTGGCATTCTCTTGATGAGCTTCAAGAGGTAGTCACTGGGAATGGTTTTCACTTCACAGGTGTGCCCCGTCAGGTTTAATAAGTGGGATTGCTTGCCTTAAAAATGGGGTTGTGACCATCAGTTGTGTTGTGCAGAAGTCTAGTGGATACACAGCTGATAATCCTACTGAATAGACCGCTAGAATTTGTATTATGGCAAGAAAAAAGCAGCTAAGTAAAGAAAAACGAGTGTCCATCATTACTTTAAGAAATGAAGGTCAGTGAGTCTGAAAAATTGGAAAAACTTTGAAAGTGTCCCAAAGTGCAGTGGCAAAAACCATCAAGCGCTACAAGGAAACTGGCTCACATGAGGACCACCCCAGGAAAGGAAGACCAAGAGTCACCGCTGCTTCTGAGGATGTTTATCCACATCACCAGCCTCAGAAATCGCAGGTTAACAGCATCTCAGAATAGAGACCATGTCAATGCCATACAGAGTTCTAGCAGCAGACACATCTCTACAACAACTGTTAAGAAGAGACTTTCTGTAGCAGGCCTTCATGGTAAAATAGCTGCTAGGAAACCACTGCTAAGGACAGGCAACAAGTAGAAGAGACTTGTTTGGGCTAAAGAACACAAGGAATGGACATTAGACCAGTGGAAATCTGTGCTTTGGTCTAATAAGTCCAAATTTAAGATCTTTGGTTCCAACCGCCGTGTCTATGTGTGACGCAGAAAAGGTGAACAGATGGACTCTACATGCCTGGTTCCCACCGTGAAGCATGGAGGAGGAGGTGTGATGGTGTGGGGGTGCTTTGCTTGTGACACTGTTGGGGATTTATTCAAAATTGAAGGAATACTGAACCAGCATGACTATCACAGCATCTTGCAGCGGCATGCTATTCCATCCGGTTTGCGTTTAGTTGGACCATCATTTATTTTTCAACAGGACAATGACTCCAAACACACCTCCAGGCTGTGTAAGGGCTATTTGACCAAGAAGGAGAGTGATGGGGTGCTACGCCAGATGACCTGGCCTCCACAGTCTCCAGACCTGAACCAAATCGAGATGGTTTGTGGTGAGCTGGACCGCAGAGTGAATGCAAAAGGGCCAACAAGTGCTCAGCATCTCTCGGAACTCCTTCAAGATTGTTGGAAGACCATTCCCGGTGACTAATTCTTCAAGCTCATTATGAGAATGCCAAGATTGTGCAACGCAGTCATCAAAGCAAAAGGTGGCTTCTTTGAAGAACCTAGAATATAAGACATAATTTCAGTTGTTTCACACTTTTTGTTAAGTATATAATTCCACATGTGTTAATTCATAGTTTTGATGCCTTCAGTGTGAATGTAAAATTTTCATAGTCATGAAAATACAGAAAAATCTTTAAATGAGAAGGTGCGTCCAAACTTTTGGTCTGTACTGTATATATATATATATATATATATATATATATATATATATATAATTTAATATACTAAATAAGGTATTAAATAATTTCCATTTTTGAAGAGCAACAAATATATTTATCTTGAAATATGTTATTTGAATAAATGTATTATTACACTTCATCTCAGGATTTATATCGGAGCCTGATGCCATCAGTTTCCATGTTCCCAGCATACTTCTTTCAACAACTTAGCCTCTTTCCCCATCCTGTATGTCTTTATCTTCTGCATCCAAATGTTTCACTTCCTCAGGCTGTCTCTCTGTTCCACACTGAAGAAAGTGACATCAGGAAATGGTGGGGGTAAGCCAGAACCAAAATGTTTGTGTCTGTGATCAACAACTGCAGCCCTATGGTACCCTGCTCATGTGTGGAGGGACACATGATCCACATTTTTCAGTCCTTTTTGGTATCAGATTGTGAGAGACAAGAAGCCAGAAACTAGAACAGTAAACATAGATATTTAAAGCACACTTAGAGATTAGCAAACTTTGCTCAGTTGTACGATTGTGCTTCTGTCAGAATTCCTGGTCTTCATATTTTATGGAAAAAAAGAAAACAAATTAAAATGCTAAGTAATAGTAAAGCAATATATTCTACTTGATATTTTACTGTCCGCCAGAGAAGTAAGAGAGCTCTTACAGAACTATGCAGAAGTTTTAGGTAGGTATGGAAAAATGCTGCAACGTGTGAATGTATTTAAAAATAGAAGTGTTAATATGTGGATAATTTTTTATCAGTTAACAAAGTGAAAAATGAATGAGCAAATGAAAAATCAAAATCAAATCAATATTTGTCATGACCTTTCCCTACAAAACAGCATCAATTTTTCTGAGTACAACTTGCAGCAAGTCAGGGGTTAACCAATTATACCAAATAGGTCATAATGATCCTTATTTTTATATGTATGGTGAAATAGTCAATAACTGAAACAGAAACAGCTTTGTATGAGGCTAAACGTGGGCGAAGAGCAGTTAAACTCTGCAAAAAAGGAGAGGTTGAGAAAGACAGTTTCAAGTCAAATATTATACAGCATGTGAAGACCGGGCACAATAAAAAGACACAAGGTAGTTATACTTCATCAGCAGGATATCTTCCAGTCAAAGATTTTAAAGCAAACTGGGGATTCAAAATGTGCTACTGAAGCTCTTTTGAAGAAGCACAAGTAAATGGGCAATATTGAGAACTGTAGATGCAGTGGTTGGCCAAGGAAATTTACTGCAACAGATGAAAGCACATCCTGCTTACTTCCCATTGAACATGGAAGATGTCCAGCAGAACCATCTAATTACAGCTGGCAGAAACCAGTGGGGCACATCTACACCCAGGGTCGCCATCAGGGCATTACTGCCCTTACTACTGCATGAGGCCCATTGAGCTGTAGCAAAAAGGGGCATTTGGATGCCCTGGCAGCCCAGGTCCTCCTCTCTTGCTTCTGCTCAGTGGGCCCCAGGCGCAATATTTCCGTGCTGCTTCAAGCCAGATACATAACAACACTGCGTTGATTTAAAGATACACCTACAGTGTTGTTAATGCATCCAACGGCCTGAAATTGGTGCTGTACCTTTAAGCCGCAGCAACAGGCTTGATTTCATCATGGTCCTGATGCCATTCATGTGAGACGCTTCATTCCGGAGCAGAGCAGCTTACCACGTTTGTTGGAGACAAGAGACACTGAAGTCGGCGACATGCAGGCAGTGGAGGCAAGCAGTGTGTAAGGACTCGGAAGAGGCTGCAGAGGGAAGTGAGGAGGGGGAAGGCTACCAAAGTGAGTGAAGAGAGGGGAGGCTGCCTAGGAGAGTGAGGGGAAAGGAGGCTGTTGACCTGAGTGATGAGAAGGAGGCTGCTGAGAAGAGTGAGGGGAAAGGAGGCTGCTGTAGGATGTGAGGAGATAGGAGGCTGCCGAGGTGAGTGAGGAGAGAGGAGGCTGACGAGGTGAGTGAGGAGAAGTGAGGCTGTCAAGGTGAGTGATGAGATGGGATGCTGCCGAAGTGAGTGAGGAGAGGGGAGTCTGCTGAGGAGATTGAGGAGAGGGGAGGCTGGCAAGGTGAGTGAGGAGGCTGTTGATGTGAGTGAGGAGAGGGGAGGCTGCCGAGATGAGTGAGGAGATGGGAGGCTGCCGAGGTGAGTGAGGAGAGGGGAGGCTGTTGAGGTAAGGAGAGGGGAGGCTGCCGAGGTAAGTGAGGACATGGGAGGCTGCCACGTGAGTGTGGACATAGGAGGCTGCTGAGGAGATTGAGGAGAAGGGAGGCTGCCAAGGTGAGTCAGGAGGCTGCTGATGTGAGTGAGGAGAGGAGAGGCTTCCGAGGTGAGTGAGGAGATGGGATGCTGCCGAGGTGAGTAAGGAGATGGGAGGCTGCCGAGGTGAGTGAGGACATGGGAAGCTGCTGTGGTGAGTGAGGAGATGGGAGGCTGCTGAGGAGATTGAGGAGGCTGCTGATATGAGTGAGGAGATGGGAGGTTACCAAGTTGATTGAGGAGATGGGAGGCTGCCGAGGTGAGTGAGGGCATGGGAGGCTGCCGCGGCGAGTGAGGAGATAGGAGGCTGCTGAGGAGATTGAGGACAGGGGAGGCTGCCAAGGTGAGTGAGGAGGCTGCTGATGTGAGTGAGGAGAGAGGAGGCTGCCGAGGTGAGTGAGGAGATGGGATGCTGCCGAGGTGAGTAAGGAGATGGGAGGCTGCCGAGGTGAGTGAGGACATGGGAAGCTGCTGTGGTGAGTGAGGAGATGGGAGGCTGCTGAGGAGATTGAGGAGGCTGCTGATATGAGTGAGGAGATGGGAGGTTACCAAGTTGATTGAGGAGATGGGAGGCTGCCGAGGTGAGTGAGGGCATGGGAGGCTGCCGCGGCGAGTGAGGAGATGGGAGGCTGCTGAGGAGATTGAGGACAGGGGAGGCTGCCAAGGTGAGTGAGGAGGCTGCTGATGTGAGTGAGGAGAGAGGAGGCTGCCGAGGTGAGTGAGGAGATGGTAGGGTGCCGAGATGAGTGAGGAGAAGGGAGACTGATGAGGTGAGTAAGGAGAGGGGAGGCTGCTGAGATGAGTGAAGAGATAGGAGGCTGCCGAAGTGAGTGAAGAGAGAGGAGACTGCCGAGGTGAGTGAGGAAATGGGAGGCTGCCGAGGCTGCAAAGGGGATTGAGGAGAGGGTAGGCTGCCAAGGTGAGTGAGGAGTCTGCTGATGTGAGTGAGGTGATGGGAGGCTGCCGAGATGAGTGAGGAGAGGGGAGGCTGCTGAGGTGAGTAAGGAGAGGGGAGGCTGCTGAGATGAGTGAGGAGAGGGGAGGCTGCCGAGGTGAGTGAGGAAAGGGGAGACTGCCGAGGTGAGAGGCGAGGCTGACGAGATGAGTGAGGATATGTGAGGTTGCCGAGGTGAGTGAGGAGATGGGAGGCTGCCGAGGTGAGTGAGGATATGGGAGGCTGCCGCGGTGAGTGAGGAGATGGAGTCTTCCGAGGTGAGTGAGGAGATGGAAGGTTGCCGAGGTAAGTGAGGAGATGGGAAGCTGCTGAGGTGAGAGAGGAGATGTGAGGCTGCCGAGGCAAGTGAGAAGAAGGGAGGCTGCCAAGGGAAGTGAGAAGAAGGGAGGCTGCTGAGGGGAGTGAGGAGAAGGGAGGCTGCTGAGGGGAGTGAGGAGTAGGGAGGCTGCTGAGGGGAGTCTGCATCCAGCAGGATGAGGCTGCTGAGGGGTGGCTACTGAAGTGAGTCTGTGTCTGGCAGGGTGAGGCTGCTGAGGGAATTCTGCATCTGCCAGGGGGAGGTTAGTGAGGGGAGGCTGAATCTGCCAGAGGTAGACTGCGTACGGGAGTGAGGGGAGGCTGCTGAGGGAAGTCTGCATCCAGCAGGGGGAAGCTGCTGAGGGGAATCTGTGTCCTTCATCCGACAGAGTGAGGCACAAAAAGGGTGATCCCCCTTATTCTTGACTACTTGATTTTTTTTTTCAATTATTGATGAGTTCTCATATTTTATGGTGTATTTATAATATATTCTAGAATTTATTGGTTTTTAATGAATACCAATAAAGAGATTTTTTGGTAGTGTACAATCGGTGAATATATACACAATAATACACACTGTTTACATTTATTAACCCCTTTACACCCAACGATGTGCAGTGTCCATCATTGGATACTTCCCCCTGTTTGGTGCGGGCTTCGGCGAGCCCGCACCTTTTCTGGCACATGACAGCTGATATGAGGGAGTGGTGCTGCAGTTACTTACTATAATAACTACAATTTCTCGCATGTCTACCCTCTGAAGGTGTCCTGGATTCATGGTGACAAAAGCTGTGGGATAATAATAATAATAATCTTTATTTTTATATAGCGCTAACATATTCCGCAGCGCTTTACAGTTTTGTACACATTATCATCACTGTCCCCGATGGGGCTCACAATCTAAATTCCCTATCAGTATGTCTTTGGAATGTGGGAGGAAGCCAGAGTGCCCGGAGGAAACCCACGCAAACACGGGGAGAACATACAAACTCCTTGCAGATGGTGTCCAAGGTGGGATTAGAACCCAGGACTCCAGCGCTGCAGTGCTATCCACTGAGCCACCGTGCTGCCCTAAGGATAGGTGAGTGCAGAGCTGGTTCACTGCTTCTATCTCCACTGCTGCATCTTCTAACTGCAAAACAGACAGACAGTCAGGGGATGTAGTGACATCAGCACCAGCCAACAGCTTCTGGAAACACCCTCAAACAAATCATCCTCAGGGGACCGGATCTTACGGATTAGATCCCCCGATCTGACTGATAATCATATTTTGTAAAGTGGTGGTTAGTACCCTGGCCATCACAGGTCAATGGTTCCCAGTGTAGCACAATTTGTACAGCTGAGTCATTTTGAATCTCCAGAATCACTGCGTAAGTTTCTTTCTCCTGTATAGTTGTAAGCTCTTACGGTCAATGGGATCCTTACTCTCACTTTGCCTTGCCTGTAAATTGGAAGTTCTTAAGGTAAGTGATGTTCCCTCTCTCTTTCCTCTCCCATATCATAAGCTTTTCAGTGTTGCAATTCACACAAAGATTTAATTATTTTGTTTTTCAAGTAAACTCGTGGATGTTATTGTGTCTAAGGGCTCAATGGATCACTACACTGAAATCAGTCTAAAACACATGTGATAATTAGTTTTCCAGGTGATTCTAATTAAAATAAAACTACTTAAAATGATGTTCCACATTATTAAGCAGGCCACAGGTTTCAAGCAATATGGGAAATAAAAAGGATGTCTCTGCTGCTGAAAAGTGTTAAATTGTGCAACGCCTTGGACAAGGTATGAAAACATTAGATATTTCACGGAAACTTCAGGGTGATCATCATACTGTGAAGAGATTTGTGACTGAAACAGAGCACAGACAGAGTTCATGCAGATAAAGGCATAATGAGGAAGGTTTCTGCCAGACAAATTCATTGGATTAAGAGAGCAGCTGCCAAAATACCATTACATAGCAGCAAACAGTTATTTGAAGCTGCCGGTGCCTCTGGAGTCCCTCGAACCTCAAGGTGTAGGATCCTTCAAAGGCTTGCTGTGATGCATAAACCTACTATTCAGCCACCTCTAAACAGTTTTCACAAGCAGAAATGGTTGCAGTGGGCCCAGACATACATGAAGACTAATTTTCAAACAGTCTTGTTTACCGATGAGTGTCGAGCAACCCTGGATGGTCCAGATGGATGAAGTAGTGGATGGTTGGTGGATGGCCACCATTTCTCAACAGGGCAGCGATGTCAGCAATGAGGTGGAGGAGTCATGTTTGGGGCCGGAATCATGGGGAAACAGCTGGTAGGGCCTTTTAAGGTTCCTGAAGGTGTGAAAATGAACTCTGCAAAGTATATAGAGTTTCTGACTGACAACTTTCTTCCATGGTATAAAAAGCAGAAACGTGCCTTCAGGAGCAAAATCATCTTCATGCATGACAATGCATCTCATGCTGCAAAGAATACCTCTGAGTCATTGGCTGCTATGGGCACAATAGGAGATAAACTCATGGTGTGGCCACCATCTTCCCCTGAACTCAACCCTATAGGGAACCTTTGGAGTATCATCAAGCAAAATATCTATGAGGGTGGGAGGCAGTTCACATCAAACAGAAGCTCTGGGGGGCTATTCTGACTTCATGCAAAGAAATACAAGCAGAAACTCTCAAAACTCACAAGTTCAATGGATGCAAGAATTGTGAAGGTGATATCAAAGGTTTCCTATGTTAACATGTTATTTGGCCTGTTAGGACAGCATTAAATAGCTATTTTGCTCAGTGAATGTGACCTAATGCTGAAAATTCCACAAATGAGCATTTTCAGTTCTTTAAAACATATCAAATGTTTGGAAATTCTACTGTGCCTAATAATTTGGAACAGTGAATTTTGAGTTTTCATTCATTTTGGAGATTATACTGTTATCATTGGGAGGTTTCTTCAATAAAGTTTGATGTATACTCTAACAGGTGATGACTTTTATTAGACTCACTGTCAGTTGCACTGACCATTTAGGAAAATCTGAGAAAAATATCATTTGCATAATGATTTGGAACATGGTGTATGTATGTATAAATGTATCATCCAACATGAGCCACTGGGATAAATTTGGCTCATTTTCTTACAGTCTAGTCTAAAAGTACTACTCCAGCATTTTGTTTTGTTTTTTCTTTCAGAACAGGAGTGGCACTTTAAATGTAAGCCTCCTGTTCAGTTCATACTCACCTTTATCTGATGCCGCTCCGGTCTCACGGCTCTATCTTGTGCCTGTAACTTCTGATTGGCCGGAAGTCAAAAGTTATGTCACAGCTCTCAATACAAGTCTATGAGAGCCAGAACGCAGTTCTCATAGACTAGACTTGTAGTGATAGGTAACCCCCACGCAGATCCAGCAGACATTGGAGTGCGATGGCAGGTCCTTTTCGCTGAAGATGAACCAGAGCGACTGTCAGGATTCAAACCAAGCAGCTCTTGTGCATCAGGTGGCAGGTCTTCCCTCTGAGCTATTCAGCTCTCTGGACAGTTCCTTACTAAATCAGATACTAGTACCTGTGTTGTTCCTGATTTCTCCAACCTGAGTTCCTGAGGTCTCCACCCCAAGTCCCAGATTGGCTCAACCTGAGATCTCCTGATTTAGCACCCTACTTCAACCTGGCACTGCACTTCCTTCATAGCTCCCAGCCTTTAGTCTAGCTTCTTCCCACCTGCTGCTTATCCTCAAGATCCTACTGCTGCTGTGTGCCAACTTCTGACTATATCCTGACTATGATTCCTGCTTATCCTTCCAACTACACTGCTGCTTTGTGTACCAACCTCTTGCTTTATCCTGGCAACCCTATGTGCTGGTGCTGCCCCTAAAGGTTCCAATATCGCAACTCCAACTCAGGTCAGTCCTTGCTGGAAAAGAATGAAGCGGATGACAGGTGAGTATAAGACAGGGGCAGGGGACTTACATTTGAAGCACTACTTCAGCGGAGCAATAAATAAAAAATGTTGGAGTGGTGTTTAACTGTCTAAATATTATCAGGATTACAAAATCAACCACCATTGTGTCCTGCTCTTTTTTCTAGGATCTCTAGTAAAGAATCCAGAGCTGTGCAATATAATAAGATTTTCCAGCACTCGCTCCCCTACTGGACACAATATGCAGTTTCTTGCCCTGTTCTGCACATATAGGCTTCAATAATTTAGTAGTTGTTGCAGAGAATAACTACATGAACATTTCCTGTAAATGGTTCATTTAGCTATTGACTCATTATGGGTTCTTCTTTTCCTTCCTATGGTTCAGTATGGTTAGTTTTCAGAAAACGGCTTTATCTGATGGATTTCTCTTTTCCTTTTTCTATGATGTCCTGGCAGATTTTCTCACTGTGATTGTTGAATGAGGAAGGCAGTATACGATGACAGGTACACTTAAAGATATTTTTTTTTCAATGACATTGTCACTCAATAACGTGATCTCTTCGCTATCGTTAACTATAATATGTGAGCTAGTGGTGTAGGCAGGGTAGCCCAGAATTCCTGGAAGTGTTCTGCACAGCACAGGCTTTCAAAATCAGTTCTTTTAAAGGCTGATTGAATAGGAGATCTCTCTATATTTTATCTTAGATTGGAACAGGTCTCTAGATTGGAGAAGGTCTTAGGCTAGTTTCACATTTGCGTTTAAATTCGCAGTGTTTAATATGCATACACAAGGGGTGGAAAAAACACATATAAACGCGTACAAACGCAGCGTTTTTTAGACGCATGCGGTAAAAAAATCCGCCGCGTTTGTACGCGTTTATATGCGTTTTTTCCTGTGCTTGCGTTTTTTGTGCGCATGATGAGTAATTTCACAAGAGAAAAATCTAGATAAGCAGACACCGCCAATGTGACTACAGAGGGCGTGTATTATGGGATTTCTTTATATAGACTCCTGAACAGTTGTAATATTCAGATTTTGCTCCTGTATCCTGTGTCATGATGGATCTTCGCATGGAGAGCTTTTATTTCAACCTGGATTTAAGCATCAAGCTATTTCTTGCCTGTGCTTTTGCTTGGGAGCAAGACAGAAATCACGAAAGATGGAGGAGACAACGTCGGCGTTTTTGGAGACACCCCATTATCAAACTACGTGAGAGCTGTGGAGCCTATCACACGCTGTATGGTGAGCTTAATGCCAACCCAGAGAAATTCCATGAATATACAAGGATGTCGCAAGACTCGTTCCGGGATTTGCTTGCTCCTGTCCAAGGAACCATATGGAGACAATAGACCCAGCTCCGTAGAGCGATTCCACTGGAGGAACGTCTGCTGGTTACATTAAGGTACGTTACAAATCTAAACCAATGACAGTCCCAATTTTGTGTTTTCAGACATGTATGTTTTGGGTATTTTCCTATCTTTCTTTAGCATAAACACACCATAAATAGAATAGATTGTAATTTTTTTTGGTTTTGGTTTTCTTACAGATTTCTGGCAACCGGAGAGAGTTTATCATCCCTCCACTTCCAATACCGGCTTGGAATATCCACCCTGTCCGGAATAGTTGCGGACACCTGTCGGGCTTTGTGGAATGTACTCCGGGATGAGTTTATACCCTTATCCACTGCGGACATGTGGCTTGAAATAGCTGAAAAATTCTGGAGTGTGTGTGATTTCCCAAACTGTTTAGGAGCAGTGGATGGAAAGCACATCCGCATTATCACCTGCCAGAACAGGATCGGAGTTTTTCAACTATAAAAAATATTTTTCTGTTGTGCTCATGGCAATAGCTGATGTGAACAGTTGCTTCATCACCGTGGACATTGGAGCTTTTGGCCGTGGCACTGATTCCCAGACTTTCAAGAACTCAGATATGGACCGGCATGTGTATGGCAAAAATTTCAATTTTCCCCCACCACAACCTCTCCCCAACACTCAAGGTCCACCGATGCCATTTGTAATGGTTGGGGATGAGGCCTTCCAGATGTGTGAAAACCTACTGAAGCCATATTCCAGTCGAGACTTGAACCATAATAAAAGGATCTTTAATTACATACTGGCCAGGGCCTGAAGAACAGTAGAGTGTACCTTTGGCATTCTGGTTTCTAAATGGCGCATTCTTGCATCACCCATAAATCTAAAAGTGGAAACAGTCGACGAGGTGGTCAAAGCCTGTGTGGTTCTGCACAATTATATAATGGCTAAGTAGCAACCCAACATTGAACTGGATGAACCAGTTGCCCACCCACTGCCCGATTTCCAGCATCACCCGCTGCGCTCAACTGCAGCAGTTGGTCACATGCGGGACCAATTTGCTGCATTTTTTGATTCAGATATTGGACCTGTGTCATGGCAGGACAATGTTGTTTAAATGTCCTGTTGCAATTAGATCTGTAACAATAATTATCTGAAATGATAATAATATTTCTCATTAATAAACTTTAGTTTTGGTTGTGTTGACCACGTCTCCTATGTTTTTCCTCTACAAACCAAGTCTGTCCTAAAACTAGCAGTATTTGATCTGTATTTAATATCAGTATTTGTAATGCAAAACCAGGAGTGGGTGTTAAAGGCAGAGGTGCTAGTTATTATGTTAATATCATAATTTACCTCTAATTGTTCCACTCCTTGTTTTGTCTTACAAATACTGATATAAAACACTGACCACATACTGCTTGTGTTATGGCAGCCATGTTGCTTTAAGCTTGGTGATGTCATTGCATCCTGATTCTGTTCTGCAGTATCCATTGGACACAGACTGAAGAGACAATGATTGTCACATTAAAGAGATCTATACTCATCAGGTGTCAGAAATAATGAATTCATGATGCACATATAACAGCCTCATGAATTCACTATTTCTGTCACTTGTGCAGGTGAGCATAGATATGTAGCGTGTGACCACCATTTTTCACCTCAATTTGTGTGTAATAGATTATGTACACAGAAGAGAAAATGGAGGTTATACAAGGCAGTTCTCTACTCACCAGGTCAGGTTTCCTAACTAATTAGTTTTTTTTACACCTGACCTGTTCAGTAGAGTTCTGCACTGTATTTCCGCCATTTTCTCTTCAGACTGCAACACTAGTCACAGCAGAAAGAAGAGATTATGGAGATAATACATTTTGGCCCACCTCATATCTTTATACTAAAGACACACAAAGCTGCAGTCTTTTTTTATAACTACTGGAGATATGATGTGGCCCAAAAATTACGTGTGGCGAAGTTTCTTATTTGGCGCACGGTGTGTGTTGCCGGCGGCGATAGACACAATAAACCAAACATAATTGTGGCAAATCAAATTGTACTTATTTTTTTAACAACCAAAAAAATGTATTTAACTGCGCCGGCTTGGGGTAGAGTGATGTAAACGGGGGGGGGGGGAGGGTGTGAAGCACTGAGGCCTAGCTAACCATGGACAATGCAGAGGTGACAGGAGAAGGGGCAATGAAACTAGTGGGGTCTGGTAGTTCGGGGATGGGGCTTGACACATGAGAGGCTTGAGACGCACTGGAAGGGTGAGACAAACCTAATATTACAGATACATTGGAAGGTGAAGGGGGAAGAATGCTAAGAGTTCTGTTTTTTTGTGTTTTTTTTTAGTTTGGGAGGTATATGGTGTGGCGTGGTGGTGCGTGACCTGTCAGGGTCCGTGCCAGAGTCCATAGTGCTCGTAGAGCGTGCAGCCATGCCAGAGTCCATAGTGCTTGTAGAGCGTGCAGCCATGCCAGAGTCCATAGTGCTCATAGAGCGTGCAGCCATGCCAGAGTCCATAGCACTCGTAGAGCATGCAGCCATTCCAGAGTCCATAGCGCTTGTAGAGCGGAAGGCCATGCCAGGGTCCTGCTGCATTGTGGTGGTGGTGGTACGGAAGGCCATGCCAGGGTCCTGCTGCATCGTGGTGGTGGCGGTACGGAAGGCCATGCCAGGGTCCTGCTGCATCGTGGTGTCAGTGGAGGAGTTCCAAGCAGGAGCATCGGTTGTCATGGTGGTGGCGGTGGGCTGTCCAACTGCACTCGGCATGGTGCTGGCACTGTAGTGGGGTCCGGCTGTGGAAGGAATTGAGGTGGCCGTGCCTTGGTATGCAGCAGAGGTCAGCATTGAGGTTAATCATGACAGTGAAGGCACAGTTGGATATGCTGACACTGTCTGCTGGAAATACTGACTCTGCTGCATAGCCTGCACGTAAGCAGCATTGCAGACCTGCATGACACTCAGCTGGAGATCAGGAGTAAGGTGTTCCGACATGCCCTGCTCAATTTGGTTAAAAAAATGATGTGCTGGCCTCTGGAGGTCAGCTTTCACTTGATCAAGGTTTTTGGTGACATCCTGGATACGTGCATTAAAGAGGCTATGTGAAACATCCATTCGGTCACCCATAGCCTTGATTGCTTCTTGTAAAACGGAGATCAAGTGCAAAAACTCGGGCATGAGTGACCTGTCCGAAGCCCTCTGCCGCTGCCGGGAGGAGCCCAAAAAAAGGGGCAGTGGAAGAGGACAGCGAAAGGGGAAGACCTGATGGACCAGCTCCCTGGTCTCCAGTTAGTGTGGAAGGCCCACTTGCTGCTGCACTGCTGGATGGCTGGGACGGGTCCGCGGCTGTCGGATGAAGGACTGCTCCAGACCCTGGGCCAACAGTAGTGCTCCATGTGAAAAAAGGAAAAAGAAAATTAATACCAAAAATTAACAAGACGCCAAATTCTGTGGAGTAGAAACATACATAGCATGGCAATACAACACATCCAAATGCACAGGAGAAATACTTACGTTCTCTGAGAAAGGACCGGTCTTAAAAATGCCAGAATACGATGGTATTTGTATGTTTGGATCCTTTCTCCTGAACCACTGGGAACACGGCTCTCTTGACGCAGGTCCTTGTTGAAGCGGTCCTTAATCGAACGCCAACGTGTTTTGACCTTTGCCACTGTTAAAAAAAAATATATATATTCACAAAAAGGACTTTTGGCCATGCTCACACAACTGTGTGTGATGACAGAAGCTCCTGAGAGTTTCTTTCATCACGCACAGTCGAGTGAGCACAGCCAAGGTCTCTGCTGCTTCACACTGCAGTGCAATACTTACCAAATGCATTTTGGACCCGAGTCGGGGCGTTGTCCCAGCCATCCCACAGCTCTTTGGCCACCTCATTCCATAGGCGCCGCATTGTGACGTTGTTTGCAGTGGATCCTGGGTGTCCCACAACGGGACTCGCTCCTGGACCAGGGAGATGAGGAGTTTATTCTCTATGAGATCATCCTCCCGTTGTGAAACCTAAAAAATAAATAAAGTCATTAAGGTTTGGTCAATTAACATAAGGAAAAGAAAGAAAAAAGATGCAGAGAAATGGCATGAATAGGAAAGTCAACATACAAAAGCATTCCAGAAGAAAAAAATAAAGAAATACAAATGGAAAGAAAGGAAGATTCAAGAATATTACACTGAGGATACATAAAACAGTCAGCCTTGTATACGTACCCGCTGCCGTCTTTCCACCCGACCTTGACTCCGCTGCTCCTGCCCAGTCTCTGCCGCAGATGAAGAAGAGCTCTAAAAAAATGAAAAACAAAAATTGTCCTATGTGTGGATGTGACAGTGAATACTTACCAATCAGACGAGGCAAGTACTCACCTCACTGACATGCTCGACTTCCGACGCCCCAGGAAGAAACTCCTCATGAGAAGAAGCCGAAGAAGACATTCTGATGCATGTAGAAAGAAAGAAATGGCAGAAATTAGGACATGTAGAGACAGAAAATAGAAAATAAAGGCATTGGCTAGGATATACTCACATTGTTCAGAGGCTTGTTTTCTCAAAGGTGCTGTGGTCTGTGTGCTCTGCTTGGCTGTCTGCTGTGGTCCGTCTGTCCTGCTTGGCTGTCTGCTGAGTAGTGACCTGCAAATGTCCACTCCCTCCCTTTATCACCTACTATGTGGGGGGTGGCTTATCAGTGTCTAGACATGTTTTTCTCTTGTAGAACGCATGCGTTCACGAACGCAATCAAACGCATGTGCTTCTGAACGCATGCGTTCATATTGACAGCAATGCGTTTTTTGTCGCAAACCTTGCGCAATCGACCGCATGTGTTTCCAGGTGGCAAATTGACGCCTCTAAAAATTACTACATGTTGCATTTCCACACCAAGCCGCAAACGACGAAACAACGCATGCGTCGTCAAATGAGGTAAATCGCGAACAATCACAAACGCATGCGTTCCTAATGCTAAATATAGGAATACACAACGCATGCGGATATATGTGGTAGAAACGCTGCGGACACAAACTCAAATGTGAAACCAGCCTTAAAGAGCTAAAAATGAAAAAAAAAAATGCTTCAATTCTTCATTTGATTTCAAGTAAGGGTGCAAAACTAGATCAAAACACATGGTTTCATATAAAGTTCTCCCTAAATCACTTAAAAACAACCCACGAGTTTTAGAAACCTCAATTGTGGCATTATCCTGCTGTCATCTTTTGGCTGAACGTCTTACACCACTAACTACTGCATGGTCCTCCCTGTAATCAGAGATGAAAAGCACTTCCCCTGCCTCTGTGGTTCATTAGAAGTTTTGCAATGGTGGTGTTGTCATTCTATAATTGATACTATGTGATATATACAGTAGTACTAAAACTTCCACAGCAAAGAAGACATGGTTGGACTTGCTGATTGCAGGCTATGGTAATCGCGATGTAAATATAGATCTAGTTGAGTTGTTTCTTGTAACCATATTCAGTTTCAAAATGATATCTGTTGTACAGTTGTTTTATTTGTAATGTTACAATGTAAACCTTCTTAAGTATAAGTATTAAGAATTAAGAACATTTTATTAGGCCATGTTCATACGCAACATTTTTGCAGCATTTTTTTCTGCAGTCAAAACCTGCTCTCTTGACAGTAAAAACGTTGCCTCCAAAACAAAGCTTTTTGTGTGTTTTTTTGCTGCTTTTCTTGGTGGGTTTTTGCTACATTTTTCAGCATTTTTTGATTATATGTGTTTTTATTGACAGCACATACTTAATAAAGTCAGTTTTAGGATATGTGCACATGATTCAAAGTTACTGCGGGTTTAATGCTGCGTACTTATGCTGCGTCCAACCAGCAGTGGCCAGATGTTGCAGCATAGTAGAAGGGAGTTCAAGAAATCCCTTGTCCACTATGCATCCACAGACACCCGCGGCTTACCCATGGAGACTGACATGCGGCGCGTCTCTACAGACCGCGGCATGTCAATTTCCGCAACAGAAATTTCAACAATAGAATGTATTGAACTCGGTGAATCTGCATGGTTCAGTCATCTGTGTTCAATAGATGGCAGCGCTTTGGACTCGCTTGTTCTGGATCATGGGCACGTGGTCTCAATCATCAAAAACAAAGCAAAAAATGTAGGAAAACCATATCCTGCATCTATTGCAGTGTTTTTGCTTTTTATGGGTGAGAAAAATTCAGCAAAAATGTAGTCAGGAAAATAGAAAGCATGAGCATGAGATTCCTAAAATCTCCAAGCTTTTCAAACTATTATATAATAATAAAATATTATAATACTATGTCCTGACTTATAATAATAATTTAATAAATATTACCTGTACCTCATATTCATATACCAATGATTATTATGATTCTCAATGCACCACCTTGATAACTTGTCAAAGAAGGTATCCAGGGTTGTGAAAATAAGTGAAAAGTTACTGATCAGCCGATGCGTGGCTGCTGGGAATGGGGAAGTTTTATCTCCGAAGTCAAACTTCTATGTCTATTACAAATGTAGCAGCAGGTGGAATGACAATTGATCCATTGTGTATGAGGTTGCTGGGTAAAGTCAAGCACGGCGCTTGGCAGCCACAAAAGAGAATGATTGGATAGGTGGTCGAGAATGCGCACTGACACTGCATTAAAGGGCCACTGTCACCCCCTCCAGCCGTTATAAACTAAAAGAGCCACCTTGTGCAGCAGCAATGCTGCATTCTAACAAGGTGGCTTTTTTAGTTTTTGGTGCATTTATTCCCAAAATAAAGCGTTTTATAACTTCGCCAAAATACCTTTCTTTAAACAGGGAGGCAGGTCTTAACCCCCCTGCTGGAAACGCCACTCTGCCGTCACTCAAATCTTCAGGGGTGCCGCCCCCTCTGCACTGTTTTCCCATGAAATCCGGCGCCTGCGCTGTTTAGAACTGGCTAGTGCAGGCGCAGTGAGCTCTGGCTGTCTGACCTCACATGCAGCCTTGCAGACTGTGCCTGTGCGGCCACCCTGCCTATGAATCCCAGCCCCACACTGTGCATAATGCATAACACGGGGCTGGGATTCCCAAGGTGGGTGGCCGCATATCTTTCCATTTTCAACTGGATTATCCCTACATTCACTGATCCTGTCAGCCCCAGGGATTCCCAGTTCATGTATCTCCAATATCCATTACTTCTCCCACGTATGGTTCCATTTCCATTGTACTCTGTACGGAAGGGGTTACCATAGCACCCGAAATGAGCCTTGAGTTCCAGAAGCTGCAGGAATGTACGCAAGGAATTTTTGTAAGGCCTCATACCACCCAGAACAATACGTACTTGCCCTTGTTATCAGCCCCACTGTACCTTGAACTTGACCTTGTGTCACCTGCTGGCAAACAAACTCTCTTCAAACAGGAAACAGTCTCCTTTTTCTGGCACATTCCCATCCCAGTATGGGCTAGTCTCAAATATTAACACTTTATTGTGCTATTGTTATCATCTAACTACAGTCACTATCCTATCCTACCTATGTCCTAATCTATGACTCATCCTGTGCTATCCTATACTCGACATTTCCAACATTATACATTATTTTTACATTACTTATACACTATGCATTACCATATTAGACTCTATATCACAATACATTGCAATTCACATTATATCACATAACTACACCATATGGATAAAAGATGCTTGACAGTATTCACATTACATTAAAATTGGTATCTTCAGGGGTGGGAACATCAGGGTTCAGTCCACTTCCCCTTATATGAGTACAACAGCAATAGCGAGGAGCCCAGAGAATTGTATATGTAAAATTCATCATCTGAGTATGGAGCATGATGACTGGTCCAGCCGTGGGTCGCTTGTCTTGAACTCAAAAGCCCTAAAGCCATATATGAAGCATACAGTATATGGGACTGTTAAGTTCAGGTCAGGAGACCCAAGGCTGGTCCACAATGGGACCATGAATGTCAAACCTGTGAAACCGACCAAAAAATGACTGTGTAACACACATTTTTTGTGCTGAGAAATATATAGGTATATTAACAAAAAAGACCATATGATATTATTACATTTCACATTACACAATTGACAGGGGTATAAATGTAGGCACTTGCCCTGGGCTCTGGAGCTCTGGAGCCATTGGGGTATTTATATATGACTAGGGTTGAGTGAAACGGATCGTTCATTTTCAAAAGTCGCCGACTTTTGGCAAAGTCGGGTTTCATGAAACCCGACCCGATCCCTGTATGGGGTCGGCCATGCGGTACGCGACTTTCGCGCCAAAGTCGTGTTTCGTATGATGCGCTTGGTGCCATTTTTTCAGCCAATGAAGGAGCGTGGGCAGAGTGATGACATAGGTCTTAGGGTCGTGGACGCCTATCGTCATCTTGTCGATTGTGCGCAGTAGCGATTTGCAATGTGTAACACCAGCTTTTCTGTTCAGGGACGGAGGGGAGAGAGAGAGAGAGAGAGGGAGGGAGAGGGAGAGGGAGGGAGAGAGAGAGAGAAAAAAAATTAAAAAAAAAAAAAAAAAAAAAATTCCCATTGACTTTGCATTGGGTTTCGTGTTTCGGTCGATCCCCTACTTTTCGCCATAATCGGCCGATTTCACTCGACTCGACTTTAGAGATAGTCGGGTTTCGCGAAACCCGACTCGACCCTAAAAAAGTTAAAGTCGCTCAACCCTATATATGACACATGATGCTTGGGCTCTTTGGTATGGATCTTGCCTAAGAGCCCATAAGTTAAGGTGAGACCTCTACCAGTAGCCATATACTATACACAGGTACCTTTAATCAGAATTTTTGCTTGACAGCTGCTCTGATCGGAATCAATCCGTTGATAGTTTTCTACCCTTGACCATTAAAAACCAGCACAACATAGCAAATCAATAAAAAATAGCTACAAAGAATTTGCATTACTTTTTTATTCTTAGAGGTTTTCTTAATTCTTATAATACAAAGGGTTAATCAATTGCCTTTTGAGTGGAAAGGTTTCATCTTCATAGTGATAAACGAAGGCAGGAAAATAAAATGACACAGTTGAATGAACTGTAAGGAAATAAAGTGCACAATGTGTGATAATGCCATGACTTTGTGTTATTACACAGTTCTGGGCTGAAAAGATATGGCTTGATGGGTAATTTGTCATGCTGTGCAATAGAGAACAACGGTAGAGAGACTTCAGACGGAAGAAAATTACACAAATAGTAGGGTGGAAAGGTATAATTGAAGATGGCAAAGGGCTGAATGAAAGACATTTAAAATTACTGTACTGACTATGACCTGCTAAATGCACTTGGGTGTGGAATCATGGCCTCACAAGAAGTTGCATTAAATGACTGGGGGCTGTAATGCTACAAGGAAAAACGTCAATCTTGCAAATGTGTATGAAGAACAATAAAAAAGACCAATGTGTGGCTTAAAAGAGTGAATTCAAAATGTGCTTTCTGGGAACATAATTAGCTAACACTATGTGTGTGATGACCCGTAAAGTTACACAAAAACACAATTGTTTCTTAATTGTATTATCATTTTGATCTCTGCTTTTAAATTATTGATGACAGAATTTTTACACACCAAGGAAATTCTGAAATTATTTAATGTAAATTTTAAAAATCATATTCCTCTATAGGGCTTACAGTTTACTTTTACTCAAGTTTTATGGGAGATGGTTGGAGGGGGAACTGTGTTACTGAAATGTGTGAAGAAAAATCAAAAAATAGTGACTATACCATTCTTACAACATTCCTGACACTTTTCTAAAGAGGCCTTGCAGATTTACAAATGATGCAGCCAACAATTTGAAGGCTGCGGTGGGCTACAATAGAATTTAGAACAGAAATTGATGTTAATTATAGTGGAAATCAACGTCAACTCCAAGCTGGCATTGATTACTACTATAATCTACATCAAGATACGCCTGATTTTTAGGAGGTATCCTTTACTTAATACATATGGCACATCTTACATCAGAAGGATTTTATTTAATGGGAATGTATCACCAGGTCTTTGTCAGCGAATTTGGGAGTAGAATAGTGTAGGAGCAATGACCCTGATTGAAGCGATGACTTACTGGGCTGCTTGCTGTTGTTTTGATAAAATCTCAATTTTATCAGCAGGAGATTATCGCTAGAGGACTAGGAAACCTGTTGCCATGTAGTTCTCCATGAGCTTGGTATAACCCCGCCACACCACTGTTTTGATGCTTTCGACCTATATACTGTGCACATAGAAATCTGCCAATCAGTGATGTGGATACAGGGCTCAGCATTCACAGAACTCTTAGATCTGCAGCATATAAACAGTGATTTTATTTAAAGTGCAGCAAGGAGCCCAGTAAGTGACACATTGCTGTAATCAGGGTCTCTTTCAATGCATCCCACTAACCAAGTAACCTTAATTACAACTGGGTGAGGCACCCTAATAGTGGAGGAGGAGCTCAGCAGATGACCGCGCTCTTGCTGAAAATAATCTTTATAAAGACCAACATTGATATTACCACCATATGGTCAGTTGTAAATACAAGTCCTACAGAACATATAATTGATTACAGTACAGTTATAGATGGTGACTCACACCTGACATTCATTCTGATAGAATCGTTCACTTTTCAGGTCTCTTCCATCTAGCCCAGACCGACATGACAACTTCTTCCAGCCACGACTCGTCTGCAGAGAATACAGCAAAGACACGTTTCCCTTCTCACATTCCAGCCCCATCACCATCTATTCCCAACCTGCACAAACTCCTCGTCCTGCTGATATCCCAAAACTGAGCCACTGCTGCCGTATGTGTCCCTATTACTGCACCTGCTGTGTGGTTCCCTGTGCCCTCTAAATTCTAAAGCACCTCCCTAGAATATAGTAATGCTGGGTGCAAGTGCCAGTGCCCTATGCCCACATTTTTTCACCTAGAAAGACATAATGCCCTCTGTGTGCCCCATTAACAGTCACAGTAAGGCTACGTTCAGATTAGCGTTTCCCGACGCTGCGTCGGGAAACGCAGCGGCGACGCACGCGTCATGCGCCCCTATGTTTAACATGGGGGACGCATGCGTTTTTCTTGTTGCGTTTTCCGACACGTGCGTCGTTTTTGACGCTAGCGTCGGACGCAAGAAAATGCAACAAGTTGCATTTTTCTTGCGTCCGATTTCGTCAAAAAAACGACGCACGTGTCGCAAAACGCAGCGTTTTTGCGTGCGTTTGCACGCGTTTTTTCGTGCGTCGTGCAACGCTAATCTGAACGTAGCCTTAGCTGTCTTATGCACAGTATAATGCCCCCTCACTGTATATATACTGAACTCTTAGAATCCCCCAAACTGTTTGATAGCTCCAACACCGTATGATGGCCCTGCCACTGTACTCTCCACACTGTATGAGGGCCCTCTAAATAGCCTCAATATAGTATATTACACCAGATAGTCCTCAATATAGTATAATGCATTCCCCACAGGCAGAATCTATATTGTATAATGCACCACCCATAGGCAGACTCTAATATAATGCACCCCATAGGCATACTCTGTAGTATAATGCAGCCCCATAGGCACACTCTATAATATAATGCACTCCCCATAGGCAGACTCTATGTAGTATAATGCACTCCCCATAGGCAGACTCTATAGAATAATGCACTCCCCACAGTTACACTCTATGCTATAATACATTTCCCATAGGCACACTATATAGTGTAATGCAGCCCTCATAGGCAGACTCTATAGTATAATGCATTCCCAATAGGCAAACTCTATATAGTATAATGCACCCCCATAGGCAGACTTTATGCAGTATACTGCACTCCCCATAGGCAGACTCTATAGTTTAATACTGCCCCCCTTAGGCACACTCTATAGTATACCACACTTCCAATAGGCAGATACTCAAGCATAATGCACCCCATAGGCACACTCTATACTATAATGCACTCTCCATAGGCAGACTCTATGTAGTACAGGTCCTTCTCAAAAAATTAGCATATAGTGTTAAATTTCATTATTTACCATAATGTAATGATTACAATTAAACTTTCATATATTATAGATTCACTATCCACCAACTGAAATTTGTCAGGTCTTTTATTGTTTTAATACTGATGATTTTGGCATACAACTCCTGATAACCCAAAAAACCTGTCTCAATAAATTAGCATATCAAGAAAAGGTTCTCTAAACGACCTATTACCCTAATCTTCTGAATCAACTAATTAACTCTAAACACATGCAAAAGATACCTGAGGCTTTTATAAACTCCCTGCCTGGTTCATTACTCAAAACCCCCATCATGGGTAAGACTAGCGACCTGACAGATGTCAAGAAGGCCATCATTGACACCCTCAAGCAAGAGGGTAAGACCCAGAAAGAAATTTCTCAACAAATAGGCTGTTCCCAGAGTGCTGTATCAAGGCACCTCAATGGTAAGTCTGTTGGAAGGAAACAATGTGGCAGAAAACGCTTTACAACGAGAAGAGGAGACCGGACCCTGAGGAAGATTGTGGAGAAGGACCGATTCCAGACCTTGGGGAACCTGAGGAAGCAGTGGACTGAGTCTGGTGTGGAAACATCCAGAGCCACCGTGCACAGGCGTGTGCAGGAAATGGGCTACAGGTGCCGCATTCCCCAGGTAAAGCCACTTTTGAACCATAAACAGCGGCAGAGGCGCCTGACCTGGGCTACAGAGAAGCAGCACTGGACTGTTGCTAAGTGGTCCCAAGTACTTTTTTCTGATGAAAGCAAATTTTGCATGTCATTCGGAAATCAAGGTGCCAGAGTCTGGAGGAAGACTGGGGAGAAGGAAATGCCAAAATGCCTGAAGTCCAGTGTCAAGTACCCACAGTCAGTGATGGTGTGGGGTGCCATGTCAGCTGCTGGTGTTGGTCCACTGTGTTTCATCAAGGGCAGGGTCAATGCAGCTAGCTATCAGGAGATTTTGGAGCACTTCATGCTTCCATCTGCTGAAATGCTTTATGGAGATGAAGATTTCATTTTTCAGCACGACCTGGCACCTGCTCACAGTGCCAAAACCACTGGTAAATGGTTTACTGACCATGGTATTACTGTGCTCAATTGGCCTGCCAACTCTCCTGACCTAAACCCCATAGAGAATCTGTGGGATATTGTGAAGAGAAAGTTGAGAGACGCAAGACCCAACACTCTGGATGAGCTTAAGGCCGCTATTGAAGCATCCTGGGCCTCCATAACATCTCAGCAGTGTCACAGGCTGATTGCCTCCATGCCACGCCGCATTGAAGCAGTCATTTCTGCCAAAGGATTCCCGACCAAGTATTGAGTGCATAACTGAACATTATTATTTGATGGTTTTTTTGTTTGTTATTAAAAAACACTTTTATTTGATTGGATGGGTGAAATATGCTAATTTATTGAGACAGGTTTTTTGGGTTATCAGGAGTTGTATGCCAAAATCATCAGTATTAAAACAATAAAAGACGTGATAAATTTCAGTTGGTGGATAATGAATCTATAATATATGAAAGTTTAATTGTAATCATTACATTATGGTAAATAATGAAATTTAACACTATATGCTAATTTTTTGAGAAGGACCTGTATAATGCACTCCCCGTAGTCAGACACTATAGAATAATGCACTCCCCACAGTCAGACTCTATACTATAATGCACTTCCCATAGGCACACTATATAGTGTAATGCAGCCCACATAGGCAGGCTCTATAGTATAATGCACTCCCCACAGGCAGACTCTATATAGTATAATGCACCCCCCATGGGCAGACTCTATGTAGTATACTGCACTCCCCATAGGCAGACTCTCTAGTATAATGCACACCCATAGGCAGACTCTATAGTATCATGCACCCCCATAGCCAGACTCTATATAGTATACTGCACTCCCCATAGGCAGACTCTCTAGTATAACGCACCCCCTATAGGCAAAAACTATAGTATAATGCAGCACCCCATAGGCAGACTCTATATAGTATACTGCACTTACCTTAGCCAGGCGCTGTACTTTAATGCACCAGTCCATAGGCAGACTTTACAGCAAACTGCTCTCCCCATATTCAGACTCTCCAGTATAAGGCACCCCCATAGGCAGACTCTCAGGTGCGGTCCAGAAGGCTGCTGGTGCCACCGACATGGGGGACAACGGTGGAGACAAGGGATGGGGCACGATAGGAGATGTCACAAGAAGGGAAACAGCAGCAGCCGGGGCAGTAGGTCATTCGGACAGACATTTTCTACACACCTCCACTGCGTATGATGACAGTCCTCCTGCTCAGCTGCAGAAACCAGAGATGGCAGCCGCAACAATTCCCCCCAATGAAACCTCTAATGTCCTCTGGGCTCCTTCCTGTTCCGGCTGTTTCATTCTTGCGGGTTCCTCGCTCTCCATATCAGCAGGTAATGGCATCCCCTCTCTTGACACAGCATCTGGCTCTGCTGGGTTCCACCCATTAATGTGTGGGGTCACACTTGACGGTCCACCCATTTCCTTGGATTGGCCAACGGCTGCCATCTTTTCAGCAGCGGTCAGCGCTATCTTTGTTCCATAGTGGTCAACATTTCAAAGTCTCTGCCAGCTGCCGTCTGCAATACTGTCACAGTTGGCAACAGAACACAAGTCCCAAGTTCAAAATTACATGTTCCAGGCATTTCCTCCATTACTCTCAGGGTTGCAGACTTGTGGGGGTTCATCCTGTTGCACTACACAAAGTGTAGCAAGGTGGCCCGGGGTGGTAGTCCCAGCCTAGTAAACTAAGCCACAGTCAATAGACATCCCGAGACCATGTATTAAAGTAAACCGGAAGGACACAGCCCCTCATGATTTACCTCTTTTTCCCAGTCAGTGCAGTCCAGGCAATCACAATCCAGGGTCACAGGAGTAATCCAACAGGGATAACTTGTAATGAAACGAAATGAATAAAGTGCAAACACTGGCCTCCTGCTCTCCTTAGCTCCATCTATGGCCGCACCCACAACAGCCACGGCAGCCAAAAGAGGTGGCAGTCCCCCATGCCGGAACCTGGACTCTTAAAGTCTCTTTGGCAGGGGCCATACGTAGTCCTGGGGCTTGTGTTCCAGTTCTTGGTTCAGGGTCAAAGATTCTATCCCATCCTGGGGTCTGGCAATGCCCCAGCTATTGCTACACATCTGCCCAGGGCAAATGTGCCCGGGCTACTGACAGGAAGCAGGAGCTCCCTGCTCTCTTGAGGCTGCAAGCCCAGCCAACAACAGTCCCTTTCCCTAAGCTAACATACATATAGGAACATTATAATGTCAAACACAGCACATACAAGATGCACAAGGCAAGAAAAATACAGACTGCTACTAAACAGGTACAGTGTCCGGGTACTGCACCAAGGGCACGGGACCACCACGTAGGAGACAGGGAGAGAAATGGGGTCCTCCTCCACCTTCTTATAACTCTATATCATAATGCATTCCCCATAGACAGTCTATAGTATAATGCACCCTCCAGAGACAGACTCTATAGTATGTTATGGACCTGGTGGTTAGGAGCACCCGGAACGACCTGATGGTTAAACTCACACAGGACAAGCTCTGGGAAGTGGGAGCTCTGCTGACCGCAACCCCTAATCCTATCACACAACTAGAAATAGCCGTGGAGCGTACCTAACTCTGCCTAGATGCCTCTTCACAGCCTAAGAGCTAACTAGCCCTAGAGATAGAAAATAAAGCCTACCTTGCCTCAGAGAAATTCCCCAAAGGAAAAGGCAGCCCCCCCACATATATTGACTGTGAGTTAAGATGAAAGTCACAAACACAGAAATGAACAGGTTTCAGCAAAGGGAGGCCAGACTTACTAAACAGACTGAGGATAGGAAAGGTATCTTTGCGGTCAGCACAAAAACTACAAAAAGACCACGCAGACTGTGCAAAAAGACCTCCGCACCGACTCACGGTGCGGAGGTGCCACTCTGCATCCCAGAGCTTCCAGCTAGCAAGGCAAAATCATGATAGCAAGCTGGACAAGAAAACAATGAACAAATAATTAACTAGCAGGGACTTAGCTTCTGCTGGAGTAAACAGGTCACCAGAAAGATCCAAGAGCGAACTGAACCAGTACAAGAACATTGACAGCTGGCATGGAGTAACGATCTGAGTGGAGTTAAATAGAGCAGCCAGCCAAAGAATAAACTACGTCACCTGTGGAAGGAACCTCAGAAGCAGCAGCTCCACTCACAGCCACCAGAGGGAGTCCATGGACAGAACTCGCCGAAGTACCATTCATGACAACAGGAGGGAGTTCGATAACAGAATTCACAACAGTACCCCCCCCCTTGAGGAGGGGTCACCGAACCCTCACCAGAGCCCCCAGGCCGATCAGGACGAGCCAAATAAAAGGCACGAACTAGATCGGCAGCATGAACATCAGAGGCAAAAACCCAGGAATTATCTTCCTGACCATAACCCTTCCACTTGACCAGGTACTGGAGTTTCCGTCTCGAAATACGAGAATCCAAAATCTTCTCCACCACATACTCCAACTCCCCCTCGACCAACACCGGGGCAGGAGGATCAACGGAGGGAACCATAGGCGCCACGTATCTCCACAATAACGACCTATGGAACACGTTATGGATGGCAAAAGAAGCTGGAAGGGCCAAACGAAATGACACAGGATTGAGAACTTCAGAAATCTTATACGGACCAATGAAACGAGGCTTAAACTTATGAGAGGAAACCTTCATAGGAACATAACGAGACGACAACCAAACCAAATCCCCAACACGAAGTCGGGGACCAACACAGCGCCGGCGGTTAGTGAAACGTTGAGCCTTCTCCTGGGACAATGTCAAATTGTCCACCACATGAGTCCAAATCTGCTGCAACCTGTCCACCACAGTATCCACACCAGGACAGTCCGAAGGCTCAACCTGCCCTGAAGAGAAACGAGGATGGAAACAGAATTACAGAAATAAGGCGAAACCAAAGTAGCCGAGCTGGCCCGATTATTAAGGGCGAACTCAGCCAAAGGCAAGAAGGACACCCAATCATCCTGATCAGCAGAAACAAAGCATCTCAGATATGTTTCCAAAGTCTGATTAGTTCGTTCGGTTTGGCCATTTGTCTGAGGATGGAAAGCCGAAGAAAAAGACAAATCAATGCCCATCTTAGCACAAAAGGACCGCCAAAACCTCGAAACAAACTGGGAACCTCTGTCCGAGACGATGTTCTCCGGAATGCCATGCAAACGAACCACATGCTGGAAAAACAATGGCACCAAATCAGAGGAGGAAGGCAATTTAGACAAGGGTACCAAATGGACCATCTTAGAGAAGCGATCACAAACCACCCAAATGACCGACATCCTTTGAGAGACAGGGAGATCTGAAATAAAATCCATGGAAATATGTGTCCAGGGCCTCTTCGGGACCGGCAAGGGCAAAAGCAACCCACTGGCACGAGAACAGCAGGGCTTAGCCCGAGCACAAGTCCCACAGGACTGCACAAAAGAACGCACATCCCGTGACAAAGAAGGCCACCAAAAGGATCTAGCCACCAAATCTCTGGTACCAAAGATTCCAGGATGACCAGCCAACACCGAACAATGAACCTCAGAGATAACTCTACTAGTCCATCTATCAGGGACATTTTGTCCGCTGGACAACGGTCAGGTCTAGGGTTGAGCGACCTTGACTTTTTTAGGGTCGAGCCGGGTTTCGCGAAACCCGACTATCTCAAAAGTCGAGTCGAGTGAAATCGGCCGATTATGGCGAAAAGTCGAGGATCGACCGAAACACGAAACCCAATGCAAAGCCAATGGGAATTTTTTTTTTTTTTTCTCTCTCTCTCTCTCTCTCTCTCTTTCTCTCTCTCTCTCTCTCTCTCTCCCCTCCGTCCATCCCTGAACTGAAAAGCTGGTGTTACACAGTGCAAATCGCTACAGCGCACAAGCGACAACATGGCGATAGGCGTCCACGCCCCTAAGACCTATGTCATCACTCTGCCCACGCCCCTTCATTGGCTGAAAAAAATGGCGCCAAGCGCGTCATACGAAACGCGACTTTGGCGCGAAAGTCGCGTACCGCATGGCCGACCCCACACAGGGATCGGGTCGGGTTTCATGAAACCCAACTTTGCCAAAAGTCGACGACTTTTGAAAATGAACGATCCGTTTCGCTCAACCCTAGTCAGGTCTATCAGCCTGAAACTTCTGCAGCACCCGCCGCAAATCAGGGGAGATGGCAGACAAAATTACCCCCTCTTTGAGAATACCCGCCGGCTCAGGAACACCCGGAGAGTCAGGCACAAAACTCCTTGACATGGCATCAGCCTTCACATTCTTAGAGCCCGGAAGGTACGAAACCACAAAATTAAAACGGGAGAAAAACAGCGACCATCGAGCCTGTCTAGGATTCAACCGTTTGGCAGACTCGAGATAAGTCAAATTCTTGTGATCCGTCAAGACCACCACGCGATGCTTGGCTCCTTCAAGCCAATGTCGCCACTCCTCGAATGCCCACTTCATGGCCAACAACTCTCGATTGCCAACATCATAATTGCACTCAGTAGGCGAGAATTTTCTAGAAAAGAAGGCACATGGTTTCATCACCGAGCCATCAGAACTTCTTTGCGACAAAACAGCCCCTGCACCAATCTCAGAAGCATCAAACTCGACCTGAAACGGGAGCGAAACATCTGGCTGACACAACACAGGGGCAGAAGAAAAACGACGCTTCAACTCCTGAAAAGCATCTACGGCCGCAGAGGACCAATTGACCACATCAGCACCTTTCTTGGTCAAATCAGTCAACGGTTTAGCAACACTAGAAAAATTAGCGACGAAGCGACGGTAAAAATTAGCAAAGCCCAGGAACTTCTGCAGGCTCTTCACAGATGTCGGCTGAGTCTAATCATAAATGGCCTGAACTTTAACAGGGTCCATCTCGATAGTAGAAGGGGAAAAAATGAAACCCAAAAATGAAACCTTCTGAACTCCAAAGAGACACTTTGACCCCTTCACAAGCAAGGAATTCGCACGCAGGACCTGGAACACCATTCTGACCTGCTTCACATGAGACTCCCAATCATCCGAAAAGACCAAAATATCATCCAAATATACAATCATGAATCTATCCAGGTACTTTCGGAAGATGTCATGCGTCAAGGACTGAAACACAGATGGAGCATTAGAAAGCCCGAATGGCATAAACAGGTTCTCAAAATGGCCCTCGGGCGTATTAAATGCTGTTTTCCATTCATCGCCCTGTTTAATTCGCACAAGATTATACGCCCCTCGAAGATCTATCTTGGTGAACTAACTAGCCCCTTTAATCCGAGCAAACAAATCAGACAGCAGCGGCAAAGGGTACTGAAATTTGACTGTGATCTTATTAAGAAGGCGGTAATCAATACAAGGTCTCAAAGAACCATCCTTCTTGGCCACGAAAAAGAACCCCGCTCCCAACGGTGATGACGACGGGCGAATATGACCTTTCTCCAAGGATTCCTTTATATAACTCCGCATAGCGGCGTGCTCTGGCACAGATAAATTAAACAGTCGGCCCTTAGGAAACTTACTACCAGGAATCAAATTAATAGCACAATCGCAATCCCTATGAGGAGGTAGGGCACTGGATTTGGGCTCATCAAATACATCCCGGTAATCTGACAAAAACTCAGGGACTTCAGAAGGAGTGGAAGCACTGGAAGGCGAAATTGACAGCAATGGAACATCACCATGTACCCCCTGACAACCCCAGCCGGACACAGACATAGATTTCCAATCCAACACTGGATTATGGACATGTAGCCATGGCAACCCCAAAACGACCACATCATGCAGATTATGCAACACCAAAAAGCGAATATCCTCCTGATGTGCAGGAACCATGCACATGGTCAATTGAGTCCAGTACTGAGGCTTATTCTTGGCCAAAGGCGTAGCATCAATTCCTCTCAATGGAATAGGATACTGCAAGGGCTCCAAGAAAAAACCACAGCGCCTGGCAAACTCCAAGTCCATCAAATTCAGGGCAGCACCTGAATCCACAAATGCCATAACAGAATAGGACGACAAAGAGCAAATCAGAGTAACGGACAAAAGTAATTTAGACTGTACCGTACCAATGGTGGCAGACCTAGCGAACCGCTGAGTGCGCTTAGGACAATCGGAGATAGCATGAGTGGAATCACCACAGTAAAAACACAGCCCATTCCGACGTCTGCGTTCTTGCCGTTCAGCTCTGGTCAAAGTCCTATCACATTGCATAGGCTCAGGCCTATGCTCAGAGAATACCGCCAAATGGTGCACAGCTTTGCGCTCATGCAAGCGCCGATCGATCTGAATGGCCAAGGACATAGACTCATTCAGACCAGCAGGCGTGGGAAATCCCACCATGACATCCTTAAGGGCTTCAGAAAGACCCTTTCTGAAAATTGCCTCCAGGGCACACTCATTCCACTGAGTAAGCACAGACCACTTTCTAAACTTCTGACAATATACCTCCGCTTCATCCTGACCCTGACACAAAGCCAGCAAGACTTTCTCTGCCTGATCCACTGAATTTGGTTCATCATAAAGCAATCCAAGCGCCAGAAAAAACGGATCTACATCACGCAATGCAGGATCTCCTGGCGCAAGGGAAAATGCCCAGTCTTGAGGGTCCCCACACAACAAAGAAATAATGATTTTTACTTGTTGAACGGGGTCACCAGTGGAGCGGGGATTCAAAGCTAGAAACAGTTTACAATTATTTTTGAAATTCAGGAACTTAGATCTATCCCCAGAAAACAAATCAGGAATTGGAATTCTAGGCTCTAACATCGGATTCTGAACCACAAAATCTTGAATGTTTTGTACCCTTGCAGTGAGATGATCCACACAAGAGGACAGACCTTGAATGTCCATATCTACACCTGTGTCCTGAACCACCCAGACGTTAAGGGGAAAAGAAAGACAAAACACACTGCAGAGAAAAAAAAATGGTCTCAGAACTTCTCTTATCCCTCTATTGAGATGCATTAATACTTTGGGGCAGCTGTACTGTTATGGACCTGGTGGTTAGGAGCACCCAGAACGACCTGATGGTTAAACTCACACAGGACAAGCTCTGGGAAGTGGGAGCTCTGCTGACAGCCACCCCTAATCCTATCACACAACTAGAAATAGCCATGGAGCGTACCTAACTCTGCCTAGACGCCTCTTCACAGCCTAAGAGCTAACTAGCCCTAGAGATAGAAAATAAAGCCTATCTTGCCTCAGAGAAATTCCCCAAAGGAAAAGGCAGCCCCCCACATATATTGACTGTGAGTTAAGATGAAAGTCACAAACACAGAAATGAACAGGTTTCAGCAAAGGGAGGCCAGACTTACTAAACAGACTGAGGATAGGAAAGGTATCTTTGCGGTCAGCACAAAAAACTACAAAAAGACCACGCAGACTGTGCAAAAAGACCTCTGCACCGACTCACGGTGCGGAGGTGCCACTCTGCATCCCAGAGCTTCCAGCTAGCAAGGCAAAATCATGATAGCAAGCTGGACAAGAAAACAATGAACAAATAATTAACTAGCAGGGACTTAGCTTCTGCTGGAGTAAACAGGTCACCAGAAAGATCCAAGAGCGAACTGAACCAGTACAAGAACATTGACAGCTGGCATGGAGTAACGATCTGAGTGGAGTTAAATAGAGCAGCCAGCCAAAGAATAAACTACGTCACCTGTGGAAGGAACCTCAGAAGCAGCAGCTCCACTCACAGCCACCAGAGGGAGTCCATGGACAGAACTCACCGAAGTACCATTCATGACCACAGGAGGGAGTTCGATAACAGAATTCACAACAATAGTATAATGCAGCCCCCCTTAGGCAGAGTCTATAGTATACTGCACTCCCAATAGGCAGACTCTAGCATACTGCAATCCTAATAGGCAGACTCTATAGTATAATGCAGCCCCCTATAGGCAGACTCTATAGTATAATATACCTCCCAAAGGCAGACACTAAATAGTATAATGCAATCTCATAGGCAGACTCTATATATTATAATGCAGCCTCTCATAGTCAGCTACTATATTGTATAATGCAGCCCCCCATTGGCATAATATAGTATAATGCAGCCCCCCATAGGCAGATTTTATAATATAATGCACTCCCCATAGGCAGACTCTATGTAGTATAATGCACTCTCCGTAGGCAGACTCTATAGAATCATGCACTCCCCACAGTCAGACTCTATGCTATAATACACTTCCCATAGGCACACTATATAGTGTAATGCAGCCCTCATAGGCAGACTCTATAGTATAATGCATTCCCAATAGGCAAACTCTATATAGTATAATGCACCCCTATAGACAGACTTTATGCAGTATACTGCACTTCCCATAGGCAGACTCTATAGTATAATACTGCCCCCCTTAGGCACACTCTATAGTATACCACACTTCCCATAGGCAGATACTCAAGTGTAATGCACCCCCCATAGGCACACTCTATACTATAATGCACTCCCCATAGGCAGACTCTATTGTTATGATGCGGTGGTTTAGGAGGGACATGGAACGATCTCTGAAGGAAGTGGTAACTGTACTGACCGCAGTCCCTAAGCTCAACACAACACTAGAAGTAGCCGTGGGGTGCTCCTAACTCTCCATAGGCACCTCGTCACCGCCTAAGAGCTAACTACCCCTAAAGATAGAAGCAGGAAAACTATCTTGCCTCAGAGAAAATCCCCAAAGGATAGATTAGCCCCTCACAAATAATGACTGTGAGTGGAGAGGGAAAAGACATACACAGAATGAAACCAGGATGAGCACAGGAGGCCAGTCTAACTTGATAGATAGGACAGGATGGAAACACTACAAAAATCCACGCAGAGTTTACTAAAAATCTCCACACCTGACTAAAGGTGTGGAGGGTAAATCTGCTTCCCAGAGCTTCCAGCAATACAGAATTAATTTATACTGATAACGCTGGACAAATATAGAAGCACAGAACAGAAAAGTCCACAATCTGTGAACAGAAAAGAGCAAGCAAAAAACTTAGCTTTGCAGAACTGGTCAGGATAACAGGGAACTCCAAAGAGATGTGAATCCAACCAGGAACCATTTACAAGTGGCACTAGCTGAAGGACAATGCCAGACATAAATAGCCGAGCAGAAAAGACGATCAGTGGAAACAGCTGAAGACAGCTAACTCCAAGGAGCAGCCATACCACTAGAAACCACAAGAGGGAGCCCAAGAGCAGAACTCACAAAAGTGCCACTTACAACCACCAGAGGGAGCCCAAGAGCAGAATTCACAACACTCTATGTAGTATAATGTACTCCCCGTAGTCAGACTCTATAGAATAATGCACTCCCCACAGTCAGACTCTATACTATAATGCACTTCCCATAGGCACACTATATAGTGTAATGCAGCCCACATAGGCAGGCTCTATAGTATAATGCACTCCCCATAGGCAGACTCTATATAGTATAATGCACCCCCCATAGGCAGACTCTATGTAGTATACTGCACTCCCCATAGGCAGACTCTCTAGTATAATGCACACCTATAGGAAGACTCTATAGTATCATGCACCCCCATAGCCAGACTCTATATAGTATACTGCACTCCCCATAGGCAGACTCTCTAGTATAATGCACCCCCTATAGGCAAAAACTATAGTATAATGCAGCACCCCATAGGCAGACTCTATATAGTTTACTGCACTTACCTTAGCCAGGCGCTGTACTTTAATGCACCAGTCCATAGGCAGACTTTACAGCAAACTGCTCTCCCCATATTCAGACTCTCCAGTATAATGCACCCCCATAGGCAGACTCTCAGGTGCGGTCCAGAAGGCTGCTGGTGCCACCGACATGGGAGACAACAGTGGAGACAAGGAATGGGGCACGATAGGAGATGTCACAAGAAGGGAAACAGCAGCAGCTGGGGCAGAAGGTAATTCGGACAGACATTTCCTACACACCTCCACTGCATCTGATGACAGTCCTCCTGCTCAGCTGCAGAAACCAGAGATGGCAGCCGCAACAATTCCCCCCAACGAAACCTCTAATGTCCTCTGGGCTCCTTCCTGTTCCGGCTGTTTCATTCTTGCGGGTTCCTCGCTCTCCATATCAGCAGGAAATGGCATCCCCTCTCTTGACACAGCATCTGGCTCTGCTGGGTTCCACCCATTAATGTGTGGGGTCACACTTGACGGTCCACCCATTTCCTTGAATTGGCCAATGGCCGCCATCTTTTCAGCAGCAGTCAGCGCTATCTTTGTTCCATAGCGGTCAACATTTCAAAGTCTCTGCCAGCTGCCGTCTGCAATACTGTCACAGTTGGCAACAGAACACAAGTCCCAAGTTCAAAATTACATGTTCCAGGCATTTCCTCCATTACTCTCAGGGTTGCAGACTTGTGGGGGTCCATCCTGTTGCACTACACAAAGTGTAGCAAGGTGGCCTGGGGTGGTAGTTCCAGTCTAGTGAACTAAGCCACAGTCAATAGACACCCCGAGACCTTGTATTAAAATAAACAAGAAGGACACAGCCCCCTCATGATTTACCTCTTTTTCCCAGTCAGTGCAGTCCAGGCAATAACAATCCAGGGTCACAGGAGTAATCCAACAGGGATAACTTGTAATGAAATGAAATGAATAAAGTGCAAACACTGGCCTCCTGCTCTCCTTAGCTCCATCCATGGCCGCACCCACAACAGCCACGGCAGCCAAAAGAGGTGGCAGTCCCCCATGCCGGAACCTGGACTCTTAAAGTCTCTTTGGCAGGGGCCATACGTAGTCCTGGGGCTTGTGTTCCAGTTCTTGGTTCAGGGTCAAAGATTCTATCTTCTCCTGGCGTCTGGCAATGCCCCAGATATTGCTACACATCTGCCCAGGGCAAATGTGCCCGGGCTACTGACAGGAAGCAGGAGCTCCCTGCTCTCTTGAGGCTGCAAGCCCAGCCAACAACATTTCCTTTCCCTAAGCTAACATTCATATAGGAACATTATAATGTGAAACACAGCACATACAAGATGCGCAAGGCAAGAAAAATACAGACTGCTACTAAACAGGTACACCGTCCGGGTACTGCACCAAGGGCACGGGACCACCACGTAGGAGACAGGGAGAGCAATGGGGTCCTCCTCCACCTTCTTATAACTTTATATCATAATGCATTCCCCATAGACAGACTATAGTATAATGCACCCTCCAGAGACAGACTCTACAGTATAATGCAGCCCCCCTTAGGCAGAGTCTATGGTATACTGCACTCCCCATAGGCAGACTCAAGCATACTGCAATCCTAATAGGCAGACTCTATAGTATAATGCAGCCCCCTATAGGCAGACTCTATAGTATAATATACCTCCCAAAGGCAGACACTAAATAGTATAATGCACTCTCATAGGCAGACTCTATATATTATAATGCAGCCCCTCATAGTCAGCTACTATATTGTATAATGCAGCCCCCCATTGGCATAATATAGTATAATGCAGCCCCACATAGGCGGCCTCTATATTGTATAATGCAGCCCCCCATAAGCAGATTTTATAGTATAATGCAGCTTCCCATAAGCAGACTCTATATAGTATAATGCAGCCCCTCATAGGCGGGCTCTATAGTATAATGCACTCCCCATTGGCAGACTCTATATACAGTAGTATAATGAACCCCTATCAAACATACATAAATTCAATACTCACCTGAGTCACCACTTCTCCTCATTCCTCAGCTGCTCTGAGCGCCCACACATCTTCAGACTGTGGGTGCCATATAGAGACTTCATCGTGACCCCTGTCAGTGTCTGCATCAATGACATCAGATGCTGAGAGGAAGATAATAGGAGAGGGAGCATAACGCTTCCTTTCTCTTGAATGCAGTCAGCTGTATTGGCATCTAGCCGATACAATTTAATTTGCGATGATGGGCGGGGGGACCACTGCTGGCACTGGGCTCCCCCTCGCCTGCTCAGGGGCCCCAGAGCGGCTGGGTGGCAGAGCAGGGAGATAGATTCTCTCTGCTTTGCAGCAGAATGTAACTGCATCGGCATTCTGTGAACGCTGATACAGTTACAGTAGCATATCTCCTAATGGGCCACCTCTGCCCCCATGGGCAGACTCTATATTGTAAATTGCAGCCCCCTCATAGGCAGACTCTATATAGTATAATGCAACCCCCCCATAGGCAGACTCTATATTATAATGCAGCCCCCATTGGCAGACTCTACATAGTATAATTCAGCCCCCATAGACAGACTCTAATATAATGCACCCACATAGGCAGACTCTAAAGTATTATGCAGCCTTCATAGGTAGTCTCTCTATAGTATAATGCAGCCCCCTATAGGCAGGCTCTATATTGTATAATGCAGCCCCCTCATAGGTAGACTATACATAGTATAATGCAGCCCCCATGGGCAGACTCTATATTTTAAATATGTAGCCCCCTCATAGGCAGACTCTATAGTGTAATGCAGGCCCCCATAGGCAGACTCTGTATACTCTAATACACCCCATAGACAGACTCTACAGTACAATGTAGCCCACATAGGCAGACTCTATAGTATAAGGCAGTTCGCCAAAGGCAGACTCTATATTGTATAATGCACTCCCATAGGCAGACTGTAAATAGTATAATGCTCTCCCCATAGGCAGACTCTATATTGTGTAATGCATCCCCCATAGGCAGACTCTATACAGTATAATGCAGCTCACCATAGTCAGACTCCAATATAATGCACTCCCATAGTAGGACCAATAAAGTTATGTTAGCGTAGTTCCGGGTTGACCCCTCAAAGTGGGGGGGCTGCATTATACTATATATAGTCTGCCTATGAGGGGGCTGCAGTATACAATATAGTGTCTGACTATGGGGGACTGCATTAAACAATATAGAATCTGCCTATGGGGGGCTGCATTATACAATATAGTATCTGACTATTAAAATATGTAGAGTCTGCCTATGAAAGTACATTATACTATTTAATGTCTGCCTCTGTGGGTGCTTTATACAATACAGAGTCTGCCTATGAGGGCTGCATTATACTACAGAGACTACCTACAGGGGCTGCATTATACTATATAGAGTCTGTCTATGGGAGGCTGCATTACAAAATATATTATCTGATTATGAGTGGCTGCATTATAATATATAGAGTGTGCCTATGGGGAGTGCATTATACTATTTAGTGTCTGCCTATGGGGGTGCATTATACAATATAGCGTCTGCCTATGGGGGCTGCATTATACTATAGAGACTACCTATAGGGGGCTGCATTATACTATAGGGTCTGCCTATGGGGGGCTGCATTACACAATATAGAATCTGCCTATGGATGACTGCATTATAGTAAAGATCCAGGCAATGTGAGGCTGCACAATACTACAGAGTCTCCGTATGGGGAGGCTGCATTATATTATGTAGAATCTGCCTATGAGGGGCTGCATTATACAATATAGAATCTGCCTATAGGGAGAGCATTATGTTATAGAGTTTGCACATGGGGTGTATTATGATATAGAGTCTGGCTATGGGGGGCTGCATTATACTATATAGAGTCTGCCTATGGGGGGTTGCATTATACAATATAGTATTTGACTATGAGGGGCTGCATTATAATATATAGAGTCTGCCTATAAGAGTTCATTATACTATTTAGTGTCTGCCTATGAGGTGCATTATACAACATAGAGTCTGCCCATGGGGACTGCATTATACTAGAGAAACTACCCACGGGGGGCTGCATTATACTGTATAGAGTCTGCCTATGAGGGGGCTACATATTTAAAATATAGAGTCTGCCCATGGGGGCTGCATTATACTATGTATAGTCTACCTATGAGGGGACATACTATGTGGAGCTTACTCTTTGCCACATGGGGTTTTTTGCCTTCCTCTGGATCAACATGTTAGGGCATGTTAGGTTAGGCTATGGGTTGAACTAGATGGACATATAGTCTTCCTTCAACCTTAATAACTATGTAACTATGGGGGCTGCAGTATACAATATAGAGTATTCTTATGGGAGGCTGCATTATACTGTATATAATCTGCCAATGGGGGGCTGCATTATACAATATAGAATCTGACTGAGGGGCTGCATTATAATATATAGAATCTGCCTATGGGAAGTGCATTATACAATATAGAGTCTGTCTATGGGGCAGCATTATACTATAGAGACTACCTACGAGGGGCTGCATTATATTATAGGGTCAGCCTATGGGGGGCTACATTATACAATATAGAGTTTACCTATGGGGATAGCATTATATTATAGAGTTTGCATATGGAGGTGCACTATACTATAGTGTTTGCCTATGGGGCTGCATTATACTATATAGAGTCTGCCTATAGGAGGCTGCATTATAATATAAAATCTGCCTATGTGGGGCTGCATTGTACTATATAGAGTCTGCCTATGGGGGGTTGCATTATACTATACAGAGTCTGCCTATGGGGGGCTGCATTATACTATACAGAGCCTGTCTATGGGAGGCTGCATTGTACTATAAAATCTGTCTGTGGGGGCTGCATTATACAATATAGAGTCTGCCTATGTGGGGCTGCATTATACTATATAGAGCCTGTCTATGGGAGGCTGCATTATACTATAAAATCTGCCTGTGGGGGCTGCATTATACAATATAGAGTCTGCCTATGTGGGGCTGCATTATACTATGTAGAGTCTGCCTATGGGGGGGCTGCATTATACTATACAGAGTCTGCCTATGGGGGGCTGCATTATAGAATATAGAGTCTGCCTATGTTGGGCTGCATTATACTATATAGAGTCTGCCTATGGGGGCTGAATTATACTATATAGAGTCTATCTATGGGTGGTGCATTATGCTATAGAGCCTGCCTATGGGGTGTATTATAGTCTGCCCATGGGGAGATGCATTATACTATAGAGTCTGCCAATAGGGGGCTGCATTATACCATAGAGTCTGCCTATCGGGGGAGCATTATACTGTATAGAGTCTGGGTATGGGGGCTGCATTATACAATACACAGTGTGGGCCATTTATATGGATACACCTAAATAAAATGGGAATGGTTGGTGATATCAACTTCCTGTTTGTAGCACATTAGTATAATAATAATAATCTTTATTTTTATATAGCGCTAACATATTCCGCAGCGCTTTACAGTTTGCACACATTGTTATCGCTGTCCCCGTTGGGGCTCACAATCTAAATTCCCTATCAGTATGTCTTTGGAATGTGGGAGGAAACCGGAGTACCCGGAGGAAACCCACGCAAACACGGAGAGAACATACAAACTCTTTGCAGATGTTGTCCTTAGTGGGGCTTGAACCCAGGACTCCAGCGCTGCAAGGCTGCTGTGCTATCCACTGAGCCACCGTGCTGCCCATAGTATATGGGAGGGGTGAAACTTTTCAAGATGTGTGGTGACCATGGCAGCCATTTTGAAGTCGGCCATTTTGAATCCAACCTTATGTTTTCCAAAGGGAAGATGGTCATGTGACACATCAAATCTAATGAGAATTTCAGAAGAAAAACCACGGTGTGCTTGGTTTTAACATAACTTGATTTCTTTCTTAGGACTGTGTTTGTTCTGCCACCATTTTGTTTTGTTTTCCTGTTTTGCCCAAAGGGCTGTATTTTATTTACCACACCAGGGTTTATGCTGCCTACAATAAACCCAAGGAAGTTCTTAATGCCACAGTGTACACATGTCTACCTCCGTGTGCAGCCTAGTGTGCTGATTTACCACAGGTGGTGTAAGAAGTGAGGGCAGCATTTCCAGTGAACACATGGGATGGACACAAGACAGCATATGATGTCAGGCAGGATGGAGGACCTGCTGAAACATCCGCAACAAGCAGAGCAGCTACAGCACCAGCAGCAATTACAGCAGCAACAAATGGTTCAGCAAGAGACAAGTAAGCTACTTTTTCAGCAGATGCAGAAACAGAACGAGCAGCATCAGCATCAGATTGACATCCTGGCAGAGGCTTTTTTTTTTGCCTGCACAGAAAAAAACACTAGCTCATGTGTCAGTGGGGTTCAGTAACGCCAGCTGTTCCCCTGCTGTGTAGCCGGCAACGTGTCCAGCAAAAGCCACGCTGGCACAATAACAGACATTTACCTGCCTCCAGTGCAGGCTTTAGCCTACACTCCTCCTGGATTCCCTGGGCTTCAACACTGTCAGTTGTTGCCCAGAAATGCTGGCTGCACAGAAAAAAAACACTAGCTCATGTGTCAGTGAGGTTCAGAAACGCCAGCTGTTCCCCTGCTATGTAGCTGGCAACATGTCCAGCAAAAGCCACGCTGGCACAATAACAGACATTCAAATGCCTCCAGTGCAGGCTTCGGCCTACACACTGCTCCTCCTGCATTCCCTGGGCTCCAATACCGCCAGTTGGTTCTCGGAAGTGCTGGCTGCACAGAGAAAAACACTTGCTCATGTGTCAGTGGGGTTCAGTAACGCCAGCTGTTCCTTTGCTGTGTAGTCGGCAATGTGTCCAGCAAAAGCCACGCTGGCACAATAACAGGCATTCAAATTCCTCCAGTACAGGCTTCGGCCTACACACTGCTCCTCCTGCATTCCCTGGGCTCCAATACCGCCAGTTGGTGCTCAGAAGTGCTGGCTGCACACAGAAAAACACTCACTCATGTGTCAGTGGGGTTCAGTAAAGCCAACTGTTCCCTTGCTGTGTAGTCGGCAACGTATCCAGCAAAATCCACACTGGCACTAAAACAGCAATTAAAGGGAACCGGTCCCCCCTCAGGCGTTTGTAACTGAAAGAGCCATCTTGTGCTGCACTATTACTGTACAAGGAACAGGTGGCTCTTTTAGCTATGCTCCTTGCGGACGCTGCACTTAACACTTATAAAATATGTGTCCCCTCATACCGTGACACCGTCCCGGAGGTGGGACTTTCCTTCGCAATGAAACGCAGCACGGCCAGCATTCATGCCCCCATGGCACCGAGCGCCGCCTCCTCAGGGTTGTTTGAATCTGTCCTGGAGCCTGCACTGTTATGTTTAACCTTGGGCATGCGCAGTGAGCGCTGCCCTTCTTCTGACATCATTTGATGTCAGGCTGACTGTGCCTGTACGTACGCGCTGCTCGAGATCCTGCCCCGCAGTGTCTTCTGATTTTGTCACACTGCGGGCCTGGGATTCATGGGCATGCGCAGGGCATATCTTCACCTACTACTCATCTGCTTCCGCCTTCCTCAAACTGTGCAGCGTCACGGCCGTGGCATGTGATTATGGATCAGCTGACGCCGCACACTCTGAAGAGGGCGGATGGAGAGGAGTGAGAGGCGAAGATATGCACTGATGTTATTGGGGTTCAGTAACGTCAGCTGTTTCCCTGCTGTGTGTGCGGCAATACCTCATATCTGCTCCTCCTGCTGCCCCTGGGCTCTAACACCGCCAGTTGGTGCTGGCTGCACAGTCAACACTTGCTGCCATGTTATTGGGTTTCAGTAACGTAAGCTGTTCCCCTGCTGTGTATCCGGCAACGTGTCCAGCAAAAGCTACGCTGGCACAATAACCGATAATTAGCCTGCCTCCAGTGCAGGCTTCGGCCTACACTCTGCTCCTCCTGGATTCCCTGGGATTCAACACTGTCAATTGTTGCCCAGAAGTTCTGGATGCACAGAAAAAAACACTAGCTCATGTGTCAGTGGGGTTCAGTAACGCCAGCTGTTCCCCTGCTGTGTAGCCGGCAACGTGTCCAGCAAAAGCCATGCTGGCACAATAACAGACATTTACCTGCCTCCAGTGCAGGCTTCAGCCTACACTCTGCTCGTCCTGGATTCCCTGGGCTTCAACACTGTCAGTTGTTGCCCGGAAGTGCTGGCTGCACAGAAAAAAACACTAGCTCATGTGTCAGTGGGGTTCAGTAACGCCAGCTGTTCCCCTGCTGTGTAGCCGGCAACGTGTCCAGCAAAAGCCATGCTGGCACAATAACAGACATTTACCTGCCTCCAGTGCAGGCTTCGGCCTACACTCTGCTCCTTCTGGATTCCCTGGGCTTCAACACTGTCAGTTGTTGCCCGGAAGTGCTGGCTGCACATAATAAAACACTAGCTCATGTGTCAGTGGGGTTCAGTAACGCCAGCTGTTCCCCTGCTGTGTAGCCGGCAACATGTCCAGCAAAAGCCATGCTGGCACAATAACAGACATTTACCTGCCTCCAGTGCAGGCTTCGGCCTACACTCTGCTCGTCCTGGATTCCCTGGGCTTCAACACTGTCAGTTGTTGCCCGGAAGTGCTGGCTGCACAGAAAAAACTAGCTCATGTGTCAGTGGGGTTCAGTAACGCCAGCTGTTCCCCTGCTGTTTAGCCGGCAACGAGTCCAGCAAAAGCCACGCTGGCACAATAACAGACATTTACCTGCCTCCAGTGCAGGCTTCGGCCTACACTCTGCTCCTCCTGGATTCCCTGGGCTTCAACACTGTCAGTTGTTGCCCGGATGTGCTGGCTGCACATAATAAAACAATAGCTCATGTGTCAGTGGGGTTTAGTAACGCCAGCTGTTCCCCTGCTGTGTAGCTGTCAACGTGTCCAGCAAAAGCCATGCTGGCACAATAACAGACATTTACCTGCCTCCAGTGCAGGCTTCGGCCTACACACTGCTCCTCCTGCTGTCCCTGGGCTCCAATACCGCCAGTTGGTGCTCGGAAGTGCTGGCTGCACAGAGAAAAACACTCGCTCATGTGTCAGTGGGGTTCAGTAAAGCCAACTGTTCCCCTGCTGTGCAGTCGGCAACGTGTCCAGCAAAATCCACGCTGGCACTAGAACAGCAATTACAGGGAACCGGTCCCCCCCAGGCGTTTGTAACTGAAAGAGCCATCTTGTGCAGCACTATTGCTGCACAAGGAACAGGTGTCTCTTTTAGTTATGCTCCTTGCAGACGTTGCACTTAACACTTATAAAATATGTGTCCCCTCATACCGTGAAACCGTCCCAGAGGTGGAACTTTCCTTCGCAATGAGACGCAGCACGGCCAGCATTCATGCCCCCATGGCGCCGAGCTCCGCCTCCTCAGCATTGTTTGAATCTGTCCCGGAGCCTGCGCTGTTATGTTTAACCTTGGGCATGCGCAGTTAGCGCTGCCATTTTTCTGACATCATTTGATGTCAGGCTGACTGCGCCTGTGCGTACGCGTTGCCCGAGATCCCGCCCCGCAGTGTCTTCTGATTTTGTCACACTGCGGGCCTGGGATTCATGGGCATGAGCAGGGCATATCTTCACCTCCTACTCATCTGCTTCCGCCTTCCTCAGACTGTGCGGCGTAACGGCCATGGCATGTGATTATGGATCAGCTGACGCCGCACACTCTGAAGAGAGCGGATGGAGAGGAGTGAGAGGCGAAGATATGCACTACGCATGGCCATGAATCCCAGGCTCACAGTGTGACAAAATCAGAAGACACTGCGGGCCGTGATAACTGGCAGCGCGCCCACACCAAATGATGTCAGAGGACGGGCAGCGCTAACAGCGCATGGCCAAGGTTTAACTCCACAGTGCAGGCTCCGTGACAGATTCAAACAACGCTGATGAGGATGTGCCCGGCGCCAAGGGGGCCTGAATGCCGGCTGTGCTGCGTCTCATTACGAAGGAAAGTCCCACCTCCGTGATGGTTTCTTGGTATCAGGGTACACATTTTATAAGGGTTTAATGCTGCATGTGCAAGGAGCATAACTAAATGAGCCACCTTTTCCTTGTGCAGTGTTAGGGCTGTACAAGGTGGCTTTTTAAGTTGCTAATGTCTGGGGGGGGTTAAAGGTTCCCTTTCAACTTGCTCCAGATAGGCCTCAGCCTACACTCTGTCATGTAATGCCTGGGCTCCAACACTGCCAGTTGCTGCTCAGAAGTGTCTTTGGCACAGGTACTCCCTCCTGCCCAGCCTGGTTCCAGCACACCAGCTGTTTCCAGGTAGTGTCAAGGTCACTTAGACTCCAAAATGTTATCCTGTCGTGTTGCGGTCGGGTTAGCCGACTCCATGGTGCCTGGTGCTTCCTATGTGGGCTGCAGGAAGTGGCAATCAAGGCTGGTTCTGTAGTGCCAATAGGACAAGCTCCCCTTGTAGGACTGTTGGTTTTCGGTAACTGTGGCTGGATCGCGGCCTACCTATTTTTTTCTTTTACTGTGGATCTTCTGCCGTCTGAGTTCCAGCACCATTAGCTGGTTCTTGGCAACACAATCTTGAGTAGGTCCCCCTGGTTCCAGCACCGTCAGCTGGTTCCGGGCAGAGCCTTTGGCTTTGGTGCCTCCTTCTGTGTATCCGAGTTCCACCAACGTCAGGTGGTGCTTGGTAGTGCTTTGTGGCTCGGGTACCTCCTTCTTAGTAACCGGGTTCCAGCACCGTCAGCTGGTCCTCGGTCGTGCCATTGGCTCTTCTACCTTCGGGTAGCCATCCAGGTTCCAGTACCATCAGCTGGTTCTCGGCAGTGTCTTTTGCTCTTTTACCTTCTGCTCCCCATCCTGGTTCCAGCAGCGTCAGCTGGTTCTGGGCAGAGCCTTTGCCTTAGGTGCCTCCTTCTGGGTATCTGAGTTACACCAACATCAGGCGGTCCTTGGTAGTGCTTTGTGGCACGGGTACCTCCTGCTTAGTAACCGGGTTCCAGCACCGTCAGCTGGTCCTCGGTCGTGCCATTGGCTCTTGCACCTTGGGCAACGCATCTGGGTTCCAGTACCGTCAGCTAGTTCTCGGTAGTGTCTTTGGCACGGGTAATCCCTCCTGCCCATCCTGCTTCCAGCACGCCAGCTGTTTCCGGGTAGTGTCAAGGTCACTTAGACTCCAAAATGTTGTCCTGTTGTGTTGCGGTCAGGTTAGCCGACTCCTTGGTGCCTGCAGTTTAGGTGCTTCATATGTAGGCTGCGGGAAGTGGCAATCAAGGCTGGTTCTGTAGTGCCAATAGGACAAGCTCCCCCTGTAGGACTGTTGGTTTTTGGTAACTGCGGCTGGATCGCGGCCTACCTATTTTTTCTTTAACTGTGGACCTTCTGCCGCCTGAGTTCCAGCACCATTAGCTGGTTCTTGGCAACACAACCTTGAGTAGGTCCCCCTGGTTCCAGCACCGTCAGCTGGTTCCGGCCAGAGCCTTTGGCTTTGGTGCCTCCTTCTGTGTATCCGATTTCCACCAACGTCATGTGGTCCTTGGTAGTGCTTTGTAGCATGGGTACCTCCTTCTTAGTAACCAGGTTCCAGCACCGTCAGCTGGTCCTCGGTTGTGCCATTGGCTCTTCTACCTTCGTTTAGCCATCCGGGTTCCAGTACCGTCAGCTGGTTCTCGGCAGTGTCTTTTGCTCTTTTACCTTCTGCTCCCCATCCTGGTTCCAGCACCGTCAGCTGGTTCCGGGCAGAGCCTTTGGCTTAGGTGCCTATTTCTGGATATCCGAGTTCCAACAATGTCAGGCGGTCCTTGGTAGTGCTTTGTGGCACGGGTACCTCCTGCTTAGTAACCGAGTTCCAGCACTGTCAGCTGGTCCTCGGTCGTGCCATTGGCTCTTGCACCTTCGGGTAGCCATCCGGGTTACAGTACCGTCAGCTGGTTCTCTGCAGTTCCTCGGCCTTCTTGTACCTCCTGCTACAGTTCCAAGTTCAAGACCCTAAGCATGACGACCCTGAAAACCGAGAAGCATGGAAGTAGAGAAACATAAATATCTGACAAAATCTAAAAACATCTAAAAATAGTCAAAATCTTTGTAACTCCGAACGTCTTAAAAAATTTATAATTCCTGCTATTCCATTTGAATGGGCTAAACCTCTATGCCTTTAATGTCTCCTCCACCTCCTCCAATACATTCTACGTTATTCTTAGTTGTTTTCCTTCACGTGGAATTACCTTCAAGGAAAGAAAGGGTTTATTTTAATTCTGATATTTTGGTCCCATTGACTTGCATTGGTATTGGGTATCGGTATCGTCGAGATCCGATATTTTTCCGATATCGGCTGATCCAATCCGATACCGATACTTTCGAATATCAGAAGGTATCGCTCAACACTAATCACAGGCTTAACACATACTTCACAGCACTTCATAGTATATGGCTTTAACTCACACTCACTAAACAAGTTGGACCTCTTTGTCCAGTTACCATGGGCGATAACACGCCGAACAGTTCATTAATGTTTATGGAACACCAACAGGCACCAACACATAACATTAGGTTGCAGTCTCTAAACATGCATGAATCCATCCAGTTACCATGGGTGACTGCATAGTTCATTAACTGACCCCCAGTCAGTGCCCACAGTTCCCCATACACTGGGTAACCTTCCAGGAGCTCCTGCTCCACACGTTGACTCCTGTCAGTATTCTCTCTCCCAGGGAAGCTGTCTTACTGGGATCACCATCCTTGTGACCAGGGCACTCATGACAGTCCAGACCCACAGAAGAAACAGTAGCTTCCCCAATGCAGTGCCACCACAGACATGTGCTATTCAGGAAGTCCTACTCCCAGGATCTCCCAACACAGGATGTGCTATTCAGGAAGTCCTACTCCCAGGATCTTCTATCACATAAGCCTCCAGGTCCAAGGCCTCACCATGTGATTTTGAAGGATCTGATCCTACTCCCAGGATCTACCAACATAGGATGTGCTATTCAGCTATTCAGGAAGTCATATTCCCAGGATCTTCCAACACATAGACCTTCCAGTACCTTACACACTCTACCCTGTGACCACATCATGGTCACATTATATACTTTTAACCACTCCCATAGGATTGGAGGTGTATGTGGTTAATTAGATCCACCCAGCTTTCCGACTAACCCTGTTAAGCCTCCCTATAAATCTACACAAACACAACTCTTATGGAACTACAAGTCCCAGAACAACAATACTGGCTCACAGAGCAGACTCCCTCTGCGACACATACCGGCCAATTACAATCATGGGCACTGTTTCACAAACCCAGTTATGCCTCCATGTGTATCCTGAGGAGCCCACACAGCGCCCCCTAGCTGCAGCATGGGTCACTGCAACACAAAATGAACAAAATAAAAAATGTAAATAATAAAAGTAGTAATTGGGCAGAATTTCTGTTAAACTGCTGCATCTTTGTGTAATTTGTTGTAGGTTTAACCATTCTTTCTGTGTAATCTACACATTTACATCAGTTTATCCTTAATTTGCATTCATTTCCGAAGGATAGGTTTCACTATGACTCTGTTGGACATCTGTAAATTAACAGTACACATCTTATTTGTGTGTTTTTTTTGCATTGATTTTAGATTAAAAAAAAGTTGGCATCTCAGTGCGATGCACACGGACACAGCAAAACAGCTCAATTCTTAAATGCACAGTATCATTTTGCAAATAATAGTTCTTTGCATTGATCAGAAGATGGAGAATATGATCTCACTGCACATAAGTTTGCCGCGTAACAATTTACTTGTTTCCAATGTTTCCTTTAGGTCTTGTGTTTTGGTTAGATCTCAGACTGCATCTAATTACTATGGTGGAGGCCGTAGGAGACTGCTTCTATGCTATTAGGGGCGTTTCTGGGAATACAGTTTTCTGTTTTTCATCTGTATTGAGAATGGGTTTTATGCAGTTGATGATACCTTTGACTTGAGTGAAAATGGGTTTGTGGGTTATGACTAGAAGCATCTGTCCAGCCCTCCTTTAATGTGTACTATCATAAGCATCCATTGGGACCGCTGTATCATGTTATGCTGCTCTCGACAGACAGTGACCTCATTCAAAGATCTGTGTAGGAGGATGAATTCTGATCCTGTACATGATGTTTCTGTAATATAAAATGTGTCACATAAAATCATCATTTCTCTACATTTCAGCCCATCAAAAATAAATGTAAAAAATGTTCTTCTGTTTGTAGCTTTATAAAGTATGCAAGAAATTAGTCAGAATCTATAGTCATGATATAGTATAAGTAGACTGAGGCTATATTACACATTTGCAACCAACTTGGCTTTTCTTCATGATAGGGTCACGATACTGTGGCAGATTTTTTGTAACTTGGATTTAAAGGGTGCTTGATGATAATAAAAGCAAGAATAGTTTTACAAGCTATTCCTGACCCCCAAACTCACAGATTTCTTGATGGAGGCCCCAACTGGAACCCCCAAAATTGTAGCATTAAATTATATTTAGCAGAAAATTATTAAAATTTGTGAAGAACTATATTTTTGAACCTGAGATATAATATTCTTGGATTTAGATCAAGGAGCTGTCTCATTAGGCTGTCTATAAAATGCTCAGTGCTAAGTTCTCCAGGGACTTTTTTTTTAACCACACACTGCGCTGTCTCAGCCACATGGGGGTTTTGAATGCAGGACAGCCATCTAATAACTAACAGGGTATATGAAATTAGGTTTTCTAAAGCAAGCATTCCTTTTAATTGCTGAGAAATTTTTACCCTCCAGCGTTTTTCTCTAGATGAGAATTATATACTATGGGTGACAATTTTTGTAAAAAAAAAAAAAAGTTGAATAAATACATATTTTTATGTAATTCTATCTGAAACAGCATTAGATTGGGTTGTATGGCCTTACAATGGATTTAACCATCAATATACAGTATCCAAAAAGTGTGCTTGTCTAGGTGTTATGGATGTGGCAGAATGTGGTCATCTTCTTCCGAACCCTTAAGACCAGACCTATGAATAGGTTAGTATCTGACCTTTCCTGAGGAGCCTATAGTATTCTGCTGGATCTGGCCAACTATAATTACAATCATGTTCTTGTTTATTTGCCTCTAGGCCCAGTTGGTTTTACTTCTTTACCCTTCCCATAACTGATTTTGTTCAATCTACATTGGCTCATAATAGGAATGCCAGATGATTATTGCTAAAAGTGAAATTTCAATGCAAATATGTAGTTCCTCACTGGGTCTGCTTTTTCCTTCTTGGAGAACGTAGTTTCTCCATGCTGAACCGGCAGAAATATAAAAGCATCTTGACAAAAATATATTTTTTTACAAAAAAAAAGAAATATAACTCTGGTTGAGATTTGGGTTGAGTTTGGGATTTAAATCTACACAGCTTTTCTGCGTTTTGCTGAAAAGCTATAGCAAAGTCAGAAGCTTAGTTGTCATAGAGTGGCTGCTGAAGACCAAAGGATTCTATGGTAGTCTAAGTTTGGGTCTTATGGAACCACTTAGGGTAATGTGTGGAGTGGACCCTACATGTTCGTTATTTACAATTGTGAAAATCAACCCTAGCAATAACTGAATTTAAATAAGTTCAGTCACTGAATTTCAAAACCAAGCTACCAAACGATTTCAGATTTCTCCAGGCTCAACTTTCATGATCCTTCTGTTTTATTAAAATGGCAGTTGTGATGCATAAATCTTCATTGTGCCATTCCTGTGTTGTTCCTCTAAGAAATATGTGAATACATTGATAACTGTCTCCTTAAAGGGGTTGCATCCTCACATCAAGCACATCCTTACATGCGATCACTTGCCAGCTAGATTGATGCAGCCTAACTCAATACAAATGTATTAAACGAGGCTGGACACATTTTAGTCAGAAGGTGGCCGGAAGTATGCAAATCACATACTTGAAGTCACATGACCTGCCACACCCTTTCAGTGGGCTCAATGTAAGGATGCCCAAGACTGCAATCACATTAATGATTGAAAAAGTCCAGTGTATGTGAACTATAGTATATAATGAATGTTTTCAACCTATGGTATCTCTATATAATAGCTATCTGGAGGGTAACCATATAATACTCATGCAATGCATGTAATAGACAGCACAAGTTATGACTATAGCTTTAAGGATACTTTTACATGAATTTGTTTGAAAAGGGCTAACTGACTTTGGAAAGTTTAGAAACATTGGTATACATGACACTAATATATGTGCTTTCTCCAGGCATGCTGTCTACTTATCTGTCAATTTATCACTAGATGGCAGCCCGATTCTAAAGAATCGGGAGTCTAGAATCCATATATACTTTATTTATTCAAATGTAAGAATAATACAATTAATAAATAATAGTAAGAAAGAACAAAAATAATAGGCAGTATATGGAGAAAACACCAAACAAAAGTTCAAAATTGGTGTGAAAATGTCACTGAACCACTTCACAACTAAATATATATAGTTTTGGTAAATGGTATTATCATTTTTTTGACGAAATTCGGCAGGAGCTTGAAGAGCAACGTCACTGGGCCCGCCTCCACGCAGTAGAAACTTGCTGTGAGGTAAAAATTCAAAAATCACACCAAAATGCAGCAGCAGCAGCAGGCGACAACCAATCAGACACTGGACACTGTTGACGTCACTTATCTCCGGACATTAGCTTCGGACATTAGCTCCGGACATTATCTCCGCACATTAGCTCCGGACATTAGCTCCGGACAAAGCCACGGAAGTTGGCACAAATTGCAGGAAGTAGTATTCTAGGCAATTAATCTCCGGACATTAGCTCCGGACATTAGCTCCGGACAAAGCCACGGAAGTTGGCACAAATTGCAGGAAGTAGTATTCTAGGCAATTATATATTAGATGGCCAAATCATAGCAAGAACATGCTAACAAAAAAACAAAATAGAATATACAATCAAGGTCCAAAAAACTAAAAAAAACCTTGTAACTTAAAAGATCATAGATAAAACTGAGTTTTTATTGTTCACTTTAAAACATTGAACACACAATCAACATGCAACCAACCGTACTGGACTAAAACTACCCCTCACACTGTTATTACTAATTTTCCCTGCCTTGCAGTGGAGGTTGGCACCATAGAAAGATACACGAGACAGGCGCCTCCGCTCAACGGCGGCTGTCCCTATATCTCCTGTCTGTCAACTATGGCTAATGTGATGCATTTAAACCACCATTCTGGCATGACAGGAAAGAATGAAAAGAACAGCGATTGCCTATTTATAACTAATTGATTAATGGCAACCATAGAGCAGTGTGAAAAGGGTGAATAACAAAATACCATAAAGTGCAAGAACGTGCATATCATACACTGAGTACCTCACTATAACTGTTCCCTGCTGATTTTTGCACCCTGCCTAACTGTGGGGGTTGGCACCCTACTGTTCAGCGGATATGGCGCCCCCACTCAATGACGGCTTACCCTGAAAGCAAGCCCTGCAGGTAAGCTAATGCCTTCCAAGGGTGTGATATCTTAGGTCCCAATTCCATAGCCATCAACATTAATCCTTAACAGGCTGCATGGGCACAGTACTGATACAAAACTGTAATCCCATTCTATAGCACATGTATATACCAGTTATAACAACGGGGTACTTATCATCTCTGATGTACTGTAGACAAACATCTCAACGCGTTTCACCAATCTAGCTCATCAGGAGGCTTGGATAAACAGATGCTAACTAAAATTCCTCTTCATCAGTGTGTATGTGAAAGCAGGTAAGAGGATGCAGTAACGATCGGAGGCAAAGCAAGGGTTAACAGAGGGATTTAACATAACAGCATTACTCCATGCAGGGATAAGGTATATGGTAGATAGGATAATGAAACTGAGTATGATAAGCTTAAGGGCAACAGGTATGTAGATAGGGGAGAGTTCAAAGAAATCAGATTTATCGATCCGGCGTTGATGAGGAGCAGTCTCTGATATAATGGCGTTGGCGTCCCTGTCTGGATGCTTGAAGAATCCAGTGTTGTCCTGGTACAGAAGGGGTCTTGGGTTCCAGTGTCATTGGTGGTGCTGGTATGTCCGGTTGCAGGTCCTGGGTCCAGAAGGAGATCCGCCGACACAGCATGGGAGTATGCAGGAGCGAGTATGTCAGGCAGCCACACCCTGACTGCCGCCTGGTCATCCCATCTGGGAGCATGCCCTCTGCGGTCTGGTTGTAAGGAAGTATCACTCACGCTCAGTGGTGTTCTGGGAGTCAACACTGTCAGCGATCTCTGGAAGCATCTCCACCCAAAGTCTAGGTAAGCTTCCGGAGGCCACTCTGGCTTGGGCCTACTTTTTCGTGACTGTGCAGAGCAGGAAAGCTCGCACTCAGCCCCTGCACAATACAGCTTCCTGACACTACTTCTCCTGTTTCCGGGCACTGTTGCCCTTTTATGCGCTCCACACCCTCTGGTGTCAAGTTCAAAGGTCTGTCCGGAGAACTAAACTCCCCTGCAACTCTGGTGACAGCACCGGTGGTTCCGGACTAATCCCGGACAAGGCACGCAGAGGCCGGCTCTCCTCCTTACATATGTACCATAGAGGCAAAGGGTCTCATCAGTATCAGATTAGTGGAGGTCTGTCACCCAGAATATCCACCGATAACCTGATAGTAGCTGTTAGGTCTCGAGTTCCCGCTTCTGCACAGGGGGAATCTCGAGCCATCTCCGCTGCGGTCTCCCATTCTTATCCAGCCGCAGTGGAGTCTGCTCAGCAGGGACGTCGGTCCCAGCTTCTTGCTCAGTCTCACTCTGTACAGAGAGTTACTGCTGCTTCTTCAGCTTCTGCCATTAAAGCCAGTGCTGGTCAGCAGCGAGCAGACTTCTCTGGGACTAAGTCCTTGTCTGCACACACTGAGCATGCCCAGGGCAAGATCTCCCGTTGGAGATCGAGGGTCATGTGCTCAGGCTCTGCAGCACATTCCATTGGTCCTCTTGGCAGGTCTTGGAAGGGCAAAGTTTCTGTGGCCACTTCCTGTGCTGCAACTATATAAACTGCGCATGACCGCATGGCCATGCGCTAGTGTACATTTGCTTACGTGTGTTTGTTGTGAGTGCAAGTCGTCCTTGGATACCCATTCCCTATTGAATGACTGTTCGCGGAAGGTGTATGGTTGCTATCTAGTGCCCGACTTATCCTACAGCACAAATCACACATTACAGCGTCCAGTTGCTGTGACCGCCAGTACGGCGCCGTGCACTTCCTCTGTGCTTTCCTTACCCAAGCCTGGGTGGTTAGTGGCGTTCGTCAGTGCGGCACCGCATGCACTCTTGTGCCCTAATATTGTTATTTAGCTTCCTTACACACCCAGTTGCGGTGTTGTGCCAGCAAGGGTCTAATCGGACTTCAATCCTAGTTGGGGTTGAGTTCGCTGACTACTTGCTCGCGCTCTATGTGCATTACCGCGATCCTGTGACGCAACAGGATCGCTTCCTTCACGCTGGGTGAAGTCTAACCCATGTGTGTATACTGTAAGGGTTTCACTCACTCAGCTGCGACGGCTGACACTCAGGAGACGTGTTCCTTTAAAGTTCACTGGGTTTATTGCTTCATAAACCATGTGGCAAATAACAGAAAGCAAAATGGGCCTTTGGTTCAGGCAAAGAAAAGCAAGTGTCCAGTTCATCCGGCTCAGTCCTGAAGCCGTAACACACTCAGGAGGGTTTCACCTCCACACATCTCTTGTGTAAAGGATTAGCCAGTCTTATAAAGAGCTAACCCCACCCAGTAACCCATCACATGATTAGCCATGTGGTCTGACATTACCACAGGTCCTGAAACACATATACAAGATTATGTGCAAGAAAGGAATACTCCGGGCTACATTACAGCAACCAGGCACTTATGTGGCACATACCTCCCATCGACTACAAACCCTTTAGCCATGCTACATACCTCCCCCCTCTGCCTAAAGCCGTGGGGCTTGGCACTTTCCCCCACTAAACAAGGGATTCTCTATAGGGCATCCGCATTACCGTGCAGCTTTCCGGCCCTATGTTCCACATGGAAACTGAAGTCCTGCAGGGCTAAGAACCAACGGGTGACTCTAGCATTTCTTCCTTTCGTTTCTCTCATCCACCTAAGCGGGGCATGGTCAGATACCAGTTTAAATTTACGTCCCAGCAGATAGTACCGCAATGTGTCCACTGCCCATTTTATGGCCAAGCACTCCTTCTCAACGACTGAGTAGTTCTTTTCAGATGAGGACAGCTTCCTACTCAGATAGAGAACAGGATGCTCCTCCCCATGTAGTTCTTGGGAAAGGACTGCTCCCACCCCAACATCTGAGGCATCTGTCTGAAGAATAAACTCTTTCTTGAAGTTTGGGGCCATCAGAACGGGTTGCTTACACAACGCGTTTTTCATTTCTTGGAAGGCTGACTCTGTTTCTTCGGACCACTTAACCATTACTGATTTTGTCCCTTTTAGCAGGTCAGTCAGAGGCGCAGCCATCGTGGCGAAGTTTGGGATGAACCTCCTGTAATATCCCACGATTCCCAGGAAGGCTTTAACTTGTTTCTTGGAAACTGGTTTTGGCCATGTTTGGATTGCCTCCACTTTATTGATTTGGGGTTTTATTTCTCCATGACCCACTATGTATCCAAGGTACTTAGCTTCTTCTTTACCCAAGGCGCACTTCTTCGGGTTTATAGTAAATCCGGCCTCTCTTATAGCTTCCAACACCGCTTGGACTTTCTCCAGATGACTCTCCCAGTCCGGGCTAAAGATGACGATATCATCTAGGTACGCAGCAGCGTAGGCCTTATGGGGTGCAAGGACTCTATCCATAGCCCTCTGGAAGTTCGCCGGAGCTCCCTGTAGGCCAAACGGCATCCGGGCATATTGGAAGCATCCATCAGGTGTCGAAAAGGCCGTCTTCTCCTTGGCTTCCTGTGCCATGGGGATCTGCCAATACCCCTTTGTCAAATCCAAGGTGGATATATATCTGGCGTGCCCAAGCCTTTCGATGAGCTCATCAATACGGGGCATGGGATAAGCGTCGAACTTGGAGACTTCATTCAACTTCCGATAGTCGTTGCAAAACCTCCACTCTCCATCAGGTTTTGGGACCAGGACAATTGGGCTCGACCAACCGCTCTTGGATTCCTCAATGACCCCAAGCCTCAACATACGCTCCACTTCCTTGGAGATAACTTCTCGACGAGCCTCAGGAATACGATAAGGTTTCACATTCACCCGCACATGTGGCTCTGTTAGGACCTCGTGCTCTATGACCTTCGTGTATCCTGGCAATTCTGAAAACAGGTCCCTGTTTTTCTGGAGTAACTCCCGGCACTGCTGTTTCTGGGTCTTTGATAGCGTCTCTGCTATAGTAACCGCTCCAACCTCACCTTCTGGGTTGCTTAACAATGACGGAGTTGCTGTCGGCTCTCTATCTTGCCATGGCTTGATGAGGTTGACATGGTAAACTTGGAATGGTTTCCGTCTTCCTGGTTGGTGAATTTTATAATTTACCTCACCAAGTTTCTCGACAACCTCATATGGCCCTTGCCATTTGGCCAAGAACTTGCTTTCCACCGTTGGAACTAACACAAGAACTCGGTCTCCCGGATTGAACTGCCTCACTCTTGCAGACCGGTTGTAGACCCTGGCTTGAGCTTCTTGTGCTTGGAGAAGGTGTTCTTTCACTATAGGCATCACCTTTGCAATCCTCTGCTGCATCAGGGCCACATGCTCAATGACGTTTCTGTGGGGTGTGACTTCGGCCTCCCAGGTTTCCTTGGCTATATCCAGGAGTCCTCGTGGATGTCGGCCATATAGAAGCTCAAACGGTGAGAACCCTGTGGAGGCCTGTGGAACTTCACGAATGGAAAACATCAGATAGGGTAAGAGACAATCCCAGTCTCTACCGTCTTTCTCTATAGCTTTTCTCAGCATGCTCTTTAGTGTCTTGTTAAACCTCTCAACAAGGCCATCTGACTGGGGATGGTACACCGAGGTCCTCAACTGGGAGATCTTCAGGGCTTTGCATAACTCCCTCATCACCTTGCTCATGAAAGGTGTACCCTGGTCAGTCAGGATCTCCTTTGGCAGACCTGTCCGGGAAAAGACATGGACCAACTCGCGGGCTATGCTTTTTGAGGAAGAATTTCTCAAGGGAATTGCCTCAGGATAGCGTGTGGCATAGTCCAGGATGACTAATATATACTGATGGCCCCGAGCTGATTTAACTAAGGGACCGACCAAGTCCATGGCAATTCTCTCGAACGGTATCTCAATAATGGGCAGTGGCACAAGGGGGTTCCGGAAATGAGGAGTAGGAGCAGTTAGCTGACATGTAGGGCAGGACCTGCAATAGTTCACTATTTCCCGGTGACACCCAGGCCAATAGAACCTCTGCACAACCCGTTCCTGCGTTTTTTCCACCCCCAGGTGTCCACCCAAGATGTGTGAATGGGCCATGTCCAACACTTTCCGTCTATACGGACCCGGCACTATCAACTGCTCTACCAACTCCTCCCGTATTTTCGTGACACGGTACAACAACTCCCCCCTCAACAGAAAATGGGGAAATCTTGTGTCTGCCCCCGGCTCCTGTACCACCCCGTCAATAACTGTGACATTATTAAAGGCTTCCCTCAGAGTGGGGTCCCTATGTTGGGCAGTCCCAAAATTTTCACCGGTAACTTCTAACTCCAGAATGTCAGATGTAGGGGATACTTCCTCCTCATCCCCAACCAGAACACAAAAAGGAAAACTGTCTGCCTCTGGGTGTGGCGATACCCTTCCAGGGTTCACTGGTTCCCTGCCAGGGAGCTCAGAACCATTTCCCCACAAATCCCAAAACAAACAGAAATCCCGGCCAATAATTATAGGGTGCAACAAGTCCTGAACCACGCCGACTATGTGGGACTCAGTGCCACATGCCGTTTCAATGTCCACCCTGGCCATAGGGTAGTCCTTTGCATCACCATGTATGCACCGCACTCCGACCTTCTTTCCTGGGAGCAAGTGGAGAGGAAAAGTGGCCCTCACCAGGGTCACTAGACTCCCCGAGTCTAACAGTGCCGTTACTGCTCGACCGTTCACCTTTACGGGACACGCTTGAGGTCCCTCGTTGGATGGAGAGTTCACACTACAGGCTGGATACGCATAGTATGAACAACGGCGTCCCATGCTGCAGTCCATCTGCTCAGTGGTTTGGGAACAACGGGCAGCTATATGTCCTGGCTTGTGGCACCTCCAACAAATAATATCACCCGTGGGGACCTTGGGCACCACCTCCCCCGCCCTTTGTGACCTTGGACGCACCACCCCTTTTTGGGACTCAGCTGCCTTCTGGGACCCCCAGTACGGCATGGGCAGCCTCCCGAAGGAGCCTTCCAACCCTTGGTATCTCTCAACCAGTCCGATCAGCTCGTCGGCATTCTGGGGATCACCCTGGGCAATCCAAGACTGTATAGGCCTCGGGAGGGAATGGACAAACCGATCCATCATCACCCGTTCTACCATCTGTGCAGGCACAGAGGATTCTGGCTGCAGCCATTTCTGGACCAGGTGCAACAGATCAAACATTTGGGAACGAGGTGGTTTGTCCCGGTGATAGCCCCAGGAGTGAACTCGCTGTGCCCTGACAGTCAGTGTCACCCCCAAACGTGCGAGAATCTCGGCTTTCAATTTGTGATACTCTTTGGCATCCTGCAAGGTCAAATCATAATACGCCTTCTGGGGTTCTCCCGTCAGGTATGGCGCAAGTACCTCTGCCCACTGCTCTGGCGGAAGTTTTTCCCTCTCAGCGACCCTCTCAAACACCGTCAGGAAGGCCTCAACATCATCCCCGGGAGTCATTTTCTGCAATGCGCGTCTTACCGTCTTCCGGACGTGGGTGTCATCAGCCAAACCTGGGGTTGGGGTGCTCGCCTTGCCCTGGATGGCGGTTGCCAGAAGCTGCATCTGCTGCTGATGCTCCTGCTGGCTCTGCTGCATCTGCTGCCGTTGCTCCTGCTGACTCTGCCGTTGCTCCTGCTGGCTCTGTTGTATCTGCTGCATCAACAGCCTGTTGGTCTCTTGCTGCCTTTTCTCCTGCTGTGACTGCATCTGGACCAAGTGTTTCAGCAGGTCCTCCATTTTCTCCGGCAATGCTTGCTGGCTTGCAACAGCCTTGACCCAGGACATTCAAAAATAAACTCACGTCTCCGCTGGGAACGCTGCTCGCACGTCTACCACCAATTGTAAGGGTTTCACTCACTCAGCTGCGACGGCTGACACTCAGGAGACGTGTTCCTTTAAAGTTCACTGGGTTTATTGCTTCATAAACCATGTGGCAAATAACAGAAAGCAAAATGGGCCTTTGGTTCAGGCAAAGAAAAGCAAGTGTCCAGTTCATCCGGCTCAGTCCTGAAGCCGTAACACACTCAGGAGGGTTTCACCTCCACACATCTCTTGTGTAAAGGATTAGCCAGTCTTATAAAGAGCTAACCCCACCCAGTAACCCATCACATGATTAGCCATGTGGTCTGACATTACCACAGGTCCTGAAACACATATACAAGATTATGTGCAAGAAAGGAATACTCCGGGCTACATTACAGCAACCAGGCACTTATGTGGCACATACCTCCCATCGACTACAAACCCTTTAGCCATGCTACAATACTTATGAGTACCGCCATATAGTCCGTCATTACTTGGCAGCAGGTTCCATCTCTGAACGGTGGACCCCGGGCTGCGAACGCACCATACTCTATCTGTCTCATTATTTGGTGCGTTCCGCTAGCCCTGACAGTAGCTCAGGCAGCGACCTTATGTGTAAAGTGAGTGGAGAAGCTGTCGACACCCCATTAAAAGGTGTTATGACTATATAATGCGTTGCCATGTCTTATATGTTGTTTCATCTATTTTGTGATCTGCAACAGTTGATTAGCTACAGACTGGGTGAACTATTAGGGCCAGCTTAGGATGAGGATGGAAGGGGCTAATGGGCAAAAGTAGATCACTTTCTGTTGCTAGACAGATAAGGATGAGTATTCACAACAGAAAGATCTATGGTCCTAATATTCACAGACCGGCATTGTTCTACGAATGTTGTGTGTAAAGAAAGGAGACCATACTCAGCTAGCACATTCTAAAGTATACAAGGATTAAAGGGAATCTGTCATCCCAAAATTTGCCTATATGCTAAGGCCACCTGCATCAGGGGCTTATCTACAGCATTCTATAAGATAAGCCCCCAATGGAACTCTGGACTCCTTCATTCATCTCTACCACATCAGGTCCTCATCATGTCAAGCATCAGCATGTGGTCTGCAATGTCATAGAGCTAAGGTAACAGCACACACACCCAACCATGATCCCCCTTGCACATTGAATAGGAACTCTTCTACAGTATCCACCTGTGATGGCTACACATTAAACGGAGCTTCGCATTGCATCTCCATTGATAAGTTTCTATCTGGCCACCTGAGCTTATAATACCTGATCAATGGAGAAGCCGAGTGTTGGTAATTCACTGCTCTGATAATAAAGATAGAACATCAATAACTTCTGACTCAACATCCACTTTAAGAAAAATCTAAGCTTTCTCAATCGATCCATAATGAAAAAAAATGCCTTTACCTGTTTCTTTAGGACCCCATCAAGATCAGTTTTTTTTTGTCTACTTTTAAAGTGGGTGGGCAGCACTTCTCAGTTCTGCAAAGGAGATCCTATACCAAAAACTAGATGTGGTTTTTCTGCAATGGAAGTTCCCCTAAATAAAACTTGTTTCAGGAACATTATAATTGAAAACCGCAATATGTTACTGTGATAAAGTCTTACACTTTAATTTTGCTATTAAAATCAGTAGGGTTAAACTAATCACAAAATGGTGCTCAAAGCTACAAATAAGACATGCAATGGTTTGCATACCCCAGCCCTAAAGTACATGCCGTTTTCACCCATGTTGTGCAAATTACTTGTTATAAAATCCCCATTCTGACAGCTATAGCTTTGGCTGCTATAATTGACTGCTGTGGGTTTGTTGTAATGTACTATATGCAGGAGCCAGCTGAAGATTTTCTGCAGATTTGTAATTCGGGGATAAATTGAGCAGCTCAGAATTTGACTTTCTTAACATATTTCTTTTAATTTTGTAATTTGCTAAAAAATATATCCAGTATTTGCACGCAAGTGGCAGTTAATAGTTACTACAGTCTGGTGGAGGTGTATGGACACCTTTAACATAAGTCTGTCAGCCCAAAATACATTTTGTATTAACTACATAGCCATTTAGGGGACTTCACCCCTATGAAAGTCATACCTTTTGGTTTATTCTGTCCAGCCGTTGTTCTGAAAATCATATTTGATCCAATATGCTACTGTACTAATTTGTTGCACTCTTGGGATGGCATAGCTTTTCAGAAAACTCCTGTTCCAAGGCACATTTTGTTTTTAATAGGAATCTGTCAGTAGGTCTTTGCTATCCCGTCTGATGTAAGCAAAGAAAGTAATAAAAAAAAATTAGGAACACAAAACTTAAGACTTGCTTGTCTCCAATGTAAGGGGGTCAGATGTTTAGTGGCTCCCAATAGGAGCGCTAAGAGGTCATTTTCTTTAGGTTTGTAATGTTTTGAGGGACCGGATAATTAATCTTCTGGGGTTAATGCATATTTGATAAGCCCTATTTCTCATAAAGTCCATTCAATTTCCATCCAAAATCGTTTTAGTTTAGGCAGGATTAGAAGATATGAGAAAACCTTTCATTTATGTGAATCGCATCCCCAGCATAGATTTGATTCTGTTAAATCTAAATGGTGTAATATTTCAGGGGTTCTGTACCAGTTACATAATATTTTGTAAGAATTCTCTTGTAGGACTATGCATCTGGAAAAGCAATGTGAATTAGACAGAATGGACTTTACGTTGGGATCGGATGGGTGATATTTACTTATTTTTCACATGAGAGGTGGTTTATAGGAAATCATTGGGAAGATTACATGGTCGAATATTTTTCAGATTTCTTTGGGGACTTGGAAGGGAAGTTCGGAGAGCAGGTCAATCCTGGTCCATTCTCTTGAGTCAGGGAATTTAGCTTTAAAGAGGTTTAAGATATGATAGAAAAGGTTGCATTGTAAAAAATTGGAAGGGCAATGCGTGTATTCTTCTGCCACGAATTTAATGGTGGGACTTTATTGTATACATATTGGGAGATAGAAGACTATAAGTTGTAAACATTAGAGTAATTGGGGTCTAATAAGTAGGGGGATAGTGGATATGCAGGCCAGAGCCGAGGGGACAGATGGAGGGGTAAGGTTTTCTTCTACAGATCGTTTAATGGCGAGGATCGAGGTGGTAATGTTGTCACAGCCAGAGTCAGAAGGAGGTAGGGCTTCATCCAGATGTATCTGTGGGCATTTTTACCTGTCAATAAAATAATGCATAAATCAATAGTAAAAGTTAACTGATGAAACTGTATATGTTATCAAAGATATCTTCTTTCTCCATTGATGAGCTACTTCTTCCCAACATTTTACATACGATATTAAAACAGGCACCTGAAATGACTGATAAGCTATGTTTTGAGGGTGACACAATGCCTTTAAGACACTGTAATTTTCAAATAAACCTATTATGCCGTTTTTCTTTGTAATGTTTGTGTTTGTACTTCATTCAATTCCTTTGTGGCACACAACATTAAAAGAGTAACAATTAGCCAATAATCTCAGAAATACAGCACATTGTTGTACACAAATGGCCAGTTCTACTGGTAATATGCTGATTATAGTCGGGTGGCCTGCACAAGGAAAGGAACAAAAGTAAAGTGGAAAAGTAGCTGGGGAAGACAAGCTGTTCTAAGTTTTAGAAAGCTCTGTAAACATTTCCATTTGTTAAGGCATCTGATGAATCTTAAAACTTTAGCAGGGCAAAGGCTGGGTGATCTTAAGGGTCCGACTGACACCCAACCTATCACTCATCACTTCTAATACTTGAGATTTTTGGCTATTTTTATACAAGGACATCCTTATTTCTGTAATAGGTAAGCTAGGGAACTCCTCAAGCTTCCTTCTTTGCTTTGCAATCATCACTTTTCATTTATATCCCAACTAAGTACAACATTAACCTAAACACAAAATGAGATAATTATGAATTATGGATTATACTTGGAAATCCTGGAGCCCCATAACAATGGTTCAAATTGGGGACAACACCCCATCATGTTCTTGCGATCACTTTGCAGGGGCTCAGTAGGGGTGATGGAGGCCACTGTTTGTAATTCACCACAATACCAAAGGGGTTAAACAGCTGCAAACAGATAGCTCTAGTCGCATGAATTGCAAGAGTGTGACTACTTTGTAAAATAGCCAGTACAGGTCATATATGAGCAGCATGTGAACCTGCTCCATGCAACTCCTCCTGATTCCCCCCATACTCATATGTCAGGAAAAGTGGGTCAATACTGAGTAGAAGGTGGGGACGTTCAACGCCAGTTCAACTAACGAGTACCATGGTCTACCACTAGGGTTGAGCGAAACGGATCGGACAAATTAAAAATCGCCGACTTTCGGCAAAGTCGGGTTTCATTAAACCCGACCTGATCCTAGTGTGGGATCGGACAGGAGGTCGCCGATCTGCTCGCAAAAGTCGCGTTTCATATGACGCTTTCAGCGCCATTTTTCAGCCAATGAAGGAGGACGCAGAGTGTGGGCAGCGTGATGACATAGGTCTTGGTCCCCATCATCTTAGAGAAGGGCATGACAGTGATTGGCTTGCTTTCTGCGGCGTCACAGGGGCTATAAAGGGGCGTGCACGCCGACCGCCATCTTACTTCTGGCGATCTTAGCATAGGGAGAGGTTGCTGCAGCTGCATCAGAAGAAGGGATATAATTAGGGAGGGAAGATTAACCCCCAAACTGCTTGTGCTGTAGCGATTTCCACTGTCCAACACCACCATTTTTTTGCAGGGACAGTGGAGGCTATATTTTTGTGCATCTGCTCTGTAGCTTATTAAGCTGCCTTATAAGGCTCCCTCATAGCTGCATTGCTGTTTGCACGCTGCTGTGCAAACCAACTGCTTTTTTAAAAGCAAAAACCCTGTTGCTCCTTTCTGCACAGTTATCTTGTTTATTTGTCCACACTTGTCCTGAGATCATTGTAGGGAGATTGAAATTGTACTACAGTCATTGTATTTTTTCATATATCTTCCAGCCACTTTCTGCCACTCACATTGTGTTGTTTTATACATTGGGCCTGAGTTTTGGTTCAGTCTTCCCCCAAAAAAAGTGTGATTCAAATTCTCACAAAGTGGATATACTTCAGTCCTGTTAGTTTGTCGTATATCAGCCAGCCACTTTCTGCCACTTACATTGTGTTGTTTTATGCACAGGGCCTGAGGTTTGGTTCAGTCTCCCCAAAATAAAATGAGATTCAAATTCTCACAAAGTAGATATACTTCAGTCCTGTTAGTTTGTTGTATATCAGCCAGCCACTTTCTGCCACTTACATTGTGTTGTTTTTGCACAGGGCCTGAGTTTTGGTTCAGTCTCCCCCTAAAAAAGGGAGATTTAAATTCTCAACAAGTTTATATACTCCTTCTACCTTGTTTTACAGTACCATATAACGGTTGTTATTTTGGTTAGATTTTCCAAAAAATGAGGAAGTCTGGTGGAAGAGCCCGTGGGTGGTGGTTGCCAGCTGGTACTGATGTTGGTGGTGGTGCATCTGGTGGTTGTGGCAAAAGCACAATAGCACCGAAGGCTGGAGGTGTTGAGCCAGCATCATCGTCTGGCTACACAAGGCCTCGAAGGCTCCCTTATCTGGGAGTAGGAAAACAGCTTTTAGGCTGTGTGCACACGTTGCGGTTTTTTCGCGGTTTTTCCCGATAAAAACGCTATAAGGCTGTGTGCACACGTTGCGGTTTTTTTGCAGTTTTTTCGCGGTTTTTCCCAATAAAAACGCTATGAAACCGCAAAAAAACGCATACAATAAGCATCCCATCATTTAGAATGAATTCCGCATGTTTTGTGCACATGATCGTGGGAAAAAACGCAGCATGTTCATTAATTTTCGGGTTTTTTTTTGCGGATTTCCCACTTCAAAATGCATTGGGAAGTGTCCGGAAAAAACCGCGGCAAAAATTCGTCAAAACCGAGGCAAAAACGCATGCGGTTTTCTTGCGGATTTCTTGTAGAAAATGTCCGGAATTCTCAGGAATTTTCTGCGAGAAATCCTGAACGTGTGCACATAGCCTAAAACCGCAAAAAAAACGCATACAATAAGCATCCCATCATTTAGAATGAATTCCGCATGTTTTGTGCACATGATGTGTTTTTTTTCGTGAAAAAAACGCATCGCGGTAAAAAACGCAGCATATTCATTAATTTTCCGCTTTTTTTGCGGATTTCCCACTACAAAATGCATTGGGAAGTGTCCGGAAAAAAACGCGGCAAAAACGCGTCAAAACCGCGGCAAAAACGCGGCAAAACCGCTGCAAAAACGTGTGCGGTTTTTTTGCGGGTTTCTTGCAGAAAATGTCCGTTTTTTCTCAGGAATTTTCTGCGAGAAATCCTGAATGAGTGCACATAGCCTTAAAGCCGGAGCAGCAGGAAAAAGTTTTGGCTTTCCTTGCTTACTCAGCCTCTAGCTCTTTCGCCTCCTCTTCAGAAAGTTCCAAATATAAAAGAAGCGAGTGGATGCTCCCGATCAGGAACAAGACGTTTCCTTGTGACCTTCTCCCAAACCAAAAGTGAAGGATGCGTCAGGCGACACTACAGGTTACTCCATGGAGCTCTTTACACATACCGTGCCTGGGTTAGAAAGGAAAATTGTTAACTGCCCATTTCAAGATGAATCGGACATGGAGTGCACTGATGCACAGCCACAGCTAGATTATTATGCTGCTGGTTCAATACTGACCGAAAAAAGGACACATCTGGCTACCCAGAATGTTGATGATCTAACCTTCATTAAAATGATCCAATCATGGATTTCAAATTATTTTGCCCCACCTTCCCCTGCTGACACGTTGCTTGCCTGAAAAATGTCCTGCTTTTGGCCTCCTCTTGCTGACTTCTCCAATTCCTCCATTTGCAGCTGCTGAATGTCCACCATAGGCCATTTTTATACCTCCCTAAATGGGCTGACTCCCCCCACAGGGCCGTGGTCACCACCTGGCGCAAGCACCCATGCGAGTGCCGTTTGCCTGGACAGGTGGGTGGGCCGACTCTTGGGCAACGGCACTGGCACAGGGTCCCTCATAGTACAATGAAGTGTCTCTGACAGTGGTGGTGCACAACCAACGTCAGACACACCATCGTAATATGATGGGCCCTGTGCCTGTACCGCCGCCCATGAGAGAGTGTTCCACCCCAGCTCGAACAGTGCCCTACCACTTGCAATACTTACCTCTCCCTGCTCCACCACTGTGTAGTCTGTGCTGTTAAATCATTCAATGGCACTGCCAATACAAATTTGTTGAAATGATAGATAATAGTTAAAATATACAGGGGCCCTGGCCTCCATTTAGACCAGTTAAGACTTTCCGCCTGCTACCACTGTCTGCTACTCAGCAGAGGAGCCCACCCCTGTACCTAGCTATGCCACCTGTTTATTTATGAACAATTTTTGGCAGACATTTAGCCCATTTTATTATTTGGGCCTACTAACTTAGTCTGCTACTCATTACAATTTTCCGACACTGAGCAAAGCAATGTCACCTGTTTATTTATGAACAATTTTTTGGCAGACATTTAGCCCACTTTATTATTTGGGCCTACTAACTTAGTCTGCTACTCATTACAATTTTCCGACACTGAGCAAAGCAATGTCACCTGTTTATTTATGAACAATTTTTTGGCAGACATTTAGCCCACTTTATTATTTGGGCCTACTAACTGTGTCTGCCACTAATTACAGTTTTCCTCCACTGAACAAAGCAATGCCACTTGTTTAGTCCTGTTACCAATTTTGAACTGCATTTAGCCTACTTTATTATTTGGGCCTACTAACTGTGTCTGCCAATCATTACAGTTTTCCTCCATTGAACAAAGCAATTCCGCCTGTTTAGTCCCGTTACCAATTTTGAACTGCATTTAGCCTACTTTATTATTTGGGCCTACTAACTGTGTCTGCCACTCATTACAGTTTTCCTCCACTGAACAAAGCAATGCCGCCTTTATGGAGCAGCATACGGGGCATATGGATGGGAGCAGTACATGACAGAATGGGGGCGCAGGATGGGAGCAGCACAAGACAGAATGGGGGTGCAGGATGGGAGCAGCACATGACAGAATGGGGGCTCAGGATGAGAGCAGCACATGACAGCATGGAGGCACAAGATGGGAGCAGCACATGACAGCACGGGGGCGCATGATGGGAGCAGCACATGACAGCATGGGGGTGTAGGATGGGAGCAGCACATGACAGCATGGGTGGACAGAAAGAGAGCAGCACATGACAGGATGGGGGCAGCACATTACAGCATGGGGGCGCAGGATGGGAACACATGGCAAGATTGGGGTGCAGGATGGGAGCAACACATGACAGGATTGGGGTGCAGGAAGGGTGCAGCACATTACAGAATGGTGGCGCAGGATGGGAGCATCACATTACAAAATGGGGTGCAGGATGGGAGCAGCACATTACAGAATGGAGTACAGGAAGGGAGCACATTACAGAATGGGGGCACAGGATGGGAGCACATGACAGGATTGGGGTGCAGGATGGGAGCACATGACAGGACAGGGAGCAGGATGGGAGCAGCAGGTGACAAGACGGGGCGCAGGATGAGAGCAGCACATGACAGAACGAGGGTGCAGGATGGGAGCACAACATGACAGGATTGGGGTGCAGCATGGGTGCAGTACATTACAGAATGGGGGCGCAGGATGGGAGCAGCACATGACAGCATGGGGGTGCCGGATGGGAGCACCACGTGACAGCATGGGGGTGCAGGATGGGAGCAGCACATTACAGAATGGGGGTACAGGATGGGAGCACATTACAGAATGGGGGCGCAGGATGGGAGCACATGACAGGATTGGGCCCAGGATGGGAGCACATGACAGGACAGGGCGCAGGATGGGAGCAGCAGGTGACAAGACGGGGACGAAGTATGAGAGCAGCACATGACAGGACGAGGGTGCAGGATGGGAGAACCACATGACAGGATTAGGGCGCAGGATGGGTGCAGCACATTACAGAATGGGGGCGCAGGATGGAAGCACATGACAAGATTGGGGCGCAAGATGGGAGCACCACATGACAGGATTGGAGCGCAGGATGGGTGCAGCACATTACAGAATGGGGGTACAGGAAGGGAGCACATTACAGAACGGGGGTGCAGGATGGGAGCACATGACAGGATTGGGGCACAGGATAGTAGCACATGACAGGACAGGGCGCAGGATGGGAGCAGCAGGTGACAAGACGGGGCGCAGGATGAGAGCAGCACATGACAGGACGAGGGTGCAGGATGGGAGCACCAGATGACAGGATTGGGGTGCAGGATGGGTGCAGCACATTACAGAATGGGGGTGCAGGATGGGAGCAGCACATTACAGAATGAGGCGCAGGATGGGAACAGCACATTACAGAATGAGAGCGCAGGATGGTAGCAGCGCATGACAGGATGGGGCGCAGGATGAGAACAGCGCATGACATGATGGGGGCGCAGGATGGGAGCATCACATGACAGGATGGGGCACAGGATGGGAGCAGCACATGACAGGATTGGGGCGCAGGATGGGTGCAGCACATTACAGAATGGGGGCACAGGATGGGAGCAGCACATGACAAAATGGGGGCGCAAGATGGGAGCAGCACATGAAAGGATGGGGTGCAGGATTGGAGCAGCGCATACCAGAATGGGGTCGCATGATGGCAGCAGCACATGACAAGATAGGGCAGCACATGTCAGAATGGGGGCGCAGGATGGGAGTAGCACTTCACAGGATGGGGGCATAGGGTGAGAGCAGCACATGACAGGAATGGATGGCAGGATTGGTGCAGCACATTACTGAATGGGGGTACAGGATGGGAGCAGCACATTACAGAATGAGGCACAGGATGGGAGCAGCACATGATAGAATGGGGGCAACGATGAGAGCAGCACATGACAGGATGGGAGCGCAGGATGGGAGCAGCACATGACAGGATGGGGGTGCAGGAGGAGAACAGCGCATGACAGGATGGGGGGGCAGGATATAAGTAGCACATGACAGGATAGGAACGCAAGATGGGAGCAGCACATGACAGGATGTTGCGCAGGATGTGAGCAGCACATGTCAGAACGGTGGCACAGGATGGGAGCAGCACATTACACGATGGAGGCAGCACAGGACAGGATTTGGGCACAGGATGTGAGCAGCGCATGACAGGATGGGGTGCAGGATGGGAGCAGCACATGACAGCATGGGGGTGCTGGAAGGGAGCACCATGTGACAGCATGGGACGCAGGATGGAGGCACCACATGACAGCATGGGGGCACAGGATGGGAGCAGCCCATGACAGGATGGGTGCGCAGGATGGGAGCAGCACATACCAGAATGGGGTAGCATGATGGGTGCAGCACATGACAAGATGGGGCAGCACATGACAGCATGGGGGTGCAGGATGGGAGCAGCACATAACAGGATGGGGGTGCAGGATGAGAGCAGCACACGATAGGATGTGGGCGCAGGATGGGAGCAGCACATGAAAGGATGGGGGCACAGGATGGGAACAGCACATGACAGGATGGGGCGCAGGATGAGAACAGCTCATGACGGAATGGGGGTCAGGATGGGAGCAGCACATGACAGGATAGGGGAGCAGGATGGGAGCAGCACATGACAGGATGGGGGCGCAAGATGGGAGCAGCACATGCCAGGATGGAGGTGAAGAATGGGAGTAGCACATGACAGTATGGGGGTGCAGGATGGGAGTAGCACATGACAGCATATGGGTGCAGGATGGGAGCAGCACATGACAGCATGGGTGCGCAGGATGATAGAACCACATTACAGGATGGGAGCGCAGGATGGGAGCAGCACAGGGGCGCAGGAAGGGAGCAGCACATGACAGGATGGAGGCACAGGATGAGAGCAGCACATTACTGAATGGGGGCACATGATGGGAGCAGCGAATTACAGAATGGAGGCGCAGGTGGGAGCAGCACATGACAGAATGGGGGCGCAGGAAGGGAGCAGCACATGACAGGATGGAGGCACAGGATGAGAGCAGCACATTACAGAATGGGGGCACATGATGGGAGCAGCGAATTACAGAATGGAGGCGCAGGTGGGAGCAGCATGACAGAATGGGGGAGCAGGATGGGAGCTGCACATGACAGAATGGGGGTGCAGGACGTGAGCAGCACATGAAAGGATGGGAGCGCAGGATGGGAGCAGCACATGACAGAATGGGGGCGCAAGATGAGAGCAGCACATGTCAGAATGGGGGTGCAGGATGAGAGCAGCACATGATAGGATGTGGGTGCAGGATGGGAGTAGCACATGAAAGGATTGGGGCACAGGATGGGAGCTGCACATGACAGAATGGGGGTGCAGGATGTGAGCAGCACATTACAGGATGGGAGCGCAGGATGGGAGCAGCACAGGGGCGCAGGAAGGGAGCAGCACATGACAGGATGGAGGCACAGGATGAGAGCAGCACATTACTGAATGGGGGCACATGATGGGAGCAGCGAATTACAGAACGGAGGCGCAGGTGGGAGCAGCACATGACAGAATGGGGGCGCAGGAAGGGAGCTGCACATGACAGAATGGGGGTGCAGGACGTGAGCAGCACATGAAAGGATGGGAGCGCAGGATGGGAGCAGCACATGACAGAATGGGGGCGCAGGATGAGAGCAGCACATGTCAGAATGGGGGTGCAGGATGAGAGCAGCACATGATAGGATGTGGGTGCAGGATGGGAGCAGCACATGAAAGGATGGGGGCACAGGATGGGAGCAGCACATGACAGAATGGGGGTGCAGGATGTGAGCAGCACATTACAGGATGGGAGCGCAGGATGGGAGCAGCACAGGGGCGCAGGAAGGGAGCAGCACATGACAGGATGGAGGCACAGGATGAGAGCAGCACATTACTGAATGGGGGCACATGATGGGAGCAGCGAATTACAGAACGGAGGCGCAGGTGGGAGCAGCACATGACAGAATGGGGGCGCAGGAAGGGAGCAGCACATGACAGGATGGAGGCACAGGATGAGAGCAGCACATTACTGAATGGGGGCACATGATGGGAGCAGCGAATTACAGAATGGAGGCGCAGGTGGGAGCAGCATGACAGAATGGGGGAGCAGGATGGGAGCTGCACATGACAGAATGGGGTGCAGGACGTGAGCAGCACATGAAAGGATGGGAGTGCAGGATGGGAGCAGCACATGACAGAATGGGGGCGCAGGATGAGAGCAGCACATGTCAGAATGGGGGTGCAGGATGAGAGCAGCACATGATAGGATGTGGGTGCAGGATGGGAGTAGCACATGAAAGGATGGGGGCACAGGATGGGAGCTGCACATGACAGAATGGGGGTGCAGGATGAGAGCAGCACATGACAGAATGGGGGCGCAAGATGGAAGCAGCACATGACAGCATGGGGGTGCAGAATGGAAGCAGCACATGACAGTATGGGGGTGCAGGATGGGAGCAGCACATGACAGCATGGGGGTGCAGGATGGGAGCAGCACATGACAGCATGGGTGCGCAGGATGATAGAAGCACATTACAGGATGGGAGCGCAGGATGGGAGCAGCACATGACAGGATTGGGGTGCAGGATGAGAGCAGCGCATGACAGGATGGAGACACAGGATGGGAGCCGCACATGACAGAATGGGAGCGCAGGTGGAAGCAGCAGATGACAGGATGGAGGCACAGGATGAGAGCAGCACATTACTGAATGGGGCACATGATGGGAGCAGCGAATTACAGAACAGAATCGAGGCGCAAGTGGGAGCAGCACATGACAGAATGGGAGCGCAGGATGGGAGCTGCACATGACAGAATGGGGGTGCAGGACGTGAGCAGCACATGAAAGGATGGGAGCGCAGGATGAGAGCAGCACATGTCAGAATGGGAGCGCAGGATGGGAGCAGCACGTGACAGGATGGGGCATTGGATGAGAGCAGCACATGACAGGATTGGGGCACAGGATGAGAGCACCGCATGACAGGATGGAGACACAGGATGGGAGCAGCATATGACAGGATGGGGTGGAGGATGTGAGCAGCACATGTCAGAACCGTGGCGCAGGATGGGAGCAGCATATTACGCGATGGAGGCAGCACAGGACAGGATGGGGGCACAGGATGGGAGCAGCAAATGACATGATGGGGCGCAGGATGAGAGCAGCACATGACAGGATGGGGCACAGGATAGGAGCAGCACATGACAGGATGGAGATGCAGGATGGGAGCAGCATATGACAGGATGGGGTGCAGGATGTGAGTAGCACATGTCAGAACGGTGGCGCAGGATGGGAGCAGCACATTACGCAATGGAGGCAGCACAGGACAGGATGGGGGCACAGGATGGGAGCAGCAAATGACATGATGGGGCACAGGATGAGAGCAGCACATGACAGGATGGGGCGCAGGATGGGAGCAGCACAAGACAGGATGGGGCGCATGATGGGAGCAGCACATGACAAAACGGGGGCGCAGGATGGTAGCAGCACATGACAGGATGGGGTGCAGGATGAGAACAGCGCATGACAGGATGGGGCGCAGGATGAGAACAGCGCATGACATGATGGGGGCGCAGGATGGGAGCATCACATGACAGGATGGGGCACAGGATGGGAGCAGCACATGACAGGATGGGGCGCAGGATGGGAGCAGCACATGACAAAACGGGGGCGCAGGATGGGAGCAGCACATGACACGATGGTGGTGCAGGATGGAGGTGCAGGATGAGAGCAGCACATGACAGGATGGTGGCACAGGATGGGAGCAGCACATGACAGAATGGGGGTGCAGGATGAGAGCAGTACGTGGTGGAATGGGGGTCAGGATGGGAGCAGCACATGACAGGATGGGGGTGCAGGTTGGGAGCAGCACATGACAGCATGGGGGTGCAGGTTGGGAGCACCACATGACAGGATTGGGGTGCAGCATGGGTGCAGTACATTACAGAATGGGGGCGCAGGATGGGAGCAGCACATGACAGCATGGGGGTGCCGGATGGGAGCACCACGTGACAGCATGGGGGTGCAGGATGGGAGCAGCACATTACAGAATGGGGGTACAGGATGGGAGCACATTACAGAATGGGGGCGCAGGATGGGAGCACATGACAGGATTGGGCCCAGGATGGGAGCACATGACAGGACAGGGCGCAGGATGGGAGCAGCAGGTGACAAGACGGGGGCGAAGTATGAGAGCAGCACATGACAGGACGAGGGTGCAGGATGGGAGAACCACATGACAGGATTAGGGCGCAGGATGGGTGCAGCACATTACAGAATGGGGGTACAGGAAGGGAGCACATTACAGAATGAGGCGCAGGATGGGAACAACACATTACAGAATGAGAGCGCAGGATGGTAGCAGCGCATGACAGGATGGGGCGCAGGATGAGAACAGCGCATGACATGATGGGGGCGCAGGATGGGAGCATCACATGACAGGATGGGGCACAGGATGGGAGCAGCACATGACAGGATTGGGGCGCAGGATGGGTGCAGCACATTACAGAATGGGGGCACAGGATGGGAGCAGCACATGACAAAATGGGGGCGCAAGATGGGAGCAGCACATGAAAGGATGGGGTGCAGGATTGGAGCAGCGCATACCAGAATGGGGTCGCATGATGGCAGCAGCACATGACAAGATAGGGCAGCACATGTCAGAATGGGGGCGCAGGATGGGAGTAGCACTTCACAGGATGGGGGCATAGGGTGAGAGCAGCACATGACAGGAATGGATGGCAGGATTGGTGCAGCACATTACTGAATGGGGGTACAGGATGGGAGCAGCACATTACAGAATGAGGCACAGGATGGGAGCAGCACATGATAGAATGGGGGCAACGATGAGAGCAGCACATGACAGGATGGGAGCGCAGGATGGGAGCAGCACATGACAGGATGGGGGTGCAGGAAGAGAACAGCGCATGACAGGATTGGGGGGCAGGATATAAGTAGCACATGACAGGATAGGAACGCAAGATGGGAGCAGCACATGACAGGATGTTGCGCAGGATGTGAGCAGCACATGTCAGAACGGTGGCACAGGATGGGAGCAGCACATTACACGATGGAGGCAGCACAGGACAGGATTTGGGCACAGGATGTGAGCAGCGCATGACAGGATGGGGTGCAGGATGGGAGCAGCACATGACAGCATGGGGGTGCTGGAAGGGAGCACCATGTGACAGCATGGGACGCAGGATGGAGGCACCACATGACAGCATGGGAGCACAGGATGGGAGCAGCCCATGACAGGATGGGTGCGCAGGATGGGAGCAGCACATACCAGAATGGGGTAGCATGATGGGAGCAGCATATGACAGGATGGGGTGCAGGATGTGAGTAGCACATGTCAGAACGGTGGCGCAGGATGGGAGCAGCACATTACGCAATGGAGGCAGCACAGGACAGGATGGGGGCACAGGATGGGAGCAGCAAATGACATGATGGGGCACAGGATGAGAGCAGCACATGACAGGATGGGGCGCAGGATGGGAGCAGCACAAGACAGGATGGGGCGCATGATGGGAGCAGCACATGACAAAACGGGGGCGCAGGATGGTAGCAGCACATGACAGGATGGGGTGCAGGATGAGAACAGCGCATGACAGGATGGGGCGCAGGATGAGAACAGCGCATGACATGATGGGGGCGCAGGATGGGAGCATCACATGACAGGATGGGGCACAGGATGGGAGCAGCACATGACAGGATGGGGCGCAGGATGGGAGCAGCACATGACAAAACGGGGGCGCAGGATGGGAGCAGCACATGACACGATGGTGGTGCAGGATGGAGGTGCAGGATGAGAGCAGCACATGACAGGATGGGGGCACAGGATGGGAGCAGCACATGACAGAATGGGGGTGCAGGATGAGAGCAGCACGTGGTGGAATGGGGGTCAGGATGGGAGCAGCACATGACAGGATGGGGGTGCAGGTTGGGAGCAGCACATGACAGCATGGGGGTGCAGGTTGGGAGCACCACATGACAATATGGTGGTGCAGGATGGGAGCAGCACCTGCCAGGATGGGGGTGCAAGATGGGAGCACCACAAGGCAGGATAGGGGCTTAGAATGGGAGCACCACATGACAGGATTAGGGTGCAGTATGGGAGCACATGACAGGATGAGGGCTCAGGAAGAGAGTAGCATATGACAAAATGGAGGCGCACAAAACAGGATGAGGGGCTGCACATGACAGGATGGGGTGAAACATGCTAGCATTGTAATAGTATGCAGGTACTGAGCATGTCACCACGGAACAGACAGACCAACAGTTGAGGGGTTTAATAACCGGAATATAACTTGCAATAAAACAGTGCAAAAATATGGGAGTCAAACAGTGTAACAGAATTAAGCAGGTTTTCTTGAGAAGAAGAACACTTATCAGTCTTATGAGGACTTGCTTGAAGGGTCATCTTCTCCAAAGTAGGCGCCGAGAAACAATGGCACTTGTCGTCCCTCTGTTGTCCGTGGGCTGAGTAGTCTCTAGGAGCCCACTGCCTGGGGTTCCGGGAGTCAATGTGATATGCACTGGCTCTGACTCTTTAGCTTTTACAGCACGGCCTATCCCGGGAAACAATGGTCAGTATATTATTAAGTCTCTCACCAGGAATCAAGGGCTCTGCACTGATACCGTGGGTACCAGGGGTCACAGTCTCTGTACTGATACTGTGGGTACCAGGGAGTCACAGTCTCTGCATGGGCCAATGTCTCTGCACAGGTCTCAAAGCGCCCCTCTCCAGTCACAGCAGAGTCCACTTTCATGTACTCACAGAATGCAGTCTTACTGGGCAATCTCCCTGTATTAGTCCTCTGACTGGGAGTTCTCTCTCTCACTCGGTGCGCAGTTGCGCCCTGCTCTCACCGCTGCTCACGTTGCTCTGTGTCTTGCACGTGCGCCTTTCCCGCTCCCTGCCCGGCTTCCTTCCTGTCCCAGTGTCTAAGTCTGCCCCCTGTGGAACCTGTAGCACAGCTCAATGGTTCCAGGCACAGAGCCGAGAAGTTAACCGCCCCCAGACTCTTCTTGTGCTTCACCTCCTTACATTAGCACATGACAAGATTAGGGCACAGGATGGAAGCAGCACCTACCAGGATGGAGACCATATACCAATATAAAAGCTCGCCACCCGGGCGTAGAACTGGTTCAACAGTTAATTTTATGTAAGAGTGGAAATGGAAATAGAAACAATAGCAGTCAATCAGCGTCCAATGATTGGCTACAGAACTTCCATGACATAATGTGACACAAGAACCAGGAAACCTGGGGCCGACATCAATGGAGTGGTGCCGGAGTGGGAGGTCACTATAAGCTTTTCTTATTTATTTGGGTGATTCAAGACTTTCAGAAGGGGTTGCCCAACTAGTATTGATTAGCCAACAGGACACTTATTTATTTCCAATGCATCTTAAGTATAACAAAAATATTTGGTTCATAGTCCATACTTCTATTGTGTTAGCTTGGCTAAGGAATAAAATACAAACTTGTTTTGTTGCAATGATCCATAAGTTAAATAAGCCTTCATGTATCATAGTTACAGTTCTTTGACCTTCACCTCCTCCCCTACGTGATTTGCGGAGACCCAGACACTGAGACATACCAGAGAATGCAGCCTGAAGCATCTTAAAAGTGTTTTGTTCACCAGTTGCTCCGCTCAGTTGTTGCAGGGCTATAATCCTGACTTTAGATTACAGAGAACAGTATGCATTTGTAGCCAGCTGCACTTTGCTTGTAGCAAATCTACCCTTTGTGATAGATAAGAGTTCACTAAGAGCTGTGGATTTCTCCATTCAGATACACAGAAGTAATGCTGATACCTTTCTTGAGATCTGACATAGTGAACTGTTGGCAGCAAAAGACTGGTGTCAGTTTTGTCTTACATCACATAAGGAGGCTCATATTCCCTATTCTGCATTTTATGATCAAGCTGTATAGTTTTTCTGTGATTCTTGAAAGATCTGTACGGTCACCATTAGAAGGGGTGAGGGAGTGCATAGGTGCAATAGATGGATAAATAAACAATATGTGTTCAGCTTTGTAGAATTTCTTATTGTAATTGATTTAATGCAGATGTGCTGGGGTAGGATGGACAGAAAACAGATTGGAATAGACTTTTAGGACCCGTTCAATATTTGGTCAGTATTTTACATCAGTATTTGTAAGCCAAAAGCAGAAGTGGGATCAAAATGGAAAAGTGGTGACGTGTTTCTATTATACTTTTCCTCTGATTGTTCCACTTCTGGTTTTTGCTTCTAAATAGTGATGCAAAATACTGACCAAATACTGAACAATTTAACGTTGCAGAAAGGATTGTTCGGATATATTCAGTTCAGGTGCTGTCTGTTTGACATAATCAGGTAGCATATGAAGAGCACACTGACCAATGCCAGTCACTGTTAGTTCACCTGAATGTTTTTAAACACGGAAGGATGTAAAAAACTGCAGCATGCACTACTTTGGTCAGATTTGTGGAACAAAACTCGCCTATGGTAAGTAGAGATGAGCGAGCACTAAAATGCTCTGATGCTCATTGCTCGAACCAAACAATTCCAAATACTTGCATGCTCGTTTCGAATAATGCGTATAATTGGAGTCAATGGGAAAGCCGAGCTTTTTACCAGCAAACCCTACAAAGAGGTATGGGGGGGGGGGGGCAGTGAAAATGTTCAAATGGATGGAAAAAGTGCTGAATGGAAGGCGTACAGAATGGGGGAGACCCCGGGATGCATCTCTGACTGCCAGATCACTGCTGACTAGTGTTGAGCATTCCGATACCGCAAGTATCGGGTATCGGCCGATACTTGCGGTATCGGAGTTCCGATACCGAGATCTGATACTTTTGTGGTATCGGGTATCGGTATCGGATCCACATAAATGTGTAAAATAAAGAATTAAAATAAAAAATATTGATATATTCACCTCTCCGGCGGCCCCTGGACATTACAGCGTGTAACCGGCAGGCTTCTTTGTTTGAAATGAGCGCGTTTAGGACCTTAGAATGACGTCGCGGCTTCTGATTGGTCGCGTGCCGCTCATGTGACCGCCACGCGACCAATCACAAGCCGCGACATAATTCGCAGGCACTAAACTCCTCATTCTAGGAATTTAGGACCTGCGAATGACGTCGCGGTTTCTGATTGGTCGCGTGGCGGTCACATGGGCGGCACGCGACCAATCAGAAGCCGTGACATCATTCGCAGGTCCTAAACGCGCTCATTTTAAACAAAGAAGCCTGCCGGTTACACGCTGTGATGTCCAGGGGCCGCCGGAGAGGTGAATATATCAATATTTTTTATTTTAATTCTTTATTTTACACATTTATGTGGATCCCAGGGCCTGAAGGAGAGTTTCCTCTCCTTCAGACCCTGGGAACCATGAGGATACCTTCCGATACTTGGTGTCCCATTGACTTGTATTGGTATCGGATATCGGTATCGGCGATATCCGATACTTTTCGGGTATCGGCCGATACTATCCGATACCGATACTTTCAAGTATCGGACGGTATCGCTCAACACTACTGCTGACAACAATGGTGTCATACTTTTACTCCACTTTAAGGACTGACAACAAAACATTCCAAACCGATGAGAAATTGCATTTTACAGGAAAAAAAATGTTAAGAAACATTTTTCCTATATAATGACTAGTATATAAGGCAACATTTAAAAGGATTTAAAAACAAATATAATTTAAGTAAGCCAAAATTGATTTTTTCATTAAAAACAGGACATTTCAGTGTAATTTATGAAGTTAGCAAAAACTGCAAAAAATAAGGGACTCAGATACACCCTGTATCAGACATAAAGGAGGTCCTCATACACATTCTGTATAAATTGTCATGCAGTGGTACTCCTAGACTCATAATTGAATAGTCTATGGGTGAGCAATATAATACTGATAAGGGTATGTTGAGTAAAATTTCTGCACCTCTAAGCAAACAAAAACACAGCTGCAAAAACGTGCGTTTTTGCCGCATTTTTTATGCTTTTTTGCCCTATGTTTTTGGTTGATTTGAGTGAATTCAATGCTGAAAAACGCAGTGCAAACATGCTCAGAGAACTGACATGCAGCATTATTTTCTGCAACAAATCTGCAAGTCAACATGTGCATGACACATCAGGTTTCTCATTCACTTTGCTGATGTGAAGGGTGCCAGGGCCGTAGTCATGGCTGACATTTAATGCTCAATCACGCCCTGGTTCCCCATCACATAAATACAATGTCCCTTTATCAGTGTACCTGTCTCTCCATTCTCCTAACCATCAGGGTCACCTCTGGTCTGTTGAAGGCTCACCCCCAATGATTGCACACATATAGAGACAGAGTCCAGTTCCAACTTTAAACATGGAACTTTACTGGTTTCTTTTCTCAGTACATCCATATCCTTTGCAGCATCAACACAGTGTTCCACACAGTGTTCCACACAGTTTACATCCTTCACTTTCCCTGTGCTCTCCCTCATGTTCTTCAGCACGTTCTCGGATTGTACCATCTTGTCTGGTACCGCAGCATCCTCCCTGTCCAGCTTCACAACTCTTAGGATTCCCCTGTCTGCTTCGCCCAGACAAAAGGGTATTTGCCCACTTAGTAAGCTGCAACATGATAGAGCCATCTGCTTCCTGTGCTGCAATTCCTGGTCTCCTGGCCTTAGATGACTGGGCTTCTAACGTTGCAGGGCCCACTATGTTGCCCAAGGCTCTAGGAACCTCCGAGACTGCCAGGGCTCTCTGGCCCTCCTGGGCTCCCTGGCTCTACTAGGCTGTCTGGGCCCCTGGCCCTACTTCCTAGAAAACAGGAAATCCCCTTTCTTACCCACAGCAGGCCCCTCCTAATTAACTGTTCGCAATGCTAAGCGCTACCATGTCCTCATCTAGTGGACTAACTAAGGTACTGCACTTTCCCTATAAAAAAGCAATATACATTGTACAGCATTGTACATTTAGAATCATACACAGAAGTAGAGTCAACATTAAACAACATTAAAATGGGTCGTACTTAGGGAATAAAACCCTCTCTGTGACCCCTTACACTGACATAAGGTTTTGTCATTAATCTGTGCTGAAACAAGAGAGACAACAACGCACCAAATCTGCAACGTGTACATGCAGCCTAATGAAGTCATTTTTTTGAAGCTTTGTCATGCGTAGGAGGAAACAATCTTTTATGTGACCACAACTACTGTACTGTGGGCTGGCTGCAGTGCTGAAAGAGGGCGGTGTACGGTAAACTGAAAAACTGCTGGAGAGAGGTGCAGGCGGAGATGTTATGGTGCATTGAGAAAGTTGTGTTGTGCTCATTCTCTGAGATCAGTCAAAAACAGCAGGCACATCCGATTCCGTTAAAGCTGATGGCAGGCTTTCAGCCAGCCTGACTGGAGTGGGTAAAGAACCTGATGTTCTGCGGTCGAACAACTGCATCTCAATAGTTGGCACGGTAACAGAGGAGAAAGAAGCAGCAGATGCGATTGATGGGGCAGCTGATGGTTGTTGAGGTTCTCTGGTCCGTATTTTTGAGCAATGGGATTCCCACAGTAGTGCATGTTAATTGCACATGTGAAGGTTCAAACTTGTAATTGTCAAATTATTGCACTTTTTACCTCTACTCAGTTTTGTTTGTAAAGTTGGCAGATTATGTGAGTTGGCTCATCCTATGCAGTGTCAAAAAAGGCCCAGGTTAGGCAACCCTTGCCACCCCTGCGAACTGCAGACCCGAGGACACTGCTTGTCAAAGCCACAGTTGTGGATTGGGATGCATTTCTCATTGTGGCTGCATCACTACGTGTCTGTGACGTATTGCACAAGGTAACCTCCACGTCTTCCTCATTAGATGCCCTATACAGCTCTGTGCCTCTATGTTCACACCAACTGGGATTTCACACCTCATCATGATCATCCTCTGTATTATCACATTCCTCGCCCTTGGAGTCACCCTCCTCCTCTTCCTGTCCTGAGAGCACAGTACAGTTTGTGTGATGTTCAGATATCTGAGTCTCCTCAGACTCACCCATCCATGGTTCCGTACAGTCAGTTTTTCGGTTGGAGAGTTAGAATGCGGGGAAGCAAGTGTAATTTCAGTGTCATCTCTGTGGACCATACTGGGTGTGATGTTGCGGTGGCAGAACAGAAGAAGTGGCCACTCGAGCACAATGCCCTTTCTGAGCCTCACCAACAAGGCATACCGCTGTGTGTCTGCCAAAGAAAGGTAGTGGAGTAGCCTGTCCAGTAACAGAAGTTGTCAGATGTCTTTGCATGGGATGTGACATTATTGGTTCACTAGTGCTTTCACTTACCTTACCACTTACCCACGTACACCTTGAACACCAAACCTAATTCCACTTCCACCATGGCCTCCCTTTTTCTCAGGCATGTTGCTCATATAGTGTGGTAGGAGCACATTATTTGCAACAAAAAATAGATTTTAAACTCTGCACCACCTCTGCAAACAGCTGAATTTCAGCGGACGTAAATTCCAAGGTGATCTATCACTTTAGTCAAAGAAGAAAGAATTGTTTTGGTGTTAACAAGGCCTGTATGAAAAAGAAGATATGCCACAAACAATTTGAAAGTAAGATGTTCCCTACAGTATGAGTTTAAGGCTATGTGCACACGTTCAGGATTTTAAGCATTTTTTTAAAGTTTTTTGTGGCCGTTTTCCACCAAAAAACGCTGAAAAAGCGCTTACATAAGCATCCAATTTTTTTAGTGCATTCTGCACTTTTTGTGCACATGCTGCGTTTTTTCCCGCGGCGGATTTGCTTTCCGGAAAAAAACGCAGCATGTTTATTCTTTGTGTGGAATCTTGGGGATTCCGCTCACATAGGAATTCACTGATCCGCTTACTTCCCGCATGGGGTTATGTCCACCATGTGGTAAGTAAGCGGATCATGTGCGGTTGATACCCAGGGTGTAGGAGAGGAGACTCTCCTCCAGGCCCTGGGAACCATATAATTGTTAAAAAAAATTAAAATAATAACAAATATAAAAAATCGTGGTATTCTCACCTTCCGGCATCCCCCGCAGCCTTCCCACTCCTCGTGATGCTCCCATTCCCAGTAATGCCTTGTGAAAATGACCTGTGATAATAATAATAATAATTTTATTTATATAGCGCCAACATATTCCGCAGCGCTTTACAAATTATAGAGGGGACTTGTACAGACAATAGACATTACAGCATAACAGAAATACAGTTCAAAACAGATACCAGGAGGAGTGAGGGCCCTGCTCGCAAGCTTACAAACTATGGGGAAAAGGGGAGACACGAGAGGTGGATGGTAACAATTGCTTTAGTTATTCGGACCAGCTATAGTGTAAGGCTCAGGTGTTCATGTAAAGCTGCATGAACCAGTTACCTGCCTAAGTATGTAGCAGTACAGACACAGAGGGCTAATACTGCATAAAGTGTATGAGAACATGATGCGAGGAACCTTTTTTTTTTTTTTTTATTATAAATAGGCCACACAGGGATCGTTAGGTTAATGCATTGAGGCGGTAGGCCAGTCTGAACAAATGAGTTTTTAGGGCACGCTTAAAACTGTGGGGATTGGGGATTAATCGTATTAACCTATTTAGTGCATTCCAAAGAATCGGCGCAGCACGTGTAAAGTCTTGGAGACGGGAGTGGGAGGTTCTGATTATTGAGGATACTAACCTGAGGTCATTAGCGGAGCGGAGGGCACGGGTAGGGTGGTAGACTGATACCAGGGAGGAGATGTAGGGTGGTGCTGAGCCATGGAGTGCTTTGTGGATGAGGGTAGTAGTTTTGTACTGGATTCTGGAGTGGATGGGTAGCCAGTGTAATGACTGGCACAGGGTAGAGGCATCGGTGTAACGGTTGGTGAGGAATATGATCCTGGCTGCAGCATTCAGGACAGATTGGAGCGGGGAGAGTTTTGCAAGAGGGAGACCGATTAGTAGAGAGTTACAATAGTCCAGACGAGAATGAATAAGTGAAACAGTCAGAGTTTTTGCAGAGTCGAAAGTAAGAAAAGGGCGAATTCTAGAAATGTTTTTGAGATGCAGGTAAGAAGAGCGAGCCAGTGATCGGATGTAGGGGGTGAATGAAAGGTCAGAATCAAGGATGACCCCAAGGCAGCGGGCATGTTGCTTTGGAGTAATGGTGGAACCGCACACGGAGATGGCAATGTCAGGCAAAGGTAGGTTAGTAGAGGGAGAGAACACGAGGAGTTCAGTTTTTGACAGGTTTAGTTTCAGATAGAGGGAGGACATGATGTTAGAGACAGCGGTAAGACAATCACTGGTGTTTTCTAAAAAGGTCGGTGTGATATCGGGAGCAGAAGTGTATAATTGGGTGTCGTCAGCATAGAGATGGTACTGGAAACCAAATCTACTGATTGTTTGTCCAATAGGGGCAGTATACAACGAGAAGAGTAGGGGGCCTAGGACTGATCCTTGAGGAACCCCAACAGTAAGGGGAAGGTGAGAGGAGGAGGAACCAGCAAAACATACAGTGAAGGATCGGTCAGAGAGATAGGAGGAGAACCAGGAGAGAACGGTGTCCTTGAGGCCGATGGAGCGGAGCATAGTGAGGAGGAGCTGATGATCCACAGTGTTGAATGCTGCAGAGAGATCCAAGAGAATTAGCATGGAGTAGTGACCATTAGATTTAGCTGTTAGTAGGTCATTAGAGACTTTAATGAGGGCAGTTTCAGTAGAGTGTAAAGAGCGGAAGCCAGATTGAAGAGGGTCGAGAAGAGAGTTATCTGAGAGATAGCGGGTAAGACGGGAGTGGACCAGGCGTTCGAGGAGTTTAGAGATGAAGGGAAGATTAGAGACAGGTCTATAATTAGCGGCACAGTTTTGATCGAGGGATGGTTTTTTAAGTAATGGATGTATGATGGCATGCTTAAATGAGGAGGGAAAAATACCGGAAGTGAGGGAAAGGTTGAATATTTTTGTTAGGTGAGAGGTGATAGCCGGGGAAAGGGACTGGAGGAGATATGACGGAATGGGGTCACTGGTGCAAGTGGTCGGGCGAGAAGATGCAAGGAGCCTGCTTACTTCTTCTTCTGTAACTGCTTCAAAGTCAGAGAGTGAACTAGATGCAGTGGGGGAGGGAGGACAGTGCATGGTATGAAGAGATTGGGAGATGATTTCCTGTCGAATGTGGTCAATTTTTTCTTTGAAGTAATTGGCCAGATCGTCAGCACGGAGATCCGTGGTTGGGGCCTGCTCTCTTGGGTTGAGTAGGGACTGGAACGTGTCAAAGAGACGTTTAGGGTTATTGGACAGGGAGGTGATGAGGGTGTTGAAGTAGGTTTGTTTGGAGAGGTGAAGGGCAGAATTGTATGTCTTTAGCATGAACTTATAATGGATGAAATCTTCGGGTAGATTAGATTTTCTCCACAGACGTTCTGCGCACCTGGAGCACCGCTGCAGGAAACGTGTTTGCAGCGTGTGCCACGGTTGTTGCCGTCTGTGCCGAGTTGTTTTATGTATAGGAGGAGCAGCTTCATCCAGAGCACTTTGCAGGGTTTCATTGTAATGCTTCAATGCAGAATCAGGACATGAGATGGAGGAAATAGGGGCCAATGAGGACTGCAAGTTCTTCATAAGTTTCTGGGTGTTAATGGCCTGTATGTTTCTATAGGTGTGGAAAGTGGGGGTGACCTGAGCGGGATGGCAGTTCTTGATAGAGAATGAAAGAAGGTTGTGGTCAGAGAGCGGGAGAGGGGAGTTTGTGAAGTCATCCACTGAGCAAAGTCGGGAGAAGACCAAGTCAAGGGAGTTTCCATCTTCATGTGTTGGAGAGTTAGTATGCTGCGAGAGGCCAAAAGACGAGGATAGAGATAAAAGGTGAGAAGCAGATGGGGAGAGGGGAGAGGCAATGGGGATGTTGAAATCACCCATGATAAGGGTGGGGGTGTCACAGGAGAGAAAGTGTGGAAGCCAGGTGGCAAAGTGATCAAGGAACTGATCAGAGGGGCCGGGAGGACGATACACCACCGCCACTCGCATGGAGAAGGGGACGTAGAGTCTGACCACATGGACCTCAAAGGAAGGGAAGACAAGTGAGGGTACTTGGGGGATAACTTGGAAAGTACATTTGGGTGAAAGGAGCAGACCAACGCCTCCACCTGCTCTGTTGTCTGATCTTGGGGTATGAGAAAAGTGTAGTCCACCATATGAAAGAGCAGCAGCAGCGGTGGTGTCTGACTGCTGGATCCAGGTTTCAGTAAGAGCCAGGAGATTAAGAGAATTAGAAAGGAAGAAGTCATGAATGAAGGAGAGTTTATTACACACAGAGCGAGAATTCCAAAGGGCACAATTGAAAGAGACAGCAGGCATGCAGGGAATATTAATAAGGTTAGAGGGGTTTCTGGGTGTAGCAATTGGGAGGTTTGACTGGCTATAACATGGGGGGCCGGGGTTTGGAGATATGTCTCCAGCGACTAGGAGAAGGAGGATCGAAAGAGTGAGCAGATGGTTAAGTGATTTGTGAGAGCGTCTCTTGTGTTGGATGTTGGGACTGAATGGATCTGTGCTGTTAAGCAATGTGAATAGAGCATGAGTGCTATACATAGGAGAGGCAAGGACAGAGGGGCCGATATGGATGGAGTGTAGAGAGTTAATGCGAGGGCGGTGAATGTGAGTGAATGCAGCAGCCAGAATATAGATAATACAAATAAATATGGTGAGTATTTGTGCTGTTTCAAGTGAATATGGATTAGATTTAGATTGTCTTACCTGTCTCCTGCCCTGTCTAACTGCCATGTTATAACTGCCGAGTACTTAGAAAAAAAAGTACTTTGAATAAAAAATACACGAATAACAGTGCACGAATGCATCCCCAAGCTAAGTCTACATTTATAGAAGGCTAGCCCTTAGATCTCTCTTTTTTTGGGGGGGGGTTAAAGCTCGTTAGCAATCAATCTAACTCAGTTGAGACAACAGGACACAAAAAATGTAGTGATCAGATAAACAAATGTCCAGGTCTATATGGATCATAAACCGCTTTGAAACAGTTATGTGATCTCTCTGAGTAAGGACATGCAGAAGTGAGTTAAATATCTATAAACACAAACAAATGCATAATAGGATGACTATCATGTATAGATACATGCAGGATTCAATGCCGAAAATAGAATGACTCAGATACCATCCAAGCTGCTTGCTGTCAGGGACTGGAGCAATAGACATGCAGGATATTTCAGCTCAGAGAATGAATGATATGTTTACCATCCAAGCTGCTTGCTGTCAGGGACTGGAGCAATAGACATGCAGGATATTTCAGCTCAGAGAATGAATGATATGTTTACCATCCAAGCTGCTTGCTGTCAGGGACTGGAGCAATAGACATGCAGGATATTTCAGCTCAGAGAATGAATGATATGTTTACCATCCAAGCTGCTTGCTGTCAGGGACTAGAGCAATAGACATGCAGGATATTTCAGCTCAGAGAATGAATGATATGTTTACCATCCAAGCTGCTTGCTGTCAGGGACTGGAGCAATAGACATGCAGGATATTTCAGCTCAGAGAATGAATGATATGTTTACCATCCAAGCTGCTTGCTGTCAGGGACTGGAGCAATAGACATGCAGGATATTTCAGCTCAGAGAATGAATGATATGTTTACCTGTATGAAGAGAGAAGAGATGCTTGATTATATTCTGCCATGTTATAACTGCCGAGTACTTAGAAAAAAAAAGTACTTTGAATAAAAAATACACGAATAACAGTGCACGAATGCACCCCTGCACGAATGCATCCCCAAGCTACATCTACATTTATAGAAGGCTAGCCCTTAGATCTTTTTTTTTTTTTTTTGTGTTAAAGCTCGTTAGCAATCAATCTAACTCAGTTGAGACAACAGGACACAATAAATGTAGTGATCAGATAAACAAATGTCCAGGTCTACATGGATCATAAAGCACTTTGAAACAGTTATGTGATCTCTCTGAGTAAGGACATGCAAAAGTGAGTTAAATATCTATAAACACAAACAAAGGCATAATAGGATGACTAACATATATAGATACATGCAGGATTCAATGCTGAAGATAGAATGACTCAGATACCATCCAAGCTGCTTGCTGTCAGGGACTGGAGCAATAGACATGCAGGATATTTCAGCTCAGAGAATGAATGATATGTTTACCATCCAAGCTGCTTGCTGTCAGGGACTGGAGCAATAGACATGCAGGATATTTCAGCTCAGAGAATGAATGATATGTTTACCTGTATGAAGAGAGAAGAGATGCTTGATTATATTCTGCCATGTTATAACTGCCGAGTACTTAGAAAAAAAAAGTACTTTGAATAAAAAATACACGAATAACAGTGCACGAATGCACCCCTGCACGAATGCATCCCCAAGCTGTGATGAAAGGGGGGTCATTGTCGGCAAGCATTACTGGGAATGGGAGCTGCCGGGAGCATCGTGAAGAGCGAGAAGGCTGCAGGGGACACTGGAAGGTGAGAATATCATGATTTTTTATATTTTTTATTATTTTTAACATTATATCTATTTAATATTGATGCTGCCTATGCAGCACACTTGTCAAATACTATGTTTGACAAGTGTGACCAACCTGTCAATCAGTTTCCCAAGCGATGCTATAGATCAAGTGGAAAACGCTAGCAATCTGCAAGCTAATTACGCTTGCAAAATGCTAGTGTTTAGCGGGAAAACTCATGCCAATTCTGCATGAGATACACCTGCAGCAGGGATGCAGAATTGCCGTGGAAATTTCCGCTGCAATTCTGCAACGTGTGCACTTAGCCTAAGAGTACAAGAATTTTTTGTGATCTCTGGATCAGGCTTCTATAACACACAAGATGCTACAAACTATTTTAAAGCCAGGTCCTCTACTGTATGACACTAACAACTGAAGAATTTTTTGTGGCCTCTGGATCAGGCCTCTATAACACACTAGATGCTACAAACTATTTTAAAGTCTGGTCCCCTACTGTATGACATTTAGCAACAGAAATTTTTTGGGGGTTATTTGTGTGAGATCTGCAGACAGCTTAATTTCAACCTATTTTGACAAAGTGTAATACGGCGGGCTGTGTAACTTTTTGCAACAGAAAAATTATATCTTTTTTTAATGTGCATGAGGTCTGCAATCTGTTTCATGTCTCCACAGAACTAAATGACAAGGTGGGATATGGCAGGCTGCTTCACATTTAGCTAGTGAAAAAATATTATTTAGAACGCTATACTCATGGAGAAGCAGTGCACAACACACTTGTAGGACATGTGCCCTGCTGGCTTTGTCTGTAGACTTCAGTAATGGCCAAAAACAAATTCTGGAAGGTAAATGTCACAGCCACACTGGACAGTAGTCAGCTAAACTATCTGACTGATATATAACCGCCTAGCCAACTAGCTTAAATCTTGTTACTAACAGTACCAGCGTAAGGAACAGCCTCTCTGCACTGTTACAGTGTCAAAATGGTGCTAAAACAAGATGTCCGTTCTTCATATGGAGAGTGACATGTGATTTCAGCAGCCAAAACCACAAGTCATGGTGTCAGGACATTGTGGATGTTTCCTGCTCCTTGACTGGCTAGCGACAATGTGCACACATAAAGTTAGGGGAAAAAAATGACTGTTTACTAGTGATGAGCAAGTATACTTGTTGCTCAGGTTTTCCCAAGCATGCTCGGATGGTTTCCGAGTATTTGTAAGTGCTCGGAGATTTAGTTTTGGTTGACACCGCTGCATGATTTACAGCTACTGATTTACAGCCTGAGTACATGTGGGGGTTGCCTGGTTTGCTAGGGAATCCCCACATGTAATCAAGCTGTCTAGTAGCCACAAATCATGCAGCTGCGGCACGGAAAACTAAATCTCCGGGCAGTTACAAATACTCGGAGACCAACCGAGCGTGCTCGGGAAAACCAGAGCAATGAGTATACTCGCTCATCACTACTATTTACAAGAATGTCACGCCTCTGAGCTCTGCAAATCCACTCCCCTCATCAAACACGTGACAACCTCTCATGATGCACCACCATTACCATTGCTGAAGTGCTGAAAATGCTTATACCGATTTTTATAAAATTTTGCTTGTGTTTCCGATCACAAATCTGAATGTGCCATATTCGTGCTGAATTTATGTTTGGCGATTGATTTCCCAACACATTCGCTCATCACTAGGTACAACCCCCATGGCAGCAGTAAAAAGCCACTTAGACAAAATGCAATCAGCAGAGCAGCACAACAACTTTAAGGCACAGAGTTGCTGCTCATGCCAGTAGTCCAGCTTTGACACCCAATAGTTGAAAGGCTGTGAGGAATTAGGGAGTACACTGATTTGGTCAGCCAGGTATTGCTTGTCTATCTTTTAAAACTTTTTCCTCCTTGTCAAAAATACCCATTCATCAGGCCCTAGGTTGGTGTGATGAAATTGACCCTCTCCTTTGACAGTGAATCCCTGCCTCTGATGTGTGTCTACCTGGGTTCCCTCCTTGGGTGGGCAACAAAGCTTATCCCCTCCTGATAATGTTGTCTGATAGGATTTTTTTCAACATATTTTTTATAATGGCCTTCTGGTATAACATCATTTTAGAAGACCTCTCCACCTCAGGAAGAAAAGATGCAAAGTTCTCCTTGTAGCGTGGATCTAACAAAATGAACAACCAGTACTCTTTTTTTGTCCAAGATGAATGTAATGCGAGGGTCGCAAGAAAGGCAGTGGTACATAGAGTCGACCATATGTGCGAAGCTCCATACAGCCTACACTTTCCTGTTCCACCATGATAACGACTCTCCTTTCCTCTTCCTCCCTCTCTTCCTCCCTATTCCCATCCTCAGCCCATCCACATAGGAGAGACAAGAAGAAGTAATGGGGGTTATGGGGTTATTAGCCTCTGTTGTGCTAGCAACTGGCTCCTCTTCCTCTTCATCCACCTCCTGATTGATACCCAATCTGCGCTGTGCAGACGAGATGAGGCTGGACTGGTTACAATCTCTCTGTGTTATGTCTTCCTCCATCCTCACCTGTTCCACATGCACAGCTTATTTTTTAATTTTGAGGAGCAACTGTTTAAGTAGGCTCAGAAGCGGGATAGTTGCGCTGACTATGGAGTGATCATTGCTCACCATCTTTGTGGAGTCCTCAAGGTATTGTAGAACCGCACAAATGTCAGACATCCATGTCCCCTCTTCATTTGTTATGTGCAGCTGCTGACCAGAATAATGATGGGCGTGTTGAAGCTTGTACTCAAACGCTGCACTCTTCTACTCAAAAAACCTTGGGGAGTTCCAACACGTGGTGACGTCGGACAAAAGTCAGTGAGATGGCATTTGCATTTGCTGCTGCAGCACTGGCAGAGCGGTGGCAGCTGTAGCTGACTTGTGGAAATGGGTGTCGTACCTTTACCATAAGCTCTGGCAAATCTGGGTATGTTTTCTGAAACCATTGAACTATCTAGTTGAGCATATGTACTAAGCATGGTACATGTGTGAGCCTGTCAAGCTTCATAATCACCACCAGGTTACACCCATTATCTCACATGAATATGCCTGGTTGAAGGTTCAGCAGCAAAAACCACAAAACTCAGAATAAAGAGAAAAAAATGCAATCGCACAGCCGCTATACGCTAGACCCTTACTGCTCCAGGGGCAGAAAAATGCACTATTAAAGCCTTTTGTCAGAAAACAAACTAAACAAAAAAACCGCTAAAAAGATTATACCTTGGTGCTGCTTAAGAAAAACAGATCCAACATGATAGTTCATGATAGTAGATCTGTTGAAGTGCTCACCTAGCACGAAACAGCTGTCATCCTCTTTTGTATTCACATACCCTCCTTGCACCGCATGATCTCATGTGAATAAACCGCTTTGATTGTTCATGTACCGGTGAGTGCGCTATCAGTCTCTTCTTATGTATCAAAACCACAAAACTGTCTGGTCTGTTGTTATTCCTTAAAGTAATTCTGCTGCGGTGTGTGGTTTGTCTCCTAAACCAAATTAGCTTCAGCAGACCTTGTTGCCGCTTCGTTCAGGCAGTTCATCAGAACTTCCAGCTTCCCGCTGATGTAGACAAAGTGCTCTAAGATAACACATCAGAGATGGAGGAAGAGGAGGACCAGAAGCAGGTTCAGGAACTGCTGTAAGAGGTGGATGAAACCATGATAGAAGGAGGGCCAGCAATCCTCTGTGTAGGAATCACATGTGTCATGCCAGGGTGTGACTCAGCCCCAGCCTCCACAATGTTCACTCAGTGTGCTGTCAAGGACATGTAGTGTCCCTGGCCACAAGTGCTTGTCCAAGTGTCATTCGTTAAGTGGATAATGCCAGTGAGTGCATTGGTAAGGGCACAGGCGATGTTCCTGGACATGTGCTAAAATAAAGATTATTATTATGTGCTGGTACAAGGCGGGGACGCCATAACGGGAGAAAGAGTGGCGGCTACGGACTGAGTAATGAGGTATGGATGCCGCCATGGTCAGCAGAAATCCTTCGTGTCTACCAGCCTAAATGGCAGCATTTTCATGGCACGCAGCCGGTAAAAGCACATGTTTAGAATTTGGGCCTGTGGGCGAGTGGCTGGGAACTTTCTTTTTTGTTCCAAGACCTGGGTTAGGGAGAGCTGAATGCTGAGCTTAGACAAGAATGTTGAAGTCCCTGATGGTGCCAAGTCACAATGTGCAAAGATAGCCACAGAGCAGGCAGCATCTGCACCAATGTTTTGTTCAGGGAATTGGGAAGTATCTAACAAAGGGGAAGAGGCATTGGTGTCACCAGATGGCAGCAATCGTTGAACCAAGCATTTGGACCACTCAGTCGGGGGCTTAGATGACATGTGCCTGATCATTCTGGTGTTGGTTAGATTCTTAGTTGTCAGGCCTCTGCTGATCTTGCCTTGCAATTTGCAAATGGCCATTTTGTTTGTCTCAGAACTCTCTTTAAAAAAGTCCCAGACTAGGGAACGCTTAACTCTTTGAGAGATAAATTCAGAAGTGTCGGTGCTCTGTGAAACAGTTACCCTCCTTCTCCCTCTCGTCACCCCAGTGCCTCTTCCTGTCTGTTTCGGTGGTGATGATCACTCACCCTCAGCGTTGCTAGCCTTGTTCTGCATGCCAGCTTTCCAGGTTGGGTCAGTGACTTCATCATCCACCATCTTGTCTTCCACCACTGCACCCTGGTCCTCCTGACTTTGTGACAACAAGACTTAGTCTCATCATCTTCCTTCTATCCCAAATTTGACATCCCCACCATCATGTTCTTGTGGCTGTGGCTGCATCACAAAATATCATATCCTTCTATCCCTCTTGGAGCAAGCAGGATCAGAGGTCACAATCAAGAAATTATGTTGAGAAAGCTCCTCGGTGTGTCTCCTGGTACTCAACATGGTGGGAGGAAGGAGGATCAGGGTGAGGATTAAGTGATCCAGACTTTAGGCTGCTTAGACTGGATAGTGTGGAAGACTGGGTGGTGCTGCCAAGAATGCTGGAAACATTATCTGCTATCCAGCAGATTACTGACCAGCTGTTCGCACTGCTCTGGCTTCAGAAGTGGTGTACTGTGCCTCCCTGCAAAGTGGGATAGGAAATAATGTAACATGGATGGGCATGCTTCATGTGCTCCAGCATCAGGAGTAGTCATATGGAGTGCCCCACTGGGCCGTGGGATACTCAGTACCAATCCAGACACAGTTCTTAAAGGGGAAGGTCATGGCAGCGGTGACCGGGTCCGTGGCCCTGGGCGTCCAATAAAAGGGGATCAAGTGTAGTGGCAAATGAAGTCTAATATAGTAATATTCGTGACACCACCTATGGTACTTGGACAGGATGGCTGACACTGCTTAAAGGGATCTGCTGGGGCCAATGGCAATGCAGCTTGGATGGTTTTGCTCCCCACAGGAGGAGCGGAGGCCCCAAGGCTACCAGGACAGTCTATGAGAATTTGTAGATGTTGGGGTGCAGGAAATAATTGGAGGACACATGATTTGTAGTCTCTTTACCTTTTACTGGTGAAACTGCAGTCCAGGACACAGGTTACAAGTGATCTTTGAAATCTGGGCAGCCTGGGAGCGGTTCGGAATCCCCCTAGCCAGGTGGGGTTGGAAGCCTTCTTTTCTGCGCTGAATTTTAGGTTTTTGATGCCATAGCTTTCCTCAAGTCTCTCTCTCAATCTGTCCCTCAGGTTGAACACTACCCCCATGGCAGGCAGCTCAAGCCTTTTTTACAGGTGTCCCTCTCTCATGGTGACTCCAGGCTATAATCTGCTGCTGTGCCTTCGGGTGTCAGTTGTGGCCAGGAGACCTGCAATCTCCTGCCCTCCGGTTTTAGCTGTGGGGCATACAGTTCCCACACAACCTCGGACCCCGGAGTCTGGTTTCTTGTGCTTAATCCTGGGGGTGAGCTCTCTCTCCCTCTCTCTCCTTTGCTTCTTCTCCCTTCACTGTCTCACACAGACTGACTACTAACTCCTCCTCCACACCAGAACTTATAGGGAAGCTACCCTGCAACTGGGTTTAGAGCTCCCCTTTCTGGCCTGGAGTCAGGAAAGTGTTGTATGCTAGTGTTACCTGCTAAGGGGATTCCTTCTAGCTTCCAGGCATGGCATCACCCTCTCCGGGAGGCAGGCAATACCACTGTGGCATCCAGATTCATGGGGTGCCACACATACACGCTCCATGTCCTCGTCAACTGCATGCACCATTATCAGTACTTTCATGTCCCTTAACGCCTTGCATATACCATGAATAATTATACAATAATTATACAATAGTTGAAACGCGTAGGTTATAACGCATAATGTGTATTTGCTATGATGTGCTGCTTTTTTGTGTTGTATGTAAAACGCCATTGTATTTAATTTTTTCAGTTGTTTAAAATGGCTAATTAAAAGCTATATTTTAAGTGGATACTACTGCTCACTGGATTCAATTCACCCTTCGTTTGCTTCAAGAAAGTAGACCTGTTATGTTACTATTTCATCCGTTGCAACTCCCAATGACTGTGTCCACTATAGTTTTGTTTTTTTTTGTTTTTTTTAATCAGATCTTTTTATTAAAGTTTTCAGAACATAACAGAATTTTCACCAAACTACCACACAATCTTTCCCCCATTCCCAACCGCTCCTCCCCTACCCAACCCTGGTCCAATGATAAAATATATCACAAAAAAAATACAGACATAGATAAGGCACATATCCCAAAGCACCAGTCATGGATTACAACTAAATCACTTTCAGGGTGATATAAACATGGTATCACGAGAATAAACTTACAGACGGTAAGCCTGGAACATTCAACCATCCTGCCCAAATTTTCTCAAACACTGCCGATCTACCCCGTTGAAGATAGATGGCCTTTTCTCTGCATAGTATGAGGTTTAGCTTATTTACATATTCTTTCCTTGTGGGAACTTTATCTGAGATCCAGTGATATGCTATTAATTTTCTAGCAGTAAAAAGCATTCTGGCAACAGCTATTTGTGAATAATCATCTTCTGCCGCCTCCTCAACATATCCAAGCACACAGACAATAGGATCTCTGGGAATATCCTGCTCTGTGGCCATATATATTAAGTTGAGAACCATAATCCAGAATATTTGTATACAAGGACATGTCCAGAACATTTGTAGGATATCTGCATTATCGAGAGTACACTTGGGACATTTTTAATTTGGCCTCAGACCCAAATCAAACAGCCACTTACTGTAGGAGTCCTATAAACCCTATAAAGGATATATAGTTAAGAAAGACTCACTGAGGGACAACTTAGGGATCATTTGTATTATTGACTCCCATTGATCTACCGAAATCCCCCCCACTTGTTCTTCCCATTTAGCTAATGCCGTCATCGGGTGACCCAATAGCACCCTTGGGAGGAGCTCCCTGTACACAAATGAAATTAGTCCCCCTGTAGATGCCTGTAAACCGAGCCTATTAATAACAGTATCATGATGTATAATAATAGGGTGTATATGAGTCTGCATCATATAAGCGTGTCTTTCTTGTAAATACTGATAAAATACAGAAGGCTGAAGTGAGAACTCCTTTCGTAAGTCCACAAATGATTTAAAGACACCCCCATCTATCAGCTGTGAGAGCCACCCACTTGTCACCATTATGCAAACCCCTTCAATGTCCTCAATTGCAGCAGGTATGGATTATCCCATATAGGGGTATACCTTGTGAACTCAGTAATGCCTCTTAAAGTTTTAATTTTACCCCACACTTTGACCATAAGCATTACCGTTGGAAATTTAGACACCCACGGTTTAAATTTATTCGCCTCTAACTTAGACAATAGGGGACCCCGACCCCCCCGAAACTGAAGAATCCCTCGACCTCCCCCCATTTCCACAGATGTGTCCTCCATTCTACTTGCCAGATGTTGACACTGGGAAGATAAAAAATATAGCCAAGGGTTAGGCAGTGCCAACCCTCCCTCCTCCTTACTCCTTTGTAAGTGCTCTAACTTAATTCTCGCACCCTTTTTCAACCATATAAGTTCCCTAAACAGTGCATTAATTTTAAAGAACCTATTTTGGGGAAGCCAAATTGGGGAGTTATGAAGAACATATAAAAGCTGAGGCATAATCACCATTTTCAACAGGTTCACTCTCCCAACTATTGACAAATGTAACTTAGTCCAGGCCTTAATCTTCTGCTTAATCCTAGCCACAAGCTTGGAAATATTTAAGCGTTCATAATCTAATATGTTGTTTGATACATTGATACCCAGGTATTTAAAACATGACACTACTGGCACCTGTGGAGCTGTAACCAGAGTTGGGTCTAATGGTAAAATAGCAGACTTTTCCCAATTTATGGCCAAACCCGATATAGTCCCAAACGCAACAAAAAGTGACATTTCTCCATTGAGCTATTCGTCCAAGTCAGCCAAAAACAGGAGAATGTCATTGACGTAGAGAGCCACTTTCTCCTCTAATGTCCCGTATTTAAACCCCTCAATTTCTGGGCTAAGTCTTATCCTCGAAGCCAAAGGCTCCACTGCCAGGGCGAAAAGCAGCGGAGACAGAGGGCAACCCTGTCTCATACCCCTATACAAATTGAAGGGCTCAGATAACAGTCCATTCACTTATATTCTTGCCGACAGTTCTGAGTACAAAAGCTTAAAACCCATGCACTGAAGCATAGCAAACAGATATTTCCATTCCACGCCGTCGAATGCCTTAGCAGCATCAAGGGACAGAACTGCCCTCCTCCCCACATTGTCTGCCCCCACTTGCATATTGAGATATAGTCTTCTAACATTTAGGGCCGTTGACTTACGAGGCATGAATCCCGTCTGATCCGAGTGTATTAGAGATTCCATGACTTTTGAAAGATGGATGGCCAACACCTTTGCTAATAGCTTAACATCTACTGTCAGAAGGGAGATTGGTCTATACAAGGCCGGGAGGGTAGGATCCTTATCTTTTTTTGGTATGAGAGAAATAATGGCTTCCCGCATAGAAGGCGGAAGGACCCCAAGCCCGAGGCTATCGTTAATTGTAGTCAATAATATTGAGAGTAGAACCGACTTATATTTTTTATAGACCTCCACTGGTATGCCATCCACCCCCAGTGATTTGTTATTAGATATAGTGTTCAGAGCCTCTTTCAGCTCATCTAAACCCAAAGGTTCATGTAACAAAGCTCTATCTGCATCAGAAAGTCCCGGGAGCCTGGCGGCTTCTAGAAAGTCCACAAGCTCTTCCAGGGAAGCCCCAAAATGAGAGGAATACAAGTTAGTGTAAAAGGCCCTCAAAATCCTTAGAATTCGCGGTGAATCCGAGATAAGTGTCCCATCCCCACCACTGAGCCCAGGTATGAACGAGGACCCTTTTTGTGTTGACGTTATAACCAAAAGTAGGTGCCCCACACTTTCTGCACTTTCCAAGAATTGGGTCGATTGGAACATACTTTTCTGTGCAGCCACCTCTAGAGTCATTTTGGTCACTCATGACTGAGCATCCTTAAGTCTTCTCTGTGTGTTAGGGGTGATCTGCATTGAGAAAGCCCGCTCTGCAGCCTCCAACTCCTGAAGTACAAGTTTAGATTTTTGTCTCGACCTAAACAATCTTTGAAATCTCATGAATAAACATACCACGCAAGTATGCCTTCAGAGTCTCCCACACCACCAGACTAGAGGCTGAGTTCTCATTAAACCAAAGGAATTCCGGTAATTCAGAGGTGAACATATCAGTCTTATCCACTAGCTGCAACCAAAACGGATTTAAGCGCCACAGAGGCCTACCCCGTGACACCACGTTATCCCCCTTGATCACAATGGACAGGGGTGAATGGTCCGACACGGTCCTCGGCAAATATTCAACTTTTTTAATTTTCCCCAACATGAGACCATCCCCCAAGGCCAGATCGATACGAGATAGGGAAGTAAAAGTAGGGGAAAAACATGAATACTGATATACCTCGGGATTCCTGCATCTTCACAGATCGGTTGAAGCTAGTTCTCGCAGGAGCGCCCCAAATGGTGTGCAATTACCTTCCGGTTTTATAGGTGCATAATGACCTCTATCCCAATGGTCATCTAAAATATTGTTGAAATCACCCACCACTAAATATAGGACCCCTGGAAAACCTCTCAAAATAGTAAGGATTTGATATATGATCCTACTATTATATGGCGGAGGAATATATAAAGATATGAGTACCATTGTAACTGCAGACAAGGTACAACATAAAATAACAAACCGCCCCTCCTTGTCCACCACGACCTGATTACATGAAAACTGAGCACCCCGTCCAATTAGTATACTAACACCTCTGGAATACTGGGAATAAGTGGAGTGATATCCCGTCAATATCCATCTCTTATCTACAGTAGAATATTGAGTGTCTCTTGGGTAAGATGCGTCTCCTGCAGGCAGATTACTGTTGGTTTATGATCCGCAATAAAAGAAAAAATCACCTCTCTTTTTTCTGGGGACTTCATCCCTCTAACATTCCAACTAAGAATCCTATCCTCCCCCATAACTAGTAGTTTTTGTCATACACAACAATATCCAGTTAATCCTAGCCAAACCTATTCTGACATATGTGCACATATCAAAGGACCTAACACCCCCCCACCCCTATTCCCTCCCACCCTCCTAACAACCCATCCCAACAGAACTTTAAATTGTGTTGGATTCATCACACAGAAGAAGCGTATTCTCCCCTCTGGAATAGATAGTGACTCTATAGCGACAGGGTCTGTTCCGCAGGACTGGCGCATAGAAAATGTGGTGCCAATATTCAAAAAGGGCTCTAAAAGTGAACCTGGAAATTATAGGCCAGTAAGTCTAACCTCTATTGTTGGTAAAATATTTGAAGGGTTTCTGAGGGATGTTATTCTGGATTATCTCAATGAGAATAACTGTTTAACTCCATATCAGCATGGGTTTATGAGAAATCGCTCCTGTCAAACCAATCTAATCAGTTTTTATGAAGAGGTAAGCTATAGGCTGGACCACGGTGAGTCATTGGACGTGGTATATCTCGATTTTTCCAAAGCGTTTGATACCGTGCCGCACAAGAGGTTGGTACACAAAATGAGAATGCTTGGTCTGGGGGAAAATGTGTGTAAATGAGTTAGTAACTGGCTTAGTGATAGAAAGCAGAGGGTGGTTATAAATGGTATAGTCTCTAACTGGGTCGCTGTGACCAGTGGGGTACCGCAGGGGTCAGTATTGGGACCTGTTCTCTTCAACATATTCATTAATGATCTGGTAGAAGGTTTACACAGTAAAATATCGATATTTGCAGATGATACAAAACTATGTAAAGCAGTTAATACAAGAGAAGATAGTATTCTGCTACAGATGGATCTGGATAAGTTGGAAACTTGGGCTGAAAGGTGGCAGATGAGGTTTAACAATGATAAATGTAAGGTTATACACATGGGAAGAGGGAATCAATATCACCATTACACACTGAACGGGAAACCACTGGGTAAATCTGACAGGGAGAAGGACTTGGGGATCCTAGTTAATGATAAACTTACCTGGAGCAGCCAGTGCCAGGCAGCAGCTGCCAAGGCAAACAGGATCATGGGGTGCATTAAAAGAGGTCTGGATACACATGATGAGAGCATTATACTGCCTCTGTACAAATCCCTAGTTAGACCGCACATGGAGTACTGTGTCCAGTTTTGGGCACCGGTGCTCAGGAAGGATATAATGGAACTAGAGAGAGTACAAAGGAGGGCAACAAAATTAATAAAGGGGATGGGAGAACTACAATACCCAGATAGATTAGCGAAATTAGGATTATTTAGTCTAGAAAAAAGACGACTGAGGGGCGATCTAATAACCATGTATAAGTATATAAGGGGACAATACAAATATCTCGCTGAGGATCTGTTTATACCAAGGAAGGTGACGGGCACAAGGGGGCATTCTTTGCGTCTGGAGAAGAGAAGGTTTTTCCACCAACATAGAAGAGGATTCTTTACTGTTAGGGCAGTGAGAATCTGGAATTGCTTGCCTGAGGAGGTGGTGATGGCGAACTCAGTCGAGGGGTTCAAGAGAGGCCTGGATGTCTTCCTGGAGCAGAACAATATTGTATCATACAATTATTAGGTTCTGTAGAAGGACGTAGATCTGGGTATTTATTATGATGGAATATAGGCTGAACTGGATGGACAAATGTCTTTTTTCGGCCTTACTAACTATGTTACTATGTTACTATGTTAGATAAAACCCCCAACACCAGGCGTTTTAGTTCCCATCTCGCCCCCCACACTTTACAGGATAACACACCACAGCACAAGGCGACCATCTGAGCACAGAGACAACTTAAAGTGTCTAAAAGTTCACTTTTCCCCACTCCTCCATTTCTATTCTTAAATGTTGTTCATAAAAATGAGATTTATTCCCACCCTCGACCCGCAATTTAGCCGGGAAAATCATTGAGTATTTCAGGCCAAGAACCCCTTGCCGTTTTTTGATATCAACAAATTTTGCTCTCATTTTCTGCACTGTTGGTGAGAAATCCAGATAAAATGAAACTCTAGAACCATCAATAGTTAGTTCAGGGTGATCTCTTGAGAACTGAAGAATGTTGTCTCTGTCTCTGTAGTGAAGTATTTTGGCCAACATAGGCCTTGGTGGATGGCCGGGGGGAGGGTGATGGGCCGGGATCCTATGAGCGCGCTCCACCGCATATAAGTGGGTCAGAATGTCCGGTCCAACTTTCTCCTTTATCCAGGCCTCAATAAAAGAAGTAGGATTTTTGCCCTCGCATTGTTCTGGCACACCGACAATGCAGACATTATTGCGCCTGGACCTGCTCTCCATATCATCCGTTTTGTTCCAAATCGCAGCAATATCCTTATTGTGCTGCGCAGACACAGAAACTGTATTTTCAACCACTCCAACTCTTTTTTCCAATTGCCCAGTTCTGTCCTTAACTGTGTAGAGATCATGTTTTACATTTTGCATTGATTCCTGTAGAAAGCCCAACAGAGTGAGCACATTAGTAAATGGCTGATCCACACTGCATTCCAGCCACCAGCACGTCCTTTATAGTGGGCTCAGCAGGAATCTGCAGCTTCAGGGCTGTGAGCTGCTTCTTATTTTGTTCCACCAGCTCTCCCCAGCTAGCCAGAGCCTCCTGGTTCCTCTGCCCTCCAGCACCTTCAGTCTCCTCCTCCCCCTCTTCACTCATCCCCCGCTCTGTACCTTCTCCTTCTGTGTCCATATCTTTTCCAGCTGCTTTGGGAGATTCCTTCTCCAATTCCTCCACTAGGGCATATCTCTGCAGACGAGCCGCTACTTCTCTGTTTCTGGCTGCACTATCAATCTCTGCATCTGCTAGAGCACGTGCTGAAGCGGCGGCGCCAGCTTGGGAACCAGAGGCCATCTCTCCTGTAATCCTCCTTTGACCTTTTTTCGGCATTTTGCACACCTGGAATGCTCTCACGATGGCCCGATGACCTCCACCAGTCCCCAGGGCCTCTCCACAGATTATTAGTGGCTGTGCTGTCGGGACTTAGCAGCGGTAATTAACTAGGACATGCAGGATCTCTGCAGACACACGTCCTCCTCACATGTCGCTAGGCCACGCCCCTCATAGTTTTGCTTTTCATTTATTAAAAAAAAGATATAGTAGTTCAAATGACACTGATAACAATAAGGAAAGAATGACAGCTGATTAATTAGGATGCAAAAATTAATATTTACTAGATTGCATAAAAATACTGCATAGCTACAGTCAGGGCCGGCATTAGGGCAGGGCAAACTACACTTTTGCCTAGTGCCCCCACTCCGCCAGGGGCTGCCAGCCAGTGGCGTGCCGCTAATAGCAGCAGACCATGCGGCCGCTATGGGGGTCCATGAGTCAGGGTCCCCGATGCCAGCTCTGTCTCTGGGCCCCACACCCGTCATCGCACATTCAACTGTATCAGCATCATATATGACAATACATTTAAAAGCAATGATGGAGGAGGAAGTGTCAGGTGACGCTCTTTTTCTCATCATTCTCCCTCTGCATGTGACTTCTGAAACAGCAGGCACGATTGCATCACTGTGCCAGACAGTGGAGCTGCTGAAGAGACACACTGGACAGACCGGAAAAGGGAAAAGTGAGCATTGCATTTTTATACTATATTGGGCTGCTTTATACCACATGGGGGCTGCATTATACTATATGGGCTGTGTTATGCTACATGGGGTGTCATTATGCAATATAGGGCTGCATTATACTATATGTGGCTGATTATACCATATGGAGGCTGTATTATACTATATGTGGGCTGCATTATGCCATATGGGGGTTGCATTATAACATATGGGGTCGCATTATACAATATAGGAGCTGCAATATACTATATGGGGGCTGCACTATACTATATGAGGGTTACATTAGCCCATATGGATGCTGTATTCAACTATATGAGGGCTGCATTATACCGTATGGGCCTGCATTATATTGTATGGGGCTGTATTTTAATATATAGGGGCTGCATAATACCATATGGGGACTGCAGTATACCATATGGGGGCTGCATTATATTATATGGGACTGCATTACACCATATGGGAGCTGCACTTTTAGACCTAATACTATCTAATAGACCTGACAGAATAACAAATCTGCAGGTGGGTGGGCATTTAGGAAATAGCGACCACAATATTGTGCAGTTTCACCTGTCTTTCACTAGGGGGACTTGTCAGGGAGTCACAAAAACACTGAACTTTAGGAAGGCAAAGTTTGACCAGCTTAGAGATGCCCTTAATCTGGTAGACTGGGACAATATCCTCAGAAATGAGAATACAGATAATAAATGGGAAATGTTTAAGAACATCCTAAATAGGCAGTGTAAGCGGTTTATACCTTGTGGGAATAAAAGGACTAGAAATAGGAAAAACCCAATGTGGCTAAACAAAGAAGTAAGACAGGCAATTAACAGTAAAAAGAAAGCATTTGCACTACTAAAGCAGGATGGCACCATTGAAGCTCTAAAAAACTATAGGGAGAAAAATACTTTATCTAAAAAACTAATTAAAGCTGCCAAAAAGGAAACAGAGAAGCACATTGCTAAGGAGAGTAAAACTAATCCCAAACTGTTCTTCAACTATATCAATAGTAAAAGAATAAAAACTGAAAATGTAGGCCCCTTAAAAAATAGTGAGGAAAGAATGGTTGTAGATGACGAGGAAAAAGCTAACATATTAAACACCTTCTTCTCCACGGTATTCACGGTGGAAAATGAAATGCTAGGTGAAATCCCAAGAAACAATGAAAACCCTATATTAAGGGTCACCAATCTAACCCAAGAAGAGGTGCGAAACCGGCTAAATAAGATTAAAATAGATAAATCTCCGGGTCCGGATGGCATACACCCACGAGTACTAAGAGAACTAAGTAATGTAATAGATAAACAATTATTTCTTATTTTTAGTGACTCTATAGCGACAGGGTCTGTTCCGCAGGACTGGCGCATAGCAAATGTGGTGCCAATATTCAAAAAGGGCTCTAAAAGTGAACCTGGAAATTATAGGCCAGTAAGTCTAACCTCTATTGTTGGTAAAATATTTGAAGGGTTTCTGAGGGATGTTATTCTGGATTATCTCAATGAGAATAACTGTTTAACTCCATATCAGCATGGGTTTATGAGAAATCGCTCCTGTCAAACCAATCTAATCAGTTTTTATGAAGAGGTAAGCTATAGACTGGACCACGGTGAGTCATTGGACGTGGTATATCTCGATTTTTCCAAAGCGTTTGATACCGTGCCGCGCAAGAGGTTGGTACACAAAATGAGAATGCTTGGTCTGGGGGAAAATGTGTGTAAATGGGTTAGTAACTGGCTTAGTGATAGAAAGCAGAGGGTGGTTATAAATGGTATAGTCTCTAACTGGGTCGCTGTGACCAGTGGGGTACCGCAGGGGTCAGTATTGGGACCTGTTCTCTTCAACATATTCATTAATGATCTGGTAGAAGGTTTACACAGTAAAATATCGATATTTGCAGATGATACAAAACTATGTAAAGCAGTTAATACAAGAGAAGATAGTATTCTGCTACAGATGGATCTGGATAAATTGGAAACTTGGGCTGAAAGGTGGCAGATGAGGTTTAACAATGATAAATGTAAGGTTATACACATGGGAAGAGGGAATCAATATCACCATTACACACTGAACGGGAAACCACTGGGTAAATCTGACAGGGAGAAGGACTTGGGGATCCTAGTTAATGATAAACTTACCTGGAGCAGCCAGTGCCAGGCAGCAGCTGCCAAGGCAAACAGGATCATGGGGTGCATTAAAAGAGGTCTGGATACACATGATGAGAGCATTATACTGCCTCTGTACAAATCCCTAGTTAGACCGCACATGGAGTACTGTGTCCAGTTTTGGGCACCGGTGCTCAGGAAGGATATAATGGAACTAGAGAGAGTACAAAGGAGGGCAACAAAATTAATAAAGGGGATGGGAGAACTACAATACCCAGATAGATTAGCGAAATTAGGATTATTTAGTCTAGAAAAAAGACGACTGAGGGGCGATCTAATAACCATGTATAAGTATATAAGGGGACAATACAAATATCTCGCTGAGGATCTGTTTATACCAAGGAAGGTGACGGGCACAAGGGGGCATTCTTTGCGTCTGGAGGAGAGAAGGTTTTTCCACCAACATAGAAGAGGATTCTTTACTGTTAGGGCGGAGAGAATCTGGAATTGCTTGCCTGAGGAGGTGGTGATGGCGAACTCAGTCGAGGGGTTCAAGAGAGGCCTGGATGTCTTCCTGGAGCAGAACAATATTGTATCATACAATTATTAGGTTCTGTAGAAGGACGTAGATCTGGGTATTTATTATGATGGAATATAGGCTGAACTGGATGGACAAATGTCTTTTTTCGGCCTTACTAACTATGTTACTATGTTACTATGTATTATACCATATGGGAGCTACACTATACTATATGGGAGCTGCATTATACTCTGTCAAGGACTATGGGGAGTGCATTATACTATATGTACTATATGGGAGCTGGATAATACTCTGTCTAGGACTATGAGATATTCATTATACTATGTGTACTATATGAGGGCTGCATTAAACTTTATTGAGGACTATGGAATGTGCATTATACTATGTGCATTAGATGGGGGCTGCATTATACTCTATCAAGGACTATGGGTTGCATTATACTGTATGGAGGACTATAAGGAATGTATTATACTGCATGGATGACTATGGTAAATGCATTATACTATATGAAGGACTGTGGGGAGCATTTTACTATGGGGATGGCATTGCACTATATGGAGGACTATAGTGAGTTTATTATACAATATGGAGGACTATGGGGTGCATTATACTGTACGAAGGACTATGGGAAGTGTATTATGCTATATGGAGGACTATGGGGAGTGCATTATACTCTAAGGAGGGCTATAGGACGCGTTATACTATGTGGAGGACTATGGGTGCATTATATTATATAGAGGACTATGGTGTGCATTATACTAAATGAGCAAAATGCTGTGTCTTCATCGAGTGATTGCATTGTTTATGCTGGAACAGAAATCATTTTCTCAGCAGCACATTGCTTGGTGTAAACTGCAGTTGTGTTGCAAAAAATATGATACTGTTTGGTGACAGATTGATCTACTATTGATCATTCTTTGCTCATCTTTCCTCATCAGTGTAAAGATGCCGGGAAACAAGCTTCAGACCACTTCAACACTCTCGATCAAGGTCGAATAATGGCCTGAATTCAGTGTATGTAAATGCAATAGAAATGCTTCTGTGTGATGGTGTAATATGTTAGCATTTGGGGCCCCACTTTAAACCCTTGTCCAGTGCCCCACTTTGTCTAAAACCATTGTTTGTTTCCTAAGTTCCTTACATTTTTGTATGTTACTACTTGGCCTCATTGAAAATTGCTTAATACAGTATGATAGTTATTTTAAAAATGGTCTTAAAGAAGACACTAATACACATTATAGGCTGTGAAGAACCTACATTGTTATCTCAACGTCATTATCTGCAAGGCTCCAAGAATGTGTCCTGTAAGTACTTACCAGGGTCATCCTCTCATGGTCACTTTCTACAATCTATTACTGAAGTCAATTTTTTATGACAATTTGCCATTGCTATCTTTCTGAAAGCAGTAAGTATTCATTGATCTTCACTAATAATGCTAGAATACATTAGGTAGGCACTTGTCAGTCACAGCAAAGCCTTTTTGGAGTTCAGGATATGATGGATGTGATTAATATATTCTACTATAGCTGTGCTATGTTGCATGCATTCAGCTGCCAAACAATTGATGTTGGCACTGTGATGATGCGTTGTGTTATCATTTTACAGTAGGTTTTTCTCCTGAAGATGTCTCGGAAAGCAAAATCATTTAGGGGTAAACAAGTCAATAAATGACAAAAGGTAAACTAAAACTGGTTGATGGCTTTAAATACAGTAGCCAGGGAGCAGTGTAAAAGGACACATGTTTTCCAGAGGTCTGCAAAATGTACCAAATCCTTAGTTACCTAGCTAACATTTACAGTGGGTATGGAAAGTATTCAGACCCCTTTACACTTTCCACTCTTTGTTTCATTGCAGCCATTTGGTAAATTCAAAATAGTTCCTTTTTTTCACATTAATGTACATTCTGCACTCCATCGTGACTGAAAAAAACAGAAATGTAGTAATTTTTGCCAATTTAATTAAAAAAAAAACTGAAATATCACATGGTCATAAGTATTCAGACCCTTTCCTCAGACACTCATATTTAAGTCACATGCTGTCCATTTCCTCCTTGAGATGGTTCTACTCCTTCATTGGAGCCCAGCTGTGTATAATTAAACTGAGAGGACTTGATTTGGAAAGCACCTGTACTCTTTCCCCCAATTTATTGCCAGTCAATGCATCGTCAACACCCCCACTTTGTTCCTCCCGCTCCCCAGATTCATTATATTTACATGCCCCTTCTGCCCCAATTCATTGTTATATCTTCTCTCTCTCCCACCATCTATTCATTATCAACTGCCCTCCCCCATATTCAATATATCATTTACTCCCCCACCATAAAAATTCATCATTATTTGCTCCTCCAAACCCCCACCTTTAATCCTTTGATCTCCCCACGCACCACCTAAATTCAATTGCTGTCCCTCATCCTCGATTCATCATTTTCAGTCCCCTGTTCACCCCTCACTTCATTATTTGTAGTCCCCCATGCCCCCTCACTTCATCATTTGCAGTCCCCAATACACCATCACTTCATCATTTGCAGGCCCCTCACTTCATCATTTGCAGTCCCTCATGTACCCCTCACTTCATCATTTTCAGTCCACCTCACCCACCACTTCATCATTTGCAGTCCCCCTCCCCCACTTCATCACTTGCAGTCCCCTTCCCCCTACCCTCACCCATTTAATTAATTTTACAAAGAAAAACACAATTGTTTTTCAGACTTATCTCACTGACAATCTCCTGCAAGTGTAGCTCAGCTTCTGGCTTCGTAGTACATGTTGTCGCATACGGGATAATGTCGTTGTGTATGCGCCGACAACTGACTGGAAGTCCAGAGAAGATGGAGGGAGCTGGAGCTGCACAGCCATCAAGGTTACATGGCCGTGAACAGCTCCGAGAACGCTCCCAGACCCCAGCGCCGACATGTGCGCTGCAGCGCACAGCACTTCAGCGCACAATGGAGGATGGTGACCAGAAGCATAAGTGGCGGGCCCCCCTGTTCACCAGGCCCCATACAGCAATAAGGGCAGTAATGCCGTGATGGCGGCCCTGTTCATGAATCACGGACCATGACACATGGGAGTGTGCATGCAGCCTAAATATACATCTTCCTCTATGAGGCAGTGGTGGTACTTCTCAAATCTTTACAAATGAGCAATATCAATATGATTAAACATGTTGTTAATGTTATTTTTTATTAGCGCTATCATATTCCGCAGTGCTTTGCAGACATCATCATCACTGTCCCCATTAAGATTCACAAACTAAATTCCCTATTTGTATGTCTTTGGAGTGTGGGAGGAAAACTGGAGAATCCGGAGAAAACCCACGCAAACACAGGGAGAACATACAAACTCCTTGTAGATGTTGCCATTCGTGGAATTTGAACCTAGGACACCAGCGCTACAAAGCAACAGCGCTAATCACTGAGCCACCCTGCTACCCAAAATGTTACTCTTAGCATTCAATTGGAAAAAAAATGATATGTCATAGACCATGGAAGGCTCGTACATGTATCCGTGGGCCAAATTACTAAAACTAAACATGGCCTTGTCACATGTATTGCATGTGTTAAGTGACACTACACACATCATATTTATAGTGGTAAACTTTACTTTAATAAATATGCACAGGACTAGAGGTGAGCGAACGTGTTTGGAAAATGTTCGTCAATTTCATGTTTGGCACGAACATAGCACATTCAGATTTGTGTTCTCTTTCACGAGCATTTTTGCTCAAAGTCGGCAAAAGTCGGTCGCAGTTTGCTAAATCATGGTATTTCCACGAAAGAGAGTACAGAAGCTTCAGAAGATATTACAGGAGCGGCACACGCTTTTATTTTCGCTTAACTTTATGTGTGTTGATTCCAGCAACCAATCAGGGCATACAAACCATCCACAACATCATGACACAAGGTCTTCAGTGATTGGCTGCCAAAATCACATGTCGCTGGCCATATAAAAAGCCAGCTTTCCTGGTGCCATTTGCTCAGTTTCACAGTGCAGAGAGGTCACTCTTGCACTAGTGCTGGTGCTGCTGAAACAGAACTTGGCCTTTGGGAAATTGATCTTCCAGCATCAAAGTAGATTGTGCAAAAACTGTGTGGCAGTCTCTGGAAACACCATTTGGTACTCCAAATCGTTTGTGCTAACACTGTTGTTTCAGTGGCAAATCAGAAGGTCAAATTTCCACTTAAAAATCATTAGGACTAATATTGAGTTACAGCCATGAGGCCCAAATACCTACTTATACTCACCCAGGGGCGGTTCTGGTTCGGTCCAGTCAGATGGGTGTCGCAGGTCCAGGTCCAGTGCCTCCCATCTTTATACGATGATGTCCTCTTCTTTGCTTCCTGCCTTGGCTCCCTTTAAAAACAGTTAGGCCTAATACAGTGGTGCAGCAATGATGAGGCTCAGTTATCTACTCCAAATTAGGGTTGAGCGAAACGGGTCGTTCATTTTCAAAAGTCGCCGACTTTTGGCAAAGTCGGGTTTCATGAAACCCGATCCGACCCCTGTGCGGGTTCGGCCATGCGGTACGCGACTTTCGCGCCAAAGTCGCGTTTCAATGACGCGAAAAGCGCCATTTCTCAGCCAATGAAGGTAAACGCAGAGTGTGGGCAGCGTGATGACATAGGTCCTGGTCCCCACCATCTTAGAGAAGGGCATTGCAGTGATTGGCTTGCTGTCTGCGGCGTCACAGGGGCTATAAAGGGGCGTTCTCGCCGACCGCCATCTTACTGCTGCTGATCTGAGCTTAGGGAGAGGTTGCTGCCGCTTCGTCAGAAGCAGGGATAGCGTTAGGCAGGGTCCATTAACCACCAAACCGCTTGTGCTGTAGCGATTTCCACTGCCCAACACCACCTTCGGTGTGCAGGGACAGTGGAAGCTACATTTTTTTTTTTCCCCTCAGCGCTGTAGCTCATTGGGCTGCCCTAGAAGGCTCCCTGATAGCTGCATTGCTGTGTGTACGCCGCTGTGCAAACCAACTGCTTTTTTCAAAGCACAAATCCTCTTGTTCCTTCCTTTCTGCACAGCTATCTTTTTTGTTTGTCCACACTTTTTATTTAATTTGTGCATCAGTCCACTCCTTATTGCTGCCTGCCATACCTGGCTGAGATTACTGCAGGGAGATAGTAATTGAAGGACACTCCCTGTTTTTTTTTTTTTTTTTGTGGGAGATTAAGATTGACATTTCTGCTAGAGTGCCATCCCTGTGTGTGCCATCTCTCACTCAGTGGGCCATAGAAAGCCTATTTATTTTTTTGCTTGATTTTGGTTATAAAATCTACCTGAAAAAATCACTACATCAATCAGTGGGAGAAAAATATTGGCCTCAGGGCTTGTGTGCCACTCTTGACTCCTGTGTGTGCCATCTCTCAGTCAGTGGGCCATAGAAAGCCTATTTATTTTTTTGCTTGATTTTGGTTCTAAAATCTACCTGAAAAAATCACTACATCAATCAGTGGGAGAAAAATATTGGCCTCAGGGCTTGTGTGCCACTCCTGACTCCTGTGTGCATAATCACTCACTCAGTGGGCCATAGAAAGCCCATTTTTATTTTTTTTTTTGCTTTATTTGGGTTCTAAATTCTACCTGAAAAAATCAATAAATCAATCAGTGGGAGATTAATATTGGCCTTTGGGCTTGTGTGCCAGTCCTAAGCGTGCCATCTCTCTCTCTCAGATAGTGGGCCATAGAAAGCCTATTTATTATTTTTTTTATTGGGTTTATAAATTTTCCCTGGAACCAAAAAAAAAAAAGTGGGAGATTAATACTGGCCTCTGGGCTTGTGTGCCAGTCCTGAGCGTGCCATCTCTCTCACAAATAGTGGGCCATAGAAAGCCTATTTATTTTTTTGCTTGATTTGGGTTCTAAAATGTACCTGAAAAAATCACTACATCAATCAGTGGGAGAAAAATATTGGCCTCAGGGCTTGTGTGCCACTCCTGACTCCTGTGTGCATCGTCACTCACTCAGTGGGCCATAGAAAGCCCATTTTTTTTTTTTTTTGCTTTATTTGGGTTCTAAATTCTACCTGAAAAAATCAATAAATCAATCAGTGGGAGATTAATATTGGCCTTTGGGCTTGTGTGCAAGTCCTAAGCGTGCCATCTCTCTCTCTCAGATAGTGGGCCATAGAAAGCCTATTTATTATTTTTTTTATTGGGTTTATAAATTTTCCCTGGAAAAAAAAAAAAAAAAGTGGGAGATTAATATTGGCCTCTGGGCTTGTGTGCCAGTCCTGAGCGTGCCATCTCTCTCACAAATAGTGGGCCATAGAAAGCCTATTTATTTATTTTTTTTTGGTTTTATAAATTCTCTCTTAAAAAAAAAGGGAGATTAATATTGGCCTTTGGGCTTGTGTGCCAGTCCTAAGCGTGCCATCTCTCTCTCTCTCTCAGATAGTGGGCCATAGAAAGCCTATTTATTATTTTTTTTATTGGGTTTATAAATTTTCCCTGGAACAAAAAAAAAAAGTGGGAGATAAATATTGGCCTCTGGGCTTGTGTGCCACTCCTGACTCCTGTGTGCGTCATCTCTCACTCAGTGGGCCATAGAAAGCCTTTTTTTGTTTTATTTGTTTTCTAAATTCTCCCTGAAAAAATCATTTTATTTTATTTGGTTTCTAAATTCTTCCTGAAAAAATCATTTTATTCTATTATTTTTTTTTCCTAAAGTCTCCCTGAAAAAAACAAAAAAAAACAAATCAGTGGGAGATTAATATTGCCCTTTCTGCTTGTGTGCCAGTCTTGACTCCTGGCTGTGCCATCTCTCTCTCTCTCTCTCCAATTGTGGGCCATAGAAAGCCTATTATTTTTTTAGCTTGATTTGGGTTCCAAAATCTACCTGAAAAAATCACTACATCAATCAGTGGGAGATAAATATTGGCCTCTGGGCTTGTGTGCCACTCCTGACTCCTGTGTGCGTCATCTCTCACTCAGTGGGCCATAGAAAGCCTTTTTTTGTTTTATTTGTTTTCTAAATTCTCCCTGAAAAAATCATTTTATTTTATTTGGTTTCTAAATTCTTCCTGAAAAAATCATTTTATTCTATTATTTTTTTTTCCTAAAGTCTCCCTGAAAAAAACAAAAAAAAACAAATCAGTGGGAGATTAATATTGCCCTTTCTGCTTGTGTGCCAGTCTTGACTCCTGGCTGTGCCATCTCTCTCTCTCTCTCTCCAATTGTGGGCCATAGAAAGCCTATTATTTTTTTAGCTTGATTTGGGTTCCAAAATCTACCTGAAAAAATCACTACATCAATCAGTGGGAGATAAATATTGGCCTCTGGGCTTGTGTGCCACTCCTGACTCCTGTGTGCGTCATCTCTCACTCAGTGGGCCATAGAAAGCCTTTCTTTGTTTTATTTGTTTTCTAAATTCTCCCTGAAAAAATCATTTTATTTTATTTGGTTTCTAAATTCTTCCTGAAAAAATCATTTTATTCTATTATTTTTTTTTCCTAAAGTCTCCCTGAAAAAAAAAAAAAAATCAGTGGGAGATTAATATTGCCCTTTCTGCTTGTGTGCCAGTCTTGACTCCTGGGTGTGCCTTCTCTCTCTCTCTCTCCAATTGTGGGCCATAGAAAGCCTATTATTTTTTTAGCTTGATTTGGGTTCCAAAATCTACCTGAAAAAATCACTACATCAATCAGTGGGAGATAAATATTGGCCTCTGGGCTTGTGTGCCACTCCTGACTCCTGTGTGCGTCATCTCTCACTCAGTGGGCCATAGAAAGCCTTTTTTTGTTTTATTTGTTTTCTAAATTCTCCCTGAAAAAATCATTTTATTTTATTTGGTTTCTAAATTCTTCCTGAAAAAATCGTTTTATTCTATTATTTTTTTTCCTAAAGTCTCCCTGAAAAAAACAAAAAAAACAAATCAGTGGGAGATTAATATTGCCCTTTCTGCTTGTGTGCCAGTCTTGACTCCTGGGTGTGCCATCTCTCACTCTCTCTCTCCAATTGTGGGCCATAGAAAGCCTATTATTTTTTTAGCTTGATTTGGGTTCCAAAATCTACCTGAAAAAATCACTACATCAATCAGTGGGAGATAAATATTGGCCTCTGGGCTTGTGTGCCACTCCTGACTCCTGTGTGCGTCATCTCTCACTCAGTGGGCCATAGAAAGCCTTTTTTTGTTTTATTTGTTTTCTAAATTCTCCCTGAAAAAATCATTTTATTTTATTTGGTTTCTAAATTCTTCCTGAAAAAATCATTTTATTCTATTATTTTTTTTCCTAAAGTCTCCCTGAAAAAAACAAAAAAAACAAATCAGTGGGAGATTAATATTGCCCTTTCTGCTTGTGTGCCACTCCTGACTCCTGTGTGCGTCATCTCTCACTCAGTGGGCCATAGAAAGCCTTTTTTTTGTTTTATTTGTTTTCTAAATTCTCCCTGAAAAAATCATTTTATTTTATTTGGTTTCTAAATTCTTCCTGAAAAAATCATTTTATTCTATTATTTTTTTTTCTTAAAGTCTCCCTGAAAAAAAAAAAAAAAATCAAATCAGTGGGAGATTAATATTTACATTTGTGCTTCAGTGACAGTACTGCGTGTGTGGCATTTCTCTCATTTGTTGCCACCAACAACAGAGTGTGTAACATTGTGCCTGATTTTCGTTGTGGTCTCACTCACCTGTAAAGGGGTAGCTAAATCATACTGAAGTTATAGCTCACCGTGTAATTTGTGTGACAGCAACAAATACCGTTAGTTTGTTTACGTTTTTAAAACAATGAGGAAGTATGGTGGAAGAGGTTGTGGCCGGGGGCGTTCATTGTCAGCTGGTAATGAGGGTAGTGGTAGTGGTGGAGCATCAGCTGGTCGTGGGAAAAAAAATATTGCACCTAAGTCTGGAGCTGTGGAGCCAGGTTCGTCGTCTGGCTACACAAGGCCTCGAACGCTCCCTTTTCTGGGAGTAGGAAAACCGCTTTTAAAGCCGGAGCAGCAAGAGCAAGTTTTGGCTTATCTTGCTGACTCAGCCTCTAGCTCTTTTGCCTCCTCTCATGAAACTGGTAAATGTCAAAGCAGCGCGTCGTTAGTGGATGTTCACGGTCAGGGACAAGTCGCTTCCTTGTCCTCTTCAGCAAAAACAACAACAGAGAAGAATGCAGCAGGCGACACAACGGGTTACTCCATGGAGCTCTTTACACATACCGTCCCTGGCTTAGAAAGTGAAGCAGTTAACAGTCCATGCCCATTACAAGTTGAATCTGACATGGAGTGCACTGATGCACAGCCACAGCCAGACTACTATGCTGGTCCTTTGACTCAGACCACAACATTGCCCTCGCAGGGTAATGATCAAGAATCAGACCCTGATGAGACTATGTTGCCCCATCACGAACGCTATACCACCGACCGACACGGTGACACAGACGAAGTTGCACACGAGCTACAAGAAGAGGTAATAGATGACCCAGTTCTTGACCCCGATTGGCAGCCATTGGGGGAACAGAGTGCAGGCTGCAGCAGTTCTGAAGCGGAGGAGGAGGGGCCGCAGCAGGCATCAACATCGCAACAGGTTCCATCTGCCGGGCCCGTATCTTGCCCAAAACGCGTGGCAAAGCCAAAACCTGTTGGAGGACAGCGTGGCCACCCGGTTAAAGCTCAGTCTGCAATGCCTGAAAAGGTATCCGATGCTAGAAAGAGTGCAGTCTGGCATTTTTTTAAACAACATCCAATTGATCAGCGCAAAGTCATCTGTCAAAAATGTTCAACTACCTTAAGCAGAGGACAGAATCTGAAAAGTCTCAATACAAGTTGCATGCATAGACATTTAACCACCATGCATTTGCAAGCCTGGACTAACTACCAAACGTCCCTTAAGGTTGTAGCACCCTCGGCCAATGAAGCTAGTCAGCAACGCAACATCCCTTCCGGCAGTGTAGGGCCACCATTTTCCGCACCACCTGCAGTATCTGTGCAGGTTTCTTTGCCAGGCCAAAGCAGTCAGGGTCAGGGAATCACCAGTTTCGTAGTAGGAAACACTGCATCTAGGGCACCGGCAGCAACAATACCATCTCCCACCGTCTCTCAGTCTGCCATGTCCACCGGCACCCCCGCTAGTTCCACGATCTCCAGCTCTCCAGTCCAGCTCACCCTACATGTGACTATGGTTAGAAAAAGGAAGTACTTAGCCTCGCATCCGCGTACACAGGGTTTGAACGCACACATAGCTAGACTAATCTCGTTAGAGATGATGCCCTACCGGTTAGTTGAAAGCGAAGCTTTCAAAAACCCTGATGGACTACGCTGTACCACACTACGAGCTACCCAGTCGACACTTTTTTTCCAGAAAAGCCATCCCAGCCCTCCACCAGCATGTTAAAGAGTGCATCGTCCATGCACTCAGGCAATCTGTGAGCACAAAGGTGCACCTGACAACAGATGCATGGACCAGTAGGCATGGCCAGGGACGTTACGTGTCCATCACGGCACGCTGGGTAAATGTGGTGGATGCAGGGTCCACAGGGGACAGCAAGTTTGGGACAGTTCTGCCTAGCCCACGGTCTAGGAAACAGTTGGCTGTAGCCGTTCGCACCCCCTCCTCCTCCTCTTCGTCCTCCTGCAGAAGCGAGAGCTCGTCCACAGACCGCAGTCGCACAACCACTCCATCCGCAGCTGCCACTGTTGCACACAAGGTCTCCCATTATGGGGCAGCTACTGGCAAACGTCAGCAGGCTGTATTGGCTATGAAGTGTTTGGGCGACAACAGACACACCGCGGAAGTTCTGTCCGAGTTCTTGCCGAAAGAAACGCAGTCGTGGCTGGGCACTGTAGATCTTGAGGCAGGCAAGGTAGTGAGTGATAACGGAAGGAATTTCATGGCTGCCATCTCCCTTTCCCAACTGAAACACATTCCTTGCATGGCTCACACCTTAAACCTGGTGGTGCAGTGCTTCCTGAAAAGTTATCCGGGGTTATCCGACCTGCTCCTCAAAGTGCGTGGACTTTGCTCACATATCCGCCGTTCGCCCGTACACTCCAGCCGTATGCAGACCTATCAGCGTTCTTTGAACCTTCCCCAGCATCGCCTAATCATAGACGTTGCAACAAGGTGGAACTCAACACTGCACATGCTTCAGAGACTGTGCGAACAGAGGCGGGCTGTTATGTTTTTGTGGGAGGATACACATACACGGGCAGGCAGTAGGATGGCAGACATGGAGTTGTCAGGTGTGCAGTGGTCGAAGATTCAAGACATGTGTCAAGTCCTTCAGTGTTTTGAGGAATGCACACGGCTGGTTAGTGCAGACAACGCCATAATAAGCATGAGCATCCCCCTAATGCGTCTGCTGATGCAAAGTTTGACGCACAAAAAGGATCAGGCGTCTGCAGCTGAGGAAGAGGAAAGCCTTGATGACAGTCAGCCATTGTCTGGCCAGGGCAGTGTACAGGACGAGGTAGCGGGCGAAGAGGAGGAGGAGGACGAGGAGGATGATGGGGATGATTATATTTTTAATGAGGAAGCTTTTCCGGGGCCACTGGAAATTGGTGGCGCGGCAAGGCCGGGTTCTGTTTTTTGGAGGGACACAAGTGACGTGGATTTGCCTGAAACTGCCCCTCAACCAAGCACAACCGCAGATTTGAGAACTGGAACTTTGGCCCACATGGCGGATTATGCCTTACGTATCCTCAAAAGGGACACACGCATAACTAAAATGATGAACGATGACGATTACTGGTTGGCCTGCCTCCTTGATCCTCGCTATAAAGGCAAATTGCAAAATATAATGCCACATGAGAACTTGGAACTAATATTAGCAACCAAACAATCAACTCTTGTTGACCGTTTGCTTCTGGCATTCCCTGCACACAGCGCCCGTGATCGTTCTCACACGAGCTGCAGGGGCCAGCAGACCAGAGGAGTTAGAGGGGCAGAAATCAGAAGTGGCGTTGGCCAGAGGGGTTTTCTGACCAGGTTGTGGAGTGATTTTGCTATGACCGCAGACAGGACAGGTACTGCAGCATCAATTCAAAGTGACAGGAGACAACATTTGTCCAGTATGGTTACAAACTATTTTTCATCCCTTATCGATGTTCTCCCTCAACCGCCATTCCCATTTGATTACTGGGCATCAAAATTAGACACCTGGCCAGAATTGGCAGAATATGCATTGCAGGAGCTTGCTTGCCCGGCAGCTAGTGTCCTATCAGAAAGAGTATTCAGTGCTGCAGGTTCAATACTAACAGAAAAAAGGACTCGTCTGGCTACCCAAAATGTAGATGATCTAACCTTCATTAAAATGAACCACAACTGGATTTCGAAATCTTTTGCCCCACCTTGCCCGGCTGACACCTAGCTTTCCTATGAAAAGGTCTTGCCTGTGGACTATTCTGAATGCCTTTTCCAATCTCGTAATTTTCTGCACCTGATTGTCCAGCATACGACATGTTTACACCTCACTAAATGGCCAAACTCCCCACACGGGGCCGTGGTATCGACACTTGGCGACAGCACCCGTGAGATTGCTGTTTGTCTGAAGAGGTGGGTGTGCCCGCTTTTGGTCGACGGCACTGCCACTGGGTCCCTCCTAGTACAATAAAGTGTCTCTGGCGGTGGTGGTGCGCACCCAACGTCAGACACACCGTTGTAATATGAGGGGCCCTGGGCCTGTACCGCCGGCCACAAGACAGTTCCCCCCCCCAGCTCAAACAGTGCTCTACCACTTGCAAAATTATCTCACAGCTCCACCAATGTTTAGTCTATGCGCTGACATCCTTCAGTGCCTGCCACTGACAATACCATTGTATTGACATTTTTGTTATGTTAGGCCTTCGAAGCCTGTCTGCGGTCACTCCTTCCACTAGGCCTCCACTGACCACACCACTGCTGCCCGTGTACCCCTGGAACCAATTTAAAATTGCCTACAGCCATGTGTTATTATTTTAGGCCTTCGATGCCTGTCTGTGGTCACTCCTTCCACTAGGCCTCCACTGACCACACCACTGCTGCCCGTGTACCCCTGGAACCAATTTAAAATTGCCTACAGCCATGTGTTATTATTTTAGGCCTTCGATGCCTGTCTGCGGTCACTCCTTACAATATGCCTCCACTGACCACACCACTGCTGCCCGTGTACCCCTGGAACCAATTTAAAATTGCCTACAGCCATGTGTTATTATTTTAGGCCTTCGATGCCTGTCTGCGGTCACTCCTTCCACTAGGCCTCCACTGACCACACCACTGCTGCCCGTGTACCCCTGGAACCAATTTAAAATTGCTTACAGCCAGCCCAATTTTTTTACTTTAGGCCTTCGATGCCTGTCTGCGGTCACTCCTTCCATTAGGCCTCCACTGACCACACCACTGCTGCCCGTGTACCCCTGGAACCAATTTAAAATTGCCTACAGCCATGTGTTATTATTTTAGGCCTTCGATGCCTGTCTGCGGTCACTCCTTACAATATGCCTCCACTGACCACACCACTGCTGCCCGTGTACCCCTGGAACCAATTTAAAATTGCCTACAGCCATGTGTTATTATTTTAGGCCTTCGATGCCTGTCTGCGGTCACTCCTTCCACTAGGCCTCCACTGACCACACCACTGCTGCCCGTGTACCCCTGGAACCAATTTAAAATTGCCTACAGCCAGCCCAATTTTTTTACTTTAGGCCTTCGATGCCTGTCTGCGGTCACTCCTTCCACTAGGCCTCCACTGACCACACCACTGCTGCCCGTGTACCCCTGGAACCAATTTAAAATTGCCTACAGCCATGTGTTATTATTTTAGGCCTTCGATGCCTGTCTGCGGTCACTCCTTACAATATGCCTCCACTGACCACACCACTGCTGCCCGTGTACCCCTTCAAACCAATTTAAAATTGCCTACAGCCATGTGTTATTATTTTAGGCCTTCGATGCCTGTCTGCGGTCACTCCTTCCACTAGGCCTTCACTGACCACACCACTGCTGCCCGTGTACCCCTGGAACCAATTTAAAAGTGCCTACAGCCATGTGTTATTATTTTAGGCCTTCGATGCCTGTCTGCGGTCACTCCTTACAATATGCCTCCACTGACCACACCACTGCTGCCCGTGTACCCCTGGAACCAATTTAAAATTGCCTACAGCCATGTGTTATTATTTTAGGCCCTCGATGCCTGTCTGTGGTCACTCCCTCCACTAGGCCTCCACTGACCACACCACTGCTGCCCGTGTACCCCTGTAACCAATTTAAAATTGCCTACAGCCATGTGTTATTATTTTAGGCCTTCGATGCCTGTCTGCGGTCACTCCTTACAATATGCCTCCACTGACCACACCACTGCTGCCCGTGTACCCCTGGAACCAATTTAAAATTGCCTACAGCCATGTGTTATTATTTTAGGCCTTCGATGCCTGTCTGCGGTCACTCCTTCCACTAGGCCTCCACTGACCACACCACTGCTGCCCGTGTACCCCTGGAACCAATTTAAAATTGCTTACAGCCAGCCCAATTTATTTACTTTAGGCCTTCGATGCCTGTCTGCGGTCACTCCTTCCACTAGGCCTCCACTGACCACACCACTGCTGCCCGTGCACCCCTGGAACCAATTTAAAATTGCCTACAGCCATGTGTTATTATTTTAGGCCTTCGATGCCTGTCTGCGGTCACTCCTTACAATATGCCTCCACTGACCACACCACTGCTGCCCGTGTACCCCTGGAACCAATTTAAAATTGCCTACAGCCATGTGTTATTATTTTAGGCCTTCGATGCCTGTCTGCGGTCACTCCTTCCACTAGGCCTCCACTGACCACAGCACTGCTGCCCGTGTACCCCTGGAACCAATTTAAAATTGCCTACAGCCAGCCCAATTTTTTTACTTTAGGCCTTCGATGCCTGTCTGCGGTCACTCCTTCCACTAGGCCTCCACTGACCTCACCACTGCTGCCCGTGTACCCCTGGAACCAATTTAAAATTGCCTACAGCCATGTGTTATTATTTTAGGCCTTCGATGCCTGTCTGCGGTCACTCCTTACAATATGCCTCCACTGACCACACCACTGCTGCCCGTGTACCCCTGGAACCAATTTAAAATTGCCTACAGCCATGTGTTATTATTTTAGGCCTTCGATGCCTGTCTGCGGTCACTCCTTCCACTAGGCCTCCACTGACCACACCACTGCTGCCCGTGTACCCCTGGAACCAATTTAAAATTGCCTACAGCCATGTGTTATTATTTTAGGCCTTCGATGCCTGTCTGCGGTCACTCCTTACAATATGCCTCCACTGACCACACCACTGCTGCCCGTGTACCCCTGGAACCAATTTAAAATTGCCTACAGCCAGACCAATTTTTTTACTTTAGGCCTTCGATGCCTGTCTGCGGTCACTCCTTCCACTAGGCCTCCACTGACCACACCACTGCTGCCCGTGTACCCCTGGAACCAATTTAAAATTGCCTACAGCCATGTGTTATTATTTTAGGCCTTCGATGCCTGTCTGCGGTCACTCCTTACAATATGCCTCCACTGACCACACCACTGCTGCCCGTGTACCCCTGGAACCAATTTAAAATTGCCTACAGCCATGTGTTATTATTTTAGGCCTTCGATGCCTGTCTGCGGTCACTCCTTACAATATGCCTCCACTGACCACACCACTGCTGCCCGTGTACCCCTGGAACCAATTTAAAATTGCCTACAGCCATGTGTTATTATTTTAGGCCTTCGATGCCTGTCTGCGGTCACTCCTTCCACTAGGCCTCCACTGACCACACCACTGCTGCCCGTGTACCCCTGGAACCAATTTAAAATTGCCTACAGCCAGCCCAATTTTTTTACTTTAGGCCTTCGATGCCTGTCTGCGGTCACTCCTTCCACTAGGCCTCCACTGACCACACCACTGCTGCCCGTGTACCCCTGGAACCAATTTAAAATTGCCTACAGCCATGTGTTATTATTTTAGGCCTTCGATGCCTGTCTGCGGTCACTCCTTCCACTATGCCTCCACTGACTACACCACTGCTGCCCGTGTACCCCTGGAACCAATTTAAAATTGCCTACAGCCAGCCCAATTTTTTTATTTTAGGCCTTCGATGCCTGTCTGCGGTCCGTTCTTTCTACTACTACTACACTGACCAGGCCACTGCTGCCCGTGTACCCCTGGAACCAATTTAAAATTGCCTATAGCCATGTGTTATTATTTTAGGCCTTCGATGCCTGTCTGTGGTCACTCCTTCCACTAGGCCTCCACTGACCACACCACTGCTGCCCGTGTACCCCTGGAACCAACATCAGAAAATATAAAAATAAGTATTTTGCTTATAAAAAAGAAAATACTGGAGAGATATCAAATGCAGACATTTTAACATTAAAAACAAACACATACAACAAAAATCTGGTACAGTACTAAAAATGGCCACCAGCTACAATAACTTTCTCCTGCAAGTAGTTAACTGAAAGTTTTTTTCAATTTAAAACACAGATATGGCATCCACCGAGTGTTGTCCTGTCGCGTCTTCTTTATATTATTGCCAAGAAGATGCAAAACAATGAAAATAATAAAATCATTATTTACCAAAAAAATAGAGTAAGTCAAAACCACATTGCAAATAAACATTCATTACAAATAAAGAAGCAGGGCGCGTCCGAGGGTGAGTATATACCTAATAAGAATATAATCACCCTCGGACGCGCCCTGCATCTTTCCGACAGCCTTCCTTCCTAAGAATCAGCCCTTCCGTGGTGTAGAGAGAGGGTTTGTTACACTCCAAGGTGTTCCCCAGGTTGCCTTTCCTGAGCTTCGATCTTCATGCTCTCGTTTAGTAGTTGTCGGAAAGTAGGCTGCATTAGGCCTACAAATTGGGTATGGGGTGGAGAGAGATGGTGTGTTACACTCCAAGGTGTTCCCCAGGTTTCCTTGCCATTGCTTCGGTCTTCCGACTCTCGTTTAGTAGTTGTAGAAAACTACACTGCATTAGGCCTACAAAATGGGTATCGGGTGGAGAGAAATGGTGTGTTACACTCCAAGGTGTTCCCCAGGTTGCCTTTCCTGAGCTTCGATCTTCCGGCTCTCGTTTAGTAGTTGTTGGAAACTACACTGCATTAGGCCTACAAATTGGGTATGGGGTGTAGAGAGATGGTGTGTTCCACTCCAAAGTGTTCCCCAGGTTTCCTCGCCAATGCTTCGATCATCATGCTCTCGTTTAGTAGTTGTTGGAAACTACGCTGCATTAGGCCTACAAATTGGGTATGGGGTGTAGAGAGATGGTGTGTTCCACGCCAAGGTGTTCTCCAGGTTACCTTTCCTGAGCTTCGATCTTCCGGCTCTCGTTTAGTAGTTGTTGGAAACTACGCTGCATTAGGCCTACAAATTGGGTATGAGGTGTAGAGAGATGGTGTGTTCCACTCCAAGGTGTTCCCCAGGTTTCCTCGCCAATGCTTCGATCTTCATGCTCTCGTTTAGTAGTTCTTGGAAACTACACAGCATTAGGCCTACAAATTGGGTATGGGGTGTAGAGAGATGGTGTGTTCCACTCCAAGGTGTTCCCAAGGTTGCCTTTCCTGAGCTTCGATCTTCCGGCTCTCGTTTAGTAGTTGTTGGAAACTACGCTGCATTAGGCCTACAAATTGGGTATGGGGTGTAGAGAGATGGTGTGTTCCACTCCAAAGTGTTCCCCAGGTTTCCTCGCCAATGCTTCGATCATCATGCTCTCGTTTAGTAGTTGTTGGAAACTACGCTGCATTAGGCCTACAAATTGGGTATGGGGTGTAGAGAGATGGTGTGTTCCACTCCAAGGTGTTCTCCAGGTTGCCTTTCCTGAGCTTCGATCTTCCGGCTCTCGTTTAGTAGTTGTTGGAAACTACGCTGCATTAGGCCTACAAATTGGGTATGGGGTGTAGAGAGATGGTGTGTTCCACTCCAAGGTGTTCCCCAGGTTTCCTCGCCAATGCTTCGATCATCATGCTCTCGTTTAGTAGTTGTTGGAAACTACACTGCATTAGGCCTACAAATTGGGTATGGGGTGTAGAGAGATGGTGTGTTCCACTCCAAGGTGTTCCCAAGGTTGCCTTTCCTGAGCTTCGATCTTCCGGCTCTCGTTTAGTAGTTGTTGGAAACTACGCTGCATTAGGCCTACAAATTGGGTATGGGGTGTAGAGAGATGGTGTGTTCCACTCCAAAGTGTTCCCCAGGTTTCCTCGCCAATGCTTCGATCATCATGCTCTCGTTTAGTAGTTGTTGGAAACTACGCTGCATTAGGCCTACAAATTGGGTATGGGGTGTAGAGAGATGGTGTGTTCCACTCCAAGGTGTTCTCCAGGTTGCCTTTCCTGAGCTTCGATCTTCCGGCTCTCGTTTAGTAGTTGTTGGAAACTACGCTGCATTAGGCCTACAAATTGGGTATGGGGTGTAGAGAGATGGTGTGTTCCACTCCAAGGTGTTCCCCAGGTTTCCTCGCCAATGCTTCGATCATCATGCTCTCGTTTAGTAGTTGTTGGAAACTACGCTGCATTAGGCCTACAAATTGGGTATGGGGTGTAGAGAGATGGTGTGTTCCACTCCAAGGTGTTCTCCAGGTTGCCTTTCCTGAGCTTCGATCTTCCGGCTCTCGTTTAGTAGTTGTTGGAAACTACGCTGCATTAGGCCTACAAATTGGGTATGGGGTGTAGAGAGATGGTGTGTTCCACTCCAAGGTGTTCCCCAGGTTTCCTCGCCAATGCTTCGATCTTCATGCTCTCGTTTAGTAGTTCTTGGAAACTACACTGCATTAGGCCTACAAATTGGGTATGGGGTGTAGAGAGATGGTGTGTTCCACTCCAAGGTGTTCCCCAGGTTGCCTTTCCTGAGCTTCGATCTTCCGGCTCTCGTTTAGTAGTTGTTGGAAACTACGCTGCATTAGGCCTACAAATTGGGTATGGGGTGTAGAGAGATGGTGTGTTCCACTCCAAGGTGTTCTCCAGGTTGCCTTTCCTGAGCTTCGATCTTCCGGCTCTCGTTTAGTAGTTGTTGGAAACTACGCTGCATTAGGCCTACAAATTGGGTATGGGGTGTAGAGAGATGGTGTGTTCCACTCCAAGGTGTTCCCCAGGTTTCCTCGCCAATGCTTCGATCATCATGCTCTCGTTTAGTAGTTGTTGGAAACTACGCTGCATTAGGCCTACAAATTGGGTATGGGGTGTAGAGAGATGGTGTGTTCCACTCCAAGGTGTTCTCCAGGTTGCCTTTCCTGAACTTCTATCTTCAGGCTCTCATTAAATTGTGGTTAAACGGAACAACTGCATTTGGCGTACTAGTTGGTTTGGGGCCTACTATCGGTGTCTGCCGCTCCTTTCTGTTCTCCTGGTTTCCTGTCCTGAAATTCTGTTTTCAGGCGCTCGTTAAGTAGTTGTTAATGTTAGACTGCATTTGGCCTACTAGTTGGGTTGGGGCCTACTATCGGTGTCTGCCACTCCTTGCTGTTCTCCTCCACTGAACAAAGCTGTGCCGCCTGTTTACTACGGTTGCCAATTTTGAACTGCATTTCGACTACTTACTGATTTGGGCCTACTCTCTGTGTCAGCCTCTCATTCCAGTTGTCCTCCACTGCAATGCCCCCTGGTTATTCCTGTGTTACCAATTTTGAACTGCACTTAGCCAACTTTATTCTTTGGGCCTATATCTGTGTTTCCTCCTCATCCTGCCCATTGCCCAGCCAGTGATAGATGAGTCTGCTGGTACATTGACCCATAATGCAACATTCCCCGTGCACGCTACACAACAACATTGTGACCCTGCTGAAAGTCAGGTTGCTCTTCCCGCATACCATACCACCTTACACGGGGACAAAGAGGAAGGTGCAGATGAAAGTGCAGGTTCCTTCATCAGGTGGGGGGAGGAATACTAGTTGGCGACGTCACTGGCACAGGGCCTCTCATAGTACGCAAAAGTGTTGCTGCCGGTGGGAGGCGCCCCCGCCGTGCAAACACACCGCTGTACTTTGAGGGGCCCTGTGCCAGTGCCAATGCCAACGAGTGGGCCCCCCCTGCTTGCTCAGGTTCACAGCACTTGCAAAGTTGAAATACTTACCTCTCCCTGCTCCACTGCCGTGACGTGGTCCAGATTTCCTGGGCCCACTAATTACTTGAAACAGCCCTACCCACCACAACTTTAGCCAAATGAACCCCAATTTCAAATGCCTTCCAATTATTATAAGGTAAATTACGCTTGACAAGCTTCATTAAGAAGAATGGATGGTTTTGACATTAAAATGGGCACTCTAGGTGTTTTCCTGGCCCCCACTCACTGCCGACTATGCTGCCCCATTGACTTGCATTGGGTTTCGTGTTTCGGTCGATCCCGACTTTACGTCATAATCGGCCGATTTCACTCGACCCGACTTTTGAGATAGTCGGGTTTCGCGAAACCCGGCTCGACTCTAAAAAGGTCAAGGTCGCTCAACTCTACTCCAAATCGTTTATGCAAAAACTGTGTTTTAGTGTCTGAAGGCCAGATTTCCACTTAAAAATTGTTAGGTCTAATATAGTGGTGCAGCAACAAGGCCCAATTACCTCTCTCCTTCTGTACTTGTGTGCCTTGTATTGCTTATGTTTATTGTGCTTGTCTATGTTTGCCCCTTTTCACAAGTAAAATGCCATGGAATAAATGACGCTATTTAAATGTATAATAATAATAATAATTACCTACTCCAAATCATTTATGTTAAAACTGTGCTTCAGTGGCAAATCAGAAGGCCAGATTTCCACTTAAAAATTGTTAGGTCTAATATAGCTGTGCAGCCATGAGGCCCCGAAACCTACTCCCAATCATTTGTGATAAAACTTTGCTTCAGTGGCAAATCAGAATGTTAGATTTACACTTAAAAAATATTTGGCATAACAAGGTTGTTCAGGCACATTATCTAAGAAAATAAATAGTGATTGTTCATTTAGTGACAGGTAACTGACAGCTGTGGGCCTAAAGTTGTGAAACAGCAGGTTACAAGGGGGGAAGGCTACTTACAATATGAGTAGGAAAGGGGTAATAGGCTTGGTGCTTGACGTGTACATGGGTTAGGTGTTAAAGTGAACTGAACAAACACTGTTTCGTCCTATCCAAAGATCACTGACAACATACTGGCCGGCCTATTCAACTCCCTTTCCTTGGCAGCCGCACAGCAGTATGCCTTATATATGAGGCTCAAAATGAGCATGTGCTCCAGTGGTTGTCAAGCACTGCCTCAAGTTGCCTATCCTCCTCTTCCTCTACTTTAACATAACACACAGTGCAATCCTCTGAGGTGGAAACCCAATACCCATTGTTTTCCCCCAAGTCCAAAATTTTCAAGCGCCCAACTTACTCTAGGGAACCACATATGGGCCACTCCGAGGAGTTGTTCACACATTCTATTCCATTTGCATCAGAGGTCCAAAGAATCACAGAATCCAAAGAGGAAAGCAACTGCACCAATGCCCAACATTTTTTCATGTTTCATCTGGGTCTGGACCAAGTAGGGTCCACGCAGAATCCAGAGCCTTGTCTCCAGACGTTAACCACCAAGAGTGGAGGTGATCCTGATGAGATTCCGATAACAGAGGCGCATGCAGGCTGTGCTGTGGTGTCAGGGCAGGAAGAGGAGGAGGGTGACTCTCAGGGTGAGGAGTGTGAGAACAGAGGATGATGATGAAGCTGTATATCCCACTTGGTGTGTGCCCAGAGGTATGCAGCTGAAACTGGACCGCCACCTGGGAGCAATTGGGCAGCCGGAGAAGTAAGTGCTGAAGTAAATATGTTTTTTTTTTAACCTTTTGCCAACCAATTACAATTCCTGTTTCTCCCTGCCTGCAGTCCGGTACTCTAGAGTGTACACAGCAAAAATGTAATAATAATACTTACCAACATATGAATGGGTAAAATAAGGACATGTAAGTCCTGCATGGAGAATGCCTAAAGCCACCCAAAAAACTTAATGAACTCCTACTTTTTTTACTTAAACACCTTTTGTTTTCTGGTTTCTGGGAGTATTCTGGCAAAGTCTGGACTGTTAGCAGCTATGTAATTTTATGAAACAGTGATTTATTTTCAAAGTGACCCCTATGGAGTACTTGGTCAATAAAACATTTTTTATGTTGTTCAAACCACTTTTTGGCTATAATTGATTTACATGTGTCTGATTTGAAGGAAATGTGGCATTAGAAAATGAAGTCCAGTGCATGGCAAATAGGAAGAATGGGCTACATAAAAAATATCAAGCTGATATAGTTATGACCTGGAGCAAAAGAAAGCGCCATAATCCTCTGTATGCATTTAACATATGCGTTGGTGCTCAGCCATCAAAGGCAAGTGAATAACTCCAAGATATAAAGAAGAAAAGGTGGCACTCACTGTGAATATGATTAATGCTTTATTCCATAGACAAATAACAATTTGAAGCTCATGGGATTTACACTGATGCACACAGGGGGTGACCGTTTTGTGATATTGTGTGCTTCTTCTGGCCTGGATGAAGTGCACAATAGCGTGAAATAACACCAAATGGTCATAGTTTGTTTGCACCAACATAAAAACCTTCAGCTTCAAGTTACTTTTTTGCAAAGAATAAAGTGTCCAAGATATTCACGTTGAGTGCCACAATTGCTTCTTTATAGTTTGGAATTATGAAAAAATTACCTATTGTTTAAATTATGTTTTTGTGCTAAATGTATTTTTATAAAAAATGTTGAATTTTATTTCTTTGCGTATCACGATTTTTCATACAGGCTTTTGCGGCTTTTTTAGACTCCTGTCAGGAAAACTTTTCAGCATTCTCCTTACCATCAGAGGAATGATTATAGTGACAGGTAACACCTCTATACACAGTGGATTACACAGGATCCACCAATAACAATAGGTGATGTCATAGCTGACCCGGCTCCCCTCCCTCTACAATTATTATTATTATACATTTTTATAGGGCCATTTATTCCATGGTGCTTTACATGTGAAAATGGGGCAAATATAGACAAATACAATAAGCATGAGCAAAAAGCAAGGCACTAAAAAGATACAGAAGGAGGGAGGACCCTGCCCACGAGGGCTCACAATCTGCAGGGGATGGGTGAGGATACACTGGGAGAGGGTAGAGTTGGTCATGTCGGTTCAGTAGGTTGAGGATCACTGCAGGCTGTAGGCTTGATGGAAGAAGTGAGTCTTCAAGTTCTATTTGAAGCCACCAATGGTAGGCAAGAGTCTGATGTGTTGGGGTAGAGAGTTCCAGAATATGGGGGAAGCACGGAAGAAGTCTTGGATGTGGTTGTGGGAAGAAGAGATAAGAGGGGAGTAGAGAAGGAGATCTTGTGAGGATCTAAGGTTGCATGTAGGTAAATACCGGGAGACCATGTCGCAGATGTATGGAGGAGACTGGTTGTGGATGGCTTTGTATGTCATAGTACCAGTTTTGAACTGTAGCCTCTGGATGATAGGAAGCCAGTGAATAGCTTGGCATAGGAGAAAGGCTGGGAAAAAGCAGAGAGACAGGTAGATTAGTCAGGCAGCAGAGTGTAGGATGGATTGGGGTGGTACAAGGGTGCTAGAGGGCAGGCCAGAGAGTAGGAGGTTGCAGTAGTCAAGGCCGGAGATGATGTGCACTAGTGTTTTTTTGTTTTCATTGTCGAGTAATGCATGGATCTGGGAAATATTTTGCGTTTGAGATGGCAGGGGGAGGCAAGGTCCAGGAAAACGAGGACAGAGTAGTGTCGCTTGTTCTTGGCGGTTAGAAGGTCATTGGTGACTTTAGTTAGGGCAGTTTCAGTTGAGTGATGGGGTCGAAAGCCAGATTGTAACAGGTCAAAGAGGGAGCAGAAGGAGAATTGGGAGGACAGTTCAAGATGGACATGCTGTTTCAGTAGTTTTGAGGCAAAAGGGAGAAGAGATATCGGGCAATAGCTAGACACAGAGGATGGGTCGAAGGAGGGCTTTTTGAGGATGGGTGTGATCTTGGCATGTTTGAAGGATGAAGGGAAGACACCAGTTGTGAGTGAGAGGTTGAAGAGGTGTGTTAGGGTTGGGAAGAGGACTGTAGTGAGGTTAGGGATGAGGTGGGACGACAGCGGATCAAGCGTGCAAGTGGTGAGATGTGATCTAGACAGGAGGGTGGAGAGCTGATCTTCTGTCATGGTGGAGAAGCTGGTTTTGAAGGAACAGGGTTGAGCAGCTAAGAGGGGCATTGGGTGCTGCGTGCCTAAGCTTTCTCTGATTGTATCGATCTTCTATTTAAGGAAAGAGGCAAAGTCTTCAGCAGAAATGAGGGGGTAGGGAGGAGGTGCTGGGGGATGTAGTAGAGAATTGAAAATGTTGAAAAGCTGTTTAGGGTTGTGAGAGAGGGAGGATATGAGAGATGAGAAATAAGTTTGTTTTGCAGCAGTGAACATGGACTTGAAGCTGGTGAGGGACTGCTTGTATGCGAAGAAGTGCTCAGCAGAGTGGAATCTCTTCCATCTCTGCTCAGCAACCCTGGAAGCCCATCTCAGTTCTTTGGTGAGGCTGGTCAGCGCCACAATGGATGGTGAAAAAATAAGAGCTTACATTTATTCTGCCTCCTGTAGCGACGTTTCGGTCAACAGACTTTTATCAAGCTTGATAATCAAGCTTGCTACAGGAGGCAGAATAAATGTAAGCTCTTATTTTTTCACCATCCATTGTGGCGCTGTCTTTTTGTTCTTTGTGGTCTTGGTACTATCCGGGATGGGCTCCCTGGTTTTGGACATGCGCCCTTGTGTCCACTGAGACCTTCAATCTATAAAGAAAAGGGTGCGGTTTTGACTTTCTTTTGTTTTGACTCTGATGGTCAGCCAGGGCTGTCTGTTGATTGCACGAGTTTTGCGATGCATGAGGGGGGCGGCCGAATCAAGTGTAGCTGTTATTGTGGTGTTATAAAAAGTGGCAGCAGCATCTGTGTGTCGTGAAGGGAAGCTATGTCTGTAAGAGGGAGAAGTGTTATGACCTGGTGGTCAGGACAATAATGGACCTGGTGGTTAAGAGCACACGGAATGACCTGATAGTTACTGATAATAAGGACGAGCTCTGGGACGTGGGAACTTTGCTGACCGCAATCCCTAATCCTATCAACCACACTAGAAATAGCCGTGGATTGCTCCTAACGCTCCCTATGCAACTCGGCACAGCCTAAGAAACTAGCTAGCCCTGAAGATAGAAAAATAAAGCCTACCTTGCCTCAGAGAAATTCCCCAAAGAAAAGGCAGCCCCCCACATATAATGACTGTGAGTAAAGATGAAAATACAAACACAGAGATGAAATAGATTTAGCAAAGTGACGCCTGACTTACTGAACAGACCGAGGATAGGAAAGGTTACTTTGCGGTCAGCACAAAAACCTACAAAAAGACCACGCAGAGGGCGCAAAAAGACCCTCCGCACCGACTCACGGTGCGGAGGCGCTCCCTCTGCGTCCCAGAGCTTCCAGCAAGCAAGACAACAAATAAATAGCAAGCTGGACAGAAAAATAGCAAACCAAAGAAATACAAGCTGGAACTTAGCTTCTGATGGGAAGACAGGTCACAAGAACGATCCAGGAGTGAACAGACCAATACTGGAACATTGACAGGTGGCATGGAGCAAAGATCTAAGTGGAGTTAAATAGAGCAGCAGCTAACGAATTAACCTCGTCACCTGTGAAACTCAGAAACACCCACCAGAGGAAGTCCATGGACAGAACCAGCCAAAGTACCATTCATGACCACAGGAGGGAGCCCGACAACAGAATTCACAACAGAGAAGGGACTCAGAGAGTGATTGTAAATTGAGGTGTTTGAGATTTCTGCGAGGGTGAGTGAGTTTGTGGAGTGGGGGTTGCGCACTAGGAGAGGAGAGGGAAGAGAATATCAGTAGGTTGTGGTCAGACAGGGGGAGGGGTGAGTTAATGAGATTAGTAAGGGAACAGAATTGGGTAAAGATAAGGTCTAGTGTGTGACCATCTTTGTGAGTGGCCCCAGAAGACCATTGAGTGAGGCTGAAGGAGGATAAATAAAATAAAAGTTTAGAGGCAGCAGATGTGGAAGTGTCAATGGGGATATTGAAGTCACCCATGATGATAGTGGGGATGTCAGCAGAGAGGAAATGAAGTAGCCAGGTGGTGAAGTGGTTGAGAAAGGTGCAGATGGCTAGTTTGGGGGATGGTAAATGACAGCCAGCTGGAGGCTGGAGGGATAATAGATGCGGACGGAGTGCACCTCAAACGAGGGAAGAGTAGCGGAGGGTGGTAATGGGATTGGAGTAAAGAAGCAGGTGTCAGACAGAAGCAAGCCAACTCCACCACGTTTGTTGCTTGGGCGAGGGGTGTGAGAGAGGTGGAATTAACCATAGGAAAGTGCAGCTGGAGAGGCTGAGTCAGAGGGGGTGAGCCAGGTTTCAGTGATGCCGAGGAAGGAGAGTTTGTTAGGGATGAAGAGGTTATGGATAAATTGCAGTTTGTTGCAGACGGAGCATGCGTTCTATAGTTCTCCAGGTAGGGGGTCTGGGGCAGTGGGGGCTGGATGAGTGGATATGAGGTTATCATGGTTGGGAAAACGTGTAGAGGATCGTGGCAGTGGGTTACAAATGAGTGTGGGGATGTGTTAAGGAGGGCCAGGATTTAGGGATATGTCACCAGCGATAAGGAGTAGCAGACAGAGCGTTAGAAGGTGGGAGCAGGATAGGACATGATGGGGCCGTGTGTGTCTGGAGAAAGAGGCTTGTATGCGGAGGAACAGCTGTGAGGAGGAGGTGAGATGGCTGGGGAGGATGGAAGGTGAAATTACTAATTCCTTACTAGGTAGAGGGATTACAGGAGGTAGGGGGAAACAGAGTAGTATAGGTGTGAAAGAGAAAAGAAACCGAAACATGGTAGTGGTTTGATATTCCGTTACCTTACAGTCAAATTCCAGTCCAATTCAAGTCTAATTCAAAGTATAGTAAAGTATAGTAATTCGAAATCTGTAGTTTGAAAGATGAAATTTGAAATATTCATGGATCAGACTAAAGTCTTGATCAGACTCCTGGGTCTGAATATATCCCCAGCCAAGGGTAATCAGGTGTGAATGAGGAGGGAGTGGGTATGATGAGACCAGATGTAGAGAATTAAGCAAAGGTCATAAAGAGAGGGAGGGGTTGGAGTGACCAAAAATAACATAATGAAAGACATGAAACAGGTCATGGAAACAAGATGATAGGTGTTATGATTAGGTAATTCAGAACCACAATGGACCTTGAAGTTCAGAGCACACAAAGTGACCTGACAATAACCAAAAGACATAGGACGAGCTCTGAGACGTGGGAACTCTGCTGACCGCAATCCCTAATCCTATCCAACCACACTAGAGGCAGCCGTGGATTGCGCCTAACGCTCCCTATGCAACTCGGCACAACCTGAGAAACTAGCTAGGCCTAAGATAGAAAAATAAGCCTACCTTGCCTCAGAGAAATACCCCAAAGGAAAAGGCAGCCCCCCACATATAATGACTGTGAGTAGAGATGAAAATACAAACGCAGAAATGAAATAGATTTAGCACAGTGAGGCCCAACTTACTGAACAGACCGAAGATAGGAAAGATAACTTTGCGGTCAACACAAAACCCTACAAACAACCACGCAGAGGGGCAAAAAGACCCTCCGCACCGACTAACGGTACGGAGGTGCTCCCTCTGCGTCCCAGAGCTTCCAGCAAGCCAGAAAAACCAATTAAGCAAGCTGGACAGAAAAAATAGCAAACAAAAATAACACAAGCAAAACTTAGCTTATGCAGAGCAGACAGGCCACAGGAACGATCCAGGAGGAAGCAAGACCAATACTAGAACATTGACTGGAGGCCAGAAGCAAAGCACTAGGTGGAGTTAAATAGAGCAGCACCTAACGACTTCACCACATCACCTGAGGAAGAAAAAATCAGAAGCCGCAGTACCACTCACGTCCACCAACGGAAGCTCATAGACAGAATCAGCCGAAGTACCACTTGTGACCACAGGAGGGAGCCCTGCCACAGAATTCACAACAGTACCCCCCCTTGAGGAGGGGTCACCGAACCCTCACCAGAGCCCCCAGGCTGACCAGGATGAGCCATATGAAAGGCACGAACAAGATCGGCAGCATGGACATCAGAGGCAAAGACCCAGGAATTATCTTCCTGACCATAACCCTTCCACTTAACCAGATACTGGAGTTTCCGTCTCGAAACACGAGAATCCAAAATCTTCTCCACAATATACTCCAACTCCCCCTCCACCAAAACCGGGGCAGGAGGATCAACAGATGGAACCATAGGTGCCACGTATCTCCGCAACAATGACCTATGGAATACGTTATGGATGGAAAAAGAATCTGGAAGGGTCAAACGAAAAGACACAGGATTAGGAACCTCAGAAATCCTATACGGACCAATGAAACGAGGCTTAAACTTAGGAGAGGAAACCTTCATAGGAATATGACGAGATGACAACCAAACCAAATCCCCAACACGAAGTCGGGGACCCACACAGCGTCTGCGATTAGCAAAACGTTGAGCCTTCTCCTGGGACAAGGTCAAATTGTCCACTACATGAGTCCAAATCTGCTGTAACCTGTCCACCACCGTATCCACACCAGGACAGTCCGAAGACTCAACCTGCCCTGAAGAGAAACGAGGATGGAACCCAGAGTTGCAGAAAAATGGCGAAACCAAGGTAGCCGAGCTGGCCCGATTATTAAGGGCGAACTCAGCCAAAGGCAAGAAGGACACCCAATCATCCTGATCAGCAGAAACAAAGCATCTCAGATATGTTTCCAAGGTCTGATTGGTTCATTCGGTCTGGCCTTTAGTCTGAGGATGGAAAGCCGAGGAAAAAGACAAATCAATGCCCATCCTAGCACAAAAAACTCGCCAAAACCTCGAAACAAACTGGGAACCTCTGTCAGAAACGATGTTCTCTGGAATGCCATGTAAACGAACCACATGCTGGAAGAACAATGGCACCAAATCAGAGGAGGAAGGTAATTTAGACAAGGGTACCAAATGGATCATCTTAGAGAAGCGATCACAAACCACCCAAATGACCGACATTTTTTGAGAGACGGGGAGATCCGAAATAAAATCCATAGAGATATGTGTCCAAGGCCTCTTCGGGACCGGCGAGGGCAAAAGCAACCCACTGGCACGAGAACAGCAGGGCTTAGCCCGAGCACAAATCCCACAGGACTGCACAAAAGAACGCACATCCCGCGACAGAGACGGCCACCAAAAGGATCTAGCCACTAAATCTCTGGTACCAAAGATTCCAGGATGACCAGCCAACACCGAACAATGAACCTCAGAGATAACTTTATTCGTCCACCTATCAGGGACAAACAGTTTCTCCGCTGGGCAACGATCAGGTTTATTAGCCTGAAATTTTTGCAGCACCCGCCGCAAATCAGGGGAGATGGCAGACAAAATTACTCCCTCTTTGAGAATACCCGCCGGCTCAGACAAACCCGGAGAGTCGGGCACAATACTCCTAGACAGGGCATCCGCCTTCACATTTTTAGAGCCCGGAAGGTACGAAACCACAAAGTCAAAATGGGAGAAAAACAGCGACCAACGAGCCTGTCTAGGATTCAACCGTTTGGCAGACTCGAGATAAGTCAAGTTCTTGTGATCAGTCAAGACCACCACGTGATGCTTAGCTCCTTCAAGCCAATGACGCCACTCCTCGAATGCCCACTTCATGGCCAGCAACTCTCGATTGCCAACATCATAATTTCGCTCAGCAGGCGAAAACTTCCTGATAAAGAAGGCGCATGGTTTCATCACCGAGCAATCAGAACTTCTCTGCGACAAAACAGCCCCCGCTCCAATCTCAGAAGCATCAACCTCGACCTGGAACGGAAGCGAAACATCTGGTTGACACAACACAGGGGCAGAAGAAAAACGACGCTTTAACTCCTGAAAAGATTCCACAGCAGCAGAAGACCAATTGACCACATTAGCACCCTTCTTGGTCAAATCGGTCAATGGTTTAGCAATACTAGAAAAATTACAGATGAAGCGACGATAAAAATTAGCAAAGCCCAGGAACTTTTGCAGACTCTTCAGAGATGTCGGCTGAGTCCAATCATAGATGGCCTGGACCTTAACAGGGTCCATCTCGATAGTAGAAGGGGAAAAAATGAACCCCAAAAATGAAACCTTCTGAACACCAAAGAGACACTTTGATCCCTTCACAAACAAAGAATTAGCACGCAGGACCTGGAACACCATTCTGACCTGCTTCACATGAGACTCCCAATCATCCGAGAAGACCAAAATATCATCCAAGTATACAATCAGGAATTTATCCAGGTACTCTCGGAAGATGTCATGCATAAAGGACTGAAACACCGATGGAGCATTGGCAAGTCCGAAAGGCATAACTAGGTACTCAAAATGGCCCTCGGGCGTATTAAATGCAGTTTTCCATTCATCGCCCTGCTTAATACGCACAAGATTATACGCACCACGAAGATCTATCTTGGTGAACCAACTAGCCCCCTTGATCCGAGCAAACAAATCAGATAGCAGCGGCAAGGGGTACTGAAATTTGACCGTAATTTTATTTAGAAGGCGGTAATCTATACAAGGTCTCAGCGAACCATCCTTCTTGGCCACAAAAAAGAACCCCGCTCCCAATGGCGACGATGACGGGCGAATATGACCTTTCTCCAAGGACTCCTTCACGTAACTCCGCATAGCGGCGTGCTCGGGTACAGATAAATTAAACAGTCGACCTTTAGGAAACTTACTACCAGGAATCAAATCGATAGCACAATCGCAATCCCTATGCGGAGGTAGGGCATTGGACTTGGGCTCATCAAATACATCCCGGTAATCAGACAAGAACTCTGGGACCTCAGAAGGGGTGGATGATGAAATAGACAGAAATGGAACATCACCATGTACCCCCTGACAACCCCAGCTGGACACAGACATTGATTTCCAATCTAATACTGGGTTATGGACGTGTAGCCATGGCAACCCCAACACGACCACATCATGCAGATTATGCAACACCAGAAAGCGAATATCCTCCTGATTTGCAGGAGCCATGCACATGGTCAGCTGGGTCCAGTACTGAGGCTTATTCTTGGCCAAAGGCGTAGCATCAATTCCTCTCAATGGAATAGGACACTGCAAGGGCTCCAAGAAAAACCCACAACGCCTAGCATACTCCAAGTCCATCAAATTCAGGGCAGCACCTGAATCCACAAATGCCATGACAGAATAAGATGACAAAGAGCAGATCAAAGTAACGGACAAAAGAAATTTTGACTGTACCGTACCAATGGTGGCAGACCTAGCGAACCGCTTAGTGCGCTTAGGACAATCGGAGATAGCATGAGTGGAATCACCACAGTAGAAACACAGCCCATTCTGACGTCTGTGTTCTTGCCGTTCAACTCTGGTCAAAGTCCTATCGCACTGCATAGGCTCAGGTTTATGCTTGGATAATACCGCCAAATGGTGCACAGATTTACGCTCACGCAAGCGTCGACCGATCTGAATGGCCAGAGACATAGACTCATTCAGACCAGCAGGCATGGGAAATCCCACCATGACATCCTTAAGGGCTTCATTGAGACCCTTTCTGAAAATAACTGCCAGCGCACCTTCATTCCATTGAGTGAGCACGGACCACTTTCTAAACTTCTGACAATAAATCTCTATCTCATCCTGACCCTGACACAGAGCCAGCAAATTTTTCTCTGCCTGATCCACCGAATTAGGTTCATCGTACAGCAATCCGAGCGCCAGGAAAAACGCATCAATATTACATAATGCAGGATCTCCTGGTGCAAGGGAAAATGCCCAGTCTTGAGGGTCGCCACGTAATAAAGAAATAATGATCCTAACTTGTTGAACTGGGTCACCAGAGGAGCGAGGTTTCAAAGCCAGAAACAGTTTACAATTATTTTTGAAACTCAGAAATTTAGCTCTATCTCCAGAAAACAAATCAGGAATAGGAATTCTTGGTTCTAACATAGAATTCTGAACCACAAAGTCTTGAATATTTTGTACTCTTGCAGTGAGATGATCCACACATGAAGACAGACCTTTAATGTCCATCACTACACCTGTGTCCTGAACCACCCAAATGTCTAGGGGATAAAAAAGGCAAAACACAGTGCAAAGAAAAAAAATGGTTTCAGAACTTCTTTTTTCCCTCTATTGAGAAACATTAGTACTTTGGGCCTCCAGTACTGTTATGATTAGGTAATTCAGAACCACAATGGACATTGAAGTTCAGAGCACACAAAGTGACCTGACAATAACCAAAAGACATAGGACGAGCTCTGAGACGTGGGAACTCTGCTGACCGCAATCCCTAATCCTATCCAACCACACTAGAGGCAGCCGTGGATTGCGCCTAACGCTCCCTATGCAACTTGGCACAGCCTGAGAAACTAGCTAGGCCTAAGATAGAAAAATAAGCCTACCTTGCCTCAGAGAAATACCCCAAAGGAAAAGGCAGCCCCCACATATAATGACTGTGAGTAGAGATGAAAATACAAACGCAGAAATGAAATAGATTTAGCAAAGTGAGGCCCAACTTACTGAACAGACCGAAGATAGGAAAGATAACTTTGCGGTCAACACAAAACCCTACAAACAACCACGCAGAGGGGCAAAAAGACCCTTCGCACCGACTAACGGTACGGAGGTGCTCCCTTGCGTCCCAGAGCTTCCAGCAAGCCAGAAAAACCAATTAAGCAAGCTGGACAGAAAAAATAGCAAACAAAAATAACACAAGCAAAACTTAGCTTATGCAGAGCAGACAGGCCACAGGAACGATCCAGCTGGAAGCAAGACCAATACTAGAACATTGACTGGAGGCCAGGAGCAAAGCACTAGGTGGAGTTAAATAGAGCAGCACCTAACGACTTCACCACATCACCTGAGGAAGGAAACTCAGAAGCCGCAGTACCACTCACATCCACCAACGGAAGCTCATAGACAGAATCAGCCGAAGTACCACTTGTGACCACAGGAGGGAGCCCTGCCACAGAATTCACAACAGATAGGTAAGAAAGCATACCAGAAAAAGATTATATCCACTGCATATAGACACTCAGATGCCAGGGAAAGCATAGAAAATCAATTTTATATACAGAGACATTCAGGATCCAGGGAGAGTTGGGGAAATTCAGTGCATACCATAAAAAAATCAATGCAATATACACTGACATTCAGGATCCAGGGAGAGTTGGGGAAAGTCAGTGCATACCATAGAAAATCAATGCAATATAAAGAAATATTCATGATCCAGGGAGAGCTGGGGAAAGTCAGTGCATTACTGTGGGAAGAGGAGAACCGCTCAATTAGATGTACAGATGATGATGATGACAATATTGTAGCAGTGCTGACTGGCTAAATGCATTGTAGAATTCAAGACTAATTCAAAGTATAGTAAAGTATAGTAATTAGAAATCTGTAATTTGAAAGATACATGGATCAGACTAAAGTCTTGATCAGACTCCTGGGTCTGAATATATCCCCAGCTAAGGGCAATCAATACCCGTTGCTCACGCTCATTAGATGCTTCAATACAAAAGACGCTGTTAGAGTCTGTTCATTCCAGCTAATGTACATTTTGCTTTGGATGTTCCCTGCAAGAACAGTTTGCAGAGTGCAGTACAGTTCTTTATAACATAAGTACAGTATATTTTGTGACAAATTCATTTTTAGATTAACAAAGTCAAATCTGTTCCGCTTAATATGATAGGGTGAATAAACATAAAGATAGAAATACAAAGACATATGCCGTATTAAGGCACCATATGTGCATCTGTACAGTTAAGTAACACCCAATTTAGTGCAATGTTGTTAAAATACTGTAAAAGTTCTACAATTTAATTTTCGGATATGAACAAGGATTGAAATTGTAGGTGCCATCTGCACATAGCAGGTAAAGCCCATGAAAAAGGAAAAAGAATATTACTTAAACTATTTTATATTTTAAAGGGATTTTTCTTTATCTCCTGTTAGTTGATCACAGTTGATCCACAAAGTTTACTTCTACTAGGACCCCCTTGTGGTTAGTCATAGAGGAACACGCAGAGTTGCAAACAGTTCCTAATTCACCAGGATTGGCTGGACTTTTCAAAAGCAATCCAGTCAAATTCCTGCATGTCCTGGTCTGAAAAGGGGTGGGACTTTTGTAACCCTTCCCAAAAATGATGGTCCTATCCAATTTTTAACATGGTCCTGGTGGAGTAATTAAATGCCCCTGTTTTATCAATGTTGATGTTGGTAAGTATGAATCAGTAAGTATGAACAGTGCTCAATTTTCCTGTAGTGCAACTACTGGTGAAATTATAGGAGTCATCTGGTCATATTATAACAGGATAGATCGTTAATATCATGTCAGTGGGGTCCGACACTACATACCCCCATATCGGATGATATGTAGACATTGAATAGGGATTTACTGTGGAGCTCTGTTCAATGTGTAGCAGCCACTGCTGCGAGCTGCAGATCAGCTCCTACTTTCATGGCTACGTGAAATCTAGTTCTGAGGAAATCTATTCTAACAAAAATTCTCGTTATTTTTTTACTTTACATAGCCAGCGGAATGAAAAAACCACAGCACACTACATATAGAAGCAGCATTATGGTCCTCACTGTCTATGGAGGAATTACAGTACACAGATACATACCGGAGCTGAGTTTACCCTGAGAACATGCCAGGGAGGCACACTTTATATTTTTATTCCGCACTTTGCTAATTCACACATTGCAGTATAAACAGTTCCATTGAGAAAGTCATACAATTCTTCCAATCACAGCAACATAGCAAAATGAACAGATTTATACGTTACACTAGGTATGGAAGAACAGTGAGACATTACAAAAATGCATGACGCACTGATGATAGGAAGAAACAAGAAGGGTTTAATTGACATAAAAATTCAGTGTTTGTCTTCACACTATCATGGTATCTGCAGGAGCTGAATTTAACTATTGATGTGCACTGATCTTACAATGACGTCATGTCACAGGAATAGAATGCAGAACTTCAGTATTCTGTTCACCAATAACATTATCTTTCTCATCATATCCAAAGACACAAGACAGATCTATTGAAATATGTAAGAGGTCAAGACAGTGTGCCAAAACTGTACAGATCCTTTGTACGGGACCTAATGGTCTCCTTCTCCTGAGATCTATAAGACTTCACCAGTCTCAGCATGTACCAACTTCTTCTTATCCCTCTAGAGGTGAAAATTTGGTAGCCCTATCACTGCTCCATGTCATACAGAGCCATGGTAAGGCTGCATGCATCAACTAGAAAAAAAGTTCCATACATTCCAACTGTGCTGAGCTTGTTAGCTCTGTTCAGATTTTTCAGAAACATTCTCGTCAAATTTCCAATGCTGAAGTGATGTGGAGGAGCAGATTGGAAATCAGCAGCAGATTGGAAATTGGCAGCAGTGACAGATGGTCAGCAGGGGTGTATCTACAATAGGTGCAAGGATTGTAAGCGCCCCCGAGCCCTTTAGCCTAAGGAGCCCAAAACGCCCATTCAGTCTATATCACAAGACCAATACTGTAACCCTCCGTCAGGCGCAATAGATCTCACAGGCACACAGTAATTAGTTTCACTTCTCTCTCCTTGCCCACTTATCAGAAAACCCCACCCCTCCTAGTTATCTCCTGACTCTACAGGCTCTGTGAAACCTGATATCACAGTGACTCAGCAGACCTTCTAGTGAGCAGATATCAACACTTTGGCTTCTCAGACACATTGCGCCTGATTTCAACACAAATTGAAAGGTTAGTAGTTTCTTTCTTTATTCATCACGATTGTGTATTTAGCTTGTTTTATGAAGGATTAATGCTAAGTTAGTGTACATAACTACTGTTTTCTTAGACAAAAGGAGGGTGGCTTCTAAGGCACATTGCGCCCTAACACATAATCTTTCTCTCTTGCTTCAGATTTTCTGCTGCAATGGCCAGAAAACAGTATGATTCATCTAAACCCCTTCATTTAGAAGAAATGAAGATTTTTTTGTTAGAAGATGATGAGGAAGAACCAGCAGTAACTGAGGATTTAGAGGAATCTAGTGACTAGTGTTGAGCGATACCTTCCGATATCGGAAAGTATCGGTATCGGATTGGATCGGCCGATATTCAAAAAATATCGGATATCGCCGATACCGATACCCGATCCCAATGCAAGTCAATGGGACCAAAATATCGGAATTAAAATAAACCCTTTCTTTCCTTGTAGGTTCATTCTACATGAAGGAAAACAACAAAGAATAATGCAGGATGTATTTGGGGAGGTGGCGGAGACATTAAAGTCATAGAGGTTTAGCGCAATCAAATAGAATAGCCTTTTTTTTTTTTAAAGACGTTCGTAGTGACTAAGATATTGACAATGTAACTTTTTTTTATTTTGTCAGATATTGATGTTTCACTATTCCACGCCCTTCCCCTTTTTTTTAAACTTTTCCCACACTTTCATCTTCATCATCATCATCAGCATCTTTGACATCAACTTCTTCACCTTATTCATCTTCTTCTTCATCTTCTACCAATTTTTTGTTTTATTACATTCTTCATATTCATTTTATTCAACTATTATTATTCTTCCTATTCTACATATTCATTTTATTCAACTATTATTATTCTTCCTATTCTACTTCTTCATCATATTCTCATTTGTGACAGGCATTCCCGTAGTTGTTATCTATAAAAGTTTGAAGATTACACCTTCCGTTCTGCCAGTCACAAAAGTTACATTTGTCCGCGTTCAGTTTGGCCTGCAGCATCAGGCTTTATCCAGGGGCACCACGAGGAGGAACCGACTCACCCCCATACACTGCTTAGTCTTCTTCTGCATATAATTTAGATAATATCTTTTGCTCTGATATTAAGTGTTATGCTTAATGTTCTTCTGCTCTTTGTTCTGCAGCCTCTTGTTCTTCTGCTTCTCGGTCTTCCATGTCGTCGTCTCTAGGGTCGTCGTCTCCAGGGTCGTCGTCTATGCCGTCGTCGTATGCACCGTCGTCGTCGTCATCGGGGTGGTCTTCCGGGTCGTTGACTTTAGGGTCTTCAACTTGGAAATGTAGCAGAAGGTACAAGAAGGCTGAGAAAATTCCAAGAACCAGCTGATGGAACTGGAACTCGGATGGCTACCCGAAGGTTCAAGAGCCTATGGAACTACCGAGGACCAGCTGACGTTACTGGAACCCGGTTATTAAGCAGGAGGTACCCGTGCTAAAAAGCACTACCAAGGACCGCCTGACGTTGGCGGAACTCGGATACCCAGAAGGAGGCACCTAAGCCAAAGGCTCTGCCCGGAACCAGCTGACGTTACTGGAACCAGGATGGGGAGCAGAAGGTACAAGAGCAAAAGACACTGCCGAGAACCAACTGACGGTGCTGGAACCAGGTGGTGGACCCGAAGGTCCACAGGAGAGGAGAGAACAGCTAGGCCGCGAGGCAGCCGCAGTTACCGAACCCCAACAGTCCTACAGGGGGAGCTTGGAACCAGGCTGGGCACGAGGGAGTACCCATGACAAAAACACTGCCGAGAACGAGCTGGCGGTGCTGGAACCCAGATGCGTTGCCCCAGTGTGCAAGAGCCAATGGCACGACCGAGGACCAGCTGACGGTGCTGGAACCCGGTTACTAAGCTGTAGGTGCCTGCGCTTAAAAGCACTACCAAGGACCGCCTGACTTTGGCGGAACTCGGATACCCAGGAGGAGGCACTTAAGGCAAAGGCTCGGCCCGGAACCAGCTGACGGTGCTGGAACCAGGTGGTGGACCCGAAGGTCCACAGGAGAGGGGAGAACAGCTAGGCCGCGAGGCAGCCGCAGTTACCGAACCCCAACAGTCCTACAGGGGGAGCTTGGCCTACTGGCACTACAGAACCAGCTTGACTACCAATTCATGCAGCCCACATAGGAAGCTCCAAAAAAAGGCACCCTGGAGTTGGCTAACTCGACCGCAACACGACGGGGCAACGCATAGGTGTCTCAGTGAATTTGACAGTACCCGGAAACAGCTGACGGTGCTGGGACCAGGCTGGGCACGAGGGAGTACCCGTGACAAAAACACTGCCGAGAACCAGCTGGCGGTGCTGGAACCCAGATGCGCTGCCCCAGTGTGCAAGAGCCAATGGCACGACCGAGGACCAGCTGACGGTGCTGGAACCCGGTTACTAAGCTGTAGGTGCCTGCGCTTAAATGCACTACCAAGGACCGCCTGACTTTGGCGGAACTCGGATACCCAGGAGGAGGCACCTGAGCCAAAGGCTCGGCCCGGAACCAGCTGACGGTGCTGGAACCAGGTGGTGGACCCGAAGGTCCACAGGAGAGGGGAGAACAGCTAGGCCGCGAGGCAGCCGCAGTTACCGAACCCCAACAGTCCTACAGGGGGAGCTTGGCCTACTGGCACTACAGAACCAGCCTTGACTACCAATTCCTGCAGCCCACATAGGAAGCTCCTAAACTGGAGGCACCCTGGAGTTGGCTAACCCGACCGCAACACGACGGGGCAACACATAGGCGTCTCAGTGAGTTTGACAGTACCAGGAAACAGCTGACGGTGCTGGAACCAGGCTGGGTACGAGGGAGTACCCGTGACAAAAACACTGCCGAGAACCAGCTGGCAGTGCTGGAACCCAGATGCGTTGCCCCAGTGTGCAAGAGCCAATGGCACGACCGAGGACCAGCTGACGGTGCTGGAACCCGGTTACTAAGCTGTAGGTGCCTGCGCTTAAAAGCACTACCAAGGACCGCCTGACGTTGGTGGAACTCGGATACCCAGGAGGAGGCACCTAAGCCAAAGGCTCGGCCCGGAACCAGCTGACGGTGCTGGAACCAGGTGGTGGACCCGAAGGTCCACAGGAGAGGGGAGAACAGCTAGGCCGGAAGGCAGCCGCAGTTACCGAACCCCAACAGTCCTACAGGGGGAGCTTGGCCTACTGGCACTACAGAACCAGCCTTGACTACCAATTCATGCAGCCCACATAGGAAGCTCCTAAACTGGAGGCACCCTGGAGTTGGCTAACTCGACCGCAACATGACGGGGCAACGCATGGGTGTCTCAGTGAGTTTGACAGTACCCGGAAACAGCTGACGGTGCTGGAACCAGGCTGGGCACGAGGGAGTACCCGTGACAAAAACACTGCCGAGAACCAGCTGGCAGTGCTGGAACCCAGATGCGTTGCCCCAGTGTGCAAGAGCCAATGGCACGACCGAGGACCAGCTGACGGTGCTGTAACCCGGTTACTAAGCTGTAGGTACCTGCGCTTAAAAGCACTACCAAGGACCGCCTGACGTTGGCGGAACTCGGATACCCAGGAGGAGGCACCTAAGCCAAAGGCTCGGCCCGGAACCAGCTGACGGTGCTGGAACCAGGTGGTGGACCCGAAGGTCCACAGGAGAGGGGAGAACAGCTAGGCCGCGAGGCAGCCGCAGTTACCGAACCCCAACAGTCCTACAGGGGGAGCTTGGCCTACTGGCAGTACAGAACCAGCCTTGACTACCAATTCATGCAGCCCACATAGGAAGCTCCTAAACTGGAGGCACCCTGGAGTTGGCTAACTCGACCGCAACATGACGGGGCAACGCATAGGCGTCTCAGTGAGCTTGACACTACCCGGAAACAGCTGACGGTGCTGGAACCAGGCTGGGCACGAGGGAGTACCCGTGACAAAAACACTGCCGAGAACCAGCTGGCGGTGCTGGAACATGGATGCGTTGCCTATTAAAGATTGTCTTCCTAGAGCCCCAACTAGCGGTGTTGGAGCAAAGGGTAAGCAGGGGGAGCAGAGTGTAGGCCGAAGCCTGCACAGGAGGCAGCTTTGTGTCTTCGTTGCGTTTGCAGGACACTTTGCCGGCTACACAGTGGGGGAACAGCTGGCGTTGCTGAACCCCACTGACACAATGGTGGGTGTTTTTCTCTGTGCAGCTAGCACTTCCGGGCAAAAACTAGCGGTGTTAGAGCCCAGGGGCAGCAGGAGGAGGAGAGGAGCAGAGTGTAGGCCGAAGCCTGGTTGAACCAATTTCAAAGAAAACCTTTAACCCCTCCTCAGGTGTTACAAAGTACAAGAGACGCACCTTGTGCAGTATTAATGCTGCACAAGTGAAAGGTTGCTCTTTTAATTTGTCTACTTGCACACGCTGAATGAAAGACGTACACAATTTATCCCATTCTACAGTCAAACTGTAGTGGAGGCGTGACTTGGCTTTTTAAGGAGACGCAGCACAGGTGTCCCAAATAACGCCTTGGTGCTTGGCGCTGCTTCCTGAGCGTTGTTATTCGCTGTACAGGAGTCTGCGTTCTTGTGTTATCCCTTGGCAATGCCCTGTTAGCGCTGCCCGTCTTATGACCTCATTTCATGTTGGCCGGTGCGGTTAACGACGGCCATAAATCCCAGACCCACAGTGCCTTTTCATAAAGTCACACTGCGGTGCTGGGATTCGTGGCCTTGAGCAGTAAATATTTTCGCCGCTCACACACGTCCTTACACCTGCTTCAGACTGGGCGGCCTCTGCTGATCCCTTCTCGCATGCCGCGGCCATGAGGCTGCACAGTCTGAAGAAGGTGGAAGGAGATGAGTGACGACAGGCGAACATATGCACTGCTCATGCCCATAAACCACACCCTCGCTGACAAAATAAATAAGAAACCGAGGGGCGTTGTTTCGAGCAGGGCAGACGCACAGGCGCAGCCAGCTAACCAATGATGTCAAAAGACGGGAAGCGCTACCAAGGGTGGAGCTGCGTATCATTAGAAAGTAAAGTCACACCTCAGGGACAGTGGAATGGTTCTCAATGAGACACATTTTGTACATGTTGAGTTCCACATGGGCAAGTAGAAAAAGTCAGCCACCTTCTACAAATGCAGCAGTACTGCTGTACAAGGTGGCTGTTATACATAGAAACACCTGGGGGTGGGGGGCAGGCTTCCTTCAATTTCAGTTCATGTGCCTGCGTGGCGTTTGCAGGTCACATTGCCGGCTACACAGCAGGGGAAAAGCTGGCTGTGCTGAACCCCACTAACACATTGGCTGGTGTTCTTCTCTGTGCAGCTAGCATGTCCGGGCAAAAACTGGCGGTGTTTGAGCCCAGGGTCAGCAGGAGGAGGAGAGGAGCAGAGTGTAGGCCGAAGCCTGCACTGGTGGCAGCTTTTGGTCAGTTGTGCCAGCGTGGCTTGTGCTGGACACGATGCCGGCTACACAGCAGGGGAACAGCTGGCGGTGCTGAACCCCAGTAACACATTGGCTGGTGTTTTTCTCTGTGCAGCTAGCACTTCCGGGCAAAAACTAGTGGTGTTTGAGCCCAGGGGCAGCAGGAGGAGGAGAGGAGCAGATTGTAGGCCGAAGCCTAGTTGAACCAATTTCAAAAGTTACCTTTAACCCCCCCTCAGGTGTTGCAAGGTACAAGAGCCACACCTTCTGCAGCATTAATGCTGCACAAGTCAAAGGTTGCTCTATTAATTTTGCTCCTTGCACACGCTGAATAAAACACGTACACTATTTAGCCCATTATACTGTCAAACAGTAGTGGAGGCGTGACTTGTCTTTTTAAGGAGACGCAGCACAGGTGTCAAAATTTACACCTAGGTGCTGGGCGCAGATTCCTGAGTGTTGTTATTTGCTGTACAGGAATCTGCGCTATTGTTATCCCTTGGCCATGCGCTGTGAGCGCTGCCTGTCTTCTCACCTCATTTCATGTTGGCCGGTGCGGTTAGCGATGACCATGAAACCCAGACCCGCAGTGTCTTTTCTTTAAGTCACACTACGGGGCTGAGATTCGTGACCTTGCGCAGTAAATTTTTTCGCCTGTCACTCATGTCCTTACCCCTGCATCAGACTGGGCAGCCACAGCTGATCCCTTCTCGCATGCCGCGGCCATGAGGCCGCAGTCTGAATAAGGCGGAAGGAGATGAGTTAAGACAGGCGAATATATGCACTGCTCGTGCCCATCAATCACACCCTCGCAGTCAAAATAAGTAAGACAACGAGGAGCATTGTTTCAGGCAGGGCGGACGCACAGGCGCAGCCAGCCAACCAATGATGTCAGAAGACGGGAAGCGCTACCAAGGGGGGTGCTCCGTATCATTAGAAAGGAAAGTCACACCTCAGGGACAGTGGAATGGTCTCAATGAGACACATTTTGTACATGTTGAGTTCCACGTTGGCAAGGATAAAAAGTCAGCCACCTTGTACAAATGCAGCATTACTGCTGTACAAGGTAGCTGTTATACATAGAAACACCTGGGGGTGGGGGGCAGGCTCCCTTTACTTTCAGTTCATGTGCCTGCGTGGCGTTTGCAGGTCACATTGCTGGCTACACAGCAGGGGAACAGCTGGCGTTGCTGAACCCCACTAACACATTGGCTGGTGTTTTTCTCTGTGCAGCTAGCACTTCCGGGCAAAAACTAGCGGTGTTTGAGCCCAGGGGCAGCAGGAGGAGGAGAGGAGCAGAGTGTAGGCCGAAGCCTGCACTGGTGGCAGCTTTTGTTCTGTTGTGCCAGCGTGGCTTGTGCTGGACACGTTGCCGACTACACAGCAGGGGAACAGCTGGCGGTGCTGAACCCCACTGACACATCAGCTAGTGTTTTTTCTGTGTAGACAACACTTCCAGGTGGCAACTGACAGTGTTGAAACCCAGGGAATCAAAGAGGAGCAGAGTGTAGGCCGAAGCCTGCAGTGGAGCAAGTTGAAAGTGAACCTTTAACCCCCCCCCCCCAGGCATTTGTTGCTGAAAGAGCCATCTTGTACAGCAGTAATACTGCACATGGAAAATGGTGGCTCCGAAAATTATGCTCCTTGCAAACGCTGAAGTACACACTCATATAATGTGTCCCCTCACACCGTCAAACTGTCCCGGAAGTGGAACTTTCCTTTGTAATGTGACACAGCACAGCTGTCATTCCAACCCCCTTGGTGCCGTGCGCCACCTCCTCAACGTTGTTTGGTTCTGTCACGGAGCCCGCGCTGTAATGTTATCCCTTGGCCATGCACAGTTAGCGGTGCCCATCTTCTGACATCATTTAGGTGTCAGGCTGGCAGTGCCTGTGCGTCCAAGCTGCCCGAGATCCAACCTCGCAGTGTCATCTAATGCAATCCCACTGCGGGCCAGGGATCCATGGGCATGCGCAGTGCATATCATCGCCTCTCACTCACCTCCTTCCTGCTTCTTCAGACTGTGCGGCGTCACGGCCGTGGCATGCTATTAGGGATCAGCTAACGCCGCCTAGTCTTTAGAAGCGTGAAGAAGGGGAGTGAGAGGCTAGTATATGCACTGCGCAGGGCCATGGATACCAGGCCCACTGTGGGATCACATTAGACGACACTGCGAGGTGGGATTTCGGGCAGCGTGGATGCACAGGCGCAGCCAGGACGACAACAAATGATGTCAGAGGACGGGCAGCGCAAACTGTGCATGGCCAAGGGATAACATAACAGCGCAGGGTCCATGACGGAATCAAACAACGCTAAGGAGGCAGCGCACGGTGCCAAGGGGGTAGCAATGACGGCTGTGCTGCGTCACATTACAAGGGAAAGTCCCACCTCCGGGACGGTTGGACGGTGTGAGGGGACACATTACATGAGTGTGTAGTTCAGCGTTTGCAAGGAGCATAATTTCAAGAGCGACCTTTTCCTTGTGCAGTATTAGTGCTGCACAAGGTGGCTCTTTCAGTAACAAACGCCTAGGGGGGGGACAGGTCCCCTTACATTTTAGTTGTGCCAGCGTGGAGGTCGCATGACACGTTGCCGGATACACAGCTGGGGATCAGCTGACGTTACTGAACCCCAATAACATGAAGACACAAAAGAGAATAGTGAAACCAAAAACACTCAGTTTGAAAAAATGTTGCAGTAATCCGCAAGTGCTAGTAAAAGATGTAAAAAACAGGGTATTTGGTTGATACGTTTTTTGCAAAAAATGTATACTAAGCTGCTCTACCAATCTTCACGGTATACCCTTATCAGAGCAGTCCTAACTAATGTATGCAAACCCTATCTGATGTATTTAAAAACCTGATCATCTGTATATAACCTGTGTGAACAGGGTTCAGAGAGGAAAAATCCATGTGTGCATACAGGGTAGAACAGCTTTTGTGCAGATAGCCCAAGAGGAGTGGTGGAACTCCCCAGTCTTGTAGACACAAGAGAACAATTATGCTGTTCTACCCTGTATGCACACATGGATTTTTCCTCTCTGAACCCTGTTCACACAGGTTATATACAGATGATCAGGTTTTTAAATACATCAGATAGGGATTGCATACATTAGTTAGGACTGCTCTGATAAGGGTATACCGTGAAGATTGGTAGAGCAGCTTAGTATACATTTTTTGCAAAAAACGTATCAACCAAATACCCTGTTTTTTACATCTTTTACTAGCACTTGCGGATTACTGCAACATTTTTTCAAACTGAGTGTTTTTGGTTTCACTATTCTCTTTTGTGTCTTCAGGTTTCTTGGTGGTGTGTGAACATGATCATACAGACTTGTTCACTGTGCAAGTAGCCCATGTGTTCCTGAACCCCAATAACAGAAGAGTGACTGTTGACTGTGCAGACAGCACTTCCAGGCACCAACTGGCGGTGTTAGAGCCCAGGGACAGCAGGAGGAGCAAATTGGAGGTATTGCCGCACACACAGCTGGGGATCAGCTGACGTTACTGAACCCCAATAACAGAGGAGCGACTGTTGACTGTGCAGACAGCACTTCCAGGCACCAACTGGCGGTGTTAGAGCCCAGGGACAGCAGGAGGAGCAGAGGAACAGAGTGTAGGCCGAAGCCTGATTGGAGCAAGTTGAAAGGGAACCTTTAACCCCCCCCAAGACGTTTGTAGCTGAAAGAGCCATCTTGTGCAGCACTAAGGATGCAAAAGGAAAAGGTTGCTCTTTTAGTTATGCTCCTTGCAAACACAGAAGTAAACACTAAAAATGTGTCCCCTTATACCGTAAAACCGTCCCGGAGGTGCAAATTTCCTTTGTAATGGGACACAGCACAGCTGTCATTCCTATCCCCTTGGTGCCGTGCGCTGCCTCCTCAGCGTTGTTTTAAGCTGTCACGGAGCCTGCGCTGTTCTGTTATCCCTTGGCCATGTCCAATTAGCGCTGCCTGTCTTCTGACATAATTTGGTGTCAGGCTGTCAGTGCCTGTGCGTCCACGCTGCTCCAGATCCCACCTCGCAGTGTCGTCTAACGTAATCCCACTGCGGGCCTTGGATCCATGGGCATGCACAGTGCATATCCTCGAATCTCACTCCCCTCCTTCCCTCTTCTTCAGACTGTGCGGTGTCACGGCCGTGGCATGCTATTAGGGATCAGCTGACGGCGCACATTCTAAAGAAGGCGGAGGGAGATGAGCGAGAACCCGAGGGGAAGATATGCACTGCGCATGCCCATGGATCCCAGGCCCGCAGTGTGATTCAATCAGAAGACACTGCGAGGCGGGATTTCGGGCAGCGCGGCCGCACAGGCGCAGCCAGCCTGACACCAAATTATGTCAGAAGACAGGCAGCACAAATAGGGCATGGCCAAGGGATAACAGAACAGCGCAGGCTCCGTGACAGTTTAAAACAACGCTGAGGAGGCAGTGCATGGCACCAAGGGGGTAGGAATGACGGCTGTGCTGCGTCACATTACGAAGGAAAGTCCCAGCTCCGGGACGGTATAACAGTAACAGTGAACACATTATATAAGTGTTAAGTTCTGCGTGTGCAAGGAGCTAAACTAAAAGAGCTACCTTTTCCTTGTGCAGCATTACTGCTGCACAAGGTGGCTCTTTCAGTAACAAACGACAGGGGGGGGGGACAGGTTCCCTTCCATTTAGGTTGTTGTGCCAGCGTGGCGGTCGCAGGACACATTGCCGGCTACACAGCTGGGGATCAGCTGACGTTACTGAAACCCAATAACACTGGGTCGTATGTTTTTACTGTGCAGCCTGCACTTCTGAGCCGCAACTGGCGGTGTTGGAGCCCAGGAATAGCAGTTCAGGTGGTAGAAAGATGAACACAGCAGGAGACCTGGATGACACCCAATTACTTAAACAGGCAGAGGAGTGGCAAATTCCTGCGAGATCCAGGCCTGGTTCATTTTCAGGAAAGTAAGCCGGTCAACGTTATCGGAGGATAGTCGCATGCGACGGTCTGTTAGTACACCACCTGCGGCACTAAAGACACGTTCCGATAAGACACTAGCCGCAGGGCAAGCCAGCACCTCCAATGCATACTGGCTTAGCTCTGGCCATGTATCCAGCTTAGAGACCCAAAACTTGAACGGGGAAGAGCCGTCTGGGAGTACAGTAAGAGGGCAAGCCATGTAGTCTGTCACCATCTGACGGAATCGTTGCCTCCTGCTGACTGGAGCCGCCGGTGATGGTGTAGACATTTGGGGCGGGCACACAAAAGTGTGCCAGAGTTGTGCCATACTGGGCTTGCCTTGGGCAGAGGCACTGCTTCTGCTCCCTCTTTGGGCAGAGCCTCCCCCACTGCCTCGACGCACTGAGCTGCTTTGTAAAGCACTAGCAGCACTCCTCTCAGTTGGACTGGAGAAGATGATGGAATTCACCAGTGTGTCGTGGTACTCCCGCAATTTACGCTCCCGGGTCAACGCTGGGATGAGGTTTAGGACGTTGTCCCGGTAGCGAGGATCGAGGAGGGTGAACACCCAATAATCAGGCATGTTGAGAATGTGGTCGATGTGGTGGTCATTTTTCAGGCACTGCAGCATGAAATCCACCATGTGCTGCAGACTGCCAACTGGCCCAGAAACGCTGTCCCCTGCTTGAGACATGATCTCTGCCCGCTCGTCATCACCCCACCCTCGCTGTACACACTGACCACTGGACAATTGTGTCGCTCCCTCCTCTGGATGGAGCTCTTCCTCCTCCATTGACTCCTCCTCATCCTCCTCACAAAGTGGCCCCTGCGTACCCCTTTGTGAGGAACCACGTGGCGCTGACTCTCCAGAAGCTGATGGAAAAGGTGACTCCTCATCCTCCACCTCTTCCACAACATCATCCCTTAACCCTTGCAAAGTTTGCTGAAGCAGGCAGATAAGGGGGACAGTCATGCTGACTAGTGCATCATCTGCACTTGCCATCCGCGTGGAATAATCAAAAGGACGCAAAACCTGGCAGACGTCCTTCATAGTGGCCCACTCTGTGGTTGTGACGTCTGATCGGCGCTGACTGCGACTTCTTTGCGCCTGATGCAGCTGGTACTCCATAACTGCTTGCTGCTGCTCACACAACCGCTCCAACATATGTAACGTGGAATTCCACCGGGTAGGTAGGTCACATATGATGCGGTGTTCCGGAAGGCGGAATCGGCGCTGCAGAGCAGCAATGCGGGATCTTGCCAAGCTGGAACGCCGCAAGTGAGCACACTCTAGGCGGACCTTGTGCAGCAGTGCATCAAGATCCGGATAGTCCCTCAGAAAACTCTGCACAACCAAATTGAGCACATGTGCCAGACATGGGATGTGAGTGAGGTTGCCAAGGGCCAAAGCTGCCACCAGATTTCGGCCATTGTCACACACTACCATGCCTGGCTGGAGATTCGCTGGCAGTAACCACACATCGCTCTCCTGCTTGATGGCATTCCAGAGCTCCTGCGCTGTGTGGCTTCGATTCCCCAATGAAACTAGTTTCAAGACGGCCTGCTGACGTTTAGCCACGGCTGTGCTCATGTCGGTCATAGGTAAACGTTCACGGGTCCATGTGGAGGTGGACTGTGACGGCTCCTGCAGAGATGATTCTGAGGAACTTGTGTAAGAGGAGGAGTCAATGCGTACAGACTGGATTCCTGCAATCCTTGGACTGGGCAGGACACGTCCTGCGCCACTCGCACGATCTGTACCTGGCTCAACAACATTAACTCAATGGGCAGTGAGGGAAACGTATCGCCCCTGTCCATGCTGACTGGTCCACGCATCGGTGGTGAGGTGGACCTTGCTACTGACGGCGTTCAGTAGCGCATGTTTTATGTTTCCCTCAACATGCCTGTGCAGGGCAGGGACAGCTTGCCTGCTGAAGTAAAAGCGGCTGGGCACCTTGTACTGTGGGACTGCCAATGCCATCAAGTCACGGAAGCTGTCAGTCTCCACCAGCCTGAACGAGAGCATTTCCAGGGACAACAGTTTGGCAATGCCTGCATTCAGAGCCTGTGCTCGGGGGTGGTTGGCCGAGAATGCCCGCCTTTTCTCCCATGCCTGTACTACCGATGGCTGTAGAGTAGACTGGGAGTGTGAGGATGACTGGGAAGGTGGTGCTGTGGGTGGAATTACACAAGGTCTCTGGACAACAGTGCCAGAGGTTCTACCATGGCGATCCTGGGAGGAAGCCAAACCAGCTGTGCGTGAGCTGGAGGAAGAGGCAACACGAGCTGAAGAGGTGGCAGCTGCCGCTGTTGGTTGGCCTACATCTTCAGTGTGTTTCTGTAACTCCACCGAGTGCCTGGTCCGCACATGTTTCCACATATTTGTGGTATTGAGGTTGCTGACATTTTTCCCTCTTTTGACTTTCTGATGACACAGCTTGCATTTGACAAAACAAATGTCATCTGCAACTGTGTCAAAAAAGGACCAGGCACTGCAAGTCTTGGGAGTGCCCTTTTTGGCTTTGGAAAGAGACAGGCTCCTAATGGGTGCCAAAGTGGAGGCTACAGGCTCCGCAGTCTTCCCCCTCCCTCTCCCTCTTTGGCCCGTAAGGGGAATCTCTTCCTCAGAGCTGCTCCCACCACCTTCCTGTTCCTCACGCCACGATGGGTCAACGACCTCATCATCTCCACTACCCTCTGCCACCAACTGCTCCTCCTGGGTAGTCTCGGCAGCACAGTACGCACCAGAAAGCGGCACCTGAGTTTCATCATCAGATGCGTACTGCGCTGTGGTCACCGCAGGCACTGGCCCACCCGCCTCTTCAGAGTCAGAGAGACAAAGCTGTTGGGCATCACTGCACACTGCCTCTTCTTCCATTTCTCCAATGCTGCTTGGCTGGCCCCCTGTTTCCAAGCCAAGAGATTCAGAGAACAGAAGTAGAGACGGCTCCTGTCCTGGGCTCTCTGACTGCCTGGCCAATTTGGCAGGTGGTGAAGAGACAGATGGCTGCTCTCCAGTGCTCTGTGCCTGAGAGGATGTGGCACTAACTGAAGTCGATGCCGAGGCGTTAGCTGCCATCCACCCGACAACGGCTTCAATTTGGTCTTCACGTAGCAGCGGTGCACGGCGCTCTCCGACAAAGCTGCGCATGAAGGACTGTTCCCTGCTGAAACTGAGTGACGACGAGTCACCGGCGCCCGCAGCAGGCACAGAATCACCACGTCCTCTCCCTGCTCCTCTCCCTGCTCCGCGCCCACGCCCACGTGCCTTACTCCCTGCCCTCTTCATCTTGGTTGACAGATAAAGATAAGCAGAAAAGTACTAAGGCCTTAGTGTGCTTATTCCTGAAATGCTCCTCCTAACAGGTGTAAGAAACACTAATGTTGTAAAGTGTGGACTAAACTTTATTATTTTTCAAATGTCTCCTACACAAGTGTTAAGTGGTGTTTGGTGAACTTTACTTTTTTTTTTTCTGCAGATCGGACTACAGAGCAAGTTTAACTCACACGGGGACCGTCCAGACAGCCGTAAACGGCGCTGCAAGGCCCAAAAACCCTCCTCTAGGTTATCCTATGTAGTGTTTTTCCACTATTTAGCTGGAGACGGGTGGAAAGACACTAATAGGAATTTTTTTTTAAATTTTAAACAGGCTGCACTATTTGAAAAAAAGAAAATTTTTTTTCAAGGTATGAGGCAGTAACGCACCCTGAGCTGAATCCGACCGGCTATGGCTGCACACAGACTACAGGGCGAGCTGCGCTCATACGGAGACCGTGCAGACAGCCATAAACGGCGCTGCAAGGCCCAAAAAAAACCCTCTAGGTTATCCTATGTAGTGTTTTTCCACAATTTAGCTGGAGACGGGTGGAAAAACACTAATAGGAATTTTTTTTTTCAATTTTAAACAGGCTGCACTATTTGAAAAAAAGGAAAATGTTTTTCAAGGTATGAGGCAGTAATGAACCCTGAGCTGAATCCAACCGGCTATGGCTGCACACAGACTACAGGGCGAGCTGCGCTCACACGGAGACCGTGCAGACAGCCGTAAACGGCGCTGCAAGGCCCAAAAAAACCCCTCTAGGTTATCCTATGTAGTGTTTTTCCACAATTTAGCTGGAGACGAGTGGAAAAACACTAATAGGAAATTTGAGAAAAAATGTGCAGCAGGCTGCACTATGAGCAAAAAAGGACAACTGTGTGAGGCAGTGTGAACCCCCCCTGAGCTGAATACAACCGGGTATATGGCTGCACACAGACTACAGAGTGAGCTGCACACACACACACACACACACATAGACCTTGCAGAACGCTGTTAAAACAGTGCTGCAAGGCAAGAGCAAGGTGAACAGTGAAGAACACACAGCGTTTTGCAAAATTAGCCTTGGGAAAGGAAAATAAAGCAATTTGCTATCTCAACTGGCCCTCAGTTAGAACACAGCGTCCTGTCCCTAACTGAAATCACAGCAGAGTGAGCGCAAAATGGCGGCAGCGTTTTTTATAGTGCAGAGTGACATCATTTCAGCAGCCAATCACAGCCTTGCCAGTACTTACATGCCCACCATGCTAAACAGGATGTGCCTACACTTCCAATCATTCCTCATTGGCTGCTGCGTTCAGTTTGAATTCTGGGAACTTCCGATTCCGGTATCCGATGCGCGGGAAGTATCGGAATTCGGTATCGGAATTCCGATACCGCAAGTGTCGGCCGATACCCGATACTTGCGGTATCGGAATGCTCAACACTACTAGTGACATTTCATCTGAAGATGAGGTAGCAGAATGTAACATAGTAACATAGTAACATAGTTAGTAAGGCCGAAAAAAGACATTTGTCCATCCAGTTCAGCCTATATTCCATCATAATAAATACCCAGATCTACGTCCTTCTACAGAACCTAATAATTGTATGATACAATATTGTTCTGCTCCAGGAAGACATCCAGGCCTCTCTTGAACCCCTCGACTGAGTTCGCCATCACCACCTCCTCAGGCAAGCAATTCCAGACTCTCACTGCCCTAACAGTAAAGAATCCTCTTCTATGTTGGTGGAAAAACCTTCTCTCCTCCAGACGCAAAGAATGCCCCCTTGTGCCCGTCACCTTCCTTGGTATAAACAGATCCTCAGCGAGATATTTGTATTGTCCCCTTATATACTTATACATGGTTATTAGATCGCCCCTCAGTCGTCTTTTTTCTAGACTAAATAATCCTAATTTCGCTAATCTATCTGGGTATTGTAGTTCTCCCATCCCCTTTATTAATTTTGTTGCCCTCCTTTGTGCTCTCTCTAGTTCCATTATATCCTTCCTGAGCACCGGTGCCCAAAACTGGACACAGTACTCCATGTGCGGTCTAACTAGGGATTTGTACAGAGGCAGTATAATGCTCTCATCATGTGTATCCAGACCTCTTTTAATGCACCCCATGATCCTGTTTGCCTTGGCAGCTGCTGCCTGGCACTGGCTGCTCCAGGTAAGTTTATCATTAACTAGGATCCCCAAGTCCTTCTCCCTGTCAGATTTACCCAGTGGTTTCCCGTTCAGTGTGTAATGGTGATATTGATTCCCTCTTCCCATGTGTATAACCTTACATTTATCATTGTTAAACCTCATCTGCCACCTTTCAGCCCAAGTTTCCAACTTATCCAGATCCATCTGTAGCAGAATACTATCTTCTCTTGTATTAACTGCTTTACATAGTTTTGTATCATCTGCAAATATCGATATTTTACTGTGTAAACCTTCTACCACATCATTAATGAATATGTTGAAGAGAACAGGTCCCAATACTGACCCCTGCGGTACCCCACTGGTCACACCGACCCAGTTAGAGACTATACCATTTATAACCACCCCCTGCTTTCTATCACTAAGCCAGTTACTAACCCATTTACACACATTTTCCCCCAGACCAAGCATTCTCATTTTGTGTACCAACCTCTTGTGCGGCACGGTATCAAACGCTTTGGAAAAATCGAGATGTACCACGTCCAATGACTCACCGTGGTCCAGTCTATAGCTTACCTCTTCATAAAAACTGATTAGATTGGTTTGACAGGAGCGATTTCTCATAAACCCATGCTGATATGGAGTTAAACAGTTATTCTCATTGAGATAATCCAGAATAACATCCCTCAGAAACCCTTCAAATATTTTACCAACAATAGAGGTTAGACTTACTGGCCTATAATTTCCAGGTTCACTTTTAGAGCCCTTTTTGAATATTGGCACCACATTTGCTATGCGCCAGTCCTGCGGAACAGACCCTGTCGCTATAAAGTCACTAAAAATAAGAAATAATGGTTTATCTATTACATTACTTAGTTCTCTTAGTACTCGTGGGTGTATGCCATCCGGACCCGGAGATTTATCTATTTTAATCTTATTTAGCCGGTTTCGCACCTCTTCTTGGGTTAGATTGGTGACCCTTAATATAGGGTTTTCATTGTTTCTTGGGATTTCACCTAGCATTTCATTTTCCACCGTGAATACCGTGGAGAAGAAGGTGTTTAATATGTTAGCTTTTTCCTCGTCATCTACAACCATTCTTTCCTCACTATTTTTTAAGGGGCCTGCATTTTCAGTTTTTATTCTTTTACTATTGATATAATAGTATAATGTAACACTGATTCTGGAACAGAGCAGGATGGTGATGACACTGATACAGAGGAAACAGACACAGATCTAGCTTATTATTTGGGCAAAGATAAAAATACAAAGTGGAACAAAAAGGCACCCAAGAACAAACAGCGCAGAGAATCCCACAATATTATTACACACCTTCCTGGAGTTATTGGAAGTGCTAGAAAAGCTAAAACTGCAGTGGAATGTTGGAGTAATCTAATTACAGATAGCATGTTGGAAACTATTGTTCGGTTCACTAACCAGTATATTGACACAATCAAAGAGCAATTCTCCAGAGAGAGGGACATCAAAAACACTGATGTGATTGAACTCAAGGCATTTATTGGCTTGTTATACCTAGCTGGTGCTTTCAGAGCAAATAGGCAAAGTTTGGAGGAGCTGTGGGGGACAGACGGTGATGGCATCGAATAATTCAGCCTTGTGATGAATCTGAAACGATTCAAAGTCCTGATCCGTTGCCTCCGTTTCGATGATCGAAGTACCCGGACAGAACGAAAAGGTTATGACCGGCTTGCACCAATTCTTGACATATTTCAACAATTTATTATGAATTGTCAAAAAAGATGAGATGCTTCCAGGTTTCCGTGGAAGATGAGGTTTTCGGCAATATATACCATTGAAGCCAAACAAATATGGAATTAAAATTTTTGCCATGGTTGATGCAAGGATGATGTACACTATGAACATGGAAGTTTATTGTGGAAGACAGCCACCAGGTCCTTTCAATGTGAGCAACAAGCCTAGTGATGTGGTAAAGAGAATTGCTGAGCCAATGTTTTGATCTGGTCGAAATATCACTGCTGACAACTGGATTACTGACTTTGATCTGATTGATTTTTTAAAAACGAAAAAGCTGTCATATGTGGGAACTGTTAGAAAAAACAAAAGGCAGTTGCCGCCAGATTTTCTATATACAAAAGGCAAACAACAGTATAGCACTATGTTTGGGTTCAGTAATGGAAAGATTTTAGTTTCTTACATCCCACGCGAGAGGAAAAATGTGATTTTGGTCTCTTCATTACATAATGATTACACCATTGATCCAGAGTCTGGGGAGCTAAGGAAACCAGAAATCATAACTTTTTATAATTTGACCAAAAGCGGCGTTGACACTGCTGACCAAATGTGTGGCAATTTCAATGTAAGTCGAAATACCAAACACTGGCCGATGGTAATCTTCTTTACAATGCTGAATGTGGGTGGCATCAACTCACAAGTAATTTACCTCGGTAATGAACTTAAACAAATGCGCAGAAGAATGTACCTAAAACAATTGGCTAATGAACTGGTGAGTGTTGAGCTAAGCCTAAGAAGTACAAAGACGGTTGGAATGCCCCTTGCCCTGCAACAGCGGTTGAAGAGATATCGTCCCAAGGACGTTCCAGAACAAACACCGACTCTACCACCTTCAAAAAGACGTAGTTGTACTACCTGCTCATTTGTATCTGGTTTCAGAAGGCTTTCTAAATATGACTGCAAAATATGTAAAGAATCAATCTGCCTTTCCCATGCAACTTTCGTCTGCCAAAGTGTACCTGTGCTGCTTCTGCTGCAATTGAAACCACTGAAGATGAGTAGAAAATAATTAAGTAACATCTAAGTGCAATATCCTTTAAGTTTTTTTCCATAATTTTATATTTAAGCAATAGTTAAGTAAAGATAACTGGAGCCTATTTGGCGGTACTACCGAAAAGTGGTACTTTTAGTTTTAATAAGTTTATGGTTAATAAATGTTTTTTTTTGCATCTGATTTGGTGTAATCTCTTTTAATACATTCCTATGAAGGTCACTGACTACTTCTATAGTCCTGAAATTGAAATATGTAGCTACTATAGGTGGTTTTCTGACCTGTGCTTGTCAGGCACATTGCGCCTGAACTGACGAGAATCTATATTGCGCCTGACGGAGGGTTAAAGACTTTTGCATGGGGGCCCATGGGTTTCAATTTACACCACTGATGGTCAGGTAATGGCCAGGTCTTAACACAAGAAATTTTTTCTTCATTAACAAAAAAATGCAAATTAAATATTTCCCCTCCCCGCTGTCATGTGACTTATTAGTTTCACAAGTTCTCAGGTGTGAATGGGGAACAGGTATGTTAAACTTGGTGTCATCGCTCTCACACTCTCTCATACTGTTCTCTGGAAGTTTAACATGGTACCTTATGGCAAAGAACTCTCTGAGGATCTGAAAAATAGAATTGTTGCTCTACATAAAGATGGCTTAGGCTATAAGAAGATTGCCAACACCGTGACACTGAGCTGCAGGATGGTGGCCAAGACCACAGAGGATTAACAAGACAGATTCCACTCACAACAGGTCTCATCATGGTCAACTAAAGAAGTTAAGTGCACATGCTCTGCATCATTTCCAGAGGTTGTCTTTTCAACCGCACACTGCATCAAATTGGTCTGCATCGCTGGCGTACCAGAAGGAAACCTCTTCTAAAGATGATGCACTAGAAAGTCAGCAAACAGTTTGCTGAAGACAAGCAGGACATGACTTAATGGAACCATGTCCTGTGATCTAATGAAATCAAGATAAACTTATTTGGTTCAGATTGTGTCAAGCATATGTGGTGGCAATGAAGTTAGAAGCACAGTCAAGCATTGTGATGGGAGTGTCGTGATTTGAGACTGCATGAATGCTGCCAGTTGTGAGGAACTACAGTTCAATGATGGAACTATGAATGCCAACATGTACTGTGACATACTGAAACAGAACATGATCGCCTCCCAACGGAAACTGGACAGCATGGCAGTATTCTAACATGATAACGACCCCAAAACACCACCAAGATGACCACTGCCTTGCTAAACAAACTGAGGGTAAAGGTGGTGGACTGGCCAAGCAATTCTCCAGACCTAAACCCTATTGAGCACCTGTGGGGCATCCTCAAATGGAAGGTGAAAAAGCGCAAGGTCTCTAACATCCTCCACCTCCGGATAACGTCATGGAGGAGTGGAAGTGGTGTCCAGTGGCAACCTGTGAAGCTCTAGTGGACTCTTTGCCCAAGAGAGTTAAAGCAGTGCATGAAAATAATGGTGTCCGCACAAAATATTGACACTTTGGGCACAATTTGACAATTTTCACTTAGAGTGTGCTCACTTTTGTTGCCAGCGGTTTAGACATTTCTGGCTGTGTTTAGAAGTATTTAGAGGGCACAATACATTTAAACTGTTATATAAGCTGTACACTGACTACTTTACATTGTATCAAAGTGTCAGTGTTGTCCCATAAATAGATACAATAAAATATTTACAAAAATGGGAAGAGTGTACTCACTTTTGTGACATACTATATATATATATATATATATATATATATATATATATATATACATATATATATATGTGTATATATATATATATATATATCTATATCTATATATATATATAATTGCCTAAGGGTTTTTCTGTCTGTCTGTCTGTCTGTCTTTCTGTCTGTCTGTCTGTCCTGGAAATCCCGCCTCTCTGATTGGTCGAGGCCGCCAGGCCAAGCGACGGGAACAGTATCGACGTAGAAATGTCAGGTCTCTGATTGGTCGAGGCCGCCAGGCCTCGACCAATCAGCGATGGGCACAGCGACGATGATGTCATAAAGGACGTAGACATCCCACGTCTCTGATTGGTCGAAGCCGCCAGGCCTCGACCAATCAGCGACGGGCACAGTGACGATGATGTCAAAAAGGATGTAGAAATCCCACGTTTCTGATTCAGCGACGGGCACAGTATCGACGTAGATGTCATAATGGTTGCCATGGCGACGATGATGTCATAAAGGTTGCATCGACCAATCAGCGACGGGCACAGTCTTCCACGAATTCTGGAATCATCACTGTCTATATACTACGGGGACATGCATATTCTAGAATACCCGATGCGTTAGAATCGGGCCACAATCTAGTATATATATATACTGAGCTCTAAGCACCACACAGAGACTGACAGATTCCCTGACAATCCACCAATACCTCTCAACTATACTCTTTTTGGCAAGTTTGTCCCACTAAAGCAAAACGTAACCCCTGTCTGACCTATGGGTATGACTTATTAATGCCCTGCAGTAATACAAAATTCCAGCCCCCTTCCACACCAGCTTAAAAAAATATCAAATAATGAATAAAAAAAATAATAATAATGGAAGCAATAGAGACATTCTGCTGGGTCAAAAATGTGCAACTGTTTTTTATTTTTACAACTTTATAATCATTTTAAAAAAAGTGGCCATGACTTAAAGAAAATCACCATTTGACATTTTTAATATAAATTATAAAACAAAAATACGTCTGTTCATAGTTTTGCTTTTATATCGCATCAACAGGGCAGATGCGACAAATTCATTTGCCGCATTTCATTCCAGTGTGCTCTGGACTAAATCCAACATGAAATGCTAGTCTTACAAAATTCTTCCCCGCTGTCTCCAAGCTGTTGTTCATCTTTGCTTACCATTAAAAGTACTGTAATTTATTTGTCCGTATGCACCAACAGTCCTTCCATCTTACCTGACAGCACTGAATATCCAGAAGCGCACCTTCTGTGGGTTGACGTTTCCACTGACACGTTATGCATATGTAATATCTAAGTAAACTAAGTTAAATTGGCCACAAAATAAAAAAAACTTTGTTTTAGAGAACATGAAAATGATTTAATCCTTATACATTATTTCTAAACACTCTTTTTCGGTGATTGTATCTCCGTTCACACTGTACCCACATGCACAAATAATACACCATTTCAAAGGTAAACTTGCCCCCCTTCAGCAAGAAAATAGCCAAACAAACCACACATTCATGATGTAATCACAAAATACAGGTTAAACATTAATTTTCGTAAACCTGTGGTAAGGAAAAATGACCTGCAGGTGGCACCACACTACCCCAAAGCACGCTACCACAAAGCTGCTTACAGCCATCACAAACAAGCCTAACATTTGCCTTGGGGGCTTTCCAGCTTGCCGAACTTCTTGCCCAGCCCATTTCAGGCACATTGGAGGACTGCACACTTCACTGCAGGTGAGTCACATATGCAAACATATTTGTAAACATGCACTGCCTATTCAATTGCACACTTGCTTTGTTTATACTCCACCGACACAAACAAATTATACACCATTTCAAAGGCCAAATTTCTTGCAGGTGGCATTTGCTTTGGGGTCTTCCCAGCTTGCTGAAGTTATTGTCCAGCCTATTTGAGGCAAATTCGAGGATTGCACACTTCACTGCAGGTGAGTCATATATGCAAATACATTTGTAAACATGCACTGCTTTTTCGTTGATTACTTCGCCCAACACACAAATAATACACCATTGAAAGGTAAACTTGCCCTCTTCAGCAAGAAAAGATACCCACAAACCACACATTCACGAATTGATCAATAAATACAATTTAAACATTCATTTTCAGAAACCTGCAGAAAAAAACAATAACCTGCAGGTGGCACCACAACCTCAAGACATTTTTTGGCCTCTACTTTTCAAACCAATTTATTGTATTACCACTCTGCATATATAAATACCTCTCTGTGTTCATCATCTCATTAAATGCATTAACATTTGACCAGCTTGATTTTCCTGAAATTGCCTGCGTCCCCGACAACCAATGTGCGGAAATTTCGCTCGGGCCAACTAGTATTAGATATTCAAATTTTAGGTTTCTTAAAGCACCACTCCAGCATTTTTTATTGCACTGCTGGAGTGGTGCTTTAAATGCAATTCCCCTGCCCCCTATCCGATTCTTCCCTGCTATCACATTCATCATTTATTAGGGTCGCTCCCATCGGTCTCTGGTGAAAATTGTCCTGCCGGTGCATTCTGGCCTCGTTCTGGTTCTCATAGACTTGCATTGAGAGCTTGTAATGTTGCTTCTGACTTCCATACAGTCATAAGCTGTGGTCACAAGATGATGCGGCAGGACCAGAGAGGTGTCAAAAAATGGTGAAGAAGCTGGATTTTAAGTATATGACCCGGGGGAAGGGGGCTTATGCTTAAAGCACCACTCCAATGCTGAAAAAAGCTAGAGTGGTGCTTTAAAGCATAACTATCCTATCATGCCCAACTTAACAAAAATATGGTCCTGCTACCCTCATCCCCCACAAGTCAAAGAACTATCTCAATTTTAATGCTGACATGTTCAAGAACAATCTCAAGTCAAATTCTCTGTCCCTTGTCATCCACTCTTTTTCAGTGAGTTCTTCATCGACAGCATTCTGTCAGCACTTCAGGTATTGAAACCTTGGTCTGAAGTAAACACCCTGCTCTCTATTATGGTTGTGTGCAGCATGACAGACCGGAAAGCAGTATCAGGGAGACAAAGAACCATCCTCACTTCCTCCAGTCTGCCCCAGTGTCTCTACTGCTAAAGACAGATTTCACTTGACAACAGGCAGTGAACGGAAAATTACACAGAAGGGAAACACCTAATGAGCTCTTTGGAGTGAGATAACACTACATCATTTTATTGCAGTGATTTTCAGATTGTCTATATAGTACTTTATCAAGTGAGATCATGTTGTCTGAAAGTACAGTGTCCATTTTAGGTAGGTTGCACTACGACTCTTACAAATTTAATAATTTTATATATAAAAAAAAGTTGGCAATGACTTGACGATAATTAATCAAACAAAACATTTGACCGTGTTTTTTTACATATGGACATAAGGCTTCTTAAGATTTATATATAGTAACACTGTGCTACAGTATTACAAAGATTTATTTGCTTCTGATTCGGAGCTTCTGGATTCCTGCATACAGCAAAATCATGTGCGTGAAGCTTTTACAGCAGCACATGGAGAGCCTAGTGTGCAATCTTACATGTGCCGCCACATGGCGCCTCTTTTGAGGACCCTATTGTTCTTTAGAAGCAATCCAGCACTTCTAGGAGAGAATAGTACTGTTATATAGCAAGTGCTGGAACAAGCCATAATGTGCATGATACTTTTGAAAAAGGAAAATACTAACAATTAAACCTGATTAAAAGTATGCTTTTCCTACTGAACATTATTCTTATGGTAAATAAGCAATTAACATCTCATCATACTTCAGGTCATGTATAAAACTGGCGACCCCTCAACATGACCCTTACTATGCAGAACAATTTGCTCTGCTCCTGAACTTCTGACATAATTTAACGTTCCAGTTACCTGAGCTGAAATGATTCTCTGAAGACAATCATGGTATAAACAATCAATTAATTAACTCAACTCAGGCAATTATAATGTAAATTAAATGAGAAATTTCAGAGAAGATCATTTTGTACCTTATGGAAAAGGTCATGTTGGAAGATCTGAAAATACAAGGTTCAGCTACCTGAGCAAGTAGCCCTGACAACGTCATCTTAGATCTATTCTACATATGGTAGTCCTGGAGGTGGCACTGGCGCAATTGCCACCTCTGTTATACTTTTTACTGGGCTGACCCACTCAGTGGCCATTTGCTATTACACCCAAGGCAATAGAGGGCTAGCTATTTTACCATGGGAGTCGCTAAGGGATTCTAAACGCAGAAACCTCCAGTATTATAAGGCCAAGGCTGCTCCACGATTTTAACTTTAGGTGTTACATTTCTATTTGCCTGCATTATGCTGCCATGTAGCAGCACAAATATCAATCTTTGGCTGTACAACCTGCGTCACAACCAAAGTCGCTATGTAGTCCCAACCTTGATAATCCTTCATAGTTGAAGAACCCTACCTCCAGTGGCATAACTTGAAAAATGTGGACCACATTGGAAAACTCCAACACGGCCCCGAACTATGATGGGCCCTTAATTGCATTGGTCTTCTCATAAGAACCAAAGAGACTTTTAGGGCCGACATTTCCTTCAATACAAGTCGCCAATGGAAAATAGACTGTAACTAAAGATTCTATCTCTTGTCAACTGAATATAAATGCATTCATAAAGCCACAAGGTTTGTATTGGTCACTAAATGATTTTCTATTGGTCTTTTGAAATGGTAAGGGGTATTACTCTAACCATCATTTTATAGGACCACAGATAATGAATGGGGAGGAAGCTGGTTATATATTTTAGATAGCAAAGTGTTGTAGCAGTCACGACAAGCAATCGGTGATGGTCTGCGGCCACACAATGCAAGAAACATAAGAATGAATCTATAGGCTGAGATTTATAACGGCATAACAAATAAATAAAAAGGAGGGGAAATTAGACCGGGAATTCCACAGTAGCGAATTTAAATCTACTGTCGAGACAAAGATCAACAATATATCAAAACAATAGATTGTGAGAAAAATATCAACTAATATTATACCACAAAGTAGATGTAGAAGAATTATCATAGGTATACCTAATAGTTGTAAATCTGGAATCTCGGACGGAGGCGCATTATCTATGGTCCTATAAAATGATGGTTAGAGTAATAACCCTTACCATTTCTAAAGACCTCGTGGCTTTATAAATGCAGTTATGCTAAATTGTCAAATGAAAGTTAATTTTTAGTTACTTTATAGAATTTTTAGTTAGGGTTTATTTTCCATTGGCGATTTGTAAATAAGTATTCAATAATCAATACCCTACGCTGATTCGTTCTGAACAAGTGAAGATGTAGTGACATTTGCTTCAAGGCTCGGATGCAATTGTCATCCATTCTAATTACACCCCAGACTGTTAACACTTTCTGCATTGGGGCACTGGGGCGACTAGTTGAACTCTGTGAGTTACCAATTGTCTTTGCCTTTAAGCTCACATAGTACCAGAGACTGACATTCCCACCAGTCCTGAAGAAAAGGCAGCTGGAATAAGGTGTGATACATTTATTAAGAATTACCTGCCTCAATGATTTAGATGCATCTTTTAGGACTACCCATGTGTCAGCATCTAAAATTTGCTCAATTTATGAGATTTATTTTGTAATCGATGCCACTTTGCGGTGTAAATTGTGATGAGTCTGGTTGGTTGCAGTTGACCCATACCCCCTCATTTTATGCTGAGACCACTTTTGAGAAAAATGACAGGGGTGAAGTAAAAATGCCAAAAATTGTGAATATTTTGTGCAAATAGGTGTTTTTTTTTCAAGCTTAAGTTTTTATTGGATAAATTATCCCCTTGCAGCCTCATTGATAAAAAAAGGTGTTTGTATATGAAGCAGATATTACGTCTGGATCTTCCATATAGAAAATCCACGGTGTATTACAGTAGTGGAGAATTTTCCCTTTGTGTGCAGGAAACCTAAAGTGACCTTCACATATAATTATAATGGCATTTTGTCCAGTTCTTGCAATAAAATGCTGCGTTTTTTTTTGTTGTTGTTGTTGTTGTATTTTTTATCCACACACATTTTTATGCATATTTTTCTTTTATTTAATATACAAAATATACAAAAAAATCTATGGAAAAATGCTTGAAAAATATTATAGCACGATAGACCCGAGTCATCAATGCTCCCAAAGTTTTCCGCTTTCATTCGAGCATAGTTAAAAAAACTTCTTGGGGTTTCCTCTGAACTCCATATGTAATGCAGAATACCCCCCACGTGTCCTTCTCAGTGCAGTGATTGGGTGGATTCAAAAATGACGCCGGCACAGACGCATGATGCGCTGTCTTTCTCGCTCCTTTACAAGAACGACCGCTTCCAAACGATTCGCATAGATCTTCACAATGTTCGCAATCACATCTTCCATTTTTGCCACTTGCTCTACAACCTAGAGTCAAAGATGGGCTGTAGAAACAATGTATACATAGGTTTTCAGTAGCCGATAACGTTTGGGAGCCTCCCATTGGGCATTTTTTAAAAATGGATCCGTCGTAAAACGGATGAAAAAATGGAAGAAAAGGATGAAAAAACGTATGTGACGGATCCGTCTTTAAGCCTGATCCGCTAGTCGGATCCATCAAAAAAACGGATCCGTCACATCAGTTTTTCAGAATCTGCGATGAATCTGTCAATCCGTCGAGCCAACGGATTGTGACTGACGGTGAAAAACTGATGTGTGAACGGGGCCTAAGATTCTTGCTCATTAACTGGCACTGATTGAGTTAACAGCGCTCTACTCTTTCAGTTACCAAGGTGATTTACTGTGAGTATAGGGTACTATTGGAATACATTTGCCAGTGGATCTTTTGATGGTGTCACTAAGAAATGACAAACGGAAGATGCTCAAGCCTACCATAATATATATATATATATATATATATATATATATATATAAATTTACGAATATATAACAAAAACTATATATATATATATATATATATATATATAAAACATGTATGTGCACTCCCTGACTTTTGAACAAAATTTGCAGATACAGCAATGCTTCTATATCCTGTATGTTTATTATAAATCTTACGTTACATTGAGGTTTCACATAGCTCTATGCCTATAAGACTGTTGATTTTGAGGCAGGAGATCTGAGGCCAGTACAGACATAGACAACAACTGTTAGCAAGGTATGTTGCGACCAGATATTTGCTTCGAGATAAAAAAAAGTATTGAAGTCAATATGTCAGCATGTTTTTTGCCATTTAATCTGAGATGAGCATATTGCAGAGGCAGAGAGCCTGATTCCAGAGATGGGTCATTTGCTCAGCAACTTGCCTTAGTTGCAGTACAATCAGTGTTTTATCAGAAGGATATTATCACTGCTGGACTAGGTGTCTCTTGCAAGTCAGTCCAGCTGATCTGCATAACTCTGTAACCATCACTGATTGGCAGCTTTCTGGCTATGCAGAGTGTACACAGTAAGCTACCAATCAGGGGTGTGGGCGGGGTTATGTAGAGCTCAGCATTCTGAACACTGCTAAATCTACAGCAGAAAAATACAGGGATTCTATCCAAACTGCACACATCACTGGAATTGGGTTTTCTGCTTCTACATTCTGCTGCTCTCATATTACGTAACAAAGAGCTGCTGACAGATTCCTTTAAAATGCAATACATCTGTTGCATATTTCACTTGAGTTTTTCTGTTTTTCTGTCTTTTTTTTTATTCCATAATTACCTAAAATGCTCTACATTTAATTTAATATATACGGTGAACAATCTGGGAATTGGGAAATACAGAAATTGTACTCCAACTATAACATGCCAGAGCTGAATAAACTAGAACATTTTTGTGAATGGGAGGATAGGGATAACACATGAGTTTTGGGCTATTCAATAGCTTTGAACAAATAAAGTCAGATTTTAATCTTCCACGTTGGTTGTTTTATCAATATCTGCAGGTATGCCATGCGTATAGTGCGCAAATTAGAATAAATGCCATCCACGTGATAGACATCCCACAATCTATACCACTGCCACAGCTGTGGACACAAAAAGCCTAATCTCCCAATTTTATAGGCAATTACTGTTTTTACATTTGGCTAAATATCCTTTGATAGGTAATAGTGATGAGCGAGTATACTCATTGCTCGGGTTTTCCCCAGCACGCTCGGGTGGTCTCCGAGTATTTGTCAGTGCTCGGAGATTTAGTTTTAGTTGGCACAGATGAATGATTTATGGCTGCTAGCCAGGCTGAGTACATGAGAGGAATGCCTGGTTGGTAGGGAATCACCACATGTAATCAAGCTGACTATCAGCTGTAAATCATGCAGCTGAGGCAACGAAAACTAAATCTCTGAGCACTTACAAATACTCGTAGACCACCCGAGCCTGCTTGGGAAAACCCAATGAGTGCACTCACTCATCACTAATAGTAAAACAGGACTAAGAGTCAACGTGGGCTCTCTGTCTGAGGAGCAATGGGGGGAAGTACTGGACTTGACACCTAAACTTTCCTTGTTGGAGTTGCAAAAATTGTTCCAACGTTTTCTGTTTCATAGGGTGTATAAATCCCCAAGTATTTTATTTAAAATACAGGCTAATGACATGTGTCCTAGATGTGGCCACAATGGTGCCCACCTGATGCATATGATGTAGAAATGTGTAAATATTGGCAATCACTGGAAGGGGGTGACCGCCTTAGTACTTTCTGGATTTGGGTTACAACTTCAGTTAGAACCTAAAATTTGTATCCTAGGGCTCCTGGCAGAGGGTGTAGATCCAGGTTCCCCCATGGCAATAGCTATCTCCAGAGTAATATTCCAAGCCAAAAAGTTGTTAACGCTACACTGGATAGACAATTCCTCCCCAATGAGACTAAAATCCAGACTAAATAACACTCTACGTTTGGAAAGGTGAGAGTATATTACAAGGATCGGTATTAAGGAATTCATACGTATATGGGAACAATGGTTGACTACCCCAGGAATTGCTTCAGAAAACCTTCTCAGAAATACTATAATAGACAGTCTGTCTATATAATAACTCAGTCATCTTTATATTGCATGGGATACCCCTGAACCTTATACCCAAGTTGTCATTGTGACGCCCAAGAGACCGGGATACCCAGCACCGGACCAATGGGGTCTGTCTCTTGAGGGGGATGTCACGGGTGGCTTGACCCGGTGCTGTGGCCTCAGGCAATGCACAGTGTAAGGGGTATCGTGAGGGGACAGGCACTTACTTGATCAGCAGCAGGTTCTCCCAGCGGTGACGATCCCGATCCTGGATAGATGGCTATTGTCCAAATGAAAGACTGAGGCACTGAAACGTTTAACCAGTTTACTTTAACATAAAAGGATTTACAACCAGTCCTGTCACCGGAGTCTGTATGGGAACTCTGAGTTACTTTGACCCTGCTGGGGTCTTCGCCTCTTATTGTACGCAATATCTGTGTGGCCCTGCTGCTGTATGTGAACTGGCTGCCGGCCCAATCTGTCCCCTCCGGGTCCTGGTTCGACGGGCAACCCGAGTCCTTTTATCGGCTTACCCCCTCCGGGAGTACCGCTGAACTCTGTGTCTGTTGCTGCGTCCGACCCTAGTGAAGCTGATATCACCTCACGTTTTTCCGGTTGCTGTATTACATATAATGAATACAGCCACGGATCCGGTATCCGTCTTTGCGCCTGTTCTGGGTAGTGATTAATGCTACCCGTTTCTCACAATGTCCCTTTTCTCTGTCCCTCTTCTCCTCAGGCCGGTGATTTGGGCCTGGAAACCGTCATAGGGCTGTTAGAAATTCAGCTGTATGATCTCTCACTATCAGCTCCTTAGCCCAACTGCCAGTTTTTCTCTCAGACCAGAATGGATCAAGGGGAGTCTCTGGAGCTCACCCTTCTGGCCGGAGGTGGTAGTGCAGTCTTGCTATTTTAGTATTTGCATTTACTGTCAGTAACTATTTTTGTGGCAAATACCCCTAGGGGTGCCACATTCCCCCTTAGTTAAGAACAGTACTCCGGGACTGTGGGACGATAACATTTTGAAATAACAATTAATATGTACAGAGTCTTAAAAATGAAAAGTTACAAAAACCACTCAAGGAAACAAAAATAGAGTTCTGTAAAAAGTCACTTCAAATAGCGTCCATTAATACAGTTCTACCCTTGAAGGTACTCAATATAAAGTCTAAAGAAAGTTCAAAAAGAGCAAAAAGCAAAGTTCAAAAAGCAGTCTTTCCGGAGCTTTGATTTAGTGCCTCCGGGCTGATAACAAGTTCAAGAATATGCAAGAAGTTCATACAGACAAGTCTCTGTAGGTACTGGGCTTAAACGTTGCAGACTGATAACAATGACTATACTACATTTTCTGTTTAACTATATACGGCATAACATATATACAATTCACATTATGAGCTTTATAGTTGGTAATCTGCATACCTGGCCGGTAATTGACCCTGGGTACTACGCTGTGATCTACGTAATAGCGGTATCTCTTCATGTGGTGTACTACTGTCTACTGCGGATGTAGTATCTGCCCGCTCGGCTAAAGATAATTCCACGACTATGGAATTGGCAAGTCCACCGTGAATGGGATTACTCTGATCAGGAATCTGTTCTTCCTGACCTGGAACCTCCCGTAGTACGGGGTCAGCCTCTTCCTGTCTTGGGACTTCTGGTATTGGGTTCGGTGTTGGGTAAAAGGCCACCATGGGAACCACTACTGCACCATGGTATGTTAGTAGGGTTTTGGGAAAGTCTCCTATACAGGTGTGATACATTTCCTCTTCTTTTTCCTTTACTGGTTGAACCTGTATGGGTTGAATAACTTCTGATTCTGGCTGGACAACTTCTGGCTCTTTCAATGCTTCCGGACACAATTTAAGATTGTCTCTTGACACTAATACAGATGTTAAGCCTCCGTTTTTGCTAATGAGACACATTTTAGGATTATCCACTCTTGTTGGTAAAACTGTGTAGGGTACGGCTTCCCACTGATTGTCTAGTTTATTGGTTCGACGATTTCTCTTGAGCACTTGGTCACCCGGTCTTAATGGGGTCGCTAGAGCATTCTGGTTGAAAGTTCGCTCTTGTCTTTCTCTAGTTTGCTGAAGGCTTCTTTCCACACTCTCTTGCACTTGGCGATACTGCTTTTGCCGTATGATATCCCAATTGGAGTCTTGAACTTCTGCGTCTGGTTTCAGAATTCCCATTTCTAGATCGATTGGTAATTGGCCGGGTCTTGCACGCATAAGATAAGCTGGGGTGCAGTTGGTGGAGCTCACCAGGACATGATTATACAGATCCACCAAGTCAGGCAATTTCTCTGGCCATTGATTCCTTTCTGTCTCAGGTAAAGTCTTTAGTAGGTCTATTACAATATGGTTCATCTTCTCGCATAAGCCGTTTGTTTGTGGATGATAGGCCGTCGTCCGGATCTTTTTGCAACCATACATATTACAGAATTCTCTGAAGATCTCTGATTCAAAGGCTGTACCTTGGTCGGTGAGAACCTGTTCCGGATATCCATGGGGTCTACAAAAGTACGTTTGGAACGCTTTGGCTGCTGTTTTTGCTGTCAGATCTTTTACGGGTACTACTACCAAGAAGCGTGAATAATGGTCCACGATGGTCAAGGCATAGACATAGCCGGACCGGCTTGGTATTAACTTCACGTGGTCTATGGCTACAAGTTCAAGTGGTTGTTTGGTGATTATGGGCTGCAGTGGTGCTCTTTGGTTCTTTTGATCGTTTCTTCTGAGGTTGCACGGGCCACAATTTCTGCACCACTGTTCGATTGATTTTCTCATCCCGACCCAATAAAATCTTTCTCTTAGAAGTACTTCTAACTTTTTCCAACCAAAGTGACCAGCACCATTATGGTAAGCTTCGAGGACCATCTTGACATCTTGTTTAGGCACGATAATCTGCCAAACCAATTCATGTGTTTTCGGATTGGTGTACCTTCTACAGAGCTTCCCTTGATACAGGAACATTTTGCCTCTCTCTTTCCAGAGTTGATGCGTCTCTTCTGGGGCATCCTCATCGGGATATGCACTTTGCTCAGTTAACAGTTCCTTCACCAACTTCACAGCCGGATTGCTGTCTTGGGCGTCAGCCCATCTATGGTGTGCTAACGGATTAAAATTCACCTCTTGTTGTTTCTGATAGGTACTTGACTGATGATGTTTTGCCTTGGGATGATGGAAGGCTGGTAGTTCACTTTCTTCAAGCTCCCCCATTTCTTCTTCTACATCTCTCAAGTGTGGCATCCGTGATAGGGCATCGGCATTTCCATTCTTGCGACCTGCTCGATACTTGATCTTGAAGTTGTAATTAGATAACCGGGCTATCCATCGCTGTTCTAACGCACCTAATTTGGCTGTGTCCAGGTGGGTCAACGGATTGTTGTCAGTATAGACAATAAATTCTGCAGCGGCCAGATAGTGTTTGAAACGTTCCGTCACAGCCCAAACTACTGCCAGTAGTTCCAATTTGAAGGAGCTATAATTTTCTGGATTTCTTTCAGTAGGCCGGAGCTTTCTACTTACAAAGGCGATGACTTTCTCCCGACCTTCTTGCTTTTGTGACAGCACCGCTCCTAGTCCCACATTACTGGCATCGGTGTAGAGGATGAAAGGTTGATGGTAATCTGGGTATGCCAGAACCTCTTCTCCGGTTAGTGCCTTCTTTAGTCGTTCCACTGAAAAGGAGGGTTTCGGTTTGAAGGTTTCTTCGTCTGCCCTACCAAGGCGTCTTGCAAGGGTGCTGCCAACTTGGTAAATCCTTTTATAAATCTGCGATAGTAACCCACCAATCCCAGGAATTGCCTCACTTCTTTTGCGCTGGTAGGTCTCGGCCAATCCCTTATGGCGGTTATTTTCTCGGGATCCGGTGCTACTCCCTCCGAACTCACGATGTGTCCCAGGTACTGTACCTTTGGCTTGAGAAGGTGACATTTGGATGGCTTGATTTTCATGCCATACCTGGATAAGGCTTCGAACACTTCTGCCAAGTCTTTTAAGTGTTGTTCGTAAGTCTTTGAGTAGACGATCACATCATCTAGGTACAGGAGGACGGTCTCGAAGTTCTTGTGTCCGAGGCAGCATTCCATCAGCCGCTGGAAGGTACCGGATGCATTGCAGAGTCCGAACGGCATGCGATTAAATTCACTTAGACCCATTGGTGTGGTGAATGCCGTCTTTTCCTTATCTCTCTCAGCCACAGGGACTTGCCAATACCCACTTGTTAAGTCTAAGGTGGAAAAATAATTGGCAGATTTCAAAGCAGTCAAGGACTCTTCTATCCTAGGCAAAGGGTAGGCATCTTTATGGGTGATGTTATTAATCTGCCGGTAGTCTACGCACATTCTCATAGTTCCATCTTTTTTTTGACAATCACTAGAGGGGCCGCCCAGGGGCTACAGCTGTCTCTTATTACCCCGGCCTGTTTCATTTCCCTCAGCATATCTTTTGCACATTGATAGTGAGCGGGCGGTATGGGTCTATATCTTTCTTTTATTGGGGGATGGTCACCTGTGGGGATTGTGTGTTCTACCCCTTCTATCCGTCCGAAGTCCAATGGGTGTTTACTGAAGACTTGTTCATATTCCGTCACTAGCCTATACACCCCTTGTTTTTGATGGGTAGGTGTTGAATTTATGCCCACGTGTAGCTGTTGGCACCAATCCTCCATTTCTCCATCTGAGCCATTGCCTTCCACCTGACAGGTTGGTTCTAAGGGCTCAATGGTTGTGATGGCATTGTTGTCAACAGTATATAGCTTTGCCATTGTAGCATACCTTGGCAAAGTGACCTCTTCCTCTCCACAGTTCAAAAGTCGTACCGGCACTCGTCCCTGGTGTACCTCGACTATCCCTCGTGCTGTGAGTATAGTGGGCCTGCTGTCGGTGTACACTGGTTCTATTAAGGCTTGATAATCTCGTCCCTTAGTACCAATGGCTGCTCTACACCATACCAGCATTTCTGTTTTTGGTGGGATTACAATAGACGTTGAATCACTTACCCTCACACTGCCGATTTCTCCACCTGCAACTTCTACCTGTTGCCTTAACATCAATACTTTTATTTCCCTCCGGAGAACTCTCTGCTGGCAGGATTGGGCAGTTTCAGCAATTTGCTGTAAGACAGAAATGACTTCGGAAAAGCAGTTCTCTAACACATTCATTCCTATCAATACAGTTGGTTCACAGTTCCGCCGGTCAACATCAACAACAATTATACCCTGTTTCTTCAATTCTACTTTACCAATCTTTATGGTCATCTCCCTGAATCCTAGTTTCGGTACCAACTTACCATTACTGGCCCATATATCTAGTTCAACATCAGAGGGCCCTTTATCAATATCTGCATCAGCCCAGTACCTCTTATAAAGGATATACGGTATAGATGAAATCTGGGAACCTGTGTCCAGCAAAGCGTTGAGGGGCATTCCGTCCAGCACGATAGGGATAATGGGTCGTCCTCCGATGTACCTGTCGTGCCAGGGTGTTGGGCCTTGAAAGTTCATTCCTGCGAAGCGGCCCGCATTCCCAGGGGATTCCCGTTTAAATCACAATCTCGTGCAAAGTGGCCTGGCTGCTGGCAACGGCGGCAAATGGGCTGTCCATCCGGTTGGTAGCGGTCGCGGGGTCGTCCTCTCCATGTCGGGTATCTCCGGGGTCTCATCCATGGAACACCTTCTCTACGGTTTGACAACTCCATCTTGGGTCCTCTCATCTCCTGCATGGTTTTAGCCATTGAAGCAACAACATCAGTTAAAGAGTCAAGCTTTTGTTGAAGAGCCTCATTAGTAATGGGCCCCAGGGGCTTAGCAATGGCCCCGGACATAGCTGATGTCACTGGTACTCCATGTTGTTGAGGAGCCTCTGCCATGAGTTGCGCAGGCTCCTGATCCCGAGGTGCCTCTGCCAGCTGGAGACGTATAACGCTCTCCTTTAATTGGGCAAATGTCAATTCAGGGTTCTTAAAAACAAGCATGCTCACATGCCCCCGGTGAGAAGGGGTGTAGAGTCCCTCAATAAATTGATCTCTTAGCAGTTTATCCGCTCCGGTGTTAAAAATGGGTTCAGCCAGTGTAAGTGATTTAAGGGCTTCCTGCAGGTTTAAGGCAAAGTCTCTCACGCCCTCATTAACTTTTTGTTTGCAATTAAAGAATCGTACTTTAGCTTTGCTGCTGGCAGTGGTTTCAAATGTAGCTTTTAATCCAGCAAATATGCGTTCAACAGTGCCTTTTAGTTCAGCTGCCCATGCTGTGACTTCTCGCTTAGCATGGCCACTTAACTGCATCATCAGGAGACTAACACGCTGAACTTCACCCACAGGGAACATGTCAAAATGGGCCAGCATCTTTTCTCTGAAATCGTCAAGGGTATTAGGCTCACCTTCATACATTGGAAGCCATGGGCCACCCGGGGTATATGGCATCAGCACCGGCATGATGGGCGCCACTCCTTGCACCGCTGCGCTACCAGACGCTCTATCGACACTCTGTCTTTCAGCTGCATTAGCGTCGCCGGGTGCTACGGCGTCTCCGTGCTGCGACATACTGTGCCCCCTTAGTTAATCCGGACCCTTCCGGTCCTCCGCTTCCGTCGGGATAGTGTAGATTCGTTCCGCTGTGCAGCAGGATCGATTTTCCCCTTGCTCTGATGTCAGAGCGCTCAGCTTGGTGCCGCCCACAATGACACGCCCCCTGCTGCTCCCACCCACCGCGCTCTGTAATGGCGGATTCTGAAGTTTTTCAGTTAGACTGGGGCTCAGGTGATGGCGTAGCTCAATTAACAGTCTCGTGCCTAACGGTTATGAAGTGATTACCTCAGGGGATGGCGGCCATCTTTACTCCATTATAACCAATGGGGAAAAGTCACTTTCAATAGTTTTCAATGGGGAATGGATTTTTCTTTAATAAAGTCAATTTTCAAGATTTTTCATCCAAGTTTTCACAGTTTTGGGCTCCAATCACGGCACACAATACCTGTTATACGGGCTAGCTAGATCCTGTTCGTGACGCCAATTGTGACGCCCAAGAGACCGGGATACCCAGCACCGGACCAATGGGGTCTGTCTCTTGAGGGGGATGTCACGGGTGGCTTGACCCGGTGCTGTGGCCTCGGGCAATGCACAGTGTAAGGGGTATCGTGAGGGGACAGGCACTTACTTGATCAGCAGCAGGTTCTCCCAGCGGTGACGATCCCGATCCTGGATAGATGGCTATTGTCCAAATGAAAGACTGAGGCACTGAAACGTTTAACCAGTTTACTTTAACATAAAAGGATTTACAACCAGTCCTGTCACCGGAGTCTGTATGGGAACTCTGAGTTACTTTGACCCTGCCGGGGTCTTCGCCTCTTATTGTACGCAATATCTGTGTGGCCCTGCTGCTGTATGTGAACTGGCTGCCGGCCCAATCTGTCCCCTCCGGGTCCTGGTTCGACGGGCAACCCGAGTCCTTTTATCGGCTTACCCCCTCCGGGAGTACCGCTGAACTCTGTGTCTGTTGCTGCGTCCGACCCTAGTGAAGTTGATATCACCTCACGTTTTTCCGGTTGCTGTATTACATATAATGAATACAGCCACGGATCCGGTATCCGTCTTTGCGCCTGTTCTGGGTAGTGATTAATGCTACCCGTTTCTCACAATGTCCCTTTTCTCTGTCCCTCTTCTCCTCAGGCCGGTGATTTGGGCCTGGAAACCGTCATAGGGCTGTTAGAAATTCAGCTGTATGATCTCTCACTATCAGCTCCTTAGCCCAACTGCCAGTTTTTCTCTCAGACCAGAATGGATCAAGGGGAGTCTCTGGAGCTCACCCTTCTGGCCGGAGGTGGTAGTGCAGTCTTGCTATTTTAGTATTTGCATTTACTGTCAGTAACTATTTTTGTGGCAAATACCCCTAGGGGTGCCACATCAGCTATTCAAAAGTGTAGCATTCCATTCAAACACACGTTCGTAGATATATATATATATATATATATATATATATATCCTCTCCTTCAATCTTACTATAAAAAGTATATTGTCTTCATTTGTTTATTCGTTCATAGCTGTAAAATTACAATCTAAGACCACTGTGTTATAAAGCAGAATTGGGTATGACATCAATGTAAACCGGTCGTCGAATTGTTTACTGTTTTTTATTGTTTTCATCACAATCCTTGTACAGAAATAAAAAACAATTGATTGAAAAAATAAATGGGGGTGAAGGTTCTGGATATCAGTGATACATGATTATGTGTTTAATTCTTAGAATAAATCCAGCACAATGATAAGAAGTAAAGTTCTCTCATGATTAAATACGTATTTGAAAAATTGGCACTGGTGTGTGCTGTCCGTGTTTTTCAACGATCGATTAACTTGTATTGGCCCTGGTCATCCGTGATACCTAATAATACGGACATATGAACAGCACCATAGATTACAATGGGGACGTGTTGTACCTGCGAAAAAACGGATATAGCATGTACGTTTAACACAGACTTGTGAATGAGGCCTCAACAAGGAGACATGAGAGAGGGATTAAGAGAACTCTTTTGATGGACAAGTGGCAGAAAACAAAGCCCTGTGGGAGCTATTAGGGCTGACTATTGTTTCCAAGACAGCTATATTCTCATATTCTTAAAGGGAACCTGTCACCCCATTTTTTCAGTATGAGATAAAAATACCGTTAAATAGGGCCTGAGCTGTGCTTTACAATAGGGTATTTTTTGTCCCCTGATTCCCCACCTATGCTGCCGAAATACCTTACAAAAGTGTCCTTTTTCGCCTGTCAATCAGGCTGGTCAGGTCAGATGGGCGTGGTCATTCTCCCCCACATCTTGCTTATGTTCCCGTTGGTGGCGTAGTGCTTCTCGCATGCGCAAGTGCCGAATGCACTGCGCAGCTGTAGAAAAAGAGCACGCTCGCCGCTATTCAGCGGTTTCTCGGTGGGCGTGGCCATCTTCCTGAGGCCGCGTGTGCGCAGATGGAGTCTCCTGCTTCCCGGGGCTTCAGGAAAATGGCCGCGGGATGCCGCGCATGCGCAGATGGAGTATCCTGCTTCCCGGGGCTTCAGGAAAATGGCCACGGGATGCCGCGCCTGCGTAGATGGACATCGCGGCGGCCATTTTCCTGAAGCCGAGTTCGAACTCGGCAGCATAGGTGGGGATTCAGGGGACAAAAAATACCCTATTGTAAAGCACAGCTCAGGCCCTATTTAACGGTATTTTTATCTCCTACTGAAAAAACGGGGTGACAGGTTCCCTTTAATATCATGCTGGTGTTGGTGTTCTTCTGCTGTACATTATGGGGCTATTCACATGTTCGCTTTTTTGTATATTGATGCACAGAAAGAATGGCGATGTCCTAGTTTGGCTAATTTGCAGACTAATCTCAACATTTGAAGTTGATTTGTCTTGAAAAATAGCGGACATTACACCGATGTCATCCATGTTGCATGCGTGCATGTTGTCAAATTTACACAGGTTGGTTGCTATGAAAAGCTTAGGAAACCTCTATATGTTTTTCTGTTTTTTTATATATTTATATTTAGAAGAAGAGCAGAGGACATAAGGTTAGTAAAAATTGTATACAATGATGACATACAGACGCAGAGCACTAAGGAAAGCAGTAAATGTTTTGCAAACGTGAAAAAATCACCGATGTATGAACATGACATAATAATTATTGAGGATAATGTAATAGGTGTCTTCTTTATAACACTTTTTTGGCATAAGTACTTTGAAAAATACACATTGGCCGATAACATACAGCTCTGGCAAAAATTAAGAGACCACTGCAAAATGTTCAGTTTGTCTAATTTTTCTCCTTATAGGTGTATTTTTGAGTAAAATGTAAATTGTTCTTTAGTTCTATAAACTTCTGACAACATGTCTCCGAATTTCCAAGCAATAAATTTTGTATTTTTTTTCTGAAAAAGAAAAATGGTCAAAATTAAAAAACAACAGTGCTTTCAGACCTCAAATAATGCAAAGAAAACAAGTTCATAATAATTTAGAAACAACAATACTAATGTTTTAACTCAGGAAGAGTTCAGAAATCAATATTTTGTGGAATAACCATGATTTTTAGTCACAGCTTTCATGCATCTTGGCATGCTTTCCACCAGTCTTTCACACTGCTTCTGGCGTGAAAATTTCAGCAGTTCTTCTTTGATGGCTTGTGACTATCCATCATCCTCCTGATTACATTCCAGAGGTTTTCAATGGGGTTCAGGTCTGGAGATTGGGCTGCCCATAACAGGGTTTTGATGTGGTGGTCTCTTAATTTTTGCCAGAGCTGTATTTAGAAGGCCATTAAAACCCTGCTGTTCTGTTCGGTCTGGGGAGACCTATTTTGAACTTTGGTATTTTTTGGGGTGTTCAAGATGAGGTTCTGAAACTTGTGGTTGATTGACTTAAATGAGGATGGGTCGGTCGGCCACGGGTTTCAGAGCCGCATCTTGAATATTTTAAAGAATATTGAAGTTCAAAGTCGGTCATTTTTGACCAACAGAACAGCAGGGTTAAACTTTTTTTTCTGACATTACCAAATGTGTGGTGTGGGTAACGTAAATTGGACCTTTTTAGGCTACTCAAAAAGACACATTGGAAAAATAATCCCAAAGTAAATTGGGGGTAGTTCATGAAATGCTTTATGCCGGAAAACTGGTGTAAAATGCTTTGATAGGTCACAAAAGTTTTGTGCAACACATAGTTCCACAAAATTGTTACAACTCTTGGTGTTTTTACACATTTAAAACCATTCCACCAAAATGAATGGAGCTGGGGACAGTGCAAGATGGGACATGGCTACACCTGCCTGTCAAAACCTGCAAAATTGCTGGCTTTTTTAACTCTAAAAATGCTACTCCAGTCCCTGGCTACAGTAATATTTCTGGAAAGGCGCAACATAAGCGAACGCAACAGAGAAGTTGAGCTGAATTCATGAGATTCGGTGCCTCATGGTCAAGAGAGCCCTTCATGAAAACTGGCGTATGAAGGCTTCATCATGGCCTTTAGTTCTTGAAGAAGACACATGTGGCAAAAACCTTTGTTAGGTAACACAATTTGGCATATTTTATTATCGATCAACGTTTATCAATTTTGGTTATTGAAATACCTGATTATCACTTGGTATATGCGGTAATACGCCTCGATGAATCATTTTATTTGAACACATTGCCAAGAGTCTTCCTTTTCGATCCGGTCAGAGGTTTTTATATATTCTTGGGTTTCCAAGACTACAGCAGAGGACAATGATAATAACTGAGAGGTTGACATGAAAAATGTCTGTAGCAGCAGGAGACTTTACTTTAGAAGCTCTTTAGCTGACTGAACTTTTCTCTGCTTTGATTACGTTAATGTTTAAATGTCCTACTATTGGGGTGTTGGAATCCAGAGACAATCTTTCAGGTTAGTTTTTATAAGGAAATGGACTCATGCCGATTTTACCTATCCAACATGCAAGGTCTGAGTAGTGAGTAGGACCACTTTGTCTTATCCAGCAGCGAGTTTCCTGACCTGAAACGAACAAAAACATATGTATGCCTAAGAGGCTGTGAAGTTTGATGAGAAGACCCACAAGCAGTAAATGTGCAGGGTATGTGCATATGCAGGCCCCAATTCATCATTGACATACACTGGTTAATGAACTCAGCAGGTCTTAATAATTGGTGTGCGTCCTTCCAATAAGGGTATGTTCACTTTGAGTTTTTAAAGGAGTTAAAAAAACACAATTTTTCAAGCAGAAACTGATTGAGAAAACTGCCCTTCTTGGAGATGGTTTTGGAGCCATTTTTCTTTTTATTGTTTCCTGAAGCTGTTTAGCAAAGTTTTTTTCCTCCCTTTTGTTTACACAGTGAGTAGTTTAGAGAATTTTACTTTAGGAGTTGCTTCACAGTACTGAGGTTTTGCAAGAAAACCAGCTGTTTAGCTACAAACCCTCCCTCCCCCAGATGATGAGAAGATCAATATCCAAAGAAGTTGTTGGTCAACAGGTTTCGAATGTATACAACTTCATCAGGACAAACCCCGGTGATCACTTCTTTGGGTTAAGATCTTCTCATCCTTTTTGAAGATCCAATCCAGAGATCATTATTGAAATCAGCGCAGGTTAACCCAGGTTCTTCTTTTGATCTCTCCTCATGGGTCTGCAGCAGCCTAAGACTCATAAGTGATTGTGTGCACAAAACCCGACCAGGTGAACACAATTTCTGCAGTTCTATGCTCTTTTTACCCATATTAGACCCTATTGCGCTTTCTGTGTTTTTAGTTTTTCCTCGCAATTAATTAATTAAAATATCTTGAATAATCTGTACTAATAGAAGATGGATCATGAAGCCGTCATAAACTATTTTTAATTTTATATCAAGTTGACACTTTAAAAATATTGCAGCAGATAAATAATTGTTAGTCTCATTGGACTGAGTAATGCTGGGATATATAGTTCACTTTAGCATGCCGCAAAAGCAATTTTTTGTAACAACGAACATTCTTTTTTGTTATTTTATGACAGGTGATAAAGAAAAGGCTTGTGTGCCTCTATAACTGCCCTTTTACGACTACATACAATAGCTGTAATATCGCCGTGCGTCCTTACAACAATGTGGTAGAAGTCACAAAAAATACTGAGTGCATTTCACCTTCCAAAAAACATATCTTCTTTATTTTTTCATCAACATAACCATATGATAGGTTTTCTTTTGTGGGACGATTTGTTATTTTTTATTGGATTTTCAAAAAGTCAAAAAGCCAAAAGTGACAATTATTTTCTGTTTTTTTTTTTTCATGGAATAATAATTTGTTTCATCTTTTACGGATATGGATTTCTAAATAAAATATTCCAGGATATGTAAAAAATAGTGGTTATCTATCATCATCACGTATCATTTAAGCATTAAAGTATGTGTTGGCAAAAAAAAATCAGTTATTGGTTAGTTTAATGGAGCTTTACATGTTTGCATGCTTAACTTATCTGAAGGTAGTCAATTCATGGTTCACATTCTGATATATTCTAGGCTACAGCTCAGTAGCATAGCTACCGGATGGGCAGAGGGTATGGCCGCCCCGGGCCCTGCTCTCAGAGGGTCCCACGTGGAGCTACGCTACCCTTAACTGTATCAGCATGAGGGTTAATGCGAGTGCAATTATACGATTTGGGGGCTAATGTGGGGTCCATTATACAGTTTGGGACTCTAATTCCCGGGCAATTATACAGTTTGGAGGCTAATACAGGAGCAATTATACAGCGTGGGAGCTAACGCGGGGGCCATTATACAGTTTGAGGGCTATTGCAGAGGTTGTTATACAGTTTGAGGACTAATGCAGGGGGCAAAAATACATTTTGAGAGTTAATGTGGGTGCAGTTCTACAGTTTTGGGGCTAATGTTATGGCCTTTGTACAGCGTGGAAGCTGTATCCGCATGAGTGCTAATGCAGGTGCAATTATTTGGTTTGGTGGGTAATGTGGGGTCGATTATTCAATTTGAGACTTTAACTCAGGGGCAATTATACAGTTTTGGAAATAATGCAGGGGCCATTATACAGTTTGAGGGCTACTGTGGGGGCCATTATATAGCTTGGGGACTAATTTTGAGGGCAATTATACAGTTTAGGAGCTAATTTGGGGGCATTACACAGTTTGAAGGCTAATGCAGGGGCAATTATACCGTTTGGGGGCTAATGTTAATGCCTCTATACAACGTGAAAGCTAATGCGGGACCTATTATATAGCTCTGGCAAAAATTAAGAGACCACCGCATCAAAATCCTGTCATGGGCAGCCCAATCTCCAGACCTGAACCCCATTGAAAACCCCTGGAATGCAATCAGGAGAATGATGGATAGTCACAAGCCACCAAACAAAGAAGAACTGCTTAAATTTTTGCGCCAGGAACAGTGTGAAAGACTGGTGGAAAGCAGCCAAGACGCATGAAAGCTGTGATTAAAAATCATGGTTAATCCAAAAAATATTGATTTCTGAACTCTCCCTGAGTTTTACATTATTGTTTTACATTATTATTGTTTCTAAATGATAAAGAACTTTTTTTATTTGCATAATTTGTGGTCTGAAAGCACTGGGGGGTTTTTTGACCATTTTTCTTTGTCAGATAAAAAATACAAAATGTATTACTTGGAAATTCAGAGACATGTTGTCAGAAGTTTATAGAATAAAAGAACAATTTACATTTTACTGAAAAATATGCCTATAAAGAGAAAAATCAGACAAAATGAACATTTTGCAATGGTCTCTTAATTTTTGCCAGAGCTGTACAGTGTGGAATCTAATGCAAGGGCCATTATATAGTGTGAGGGATTCTGTATGGGTCAATACACTGTGTTTTGTGGAAACAGTGGGGGCATCATACTATGTCTAAGGTAGCTGTGTGAGTAACATACTGTGTACAGCAGAGATGTGGGCTCACCATATTGTGTACAGGGGAGCTGTGGGGACATCATAATATGTATAAAGGAGCTGTACATTGGGGGACTCAATTAACATTATTAAAAATTAAGTGGGCACTTAAGAAGCATTATTGTTATAGTATTAACAAGAGTATTAACTTAGAGTATTGAAGTTGTCAAAGGGGCAAAATTTGGACACTTTTTTAGAAGATTTTCACAGTGCATTAATATTTTCTAGGGGGCAATTTTACCATCTAAGGGGCACAAAGAAGGCATTATTACTATTTAAGGGGCACAGTGGGTGACATTAGGTGGGTTAGTAAAAGGACCATTGTTTTGTACCACACAACAGGTGCAGTAATAGGGACACATATGGCAGCAAAAAAGAATGGCTCAGTATTGAGGCAGCAACAGGATGAGGAGTTTGTGCAGGTTGGGAATAGATGGGACGGTGCTGGAAATGTTTCTTGTTAAATATCGCTAGATATCTAGCCTGCTATATTTAGGCTTGGGTAAACTATATACCATTCCTATGTATTTAGACCTTTACAGCACCTTGTACATATACAAGGTGGAAAATGCAGGAGTCTGGGGCAGGAGTTGCCATGCTCCAAGACCCCATTCATACTGATCAGGTAGAATATTATAATCCATTGACTACATTACGCTAGACCACTAGACTTGCTGGCATTGGCCTTAAACCACTTTGGTGTAAATGGAGAAGAGGTTTCTTTACTGCTAGAGTAGTTAAGCAGGGAATGCCCTTCTGCAATAGGTAGTAATGACAAAATCTGTGACAGCCTAAAAAAAGATGTTTATCTAGATGGCTGATGACTCTGCCATGTTAAAAACATACTTTAATATATACTATTTCTCAGGGTGAATACATTTGACACAATTCAGGTATACTGAAACAAAATGAAAATAGTTGTACATTTTTTATAATCGCCTTTGGAAATAGTATTTTGTTGGAAATTACCTTTTTCACGTATGATCTTTTTTATCTTTATATTACAACAAATAAAATTTGGAAGAAAGAGAGGAAGCAAAGACTCAGGCCGTAGCACGCACATGTAGATGAGAAGAAGCCACCTTGAATAAATAAAACCAGTGGCGTATCTAGGGGGGGGCAGCCGGGGCATGTGCCCCGGGCGCAGCTGGCAGGGGGGCGCAGTTGGGCCGCCAAATGTCTCCCCTGGCAGCTGCATTCTGCCGCCCCTGCACTCGGAGTCAGCTGTTCTCTATGTCGGACTGTCAAGCTGACATCCGGCACAGAGACGCTGCAGCGCGCGGCTCCCAGTGTTCAATTGTACTCGTATCTTACGGACATGAGTACAATTGAACATCTGACTGCAGTGCCTGTCTAGAATGGAGCTGAGGTAAGATGTCACCGGAAGGGGCGGGGCCTCCTTCAGTCCAGTGAAGACAGATAGCAGGAACCAGGAAGCTGCTGGAGTCGTGAGGAGGACTGAGGGTCTGCAGCATGCAGCCATGTGAGGAGATTACCGAGGTGTGTGGGGATTGGAGGGATAATGATGAGGGGCTGTGTAGTGGATGATGAGAAGCTGTGGGGAATGGAGGGATAATGATGAGGGGCTGTGTAGTGGATGATGAGAAGCTGTGGGGATTGGAGGGATAATGATGAGGGGCTGTGTAGTGGATGATGAGAAGCTGTGGGGATTGGAGGGATAATGATGAGGGGCTGTGTAGTGGATGATGAGAAGCTGTGGGGATTGGAGGGATAATGATGAGGGGCTGTGTAGTGGATGATGAGAAGCTGTGGGGAATGGAGGGATAATGATGAGGGGCTGTGTAGTGGAGGATGAGAAGCTGTGGGGATTGGAGGGATAATGATGAGGGGCTGTGTAGTGGATGATGAGAGGCTGTGGGGAATGGAGGGATAATGATGAGGGGCTGTGTAGTGGATGATGAGACGCTGTGGGGATTGGAGGGATAATGATGAGGGGCTGTGTAGTGGATGATGAGACGCTATGGGGATTGGAGGGATAATGATGAGGGGCTGTGTAGTGGATGATGAGAAGCTGTGGGGATTGGAGGGATAATGATGAGGGGCTGTGTAGTGGATGATGAGAAGCTGTGGGGATTGGAGGGATAATGATGAGGGGCTGTGTAGTGGATGATGAGAAGCTGTGGGGAATGGAGGGATAATGATGAGGGGCTGTGTAGTGGATGATGAGAAGCTGTGGGGATTGGAGGGATAATGATGAGGGGCTGTGTAGTGGATGATGAGAAGCTGTGGGGAATGGAGGGATAATGATGAGGGGCTGTGTAGTGGATGATGAGACGCTGTGGGGAATGGAGGGATAATGATGAGGGGCTGTGTAGTGGATGATGAGAGGCTGTGGGGAATGGAGGGATAATGATGAGGGGCTGTGTAGTGGATGATGAGAAGCTGTCTGGGGAATGGAGGGATAATGATGAGGGGCTGTGTAGTTGATGATGAGACGCTGTGGGGAATGGAGGGATAATGATGAGGGGCTGTGTAGTGGATGATGAGACGCTGTGGGGAATGGAGGGATAATGATGAGGGGCTGTGTAGTGGATGATGAGAGGCTGTGGGGAATGGAGGGATAATGATGAGGGGCTGTGTAGTGGATGATGAGAAGCTGTGTGGGGAATGGTGATGGGCTGTGAAGTGGATGATGAGGGGCTGTGTGGGGAATGGAGCATGATGAGGGGCAGTGTGGAAAAAGAAGGAATGATGAGGGGCTGTGTGGGAGAAGGGGGGTGATGAGGGGCTTTGGGGGAGAAGGGGGGTGATGAGGGGCTGTATGGGGGTGATGGGCTGTGTGGGGAATGGGGGATGAGAGGCTGTGTGGGTGATAATGAGGGCCTGTGGGGAATGGGGGGATGATGAGGGGCTCTGTGGAGAAGCGGGGTGATGAGGGCCTTTTTGGGGAATGATGAGGGCCTGTGGGGAATGGGAGGATGATGAGGGACTGTGTAGGGGTGATGAGGGGGAGATGGGGTTGATGAGGGGCTGTGTGGGGGATCAGGAGATGGGGGTGATGAGGGGCTGTGTGGGTAATGGGGGGATTTATTGTGTGGGGTTGAATTGGAGTGGAGATGGGAGATTTGAGGACACAAAATGAACAGCAAAGGGGGTGATGGGGCACAGAATAGAAACTGAGTAGTGGGTTCGTAGCATGGGGGCAGTGTAAGGGCACAGCCAGGAGGGGACAGTATACCAAGGAGGGGGAGTGTGATGAGAGAGTACAGTATAAATACTGGGCCCTATATGGGGGACACAGTGTGAGAGGACAGTGTGAAGAGGGGACCGGTATGGAAAGGAGAGGTCAGTGTGAAGAGCATGTACCATAAGAGGGACAGTGTGGGGGTCATATTTTGTGAAGACAATATAGTGAGGGGCAATTTTTCATTCAGGAGCATTATAATGACACTTGTATCTTTAAGGGCATCGTGAAGATGAAGAAAAGAAGAACGACTCCAGAGACGACATCATCTATAAGGTACCTGGATGTAAATGTTAATTGTGATACTGACTAACTCTCATGTTTTTATTTATGTTAGGAGCATTAAAGGGGATGTCCAGGTTTGTAATGAGTCTGCAGTCATTCTTCGTGACTGCAGACTTCTGAGTTCTCACAGTGCTCATTGCACGCTGTCAGGATTCTCTCGTGCTGGCAATTTACATACATGTGGTCACGTGCTGACTAGACATGTGTGGCCTCCGTCTATGAAAATGAACTGAGCGAGGCCGGGCACGTCTAGTCGGAATGTGTTCAGAATTATACAAATCACATGCTTGTACTGACATGACCGTCCACCAGCAAGGGAGAATCCTAAAAGTGTCCAGTGCATTCGTTGTGAGAATTCAGAAGTCTGCGATGTCAGGATTCAGGTCAGCAGGTTCCAGTAGTCGTCACATGGACACCTCACTCATATGTGACTTTCACACTTATGGTCTGGTGACAACGAGCTTTTCTTCTGCTTCTCAGTTTTTCACTGAACATTGAGAGCATTAGGGAGAGGAGCTTGTGGGTACATGACTAAGTGCGCAAATCGCATATGTGCTGGGGGGGGGGGGGGGGGGCGCCAAAATGAATTCTTGCCCCGGGTGCCAGAAACCCTAGATACGCCTCTGAATAAAACCATCGTCTCTCACCAGCCATCAGTCTTTAATTTTTTTACACATTAGAAATTAGAGTGTAACGTAACAATACATTTTCAAAAGTACTAAAATATAGAGTAAAACATATATCAATTGTTAATTTAAATATGGAGGGTAGAGATTAGCAAATTCATTTGTAAATCTAATTTGTAGGAATTCACTGAACCAAGGGAATTTGAACAATATGTAAAACACATTGATTTAAAGGGAAACTATATACATTCACTACAGGGGGAATCCTTAGCCCTCATACTTCTTCCTCTTACTGTACAGTGGATGTGAGAAGGAGGTTAAATGAAGTGGCTGTCGAGTAGGTTCCCTGCCGCCATGTTCAAGTCTATGGTGCTGATGGAAACAGCAGAGCACTGTCCTCAATCAACCCTATTAACTTTGGATGGATCAGCACCATCTAGCTTCATTCAAACTAATTTTCTAACTGCAGTCATGGTGTGGAAGGTGAGGTTTGGGACATTTGTTCTAATGATGGGTGGTGGTCAAAGCCCTGAGACCCTCAGCTATCAAATTATTTTTTACCAGTCTTATGAACAGGTGATAAGATTCCATTTTGGCAGGCAAAACCCTTTAACTGCAAATGTATTCATCTTTTTCTATTTATTTTTGAAGCATTTGAGCTAGTTGTTTTCTCTTTAATGTTATCTTTAACCTTTGTTTTAATAAAATCCACTTCGGAAAAAGGAAGTCTAAGGTGAAAATACACCTTAATAAAATGTAGCATTTGTGTAACAAGACAAAGGATATTGTCGAGATTTACAGCAAGAATCGCTGCTGGCATATCGCTGGTGTCAGCTTATTAAAACAATGTGTTAATAGTTCACAATTGTTCTTAATCTCTATAGACGAACAAATTATCAAGTATTTCATAATTTGCTGGCTTAGCAAGGTTCAAGATTTCTTACTAGTGTTCTAATAATTGTGTGTTGAAAAGCTCATCTAACGCCACAATGGTAGAAGGAGCCTGATTAGCCTATGGACACAACTTATTTTTGTTGGAACACTTCTTCATAATCACACATGCCCCCTGAAGAAGCAAGGAGAAATATTTGTTGGGGCGTAGCGATATTTGATCCCGACTGTCAAATCTCGGAAATCCAGAAGGAATCCAAAAGACTGTAGGTAATCCAGCATTTTGTTACAAAAGACTTATTTGAATCCACTAAAAATATGTTATGGCAAGATCAAAGATAGAGGAAAAAACATCCTGCAAGAGAATTGTTATGGTCACTCACAACCTCCTGTCTGTCAGGTATATCACATCTCTGGGCATTGACATACTGACTCTTTTACTATGTCCATCACTAGAGCTATTGCATATACCCCAGATATGGGTTACTGATATTCAGCATTTTGCTGACTACCTGCATCTTCTGTCATTTTGCTAATGTTACATTGGCCGTTGTGCTGACATATTGTACCTTCAAGAGTTCTTTTTTTGTTACAAACTGTGTTATCTTCTATAATAAGGCCTGCCACCAGGAATTTATAAGCTCCATGCTGGCCAAATTTTTGGGTCTCAATGAGATTTCACCCAAGCTCCACCACAGCTTTGTATCTACCCTTTGAATCTTCTACAGTCCCACCGCCCTCTCTTAGAAAAACTCTACTTCTGCACCACGTCCTCAGCAATCACACCTTAACAGTTCCCATCAATCACCATATCACAAACATAGCCATCAGCTTTAGATTTTTCGGGAACTCCAAGTCAAATATATCGAGCAGCTGTACGCATGTCTGACCAGGCACCACGTTCATGTCAGGGGGTGGTTAGAGTTACAGGGCCGCTGTTCTCGATCAATGAGAGTAATACTTCTGGGATTCCCCTAATGATCACAAGAACAGGGCCCCCTTAAATATTATCGCCCCCTGAAATGAGCAAAACAGGTGATTGGGCTTGTGTGCAGCCGCTCGATTGTAAGAACCAGCTCACATTTTCAAGCAGAATTTAGATGCAGATAGGTCCTTTCTCTGGACGACTGCAGCTAAAGCCAGCCATTGTACAATCCTCATTACTGTCTCCCATAAAGAGGAATGGAAGGCATGAAGGAAGCGGCCACCATGGATATTCAACAGAATGTTGACGTGGCTGTCAGCCCAAAACTTCTGCACGAAGATCTGCCATGTGAATTGGCCCTAATAATTATCCTATATGTTGTGTATAGGGGATAAGTATTAAGTTACTAGAATATACCCTTTAAGTTGGGCAACTGTACCTTATTACTGGCAGACAGGCAGTCAGTAGGGTTGAACTTAGTAGCAATTAGTAGTATGCAGTCAGCAGATAGAGCTGGCCTAAAACTTCACACTGCACAAGCATGGAGGGGGTCACAAAAAGAATATTGAGTGAGGGGGCCAGTTGTGGGTAAACAGGAGGTCGGATGGGGGAATTGGAGGTGTAGTCACTAGGGTTGAGCGAAACGGGTCGTTCATTTTCAAAAGTCGCCGACTTTTGGCAAAGTCGGGTTTCATGAAACCCGATCCGACCCCTGTGCGGGGTCGGCCATGCGGTACGCGACTTTCGCGCCAAAGTCGCGTTTCAATGACGCGAAAAGCGCCATTTCTCAGCCAATGAAGGTAAACGCAGAGTGTGGGCAGCGTGATGACATAGGTCCTGGTCCCCACCATCTTAGAGAAGGGCATTGCAGTGATTGGCTTGCTGTCTGCGGCATCACAGGGGCTATAAAGGGGAGTTCCCGCCGACCGCCATGTTACTGCTGCTGATCTGAGCTTAGGGAGAGGTTGCTGCCGCTTCGTCAGAAGCAGGGATAGCGTTAGGCAGGGTCCATTAACCACCAAACCGCTTGTGCTGTAGCGATTTCCACTGCCCAACACCACCTTCGGTGTGCAGGGACAGTGGAAGCTACATTTTTTTTTTTTCCCCTCAGCGCTGTAGCTCATTGGGCTGCCCTAGAAGGCTCCCTGATAGCTGCATTGCTGTGTGTACGCCGCTGTGCAAACCAACTGCTTTTTTCAAAGCACAAATCCTCTTGTTCCTTCCTTTCTGCACAGCTATCTTTTTGGTTTGTACACACTTTTTATTTAATTTGTGCATCAGTCCACTCCTTATTGCTGCCTGCCATACCTGGCTGAGATTACTGCAGGGAGATAGTAATTGAAGGACACTCCCTGTTTTTTTTTTTTTTTTTGTGGGAGATTAAGATTGACATTTCTGCTAGAGTGCCATCCCTGTCTGTGTCATCTCTCACTCAGTGGGCCATAGAAAGCCTATTTATTTTTTTGCTTGATTTGGGTTATAAAATCTACCTGAAAAAATCACTACATCAATCAGTGGGAGAAAAATATTGGCCTCAGGGCTTGTGTGCCACTCTTGACTCCTGTGTGCATCATCACTCACTCAGTGGGCCATAGAAAGCCTATTTATTTTTTTGCTTGATTTTGGTTCTAAAATCTACCTGAAAAAATCACTACATCAATCAGTGGGAGAAAAATATTGGCCTCAGGGCTTGTGTGCCACTCCTGACTCCTGTGTGCATCATCACTCACTCAGTGGGCCATAGAAAGGCCATTTTTTTTTTTTTTGCTTTATTTGGGTTCTAAATTCTACCTGAAAAAATCAATAAATCAATCAGTGGGAGATTAATATTGGCCTTTGGGCTTGTGTGCCAGTCCTAAGCGTGCCATCTCTCTCTCTCAGATAGTGGGCCATAGAAAGCCTATTTATTTATTTATTTTTTTATTGGGTTTATAAATTTTCCCTGGAAAAAAAAAAAAAAAGTGGGAGATTAATATTGGCCTCTGGGCTTGTGTGCCAGTCCTGAGCGTGCCATCTCTCTCACAAATAGTGGGCCATAGAAAGCCTATTTATTTTATTTTTTTTTGTTTTATAAATTCTCCCTTAAAAAAAAAAGGGAGATTAATATTGGCCTTTGGGCTTGTGTGCCAGTCCTAAGCGTGCCATCTCTCTCTGTCTCTCAGATAGTGGGCCATAGAAAGCCTATTTATTATTTTTTTTATTGGGTTTATAAATTTTCCCTGGAACAAAAAAAAAAAGTGGGAGATAAATATTGGCCTCTGGGCTTGTGTGCCACTCCTGACTCCTGTGTGCGTCATCTCTCACTCAGTGGGCCATAGAAAGCCTTTTTTTTGTTTTATTTGTTTTCTAAATTCTCCCTGAAAAAATCATTTAATTTTATTTGGTTTCTAAATTCTTCCTGAAAAAATCATTTTATTCTATTTTTTTTTTTCCTAAAGTCTCCCTGAAAAAAAAAAAAAAAAAAAATCAGTGGGAGATTAATATTGCCCTTTCTGCTTGTGTGCCAGTCTTGACTCCTGGGTGTGCCATCTCTCTCTCTCTCTCCAATTGTGGGCCATAGAAAGCCTATTTTTTTTTAGCTTGATTTGGGTTCCAAAATCTACCTGAAAAAATCACTACATCAATCAGTGGGAGATAAATATTGGCCTCTGGGCTTGTGTGCCACTCCTGACTCCTGTGTGCGTCATCTCTCACTCAGTGGGCCATAGAAAGCCTTTTTTTGTTTTATTTGTTTTCTAAATTCTCCCTGAAAAAATCATTTTATTTTATTTGGTTTCTAAATTCTTCCTGAAAAAATCATTTTATTCTATTTTTTTTTTCTTAAAGTCTCCCTGAAAAAAAAAACAAAAAAACAAATCAGTGGGAGATTAATATTGCCCTTTCTGCTTGTGTGCCAGTCTTGACTCCTGGGTGTGCCATCTCTCTCTCTCTCTCCAATTGTGGGCCATAGAAAGCCTATTATTTTTTTTAGCTTGATTTGGGTTCCAAAATCTACCTGAAAAAATCACTACATCAATCAGTGGGAGATAAATATTGGCCTCTGGGCTTGTGTGCCACTCCTGACTCCTGTGTGCGTCATCTCTCACTCAGTGGGCCATAGAAAGCCTTTTTTTGTTTTATTTGTTTTCTAAATTCTCTCTGAAAAAATCATTTTATTTTATTTGGTTTCTAAATTCTTCCTGAAAAAATCATTTTATTCTATTTTTTTTTTTCCTAAAGTCTCCCTGAAAAAACAAAAACAAAAAACAAATCAGTGGGAGATTAATATTGCCCTTTCTGCTTGTGTGCCAGTCTTGACTCCTGGGTGTGCCATCTCTCTCTCTCTCTCTCTCCAATTGTGGGCCATAGAAAGCCTATTATTTTTTTAGCTTGATTTGGGTTCCAAAATCTACCTGAAAAAATCACTACATCAATCAGTGGGAGATAAATATTGGCCTCTGGGCTTGTGTGCCACTTCTGACTCCTGTGTGCGTCATCTCTCACTCAGTGGGCCATAGAAAGCCTTTTTTTGTTTTATTTGTTTTCTAAATTCTCCCTGAAAAAATCATTTTATTTTATTTGGTTTCTAAATTCTTCCTGAAAAAATCATTTTATTCTATTTTTTTTTCCTAAAGTCTCCCTGAAAAACAAAAAAAAAAAACAAATCAGTGGGAGATTAATATTGCCCTTTCTGCTTGTGTGCCAGTCTTGACTCCTGGGTGTGCCATCTCTCTCTCTCTCTCCAATTGTGGGCCATAGAAAGCCTATTATTTTTTTTAGCTTGATTTGGGTTCCAAAATCTACCTGAAAAAATCACTACATCAATCAGTGGGAGATAAATATTGGCCTCTGGGCTTGTGTGCCACTCCTGACTCCTGTGTGCGTCATCTCTCACTCAGTGGGCCATAGAAAGCCTTTTTTTGTTTTATTTGTTTTCTAAATTCTCCCTGAAAAAATCATTTTATTTTCTTTGGTTTCTAAATTCTTCCTGAAAAAATCATTTTATTCTATTTTTTTTTTTCCTAAAGTCTCCCTGAAAAAAAAAAAAAAATCAAATCAGTGGGAGATTAATATTTACATTTGTGCTTCAGTGACAGTCCTGCGTGTGTGGCATCTCTCTCATTTGTTGCCACCAACAACAGAGTGTGTAACATTGTGCCTGATTTTCGTTGTGGTCTCACTCACCTGTAAAGGGGTAGCTAAATCATACTGAAATTATAGCTCACCGTGTAATTTGTGTGACAGCAACAAATACCGTTAGTTTGTTTACGTTTTTAAAACAATGAGGAAGTATGGTGGAAGAGGTCGTGGCCCGGGGCGTTCATTGTCAGCTGGTAATGAGGGTAGTGGTAGTGGTGGAGCATCAGCTGGTCGTGGGAAAAAAAATATTGCACCTAAGTCTGGAGCTGTGGAGCCAGGTTCGTCGTCTGGCTACACAAGGCCTCGAACGCTCGCTTTTCTGGGAGTAGGAAAACCGCTTTTAAAGCCGGAGTAGCAAGAGCAAGTTTTGGCTTATCTTGCTGACTCAGCCTCTAGCTCTTTTGCCTCCTCTCATGAAACTGGTAAATGTCAAAGCAGCGCGTCATTAGTGGATGTTCACGGTCAGGGACAAGTCGCTCCCTTGTCCTCTTCAGCAAAAACAACAACAGAGAAGAATGCAGCAGGCGACACAACGGGTTACTCCATGGAGCTCTTTACACATACCGTCCCTGGCTTAGAAAGTGAAGCAGTTAACAGTCCATGCCCATTACAAGTTGAATCTGACATGGAGTGCACTGATGCACAGCCACAGCCAGACTACTATGCTGGTCCTTTGACTCAGACCACAACATTGCCCTCGCAGGGTAATGATCAAGAATCAGACCCTGATGAGACTATGTTGCCCCATCACGAACGCTATACCACCGACCGACACGGTGACACAGACGAAGTTGCACACGAGCTACAAGAAGAGGTAATAGATGACCCAGTTCTTGACCCCGATTGGCAGCCATTGGGGGAACAGGGTGCAGGCGGCAGCAGTTCTGAAGCGGAGGAGGAGGGGCCGCAGCAGGCATCAACATCGCAACAGGTTCCATCTGCCGGGCCCGTATCTTGCCCAAAACGCGTGGCAAAGCTAAAACCTGTTGGAGGACAGCGTGGCCATCCGGTTAAAGCTCAGTCTGCAATGCCTGAAAAGGTATCCAATGCTAGAAAGAGTGCAGTCTGGCATTTTTTTAAACAACATCCAATTGATCAGCGCAAAGTCATCTGTCAAAAATGTTCAACTACCTTAAGCAGAGGACAGAATCTGAAAAGTCTCAATACAAGTTGCATGCATAGACATTTAACCACCATGCATTTGCAAGCCTGGACTAACTACCAAACGTCCCTTAAGGTTGTAGCACCCTCGGCCAATGAAGCTAGTCAGCAACGCAACATCCCTTCCGGCAGTGTAGGGCCACCATTTTCCGCACCACCTGCAGTATCTGTGCAGGTTTCTTTGCCAGGCCAAAGCCGTCAGGGTCAGGGAATCACCAGTTTCGTAGTAGGAAACACTGCATCTAGGGCACTGGTGGCAACAATACCATCTCCCACCGTCTCTCAGTCTGCCATGTCCACCGGCACCCCCGCTAGTTCCACGATCTCCAGCTCTCCAGTCCAGCTCACCCTACATGAGACTATGGTTAGAAAAAGGAAGTACTTAGCCTCGCATCCGCGTACACAGGGTTTGAACGCACACATAGCTAGACTAATCTCATTAGAGATGATGCCCTACCGGTTAGTTGAAAGCGAAGCTTTCAAAGCCCTGATGGACTACGCTGTACCACGCTACGAGCTACCCAGTCGACACTTTTTTTCCAGAAAAGCCATCCCAGCCCTCCACCAGCATGTTAAAGAGCGCACCGTCCATGCACTCAGGCAATCTGTGAGCACAAAGGTGCACCTGACAACAGATGCATGGACCAGTAGGCATGGCCAGGGACGTTACGTGTCCATCACGGCACACTGGGTAAATGTGGTGGATGCAGGGTCCACAGGGGACAGCAAGTTTGGGACAGTTCTGCCTAGCCCACGGTCTAGGAAACAATTGGCTGTAGCCGTTCGCACCCCCTCCTCCTCCTCTTCGTCCTCCTGCAGAAGCGAGAGCTCGTCCACAGACCGCAGTCGCACAACCACTCCATCCGCAGCTGCCACTGTTGCACACCAGGTCTCCCATTATGGGGCAGCTACTGGCAAACGTCAGCAGGCTGTATTGGCTATGAAGTGTTTGGGCGACAACAGACACACCGCAGAAGTTCTGTCCGAGTTCTTGCAGAAAGAAACGCAGTCGTGGCTGGGCACTGTAGATCTTGAGGCAGGCAAGGTAGTGAGTGATAACGGAAGGAATTTCATGGCTGCCATCTCCCTTTCCCAACTGAAACACATTCCTTGCCTGGCTCACACCTTAAACCTGGTGGTGCAGTGCTTCCTGAAAAGTTATCCGGGGTTATCCGACCTGCTCCTCAAAGTGCGTGGACTTTGCTCACATATCCGCCGTTCGCAGACCTATCAGCGTTCTTTGAACCTTCCCCAGCATCGCCTAATCATAGACGTTGCAACAAGGTGGAACTCAACACTGCACATGCTTCAGAGACTGTGTGAACAGAGGCGGGCTGTTATGTTTTTGTGGGAGGATACACATACACGGGCAGGCAGTAGGATGGCAGACATGGAGTTGTCAGGTGTGCAGTGGTCGAAGATTCAAGACATGTGTCAAGTCCTTCAGTGTTTTGAGGAATGCACACGGCTGGTTAGTGCAGACAACGCCATAATAAGCATGAGCATCCCCCTAATGCGTCTGCTGATGCAAAGTTTGACGCACATAAAGGATCAGGCGTCTGCAGCTGAGGAAGAGGAAAGCCTTGATGACAGTCAGCCATTGTCTGGCCAGGGCAGTGTACAGGACGAGGTAGCGGGCGAAGAGGAGGAGGAGGACGAGGAGGATGATGGGGATGATTATATTTTTAATGAGGAAGCTTTTCCGGGGCCACTGGAAATTGGTGGCGCGGCAAGGCCGGGTTCTGGTTTTTTGAGGGACACAAGTGACGTGGATTTGCCTGAAACTGCCCCTCAACCAAGCACAACCGCAGATTTGAGAACTGGAACTTTGGCCCACATGGCGGATTATGCCTTACGTATCCTCAAAAGGGACACACGCATAACTAAAATGATGAATGATGACGATTACTGGTTGGCCTGCCTCCTTGATCCTCGCTATAAAGGCAAATTGCAAAATATAATGCCACATGAGAACTTGGAACTAATATTAGCAACCAAACAATCAACTCTTGTTGACCGTTTGCTTCTGGCATTCCCTGCACACAGCGCCCGTGATCGTTCTCACACGAGCTGCAGGGGCCAGCAGACCAGAGGAGTTAGAGGGGCAGAAATCAGAAGTGGCGTTGGCCAGAGGGGTTTTCTGACCAGGTTGTGGAGTGATTTTGCTATGACCGCAGACAGGACAGGTACTGCAGCATCAATTCAAAGTGACAGGAGACAACATTTGTCCAGTATGGTTACAAACTATTTTTCATCCCTTATCGATGTTCTCCCTCAACCGTCATTCCCATTTGATTACTGGGCATCAAAATTAGACACCTGGCCAGAATTGGCAGAATATGCATTGCAGGAGCTTGCTTGCCCGGCAGCTAGTGTCCTATCAGAAAGAGTATTCAGTGCTGCAGGTTCAATACTAACAGAAAAAAGGACTCGTCTGGCTACCCAAAATGTAGATGATCTAACCTTCATTAAAATGAACCACAACTGGATTTCGAAATCTTTTGCCCCACCTTGCCCGGCTGACACCTAGCTTTCCTATGAAAAGGTCTTGCCTGTGGACTATTCTGAATGCCTTTTCCAATCTCGTAATTTTCTGCACCTGATTGTCCAGCATACGACATGTTTACACCTCACTAAATGGCCAAACTCCCCACACGGGGCCGTGGTATCGACACTTGGCGACAGCACCCGTGAGAGTGCAGTTTGTCTGAAGAGGTGGGTGAGCCCGCTTTTGGTCGACGGCACTGCCACTGGGTCCCTCCTAGTACAATAAAGTGTCTCTGGCGGTGGTGGTGCACACCCAACGTCAGACACACCGTTGTAATATGAGGGGCCCTGGGCCTGTACCGCCGGCCACAAGACAGTTTCCCCCCACCCCAGCTCAAACAGTGCTCTACCACTTGCAAAATTATCTCACAGCTCCACCAATGTTTAGTCTATGCGCTGACATCCTTCAATGCCTGCCACTGACAATACCATTGTATTGACATTTTTGTTATGTTAGGCCTTCGATGCCTGTCTGTGGTCACTCCTTCCACTAGGCCTCCACTGACCACACCACTGCTGCCCGTGTACCCCTGGAACCAATTTAAAATTGCCTACAGCCATGTGTTATTATTTTAGGCCTTCGATGCCTGTCTGTGGTCACTCCTTCCACTAGGCCTCCACTGACCACACCACTGCTGCCCGTGTACCCCTGGAACCAATTTAAAATTGCCTACAGCCATGTGTTATTATTTTAGGCCTTCGATGCCTGTCTGCGGTTACTCCTTCCACTAGGCCTCCACTGACCACACCACTGCTCCCCGTGTACCCCTGGAACCAATTTAAAATTGCCTACAGCCATGTGTTATTATTTTAGGCCTTCGATGCCTGTCTGCGGTCACTCCTTCCACTAGGCCTCCACTGACCACACCACTGCTGCCCGTGTACCCCTGGAACCAATTTAAAATTGCCTACAGCCATGTGTTATTATTTTAGGCCTTCGATGCCTGTCTGCGGTTACTCCTTCCACTAGGCCTCCACTGACCACACCACTGCTGCCCGTGTACCCCTGTAACCAATTTAAAATTGCCTACAGCCATGTGTTATTATTTTAGGCCTTCGATGCCTGTCTGTGGTCACTCCTTCCACTAGGCCTCCACTGACCACACCACTGCTGCCCGTGTACCCCTGGAACCAATTTAAAATTGCCTACAGCCATGTGTTATTATTTTAGGCCTTCGATGCCTGTCTGCGGTCACTCCTTCCACTAGGCCTCCACTGACCACACCACTGCTGCCCGTGTACCCCTGGAACCAATTTAAAATTGCCTACAGCCATGTGTTATTATTTTAGGCCTTCGATGCCTGTCTGTGGTCACTCCTTCCACTAGGCCTCCACTGACCACACCACTGCTGCCCGTGTACCCCTGGAACCAATTTAAAATTGCCTACAGCCATGTGTTATTATTTTAGGCCTTCGATGCCTGTCTGCGGTCACTCCTTCCACTAGGCCTCCACTGACCACACCACTGCTCCCCGTGTACCCCTGTAACCAATTTAAAATTGCCTACAGCCATGTGTTATTATTTTAGGCCTTCGATGCCTGTCTGCGGTCACTCCTTCCACTAGGCCTCCACTGACCACACCACTGCTGCCCGTGTACCCCTGGAACCAACATCAGAAAATATAAAAATAAGTATTTTGCTTATAAAAAAGAAAATACTGGAGAGATATCAAATGCAGACATTTTACCATTAAAAACAAACACATACAACAAAAATCTGGTACAGTACTAAAAATGGCCACCAGCTACAATAACTTTCTCCTGCAAGTAGTTAACTGAAAGGTTTTTTCAATTTTAAACACAGATATGGCATCCACCGAGTGTTGTCCTGTCGCATCTTCTTTATATTATTGCCAAGAAGATGCAAAACAATGAAAATAATAAAATCATTATTTACCAAAAAAATAGAGTAAGTCAAAACCACATTGCAAATAAACATTCATTACAAATAAAGAAGAAGGGCGCGTCCGAGGGTGAGCATATACCTAATAAGAATATAATCACCCTCGGACGCGCCCTGCTTCTTTCCGACAGCCTTCCTTCCTAAGAATCAGCCCTTCCGTGGTGTAGAGAGAGGGTTTGTTACACTCCAAGGTGTTCCCCAGGTTGCCTTTCCTGAGCTTCGATCTTCCGGCTCTCGTTTAGTAGTTGTTGGAAACTACCTGCATTGGGCCTACAAATTGGGTATGGGGTGTAGAGAGATGGTGTGTTCCACTCCAAGGTGTTCCCCAGGTTGCCTTTCCTGAGCTTCGATCTTCCGGCTCTCGTTTAGTAGTTGTTGGAAACTACGCTGCATTAGGCCTACAAATTGGGTATGGGGTGTAGAGAGATGGTGTGTTACACTCCAAGGTGTTCCCCAGGTTTCCTCTCCATTGCTTCAATCTTCCGGCTCTCGTTTAGTAGTTGTTGGAAACTACGCTGCATTAGGCCTACAAATTGGGTATGGGGTGTAGAGAGATGGTGTGTTACACTCCAAGGTGTTCCCCAGGTTTCCTCTCCATTGCTTCGATCTTCCGGCTCTCGTTTAGTAGTTGTTGGAAACTACGCTGCATTGGGCCTACAAATTGGGTATGGGGTGTAGAGAGATGGTGTGTTCCACTCCAAGGTGTTCTCCAGGTTGCCTTTCCTGAGCTTCGATCTTCCGGCTCTCGTTTAGTAGTTGTTGGAAACTACGCTGCATTAGGCCTACAAATTGGGTATGGGGTGTAGAGAGATGGTGTGTTACACTCCAAGGTGTTCCCCAGGTTTCCTCTCCATTGCTTCGATCTTCCGGCTCTCGTTTAGTAGTTGTTGGAAACTACGCTGCATTAGGCCTACAAATTGGGTATGGGGTGTAGAGAGATGGTGTGTTCCACTGTAGAGAGATGGTGTGTTCCACTCCAAGGTGTTCCCCAGGTTTCCTCGCCAATGCTTCGATCATCATGCTCTCGTTTAGTAGTTGTTGGAAACTACGCTGCATTAGGCCTACAAATTGGGTATGGGGTGTAGAGAGATGGTGTGTTCCACTCCAAGGTGTTCTCCAGGTTGCCTTTCCTGAACTTCTATCTTCAGGCTCTCATTAAATTGTGGTTAAACGGAACAACTGCATTTGGCGTACTAGTTGGTTTGGGGCCTACTATCGGTGTCTGCCGCTCCTTGCTGTTCTCCTGGTTTCCTGTCCTGAAATTCCGTTTTCAGGCGCTCGTTAAGTAGTTGTTAATGTTAGACTGCATTTGGCCTACTAGATGGGTTGGGGCCTACTATCGGTGTCTGCCACTCCTTGCTGTTCTCCTCCACTGAACAAAGCTGTGCCGCCTGTTTACTACTGTTGCCAATTTTGAACTGCATTTCGACTACTTACTGATTTGGGCCTACTCTCTGTGTCAGCCTCTCATTCCAGTTGTCCTCCACTGCAATGCCCCCTGATTAGTCCTGTGTTACCAATTTTGAACTGCATTTAGCCCACTTTATTCTTTGGGCCTATATCTGTGTTTCCTCCTCATCCTGCCCATTGCCCAGCCAGTGATAGATGAGTCTGCTGGTACATTGACCCATAACGCAACATTTCCCGTGCACGCTACACTGCAAGATTGTGACCCTGCTGAAAGTCAGGTCCCCCTTCCCGCATACCATACCACCTTACACGGGGACAAACAGGAAGGTGCAGATGAAAGTGCAGGTTCCTTCATCAGGTGGGGGGAGGAATACTAGTTGGCGACGTCACTGGCACAGGGCCTCTCATGGTACGCAAAAGTGTTGCTGCCGGTGGGAGGCGCCCCCGCCGTGCAAACACACCGCTGTACTTTGACGGGACCTGTGCCAGTGCCAATGCCAACGAGTGGGCCCCCCCTGCTTGCTCAGGTTCACAGCACTTGCAAAGTTGAAATACTTACCTCTCCCTGCTCCACTGCCGTGACGTGGTCCAGATTTCCTGGGCCCACTAATTACTTGAACCAGCCCTACCCACCACAACTTTAGCCAAATGACCTCCAATTTCAAATGCCTTCCAATTATTATAAGGTAAATTACACTTGACAAGCTTCATTAAGAAGAATGGATGGTTTTGACATTAAAATGGGCACTCTAGGTGTTTTCCTGGCCCCCACTCACTGCCGACTATGCTGCCCCATTGACTTGCATTGGGTTTCGTGTTTCGGTCGATCCCGACTTTACGTCATAATCGGCCGATTTCACTCGACCCGACTTTTGAGATAGTCGGGTTTCGCGAAACCCGGCTCGACTCTAAAAAGGTCAAGGTCGCTCAACTCTAGTAGTCACGCGAGAGCTTAGCGCTTGCCAGCAGCTTAGGAACAGAGAGTGGGCCAGCAGCATCTGACTTCATTGATGTCCTCCTCTGCTGCATACATATGAAGTGTCCGCTAGGACCGCGGGGTACTCGTACCGGGTCCGACGGTTCTTAAGGGGGTGGTCACGGCAGCAGTGACCTGGTCCATGGCCCTGGGCGTCAAATAAAATTAATGAAATGGAAGGGAAACAGAGCCTATAGAGAGTTAGTTCATGATGCCACCTGTGGTGTTTAGCAATGGATGGCCGACGCTGCTTAAGGGGGCCGCTGGGGCAGATGATGACACAGCTGGGAAGGTTCTGCTCTCCACAGGTGGAGCAGGGCTCTAGGGCTACCGGTATAGATGGTAAGGGATCATAGATGATGGGGTGCAGGACTGAGGGTGTGGGGAATGACTGAAGGACACAAGGATTGCAGTTTTCTTTACCTTTACTTGTCAGTTGCAGCTGCAGTCCAGGGCACGGATTACAGATGATGATAGGGTCCGGGTAGCCTGGAAGCAACTTGGGATCCATCTAGCCAGGTGGGTTTGGAGGCCTTCCTTCTGTGCTATACTCTAGGTACTTGCTGCTTTAAGCTCTTCACAGTCCCTCACCTGCGTGTTGCTTCTAACCTGCATGGCAGGCAGCGTGAGCCTATCATGGGCACTGCCTTTTCCCTGGCAACCCCGCCTCTTGGTCTGCTGCAGTGTCTCCAGGCGTTCAGTGTGGCTAGGGAGCTTGCAGTTCCCTTCCCTCCAGATTCTGCTGTCAGGGAGCACAGCACCCACACAGCCAAGGACTCTGGCATCCTGTTTCTCAGCGCTCTGTTCTGGGGTGAGCCTGGTTACAGCTCCACTCCCCAGGTTCTCCTTGACTTCCCTCATCCCCTCTCACTCTCAGACTCCTGACTAGACTGACTAACTCCACCTCCAGGCCAGAACTTATAGGGAAGCTCCCCTGAAACCAGGTGTTAGAGCTCCCCCTTCTGGTCTGAAGTAGGGAAAGTGTTGGATGCTGGTGTTACCTGGTAAGGGAACCCCTCCTTGCTTCCATGCATGACATCACCCCCTGTGAGGGAGGCAATGCCACTGTGGCAACCAGACCCATGGGGTGCCACATTCTCCCCTAGTGATATTCAGTTCTCCCGGACTGAGGAAACAAACATGTTAACAGGTGAACAATTATAACAACAATTAATGAAAATTTACAAAGTCTTAAAAATGAAAAAAATGCAAAAATCCAAAAAGAAAAAACAAAAATACAGTTACTGCAGCGCCTAGTCCTTACGCTGCCATCCAGGAATTGTCTTTGTCTGCGTACCTGGAGTATGGTTGGTGGGAACTGCCTTAACCTACTTTCTGTATCAACCCTGGGCATGGCTAAAGGGCACTCTGTCGGTGGGCCTGGTTTTCGGCCACACCAGTGGCTTATTTTCAAGGCCAAATCAGGGTAACTATGTACAAGTGAGGTCCTGGCCATACATAATCCTGTGGCCCAATTGTCCTTCAACAGGTTATTATGAATATTTAAATGTTCACACAGTAAGTCTTTATAGGGTCTCATGCTTAATGGTTGCAATTACACACATTATTAACTTATTTACATTATCAACACATTTATATTTTAGTCCATATACCGGGCTGGAACTTGACCTCTGGTACTACGGGTAGATCTATGCAGTACAGGTAATGGTAGTGACCTGACTGGATTCACTGTGCTTGCTACCACTGGTGTAGTGCGCCCTCTATTGGCTACTCTACAGGTGACTCTACGTAGCACAGGTATACCTGATTTTCCAGGACTACTCCTGCTCACTGTGGGCATAACAAACTCACTGCTGGCAGGGGGTGGATTATCTTGCTCCGCTGTTGGTGGGGCATCTGCTGCTTGAGCCCGCTGGTCTTCATGCTGGTCTTGGGTCGCATCTCTTTCTGGCACTACTAGCTGGGAAAAGGTCAATACGGGCACGACTATGGCCTAGTTCACTCTTGTCCAATTTGGAGGGAACTTGCCGAGTACTGTGCTGATCTTTTCCTCTACTTCTTCCATTGGCTGAGGAATGTCTTGATCTTCAATCCTCTCCTTTACTTGTTCAGGGTATGGTTTTAGATGATCCCTCGACACTGCCGCTGAGCTTTTACTCCATCTTTACAGATGGGGCACACCTTGGTGTTATCAAAGTTTGAAGGCATGGTGGTGTATAGTTTAGCCTCCCACTGATCATCTAGTTTGTGAACTCATCTATTTCATTTGAGCACCTGTTCTCCAGATGACAAGGTAACTGAAGGGGCGTGCTGATTATAATTTCTTTCCTGCCTCTGTCTGGCTTGGGACAGACTTCGTTCCACGCACTCTTGCACTTTGCGGTATTGCTGCTGCCGCTCTGTATCCCAATCTGCATCTGTTGATGTCGTTTCAGGTGTTAAGACTCCTATGTCGAAGTCAACTGATAACTTGCCAGGTCTTGTTCTCATCAGGTTGGCCGGAGTGGAGTTTACTGGGATATGGTTGTATAGATCTACCAAATCCAGCAACTTCTCTGGCCACAGGTTTTGCTCTTCCAGGGGCAAAGTCTTCAACAGGCCAATTACCACCTGGTTCATTTTCTCACACATGACATTTGTCTGTGGATGGAACGGTGTCATCCTGTTTCTCTTGCAGCCGTACAGGTTACAGAACTCCTGGAACACTTCTGCCTCAAAGGCTGGGCCTTGGTTGGTGAGCACTTGTTCAGGGTTACCGTGTGGTTGATAAAAGTGTTCTTGAAACGCTTTGGCTGCTGTCTTTGCTGTTTGGTCTTTGATAGGCACGACTACCAGGAAAGTTGAGTAATGGGCCACTGTAGTCAGTGCCAGAGGCGTAGCTAGGGTTTTAGTTCAAGGGGCATTCAAGGGGCAAAGCTTCTGAGTATTCCCCGAACCAGGTAACCTTGATTACAACTGGGTGACGCACCCTAATATTGGAGGAAAACTTCAGCAGATGACTGCCCTGTTGCTGAAAATAATCTCTATGCAAAGAACAACATTGATATTACCACCATATGGTCAGTGGTAAATACCAGTCCTACAGAACATATAAGAGATCACAGCATAGTTACAGATGGTGACTTACCGCTGACGTTCTTTCTGATGGAGTTGTCCACTTTTCCAGTCTTTTCCATCTGGCCCAGACTAACACAACTTCTTCCACCCGGGACTCGTCTGCAGAGAATACAAAAAAGATACATTTCACTTCTCATATTTTCAGCACGTCAGCATCTATTCCCAACCTGCACAAACTCATCATCCTACTAGTACCCCAATGCTGCTGCCATTTGTGTCCTTATTACTGCACCTGCTGTGTGGTTCTCTGTACCCTCTAAATTCTAAACCAACCCTCTAGAATATAGTAATGTCGGGTGCAAGTGCCCTAGAAAACAGTGTCCATGCTTTGCTCCATAGAAAGTAATATTGCCCTGTGTGCCCCTTTGATAGTCACAGTAACCAGAGTTATAACAATAAGTGCCCACTTAACATTGAATAATGTCCCAAGTCTCCCCCCTGTACAGCTCCCCTATGGATAGCATGATGCTCTCTTATACATAACATGATGCCTCCTCACTGTAATGTACCCCCACACAGTATACTGACCCCTTAGTAGCCCCCAAACTGCTTGATGACCCCAACACTGTGTGAGGGCCCCTTCACTGTAATCCCCACACTGTATGATGGCCCCCTAGATAGCCTCCATATAGTATAATGTGCCAATTAGTCCTCAATATAGTATAATACATTCCCCATCGGCCTGTATAGTATAATGCATTCCAGATAGGCCTGCATAGTATAATGCACTCCCCATAGGCCAGTACAGTATAAAGCAGTCCCCAATGGCCTGTATAGTATAATGCACTCCCCATAGGCCTGTATAGTATAATGCATTCCCCATAGGCCTGCATAGTATAATGCACTCCCCATAGGCCTGTATAGTATAATGCACTCCCCAATGGCCTGTATAGTATAATGCACTCCCCATAGGCCTGTATAGTATAACACATTTCCCATAGGCCTGTATAGAATAATGCACTCCTCATAGGCCTGTATAGTATAATGCACACCCCATAGGCCTTTACAATATAATGCACTCCCCATAGGCCTGTATAGTATAATACATTCCTCATAGGCCTGCATAGTATAATGCACTCCCTATAGGCCTGTATAGTATAATGCACTCCTCATAGGCCTATTTAGCATAATACATTCCCATAGACCTGTACAGTATAATGCACTCCCCGTAGGCCTGTATAGTATAATGTACTCCCCATAGGCCTGTATAGTATAATGCACTCCACATAGGCCAGTACAGCATAATGCACCTCCATAGGCCTGTACAGTATAATGCACTCCCCATAGGCCTGACAATATAATGCACTCCCCATAGGCAGCCAGAACAGTATAATGCACCTCCATTTCTGCCAGTACATTATAATGCTCCCCCACTAGGCAGCCAGTACTGTATAATGCACCCCATTAGGCAGCCTGTATAGTATAATACACCCTCATTAGGCAGCCCCGTATAGTATAATGCACCCCCATTAGGCAGCCTGTATTGTATAATGTACCCCCATTAGGCAGTCTTTATGGTATAATGCATTCCCATTAGGCCGTCTTTAAAGTATAAAAGTATATTGCACCCCCATTAGGCAGCCAGTACAATATAAGGCACCCCCATTAGATAGTCTGTACAATATAATGCACCCCCATTAGGCAGCCTGTATAGTATAATGCACCCCTATTAGGCAGCCAGTACTGTACAATGCACTCCCATTAGGCAGGCTATATAGTATAACGCACCCCCAATAGGCAGCCTGTATAGTATAATGCACCCCCATTAGGCAGTCTGTATAGTATGATGCACCCCCATTAGGCAGCCAGTACAGTATAATGCACCCCCATTAGGCAGCCTGTATAGTATAATGCACCCAATAAAAAAAAATAATACTCACCTCTCTTCCTCCTGGTTCCCGCGGTGCTCTGAGCACCCACTCATCACCTGACAAGGGCTCTGGGTACTGACATCATCGCTACCCCCTATCAGTGTCGGTGTTGGTGACATCTGGTGCTGACAGGGGGATGATAGGAGAAGGAGAGTAACACTCCCTCTCTCCTCAAGCTGACACTTTGATGACAGGTGGGGGACCCACTGCTACTACAGGGCCCCCCACGGCTCCTCGTGTCTCCCTGCTCTGCATCGGCGCGCTGTGTATGTCAATACAGTTACAGTAGCGCAGCTCAGTGTGTGGGCCCTGGACCACCACCCCTTCTGCCCCCCCAGTAGCTACTCTACTGGTCAGAGCGTAGGTGTAGCCAGTCCTACTCGGAGTCAACTTCATGTGATCCAAAGCTGCCAGTTTAAGCGGCTGCTTCGTGATGATCAGCTGTAATGGGTCTCGCTGGCTGTTACAGTCTTTCCTGCACAGGTTGCATGGGCCACATTCATTCTTGGCACCACCTCTCAGTGGTTTTCCTCGTGCCGATCCAGTAGAATCTCTCATGAAGTGGGACCCCCAGCTTCTTCCACCCGAAGTGTCCTGCTCCATCGTGGTACTCCTCTAAGACCATTGGTGCATCCCGCTTCGGGACTACCATTTTCCAGACCAGTTGGTGTGTGCGTGAGTTGATGTTCCTCGACACAGCTTACACTCATAGTTGAAAAGCTTGCCCTTCTCCTTCCACAACTGTTGCATTTCCTGTGAAGCGTCTGGGTCAACGTGTGAGGCAGCTTGTGTAAGCAACTCCTTTACTAGGCGGACTGCCGGTCACTATCCTGTGTCTCTGCCCATCCATGGTCCGGCAACGGGTTAAACGTGGCCTCTTGCATGACATAGTACTTCTTCCTCACACAATGGGAGCACTTGGCCACCTCGGGCAGTGGAAGGCTGGTAACTTGATTTCTTCTAGCTCTTCCAAGTCTACTCCCTTGTATAGTAAATTGGGCATCCTGGACAGCGCATCAGCATTAGCGTTGGTAAGCCCTGCTCTGTACTTGATGGTAAACTCATAGTTGGACAGCCGGGCCATCCATCGCTGTTCCAATGCACCTAGCCTTTCGGTTTCCCAGTGAGTCAGCGGATTAGTGTCCGTGAAGACAGTAAACTTTGTTGAAGCCAGGTAGTGTTTCAATTGCTTGGTCACAGCCCAGACTATGGTGAGAAACTCCAACTTGAAGGAACTATAGTTGTCAGGGTTACTTTCAGTGGGATGAAGCTTCCTGCTGGCAGAGGCAATCACTCTCTCTCTGACTTTCTGCACTTGTGACAGAACTGCTCCTAATCCCTGCTGGCGTCACTGTAAAGTATGAATGGTTGGTCATAGTCAGGATAGACCAGCACTTCATCTTCATCTGAGAGCAAACTTCAACCGGGTGAAGGATTCTTCTATCCTGTTGTTCCACTAGAATGGAGGACTCTTGTTCTTGGCCTTCTTGGATTTTCCCACTAGAAGGTCTTGCAGGGGTGTGGCTATCTTGGTGAAGCCCTTGATGAATCCCCGGTAGTAACCTACAAACCTGAGGAACTGCCGTACTTCATGAATGGTGTTGGGTTTTGGCCAGTCCCTGATAACGGTGACTTTGTCAGGATCTGGGGCCACTAGAGTTGAGCGACTTTTACTTTTTTCGGATCGAGTCGGGTTTCGCGAAACCCGACTATGTCAAAAGTTGGGTCAGGTGAAATTGGCCGATTATTGCGAAAAGTCGGGGGCCGACTAAAACACGAAACCCAATGCAAGTCAATGGGGAATCAAAGTTGGCAGTGAGTGGAGGACAGGAAAACACCTACAGTGCCCATTTTAATGCCAAAAACATCAATTCTTATTACTTAAGCTTGTCAATCTTAATTTACTTTATAATAATAGTTAGGCATTGAAAACTGGGGGTCATTTGGCTAAAGTTGTGGGGGGGGGTAGGGCTGTCTCAAGATTTTCGTGGGCCCAGGAAATGCGCAATACATCACGGCGGTGGAGCAGGGAGAGGTAAGTATTTCAACTTTGCAAGTGCTGTGATCCTGAGCGAGCAGGGGGGGGGGGGCCACTCGTTGGCACTGGCACAGGGCCCCTCATAGTACGGCGGTGTGTTTGACAGTGGGTGGTGCCTCCCACTGGCAGAGACACTTTTGCGTACTATGAGGGGCCCTGTGCCAGTGACATCGCCAACAAGTATGCCCCCCCACCTGATGAAGGAACCTGCACTTTCATCTGCACCTTCCTCTTTGTCCCCGTGTAAGGTGGTATAGTATGCGGGAAGGGGAACCTGACTTTCAGCAGGGTCAGATTCTGGCTGCGTAGAGTGCAAGGGGAATGTAGTGGTCTGGGTCAATGTACCAACAGACTCATCTAGCAGTGGCTGGGCAATGGTCAGGATGAGGAGGAAACACAGATATAGGCCCAAATAATAAAGTAGGCTAAATGCAGTTCAAAATTGGTAACAGGACTAAAGAGGCGGCATTGCTTTGTTCAGTGGAGGTAAACTGTAATGAGTGGCAGTCACAGTTAGTAGGCCCAAATAATAAAGTAGACTAAATGCAGTTCAAAATTGGTAACAGGACTAAAGAGGCGGCATTGCTTTGTTCAGTGGAGGAAAATTGTAATGAGTGGCAGACACAGTTAGTAGGCCCAAATAATAAAGTGGGCTAAATGTCTGCCAAAAAATTGTTCATAAATAAACAGGCGACATTGCTTTGCTCAGTGTCGGAAAATTGTAATGAGTAGCAGACTAACTTAGTAGGCCCAAATAATAAAGTGGGCTGAATGTCTGCCAAAAAATTGTTCATAAATAAACAGGTGGCATAGCTAGGTACAGGGATGGGCTCCTCTGCTGAGTAGCAGACAGTGGTAGTTGGCGCAAAGTATTAACTGGTCTAAATGGAGGCCATGGCCCCTGTATATTTTAACTATCATCTATCATTTCAACAAATTTGTATTGGCAGTGCCATTGAAGGATTTATCAGCACAGACTACACAATGGTGGAGCAGGGAGAGGTAAGTATTGCAAGTGGTAGAGTACTGTTCGAGCTGGGGGGAACACTCTGTCGTGGGCGGCGGTACTGGCACAGGGCCCCTCATATTACGACTGTGTGTCTGACTTTGGTTGTGCACCACCACCGTCAGAGACACTTCATTGTACTATGAGGGACCCTGTGCCAGTGCTGTCATCCAAGAGTGGGCCCAACCACCTGTCCAGGCAAATGGCACTCGCACGGGTGCTTGCGCCAGGTGGTGACCACGGCCCTGTGGGGGGAGTCAGCCCATTTAGGGAGGTATAAAAATGGCCTATGGTGGACATTCAGCAGCTGCAAATGGAGGAATTGGAGCAGTCAGTAAGAGGAGGCCAAAAGCAAGACATTTTTCAGGCAAGCTACGTGTCAGCAGGGGAAGGTGGGGCAAAATAATTTGAAATCCATGATTTGTTCATTTTAATGAAGGTTTAGTGAAGAGTTTGCACCCTTAGGTCCTATTGTGCTTTTGCCACTACCACCAGATGCACCACCACCACCATCAGTACCAGCTGGCAACCACCGTCCACAGGCCCTTCCACCAGACTTGTAAGTGGCAGAAAGTGGCTGGCTGATATACGACAAACTAACGGGACTGAAGTATATCCACTTTGTGAGAATTTGAATCTCACTTTTTTGGGGGGAGACTGAACCAAAACTCAGGCCCAGTGTAAAAAACAACACAATGTAAGTGGCAGAAAGTGGCTGGAAAATATATGAAAAAATACAAGGACTGTAGTACAATTTCAATCTCCCTACAATGATCTCAGGAAAAGTATGGCAGCAATAAAAAGGACTGCTGCACACAAAAGTGTGGACAAATAAATAAGATAACTGTGCAGAAAAGAGCAACAGGATTTTTGCTTTTAAAAAAGCAGTTGATTTGCACAGCAGCGTGCAAACAGCAATGCAGCTATCAGGGAGCCTTATAAGGCAGCCTAATAAGCTACAGAGCTGATACACAAAAATATAGCCTCCACTGTCCCTGCAAAAAAATGGTGGTATTGGACAGTGGAAATCGCTACAGCACAAGCAGTTTGGGGGTTAATCTTCCCTCCCTAACTATATCCCTTCTTCTGATGAAGCTGCAGCAACCTCTCCCTATACTAAGATTGGCAGAAGTAAGATGGCGGTCGGCGTGCATGCCCCTTTATAGCCCCTGTGACGCCGCAGAAAGCAAGCCAATCACTGTCATGCCCTTCTCTAACATGGTGGGGACCGAGACCTATGTCATCACGCTGCCCACACTCTGCGTCCTCCTTCATTGGCTGAAAAATGGTGCTGAAATCGTCATATGAAACGCGACTTTTGCGCGCAGATTGGCGACCTCATGGCCGATCCCACACTAGGATCGGGTCGGGTTTCATAAAACCCGACTTTGCCGAAAGTCTACGATTTTTGAATTTGTCCGATCCGTTTCGCTCAACCATAGGTGCCACGCCTTCCGTGCCTACTGTGCGGCCTAGGTACTGCACCTTGGACTTCAACAGGTGGCACTTGAACGGCTTTAAATGAGGCCAAAATGGGACAGGGCTTAGAACACATTTGCCAGGTGCTTCAAGTGGTCTTCATAGGTTTTGGAAAAGATGATGACGTCTTCCAGGTACAACAGAGCGGTTTCAAAGTTTTTATGTCCTAGGCAGCATTCCATTATCTGCTGGAACATTCCTGGTGCATCGCAGAGCCCGAATGGCATGCAGTTGAACTCATGTGTAATGCGTCCTTATGTGTAATGCGGTTAATCTGCCTGTAGTCAACACACATCCTCATTGTACCATCTTTCTTTCAAATGAGGACTAACAGAGCTGCCCAGGGGCTGCAACTGTCTCTAATCACTCCAGCCTCCTTCATTTCCCATAACATACCCTTGGCACATTAACAGTGAGCTGGACGAACAGGCCGGTACCTCTCTTTAATGGGTTGATGATCTCAAGTGGGGATATAGCGTTGGGCCCCTTTTGCCTGCCCAAAGTCTAGAGAGTGTTTGCTAAAGACCCGCTCATATTCTTGGAACACCCGGTAATCCCTATGCTTTTGGTGCAAGGGGGTGGAGTCAATGCTTATGTGCAGCTTCTGACACCAATCCTCCAGCTGTTCTTTAGAGCCATTGTCTTCTGCCTAGTCGGACGGGACCATGTGTTCTACTGCTTGTATTGCATTATTACTGACAGTGAACAGCTTAGCAAGGGTGGCGTATCAGGGAAAATGGACCTCTTACTTCCCACAATTTAAGATACATACAGGTACCCTTCCCTTGCAGACATTGACTACCCCTCTGGCAGTCAGGATAGTGGGCCTACAATCAGAGTACATGAGTTCTACCAAGGCCTGGTTGTCTTAACCCCTGAGGCCTATAGCTGCTCGACACCAGATTAACATTTCACTCCTAGTATTGTAATGGGGATTGGATCACTCACTCTGACTTCCAACTTCTCCACCAGACAGCTCTACCTTTTGTCTCTGCATCATGGCTTTGATCTCTTTTTGCAGGACTCGCTGCTCACCGTAACTGGCAGTTTTGGCTACCTGTTGCAATAAAACAATAACCTCACCAATACAATTTTCTATCACATTGGTACCGAGGGTAATCTTTGGGTTAGATTCTCGCCGGTCAATATCTACAATCATGACACCTTAGGCTCTCAACTCTACTCGCCCCACCTTATTAGTCACTTCCTTATACCCTATTTGTGGCAAAGGCTGACCATTACTGGTGACTATTGTCAGACCATTATCTGGGCTGCTGGTAATATCAGAGTCATCCCAGTAATGTTTGTAAAGAATATATGGCATAGTCATTACCTGGGAGCTGGTATCCAATAAAGTGTTTAATTGGATGCCATCAATTACGACGGGCAGGACCGAACATCCTCCCATGTACTTGTCTAGCCAGCTTTGTGGGCCTTGTCATCTTACTCCTGGGGGTTGACCCTCTGCCCCAGGGGTTGCTCATTTAAATTGCAGAATCTTGTGTTGTGCCCCACCTTGTTGCAGCGGCGACAGACGGGCTGTCCGTCCTCGTCATAGCGATTGCTGTCTCTCCCTCTGGTTGGTGGGATTCTCTTCCGCCATGGCAACGGGACATCATCTGGACTGGATGCCAGCTGGATCTTCTCTTTTGGGGACACTTGCATGGACCACATGGTTTTGGTTAGTGCAGCCACATATTTGGTCAACTCGTGGACCTGGAGATGTAGTTCTGCCAAAGGGTCATTACCAAGGATCTGCGCATCGGCCTCAATGAGGGTCTGGGAAAAGGATGCCGCCTCCTGGTGGTATGTAATTGCTGGGCACCTAGGGGGTACTGTGCCACTGGGATTTTATTCATGCAGCACCCAGATGGCCTTAGCTTTAAAGTGTGCAAAGTCCAAGTCAGGGTTTTGTAGGGCCATGATGCGCAGCTGTGTCCTGTGGGTGTTGGACAGGAGTCCCTTAATAAACTGCTCCTTTAGCAATCTCTCCTCATCTTGCACACTGTCAGGGTCAACCTGCTTAATGGCCCGCAGCGCCTCCTGAAGATTAAGGGCATAGTCCCGTATTCTGTCCTGCACCCTTTGTTTACACCCAAAGAATCTAATTTTTATCTCTGCTGCAGTGCGGGTGTCAAAGGTGCCCTTCAACCTGGCCAAGATTTGTTTGTAAGTTCTTTTATCAGTGTCCTGCCAGGACTTTACCTTTCTCTAGGCTACACCAGTTAACTGGCCAGTAAGGATGCTGACTTTTTGACTCTCAGACAGGGGTAAACTTCAAACAAACTTTATAGTCTCTCCTTGAAATAGCTCTGGGTCTGCGACTCCATTGAGTACTGTAGTAACCAGGCCGCTCCCGGTATATACGGCATTGATAGTGGCAGTATGGGGTCAAAGGGCAGACAAAGTACACCTGCGCCAGAGCCGCAGGGTGAAGACAAGAAGAGGACGTCATCTGATGAAGATGGGACGTGCCAGACCCAGACCAGCAGTGGGAACGCCCCTAGGTGAGTATAATCTAACCTCTTTTTCTCATCTTTTAGGTTACATCGGGGGCTTATCTACAGCATTACAGGATGCTGTAGATAAGCCCCTGATGCCGGTGGGCTTATCTCACCCGCAATTTTGGGGTGACAGATTCCCTTTAAGCTCTGCACAGTCCCTCTATACAGTGGCTCAACACTAAATGATTTTGTTTTTTCAACTCTTACCCAGGCAGATCTGACCACAGATGTGCGGTGAACAATTACGTATAGTGCGCATAGGCTGGCATTATTCTGAGCAGCACAGGTCCTGTTTACACAGGATGATGTGCTGCCAAGAAAGATGATCTTTTATGCAGCACAAGGGATCATTTCACCTAATGAACTAGCATTTTGCTTATTAGTCAGGTCCTGTTCATACTGAAAGAAAGCGTTCCTATGAACACTCATTTGTGATAATCACGCAGTGTAAATGAGCCTTAAAGGGACTCTGTCACCTGAATTTGGCGGGACTGGTTTTGGGTCATATGGGCGGAGTTTTCTGGTGTTTGATTCACCCTTTCCTTACCCGCTGGCTGCATGCTGGGTGCAATATTGGATTGAAGTTCATTCTCTGTCCTCCATAGTACACGCCTGCGCAAAACAATCTTGCCTTGTGCAGGCGTGTACTACGGAGGACAGAGAATGAACTTCAATCCAATATTGCAGCCAGCATGCAGCCAGTGGGTAAGGAAAGGGTGAATCAAACACCAGAAAACTCCGCCCATATGACCCAAAACCAGTCCCGCCAAATTCAGGTGACAGGTTCCCTTTAAATGGAAATGCTTTTCAGAATCTTAGGAGTTTTATTTATTCCTGAACCTCCCCATTTTATTTATCTGGTCTCCTCTTCCCTTTATTTAAATCTAGTCTTAGTGAAGGGAATGGTCCTCAAGAAGAAGAGTTGAGTTGAATATCACACCCCTTTAATGCTATTATCTATATAATCATCTAAGGGGTGCTTCCGTCTGTCTGTCTGTAACGGAAATCCTGCGTTGCTGATTGGTCGTGGGTGATGGGCTCAGTGAATTCACCCCTCCCTACTTCCGTCAAGTCAGTGCCCGCTCCATACTCCCCTCCAGTCAGCGCTCCCACAGGGTTAATGACAGCGTTAATGCTAGGGTTAATGGCACCGTTAACTCCGTTAATGCTGCTATTAACCCTGTGTGACCAACTTTTTACTATTGATGCTACCTATGCAGCATCAATAGTAAAAAGATATAATGTTAAAAATAATAATAAAAATAAAAAATCGTGCTATTCTCACCTTCCGACGTCCACCGATGCGCGCGATGCTGCTGCCAGCTTCCATTCCCAGAGATGCATTGCGAAATTACCCAGATGACTTAAGTCATCTGGGTAATTTCGCAATGCATCACTGGGAACTGAAGCTGGCGGCAGCATCGCGCGCATCAGCACAGCTTAGTTGGACGCCGGAGGGTGAATATATAACTGTTTTTAATTTTAATTTTTTTTTTAACAGGGATATGGTGCCCACACTGCTATATGTTGTGAATTCTGTGGCAGAGTTCACTCCTGTGGTCGCAAGTGGTACTTCGGCTGATTCTCTCTGGGATCTTCCGTTTGTGGAGGAAAGTGGTACTGCAGCTTCTGAGTTTCCTCCCTCAGGTGATCTGGTGAGCTCGTTAGCTTCTTCTCTACTTAACTCCACCTGATGCTTTGATCTATGCTTCCTGTCAATGTTTCAGTGTGGGACTTGTTTTTTTCCCTGGATCATTCCTGTGGCCTGCTGCTCTGCAAAGCTAAGTTTTGCTTATGTTATTTTGTTGCTATTTTTCTGTCCAGCTTGCTTTATTGGTTTTTCTCGCCTGCTGGAAGCTCTGAGACGCAGAGGGACCACCTCCGTACCGTTAGTCGGTGCGGAGGGTCTTTTTGTCCCCTCTGCGTGGTTTTTTATAGGTTTTTGTGCTGACCGCAAAGTTATCTTCCCTATCCTCGTTCTGTTCAGCTAGTCGGGCCTCACTTTGCTAAATCTGTTTCATCTCTATGTTTGTGTTTTCATCTTACTCACAGTCATTATATGTGGGGGGCTGCCTTTTCCTTTGGGGAATTTCTCTGAGGCAAGGTAGGCTTATTTTTCTATCTTCAGGATTAGCTAGTTTCTCAGGCTGTGACGAGGCGCCTAGGTTCTGGTCAGGAGCGCTCCACGGCTACCTTTAGTGTGGTTTGATGGGCTTAGGGATTGCGGTCTGCAGAGTTCCCACGTCTAAGAGCTCGTTCTATTATTTTGGGTTATTGTCAGTTCACTGTATGTGCTCTGACCTCCATGTCCATTGTGATTCTGAATTGCCTTTCATAACAGTACAGGAAGCCAAAAGTGCTAATGATTCTCAATAGAGGGAAAAAAGAAGTTCTGAGACCATTTTTTTTTTCTTTGCACTGTGTTTTGTCTTTTTTTCCCCTAGACATTTGGGTGGTTCAGGACACAGGTGTAGCAATGGACATTAAAGGTCTGTCTTCATGTGTGGATCAGCTCACGGCAAGAGTTCAAAATATTCAAGATTTTGTGGTCCAGAATTCTTTGCTTGAACCGAGAATTCCTATTCCAGATTTGTTTTTTGGAGATAGAACTAAATTTCTGAGTTTCAAAAATAATTGTAAACTATTTCTGGCTTTGAAACCTCGCTCTTCTGGTGACCCAATTCAACAGGTTAGGATCGTCATTTCTTTTTTGCGCGGCGACCCTCAGGACTGGGCGTTTTCTCTTGCGTCAGGAGATCCTGCATTGAGTAATATCGATGCGTTTTTCCTGGCGCTCGGATTGCTGTACGATGAGCCTAATTCAGTGGATCAGGCAGAAAAAAATTTGCTGGCTCTTTGTCAGGCTCAGGATGAGATAGAGGTATATTGTCAGAAATTTAGAAAGTGGTCAGTGCTCACTCAATGGAATGAATCTGCGCTGGCAGCAATATTCAGAAAGGGTCTCTCTGAAGCCCTTAAAGATGTCATGGTGGGATTTCCTATGCCTGCTGGTTTGAATGAGTCTATGTCTTTGGCCATTCAGATCGGTCGACGCTTGCGTGAGCGTAAATCTGTGCACCATTTGGCGGTATTACCTGAGCTTAAACCTGAGCCTATGCAGTGTGATAGGACCTTGACCAGAGTTGAACGGCAAAAACATAGACGTCTGAATGGTCTGTGTTTCTACTGTGGTGATTCCACTCATGCTATCTCTGATTGTCCTAAGCGCACTAAGCGGTTCGCTAGGTCTGCCACCATTGGTACGGTACAGTCAAAATTTCTTCTGTCCGTTACCTTGATCTGCTCTTTGTCATCATATTCTGTCATGGCATTTGTGGATTCAGGCGCTGCCCTGAATTTGATGGACTTGGAATATGCTAGGCGTTGTGGGTTTTTCTTGGAGCCCTTGCAGTGTCCTATTCCATTGAGAGGAATTGATGCTACGTCTTTGGCCAAGAATAAGCCTCAATACTGGACCCAGCTGACCATGTGCATGGCTCCTGCACATCAGGAGGTTATTCGCTTTCTGGTGTTGCATAATCTGCATGATGTGGTCGTGTTGGGGTTGCCATGGCTACAAGCCCATAATCCAGTATTAGATTGGAAATCCATGTCGGTGTCCAGCTGGGGTTGTCAGGGGGTACATGGTGATGTTCCATTTCTGTCAATTTAGTCATCCACTCCTTCTGAGGTCCCAGAGTTCTTGTCTGATTACCGGGATGTATTTGATGAGCCCAAGTCCAATACCCTACCTCCGCATAGGGATTGTGATTGTGCTATCAATTTGATTCCTGGTAGTAAATTCCCAAAAGGTCGATTGTTTAATTTGTCCGTGCCTGAGCACACCGCTATGCGCAGTTATGTGAAGGAATCCCTGGAGAAGGGGCATATTCTCCCGTCATCGTCGCCATTAGGAGCAGGGTTCTTTTTTGTAGCCAAGAAGGATGGTTCGCTGAGACCTTGTATAGATTACCGCCTTCTTAATAAGATCACGGTTAAATTTCAGTACCCCTTGCCATTGTTATCTGATCTGTTTGCTCGGATTAAGGGGGCTAGTTGGTTCACAAAGATAGATCTTCGTGGTGCGTATAATCTGGTGTGAATTAAGCAAGGTGATGAATGGAAAACTGCATTTAATACGCCCGAGGGTCATTTTGAGTATCTCGTGATGCCGTTCGGACTTGCCAATGCTCCATCAGTGTTTCAGTCCTTTATGCATGACATCTTCCGAGAGTACCTGGATAAATTCCTGATTGTGTACTTGGATGACATTTTGATCTTCTCGGATGATTGGGAGTCTCATGTGAAGCAGGTCAGAACGGTTTTTCAGGTCCTGCGTGCTAATTCTTTGTTTGTGAAGGGATCAAAGTGTCTCTTTGGTGTGCAGAAGGTTTCATTTTTGGGGTTCATCTTTTCCCCTTCTACTATCGAGATGGATCCTGTTAAGGTCCAAGCCATCCATGATTGGGCTCAGCCGACATCTCTGAAAAGTCTGCAAAAGTTCCTGGGCTTTGCTAATTTTTATCGTCGCTTCATCTGCAATTTTTCTAGTATTGCTAAACCATTGACCGATTTGACCAAGAAGGGTGCTGATGTGGTCAATTGGTCTTCTGCTGCTGTGGAAGCTTTTCAAGAGTTGAAGCGTCGTTTTTCTTCTGCCCCTGTGTTGTGTCAACCAGATGTTTCTCTTCCGTTCCAGGTCGAGGTTGATGCTTCTGAGATTGGAGCAGGGGCTGTTTTGTCGCAGAGAGGTTCTGGTTGCTCAGTGATGAAACCATGCGCTTTCTTTTCCAGGAAGTTTTCACCTGCTAAGCGTAATTATGATGTGGGCAACCGAGAGTTGCTGGCCATGAAGTGGGCATTCGAGGAGTGGCGTCATTGGCTTGAAGGAGCTAAGCATCGCGTGGTGGTATTGACTGATCATAAGAACTTGACTTATCTCGAGTCTGCCAAGCGCTTGAATCCTAGACAAGCTCGTTGGTCGTTGTTTTTTGCCCGTTTTGACTTTGTGATTTCGTACCTTCCGGGCTCTAAAAATGTGAAGGCGGATGCTCTGTCTAGGAGTTTTGTACCCGACTCTCCGGGTTTATCTGAGCCGGCGGGTATCCTCAAGGAAGGAGTAATTGTGTCTGCCATCTCCCCTGATTTGCGGCGGGTGCTGCAAAAATTTCAGGCTAATAAACCTGATCGTTGCCCAGCGGAGCAACTGTTTGTCCCTCATAGGTGGACGAATAGAGTTATCTCTGAACTTCATTGTTCGGTGTTGGCTGGTCATCCTGGAATCTTTGGTACCAGAGAGTTAGTGGCTAGATCCTTTTGGTGGCCCTCTCTGTGGCGGGATGTGCGTGCTTTTGTGCAGTCCTGTGGGATTTGTGCTCGGGCTAAGCCCTGCTGTTCTCGTGCCAGTGGGTTGCTTTTGCCCTTGCCGGTCCCGAAGAGGCCTTGGACACATATCTCTATGGATTTTATTTCTGACCTTCCCGTTTCTCAAAAGATGTCAGTCATTTGGGTGGTCTGTGATCGCTTTTCTAAGATGGTCCATCTGGTACCCTTGTCTAAATTGCCTTCCTCCTCTGATTTGGTGCCTTTGTTCTTCCAGCATGTGGTTCGTTTGCATGGCATTCCAGAGAATATTGTTTCTGATAGAGGTTCCCAGTTTGTTTCGAGGTTTTGGCGAGCCTTTTGTGGTAGGATGGGCATTGACTTGTCTTTTTCCTCGGCTTTCCATCCTCAGACTAATGGCCAGACCGAGCGAACCAATCAGACCTTGGAAACATATCTGAGGTGCTTTGTTTCTGCTGATCAGGATGACTGGGTGTCCTTTTTGCCTTTGGCTGAGTTCGCCCTTAATAATCGGGCCAGCTCGGCTACCTTGGTTTCACCGTTTTTCTGCAATTCTGGGTTCCATCCTCGTTTCTATTCTGGACAGGTTGAGTCTTCGGACTGTCCTGGTGTGGATACTGTGGTGGACAGGTTGCAGCAGATTTGGACTCAGGTAGTGGACAATTTGACCTTGTCCCAGGAGAAGGCTCAACTTTTCGCTAATCGCAGACGCCGTGTGGGTCCCCGACTTCGTGTTGGGGATCTGGTTTGGTTATCTTCTCGCCATATTCCTATGAAGGTTTCCTCTCCTAAGTTTAAACCTCGTTTTATTGGTCCGTATAGGATTTCTGAGGTTCTTAATCCTGTGTCTTTTCGTCTGACCCTTCCAGATTCTTTTTCCATACATAACGTATTCCATAGGTCATTGTTGCGGAGATACGTGGCACCTATGGTTCCATCTGTTGAGCCTCCTGCCCCGGTTTTGGTCGAGGGGGAATTGGAGTATATTGTGGAGAAGATTTTGGATTCTCGTGTTTCAAGACGGAAACTCCAGTATCTGGTTAAATGGAAGGGTTATGCTCAGGAGGATAATTCCTGGGTTTTTGCCTCTGATGTCCATGCTCCCGATCTTGTTCGTGCCTTTCATGTGGCTCATCCTAGTCGGCCTGGGGGCTCTGGTGAGGGTTCGGTGACCCCTCCTCAAGGGGGGGGTACTGTTGTGAATTCTGTGGCAGGGTTCACTCCTGTGGTCACAAGTGGTACTTCGGCTGATTCTCTCTGGGATCTTCCGTTTGTGGAGGAAAGTGGTACTGCAGCTTCTGAGTTTCCTCCCTCAGGTGATCTGGTGAGCTCGTTAGCTTCTTCTCTACTTAACTCCACCTGATGCTTTGATCTATGCTTCCTGTCAATGTTTCAGTGTGGGACTTGTTTTTTTCCCTGGATCATTCCTGTGGCCTGCTGCTCTGCAAAGCTAAGTTTTGCTTATGTTATTTTGTTGCTATTTTTCTGTCCAGCCTGCTTTATTGGTTTTTCTCGCCTGCTGGAAGCTCTGAGACACAGAGGGACCACCTCCGTACCGTTAGTCGGTGCGGAGGGTCTTTTTGTCCCCTCTGCGTGGTTTTTTATAGGTTTTTGTGCTGACCGCAAAGTTATCTTCCCTATCCTCGTTCTGTTCAGCTAGTCGGGCCTCACTTTGCTAAATCTGTTTCATCTCTATGTTTGTGTTTTCATCTTACTCACAGTCATTATATGTGGGGGGCTGCCTTTTCCTTTGGGGAATTTCTCTGAGGCAAGGTAGGCTTATTTTTCTATCTTCAGGATTAGCTAGTTTCTCAGGCTGTGACGAGGCGCCCAGGTTCTGGTCAGGAGCGCTCCACGGCTACCTTTAGTGTGGTTTGATAGGCTTAGGGATTGCGGTCTGCAGAATTCCCACGTCTCAGAGCTCGTTCTATTATTTTGGGTTATTGTCAGTTCACTGTATGTGCTCTGACCTCCATGTCCATTGTGATTCTGAATTGCCTTTCATAACAGCTATATACTATGTGAGCTGTGTTATATACTGCATGGCCTGTGTTATACAGTGCGTGGGCAGCGCTATATATTACGTGAGCTGTGCTATATATTACGTGGGCTGTGTTATATACTACGTGGCCTCTATATACTATGTGGCTGCTATATACTGCGTGGCTGTGCCATATACTACGTGGCTGTCCTATCTACTCCGTGGCTGATATATACTACATGGGCTGTGTTATATACTACTTAGCTGAGCTATATACTACGTGGCTGTGCTATATACTACGTGGATGCTATATACTACGTGGCTGTCTGTGTTACGTGGGCTGTGCTATATACTATGTGGCTGCTATATACATACATACATATTCTACTGTAGAATACCCGATGCGTTACAATCGGGGCACCATCTAGTATGTATGTATATATATATATATATATATATATACAGTATATGTAAAAAATATAACAATATAATGTTAATTTGCTCAGTCCAATAGAGCCACTTGCAAAGATATTAACTGCGTTACTGAAATACATGAACCCTGTTTTCATTAGTGCATTGACTTCATAAGCAATATACTACAAATTCAAGAAAATGACTTTGGTCCCTTAATTACTCATTCTGCTTTGCTGTTTGTAATTTACGGAAAACTTGCAATGAACCATCCAAATGTCAGAACTATGCAATGTCACGTAATGAAAACATTATGTATCCCAACTCTTAAAAATAAGATTAGACAATACAATACAAAAAGTTTCCAGACCCCAATAATAGAAAGTTTTATTAGATTGTCTGAAGAATGTAATGAGACAAATATAGCTTTTGTGAGCTTCTGATGTATTGTAGTGTAATTTTAATGTGTGCCAGTGGGGTAATCAAACCATATCCACATCTATCCCTTCACTGCTCTAATGCCGCTCACAACCTACAAACAAAAAAGCGCCAATCATAAGAAATGACAACTGTCTCCTAAGAAGTGAGGTTAAAAGTTCAGCTTCTCCTTCGACAATCTCCCGCTCGTCTTGTTCCTATTGATTTTTGTACATTAATACAAATAAAGGTTATGAGCAAACATTTATGCAGCAATTTATAGATGTCTATCTAATATGAAATCAGTATAACTGTCCATAAATACTCAAAGGGGCAATTCAATAGCATAAGAGACAAAATACATAAAACACTCCTGTAGGAACAAGTTACCGTATATACTCGAGTATAAGCCGACCTGAGTATAAGCCGACCCCCCTACTTTTGCCACAAAAAACTGGGAAAACTTATTGACTCGAGTATAAGCCTAGGGCAGGAAATGCAGCAGCTACCGGTGAATTTCAAAAATAAAAATAAATGCTCCATACCGTTCATTATTGCCCCACAGATGCCCCATATAAAGCTGTGCCACATATAATGCTCTGTACCGTTCATTATTGCCGCACAGATGCTCCATATAAAGCTGTGCCACATATAATGCTCTGCACCGTTCATTATGGCCCCATAGATGCTCCATATAAAGCTGTGCCACATATAATGCTCTGCACCGTTCATTATGGCCCCATAGATGCTCCATATAAAGCTGTGCCCCACATATAATGCTCTGCACCGTTCATTATGGCCCCATAGATGCTCCATATAAAGCTGTGCCCCACATATAATGCTCTGCACCGTTCATTATGGCCCCATAGATGCTCCTTATAAAGCTGTGCCATATAGAATGCTCTGCACCGTTGATTATGGCCCCATAGATGCTACTTATAAAGCTGTGCCATATAGAATGCTCTGCACCGTTGATTATGGCCCTATAGATGCTCCTTATAAAGCTGTGCCCCATATAGAATGCTCTGCACCGTTCATTATGGCCCCATAGATGCTCCTTATCAAGCTGTGCCATATAGAATGCTGCTGCTGCTGCAATAAAAAAAAAATCACATACTCACCTCTCTTGCTCAGGACGACTATGTCACCGCGTCCTCTGACCTGAGCGCCACTGCCAGAGGACGCTAGAGACGGAGCCACACCGGAGCGAGGAGCAGGTAAATATCGCGTAGCGCTCCGCTCCCCTCCCCACATACTTACCTGCTCCCGGCGCGGTCCCTGCTGTCCCGGCTTCTCCCGACGCTGCATCTTCTTGCTCTATTGAACGTTCACAGTTACCACTCATTTTCAGTCATGAATATGCGGCTCCACCTCTATGGGAGGTGGAGCCGCATATTCATTTCTGTAATGAGCGGTACCATGTGACCGCTCAATACAGGAAGAAGATGCAGCGCTGGAAGAAGCAGGGACTGGAGGGCCCCCGCCGGAGCAGGTAAGTATAACTAGACAGCCCCCGCTCCCCCTCCCCTGCCGACCCCGGGTATAACTCGAGTATAAGCCGAGACTTTCAGCCAAAAAAAATGGGCTGAAAATCTCGGCTTATACTCGAGTATATATGGTACATCAGGGGCTAATTTTAATTAGGGCAATCTTGGCTACCGCCTAGGGCCAATGGCTACCACTATTAGCGGCCTGCATCACCGGGAGGGAGATTTCTTGCAGGTATGCTGCCTGCAATAGAGAATTGCAGCATAGCAGAAGGAAGCCATTGTCAGGTTCCTTCCCAGTGCTTTCTCGGTGACTTAGTGAGTGCTAAGACATCATTGTACCACTGGCGTTATTTAGCACATAACTGATGAGAAGCGGCTCCATGTTGAGATATAATATGGAGAGATTAGTGATTTAATTTCTTATTTGAAAACAGTAAAGGAGAGCACGATTGGGGTGGGGGAGAAGTGTCATGGAATTGTAATGAATTGGGGCGAGGGAGGAAATGTAATTATTGTGATTGGGGGGGGAAGGAAGCCATGTAATTGTAGTGATTTAGAGAGAGGGAGGACATATAATTGTAGTGAGTTGGGGGAGGACGGACATGTAATTGTAGTGACTTGGGGGGAAGGAGGCCATGTAATTGTAGTGATTTAGAGAGAGGGAGGACATGTAATTGTAGTGAGTTGGGGAGGACGAACATGTAATTGTAGTGAGTTAGTGGGAGAAAGGACATGGAATTAAAATTAATTGGAGGGAGGGAGGCTAGGAGGCTATGTAATTTTAGTTAGTTGGGGGGACATGTAATTGTAGTCAGTTGGTGTGTGGACATGTTATTGTAATAATTTGGGGCAATAGAATGGACATGTACTGGTAATGCATTGTGGAGGAGGACTTGCAATTGTAATGAATTGAGGATTAGGAGCCCATTGGTGGGAGAGGAGGAATGACTGGTAATGAATTGGGCTAATTAATTTATATTTTTATTGGATGGAGGAACAGTGTCTAATTATAGCTGAAGGGGGCAGAGTGCTGGTTTATCATCTTATATTTGAATGGTGGGTTGTAATTGTCACTAATTGTATATTAATAGTATGGCACATACAGTGGGGCAAAAAAGTATTTAGTCAGTCAGCAATAGTGCAAGTTCCACCACTTAAAAAGATGAGAGGCGTCTGTAATTTACATCATAGGTAGACCTCAACTATGGGAGACAAACTGAGAAAAAAAATCCAGAAAATCACATTGTCTGTTTTTTTTATCATTTTTTTGCATATTATGGTGGAAAATAAGTATTTGGTCAGAAACAAACAATCAAGATTTCTGGCTCTCACAGACCTGTAACTTCTTCTTTAAGAGTCTCCTCTTTCCTCCACTCATTACCTGTAGTAATGGCACCTGTTTAAACTTGTTATCAGTATAAAAAGACACCTGTGCACACCCTCAAACAGTCTGACTCCAAACTCCACTATGGTGAAGACCAAAGAGCTGTCAAAGGACACCAGAAACAAAATTGTAGCCCTGCATCAGGCTGGGAAGACTGAATCTGCAATAGCCAACCAGCTTGGAGTGAAGAAATCAACAGTGGGAGCAATAATTAGAAAATGGAAGACATACAAGACCACTGATAATCTCCCTCGATCTGGGGCTCCACGCAAAATCCCACCCCGTGGGGTCAGAATAATCACAAGAACGGTGAGCAAAAATCCCAGAACCACGCGGGGGGACCTAGTGAATGAACTGCAGAGAGCTGGGACCAATGTAACAAGGCCTACCATAAGTAACACACTACGCCACCATGGACTCAGATCCTGCAGTGCCAGACGTGTCCCACTGCTTAAGCCAGTACATGTCCGGGCCCGTCTGAAGTTTGCTAGAGAGCATTTGGATGATCCAGAGGAGTTTTGGGAGAATGTCCTATGGTCTGATGAAACCAAACTGGAACTGTTTGGTAGAAACACAACTTGTCGTGTTTGGAGGAAAAAGAATACTGAGTTGCATCCATCAAACACCATACCTACTGTAAAGCATGGTGGTGGAAACACCATGCTTTGGGGCTGTTTCTCTGCAAAGGGGCCAGGACGACTGATCCGGGTACATGAAAGAATGAATGGGGCCATGTATCGTGAGATTTTGAGTGCAAACCTCCTTCCATCAGCAAGGGCATTGAAGATGAAACGTGGCTGGGTCTTTCAACATGACAATGATCCAAAGCACACCGCCATGGCAACGAAGGAGTGGCTTCGTAAGAAGCATTTCAAGGTCCTGGAGTGGCCTAGCCAGTCTCCAGATCTCAACCCTATAGAAAACCTTTGGAGGGAGTTGAAAGTCCGTGTTGCCAAGAGAAAAGCCAAAAACATCACTGCTCTAGAGGAGATCTGCATGGAGGAATGGGCCAACATACCAACAACAGTGTGTGGCAACCTTGTGAAGACTTACAGAAAACGTTTGACCTCTGTCATTGCCAACAAAGGATATATTACAAAGTATTGAGATGAAATTTTGTTTCTGACCAAATACTTATTTTCCACCATAATATGCAAATAAAATGTTAAAAAAACAGACAATGTGATTTTCTGGATTTTTTTTTCTCAGTTTGTCTCCCATAGTTGCGGTCTACCTATGATGTAAATTACAGACGCCTCTCATCTTTTTAAGTGGTGGAACTTGCACTATTGCTGACTGACTAAATACTTTTTTGCCCCACTGTATTTGTGTTCAGGGATGAAAATGTATATCTTTATATGTAACCTTGCTATTTTCAGGGCTGTGGAGATTAGTGCGCCAAGCTCTGCAGTGACAAGTAGTGGGTGGAAGATGTCAATATTCAGGTCTGATCAGATGGATAAGAAACAAAAGAAAACTAATTTAATCAGATGAGAAAACAGCAATAAATTACTAGATGTAAATAATACTTTACAGTATATCTACACTGCATGACTTGCAGAGAGATGATGAGAGTAAAACTCTTGTTTGTAAAACAACCTCCATTATGTATAGCACCATCCCTTATTATATAGAGGTCCTCTAATATGTTATCTTAGAAAAGGCTGAGATAATTTTCGGCCATATATGTCTGGTCGACTGCATCTTGATGCTTGCCCCCAATAGGCCAAAATGATGCACAAAAGAGCATACTGTGACTCCGCTGCATGATTGTAGTCAATTGCCCCATCGGCACACACACCTGCAAAACAGGATTTGGACTTATGCGCTGACGGGGCCATAGACTATAACGTGCGCTCTGCCGGGCCTCATTTTCAGGCATGTACGCCTATTAGAGGCAAACACTCAGATGTTGTAGACTGTGTCTGGGTGTCCGCCTCCTGTAGGCGTATATGCCTGAAAGTTATGTAAGGCAAAGCGTACGTTCGTTCTATCAGCACAATTATAGTCTATGACCCTGTTAGTGCATAAGTCCGAATCCTGTTTTGCGGGGGCTAGGACATAATCCCCCATGGGGGCTCTCAATGGGTACCTAAATATAATGTGAAAACACTCTAAGAAATGAGAATGTAAAGCCTTCCTGATACATACCAAACCACCCAGAAAAAAAAAGAAAAACTGCAGGCAGCACAGTTAAAGAGTGTACCAAAGTTGAGTATAGTACACCTGTTTTGTCTCTCTAATTAATTTGGACTGCTTATGAAAAAGTTGTTGCTTCTTAATTTGAGAAAGCCAAAGTTCTTTATACAGTGCCTTGCGAAAGTATTTGGATCCCTGGAACTTTTCAACCTTTTCCTACATATCATGCTTGAAACATAAAGATACCAAATGTAAATTTTTGGTGAAGAATCAACAACAAGTGGAACACAATTGTGAAGTGGAGTGAAATTTATTGGTTATTTTAAATTTTTGTGGAAACTCAAAAACTGAAAAGTGGGGCGTGCAATATTATTCAGCCCCTTTAACTTAATACTTTGTTGCACCACCTTTTGCTGCGATTACAGCTGCAAGTCGCTTGGGGTATGTCTATATCAGTTTTTTACATCGAGAGACTGAAATTCTTGCCCATTTTTCCTTGACAAACAGCTCGAGTTCATTGAGGTTTGATGGAGATCGTTTGTGAACAGCAGTTTTCAGCTCTTTCCATAGATTCTCGATTGGATTGAGGTCTGGACTTTGACTTGGCCATTCAAACACCTGGATACGTTTATTTGTGAATCATTCCATTGTAGATTTTGCTTTATGTTTGGGATCATTGTTTTGTTGGAAGACAAATCTCTGTCCCAGTCCAAGGTCTTTTGCAGACTCCAACAGGTTTTCTTCAAGAATGGTCCTGTATTTGGCTCCATCCATCTTCCCATCAAATTTAACAATCTTACCTGTCCCTGCTGAAGAAAAGCAGTCCCAAACCATGATGCTGCCACCACCATGTTTGACAGTGGGGATGGTGTGTTCAGGGTGATGAGCTGTGTTGCCTTTGAGCCAAACAAAGTTCGATCCAGAGTGATCATGGGCCTCTTGGCTGCATCTCTGATCAGTCTTCTCCTTGTTTGAGTTCAAAGTTTAGAGGGACGGCCGGGTCTTGGTAGATTTGCAGTGGTATGATACTCCTTCCATTTTAATATGATCGCTTGCACAGTGCTCCTTGGGATGTTTAAAATTTGGAAATCATTTTGTATCCAAATCCGGCTTTAAACTTCTCCAAAACAGTATCACGGACCTGCCTGTTGTGTTCCTTGGTCTTCATGATGCTCTCTGTGCTTCAAACAGAACCCTGAGACTATCACAGAGCAGGTGCATTTATACGGAGACTTGATTGCACACAGGTGTATTATATTTATCATCATTAGGCATTTAGGACAACATTGGATTATTCAGAGATCCACAATGAACTTCTGGAGTGAGTTTGCTGCACTGAAGGTAAAGGGGCCGAATAATATTGCACGCCCCACTTTTCAGTTTTTGAATTTCCACAAAAATTTAAAATAACCAATAAATGTGCTCAACTTCACAATTGTGATCCACTTGTTGTTGATTCTTCACCAAAAATTAACATTTGGTATCTTTATGTTTGAACCATGATATGTGGGACAAGGTTGAAAAGTTCCAGGGAGCTGAATACTTTTGCAAGGCACTGTACTTCCCATACAGGGATAATTGTTCCACAAAACTGTGTAAGAATGCCACAGCATCTTCTATTTGCACCACTTGCCTATAAATAATAGCAATGCATGCCTTTGTCCCCCAAAACAGACATTTTTAGAACGTTTATACAATTTAAGCAGCTTAAAAAGACAGAGACTGCTGTGTTTCGCCAATATGCTGTTGGTTACCTCTGGTAATCAGCCTTTTTTCTCTAGCCAGATAGGTTGAAGTCATTTGTACATTTAAATATCTTGATTCCAAGGGTATCTCACAGTGTTCTGCACAAAATTCCCTGACAATTAGAAGCATTGTGATTACGTGATTCACATAAATTTAGTCACTGCAAATCAAATTTTGGGAGGAAACTTCAGCAAAGTAATTGAATTCGAATGTCAAAAGATCCGCTGATCTCTAGATAGCACCTACTAAAAATGCACCGAGCAAGGAATTCTAGTAGACTAGTGACAAAGTTATGTGTTCCCAAGTCTTATTAAAGTGAAAGGAGAGGGTGATGCTCTGGGGAATGTTCTTTTGGTAAATCCTGGTTCCTGATATTCAGACTGTATGGGTGTTATTTTGACACATACCACAAACATAAATATTGTTGGAGATCAAGAACCCTTTGTTGCACAAGTAATCTCTCATGTCAGTGACCTATTTCAACAGAATTATTAATAATAAAACTTTTAGAAACATTTTGCTCTACACAACCCAACTATATTGTTTGTCACTCAGTATGCTCTACTCAGTATGTATATTGGTAGAAATGCTCCTAACATCTGTGCCCAGTAGATTATTTTACAGATAGTTATTTGCTTTTCTTGAAGGTTTTTCTATCCCAGGATTCAACAGGGATCCATAGACTCTACTGCTAAGTATGGTACAATTTTCTCTGCTCTTTGTCAGTACCAAAAATTATGAATTTTGACTTATCAGACCACAATACAAATGTCCATCAAACTTATGTCCAAAACAAGTATCTTCTTTTTTTGGTTGCTGCTCTCAGTAGTAGCTTCTTTGCAGCAATTCAACCATAAGGACCTACTTTTCACAGTTGATGTTGCCTGGACAGACAATGCTGAGATAAGTCTGTTCATCATTTATCAGGACTGCTCAGTGAGGTGTCATCATCAGTTTTCATTTTCTGATGCTGGTAACTGTGATGAACTTATCCTCTAATACAGTAAGCTTATTCTTGGGCTTCCTTTCCTGGGGTGGTCCTCATGAGAAACAGTGTTATCATAGCGATGAATGGTTTTCATGACTGTACTTGAGAATACCTCCAAGTTTCTATTAATTTTCCAGAATGACTGACCTTCAGGTCTTAAAGTAATGAAGACTGAAATGTTTCTTTTTTTTTAGTTCAGCTGCTCTTGCCATATTCTGATTTAGAGCAGTTGCGGGATATGGCTCATTACTGTAAGGAACTGTGTACTAATGCTGCCTCTGCAAAACAAAACTGCATTAGAGGTCAGGTGGCTACCTGAGTAAACTGGTTGAGATAAGGATACAGGGGTGGGAAAAGGGAATACTTTGAGGAATCTAAGGTTTAATACATATTCTGCTTGGTTTCGCATGTGTTTATTTACTCCTTTTTACGTATATGTTACTTTGTGTTTTTTCTGCCTTCACTCTGAATCTATAATCTGCACATTACAATAAGAACAAGGGAAACTACTACATGAGTAGGTGTGTACAAACTTTTGTCTGTTGATGTATATGATTAGGTTTGCAGGTTTAGAATTTTGCCAAATAGAAGTGGGTGAAGAGAAGAAATATCAAGATTAACAGCTCCTGCATTAGTAGAGTTATAAAACAAATTACTGTCACGCTGGTAATGTGCACGCCTTCTCAGCACCACCCTACTTACTGCGGTCACTAGTCTACTTCTCCTTGTGTCAGGCCGTGTTGCTGAGTTCTTGCAGAACTCCCAAAACTTCTGCATCTTATTGCTGTCTCCACCTGGCTATAGGGAGGCACAGCCAGTCTCTGCAGGAATTTATCCCGGCTGTGTCCAGCAGAGTTTAGTTTCTCTGGTCTCCCATCTAATTCCCAGTCTAATTCCCAGTGTTCTCTTGTTTATGTCTCCCGTTACCAACCAGGCTTGTCTTCTCCTCTTGCTTGATCTCTCTCTTCCTGACACTGGCTATGTATTTGATCCTGTGCTGCCTGCCCCAAACTCAGACTGTCTGACTATGTCTCTGCCTGTGCCCTCTTTACCTCGTATCCCTGCCATGACCAGCTCCTTCAGGTCCGGGCACTGCCCTGGAGTGACACATGGTGGCTACCCTAATGGCCCAAGCCTATCCTCACCATCAGAGGCTCCAATGAAGACAAGATAGCAACCTACTGATGCTCATACAGGTTAAGCCCAGCCTGTGGTGCAGTCAGTCGACACCCACCATTGTCACATTTGCTTCATACTCACATTAAAATCGTAGACAATTCAGAATATTAACAATTAGTTAAATGTTTTAATAATACGTAAGCAACTAAATAAAAAAATCTGCTGCCACCATCCTGTAGTTTGATCAGGTCTGGAGTGAAAAGAGATAGCAGCCGATGATAGCAATGTCCCATTATAAAGGATGCTAAGCTTTAAAGCGCTGTGTAAAGAGATATTTATGGTGATCGGTAAATGATGTCAAACATTGTGCTTCCATTAAACCAATATCAAAAGGTAACAGAAGTCAATACAGATGTAACTTTTCCATATTTGTTTGGCAAAATGACCCCCAAAAACAACTAAAATTTGATTCGCAAAAAACAATAGATACCATATTTTTTCTAACTGTTCTGACCCATATTTAAAGTTTAAACTTATGTTTTGTCATTAATCTATTTCTTATTAGCTTATTATCTGCTGCATTAATAGATGTATTCAAACATCTACTATGTAATTGTCTAAGGGTCACTTCCGTCTGTCTGTCCTTCTGTCTGTCATGGTTATTCATTCGCTGATTGGTCTCGCCAGCTGCCTGTCATGGCTGCCGCGACCAATCAGCGACGGGCACAGTCCGGAAGAAAATGGCTGCTCCTTACTCCCCGCAGTCAGTGCCTGTCGCACGCATACTCCCCTCCCGTCACCGCTAACACAGGGTTAATGCCGGCGGTAATGGACCGCGTTATGCCGTGGGTAACGCACTCCGTTACCGCCGCTATTAACCCTGTGTGTCCCCAACTTTTTACTATTGACGCTGCCTATGCGGCATCAATAGTAAAAAATGTAATGTTAAAAATAATAGTAATAAAAAAACCTGCTATACTCGCCCTCCGTTGCAGCTCGCGCCGGCCGCCATCTTCCGTTGCAGGTTCCGGTGGCAGAAGGACCTGCCATGACGTCACGGTCATGTGACCGCGATGTCATCACAGGCCCTGCGTGCCTGCGCTACAAAGACCTGCCATGACGTCACGGTCATGTGACTGCGACGTCATCACAGGTCCTGCGCTAATACCAACCCTGGGACAGGAACCTGCCGTGGACTACAAGGGCTCCCTCGGAAAGGTGAGTATATGTTTATTTTTTATTTTTTCACCTGTGACAAACCTGGCTGGGCAATATACTACGTAGCTGGGCAATATACTACGTGACTGGCCAATATACTACGTGGCTCTGTGCTGTATACTACTTCGCTGTGCAATATACTACGTGGCTGGGCAATATACTATGTCACTGGGCAATATACTACGTGGCTCTGTGCTGTATACTATGTCACTGGGCAATATGCTACGTCACTGGGCAACATACTACGTGGTTGCACAATATACTACATCACTAGGCAATATACTACGTAACTGGGCAATATACTACGTGGCTGGGCAATATACTACGTCACTAGACAATATACTACGTGGCTGGCCAATATATTTCGTCACTGGGCAATATACTATGTGGGCTGTGCAATATACTACGTAGCTCGGCAATATACTATGTAACTGGGAAATATACTATGTGGCTGGGCAATATACTACGTAACTGGGAAATATACTATGTAGCTGGGCATTATACTACGTGGCTGTGCAATATACTACGTCACTAGGCAATATACTACGTAACTGGGCAATATACTACGTGGCTGGGCAATATACTACGTAACTGGGCAATATACTACGTGGCTGGCCAATATATTACATCACTGGCAATATACTACGTCACTGGGCAATATACTACATGGCTGGGCAATATACTATGTAGCTGGGCAATATACTATGTCACTGGGCAATATACTATTTGACTGGGCAATATACTACGTGGCTGGGCGATATACTACGTGGCTGGGCAATATACTATGTGGCTGGGAAATATACTACGTCCCTGGGCAATATACTACGTAGCTGGGCAATATACTACATGGACATACATATTCTAGAATACCCAATGCGTTAGAATCGGGCCACCATCTAGTCTATTATATATTGTAATTGTCACTGAAATCAATCAAAGTTTCCCAATTAAAGGGAACCTGTCACCCCGTTTTTTGAGATTGAGATATAAATACTGTTAAATAGGGCCTGCGCTGTGTGTTACTATAGTGTATGTAGTGCACCCCGATTCCCCACCTATGCTGAGAAATAACTTACCAAAGTTGCCGTTTTCGCCTGTCAATCAGGCTGGTCAGGTCGGGAGGGCGTGTTCACAGCGCTGGTTCTTCCTCAGCTTTACGTTGGTGGCGTAGTGGTGTGCGCCTGTTAAAGTGACTAATCCACTGTGGGCACGTGAACAAGCAGCGCGCGATCTGCGCTGTCATCCCTTTCGTCGGTGGGGGCGGCCATCTTCCTGGGGCCGCGCGTGCGCAGATCCAGTGCTCTGCTGCACGGGGCTTCAGGAAAATGGCCGCGGGATGCCGCGCGTGCGCATTAGAGATCGCGGCGGCCATTTTCCCAAAGCCGAGTTTGCATCTCGGCTTTGGGAAAATGGCCGCCGCGATCTCTAATGCGCTCGCGCGGCATCCCGCGGCCATTTTCCTGAAGCCCCGTGCAGCAGAGCACTCGATCTGCGCACGCGCGGCCCCAGGAAGATGGCCGCCCCCACCGACGAAAGGGATGACAGCGCAGATCGCGCGCTGCTTGTTCACGTGCCCACAGTGGATTAGTCACTTCAACAGGCGCACACCACTACGCCACCAACGTAAAGCTGAGGAAGAACCAGCACTGTGAACACGCCCTCCCGACCTGACCAGCCTGATTGACAGGCGAAAACGGCGACTTTGGTAAGTTATTTCTCAGCATAGGTGGGGAATCGGGGTACACTACATACACTATAGTAACACACAGCGCAGGCCCTATTTAACAGTATTTATATCTCAATCTCAAAAAACGGGGTGACAGGTTCCCTTTGAAATGAAACAAAAGTTGATTAAACAGAGTTTTTCAAGGTGTGTTGATAGGACGTAGAAACCTAAAGCCAGTAAGAGTTATGGTGGGAATTACATATGTTACATTTAGTTGATGAATCACTGCCATGGACTGCTTGGAATGACAATTCTGTGCTATTAATATCCACTAAGGGCACATAAGAAATATTCTGTCACTTGCCAGCACCCACACTGATGACAATCACAACTTCTTCCAAAAAGAAGAGATTCAAGCATGTTGTCCCTTGCCTTACAAAAAAAGAAAAAGGAAAAACAAATCAGAAAACATGCAGACATGCAGTCATAAATATATTACAATTTTAAAACATCCTGTAATGTATTCTGTACAGTAAAAGAAAAAAAATTAGCTAAAGAAAATTGTGTTTATTTGATTTGATTTATTTTTAACTCAACAATAAAAAAAATTTAAACTCTAAGGTAGAAAAATGCCACAAACTGCCTGAAAACAAAACACATACTTCTGTATTTTGAAAAAAAGTTGCAAGCACAAAAAAGTCAATAAAGTGAAATCAACATTACAAAAACACATTGTACAGTATGTATAGTTTTTTATTAGTCCCCTAAGAATTCTCAGCAAATGACTGGCCACAAGATTTTTCCCATAAAAAGACTGATTTTTTTTCAAAAAGATTGAGCATGAAGGCATCCTAATCCAGTTTGCAAATCTAATAAGATATCTGGTGATATAAGTATACTAGCTATTGAACCCGTTCTATGCCCGGGTGGCTAGCATCTATATTGGTATATGGTCTCCATCCTGGTATGTGCTGCTCCATCCTGCGTCCCCATCCTGTCATGAGCTGCTCCATCCTGCTTCCCCATCCTGACATGTGCTGCTCCCATCCTGCACCCCCATTCTGACATGTGCTGCTCCATCCTGCGTCCCCATCCTGTCATGTGCTGCACCCATCCTGCGCCCCCATCCTGCCATGTGTTGCACCCATCTTGCACCCCCATTCTGTCATGTGTTGCACCCATCCTGCGCCCCCATTCTGTCATGTGCTGCTTCCATCCTGCGCCCCCATTGTGACATGTGCTGCTCCCATGCTGCGCCCCCATTCTGACATGTTCTGCACCCATCTTGTGCCCCCATTTTGTCATGTGTTGCACCCATCCTGCGCCCCCATTCTGTCATGTGCTGTTCCCATCGTGCACCCGTTCTGTCATGTGCTGTTCCCATCCTGCGCCCCCGTTCTGTCATGTGCTGCTCCTATCTTGTGCCCCCGTTCTTTCATGTGCTGCTCCCATCCTGCGCCCCTGTTCTGTCATGTGCTGCTCCCATCCTGCGCCCGTTCTGTCATGTGCTGCTGCCATCCTGCGCCCCCGTTCTGTCATGTGCTGCTGCCATCCTGCGCCCCCGTTCTGTCATGTGCTGCTCCCATCCTGCTCCCCCGTTCTGTCATGTGCTGCTCCCATCCTGCGCCCGTTCTGTCATGTGCTGTTGCCATCCTGCGCACCCGTTCTGTCATGTGCTGCTCCTATCCTGTGCCCCCGTTCTTTCATGTGCTGCTCCCATCCTGCGCCCCTGTTCTGTCATGTGCTGCTCCCATCCTGCGCCCGTTCTGTCATGTGCTGTTGCCATCCTGTGCCCCCGTTCTGTCATGTGCTGCTCCCATCCTGCGCCCCTGTTCTGTCATGTGCCACTCCCATCCTGCTCCCGTTCTGTCATGTGCTGCTGCCATCCTGCGCCCCCGTTCTGTCATGTGCTGCTCCCATCCTGCGCCCCCGTTCTGTCATGTGCTGCTCCCATCCTGCGCCCGTTCTGTCATGTGCTGCTGCCATCCTGTGCCCCCATTCTGTCATGTGCTGCTCCCATCTTGCGCCCCCATTCTGTCATGTGCTGCTCCCATCCTGCGCCCCTGTTCTGTCATGTGCTGCTCCCATCCTGCGCCCGTTCTGTCATGTGCTGCTCCCATCTTGCGCCCCCATTCTGTCATGTGCTGCTGCCATCCTGCGCCCCCGTTCTGTCATGTGCTGCTACCATCCTGCGCCCGTTCTGTCAGGTGCTGCTGCCATCCTGCGCCAGTTCTGTCATGTGCTGCTCCCATCCTGCTCCCCCGTTCTGTCATGTGCTGCTACCATCCTGCGCCCATTCTGTCATGTGCTGCTACCATCCTGCGCCCGTTCTGTCATGTGCTGCCATCCTGCGCACCCGTTCTGTCATGTGCTGCTGCCATCCTGCGCCCCCATTCTGTCATGTGCTGCTCCCATCCTGCTCCCCCGTTCTGTCATGTGCTGCTCCCATCCTGCGCCCGTTCTGTCATGTGCTGTTGCCATCCTGCGCACCCGTTCTGTCATGTGCTGCTCCCATCCTGCGCCCTGTTCTGTCATGTGCTACTCCCATCCTGCGCACCCCGTTCTGTCATGTGCTGCTGCCATCCTGCGCCCCCGTTCTGTCATGTGCTGCTGCCATCCTGCGCCCCCGTTCTGTCATGTGCTGCTCCCATCCTGCTCCCCCGTTCTGTCATGTGCTGCTCCCATCCTGCGCCCGTTCTGTCATGTGCTGTTGCCATCCTGCGCACCCCGTTCTGTCATGTGCTGCTCCCATCCTGCTCCCCCGTTCTGTCATGTGCTGCTCCCATCCTGCGCCCGTTCTGTCATGTGCTGTTGCCATCCTGCGCATCCGTTCTGTCATGTGCTGCTCCCATCCTGCGCCCTGTTCTGTCATGTGCTACTCCCATCCTGCGCCCGTTCTGTCATGTGCTGCTGCCATCCTGCGCCCCCGTTCTGTCATGTGCTGCTGCCATCCTGCACCCCCGTTCTGTCATGTGCTGCTCCCATCCTGCTCCCCCGTTCTGTCATGTGCTGCTCCCATCCTGCGCCCGTTCTGTCATGTGCTGTTGCCATCCTGCGCACCCGTTCTGTCATGTGCTGCTCCTATCCTGTGCCCCCATTCTTTCATGTGCTGCTCCCATCCTGCGCCCCTGTTCTGTCATGTGCTGCTCCCATCCTGCGCCCGTTCTGTCATGTGCTGTTGCCATCCTGTGCCCCCGTTCTGTCATGTGCTGCTCCCATCCTGCGCCCCTGTTCTGTCATGTGCCACTCCCATCCTGCTCCCGTTCTGTCATGTGCTGCTGCCATCCTGCGCCCCCATTCTGTCATGTGCTGCTGCCATCCTGCACCCCCGTTCTGTCATGTGCTGCTCCCATCCTGCGCCCCCGTTCTGTCATGTGCTGCTCCCATCCTGCGCCCCCATTCTGTCATGTGCTGCTGCCATCCTGTGCCCCCATTCTGTCATGTGCTGCTCCCATCCTGCGCCCCTGTTCTGTCATGTGCTGCTCCCATCCTGCGCCCGTTCTGTCATGTGCTGCTCCCATCTTGCGCCCCCATTCTGTCATGTGCTGCTGCCATCCTGCGCCCCCGTTCTGTCATGTGCTGCTACCATCCTGCGCCCGTTCTGTCATGTGCTGCTGCCATCCTGTGCCCCCATTCTGTCATGTGCTGCTCCCATCTTGCGCCCCCATTCTGTCATGTGCTGCTCCCATCCTGCGCCCCTGTTCTGTCATGTGCTGCTCCCATCCTGCGCCCGTTCTGTCATGTGCTGCTCCCATCTTGCGCCCCCATTCTGTCATGTGCTGCTGCCATCCTGCGCCCCCGTTCTGTCATGTGCTGCTACCATCCTGCGCCTGTTCTGTCAGGTGCTGCTGCCATCCTGCGCCAGTTCTGTCATGTGCTGCTCCCATCCTGCGCCCCCGTTCTGTCATGTGCTGCTACCATCCTGCGCCCGTTCTGTCATGTTCTGCTACCATCCTGCGCCCGTTCTGTCATGTGCTGCCATCCTGCGCACCCGTTCTGTCATGTGCTGCTGCCATCCTGCGCCCCCGTTCTGTCATGTGCTGTTTCCATCCTGCTCCCCCGTTCTGTCATGTGCTGCTCCCATCCTGCGCCCGTTCTGTCATGTGCTGTTGCCATCCTGCGCACCCGTTCTGTCATGTGCTGCTCCCATCCTGCGCCCTGTTCTGTCATGTGCTACTCCCATCCTGCGCACCCCGTTCTGTCATGTGCTGCTGCCATCCTGCGCCCCCGTTCTGTCATGTGCTGCTGCCATCCTGCGCCCCCGTTCTGTCATGTGCTGCTCCCATCCTGCTCCCCCGTTCTGTCATGTGCTGCTCCCATCCTGCGCCCGTTCTGTCATGTGCTGTTGCCATCCTGCGCACCCCGTTCTGTCATGTGCTGCTCCCATCCTGCTCCCCCGTTCTGTCATGTGCTGCTCCCATTCTGCGCCCGTTCTGTCATGTGCTGTTGCCATCCTGCGCACCCGTTCTGTCATGTGCTGCTCCCATCCTGCGCCCTGTTCTGTCATGTGCTACTCCCATCCTGCGCCCGTTCTGTCATGTGCTGCTGCCATCCTGCGCCCCCGTTCTGTCATGTGCTGCTGCCATCCTGCGCCCCCGTTCTGTCATGTGCTGCTCCCATCCTGCTCCCCCGTTCTGTCATGTGCTGCTCCCATCCTGCGCCCGTTCTGTCATGTGCTGTTCCCATCCTGCGCACCCGTTCTGTCATGTGCTGCTCCTATCCTGTGCCCCCATTCTTTCATGTGCTGCTCCCATCCTGCGCCCCTGTTCTGTCATGTGCTGCTCCCATCCTGCGCCCGTTCTGTCATGTGCTGTTGCCATCCTGTGCCCCCGTTCTGTCATGTGCTGCTCCCATCCTGCGCCCCTGTTCTGTCATGTGCCACTCCCATCCTGCTCCCGTTCTGTCATGTGCTGCTGCCATCCTGCGCCCCCGTTCTGTCATGTGCTGCTGCCATCCTGCGCCCCCGTTCTGTCATGTGCTGCTCCCATCCTGCGCCCCCGTTCTGTCATGTGCTGCTCCCATCCTGCGCCCCCATTCTGTCATGTGCTGCTGCCATCCTGTGCCCCCATTCTGTCATGTGCTGCTCCCATCCTGCGCCCCTGTTCTGTCATTTGCTGCTCCCATCCTGCGCCCGTTCTGTCATGTGCTGCTCCCATCTTGCGCCCCCATTCTGTCATGTGCTGCTGCCATCCTGCGCCCCCGTTCTGTCATGTGCTGCTACCATCCTGCGCCCGTTCTGTCAGGTGCTGCTGCCATCCTGTGCCAGTTCTGTCATGTGCTGCTCCCATCCTGCGCCCCCGTTCTGTCATGTGCTGCTACCATCCTGCGCCCGTTCTGTCATGTGCTGCTACCATCTTGCGCCCGTTCTGTCATGTGCTGCCATCCTGCGCACCCGTTCTGTCATGTGCTGCTGCCATCCTGCGCCCCCGTTCTGTCATGTGCTGCTCCCATCCTGCGCCCCCGTTCTGTCATGTGCTGCTCCCATCCTGCGCCCGTTCTGTCATGTGCTGTTCCCAACCTGCGCCCCCGTTCTGTCATGTGCTGCTCCTATCCTGTGCCCCCGTTCTTTCATGTGCTGCTCCCATCCTGCGCCCCTGTTCTGTCATGTGCTGCTCCCATCCTGCACCCTTTCTGTCATGTGCTGTTGCCATCCTGCGCCCCCGTTCTGTCATGTGCTGCTCCCATCCTGTGCCCCTGTTCTGTCATGTGCTGCTCCCATCCTGCGCCCGTTCTGTCATGTGCTGCTGCCATCCTGCGCCCCCGTTCTGTCATGTGCTGCTCCCATCCTGCGCCCCCGTTCTGTCATGTGCTGCTCCCATCCTGCGCCCGTTCTGTCATGTGCTGCTGCCATCCTGTGCCCCCATTCTGTCATGTGCTGCTCCCATCTTGCGCCCCTATTCTGTCATGTGCTGCTCCCATCCTGCGCCCCTGTTCTGTCATGTGCTGCTCCCATCCTGCGCCCGTTCTGTCATGTGCTGCTCCCATCTTGCGCCCCCATTTTGTCATGTGCTGCTGCCATCCTGCACCCCCGTTCTGTCATGTGCTGCTACCATCCTGCGCCCGTTCTGTCAGGTGCTGCTGCCATCCTGCGCCAGTTCTGTCATGTGCTGCTCCCATCCTGCACCCCCGTTCTGTCATGTGCTGCTACCATCCTGCGCCCGTTCTGTCAGGTGCTGCTGCCATCCTGCGCCAGTTCTGTCATGTGCTGCTCCCATCCTGCACCCCCGTTCTGTCATGTGCTGCTACCATCCTGCGCCCGTTCTGTCAGGTGCTGCTGCCATCCTGCGCCAGTTCTGTCATGTGCTGCTCCCATCCTGCGCCCCCGTTCTGTCATGTGCTGCTACCATCCTGCGCCCGTTCTGTCATGTGCTGCTACCATCCTGCGCCCGTTCTGTCAGGTGCTGCTGCCATCCTGCGCCAGTTCTGTCATGTGCTGCTCCCATCCTGCGCCCCCGTTCTGTCATGTGCTGCTACCATCCTGCGCCCGTTCTGTCATGTGCTACTGCCATCCTGCGCCCGTTCTGTCATGTGCTGCTCCCATCCTGCGCCCCCGTTCTGTCATGTGCTGCTCCCATCCTGCACCACCATTGTATTATATGCCCCCCATAAGATTCTTCATTATATATGCCCCGTATGCTGCTGCCATATATATATATATATAAAAAAAAATACCATACTCACCTATCGTCGCTGGGCGCCGAGTGCTGGGGGCCTGAGCAGGCGGGCTGTGGGGGTCAGGTGCCGGTATCACCGCTAGCTCAGGCCCCCCGCACTTGCTATACTCACCTGTCTGTCCCGTTCCAGCTCTGCGCGCCGCCATCTTCCGGCTGCTCTGGCTGTGACTGTTCAGTCAGAGGGCGGCGCCGGCGCGCATTAAGCGCGTTATCGCGCCCTCTGAACTGGGAACGTCACAGCAGAGGACCCGGGAGACGGAGCCGCACGCAGCGCTGGAACGGGGGACAGGTGAATATACTCACCATCCTGGCGGTCCCTGACTCTCCGGTGGAGATCGCGGTGTGCGTTCAGTGTTTACGCATACCACGATCTCCTGGGAGCGTCACTCTGTGAGGCCCAGACTGCGCCGGCGCTTGCGCTTGCACAGTCTATAAAGGCTTCGGACAGAGTGACGCTCCCAGCGTTATATTATAGATGAGGTCTTGTGTACAGTATAACACACTTACTCATACCATTGCGCACCCTAATTTCTTATGCTTTTGAATTGAATTTTGTGAATCATATAGGACCCGCTTCATAAATACCTGTCATGAATTCTTAAGGGACTCGTGGCAGCTCTGGGTCTGCTGAAATTTAAATGTTTGTTTTTTTTTCCTTTGGTCCAGCAAAAGTTAATGACAGTCTCTTGCTGGCAGCTTCTTTTAGGCTCATCAGCCGATGTTGCTTGGTGACCACTCCCATCTCTCTTTAAATAGTCACATGCCCCATCAGCTGATCATTGGTTATAGAGTTTTCTTGTATGCAGAGCAGCTTGGTGTGTTGAGCTCGCGTGTGTTAGGGATCGAGTTCCGGCCTCTGCACAGGGGGAATCTCGGGCCACCTCCGCTGCGGTCTCCCATTCTTCTCCAGCCGCAGTGGAGCCTGCTCAGTGGAGATGTCGATCCCAGCATCTGAATCAGCCTGATACTGTGCGGATGGTTACTGCTGCCTTTCCAGGCTCAGCCATTGTAGCCAGTACTCGTCAGCGGCGAGCAGACGTCTCTTGGACTAAGTCCTGCTTTTCTCCTTCTAAGCAGGCGCAAGATAAGACCTCTCATTGGAGGTCAGGGTTCACATGCTCAGGTACTGCAGCAGCTACCATTTGTCCTCTAGGATGGTCCTGAAGTTGCTCAGGTACTGTAGCAACTCCCATTGGTCCTCTAGGATGTCCCTGAAGTTGCTGCAGCTATAAAAGGTTTGCATGGCCGCATGGCCATGAGCTAGTATCAACTAAAGTTATGTGCTCTGCGCCAGTGTGGTCTTATGCATGTGGATACAGGGTTCGGCTGTAAAAAGCCCTTAGAATACCGGCACCTCCGGTGAGGAGTTTTGTGCGAGTGGATTCAGGGTCCGGCTGAAATAAGCCCCTAGAATACCGGCACCTCCGGTGAGGAGTTGTGTGTTAGCTTTGCTGACTGCATGACCACTGTTGACTCTATTTGCTAGCTGTTTCGCTGTGAGGTTAACAGGACACAGTGTTCTCTTTTCTCAAGCGTCTCTGTGAAGTAGCAGAGTTTGCATATACCGCCATATAGTACCGCCATCTACTAGCAGCAGGTTTCTCTCCTGCACGGTGGACCCCGGGTTGCGAATGCACCTACTATTCAATATATATTTACTCAGTGCGTTCCGCCAACCCTAACATAATACTAGCACCAGGGTCTGGCTAGTAAATGGCGGACACACAGCAATCCATGAGGTACATTCAGCAGCTGGAGGGTAGGTTGTCGGCTCTCGAGCGCACAACCTCAGCTGTGGATGTAACCGCAGTTGCTGTTCAGGCTGCTAGTGTGGCTACAGCAACCTTGTCCACTGCCACCCGTGTTCCGACTCTATCTCACTTCCCGCTGCCAGAAAACTTTTCTGTTGATTGTAAGTCTAGTAGAGGTTTCGTGAGCCAGTGCTCTATACATCTCGAGCTTCTGGCCGCACGTTTCCCCACAGAGCGGGCCAAGGTGGAATTTATTGTGTCTCTCCTGTCGGACAGGGTGTTGGAGTGGGCTACGCCGCTGTGGGAGCGTGGCGATCATGTGGTGCAGAGTGCTTCGTTGTTCCTAGGCACTCTGAAACAGGTCTTTTTAGGACCTTGTGTCACCCATGATACGGCGCTCCAACTGTTGTCATTAACTCAGGGCTCGTCCTTGGTCAGCCATTTTGCCATCCACATTCACACCCTAGCATCTGAGCTGGAGTGGTCGGATAAAGCTCTTATTCTGATATTTTGGAGGGGGCTGGCTGACCACGTGAAGGACGTTCTGGCCACTAGGGAGATTCCCACCACACTGGAGGAGTTAATAGCAGTGTCCACTCGTATTGACTTCTGTTTTCACGAGCGGAGGTTAGAGCGAGCCCAGTATAGGCAGAGGTTTCAGCTGGCTCCCACCTTCGCCAAACCTTTGGAATCTCCAGTCTAGGCCCCTGAGTCACATGAGGCCATGGAAGTGTCAAGAGCGGGATCTAAGTCCCGGACCGCTTGTGCTCTCCAGGTTTGTCATGTTTGCCAGCTGTCAGCATATCTTGAAACCAGATGTCCCCAGCGGTCAAGGAAACGTCAGTGTCTAGTGGTAGTAGGTGGAGGTACACTAGACACGGCGACGTTTGCCTCCAAATTGTCCTTTAAGGGAACAATTACTATTGGCTGACTTACCCACTCGGTGGAGCTCTGCGTGGATTCTGGGGCGTAGGGCAATTTTATGTCTTCTGCCTTCACCCAACGTCACGCAATTCCCCTGGTAATGTTGGCTCAACCAGTAACCATACGAGTGGTAAATGGGTCGATACTGCCCTCACAGATAACACACCAGACCATCCCTTTTTCTCTGTCCATATCACCATCTCTTCAGGAAATTATATCTCTGCTCGACATTCCTGAGGGAATTGATGAGGTCCTGTTGGGGATACTTTGGCTACGGTACCACTCTCCTCATATTGACTGGCCCACAGGCAGAATTTTGGGATGGGGTGAATCTTGTGGGGGTAGATGTCAGAGGGAATGTGTTCAGGTTGCTACTACTGAGGTACCCGCAGATCTATCCTCTCTCCCCAAGCAATATTGGCCCTATGCGGACGTGTTCTCCAAAAGGGCTGTGGAAACCCTTCCACCTCACCGCCCCTATGACTGTCCTATTGACCTCTTGCCTGGTGCTGAGCCTCCCCGGGGTCGAGTTTATCCGTTATCTCTCCCGAAGATGGAGGCAATGTCGCAGTACGTCCAGGAAAATCGGGCAAGAAAATTCATTAGGAAGTCAGTGTCACCTGCAGGGGCTGGGTACTTCTTCATGCAGATGAAGAACGGGGAACTACGTCCATGCATAGATTACAGGGGTCTTAATGCCATCACCGTTAAGAATAAGTATACTCTGCCCCTGATATCTGAGCTCTTTGATAGGCTTTTGGGAGCAAGGGTTTTTACTAAACTAGATCTGTGGGGTGCTTACAACCTATTTCGCATCCGTGAGGGTGGAAAATGGCTTTTAACATCAGGGATGGGCACTATGAATATCTGGTGATGCCCTTCAGGCTCTGTAATGCCCCAGCCGTATTCCAAGACTTTGTGAATGCCATCTTCCGGGATATGCTCTCCACCTCGGTCGCAGTCTATGTGGATGATATTCTCATCCACTCTCCAGATATTGACTCCCACCGGAGAGATGTTTGCAGAGTCTTCGACCTCTTACGGGCAAATTCCCTCTACACAAAGTTGGAGAAATGTGTGTTTGAGCAGGAGTCCTTACCTTTCCTGGGCTATATCATCTCTGCCCGGGGATTGGCTATGGATCCTGCCAAACTACAGGCTGTGATGGACTGGCAAGAACCCCATTCTCTTAAAGCGGTGCAGCGCTTTATGGGGTTCATTAATTACTATTGCCTGTTCATTCCACACTTCTCAGCTTTGGTAGCTCCCTTGGTTGCCCTCACCAAGAAGGGAGCAAATCCCAAATTGTGGTCTGAGGAGGTCTCCAAGGCCTTTCACGACAATAATTCACACTTTGCTAGCGCTCCCATCCTACATCGCCCCGATGTAGATAAGCCATTTATAATGGAGGTGGATGCCTCATCCGTTGGTGCTGGAGCAGTCCTTTTACAAAAGGATGCTCAAGGTCGGAAGCATCCTTGCTTCTTCTTTACCAAGACCTTCTCACCAGCAGAGAGGAATTATTCCATCAGGGACAGGGAGTTGCTAGCCATGAAGTTGGCCTCCTCAGAGTGGAGACATTTCTTGGAGGGGGCTCGCTTTCCCTTCCAAGTCTTCACAGACCACAGGAATTTGGTGTACTTGCAGATAGCCCAGCGGTTAAATTCTCGCCAGGCCAGATGGTCCTTGTTCTTCTCCCGGTTCAATTTATCCTCCATTTTCTTTCCGGGGAGAAGAACATTCGTGCTGATGCTCTCTCTCGCTCCGTTGTATAATCTGAGGAGAGAGGAAGAGGAGCCTAGGCTTATTGTCCGCACCGAGAGCCTGAGAACTGTGGCCCCAGTTTCGCTAGAGTCTGTGCCTCCGAGCAAGACTTTTGTACCATCCAGTCTGCATCCGGAGGTTCTCTCTTGGGCTTGGGCTCACTCGTCCAGGGTGGGTGAATATTTTGGGTCCAAAAGGACATCTGAGCTACTGGCAAGGACATACTGGTGGCGGCATATGGCTCGTGACGTCGCAGACTATTTTCGGGCGTGTGTCTCCTGCGCCAAGAACAAGTCTCCACGGCAATGGCCAGCTGGGTTGCTTTACCCCCTGCCGGTGGTGGACAGGTCCTAGGAGATGGTCGGGATGGATTTTGTGGTTGGCTTACCCAAGCCTCATAGCTGCACCATTATCTGGGTGATCACCATTTTTCCAAGATGGTGCACTTGGTGCCTTTTCCACGGCTACATTCTGCACGGGCTCTGGCAGCGTCGCTCATCAAACATATCTTTCGTCTACATGGTATGCCGGACAAAATTGTCAGTGACCGGGGTCCCCAGTTTGCATCTCGATTCTGGAGAGAGCTTTGTCGTCTACTCAGTATTAAGTTGAATCTCTCCTCTGCATATCATACTGAAGTGAATGGGTTGGTAGAGAGGGCCAACCAGACTCTGGTCACATATCTATGTCATTTTGTTTCTGCCAGGCAGGATGACTGGGCATCCTTGCTATCATTGGTGGAGTTTGCGCTTAACAACGCCATAGCCGACTCCACCGGTCAGACTCCATTCCTCCATAATTCTGTCCAGCATCCGCGTGTCCCTGTGCCCATGCCCATGTCTTCCGCCGACTCTAGGGTGGGAAACTGGGCTGTGGAGGCACGGGACATTTGGGAGCACACTCAGGATGCCATTCAGGCCTTCAAGGAGAGACTGAGGTTCTCCGCCTATACTCATCGGTGCCCCGCTTCGACCTTTGCTCCTGGCGACTTAGTGTGGCTCTCCGCCCGTAACATCAGACTGCGTGTTGAGTCCACTAAGTTTGCACCTCGCTACTTGGGTCCCTTCAAGGTCCTCAAACAGGTTAACCCTGTGGTCTACCGTCTGGCCCTTTCTCCACGCCTAGGTATCACTGACACCTTTCATGTGTCCCTCTTAAAGCCCGTATAGATGTCCCAGTTTTCTGAGTCATTTGCCAGGACATCGGGTTCGTCTACAGACGATTACGAGGTGAACGCTATTTTGGGGTGCAAGATGGTATGTGGCAAGAAATTTTATCTGGTGGACAGGAAGGGTTATGGCCCAGAGGACAGGTCTTGGGAGCCGGCTGAGTACATTCGAGCTCCACAGCTGATTGCAATCCTTCAACGTAGCGAGGTCCAAGGAGAGGAGCCCTAGGAGGGGGGGTAGTGTTAGGGGTCAAGTTCCCACCCCTGCACAGGGAGAATCTCAGACCATCTCCGCTGCAGTCTCCCATTCTTCTCCAGCTGCAGTGGAGCCTGCTCAGCGGAGACGTCTGTCCCAGCGTCTGACTCGGCATGATACTGTGCAGATGGTTACTGCTGCCTTTCCAGGCTCAGCCATTGTAGCCAGTACTGGTCAGCAGCGACAAGACGTCTCTGGGACTAAGTCCTGCATTTCTCTTTCTGAGCATGCCCAAGGTAAGACCTGATTGGAGGTCAGGGTTCACATGCTCAGGTACTGGTACTGGCATTGGTCCTCTAGGAAGGTCCTGAAGCTGCTCAGGTACTATAGCAGCTCCCATTGGTCCTCTAGGAAGGTCCTGAAGTTGCTGCAGCTATAAAAGGTTTGCACAGCCATGCGCTAGTATCAACTAAAGGTATGTGCTCTGCGCCAGTGTGGTCTTATGCATGTGGATTCAGGGTTTGGCTGTAATAAGTCCTTAGAATGCCGGCACCTGACCTGGCTTTGCTGACTACTTGACCACTGTTGACTCTATTTGCTAGCTGTTCCCCTGTGAGAATAACAGGGCATAGCCTTCTCTTTTCTCAAGCGTCTCTGTGAAGTAACAGAGTTTGCTTATACTGCCATATAGTACTGCCATCTACTAGCAGCAGGTTTCTCTCCTGCACAGTGGACCCCGGGTTGCGAACGCACCTACTATTCAATATATATTTACTTGGTGCGTTCCACCAACCCTAACAGCGTGTGATGGTGGCATCTGCTGCTGTATGAGTTCTGCTATCCTGGTGCCATGTTCTCTGCTGCTGTGGAGCTTAGGAGCAAATTTGAGTTGAATAGTATCATTTTTGTCTGTCCCTTGTTTGTCTCTTTCCCTGTGTAATATAATCTGCAGTGGTGTTAGGCACTGGGATTCTCCCACTGTACAGGGTAGATCCTGCATCTGCAGTCTCCCATTCAGCTTTGGCCACTGTGGGTGCTGCTGAGCACAGACATCAGTCCCAGCGAGTTGCTCAGGCTTGTGTTGTTTGTACTGCTGGCTCTTCAGCCAGGCCTATGGTAACCAGGCAGCGAGGGGCGAGCGGTCTGGGGACTAAGTCCAGAAATCACCCTACTGAGCATGCTCGTGATGTAGTGACGTCTCATTGGTGATCGGCTGTCAGCTACTCAGGTGATGTGGCAGCTCTGGATTGGTCTTTGAGTAAGGTCCTGTCCGACTGGACATGAGCTAAACATATAAAAGGGTCTCAGAGGCGCACGCGGCCGCACAAGTATCAATTTCACTACATGTGTGTATGAGACACTGCCTCAGTGTGGTCTTTGTCAGCATTCGCTCAGGGTCGATGGTAAGCCGTTAGAATTCCGGTTCTCCGGGGAGGAGATTGTATGATTTCAGGGCTGGTGTTTAGCCAATACAATTTTGGCACCTCCGGAGATGAGTTTGTTGTGTGCTTTTGCTGACTGTGTGACCACTAATTGCTTTTTACCCCGTAAGCGGGCTTCATTCCCCTGTGAGATTAACAGGGATTGTATCTAGTGTCATAAATTTACCGTTACTGTGTGCGAGTGACACAGCTCTACTGCAGAGCATCTTTTCTGTTACTGTGTGTGAGTGACACAGCTCTACTGCAGAGCATCTCTTCCATTGCTGTGTGCGAGTGACACAGCTCTTTTGCAGAGCATCTATTCTGTTTCTGGTGCAGTTCACTGAGAGACGTTTAGTGTGCATGCAATCGCTCGCTGTGTGTTTCGTCATTGTTCACACTTGCTGCAGTTTTACATCTCTGGACGGTGGACCCCGGGTTGCAATTGCACTTCTATATTAAATTTATTTAGTGCAATCCGCCATCCCTAACAAGTGGCTAGGCTAGCATCTTTTGCCGGCCAGTGCACATGACAGGGTTAGTAGAGGTGACAGTCAGGGACTAGGCATGTGACTGCGGCAGGGAAAGGACCCGCATAGCGCATTAGGAAAGCATAGAGACAGGCACATGTTGGCATTTGGAGGTGTCCCATTCCCCGCTCCCAACCGTTAGGGCCTTCCTCTCCTTTTTTCCATCCCGTTGTACTTAAATGCCGTGTTGTCCACTGGATAAACTCATGTCAGGACATGACAAGACCGATGTTCCTCAGGCCTGACCTGATGAGGAGGTGTGCTGAAGTCAGACTTTCTTGATTCATTAAGCAGCAAATGCATCTTAATGAATCAGGAGCGTCTGACAAGTGGCGTGCACTTCCGTTTGCACCTCGCCACAAGTTTTAAGTTGTGGACTGGAAAAAGATTTGTTGCATAAGGAATGCCATTGCTCATCATAAATTTGACTGGTTAACAAGCGGCAGTTGTCATGGTCAAGTCCCATCCCATTACTGTCCACTTTGTTGGAGCTGGGTGAAAATGCTATGTGAATGCCAAAAGTTTCTAAAGTTTAGCAAAGCCTTTCTTGCAATGCTCCAAAATTTTCTGACTTTTCAAAGTTTTTTATCCCAGAATAATGGTGTAAAAGCTTTGATTACTTGAGTCCACTGTGCTTTCATAAAATCCCAATCATTACACTATGGTGCATTTGGTGTAATTTATCACAGAACCACAGTTAATGCAGCTATTTAATGAAGAAATCCCTAAGGTCTTATTTAGTAGAGCTGATAATGGTGAATGAGAACTCTCTTGCCAATTACGATGGATTTACGGTATTTTGAGGGTGCTGAATTAAAAAATCCCATTTCTTTTGCTGAATTGGTTCTAGTTTTTGAGATAATTCATCCATGAAAATAATGTGTTCCACCAATGTGACTTTCGTGTGATAATTGAAATAGCTTTTGGTCTTTTGGCCTGTCTTTTGACTCATTGACAGTGTCTTAAGTTATGAAATTTCCCATATAATTATTTAGTACTTTAATTTTATAGGCTTACAATGCTATAAAAGTGACTTTTTGAAGCCAAAATTCTACAGTAATTATTAAATATCTCAGAAACTAGAGCCAGGCTTGCAAAACCAAAATCATATTCTTAACCAGCACCATAAATGTAAAATAAAACTGTTCAGACTGTATACCAATGATCGGCTTGTATAAACATGCCATCAATCACCCAATGAATGAGCACAACAATTGTTCGTTGGTTGATTGAATTATTCATGCCGGCAATAGAATCGTTGTTAGCAGCAGCACTTTGTCCCGTGTAAACAGGATGCCGATGCTTTTGATATTCTATGGGCATAGAACGATCATATCATTGTTTGTTGAGTGCATAGAATTCAGGTTAGCTTGTCTAAACAGGCCATTTAATGACCATTCATTGGCTTGTACGTAGCCATGGTTGGTTAGTGTAAATGGGCCATAATGCATATCATAAATGTGATGTGACTGGCTTTCATCATGGCACTTCACCTACGAGGAATAGTGATGAGCGAGTATACTCGTTGCTCATGTTTTCCCGAGCACGCGCGGGTGGTCTCCGAGTATTTGTAAGTGCTCAGAGATTTAGTTTTCATTGCCTCAGCTGCATGATTTACAGCTGATAGACAGCTTGAATACATGTGGGGATTCCCTAGCAACCAGGTAACCCCCACATGTACTCAGGCTGGCTAGCTGCCTTAAATCATGCAGCTGCGCCAACAAAAACTAAATCTCCGAGCAGTTACAAATACTCGAAGACCACCCGACCGTGCTCGGGAAAACCTGAGCAACGAGTACACTAGCTCATCACTAACGAGGAACATTTATTAAACATTTTTCAGATTTGAGTCCTATTCACATCATATAGCAAAAAAATAAACAGAAACTATATTCATCTGAAAAATACAATATAGACCACATAAAAAAATCTTAAATTTAGACAATAGTGGTTTACAGAGAAGATATATTATGTATTTCACTATTTGGCCAGAAACATTTGCCATCATTTATTGTATCTATGATCAGATATACTAAACCAAAGTCATGTACTGTGTCAGAGAACTATTCAAGGTTCTTTAGAACCTTATATTCTGCCATGTTTAGACAGTTTTGTGTATCCTTTGATTCATATTACATATATGGAAACAGGACAAATTATACACAAAATGTAGATGTTTTTGATTAATAGGAGTAATAGTGAAAATAAATCTCATTCCGGATATTTCTGACCTCTTGACAATTTAGAATTCCCTTTCTTAAGCCGAGTGTTTATTCCTGATTACTGAGACTATTCTCTAGTGATTTTACATAATACACAGAGATATCCCACCCACTTTGGTTCTTTGCATCTAGGTCAAGCATTCTCAGTAGTTGTAGCACAAAGTCTAGAAAAAGGAATAGACACAATTGCCCATTGTCATAGAATAAAACCTCTGGCTTCTAATTAAACAAAAACACTAGTGCATCAAAGTGTACATCAAAGGTACCAGAAGCTGTAGGGGTTTATTAATTTAGATTTATGGCATAAAGGCATGGGTCAGTTTCTTACTGGGTTAAGAGAGCCAGTGGATGGGTTGATGATGCTTAATACATTTGAAGGATGTGCATTTGGTGATCATTTTACCATTAGGCGTTGGAAGAGGTACACCATGGTGCTGTGAAGTTGGTTATCGCGTCTTGTTATGGTTCACAACTTGGAGAGGAGAATACTACAAAGGCTTCCCAGTAGGGTTCATTTTGTTTGCAGGAGATGCTGCTGCTGGCACAACACCAGGAACATCCACCAGCCCTGGAGAATCAAAAAAGTGTGGCTGCGCTCTGAGGTAGGCTGCAGTACAGAACCCACCCCCTTACTTTCCACTCTCCCAGTTCTTCACCTCATTCTCAAAGGGCTGTCGATGCCAGCTGCTGCTAGTCCCCAGCCCATCATTAATCTCCCTTTGGGCACTCCTCTGTTCCAGCCAGCTGCTTCAGTTGCACTTCCCATCGCGAGCTGTGAAGAAATTGAATTCAACTGTGGCCCCCAGTGTAGCTCCTTTACCTCTTGAAGTTATAGAAGAGCTAAAAGTGGTGTCATACCACCTCCTGCAATTGCAGGACATCCTCATCAACCTTAGAGTCCCCTGACAGTTCCCCCCCCAAAGTCCAACTAGTGTCATGGGCAGTAGTGCAGGATTGCCAGCCAGGAGAACTGGAAGGCTGGAGGTAGTCAGAAAGCAGCATCAAAACCAGGAGGTTCAAATCAAAGGCAGAATCATAAAATAGGTAGGTAGTCAGAAAAACAGGCAAGGTCAGAAGCACGAATAAACTATAGAAAACACAGTAATGCACTAATAACCAGCAGAGGCATTACTATCACTGGAAACCGGGGACTGACTGCATGAAATTAAAATATTGAGACGTTCCACCCCTGACTCCAGCAAAACTATCCCACCCCTGGCTCCAGCATGAGCATTAGCTATCCAAGTCCCAGAATTCCAGAGGTGAAACTGACTGGAAAGGAATAATCTTAACTAGCCCAAATGTTTAATCAATACACGCTCAAGTTGGACCACAACAACTCCGATGCGAGTGCCACATCACATAGCGCCAAGAGCAGGCATAGCTGGATGAAGTTCTGCTATGGTTGTCACAGTTCCCTCTCTGTCAAGAGGGACCTCCAAAGACCAGACCTTTAAATCAAGACTTTTAAAGAAATTAGCTGTGGAATTTCCTGATCAGGCCATTGGCCTTGATGTTATTAGCTGAAATGCAGGACCGCTCCGCTGGCCTATAAGCTTTCCAATGTATAAGATACTATAAGGACTTTCTCCGAAGATGAGAATCCAGTATCTTTTGCTCCTCATATTCCAGGTTACCTTCAAACTTGATTGGAAGGAAAGGATCTCCGACTGGGCTAACAGGGGGACTATAAACCTGGAGCAAGAATGGATGAAACATTGTATGTTGGGAACCTTAAATGAAGGAGGACATTTTAAACAAAAGGCTATGGGGTTAATGACCTCAATAATCTCATATAGACCAATAAACATGGATCTTACTTTGGTTTGATTTTGTTGCCATATATAATCACTGTTATCTGCGGTGCTACATGGGACTGTAGGTTTCATATATATTATCTTTACTCAGAGTTATTACTGTGTTATCTGTGATGTTACATAGCACTGCAGGTGACATTAAATTATTCTTATATATCACTGTGTTATCTGTCGTGTTACATAGGACTGCAGGTGACATCTACATTATCTTTATTGAGATAGTTAGTACGGTATTATTGTGGTGTTACGCAGGACTGTGGATGGCATCTACTACATTATCTGTACTCAGAGAATTATCCATGTGTTATTTTTGATGTTACATAGGACTGAAAAAAACGCCTCAAAACCGTGAAAAAAAAACGCATGCGGATTTCTGGCAGAAATGTCAGGTTTTTGTCAGGAAAATTTCTGCCAGAAATCCTGACGTGTGCACATACCCTTAAAAATTGTCTGGGTGAAATGGTGGATGAGGATGAGGAAAACTTTTTTTCAACAGTATTTACACAAGAAAATCCCATGGCAGACAAAATTTACCCATTAAATGTCACCTGCTTAACCCAGCAGGAAGTATGGCGGCATCTAAAAATCACTAAAATTGACAAATCTGCGGGCCCAGATGGGATACACCTCCGAGTACTGCAAGAACTAAGTACAGTCATTGATAAACCATTATTTTTAATCTTTAAAGATTCCATAATAACAGGGTCTGTACCACAGGACTGGCGTATAGCAAATGTGGTGCCAATATTCAAAAAGGGGGAAAAAACTGAACTCGGAAATTATAGGTAAGTAAGCTTAACCTCTACTGTGGGTAAAATCCTGGAGGGCATTCTAAGGGACGCTATACTGGAGTATCTGAAGAGGAATAACCTCATGACCCAGTATCAGCACGGGTTTACTAGGGACCGTTCATGTCAGACTAATCTGATCAGCTTCTATGAAGAGGTAAGTTCCTGACTGGACCAAGGGAACCCAGTGGATGTAGTGTAAATGGACTTTTCAAAAGGTTTTGGTACGGTGCCACACAAAAGGTTAATACATAAAATGACAACAATGGGGATAGGGGAAAATATGTGTAAGTGGGTTAAGAACTGGCTCAGGGATAGGAAGCAAAGGGTGGTAATTAATGGGGCACACTTGGACTGGGTCACAGTTAGCAGTGGGGTACCACAGGGGTCAGTATTGGGCCCTCTTCTTTTTAACATATTTATTAATGACCTTGTAGGGGGCATACAGAGTGGAATTTCAATATTTTCAGATGACACTAAACTCTTCAGGGTAATCAATACAGAGGAGGACAATTTTATATTACAGGAGGATTTATGTAAACTGGAAGCTGGGGCTGATAAATAGCAAATGAGCTTTAATAGGGATAAATGTAAGGTCATCCACTTGGGTAGAAGTAATAAGATGTATAATTATGTGCTTAATTGTTAAACACTAGGCAAAACCGTCAATGAAAAAGACCTGGGTGTATGGGTGGATGACAAACTCATATTTAGTGGCCAGTGTCAGGCAGCTGCTACAAAGGCAAATTAAATAATGGGATGCATTAAAAGAGGCATAGATGCTCATGAGGAGAACATAATTTTACCTCTATACAAGTCACTAGTTCGACCACACTTAGAATGCTGTGTACAGTTCTGGTCTCCGGTGTATAAGAAAGACATAGCTGAACTGGAGCGGGTGCAGAGAACAGCGACCAAGGTTATTAGAGGACTGGGGGATCTGCAATACCAAGATAGGTTATTACACTTGGGGCTATTTAGTTTGTAAAAACGAAGGCTAAGGGGTGATCTTATTTTACTGTACAAATATATGAGGGGACAGTACAAAGACCTTTCTGATGATCTTTTTAATCATAGACCTGAGACAGGGACAAGGGGGCATCCTCTACGTCTGGAGGTAAGAAGGTTTAAGCATATTAACAGACTCGGATTCTTTACTGTAAGAGCAGTGAGACTATGGAACTCTCTGCTGTATGATGTGGTAATGAGTGATTCATTAATTAAATTTAAGAGGGGACTGGATGCCTTTCTTGAAAAGTATAATGATACAGGGTATATATACTAGAATCCTTGATAGGTCGTTGATCCAGGGAACTAGTCTGATTGCCGTATGTGGAGTCAGGAAGGAATTTTTTTCCCAAATGTGGAGATTACTCTTTGCCACATGGGTTTTTTTTTGCCTTCTTCTGGATTTCTGGATCAACATATTAGGGCATGTTAGGTTAGGCTATGGGTTGAACTAGAAGGACTTAAAGTCTTCCTTCAACCTTAAAAACTATGTTACTATGTTACTGACCCAGATACTCACTGAGTGTGCGCAAAGCGCCTTGTGCTTTGATGAGAGATCTATGTCTTTGCTCATGCTCTCCTGTCTGTCAATGGAATGCGGCTTTGAGTTCAGGGCAGATAGGCCTTTGAACAGTTGCAGGAGCAATGTATGTTAGAAAGTAGAGTTGGGCCTAATATTTTATGATGTCCCATTCTATCAACCACAGCAGTTGACTTTGGGCATTAAAATGAACAAGAGAGTACAGACTCTTACCGAACAGCGTCCGCGGATCTTCTGTTGAATGGACGACTTGAAGCAATGTCATCATTGTAGCATGACACACAAAGGCCAGACAATCAAAAAACCTAAATAGCCACAGATTCCATCCCATTCCAGTGGCCAGAGACCATTATTATTGCCAATGTAATTGGACATGCCAACCAACTCTATTAAAGTTAGTGAAAGGATGTTCCAACATTTATAGCTCTGGAACTATGCTGATAAATAGGAATCCTTGACACAACAGAAATGGAAGGCAAGAGCATGAGAATTGGAACAGATCCTGTACATAATTAGACTGATGTGAGCACCAAAAGCAGTGTAATTATGTTCTGGAGTACGAGGGCAACAAGACCATGCTTTTCGTCAGGTTTTATTTGAAAGGACAAGTTAACGCTTTAAGAGTTAACTGCACAATACGTTAGTGTGTTGTATAAAGCTAAATACATGTTTCCTGTAGTATATTTCCCTGCATGTTGCCCTGTTCATCAAGACTTTGGGAGGTTGTGTTATGTTTCAGAAAGTGAACTGATGGATTGCTGGAGAACAAACACATAATTTTATCAAGTATGATGAAAACATAAGGATTTTGTTATGATGATTCAAACAATACAGAACCTGTTCCCACATTGCCGTCCTGTGAAAAGAAATTCCTGTATAATTATTAAATAATAACACTTACTTATTCAATACTCCGCTTCAAAATCTGGTTTAAGAAAAGCTCACAGTACGAGAGGTACTTATGTTGTTTCCTTGGATACTAGATGATGCCAATCAGGGCCGTGTTTTTATCTGGAAGTGGTCTCCCCGCTGAGAAACAAGGCATGGTGAGTAGCTGTTTATACACTGCAAGTAAATAGGAACTTTGTTTATTTTACATAGGGTCCGTGACCCAGATTAGTTTCTGCGCCCCCTTCATAGGCTCAGTAATAAGTACAAGAAGGTATTCTGGTCAATTTATTTTGGAATGTCGCACAATCAACTAAGTAAATCTAATTCTATTTGCCGACAATTACGCCATGTTAATGCGGTTACATGAACATTCACAATTCATTTTATTCCTTATAATCATATTGTTGCTAAGCACCCTCTTCTGTCTCTTTCTACAAAATGGAGTCTTCTACTTTATCTTTACAGTGTTTTATGAAAGGGGAACATTAATTATCATTGCTTTTAATTTAATACTGATGAGCGCTAGAAGACCAGTAGAATTACCGTAGAAGAGCTGGTCCAAGGCCTCTTCCAAGAAGCGTTTTCTCTATTTATTTGCTTATATATTCCATTCCTGAAGTGCTCTTCGGCATACTACATACACAACAAGCTCTGAGCACTCAGCCTTTCAACACTAGACCTATTCTAATTTTGGGACCGTAATTAATGGCTCCTTTCTGACATGTCTTACACTCTTCTGATTTCACTCCACATACTACAATGGTTAAATCTCGTAATCACTAAGACATCTGGGTCCCATCCTGGGAAATAATAAAGGTACCGTCACACTAAGCGACGCTGCAGCGATCTAGACAACGATCCGGATCGCTGACAGCTCTCCAGCGACCAACGATGCCGGTAACCAGGGTAAAGATCGGGTTACTAAGCGCAGGGCCGCGCTTAGTAACCCGATGTTTACCCTGGTTACCAGCGTTAAAGTAAAAAAAAAACAAACACTTCATACTTACCTTCCGCTGTCTGTCCCCGGCGCTCTGCTTCTCTGCACTGTGTGAGCACAGCGGCCGGAAAGCAGAGCGGTGACGTCACCGCTGTGCTTTCCGGCCGCTGTGCTTACACAGGGCAGAGAAGCAGAGCGCTGAGGGACAGACAGCGGGTAACGCTGGTAACCAGGGTAAACATCGGGTTACTAAGTGCGGCCCTGCGCTTAGTAACCCGATGTTTACCCTGGTTACCAGTGAAGACATCGCTGAATCGGCGTCACACATGCCGATTCAGCGATGTCTGCAGGGAGTCCAGCGACCAAATAAAGCGCTGGACTTTCTGCAGCGACCAACGATCTCCCAGCAGGATTCTGATCGCTGCTGTGTGTCAAACTGAACGATATCGCTAGCCAGGACGCTGCAACATCACGGATTGCTAGCGATATCGTTCAGTGTGACGGTACCTTAACAGGGAAGACAGATATGAACATCAGAGCCTTTTTTATGATATAGTTCAACTATGAGATACTGCAGGTAGATTAGATTTGAAATGAGTTCTAGTAGGAATTAACACAATTAAAGGGGTTGTACATTTTTGACAATTCCTACTTTTTTTGAAGGGTGCTTTTCAATAGACAGACTATAGGCAAATATCTGTTAATAAATCTGACAGTAAAGCCTTCCATACACATTAGATTGCTATCTGCCAAACAATTGGCCAACATCTATCTCTCCCAACTCCTCCATGCATATTAATTGAGCATTCCCGTGTGCTCTATGACAGGGGTCCCCAACTCCAGTCCTCAAGGCCCACCAACAGGTCATGTTTTCAGGATTTCCTTTGCATTGCAAAGGTGATGCAATTATTACCTGGGCAAGACTAAGGAAATCCTGAAAACATGACATGTTGGTGGGCCTTGAGGACTGGAGTTGGGGACCCCTGCTCTATGAGGCAAAAACGCTGCCAGGTATCATATGTTGGGGAAGAGTCAGGAGGTCACTGTAATGGGTGTGCTGGGACCGTATCATGCTCCACTCCTTTTTCCTTATGTTGATAATATATATATAATTGTGTATATATATATATATATATGTTTCTAGTGCTGATAAATGTACTGCTGTGTATACATATATGCTAGCCACCTTAGGGAGAGACCCAAGTTGGGCTAAATGTAGCGGGACGAAAGAGACCGAAAAGCCCTCTACTTAAAGGAAATACATAGTGGATGCTTTCCTGAAACGGAAAGTACTTGCAAGCAGCATAATACAAAGAATAGCAGGTTTACCCAGAATCCTTTGCAGTAGGCAGAGCTATGCAAATCATCTCTTTCCACCCCAGTCTAATCCACAGCGCTTGGAACCGCCAACCGTGCAATGCTGCGGATTAGTTTCTAAATTTACACAGCCAACCAATTCCTACCTGTGGACACGTGTTTCGGGCTTTAGGCCCTCATCAGCACAGGGCTGGAATTGGTTGGCTGTATGGAGTAGGGCTCGGTGAGCAACCGATACATATATGCTAGCCACCTTAGGGAGAGACCCAAGTTGGGCTAAATGTAGGCGGAGCTATGCAAATCATCTCTTTCCACCCCAGTCTAATCCACAGCGCTTGGAACCGCCAGGCGTGCAATGCTGCGGATTAGTACAGGGAAAGTGGAGAATGTGGACTGTTTGGAACCCTATGCTGATGTTGTATCTGTGACGCCCAGGAGACCGGGATACCCAGCACCGGACCAATGGAGTCTGTCTCTTGAGGGGGATGTCACGGGTGGCTTGACCCGGTGCTGTGGCCTCAGGCAATGCACAGTGTAAGGGGTATCATGAGGGGACAGGCACTTACTTGATCAGCAGCAGGTTCTCCCAGCGGTGACGATCCCGATCCTGGATAGATGGCTATTGTCCAAATGAAAGACTGAGGCACTGAAACGTTTAACCAGTTTACTTTAACATAAAAGGATTTACAACCAGTCCTGTCACCGGAGTCTGTATGGGAACTCTGAGTTACTTTGACCCTGCCGGGGTCTTCGCCTCTTATTGTGCGCAATTTCTGTGTGGCCCTGCTGCTGTATGTGAACTGGCTGCCGGCCCAATCTGTCCCCTCCGGGTCCTGGTTCGACGGGCAACCCGAGTCCTTTTATCGGTTTACCCCCTCTGGGAGTACCGCTGAACTCTGTGTCTGTTGCTGCGTCCGGCCCTAGTGAAGCTGATATCACCTCACGTTTTTCCGGTTGCTGTATTATATATAATGAATACAGCCACGGATCCGGTATCCGTCTTTGCGCCTGTTCTGGGTAGTGATTAATGCTACCCGGTTCTCACAATGTCCTTTTTCTCTATCCCTCTTCTCCTCAGGCCGGTGATTTAGGCCTGGTAACAGTCACAGGGCTGTTAGAGATTCAACTGTATGACCTCTCACTTTCAGCTCCTTAGCCCAACTGCCATTTCTTCTCTCAGACCAGAATGGATCAAGGGGAGTCTCTGGAGCTCCCCCTTCTGGCCGGAGGTGGTAGTGCAGTCTTGCTATTTTAGTATTTGTACTTACTGTCAGTAACTATTTTTGTGGCAAATACCCCTAGGGGTGCCACATTCCCCCTTAGTTAAGAACAGTACTCCGGGACTGTGGGACAATAACATTTTGAAATAACAATTAATATGTACAGAGTCTTAAAAATGAAAAGTTACAAAAACCACTCAAGGAAACAAAAATAGAGTTCTGTAAAAAAGTCACTTCAAATAGCGTCCATTAATACAGTTCTATCCTTGAAGGTATTAGGAAAGGCACTGTACTTAGTGTCCAGGAATTTAGTTCCATTTTTCCAACGGAGTTATCAATATAAAGTCTAAAGAAAGTTCAAAAAGAGCAAAAAGCAAAGTTCAAAAAGCAGTCTTTCCGGAGCTTTGATTTAGTGCCTCCGGGCTGATAAAAAGTTCAAGAATATGCAATAAGTTCATACAGACAAGTCTCTGTAGGCACTGGGCTTAAACGTTGCAGACTGATAACAATGACTATACTACATTTTCTGTTTAACTATATACGGCATAACATATATACAATTCACATTATGAGCTTTATAGTTGGTAATCTGCATACCTGGCCGGTAATTGACCCTGGGTACTACGCTGTGATCTACGTAATAGCGGTGTCTCTTCATGTGGTGTACTACTGTCTACTGCGGATGTAGTATCTGCCCGCTCTGCTAAAGATAATTCCACGACTATGGAGTTGGCAAGTCCACCGTGAATGGGATTACTCTGACCAGGAATCTGTTCTTCCTGGCCTGGAACCTCCTGTAGTACGGGGTCAGCCTCTTCCTGTCTTGGGACTTCTGGTATTGGGTTCGGTGTTGGGTAAAAGGCCACCATGGGAACCACTACTGCACCATGGTATGTTAGTAGGGTTTTGGGAAAGTCTCCTATACAGGTGTGATACACTTCCTCTTCTTTTTCCTTTACTGGTTGAACCTGTATGGGTTGAATAACTTCTGGTTCTGGCTGGACAACGTCTGGCTCTTTCAATGCTTCCGGACACAATTTAAGATTGTCTCTTGACACTAGTACAGATGTTAAGCCTCCGTTTTTGCTAATGAGACACATTTTAGGATTATCCACTCTTGTTGGTAAAACTGTGTAGGGTACGGCTTCCCACTGATTGTCCAGTTTATTGGTTCGACGATTTCTCTTGAGCACTTGGTCACCCGGTCTTAATGGGGTCGCTAGAGCATTCTGGTTGAAAGTTCGCTCTTGTCTTTCTCTAGTTTGCTGAAGGCTTCTTTCCACACTCTCTTGCACTTGGCGATACTGCTTTTGCCGTATGATATCCCAATTGGAGTCTTGAACTTCTGCGTCTGGTTTCAGAATTCCCATTTCTAGATCGATTGGTAATTGGCCGGGTCTTGCACGCATAAGGTAAGCTGGGGTGCAGTTGGTGGAGCTCACCGGGACATGATTATACAGATCCACCAAGTCAGGCAATTTCTCTGGCCATTGATTCCTTTCTGTCTCAGGTAAAGTCTTTAGTAGGTCTATTACAATATGGTTCATCTTCTCGCATAAGCCGTTTGTTTGTGGATGATAGGCCGTCGTCCGGATCTTTTTGCAACCATACATATTACAGAATTCTCTGAAGATCTCTGATTCAAAGGCTGTACCTTGGTCGGTGAGAACCTGTTCCGGATATCCATGGGGTCTACAAAAGTACGTTTGGAACGCTTTGGCTGCTGTTTTTGCTGTCAGATCTTTTACGGGTACTACTACCAAGAAACGTGAATAATGGTCCACGATGGTCAAGGCATAGACATAGCCGGACCGGCTTGGTGTCAACTTCACGTGGTCCATGGCTAGAAGTTCAAGTGGTTGTTTGGTGATTATGGGCTGCAGTGGTGCTCTTTGGTTCTTTTGATCGTTTCTTCTGAGGTTGCACGGGCCACAATTTCTGCACCACTGTTCGATTGATTTTCTCATCCCGACCCAATAAAATCTTTCTCTTAGAAGTACTTCTAACTTTTTCCAACCGAAGTGACCAGCACCATTATGGTAAGCTTCGAGGACCATCTTCACATCTTGTTTAGGCACAATAATCTGCCAAACCAATTCATGTGTTTTCGGATTGGTGTATCTTCTACAGAGCTTCCCTTGATACAGGAACATTTTGCCTCTCTCTTTCCAGAGTTGATGCGTCTCTTCTGGGGCATCCTCATCGGGATATGCACTTTGCTCAGTCAACAGTTCCTTCACCAACTTCACAGCCGGATTGCTGTCTTGGGTGTCAGCCCATCTATGGTGTGCTAACGGATTAAAATTCACCTCTTGTTGTTTCTGATAGGTACTTGACTGATGATGTTTTGCCTTGGGACGATGGAAGGCTGGTAGTTCAATTTCTTCAAGCTCCCCCGTTTCCTCTTCTACATCTCTCAAGTGTGGCATCCGGGATAGGGCATCGGCATTTCCATTCTTGCGACCTGCTCGATACTTGATTATGAAGTTGTAATTAGATAACCGGGCTATCCATCGCTGTTCTAACGCACCTAATTTGGCTGTGTCCAGGTGGGTCAACGGATTGTTGTCAGTATAGACAATAAATTCTGCAGCGGCCAGATAGTGTTTGAAACGCTCCGTCACAGCCCAAACTACTGCCAGTAGTTCCAATTTGAAGGAGCTGTAATTTTCTGAATTTCTTTCAGTAGGCCGGAGCTTTCTACTTGCAAAGGCGATGACTTTCTCCCGACCTTCTTGCTTTTGTGACAGCACCGCTCCTAGTCCCACATTACTGGCATCGGTGTAGAGGATGAAAGGTTGATGGTAATCTGGGTATGCCAGAACCTCTTCTCCAGTTAGTGCCTTCTTTAGTTGTTCAAAGGAGTCTTCCCTTTCGTCGTTCCACTGAAAAGGAGGGTTTCGGTTTGAAGGTTTCTTCGTCTGCCCTACCAAGGTGTCTTGCAAGGGTGCTGCCAACTTGGTAAATCCTTTTATAAATCTGCGATAGTAACCCACCAATCCCAGGAATTGTCTCACTTCTTTTGCGCTGGTAGGTCTTGGCCAATCCCTTATGGCGCTTATTTTCTCGGGATCTGGTGCTACTCCCTCCGAACTGACGATGTGTCCCAGGTACTGTACCTTTGGCTTGAGAAGGTGACATTTGGATGGCTTGACTTTCATGCCATACCTGGATAAGGCTTCGAACACTTCTGCCAGGTCTATTAAGTGTTGTTCGTAAGTCTTTGAGTAGACGATCACATCATCTAGGTACAGGAGGACGGTCTCGAAGTTCTTGTGTCCGAGGCAGCATTCCATCAGCCGCTGGAAGGTACCGGATGCGTTGCAGAGTCCGAACGGCATGCGATTAAATTCACATAGACCCATTGGTGTGGTGAATGCCGTCTTTTCCTTATCTCTCTCAGCCACAGGGACTTGCCAATACCCGCTTGTTAAGTCTAAGGTGGAAAAATAATTAGCAGATTTCAAAGCAGTTAAGGACTCTTCTATCCTAGGCAAGGGGTAGGCGTCTTTATGGGTGATGTTATTAATCTTCCGGTAGTCTACGCACATTCTCATGGTTCCGTCCTTTTTTTTGACAATCACTAGAGGGGCCGCCCAGGGGCTACAGCTGTCTCTTATTACCCCGGCCTGTTTCATTTCCCTCAGCATATCTTTTGCACATTGATAGTGAGCGGGCGGTATGGGTCTATATCTTTCTTTTATTGGGGGATGGTCACCTGTGGGGATTGTGTGTTCTACCCCTTCTATCCGTCCGAAGTCCAATGGGTGTTTACTGAAGACTTGTTCATATTCCGTCACTAGCCTATACACCCCTTGTTTTTGATGGGTAGGTGTTGAATATATGCCCACGTGTAGCTGTTGGCACCAATCCTCCATTTCTCCATCTGAGCCATTGCCTTCCACCTGACAGGTTGGTTCTAAGGGCTCAATGGTTGTGATGGCATTGTTGTCAACAGTATATAGCTTTGCCATTGTAGCATACCTTGGCAAAGTGACCTCTTCCTCTCCACAGTTCAAAAGTCGTACCGGCACTCGTCCCCGGTGTACCTCGACTATCCCTCGTGCTGTGAGTATAGTGGGCCTGCTGTCGGTGTACACTGGTTCTATTAAGGCTTGATAATCTCGTCCCTTAGTACCAATGGCTGCTCTACACCATACCAGCATTTCTGTTTTTGGTGGGATTACAATAGACGTTGGATCACTTACCCTCACACTGCCGATTTCTCCACCTGCAACTTCTACCTGTTGCCTTAACATCAATACTTTTATTTCCCTCCGGAGAACTCTCTGCTGGCAGGATTGGGCAGTTTCAGCAATTTGCTGTAAGACAGAAATGACTTCGGAAAAGCAGTTCTCTAACACATTCATTCCTATCAATACAGTTGGTTCACAGTTCCGCCGGTCAACATCAACAACAATTATACCCTGTTTCTTCAGTTCTACTTTACCAATCTTTATGGTCATCTCCCTGAATCCTAGTTTCGGTACCAACTTACCATTACTGGCCCATATATCTAGTTCAACATCAGAGGGCCCTTTATCAATATCTGCATCAGCCCAGTACCTCTTATAAAGGATATACGGTATAGATGAAATCTGGGAACCTGTGTCCAGCAAAGCGTTGAGGGGAATTCCGTCCAGCACGATAGGGATAATGGGTCGTCCTCCGATGTACCTGTCGTGCCAGGGTGTTGGGCCTTGAAAGTTCATTCCTGCGAAGCGGCCCGCATTCCCAGGGGATTCCCGTTTAAATCACAATCTCGTGCAAAGTGGCCCGGCTGCTGGCAACGGCGGCAAATGGGCTGTCCATCCGGTTGGTAGCGGTCGCGGGGTCGTCCTCTCCATGTCGGGTATCTCCGGGGTCTCATCCATGGAACATCCTCTCTACAGTTTGCCAACTCCATCTTGTGTCCTCTCATCTCCTGCATGGTTTTAGCCATTGAAGCAACAACATCAGCTAAAGAGTCAAGCTTTTGTTGAAGAGCCTCATTAGTACTGGGCCCCAGGGGCTTAGCAATGGCCCCAGACATAGCTGATGTCACTGGCACTCCCTGTTGTTGAGGTGCCTCTGCCATGGGTTGCGCAGGATCCTGATCCTGAGGTGCCTCTGCCAGTTGGAGACATATAGCGCTCTCCTTTAATTGGGCAAATGTCAATTCAGGGTTCTTAAAAACAAGCATGCTCACATGCCCCCGGTGAGAAGGGGTGTAGAGTCCCTCAATAAATTGATCTCTTAGCAGTTTATCCGCTCCGGTGTTAAAAATGGGTTCAGCCAGTGTAAGTGATTTAAGGGCTTCCTGCAGGTTTAAGGCAAAGTCTCTCACGCCCTCATTAGCTTTTTGTTTGCAATTAAAGAATCGTATTTTAGCTTTGCTGCTGGCCGTGGTTTCAAATGTAGCTTTTAATCCAGCAAATATGCGTTCAACAGTGCCTTTTAGATCAGCTGCCCATGCTGTGACTTCTCGCTTAGCATGGCCACTTAACTGCATCATCAGGAGACTAACACGCTGAACTTCACCCACAGGGAACATGTCAAAATGGGCCAGCATCTTTTCTCTGAAATCGTCAAGGGTATTAGGCTCACCTTCATACATTGGAAGCCATGGGCCACCCGGGGTATATGGCATCAGCACCGGCATGATGGGCGCCACTCCTTGCACCGCTGCGCTGCCGGACTCTCTATTGACACTCTGTCTTTTAGCTGCATTAGCGTTGCCGGGTGCTGCGGCGTCTCCGTGCTGCGACATACTGTGCCCCCTTAGTTAATCCGGACCCTTCCGGTCCTCCGCTTCCGTCGGGATAGTGTAGATTCGTTCCGCTGTGCAGCAGGATCGATTTTCCCCTTGCTCTGATGTCAGAGCGCTCAGCTTGGTGCCGCCCACAATGACACGCCCCCTGCTGCTCCCACCCACCGCGCTCTGTAATGGCGGATTCTGAAGTTTTTCAGTTAGACTGGGGCTCAGGTGATGGCGTAGCTCAATTAACAGTCTCGTGCCTAACGGTTATGAAGTGATTACCTCAGGGGATGGCGGCCATCTTTACTCCATTATAACCAATGGGGAAAAGTCACTTTCAATAGTTTTCAATGGGGAATGGATTTTTCTTTAATAAAGTCAATTTTCAAGATTTTTCATCCCAGTTTTCACAGTTTTGGCCTCCAATCACGGCACACAATGCCCGGTATACGGGCTGGCTAGATCCTGTCCGTGACGCCAATTGTGACGCCCAGGAGACCGGGATACCCAGCACCGGACCAATGGAGTCTGTCTCTTGAGGGGGATGTCACGGGTGGCTTGACCCGGTGCTGTGGCCTCAGGCAATGCACAGTGTAAGGGGTATCATGAGGGGACAGGCACTTACTTGATCAGCAGCAGGTTCTCCCAGCGGTGACGATCCCGATCCTGGATAGATGGCTATTGTCCAAATGAAAGACTGAGGCACTGAAACGTTTAACCAGTTTACTTTAACATAAAAGGATTTACAACCAGTCCTGTCACCGGAGTCTGTATGGGAACTCTGAGTTACTTTGACCCTGCCGGGGTCTTCGCCTCTTATTGTGCGCAATTTCTGTGTGGCCCTGCTGCTGTATGTGAACTGGCTGCCGGCCCAATCTGTCCCCTCCGGGTCCTGGTTCGACGGGCAACCCGAGTCCTTTTATCGGTTTACCCCCTCTGGGAGTACCGCTGAACTCTGTGTCTGTTGCTGCATCCGACCCTAGTGAAGCTGATATCACCTCACGTTTTTCCGGTTGCTGTATTATATATAATGAATACAGCCACAGATCCGGTATCCGTCTTTGCGCCTGTTCTGGGTAGTGATTAATGCTACCCGGTTCTCACAATGTCCTTTTTCTCTATCCCTCTTCTCCTCAGGCCGGTGATTTAGGCCTGGTAACAGTCACAGGGCTGTTAGAGATTCAACTGTATGACCTCTCACTTTCAGCTCCTTAGCCCAACTGCCATTTCTTCTCTCAGACCAGAATGGATCAAGGGGAGTCTCTGGAGCTCCCCCTTCTGGCCGGAGGTGGTAGTGCAGTCTTGCTATTTTAGTATTTGTACTTACTGTCAGTAACTATTTTTGTGGCAAACACCCCTAGGGGTGCCACATTTCTAATAAGGGTGTGCTGCAAAGAGGAAAAAATAAAGTTTTAAGTTACAACTGGACTGTGTCTCAGTTTGTGTGCAATCGTATGGAGAAGGCCTTCAGCAACTCAGAGGAGATCGTGAAGGTGCAGAGAAGCAATTACACTGATTAAAGGATGGTGTTTGTAGGTGATGGGAGACCAAGGTGTGCAAGATCTGATATCCTTAGTCAAGACTACAGCCCTGGTACTCCCTCACATCAACAAAAAACATTAGATAACATATATATATATATATATATATATATATATATATATATATATATATATATATATATGTAAATGATGGTTCAGCCAACTTTTAACAACTGTTTATGGGGGTATTAAGTGTTCAGTTTCTTCTGAGCGACCCCACTGGAGAAGTGAAGTATTACACAGTGCCAATTCAAGGTTCTCCAAGGACTATTTCTTACCTCTTCCCATTCTAGACAAGAAATGAGGATTTTGAATAAAGTTCCCCAAATAGGGTATATGTAAATGGGTTTTATAAATGCTAAATTCTTTTTGAATGAAACCCTATTTAGAATGAGACTAGAGATACTTTCCAACATAGAACACTTTTCTTGTGGCTCTGTGACAAAACTCAATACAGAAAATATTCACATAAGTCCTGCTTCAGCCAATTGTGCATTAAGTGCATAATTCTACATATATTGTGGAGATGGGCAAATTGATTCAATGCAAATTAAATTTGTACAGAATTTTATGAAATTCACAGGTCTGGTATGTTTGAACAGTTTGCAATTGTATTTGCTCATATCATTGAAAAGTTCATGCATTCATTTTACATACTGTAGAAGGTGCATCAGCCACAGAAGGGTCACATGACCTCAGGTGCCCCTATGCAGACTGCCTCATAATGACTTGCATTGCACTTATCACATCACATACAGTTAATCAAAAGGAATCAGGAATAGGACAAGGTATTTTGTTGCCCTAGGCAGATGAAGCCACTGTCTCTCTCCCATCCCCTCCACCGTCCCTGCCACCACCAAGCAAAGGAATGGGTCAGAGAGTAAGGTATCAGGACTCACTCCCCTGAAGAATAAGTGATGACTACTTCCCCTAGAATTGTTTCATTTTCCACCAAAGAATACCAGCAAAAGTAAAAAAAGTTGTGTACTTTAGGGGTGAGGCTTTCACAGTTAGATATAGGAATTAGGACTCACTAATTATTTGTGAACCATTTATACAACACCAGGGACAAATAGTGATATTCATCCCTGATATCCTATATTTTAACATCAGACTCAATGATAGCCATGGATCTTGGAAACTAATAATGTGTGTCATTTGGTTTCAAATAAAGTGTCCAGCATTTGGGGAATACCATAATGAAAACTAAACAGACTCTATCATAGATCAACTGATATGTCTGATGGCTTTTGCTTTCATCATGTGACAAATACAGCTTGAAACAAAACTGATAGTGGTTCTCGTGCTGTATTCCTGTACTGATAATGGGTCTGGTGACGTATTCATGTATTGATAATGGTTCTGGTGCAGTATTCATGCATTGGTGGTGGCTCTGGTGATGTATTCCAGTTCAGATAGTGGTTATGGTGATGTATTTACATATTGATGGATGTTCTGGTGCTGTATTCATGCACTACTAATGGCTCTGATGAAAATTCTTGTAGTGATGATTGCTCTGGTGAGGTATTCAACACCAAAACCATCATCATTACATTAGTGCGAAACCAAATTCATCAGTACATAAATAGAACACCAGAGACACAGCCAAAAATAATACATGAATAAAGCACTATAATCATTATCAGTACATAAATAGAACACCAGAACCACCATCAGGACATGAAAATGACACCAGAACTATCATCTACAAATAAATACAACACAAGTACCACCCAAAGTACTTGAACACGGGAGCCAAACTAAGTACAGCTATCATTTGTAATATAAAGGCAGCCCATACACATTTGTGTTGCATGAACCTAAAAGTCTAGTATGTCCTTAAAAATGATAAGCAGATACTGGGAGTGGTTGTTGACATCAGACTGTAAACCATACAGGAACCACAGTAGTGATGACAAGCAGACAGTATCACAAACTTTTACATCCAGGTACCTTATAGGAGATATCTTCTCTGAGCAATTCTATTTCTTTTTGTCCCCATCTTGCCCAGATGCCATGATGAATTTTCACAACCACAGCTCATCTATGCAGACGTCCCTCTTCTTTGGTCTTCTGCAGCATATCCATACACTGTGCCCTTAAAAATAAGAAATTTATTAAAATGTCCTCTGCATTAAAATATCTCATTCCCATGCCCTAAATAATCTGCCTATGGTATAATGCCTCCTACACTGCCATTATAAGCTATATTCCTCACATTGTGAACTATAACCTATACAGTATGGTTACCACAGCACACTATACAGTATAATGTCTACCTCACCACTCTCTACAGTATGGTCACCACAAACCCGGGTATAATGTCCCCCACATGCCTCTATACAGTATGATATCCCCACAGCCCCCACTACAGTATGATGTCTCCTCATCCCCAACTATAACGTACCCCACAGCCCCCTAAGCAGTATGACTTCACCAGTATAATGTCCCCCATAGCCCCTTAGAGTATGATGTTCCTAGAGCCCCCAGTATAATGTACCTTACAGCCTCCAGTATGATGTCACTCACCGTCCCTCATATAATATGCTATCTCCACAGCCCAGGTAAAATGTCCTCTACAGGCCCCCATATAATAGGATGTCCCCACAGTCTAGGTATAATGATCCCCATATAAATTGTAGCCCCAAAGCCCCCATTCAGTGGATAAATAATATAGCAAAAAAAAGTAGTCACGTAATCCAGTCTCTTTGTCAATAGCCGCCATCTCCTCTTTTATCTGGTATTGCAGTTGACAGTGGACTGCAGTGATGTCACTGTGCTGCACAATGTCTCCTGCATGGTACTGTGCAGTCCAGAAGTGGCCTGCATCTTGCTGGGGTTACCAGTTGGACAGGAAGTTGATTAGAGCCCTTCTGCTTTTGTCTCAGGACTCACATCAGTTGTATTCACATCTTAACCCCTTCATGACCCAGCCTATTTTGACCTTAATGACCTGGCCGTTTTTTTGCAATTCTGACCAGTGTCCTTTTATGAGGTAATAACTCAGGAACGCTTCAACGGATCCTAGCGGTTCTGAGAATGTTTTTTCGTGACATATTGGGCTTCATGTTAGTGGTAAACTTAGGTCGATAATTTTTGCGTTTATTTGTGAAAAAAAATGGAAATTGAAAATTTCGCAATGTTCAAATTTTGAATTTTTATTCTGTTAAACGAGAGAGTTATGTGACACTAAATAGTTCATAAATAACATTACCACATGTCTACTTTACATCAGCACAATTTTGGAAACAAATTTTTTTTGCTAGGAAGGTTATAAGGGTTAAATTTTGACCAGCGATTTCTCATTTTTACAACGAAATTTACAAAACCATTTTTTAGGCACCACCTCACATTTGAAGTCAGTTTGAGGGGTATAGATGGCTGAAAATACCCAAAAGTGACACCATTGTAAAAAAAATGCACCCCTCAAGGTACTCAAAACCACATTCAAAAAGTTTATTAACCCTTCAGGTGCTTCACAGCAGCAGAAGCAACATGGAAGGAAAAAACCTTTTAGTTACAAAAATGACATTTTAGCAACAATTTTTTTATTTTCCCAAGGGTAAAAACAGCAACTGGACCCAAAAGGTTATTGTACAATTTGTCCTGAGTACGACGATACCCCATATGTGGGGGGGAACCACTGTTTGGGTGCACGACAGGGCTCGGAAGGGAAGGAGCGCCATTTGACTTTTTCAATTAAAAATTGGCTCCAATCTTTAGCGGACACCATGTCGCGTTTGGAGAGCCCCTGTGTGCCTAAACATTGGAGCTCCCCCACAAGTGACCCCATTTTGGAAACTAAACCCCCCAAGGAGCTTATCTAGATGCATAGTGAGCACTTTGAACCCCCAGGTGCTTCACAAATTGATCCGTAATAATGAAAAAGTACTTTTTTTTCACAAAAAAATCTTTTAGCCTCAATTTTTTCATTTTCACATGGGCAACAGGATAAAATGGATCGTAAAATGTGTTGGGCAATTTCTCCTGAGTACACTGATATCTCATATGTGGTTACAAACCACTGTTTGTGCACAAGGCAATGCTCGGAAGGGAAGCAGCGCCATTTGACTTTTGAATGAAAAATTTTCTCCAATCGTTAGCGGACACCATGTCATGCTTGGAGAGCCCCTGTGTACCTAAAGATTGGAGCTCCCTCACAAGTGACCCCATTTTAGAAACTAGACCCCCCAAGGAACTTAACTAGATGCATAGTGAGCAGTTTGAACCCCCAGGTGCTTCACAAATTGATCCGTAAAAATGAAAAAGTACTTTTTTTTCACAAAAAGTTTCTTTTAGCCACAATTTGTTCATTTCCACATGGGTAGCAGGATAAAATGGATCCTAAAATATATTGGGAAATTTCTCCTGAGTATACCGATACCTCATATGTGGGGGTAAACCACTGTTTGTGCACACGGCAGGGCTCGGAAGGGAAGGAGCGCCATTTGACTTTTTGAATAAAAAATTAGCTCCAATCGTTAGCGGACACCATGTCGCGTTTGGAGAGCCCCTGATGTGCCTAAACATTTGAGCTCCCCACATATGACCTTATTTTGGAAACTAGACCTCCCATGGAACTAATCTAGATGTGCGGTGACCACTTTAAACCTCCAAGTGCTTCACAGAAGTTTATAAGGCAGAGTCAGGAAAATAAAAAATCATTTTTCTTTCCTCAAAAATTATTTTTTAGCCTGCAATTTTTTATTTTCACAAGAGTAACAGGAGAATTTGGATGCCAAAAGTTGTTGTCCAGTGTGTCCTGAGTACGCTGATACCCCATATGTGGGGAGGAACCACTGTTTGGGCACACGTCGGGGCTCGGAAGAGTAGTAGTGATGTTTTGGATTGCAGACTTTGATGGAATGGTCTGCGGGCGTCACGTTGCGTTTGCAGAGCCCCTGATGTGCCTAAACAGTAGAAACCCCCCACAAGTGACCCCATTTTGGAAACTATACCCCCAAAGGAGCTTATCTAGATATGTGGTGAGCACTTTGAACCCCCAAATGCTTCGCAGAAGTTTACAACGCAGAGCTGTGAAAATAAAAAATCATTTTAATTTCCTCAAAAATTATGTTTTAGTAAGCAATTTTTTATTTTCACAAGGGAAACAGGAGAATTGGACCCCAATATTTGTTGCCCAACTTGTCCTGAGTACGCTTATACCCCATATATGGAGGTAAACTACTGATTGGGCACACGTCAGGGCTCGGAAGGGAAGCAGTGACGTTTTGAAATGCAGACTTTGATGGAATGGTCTGCGGGCGTCATGTTGCATTTGCAGAGCTCCTGATGTGCCTAAACAGCAGAAACCTCCCACAAGTGACCCCATTTTGGAAACTAGACCCCCTAAGGAACTTATCTAGATGTGTGGTGAGCACTTTCAACCCCCAAGTGCTTCACAGAAGTTTATAACGCAGAGCCATGAAAATAAAAAATAATTTTTCTTTCCTCAAAAATTATGTTTTAGCAAGCAATTTTTTATTTTTGCAAGGGTAACAGGAGAAATTGGACCCCAATAGTTGTTGCTTAGTTTGTCCTGAGTATGCTGGTACCCCATATTTGGGGGTAAACCACTGTTTGGGCGCAAGTCAGGGCTCGGAATGGAGGGAGCACCATTTGACTTTTTGAACGCAAGATTGGCTGGAATCAATGGTGGCGCCATGTTGCGTTTGGAGACCCCTGATGTGCCTAAACAGTGGAAACCCAACAATTCTAACTCCAACACTAACCCCAACACACCCCTAACCCTAATCCCAACTGTAGCCATAACCCTAATCACAATCCAAACCCCAACACATCCCTAACCACAACCCTAACCCCAACACACCCGTAACCCTAATCCCAACCCTAATCCTAACCCTAATCCCAATCCTAACCCTAATCCCAACCCTAACCACAACTTTAACCCCAACACACCCCTAACCCTAACCATAACCCTAACCACAAGCCTAATCTTAACCCTATTTCCAACCCTAGCCCTAATTCCAACCCTAACTCTTATTCCAACCCTAACCCTAAGGCTATGTGCCCACGTTGCGGATTCGTGTGAGATTTTTCCGCACCATTTTTGAAAAATCCGCAGGTAAAAGGCACTGCGTTTTACCTGCGGATTTACCGCAGATTTCCAGTGTTTTCTTGTGCGGATTTCACCTGCGGATTCCTATTGAGGAACAGGTGTAAAATGCTGCGGCATCCGCACAATGAATTGACATGCTGCGGAAAATACAATGCAGCGTTTCCGCGCTGTATTTTCCGCACCATGGGCACAGCGGATTTGGTTTTCCATATGTTTACATGGTACTGTAAACCTGATGGAAAACTGCTACGAATCTGCAGCGGCCAATCCGCTGCAGATCCACGGCCAATCCGCTGTGGATCCGCAGCCAAATCCGCACCGTGTGCACATAGCCTAATTCTAACCCTAACCCTAGTTCTAACCCTAGTTCTAACCCTAACCCTAACCCTAGTTCTAACCCAAACCCTAGCTCTAACCCTAATTCTAGTGGAAGAAAATATATATATTTTCTTTATTTTATTATTGTCCCTACCTATGGGGGTGATAAAGGGGGGTTCATTTACTATTTTTTTTATTTTGATCACTGTGATAGGTTTTATCACAGTGATCAAAATGTACCTGGAACGAATCTGCCGGCCGGCAGATTCGACGGGCATACTGCGCATGCACCCGCCATTTTGGAAGATGGCGGCGCCCATGGAGGAGACGGACGGACACCGGGAGGCTAGGTAAGTATGAGGGGGGGAAAATCAGGTGGTGGGTTCGGAGCACGGGGGGAGTGGACAGGATGACAGAGGGGAGCGGAGCACAGGACGGAGGGCTGGGGAGGAGATCGGTGGTGGTGGGGGGGACAGATCAGTGTTTCCAGCCATGGTCGATGATATTGCAGCATCGGCCATGGCTGGATTCTAATATTTCACCTGTTTTCATAGGTGAAATATTACAAATCGCTCTGATTGGCAGTTTCACTTTTAACAGCGAATCAGAGCGATCGTAGCCACGGGGAGCGAAGCCACCCCCCCTGGGCTGAAGTAGCACTCCCCCTGTCCCTGCAGATCGGGTGAAATTGGAGTTAACCCTTTCACCCGATCTGCAGGGACGCGATCCCTCCATGACGCCACATAGGCGTCACAGGTTGGATTGGCACCGACTTTCATGACACATACTGTTGTGAATTCCGTTCTGGAGCTCCCTCGTGTGGTTGCTAATGGTTTTTTTGTGAGTTCTGCCCTTGGGCTCCCTCTGGTGGTTTCGAGTGGAACTGCTGCTCCTTTAGGTAGCTGTAGCAGCTGCCTTCACTAATCGCCTTGCCTGGGTTTGTTATTTAAACCTGCTCTGGGCTTTAGTCCATGCCTGCTGTCTATGTTCTTGGTTGGATTTGGTTCTCTCCTTGGAATTTTCATATGGCCAGTCCTTGTCTGCAAAAGATAAGTTTTTGCTTGATTTTGTTTGTCCATTTGTTTGGACTCTATTGCTTTGCAATTATGTCTCTTTTTGTCCAGCTTGTCACTATGTCTTATTCAGGCTAGCTGGAAGCTCTGGGAAAGCAGATTTGCCCCTCCACACCGTGAGTTGGTGTGGATTCATTTTTGTAATCTCTGCGTGGATTTTGTAGTTTTTATACTGACCGCATAGTATCCTTTTCTCTCTGTCTATATAGTTTAGTATTGGCCTCCTTTGCTGAATTCTGATTTCATTTCTATGTACGTCATTTCCCTCTCCATTCACAGTCAATATTTGTGGGGGGCTATCTTTCCTTTTGGGGGTTTCTCTGAGGCAAGATAGCTTTCTATTCCCTTCTTTAGGGGAAGTTATTTCTTGGGCTGTGAAGAGGTGTCTAGGGAGAGTGAGGAACATCACATGGCTATTTCTAGTGTTGTTGTTAGGATTAGGGACTGCGGTCAGTAGAGATACCACCTTCTCAGAGCTCGCTCCATGTTGCGTTTTAGCCACCAGGTCATATCAGTGTGGCCTCTTAACCACCAGGTCATAACAACATACGTGGCGTCACAGGTTGGGAAGGGGTTATAGATGGGCATGGAAGGGAGGAAACACAGGCAGGGGTACAGGCAGTGAGAGGTATTATTAGGCGTGCAGGCAGTGAGATTTGTATTAGTGAGTTACTGACACTGTTCACCTCACCTGTGTGCCTGCACCCCGGGCCGTCAGTGTGCTTAATGCCTTCTGCCAGAGGAAGATGCTAGGTGGCCACAGGCACAGCACTGTCAGTTTTTTTTCTTCAAGCTGTGGGTGCCTTCAATTGCCTACTCGTTGTCTTGACCCTGGGAGGGATAATCAACCTGTATAAAAGTCAGGGAAGGGAATGGCCGTATGGCAGCGGTAATTTTAGGAGAATTCAAGATAAGGAGAGGTCATCAGTAGTGTTGAGCGATACCTTCCGATATTCAGAAGTATCAGTATCCAATTGGATCGGCCAATATCCAAAAAATATCGGATATCGCTGATACCGATACCCGATACCAATGCAAGTCAATGGGACACAAATATCGGAATGTAAATTAGACTTTTCTGTCCTTCTACAACCTGTTTCGGAGGGGGGAAGGGTGTGGGCGGTGCATGGGGGCGGACACTGTGCGTGTCTATGTGTGTGTGCAGGCGGGGTCTGTGCGGGCCTGCCGGCGGATCTGTACGTGCCTGCCAGGGCTCTGGGCAGCCTGCTGGGGCTCTGTGCGGGCCTGCCAGGGCTCTATGCAGGCCTGCCGGGGTTCTATGCGGGCCTGCCGGGGTTCTGTGTGGCCTGCTGGAGCTCTATGTGGGCTGCCGGGGCTTTGTGCGGCCTGCTGGGGCTCTATGGGGGCTGCCGGGGCTCTATATGGCCTGCTGGGGCTCTATGTGGCCTGCCGGGGCTTTGTGCGTGTGTGCAGGCATCGTCCGATGGGACTACAAGTCCCATCGGACGATGCCTGCTACACTGACAGTGATTGACACATTAGCCAATGATGGGACAGTAGTAGTCCCATCATCTGGCTAATGTGTTGAATGAAAAAAAAAACATATACATACTACATACATACTACATACATACTACATACATACATACTACATAAAATACATTCATAGATTACATACAATCCATACATACAGACATACAGTACATTAAACATAGAGTACATACTCACCATTACTTGTCACTTTGTTCCCCGAAGCCAGTGTCATCTGTAAAAAAGATTAAAATAACAAATAACCAATATACTCCCTGTCCGCAGAAATCCACGAGTGTCCCACGACGATCTCCCGTGGAGAACGGCAGCATCAGCTGATGCGACCGCTCTCTAGGGGCTCCAGAAACACAATGACGGGAGGAAGGTATCCTTCCGCACTGTATTCCTCCACCACTGTAAAAAAATAGTCTCTAGTCTCACTTTTGGCATTGCTGGGTGAGAAACTTTCCCACGCATCAATTGCCATAAAGTGAGACTTTGTCCTAAGGTAACCTCTCAGTGATGCACTGCAGGAGCCATTGTCTCCTGTCAGTGTGTCACTGAGGATCCTATAGAGCAGTGACATCACCCAATGTCACTGTCCTATAGGGGAGATCATCGCGGGACACTCATTATTAATTGGAATACGGTGGACAGGTAGTATACGGTTTATTATTTTACGTTTTTTGCAGGCGCTGAAGTATGGTAAGTATGGTTAAATAAAGAATATTAAAAAACTTTTTTCCTAATGTGTGCGTGTTTTATTAACCCTTTATTACTATTGGATTAGTAATGGATAGGCGTCTTATTGACGCCTCTCCGTTATTTACCCGGCTTAATGTCACCATACAATAGCAAGGTGACATTAACCCCTTATTATCCCATATATCACCGCTACATGGGAGTGGGAAAAGAGGGGCTAAGTGCCGGAACTGGCGCATCTCACAGATGCGCCATTTCTGGGGTGGCTGTGGACTGGTATTTGTAGCCGGGGGGCCAATATCCATGGCCCCTCTCTAGGCTATGAATATCAGCCCGCAGCTGTCTGCATAGCCTTTCTGGCAATAAAATATAGGGGGACCCCACGTCATTTTTTGGGGGGTCCCCCTATTTTAATAGCCAGTAAAGGCTACTCAGACAGCTGCGGGCTAATATTCATAGCAGGCTACAAATATTGGCCCCGGCCGTCGGCTTTCCCCCTCTGGCGCAGAAAATTGCACAGGAGCCCACGCCGTTAATTAAACGATCATTAAGGCCTCTTTCACACTTGCGTCGGTACGGGTCCGTCGCTATGCGTCGGGCCGAGGTTTCGACGCACATTGTGAAATTTGTGCACGATGTGGGCAGCGGATGCAGCTTTTTCAATTCATTTGTTTTTTTTTAATTCAACACATTAACCGGATGATGGGACTACTACTGTCAACTAATGTGTCAATCACTGTCAGTGTAGCAGGCATCGTCCGATGGGACTTGTAGTCCCATCGGACGATGCCTGCACACACGCACAGAGCCCCAGCAGGCCGCACGGAACCCCGGCAGCCCACATAGAGCCCCGGCAGCCCGCATAGAGCCCCGGAAGGCCGCATAGAGCCCCAGCAGGCCCGCATAGAGCCCCGGCAGGCCGCACAGAGCGCAGGCAGGCCTCATAGAGCCCCGGCAGGCCACACAGACCCCCCGGCAGGCCCGTACAGACCCCCGGCAGGCATGCACAGACCCCCGGCAGGCCCGCACAGAGCCCCACGGTCATGCACATACTCCGCCCACACACACACACATGCAGTCTCCGCCCACGCACTATATACAAAGCTCCGGTGTATAACATCACCGGTGATCACTGTATTACCTGTACACTGACACTATATACAGAGCTTCTGTGTATAATGTCACTGATGATCTCTGTATTACCTGTACACTAAACACTATATACAGAGCTCTTGTGTATAATGTCACTGATGATCTCTTTTTTACCAGGACTATACACTATATACAGTTGTGCTAAAAAGTTTACATACCCCGGCAGATTTTTTGCTTTCTCCTCCCTTTTTCAGAGAATATGAATTATAACACCAAAACTTTTTCTCCACTCATGGTTAGTGGTTGGATGAAGTCATTTATTGTCAGACTACTGTGTTTTCTCTTTTGAAATAATAATGACAACCCAAATCATCCTAATGACCCTGATCAAACGTTCACATACCCCATTTCTTAATACCGTGTATTGCCCCCTCTAACATCAATGACAGCTTGAAGTCTTTTGTGATATTTTTGGATGAGGATCTTTATTTTCTCAGATGGTAAAGTTGCCCACTCTTCTTGTCAAAAAGCCTCCAGTTCCTGTAAATTCCTGGGCTATCTAGCATGAACTGTGCACTTGAGATCTCCCCAGAGTGGCGCAATGATTTTGAGGTCAGGAGAATGAGATGGCCACTCCAGATCTTCACTTTGTTCTGCTGTAGCCAATGACAGGTCGACGTGGCCTTGTGTTTTGGATCATTGTCATGTTGGAACGTCCAAGTACGTCCCATGCGCAGCTTCCGGGCTGATGAGTGCAAATTTGGCTCTAGTATTTTCTGATATCATGCTGAATTAATCTTTCCTTCCACAATGACCAAGTTTCCTGAGCCTTTGTAGCTCACACATCCCCAAAACATCAGCGATCTACCTCCGTGCTTTACAGTAGGAATGGTGTTCCTTTCATCATAGGCCTTGTTGACCTCTCTTCAAATGTAACGTTTATCGTTGTGGCCAAGTAGTTAAATTTTAGTCTCATCACTCCAAATTACTTTGTTGTCTCTGTGCTGTGTTGCGTATTGTAGGCAAAATACTTTGTGGCCTTTGCGCAGTAATGGCTTTTCTTCTGGCTACTCGACTATGCAGCCCATTTTTCCTCAAGTGCCTCCTTATTGTGCATCTTGAAACAGCCACAACACAAGTTTTCAGACAGTCCTGTATTTCACCTGATGTTATTTGTGAGTTTTTCTTTGCATCCCGAACAATTTTCCTAGCAGTTGTGGATGACATTTTTGTTGGTCTACCTGACTGTGGTTTTGTTTTTACAGATTCTTTGATTTTCCATTTGCTAATCACAGTTTGAAAGCTGCTGACTGACTTTATCAATTCCTTGGATATCTTTCCTGTTTTATACAGTTCAACTAACTTTTCCTGTAGATCTATTGACAATTCTTTTGCTTTCCCCAACACTCACAATTAGTGTTGAGCGATACCGTCCGATACTTGAAAGTATCGATATTGGATAGTATCGGCCGATACCCGAAAAATATCGGATATCGCTGATACCGATATCCGATACCAATACAAGTCAATGGGACATCAAGTATCGGAATGTATCCTGATGGTTCCCAGGGTCTGAAGGAGAGGAAACTCTCCTTCAGGCCCTGGGATCCATAGGGATGTGTAAAATAAAGAATTAAAATAAAAAATATTGATATGCTCACCTCTCCGGCGGCCCCTGGACATCACGCGGCTAACCGGCCAGCTTCTTTGTTTAAAATGAGCGCCTTTAGGACCTGCGAATGACGTCGCGGCTTCTGATTGGTCGCGTGCCGCCCATGTGACCGCGACGCGACCAATCAGAAGCCGCGACGTCATTCGCAGGTCCTAAATTCCTAGAATTAGGAGTTTAGTGAATGAGAATGACGTCGCGGCTTCTGATTGGTCGCGTCGCGGTCACATGGGCGGCACGCGACCAATCAGAAGCCGTGACGTCATTCGCAGGTCCTAAAGGCGCTCATTTTAAACAAAGAAGCTGGCCGGTTAGCCACGTGATGTCCAGGGGCCGCCGGAGAGGTGAGCATATCAATATTTTTAATTTTAATTCTTTATTTTACACATCCCTATGGATCCGATACCGATACCCGATACCACAAAAGTATCGGATCTCGGTATCGGAATTCCGATACCGCAAGTATCGGCCGATACCCGATACTTGCGGTATCGGAATGCTCTACACTACTCACAATCCAGAAATATCAGTGCCTGGATGAAAGATGCAAGATTCTGTCTGGATCTCAAAAACTCACTCAGCTTTTATGCACACACACACACACACACACACACACACACACACACACACATATTACACGCATACAGGTTACAGGTAAGGATGTTACCTTTAGTAGCCATTCAAACCCATTTGTATCAACTTCTGTGCATGTTATCAGGCCAAAATCACCAGGGTATGTTAATTTTTTATCAGGGTCATTTGAATGTTTTGGGTTGTCACTATGATTTAAAAAGAGAAAACACAGTGATTTGGCAATAAACAGCTTTATCCAACCACTAACCATGAGTGGAGAAAAAGTTTTGGTGTTATCATTCATATTCTCTGATAAAAGGAGAAGCAAAAAATCTGTCGGGGTATGTAAACTTTTGAGCAGAACTGTACATAGATCTTGTGTATAATGTCACTTATGATCTCTGTATTACCTGTACACTGATACTATATACAGAGCTCCTGTGTATAATGTCACTGGTGATCACTCTATTATCTGTACACTATACAATATATACAGAGCTACTGTGTATAATTTCACTGGTAATCACTGTATTACTTGTACACTGACACTATATACAAACCTCCTGTGTGTAATGTCACCAGTGATCACTGTATTATTTGTACACCACATACATAGCTCCTATGTATAATGTCACTGGTGATCTCTGTATTACCTGCACACTATACACTATATATTGAGCTCCTGTGTATAATGTCAGTTGTGATCCATCCCTGTATTACCTGTACACTGACACTATATACAGAGCTCCTGTGTATAATGTCATTGATGATCACTCTATTATCTGTACACTGACACTATATACTGAGCTCCTGTGTATAATGTCACCAGTGATCATTGTATTATTTGTACACCATATACATAGCTCCTATGTATAATGTCACTGATGATCACTGCATTACCTGTAATCTATACACTATATACTGAGCTCCTGTGTATATTGTCACTGGAGATCTCTATTTTACCTGTACACTATACACTATATACGGAGCGCCTGTGTATAATGTCACTGGTGATCCCTGTATTACCTGTACACCGACACTATATACAGAGCTCCTGTGTATAATGTCACTGGTGATCACTCGATTATCTGTACACAACAATGAAACAATGGTAAACAATAGAAGGCAGGCATCAGGGGAAATGAAGGTAGTAAAAATTCTAATTCTTCCTTTGTGATCAGCCTGAGGTCCAGTCCATCAGCTAGAATCTCCCTAAGGATGTCCACATACTGAGGAGTGGGGTCCTTCTTAAGAATTTCATAAGTCTCTCTGTCATGTAGGATGGGTTGGCACATAGCCAGATATTGAGTGTGATCCATCAACACCAAATTACCCTCCTTATCAGAGGGCTTAATAACTAGCCCTGCATTCCTTTCCAGATTGAAGAGGGCCTCCCATTTGGATGTATTTAAATTGGGTGCATGACTCCCCATCGATGTATAAGGGCAGATTTTTACCAATTCTTCTTCTACAACCTTAAGAAAGATGTCAATTGAGTCAAGATCTCCCATGGGGGGTAACTTAGAATTCTTACACAGAATGTAAGTACGTATGATGTCACTGGTGTTCACTGTATTACCTGTACACTATACACTATATACTGAGCTCCTGTGTATAATGTCACTGGTGATCCCTGTATTACCTGTGCACTGACACTATATACAGAGATCCTGTGTATAATGCCACTAATGATCACTGACTGCATTACCTGTACATTGACACTATATACAGGGCTCCTGTATATAATGTCATTGGTTATCACTGTATTATCTGTACAGTGACACTATACACAGAGTTCCAGTGTATAATGGCACTGGTTATCACTGCACACAATTTACAGAGCCACAATGTGACGGTATTTGTCCCTTGTATGTGGTATTATTGATCATTTTAAAAAATGTATATGACACGTTCCCTTAGGCCATGTTCACACGATCCTTTTTTTCATGCGGAATTGCCGCGATTTTCCCGCTGCGGGTCCGCAGCTGTTTTCCATGCAGGGTACATTACATTGTACCCTATGGAAAACAGGAACTGCTGTGCCCACAATGCGGAAAATCAAAAAAAAAACCGCGCTGAATAGCTGCGGGAAAAAAGAAGTACCATGTCACTTCTTTTTTCGGAGCCGCAGCGGTTCTGCACCCATTGACCTCCATTGTGAGGTCAAACCCGCAGTAAAACCCACAGATGAAAAAAATATCTGCGGGTTTTACTGTGGTTTGTGGTGCCGAACCGCTGCAGCAGGATGTGCGGGGAAGCGGGCGGAAGTGCGTGGGCGGAGTGTGGCTGCCCCCCCGTGCTCCGATCCCGCCCCCCCGTGCTCCAATCCCACCGCCCCGTGCTCCGATGCCCCCCCCAGTGCTCCGATGCCCCCCCCGTGCCCTAATCTCCCCCCCTTATACTTACCCGGCGTCCTGGTGTCCGTCCGGCCGTCTTCTCCCTGGGCGCCGCCATCTTGCAAAATGGCGGGCGCATGCGCAGTGCGCCCGCCGAATCTGCCGGCCGGCAGATTCGTTCCAAAGTGCATTTTGATCACTGAGATATAACCTATCTCAGTGATCAAAATAAAAAAAAATAGTAAATGACACCCCCCTCCCTTTGTCACCCCCATAGGTAGGGACAATAAAAAAAAATTAAGAAAATTTTTTTTTCCACTAAGGTTAGAATAGGGTTAGGGGTAGGGTTAGGGGTAGGGTTAGGGTTAGGGGTAGGGTTAGGGGTAGGGTTAGGGTTAGGGTTAGGGGTAGGGTTAGGGGTAGGGTTAGGGGTAGGGTTAGGGTTAGGGGTAGGGTTAGGGTATTTTCAGCCATTTTAACTGCATAGAAAACTGCATAAAAAAAAGGATCAAAAAAAGGATCAAAAAAAGGATCAAAAAACGCATAAAAAAAGGACAAAAAAAGGACCAAAAAAAGGACCTGCGTTTTCTGCCAAGAGCTGCAGTTTTTTTTAAAAACAGTCCTGAAAAAAAAAGGATGGAAATCAGGAACGTGTGAACATACCCTTAAAGAAAAATAAATAAAATAGAGCACTGGGTATTTTAACAAAAGTTTAATAGGTTAGAATAGAGTAGGACCCGTCCTAAAGAGTATAATGTGATCTAAAACCTAAAGGCCATGTATATGATTCAATGTTTGATTGGAACTGTTAATGTGTTATTGGCGAGGACGTGGTGCAGAAGTGTAGTTCTTTCCAAAAGTGGGCAATGGGACTGTGGAAAGTTTGCGGACTGGAGGCAGAGCTGAGGTGGAACCTGGGAGGAGTCTCAATGGTGCTAGAAAATTTTGTCAAGTATGGGGCCCTGAAATTCCTGGCAGCAGCCCTGCTTACTGTATATGTACAAAGTACAAAGAAATAAAGCAAAACGAAGATATGAGCAGGAACACATGCTGATATAAGTGCAATTTGAAGGTCCACATTTACACTGTGGCCATCAACAAATGTAACCTAAGAATAAAAAATATGATCAAATACCCTGCAGTAAATAAATAAGCAAATAGTAATAATTCATAATAGATAGATAGATAGAATGAAAGAGGTAGATGATAGATAGATAGATAGATAGATAGATAGATAGATAGATAGATAGATAGATAGATAGATGAATAGATAGAGAGACATATTGATGAATAGATAGATAGATAGATAGATAGATGATAGGTAGATAGATAGATAGATAGATGAATAGATAGAAAGATAGATAGATGGATAGATAGATAGATAGATAGATAGATAGATAGATAGATAGATAGATAGATAGATAGATAGATAATAGATAGATAGATAGA